>NC_058401.1:2683696-5367392 GCF_019609905.1 Fusarium poae | reverse complement strand
TTCTATTACACCCTTTTACTTGTCCGATAACCCCGCAGAGGAACTGTTTTGCGATAGCTTCAACCGTCCAGCCGCTGCTGCCGCCGCCGCCACTGCGTCAGCCCGCTTTTGCCTGGCCACAAGTTCCACGGACTACATGGTTTCAGGAATGTTCTCGTCACTGTCGCTCATGCTCTCGTCGCCGCTAACCTCAGCGTTCTCACGCTCACGCTTCTCCATCAAGGCTTGGAGCTCAGCGTCATCACTCTCGGTAACAGCCTTGGGCTCCATCTTGACTGTCAAGTGACCGCCTGCAGCCTCAATGCTGGCTCGAATATCGACAATAGCCTCTTGCAAACGAGTGATACCAACAGACTTATCCAAGCATGTGCTGGTGAGAACGTAAAGAGGGGGAGACACAAGCTTGACCTTGACCTGGGTTTCCTCAGTGTTCTTGGCCTCAGCTGTGCGCAGAGCAGTCTTGACAGCATCGATACCCTCGTAGCCGAAGCAGGTGACCTCAACATCGGCTCTGACCTTGGTGGGCTGGGGAGTGAGTCGCTTGCCGATGTATGTCTTAAGCTCCTGGGCGGTAACCTCGTCGGGGAAGGTGATGTCGTTCCAGACTTCAGGGTTACTTTGCAAAGTTAGCATGCGTTCTTACTTCAATATTTTACCAACTAACGTGATGGAGAGCTTGAAAGCGTCGAGAGCATGGCCGTATTTCTTGTTCAGGGGCCAAGCAATGGCCTGGTATAGAGTCTCGAGGGGGATTTCGGTGGCTTTGGCAAGATGGATCATGACTGAGTGGACCATCTTGCTCTTGTTGTATCGCTCCTCGCACTTAACGATATCCTCAGGGGAGACTCGTCGCTTGGAAAGATCGATGTAACCTGTCGTAAAATCAATACCTATGCCCAATTGTGTTACAGCCTACTGGCAATGCTAACCCTTCTCTTTGTCCACACGGAGTACCACGACGACCTCGTTGCGGCCAACTCGGATGAGCTTCTGGATGGATCGGATACGTCTTCTGGAAAGCTCAGAGAGCAGAATCATGCCGTCAATGTCATCGTACTCTAGAAGCTTAACGTAGGCACCCATCTCGGCGATCTGGAATCGGTCAGACCAAGGTTCCCCTACAGATCAGGCTGCTACTGACCTGCTTGACATTGACCATGACGAAGCTGTCGATCTCTGGATACTTCTCCTCGTAAAAACGGCAGTTTGTTAACGACATGTTGGCGGTATTGTCGAATATTCAAGTAAGGTATTCGGTCGGGTTCCCAAGAAGAGGTGGGGGTGTTCGATTTCGAGTGCTGTCGCGCGCACGGGGAAGTCGGTCTTTAAAAATGACCAGAAAACTGTTCTTAGACTTATATATTCGCAAGAGAAAAAGCGGCTCGTTCAAGAAAGAATTTACTCGTGACCAAGTCGTAAATCGTCACGTCAACAATGGATGTAGAGGGGAAGAGTCATAGGTAATTTTGACATTTTACACTGCACTTGATGATGGTGGGGTTGTGGCGGGGTAGGTGTGGCTCGTTGTTGGGTGGTACCTGAAAAATCCGGCAAAACGTCGCCCGGGCAGGTGCTTGCGAGTCGAGAGGTCCTTCCTGCCCATGACTTGTTGCCATGATGGAAGCTCCACACGTGACTGACCAAAGGTAAACAACTTCACCTACCTACTTGTTAGCAGAGCATCCATAGCAATGGCTCCTGGTAAGTTGGACGCGGTTATCACTGCAAAATAATCGCAATGGTTTGCTGATCGGATTTTAGCGACTCAATACGAACTTTCGCCGCCGCCCACCGACGCGGTGTCGGCGATCGCGTTTGCGCCATCCTCCGGTACCAAGCTCCTTGTTTCGTCATGGGACAAGAAAGTGTATTGCTACGATATCGCAGGCGGAGCTGGCGAAACCACTCTTGTCAACACATATGAGCACCGGGCGCCTGTTCTGGATGTTTGTTTCGGGGCCAACGACAATGAAGCTTTTACCGCTGGCATGGACTGGGCTGTCAACAAGTTAGTAAATGCGGACGTATGCGCCTCGATCAATTGTTCTGACTACAGTGAACAGAATCAACTTGGATACTGGCGAGAAAACTCAGTTGAGCAAACACGCGGCGCCAGTACGATCTATAGCTTACAGTGCTACATTCTGTGAGTAATTGGATCCTCGATACCGCTGAGATTGACTCATACTGATACTGTTATCTAGCTGTCCTGGTTTCTGCGTCCTGGGATTGTAGCTTGAATCTTCACAACCTGAACGATCCTTCAAGCACCCCCATAAGAGTTTCCCTTCCTGGCAAACCCCATGCGTTGGCTGCGAGCCCCACAAAGATTGTGGTCGCTATGGCAGGTCGTGTTATTAACATCTATGACCTGAAGACCATTGTCGACCTATTCGCAACCGGCTCGTCTGATCTTCAGCCATGGCAACAACGTGAATCGTCCCTGCGATACCTTACCCGTGCGGTTTCCTGCATGCCTAACGATGCCGGATACGCCACTAGCAGTATTGAGGGTCGTGTTGCAGTTGAGTGGTTCGAGGACACACCAGAGTCGCAAGCTCGAAAGTATGCTTTCAAGTGCCATCGCCAAGCAGCACCAGATGGAGATGGAGATATTGTGTACCCCGTCAACGCCCTGGCCTTCCACCCTGTCCATGGAACGTTTGCTTCCGGAGGTGGCGATGGAACCGCTGCATTGTGGGACGCCGAGGCAAAGCGACGACTGAAGCAGTACCAGAAGTTCCCTAACAGTGTCGCTGCACTTGCTTTTTCAAGCGATGGCAAGTATCTTGCTGTCGGTGTGTGCCCTGGCTTCGAGACTGGGCAGGAAGATTACAACGGTGCCGGCCAGACATCAGTATTAATTCGTGAGCTCGGCGAGAACGAAGCCAAGGGCAAGGGTGCCAAATAGATGGAGCGTGTTTTAAAGTCATGTTCTCCCAAAGGCGTTCTGGTGGTTGCGGGCTTCTCAATCTGTGTTAATGTACTATTTACACTTCAAAAGAGGTGACATCAATATACCCTTGTCATGAATTGGTGTCAAAACAAGGTGAATAGCTGCTTAGGTTGTCTTTGTCGGTATCTTCCGCGCGGGTTGATTACCTTATGCGTGTCATACGGGATTCAGGGCTCCCAGGGATGGGCTTCTTTGTTGATGCAATCTGCCGTGTTCACATGCTGCTTCTTTGTGCATGTTACTTCTTTTCCAGGTAGTCATCGGCTGAGGATATCCTAAAGACACCTCTTCCTCGTTGAACCCGTCACGACATTGGTATTCTGGGCTGTTTGGGGGAGACACACGTGGCCACGGATTAGGGCCAGGAAGCCTATAGTCTCGGATACGCACTCCTTTTCTAATAGTATATTGCCCCTTTCTCTCGATTGTACGGGGTGCCCCTCTAGGCACAGGCCTCAGTTTCATCACGACAACGGCTTCACGTGGCCGACTTGGTGGTTCTGGCGAGGGTCTCCCGTGTGATATCTGCTTATCTCCCGCAATGGTATTCCCTTTTGAAGATTAGCATAACTATTAACATAGATATTTGGGGGGGTTGCACCTGACGTGCTTCTTGCACGCTGCGTATCTTCGTCAGAACGGATTGATTCTGTTCGTCGTTTATTGACTCTTCGTTCCAATTTCAAGGGTAGCTGTACTTGGATGCATTGGTCCTTCACATCGCCCGTTGTGGTGGGTTCCAGGGGTCGTTTCGTTCCGGTGCTCTTTTGGGGTGTTTCTGGGATACTATCTGGATGTTCAGTAAACTAATCCGGCGGACGATACTCAATTGGACGACGTACCACTGAATATCGGCAAATTCATCATTCATCAGTGACACTTGAACCTTGACTCCCTCACTAATCTCTGGAGACGTGGAGTGAGGTCTTCTGCAGATCATGAGCGTATGTTCCGTTAGTGTGGATGATGATGTATCGTCGTTGTCAATGAAATGGAGTCTCGTGGTATCCATGCTCTGCAGCGGTTGCTGGCGCATCGTGTTTTCTACCGAAGCCATGATTGTTAACAAGGAAGTGCTGTGAACAACTGAGATAGGAGTTATTGTGGCTTCAGCGACTCAAGAACCCAATGAAACTCGACACCTGCTGTATGCGCATTGTTTTGTTGTTGCAAGAGGTCTCTACCTTCTGCCACAATGGAAGGAAGGAGCACCTCGGGCTCGGCGGGAGGTTCAACTGTGGCTCCTTAGGTACCTATTTCTTACATATGGGCAGCTGTGCATCACTCTCAAACAGACATCAGATAATAACTACTAATGTAAAGTACCTATGGTATAAGCAATCGTAAAGATTTCAATTGCTTTGAGGTTTGAATTCCTCTACCAGTCCTGATGTTTTCCGATTTTTGTGTTAATGCGATCTTTTGGCGCGAATGGACAATGCAATTAACGAGATATGGATAATGGTGTTGAAGCAAGGGAACGAAGCGTTCCGATTCTACCAAAAAGGTGACTGAACCGCGGTCTTCTGCAATTTGACCAGCCTTTGAGATAATTCTTCGTCCCTGTTCGGGTGCATTCCTTAACCAAAGCACCGAGCCAAAGATGCAGCCTCCGTTTTACCAATGATATGAAGGCCTCATCATAGCTCCAATTCTTTCCTTCCAATCCAAATCATGCCACTCGGCATGGATCTGCGGCCTGGGCCGACCTGGTAGCCATCGCCAAAAGTTCGCATTGAGACGGGCACCCTATTCGCCCCGCTTCACAGGAGATATGGGCTTGAAGGATCAGCAAAGGGATACGAACCCTGTTAAGAGAGAACATACCTTTGACGGCTGGACATGATCAAGTGTGCCACCCATCTGCAGCAGCCAAACATCCGGACCCCCAATGGCCTGGCCTTTACGGTAAAGGAAATCGTTGGGGAATCCTGGATCAAACTTCACAGCACTATCGATCTCCTGGATGTCCTCTTGAGTGAGTTTAAGGGTGAGTGCCTGGATATTGGCTTTGAGATGTTCCACCTTCCGACCACCGATAATCGGAAAGACATAAGATGTCTTGTGCATGACATATGCCAGTGCGACGCTGGTGATGAGTGTGGTCTTACGGTTAGAGATAGATTCCAGCACACGGCTGGTTCTGATCTCCTGTTCACTGGCCTCCGCCTTTCGTCCGTCCTGAGCATTGCGCTGTTCTTCACTCTTGAATTTTCCACCTCCGAGGGACCCCCAAGGGGCAATTCCCATGCCTTCAGCTCGACACATAGGAATGATGTCTCGCTCAAAATCGCGCGAGGCTGCAGACCAACGGCCCTGGTAAACGGAGAATTGGCGAAGTCCGTTGCAGCGAGCGTACTCATTTGCCTTGCTACAAGACTCTTAGCCACTTGTTCAGGCTTGATCAAATGTGTCATCTCACCTCACAATCCAAGCAGGGGTGTCACTGATGCCCAAGTGAAGAACTTTGCCTGACAGCACGAGCTGATTAAGAGATTGCATAAGTTCTGGAATAGCGGTACTCCCATCGTACCAGTGAACATATAGCTTTAACGAAGTTAGTAAGTCATCGTTTATGAGAAGAAGAAGCATGCCAGATCAATGTAGTCAGTCTGTAGATTCTTAAGACTGGACTCGACCGAAGTTCTAAGACTTTTGGTGCCATTTCCACAGAAGTTCACCACGATGTTAGGACTACCAGGTCCAGCCCGAAAGTTTGTCGTATATTTGGTAGCAATAACTGGGGAGAGGAGTTAGTGTCATGTGAGTGAAGTGGCAAGCGAAAGGGACATACCGATCTCGTCCCGATTTCCACGCTTCGACATCCATTCCCCCACCCATCTTTCGGCCTCTTGGAATTGGTAGTTGTTGGCAGTGTCGATAAAGTTACCTCCCTTGATCAAATTTAGTAAGACATATCTAGCATATCGGGCGGTTCACTATTCATACTTGTTCGTAGTAAAAGTCCAAGATTGACTCGGCTGTAGACTGGTTGCATTCTCCCATCAATTCTTTCCTATATGCCACTGAGTAAAAGTACAGATCGTGCAAATACTCCCTCTTACCAAGAATTTCCAAAGTTCATGGTACCAAGACAAATAGGAGAGACCCAAATGGAAGCAGTAGGCGATAGTAGGCGGTATCGGCCCAGAGGGCTCTTGGGAGGCGGTGCCGAGGGGAGTGCCATTTTGATCCGTGGTGGCGATCCTCGAAGATGCTTGCAAGAAAACGCAGTGAAGTTTTGGGTAGAAAATAATAATGTGACAGAGGATAATGCAGTATAGGTAAGAGGCAGGAAACTGCGTTACTGACAGTTAAAATCGATGTATACCAACTACAGACAGTAGCAGTGTCAGTGATTCATCACCGAGAGGAGGAAACAGGAATATATGGCAAATGGGTTTCTTCAAGAGATTTCCACGAGTTTTCAGGGTGGTGATTCACTGTTTTTATATCCAAAGTCAGTATTTGAAGTAGGCAACTTCAACCCAGGAAAGTACATCTAATGTCATTATGGAATGGTCCTTCCGGGCCCCGATGCAAGTCTGGGATTCCGTTTAGAAGATGAAATGGACACGTATTGCATTATGTCAATCGGTGTTTACCTTAGTAGGTATGTGTTTATCGCCATGTCGGAGTTAAGGAGTTTCAAGCAGCCAACAAGACTTCTCTTAATCTATTGGTATGACAGTGAGAGTCCTCAAATGCAACAGCATGACATCTCCTTTCTAGTATAAGTACTATCGCCGAATATGACAGTATATCGGCGTTAATAATTCCTAATTTGCAACACTTACCTACTGAACAGTGTGCTTCTTGATTGTGACTGGGCAAAACCAAGATCATTCCCTTATGGCACCTTGGATAGTAACTTTGCTAAAACGTGGAAGAAGAAGGATATTTTTAGACGTTTTCGGACTCAGAATAGATGAGAATATATTATAATGTATCCAGATTAGTAGCAATGATAGGTGTGTTATTCAGAGATAGAATAAAATTGAAAGTTGACCATGACTTACCCTGGGGCTACCCCAGATAATTCCTGTCTCAATCGTGGTCGAATTTAAGGGTTCCTATTGGACTAAACGTCCGACCCAAAGTTCGGCTGGTACGTACCACTCTCCATTCTCAATCTCACTTCAATTGGCCTAGAATCTACTAAGATAGAATCAGTGCATCACACCACCACCGATACCGCGAGCGACATATCGAGACGACAAAGTGAGCTTCAAAATACCACCACGAAGCCGAACTTGGTCAAAATTGGTCTAAACCAAGATGAAGGCCGCCTAGATGGCCTCACCAAGCCCCGCCCCTTCCAGGGCTGTCGTTCACGCTCTACGTGGTGTGCTCCTAACCACGTCCTTTTCGGTCATTCTCTTGGCTGAAGAACGACGTCGACGTCTCAATATCGCCCGGGCTGCTCTTGACAATGCTAAGAAACTTCACACTGCGCGAGTGAACAGAAATGCGACCGCGCTGGCCGAAAGTTACAGTAGTAAACGAGAATTTCCGATTGAAGTTGCCCACGATTTCTCACACGCCCCCACCAACAATCCTCTTCGCCGCTGTCGACAACGAATTGATTCGTTAGAGACCGATTTATCGCGACCGAAAGAGATTATATCGATAGAAAACTTTGAGGCGACGTTGTCCGGGGATTTTGACTCAGCTAGCACATCGCAAACGAGCCAGAGGAGATGGGATGAGTGGGATGCAGCCAGAAAGGATCTATCACGAATATCGGAGATCAACCCATTTACAAATAATGGATATTCAATCAGGCTTTCCCCAGATGTCAAACTTTCAGCTCTGCAACCACGGACTCACAAGTCAAGGACTCAAAGACCAGCAACCAGGCCTAGCACCAAACCGAATGCCAAGGCGAAAGAATCACAGCATGCAAGTGCCGCTTTGAATGGACAATTAAAATCTATACTGCAACTAGACTTCATCGTCACAGAATTGGAGACCTCGGACTTATCAAGTAGTCTTCGTGCCGAGAAAGAGAGAAACGCCGTCGAGCTACTTGAAGAATTGTCCTCAAAACAGGCCGAGGACCCCAAGGAGATTCTATCAAGAGGTATTCGGTTACTTCAGTTTATCGGGACTTCATGCGAGTACGACAATATTCCTAGTGTTCTGAGTGCGCTACGTCCAATCTGCAACGATGCCAGTCTTCTTGCTGTACCCTTTTTTGACAGTTTGAAAAAAAACCACAACGCAGAAGTCGTTCGTCACTTTCTAAGAAGCCTGTCGAGTTTTCAGTCCGAGTCAACAGGAACCAAAACCGGAAATGAATGGATCATGCGATTGTTGATGCACAACTGGAGGAAGACGAAGGACTTTGCCAATATACAAAACATTTATGGTTTACTTCAAGAAGGTGGACTTTTTGAGAACGATGTTTTCCCAGTATCTACACAGTATGCTGTCAGGCGCCGAGTCATCCTTATTGCCCTTGATGCTGGTGATGATGCTACTGCAAGTGCTGAGATGGCTTTGCTCTCTAACATGGGATTTGGGACATCTGGCATCGATGTCAAGCTTTACGGGCGATTTATTGTTCGGGACGCGGAATTAGGACGCTGGGACAAGGCTGTATCCGAGCTTCAGAATTTTGGGCCCAAGGCAAAGGAATCAGCTCAGTTTCAGAAAGTGCTTTCGTGGCTCACAAAGACCTATTCCAAGGACCATACGCCCTCACAAGTTGATATGTTTGTGAGAGATCTTGTTGACAATCACGGTATGACATTAAACAAGCCTCTCGCTTTCTTGGTCATGGATAAGCACGGCAGAACACGCAATACCCAAGCACTGGTTGCATGGGTGCAGTTCTGCCAGGACGGTGGATTGGAGATGGACCAGGTATTCTTCAACGAGATTGCCGACAAATGCTGCAAGTATTGGAGTTTGTCGCGGATCGATGTGGTTCACATGCTAAAGGACGTACAAAGCTCCAAATCTTGGATCCAAGACCCTCTCCTGACTAGGTATGTGAGCGACGGTGCCTTACATAGCCTTCACAAGCCCCTACCAGGAGAGAGAGCGGATGCGTTTGGACTTGCCCAGGCCCTCCCCGAGAGACGAGGAGACTCAATCACCATATATGAGCGAGCCGTGTTCAAGCACATGAATACTCTAGCCCTCCGAAATGATTGGCGTGGCACCTACATTGCTTACCTGGAGGCGACCAAGGAGGGTCTTGGCGACTCGTCGCGATGTCTCCGACTTGCGGTCGTGGCCAACATTCATTTGGAAGGGCCACATTCGTGCACAGGATCAAGACTCATCAACGAAGCTCACAGGAGGAAACACGATATCAGTGGCGCGTTGGTGCCGATGTTAATCGCACGACTCGAGGCCGGCGACAACGCGGGCGAACTGCTCCATGATAACCTTCTCAAAGGTCAAAAAATCCACGATAGTGTTTACAACAAGGCCGCGCGAGTTCTCACACAAAAGGGAAACCCTGAGGCTGCGATCATGGTGTGTGAAGTTGCGGCACGAGAGAACGGTATGGGTGAGCTGGCATACACTAAATACAACTTTGCCAGTCTCATCCACACGTATACTGGCCAAGGACGCTATACAGACTTGTTGTCGCTAATCAACAGTTTCATTTCGAAGTCTGAGTGGTGGCAAGGTAGCAAAGAGTGCAAGGAGTCGGTCAAATTTGCAATGAAGCATGTGGCTTCGCGAGCGGCAAGGGATCGAAAACATGAGAACTCGTACGAGCAAGTCCTTCTGCGTCTCGAGGGCGCCCTTGAACATATCAAGTACCTGCGAGCGATAAATCGACAAGACCGGGAGACTTTAGCCAAAGAGGTCGTTGGCGCCTTCAAATCGGCAGATGAGCCAGCGGCTTTTGAACGGGGTTTCTTTCCAGATACACAAGCTGCACGACAGCCACCGAAAGATAAGAGGAATACGGACTGGGAGTCATCCACGAGGCGAGACTCAGCAACCCAGACCACAAACGAGACAAGGCATCGTATTGTTGAAGATGACTTGCCTCCACAGAATCAGATTACAGATGATGTCCGAACATGACGATAGGAGAAAGAAAATATGCCATAACCGAGCGGGGAAAACTATTTTTTTTCTAGAAACAAATGACGGGAGCAATCTTTCGAAAGCATGTACATTTAGAAGGCATATGCATTAGCACGGCATAGATATCATTGTTACTTGAGAAGCTCTTTTTAGATATATTAGCTTCTTAGTTACGTCGACTTTTCGTTCAATAGTTTGGCAATATTACACATGATATGATGATTTCTACTACGGTATCGTGTGTACAATGGTAGAAACACAAAACAACAAACAACACATGATCAAAGTAAAGCTAGAGGTATCTGTTCAAGATACAGCAAGTACCTTCCCAAAACAATTGACATATCTTGTCACATCAAAGCACATGCAAATAAGCTTATATACAGCCACGTACGGTTGCATTTTGCATGTGATTCTGTTTATCTCTTGAATACAATGTAAGCTCGCAACTGCAAATGATGAACTAGGTA
Source organism: Fusarium poae (assembly GCF_019609905.1). NCBI lineage: Eukaryota > Fungi > Ascomycota > Sordariomycetes > Hypocreales > Nectriaceae > Fusarium > Fusarium poae. The sequence goes on along the minus strand of NC_058401.1, from coordinate 5,356,910 downwards.
TTTTTACTGGTGGAGACAGGGAGTTTGGTAGTGTCACATGCACGAGCGTATTCGTGTAGACCAGACCCATCATCATAAGATTTGTTTTGTAGGTAGGTCATCAATCAGACAATGATTGGATCCATACATTGAATCGCAGGAACGCATACCAAACAAGCATCAGCTCAGCGTTGACAGTAATACTGGATCCGAATACGTTTCTCGTTTCTTCCCAGACGAAGTAATACCGGACTCGGCAGAGAGTTCAAGAAGGAATTGGTCGAACCACGTACGATTTTGAATTAGTTTTGAGGGCCTTACTCTTTCACATGCGTGTTCCAGATCCGGAACCTGGCGGTGTCCCTTTAGCTCATCGAACCATGTCCAGCAGATATCAGCTTCCTTGGTTGGCTGCTCCTTTAGCGGTCAGGATGCTAACGGGTTCGTAGTGGCGCGATGGTCAAGACGATGCAGCGTTGCGGGGTGAGACTTACAGGGACCTTACAGTGGGTTGGTTCCCTGGGATAATAAAAGCGACAGCCCTAGAGAATGGAACCTGGGAAGAAGAGCTAAGGATTGCCCGATGACTGTCAAGGGTCCATTGGATCATCTTTTTTTCTGCCCCTGACATTGAGCGATCCAATGATTTATAGGCTGATTTAATGATATCCTGAATGGTGAATGTCACAATAATGGGAAACAAAGGATCGCTATAAACGGCGCATGGCCGGTCAACTACAACTAGACCAAGAGGGAATATTGCCTTTTTATTTGTTTAAATATTTGTAGTCTTCTCAACCGTCCAACAAACTTAATTGTGGTTTATTCCCTCCAACTTTTCCAAAAGTCGAGAGCGTCATTGTCCAGATCTATCTACGGCCCCTGAATTGTCAGAGATACACTCACATTTGGATATCTGTAAGTACTACTACTAAGTCTAAGTCTCGATTTCGCATTCAGTGGAATTATTCTTATTCTTATTCTCTTTCTCTTTCACGGCGATACTGCCCTCTTCTTTTGTCTGGTGTCGATCGACTGTAACACCAAACTCTTTCTTGACCACCAATCGAACTTCCCCCTAATTTCATTTCCAGGGTCATCGATCCGAAAACCCATCCATCCAATTTCTCGCCCCCGATCCGCGATTAATAGACTCCCCACTCCCCATCGAAATCCCAGGTCTAAGTTCCAAGACAAGACAAGTTTATTAGTCTCAACTACCGCGACTCGACGTTCCTTCTTTTTCATTCTGTCTTGTCAACAACAGCCAAGCTACCCGAGCCTATCCTTTCAACAATGGCTTCAACACTCACAACAACCGAGGCGCAATCTCGCCGCCGCGAACAATACCATGAAGCCGATGTCGTCGTTGTAGGAGCCGGTGTATTCGGTTGCACTATGGCTTTCGCTCTCGCCAACCAAGGCCGATCCGTCCTTCTCCTTGAGCGATGGCTCAAGGAGCCCGATCGCATTGTCGGCGAACTTCTCCAGCCCGGTGGTGTCGCATCCCTCCAGAAACTCGGTCTTGGACACTGCGTCGAGGGCATCGACGCAAAGCCTTGCTACGGATACACCATTTTCTACCACGGCGAAAAGGTACTCGTTCCTTACCCTGGCATTGACGACGAGGGTAATCCTACGCATGCTTGGGGAGGTCACAGCACAGGAGACAGGAGTACAAGACCTTCCGGATGCAGTTTCCACCACGGTCGCTTCATCAACAAGCTACGAGAGTCGTGCATAGCCCACAAGAACATCACTGTCGTCGAGACTGAGGTAGTCAAGACCCTGCGCGGAGAGGCGTCGGACCAGATTCTCGGTGTCGAGAGTCGCACCACGAACAAGTCGACTGGAAAGAAGGAGCAAGATTATTACTTTGGACAATTGACCATTATTGCCGATGGCTATGATTCCAAGTGGCGCCAGGAAGTCCTTAAAACCAAGCCTAAGGTCTGCTCAAAGTTTTACGCTCTCGAACTCATCGATTGCGACCTTCCTCAGCCTGGCCATGGCCATGTCATTATTGGCAACGCTTTCCCCATCCTTCTCTACCAGATCGGAACTCACGAGACCCGCGCTCTTATCGATGTGCCCCAAGGCATCCCTGAAGCTTCGCCCGAGAATGGCGGCGTCCGTGGCTACATCCGCAATTTCGTCCTACCTGCTCTTCCTCCCTCGATCCGACCGTCAGCTGAGAAGGCTCTTGAAGACGGCAAGATTCCCCGAAGCATGCCCAACAGCTGGCTCCCACCCACGAAACAGCGCTCCAACGGAGCAATCCTTCTCGGTGACGCTATGAACATGCGTCACCCGCTTACGGGTGGTGGTATGACTGTTGCATTCAACGACGTTGTCATCCTGTCAGAGCTACTGCACCCCGATAAGGTCGCTGATCTTGGCGACACCAAGCTGATCAACAATGCCCTTGACGAGCTTTACTGGAAGCGTAAGCCTTTGACTGGCATTATCAACGTTCTGGCCCAAGCTCTTTACTCTCTGTTCGCTGCCAATGACCGCCAACTACGTGCTCTCCAGTACGGATGCTTCACTTACTTTAAGCGCGGTGACACTGACGGCCCCGTCGCTCTCCTCGCTGGTATTCTCCAGCGTCCTTTCATCCTTGCTTATCACTTCTTCTCTGTTGCTTTCCTCGCTATCTGGCTCAACGCCTGCTCCGTCGTTGGCTGTGGAATCTTTGGCATCCTCAAATTCCCTCTTGCCATTATCGACGCCGTCCTCATCCTCTGGAAGGCATGCATTGTCTTCATTCCTATTATGTGGCGTGAGTCCTTTCAGTAGAGAAACGAATTAATAGAAGGGGAAGAAAAACGAGCATGGTGATTTTTATGTAGCGAAAGCTGCGGCGTTTACGGAGCTTTGGCTTGGGATCTTTACGTCTAGTTTTTAAAGAGTCCAGGTTTCTTTTGGGCTGTTAGAGATTTAAAGAGGAGGGAATGTTGTATATATCCCATGGATGGTTATGAGACATTTGAACATTTTGAAGTGTTGAGCGCGGGGAGTGACTTTTTATTACATATACAACACGCATGACCTGGGACTAAACTTGGGACAATCAAGTAGAATTCCATAAAGATTAATATTAATTGGAACCCCATACATTCTGATCATTTGCTTAATGAAGCCGGCTCTGTGATGAGTAGAAGAGTGAGCCGAACGATATAGAGAAGTAACAAACACGTAGGGATGTGGACTTTTGTATTCAATTTAGATTACAAGATGATCTTGTTGACCCGTTATTGCCTGCATTTATCCCCTCATTTTTCCTCTTCTGGTATTCCCATTCTATGTCAATCTTCGTCGGTAGACGCCAAACATCCAACTCGCTCGCAGCACCGCAAGGCCAATAGCCATCTTGATGCTGTCCTGAATTACATTGAGCTTGCTTCCACCGACCTCGTGCCACTCGATAGGCACTTCGGCAACCTTGATGCCAGGACTAGTGCCAATAACACTACCGTCGTGGCCAAGAACTGGCGTCGCGGGCGCCGACTCGGCGAGCATGAGCATTTCGATATCGAAGATCCATCCCTCGGTGTGCATGTAGGGGATGATGTGAGGCAGTGATGCACGAGAGAAGAGCTTGAAACCGCACTGAGTGTCGCGGATGCGGGATGTTGCTGGGGGAGTGAGGATCATGAGGACAAGATGGAAGGATCGCATGAGGAAGTTGCGCAATGCGGAACGCTATATCGTGTTAGTTATATATTCGTTTGGGGTTCAACGTGGGTATGACCTACCTTGACGACAGCCTCACTGCCGACAAGATGGGCACGGCTGCCAATAGCAACACCGCGGTGAGATCCATCAACAACTTCCTCGCATCCTTCAATGAGCTTGCCGGCATCAGAAAAGCGCGAGGCTCCGTCGGCATCGGCGAACAAGATATATTCACCCCTCACATGTCGGAAACCATGCGTGGTCGCTCCGCCCTTGCCTCTGTTGCGCTCAAGTGAAATGACTCTGAGAATGTCATGTAGACCATTGTCCTTGGCGAATTGAAGTACGACGTCCACGGTCTTGTCCCGGCTTCCATCATCGACTACCAAAATCTCGTAACCCGCAAGGTCCTCATTGGGAGCGGTTCGTCCATGTCGCTTAGACGATGGGCTCGTTGAGGTGGATGCGGGAGCTGTGGTGCGACCGAAGTGTTCATCAAGGTAAGCGACCGCCTCCACCAGAGTGGGAATCACACGGTCTTCTTCATTGTAGGCTGGGAATACGACACTCAGACGCACTTGGGCGGGCTCGATGTTGCCAGCGTCGGGAGTGGGATAGGCTTCGGAAGGCTTAATGTGCTGTTCGCTGTCCTGACGCTCTGCAAGCCAGCGGTCATACCAGCATGGCAGAGGTTGAGGCTGTGTTCGTCCGGTAGTGGGATGGCTTGTAATGTACTGCTTCTCGGCGGGGTGGACGGGGCGAGGCTTTGGCGCGACGAGATGCAGAATGACATAGAGCTAAGAGACAGGTGAGCATGGCAATGCGCGGGGCCACAGAGGGGTTGAGTAAAGGACATACCTCGAAAATGGCCAAGGTAATAAGACCGATGAAGAGGACGACAAGGACGTGAACAGGTGTAGCCTCAATCCAGGTCCAGAGAGGCCTGAGGAATTTGGGCAGCTCATGGGTTGTCGCGACAGCCATGTTTGGTGTTGAAATGCGACGAGTGACTGCGGAGCTGCAGTGGATGGAGAGGGGGGAAAGTATTAGGATCAAGGGACGTTCATAAGAAGTGACTTTTCTTTTTTGTTGAGCGTCACAGGACAAAAGAAAAAGGGAAAAAAGGGAAATGCGCCCACTTTGGCGAAAAGGTTACAGTGAAGAAAAGCAACGCGGTACGTGGCCGCGGTTATTTGCTTTGTACTGAGATGAGCCCGGTCAAGGCCACGAAGCATCTCCAAGTACCTGGGCCTAGGTTGCATGGATGAAGGGTTTATAGTTGATTACGTAGCTATAGCAGAAGTTAGGGATCGGCAGGGACCAAATGAATTGACGAATGATATTGCCTATTTTTAGATTCATTTTAATGCATGAGTAAGTCTTGAATGGTATTAATCTGGGGTTGTCTTTATTTGATCAATTTTGTAGATTGTGTAGATTGTGTTGTTAAAGTTGATCTATTCATTGTGTCACTGTACAAAATATGAATGGTAGGTATCCAGCATGCAAGAATGAATACCTAGGTAGTGAATTAATTCTGTTGCACCAGCTAAAGAAAATGTGGCCATACAATAGCCCAAAAGAGACAATAACCCAACCAACGCTTCTAGAAAGAAAAAAGAGAGTTTAACTCTGTGATTATACATGAACGTAGGGGCCTACCAGAGTCCTGCTCTGGGCCTCGACTCTTAAAGTGTGGCGTCTGTCAACCACCACTTTTAAGCCTCCAACCCAACATGACCCGACTTGGAGGGATTAGATACCCCCCCCAAACACTAACAAAGCAATACTAGATTGCCTTGTCAGCCAGTTGGTTGTTTCTGTTGTTCAAACCTTAATTCGAACAGAGTCCTGCTCGATCCCATTGGAGAGCTTGGTGGACGGTTTCGGGTTTCAGCTGGCAGGCTTTTATTAAGCCGAAGCTGCGCTGTGCTTTCTTTGCCAAGCAAAAGTAAAGTTTGTGTGTTGATCTTTTGTGCTTGATTATAAGCCGAACCCGCCAGGGGCCAAGCAAATCTCGTACATGGCTAAACTCAGATCATAACACCGGTTTGGAAGCGCTGAGCCAGACGATCGCGGGGATCAGGAGACACAGAGTATGACATGCCAAACTGAGAATCCCGAACAACCTCCTTACCCTTGAGAGAGGGCGGCTGAGGGAAGGTAGGGGCAGGGGAAAAGGCATACATATGCACAGGAGACTGGCTTCTGGGGCTAACATCACCCTCGTAGTCGGCCTCGCTGGCCTGGTAGGCGGTGCTGGCACTGCCACTGGTGAAGGGAGACGAGGTAGATGAGCCGGGGAAGTTCATCTGGATGGTCTGACTGTCGTGCATGGTTTCGGCGACGGCCTTTGCAGTGCGCTTGCGGTTCTCGGCACGAATCTTGGAGCGATCATGACGAAGAGCACCACCTGGGCCGCTGCTTACAGAGTCGCAAGCAGCGTGGGTGGGAACATGGCGATAAGGCTGAGAAGGCTTGATGGGCTTGGATTGTTCGACTTCCTTGATCTTGCCTGCGTCCTTGTGGTCGCGAGCACGCTTGATGGAGCTGAGGATGGACATGTTGGTGATTGTTGTATGAGTTGGAGAGACGATGCTGTAACAAGGGCTGTTGTTGTATTGAAGTTGATTTAGAAGTGTTGCTGGTGTAGTGCGATAGGAAAATGTCGTTGATATAACGGGCGAAGCTGTTTAGATATAGACCAACTGCAAAAGAATGATCGTAGCCATGATTAGAAGTGTCGATGGTATAGAGAGCCAAGTCCGTTGGAAGCTGGCGTCAAGGTTCAGTGGGCTTCACACATGTACGGCCCGCAACGGCGTTGGAATGGTCGATCTTTACTCTGTTCGAGACTCCAAGTTGAAAGGCAAACGACCTCATCGGAGGCGTCAAAGTCAAGCGCCACAGACGCGCCCTCTGTGCGGATCCGACAACCCGGTTAGTTCAGTGTACGCGCGGAACAAACTCAGTCATGAGTGAAACAGATCCAGGGGTTTCCAATGTAGAAGGAATGCAGAAGCATCTACGTTGTGTTTGAGCGTTTACCCACTTGTTGCAGATTCTTTTGGGAATGAATCGCGAGCTGTCGTCATTGAATCATGTATAGTGTCTTCAATCCCGGTGATATTGGTCCGATAATATGATCTCCCGTCTTGACAAGATGTCAGTATCCTAGACAAGCGCGACATCGGCCTTTACCGCGTCTTAAAGCTACAGTGAACAGGAAGAGGCACGTGTAAGAGCACAGGCAGGCCGAAAAGCCGAATTCATCGACTGTTCTATTCTTATCTTTGATACTCAACGGAATTATCCGTCCAGGCACGAGCACCCCTTTGGCCTTATAGTCGTTGTGGCTTGCGGTGCCGCGGCGCGGTGGACATGTTTAGCCATATGCAGGGCATTGCTCTCGCCTTTTTGTCCCAAGCACTGCCGATACAGTGATTGCTAGACGTTCATCCGTCCAGCCAGCCTCTCAATGTGAACGGGTGCCAGTGGCTGTCTGAGATCGTTACAGATTCTTCCAGACCTTTTTCTTGCACGCCACCAAGGCTGGATTGAGCAACCAATAACGAGTGTTTATTGACTGAGAAGAGACAGAGGCTGAAACTTGGGCTCTTGTTATTGAATTGTTTGCTTTAACGAGAAGTGCGTCTGCCAAGAAGTGATTGGATTGCATCTCGGCGTTATCGATGTTGGTCCTGATGCCAAGTCAAGACGTTGACGATGCGTTGTGGGGAGTGGAGAAGGTCGATCAGTATCGCGTTCACTGATCTGACCGCATTTAGTACCATATGATGCCTGGATAGTAATCACGTCAGTGTAAAAGATGAATGCATTCGTTGAAATGACTTGGTCTTACGATTCCACGTCATCTCGTGCTTGTGAATATCATAAACGCCTCATGAGATCAGCTCAACGCGAGATGGAAATGGTTAAAGGTTCCTCTCAACGGTTTTGTGCACGTCTTCTCAAGAGGTATCGGTTAAGAAACGAAGATGCCTCACTTTGAGAAAAGAACGGTGGCGTTAATCCCTGCACCGAAGTGTTTCGGTGGTCTAAATCTACCGGTCTCTTGGATCATTGACGTGGAGTGACTTTTACCCCTTGGCTGAGAAACTAGACGCCTCATCGTTTTATTGTTGCCTCAACTTGCTCGTGATGTGTTGTTGGTGTCTGATTAGGTTAGTTGTTGTATATTGAAAAAAAATGAATGTCACTCTGTCGCTGTCTCATGCATGAGGGAACGTGCCGTGCCCTGGCAGCTCTGACAGCCCGGGGACTCCCCTGTCGATTCATCTTCTGCAAGATCAGATCTGCATCAGGGATGGTACCCCAGGCCAAGCTATCGCACTAAGGTAAGTAAGTGTTTGTATCGCAGGTGAGCCAAGCCAGCCCGCCACACAACTGCCCGGTAAGAGATATAACATACTAGGTAACAAACACTCCGTTTCAACTTGCAAATAATAACCCGGACCGGTTAGAAGATCAACGATGTTTAACAAGGCGTTGACTCTGTCTCATCAGAAAAATAGCACAAAAATTGATTGCATCAAGTCGATCCCCCACTATTTGTCATTTCCAACTTGAACCAATCTCAATTAGGATCATCGTCTCACGCTAGAAGCTTTAGAAGCCTGAAATGACTTCCCAGAAGAGTTAGAATCCCAAGCGTCCCTCCATTGTCTTTCTCTGACTGCTATTGTATGCAGTTAGATCCAGTAAAAAAAAGCCAAAAAAAAAAGCGCTCGGCTTGTCTTGGCTTCTAATATCAATAGACCCCTGGCGGTGAAGCCGATGATACTGAAACAGTTTGGAAACTTGTCTCTTGGCTTACATCAAGACTTTATGTTTCTGTCCAAAAAGCTCCGGATATGTATGACATGTAAGTGGGTAAAGTTAGTAGATAAGCCATGAAACGAAGGAGGTTCGAAGACTGCGGACGCGATGGAAACTTGACGCTTCCATAGTATATTGCATTGTTAGTGAGCATTGCCTCCCTCCTTCTGTCCCCTCACAACGCCTTATTCACTCGAACATACATAGGTCTGCGTTTTGCCGAACAACCGGGCTCACCGCTAATATCGCCTATCTCGGTCTTTTCTCACATGCTTTGCTATAGACCACGATGGCATCTTCCGCTATTAGCAGAAAGGATATTCTGAGTAGCTTGCTGTGATTATGAGGCGGCCGTTGAGTGCTGCCCCGTACCTGAGTCTTGGTGTCTATTGGGAATAGAACCAAGCTATAAACGCCGGCTACGACGTTTGGGTTGCTCTACAGACTGTACAAGGAACAGTGGCTCTTGACATACCAGACTACCCAATATCTTAAAGCCTCCCACAAATGCCAAGGTTAGTAGTTAGTTAGTTCCTGAGTATCAGTGCCGATATATTTCGCGGCGGTCTATATAATGACAACTAGCGGCACGTTGATTAATGGTTCTTAATCTAACGGCATTCCTAAGATGTTAGCCTTTGGGCGTTTTCCCATCAATGATTTATGAAGATTTCTTGGTATTTAAAGCCATAACAATGGTTCAGATTAAGCTTTATTGATTTATTCCTGCCATCATCTTGTGACACCATTGTTCAGATAGATAAGTATTCCACTGCTAATTCCCGGCGTTTTGATATCAACTCCTGTCTGTTATACTCTGATATTCAACGCCATTAATCTTTCACATTCCTGCCTTGACTTTCTTCTTCGCATGACACTTTATCGTCAAGACACAGTATGCTTGGCAAAAATAAACGTGACACGTGGGGTAATAATAAGCCTTGCCGCAAGAGAACGATGGATGACATTCTGGACAATTCTATACTCCTGCAGGATAGCGTCATGATTCAACTAAAGCTGAGTTTAATTGTCCCTGTCGATCCTTTTATTGTATGTTTTAAATGTTGACCAGATGTAATTACGACCTGGTTGTCGGATTGGCTACCATTAGATAAATGAAACAGTTTAGCAGATGCTTGATATAGGTAAGTTGCAAGCCAAACTGTAAACATTTAATATCTCAAATATCAAGATAATCAGCATTTGTCCAATCATGCAAGCACTATCTTTTTGGCTGTCAAACTTGCATTCACAATGGATGGATGCTAGATGACTTGCAATCGAGTCTCAAGATCTGTCATGTTTAGCAAAGGCCCAAGGGAGGCTCACAATAGATTGTTGCAATGCATATCGGATCATTGCATGATTGATTGAACTCGCTGCAGTAAAGGCTACTTGCATAAGACCCGACCTTGGAAGCCCACCGTCCTTCAGGTGAAATACTATCGACATTCACCTACAAGTCATATGATTTCTGGCGTTTACTTTGATGTTGTCGTTAACACAAGATTGCATCATCACCAACCCCAGACAGCCTTAACATGACGGTGTTTTGCGGCATTGACAGCCTGGACAGGGGTCCCTCCTGGGTCGCGCAATTGGAGAAACTGGAGAACCAAGCATTGATTGGACGGGAGTCATTTTTCTTAGCTTGAAACCCGCGTCATTTTGCTCAAGTGGCAAAGCCGAGAACAATCTATGATTGGACAGACAGCACTCCGTTCACCAGCCTCACTGTGGCGGCAACGAGGCTTCCGCACCTTTGTAGGGGAATGGTCCTCCCCTCCTCCCCCGAAACCGAAACTGAAGAGGATCCCAAGGCCTAAACCCAACACCATCTCCATCTGGCAGCCTGGTCACGCGCATTGCCCACCTCAAATCCGCAATTCTCGACAGCCTCAAACGGTCCCTCGATATAGTCCGGACCCTCACTTTCGATCACCAAACAATACTAGCCGACTTCGCTTCGCAACCCAACGCACTTTACCGACGCTTTGGTTCTGTACCTTCTTGTTCGGCTTCGTCGCCCGGCGTAGCCATCCATCCGCCTGTCCTGTCGTTGTCGCGCTTTCCTTTTCCCGCCGATTGCTTCCGTGGCGTGTCGCCAATTCTGGTTGTCCAACCCACCCCCGATCCGCCGACTTTCGCCAGCGCCTCATCCCGAGCTCAGCACAATCATTGATTGCATGGCGCATTGATGGGCCTTTCACTCGCTCGACTCTGTTCTATTTCCCTCTAGATATCCCGACTCGTGCGTCGCAGCGCATTCCGGCCTACGTATCTTGCTCGCTCATCATCATCATCATCATCATCATCGGCGTCACCATTATCCACTGAGCCGGTATATACTGACATTCCCACTGTCGCGCCTCGTCTGCGCGCAAACTGAGAAATCGTGGCGGCTCTCACCATTTTGACTTCAAACGAACCGTCGGAGCTGTCCTTGCAACAGCATCTCGAACTTGCCCCGGATCTGGCTGCGTATACGAATCTCTCTGCCGAGGGAGAGCCCGAGTCTTTGATGATGGCACAGCCCGTGCCTCATCAGCCCACCGATCGAAAGCGCGTCAAGGTCTATGAGCTTCGCAACAATGATTGGTTTGACAGAGGTACTGGCTTCTGTAGCGCGAGCTTCGAGACTGTACGTCACTCATGCCCATGTCGCCATCTTTGCGCACGAATATCATGCTGACCGATATGCCCTGTAGCTTGACGATGGTCGCAAAGATCCGCGCGTCGTTGTCGAATCAGAAGATCATCCCGATCGTCTCCTATTAGAAACAAAGATTCAGAAAGAAGATGGATTTCAGAAACAGCAAGGCACGTCCACATGCCTGATATGCGCTTTATAAACGTCATGTGTCTAACCTGACTCACAGATACCCTGATCGTGTGGCAGGAACCCAGCAGTGGGGTCGATATGGCATTGAGCTTCCAGGAAGCAGAAGGATGCGCATTAATTTGGTTTGTTTCGTTGATTAACTATCTAGCATATTCGCTAATGCGTGTTAGGCGTTTTGTGAGCAACGTCCAACAAACCTTTCATAACCATTTACCTGGCGCCGGTATGCAGTCCTATGTTCTATCGAGGAGCATGTTGCTAATACTTTATTCCCAGACGATGGCCTTTCCGATGATCTTGCCATCGACGTCCCGCCAGCTATCAACCTGCCCAACGCCGAACTTGGAAATCTTGGCGATATCGAATCAACAATGCGAATGATGAACACTACCGCTAACGGCAGAGACGCGCTGGCCAAGGCAATCATGGCTGAAGATTTTATTGGCAAGATCGTTCCATTGGTCGAGATGGCTGAGGACCTAGAGAGCCTTCAAGACTTGCACCGACTTTGCAACATCATGAAGACGGTTATTCTTCTCAACGACACGTCGATTATCGAGCACGCGGTATCAGATGAATGCGTCTTGGGTGTTGTTGGCGCGCTAGAGTACGACCCTGACTTTCCTAGTCATAAAGCCAACCACCGACACTGGTTGGGTAATCAGGGCCGATACAAGGAAGTCGTTCCGATTGAAGATGAACAAATCCGCAGGAAAATTCACCAAACATACAGACTGCAGTACTTGAAGGACGTGGTTCTTGCCCGTATTCTTGACGACCCCACATTTTCAGTTCTCAATTCCCTCATCTTTTTCAACCAAGTCGATATTGTTCAGCATCTACAAGCAAATGCCGCTTTCCTTAACGAGCTCTTCGGTATTTTCAGTCCTTCAAACAACGACCAGAAGAGAAAGAAGGAAGCAGTGCTCTTTATTCAGCAATGTTGCGCTATAGCAAAAAACATTCAGCCACCAGCACGTCAGACATTATACAACAATTTCCTTGCTCATGGACTCTTACAAGTCATTAATTTCGGACTGCGGCATCATGATGTTGGTGTTCGGGTTGGAGCTACTGACATCCTGATATCCATCATCGATCACGATCCTCAAATGATTCGACAAACACTATATCGCCAAGTGCACGAGAAAGTCACCCCTCTCACCGACTCTTTGATCGACCTTCTTCTTGTTGAGGTTGATCTCGGCGTGAAATCTCAAATATCAGAAGCGCTCAAGGTTCTTCTAGACCCTGGCCCCCAGCAACTCCAGAATGAGAATTTCCAGAAAGCCAACGGTGAGCTTTATAGCCAAGAAATGTTACAGGTCTCTACTGACCCCCAACAAGAGGTTTTCCTACACGCGTTTTACGCGGATTCGGCACCAAAGCTGTTCAAGCCACTGGTCGACTTGGAGAAGCGAACCGATATGAACTTTAGCGTTCAGCAAGCGTCGATGTTTACATATCTCATCGACATTCTCACATTCTTTATTCGTCAGCATGCAGTGCGTGTCAAGTTTTATGTCATGGGCCATGATATCGTCAAGCGTGTATCGCAGCTGCTTGGATGCCCCGAGAAATTCTTACGATTAGGTTTGTGATGATTATGCCTCGTATGACATTCTGCTAACTTGTACAGTCGCTATCCGATTTTTCCGCTCAATAATTGGAATGCAAGATGAGTTCTACATCAAACATCTTACGGAGAAGCAAGTACTAGGGCCTATTCTTGAAGTACTTATCGGAACTATGCCCCGTGACAATTTATTGGCTTCGGCATGCCTCGAGTTCTTTGAGTTCATTAAGAAGGAAAATGTCAAAGATGTCATCAAGTATCTCGTGGTCAATCACAGAGACCAACTGATGACTCTGAGCTACATGCCTACATTCCGAGATATCGTCCTTCGATACGACCAAACTAGAGGTTACACGTCAAACGTTGATTACTTTATGGAGGGCGAAGATGAGATGGGAAGGAGGCCCCCGCCCAACACAAGATTGATGGAGCAGATCACCGTCGACCAAGAACAAGAGGAGTATTGGGCAGGATCTGACAATGAAGAAGAAGAGGACAATTCAAGCAAGGATGGAGAAAAGACGCCGTCTACGAATGGATCAATCACCTCCAAGCTCCTTGTTGATTATGCTTCCGATGAGGAAACAGATGAAAACGCTGACCCCGAGGCAACGCCAGACAGCCACAGCGATGTAGCATCAGATGCCGTGGGCTCGCCGATCGACTTGAGTCTAGGAGGAGGTGTTCCGCCACCAGAGCGGCTTTCAGAAAAACGTCGACGTGAAGAGGAGGAAGATGACGATGAAATCGGAAAGCTGATGCACAACAAGCGACGCAATAGCAGCGGCTCTATCGGCTCGGTCTCTAGTAACCCTCGCGGCTTGACAAAACGAAAAAGCTTCACCGCCGGCTCTACCAGCGGGAGCAGCAAGAAGATCGCAATTAGCCTTTCTTCGGGCTTAAAAACAGGCAGCGGCCCAGGGTCGAACGAGGAGTCGTAAACATTACCCTTTACTGCTTTCGGCGATGGCGTACCGGTTGTTGGTCTTTTTTATTTGGTATTCATGAAATTGGGGCGAAGGCACGAGGTCTCGCCTCTACATAACTACATTTGGCAAGTACCTTTACTTGCCAGCTCGGGGATTGGCAGGTGGAGAGAACAGGCGTTGTATTGAAATATATTGGTGGCATAAAGCCACTGTATTCTTGGTTTTCCTAACTATGCTTTGCTTCAGCCTCACATCATCCTTTGACTAGGCATGTTCGGGGGATGATGGCATTGTTTGGTCTAGTCTAATGGGGCTTTGTCTGGACCGAGATTCTGCCCCCCACCCATTTTGGGCGATAGAGTCGTCGAGAAGCGACGGCAATGGTATCTGGCATGACATGGTGAAGGAAATGGGATTCCCAGGTCGAGATTGGCAGGATCGTTGAGATAGGATGACTTTTTTCTATGGGAAACGGACTGCTAGCTGAGCAGGGGCCGTGGCGATTTGAGAAGGTTTTTGCCGTGTCATGTTGAGTTGTGTATTATACTCTTTATGACCTGTATAGCTCTTGCGTGTCAAGCGAAGAGTCGGGTCGGTTAGGGGGAGCTGGGGACATAACTTGTGCCGATACCAGACACTCGTAACGAAGAAATGGAAATGAAAAAGACCCGTTTGAAGACAAACTTTTCTCTGCCATTTTGTACCCCTTTCCCCTAATTTAGGTAATTCAAATCATAACGTAATATCATGGCCTTTGCCAATCGTTTTCAAGATCTCAGGAAAGCATTCCCATGTAGTGAATCGCCCACAACTTCAGCTAGCCCCTCTTGTGTAGTCTATGCCACTTCTCGTAGCCGTCAATCATTTGTTGCGTTATGTTACGGGGCGTCTTCTCGAGCACAGTAGTCAAATCAGCCATGGCAAGTTCAAGCTTCTCGTTCTCATCCTCGTCATAGCGCTCCTGTACGATCATGCAGGTTTCGTCGCAAATAGCCTTGATTTCGGCACCCGAGTACCCTTCCGCAAGACGGGAGAGCATAGGGATATCAACATCAGGTGCAAGTGGCAGACCACGTAGGTGAACCTTGAAAATGGCTTCCCGGGTGGCCTCGTCAGGAGGTCCTACGTAAAGGAGTTGGTCGAAACGGCCAGGACGCATCAGGGCAGGATCCATAGATTCGGGGCGGTTGGTCGCAGCGAGGATAAGCACGCCCGAAAGGGCCTCGAACCCGTCCATCTCGGTGAGAAGGGTAGTGAGCATGTTGACTGCTCCGGTACTGCGAGAGGCAGCGCCACTTCCTGTTCGTTGACCGCCGATGGAATCGATTTCGTCAAAGAAGATGATGGAAGGAGCTGCATTGCTGGCACGCTCGAAGAGGGTTCGGACCGCACGTTCAGTCTCTCCAACATACATGTTAAGAAGCTCTGCACCTTTGACCGCGAAGAAGTTGAAGCCGGACTCTGTGGCAGCAGCTTGGGCGGATAGTGTTTTGGAACAACCAGGGGGGCCATAAAGAAGGAGGCCCTTTGGAGGAGGGCGAAGGGACCGTTCGGGATTCTTGGTGTACTTGATCATTCGGTTGAGCACTTTCTTTAACACATCTTGGCCACCGACATCTTGCCAATGGATCGTAGGAGGGTTCAGGTTGATATCACGCATAGCCGTGGGTCGAACGGCCTTTTTAGCTTTATTGATATCGGATGCCTCCAGGAAATACTCTCCATCCGATAATCTGTCAACACCTGCTTTTCGCAGCCGAACTCCTAGGTCATATTTGGCTTTCTTGCACAGCATTCCGAGATCAAGTGGGCTGTATGCGTGTGTCCTTTGTGCTAAATCCAACATAACCGACTGCTTTTCCGCTGGGTTGATGGGTAGATCAAGGAACTCGAGAATCTCAAGTCTCTCTTGTATCTTGGGGATAGGCAGTGGGACATGATCACCAAAACGAGTTGGGCTCCGAAGTGGTTCCGGAATGTCATTGAGAAAGTCGGAGCATGTAGCCACGATAATAACTTTAGGCAGAGAATTGCTTGACAATGCGCTTGCAGCAAGGTCATCCAGCTCATCGCGTAACAGTGCAATGACCGAGTCGTGATTTGAACGGTCCTTGGTAATCAAGTCCTGAAGATCGTCAATCAGGATCATGCTCGGTTGCTGACTCTGCGCAAGCTTGAAAGTTTCTCTCATGCTTGCAAGTTTGTCCGAGGGCTTGATCCAATGGACTTTGCCCCATTTTGTCGCAGCAATACGATCCAGAATGAAGGTCTTTCCTGTGCCGTGACCACCGTGAATCACGAAGGCGCAGGATTGTCTCTCGCCTGTGATGACAATGTTTGTCCTGTAGGCATCAAGGAAATCGTTGAGAGCCGTGATCTGGGGAGCCATTCCAGGAACACCAGTTACGACCAACTCGCCGCCGTGTGCATCAACTTTGACGTCTGCCGCTTCCTTGTCTACAACCGTGATGTTGGTCGAGCTTGGGTCGAATCTTGCCAAACTGTTGGTCTGCGAGTTGACGGATATGACCTTGAAGTTCCGTCGCCATTTGCTGCTGAGCGTTGCCTCTACCACCATTCCGGGAAACAACAGTTCAGCACGTACTTGGGAAGAAAGAGTTAGTTCTGACTCTTATTCAAAGGGCATTTTCTCCTTACCAAAGGCGGGTGCGGTTAGCATCTCCCACGACGGCTTATACTTTGCTGTTTTCTCGAATTCCTCTAATCGCTCGAGGTCATCCGAGGTTTTGTCTGTCTTCTCGGTCACATCTTGCACAACCACCTCATCAGCGTTGGGCGTCGTTCCTGCGAGTGATATGCGAATGAGGTCACCGATCTTGAAACCTGAAGCTTCTTGGAATGCCCTCGTCATGACGACGACGTTTGGGCTGAGATTCTTTTCCTTTATACTCCATAGCGAGGCTTCTCGCTGTAGCTCTTGTTGTTCATCTTCTTTGGGCGAGTCTTTTGTTGCGGCGGCGTTTTCTAGCCTTGTGAGGATACAATGCTTCCCGACTTCCAATGTGCCGTTCAGTGAGAGCAATGTCTCTTTGCTCACATACACACGGGCGGCACCTTGAAGACTCGCTTTTTCGAGGCTCGGACTCGCCAAGGGTCTGACCTTGACGTCAATACTTTTGGCAAGCATGACGAAATTTCAGTCGAGTTTATACTAGAAATATGAAATTTTAGGAAATTTCTTCTAGAGGTTTAGGATAGTAGGTCTAAACTCGATTGTGACTTACCTAAGGTACCACCTACCAGGTACTACCTACCTAACTAGGTACCTACTAAGTAGGTAGATTGTGGAAAAACTGTGACTGGCAGATGCAAGAAAATACTCCCCCACCATGAAAGTAAGCAGCTAATAATGTAGATAGAGACGACTTGTATTTATATTCGCCAAACCCTCAAAACTACAATCAATTCGCAATGACTCACTTGCGAATAAATACGTGACTGATAGAGAAACCGCCTAGCTGTACGTACGCACAACAGCAACTAAACTCCAAGATGGGTTGTGGCACAACGTACATGACAGAGTAATAGAAAAAATCAGCGTCTGTTGTAGGTTACAAAAATAAATAGCCTAGTTTATTAATATACTATTTAGTCCTTTGTGCTTCCAACGGCCAACTTCTGATCCTCTGAGGAAATCAGACATGTTATAGGTAGTCTAAAAGTTCAGTTGTTGTGCGTTGAAATGATAAACTAACCTATTGGTTTCGTCACTTAGTTACACCCCAATGGGAGAACATGTACTTGTTGTGTATATGGGCCGAGAATGAGGTAAAGTTTAAGCAAGTGATGAGGTTTGATTTATCATTGAGTCATAAAATCTACCTATCTACAGAATCATGATAGGAGACGTGATACTTTCAGGGTCCAAAGCCATCAAAATGGTACCTATGGATGCACAACACAACCCCACTAAACCATTTCGGATCCCGGCCCAGTTCCGCAAAAAACGGCTTAGGTTCTCTCCAGGCTTGCTTGCATGCCGAGTAATGTACTTAATTACGGGCTGCAAGGCAAGGTACTGAACCTACAAAACTATCACGAGCCACACTCTTCCATGTTTCCTCGCAAACGGCCGCCCGGATGAACCGCTCCAGATGTCTCCTCGACGCCAGGGCGATCCTCGTCGTTCGCAATAGACTCATTTCCTCTGGCAAAAACGTCAATGCTAGATTCTCCACCACCACCACCACCACCACCACCTCGAAACTGAACGAGACAAGATCCGAGACGAAATCCGATTACACTCCAAGACCACGCAGACAGTCTTCCACGTCAACGAATAATCGATTCAGTAGTGGCAAGAAACCACAATGGCAGTCTTTCTCTCCTCGCGGAGCACAAAATAGCACTACCAAGCACAAACTAGTGCTGTCTGGTCTTCCCACGACGTTGCTGCCGGCCGATTTCAATCGCCTTGCTGCTGATAAACTCGCCGGCTGGAACGAAATCATCAGCCATGGTACCACAACCCAATTCACATGAATCGAATTCGACAAGCTGACAATGAATCAGTTCACCAGGAACGCGACCCCTGGACCATGGAGCCCCTCGGCGTATATCACATCACATTCTCCTCATCTGCTGCCGCCAGTCTATATAAAGACAAGATCGAGAGACTCCTCCGTCTCGCACAAACCAAGTTCCAGAGTACAAATGGCCTCTGGACGAGCAAGGTACCCAGTGTACTACTAGACCCAGGAAAAGACCCTGAGAAGGAGCTGGAGCGCTTCACGATCCTTCCAGGCTCGTACCAGGCCCGCATCAAAACGAAGCAGAGTCGTGTTCAGGGCAAAATGGCTTGGCAGCATGTCGTTGACCAGATTATCAAGAGCTCACATATCAAGACTCTTCGCCCTAGTGCAGTATTGATCGAGCTGCCAGAAAAGAGTTTCACGGTTTCAGAGCTCAGGGTCATAATCAATCAAGACGGTACTGAAAGCGGTTATGACTGGGCGACTGAAACCCATATATCCGATCTTTCCCAGGTCATGGATCTAGGCGAGAAGATCTCCCGAAGCACATCGCGGGCACGTAGGAATGACGCCGAGTTCCGCCAGCGACACACTTCGCGTTTCATCATGGTTTGCGAAACTCCAGAGATAGCATGGCGGTTCATTCGGAGCTGGAACCAGCGCATTCTCGAGTACGATCAGGGCGAAGGCGTCGTCTTGCGTAATCGTGTAAAAGCATCATACATTGACATTTAGCGACTGTACATAAGTATATGATGGAGACAAAACAAAACATGTAAAGAACAAGAACAGCAACAAAAATCTCACAGGTCCTCCCAATGCCTTCATTCTCTTCCCCCCCCCCCACCCCCTTGCAGCCAGGCGCTCAACAGCCTCTCTCGCGATGTAGCCGTCTTTGTCTCTGCTTCACTCTGTAATCGTTTTGCAAACGAACACAAATCAAGGAACATTAACCACAAACCGCAACCAGACACATAACGAAAGCAATGTATATTAGACCCAGATCAAAAAAACCGAAACTCCAGACCGGATTTGCTCTCTAAGATGGGGTGGAAGGTCGATCAGAGAAAACGAGACATCACCAAAACCCCCTTCGCTATGTCGCGCCTCTCCTTGAATGTGACTGATGCTTGCCGTTCTGCTCAATTCCCAGCCATCCATTTCTCTCTTTCCTTTCCTCGCATCCCCCCCTGCACGTACGCAAAGTAGGTCGGCCTTCTACACTCATGGTGAACTCTCCAAGCCGCTTTCTCTCTCTCTGGCGCCTTGACTCATACAAGGCATTTCCTCTCCCCCAGGTTTACAAAGTTATAAGCTTGATAAAATAAAAAGACGGTAAACGGAGAAATGACAGATAACGGACGCCTTTGGGGTATTCGGTGTTTAACAGCACTTGCTGCCGCCGCTCTCGCTCTTATCGTTGACGTTGACGCCGCTCGCTGCAGGTTGGTCGTTCTTGGAGTTGTCGATAAGTCGCTTCTTGATATCTGCGGCCAGGCTGTAAAAGGCCTTGTCGATGTTGATGTTGCTCTTGGCGGAGACCTCGAGGAAAGGGATGCCCAGCTCGTCGGCGAGGGCTTGGCCTTGCTCGGTGGAAACAACGCGCTTCTCCTCCCAGTCGCACTTGTTGCCGATCAGAATCTTGTTAACACCCTCGGTAGCGTGCTGCTCGACGTTTTGGAACCAGGTTCGGATATCTGCGAGGAAATTAGTTCATGTTTTCTTTGTGGTATGCGTGGCTCGAAAATGAATGCGTTGGTTGATTGGTCAAAGGCATCGGGCAAGGCTAGCTGGCCGGCTGGTCACCAGGTAGGAGAGGGGCACAGTAACGGTATATCGTAAAAAATTGCATATCGAGCCGGATGACAGAGAGTAGAGACGTACTGTTGAACGAGCGCTCGTCGGTGACGTCGTAGACAAGGAGGATGCCCATGGCACCGCGGTAATAGGCGGTGGTGATAGTGCGGAAACGCTCCTGGCCAGCGGTATCCCAAATCTGCAGCTTGACGCGCTTTCCATCGAGCTCAATGGTCCTGATCTTGAAGTCGATACCGATAGTGGTGATGAATGAAGGGGTGAAGGAGTCTTCGCTGAACCGTAGCAGACAGCACGACTTGCCGACGCCGGAGTCGCCTATCAGGAGCAGCTTAATCTACATGACAACAGAGGGTCAGCGGGTGATATTAAGAGGCGGTCGCATGCAGTGAATCAAAGCGACATGCAGCGCGATGCGAACTGGCATAACATGGTCGTCGTGGTCATGATATCGAGACAGCCTGAACTCAACTCAAGGGCCGCAGGGGGGGCGGTTTGGCGGGCGGTGGGGGGAAATAGATTGGATAGATGGGAAAGAATAGCGTATCGTACCAGGAAATCATAGTTGCGATTACTCGACATGGTTGCGAAAGGTTGGAGTAGCAGAAGGCGCTACAGGGGACGGATGCGACGATAGCGACGAGGTAAGTTCGGATCTGAAGGAGTGAATGGTTGAGGATGTTGAGGCCTCGTTTGTCCGATGGTAGTAGGTGTAGGTCGTCGAGGGTTGAAGATGGAGATGGAGTTGGAAATGGGAATGGGAATGGGAATGGGAATGGGAATGGGAATGGGGAAAGAGATGGGACCAACTAAACACTCTGATGAGTGGAGGGGGTCTTTGGCCGTGGGACTAACAAAGGTACTGCACACTTGGCAGGCAGGCACAATTAGTAACTGATGAAGGTGAGATAACTAGGTACGTGTACAGGGGCTGAGCCTCTGAGGGGGCTCTAATCGCCTCCAAGGCAATCGTTGGTTTTAGGCTGTTACAGAGCCGACTTCTGATTTCGGTTGAGTAGGTCTGTTTCAGCGGGCATAAAAGAGTTACGTGTCAGACTGGACTCGATCTTGGTATGCAGCGATTGCATTTTTTATCGATCTGGAATAGGTACCTTATCTAACCAGATGTTCTAATTATGAACCTTTAGGTTATTCAATTTACTCCAATTTCACTTGAAACTTGAAGCAGCCAGAAGCAGCACTAACACGAAGTCTATTGCATAAGTCTCGATTATAAACATATCCATTAAACAGTTTCAATTAAATCTCTGGTAACTGTTTATAAAACTGCCCATTATTCCATATAGACTTTTGATTGGTTGACTGTGGCAATGTAAATAGCCGAGTATTCTGATCAACAACACGTTCTCTCTCTCTACAGAATGTTGTCTCCTTTAGATACTGGCCATATATCTGCAACCCCCCCCCAAAAAAAAAAAAAAAACACATATTGGTCTGCCCCTGAGTAACGAATGCTGTGGCGTTTTGTCTTTGATGGCTATACTTGCCTACCTACCTACTAAGGTACCTAGACTTTCCTCAAGGGAATAGGTAGTCTACGGGTTCCACAACGGCTTGTTTCCCCTACATAAACCTTGGTCCCCTCGACTTTTTGCCCCTGGTTCGCGACGTCATCTAGAGAAACATCATCACAAGACACACTCATTAAGAGGTCAGCCACGCTTAGTACGTCCCAGCCATGCCACATGGCAAACCTTCCACAACATTAAACACCAAGCTTTAACCCGTAGACTCAGCTACGATACTAATGTCAATCTGACTTGATGAAAAGTAATAAGGTATCAGGGAAGTATCAGAGAAGCAACTCGATTGATATATCGCAAAAGCTTACAAAACAAGCGGCCTGTGGCCAAGCAACAAATAATCATCCTTTCAAATGTACATCAAGAAACGAACAAGTATCAAACACCAAGTCTTAGTCTTCCATCATTCCACGCCATTTTACTTCTGACTGCAAATACCAAAAACCTTCTGGCAACCGCACTCACAATGCTTAGCCTTGCGGCCACACTTGCCCCCACGAGAGCAGCAATCACCGAATCTGCTACCCTCGCAAGTCTGGCCAGTCTCGCCACCGCAGAGACCGTCCTCAGATACCTTCACGGGGAAGGTCTCGACGGGCAGAGGGGCAGCGATGACAGGAGTATCGCTGAACTTGGTGTTCTTTTCGTACTTGTCCCACTTACGGGTTGCCGTCTCTTGGGTAGATTGGGTCTTGGAAGCAGGAATCGAAGCCTTGGTTGTAGCAGCAGGTGCCTTGACAGCCTTGGTGGTCTTGCTAGGGACGTCGACGCCGGGCAAATCGTAGCTGGGGGCTTTGTAGTCGCCTTCAACAGGCTTGGAGTCCGAATTGGGGTTCTTAACCTCCTCTGTCACGTCAATGGCAATGGCCTTGAATTTTCCATAGGAAGCAGGGATAGGACCGGGTGCGCCGACATAATGTTCCTTACCGCTGAAAGCGGGAGGCCCATCAAAGTTCTTCGCCTTGCAAGCGTCGTTGATTTCCTGGCAGTAGTCGTTCCAGGTATCGCAACCGTAACCGCCGGTGGGAGGAGCATTGTCCCAGCAGTCACCAACTTCGTCCCAGCACTTCTTGGCCGCAGCCCAACAGCCATCCTGATCCGAGTATTTAGCAAGGGGCTTGCCGCACCAGTTGGCGTTCTTGGCCAAGCAGCTCTTGGGAACAAGACCGTCCTTCTGGGACTTCTTGGTACCAGTCTCCTTGGAAGTGGGATTCCAGACATCGGGTCCGTGAATAGGGTATTCGCCATGCTCATCGTAGATATTGAAGGTTACGGCGGGGTCTTTCTTGGTGACATAGCCAGGGATACTGGTTTCGTACTTTTTGGGAATCTCAAGAGGACCTTCAGGGCCGTTCTCGATGAAGATCTGAGCACAGCTTTGGTAGAACTGAGGGTCGCCGTCGGGAGCACTGTGCAGGGCGAGAATCTCAGGGCGGACCAGGTAGTATCCAGAAGGAAGGCCGGTAGGAAGGTTGACAGACAGAAGTCCGTTGTTTTCGATGAGACGGTCGACGCACCACTTGTCCTCCTTGACGTTGTAGCCATCTTCAAAAACCTTGAACCATCCGTCTCCAGCAGCAGAGTCAGAAAACATATCATCGACCCTCTTCATGTAGACGGAGCAAGGGCCTCGGTGGCCTTCGGCAATAGCACCCTTCTTGTGGCCGCTGGGAGATTCACGGAATTGGAAGGTCAGTTGAGCACCGCCTGGGGCAGGACAGATATACTGAACAGCCTTGCCTCCATCTCTACCTAAAAGGTTGTTAGTTACTCATTCTAGACAAGCCCGATGCTTTTGAAATACACACCGCAGGCCATGGCAGCTCCGTCAATAGGGTAGATAGGGCTGTTGGCAGTGGAGGCATCCTTGGGCTGGCGAACGCAGGTACCATCGCCCTGGTTCTCTCCATCAATGAAGAGAGTGGTGAAGAGGGTATGGGCATTCGCAGCAGAAGCGAGACCGATGACAGTAGTAAGAAACTTCATGATGAATGATACAAGTAGATATGGTAAACCTAAAAAAAAAGAGGGAAATGTGCAGAAAACCAGTTTCTGCTTAGGCCGCTTGGGCGGAAGTTGTTGATTGCTGTTGGGAAAAACAGAGAATGTGTTTGCCTTAATAGGGCAGTAAGGAATGACTGTCAATCAATAAAGGAACGAATAAACGAAGAGAAGGAAAAGAAAGAGTCAACAAGCAACTCGCATACACCAGAATGAAGAAGGATGAAGGTAAAGGTGAGTGCATCATCACAGACCTCGCGGAGATGGTTGGATATATACATGAATCACCAGCTCTCGACCTAGCCTGGTAGCTCTCATCTCACTCAAGCTCAGCTCGGGTCAGCCTACAGATGGTGTTCCCCCAAGTCGAGCCGGGTCTGATTAGGGTCTAGAAGGTCCAGACATGGATTGTAGTCCCGGCCAAGTTACACTAAAGGCTCAACTTACCAGTGATTTGGTACGCAGACGACAAACAGTACCATCATCTCAAACAGTGGCTTAACCCCTAGCTTGATGCCTTTTCCACTTGGACAAGGATAATAGAGTAGGGGAGTCGAAAGCAGCACGGATATATGGACGAGTTCCTGGGTGCCCATGTCTAGACTGAAGCCATTTGTGTGCAGGTTTAATCAAACAGAGAGGTCATAATCCGTGGTCCATGCCGCTGACCGTCGTGGCCGTCAAGCTTGAGTGTCAGGGGCCAGAAAATGGCCAA
Organism: Fusarium poae; assembly: GCF_019609905.1. NCBI lineage: Eukaryota > Fungi > Ascomycota > Sordariomycetes > Hypocreales > Nectriaceae > Fusarium > Fusarium poae. The sequence goes on along the minus strand of NC_058401.1, from coordinate 5,332,499 downwards.
GGCCACGATCCTTGTGGCGCATCATTTGGGAGCAATCGCTGAGAGCCAAGAATATCAAGATGAAACGTACGGAGTAGTTGCAGTGCTTTTCGAGGAGAAGGGTCTGTGGGTGTAAGTAGAACCGAGCTGGATTGGGTGGCTTGGTCGGGCTATTTTTCTCCATGGTACCTGCGTCAAGGGAAGCGCCTAGAGAGGCGGGCGTTTCCGTTGTGGATGTAATCAACCAATGAAGACAGCTAATAAGATCTAGCTACCTCTTTCTCATTTTACTATACCTAGGTACTTCCATATAATAAATAGTGGCTCTTGACATTACTGTTCTATTATTACATTTTATACACTGAATGAACAAGTAAGCTTAAAGTCTTGTATACTCTACTGCATTAAAGGCTACTAATGTATGAGTCTATGTCCCAACGCATAAGATAGACTAAAGTCAAGCATAAACGGGCCCGGAATACCTTTACTGTTGGTACATACCTAGGTAATTTACAGAAGCAATTCAACCAGGGATTGACATGAATTGAAACCTGACATATGCAGTTTGCTTATTCTAGTGTCGTTTTCTATCACTCTAATTCCCTTGCTTAACATTGCCTCGCTTCTATACGTTATCCCAATTCCTATTCATCCTTCGCGGATCAATGACCCTCAGGGGTTTACTTCAGCCACACACGGGCCAGCGGTTTTGGAGAACCCCTGACACGGATATCAAGCAATGTTTTATCTTCCATTAATGCTGTACAAGTGATTGCGCACAGTCTAGCTAGAAGATGCTTCCGAGTGGACTCATTGTATATACGATAATACCTTGAGCCGAAAACATTTTGAACCCAGAAACACAAAGTGCCAGTGTTTGTTTCAATCCCTAGGTATGTTGCGGCACGATTAGAGTAGAGCCTGGTCGACAAGGGTCGTGTCGATCCTCCTCCTCCACACCTTTAATGCTTGGAGGCATTCTAAAACTTACCTACTAGACTACCCCTTCCTCGATCAGGGTCTGGGCAAATTGACTGACATGGATGCTTGGTCTTTTGTGTTCAAGGGGTCCAAAAGTGGTCTTTTAGTGTCTTTGTGTTAAAGGAAGGATAAGTGGGTTGCATAGCAGTGCTTTTGTATTTGTGTGAGATTAAGGTTGCTCTAAGAGCCCTATTTCTCGTGACGAAGCTGCATCTATCGATTTCACATTAGACTTCGAGGGATACCCATATCAACTACCCCTTCCTCATCACCCACCGAACCAACAAACTTTGAGATCTGAATTGTCAAAAGGCTAATATCACGCAGGAGCTGATTCCGCTGTCATCCCATCTCGCCGATCACACAGCAAACCTCTCGTGGTCCTTGCAAACTCACATTTTGCCCCTGCATCAAGTTGCTTTTCTATATATCCTGGCCAAGCCACCTTGTTTCTAGTCAGCCCGTCTGATCCCTTACTTCCAAGTGTCAGATTGATAGGCCAGCTGACTGAGTCGCTCGACAATCTATGACTGTTTCGAAACAATCATATCTTGGCGGCCAGGTAGTCTACGTTTCGATGAGAAACCCAACGCTGGCCGCATGGTGACCAGCCCCTGGATCTCTCCCACGGTCTTTGGCGCTTCGGCAACCTAAGCAGTTACCTCCAGTCAAGTGTCTAGGTAGATAGATACTCAACAACCATTACCTATGTAACTAACTAACCGTCTGCAGTCTGACGTCTGCGATTCACTTGCGATCTTAGTAATCGACCGTTATCACAAAGCAAAACGACGTAAATCATGATATTGAAAGGGTAAGAGTGGAGATTTGATTCTGTCTTGCGCGACCATCCCAACACAGCGACAACATTTCTCTGCCTCCTACGCACACTCTTACAAATCGCATGCACATCCTCTTGCATAATTGGTCTGTCGTTTTTTTGCGCCTACATTACAATCAACTCCGCTCTCTTCCCCTTCTCAAGCAACTTCAGTAGAGTCTCATCTCTCACATCCGCCGCTTGCGATATGATACAGTATGATACAGGCTGGTTATTGTTTTGTTTGATTTGATTTGATATATGGGTATCTTATTCGTTGATCTTGGCCAGGATCCTACAACGAGTTGGTTAGTATACTTGTGGTTCAGCCGATTCGCCAAGTGGCACTCGGCTGCGCTGTTTGTCCAAACTTACTCGCTGTCGCGGAAGAGCTGGAACTCCTCCTCGCCGGCCTTGACGGGAGAGCCACCAAATTGGGGGATCAGGACACGGTCACCAACGGTAACACCCATAGGTAGACGGTTACCCTTCTTGTCGAGGGCACCGGGGCCAACGGCCAGGACCTTGGCCTCGTTGAGCTTCTCGACGCTGGACTCGGGCAGGAAGATGCCGCTGGCGGTCTTGGTCTCAGCCTTGACACGCTGGACGAGGACACGGTCAAGGAGGGGAGCAAGAGCTCGGATGGACTTGATGGAGGTGGCCTGTAGCGCAACAGTGTTAGTCCCGGCCATTGGTTGTTACAATCATGGCTCCTATGCACCCCATGCTTCAGTATCTTCTGTCTCTGCTCCTCCCTGGCTTTCCAATTGCCGAGGATAAGTGGTTCGAGAGTTGAAGTTGAAGCATTGGCATGTTTTCATAGACCATGAACAGAACAATTGTGAACGCACCATTGTGATTAAGTTGTAAGATGATTATGAATATGGAGAAGAAAAGTCGTAGATTCGTGATTGGAGAAGTAAATAAGGAGGAAGAGTTCGGATTCGGCGTTCAACGGAGTTCAAATCGGCGGTGGATCTCAGCTCTTCCAACAGCTTCCAGAAGAGAGAGGTCAGCAATTTTTTCCCCCAAGCTTCCCCTCGGCTCTTGATTTCGCCGGTTCCGAAGGCCTGTACCCCACTACACCTGGTATCTAAACTGGATCCATATCATGCCGGACAACGTATAAGTCCAACTTCACAACAGACAAAGACTAGTGTGAAATTTATATTCAACTTTTCCAATTTCCTATGTACTAATTACCCGACGTGTTTCTCCAAGCATATTCCGCTGTGATTAATCTTGCGCTTGCACCAGGGATTCTTTACAGTTGCCGATCCATCGTCTATCTGTTCGTCATTCATCATGCGCAGTATAAATAAACACGCTTCCAACCATGCCTGCAATTGATATTCGCAATTGCTCTCAAAACGCCAAATTCCGGTATATCCCATGGGATATCCAACACTTGAGGGTAGCTGTATTCCTATTATTCACTCATCACTTCTTTTCTGGCTGTTGATTGGCTGGTGGTTCTAGGATGTGGGTGTGATCTTCTGCAGGAACAACCTCGCCATGATCAAATTGTTGGCAGATGACGGTATCGGCAACCCATGGCTCTTGAAGAATCTCGTCCATACGGGCTCTTTTCTTGGGGTCGAGGTCAAGCATTCGGCTGACAATGTGTCTGCTCTCTCTAGGCAGCAGACGCAGGATACGCCATGGCCCCCGAATGACTTCTTTCTTTTCTCCTGAAGCTGCAGGCTTGGATTCAGATGTCTTGGAATCAGTCGCGGTATTAGCCTGGTCCGAGGCTCCATCTGGTTTTCGCTCCTGCTGAAGATGCTTCTTTGTCTCGTCCTCGGCCAAGAAATCCCGTGCAGGTGTGGTAGTCAGATCGTTCGTTGACTTTGAAGGCACAATTAACTTTTTGGGATCATGCCCTGGAGTTGGATCCGCTGCGAACAACTTGAAAGAGTTGTCTGTCATTCGTGGTACCTTCCAAGGGAAGCGGCGAAGAGTCATGCAACAAAAGATAATAGCCAAAGACCAAATATCTACAGCCACAGCGTCATATTCTTTAGAGTCGTAAACCTCGGGTGCAAGATAAGGGTCAGAGCCGACGATACCTGGGGAAAATTAGCCGAAACTCTTATACCTAGTCGCCATAGCCAGCTTACCTTTAGCAGGTACAGTGTCGGTCTCAAAAGGGTATTTGAAGACATGAGCACTACCAAAATCGATGATTTTCATAATGCCCTTGCTGCTCACAACCACGTTATCCAGCTTCAAATCGCGATGTGCCAGTCCTACGCTGTGCAGATAGGTTACGCCATTGAGAATCTGAAGGAAGCAGCATGTTATCTCTTCCCTCGACATCCGGCCGGTCATGACTATTGCGAAGAGATCGAACGGCGCATATTCCATCACTTCATACCAACGTCCCTTTTCTTGGAGAATGTCCAATGTTTCGATGATGTTGCCATGATGAAGAGTTGACCCAACACAGAACTCAGCAGTCACCTTTTTGTTGTACTCCTTTTCGGTTTCGTAGGTGTGTCTCGCACGGAACTCCTTCACAGCAAACACGGTGCCGTCGTCCTTGCGCTTCATCAACCTGACCGAACCGCCAGCTCCGGATCCCAAGAATTTACCAAGCTTTCCATACTTGGAAGATAGACCATGATCGTCTCCGAAAGGTAGCTGCTGGGTCGATTTAGGAGCGGCTGGGGCCGCCTTGGAGCCAATCTTGATTGATGGCACTGGAGACGACTCCCTCTTCTTATTGTGATGCCCTCCCTTGCGAAAGAACCGCTTCAAGTCCGCCATCGAGCCATGTCCGGTGTGAAGACTACCAGTGGTAGCACTGTCGTTGTGCGTCAATTCTTCACTACTGTTTCTTGCACTGCCGCCGAAAATCGAAGACCCGCGCTTTTCGTTGAGATTTGCTTTTGATCCGTGAGGAGAACTATGCTTCTTCTTGCGAGAGAAAATAAATCTGGGATCGATCGAATGCTTTGTAGTGTGTGCTGCTGGCGCAGGGCGTCGACCTTTGGCGTATGGATCATTGATATCACCACCAGGGGTAAATGGCTTTGAGTAAAAGTGGGATGCTGAACTGCGAGAAGGGCTTGACTCTCGGGAAGCAGGCACTGAACCGGCCCCGCCTCCAAACATGCCTCGGCGATGAGGTTGGTGCTGCTCTTCAGCTGAGGACGCTCTACGAACCGCATGATCCGAAGCAGCTCGTTGAGCCGAGGGCCTCCTGTCGGGAGCTACCGATGCTCTGTCGTGGGATGACGATGGTTGTGGGGTGATAACTGGAGGCTCGTTCGCTTTCGACCCTTCCCTAGACTTTCTATCCGAACTAGCCTGACCGGATCCCGCGGGAGTAAGGGGAGGAGACGCCAATGAAGAGATTTGAGGGCTGCTGTGTGGGGATTGGAAGCTGGCAGAAGTGGGTGTGGGCAGTCTCGTAGACTGACCGGATTCATCTTCGTGCGATGGAACCTGCGATGACATCAGTTAGCGTCAGTGACAGAACCTTGGGTAATGACGAAGCATTGGGCTCTGGATATGCTACAACACTCGGATTGCAGAAACCGGCGAACAACAGCTTTGAGTTACAAGCTGATTGCGAGGGTGTTACAGAGATTGTTTGTGCGTGAATAACGGGATAGGGGGGGGGCCATACTCGGGAGGGCGGGAGTGAGAATGCTTCAAACTGGCAGTTGTTAAGGCGCAGTTCTTGAAGAGGTCGTCCGTGAAGTGACTTTGTAAATGCCTTGAGCTGATCTGCCGTTACTTCTGTAAAAGGACTCGATTGGTCTCCATCTTCCTGTTCTAAGCTCGATGACGACGGTTCAACAGCAGCCGGTTGCGTAGGCGAGATCTCCTCGACAGCGGAAGAGAACCGGACACCAGAAGTATCTTCAGGTGTGTCATTCTTAATCACAGGGACTACTATCTGAGACTGTTGACTCGGTTTCGGAGATTCTAATAAATCTATTTGTTAGCGATTGTACCACAACGGTTTCGCATCGTACTTGAGTGCGCAAGAGCAAGTAGGTAGAGTATCAAGGTGGGGCAGCGTTGACCCGGCAGAACCGGAGAATAAGCTTACCAGAGGCATCCTGAGAGCGCGGAAGCTCCTGTGGTGTATTTGGGGAATCCATCAGATCGAGGATGAAAGCTAATGATGGGTTGTAATCCAAAAAAGAATCAGAGAACAGACCAAAATAGCAATATCGGAGAGGATTGTGAAGGAGAAGCGTAGACTAAAAGAGACGGAAGCGTTGCGACAACGATCCATGATAAAAGAAGATGGCCCGCCCACGCTGGTGGGGGTCCCACTTTATTCAATTGCTCTGCTCCCACCTTTTTTTTTTTTAGAGGTGGACAGTTCCTTTCCCTCCGTCTCGTTGCTTTCCTGGATAGCCTGTGCAATGGCTAGTGCCCGAGAGGTCCTTTTTGCGGCAATGCGGGTGCTAGAAACACGCTAGAGGCACACTAAGAATGTTTCTTGGCACTGAGGTGGGCTGCGATCATCTCCAGGTACCTCTGTGAGAGTTTGAGGTTATTGCCGTTCCAATGGTACTCGTATATGTGCGAATATTCACGCTGACAAGAGTCAAACTTACATGAACAATCATAGCAGTTCAGCCGAAGCCTCGTTACTCTTGATTTGACCTGTTCACAGATACTCTGTACAATGGCTCGGAAAAGCCACTCGGTAAAAGTCAAGAGTCATGTACCTCGACTCATGAGCTCTTCTGGCCCTGGCGTATCACTAAGCAAGGCTCCTTGTAAAGGCAAAAAAATTCAACATGTGGTTGAAGAAATGTGAACGGTACGTGCACGACTGAATTTGTAACTCATGTACTTGTTAACGAGGTGCCTACCTAAGGTACAAAATGAATTCTTTTTGTTAATAGCCTTCATATGACTAATTATGACTCAATTGTTCATTCCATGATTAACACTGCTTTAAGTGCTGTACTGAACGTGTACTATCTAGACTAGTTCATGATACAAAGATTGAGAGACGAACAATAATAATAAGTATATGACAACTTTACTCAGATCCATGAATAGTTACATCACCCTTGTCAACCGCATCGGGTAGCCCCGATCTGGGTCACCGCTCAGCTTTGTTTCTTGGTCGACAATATAAGCAATATATCAACAATCTCGGTTGGTCGCACAATGTCTTAGTTCTATTAACACGAGAGGCACCAGCACACGTGCTCAGTAACATTATATACTGTTTATAGCATTGTGAAGCTGTCCAAATCCATGTCGGTAGTACGAACTGTAAACGGAAATATGAGACGGGGATGTACCAACGACAGTTGCCATTGTCCGCTTCTGGAACAGAATAAGATTTTTTCCTCTTCCTCCATTTCAAAGTTCTAGCCCAGGGCGGAGCTGCCGACCAATCTTCGGTCGCCTCCAAGCCTTCTAGGGATATCAAAAATTCTTTCATCTTCAACCAGTGAAGAGAGCGTTAACGAAAGTCACCAACTTCACATTACAACAAAATGTTCTACTATTGATTTCTGCTTTCACTTTGAAAGAAAGAACTCCGTAGCCAATTGAGAGCTTTTTGAGTATAATATGTAAGCATTACATATACTGTAGTGCAGCTCATGTGTTAAAAGATTGAGCGTCGCTACTATTTTAAGCAATTTAATTTAGTGGCGACTCTCAAGCCCAGTCCACTCCTCGGAGTTGCAGACCTTGATACTATTTGTCTAAGAGATGATAAAATGTTTTACTCATCTTATGCTAGCTTGAGCCAGCTCTTTATTTACTTCAAAATATGCTTAGGTCTCGAGTTTCCTCCGCCTTCCACTAACCATTGTGACTCATAGATGAATGTTGACTTATCAGAAGGGACTACAAGAGAGGCTACTAGGTAGTCGTTAATGCTCAGGTTTCTTCGAATGGTTGATCAGTCCCAGGGACTACTCACATATCACCAAGCGACATTCCACATGGTGTTGCTGCATGATGGCCAAAAGGTTTGCCAACAAGGCTAACACAGTCCAGGTTACCAGGTGGTCATGAATGGTTTAAAATAAACAGAGCAGGTAGTCGAACAAACAGAATGCCATAGACTGTCTGCCACTGCTCGCCGCTGTTGCCTAGGTACTCTGGCAAACTGCCCACTAGAAGGCTTGTCGGTTTGTTGATAGATAATTCCCTGGAACAAGGTGGCAAATGCATCGATCTCTGCTTTGTATATCTATGTAAAGGCTAGGTTGGATTTGTTGACACCTGAGCCTTGCATATGAGATATGTCGGGGGACAGTTTCTAGGCTATATCGGTCACTCTATAAGTGAGTTCCTACTTTTAGGGTGAATACCTTATCCATAGGTTCACGATACTCATCCAACTTGGCCATCTGGTCGGAAACGGATTTTGACTGATATCTGAGAGCATTGTCGTGACGGACCTCAACCCGAATGTCTTACCCTATTGCGATTGCTCAGTTATAAGGCCTCACAACCATATCTCTAGTCACAACATCGGCATAGAAACTAGCAATTGATTTGCCCAGAACATAAACACGTAAAAAAAGTGACGAGTATTTCACCAATTGAACACTGGAAAGATGCAATCAAGCAATTAATTTCTTTTGGGGTTAAAGCCCAGACCTTAACCATAAATTGTTGTACACTTGTAATCTTGCTGGGGATCTTTATACATGCCACATGCGTGGTATATCATTTCCTTGATTCGTAAACGTTCCTTAAGCCACCACATCGATACCTATCGACTTTGCTTGGAAGATGACTGCTCTACAAAGACCCTCTAAAGATAGACCTGAGAGTCGGAGCTCAGATTGCTTGATCTTTGCGATCTCGTAAACGTGCTTCAAAGTGATGGTTCCAACAGTTTCATGACCCGGATTGCTGGCACCCTTTCTCTTTCCCTTCTTTCCCAAGGGTGCTTCAACAGCGTTGAGGAGAAGCCATGATGTTTGCGGCGTTCGGACATCGAAAGTGAAAGATCGATCAGGACGGACGGTGACTCGACAAGGGACTGGTGTACCGGTGATAATGTGCGCGGTTCGAGCGTTGAACTCCTAGTCGCAAGTCAGCATATAATCGACATGCAGGTTCCCTCATGCTCTCTGTCTGACCTTGCAAAAGTCCATTGACTTGACACCCTTGGAACCCAGAGCAGGACCGACGGGAGGACTAGGACTAGCCTGCCCAGCTCCTACGATCAACTTCACAATCTGGTCGACGCCTCCAGCACCTCGAGCCTTGGACATGACGGCGGTTATGTTTGAAATTGAGGAGTATCGTGATGCGACGATTTTAGTGGTGTTTTGCGAGCTGAAGAAATTCAAGAACTTCGAAAAGCGTTGGCGTTCTGATTGGCCCGTGACGTGGTCATGATGCCCCACCGCCAGGCTGCCCCACTGATCAGAGTTTCTTTTTCTCAATTCTCAACTGCGCTCAGAAAAAAAACTTGAGAAACGCATCTTCCTAACTTTTCTTTTCCTACAAGCGGGCTTGCGCAACAACCCTGACTTCGCTCAGCTCATACAAGAGAATCTGATAGGCTCTTCCTCCATACTCAGCCTTTCTTTCTCTACAGGCGGGGTTGCACAACAAAACTTAACTCATCCTCGATACGGCCCTCTTCGTCTTATTCAACCGGCTTTGCGCAACGCCTTGACTGTACCCGATTCAGACAAGGAACCTGGGGCTCTCATCTCGACACTCAACCACCTCCTTCAAGCGATTTCCACGTTGACAATAATGCCTTCCACAAATAATAAGGACAAGCCGTGGGATCGGGATGATATTGACAAGTGGAGGATCGAACCCTTTACAGCTAAAGACAACGCTGGCGGCCCATTTGCCGAGGAATCAAGTTTCATGACCCTGTTCCCACGTTACAGAGAAACTGCGCTGAAAGAGTCATGGCCTCTAGTCACTCGAGCCCTTGAGAAGCTCGGTATTGCTTGTACTCTTGACTTGGTTGAAGGTAGCATGACGGTTAAGACAACTTTGAGAACCAGCGATCCCGCGTCCATTCTCAAGGCCAGGGACTTAATCAAGCTGTTGGCGAGAAGCGTCCCTGCACCTCAAGCTATGAAGATACTTGAAGATGGGATTGCTTGTGACATCATCAAGATCCGGTCTCTCGTAGGTTCACGCGAACGCTTTATTAAACGTCGTCAGCGCATTCTTGGCCCAGAGGGGACAACTCTGAAGTAAGACAGGACCTATTTCACCGTCAATAAGTTGCTAATCACTTAAAAGGGCCCTTGAGCTACTGACCAAAACCTATATTCTTGTCCATGGAAATACAGTTTCTGTCATGGGTCCCTACAAGGGATTGAAGGAGATTCGACGAGTCGTGGAGGACTGTATGGCCAACATCCACCCCATCTACCACATCAAGGAAGCTATGATCAAGCAGGAGCTCGCAAAGGACCCCGAGCTTGCTAATGAGAGCTGGGATCGCTTCCTACCCAACTTCAAGAGGAAGACACTAAGCCAGCGACGTGTCCCTCATAAAGTCAACGACAAGGCCAAGAAGGTCTACACACCATTCCCGCCAGCTCCCGAGAAGAGCAAAGTCGATAAACAGATTGAGTCTGGCGAGTACTTTCTGGGCAAGGTCGGCAAGGAGCGTGCTGCTCAGGAGGAGCGCAGGGAGAAACAAAACAAGCGAAAGGAGGAGAAGGCAAAGGAGCGCGAGGCCGACTTTGTTCCACCAGAGGAGGGCCGTCCCAAGAAGAAGCGCAAGAAGACAGAAGAGTAAACAAAGGGAGCTTTCGGTATTGCACAATGCGTGGGTGGGCAACTGGTGTGAGTTGCGTCAAACTCATGTGCAAGCTCTCGAGGTGTATGATACCCTGAAAAATCACTTGGCGTTCTTGTTTCTATTTGAGGATTAATAGCTGAGAAAAACTGTTTTCGACTAGTTATGTCTAATATTCGTGATAAGGCATTATATCATATTTGTCAATCGTTGGTTTACAGCTTTGAAGATGCGTCGTTGCCAGAATCCCACTCAATCACTAGCTTTCCAAACTGCTTACCCTTATCCATATCTTGGAAGAGGCCATCAATGCCCTGGATGTTGTCTAACCCTTTGACCGTTCTGCTGACGATAGGCTGGATCTTCTTTTCGTTTACAAACGCCACCATATCCCGGAACTCCTTGCGAGATCCCATTGTGGATCCCTTCAGCTCAATGTTCTGTAGATTTGCAGACATAAGCCAGTCCATCTTTGGTGAAACAGTCATGCCATACTGAACAATCACTCCGCCGGCCTTGAGCAACCGCACAGTCTTACTGACAATCTCGCCGCCTGCACCGTCAATAACAGCATCGATATATGGCCGACCAGCTGGTAGTTGTGCTCGAAGCTCTTTGTCCCATGCCTCGTTCTTGTAAACGACTCCGCCCTGTGCGCCCATCTCCTTGGCCTTTGCGATCTTTCCTTCGTCGCCGGATGTGACAAATACATTGCAGCCCTTTGCTACGGCAAACTGAAGTACTTGCAGCGCAACACCGCCTCCGATGCCTGTCAGAAGCACATTTGCGCCAGGGAAGGCAGCGTTGCTCTTGGTGACCAGCGCGCGCCAGCCCGTTAGGCCAACAAGAGGTAGAGCTGCGCCCTCGGCAGGTGTGAGGTGCTCGGGAGCGGGTTCGACCTCTTCTTCTGACACTACGATATAGTCCTGGGCGGTGCCGACATCAGTGAGCTTGGAGCCACCAGTGACTGCGAACTTGCGGCTATCCTCTGGAGCGGTAGGATCTGAGTCCCATCCGCGCATCGGGGTGAGGATAACAGACTTGTTGAGAAGTTCCTGGCGGATGACATTGGCTCCGAGGGCGACAGCAGTACCATAACCGTCTGCCAGGATGGGGTTGGTGAATGAGATGGCTGGGTACAGATGGCGGCGCATGAAGAGATCACGGTGGTTGAGGGCAGCCGCCGAAAGGTTAACCAGAACCTCATTCGGGCCCGGCGTTGGTTTGGGCACTTCCTTGATCTGAAGTCTAGATATTAAATTAGTAACTGTGTTTGGTTTATAAGAGCAGCTGTTCTGACGGATAGTAAACCTTGCCTGGCTTTGCTCCTTCGATATGCTGCAGAGTGAGAACTCGAGACATGATTGCTGCTGTGAGACTATCAGTTGGCTTGCGATTCAATACAAAACAATAAGAAAATCGTCGCTTGTGATGATTACTTCAAGCGGTTTTGATGTTGGCTATTGTATAAGAGGTAGTCGGAGCTAGGACGTTTGTAAGAGATAGCTATCGAATAGCCACGGCCCCGCAGCGTAGACCTCGGTTGTTAGATCCAACTTCACAGAAGCACGGGTTCGATGATGCAAGAGCCTGGAAATCATGGGTTTGATTGATAATGTGCAGTATCTTGATCAGTAGATCGTTTAGTAATTTCCAATACCACTTTATTAATTTTTCGAGGTGTAGGTACCTTCCCGTCCATGACCAAGCACGGCCTAGCTAACGGGGGAGATAAACAAATCAATACATAGACTTTGAGGGGCATATCGTATTGCTATTTATTCCAGTAAGAATGTTTGCTAAACGGGTTTGATGGTCTAATTTGTCTTTGGAATTGTACCATCTCACACGTAGAGAGGTGTTGCATGTCGCCGCTGACCAACACTCCGAAAATCGGCGTCATTGGCAAATAGATAGCAGATAGTCGTTGGTTGCTATCATCAAGCAAACAAACATCCACCCCCAAACTGTTTAGACACCAGGAGAATTTCCAGATGGCCGCGCTACTATCAGGTGCTGTATATGGCGCTTCTACGATAGCAGGAGGCGCGTATTTACCTTCAACAATTATCGATCAATTCAAGTTTCAGGATTGGCATCTGCTGCAAACCTCTCTTGGTGCCGTAGCAAGCAGTGCGTGAGTAACCGTATGTCCCATTCGACACCCAAAAACATGCTAATATGCCGTAAAAAAGAATCATATACAGAATTGCTGAACATTTGGGCTACGTTAAGCTCAAGCCCAGAAGCTCTTCTCCCATCGGTCTGTTTGGACAGTATGATGGTAACGTCATAGGCGGATTTCTGCTTGGAGCCGGTATGGCTCTTTCAGGATCTTGCCCTGGGACATTGTTTGCGCAAATTGGAGCTGGCCTACGGACTGGTTTCTATGCTCTCGGCGGAGCTCTTGTTGGCGGTATCACATACACTGGTTACGTCGCGCAGGCAGCCAAGGGTCAAAGGGAAAAAGCAGATGTGAAACCCGAAACAGTTACTCTTGACGAGAACCTCGGCCTTTCCAAAAACACAACTACCGCCGTATTCGAATCTGCCTGCTTTAACGCAATTGCTGCTTCAGTCGCCTACACCACTGGCTCGGACTGGTCGCTCTTCTCAGCAGGTGGTGGTCTGTTCATCGGGTTTTCGCAGCTCTTTTCCATTCTCACCCGTCGCTCTATGCTGGGCATCTCGGGTTCTTACGAAGAATTCGGGAATCATTTCTGGTGGCTTACACGAGGCACTTCTTGGCCCAGTAGCCGACAGAACACATTGTTCGCTGCGGGCATGGTATCTGGTGCTTGGGTTCTCACTAAGATCCTTCCTTCCTTTGTTCCCAGTGATATCGTTGAGGCCAACCCATGGTTTGCCGGAATCGGAGGGTTTATGATGGTTGTGGGCTCAAGATTAGCAGGAGGGTGCACTTCTGGGCATGGTGTTAGCGGTCTGTCTTTGATGTCAACGTCAAGTCTGGTCACCATGAGTACTGCATTTGCTGCAGGAAGTCTGGTTGCACCTTTGGCACACTAGAAGGAAACTTGGAATGTGTCTATGTAATACACAAAAGTCCGCCATTGGCACATTCTATCAACTACAAAAGAACCCAAAAGTCCACAACTGGGCAAAGCTTGAGCTGGGCATCTTCCTCACGGTTCTGACAATAGCTTAATCTGCCTATTTGCCCTGCTCGCCGCAGCCGATTCTAGCAGTGACTTCAATCTCAATCTTCATCTCCTCCTTCATCAATGCGGACTGCACCATGGTTGCAGCAGGACGAACCTCTCCAAACCACTTCTTCAGTACTGGCCAAGTCTTGGGAAAGTCATCTCGATCAGGAAGAATGTATTTAACACGAACGACGTCAGACACTGAAGCACCAGCAGACTCGAGAGCAGCTGCGATATTGTGCATGGTCTGGTCGGCTTGTTCAGAAACGTCAGGTGATATCTTTCCGGTTGTGTAATCATAGCTGACACATATTAACAAAATATTTTCATTCACAGAGAGGCAGTATATAATTACCCAGTAGTACCACTGACGAATACCCAGTCGCCGGTTACAACAGCTCGTGAGTATCCGATTTGCTCTTCAAAGGCAGAGCCGGAACTGATGTTCGTACGGGAAGTCATGATAAAAAGAGATATGGTTCCGAGAGTTAGGTGTGTCCGAGAAGATGGAGCTTGCAATGGCGAGGAGAAAGGGGAGTAAGAGAGTAGAAGTAGGAAAGATATTGTGATTAATTGGTTGTTGTGAGTCACTTACACTATGCCAAATATCACCTTGACTAGGTGGAGTCATTCGGTAAAGCCTCACTATATGAAGCAGGACCAATAGATATCGTATGGTATGAGAGACATAATTGCTGGCAATTTTTTTGTTTCCTCATGTTCATAATTCGCTTGTTGAGTTTACTTTGAGAAAGTCGGTTTGGTGAGTTGAAATACCCAAAGCACTGATTGATTCGTGCAAACAGCTTGTATCTGATTGATTTCATAACAATCTCGATGCTGCTTTATACGATAATATACATATTTTACACCATAGATAGACATGCATCAACTGTCTTAGCCGGTGAGTTCCTTGACCATCTTGGACAGCTCCTTCTTGTCAACATCCTTACCCTCGAGAGCACCAGACAATCGCTTCATGACATCTCCCATGACAGACTTGGCCTGAACACCAGCAGCCTTGGAAGCCTCAAAAGCATCCTGTACCATGGCCTTGAGCTGAGCTTCAGTCAAGCTCTCGACGCCGCTGTTGGCAATATACTCGTCCAGCACCTTGATCTGAGCCTCCTCCTTCTGGACGAGATCATCGCGGTTGGCGGCCTTGGCCTCGGCGGCAGCATCCTGAGCGCCCTTTTGAATCTTGCGGATCAATGCGACGAGCTGAACATCGGTCTTGATGGGGGTTGATGTCTTGGAAGCATTGAGGTTGGCGGACATGATGGCTCGAAGAACAGTCAGACGGGGGGTATCCTTGGCGCGCATAGCAGTCTTGAGATCAGCCTTGAGCTTGGAGAGTAGAGGAGCGGGCGCATCGTCGGTAGATGTTGAATAGAAACGGCAGACAGAGATTCGGTTGACGGGCTGACGGATAGTGGACTGAGACGTGCGTAGTGCCCGGAAAAGTTGCATGGAGTGTCTTGAAGCCATATTGGAAGCTGGTGTCGGGAGATCTGTTGAGATATTCGTTTAATGTAGGGCTTGCAGAGGCTGTTTGTTGGCAATATGAATTATGACCTGAAGAGCTGGAGCTGGAAATCGAACGAGATCCATGGGAGCTTAAAATTTCCCATGGATGGTTTATGGTTTATGGCCCCAATTGACGACTGTGATTGGCGGGATAGACAGCTCCAGGGCATGTGTGTGCCAGTGCAGGACCCCCCCCGGACTGCTAGGCTTAGTAGGGAATCCGCCTTGAACCGGGCTTGGCTAAAATCCCCGAAACTGTCCATGATCCGAACCAGTTCCTGTCACATAGTCTAGGGAGTTGTTGAAAATACAGGGCATGATTGGACTGCCTAAGGCGTTTCAAGATATCGAAGGTTAGGTAGGTGTTGGTTGACCTACCGTATTTCCGGTGAATGTAGGTGGATAAGAGAACATATTTTACATTTTTGTTGACACCTCTCAGCAAGTAATAACAAGCATAATCTGTTCAATATCACACCTGCTGCTATCCCGACTGAATGCTTCCATAGTAATACCTTCAATCTCGATTGTTCAACACGACTTGGGATAACGCTAAATCACCTGATCATTCTATGGTACAGCTAGGTACATACTCGCCTATTCTTGAACAAGGATCGGGGATGATCCCGTTGATATTACATTCCACCAAGTTAACTAGGTGTAGGATTACGCACTAGCTTTGATGGACGAGGAACAGACCAAGGAGCGGCTTGAACATTGTAACGTAGATCTGTGATCAATTACCAAGGTATCTTCAGAAAAGCCCTAAACAATCAGTAAAGACTAGGACTTGAGAACAGGAATATGAAATACCTAGGAATGAACCATTCACTTCCTGCTTTGAAGCCACCTAGCAAGCCACCTACCTATCTAGATCTTTCACTCTGGTTGCGTTGTTGGTGGAGATGAATACATCGGCAGTTCAGCCAAAGGCGTCGACCGGGAAATGAGTATTGATTGACCTTGCAACCCAATGAGTGTTGGTTGCTAGATATATCCAAGTTTTATTTGTATGTCAAGCTTAGGGCACAAGTTCCCAAGTTGAGAATAAACGTCTCTTCATATCTGGATATTGGATTATCCTGTATCTTCTCCCATCTTCCAACTATGTCTTAGCATTGCAGGGTCTCTGACCAAGAGCCAAGGTTGCGGCCGCAAACAACAAGTCTCTTACACATCGGTCCCAAACTGTCGGTACCGAGTGTCCATTTACCAGTCGTTTACGACTCAAGTCGCTCCTTAGGCCTTCATACACAACAAGGGATGGGCCGCCATTTCATGCATGTTGGGAGTTAAGGAGTTGGCTCTTTTCTCCTTCTCTAGCCTGAGCACATACACTTTCCCTTCTCCGGCGCCTGCTCTCAAGTTCCCACCAGAATTTGTGTGCTTTTGCCTTGTTTGTCATAAATATATGGATTTTCATCCAATCTTCCTCGACTATCTATTCATCTATCTATCCACTTGACAGCGCGCTGCCAGCCAACAAAACTTTGTTTCAACGACATGGCAGTGTAACCTCCTATCGGCGCGGCTTTTTGCCAATACAAACATAACTGTCGTGTCACTTGTCAGAACAGAGGACAACCGCCCACGAACATCACCAACTTACAGGGGAAAGTATGCCTATAACCATCATCAAAACAAAAGTCAGATCGCTAATCAAAAAGGCGGTCTCGCAACAGAAGAAATTCGAATCTTACCTTGAAAGCCGGGTTGCTTGCTTCGCTTCTCGCTTGGGCTACCAAAAGTTGGAAATCGTTAAAAGACATCCTATTCAAAGCTTAGTGGCACGGCATCCATCAAGAAACTCTGGTCAACATACCCAAGAAATTGCGTGAAGGGGTACAGAGCCAACGAAGACAACAGCTGGCTCACGTTGTCCTTATTCGACACACCGATCTCATAATCTCGAGGAACTGCTCATCGATCAGTTCCAAAATACACGAACAAGACACCATTCCATCATACTGCTCGACCAACCGCACATTGGTAATGTCATGAGTCTCGATTCGACTTCGGTAAAGCCAGCACTTCTCATCCAGCTCGCCATTTGCAATGGTGCTCGCGGGTCGTGGTGTGGCTCCTGACTTTCCAAGTATTGTCTTGACCACTGTGACAAAGCATGATCTACCTGGCATGGTCAAAATGAATAATCCACCAATTCGATGATGATACCCGACTTACCGGGGGTCAATGTACCATTATCAGACTGGGCATTGAAGTATATCTCAACAATTTGACACCAGCCACCAGGCTTCAAGACGCGGAAGATGTCTCGGATATAGCCTCTCCATCGATTTGCATGAATTCCTCCTGCTACCATCTGACTATGGACCAGATCAAAGTGGTTGGGCTCAAATGTGAACCTACGGACAGTGTTTGTCAGTGATCGTCCAATACGCGGATGCCGAATAGCTTACCTCGCGTTCAAATCATCAACCTGAAGCTCCATATTGTCGGGAGGGTTTTCTGGTATCATGTGCGGGCTTACATCGATGCCAAGAACCTGCACAAGACAACCAATCAGTCAAAGGTTTTCTCATTTCAGCCTCCTATACTAGACAACATAGGGGTCGAGCCATGTAGTTCATGCCTCGCGAGGTCAAACGCAGCCCGCGTCCTGGAGAGGCAAAAGACGTGGCAGGTTACAAGCCATTTCTCAATAGTTGGATGTTGGATCGAAAACGACACCGAGCTTCTCTCCTTTTTCGAAACCGCGTATAGCAGCAGCAGTTCACCAAAGAAAAGGCCCCCTGGAAATACGTGGAAAACGTACCTCCGAATCAGGGTATTGTGTAGCGACTTCCATCGCCCAGTCTCCAGTACCACAGCCACAATCAAGGATTCTTCGTGGGGACCTGATGGGAGGGAATATAAGACGCCTGTCGAAGAGACTGCTGAGGACTCCATGCATCATCTCAAGACGCGAAATTTCGTCCTGGAGAGATATGTTATTTTCTGCTGAAGACTGCGACATTGGAAGCTTCTTCAGTCCTACCTCATCGATAGGTGCGAAATAAGTATCGTTCTTCAAGGAGTAATGCTGGTAAGTACGTCCACAATGCTCAACTATCTCAGTAAAGGTTTCGTCCAGAGGCACGGTACCATCTCTTTGCATGGAAGCTTAGCAAAATTTCTCTGCATAGAATCTTTGGCTGTCTTACTCGGCTTCCATTGTTTTCTGTATCCAACTCTCGGGGGCCCGATGGTACGAGAAGTACAAGTGTGCTAATGGACGCTCAAAAGACGACAAAAAGGTGAACTGGACTCCTTTGTCGAGAAAAGTAAAAAAGAATTTCAGACTGCTATCGATCTTTGGAAAACATGTGGTACCTAAAGCATGGCCCGAGTCCGACGTATAAGAACCGCCATGGTACCAGGATGTCAGGTCCGAAACGTGTTGCTACTATGATGGCCTTGCGTCTAGCGGCCTCACAAACGTCAAGGGGCTTCTCGAAGATTGCGGAGATGATCTGGTGGACAGGCGAGACATGCGCCGGCAAATGAGTGCTTCCTTTAACTTCAAATGCCGATCTTCACACCCTAGGACTCTGACTTGTTGCTTGTGTTAAGCCAGGCAGCATTATAGTACAGCGGGCTTACCATGGGGCTCCTTCCTTGTACCATTCATTGATCATAGGAGCAAATACAAGGGTCCAGGGCGGATTCGACTGGGGCCTACCGGCATCTGAGCAAAACGGTGCAAGGCTGGCTTTTCTACCTCTTGATGACACTTGGACGTTGAAATCGAAACTCCAATGGCCCATGTTTGCTTGGGCCACCACATCATTATTGGGCTGGGGCATGGAAATGACTCCCATTGAGAAAACATGGAAATGACTATGCTGCGAAGCCTCTGGTTGTCCCATTGCCATCCCATTCTATGGCTGCTCTGCTCGATGACACACGTTCCACTTGAAGTGGAGGGGCTAGACTGCCGCATGTTCGGATATGATTGCAGTCAACCATAATCGACTCCATGCAGATGCAGCTCCTATAGAGCCAATTGCTGGACCCGTTTTGCGGCTTGATAGAATCTTCCCACCATCTGAAAAGTCAGGCACCCGGCTGTCGGGACTGCTGCAGACCCCGTGTACGGCTTCATACCATTATCCGCTGTGGAGGGCTGCATCCAGCAGCTGTGAACCCTCTCATGCCAATGGTAAGGCTATCCTACCCCAACACTGGCAGCTAGCTGTGATCACCAGGCGAAGAGGATGTTGAGGTGATAGTCTTTCATATGCGTAACAGCGTTCCCGAAAGAGAAGGAGAAGGCAAGATCATAGTCACACAGAGAAAGCCTCTGGGTGCACAATCCAATGGCAGCCATGCTGATACCGAGGACGTGGGCGTGGGACCCCCTTTGGAAACGGGCCCCCTAAGCTTACCATGCAACTATACTCAGAGTTTACTCGCTGTACCAACGAATGGTTTACAAAACTTTGTTGGATTAAATTGTTGGCATGGATATTGAGCGAGCTCCCTTGCTGATATAAGCTACTCTTTCCACAGAAGAAATCTTGGAATGCCAGGGTTTGTTGTGCAAATGCACCCACAGCTGGAGGACCTCCGTATCACCAAAAACATATTTCGACAGGCCTCAGCGATAATGAAAATGATCCACACTTGGAGCGCTAGAACTTGAAAAGCCAAACAAAGATAACCCTTGAACCAGGCTCCGAAAGATTCATCTCTTCACCGCTTGATGTGTCCACAACCAGAAAATTAAGAAGCTCGGCCAGGCGCAGAATATGCAAAGCGTGGATACAGGGGAATCCTAGTGGTAGAGGTCCGCACGAAGGAGGTCTCCATGGTCGCATAGATGTTGGCAATGGGCCGCTGAGTTGCATTAAGATGTTTCCCGCGGCTGATGCGCACTTGGGACCCTCTTTGGTTGATCCTTTCTCTTAAGCTGCTGTTATCATACGACCTGTCGAATTTCGCGCGGCGTGCCAACCGAGGGAGAACAGCAACCAATACCTCGTTGGCCTGATCTGTACTTGTGAACGGGCCGCTGCAGGTTGCCTTGTTGCAAGTGGCAAGATGGGGGGGAACCAAAGTCATTGTTTGGCCCAATACGTAGAGAAAGGCCATTGGGAGACTATTGTTGATTCTACAACAATATCACCGCACACTCATAACTACATGACAGGGGTAATCGAACTTGGCATATCTGGTGAGAGTTGAGGCGAACCATCAAAGATTACAAGAGACTTGGAGACCGATGTGGGTACCGAGAGAACCATCCCCTCCTCTGGCAGAGTGTCGAGGGAGGGAACGTTCGTACCTTGACGGCTAAGAGTTGCAGGTCGGCTGGTCACATGTAGGAGAGAAAAGCGACAAGAGAATTAATACGACCCAGTCCAGTCCTCCAGCTTCCATATTCGTGCGAAAATCGAGAATAGGTACCGTGCGATTATTGCCCATAGCGATGCCCGGGCAGGCTGTTGCAAGACTGAAAACAGATGAATCATCCCATATAGGCTGACTTCCATTGAAGAAGTCTAGTGGCGGGCTGCTAGGACTACTAATAATCTACCTAGTTACGGCATTAGGGGTATCCGCACCTTAGTAGCCAGACTTTGAGGGCGGGCCGCCAGCATGGAGTTTGTGGGGGCGTCAAGCATTCGATTCAAAAGGTCTCAACTGAATGCCACCTCCTCTTAACGACGTGGTAAACCATCACAAGGCAATCTTCTCCAGACGGATAAGTCCAGCCGTCGTGACCTTGGAGAAAAATGGAACAAATACTCACGAGCGAGAACAGAGACACCTCGCAGCCATTATAGCCTGCCCACCAATAAACAAAGGCCGGGCAGCACGCTACGCTAGAACTGCCTACCACAAAGACAGGGGAGCCATGTTCGAGCCATAGTTTGCCGACCCAGACTCTCGGGATTTGACCAGAAAGCTGGGAAATGGTGGGTTGTTGGTTGTTGGTTGTTGGTTATTGGTAGTACAGTACGTACACTACAATCCTAGAGAATCAAGCAAGACATGACACAGGACTTTTTTTTCTAACGCAGTTGTTATGCTGCAATATTGCACTTTCCAAACATGCTTTAATCCAACCTACACAACTTAGTCATCCTGGAAAACGAGGGTTGTAACGAATGCTACCGAAATCATACACCAAGAATAGTTCTTATTAGCTCAAGGTGCTGTCATGACAACGTCTTGTTTTCAACCGTCATAATGCGTATGAACCCTTCGTTCAGCAAATCCAAAGGCAGAGCAAGAAAATGCAAAGACAGGGACCACGATACTTGACTGCACTGTGTAGAAGCAATCATACGCTGCCCGGCTCTTGGCCCCGCGCCGTTTGCGCACATCGCATCACGGCCTGCTGGTTGCCGCTGATTCCTCATGCATGTCAGCTTGAATCCTCTGGCCGTCCTAGTTGCATACACCATCGGTGTGCTTGTTTCCCTTCCTAGTCTTCCTCTTTCCAAGCGATAATGCATTGACTTCCACTGAGACACGCATATCAGATCAAGAGCATTGCCCGCCTTGTCTCCACGTTGATGCCCTTACCAACCACTGCCATGCACATGAACCCCAAACCAGTCAACGCCCAACTAAATATCCGAATAAACTGCTTATGTAGTAGAGGTTGATGCCGTGCAGATGTATCCTATTTACCCCTGGATGGGTAAGATTGAGATGACCCTGGCATGGATTGTAACGTCATGCCCTCAAGGGCCAGAGTAACTACGATATGGTGTACAGCGGAGCCCTTCGTGGGTACCTAGCACCTGCAAAGTATCGCAAGACAATTGGTAGTTCGCATCGTCAAGCAAGCCAAGACCAGCGTCTGCAACCAAAGTTTGAGGCCCTCACCAGCACTCAAAGACAGGGTTCCTACTCTTGACCGCTTCGAGTCGTTCAACAATGACCTTGCGTTGATTGCCCATCTGCCCCTCGGCCGCAGCATATCCCAAATCACCTTCGAGATCGTCTGTGTAGTTTTCATTGTCACCATAATACTGTTGTGCGATAGTGTTGCTGTTGCGACGAGCGGCAGCGTTAGCAAATGAATATCTCCGTTGCTGCCGCGACGTATGCTGGCGTGCGGGTTCATACATGTTGAGTGCGCGGACTGGTCCCTGGTAACTGTTCCTAACTCCAGCTGGCCGGACGGCCGGACGCTCGGCCACGTCTCCACTATGTTGCTGCAGCCCTGTTGGTTCGAGGAAATTGGGTTCACCTGGAGGTTGCTCGGCTGGTGACAGGGCTGTCTCTTCTGTCGGAGATGAGAGCTCGAACCGACCCGGGTGAGGCATATCCGCGGGCGCACTGGCGAGGCCAAGAAGATCTTCAATTGGAGGGTTATTAGCAGGAGCTGAGCTCGCAATGTCGGCCTCGTCCATAGATTGACGAACGTGGGGGTTCCGACGGGCTTCTGAAGAAGTATTGCGCATAGGAACTGCAACAGGTACATCAACCAGATCGTCCCAGACGCAAACTCGTGCTCTGCGAGTGAGTTCAAGAGGGCCATGGTCTGGAGTCTTGAGTGTCTCAACAACATTCCAGGCCTGGCCCTTCATGACGGCGACCTGCTTCGCAAACATGCGTTCCTGGAAATCACAGTCCATCTGGAATACTCTCTTCAGCGAAAGCACCGTTTGCGTCCACCATGAGGTAGATGTCAGTAAAGGCAGGAAGTGATCCCTCGTCTTTTGAGAGAATGGCCGCCCAATAAGATCAACGGGCAGGAAAAGCCAGCCAAAGGGGAAACTAGATTAAAAGTCAATATGCTCCCTGTTAATATATTTAGTGTTGCGTGCTTACCTTCTCCAAGCATCAGGGTGCTTCCAGGGCCATGATAACGAGTTATCGATGGCTCCAACGGTGATGGCCGGCTCGTTTCCTACATGTTTTCGACTCGAAGCACTCATCGGTCTCTGTGTCTTGTAAGGGTACGAAGCTCTCGTCGCACGAGGTCCTTGCTGTGAAAGGTCGACAGGTCGAGGGCCCTCTTCCTCTGCGACTGGCTCCATGTTCAATTGAATGGGATCGGACGCTATTGACGCTTTGCCTGTCTCCCAATCGACTTTGATCATCCAGTTATCCAGTCCTCGGTCTGTATTTCGCATTATGTAGTCAAGAATGACTAATTTTTCAAGTTCCTCTCGTAATGACTCTTTGAGGTTCTCGGTCCAAATAAAGTTATCAGGTCCCAACAGATTTGCGCCTTGGGCAGCTTCTTCGTCGTCGCTGTTGTATCCATCGTTTGGGGAGGCGTTTCCTGAAGGGCGGCAGCTCTCGGTCCATCTCTTCTTCTTTTTGTTTTGATTGTCGCTTGTGCGAAAGCCCGACCAGTACTGATCAGGCCAAGGATGCTCTCGAAGGAAAACATTGGCGTCTTTAAACCCCTTGAGGAAAACTTGGAAACTGCCCGGTTTGGCAGGGAGAGGTGTCTTCTTGCGATGGAATTTGCGGCGATCCCAGAAAGGATAGTGAAAAGACTTGGAGGCAAGCCATACAACATCAGTGTACGGGACGAGGTGTGTTCTTAGTTGGCAATCAAGTACATATGCAGCTGCTTCGCTTACATACGAAAGATTAGGAATAAGACTGCAGATGTGTTAGTAGCAGAACTCAGCCGGGGATCTGAGAAGTACACACCAAGCTCGTCCAAAGCAGCATGGAAAGAGGTTTCTGTGAATCCACTTGTTCCATTTGGGATTTCCTGCGGCATAGGGCTCCTCATCTTTCGGCTTGAAAACGCCTACGATCTTGCCGTCTGGATTTCGAGCAAAGTAACTGCCAGAACTGCCTTGCGAGATCATGCTGGGATGAACTTCCTGCCGAATAGCACTTCGGACACTCTCTACAATGGTCTCAAACTCGGCTTTTGACATGACACCCTCGTGTGGGACAGCAGTGCTTTCGGCAGTTACGGGCCGGACACCCTCGGGAGGCTGGAAGACAGAATAGTGTATTTCAAGACGTTCCTCTTCGCCTTGCTGGTTCTTGCCCTTGCGCTTGAAACGCGACGCAATCTCGTCGGCCCAGCGTTCAAGCCGAGCATTGATGGCCTTCAGGTCGACACCAGCACTACTTCCTGAACGGTGACGGAATTTGGGTTGAGAAGATGAGGTCAGAGATTTGGGACTGGCCATACCAGAACGATGGCGCGGCTGCGAAACAGGCCCATATCGCGGAGCGGCTGCGGGCTGGAGAGATGCGTAGGATTGGGAGAGAGGATCCTCGTCAGAGTCTTCGCTGAAGTCATCGGCTTGCGCAAGGCGTTCATAGCCTGTTGTCGCGGGTCGCGAACGAGGCATATTGGCGATGGAAGGGATGTTATAAGGAGTGGTTTCAGAATGTCGAAAAATCCATCCCACGCTGTAGGGTACGTGTATTCGTGATGCCGAAAGTTACGGCGGATGTTCGTTATAGATCTGTCAGTTGAAAACGCGTTTTGGTATGGTTCGAAAGTGGCCGAAGAAAGATGTGATAGTAAACGGAAGTGGGAAGTAGGTTGTGAAGGTACTTGTTCTGGAAGAAAAGGAGTAATATAGGTACTAGGTAGTTAGGTACTAAAGAAGGGAGAAAGAGGAATGAGAAGAAGAGGTAATTAGGACGATAAGAAGAAGAAGAAAAAACACGTCAACAACAGGATATCGCGCTCTCGTTAGACAGTGACAACGAAAAGGAAGCCGGTTGCAGGATGACGATGGTGCCAGTTTGAAGTTGTCATGCTTTCAAGCTTGTGACAGGCCAAGCAGTCTCCGCGACTTGGGACTGGGGCCACCAGGCTTGATTGGTGGATACGTACCCCTGAGTCCCCCCCTAAGAAAGCCCGGAACAGGAACTGGAAACCAGAACTAACGTTGGAAGGGGTAAAACAACAATAATAGACGAATAAGGGAGACCTATTGGCTATGGAACTGCGATTATTAGGAAATCAATTGGTTGATCTTTTCTTGAGGAACTTATTAGCTCCAGATATGAACAAATGCGGGCACGAGTTTATGCTTCTGAAATTGGCCCGTTTATGCCTTTACTCTTTTCACTCTCTACCTATCGCACTAACAAATGCCAGAAGTCCTAGGCGGGCCCTATAAGTGGTCCTGGTCCCCCTCCCGGCCCCGAAAACTCCGGATGAGGACACGGAACAGACGGAGGCCCGGACATTCGTGTCCGCTAAGAGGAACAGGCCAACCACTACCTGAACCTTTTCTAATGGTTGGCTCAGTTCGTTGCTATCGGTCATCGAGCAAACTTTATCACGAATAGATTGACAATCCAATATCGCATGCTTTGCAATTCCCATTCCATTTCCTGTGTGGCAGCATAAGCGGATTCTTTTTGAGTTTCTCTTTTAGTCTGTTACCATTTGACTTTGAGGCAACGTTTAGGATCATTCCGTTTGGAAGAGCGTTGGACAACACCAGACGAAGGAGTCTCGGCCTTTTGCGTTACATTACACAGCAGATTCTGTGTGTGCAGTGCACTCGGAACAGGCCAAGGTTTGGATCCTGCTGGAAACGCATGGGCAAAGTCTCCATTGTCTCCTTCAGATGAGTGAACGAACGGGAATGGGAATCTTCAAAAGGCGCTACGAATCAACCAACCAAACCCAAGACAAGACAAGACAAGACAAGACTAAAAGCATACAGTACTGAACCAGGGCTGAACCAACAAGGGTTGCATCTCAAGTGCCATGGACGCTAACAAAATCCTCTGATCGCGTGCAACTATTTCGGAGGGACTGTAAATGCAGGCTGGCAGGCAAGTAGGCAAGGAATTAAACAAGCATCCGATGCCAAAGGTTCAGCACATGGTATCATTGTCCGGCACAAAGGCTGCTGATGATGACGGTCACAAACCATTCAAAATCAGGTCAATTGTAGTCGTAGTGACCCTTTCTTTCTGTACATTTCTCGATAAGCAAGATTACAGGGGTTTTGTGTTTGTCAAAAGTTACCTACCTTGTCTTTCAAACATGATTCACAGGCACAAAAGATACGACGAGCACGTTTTGTGGAGGCTGATACGTTAGTTTCTGCGTCATGGTATGCATCGTCATGTTTCGTCAGCTCTAGTCTGGTTAGGATCGTCTGGAGATCAAGAATCGTTGTCTGTCTGGGGTAGTTGCTGGCTTGTCCAAAGCCCAAGCCTCTTCGTACCAACTCTGAGTCCGGGGGCGGTCTTTTCTTTTGCTAGTGAACTTGTCTGAAGGTTGTGCCACGGATAGAGCCAAGACAAGACAGAATGGTTGTAGTCATACTGAGGGACAGTGTAGAATAGATGTGGCTGTCTAACGGCCCCCTCCGTGTAGCAGCGCGGGGAAAGAGGATGTGTTGACTTGTATTGGATGGCAGAGACCTTGACGCCTGGTGAGATGCTGCTATTCAAGGTTCGATCCTGTGTTGGGAGGCTAAGGAAACAGAGTTCGGCGCCGGCAGAGAGCCGATCAAATTGCCTTTCCATGATGGACATCGTTTGTACAGTATCTTTTATCTGAGTTGATAGCGATAGCATGGGTGATATTGAAGGGTAGGGCAGTAACAGATAAACAACGTCTGCATTCAGGGGATCAATCAGAGCAGGGTGAATTTGTCCAACAAGAAAGCGAGCAACCCAGTAGAGGTGGACGAAAGATGAGTAGCGGCCATGCCATCCATCATCTGATTGATTAAACAAACATGAGATGGGACGCTTCAAATAAAAACAAAAACTGCCTAGGACTGTTGGCTTCGAAAGGTAATGGAAGGCATGGATCGATCCATGTTCAAGCAGGCATGGATGGACCCCGGGATGTCAATGCCGCACACGCACCCCTCCACTAACTTCCTACCTGGAACTAGGTAGCCTAGCATCCACCAGGTAGGTATTCTATGGACACCTCCACCATCTCCCTGTAAGGTCACCTAGTGTCATGGAGTCTCCTCAGTCTCTCTCCCTTCAAGGTTTCAATCCCTTGGCCTACCTGGACTACCACTGCCGTATCCATTCCCAGTTGTTTTGTTCGTTCCCCTTTTTGTTTGACTTTTGTCCTGTCTTGCTATTTATATAAATGCCGAGCCAGGCCCTCCCGCTCGCTCGTCCTCTTGGATAACTGCAATCCAAAGAAAATACCTGAGCTATCTTGAACTTGCATGCTACCGTGCCACTGCTACTGCCACGTCTACAGGTACCTACCTCCCAGCCGTTGCTCAAGTGATCGCAGATCCCAAGAAAGTTCCTTGTTGAACTTTACTTCTGATCTGCTCGTTTAAACCTTTCTGCTACCTTTTTATTTATTATCATTGAGCTTCTTCTTCTCTGTCCTGACTACAAATTACTTGCTTTGCGGTTTCACAACGATTCATCTGCCATCTGTCATTCCTTTTCTTATCCAAGTCTTGCCAAAGAACAAAAGCACAGCATGACTGCTCGAGTCGCACCTGGCTCCTCATCCTACACAGAGCCATCTACCACCATGTCCCCAGCTGCCGATCACGACGTCCTTCGAGGCCGTAAGAGAGAGCGAAGCATGACCCGCGGCAGCGTTCGCACATTCCGAGCCGCACCAGCAGATGAGTCGAGCAACCTCCGAGGCCGCTCTCGTCGACGTGCTGCTTCTCCAGCTCTCAGCTACACATCTCGGCCCTCTTCGCCTAGAAGAGTACCTTCTCCAACTCGACGTCGCCTTCTCCATGCCCGTCTTCGAAGAGAGCACTGCCCTTCTCGTGTTGCGTCTCCCGTTGAGCAGCAGCAGCAGCAGCAGCATCGACCTATTCGTCGAAGGCAGCGAACCCGGAGCCAGAGCCGGGGCCCTCGGTTGGAGATGGAGCTCGGCTCCCAGCAGCCCACTGATGGCTTTTCTGGACTGCGGAACGAGGTCCGAGCCTCGTCTTCCGACACGGTCGACGAAGTCAAGTCGGATGTTTAATCAAAATCGATAATACGCCTATTTTGGACGTCCATTTTCCACTTTGGATTCTGGTACCATGTCCTTGCCCCACGATCAGATGTATGAAGACGAAAACCGGAAACCAGACCGATACCCATATACTTAATCCCTGTTGTACGATGACTGGATGTCTATTTGTTTGTTTGTTTGTTTTCCTTTAACGTTGCGTTGAGAGCTGGTTATCTCGTACCTATCAGATTATGTCTGATATTGAATTAGCTGCATATGGAGTTTTCATTTGTCATTAAGAAATTGAGATCTCTTGACTTTGCTTTGCTTTTCGTATATAACTATGAACAAGACGGTGTCGGGGGATTGGATGAGATATCCTACCATGTAAGATGCGGTTCAAGGAGAAAGAGATATATATATATATATACCCTGAATTATTTCATCCAATCAATCAAATTGATGAACTCTTCAAATATGATACTTTAAGACAGTTTATTTTGTAATCCTTTTGACATCCATGTTATTGAATCCACCAGCTTACACGACGGCTTTGTCTGACCGTGGAGAAGTAGCAAGGGATCAATCGGTAAATGCCTGATTTCGTGACTAATTGTAGAATATTTCTGTAGGTATGTCCTGCATAAGTATCTGCCTGTAAAAGAAGTGACCGCTGTTTGCAAATTTGACTGTCAGGAAAACTGTAGGTAAAATCGATGATGTTAGGAATATGAGGCAAACGAACCGGCCCCGCTATATCGTTTTAATTGGAGCTCTATAATTGGTCATACCACCCTAAGCACTTTTTTTGACAGTGGGTATACTGTTGGAGGATCCAGCCCAACTCAGCTTTTTTCTTCTCTGTTTTGCTGCAGGGACTGGAGCATTTGGTGTCTTAAGGTATTCTCGTGTTCTTTCGAATACCCTCTCTCTCCTCCACGGGTTTCCCGTCTATGTTTAATATTGCGCTCATTCATTATCCAATTGCTATTCCCCGCAGCTCGATCTCTGTCCGTTATTGATCTCGACTCTGTTTGCTTGCCACCAAGCATGACTACTTGCATCCTCGACTTTACAGCCTAATTCATACTCGTTGCCTGGAACAAATGATTGAACGAACAGTCGCGGCTTTAGAGTCGCACAGTCTTTATCGAATAATCCACAGGTCCTCGAATCCATCTCGAAAGCTGCATGTAGGGTTCTGGCAACATGGCGCCGCCGCTATTGACCTCGCTGGCTCTTTGCCTGGTTCAGCAAGGACCGTCGACATTGCGACTCCAGAGCCAGAAACAAAGCAGCTGCAAGCAAATCGATTTGCATCTGTTCTGATGCTCGATTTTCTGTATCCGACCTCAACTCTACCTATCCTACGCCGTCTATACCATGACCTACCCAATCCTCAACATGCGCAGCGAACAGCAATCGTTCCCAGTAGACGAGCTTACTCTTCGATAACACCTCCACCTCCGCCTCCAAACGCAGAAGCAGCAACGGATCGAGCCACTTGGACTGACAATGACTTGGCCTTCGATGAGCCCCAATCCGAAGGGGACGCTAGTATACAAGTTGGGACGGAGACTATAATTCCAAGCAAAGGCCAAACAGACTTGCAACTGCTTCGGAGAATTATAACGACAAAGGGGCGTCACTTCCAACAAGCTTGGGATTTATACTCCGGGATGGACAACAATGAACGACGCGATGTGCGTGGCGCTCTGGTCAGCTATCTCTCCCACTCCCACGGCATTGTCGAGACAGGACGAGCCCTCTCACTCTTTCGCCAAATCCCGTCGGCCGACTGGAGCAATCAACTACTGTATTCAGGAATCCTTCTTCTTTTGCGATCCGGGGATCTACCAGCGGCCGTGGAGGCTTTCAAAACGGGACTTAATTCTGGAGGGTTGAACCATGGTCTCGAATTTCTGATGGCTGACACCATCAATTCGAGAAACTGGCCAGTAGCTCTAGATGTTTGGACTTCATATTACAAGAACGAAGTAAAAAGAAGCCCCAGAGCAAAGCCAAATCTGGAACGATTGCAACAGCTTGGGACTCTTAATCAGAAGGGAGACCTCTACTTTGCCTTCAGAGCTTACTTGGTTGACGAAGGCCAAGAACAATTCAAAAGTATCCAGAAGGACAGGGTGGCCAAGAGAGCTCTCTCTGCCCTACGAAGATTTTTTGCCACTTTAGCTCTCCGAGAGCCATGCCGCCCGGATCAAGCGAAGATTATTCTGGAGGCTCTTGGCGACAACCATGAATACAACACATATTTGAATACCATGTTTAATCGCTGGTATGATAAACTAGAAGACCGATACACCATAGAACAGCTTCCCGCCATTTACCAGGACCAACGGGAATTGCCAGACGCTTCGCCTGCTATGCCTGTGTACCGCGGACTGTTCAAGGTAAATTTCCCGAAGAACATGGCTAGACTGGAAGAATTACACCACGACTGGGTTCGGTTCAAAGGCGGCTTGAACCAATGGGGCTACGAAAAGTTTCTCAAGTACTACGCATCAAGAGGTGACGTGCCATCGGTTAAGAAGCTCTGGGCTCAGTTCACAAAAGCATACCCAGAGCTACTTAGGGAGTCACGGGGATTCAACAGTTTGGTCAACGTCTATGCCCAAGTAGGAGATGTCGAGGGTGTTAAGAAAGTGCTCCAAACCATGGTTGAGGAGTATAATGTCCAGCCGGATCTTGACCACTGGAACATGCTGCTCAAGGCTTACATGAGAACGAATGACTATGACGGCGTTTTGGACCTATTCGATCAAATCTCAAGCCAACACGAGCCAGACTCGTATACCTATGCCCACGTCATGGCAATGAGTTCCAAAAAGGGTGATCTGGATACAACTCTGGAGTATTTCACCAAGTCTCAAGAAGCTGGTGTGCCCATCACAAGGGAAATGGGGTTGTCTTTGGTAGTGGCATACGGTCGAAATGGTCAACTCCTTGAGGCGGAAAGCTTGTGTATCGAGATGACCCACCGCAAGATTGCTTCCCAGGCCATCTGGAACCAGCTCCTCAACTTCAACGGCGTTGAGGGAAAGATAGACAAGGTGTATGAGTTACTCCGGCGCATGAAGGAATTAAAAGTCGAATGGGATGATGAGACATATCAATTTCTTCTCCAAGCTCTCGTCAGGGTCAACAGGATCCACCCTGCATACCATCTCTTGCAACGCGCTGTCAAGGAACGATTGTTTCTGGTCACTCCGGAGCATTATGCTATTGTCATGGCTACGGGTGCACGTCTCGGGGAAGCCCAACTCGTGGAGGTTCTTTTCCACCAGCTTCAGAAATCAGAGCTGCCTGTGACTTTCAGCGCCTTGGTTGCTCTGGTCACTTCTGCCGCTAACAAGAAGCCTGGCGCTGATCGAACGAGGGGGTTGGCAAATGAATTCGTTGAATACTTCCGCCAGGCGGCTGAGGCTGCTAAGTCGGGCAAACCCCCGTCTGAGGTCTTCGCAGATGCAACCAACGTCGCGGACCTCAAGCTCTCAACTCCCGAGATCGGTCGAGCAATTGCTCTACTTGTCGAACTTCGAGAATTTGGCTCAATAGAAGAGCTCATGGGCTTGTTTGTTCAGATCTTTCCTCAATATCAGACCGGCCAGCGATTCCCGCCTGAAATAATGTCTGCTTTAATGCATGCACATTACGCGGACCAAAATTACGACAAGGTTCTGGAACTCTGGGAGAAGACATGGCAAGATGTTTACGATTCCAGCCGGAAACGCTCAGGCGATGGTATTGCTGGTGGTACTGAATACGATTTGAGTCGTGTCGTAGATGTAATGGCAAGAGCATATGCAGAGAAGGAAGATGCAAAAGGCTTGAGCGATACTGTCGACAAGGTCATTGCAGCAGGCTTCAAGCTCACTCGGCAAAACTGGGTAATCGTCATTCGCAACCTCTCTGAGCTGGGTAGGTGGGAGCGCGCGATGTACTGGTGCGAGACACTCTTGATGCCCGGTTGGGATGGCTGGGCCTACAAGCGTGATATTCCAGCCAAGAGGCGAAACACTCGATTGTTGTCACCACCTCCCAAACTCGTCTTGCGTCTGCAGCAGAAATGGCTGGAGATGCGCAAGATGGCGGCCTGGGCTCCAGATGTCTCCCGTGTCATCTCTACGGTAGAGGAGAAATATCCTCGGCTATACCACGCATTTACTACCTCAGAGATTGACTCTATGCCTACTAAATACTCTATCAACGGCAAAGAGATTTCAGCTGGCGAGCTCGACGGTGTACTTCAGGGTCTACCTTATCAGTCGCTATTGAAGGTAAAGGAGAACATGAAGCGAGAACTAGAAAAGGAAAGGAAGCGCGAGAGAAGCTTGGGAACACCCAAAGATACTATGAACAGGGCAGAGTGGAAGCGAATGCTGCACGACAAGGTTCACAGATACTCCAAAATGTGGTTCTCTGCACGCAAGAGGGCCTACGATGAGCAGTTGACAAACCTGCGAGGATTCGAATCCACGGCAGACATCAATATCGAAGCAAAAGACATGGCGCAAGAGGACGCAGACCATCGATCAACTCGCGAGCAATTTGCTTACTGGAATGAGTTTTGGGATCGCTATGACCAGCGCCGCCATGGCGACACGAGGAGCAGGCCGACCCGTCCTTCAGGATTCCATAGAAAGAATCCCCTGGAAGCGCAAAAGATAAGAGAGTGGCGGAATAACAACCGCTCGGGGCGCAACACTGATGATGAATGAAGATGTACACTACCGGAATATGTATAGGCAGTTCTCTCAAGATACTTACGGTCACATGCATGATGGACGTTATATTATGACTCAACTACTTTAAACTTTGACCGAAAGCAACACCTTGTGATCTCGATGTTCTGTGAATTAGGACGTCACCCAAAGTAAAGAGATTCATGTTCCATGTAGATATCCAATTGCCTATCTCAGCCTTGGTCATTGGTTACATACCCAACCTGGTATCAAGATACTCCAAACACCATCAAACCATTTTAACTCCTTGCCCAAGCCTAAATAATATGTTCGGCCCAGCCTGATAAGTGACAGCAACGCCTTTCAGAGCAGTCAATGCCCAGGTCTATATCCTAACACGGAAACATCTAACAGTGTAAAAATAGTCCCGTACCGTGACGGTGTTTATGTCAGTAAAGCATGTTTTACCACCGTGGTTAAATTTGTAATAGCTTTTGTCTAGGGAGACATGTCCTCCTGACGAGGTGTTTCCGGGGTTGAAGGCTGCTTGACCCCCAGTGAACGCAAGCGCTGAGAGAGTAAGCCCTCTGCACCGCCTAATGAACCCGATCTATTGAGAGCAAAGGCATTGCCGCCATATCCCGGCTCACCTTTGTTGAGTTTCTCATAGAGCGCGGGCCCCACTGACTGATCATTGTTCGAATCCTTGGTCGAAGGACGACTGGCTGAAGGTTCGCCAGGATAACGGCTATCGTTGCCAAGAGCAATAGTAGTGTTTGTGCTGTTACTAATATCACTGCTTGTTCGAGCATGAGCAGGAATATAGAAGGGAATTGGATCCACAGGTAAAGTGTTGCCACCAGCAGAACCTCCAGAAGGAGAATCGTCAACGCGGAACATATTGTCCATAATGTTGAGGTTGTGAGACGAGCCTTGGAAGAAGCCCACGCTTCGTCTGCGCGAAGCCTTGTCCACGGCTAGCATAGCAGCAGGACTAGACTGCGTAGGCAAGGGCGGATGCATCACGCGCACAGGTTTATAAGGCGTGTATCGAGGCTCCGGCCACGTCGTTTCGTTTCTGAGTTTTTCTTTGCCATCGGGGACACGATTTGCAAAAACAATCCGGATGCTCTTGTAAAGATAATATCGATCTTTGGCAGGACAGCAAATGTGAAGGTGAGCAAGATATCTCAGAATAGGACGGTCATCTGTATTTGCCTCGGACGTGGCAGGGGCGTTGTCGATGATAGGTCCAGCTGAGTAGCTGCGTTGGCGCACGAACGTTTTTGTTCCTGGCTCCATGCCTGTCAGATCATAGGGGACCAGAAATAGTTTGACGGCAGTCTTGTTTGGATTTTTGATGATGATCTGAATTTGTCCCTTTTCTGGAAGTCGATAGCTTCCACCTGGAGGGGCTTTTGCAGATCCGGATCCGGATCGGCGACTGGCCCGGGAGTTTCGACGTGTGATATGCTCAGAAGTTTGATTTTCGAGGCTAATATCCATTATGTCTTCTGCAGGCCGCCTTTCTGCGCGGCTCTGCGCTTTCTTCTTTGCTCGATGTTCATCATCTGGGTTAGAAAGCCCATTCTCAAGATCGATTTGGCCAACATACGGGCTCGGCCCATCATCCGCATTGGACCGTCCATGTGATGTGTTGCTATAGCTGTAATATACAGCTGGAAATGAGAGACTGACATGTGGTGGGCACTTCAAGCTGGACTTGCATTTGCCCTTGCCCAGAACGCCGATTTGTGCGACAAAATCCAGTGGCTTAGAAGGAGTCGTAGACATACGGCCTCGGAGAATACTCTCTTCGTAAGAGCCAACCATGGATGCATGCTGCAGTGGCGATGCCTCTGCTGCTACAGATGACCTGCGCGGTCGAAGAAGTGCTGGTGTTGGTGGCGATGCGCCAGGTTGCATGAAGCTTGGAGTTGAAGTCAATGATCTTCGAGGTTGGTGTGCCTGATATGGAAATGCTTCTCGTCGATAGGAAGACACTCGTTGAGGTAGCGAGTATCTCGGCGAGGGAGACATCCATGGTGACGAAGCTGTAGACTGTGGTGTGCGGTGGCTCGTCCCAACGTATCCGACGAAACTAAATGGATCTTTTGGCAAAGACATGTCGTGCTCTTCAGAACTCTGAGCTTGTACCAGAGGACTGGTAGGCGGCTTGTATGCAAAGCTCGAGGACAAAGACGAAGACAAAGGTGAGTTTGTGGAGCGGAAACTCTCAGCACTTGCTGGAAAGGGAACTCCTTTATCGTGCTGGAACGGCGTATAATGTCGAGGAGGAGAAGTCGCGATCCATGGGGGTTCTGCTGGTACAGTAT
This sequence comes from Fusarium poae, assembly GCF_019609905.1. NCBI lineage: Eukaryota > Fungi > Ascomycota > Sordariomycetes > Hypocreales > Nectriaceae > Fusarium > Fusarium poae. Next base: position 5,297,405 of record NC_058401.1, on the reverse strand, counting down.
ATCGACCATTATGCGCTCTAGCGGCTGGTGTAGTACGTTCCTTGGTTACTGCTTCCTCCTCGGAGAAGTTACCGCTGTGCAGTGCCGATCTCGGTCTTTCGATGCTGAGGCCATCGCACACTCTGCTGTCGCAATCGGAAAGAGAACCGTTCTTTTCGGGCGTTATTTGGGCAGGTGCAAGCAACATGGAAGGCTCTGTGGGTGTCTGAGGGTGCTTTGACTCGATGTCGGAAGTTTGGTGCTGAAAGACAGACTCAAGCTGCAAATAAAGTGTCAGCAAAGAAGACTCGCGTACAAAATATACAACAGTAGCGTACATGTCGATTTGGGACCCATGTTGGAGGAGATTGTGCTCTCTTGAGTCTTTCAATCAATGAAGCTCGATCTGATATCGCGTTCTCGACAACTTCGAGCTCTTGGGGGGATTTGGACCGGGGAGGACTGTCCGGAACAAGGCCTTCACATAGTTCAGTACGAATGCTTTCTTCTGAAAGGCGTCTCAGCCCAGAAGAAGGCACATGAATTGGGGATGGCTCGATAAATTCAGGTTCGGGTTCGGGATTGTGATTGTCTAAATCGGCTTGGAAGATAGGCATGATAGCGATATTTGGAAGCTGCGACAGCAGCCGTGTAGTCTCTGAACAAGATCCTTCATGAACACGCAAGGACAAAAGAGTCAAAAAAGGTGGTTGTTTTTATAAGGTAATTGTCATTAATGCAGGTGTTGGTTGCCGATATTGAGGCTGGGGTGCCTTGCAGATCAGATCAAATCAATTTATTGTACTGTAAAAGCCGGCCAGGATGTTGAAGCTGGTACGGCCAAGTTGGATGGAGTGGATATGATAGATATATCATGCCATGCAAGCCATACATGAGAAATGTCTAGCACGGCGTGGGTCAACAAGGTGGTCGAGAAAAGGCGAGTCTGATGAACATGGGGAATCTGGGATCGTGGGACGTCATCCACCGATATGACGACAGTTAAAACAACGACGATGGAGAGTCTAGTCGGTCCCGTCTTCCCCCGGAGAGGCCAAAAGAATGCAATGAGAATAAAAACAAAGCAGAATGAAAAGGGCGAGAAATAAAGATGTAGTAAGGTAGAAGCAAGAAATGATCACGCGATTCGCAGTTGGAGATAGGTTGTAGGAGGAAGGGAGGCGGGCAGAAACGGCAGGGTCCAGTAAATGATACGACAGGATATTAATTCGGGCCATCACCAACTGGGGCCGATGGCGGTGAAAATGGAGGCGTGTATCCTTCTCAAACAAGCCCGGCTAGGTGCCTTAGTTTAGTAGTTGGCAGGTACGTAGGTAGCCTGAAGCTGGGCAGTATCAATATTTAGACAGAGATAGTAAAGTAATTCTCTACGTCCAAAAGTAACACCCAAGCATCTAGCCTGATGACAGCGATTGATATTATCATTGTCTCCAACATCAAGAACTTGCTGTGCATTCTGCATTCCCTGCGTGACTTGACATGATAGTTAGTACATATGTACACATAGGCCATGAGGTGGAGTCAACATCCTTGGCCCCAGCCAGATATGCCACGACCTAGGTACTAATAAGTCTACTAATGACGTTTGTGGTTTGGTCTACCTAGTATAAAGCATTTCAAGTCAACTCCATTTTGCGACTCACAAGACACGGCAAAAGAGGAAACTTTTTACAGCGCTAATGCTAAACTACAGTCAGAAACCAGTCCCTTGCGGATACCTGACGATTAGCGCGGCTGGGAATGAACCCTGATATACCTTAGGAACAGGCGGGCATTTTGCTTCTGGTGCTGTGTGTGATGTAGTCTAGTCGAGCGGACAATAAGATATGTAGCCAAAGAAGCAAACTGGACCAGGAACGACCAATAACTAGGTAACAATGATGGCACGGATACTGTGCCTCTGTTAAACATCAACAGCTGTTCAACTACCTACTAACCTACATGGATGGACTTTTGTTTGTGTGACATGGCAATGCATCCGTGACCCAAAAGAGTTGTACCGGCAGTTTTTCAAACAGCCCGACTCAAGATCTGGGGTCAATCGTTTGACGAAGAAAGGCAGAGTTAACAGTACCGAGTTTAGTACCTTAGTACTAAGTCAAGAACCAAACTGATACTTTTGTCCCGTCTGGTAGAAATAAATGAAGTGCTAGAGGTTAGTACCTACCTACTAAGGTACCTGTCTTGAAATCAGTTTACATTGTATCTCCACTATAATTGTCGTCGTCTGCAGGTGCATCAAGGTGAAGCGAGCTCTAACTTCCATTGGATAGGTACTCACCGAGGATAAAGTGGACCCATAGGTTCCTTTCTAATTCTCATCATCAACAACTACAACTCTTATAGAGAACTTACAAAATCATACCCAAGCATGGCTGCTAAACACGAAAAGGAGGGCACCGATGCCGCTCGAGAAGTCAAGAAGCCTAAGCACGGCTTCAGAGTCGGTCCAGAAAATTTGCCAGACGGTCCTTGGCGAAGAAAGGGTTCGTCGCATTGTCCTATTTTTCACCTTGGCAAAATTTTCATTCACGTCGCATACTTACACTTTATCGCACAGTTACCAAAGTCAAGAAGGAGTTGATTCACAAGGCAAAGGTCAAGAAGGCTTATGCGAAGATCAAGGCTCGTGAGCAAGAAAATGCGCAACCAGCTGAGACAAGTGAGCCTGCTCAGAATGAGGCTACAGTAGAGGGCGCTGGCAAGGCAGAGAAACCAGAAGATGAGGGCGAGAAGATGCATCCTACACGACATCTCATGTTGGCAGACGAGGCAAAGGCTCAGGAGAACTTAGTCGGTGAGCCCGCTAGTGATGGCAACAGACGGCGCACTCGACGACCTGGCTACTACGACAAGCAACTCGGCAAGGCAGCACAACTTCGACAGGAGCAAGAGGCGCGGCAAGCTGAGTTTCAGCGCAGACGCGAAGAGCGCGAGCAAAAAATGGCCGAGAGGGACCGGTACAAGAAGGCCATGGCCAAGACTCGGGATCGCAATGGCAACAAGAAACTTGGCAGGGAGAGTTCGTTACTGCTCGACAAGGTCAGAAAGATGGTTGCTGATAAGAAGTAAAAAGGCCGAGTGGTATGGTTCCGTTTAGCTTGCGTATGAAAGAGGATGGGAGGGCGTTCAAGAGATTTTGTTATTGGGTTAGACAAAAGTTGACACACATGTTTGATAACAAACGGCCGCTATAATCACATCAACTCAAGGCCAGATAGTTAATCAAGTTTACACTGTCCATGATCATCGTGATATGAGACGTGTCAGTAGCAGTAACTGTCACAAGTTTTGTGCTCATGAGAAATATCTGTAAGCGCCGCGATAAGTCTGAGAACCCGTTTCAAGATGCTTCATATGAGGCGTTTGCATTTGCCATATCGGTTTTAGTTTGAGTAATTTGTATCAATTCAGTACGTTCTGTGACAGTATTCTCATGTAAGTCTGGTTAAGTTGGGACAAGGTCCTTCAATGTTGACGTCTTAACTTTTGCCAGCTCATATGCAGTATCATGCAGAGGCAACCATTGCTAAACATCCGTGGCTTAATCTACCCAGCTGCCCAGCATTTACTGTCGTGGTCCCAATGCGGACCGTCTTGCGAGTATCTTGAACTTGAAGATATAGAGCACTGTGTTATAACCCTCGATCGGGTAATTCATTGATATCTCTACCAAACACTCCGTTGGGGAGGGAAGTTTACCTCAAAAACAGGGTTTTAGATAATAAAAAGCTTGTCAGGTTTAGTGCATATTATAAAAGTGATCATATAGCCTGTCACTAACCCAACACCACTATGATGCTTGGCTGCAGATGTTACATTCATGGCGTCCAATTTGAAGATCCAGTATAAGTTGCAGGCGCGCTTGCTCGTGGCAGATCAGGGGAACAAGGCACCAAGGGCTGATACTTGTCAAACTGCCGCTGGTTAAAAGGCTCAAACATGAAACTTGATGAGAACAGCCTTAAGAGGTCAGATGTTGTATCGATCTGCGCGTGCCAGGCTCACCCACAATTGGTAAAATAGCCGCAAAAGGAAATAATAACGGGGGGGGGGGGGGGGGGAAGAAAAGAAAAACAGACAACTTGAAACAGGTAAAAGTGATGGAGTTGGAGTTTCAAGATATACCTCGCTGACTGTCAAAGGAAGTGATCGCCTCATTGTAATGAAAAGACGGAGCCCGAGGTGGCGCGATCATCTGGCAGAGTCAGCTCGTCTACAACAAGCAAGGCTATGTACAGACAGTTTCGTGATGGTTGCAAGAGATACGAGCTCACGGCTGGCTAGTTAAGTGTGATATTTGGTTCGACTACAAGCTGGCACAGGCAGTAGTAACAGTGACATTCGACAAGGAAGCGTAGTCAATGTCAGCCCACAGGCTGGTTTCCAAATACTACTCTGCACATAAAACATGCTGACAAGTTAAAGATCAGACCGTTTGATGCTCATATTCGAGGGAAATTGAAGTTCCAGGGACGTGGTAGTGACAAGCTCCAGTGGAAGCCATCAGGACCCCTGCTTTCGAAACCGATCCATGCAGCCATGTCCACCAGACTATGCCCCTTTCTCGCACTTGCATTGAATATCTTTTCAGGGTCGTTGGTTTCATGATGGATAAACCATCGGCCAACTTGAAGTAGAGGAAATACGAAGTGAATATCAGGGTACAGAACATCGGTATCTGGGTCTTGGACCGATAGGGTTACTTTTCAAACGGAGATAAAGACAAAGCAAGTGCATCGACACTCAGATTTTATACGGCGTTCTACCGAACCAAGGGAGAGGATCCTCTCTTACTTATCCATCCACGTTTCATGATGTGTGTTTCGTCAATGCATTGTGAGTCCAGCCCAGGTCCGCAAAATGTACGTACGGAAACCCAACCAATCTGTCTGAAACAGCGGAACAGGAAGCACACAATACGGTCAACTTTTCTTTTGTCCCCTCTGTGCCGGTAGCTTACCGACTTTTCGATTTTTCATGCATCTCTTTGCTTTTGCCTGTCGTTGATCTTCAATTAGGAATCAAAAAGCAAAGCGATTAGAGACATACATATGCACTGAACCTAATTCATATGGCTGCTTGCACCTGGTTCCATCGTGTTAGGCGGGTATCCGTCTGGTGGATAAGAGTTTGTACAACTGTCTATCTAGTACGTAGGTAGATGCCAATTGGTATTTGATGGCCCTGAAGCTCTCCTGTGAGGTGAGTTTGCCACCGGGCGAGTCTGCGTTGGACTTCATTCCTAGGTCTATACCACCATCTCAGGCCCAACCTCCGTGTTCCCATCCCTTCCTTTGCCCACTCGCCTAGAACCGCTACTGTATGCATTTCCAATGGCAATTGTCATTGCGTATTGCATCTCTACAAAAGCAATACCTCGTTAGTGATCCTATCCCTCTCCGGGCGCGGGGTCTGAGCTGCCATCGGATCGACGCTGCAAAGAAGAAGCTCGATCACCCAGCCGCGGCCGCCACAAGCGCCTCTTTTGTTGCATTGCATTGCCTGTTCCTGTTCTTCCAACACGAATATCAAGATTTGTACCTTTCTTTGATCAAAGCTTGACTTGACCTGATTTATCTTGTGCGTTCCCTGCAGCCTCTACTCAAGGCTGCCCCTTTGACTTTGTGTCTAGCGGCATGCACTAGCCAGGCGTCAGGTCTGTCTGTTTCTTTTAAGTGCATTGCTAGTCTCTTGGATGGAGGTGGGAAGGAGATTGATTGTAGAATCAACTACCATGATAGGTTTGAGCGAACAAGATTGTTAATCAAAGCCATGCTCAGCTCTCCGCATATCGCCTGTATCTCTACAAGACAGTTAACGTCTAAGCCTAGCTACAACGTGTCATCTTGGTAGAAGATACAGTCTTGACTCAGTTCCCATTCGAATTGATTGATGTTGACGGCTTCATGATCTATGAATAATCATGCAGCGCCTCCTTATGCAGCTCAAGGTTTCCCTAGCCACCTACCTAGACTATACCGTAGCAACGCATACAAAGTTAATTTGCCAGCATGTGAGAGAGTTGTAATCAATTATCCTACTCTGTTGCTGTATGTATGTATAATCACATCAAGGGATATGCAATTGTTCTGCGACGTGGGTCAATATCATTCCAATACAAGCCTCCCTACTATGGCCGACTCGGGATCGTTGGGTGGTTGACCGCAACAACATCACATCACAGTATCCGTATCAAAATATCGAATAGGCTGAAGGCCCGGCGGAAGTTTATATTAAACATCCAATCAGCCTATGCACGTTTCGTCCTTGATCGAATCAAGGTTTGTCGTACCTTATAGGACCAAACAACAGATGGTATTCCACGGCATGTATCGTAGGGTCCCCCATACGAGACAACAAATCACCAAATTCAACAGCACGAAAACGCTGCAACCCCTGATGTTTGTACTACTATGTAATCCCTGCGCCTCTGGGTTAAAAAGCCCGACCGCTCAAAGCACTCGACATCTCTCATTGAATGACAGTCTCCTAAAGATGGATACCTCCATATCACTCACCTCAAGCCACCTAAGCACCTGCCAGCCCAGGCCTGGAACGGTTAGGGGCCGTTTAGCGCGCTGGTCCCCTGAGGCTTGACCCCTCTTGCTGTTCAATGTCCCAGCCTTAGTGGGTGATCCCCTGGGCCCCAAGGAACCCCCCCTTTAAACAGGAACATCCAGCTCTGAGTCCCGCCCCCCTCCAGTGACTGTTCATCCCATCCACATTCGGATCCCACAAGACGGCCCCATTCATTCCAATCCGTCCTTCTCTCCAAGAACCACGACATATCCGGAATCAATCCAATCCAATCTAATCCATCCACTCTTTCTTTTCTATTCTTGCCTTCGTCTTGTAGCAGACACGAACATGATAGTCAATGTCTCTCATCATAAATCATCCCTTTGACCTTATTACGTCGTTGTTGTCGCTGTCGTCTTTCTATTCCCTGGGTCGAATTTCCCATTTGGTAGACTAGACTACGGATACCTCATCCATCTTACATACAGCCACCGTCCATTCCGTTGTACGCCGATCCGTCCTGCAGTAACGATATCGACTGGGACATTTCCCTCCATAACATCGCCCATCATACATCGCTTAGCTTTGCTTCTCTCTCGAAGGGATTTCTTCACCTCCGTTGCTTCCTACGTCGAATCTACAATTACAGCATCCTACTTCAGACCCAGACGACCTTCTTCTAGCGACTCCATCGTTAAACGCCCCTTGTTCGTTTCTCAACCTGGGCCCTTGTCCTCATCAAACCCTCCACACGCCCCCTGGTTTGGTTTGGTTCAGTCTGCTTGCTAGTAACTTGCTGTTGGCTTTCGCTTTTGCTTTGGGCGTCGACTTTGACTTATTACCCTGACTTTAACTAAGCTGTCCACTACTTCCTGAATTTGAACCCCATTCAAGTTCTTGTCAATCTGTCTCTCAGTAAGGACACTTGCCGTGCGACGCCATCAACAAATATTGCTACCTCGTTCGATCAAACACCTGCCGACCGCCTCAACAACTTCCTTCTCGCCCCGATTTCTCGACGATTTGTTCCGCCGCAATCTTTTGATCCGCCTCCTTCCTTTGCTACACATTACGACCTCGTCCATGACGCCTACCCTTTAGCTACGTTGTGTCGCTTGCTACCTTGGGCTGCAACAATTCCGTGTCTGAATGCCGTATTCACTCTAGCTAGGCACCAAATTTACATCGCTTCGTCCTAAGTTACGACACCGAGTTTCACTCTTACCTCAACACATTGCCCACCATGACTAGTATCGTGGAAGATTATCTGGAGAGTCCTGGGATGGAACAAGAGACCGACGATGTCTTTCCTTGCAAAGGCTGTGGAGATGTATGTTCTGCTCTTTCTGCGGGAAACTTGGTAATGTGTTGCTAACGAGCTGGGAAGATTCTCGAAGAAGGCAAAGCTTTCGAATTAGGTATGTTAAAGATTGACCGAGAGCAGATTTCACATGTTGTGCTCTGGTGCTTCCAGACCATCACCAGCACTTCACCGCAAAGATTACAAATAGGATTTTGGCATGACACAGCAAGCTGACATTCTCAACAGCCGGGAACCGATGGCATCTTGATTGCTTCCGATGTAACACCTGCGGTACACTTCTCGACTCTGACGCGAACCTTCTACTCCTCGGCGATGGATCTCTCATCTGCAACAACTGCACATATAGCTGCAGCGCCTGCGGCAATAAGATTGAAGACCTGGCTATCCTTACTGGGGAGCAGGCGTTTTGTGCCACATGTTTCCGTTGTCGCAACTGTAAACGCAAAATCGAAAACCTGCGATATGCACGCACTTCCCAAGGCATATTTTGCATGGGCTGTCACGAAACGCTCATGGCCAGGCGTAGGAAAAAGTCAAAAGCTGCAGCCGCTGCAAAAGCGAGAGAAAAAGAGCATTCGCCCATGATTACGGAAAAGTCGCTGCCCGCTCTTCCCGCGAATGCCATCCCACCAAACGCCTTCTCCAACGACCGGGTAGATCCTGATTCAGATACCGCCACTGAGCTCTCCCCACGGCCTCGGAATCACACTCGCCATGAGTCTTCGTCTCGCAGTAGCTCACGGCCGGCTCGTTCTCCTGAGCGAAAGCCAGACGGTTTGAATTTGCCTGCCACGACCTATCGAAGCAACCGCAACTCAACCATGATGTCTCGGACGGAAAACTCCAACGACGACGGCTTCCTCATCTCTGTCGCTCTAGACCCAAGTCCGCACCCAACACCAAAGTCGACCTCCGACAACATGACAGAAGGCAAATCGAAGGACCGAGATTATTTTGGTGCGGTAAAACCTCCTTCTGAGAAGAGGAGCGACTCCCGCACCTCTACCCCACATATTGCTTTCCAGGAGAAGGGTCGTCAGCCGTCTACTTCAGAACATGACACTCCACCCAAGTTACCTGATCGAAAGCATTCTAAACCCCCACGACCGGAATCTATGAAGCCGTCACCCAGTGTCGATGAGAAGACCCAGAAGACGAGCGGTCGCCGCCCGCCCACCGAAGATTTCAAGCTTCAAGAGGCCCCTAAGAGCAAGAAGCTGCTTTCAAGGAGCAGCTCACAGTCGTCAAGTATACCTGCAGAGACAAGTTCTGTGAGAACGAGTAACGGACAATCCGGTAAGGCGGGCCACGGCGGCCTGCCTAACTCCGATAGCAACGCAACCACGCCCGCCTCCCGTTCATCGCTAGAGTCGAGGTATCTGGATGAGGAAGAGCTTCGCGCATCGATGGATTCGTCGACAAGAACATCTTCAAGACCAGAGAACGCAAAGCCTCTTGCTAGAAAGGATGTTCCCTCTTCCTCTAACAGAGCTGGTAACTATTTGTCTGAATCCCGCAAATACTCACAGGAACTGACAGAAAGGATAGTAAACGGCAGCAGCCGACAACAAAGCCGACAAGAATCCCCCGAAGATTCCACGCCCACGCGCCAGACGCCTTCCCGAAGTATTTCGGAGCAAAAGAAGACGGACACCTACATGCAACCACGTTCTGCACCTGCACCTCCAAACAACAGGGGTCATGCTGCAGGAAAGGAATCTTGTAAGGACGATGGTAGCTCGCCCAAGGTCTCACCAAAGCTACCTAGATGGAGCAGCGGTGGGGACTTAAACATGGACGAGGACATGGCACGGATACTAGGCACTGACGAAGGCTCATCCTCGATACTCCGCAGAGTTTCTAACGCGGTAAGACATGGTCGCACCGGCAGCGTAGAGTCACCACACCAGATGCATCCAGGGAACAGGCACACCAGGAGCATCAGTGAAACTACACGAGCTACTGGATCACCCCGCTGGCCCAGGACACCCGTCGCTGATGATTACCATGCGCAGGATATCAGCAGCCCCATGTCACTGACAGCAGGCGACGACCCTGCTTTCCTCAAACGGCAATTGCGAAATTCGGAGCAACGAGTTGCGGAGCTTGAAAGGCAATTTACTACCGAGAAAGATCTCAAGAGCCTTAATAAGAAGCTTGTGGAGAAGCGAAAGACGGTTTCTGTTCTCGACACGCAGACTGAGATTATGATTCGACAGCTGGAAGTGTTGGCCGGATACGTCGAGCGAGCCAAGGAAACCAAGACGCCTATAGACCCTCGGGATTTGGAGGAGTCAGCTATTAAAGAGTTTGTTCAGAAGCTCGATAAGGTCAAGTCGGCCATGTCTGCTACCATCGAGCAGCTTCATGAAGAGCGGGACCTGTTGTGCGAAGAGAAGGATCAAGCTATTGCGGATCGAGATCGCGCCCTCCTTGAATTTGAGCAGTTGTCGTCCAAGAATGCACAGCTTGCCGACATGAACAACGATCTAACACATCAGATTCAAGAACGCTTCAAGTCACAGATTGGAGGCGACATCAAGTCTCCTGGAGCTCTTGGCATATATGCCGGTAAGGGTCTTAACGCCTCGTCTGTCAACCTTGACGCTGCTAGTCTATCAACCGGAGCCACTCTGGTTCCTGCTGACGAGGAGACTATTGTCGAAGCTGGCCCTACTGTGGTACAGGTCAGGAAGGGACAGGCCAAGAAGTTCAACTGGAAGAAGGGCTCCAAGGGGTTGGCCCAGGGTGTTGCCAAGGGTGTCAACAGAGCTGTCGTTGCCTTCCAGAATGACCGTGAAAGGATGCAGCAGCAGGGCGGGCTGAGCGGAGAGAACATTGGCATGCCCTACAACATGACGGTGGCTCAAGTTGAAGCGCCAGCCGGCCCTCCTTCCAACGGTCACATCTCGCACGAGAAGCACGGTGCGGCTGGAGCACAAGCCAGGAGGCAGGAAGAGCGTGAGCGCGAACGTCAAGGCTTTGGGTTCTTCGGAAAGAAGAACGCGATGCCCAAGTCCGGTTCCGCAGGTACCATGAACAACGTTGAGGCGGCTGAACCTCCAACAGTTCTCTTTGGGTCCGATCTTGCTGAGCGGGCCGATCATGAGCGTCGACAGATTCCCAGTGTGGTAACAAGATGTATCGAGGAAGTTGAACTCAGGGGTATGGATCAAGAGGGTATCTACCGAAAGACTGGTGGAAATTCTCAAGTCAACATGATCAAGGACGGTTTCAGCAAAGACGAGAACTTTGATATCTCCGACCCTGACCTGGATATCACCGCCGTCACCAGTGTACTGAAGCAATATTTCCGCAAGCTTCCGATACCCTTGCTGACGTTTGACGTCTATGAACGCGTTCTTGAGTCGAATGGTGAGTTTGGTACCGATCTTGAACAGGCTGACGAAATGCTAACAACTAGCAGCCATTGTTGATGAAGACGAACGAAGCGATCATCTACGCAAGACGTTTGCTTCGATGCCTCAACGTCATCGTGATTGTCTGGAGTTCCTCATGTTCCATCTTGCACGCGTTGCTCAGCGTGAACCTGAGAACTTGGTATGTGACATCCATCAATATACATGTTGCGCTTCAAAGCTAATATACTCCTTTAGATGTCTCCCAAGAACCTGGCTGTCGTTTTTGCGCCTACCATCATGCGCGATACAAGCCTTGAGCGCGAAATGACGGATATGCATGCCAAGAACCTTGCGATACAGTTTGTCATTGAGAACAGTAATACGATTTTCGAGGATGCTTAGAGAGCTCGGAATATCTATACGAACAGGACTTACGAACACCGCATCCCATCTTTTGCGAGATCGAGACCGAGACCATCAAGTTGTGGATTCTTAGGTTACTCTTACAGAGACGCGATCTGACAAGAGTCGTCAAGGAAAAGGGGGGAAAGGAAAATTATTCAGGCACTTATTGGATTTGATAACGTCGAGGCTGGTTTGCTTGCATGTGTCATTCAACCTGCAGGGCGTTTTTGTGCCAGGACATTTAATGATATCCAATTCTTTTCTCACGACTGCTTGCCTGTTTTGTTCTCCTGGCCACGGTTGTTTTGGTCGTTTTTCTTTCGGTGTATTGTTGACGATGGTGGTTTGGTGGGTAGGAAGGGGAAGGAGTATTGGTTCAGTAGGTAGCTTGTGTACGTTTGATGAAAGGTGTTGCTTGCTAAGATGATTGCCTTTTTTTCCTCTTGGAAGTATAAGCTGTATCTTTCTCACGCCTCTTTGTTGCGAGTGAGACTATCCTGTCAGGATAGTATCGGTAAATATTATGTCGTTAGTCAACGTCTGTTCATTCACCAACTCTGTATTACCTACCCTATCTCTCTCTACCTCAACCCATTGACCTACAACTCAACTCTGAGGAAGGAAACCACTACCAATCTCGTATTTATCCCGCCTCCAGGGAAGTCACCAGTTACACAACACCCAAAAGGAAGGGGGGGAAGTAGCAGCATATATGACGTGGTTATCTAGGTAGGTACTTTGGTTGCGTATCAAGTCGCACTAGTCACATATATGGCTGCCAGAGTTTTTATTGTTTTTAAATCCTTTTACAGCATCGGATATGCTAGGTAAGGGGTTTACGTATCACCTGCATGGGTTAAAGGTTCCTCATTTATGAATGGTATTAGATATTGTCCGATTCCTATAGTGCCTACCCTGTAGTGCTGTCTTAGAACTATCCAGGATCAGCAGCTGGACAATGACCAGAAATCATTTACGTTCTGAACTTTCTCACATCGCCGAGGACTGTAAATGGCAGCAGAACCTAGCGTAGCAAAGAACCAAGGACGACAACACGATGATAATATATACCCCCATACGATAAAGGTGAGGCACCTTGGTGAAGAGTTCATCATCTTCCTTGTTGGCGAATATGATTGCATAAACATGCCAAATTACAACACGCTAAGTAAGTTTACAGTAGTCAAGGCCTTCATAAGTAAATAGCGCAACTATTCAATAGCCAAAGCTTGAGAATGTAAAATCAATCAATGTCATTTCTGCCACCAGTGTATCATCGAAGTGAAAACTCGGCACCTTTTTTGCTCGTCACTGTTTTTGATAAGAGTAATCCCAAAATACCTACCCGATCCTAATCAAATAGCCAAACTCCGTCGACCAACGCCAAACCACCACTGTTTCCTAAACTCCGCTTGATGACCCCCTTTGTTGGATCTAGGCAGCAATTGTAGGAGCTTGCTCACGCTGTCTCTTGACAATGTAATACGTGATCAAGCTCTTGGGGTCGTCCTGAACATCCTTGAGAGCGTCCCAGAAGGCCTGCTCGCCCACCCTTGAGTGAAGAGCGACACAAAGCTGAACGGCATCCATGCGAACACCAGAATCTGCAGAGGCGAGACATCGGCCAGCAAGAGCAGCCAACTGGCCAATCTCGGTACCAGTAGGCATAAAGTTAGGTCTCTTATCCAGCATGGTTCGCAATACATGCATGCCGGTGCTGAGAATGCGGCTACCCTCAGTGGTAGAACTATCAACATTTTGAAGACGCTTTGTAAGAACAACCACAATTTCGGACCCATCACCAATAGTAACAAGCTCGTCAGCAAGCACTTCAACACCGCTGACAATGTGGGCGCGGATGTCGTATGCACTGCGCGTCTCAAGAAGCGATTCAAGACCTCTTGAAACATGAGGCTGAAAATTGTCACGTTCCTTTTTCAATAGTAGCCTTATTGTAGCAAGGATCTGGGCCTTGATATCCTGGGCTTTCTCAGGACTGGTCCCGCTCAAGGAATCCTCGAGATATTGGAAAAGACCAATCAAAAGAGCTTCAAATTTATCATCGGTAAAAATGCCCTTGCTGTCGCGTAAGAGAGACTGCAACTTTCGGAAGCCATGCACATCGAGAGTTTTCGCCTTGATTCTGGTGATGCCACTTTCCAAAAGTCGTATACTCTGCTTGGTTCTGTCAGGAGCTTCCACATTTTGTGTCACGGGAGATTGAGCATGAGTAATGGGTAGACTGGCCGCATCGGCATTGACAGGCTTGTCTTCCAGCACAGGGAGATTGAAGGTCGGCTTTGGGGTTGTCTGTTCATCAGTGAAGGGGTCTTCGTAGACTTGAAGAGTGGAAGCTGAGGCCGCTGGAGCCTGGTCAACCTGCATAGGTGCCGATGGCTCAGGTGTTGGCTCAACAATAGGCTCTGGAACGGTGGGAGCATATTCTTCAGGTTTGGCAACCTCATCCATGGTCTGGTCTGCCGCCTCAGCCACAGGTTCAACCACTGGCGCGGGGACTGCCTCTAGCTCGGGTCTAGACTCTGGCTCAAATGTTGGCTCAGCTGGAGCCTGTGGAATGTTCTGTGGTGCAGTCTCTGTCACTGGAGTGGACAACATCTCTGGGGCCTCTGGTGGCACTGATGATGCTCTTTGAGGTGCCGGTGCAGGTCTTTGCGCAGCTCTTAAGTTGGCCATGTTGGGAATCACCATAGTGAAGTCCTCATCAGCTCTTGAAGGACTGCTCACGGACAACATAGTAGATTGCGATTGCTTCAGCTTGGTGGGGCTTGCTCGGGGAGATGCCGCTGACTTTTGACCAGTTCTTACAGAAGAAGGTGATGCTAAACTTGATTCGCTAGCATGTGAAGCGTGCCCAGGTCTTGTTCGAGGGCCGGTCCTCTTAGGAGTGGTCTCTCGGGGCTTTGGCGTCTTGGACCTGACACTCTCGGGACTTCCAGGATCCATGTCGCGAACGGAATATGGGCCAGCCGTCGCAGGACGCGCCGCCATCTCGGGACGTTTCCTGCTCGGTCGCATTGGAGCCCCTGACATACCGCCGGTTTCTGGCCGTGATCGAGTCCCTGAAGGTTTGCTCGATACGCTCGATACACTAGTATTGATCTTTTCAGGTGATAGCTGAGCCATGGCTGAACCAGGCCGGGCTGGAAGATTCTTTGCTGCATTTGCTTTGCGTTGAGCCATCATAGCCTCGCGAATACTGCTAGGCTTGCCAGTGCCCATAGTGCTCTTGGACAGCCCTAAGCCAGGTCTTACTGTCGGCTCTGCCGTCTTTGAGGAATTGGGGTTGCTAGGGTCTTTATTCAGGAGTTTCTGTGCAGTGCCATCCAGATCGGCCATGATGCTATGTCGTGTCAGTTCAAAGCTGCTAAACATATTTGGATTAACTTACGTGTCTGCTTTGGCAGGCCATATTCCCCAAAAGGCCCAGAAAGTTGATCTTGTCTTTTCTCTCACAGCAGGGTTAGCATCAGCCAGACCCTTCTTTAGACATTTCTCGATTATGTCGACGCCGCCAGTGTGCTCAATATGGTGCTTATGGTGGCCCTCCTTTTTCAGGATGGTCTTCAGCCACTCCGTAGCATAAGTCCTGGGCGCAGCATTCTTGTCTTGGCAAGCAAACCAGATGTGCTGCATCAACCGAGGAGTATATGTTACCCGACTCAGAATCGTGTTGACTGTCGCATTAGCGAGTTGTGAGCTAATCTTCTTCGTTCCTGCTGACAGCTTGACAAAACATTGCATAAGCTGTTCTACCAAAGGGTCCATTGCAGGACCAAACGTGTTGGCAATCTCTTGAATCAGACCACAACCCTCTTTGCAGAGACTGGTCCTCAAGGAGGTTATTACCTTGATAATGCCGTCCAACATGCTCTTAACTCCGACAAGGAAGGTATCGGAAAAATCAGTAACATTGCCCGCAATGAGCCTTCGAAGTTTGTGAACGGAATTCTCTCGCTTCAACCAGTTGTGTTCCGTCTCCTTCCCTTCAAAGAACCATGCCATTTCCTTAATCATGTCGTCGAGTTCTCGATTGGTGTTGACATACAAGGGCTCTAGGGCCTCGGGCTTTGTATCGACTCCTGGAGTGATGGGACGCTCAGCAGCCGAAGATGTGCTGGCAGAGAATGCTTTGCGGGGTGCTGGTTCCGATGCGGGCTCGGCCGGAGCAGCAGGCGTTTCCGGGCGACTGGATGTTGGTATCAGTTCTTTGACAATGGCCTGCTCAATTGCAGGTCGCACTTTGAAGGTCTTGAGTTGTCGCTTCAGATCGGACTTGGCAGCATTTGGCGCCGATCGGAAAAGCTCGATGACAGTATTCTTCGCGGCATCTCGCACCATTCCATCGGCATCTTCGAGCAGTTCCATGAGCACGGGAACGTAAGTTCGAAAGGGGAGACCGTTCTCATTGTGCATCTGTACACCATTAGCATGCGCAGGATTTATACCAGAGCCGCCGCCACGACATACCTGTAATAGCCAATGCATTGAAGTTTCCTTCGCTCGGGGATTCTTTCCTATCATAGCTGTGTTTCGTACAGATCGTTCAACATCGGTTGGCGCAACAGAGAACAAAGTGACGAGAGAATGCGATGCGAGGGAGCGAAACTTGTCCTTTTGGTCGCCAAGCTTGTCAACCACAAGTGGTAGAGTTCGAGCTGCTTCTTTAGACAACAGCTTGGGATCTTGGCGGGAAAGGCGTGTGAGGAGGTGATTCAGCGCAGTAAACCCGGCATTTACTAGAGCTGCATGCTGTGAGGTGGTAGCGGCGCGCAAGCCCTCGAATAGCTGAGCGACGCTCGCCTCAGGAACATTGTGTTGCTTGATACCGGACTTGATAATTGTGACATATTGAACCTTTGCATCGAGAGGAGAATCGCTGCGCAGTATGGTATTGAGGTCAGCGACCTGCTGGTCGGTAAGTTTTGTGTCGGCCATGGGTTATTAATGACGAATCTAAAGATCGAGGTCGCATTAGTCGCAATCAAGGTAGAGAGATGTGATAATCTCGGAAGGGCCGAGACGATACGTGCGCGCGGCGTGAAGTGGGATAGAAGGGAGGTATCGGCTTTCCCCTCCGTGGTCACAGTTTGAGGAAATAGTTAGGTATCATGGTGATGCACATATGTGGTGTTTGTCGGGAAATTGGAGACTGAACAAGGGGGAAGCACAAGCTTGTAACATACCTGTGGATTTTAGTTGTGAGACAGTTCGTGGGCGACGGAACGGAACGGCAAGGACGTTTTGGTAAACGTGCGCATTGAGAGCGTGAGAAAGCTCTTTGTTGTTGCTAGGTAATATGTTGTTGTCTTGGCTCGAGTTGTAATCCAATGTTGTGGTTGTGGTACCGAGTGCGACTAGACTGGGTTTAGTGGGTTGTTGTTATCTATCTGCTTGGGTGTCAATGTTAGGCGCAGTTGCCCCGGCGAAGAAGCGGAAAGAACCATGGAGCTGATGCATGTATGTACCTAGTAACTAGGCATGCAAGCAAGAGCAAGCATCTATTGCCCCGCCACAGAACACCCGCAGAACTCATCAAGACCTACCTAGGTACTAGGTACGGATACCCACTAGTAACTACCTACCTATGGATGGCCCAAGCTCTAGTTACAGGGCTCTAGGTATTTGATCCCCGCGGGTCATTCACTCCATCCATTAGTTAAGCTGGGACTTTATTATGGAGGTTTGCTGAGGGGTCGTCCTCACCTAGGTAGGTATTCATGATACTAGGCATTACTTTTCATCTCATCTCTTATGATAATAGCTGAGCTCTTCTTCTTTTGCCCATCTATCAGGTCATTTTTTATAATCAAAACTCGCAAAGCATTCTATAGTCTCTCTGTATCGCCGTTTTCATCATTCCGAATCAAGCCCCTTTCCCTAGCATATCTTACCCCTCCGTTCCATTCCATTCATCTTCGGCTTCAACAACAAGCCATCACCCAATCTTGCACTGGAACTCTGGGAGTAACCTTTGTTGGTCCCCTTGAAGAGATCCCTCTATCATTCTTATATCACTCCCCCTCCCCCTTCAGCCCCAAGCCTTTACATGCCTCATCTCCCTCCAATCACTCCCGTCCCAACCGCCGCTTCACTCTTCACCCGAGCTCCGGTCATGACCCCCGCCATCCAAGTACCCACCCACTCCGGTCCACGGGACGGCCCCGATATTCCCGGCGCTGGAGAATTCAAGACTCCTAAACTACGGCTCGAGCTCCGCGACCTCTCGCACCCTGGATGCGCCGTCTTTCTGAGCTCCGTGAACGCAGCGGAATGTCTTGCCAAAGCAGTGCAGCATGTCCTTGCGCTACTCTATGAATCGCCTACTTGTCCCACTACCACCATTCCGACAACACGATCTGTCACAGTTATTCTCCGTAGCATGTCAGGAGTAGCATACACAACTGGTTCTGAACTTGACAGCGACCACAAAGAGATTCACTTCTCTACAGATTACATTGCAAATATCCATCCCATCTCCCGTCGCGGTGACGAAATCAATGGCGTGCTCACTCACGAGCTCGTTCACTGTCTTCAGTACAATGGCCATGGCCACTGCCCTGGTGGCTTGATCGAAGGTATTGCTGACTGGGTGCGACTTCATTGCCTTCTCAGCCCTCCACACTGGAAGCGAGAGAGTAGTGGGAAGTGGGACGCAGGCTATCAGCAGACGGCTTACTTCCTAGACTACTTGGAGAAGCGTTTCGGCAAGGGAACAATTCGCCGCCTAAATGAGAAGTTGAGGATTCAAAAGTATGAGGAGAAGCCATTCTGGACCGAGCTAGTGGGCCGACCGGTCGAGCAGCTCTGGGGTGATTACAAAGAGAACCTAGAAGGTTAGGCAGTCGGGTGTACACATGCATATAGCTTTCAGACATTAGGGCATGGAGGCAAACATGGGTGATAGATTTGATCGAGGAAACGAGATTAGCCAGATGCTAAGGATATAATATGTATATCGAAACCCAAACTCCAACTCCGAACAAAAGAATAAACCAAAGAAACTATCTCCCTATAACATGGTCTGTGAATCCCGAGCCCAAGTCTGCTATTCAATTCGGTGGCGTTTTCCTCAATCATTCCAAGTACCAATCCTTTTGGAACGCTGCCATTCAACACAATTTATCGGCGCACAGGAACAGGAGCATCGCTCTCGCTGATGACGCTGCCAATCTCGGACCAGCTTGCGGGTGTGGCCATGCCAGAGCTCTCGCTCATGACATCGTAATAGCGACCGTTCTCGCCGGCCCTGGACGATTGCGCATCGTTGGCAACATCCTCACCCGAACCAACAAGGGAAACGGAGTCGGTGGGAGTCAGCATACCGTCGTCGCTGATAATCTCAGGCTCGGACATGGGGGCTGTAGGAGTGATGGGAAGTGGTGAGTAAAAATCGGTGCTTGTGTTTTGCGCCCAGGCCTGAATAGATGCGTAGGCCTCGTCGTGATTTTCCTGGCCGGCGGTCATGTACTCATCAACGCCGATCTCTCGCTCGAGGGTAGCAGTGGAGGCAGTCTCGGAGCGGGCGGGGGTGGGGTCGGCATCAATAAGAACGGCGGCAGTGGGCTTCTCGTCTTTGTCCTGGGTGGTGGCGCTGTAGATATCAGAGACTTCGTCGGCAGCAGGGGCAATTTGTCGGGTTTGCTCAGGCTCCTCGTTAATCTCGTCATGGTCGATGTGGTGTTCGTCGGCAAAAGGGTTGGTGTACAGAGGAGTGAAACCGCGTGGACCATCGCCACGACGGCGTAGGCCCTCATCCATTCCTCGGGTATCAGCTCCAGTGTTGAAAACATATGTTCCTTGTTCAGCGCTATCATCTTGACGAAGGAAATCGTCGAAAGAAGAGCCTCGTCGTTGCGAGTCGGTTACGGATGGGCTAGTCTCGCCTTTCTCCTTCTGGTCCTTCTCTTGCTTCTCCAACATGACCGAGTTCCAGTAGAGCAGTTCCTCACGTTGTCTTCGACGAGTTTCCTCATCGGCGTCAACGCCAGCTTCAGCACCACCACGAGACTGAAGAAAGCCATCAGCATCCTCGGGTCTATTGAATCTTGGCTCACGATAGGGAGGTTCGATGCCCTCGCCCATGGAATGCAAGGCGATGGCTATCCTGCGGCGAACATCATCGGCGTATCGTCGCACTTCAGGCGACTCGAAAATGGCAACGGCGGTGGCGACAGCGACCGAGACGGCAACTACGGCACCTGATGCCAGAATAACATGGTTAGGCATTGTTATACTGTACGATAGAGTCTGCTCTATAAAGAGAGACTGAGGATGTAAGAGAGAGAAGAAGTAGGTGAGGCGTAAATGGAGTGGGGAGAGTTTGTCTAAGCGAGCAAACGAAAAGAAGACAACAAATCTTGCTTTTATCGCAAAGCAGGGAAAAGAAAGTGTAGTACAAACAGGAGAGAGCTTGCCAGAAGTTCAAGATAGAATAAACAAGATGCAAATAGATTGAAAATCTGGGGGCGAATTCAAGGGGAAGTTTGAGCTTGCGTAGTCCTGGAAGCCCAGCTCTAATGAGGTGGAAGGCATTTTGCCACAGAGGCAGCCTCGGGATTGTGGCTCAGGCGACTTCCATCTCTCAGGCAGACGTGCGCTATGATTCGCAAGCCCTCGACGCGGGGTAGTCCAGAAAGAGTAGCACATGGCATGGGCTGGCTTGAGCTTGTGATGTGACGACGACTTTTTGACTGAAAGGGATGGTGGGAAAAATATGATACATAAACAGACATGATGATCTTTTACATACCTCCAGCTATCAGAGGGTGAGGCATCGCTATCTCAAGCGCTGCCCTAAATCACCCTTGAGCGCGGACAGCAATGATTGAACACTTTGTAAAGAACAATGGCACGCACTGTCAGTAGGTAGTTGTAAATCCAACACCAGAACAGACGTAATAGGAATGAGTGGAAGTGAAGGAAAGCGGCCAGAGAAAAAGAGGGACAAGAAGATGGTGGGTTGAAGAAGGAACCGAGAGGATTTAAACAAACTCAAGCTCAAGCTCAGCCCAAATCAAATATCAACTACGATTACGATTCAGACTCAGACTCGGGCTAACCAACATTACATGATGTACCCTATCAGGCTGTGCTAATGTTTACTTTAACAAGAAGGGCGCCATAGCCATGCAATAATTTCTTTGACTATAAATCTCTACAAGAGAATGGGTATTATATTCTGCTCAATTTAGTCCACTCTTCTATACTCATTGTTTATCAAGATGATTATCTCTTCTCGACCGCCGTTTGCGGATGGAGACGAGAGCGCGTGACGTGTGCGATGTGATGTGTGTGATATAGACCTATGCACTGCTAACAGCCAAGCATTCGGCCATAACAAAGCCCTGCATTCGAAGAATCTTGCCTTTTCTGTTATCCACTGTCAAATTTGTAAAGGTATCGTCAGAAACTCAAATTGCACCGAGCGTGGTACTGTATATACAGTTAGAGGCGCTGACAAGCCCCTGGAACTCTATATCTGCCTATTCGAAAGACGTCATTGTATTCTTAGCTTCTAACAAAGACGAACACAAGTTACGAGTACATATCACTTTTGATGATGAGGATTAATTGATGGCACAGCACCGATTGTTGGAACCTAGTACTAACGTATCGTCTGCTCGAGTCAGCCCGCCGTCTGGCTGAACATGGATCAACCGTCGGGGTCTAGTCTATTAGCCAGGTACGACATGACGACGCTTGGTGACATGTTGTCGTACATGGCGTACGACTCTTCTGGTTTGATTCCACCTCAGTCAGGCGAAAGTGAAAGTACTTAATATTTCTGGAAAACAATAAGAGCAATAGTCGGTCTGCAACCACTTGTGTATATTCATGCATCTTCCAGTAGAAAGCCATGGAAGTGAGACAAGAACGGTACATCCGAAGATACCGGCCACTATCGCCTTGTTAGCACGCCCAGTACTACCTCTAATTGCATTACTGCAATTGACCGGCTCGGCCGACCTTCAGTAAACAATTGAACCTGACGGAGCCCTCAAGAGTATAAAAATTAGTCACTGGAAGCACAAGGGACGAAATTAGTAGGTCAGTTTATGCAACTTTTAGGTCAGGCTTGGACTTGATGTGGGTGTTCCTCGAAGTTTAATGATCGAAAGATGCAAGGCATTCGCCGAGTTGTGCCGGAAAATCGTATGCTCTTGAAAGCCAAAGTCATTTCTCTAAAGGCTTGCGGACACTTAAACCAAAAGCCTATACAAGGTGTTGATCTGTTCAACGATGGCAGATTTAGTCTAAGCTGTAGGGTACAGAAATAAACAGCCTAAGAATTCTGGTCTAATTAGTATAAACTGACCTAAATATTCCGTCCCTTATAGCTTCGATGGCCAATTTTTCTGATACTCTGGCGAACGTATACCTCGAAAAGAAATGCAATTCTAGGTACCTTCAGCACACAGGGGTACATACATACCTGCCTAGGTAGTAGGTATGGATCGTATCTTTCTCGGTGTCTCGCCTTTTCACCTGGATGGGTCCTTCACCTTCTCCACAGCCCCAGGGTCCTCTTTTCCTTTGGGTCTGGCTATGTCGGCATCGGATTAGGATCAGGATGAAATGTCCGGGCTTCTCTCTTATCCACAGCGGAATTCGACATTAGTTATGGAATGTCGGTGGTCGGCGATTCTGGTGGCGATTGAGGTTGGAGGGCCTAAAGGTATCAGAAAAATTGGACGCTGTAAGCCTAAGAGACAAAATTAGTAGGTCAGTTCATGTTGTCGAGATAGGCCTTCTTAGGCTAATTATTTTTGTAGCCTGAAGCGTGAGGCCAACTCTTCTGCTACCCACTAGACTAGGTCCTCCACCTTCAACGAGATATTGGTGAGCAATCAAGAAAAAACCTTGGCAATCGGGGTCTTGCAGCCGATGGAACAGGAACAGGAAAACCCACTTGTCAATCTGTCATTTGGTTGCTCTAACTGGGCACAATGCTTGCGCGCCCAGAGACGAATAATGTTCCTGATGTCTGGGCGATCAAGGCTTTAACAGCACGTCAATTGTTGATGTTTGATGAAATGCTGGCTTCAGTTCATATCAGCACACGATGCACAATCAAAAATAAATGATAGACTCAAAATTAGTAACGATGAAAAAGATTGTTTTGATTCATGGAGACGCCAAATGTCTCTGTAACCGTCGCTAATGCCAGATAATTGTGGTATAATAAACTCCCCCCCCCCGTTTTGTTTGCATTGGTCACGATTGTTCCCTCCGAAGCCTTGTTACAGACAAGCTTGATTGAGGGCTGATGTTGGTCAAGGTGCCATAATCCCGCAATCTCCCAGCTTGGATTTAATGGGAAGACTTCTCAGTGTTGGTAGACTCGGTTGAGGAGACAGAGTCGGAAGAGTTCTGGCGGGAGGCCTTGGTGCGCTCACTAAACAGCCGGTAAGCCTCTGGTTGCCATCATAGTACGTGTTGAATCAAGAACTACTTACTAGACAGCTCGGTCCTGGAGAACACACTGGTAGCGAGCATTGCCAGTCTTGAAAGAGAACTTGATGCCTCTGTTCTCGCCGAGGGAGGCAGGGGCCTGGGTAGTGGTGGACTCGGGCATTTTAAAGATGGTTTTGGTGTAAGTGAAGAGTTGAGTAGAGAAGAGATGGATAAGCAAGATGAATGGAATAAGCAGAGGAGAAGAGGAGGATGAGAAGCCCTAATATACCTTTTGCGATTGAGTATACGTATCTCGTCATCTCAGTCAAGATACGCTTGTTCAAGGTCCACGGAACTAAACAAAGTGAGCCATTTTCTTTGCATGACCTGGACCGGGGCATCAGGAGCAACAAGTCACTGTGCAACACCCTCAGCTTGCCCCACGATGTGAAGGTGCACCAAATATGGCAACACGATAGCTAGCGCACCCCCGTCTCCGTTGTCTCCGTGCTTCGCGGTACGTACAAAAAAGATGGGGGTACACTAGACAGCCTGGGCTGGATTCGAGTACACAACTGTGACAATCTGGACGATTCCAAGGCTCATCTATCTATCTGTTTTACTTGAAGCTCGAGGCTTCTCAGCCATCGTGTGTGATGACCTTCTACCATGTCTTCAGTAGCCATGGATCTCTCATACCACTCCACGAGAATACATAAGTGTGGGTAAAACGTCCGGCTAAGACGGAAGAGGGAGCAGTGAATGTTGTTCTGGAAAACCAACTGGAGCTTCCTCGCATTTCCAGTTTTGGTCCCGGTTATCCAATCACCCACCTCGCCCCCAAGATTTCGTGCCAGGAGACAAAAAAGCCGCGACTGTCCTTGCCGATCAGCTCTCGCTCCAATGGGACCATGGTTGATTTGTGGGATGTTTTACCATTGGTCATGAAGCGGATATCATCGCGCTCCGTTTTGACCGGCATCGCCTTGAGCCTGAATAGGTAGTTCGATATCGAGAGAGAATTTTCTCTGATGAACTAGCAAGCTTCCCCGATGAGCAAAAGATAAGCTTTTCGACGCTACGTCGGATCGAGTTGGCCGCTTCCTAATGTCGGTGTTACCGCCGGAACGCCACAAACTGTTGAATTTTGAGAGGCTCGTCCGTGATGGCATTCTATGGTACAACGTAGGTATCTGATATGAAGAGATCGTCGACTCCGGTTTGCTCCCATGAATTCTTAGGGTGGTTGTCGATCAGCTAGTATGGTCACTCCCCATACTGTGTATGCACAACTGTCACTCATCCTGTCCAGTTCAGATGTCCAAGGATGAACTGGCTGGTCAGACTGGGGTTGTTTACCCCAGTTATTTGCGCCTTACTCTCAGACAACGTTGCGAATTACATCATAGTCGAGCTTCACGAGACTGTGTTTGTAACGCTGAGAGCAAATCCCAACAGACGCCAGCGTGGGTTAGCGCATTAGTTCTTTATCCCCGCATTCATCTCCACGATGCCCTCAAAGGTGATTGGGGTTCAGACTCCAGGTCTCCAGCCTGGCCCTTTCTTCACCGCATGCCACTGGCACTGTTGATTGGGCCAGGGGAAGCTTTCTCTGTAGCCCTGAAATTGGCTATGTATGCAAGTTTGATTGAACATTCCGCTTTTGACTTCGACTATGTGGGCGTCTGTCGGATAACCGCATCTGGCGCTTTATATTGTACACCGTGAGGTAAAAAAGTAAAAAGTAAAGTGTCACATGGGATACAGGATCGTAAAACGGGCCGTAGATGCAAAAACGAGGCCACTGTCCCATCTTAATCTCATCTGAACTTGGTTATCTTGCATTTCGCCTGTTTAATCACGAGAGTTGGTAATGGAAGACACTGCTTGCCGGAGCCGGTAAAGTGCTGTACACGCATGTTAGTGCATGAAGTATGTCAAGGCTTCATCTTTCCACAAGCACACCACATGTCGATATTTCTTATGTATTCGTTATTGCATCGCCTCATCTTCCCATATAAGCTGGCTTGGCCAGTTCTGGACTTATGCGAGTTTTCTGTGAAGAATCATGTTGTGGATTTGATATGCCGCATTGGGGCAGTTCAATCCATAGAACTGATCTGACCTGTCACTGCCATTGCGCCGAGCTGACTTCAGCCGCTATATTTTGAATAATGGCCTGATGCTCACAAGTTCGGCTCTGAACATGCAGAGTCACACCAGTATTCTATCAGCTTATTGGTGTCTTGATTGACATGCGACATGCTAACCGGCGGTGCTTCCTTGTTCTTTGCTGCAGCAGGACCGCATACGATATCGAGGAAAGGACTTATCGGGTGAAAGCATGCGATCATTTGGTATCCATCATATCCATGAGTTGCTGCTCCTCGTCGACCGCGGTAGTACCGTTACTACTTCCCATGCCCCTCTTCTGAAGCTCCATATCTATCAATTTTCGCGTAGGCATGCTCGCACTGAGGTCGGGTATCTCCTCCTTGAACTTGCGCAAATAGTTTTCCACGCTTCGCATTCCCACAACAAGGAACCCGAGCTCCTCCCGGTCAACGTCAAAGACCTCCCACCATTCACATTCCGGCATTTTGGCACCCACATCTCGAGCTGCGTTATAAATGGCGGCAGTAGCAAGCGCATGGGGTTGGTGGGTGAGATATAGCATCTGAGGTGAGAGGAGAGCCGTGTTCAAATATTGAACTGTGCGCAGAGATATAATGGACTTGGGCTGCGCGAGAAAGTCCAGCGTCTGTAGGTAAGTGACTGCTAGTGGATGAGGCAATGAGACATGTGTGTCGAATGAAAGTGTGTAGAGAATCCGAGCTTCAATGGCAAGGATGCGAGTCTGAAAGCTGTGATAGTCGGCCTCGGGCACGTAATAGGATCTGGGGTCATTATTGGGACTGCTTTGGATGTGCAAAAAGGATGAGTTCTCAGATAGGAGGTAAGCGTAAACATTAGATATGTCGCGTGATGACCGGGGTTGAGGTCCCATCTTGGCAACCAGATAAAGAGCGGCAGCAGATGTGTCCTTGAAGCACGAGTTAGTATCATCAGACACTTAAGAAGGCTTTAGAGTGTGAAAAAAAAAACGTACGCTAAACTCATTTGCCATTGGAGAGTCAACAAGCCAGTGACGTGCCAAAATGACGTTTGCCTGCGCCGTAACAGACTGAGGGAGGTCTAGGAGCTGACCAGCAGCTTGTGTGAGGCATTGCGATGTGATGAAGATTGTGTCTTGAAGATCTTGCGGTAGAGATGAGAAAGACGATTTATGATACAGCTGAGATGCCGTTGCAAGTGGGTTCAAGAGATGAGCCATAATGTATTATCTTTTTTTATGTATCGCAAGTTGGTTGAACGCGATGCTACGAAGAAGGAAGGTTTAAGTTGAAGTTTGGCGAGGCTGAGAAGCTCTGCAATTCCGAATGCTTGTGGAGCCACTGGGGGACAAATCAGCGTGGAGGATCCTTGCACCTATAGGTACCTTAGTAGCTTAGTGCATTAGTACCTATGGGCAGTGCTGGATGTGCGTAATACCATCATGACAACTCCTATGATCCCACCTTCACCTAGTAGCTTTGTGACCAAGAACCAAGCACTTAGACCTATGAGTTAGTAGCAGAGTTTATACAAACTTTCAAATCACTAACTGTAATTTACTTACATATTTATTGGCGTCCCGTATCAAGTCTCATCACTGCCGTCGAGCTGTCACATGCAAGATAATCGAAGGGGCCATTGATTATGGGCAGGACAATACTGCAGTATATTTCGTACCTGTAGAAGAAGCCTTTTTTTTTTTTTTACTCTGCCCGCTACTTGAACATGGCGAGATACCTAGATATCACAATGTCAATCTTGAAAGCTTCCATAGTACTTACACACAATGATTGGGCACCTCCACGTTAGATCAGGCACGCGGGGAACCTGCATTGCATGGATTTTTCCATGACAGGACAGCTTCGGTACGTACCGAACTAAGCTTCATGAGCCGCTGTGGAGCTTTGTCAACAACACAACACAACACCACCGACCTCAACACCTCACACCACGCGACGATATCGGACCGTACCTTGCTTTACAGTACGAGACACAGCATAATTAATTATTAACCACTTCTCCTCGACACTGCGAGCTCCTAAACCTCAGTACTTTACAAACAATGAGCGTTTCCATCCCCCCCTCACCAGGTGAGGAAACACCAGCATTCGACCTCAACCTTCAGCATGGCCACAAGGATCTCGTTCAGGCCGTCGCATTCAACACTTATGGTGATCGCTGCGCAACCGGCTCAGTAGATGGAAAGATCCGTGTCTTTAACCGCCACAAGGATGGCACATGGCGTCTTTGCGATACCTGGACTGCGCATGGCGGAGAGATTCTAGAGGTAACGCAGCCCCCCTTTCGAAGAAAGAGAAAAAAGCCCCTTGTCTCCAAATATCCTTTGCTCTCTGTATCATCCTGTCGCACATGCATGCTGACCTCTTGTTTCCTTAATTTCCAGATTCAATGGCTTCCTGCCACTGTGTATCCCAATTTGATCGCTTCTCTCGGCATTGAAGGTTGGTTTCGACTCTGGGCTGAGGACCCTTCTGCTGCACCAGGTCGAAGGTTCTGTACTGGACGTGCTGGCAATGGGAAACCAGCGTTCGATACGCGATCTAACAAAGCACCATACCGATCTTTCTCAATCAAGTACAATGAAGAGACACGGCATACGTACCTAGCTCTTCTTGCGACTGATGGCCGTCTAACAGTATATGAAAACGATCAGCCTGAGAATCTTTCCGAATATGCATCTATCGATGAGTTCAGTGTTGCGCCAAAACCGAACAGGGGAGAGGAGCTAGCATTCCGTGTTCGCTTTGACCCAAATCCTGAGCCATGCTACACAGCTCTGCGAGCAGGCGTACCTTCAGACTCCCTCGGCTTTGTAGTCGCTGCAATGGATACTGTCAAAGTGTATCGATCGCGCGATATTGTCGCATCATCCATGGGTGTTCAGCAAACCCAGAAAGAATTCTATCTTGCGGTAGAATTGACTGGTCATAGAGGCTTGGTGCGGGATGTAGCGTGGGCGGCTGGGAATATTAGAGGCTATGATGTTATAGCAACAGCCTGTCAAGACGGCTACGCACATGTCTTCCGCATCGAGACACCCTACTCAGACGACGATGGGAAATCATGGTCTGCAGCTGATCTTCTGAGGTCTGCCCCTCACTTATCAACAAGAGACTCCACGCCCCAGTTGAGGACCAACGGAACAGCGACACCGACGGAAAAACAAGCGACAACACCACAGCTCCAACCCTCTCACAGCTATCATCAACACCATAACTCCAGTCTCAGCGCAAGCCTAGCAAAGACTGGCTCTCATAATGATCGACAATGGTCGGGTCAGCCAGGCCAGGTCAAGCACCAGTTTACAGAGATATCCAAACTTGACAACCATCGCACCCCAGTGTGGCGTGTTGGTTTTGATGATGATGGTCATATCTTGGGCAGTACTGGTGACGATGGACGACTGCTGTGTTATCGTCAGACGCCTAATGGCGCATGGGCCAAGAGCTCAGAGTTGGCGGTGCAAAAGGCACGTATGGCCACCCCATGAGCTTGTTGTGATCAAAACACGCAGTCAACTTCTTGAACCAAAACATAAGCCAACCGGTCGGCTCTCTATTAAAAACAAAATACTCGAGGTCCGCATCCTGGTGTGATACCCCTTCACTCAATCCCTCGATTAAGTTGAGAGCCCAGGCCTTCACCTCTGTTCCTGATTGTATTCGACACATCTTTGTAAAAGATGGCGTACAAACGAATGCTACCTGCCTTGGCCATAAGTTCCGAACTCAGCTACATCTTTGATGCACACAACAACAAGCAACACAGCTCAGTCGCTAGTTGGCCGAGTCATGAGCGTCATCATTGATAAGCAGCGGATTGTGTCCTCGCCGGGATATCGCCCTGTGGTTATGATAATATCAGGTAAACATTCTGCCAATTATGGCCACTGGTGAATTTCTACAAAGCGAATTCAACCAGCCGCCGAGCCCGGTTCAGGTCATGGTAGCTTCCCTTTTAACAATTCCGTTCACCTTTGGACTATATTTAAGTTACGATGTTTCTCCACAACTGAAGTTATAGACAGCACTTGCCGGTGGCTTACAGAGTTGAAGAGTGCTAAAGGAAGCATATATCTCTGGCAGTCACGCTTTCACTATGGTGGGCTGCTATTTCAATATGTGCTCTTTTCGATTGGACTCAGTCGTCTTCTGCTACAAGTAGGAATATGTGTTTGAGTGACACCTGAAAAGTCAGGGACTTGAGAGGAATGGAAACCCGTTTGTATATATTGGTATATGTTAACGATAAGGGTTCTATAAATCTTTTAAGAAAGAAAAAAGAGAAGTGATCTTACTGATGCTGCCCCATGAGATACATACATAACTCTTCTTCACCTTGAAAGTGATAGATGTTGTAACGTAGCGTATGTGCTATGTTCGATTTAGGTTGACGCACAAATATCTCGCAGCAGTTACATGGATGAATCAGGACGTTGGCTATGCGCAATTCACAATGGAAAACTTGATAATATTCAAAAATTTGTATTTTCGAGTAGTCATACTATTTGCGGAACCGATTGGTGGCCCATATGCTCTCGTTGGTTTGTTTTGACCATCTTCTCTTGGTATTTCATGCAAGTTGAGCAGTCTTAAAAAAAGAAACAAAGAAACCCCCCAACGCCATTCATGAGTCGAATTTATGATTTCACGTTCAAAAACGTTTTGTGCTTTTCGTATCCTTCTCGTAAGGATGGATGTGGCGTCAGACAGTTCATATCTTTGACATGTGACTGTGGCTGACTGTATCCCCACACTCTTTTAACGACATGTCTTCATGACATGACGCTTTGGATTCGCACATCCCCCGATTATCCGTTTCATTCTCTTATCGTTATGTTGATTGTCATACTAATTAGGCAGCATCAGCGCTGGCAGCAGGCTGAACAATCTTGGTGGCCTGAGAACCAGCACGGATGATGCGCTGGCCAGCCGAGTCGTTCATGTAGGTAATATCCTTGTTCTCGAACTGAGCACGCTTCCAGATCTCTACTTCACAACCGCCGCGGAGGACACCGACACGCATGGTAGACAGAAGATTGTGAGCAGCGTTGGAGTGAAGGTAAACACCACCGTTGAAGATAGCAGTGGCATCCTTTCCGATGGCAGAGTTGATAAGGGCTTTGCCACCAGGGTGGTCCTTGATAAAATCTGTAACATCGTGGATAACACCGGCAATAGCAACAAGACCCTTTCCAGCCTTGGACTGGGCAACGAAGTCGTCCCAGTCAACAACAGGAAGCTGCTCAAGAGGAATACCCCAGTCAAGGGTGGCACGCTTCTGGTCGAGCTTCTTCTGGAGCTGCTGGACACGACCCTTCTCAATTTCGTTGGCACGGAACTCCTTCAGCTCGTAGGCAAGACCAAGCTGCTTCCAGAGCCAGATGCTCCACTTGGTAGGGTCATACTGCCACCACTCAATAGCGTTGCGGTAATCGGAGGGGAACTCGTGGTGGAAGTTGTGGTAACCCTCACCAAGGGTAACAAGAGCGGTGATAACGTGGTCGCGAGGAGAGTTGCGGTCATCGAAAGGCTGGTCGCCGAGCCAGTGGGCAAGAGAGTTGACACAGAAGGTAGCCTGCTGGACGAAGCAAACGCGGAGGATACCAGCATAGACGAGGCCACCCCACCAGTCACCCCAGCCAAGACCGGCAACGATTGCGGGGAAAGCGAGAGCCATGAAAAGAACGCACTTGATGTAGTTCTTGTGCTGCCAGACGACGACGGGGTCCTCGTTGAGATCGGTGATGTCAGTTCGGCCCTGGCGCTTGGGGTTCTGCTTGAGGACCATCCAGCCCATGTGGGAGTACATGAGACCCTTGCGAACAGAGTAGGGATCCTTATCGGTATCAGTGTATCGGTGGTGGACTCGGTGGCCATAAGACCACCATCGGATGGAGCCCTGGACGGCGCCGGCGCCGACGGCAGCGAGATAAATCTTGAGAGGAGTGGTGCCCTTGTAGGCGGAGTGAGACCACATTCGGTGGTAACCTGGAATACGTGAGTTTCAAATTCGTTGGATTCCAGAACTGCCTCGACGATTAAACTTACCAGCAGTAATACCGAGACCAGTGTGGACATAGTAGAAGACAGCCCAGAGAGCGGTCTTGAGCTGGAGAGGAACCCAGTAGGCGGAGATGAAGCCCATCAAGGGAACGAAAACAACAAGTGTTGTGTTGAGCCAGTTGATGTGCTGAGGCCAGTTGCTCCAGGTCATGGGAGTATCGGAGATGTGAGGCTTGTTGGTGTCCTTTTTAGCAGCGCCAGCTCGGAGGGGGACATAGTCCTTGGTGCCATCAGGGAATGGCGAGGCATTCTTGCCCGCAGCAGTAGCTGTCGCCATGTCGATTGGGTTGCCGATGGCAATTATCGTCGACTTTGATATAAAATCCCAACACACAAGAACCCAGGGTTGATGGCTACTCGAAAGAGTGAAGGGGAATAATAAACCCTTTGAGGATAACAGATATCCTAAACAAAAGGGAAAGAGGGATAAGGATTGAAGGAGGTTGTTCGAGAGAAGGAATTCAAGTCGTGTTGGGGTGGTGGACTCTAAAAGGGCTTTATACTATCAGACCCTCGTCGGAGCTGGGCGAAGAGGATATGCAGGAAGAGGAAGCGGTAGGGACTGGGGAGGGGGCGTGGATGTCGATGGTGCGGGTGTGAGGCGTGAAAGATGAGACAAGTGGAGGGACAAGTGGATAGAGGGTCTCTGCGGCGGAAGGACAGCACCTTTGAGTGAGGAGGCAAAGAAAAGACGAGTTTAGTCATGGGCTCAAGGTGGAGCTTTGACGGATAAGCCTTGTCGCAGCGGCGAATTCAAGGTTGGGGGAGGCACGAACAGTAGAGCTGGGGTTTGTGAATTGACGACCCTGAAGTGCGAAGGCAAATGAGCTTCAAACAGCCAATGTCAGGTGTTTGCCGGTGTCTATCACAATGGAGCGAAAAGACAAGATCAGATGATCGAAGGTCGGTATGTACCCAAACTGTAAGCTCTCCATGCCATGATCTGGAAGCTTGATGTTGGGGCAAGCTTGTATTCTGTTGAAGTTCAACTGATAGGCACAATCCGATCTTGTCTAAGATATCATGATGCAATATTGACACGACTTGTTACAAACCTCGGCCTTTTAACTGAATCAACGCTTTGCTTGTGAAAATTGATGAGAATGAATGGCGCGTTATCCTTATCAGAGGCATAGATAGATGCCTGTACATTGACACTCTTGACGTGAGTGTGAAAGTTGGAGGTTGAATATTGCGTATGTGGCACACACCCCACCGTAACTTTAGTGACAAGGGGAGAAAATCCATTGGGGATATGGACGGACGGAAAAGAAAAAAAAAAACCTAGGCAACTGCACTGCACTTCACATCACGACCTAACCGACGGGACCGTCAATACCAGTCTAAGATAGGTGTAGACCAGTCCCGTCTTTCCGTTCCGATAGCTTCCATCCTAGTAACGATCCATCCCGTCTCGTACAGAAGAGAGGTATCATGAATAAAGGGAAAAGTGACATTGGCTTGTACTGCACACAGATTCAAGAATTCAATTTGTTGGCGTTCACGCACACGAATATATCATGGGGAATTTGACAATCATCAGGCAAAGCGAGACAATACTTTGGTACTTCTTGATTCCATTCCAGTGTCGATATGCCCCAATAGGTAGATCGTAACATAGTCCTCTACACTGGCATAGTATAGCCCTCAGCTGTATGTAAGTGCTGCAGCGTTTAACAGCCACTGCATATCAGATTACAATACAATGCCTTACGATATGATATATACATCCCCGCTCTCATCTGGATAGATAGGTACCGAGATCTTCCATACGCCCTGACCCTTGAAGGAAACAGTGATACCATTCAATCAGCCCATGATAGAAATTTGTTGTGTTGACCATTTCACCGCAGCGTATTCGACAATTGATGGGCGACGTCGCGTTGTCACTTGTTGCTTGGACATCCATATCCATCATTCAGAGGTCGCACTAACACTAAGACTGGGACGGGGACAGTGACTGAGGCCTGGCTACTGGGTCTTGTAGGTCGACGTCGAACACAACTTCCTACCTTCTTTCCTCGCCTCAACACGTTTTCCTTGTTGCTTCCATTTCAAGATCCGTACCCACCCTTTCCCCAACAACTTTTCTGGCGGCTCCAATTGGTTGTGGGGCTCGGCTAGGTGCCCTTTCAGGCAAACTTTGACTACCTCTACTTTTCGTCATGTACTTTCCCACTACATTTGTCGCTAAGGGTACGCATCAACTCAGTACCTCTCATCTAGCCCTGCAAGACTGCAAGAGGCAAGGCGTCAAAGGGAAGCCGGCCGTGCCTTGCAGGGGAAGCTCCCACAAGAAGAGCCGGAGCCGCTTGAAGCTCGGGTTGTTGGTGGTTGGATCGAATCGACGTCGATTTTGTTTTACCTTCCTCTTTTTTTCCTTTTTTTTCTTCAGGGAGGCTTAAAAAATTCATTGGGCTCCACTGATTCTTGAACACAAACAGGATGATACTATTTGCTAGAATCGGCTACAGTGGGTTTCTGGATCTACATAGACTGGCATGACTGTTCGTCCAAAGGTTCCGATAGCAGTGATAGAGCCTGTCGTTAACTTTCTTGGAGCTACCATTTGATGGATAAAACCATTGAAAGTACCTACTGACTGCACTGTACTGGTTTGTACATACCACACCAAATAACGGTCAGAACAACTTCAAGGTATTGACTGCTATATCGTAGTGGCAAATTTATCCCAATGTAGTTGCTGCTGTGTAAATCAACGCAGATACTATTTCCATGCCGGCTGGCCGGGCATGCCGAGACTGACTCCCATCCGAATTTCAACATTGACGTTTCCACGCCTGCATGCCTATCTCAAAGATCTAGGCTCGACCTCCTGCACAGTTTTCATTAATACCACTATGCATGCATACTCGGCTTGATACCGAATATTTGTTCGATGATAAGGATCCCTTGGCTCACATCATTTTCAATACTATCATAGCAACGTCGTCAACTCCCGATGATAATATCATGCCATATACTCAAGTCTTTGGTGTCCAATCCAAACCCTCAGACCATCTTCTTTCCTTTAAACTATTGTTGAATCTCACCTTGTCGTACTAGTTAATGTAGGGGATCCTTCAACACATCTCTCTAAGTGACCCAGCCCTACAGCGAGCTTGTGGTGGTCAATCATGAACCGAATCCTGTACCCCTCTGAACCCCAGATCGAACGATGCCTCGGCCCATTTGCTCATTACCTGACACGACTATCAATGGGTCAGTTATTGGGGTTTCAATTTCTGTCGTCGGCTACAGTGCAGACACAATTGCCGTCCCCAGCGTAGAATTGTTAATTTCTGTTTCTCCTCATTGGCATCCCTACCTTGCTCTGGTCTAACCTCCCTTTGTTCCGAGATGGAGCAGGGGTGATACGTAACTCGACACCCTGGACTCCTGTCTCCCCCAGCTTTTGTGTTTCTGTTGGGGAAAGACTGTCAAAGATCGGTATTCGCCAAGCCAAGCTGTTCCACATTTGCCTCCAAGTTTGCCATTGTTTTACATTATCGCCTCAGGCAGGAAAAAGACTCCACGTGACATATATTTTGACAGATCTTGCCCGGCTTCCAGAACAATTCCTTCTTGTGGCGTAGTTGTATTTTAGACCCTTTAGTCAGCAGTCATTTCGTTACTGACGACATTGATTGACAAGGCATTATAGCTTTTTGAGAACGGAATTCCAAGCTTACAGCAGCTGAGCGTGAGTTAGCTTTTACAACTCTAAGTGCGTTTCAAGTCGAGTGTGTCGACCAGAACCTTGCAGTGCACATATCCAGTACAATTGATCGAGTCACATAGTTGGTAAACTATCTATATCAGATATACATTAAAAAGAACATCGCAGCCTTTCTTCAATTGCTAGAGTAAACAAAGAGGATCTTACAAACTACCAACACACACAAATTGCGCCCTTTTATGCAGAATGCCTACCCATTATGCACTAATATAAAAGAAAACAATATACCATCATAAAAAAGACAATGCAAATAGGAACAAACTAAGTCTTCATCATGTCGTGTCGTGGACATTCGTTATAGTCCGCGTGGAGGTCTCACTCCCGTGGATTTGTCGTAATTTGTGTGCTTCTTTTGACTCAGCTTGCTATTGACCAACGGGTAAGGGTCCTCAGTTGTTTTTGAGAATTCAAAGCCCTTGACGTGGTCTTTAGTCGCCTGTCTTTCCGGAGCTCTGTCTGCTTTTACAGCATCCAGCTCTTTCTTCTTGATACAGCCAGGTGTAGTTTGGTAGGCGCCAGGTGCTGTGGACCCTTGCCTTTTTGCTGCGGTTTGTTCCACTGTTGCCTCTGCTTTTTTGTCTGCAACATTTTTCTCGTCTACAGACATCGTCTGGTGATTTTCTGTGTTGTTCCCGTCTTGGGGTAGTTGGGTCTTCTTTGCTCTGTCGTCGTCCTTGGGCGAATCCTCCAAGCTCTCTTGGGGATTCCGGTCTGAGGCTCGCGCCCCTTTGACTTCTTTCTCTTCAACAATTCCGGTTCTTTTTTCTGGTGGAACAACATTCGTATGTGTTTTTGCAACATCCTTTGCCATTTCATCCTTCCTCCTGTCTTGCTGATGATCCCTGACCACAGTATCGTTGTCACCTGGGCTGATGTTTCCTGGCTTTGCCACAGCGGAAGCCAACTCTCGATACGGGATTTCTACGTTTCTTTTGCCGCTTTCCATGCTTTGTTCCTGAGCCTGAGCCTGAGCCTGAGGTGCCTTATCGGCAGTTGAGGGGGCTTTACCATGCAAACTCTCCGCGCATCGGGTCGGACTTGGTGTTGTCGTCGAAGTGGCTGGCGTCTCTCTTTTCCCCGTAGTTGAGTCAGGTGCTGTTAACGCATCAGAATCAACGAGTCCCGCCCTGTTCGCGATAGGCGTCTCATCAACCGGTGTTCCATCGGGTCCTACATCACTATATGACGAGGGTATGTTTTGGTTCGCTGCCCATGCAGCAACATCATACGACCCCCGAGGGGAATTGTAATCATCGCAATTACTTGGCAGGGGGCTTGGAGGAGAGCGACCGCGCGTGTAACGATACGGTTCGTACCTAACAGGACTTGTGTCTGGACGTGGCTGGTTCACATATGACCAGTCGTTGGATGGCTCATTCGTCGTGATGTGCGGGAGGTTGTTTGGGTGGTATCCGTCGCCCAGGTACTGTTGTAAAGTGTAGCCTTCGTCTACCATTGATTCTGGTGGATTGAGATGGCCGCGACTTTCACTTTCCCCTGGCTGGGGAAACATTTCTAGTAATGCAGCTGCCTGGAGCCGCATGCGCGGATCATCGCTCAGACAGACTTCGGCCATCTGTCGATACCAATCCGGAATGTTCACTTCGGGGCCGAGTATCAAAGGTCGTCCCTGGGCTTCCGGCTCGTCTTCTTGTGCTGCCAATGCCCATAGAACCATGCCTAACTGGTACAGATCCGATTTGACGCCAATGTACATCGTAATGCGCTGGTTGCTCTCGATGAGCGGTGTCGCTTCTGGAGGCTCCCATCCTACTGGGCATCCTCTTCGGTTGATGTCAATGATTTTAGCGTCGCCATATCCATCTATGACGATGTTTGACAAGGTAAAATCACCCTGTACAAACCCGGATTCATGAATGTCGGATAACCCTTCCACGATTTGTCGTGCCCATCTCTCTCTTGTCGTCCACGGCAGACCGTAATCGCCATCTTTGCAATGCTCGTATATAACATCGATCAGAGCTCCTTGGTCTGCATAGTTGATGAGGAGCCCCTTCACATGTTGATCATCATCGTCCACCACAACACCGTAGAAGTGAATGACATTGCGTGAAAATCGCAATGCGTTGAGGGCGTTGATCTCATAAAGAAACTCGTCTATAGTGTCGGGGCTTGGGATTTCCTTCTTAATGAGTGTGTGGCCATTAACATTGACTTTGTAAACAAATCCAGACATGTGCGATTCAAATACAATATCCCTCTCCCGAATGCGACGGCATCCCAGGTGCTTTATCTGAGCAACAGTTGGGTATTGGATAATTTCCTGAAAGCTGTTAGCTCTAGTCTTGGTAGGGTTTCAATGTTCACCTACGTTTCCGTCCTCAACCACGTGGACATGAAGCCTTCCGTCGGTGGTCTGAAGCTTCAGGTTTGTTACAGTGTCGTAAAACTGAATGTCGCGCAAGCTTTCTCGGATGGCCTCGTAGATCTTTGCACTTTTTTCTCGCTGGAAATGTGTGTGGATCAGATCCATCTCCAGTGAATTTGGGGGCGCATCTCGGTAATCCAGTGAGATCGTCACACGCCGCCAAAGATGATCACGTTCACGATATGTGACAAAGAATTTCTCCCGTCTTGATCGATCACGGAAATGCATGCTGAGATTCAAGATCCATGTCTTTTCGAGCTCCTCATGGATGAGAGCTTCATACTGCGATGCTGATATAGAATGGGTATCTGCAGTGGAAAGACTGTCCTGTGCTGGGCACTCATCGGCAAGTGTAACGTCGTCATCCCTGTGCAAAGATTCTGCGGTAGAGTCTTGGGAAGCTACATCGTCCATGTTATCGACGGATATTGAGGGAACAAATCGTGGTGTTTCGTCCAGGGGAGAAGCCAGGAAGCTTGGGGCGCTAAGACGAGGGTTGATTGCGGGTTGGGCTGATGAACTGCGTGCTCTATTAGAGCGTCTGTCCATAGACACGGCTCGTCTCTCGTCTGTTGTTGGTTGGATCGGTGATAAGTTAGTCCTCCTTTCTGATATTTGTCGCTTGAAGGTCTGCGCTCGAGGTAATCCCGGTACAACCCTTCGAGACATTCGACTGATCAGCCCGCCCTTGTTGGTGTCAGTTGATTCGTCTTCATGCTCAATGTCTTTGGGTTGCTCTACAGGTTTTGATGGAGCTCCGTTCCCACTCTGCCTGCCAAAGAGCTTTCGAAAGAAGCCATGAGGACCAGATAGTGCCGTTGGTGTGTGAAGTGGTTGCGATGGCTCGGACGGTATTACGCCGGCCTGAGCCATGGCCGCGACAATGCGACTGTATACGTGATTCTGTGTTCAATCACAACTAACAATTGATTCCGGTATCAAGCGAAGCTGATGTGTCAGAAAAGGTAATGATTCGATTGTTACTTAGTGACGGACGGCAACACAATGGTAGTTAAGTCGGTGTCTGGTAACGCATGCACCACGCTGTATCGTTCCACAACGTGTGCTCGTTGTAGAAATAAAAGGTTCTTGGGAAGAATATGGGGAAACAAACAGCTACCGTGTAGACGGGAAACGTCGATGAAATGGCAACGGTGAAATATGCCAGCCAACAACAAGTATCAAAGTGAAATGCCACCAGATACAGCAGGAAATACCTCCAGTTCGTTAAATGAAGGAAGAGTATTCACGATTGTGGAAGCAAGATGAGAAAGTTCTCACTGCTTGACCCATACAAAAGCAAGCAAAAAGAAAGTTGTTGCTACAGTCGGTATATCTGGCCGGGGAGGCTGGGATAATGCAACGGTCGGTGAGAAGCGGGTCTTTGGATGAGCGGTCGAACACACGGGTAGCGAAGCGAAGGCGAAGGCGTAATTAATATCAGTGCGTTGGAATCGTTAAAGCATTGAAAAATTATCGTGATGCGTGAGTAAGAATTTGTTTGTCGGCTAAGATGTAATAAGAAAGTAAAAAAAAACCTGAGGCAGCAGAAGATGGTTTAGATGGAGTTGCGATGGACGCCCTGTTGATATTCAATGGACGGTAACGATGAGGTCTAAAGCCTAAAACGGGCACGCAGCGGCGGCAATAGTGATTGATGGATGTGGGCTCTGAATGGACATGAGTGTGTGTGGGCTGAGTGGATAGTTGGCTCTTAGTCGCGGCGGGACGACACGGGGACGGGCGGAGCG
Organism: Fusarium poae; assembly: GCF_019609905.1. NCBI lineage: Eukaryota > Fungi > Ascomycota > Sordariomycetes > Hypocreales > Nectriaceae > Fusarium > Fusarium poae. The sequence goes on along the minus strand of NC_058401.1, from coordinate 5,258,297 downwards.
GGCGGAGGAGGCGCTGGCTTCTGACGTTTAGTTTAGTACCTTGGCTGCTTGGGTACCTACCTAGGTAGTTATGGAGGTTAGGCCTTGATTGCTTTGGGCCTCTTTACTATGTAGGAGCCTGAGCCACACTACAGAGCATCCGTGACAGCGTGCGATTCCTTTTGTAAAGGCCAAGCTTGTGCCTTGATGACGCTCTGGTCGGACCGCCCTGTGAAGGGGCTGGATGCAATCAACTGCGACACATGCCATGTGTGCGACTGCTCACTTCACGCTGCAGAGCAGAGCAGAGCAGAGCAGAACAGAACAGAACAAAGCCACCACTAACTTAGTACTGACTGCTTAAACCCAAATGTCAGCGCAGGGCTGTAATGGTACTTTGCCCCAGACTTGCCGGGGACCATCAGGGGTCGTTGCTTGACTTAACGACATTTGTACATGACTTTTTCAACATGAGCGTTGCAACGATGGCTCATTCATCCCACCACGCTGGAATTTTCAATCTCCAAAACGAGCCAGACGACCCTGCTAGGCGAGCACTGTTTTCCATGACAAGCAAGCTGTGGTCTCCTTTGGAGAAAGAGATACGGTGACGGTGGACGGCTCGTTGGTGGGGAACGATCGATGAGTTGGCCCCTTTCAGATGCCCTTGTCTCGTCCCATTCCATCGACGCTAGACACGAGTTTGCGTTTACTTCAGCGCAGGGGAAGGCGGTGATGCATCGTTAGGTTAGGCACGGAGAGAGTGAGTGTCTTGTCCTGGTCAGGCTTCAAGACTCGAGTTGCGAGCGGATCGGACGTCCAAATAATAATTGGCACTAGGTAGTTTATTTGGTGATGTGAAAGAGTGAGAGTACACGGTTCCATCTTTTTTAGAGTTGGTAGTAATAATGTGCAGAGTCTGTCTGTATCACGCGGATGGAGACAAATTTGCATTTTACAATTCCAATTCCAGGGCAATATCTATTTGTTTACTTATTATTGCCTACCTACCTACCTACCTACCTAGTAAACTGACTGTGTCAGAAAGAAAGTTGCAATGCAAAACACAACATGCAAATATAAGGCGCAGGTATAAAATTGAATATTGAAAACTCATTCTATTAAAATATGACAATCCACACCACCTACCTACTATCTAGTTAACCCAAAGGCACCTGATCAAAACTTATAGTCTACCTTGGTAGGTGACTAGATTAGTTTCGTCATGATCCATCAACGCCTGTCAAATAAGTCTCCTGCTCAAAACAGAGATCATGACAGCTTCACTATACACCTTAACCCTTGGCTGCAATTCACAACCACATCATTGGTAACCAAGACTACAGGAACTAACCGAGTATTACATCCGAGAACTACACAGTCAGTTAGGTATTGGCTCAAAAGAAAGCGCATGCGTGTCGTGCCGAAGAATGCATTAACCAAGGTGCGTCATTTTGCCGCTGACTTCCAAACTCGCACGATAAGACGCATAATAGTCCAATGCATACGCCATCCTCATAAGCATCACCAAAGGGCTGACCGGTCGCACACCGCAATATTAACTGTTTGACAATCAATTCCTGGATGGTATCCATTGCGAGATGGACGTGCCAGGCTGGCCCCTAATTCAAGGCGAACAATGGCCAGTTGAATTTGATTTGTGAAGAGCATATGTCAAAAGCACTGAATGCCGAGTAGTAACACTAAGTTCGAGTCACTGTATACAACGCATTACACAAGAGGATGTTTGGACATCCAAACTTGAAGTCGTACTGTACGACTACCTAGCAAGCATCAGAGCAGGGTGCAGCAAAGCAAAGCAATTGTCGTATCAAACTCTGGTTCCGACCCTTGTATAATTCGCCAGCGAGGACACGATACGCAACAATATCATCAATTCGGCAGACCGTTTCACCAACCAGTTACTTGCAATGCACTGTCATGAACATGTCCAATACGACTTTGCTCTCTTCCATTTTGGATCCTCCAAACCGCACACACCATCAAGCATCTCTCCCAGGAAGGAAATACCTAAGCTTACCCATTTACTTGGGTTGTCAAACTACTTTGGACTTTCTTCTCTCTCTTCTCAATCGTTGAAATGGTCACGTCACGTCACACAGGGACTGGAATTGCTTTCAGCTTTACGCGAACTGAGGCCCAATCCACCAGCCAAGATCCCCAAAGAGCCTCGCGTGGGGTCAGGCATTAGTGCAGCACAGCAGCATCAATCAGAATGGCCCGTTAGAGCAATTCTTGAGTGAGGCTACCTAGTCTTGACAGGCTGTCGGTTCGCCATGCAAGCAATGGGGCCGCGACGCACTCCCGGTACATATGCATATGTACGAACGGCCTTCCAGATTTCTCAAGACCTTCGGTTAGGTGCCAGCTGGCCCTTGCAAGGTGGCTGCACCGGCAGATTTGTCTTGGATCGCTTACTTTGGTTGATCCTACGACGAAGTACGGTGTCTTCTTTTGCTTTGACGCTTTTGACAACGCCAAAGGTTGTGGTGACGATAGAGACTGAAGATAGAATTCCATCCAGACTGTAGTGCCTTTGTTAATCTTTGTTTAACCATATATCTATTTATACTCGGCTAGGCTCGTGCCGTGCCTGGCTGCCTGGGTCCGTCGATCCCGCGCCGCCATGGACCGAGAAGCGGATCTCAAAAAAGGCAATGTCTTGGCCGTAGAGGAAAGGCAGGAACAAATTACCCGGAAGGGTCCAGGTCCGGAAGCAAACAGGTCAAGGTCCAGGAAGACAGCCTATCATTCCGGCTCCGATCCATTGGTTCAACGCTGAACCGAGAATTCGATTCTAGGATAACCTGTTGAAACCCTTAAAGAGGTACCCTACATTACAAGCTGCAACCACATTGCGGGCCTCGAACTACACCTCCCAAACATAATGTTACCCACGTGCTGTTACTGACATGAATAAGGCTTGTGAGGGCCATGGTCCCGACTGTTTTCAAACTTAAGCGACGTAATAAGATAGTTCTTAAATTGGTCCTGCAAAATAACAATTCAAGTAATAAAGTAGGATGACGTATGTCGCTTTTATACATGTATGTACAATTATACATGGAGGCGCCAACTAACTACACGCTGTCTTATGCCCCCAAAACAAACCACTAATGCATGCTTCTAATAGTACAATGTCCACATATTGGTAATAACAAGAGTAGGAGTCTTTATATCGTTCATCTAATTTCTCACCCCATGCCCAAACGCCTCTCAAATCATGCCTTGCAGCTGTCCTTGCACCAGTTCCTTTTGATCTAGTTCAAGGCAGCAGCTGCATAGCTAGAGTGTATCAATGGGAACGCTGCTTACGTTCGATGATTAGTCCTCCTCTTCGGCAGGTTCGGCATCGCTCTTCTTCTGCTGAGCCTTCCACTCGCAGATCTTGCACTTGTTGGCCTGCTCCTTATCAATGTTGGGGAAAACAAGATCGAAGACTTCAGGGTACCAAGCCACGGCATGGCCTTCAAGGCCTTCCTTGATGTTCTATAAGTAGTCATTAGCATCATTTCCATTGAAATCCGAGGTTATTGGGATAGACATACTTCGGGAAGCTCTAGCCAATCAGACATGTTGTCCTTTGGGAATATGATTGTCTTGCAGCCAGCACGTCGAGCAGCAACGGTCTTTTCACGGAGACCACCGATACGCAACACCTTCCCGGTGAGTGTGATTTCACCAGTCATGGCAACTGTAGGGTTAACAGGAGCATCCAGAGCAAGTGACAGGAGCGAAGTAGTCATGGTAATACCAGCTGATGGACCATCCTTAGAGACAGCTCCGTCAGGGACGTGGAGATGCATCTTAGCCTTGTCGAAGAAATGGTTGTCGGGGAATTGCTTAACCATAAAGGACTTAGCGAAAGAGTATGCGATGGTGGTGGATTCCTTCATGACGTTCTTGAGGTTACCAGTGATCTCGAGGTGAGGTCGTGTAGAGGGTCGGAGAGGAGCTTGAAGAATGGACTCGATGTACATGGCAGCACCACCAAGTTGTGTCCAGGCGAGACCCATGGACACACCAGGAGGGCTGACCTCGTAAAGGCGGTCGGAGGTGAAAACAGGTGGGCCGACGTAGTCAGTGAGGTTATCCTTGCCAATGACGACGTGGACAGAGTCGGGAACCTTAAGAGCCTTGCGAGGCTTCTCCGTAGCTGCGCCAGTCTCGTTCGAGCTGGACCCTTTAGCATCCTTGCCCTCTTCAGTAGCCTCATCAGTCTTGCTCTTCTTCTCAGCCTCCTCAAGGGCAGATTTGCCTTCCTCGGTAAGAGCCTCCTCTTCAGGCAGAACCTCCTCACCAAGCTCTTGGACGATCTTGAGGGCAGACTTTCGGTATACCTTCTCGATCTGCTTCTTGAGGTTTCGGACACCAGACTCACGGCAGTACGACTTGATGAGTTCCTCAACAGCCTCCTCGCTTAGAGTGACATCGGCATTCTGAAGTCCAGCAGTCTCCTTGGCGGCAGGGGCAAGATAGCGCTGAGCAATGGCCATCTTCTCGTCAGCGACATATCCTGAAAGGGTGATGAGCTCCATTCGGTCCAAAAGAGGGCGAGGGATAGTGTCTGTCATGTTGGCAGTGCACACAAACAGAACCTTGGACAAGTCCACGGGCACATCCATGTAGTGATCCAAGAAGGAGCTGTTCTGCTCGGGGTCGAGCAACTCGAGCAGAGCGGATGAAGGATCACCCTGGTAACCTCTGCCAATTTTGTCGATCTCGTCAATCAAGATCAGGGGGTTCTCAGTCTGGCACTTCTTCAAAGCCTGGATCATACGACCAGGCAGGGCACCAACGTAGGTTCTTCGGTGACCCTTGATCTCGGCAACATCTGTAAGACCACCAACACTGAATCGGTAGTACTCTCTGTTGAGAGCACGAGCAATAGATTTTCCGATACTCGTCTTACCTACACCAGGAGGTCCGACAAAGCAGAGAATCTTACCCTCAACAGTGCCTCGGAGCTTGCCAACGGCGATGAACTCCAAAATGCGGTCCTTAACATCCTTCAGACCGTGGTGATCCTCATCCAAGATCTTGACAGCATGGGGAATGCCAAAGTTCTCGGCACTCCTCCTGCCCCAGGGGATTTGGGTAAGCCAATCGAGATAGTTTCTTGTCACGTTGAACTCGGAGGCAGCGGTTTCAAGATGAGCGAGCTTGTTAAGCTCCTCGTCAAAGACTTTGCGTACAGCCTCGGGCATGGCAAGACTGTTTGCCTTCTCCTTGAACTTTTCGACAAGCTTATCCTTCCCGTCAGACTCGAGGCCAAGTTCACGACGGATACCCTTCATTTGCTCCATAAGCCAGTACTCCCGCTGCCTCTTGCTAATCTTATTCTCCACATCCTTACTAATCTTGGACTGCAGCTGAGCATTCATGAGCTCTTTCTTGAGCACCACAAGGGCTTTCTGCATTCTCTCCTCAACATTCAAGCATCCAAGGACTTCTTGAAGCTCCTTCTGTTCGCCTGAAGACACAGCAGCAGCAAAATCGGCAAGTTTCGCGGGTTCCGATGTAACGTTCCCGGTAGATTGGCTCATCGAGAAGGTAGAAATCTGGTCTCGGAACAGATTGTTCATGGTGGCAACCTCCTTGAAAACGTTGACAATCTCATTGGTAACAGCACGAATGACGGGGCTCTTGGGGTCGTAGGGCTCATCAATAAGGTTCTCGACGTTGACCAAGCTAACGGGGTATCTCTTGAGGAACGATGTTGGCTCGTACTTCTCGGCAACTTGATCGGGTTTCTTCTCAACAGCGCTCTCCTCGAAGCTCGCAACAACATCCCCCTTCTTCTCGGGTGTAGCTTCCTCTTCAGCGGGCTTCTGAGGAATCGGTTCCGGTGTAGGTTCGGTCTTGGAGTCAGTCTTGGAATCGGGCTTCTTGGTAGCGTCTTGGCCCCCAGGTGGTAGCAGACTGGACAGTTTGATACGGCGATGAGGGTACAGAATAGCAGTCAAAGCACCTTCTTGGCCGTGGATGGGGAAAGCACTTGTGATTTGAGCGAAAACACCAACGTCGTAGACATCTTCGGGGTTTCGAATCACATCCTCGTCCTCGTTCTCGTCCTTGAACAAGAAAGCTCCAACATACGGCTGGCCACGCTTGATCGATTCGGTGATTGCATTTGCCACTTCGGGATCCTTAATGGTAATGGCCTTATAGAAACCAGGGAAAAGCGGCCTTCGGGCGATGGGAATCGCTAGAACCTGAGGATAGACTTCAGGCACTACAGGTTTCTGGAGAGCCTTCTCGGAAGAAGGCTTACGGCCGCGGCGGCCTCCATCACCACCAGAGTTGTCACCACCCGAGCCTGATCCAGCGCCTCCTGCGGCGCTACCTGCTTTTCCGTCCTGCGATTGACTGCCACCGTCGTTTTTGCCAGATCCTGGTGAGTCAGGCCCTGGGTTCTTCGACTCGGCCAATATCGTCCCGTCGGCATCCTTGCGCTTGTTCTCGACATTCGCCTTGGCCTCTTCCTCGGACAGGGGTTCGGTCAAAGGCTCAATCGCAGACTCGAAGAAGCCCTTATCACTGTTATCCTTCTCTTTGGCGACTCGGGCGGATGTTGAGAAAGCCGCAGCGACTAACCGGGGTTGGATAACGGGGAGCCGGCGGCCGCAGATGTGATGGTTGCGGTAGGCGGGAGAAGAAGTCCATCGAGCAGCGGCTGCTTCGGAGGAGGCTCGTGTTGCATGGACGAGAGAGCGCTCGAGAATGAGGCGTCCCGAGTGTCGTGAACGAGGAATCATGGTGGGTGATGGACTATGATGCGATGCTTTGAAGCGAATACGGAGCTTGGGTGGAAGCTAGGTCCCCGCGGTGGGCAGCTAGGTAGCTAGCTTGTAATGAAACAAACAATAGGCAATTAGGTAGGGAAGAGGAATTATGTGTTTTAAAAAAAAAAGGAGAGAAGAATGGGATGAGAAGCTCTATCAGACGCAGTCGACAAGGTTAGTGTAGGCCGCAATTGTCCGCATCACCAGTGCAGTTTTGGTGGAGGCGACTTAATAATCTAAATGTATGTCTAATGGCGACGTCGGACTAAACTACGACTGGACGACATCATTCAAAATTTCGAGTCAGAAGCAGTTTCTAAGACGTTCTGCGCTAACTTTTACACCTTAGTCAGCCGCCAGACAGCCCCACTCTCGGTTTAAGTTATCAGATTGGTACGGAGTAGATTCAACAACTACCTACCTTGGTACATACTGAGCTCGCGTGCCTCCATGCTCGCTAGATAGTAGGTTAGTACTAAGATAAATATCCGAGTTTTCAATACCCATATATATGCCAATGCTGAGATTCGAGATTTCTTATTTGCCTGCCGAGTTTTGTTCGATAGATTCATGATACCTATATTAGTACTTGTTATCATCATGACGAGCACACCCATGTCATAGATATCCCTACTGAACAAGTTGGATTTCTAGATATAATAGCCCGAGAAAAAGCCTCTAGTATCATGATACTCAAAGGTCTTACTACCTCATCTCAGTGTCCATAACATGTGGCGACTCACTCACTCTGGATAGGGATGTGAGCTTAACAGTGTGTACAGTTTATAGCAGAGTTCTCCTAATCTGTTAGAAACCGTAAAACCAGCGGCGTGCGATGTGCGGGACCAAGTTTGGGGATAGAGAAAGGCATTAGATAGACGTTGTTTACAGTTTCTTCATGCTTGCACTAGTCAATTTCTGCCTCGTGAGAGTCACAGTCACGACTAAACTATCTCATAAGATACATTCTCTAGTCATCCCAGATAGCTGCCTTTGCCTTCTCAACCTCGGCCTGTCTCTTCTTTTCCTCCTCTCGCTCTTGCTCTCTCTTTTTCTTTTCCTGCTCACGCACGCTCCTCTGGTACGCCTTTTGCTCCTCCGTCTGCTTGGGTGCCTTGAGGCCCAGTCCAGCAGCTATCATGCGACGGGCAACGGCATCGGTTTTCTCTGGTCGCCGGTCTGGATCAGTTTCACCTCGAGAGCCAGTTCCAGAGCTACTTGACATAGATGTCCAGGACAGATCACCGACAGGTGACATGGGCGTCGGAGGAGGAGGTGCGGGTGTGACGGTGGGCGTGGGCGTGGGCGTGGGCGTGGGCTTGTTTGACTCGTCCTCCGCTTCAGATTCCGAATCCGAGTCGGCGTCCTCCCATGAATCTGCAATAACCTCCTTTGCGGCTTTTTTCTTGGTCGTGGGTTTTGTAGAAGCCTGTGCCGGCTCTTCCTTGGTCTTGATAGACAGATTCTTGATTGAGATAGTCATGTCTTGGTCTTGTGACATGGTTAACGTTTGCTGAAGTACCTCAAGCTATTTGAATGCGGGGTGGTAGTATAAATATATTAGCGATCACTAGAAGTGCCCAACGACTCCAGTGATGAGATGATAGAACCTCGATGACACTTGAGCGGGTTTAGAGAGGCTTAGAACGAAAAGTGCAGTTGGGTCATGTTAGTTGTTGCCAAGGTTGGCATTGCGGAGAACTATAGGGTAACCGACATGGCCTGGTTATTGATCATTAGCTCAATTTGTTGACACTTTTTCCCCAGTTTGGTGTCACATTTGACACATTATACGGATGTAGAGAAGCTGTACACAACCCAGCTCGGCGGAGGATAGCTTGTTGGTTAAACGGAAGAGACCGAATCAAAATCAAGCCCAACTCTAGAGAACGGCTATCAGATCAGGTATATCTACGAACAGGAATATTGTGCGGCCGGTTGAGGCCGAACATTGACCAAACATGTTTGCACAGATAGAAGCAAAATATAGTTTCGTTTACACAGATTCTCACAACATCTTAACCATGAATCGAGATCCTTTAATGGTGAAAACAAAGCTTCGCGCATCGAGCATTTGCGGCTGAGCCGCTGGTATCATTGTCATTTCTCAATCTGGTTTGCCAACAGCAATGCTCTCAACTTTTTATGACCGCTCTGAGATACTTGTCTTGTTGCCCTTTCCTCCTCTTCGACAACTTCAGATGCAGCGGGTGTATGCCCTGTGCAGTTTGGTATGAGAACTCATGCCTTGCACACGACAACCAAAACAATCCCAACTTTGACTCCGTGTATAAGTCATCTTCTTTTCGGAAGGCAGACTCTCGATCTCATTTTCGTCGACAGTGGTATCTTCCCCCCAAAACATCGATCATGTCCCAAACAAAATCCATCTCAATCGGCAACCAGGGGTATTCTTCATTTTTTTCTTTTTGGTCTCAGCTCTTCGTTACATGACTGGGTATAAGGAGTGGACGTCAAGTCATCAAAAGAGAACCGTCAATCCTGCATAAACAAGGGAAAAATTCAACGTAAACAAACAACAAAGCACTCAAACATATAAATCAGGTAAAACAAACATGGCAAGACGTAAACCGACCGATGCACAAGTCGACGTTCCAGGGTATTTTTACGCCAGGGTATATCCAGCCGGGGGTATTTGCATGTGGAGGTTCTAACACGGGGGAATCTAACGGAAAGGCCCAATAGGGGCGGGGTATCCTGAATTCATTGAATGAGAAGTAGAAGGGCGCCCGCTGTCACCAGACGCGCGGGTGCTATGGCGAGGCGTGACGTCGCCAGGTTGAGGAATGGACAGTTTGTTGTCCACGTGAGTACCGAATGTTCGAGGAGCCCAAGGATCGTCGTTATCGGGGAGGTTCACGCCACTGTCGTTCCAAGGGTTTCGGTCGGCGTTAAAACTGCGAGTCGATTCGATCGAGATGAGTGATGATTTGGAAACGTTGCTAGAGCCCTTGAAGAAGTTGCTGTTGCCAGAATGAGAGCTGTTCTTTCTGCGATCCAAGAAAGAAGAGATCGAGGTCATACTGCCGGGCTTCCTGAGACGGTCAAGAATGCTGCTTCGCTCACGAGCGACTTCGTCACCGAAACCAGTCTTGATGGGAGAGTCGGCAGCAACGGGAGCAGGGGCATGTTGCAGAAGCTTAGAGTCGAAATACTGCAGGGAGTCTTCAAATGAGTCTGACTTGGGACGGGGGAGAGCGCCTTTAACGACATTTATCTCGGCCCCTGATGTCGCGAATTGAGACTGCACAAAGTCCATAGCATCGCGGAGACCACCGGCGTTGTTGCGGGTGAAGCCCCAAAGAAGAGTGATGGTGGGCTTGCCATCCTCGGTAAGCTCGTCGGTGTTCTGCTGAACACTAAGATCGACCTCATGCTGGCTCTTCAGCTTGGGAACAAGGTCGTGGACGAACTCGGGGGACTCGAGGAATTTGATCAACTCAGGGGCTCTGGCCAGGACAAGCTCGTGCTTATCAGGAACCATACCCAGAAATTCATCGACACAATGAGGGACCTGCCACTGAGGACCGTTGACAGTCACCTCATCGCTGGCCTGCTCAGTACTGGGGAAGTTGATCTTGCAGTTGTACTTCTGCTCCAGACCGTCGATCTCGGGGAGTCTGGCAATGAGCTGGCGATGGTAGAGACGGTCGACGCTGACAATCTGAGAGGTGTACTCAGAATCCTGACAATTGACGTTAGCATTCAAGTTGCAGGGTCGTTACATGATGGCACTTACAGCACGGTCAACCATTTCCAGAATTTCGTTTTTGACAGCGTCCAGGTTCTGCGCATTGCGCGCGGGTGTGCGGCAGATAACGTTGTCAACCTTGATGTCATCGTCTTCCCGACCCATGCCTCCTGGTGGAACGTTAGCGGCAGGTCCGTTATTAAGTGAAGACAAAGCTTACCTCGATCCATAGCATTAGAAAACTTGACGAAGACTGAGTGCTTCTTCATGATACGTTGAATGTGCTGGCCACCGATACCGATGATGCGCTTGTGATACTGATCGGGTACGTGGAATGAAATAGATGCAGGCATCTCTTGTTCGACAAGCGTAAGACCTTGCTTCATAGAGTCGTATGCCGCTGCCATGACATCAATGTTGAAATTATACTCATTGAACCCATCGAAAATGATCTGGACGTTGCTTTGTCCCATAATCTTGTTAATCTTACCGTTCTTCTTGCCGCTGACGAATTCTTTGTGCTCATTGGCGAGCTCAATCTTGACACGAATTTGATATTGGGACTGCGACACAAATTTCATCTCTGAAATGACTTGAAGAGCGGACTTTACTGCGTCATCAGAGCCAGTGATGGCAAAGTTGAGTCTATCGAACGAAATGTCGGCGTCAGAGTTAGCACAGATGTCAACGAGCATGCTCCTCATGTCACGAGGGCCAGGAAACTGCCTAGCATCGGCATGCTGTATGTACCAGCCCGCACTGTAGAATTGTCCGGCCTATGGAATCGTTAGTTGAGAAGTAACATCCGAGTTTTGGTAAACATACTAGTGACATTATCTCCCGCACGGTTCGCTCAACATGGAGGCCCTCGCTTCCTTGGACACGAACCATGTTACGCTGGGTGGCCAAGGAAGGAAACAAGATAAAAGTACCATTGGCTTCGAGGATCTTGCGAACCTTATCCAGGCGACCAAGGAGAATACTGTCAATCTTAGCAGCAGGGATAGTAACGTCCTTAACGTAAAGCCTGATGCGTTGAACAGTCTCGTGTAGTTTCTGCTTGGCGAGTTCGATGGCCTGGGGGGTTTCACCAGTGATAAAAATATCGCTGGGATCGCGACGGGTCGCATTTGGAGGACAGTAACGGTACATTGCAGAGAACGGAGGCGGGAAGTAGATGGCAGTTCCAGTGGAGGATTCGATGAGCTTGATGTTCTTACGATGACGACCACAGACAAGCTGATGACAGGAAACATCAAGTTTTGTCATATCGACAATACGACCGAGCTGCAAAAAAGTTAGGGGTCACATGTCGAACACAATTGAGCGGGAGTAGGTACCAGAGTATCAATATGGATCAAGACACGGGCCTTTGCATGCTCAGATGATAGAATGTCACCGTAGATAGCAACTCTCCATCGTTGATCCATACGCAGTTCAGCATCACCAGTCATGCCATCAACAACAGGAGTTAATTTGGGACCGAGAAGAAAGATATCAACACCACAGAATTTCGAGATGTAGTCGAGGTTGTTGGTAACCTCAGTCTTGAGCAAGCCGGCATTGAGGTCGCAAACAAGATGACCATCAATGTCAATTGTAGTACAACGCTGCGAGATGTGTTAAGATAAGCCTTCAAATGGCAACAGCAATGGTAGGGAAGCGGAACCTGAGGGACGTACAAGAGAAATGGGGGTATCATTCAGGATTGTCTCTCGGCTCTTGTGGACCAGCTCTGGAGAACCCGAGAGACAGACGGTAGCGACCTGTTGGCCTTTGCCATTCTTGGGCATTGTCGACAGAACATAGGCATCAACAGGGAGAGGCCCATTGGTGAGGTCCTGGCACATTGTGTGCAGGGTGTTGAGGTTCTGAACATGAATGGGCAGCTGGTGGATCTGGACGTCGTCCGGCGCGTCCTCGGGATGTGTCCATCGCAGGACAGCATCAGTGGTCGCGTGAAGAATATCCTCTGTATCGGGGCCCGCAAGGTCGGAAGTGAATGGAATGTTGAACGAGTAAAGAATGGTAGTGTCGGCAGCTTGAGGTGAAGCCATGGGCTGACCGGGTTGAGCGGCGTTCTTGGGATGGTTGAGAGCATTCATGGGCATATTGGGACGGCCCATACCAAAATTGGGTGTCATTCTTTCCGGCCAGTGACGCATATTTGCCAACTTATTCATGATGGGGGAGCGAGAAGATTGCGTCGGGGGTATCGTCGTCGTCGTCCGGATCGTGGGCGGCAACGGTCGGCCAAGGTGGAGGAGGTTGGACCTGGACGGAAGAGGACGCCGGGAGTGGAGAAAGACCAAGATCAAGACCAAGCCAGAGAAGAATACAAAGATGAGATGCGATGCGAGATTCGAAAGAGACGGAAAATAGAAAAGGGTATCGTATCGAAGAAGCTGGGGCAATAAATGGCTGGAGGGGATGGGGACAAGGGGAAGACAGAAGACGGAAAGAGTGATGGGTGTTATTTCTGAGCTCTTTCCACGTCTGACGAGGGAGGGAAAGAGAGGTTAGGTTATGTCGACTGAAAGGTAGTAGTGTGAGGTGAGGTAAGGTAAGGTAAGGGAAGGGGAGGATGAGAGCGGAGCCCTGGGCTGGTGTAAAATGTGAAGTCAGCAGAGTCCTAACTATCCTGTCCTGTCTTGTCTTGCCCACTCCTTGGGCTACTACGATGATGAGAAGGTACTAAGGTACCTGAGGGCGGAAGCAGACGGCACCTCTAACGCGGTACTTTGTTCAGACCAGACCAAGGTTGAGGCAGGGTAGATCAGACAGGTACATGGAGCTATTCGGCGCATGCAGTACCTCAGTACTAAGCCTACAACTACCTAAGCCCACCGTAACTTGCCCGCCTGAGTACCTGTTATGAGCTGGGGGATATTCAAAAGAGGGTCGCCCCAGCCTAAGCTAACGTACCAAGATTGAACATCAACTCAATTCAATTCTACCTACCTAGGTTAGTACCTATGTAACAACAACAGCAACAGCAGTCGGAAATCTACAAAAAAAAAAGGGCAAAAAAGTCAGGATGAACTGAAACCGGCACTTAAAACGAATAAAGCATTAATATTACAGCATATCAAGCATCCCGAAGTAATTTGTTGTTTTGATGAATTGTCTCCCGGGAATGGTGGTCACTCATGGTCCAGGGCTTTTGATAAGAAAAGCCACAGCGAACAAATCCCTGACTTACCTGGAACCCAGAGAAGTTTCAATGGCGCAGATCATCGACCACCTCAAAAAACTCAACTCAGACAATGAACTGACTGTCCTTCGGGCCTCTTTTCCTTGTGGCTGTATAACTCGTTCGTCATGACTATATCTATCCTTGCTAATGACGATATGCTGGATTAATAGTGCCACAACAATCATCAGCCATGGCATGGTCAGTCAGCCCTCGGCGGCTTGTTTCGATGCCCTTCTTAGGGCATGGATGTTTTCTGGGTGGTGGAGACCATCAGCCCAGGCTTGGAGGAGCCTCCTGCAGACCACGGTATCATCGTGGTCCATCCAACAGGCATAGCGAGTTTCTTCCGCGGAACGCTATGCACAACCGGCGGCTGCGTTCCAGAGGCTTTATTAGTGGGAAGCTCGAGGGCTTCGGCAAAGCATAGAAAAGCCTCCGAAGCGTTCTTACGGCGGAAATCAGTCAAGGGATAGAGCATGAATACTCGACACATCACTCTATTCGCTGATTGTCTCAAGTACCGTTGTCTTGAACACTAACACCAACGAAACTTGGACACAGAGCCACATTGCTGCATGAGGATGGGGTCGCCTCCGCCAGCCAGTAGTGCCTGTTCAAGTTTCTGCGTTTGTTTGTTTGTTAGAACATGTATCAGAAACATGTACTTCATCATCATGACTTCCTGAGCCAGAGAGATCTTTTACCAAGCTGTAACTGCACCGGCTCAACAGACAGCTGGAGAAAATACTCCAGCGTGTCATTCGTACAGCTGTATTTTGCTACGGTGTGCTGTTGACTAACATTTAGGCCAAGCTTCGATCACACGGCGTCCCCACACACGACAGGGCCCTCGTCTGGTGTCTGTGTGACTTGATGAAGGGCGAGCAAGGGAGTTGATTCGAGGGCAGTCCCATGCAAGCCGGCTTCTCACCAAGAGCCCGGCACAGGCTCAGCCACTAGCGACTCGTCATTGAATGTTATCACTTTCTTGGGACCTCAGGGACCTTCACTGGCCGAGTTTGCTGAATGGAAAGGTGCAGGCTGCTGGAGGGAAACAAGGTGGTGATAGGCATGCTACGGTCTCAACTCTGACATTGGCATCGCGAACTCCTGCACTTCACAAGGGAGTTGACATTCTTGTAAATGTAGGTGGCGCTACAGGTCTGGACTCCTGCGTGTGTGCGTGTCGCGTATGCGCAGCCATCCATCCTTGCATCGTTCTTGAATGCTTCAGTTTCCTCCTCAAATTTCAGTGGCTTACCTCGTCTGAAGGGCCATCACGAGATACGCCACTCGTTCCCGCTGACTGCCCTCGCTAGACAATAAATCGAAGCTTCTAGCCATTGTTAAGATGATTTATGCTATTGCTACTACTTAGCCCTATCCGCATCTAGTGCAACAGCGGATACCAGCTAAGAGCACAGTAGGGCACGTCGCTAGCAGCGGTTGGTATCTGATGAAAGCTCCATATTGTCTTGGGCGCTGACTCAACCGACGTGTGAGAGCTGCAACAGCGAGACTTGCCTATCCTCTTGTCTCAATTAATCATATTCAAACGTTTGCCTTGTGACATTTGCATTGCCTTTCAAACAAAGGTCTTTGCATAAAATGAGTGGCTAGAGACCAGTACTCGGCCTTTCAGCTGCCCTTGAATTTTGCAAAGTCCACAGAGCATGCCACGACAGCATGGTTAATACGACTTGTAACAGCATATCGATAGGGCCTAATGAAGCTGCTTAGTATGGCCACATATACATAATTCCTGAAGATATTCACTCCCCGCTGAATCAGACCAGGTAGCTCTCCTTAATTGAGCGGTCTACTATTTGTCTTATATATGCGAATATTGCATGTTGAAGTGTTTTGAAATATATAAGTAAAAAAAGTATAATTCATTAGAAGTTCTCTTCAAGAGTTTGCGTTTATTGAAGGTAATCGCACTTGGAGTACACGAAACGTATATATAGCAGACGAACCTCGCAGGAAAAGATCGCCATAAAATTCATCATTAACGGCCGGATGAATAGAGCTTATATGTGGCATGTTTGAATTTCCTCACTGCTGATCTAGCATAGTAGAATCGTATTTCTTCGTTTTTACACCTATATATGGAAAGACAAAACATCACGTACACAGGGATCGTTCACTAGAAAACATATATGGGTGTTACTCATACGTCATTAAATATATGCAAGCAGCGCTGTCTACTTTCAATGTCATTTCCTTTTAACTATCGTCTCTCTCAGAGCAGTTTAGCGATAAACTTCCCTCCTCGCATCATCAGCATAGACTATCTCTTGTGTTTCTCCACGCGGTTGCTCAATGAAAGCAATCTCCTCTCCACCTCGCATCGATTGATTGTAGTACCGCTCCACAGGCCGCGTGCTGTACTCTTGTCTGACAACCCCTTGTTCCGCAGTCAAGGCACCGTATTCTCGCCCGTACGGTTGTGCGGCTTCACGGCGATTCTCTGGGTGGACACTGGGTGCATATTGACGTACGGGTACCTCGGGTCGCACGCTCTGCACTCGGCCATAGTCCCGGGCGACTTCATAGCGAACAGGCTCCGCAGGTCGCACACTGGACGGCCTTGTAATATATTCCCTTGTCCCGTCTTCCAAACGACGTCGTTCTGGAGGTGCCATCACCTCAACAAATTCTCCTGGGTGTCCCAATGGACGTGACGGCTGTTCGTGCAGCCGCTGGTCTCTATAATCTCGCGAGATGTACTCTGGCTGTGTAACAACCCGCCTAGGCATATACGATGGTGACCGTCTGCGATATACTGCCCCGCCCTCATCATATGTTTCTGTCCCTAGGGGCCTTCGAGGTGGAGCCCGTTCGTAAATAATTTCAGGCTCCCCAGATCGAGCGTGGGGTGCGGCGGACTGCCGAATAATCGTCGGACGAGGTGGTTCAATATACTCACGCCCGTAGGCATCTACGATGATACGAGTAGGTGGTGGCCGATGAGGTGCCATAAAGACATCACCTTCTCCCCTCAACGCGGAAGGAGACGCTTCATGTCCTAGGTAGGGCCAAGATGGGCGTTGTTGATAAGTGTCGTGGGGACGAACCTGAGGACCGGCCGTTCCGCCAACCGACTGTCTCTGATGGTGAGCTGAAATGAGCGGAGACTGCTCAACGGCATATGATCCTCCTTGGACATATCGATCGTCGGCAAACTCTCGCCTATAGACAGTACCTCCGGGAATGGCAGTGCTTGTTGCACGCTGGGAAGGGAAATCTACTCTTTCATAACTTATTGGCATTCGGTCATCTCTCTCCTGGCGGCTGTGCGAAGGTTCTGGCAGATATTGAGTAGGGCGTGGCTCGTAACGGATTTCTTCATAGCCAGGTTCATCTGGCTGCTGTTGAGTGTACCTTTGACGTTTATTTGGACGAATGTAGGATGGGGCATTCAAGGGTGATGGAGAACGAGGTTCTGTTTTGATATAAGGGGTTGGTTCAGCGTCTGGCGCTTGCCTGTCAGCCTTTCTCTTCTTTTTCTTTGCCTTCCGCTTTTCTTTTTCTGAAGCCTGTCCACCTTGAGGCGAGCTCTCAGGACTGGTCACAGCAATTGGTTCATTTCTGAGAACAGCAATTTGGGCGGGTGTACCCGTTGACGAGGTTGAGGTGGCTTGAAGAGCTAGGGGCCGTCGCCTAGCATTTGCTAATGGCGAAGCGTGGGCATCGGGAGACGACCTGGCGTTGATTCTCCTCAGCGGAGAGGCGGGACGGCTGTCAATATGTTGTTCACGGGCTGGCTGCTGAATTGCAGATCCATAATCGCCCCTATGCCTATCGATATCCAAATTACTTGGACTTTGTCTAGCACTTGCATCCTGCCCAAGGCCAGCCCTGTCTTCATTGTAAGTCGTAAGGCCAGGAACTTGCCCAGGTCGAGTGACACTATCAAAGCCAAAGCTACCAGCAAAGTTTGCTGGATTCGAATACGCCTGTTGATTTTGAGGCTGGCTCCGCATGTCCGGATGAATTTGTTCAGCATCAGTCGGTCGGTTTTTTAAAATGGCATTGCTGTGGTAGTTTATAGGCGGTCGCGGTTCCGAAGCGGGCACTTGTGCGTCTTCGGATTCGTTACGAATTCGGGAAGTCAGAACGGAGGACGGCGTGTTGTGCTGCGACGAGTAGAAAGTGTTATCATCGAAAGAGTCACTTGCATTGTCAGTATCAGCAGCAGGAACAGTAGTGTCAGGCCCTGTGGTACTCTGAACGCGTGTCAAAGCTTCAGATAAAACCTGATTAAGATCGAATTCAACAATAGGCTCTCCTTGAGCTGCGCTCTTGGTGGTAGCCTTTTTTTGATCAACCTCGTCTTTCAAAGCACGCTCCAGCTTTTGTCTCTGCAATCGCAACTCTGCTTTAACCAAATCTTCAGACTTCTCTAGGAAGATTGGATTAATCTCAGTAAACCCTGCCCCGGATGGTTTGCTGTTCTTTGCAGTGCTACTGGAAGCAGGGGTCGAAATGCCAACCTGATGTTGCTTGTCTGACTGGTTGTTTGACACGCCATGCGAACTGGAGGTATCTATCGGTCGGGTGGGAGGAGAGTTTGCAGATGTATGGATGTTAGAAGGTTTGATGGTCGGATGTTGACCAGAAAGAATGGCATCCCGCAAGTGCACGATCTTCTCGTACTGCTCGATCTGGTAGCGCTGATCATCAGCCAAGCCAGACAGCACATTCCTGCTAACAAGAGTCCCTTGAACAGAAATCTCTTGGGCCATAACGGCAACACGTGTATGATAGTCTACACGTCGCGATACAAACTGACACCAAATAAAGAAGCAAGGATAAAAGGGATCAACGTCGCGTTAGCTCAGTGAATTTCGAGCAAAGAAAGAAAGAAAAAAAAACTCCCAAGAAAACTCCACACTCGACACAATACAACGTAATGTAAACCGAGAAAATACTCCGATTAGGTGCCCAGCGACAGTACGGTCGTTGACCAAGAAAATGCTGTTCAAAAGCTTGGAGGTCTGTGCAGTATGATAACGGGATGGTTTTAAAATATGAGCTTGGAAGCGGCAGTACCGTGGTAGGCGCATTGACTTGACGCGGCGCAAATAATTAGGCGGTGTAGCCGGCAGAATTCGCATGGAGCCCAGGATGGAATTCAGTCTTTAACAGTGGATTCACTACTACCTATAATCAAAGTCAGTCACTTCACTTCGCTTGTAAACAAGTCACTGTTCTATACCTTTATTCAAGGTATTCCAGGAAACTCACACGGCACTCAGTACACTACTGCATTGACTGGGTTTTCTATATCCCCAAGAGTCTATACCGCATGTACCAGTGAGAGTCGGTGATGTCAAAGCCATAGCCGTTACTATTAGCTATGGTATACACAAAACGAATCCGCTGTGTCTTGAGTTTGGTTTCGTGACAAACTAAATACATCATATCATGGAGATAAGAAGATCGGTTATTACCGTGAAAGAGAATTGCTTCGAAACTTTATTGTGCCCTGACTTAGAAAGGGTTGGATCATTCTAATATGAGGCTCAGTATAAAGACTACTAATTCGAATTTCCAGCCCCAGTTGGAAGTTAGGAACAGGCCCTTATTAATCGGATCCGGACCACAAGCTGATCGCTATGCATTATTCAGCCACACACGCCGTAAGAGTCATTGGGCCAGGAGTAACGTATCAACGCATACAGGTCAATCGAGACAAAGTGCTGTGCAGTAGTTAGACTGACTATCGATTACCCCCATTGGCTTTATCCATTAGCCCCAGATCGTCGTTGCCCATAAAATCTATTTAAACTATCTTTCGTCTCTCTGATAGCCATTCGATGTACCAATTACGACCACGTTTTCCCGCATTATCATCACTCAAGCGTCTATCTAAACCTTCACTACCGGCTTCTTCTTTATTGCTTAACTCAAATTCGGCAACTCGCAGTCCTCACCCCGCAAAACACAACCCCAGTTTCAACACTCAAGCTTATTCCAAGTTCAGCATGGGTAGCACTCAGGACATGATCCCGGGAAAGCCGGTCCTATTCTTGTTAGACTCTTCCTTTCTTCGTTCATGACGCTGTGGCTAATTTCAATACAGTGATATTGACAACTGCCTCTACCCGAGAAGTAAGCTTCAGCAAAAGTAGACATCCAGTACAGTTTCAATCTAACAGTGCGCGCACAGGCTCCAAGGTCCATGACCTGATGGCTGATCTCATTGACGAGTACTTCTCAAAACATCTGGAGCTTCCTTGGGATGAAGCGGTCAAACTGCACAAGGAGTATTACACCAACTATGGCCTGGCCATTGAAGGACTCGTGCGACACCATCAGATTGATCCGCTCGACTACAACGCGAAAGTGGATGATGCTCTACCCCTCGAAGGCATCATCAAGCCTAATCCTGAGCTACGTGAGCTTCTCGAGGACATCGACAAGTCCAAGGTTATCGTGTGGCTTTTCACGAACGCCTATGTAAACCATGGCAAGCGAGTGGTCCGCCTCTTAGGCATTGAGGACATCTTTGACGGCCTCACTTACTGTAACTATGCAGAGCAGCCCATGCTCTGCAAGCCTGACCCCCGCATGTATGAGAAGGCCATGCGCGAAGCGGGTATCGAACGAGTGGAGGATTGTTACTTTGTCGGTAGGTTTCCTCGTGTCTATGCCACGACCTTGTCTAACCTTCATAGATGACTCCGGCTTGAACTGCGCAAAAGCAAAAGAATTCGGCTGGACTGCAGCCCATCTTGTCGAGGAAGGAGTGCCTGCCCCCAAGACTCCAGTTTCGCAATACCAGATCCAGCACCTGCGAGAACTGCGCAACATCTACCCCCAGTTCTTCAAGTCTACATCCAACTAAATCATATATAGAATTGGAGTCAGGCGTCCTTTACGAGCCATATGGCGTGCAGCGGATTATGGGATAAAATAATAGATAGATGGTGGCGTTCCAGGTGCTCACTAGGTTGAGATACCTTTGTATTAGGAACGTTGAACGAACATATCAAAAGCTCGTTTACACAAACTGAACTACCTTGTTTCCGCCAGTTTTCCGAACTCCCTAACTCCGCGCTGTAGATCGATAAATGGTTCAAAGCTGTGATCAAGGTCTTCGGATGCTGCGAATCACACCATCTAGTTCAGCCAGTATCTGATCTTTCTCTTTGATCGCTTCTTGACGTTGGGCTTCGGCGACCTTTAGATCTTCTTCGAGCTCCTTTATGTATCTCTCTTGGTCCATCTCACTGTTGTCTAGGCCAGGAAGTGACGATATAAGCACCTCGATCTGCTGCTCCTTGATAATGAGATCCTGAGCTAGCTCTACCATACCAGCACGGAATTCGTCTGGAGGGAGGGAATCGACTGGTTAATAGTTAGTGACTTTATCTTTACAGGGGGGTTGTGGTCGCATACCCTCTTTTGGGATATCTTTGACTTCGCGGATTTTATCATTTGGACCAAGGATTTCAAGGTCATGTCGCTTGTTTACATAGTGAAGACATGCGACAAACTGTTGGGCCAGCTACAGAACAAACATATCAGCAAAGATGCATCAAAGAAAAAAAGGCCTAATACAAACCTGATCTAAACCATCCTGGAGCTGCGTTAAGCGGTCACCCATGATTACGGCTGTTGAGCTCGGGAACTTTATTAAACAAAGCCTCTGTAACAAGAAGATTGTCCTGAGCTTCACTCATACTTTGCCTTAGAGGAATGCCCCGTCACGTGGAGATGTGACGGAAGTCGGGCAATCAACAATCCGCCGCGAAGTTTGGACAACTAGGTACCTAGGTACCTAGGTAGTAGCTCCATCGTGCCGGGGCTAGGGGGTGGGTTCCTTGCCTTAGGGAAGTGAACACCGTTGTCTCTGGCAAACTATGACATGATTGGCACGGCATGGTCCAAGTGGCATCAACACCACCTATGTTTGTTCTTTCTCAAGTTTATTCTCTCCCAAACTTACTTCACTTTTCATGCGATTTTCTCTTGTCTTCTTCTATTCTTCTTCTCAAACCCAACTTGAACAAAACCCTTCATTACATTATTTGCCATTGATTAATCATTTACCATGTCTACTCCCCCTCCTCAGCCTGGCCCTCAGCCTGGGCCCGGCCAGATTCCCATGCCTCAACCCGGACAACGACCAACACCCGAGCAAATCCAGGCAATGCAGCGTCAACTTGCCATCGACGCCGAGAAGAACGGCATGACTGTCCCGGAGTTTATTGAACACATCAAGCGACAGGCCCAAGAACAAATGCGCATGCGAGCGCAACAGGCACAGCAGCAAGGCGGTGGTCATGATCATGACCACTCTCACGCTCACCCTCACCCACAGCAGCAGCAGGGTCGCTCCCAGCCTATCACCCCAGGACCTCCCAACCCAAAAGCCCTCGCTCTCGCTGCATTCCTCCGTGGCCAGGATCTCAAGCCCAGAACAGTTATCCTGAACGGCGAGCGAAAGGACATGTTCCGAGGTATGTGCCAGCGCAATGATTTGGCATGGTTCAAAACTAACACCACGCAGTCAAGCGAGCCCTCCGAGCCCTCCAGTCCCCCGCTTACGAGAAGGCCCGTAAGAAGAACCCCCTTCTTCCCGAAATCACCGACCGAGCCTCTCTCGAGAACACCTTCAAGTTGCTGCCTCTGAGTATGCTTGCGCTTCGAGTTTCGAAGATTGAGCCCCAAGCAGGCCCCAATGGCAAGAAGCCTAAGCGTGTCAAGGGTCAGTGGACTGTCAAGGTCGAACCACAGCAGGAGGCACAAGACGACATGTACTATGCTTGGTTGTGGGAAGGCAGTCAGCTCAAGCGAAAGATTTATGCTGGTCTCGCCCTCCTCGCCATTTTTGCTATTGTCCTGTACCCTCTTTGGCCTCTGGTGTTGCGCCAAGGTGTCTACTACCTCAGTTGGGGTCTCCTGGGTCTCCTTGGACTGTTCTTCCTCATGGCCATCTTCCGTGTTATTCTTTTCTGCATCACATATTTCACCAACTCTCCTGGTCTTTGGCTCTTCCCCAATCTGTGGGAGGACGTTTCTTTCATGGACAGTTTCAGACCTGTTTGGGCTTGGCACGAGGTCAGTAACACCACGATTCAAAGTGAGATGACAAAAACTAACAAGAATGTAGACTGAGAAAAAGAAGAAGAAGAAGAAGTCGACCGCGGCTGTCCCTGGAACCAGCGTCAACCCTGCCTTGGCAGGCGCCACTGGTCTTGCGCCCACCAGCGCAACCACAACAGGAACAGACACTCAGGTTAAGACTGGCGACGTGCAGCAAAGGCATTACGAGGCACCCAGAGTCGAGGAACTTGAGGACGATGCTTGAGTGGTGTAGCAGAGTGTGTTTCGATGACGGCGTTTTGAAAGTTGTAATAGTAGCATGGTATCTCTCTCTACATTTCGGACCACAATGAAAAGAACAAGCAGCTTTTGTGAGCGCAGACATGAATTATGTGTTTGGGTGAATGATTGTCGAATTTCTATATTATAAAGCAAACCGAAGCACCTCGCCGGCAAGTATCCATCCCTTGAAATAGCAATATCGAGTCGCCTCGCTCCCCTCCTCTCATTGCAAGAGAGCCTCTACAGCGCCTTCAAGACGCAAGCAATCGATCCTTGCACATTGCATAGTTTCCGCAACCTCTGTGTCGTCTTTAGAACCCCTCCACGGCTACAACGCCAGGTGTTTCCAGAAGAAGGTGCCATCTTTGAGCTCACCGTTGGGACTTAGACCATATTTGGGGATCTGGCCAAGCTCAACATACCCGAGCTTTTTGTATACCTCTTCTGCAGGGCTCCCCGTCTCAGTATCAAGAAGGAGAATAGTTCGCCCTCTCTTTGTGGCCTCGGTCTCGAGCGCGGACATTAGAGTCCTGGCACCTCCCCTTCCGCGGAAAGCCTTGTGGACAAGCAACTTCTCGACGACGCCGCGGAACAGTCCTGTTTCTGAAGAAGGCATGTAAAGCATGACAACGCCCATAACGTCGGGCCCTTTCGGGCGAGCTCCTGGTTCCGTCTCGTTGAGAAGGATGAAGATGAGTCGTTTCTCGTCTGCAACTTCGGCGATGCGCTCTTTCCACCATGCAAGAAGCTTCTCATGAGACAAAGGCGGGAGGAATTCCGCAATGGTACGGTCGTGAGTGATACATGAGGCGTGGATGGCAGCAAGATAGGGAATCAAGTGGCCGTGTTGACCTGGCGAGAAGAGGGCCACTGTTCCTGACTCTGTCATTTCGACGACTGTTCCCACTTCTGTCATGTAGAAATTGTTTGATTATTCGGGTGGGCGGTTGTGTAAAAAGTTGCGAGGGACAGCGATGGTTCACAAGAGAATAAGTCGTGTCTCAGTAGTGTACAAAGCTTTGTTGAGTACCGCATCTGATGGTGCAAGATTTGTTGCCTGAAAGCAGTATCGAATACTTTTACTTGGTATTGTCTGAACAAGATTAGATTCGGGTTATCCGATGTAGGAGGTCAAACTCAAGCTAAACTGACCTTCTTGGACTAAGTAGTCTACTCGTTTGAGGAGTGGGAGAGCTTTTAGGGTAGGAAGTTTTGGACAAGTTAAGTAAAGAAAGGTGCAAGTTTGTTTAGATGATGGCAAGTGAATCGGGTTAAGTTCAAAGATTATACCCCAGACTTTTCGAACCAAGTCTTGTTGATTAGGTAAATACAAGACAAGACAAGTTAATCACGATGTGATGACTAGTTACCTAGGTAGGCAGGTACCCAGATTAAGATGAGATGTGCTCGGTTCGGGTGTGATTCAGTGATTTCAACTTGTACCTGTCTGCAATATGCAGGGAATCTCCATACTAATCTCACCTCAGGAAAACCTGCAACCACTACAAGATAGAACCCTTTCCAGCGGGTTGGTGTCGACCCTGAGGATGGACCCATTTAAATTGATGGATGCTACTCTGTACTGTACCGCCGCGCCGGGTAATTGTAGGCAGTTTAACTAGGTAGGTATCTAACGTTAGGTACCTAGTTATCGCTTCCATCCTTTTAGTTCCCGTCATGAACCGACTTTGCCTTTTCTTTTTCGACACCCTCAAGGTCGAAATGGATGTATTGAATACTCTGACTTTCCCTTTCTTTACCCCGTGGGATCGTCAAGAGGGTTGCACGCCACGATTACCACTGATTCAACAGAATAAATGGCGCATTGACGGATCTGGCAGGTTCATTTAGATTGATGGGTTGGGTTGACTTGTAACAACGAGATAGGTACCTACCTACCTTAGGTAGTAGTTAAATCATGAACAAGACCACGACTCATCATTCATTCATGGGTTGATGAAACAAAGACGGGACGGGACGGGAGCTTCACAGCAGGTTTCCGGTTGCTAATTGGTATATGTATAAACAGTCACAGTGGATAGATAGCATGGATCTGTCGAATACCACGACAGCAAAGACAATATCAGCCCATCGTCAGCTGGTCTCTTTTTCTTACACCGAGTCATGCCTGGCTGTGTTTGTAAATGTTGATGTTGACTTTGCTTTGTCAGTTGACTGGTGATGAAGCTACCATCAGCGTCTAATACCAACAGGCTATTTATCTATTCACTACAAGACCTTCCAGAGAGTTAGAATGACCTGGTTAATCACAGTCGGTCGACTAGTGTAACGTACCGAAATGTACATGTGACAGTTCGGCAGATTGTTATTAACTTAACCTCATGGGTTTGCCTGCATCGGAGTAGTAGGGCTGTTCGGGTTTGAACTTCGGCAATCAACTGTGACTGTTTAACGCGGTCGAATGAATCCGATCACGGGGTTAATGGTTGATAGTAAAAGTTGACTCGATTTGACTCTTTGATCACCTATTCACGGTATTCCTATAACTATATATTCCAGAGGAGATTACAAACTTGTCAATTTTATCAAATAAAACAATATCCTATAAGTACCGCTACCAACTATACACAACTTTGAAAACCGTCAACATGTGCAACATTACCTGCACCATCACCAAATGCATGGAATGTTATGCAATACTTGAAAGGTCTTGGGGTGCTACGATACCCTGCCGGAGCATGACCGAGAATGGCTTCTGCAATACTAACCCTGATATATTTACAACTACAGTTTGGGGAAGCAGTGATAAATGTAGTGATTGCATCAAGAAGAAGGAGGAAGAGGAGTTGGAGGAGGCTCGGAGAGCGTGGGGTTTTGGTAGGTAGAGCGTTTTAATGCTTCGGCCATGAGGCTTCAAGAGTGTGATATGGCAGATATATCAAGATGCCAACAGTTAGTAATAAGTAGTTTTAACTAGAAACACTGATTCAGTAACCTATTGGTGTACATGAACTAAAAGTGAATAGCTGCTCTTGTCCTCGGTAGTTAACTACCTGTTGTCTTGCTACAACTGTCTACATACGTAGTACATGGAGTTGTCCTTGTAACCCCACAACTCTTAGTCAATGTTCCAATGAATGGCACGAGATGCTTGCTCTTTTTGTCCAATGATGAGTATTTATAGATCACTGCATAGACAACAAACCATGGAAGTCCGGCTCTGGCCAAAAGTACGGATACCAAAGCTTCAGTGATTATCTATTGGCTGTCCACTTTACGCCCATTCCGAGACCAAATCGTCATCATTCAGCTCCCCTCCTCTCCCCCACTTCAGATTAGAGCTTCCAAGCTTAGCTCTCTCATGCTCATGGCGTCAGCTTGTCAGCATCACTGAGTGACAAACCCAACTCCATTCTTTTTTTTTTTGCTTAAATCCACTTGTCCCTTGGCTCAAGCTAGTCTATTCTATCATATACATTGTCTATTACCTATTCATAAGAGCATTTTGATTCCTGTTCTCACTCTTCCTACCCTGCATCTCACCGCCGAGGTCTTGGACACGTTGAGAATATGGACTTCTTCAAGAAAATCGGCGAGCATGTTGAGAATGCTCTGAAAAAAGACGACGATGATGATGAGAAGCAGCAGAAGCAGCAGCAGCATTCTCAATCCCAGTCTCATGGGGGGCAAACCCAGCAATCCTATGGACAGCCCAACTACGGAGAACATAGCCAGCAATCTTATGGGCAATCCAGCTATGGGGGACAGGCCCAACAGTCATATGGGCAGTCCAACTATGGAGGTCAAAGCCAGCAGTCATATGGACAGTCCAATTATGAAGGCCAAGGCCAGTACGGCGGTGGTCAGTCGTATGGCCAGCCTCAAGGCTACAACGAACCACAAGGCCATGGTTATTCGCAAAGCCAGGGCCAATACGGGCAATCTCATGGGGGCTACGGGAACCAAAGCCAGTCCCAGGGAGGCTACAACAGGCCTGAGAGTAGTGGTCGCCCACAAGAAGAGGATAAGCATCATCAAGATAGCTCACACGATGCTGCCGCCCAGTATCTTCAGAGACAACAAGCTATTAACCGCTATCGTTCATTTGCTGGGGAATCTACGGGAAATGTGAAGTGGTATGTTGATGGTGCCTCGTACTTCTGGGCTGTCTCCCAGGCTATCGAACGTAAGTTTCAGCAACAAACAAAAATATTTATGGCAATCTCTAACATTATTTTCGTGTCAAGAGGCCAAAGAAAGTATCTACATCCTTGATTGGTGGTTGAGTCCTGAGTTGTATCTTCGTCGTCCCCCGGCCAAAAACGAACAATACCGTCTAGATCGCATGTTGAAGGCCGCCGCAGAACGAGGCGTGAAAGTCTACTGCATTGTGTACAAGGAGGTAGCAGCAGCTTTGTCGCTTGATAGCTCCCATACGAGGACTGCTCTTGAGGCACTTCATGAGAATATTCGTGTCTTCAGACATCCGGACCACTATCCCACAGGCTACGACTTCCAACGCGAATTAGGCAAGTCAGTCAAAGCCCTGACTAGTTTCGACTTGTTCAAGGCTTCGGGAGATGCCCTCAAGGCTGTTTACGGTACTGCTGGTGATGTTGTGCTGTATTGGGCGCATCACGAGAAGCTGCTGGTCATCGACAATGGAAAGATAGGTTTCATGGGAGGACTGGACATGTGTACGAACCCGCCCTTTTTACCAATAGGAATTTATGCTAACGAGATCAATCTTAGGCTTTGGTAGATGGGATACAAGCAGTAAGTTGCAGGTCTTCAAATATTCGTGGTTCATACTGACAAACTTGAACAGGCCACCCCATTGCTGATGCTCACCCGGGTAACCTGGATGAAATCATCTTCCCAGGACAAGACTACAATAACGCTAGGTACGTTGAACTACGAGATAAGACTGCAGTTTGCTAAATTTCTATACAGAGTGTATGATTTCGCCAATGTGAAGGACTGGGACCAGAACCAGCGTAAGTCAATTCTTCTCACAACTTTCACCACATGATAAGAATGACAGCTAATATGCTGTAGTTGATCGTACTAAAAGTTCACGCATGGGTTGGTCGGATGTCACTCTAAGCATGAATGGTCCCATCACTCGTGACATGGTTGACCACTTTGTTGATCGATGGTGAGAAATCGTATCGTATCGCCAAACTCGACAATAACTCACTGTGAATAGGAACTTTATCTTTAAAGACAAGTACAAAAAGAAGAACCCTGGAAAGTACCATGCGCTTGAACTTCCTCCACGAGGCCCTTCCGGTGGTGGAGATCGACGATCCAGAGGTGAAGACGACCACTTGGGTGGTTTGACCGAGCAATTCAGCCGTGGCATGAACAGACTCAGATCATTTGGAGAACATGATGCTCCGCGACACAGTGATCGCGAACACGACTCTCGAGGTGGCAATATGCCTCACATTCAGATGATTCGAAGGTATTTCATCTCACTTCCAATTGTTCCACAGCTAATAACATGATATAGCTGTGCTGAGTGGTCATCCGGCCATCCAATTGAGCGTTCTATCCAGACTGCCTACATCCAGTCGATCAGCGATGCCAAGCATTTCATTTACATTGAGAACCAGGTATACCGCCCCATTCTTTGGCAAGCCTGTACTGACATTCTAGTTCTTCATCACTGCTACCGACGACAAGCAAAGGGTTGTTAAGAACAAGATCGGTGCTGCGTTGGTAGACCGGATCATCCGTGCCGATCATGAAGGCCAGCCATTCCACGTCTGGGTTCTTATGCCTGCAGTCCCAGCATTCGCTGGCGATCTTCACGATGACGGCGCTCTAGGAACCCGAGCTATTATGGAGTTTCAGTATGACTCTATCAGCCGTGGTGGCTACAGTATCATCGAGAAGCTTCTTAAGGCGGGCATTCGTGATCCTAGTAGATACATCGGCTTCTACAACCTTCGCAACTTTGACCGCATCAATACTTCCAAGACAATGGCCGAAGCAGAAGCCCGCACTGGCGTCTCTTATGAAGATGCTCGAAAACAGAAAGATCGTGAACTGGGAGGTTACCCAGACCATAGCTCTGAAAGGGCGGCGCCTGAGGAATACCAAGGGAGCCGTGGCGATTTCTCCAGTCCTCGACAAAGTGGCGGTTACCAAAGCCGAGAGTACGGAGGCCGATCCGAACGAGACGAGTACCATCAGGGATCTCAACGTGGCTACAGTGGCAGTAACAGAAGACAGGACGAGGACCAGCGCGGGGGACATTCAGATTCCAGGTACGGCAGACGCGGTAGTGATAGCGATGACGATCGTCGGGGAGATTACAGCCGTGGAGGACACTCTGAATACCGCGGAGGCAACAGGAGAGGCAGCGATAGCGACGGTGACCGACGGGGAGATTACAAACGTGGAGGCAACAGGCGAGGCAGCGATAGTGATGATGACCGACGTCGTGACAACTATGGCCAACCCCAGGGGGATCCTTACGGGCATCCACGAGCTGACCCAAGCTTTGCAAGACAAGGAGGTTATTCTCAACATGACTCCGAGTCTCAGTACAATAGACGCAACGATGATAGCGATGATGAAAGGAGAGGCGGCAACTATGGAAGACAGCCCCAGCCTGATCCTTATGGTCACCCTGGAGCCGATCCTCGTTTTGCAAGGCCACAAGGAGGCTACTCGCAACAGGGCTATGGTGGTGGACGAGATGAGTATCAAGGTGGTTACTCGCAGCAAAGCCACGAAGGTCGTTCTGACTACGACCGACCCCCTCGCCAGGAATATTCCAGCTCTTCTCGCTACGATGATCGACCGCAGAGTCAGGAATATCAAGGACAAGGACGCTACTCCGGCTCTTCAAGCCACGACAACAGACCTCAGCAGCAATCTTACCAGCAGTATCAGCAGGGAGCAAACCAAGTGGCGGACCGCACTCTCGATACCATCAGTGCTTGCTACATGGACCAAGGTCCTCGTGTCACTGATCTTCGCTGGGAAGGCAGCCCCGAGGATGAGATCAACGCTTTTGTTTCTGAGGAGTTGTACATTCACAGCAAGTTGCTCATCATCGACGACCGTCTCGTAATTTGTGGTTCAGCCAACTTGAACGATCGTTCCCAGCTCGGAGATCATGACTCTGAAATCGCCGTGGTTATCGAGGACCCCACCCCTTGCGAGTCTTATATGAATGGACGTCCATACACGGCCTCTCGTTTCGCCGCTTCTCTGCGTCGATACCTCTTCCGCAAGCATCTAGGCCTCATCCCCAACCAGCGCTGGGACCAGCCTGATCAGAACTGGACGCCTGTTGATCGCGACCCCAACAGCTACGACTGGGGTTCCCCGGCCGATCTCCTCGTCCGTGATCCTCTGCACCCAGACTTTCACCGTCTCTGGACCAACACAGCTCGTGTCAACACTGAGACATTTGACCGGGCATTCCACCCTGTTCCCACTAACAAGGTTAGAACCTGGAAGGACTACGACTCCTTCTTCAGTCAGTACTTTATCATTCCAGGCAAGAAGGACCAGGATATCAAGGCGGAGATGAAGAAGGGCAAGGTTGAGTACGGCCATATCGTGCAGTCCGAGTTCCCTGGTGGTGTACAAGAAGTGAAGCAATGGCTTTCTCGCATTCGTGGCACGCTTGTTGAAATGCCTCTTGATTTCTTGGTCGATGCTGGAGATATCGCAAAGGAAGGTTTGGCGCTCAACAGTCTCACTGATGTGCTTTACACTTAATTCGAGTTACATATCAAAGGTGTCTCTTGGGCAAGGGAATAATACATTGAGGCCCTTTTCGATAGTCAGGTTAACTATAGGTGAACGAATATGCAAAACAACATGGTTTTCATTGCTTGGGCTGTAGAAGATTTCCCCTGCCGTTAGCTACTACTGCCTTCTTCGACCAAGACAGAAGCTAAAATAAAGCAATTGTGTAGAGAACTCAATTGTATTGATATGGTCTTTGGTTGATACAAGGATAAATGACACACAAAAGCAAATGATATTCCCACTACCGCGGCAACAAATTCAAAGCAATAGCTATCAAACCAGAACTCCGCAATTCAATAACACATTGCCAAAACATCCTATCGCGACCCGTCCCAGAAACCCCTTTATAATTGATCTTTTTAGTAGTAAGTGACACGACTCTGCTCTGACAAGAACCGATTCTTTTAATCGGACTTGGCGTTGCCATTCTGACCAAGGAGTCCATCCTTGAGACCCATGTTATCATCCCGGAAGAAAGTGCCGCGAGATCGTCGAGTGCGGTTACGGAACCAAGAGTAGAGGCCAAAACCAACAGCAAAGACAAAGGCAATGGACAAGAATGGGTGGTCGACAAAGTTCATCTTGATGTCAAAGAAAAACTTGGCGAAAGAGCCAATGGTGTACTTGGGAGAAATTGGGTTGGGGCCGTAGACGATTTTGTCAAGGGTGTCCATGATCGAGGTGTGGCTAACCATGATCTGGTTGCCGGTAGGAGTAGTGTCCCAGAACTTGTGTCGCTGCGAAATTGTCAGTACACGGCCAATCTTGACTGAGGTTGTGGAATCTTACATCTTCTTCGTTGATGATGACACGCTCACCGTCTCTCACGTCAAGGTTATAGGTGCTAGCAATCCACCTCTGCCAAAAGATGCCATCAACCCAGGCAAAACCAACCTCCTGGCGACGGGTAGAGTCCATATCAATCTTGATAGCCTTGGCATTGCGAAGACCACGTTGATCGTCACGGCTTTGAGCCTCTTCAATTCTCATCTGCTTGGCATCTCGGAGCTTCTTACGCTCGAGCTGAAACTCCTGAACCTGACGATCCACCCACTCATTTGCAGCGTTCTTGAGCTCCGAGATGGAGTTTTGAAGACGGTCTTCATCATCACGGTTAAGAATGGCAAGCACAACCAGCTTGTGGTTCATAATCTGCTTGGCGTTGATGGCAGTCATTTCAGGAACGAGAGGGAGCCATGTGGACTTCATCCACGAAACCAACGAATCGACATCTCTCATCTCATCGGGTGTGATAGGAGTATAGTAGGTCGCACGGCCCTCTCGGGAGACTAAGAGCCTGGGCCAAGTTGTGATCTTGAATCGGTTGTACAGCTCGGGGTCGCTTGTTTTGACGATCTTGCCTCGTCCGATAAGGTTGAGTGGTAGAGCGTCTAGTGCTTTGAAATCCTCGGTCGTAGTGGCGTGGTCATAGAAGTAAACAAACAAGACTTCCTCGGTCTTTTCGAGCTCCTTGAAGCTCTCGGCATCAACATCAAGAACGCCACCTGCAACCTCAAGCGCCCCCTCGGCATAAGCAACAAAGTCTCCGACCCCGCGAAGACCCTTGTACTCGGCCTTTTCCGCGCCGTTAACAAAGTAAATGGTCGGGAACGCCTTGACACCCATTTGTGTACAAAGCTTATGATCAGCCTCACAGTTGACCTCGCCGATGTTGAGTTTGCCCTGCATTTTCTTGGCCAGTTGTTGCCATGTGGGAGCCATGGCTTTGCAGTGAGAGCACCAAGGCGCGTAGAACTTGATGAACCAGGGATCCTTCGAGTTTGTAACCAGGGTGTCAAAGTTTTCGGGAGTCAGAGGAGCGCTGATACCCTCCAGGTTATACTTGGGTGTAGAATCCTGGGCCTTGGGTTTCTTAAGCATCTGACCGGTGCTGGGAACTTTCCAATCGGCACCAAACGGGTTCTTGTTCTCATCCTGAACGGTCTTCTCAATTGCCTCGGCCTTATCAGACTTGTCTTCGTCTTTGGGCATTTTGGTGACATCATCAAGAGATTTGTCTTCGGTTTTACTAGCTGGCTCCTCGGCAGCCTTCTCAGCAACGACATCGAGGGGCTTCTCAGCTTCAACCGCAGCCTTTACGGGTGCTTCTGCCTCCTTCTTCTCGACTGAAGACTCTGCAGGCTTCTCGTCAGTTTTTGGGGCAGGGAAGACCTTGTCACCAGGGTTAGGTAATTCAACGAGTTCGGGTCGACCAGGATGTGTTTTGGCAAGCGCTTTTTCGATCGTTGTCGTCAATACTGTCATATTCTTAATTCCGCGTAAGGACTCAAACACCTTGCCATCTTCGTAGAGGATTGAAGTCGGGTATGACTGGATTTCATGCTCCATACAGAAGTCATAGTAGGCAACACAGTTTACAGTGCCGAAAGCAAAGTCGTAATACTTTGTGAATGTGGCTTCCGGATCGTCGACTTGGGGCTTCGAGGTATAGTAGAATTCGTAGAGAGTCTGGAAAGTCGGGGCAAACCTGGTACAGTGCTTGCAGTAGGGACTGAGATCTCGTAAGTACACCAACCATGGCCAATTGCAGATGCAACGTACCTAAAGTGTTTGACCATTAGGAACTTGTTCTTCTTGGTCTGTTCCTCCCAGTTTGCAGGAGTCAATTCAAGCAATGACGGTACCGTCTTCCCATTAAAGACTGAAGGCTCTGACACGGGATTCTTGATCTCGTCGGCCAGAACAAACGCCGACAACCCCGCGAGGGTCGCGAGCGGAGAGAAACGCATGCTGGGCTAGAAGTGCCGGGGCAGGTATGAGATTTGTAAATCGCCGGAGGGTCGTAGAAGTGG
Source organism: Fusarium poae (assembly GCF_019609905.1). Lineage (NCBI taxonomy): Eukaryota > Fungi > Ascomycota > Sordariomycetes > Hypocreales > Nectriaceae > Fusarium > Fusarium poae. The sequence continues at coordinate 5,224,715 of NC_058401.1, read as the reverse complement.
TCGGTTGCAGGACGTCCGTATTCAAATATTTGCCGAGACTCGAGGAACAAGGTAGGCTATGCAGAAAAACGCGAGACAACAAGAAGCAGGCAGTATCGGGCCAGATTATGTGGTAGAGTGATTAGCCACTGGCGATCGTCTGGGGGTCAAGGCTCAGGTTGGTTGAAGTTATACCAGATACATAAAAGAAAAAGAGGGAACGACCAGAAAACAATCGTACAATCGCGCTCACCAGGCGCGAAAGTAGATGGTGATGACGAGGAGCAAGAATAAGAATAGAGGAAAAGGAACAAAGAGGAAGAGAGACAGAGAGAGTTTACTTAGTCTAGTATTCAGGAGGCGCATTCAACTTCGAGACCACGTTCTGTATCGGAATTCGACGCCACAGGAGAGGACCCTGCTAAGCCACTCCACTTCCTCCACTGAACCTGAACTTGCGGGAGCTTGCCGCTTGTCCATCTTGGGTTTGGGAGATTTTGCTCCAAGTGAGTTGATGGTAAGCTTAGATACCCACGTTCAAGGAAGCTTACCTAGGTATTAGTCTAGTTAACTAATGTAGGTATGCAATGGCTTTTCATCGATATGTGTTCACTTTTGCATTTGTAAGTGTTGATATTGAAGTTTACCAGTTCGCCAATAGATTATCAGTGGTACCTGCCTTAATAAGTTGCGTCCCACTTGTAGGTTGATCAACGACAAGGGCAGGAGCTAATAAAGGAAGGGGAGCCTAAATAGAAGTAAAGATAGATAACTTTACGCAAACCATCATCTTAAAAACACAACGGGTTGAGGAATCTGATACCGTCAATTTCACTATAGTCAAGGGTATTATCTCCGAGATACACAGGCCAGATTTATTTCCCGACCTCGCACATGGTTCTTGCTTCACGAACAACCTTCCGGTCCATCACGAGCTTCTCAGCTGGCATTTGTTGGTGTGGTACAGTGCAAATTCAACCCCGTCTCGAATTCTTACAACTTTATCGTGGTGGTTTCCGTTCGACCAGATCAGTTCGGCAGACTTTATCGACGATACCAGACTCCCAGTTTGATACAATGGATCGTCCTGCCAAGCGTCAGCGATCAACAGAGTTCAAAGTCCATGCACCCGAATCACTACAGCGGTCCATAAGTCCCCCAAGAAAGAGGGCCCGCAAACCAGCTGCGATACAATCTCCTTGGCAGTTGACATGGATTCAGGACCTCCCAGAAAGTGAGAATAAGGATGCAGTGAGCCTTCGAGACTTATTGGGCGATCCCCTCATCTCAGAATGCTGGGAGTTCAACTTCCTGCATGACATTCCCTTTTTGATGAATGCATTTGATCCTGACACACGCCATCTTGTCAATGTTCACTTGGTTCATGGCTTTTGGAAACATGAAGATGAAAACCGCATAGCGCTGGAAGTAAGTCTAGCAGTAATTGTGGACGGAGCCTCCAAAACGTCGTCTCAAGGCTCGCGTATGGGCCACTTGCTAACTATAATCAGAATGCAGCTGCAGAATTCAAGAATGTCCGTATTCATATTGCTCCTATGCCTGAGATGTTCGGGACTCATCATTCCAAGATGATGATTCTGTTTCGACACGATGACACCGCCCAGATTATCATTCATACCGCCAACATGATCCCAAAAGACTGGACTAACATGACCAATGGTGTATGGAAATCTCCATTGCTTCCCAAAATTACAAACATTCAAGGCCTTACGTCCTCCCCAGACGACTTCCCTGTCGGTAGTGGAGATCGCTTCAAAATCGATCTTTTAAACTACCTGAGGTCTTACGATAAGCGCAAGATGATCTGTAAGCCTCTGGGCGACAGGCTCAAAGAATACGATTTCTCAACTGTCAAGGCCGCGCTCATCGCAAGTGTGCCGGGCAGGCACAATGCGCACGACATGTCGGAAACATCTTGGGGCTGGGCCGCTTTGAAAAGATGTCTGCAGCATGTCCCATGTCATCAACATGGTGATTCAGATATTGTCGTGCAAGTATCTTCAATCGCCACACTAGGACCAAAAGATGATTGGTTACAAAAGACCCTTTTCGATCATTTGGGTCGCTGTAAGAATACGAGTCTCGGGCGGCCCAAGTTCAAGGTTGTGTTTCCCACGGCAGATGAAATACGACGGTCGCTGGATGGATATGCATCAGGTCTTTCGATACACACAAAGATCCAATCACCACAACAAGCAAAACAATTGGAATATCTCCGCCCAATCTTTCATCATTGGGCCAACGATTCGCCTAATGGCGCCAGTGGGTTCAATCTACGTTTATGTCTCGAGTCACAATTAACGACTTGTAGAACTTTCCGACAGCCCCTCACATGAAAGTGGCCGCAAGAGGGCAGCGCCACATATCAAGACCTATATTCGATCAAATGAATCGTACATAGACTGGGGTCTTCTCACATCTGCCAATATCTCGAAGCAGGCCTGGGGCGAAGCAGCTCGTTTCACAGGTGAAATGCGCATCGCATCATGGGAGGTTGGAGTATTGATATGGCCAGAGTTACTCGAGCCAGGCTCAGTCATGGTAGGTACTTACAGAACAGATGTGCCGGACGTCGCACAAAGCTCAATGGAAGACGAAGAAAGTCTTCCCATAATTGGATTGCGAATACCGTACAACACTCCATTGCAACGCTACACGAGTGATGAGGTACCTTGGGTCGCGTCAATGTCACATACAGAGCCTGACTGGGCGGGGCAACCTTGGGGTTGATGGATGGGATCATGGCACTTGAAGTCATGATAGGGCTGCGGGCTTGTCTGAGGACTCGGCCAATCGTTTGACACAAGATGCTTGTCTTGGGTCTAGCACAAGAGCCTCATTCTTCTCGAGCCAAGCATTACGAAACGAACCACAAGACCTCGTTGACGATCCACCCCCGCATCTTATCAAGTGGCTGAGATAAATCCATCATGACATTGTGCATCCAAGATTGGAAAATTGCATGTCTTTGACCAGAACTGGTAAGACTCCACTGGTAAGGATTGGGTAGCCTTTCCGGCATTCGAATGGCGCCTTTCGCCGCGACAAGGCGGGTCTTTGTCAACGCTAGCTTGAAAAGTCCAGCCGAAGACTCTTTTTAATCGGGTCTAGTGATTGACTACAACTATTCATACCTATACAGAGTAGTCTACAGCCTCCTCTCGTTCTGTTCCCGTCACTTCTCTTCTTTTACTCCTCTCTAATCTCTTGCAATCTGCGTATTGCTCTCAGTACATGCTGGGGTGAACAGCACAATTGAACTCATCTTAATCGCATTGTACCACCGAACTTTTCCTCACTCCGCAAACTGAACTAGTGGCGTGCCTTGTCGTACTCTGAGCAAAGTCTTTTTTCGCGTGATCATACAGGAGTTTTCGGGCCTCCATTTACCTGGCAGGCGATTACAGCTGAAGTGGCCGTGAGAGTTGAACATGGATCCAATAGGAAGGGGAGCAGGAGTTTCGCCATACGGCACTCCGCGTGGTTCTGGCGCTCATCCTGCGTTATCTTCTTCATGGCGAGTGGGCTCACCTCTAGCTGAGGCTGCGCTGGCTGCAGACCTTGCCGCATGCTCGGATGAGGAGTATGATGATAGTGCTATCGACGACGATGTCTCTGTATCTGATCTCCCGGGCGATCCAATTATGTATCGTCGTCCTAGCGGTGTTGCTTTTGGAGGCTCGCGGCCGATAATGAACCCTCAAATATATGATGAGCCAGGTTTGACGGCCTTAGAAAGGAAACAGTCTCGTAACGCTGAGCGCAGCCTACTTCGGGACAACCATGTTCTCCCGCCAAAGCACGGGCACCGTCGGCAAGATGGTTTCTTCTCTCGTGTCTACCAACGTCTTTTTAGCACGAAGATACCGCAGGACGAGGAACAAGCGCCTATTGTTTCAGTGCAGCCTCATAGCGAAACGGACCCTCTCTTGAGTTCCAGAGTTGATGCTGTATCGTCTGGGCACCTTAATGAAACATGGGATCATGCGGTGGCCGAGCATCGAATCAAGACCACCTGGCAACGTGAAGCGAAGACTATCGCAAGCTATTCTGCGCCCCTCATCGTCACCTTCCTCTTGCAATACTCGATTAATGTCACCAGTATCTTCGCCGTCGGGCGAATTGGTAAACTTGAACTAGGTGCTGTGTCATGTAAGTTCATCAGCAATCAATAAAACAGAGGTGAAAGAAGACTAACCCATCCAGTGGCCAATATGACTGCGGCTATTACTTGCCTGGCGCCTTTCCAGGGCCTTGCTACTTCTCTTGACACTTTGTGTGCACAGGCTTATGGATCTGGCCACAAGCATCTTGTTGGACTGCAGTTCCAGCGAATGACTTGCTTCTTATTCGTACTTGCTGTGCCAGTTGCCGTGTTTTATTGGTTTTCTGAAGGCGTCATCAGAGCGCTTGTTCCGGAGCCCGAATCAGCCCGTCTGGCTGGCATGTACCTTCGGGTTATGATCTTCAGCATCCCAGGATTTATTCTCTTTGAAGGTGGCAAGCGGTTTACACAAGCCCAGGGCTTGTTCCGCGCCACGACGTATGTTCTCCTCATTGTTGCGCCCTTCAATGTCTTCCTGAGCTGGCTCTTGGTCTGGAAGTTGCAGTGGGGTTTCATCGGAGCTCCTGCAGCTGTCGCCATCAGCAACAACCTCCTCCCCATATTCCTCTTCTTGTATGTTCGCTTTATCAATGGTCGGCAGTGCTGGGGTGGCTTTAGTCGACGGGCTCTTAGCAACTGGTGGATTATGATTCGACTTGCTCTGCCTGGTATGATTATGGTTGAGGCAGAATGGCTCGCTTTTGAAATCCTGACGTTGATGGCGAGTCGATTCGGCCCAGAATATCTGGCTGCGCAGAGTGTTGTGACCACCATCACAACACTGTCGTATGAAATTCCATTCCCTATGTCTATTGCTGCCTCGACTCGCATTGCCAACCTCATTGGAGCTGGCCTTGTTGAACCGGCCAAGAAGACGGGTGTTGTGGCAAGTTTTGCTTGGAAAGACCTTCAAATTTACTTACTAACGTTATCCAGGCTTTCGTTGCCGCCTGTCTCATCGGAATGTTTAACCTTACTCTCTACACCACTCTACGCTATAAGCTACCTCTGTTGTTCACCAAGGACGAAGACGTTATCGAACTTGTTGCAGCAGTCATGCCTATCGTGTCAGTCATGCAGGTATTTGACGGACTTGCAGCAGGAGCCCACGGCTTGCTCCGAGGTATCGGGAAACAATCAATCGGTGGTCCCGCCAATATCCTCTCGTACTATGCCCTATCACTTCCTATCTCACTGGCTTTAGCTTTTGGTCTAGATTGGAAGCTGGACGGCTTGTGGATTGGAGTCACATGTGGAACTATCTCGTATGTTGAAACAAGAGTCTCTCATTGGTATAATAACCCTTACTAATTATTGCAGTGTCGCATCGATTGAGTATATATACTTGTTCCGAACCGATTGGCACAAGGCTGCTGAGGAGGCTGCAGTTCGTAACGCTGCTGGTTGATGACATAGAAGTCAAAAAACCGCTCGGCATAAAAGGAGTCACGCACTTGCTTTTGGGATTGTTCTTGAAATCTTATTCCGTTAGTGGAAAGGGAGATTGACGAGAAACTCGAGCGTTAATGATTGTGTGGTGGACAGGTGCAATTGAAACCACTAGTAATAGTACAGGCGTATGTAATGTAACAAACAAGCTATCAACATGCTTAAGGGATGATTGTTGCATTGATGCCATGAACTTTTACGAGGATGCCTTCGTGAAACCTTGTGTGTGCAGGAACTATGTTCTTTCAGGTAGCCAATTATTTGGATACGTAGGTAATGTGAGTTTTCATACAAGACCGATTCGAATCTATGGTATTATCTTATGCCTGCTTTGCTCGCCCTCGTGCTCATTCCATCTTGCATCTTCCTCTTTTTACCATTTCGCTGAGGGCCCCTTAATAACTCCTGTCTCGAATCCTCATTAGAAAGCGCCGCTTAGTGGGGACAATGTGAACGAGAGCCTATATAATGACACAAAAACATCTGCTTGACGTGGTTCTCTAGCCGAGCATGGAGTGCGTGCGAATGCCCTTGGGGCCGAACTCACTTTTGGAATACCGTTAGTGACAATCTCAGGTTTAAGAATGACGTGGGAACTTACTTGTAGTCTACTCTGCTCAGACTCATGAGCCGTTGAGCCTCGATGGTCTGGGCATCCATGTTGGAGTGTAAACAGAATGCGATACGGGCGGCGACTTGAGCGCCGAGGAACATGGACTCTTCGAAGCCATTCTTGGTCCACTCGCTCAAATAGGTAGGCAGCGCAGCAGTCTTAATGCTGGTAGGAGTCTGGCTATGGAAGTGGTGAGTCGTGGTAGGTCCTCCAGCCTCAGATCCAGCAGGCTGTGGCGTGCCGACCATGTTAGTGCCGGTGTTACCAGCAGCAGCGGCCGTAGTAGCTGCCTGGAGCAAGGGGTTCACACCGCTTGAAGAGAGCTGGTGAGGTGCGCCAGTGAAAGAGCCAGTGGGAGTCTGGGCGCCTGTGCCGGTCGGCGTGGCCATGTTGGAGGGTAGCTCTGATGTGAACATTGTCGCTGTGGAGGGGGAGACAAGATGGCGGGCGTTAAGGGTCTGGAGGATGTTCTCGCGGAGACCGCGCAGACGAGCACCGTTGCCGACAAAGACGAGGTTATCCCAGCAGGCGGGTCGCATGTACATGTCGTCAATACCCTGGACCGTACGATAGATAGCGTTCACAATGCGATCAATCTCACGGCGTTGGACGAAGGTGAAGCGCTCAAGACCAACCTCGACGTCTCGACGAACGCGCTTCGGTCGCTTCTCAGGTGTCTCAGGAACGGGCTGCACATCTGGCTTGGGCTCAGTTTCAGGCTTGGACTCTATCGACTGCGTTGGTTCTTGAGCGTCCGCTGGCTTGGGCTCTTCAGGCTTTAGCTCCTCTGTTGTGGGTGCGGCGGTGGTCTCTCCCTCTCCTTGAGGAGGTTGCGTGCCATTGGTCTCGCCCTCGGGCTTGGGAGGTTCTGTTGTACCGCTGGCGGGGTTCTCTACAGTCTCCTTCTCCTTTGATGGTGGAGGAACCTCCTCTTGAATAATCTCCTCGTAAGCAAAGGTGTTGTGTGTCCTCTTCGAGTTTGGTAGGCGGGCGGCTTTAGCTGCACCTTCAGCCTCCTTTTCACCCTTCTTTCTACCGCCCTTGCTCTTCTCCTTTTCCTTTTTGGCAAGAAACTCCTTTGTTTGGCCGCTCGTAACTATAGCCGCCACGTCCAGCACACCATCATCCTCAGTGTTGCCATTACCATCTTCGTCTCCATTCTCTGTGGGTTTGGGTGCTTCAGGGGCTTTTGTGGTTGCTTCTGCAGTAGCGACCGATTGACCAACTGGTATACCAGAAGTGTTCTCCTTTGGAAGCTCCATCAAGTTATCCTCGGTGGCATTGTAAGGAAGGACCTCACAAATGTTGCTCTTCTTCAATTGTTCGGCCATGTCGCGGTTGAAGCCCTTGTCCTGTAGCAACTTGACCAAACTTCGAGTGAAGACTTCACCTCCACTAATCTCTTCGTCGACTTCGGTAGCGCTGACACCCATATGGTTTACCACTCGTCCGTCGTGAATTGCTGTAACATCGACTTTTTCGTAACCAATGTCCACCACGGTCATATTGGGCCACTTCAATCCATACTGAGTAGCGATTCCGCTGTGAATTATGCATAGTGCAGGAGTTCTCGTGTTCTCGAAAACGTATCGGGCTATGGTTTCGCAGTCGGGACGGGTCCATTGTGGTGAAGCCATGAGCATGATGGGAGTGTTGTGATATGTGGTTGTAAGCAGACCGTGGACATGATCGAGGAAAGCGAGGAGTGCGCTCATGTTGACAATGCGGCCAGCTGCATGCGCGACTCAGTTAGCATTGGATACTCTCTCACTTCACCAGACCTCCCAGTGGCTATAGCTACCTTGAATGGGATACACAGCTCCCTCGTCCTCATCAACATCCTCCAGCCACTCATCCTCCTCCACACCATTGACGATGGTTGTGCGCTTCGTTTTGTGGTATGGAGCCCATTGGTCACCCTCCTTGAACATCCTCGTGGGCATGCGCCGCGCGGGAGGCGTCAACTCACTGCATCCCAGCTGAGCCATGGTAGTCTGGCTGCCAGGGCAGATGATGAGGACCTGCTCCTCGCGCCATTTGCCCGCGGTGCTGGACATTGTGCGATTTCGAAATTTCCTTGCACTGTCTGTGGCGCCGTTGTTTTGATGGTAGAGATATTCGTACGGTGACGGCGTTATAGGGCCGTTGTTGCGTCGCGATGGTGTAGCCGTTGGCGAGCCTTCTCGAGGTTTGCGCGCCCGTAGCTTGTACCGGGGCGACGACGCGACTGGTGTGGCTGGTGTAGTGGTAGCATCTGGAGTGGTTGGAGATGACACGTGACCTCTTGTGTCTTGCTTCTTTGTAGGGGTCTCAGTCTTGGTTATTAGGGAGGCCATTTTTGGTGAAATACAAAAACGAAAAAAAGTCATGAACACTTCAAAATAACAGAAAATAAAACAGAAACCGATTTGGTTGCGACAGGATGAAAATATTGAAATTGGTTTCATCTACAACCACTGGTACATCAAGTTTGGTAGCAAACGATTCTGTCAACTGGCTGCCAGTGCATTGCCAGTGCCAGCCAAAAACAGGTAGTTAGACCAAATAACATACCTAGGTAGGTAGGTATTCATCCGCCACCTCTCAGTCGACTTCATCAAGATTTGTCAATTGAATAGATAACTCAAAATGAATGATAAATTGCTTCTGCATTGGATCTATTCAATGGAATTAAGAATAATACTTTGTCATAGTCTGGCCTCTCTACTTAAACACAAGGCCAGGACTTCCAAATAACAACTCCAGGTACAGATATCACTTGCTTGCTGTCAAGTCAAGCCAAGGATCCTTCCTTTTTATCCACATGTCCGAACTTTGCCTCGTCTCCTTTGTCATCCCATCACATCCAGTACATCGATAATGCTCATTCCATACTTGCATCAGTTTGGACCTCGAGCCGGTATCAGCTCTGCGCTGCTCGAGAAAGACCAAAAAAGAAAAAGAAAAAAAAAAGTGATCATGACCATTCCCATCAAACGCCGTCCAGGAGTCAGATATCAACTCCTGGTGCACAAAAACCCATCATAACGTACATTTTCACCAAAAGTATGGACAAGAATGCGCAAAAACTTCTCTCTCCCAAAAATAACCCCGTCGAGTGATTGATTACCCATGAATAAGCTCAGGTTGTACGCCGTATCCCATTTACCCTGTGAAAATCATCGTGTCTCCCTCAATTATACAACCGCGATCGTGTTGGGGGTTGTCTCTTTTGATGCCATCTTTTCTAGCTCTTCGTGCTTCTCGTTCATCTCAGTTGGCTCAGCTTCTTTTGCTGGTTTCCTGGGGGTATCGTCTTCAGTAATGTCGTCAATGACAGAAAAAGGTCGATCTGATGTAGGCGTTGTAAGTGTTGTGCCGTCGACACTCCATCGGTCTTCAGTCACTCCAGTGTACACGGATGAAGTGTGCTTCTTGTCAGGTGTGCTGGGGCTGTCTGGGCGCCCCTCCTGGGGAATTCTGGGGGATGTCTGAGCATCCTTCGATTCAAGCTTGGGCTCAGTTGCTGGCACTTCCTCTTTTGTTTCCTCAACCTTGGTATCCTCGGTTTTCGCCTCCTCCGCTAGGAAGAACTCGACCTCGGATTCGGATGATTTATCGTCGTCGGACTTGGTCTCGATCCTGGTCCTCTCAACCTTGAACTCCTTGGGTTTAAGGTAAGGCGAAGACTCGGAGTCGGTTTTCTCATTCTCCGATGCAAGGTCTTCCTCAGTGAAGGTCTCCTTACGCAGAGGGCTTCGAAGGCTTGAAACATCGCCCATCTCGCTCTTACTAGATCGCGATGCCCTGCCAGGGTTCCTCATGGGAAGAGGGGGGGGGACTCTCTTGGGAATGATAACCATGTTACCCTTGGCGTGGACCATGCGGGATGCAACAGCCTGGGTTCTTGCCGGCTGCACAGCAGCAACCTCAAACACCACAGGTTCCTCCTCGTCCTCCTCTCCAACGTCACTCTCTGAGTCACCCTCGTCATCGGCGTTTCGGCTGCTCTTTTCATCCTTGTCGCTATCATAATTGCTCGAAGCCTTGTCAGTGTCATCCCTGGGCTCGACCTTGAGAGTGTCAGGTTCCACAGCCGTTGTGCTGCTGTGGCTGGTGGTACTGAGAGGAGATTGGGCCCCACTGAACTGCCTTATGGGGGTTATGTCGACCTTTGTGTAATCAACCTCTTCTTCTTCCTCTGTGACTTCGGGGATTTGCAGGCGGATACTCCTGTCATGGCCATCTTCGCTCTGGCCTGGGCTGGGTGATGTCTCAGGTGTTGTGCCTACATCGGTCTGGGTTCCAGCATCCGTCATTTGACTCTTGACGGTTCGCGACGACATGTAACTGTTGCGATTGCTCTTTGAGACAAATGTATCCACACTTTGCCGGTTGAATTTGGAGTAGGCTGGGCTTGAAGGTGCGGGGTTGAAGTCAAATTGGCTGCTGGTAGGCCGCAATCGTGATCCCGCTTCCCTGATTTCTAAACCAGCCATCTCGAGGGCCAAAACACCAAACGGATCGGGATCATCTTGGTTGGGAATTCCAAAGGCCGTCTGTGGCGAGGCGGGGGTCGAAGACTTGGGTGTCGCTATCATGGCGTCTCCTGGTGCACACTCGGCAGCGATCTTGTTGATTACAGAAGCATCGTAGTCTGTCCTGCCCTCGGCCATCTTAATGACCTCTGAAAGCGGCCCAACTTCCTCCACGTCGCGGGCAACATTGCCCGCCAGGATGTCCATCTGCGTAACCTGGCTAGCATAGAAGCGCTCATTCTCGTTTCCTCGCTCGGCCAGGATACAACCATTCAAGTTGACGGCCTGATTTTGGCCCCGCGACTTCAAGTAGGTCAAAACGGTGTTACCCATGTCCTGCCACCTGATGTGCGACTCATCTGAATCCAGAGATACCAGGGGACCGCTGGCTAGACCGACATCCTCGCCGAGTGTGACGCGGGGTTTCGTGATTGACTCAAGAGCGGCAAGGTTGTTGACAACAAGAACGCAATCGTAAACGTCGACGCCAATTATGAAGCTGAGAGTGGGCGTGTGTAGCATAATTCCGGATGGCGGCGACCATGTTCCGTCAGATTTTCGAGCGATGAGGATACCGGAGCCGCCGGAGCCTGTCATGTACAGACCGCTTCGCATGCAGGTGAAGATGGCGATTCCGGCAGCATTTTGGATTACACGCTTTGGGATTTTCTTGGTGACTCGTTTTGGGGATCGTGGTTCGCTTGCTGTCGAATATGAGTCCTCCTCTTCGTCTGCGGGAACGAGATAGCCATCGGCTGGGATTTCATGTTAGCACAAGGATCAAGGCTGGCGGGAAAGTGAGACAAGCATACTGGAAAACGACTTGAGGATGCGGGCAGCCTTTTCGCATTCGAGGTCGAGCGTCGCAGGCCAGAAGGCTTCCCTTTGGACTCGGCCATTTGCATTGGCTGCAGTGGTATTTATCCTGGATAATGAATTGTGGTTTGCGACTGATATAGAGGCGCTGGAACGATTTGAGGACCAACCAAACAAGCCTGATCTTGTGTTGGAGGACCTCTTGTCCCATGAAGGGAGAAAGGCAGAGACTCGCTGCATGGCGGGCCTTCTTGCCTCTCCGTCGCCGCCGTCTTGGCCAGGCGGAGGGACGACAGAGAGGATGGGGATTAAGGGCGCGCTACTGGTATTGGTACTTGAACTGGTAGAGATGCTTGTAGTGGCAGATCGAAAGTGGACGTTCCTCTTGGAACCTGATTTTGCAGTCGATACAGATACAGGAGTAGCGAATGTTGGTGTCGATCTCGAAGTTGGTGAGGTGGTAGACGAGGAAGGAGACGAGACCGGGGTGGTGGTAGCGGTTGTAGTAGGCGAGCCACAGGAGGAAGTTGGCGTAGTAGTTGTAGTAGAAGAACAAGACTCGGAGGTTGTGGACGTGGATGAAGATACGGAAGAGACAGAATTGGAGTCGGAAAGAGGAACGACAGTGACGACTGGCTTGTTCAAGGCGGACTTGTAGGCGACAATTGAAGCATAAGAAGGCGCCGAGTTTGTTTTGGCGTGCTGATGAAGGTGGTGATGGGAACGAAAGTAGTGTCCGTGTCCCTGGGACTGGGACGGGGACGGGGACTGTCCTTGAACAACGCGGGTGTTGTAATATGATTTTCCTTGAATTTGGCCGCCGCTTGGACATGGACTTAGGTCGGTGCTAGTATTAGCGGTTCCAGCACCGGTACAAGGCGCTGACGGGGACCCCTGGAAGCAAGAAAATTGAGGTGTTAGCCAGGGATTATGGAAAGAGGTGACCTGTCAGCGCGGGTGGGTGGGTGACGTGGGCCTCTAAGCCATTAATTAGGAACTCCGTAGAGGTAGGCCGTGTTCTTTTTCTCTGCAGGGCCGGAGAAGAGAGTTCTATGGAAAGCAAGGATACGAGAGAGGGTATTAACAGTATGGGATGGATGGGATGATCCGCTTTGAACAAGCCTCCCCCGGGTAGTGGTCAAGATGAGACTCCGATCAGAAGAAGACAAAATTGAGGGTGAGTAAGATTCCAGGACAGGGTTTGTAAGAAGAGTGAGAGTAAGTAAGAGTGAGGAGTTGAATTGAGATTGTTGTCCCATGTTTTTGACCTGTAGTAGAGAGTATTTTGTTTGCGTAGTACTATAATACTAACGCCTTCTCTCTCAAGTCGTTGTTTTATTGGGCTGTTGTTTCAATTGCTTGCTCTCGCTCTCTCATTGCTCTCTCTCTCTAGCGATTGAGTTCAAATTCAACCAGAAAAAAAAACTCTTTTCAAGTGATTGTATATTTTTTTCCCTTTCGCTCGCTCTCGTCTCGTTTCAAGGGGGGTCGGTTGGCTGATGACGGCACCAACCGTCAGGGACTAACTCAAGCAAGCCTAAAGCCAAAGCCCAAGCAAGTTCAGTGCAGCTTTGCCAGTTACAGTTTACGGTGCGCAACCTGAGTGAGGCAAAGAGAAGGAGACAGAGACGATGGAGGGGGGTCGGGAAGCGAGGCGAGTGGATGGATGTGTTATATGCATGTACAGTTGAAGTGAAGAAACACGTGAATTTGAAGAGTAATAGAGAGATGGACTCACCAGATTCAAAGATGTGTTGGTTGAAGCTGTTTTTGTAGAACCCCATCCACTTCCACTACCATTGCTGCGTCCATTCCCCTTCATATTCTCCTTCTTGTTGGTTCCTCCGATGCTGCTGATACTCAGCTTCTTTTTTTCGCGCCGTCATGAGGAGGGTCGGTTCGTCGCTGTACTGACACTGAAACAAGGTACAGTGCAGAGAGCTACTAGCATTATCAATATAAATCAGCCCTGCGCATACATTGCATCTGCATCTGCCCTGTGTTGCAACAGACCAATATATAATCGACAGGGATTGTCGCCGCAGTTGATGTGAGGTGATGCGCAAGCAGCTATGTACATTGCTCCTCGAGGTCGGGAAGAGAGCCACTTGACCCTATCAATATACACACGGAAGCCATGAAAGACCAAAAATGGAAGAAAGAGAAAAGACTCGTACCTGTTTGAGCAACGCTGTCCTTGTGCTCCCAGCGTCGACTCTCATCACCCACCCGTCTATCTCGACCCTCTGTATGGTATAGGTCAAAACACGCTGCCTCTAAAAGACCAAAGAAATAACAATCAAATCGCACAAGAAAAGACAAAGAAAATAAGAGACGTCAATGACGAGATCTGAGATCGAGATTGTAAAGCAAAGAAGTCGGTCTTTGGACAATTGCAAGAAAGGAAAGGAAAGGAAAGGAAAGGATGAATGAATGCTACGACTACAACCTCAAAGTTCAAGATCAAGGGAGACGAAACGAGATAAAAAGAGGGAGGGGAAATATTTGAAGGGTTTCCTATGATTCTCCTTGAATCCTTCTAACTGGCATCCATTCCATACAGCTCAAGCAATATACTGTACTGTATACCCCCTTCGTTATAGGTATTAATAAAAGGTAGTCAGTCAAATGTTCAAGTCAATTACTACCCAGACCAGGTAGTGACTGTTTCACCCTTCATCCAAAAAATATGGAATTTGTTGCGAGAGCGGGCCAATTCCCATGCCATGTTCTGCCTCATCATGTGCTGACTTGGACCGTCTTGTCCATCTTTGTCTCTCTTCTTTATTAGCCACGCGACCCTGACCACGGGCAGACCAATCCTGAGATGCGACTGCTGATATTGGCGGTCGGGCAAAAAAGAAAGAGAAAAAAAAAGGCTTGCGAATTCTACATGTACTGTAACCATTCCTAAATGTCTCAGTATTGTTGTAAAAACTATGTCCGAAACCACCCAAGCTCAATACAGTATATGCAACCGTCACATATCAGACCAACAGGCAAAGGTGATTATCTAGTTAGTTGATCAGCCAGCCAATGATTGACTCGAGCGAAAAGAAACGACTATAAAAAGAAAAGAAAAGAGAGAAAAACTCAAACGCCTGGCTAGTACCGTTGGTACTGCTCTACCGGTTCTGTCTTTATGTGTGTCTGACTCAGGAATGTGCAAAAAGTCTTGCTTTTTTTGGTCGTTTTCCTACCAAGAAGTCTTGTCTAGCTTATTCAATTTAACACTGATAGTCTTAGCCTTGTAACTATGCTGGACGTTGATCCCCAGAATATCGTGCTGAATCGAGTCAAGGCCAGATGGGAAAAATGGCCCTGATGATGATCAACCAACTCTCGTAACTAAACGACGCATGGCAAAAGCGGGTCGATTATATCTATGTACATACTAAGTTTAACAATGTGTAGAGGCTAGTTACTAAGTTATGAGGGATCCATTAACAATCCAACGGTCTTGCTCGGCCGGTATGTCACTCTTTCGATCTATATCTCGCCGCTCATTCATCCACCTATCCGTACAGTACCCAGGTAATTTGCCCGGCAGAAATACCGTAATATCCCCATATGCCTCCAAGTTAAATGAGTGGATGGAGAAAATGCAGGGGTTGTTTTTCTCCCAAGATCCATCAGATCAAAGAAAAAGAAACTTCTATGTATGATTCCTTGTACCCACTAACTCAACCCAAACGCAGGGATCCCTTGATTAGAAACTATATTTTTACATATTGACGAGCGTTTTCTTTCTCAACGCTTCTTATTATTTAAATAAGCAATTCAGGAGTTGCAGAATTGTGACGCTGTTAATGTCTCCTTTCTTTTGTTTCGCTTTTACAGGACAGAGCGTCATAGAATATGTCTTATAGTGCACAATATCTCGTAGAATCCATTGCTGTTGCAGGTCCTAATAACACTCTATGCTGGACATGCATATACTACCTTTTTTTTTAACAGTCTTTATTCTCCGGAGGGGCAGTAGGCGAGGCTTGCTAGTGATTAATTAACCAGGCTTCTCATCTGTTTCGTGCATGACCGTTTTATTAGGGCAGCAATTCATCTATCTAGTCGCTATGCATAGGTACGTACGTACACGTATGTATCTACTAGTCTAGGTACTAAGGTAGTAAGTACCTACCTGTGTCCACGACTTTCATGCGGCGGCCCGAAAGCTTTGTTGTCCTCGTTTTCAATACTATGTAGGGACTCTATTCTGAGCATACACCTGGAACACTTGTCCTTCAAGCCTCTTTCATTTTCTCACATTTCAAGAGTTTACACACTCAATATTATCCTTCTCTTTCTTTCATGATCCCCTTTCAAGATTATAGTCTCACAGTTTCATGCGAGCCTCGTGAACCACGTGTAACCAGCCTCATATTGCTTCGCTTCGCTTCGCTTCGCCTCGCATTGCATTGCATTGCACTATGTCTGCATTTCTTCGAGCCCGAGTTGTCTCTGGTTTTCGTGTCCTATCCCCCCTCTCCTCTCCCTAGTAGTCCAGCCCGTGCCACACCATTCCAATGACCTCTCATGCCTCCTTTAAGGGAAAAGCTTTTGAAACAGGGCGCTTGCGGCACCCGTACTTGAACATGGCTCTTGTCGCCCGGTTCGCGTGTATCTAAGTAATCAGGTCCAACCAGCCCTGGACCGTTTCATTGTATCTGTCTTTTTCTTCTCTGCTGCAAATATCATGGCATTCTTCATGTAAATGTGATATATGAGCACCGTGGACAAATCAAGTATCCCGAAGCCTCCACCGCGGAGGTCATCCGAGGGTCTTTGAGACAAGTTCACTGTTTGAGACAAACTCAACTAAAAAGCAAAATGCGAACAGACTTGCCACAGTAACTTGTTACCAATACAGTAGTAGAGACACGGCCTCTTCGCACGACTATCCTTGATCTGTCCCTGTTCTCTTTATTGTCTCGAAAGTCGTTATACCCTTCGATCTAGCGTTATGGGCGTTGCTGCCATGTGTTAACTACTTACTTGCACTTGTAAGAATTCATATTGCGATTGATTGACGTGCTCGCTGCATTCTCCAGGCTTAGTATTCACCAACTTAAAAATCATAGACTTGTCGATTCTGATATCCTATGTATTCCTTCGGCTAAAATTCTTGCTTCGATATTACTTGTTAGACTGAGGGACTGGCCTCTCTTCCAACAAAACACAAGCTACTACCCAGGCCAATACACACACCATCCATGCCTTCTGCCATAATCTAACGACAAATTTGATCGGATATTTTATGTTTGTCAGAACCAACTGAGTTGTGGCTTGTCCGTCTAGTAATAACCCGATGTGAAATCTCGATGGTACTCCGCAGAGCTAGGGTACAGTGAAACTTTGGAAAAGGCAGCCATGAGAACGAACTTGACGGACCAGATCAATAGGTACAGAACAGTCTGGTCTAAGAAGAAAATTACTTATTAGTCTGATGACTACAAAACTGTCGTCCCATATTAATCGCACACTATCTGCCCCTACCCATTTCCATCAACATGCATGCAAACATCCGAGTAAAAGAATGAGGTCAAACAACGCCGATAGGTAATTCGTCATATGCTCCATCTTGGCTGGGGATACTCTCCTCCCTCCAAGATATACTTCTCAAGTGGCTGGCTCATCTCACCCCAATTCCGAAGCAACTCCATCACATGCTTCATGTCCTCGCTCCAAAACATCTGGTGCCAGCCCACGTTGTCACTAAACTTGCCAGTAATTTTTATCTCCTGTAGCACCTCCAGCCTGTCACTCATAAGCCTGAACATCATGTCCCAGTCAAGCTCGGCCGGGTTGAAAGGGTCGCACCAGCCGCTCAAGGACTGGAGTTTGACCGTTTTGAGCGTCGAGCCGTGATTCTTGATCAGGCTAGCAAAATTGACAAAGTTGAAGTGCAGGCAGGATAGGTCGAGTTTTTCGAGATGTTCCAGTCTTTTCGTGATGAAGAAGTCAAGGTCGGGAGCCGGGTTTTCTACCGCCTGCGTGTGGACGCGGAGGTCTCGCAGGTTGGTCAGGAATGAAATAAAGGTGTCGAAGCGCTTCGGCCAGAGATGAGGCACGCTATAGTTCAACTCGACGTGCAGTTGGGTCACCGACCCCAAGACTGTTGGGATATTGGCTTCCAGACCTGGTGGTATATTTACCTCCGTATGCATGAAGGGCTGTATGGTCAGGCTCTTCATGGGAGTGTTGCGCTGAAGCAGAGCCTCGAGGACGGATTGTTGTGTGTTGAATATTTCATCCTCGGCCAATTCTATAGATAGTTCTGAGTTGAAGGTGTCCTCGATATCACGATGCCCCTTCCACGGACAATCTGTCCATGTCAGTGACACGGTATCGAGATTTGGCAACCTCTTCAGCGCAGGAACGACTAGGTCGAGTGGTAACTCGATTTCTCCCAAGAATAGATCTTGAGTTTCGAGATAAGGACCCCATCTGGCCTCAAGATCTGCATCATCGAGGATATCTTCCATAGCGTTATCAACCTCTACCTCGTCCATACGCGCCATGTTGAATTTGACGGAGCGGATGCGTCTTGCGCAACTCGGTTCAAGCGACAGGTTGTGCAGGCGCTGGCCATCGGTTCTCCAAGGTACACCATCGAAATGGGTCAATGCCAGTTGCGGCTTTGTGCATTCTGCAATCAAAGGAGAAGATAGTCGGAAGTTTGTAAAATCTTCCAAGGGTAAAATGGCAGCAATCTTGTCCAAGAGCTCGACTGGCAACTGCTCTAGGCGGGGCTGAGATGATGACGCTGATACTCCATTGTCGGTTGCTGCCATTGTTATGGTTTGACTGACAGAAGCTTTTGGTGTTTGCGCACTTCTTTTTATCTTGATAGCAATATTTCCTCTCCTGTATATGACGTTTTCTCGGTGATATTGAATGAAACTGCGAGACGCGAAGAGAGTAGAGAGTAGAGCTGAGTTAGATTGAGCGAATCATTGTCTGAAGCTCTCAACTTAAGACCCGCTTAGCGACTGCCGAACCTACCACACACATAGAATCCTGTTCTGCCTCATCCTTCAATCAATTTTCATCCAGCTCCCATACCGAACGAATCCTGCACCATAAGTAAGTGTGACACATCAACCATTTCTGTTGTCTTCAAATTACACCATCTCAAGTCAGTCTTTACAGGTAGGCCCGTCTGGCAAGGTCATGTAGACCGTCTCGTCCTTTCAACTCACTTATTCGTCAATCACCATGCTCAAGTATGTAACCATCTTCCGACATCTATACCGGTATACTCACAAAGTATCTCAGGGCTTACAAGAATCTCTCGTCCAAAACCCGGCTCGGCGTCGGTGTTGCAGTCATTGCATGGGGAGCTGCAGGACTCATGTTGACTGATCCACTGGAGAAGTCGCTCGGCTTAACACCAACAGAGGAGGACAAGGCTGAACTGGAAAAGTACACGCCCAAGATTGTCACCGTTGTGAAGGATGAGAAAGACGCCAAATGATTTGAAAGTCCATACATCAACCATACATCACTATCTCTCTCTTCACTTAGATAAATAACAAATTGAGACAAAAACTTTGATTTAAATCACAAGTTACGCTCGGCTAGCAAAGTACTTCACAAAGGATGGCACAAATAGTATAGGCAAACATCATTAACCTGCTCCAAGCCATCAAGTCATGATGATCTACCGGATGACCGTCACCCGGCTAGACCTCCCTCTCTATCTTGATCAAAGTCTAATATGCAGTTACAACTCCTCTTCCCGTCTAATTTTCAACAAATGCATTGCACAACAGTGCCGACCATGGATGCATGAGGTCAACCAGGTCTACCCTGAGATGACCATCACATCGGTGAGACCTAGTGACCCAGGAAACAAAGAAAATAAAGAGAACAAAATCAGAATGCAACGCAACGCCTCCAGATGCAGCCCCACCCCTAAAAGTGCTTTTTTGTTTGTGTAAGAAAAAAATCATACTGCCGTCCCATTGCCAAGTTCCGTCTTGACAGACGCAGTGCCAGCGTCTTCCACAACCTGTGGAAGAGGTTTGAAAAGTTTTGCCATCTCTAACGTGAGATCCATAGCTCCATACTGTTCGTCAATCTCTCCGACTGATCCTAATTCTTCTCCTCTGCTCGCGCCATCGTTCATCACCCATGCCTTCAACGACTTCAACAATTGCATCACTTGTCCAAGGCGCGCGTCAGGAGCCAATCGAAGATCGGCCGCCTGTGTGTGCTTCAACAGATAATTGCATACCCAGTAGAAATGGATACCATCTCTCGAAAACCCATGGCGCCGAGGATTACTGGTACCAGTGACAGCCGGTGGAAATTGATTGGCCATGTCTGCATCCCAGTTGCTTTTGAACTTATTCAGAGCGATGAGAAGCGCCTGCAGACTCTGTGGGTCCACGTTGGCTGCCGCCCCCTCAAATGGAGTACCCCGGCCGCTATTGCCGCCAGCTGGAGTCATCCAATCATTAGGAGGTGGTGTGTCAAATTTGGACAATTGAGCCGCATGGCCGTCGATCTGGGCCCGCCGGATCAGAGCTAAAATGCCGTGGATAAGGACAAACTTTCCATAAAGGTTTGTGCTTCCAGGTTGGATCTGATAAGATGGATGCAAAAGAGCTTTGAGAGCCCCGTCCATCTCCGGTTGCTTTGCGCGCTGAGTGCCATATGGGTTCTTTTGCCGAGAGACATCTGGCCCGTGAAGACCAAGTGCCGAAGCACAGTCCTCAGCCTTATCAGCATCCCAGGCCACATCATCGCAAGGTAAAGGCAAGTGAAGTTCCATGACGTCGAACAAAGGCTGAGAGTTGAAATAAAGGCCCATAGCCACATCCATCAAAAAGACACCAAACATCAAGCGACTACTGCGTTCCTGGTCAATCCAAGTGTCCCAGTTCCAGTGCTGAATACCAAAAGCATTGCGATCGAAATTGATTTGATGCATTGGAGACATGGTAGCAGGGTCACTGGATGGTTGGAAAAGACCCAGTCGGCGTACATTAGCAGCAAGGGCGGGGTAGATTTGTCGTGCACGTTCCCGTTGCTGCGGGTTTCCATTCCAGAGTAACAGAATACATGTTAACAAGACGGCCTGTAGTTTTTCAATGTCAGCCCGGGATGCGTGTCCCGGATGATTGGTCTGCAATTCGGCGTTAGACATCATCATCTTGCAATCGCGTTGAAGTGCGACAACAAGAAAGTCCATCATTTCGCGAACATTAGACGGCGTGACATTGTCTGAATAACAGGCGCCAATACAACACATGCCTGCAAGTAAGCCAGTATATGCCTCCATGACTTTGAAAGTCGAGACGTGAATGAAGGGCATGTGGATGTGAAAGTGGGTGTACTTGTCCAAGAAGTCCTTGACGTTGTCAGGCGAGAAATACAGGTTCATGCCTGCGCTCGAGGGATCGATGGCTTGATTAGGAGGATAGAAGAAGTTAAGAATCTGATCAGAAAGTAGGTTGTATGGAGTATGGTGAGAATGCATTCCCAAGTTCGACAAAAGGGTATCGCTGGCGCTGTCGCCTGTCGTTCCGGGCCCGGAATTAGGTTCGGTTTTGATTCCGATCTGCGTCTGTCCAAGATTAGGATTGAAAGAGTTGTTGTTGTAGGTTTGATGCGCACCAGGCTGGAACATCTGAGACCAATCAAGGCCAGATGGAGGGTTTTGGTTTGAGCCACCGTACATGGGCATTCCGTTCTGAGCGGGGGGCATGCTGTAGCCAGTCATCTGCTGCTGGTTCATGTTGGGGTCAGCGCCATAGGGCTGAGAAGCACCCATGACCTGACCGTTCATGTTCCGTCTGTCAGCATTGTTACCGTTGTCGAGACGGCCGAGAGAGCTGGACCGAGAAAGCTGGCTCTGATCTTGGGCCATGTTGTTCATGCCGTCCGAGACTGGGACCATGCCAAAGGGATGGACCATGTTGTCACCGGGGAGGTTGCTCAGCCCATTGAGGTGGTTGAGATCACCCTCGTGAGCAAGACCTGCAGCCTTCTGAGCCTGTTGGTTCTTCTTGACATGGGCCTGAGGATGCGACAAGTGGCTAGCTCCAGTGGGGTTGCCACGGCGGATAGAACACTTTTGGAAGTGACGCTTGAGGATATCACTTCGAGAGAAGGTATCGCGGCAGAGAACGCACATGTATGGGCGATCACCGGTGTCTAGAGAGTTATGGTTAGTATCACGGCCAAACTCCACAAGTTATTCTACTCACGTCGCAGAAGATGGCGCTTGAGATGCTTGGCATGGAGGTAAGTCTTAGTGCAGTGAGGGCATGGAAATTTGCCATCAGCGTCCTTCACAGGAATCACGGTGTTCTTGGTACCGGTACCAGCAGCAGGGGCAGCAGGTCGTCCAGGAGCGCTGGGGAGTATGCCACGTCGCCCCTGAGAGCCAACAACATGAGTAGGAGGCTCATTCTCGGCCATAACGGATTGAGGCTGCATAAGAGAAGCAGGGCCGTAGGGGGAAGAAACACCAGTCTGGGACATGATGCCACCAGGTGGCATAGGGCGCAACACCGGAGGACCGCGACCACCAGCAGGGGCTGGCGCGATAGGCTGAGGATGAGAGGCAGCAGTAGTCGCCTGGGGCATCATGCCAGCCGAGGTGCCGTAGCCCTGGGGAGGAGGGTATTGGTTTGGCGCCATTGAGTAGAGACCAGCTCGGTTCTGAGGCTGCGATGTCTGCTGCTGCTGGTAGCTAGGCATGTTGGAAGCCGAACCAGGCGTGTTGGGAGTGCCTGGGGTTCGCGGCGTATGAGGGTGGCTCCCGTACATGTTCTGCATCGTGGCGGATGTTGGGGGAGGCTGCAGAGGCGGCAGAGTCTGAGGGAGCGGCGAGCCGGTTTGCAGCTGGTTGGGAGAGATCGCGGTAGGTGAAGGATAAGTCTGACCAGAAGAAGTCGTGTTTATACCATTGGAGGGGTAGTGAGGACCGTCCATGCTACTCTTGTTGAACGCGAAGCTCGTGACAATCGACGTGGTGTTGAAGATACCGCGACGGAAAAAAAGTTGCCCGGGGTATAATGGACCTGGTCGGTGGATGACAAGTCCAAGTCGAGTGAGGATTTGCGGAGAAAGAAAGGAAGAGGGGTCCGAGGGAAGGTTTGCAAGACTTGAGAAGGCAAGCAAGATCAATCAAATACGATGCCTTGTAAAGCTCCGCAGAAGAAGTTCCCGGTGGTGGAGGATGAGGCTCGTGGCAGGTCCCTCTTTGAAGGTAGTGCTTTGGAAGAGGGTGCACAGAGTGGAGAACTGGGTCTCCAACCTTTTTAAGTATTATTTTTTTTTCTTCTCGCGGTCTCCTCTTGACTGGCAAGCTGTCAGGGCAGTCTTTGAAAAAGAAGTGGGTAGCGCTGTTGTGGGTTCTGTCGGTGGGTGGGTGTGTAAAGGAAGAGGCGCGAGTGAATGAGGGAAGAAAAAAGAAGTGGGTTGGTGCGGGTGTGGATTAAAAAGAGTGATGCAGTAGCAGCGCTAAAGTTTCCAGAGTTTATTTTTTTTTCTCTTCTCTTTGGTTCTGCTTAGTGTGCAAACTCGAAAAAGAGGCGAAGAAAGGTAAATGAAATCAAGGACGGCAGGACGAGCTGCAGAACTGATGAAATGCCTTGTTCGACACAGTACGTATATTGTAATTGATACTCGCGAGCTCCTGTCGCAATTGGCACGCCTTGAGTAAGTCGCAAAGGCAGGACCTGGTAAAGACAGAGAGAGGTGGGAAGTGGATATCGTTGGTAAGGGAAGTGGGCCCACAGCGAAGCAAAGGAACCACAATCAGAATAGCTGGCGGCTGGGATCTGGAGCAAAGCAGAAGGGTCGCGGGTCGCGCTCGTGTTTGATGGGGCCAGGCGCCAGGCGCGCAGAGCGTTAAAGATATCGCGTAAGTCAAG
This sequence comes from Fusarium poae, assembly GCF_019609905.1. NCBI lineage: Eukaryota > Fungi > Ascomycota > Sordariomycetes > Hypocreales > Nectriaceae > Fusarium > Fusarium poae. The sequence goes on along the minus strand of NC_058401.1, from coordinate 5,201,327 downwards.
ATAGAGTTGTCAAAGTAATTCCGGACGCAGAATCACAAAAATGCCAGGGGAAATTTGGTGATGTTACGAAGAAAGAAGAGAGGGTTTGTGTGAGGAAAAGTTTTTCTTGAGAGAAAGAGGAAAGATGGAAGACGAGAGAACAAGAGGAAAGAAGGAAACTGCTGAGAAATTCATAGGCAGGTGCATGTACCTGCTACCTCTGATCATCTATGAGCGCTGGAACCAGTGGAAGCGCGGGTGCCTACGTCCAAATTACAGGCGGGAAAAGAGAGAGCGACACAGTGATCGGAGTAAACGCGGAGGTATCAGCTACCGAGGTAAGTGCCAAGCAAGGAAGACGCTTCGACTGGACGCCAGATGTTTGCAGTGTGTAATTTGTTCCTCTTCGAGTTTGGATGATTCGAATTTTTCTTCGTTTTACTCTTCACACGCCCCTCGTCCTTTTCTGATCCAAATCAAATCGGGTCTACGGCGAGGTTTCTGGCCTGTTCGACTTGGATGTTAGCGCAACTACCATGCCATTGCCGCTCTAAGCCGTCAGAATTGGGGTTCGATAATCCAATTCACTTGCCAACACTTTGCGGTGAAATATACTTGCTGGTCACTTACCGACTACTGCCATGTCAGTTCAAAGCCAGGTACCCTCGTCGTATCCACTCTTGTTCGATAGAGTCGCTAGTCATTCAACGAAGACAGACTCCTTGGACAAGACTCAAGCAACGGTTATGTGGATGGAATACATTACAGAGAGAATACAGATCCTGTCGTGCCTGTGTGTGCATTCACTTTGCCAATCATCAGGGTGGAAAAAGTCTGCTTGTCACATTTCCTGAAGGCAATTGAACTATGCAATAGTACAGTACATCTATCATAATAGGAACCGAAACGCCAAACCAATTCTGGATTCTCAAAGAAAAAAATGCACCAGGTGAGGCGCAAACCTGACATGCAAGCCTCGAAACTTTTCAGCGCCTGAATAGCAGAGGTTTCGCCGTACAATAAGAAATTTGCGCCGGCCTCACCGTCCGACATCGCCGCATGCATTGGGTGGTCTGAAGTTTGCCTCATCCTACATAAAGACCTTGGGACAGCCATGGAACCGTGCTACCATCTCAGCTAGCATCACTATTATAATACTCCCACTTCTTCTCATGACAAGCTTTAATTGTCACAAAAATACCTGGAAGGCTAGGATCCTGACGGCATTTGCAACGATGCTACTTGTTTCGCGATCCTGAACACCGACAGGGAAATGCTGATATCAAAAATCAGATCCAGGATGATGCACGACGCGTCCAAAAACTTCAGAAATGGTGCTGTCTACTGGTATTCGCACGGTTGGTACTGTACACACGATAGGTCGAAAAGGCAACTTGTTCGCAGGTGGTGGGGCGTCTGCAGGGATACTGGAGGTTGGGTGTTTTGGTAACGGGTACGCATTGTTTTGCAAGCTGGCAATATCGTGCGCCTGCTTGCTGCTTGTACAAGGTACTTGACACTAGTCTTTCGACTCCCGGTGTCGTAGCCGGCCTGTACTGTACACACCCAAGGTCACGATGCTTCACGCCATACAAGTCCTCACCGCATTACCTCATACACGACTCGGACACCGAGTTCGCGCCGGGATTCGTTGACCTGACGCAGCATTTTCTCATTTTAACGAATTTTCCCTGCGTTTTGTTTGATCTTGTGAGCAAATGAATTGACTAGTTCTGGCACTACGGTGCTAGATAAACAGATTTTTTTCCCGCGAACGGATATACACGCCTCTATCCGTTCAGTTAACCGTCCATTTTAAATAACTTTTGAAAGGCAGAGAAGGCTTAACTACTTTGTATTTTACCTAGTCAGGACCAAACTGTAATTGTTCAGCACAAACAATAACTTGTATATTGTATTTGTAACAAATTTCGGTCCAGGAACATAGCAATCGACCCCTGAAAGTTGAGGCCATATACTGAAATCTGAGAAGTCTGTGTATGGTTAATTTTTTCCAAGTTTTCATCCTATCAGGCTTTCTTTCTACCATAAAGCAACTATAAAGAAACTCTCTATTGAAAACACCACATCTTTCGAGGGATATGTACTGTGCTGAGACAGAGGTATTTTACACTCAAACTTACAGGGGCTATTGCATATGTATGATCAGAGCTACGAGAGGTTGGGCAATGACTGCTAGTCTCCCATTTCCTACTAAAAGTAGTTAGATGGTGTATGGCCAGATGTCTTAGGAATTAAGAAAGGAATGATTCTGCTTTCCAATAAACCAATGCCACAACACCAAAAAGTTCGCTTTGAAAATATCACGAACCTCCAACTTCAAGGAGATGGTGGTTCATAATACCAAGTCAACCACGAGTTCCAATGGGGCCCATTCTGTCTTGTGACTCGACAAGCCAGGATTATGAGATGATATGCAGGATCCACGAGTCAAGCGAAAACACAAGCCAGTATGTGCGGACAAGGGTCTCAATGCTGCTACGTATGACATCTTGCATCCATCTGGGCGCGACTTGGACAGCACTTGACAACTATAAGCGCATATGCACTGTAAATATCATTAATACCTTGCGTTTTCATGAAACATGGCTCAATCAAAAGCAAAAGAAATGAAAGATTCAATTTGAGGACAAATGCAATGGAGTGTCCAACGGATATTGCAGTTCCTACAGAGTGTTGCCAAGGCCGTCGAAAAAAAGCAAAGTGGGGATGAAAAGGATAGAAGACAAGGAGAATTCGCCGAATACAAGGTACTCCCGGAACATGGAGATAATGGTCCGTACAAGGGAAAGGGAATCCGTCGGAATCACCTGGTTTAATCAAAGCCGGTCGTCGGCACTTAGGAAACTCTTGGCTTAGTAGGTGCTCTATTATTGTACATTTGCAGCCGTTTACCTTGATAACAAGCAGGTAATTCGTGTTGGCAAGATTTCAACAACGGGCACAAATCTACCTGTTGCAGGGTCCTCGATCCCATTGTTAACGCCAACCGTTCATGGCTCCCGCAAGCACAGCGGGTGTTCCCACCAAAGCAGATCTCAGTGGAGCATGGTCCCTTGAGAACCCCTCACCTTCCCGCCATTGCATCTGCTGAAGGACGAGGGTGGCCTGGGTGGGAAGTCGAAGGCTTCGATTCTCGCTCCAGAAGGTTGTGGGTGGAGTCCTTCCCGCGAGGAGGCTGACTCCATAGTTGGAGAAAGCATCGTCTTTTTTGAGCCGCTGAAGCTCGTCTATCAAAAACATCAGATTGCATTGCAATAACGAACGGCTTTTGGCCAAGGCGTCATGTTGAGAACATTATCCACGGTGAAATCTGCTCAACACCTTACCTGACTGCTAAAATACGGTTGCCTAGAAACCCGAGCCCGAACCCCTTCCGTGATCGGACGATGGCCAGCCAACTCGAAACAAAGAAGGGACTTTGGATACGGCCATAGGGGGGCGGGAACACCGAGATACTACCAGCATCATTCCCGGAAACAACAACAGCTGGAAGCCGTGGAGCTAACTTGGTAAGGCATGGAGGTATTATCTCAACCCCTTGAGAGTTGAGAAGCGAAAGAGAATCTACCCCACCCCTTGCTCGGTGGCGTCGCGTTTCGGGTCATTGAGTCGTGCCAATATTACGCATGTGTGAGATGTAGAAGAAGCAATGACAGGTGGCACACATAACCACCAGGCTATGATTCAACGGGCAAGATACCGTCGCCATTATCAATCTTGTTGTGTTTTTCGTGGACAACAACGTGATGTCCATTGCGACTCGGGATTCGAGTGAGGATTGCGCAGTCATTTTATCACATGTGCCTGGTTTTTCTACTTGGGTGACACTCAACAGGGTATGTAAACTTTGATTCCAGATCCGGAATGCGCAAGATGACCTGAGTCTCACACAATATTTGCACAAGACTCCGGAACTGCAATGACGTTGATTCTGTTGTTTGTGTTTTTTTTTTTGGTTTTTTTTCCGAGACTTCACCGACTCGAATCAGATAGCAGAACCAGCTACTTAGTAGGTTAGTAGATATGTACCTACTTTTGTATACATACCGCTATTTTACTCCAGAGGCATACCACCCAGTCACACCAATTAATGCTAATGTTTCTATTTAGATATTGTCGACCTCAATGTAATTGTTCATTCACTTGTTCGTGTACACGCATTAACAACGATGTCTTGTGGCTTCAAAGACTTCGACCTTTGAAAGCTGCCAAAGGTACATAGCTACACAAGTACCTACACACACTGTATCGATCACCCCTGCATACTCCGCTGACAAATGGCGTAGTCAGGGCATTCGTACAATTTAGGCATTTTTGTCCGTGTTCAACCAGGCTCAACGGGGTGCCGCCGGCAGAAAACTAAGATGTCATTACTCGACCTACCAGGACTCGCTAGTAAAATGATTACTATCCTCGCCCTTCTCATCTTGCTCAAACAAACAAGTCGGCGCCAGGCAACCTTGGTGGCAAACCCCTGTTCGGACTGTCGGAACTGCTCTATTGGGGTATCCGGCACAATCACAGTGGCCAAGAAATCACTACTGGGTATGTGTGATGCAGACTGGTGCTTTGAACTCCTGAAGAAAGCGAGACCATCTCTGAGTAAGCCTTGCCTTCGAAACAACCACGCGGATTCATTGAAGTATGGCGTTCGCCTCCCAAACAGATAGACACAAACATGCAGAGTATGCTTGAATGCACCACACCAAAGAGCCATGTTCGGCAATCGTTGGAGAAGCGGGCCTGGTGGAGAGGCACGAAACTGCCGCTGGTGGTGCTGTGGAAAGCATGTTGAGCCTCAACGCACCAAGCTTCTTCTACTGGGTCCCTTCCCGCACCTTGAAGACCCGTTAGAGCCACATTGCTCTGGGCACGCGATGCTGGTAAGAAGCACGTCGTGATGGCTTCATCCCGACGCCACGTACCAACAGAAGAGATGGGGAACATTGTACACGCAGTCAATTCTGTTTTGTATAAGTATCTATACCTTAATTACCTGGTAGGTGCCCAACAATTTTGATTTGAGAGCAATCATTGGTCGCATGTGTTGATCAGGGCTGGTGAAGGATGCACTTTTTACCATCAGACTGCACGAGCATGCTGTGCTGTATCTGCACGAGTCATTACTGTCTAGTCTCGGAGTTTCCAAACTGTTGACATCGTGATGAGCATGAAACAATTCAAGAATATCCCTCACAACAGTGCCATACTGCACATTCGTATAGGTTAGATTGTTCAGGTCAAACTAGTGATAAGCCATGAAAAACAGTTTTTCGAGCGAACGCGGAATTGACAAAAGTGCGTTACCTCGGCGCCTATCCAACCCTTTTTGGAAAGAATATGGCCAATTGAGGGAGTCAGTCATAAAGTTAAGTACCTAAACGACGTCTCCCACCACATGATAGTCATTTACGTCACAAACCTTGACATTCTGCATCCAACAGAGAAACAGTGTATTAACTACTTCTCACATCACAATCACCACCACCACTATCACCACTATCACCGGTGCAGTTTACGATGGGTGATGGTGCGGAACTTTACCGGGTAGGCGTGGCTGGCTGTTGTTGATGGTGTCCGCTCCCACGAGGCACCCCACCAACACTTGGCTGTTCCTAGCCAGTTTCTTACAGTACAGTACAGCCAGTTTTTAGTGCAAAACGCCGTCAAAGACGATTCACTTTCTTTAGGGTTGATGTACTGTGCGCTCACTGTGGGGGGAGTAAATTTGCGTCTGGATGAGATCGTGTGTGGCAGGCAATATTGCGTGGTGGCTTTGATACACCGGAAGTTCAATCAATCGTTGAAAAGCAGTTCCTTTGTTGGCAAAGCCTCTCTGAATACAACAGTTCTCGGTATAGAGTACCCGGCACGAGAACGATCTGCCTACGGTGTTCTCATCTGTGACGATACCAAAGATGCCGGATCTCGTGAAATATGGCCTACAAGCTGCAGCTTGCATGTTATAGGCTGCAGAACGAACGGAACGGAGGATGCCGCGGCAGTGTACTATTTTATCCAGTTCCACGGGAAGGGGGAAAATAACGACTGACCGACTTCAAAGTTGGTCAACACTGTGAAGTGTCAATTGTCTCGCGACAATTACGGCAGATCATCCCTTGTTAGGCGTCTGGTTGCGCGGTGAAGCAGCCAGGGTTGCAGTTCGCAATCACCACCCCCGAAAGCCCTTCTGACTTGCATGGTCTTTTTAGCTTGTTCAGCATGACCTCAATCCCTGAATCAGTCATTATGAATTACGAAAGACAGCCGACATTCAAGGATTACCGTATGGACCCCCACGCTGCCGAGACACGACTGTAACCCCTTCCTGTCTTTGGTAAAGTACAGTCTTGAGTGCATCGTATCCGAGGTGCTGTCAACCGAACAACACCTGTTGGCTGAGTGAGGTGTTTCTTGCGAAGTGAACGAGAAGCTTCCTGGGAGATGCATGTGTGCGTGTCTTTGCAGGAACGCCTGGGACTTGCACACGTGTAATGCCTAAAACGCACCAAACAATCCTGTCGCAGTTTGGCCGAGCGAGTTATGCCGGGTGCAGATCTGACTACCCTGAAAGTAACATCACGAACGCATAGAGCTGATGTTGGCTTGTTCCAAACAATGGTCGTGGTATAGGGTGGTTTCAATGCACTCAGTTCTAACTTGCTCGTTACGTGGTACGCCTCACTTCGCTGTTAGTCAATATGTTTTCAATGGTGCTGGCACTACGCATTGTGCAGGAATTACATTGTTTTATTAATTGTTTATCTGCACACGCATGATATCAGCGACTCATTTATCGTCACAGCGTGCTTGAGATTCCAAACAGTTAGTGTTGCGGTAGTATGGAAAGAACTGGTTTAAGCATATTTTGCCAACGATCTTCAACCGTGGAGCCTATGATGATAGCATGGCAACTTCAAGCTATACTCCCTGACGATGGATCTGTCCCCCGCAACCAGATTGTGGCTCTTTTGGTTGTCCTAGTCAGGAACTGGTAACAACAGTGTTATTCTAGAAGATGGTGATGAAATGGGGCACCTGGAGAATTCCCCCGCATCATCCACCCCAAATCTTCATGTACTTTGTACCAAACTATCCGTGCTGCAAGTGCCGCTTCTCGAACCCACTGTTGAGATCCATCTCTTGGTAAGGCTCGGTGAAGCTCTAGGTGAGACTCGGTGAGGCTGTTGCGGCGGACGTTGCCCAGAGGGGTACACGTGACTGTATGGGCATCGGAGGAATGTACCGCCGACACCGAAGCTCTGCGAGCTACGGCATCCCAAAATTTGCCAATGAGTGGGATGAATTGAATAGCGAATAGCCTCGTCAGACCCCACGACAGGCAATATATTCACGATGGCATCTCCCAGTACGATACGGCCGCTCGCCGGCCGAATTGCTCAGACCTCTTTAACAAGGATCGCGACCGCCGCCCCTCGAGTTGCTCGCTTCTCCACGACCGCACCACAATGCAAGCGCAAAACAAAGGACAATAACCCGAAGCGAGGTGTCAGTAGTTTGTACGGTTCCGGACCTCGCGAGCCTCTGTCCATGTCAAACATTCCACTACCGAAGCCTCGTGACTTCAAGCCCAAGATCGAGGTTGACCCCAACCATGGCCTATGGGGATTCTTCCCGGGACAAGGCAAGCTACTTGCAACACCCAAGGAAACCGAGGAGCATGGACGTGCGTGGACTGTCGAGGAATTGAGAAAGAAATCATGGGAGGATCTGCATGCACTGTGGTGGGTATGCTGTAAAGAGAGGAACATGCTTTCTACATCAAGAGCAGAGCTCCTACGAACCAAGATCGGATTTGGCGAGCGAGAAATCGACGCTCGAGACGAGGAGGTATGATACAACCGCAAAGCTGGTTATTGCATGAGAGAAGTACTGATTTGGGAAACTAGGTTATGAAGACACAGCGAGCCATCAAGCATGTATTGACGGAGCGATACTACACTTGGCAAGATGCTGTCGACGTTGCCATGAACGACCCGGAAATCAATTTCGAAAGTAGCGACGGGCAGGCCTACACGCCATCGGCATATGAGGATGAAGCCAACGTTGCCGAGTGGACACAAGCGGAGGCAGAGTCGGAGGCGGCCAAGCAGATCGATCCTGTTGCAACAGAGGCACAGGAGGCCAAAATTGAGAAGGAGCTGAAGAAATAATAAGAAACTACCACATGCGAGACGATGTTATGTATTATTTGTGTGAAGGGAGTGACAAGGTAGTTATTACGATGCTCGACAGAGAGAACGGGTGGCCTTTTCGTGGTGTACATTTAGGATAGGTATGTAAGATACAGTTCATGAAGCAAAAATGCATAAGGAAACACATGAACTCCCAAGAATGATTTTGTACGTTATTCTGAATTGGTAGCAGAAAAGCCGAACTCTAAACTTAGGGGCATATAAACAAATAGTTCAAGAAGTGTGAGTTCAAGTATGAACTTACCTGGTAATTTCGTATCTTACAATGTTTATAGCGACGGGTTTTTCTTATACCCTGAGGCCTACCTACTATGACCTGGATCTTGACTGATTGTTAGCTGTAACGTGTGACTAATATCGACACTGAAATATAGAAAAGTCCAGGCACGAGACGTTTAGCCTTAGACGTCACAGGTAATAACGAATGAGGTCTGCTTCCATGTAAGTCAGCTCCTGGTCACACTGCGAAAGGGGGCTCGCTCCACAGCATAAACAATCTGGAAGGAAAGGAGAAGAAGCGGCAGAAGGACCCTGGTACACTGGGCTAATAATGCAGTCCCAATTACACGATAATGATACTGGGGTCGTTGCTGGGTCTCTTACATTGAGCCGACTGCTAAGCTAAATTTGACCTTGGACAGTCGATCAGGTCAAGCAAGGAGGAAATATAGGGGTCAAGGACGGCAGATGATGAGCGTACAGTAGCCACAAAAATATGCTTGTTTGTTCACGATAGTGTAATTTAGCCTCTATAGACGAGATAATGTGAGATTAGATAGTCATGAATTGGGTAAGAGGCTGTATTTGGAGGCGTTATCCGTATTTTACTTTGAGGTTCGGTGAGCGAGTGCCAAAATGTTTGTCTCCACACTCGACATGGACTTAACTTAACTTACTGTAGCTGGACCCCGCCACCGCAACTGTATCACCTCGAGCTTCCCATCCCATCCATTCATCCTATTCCGTTTCCTTCCTTCCATTCTGCTCTGCTTCCCTCCACCTAAAACTTCATCGATTATCAACACCACAGATTAGCTATCATGGATGAGATTGCCCCCGAATATGACGTTGTCGTGCTGGGCACTGGTATGTCTTCCCCCCCGCCACTTTCTGCCTGCTAGTAGTTCGGATCCCCGCATCAGAAAGCTTCTACTCGACGCTGGCAGTTGCAGTCTAGATCTTGTGTCATGATGTCTAATACTGACGATTCTTAGGTTTGACCGAGTGTATCCTTTCTGGGTAAGACATTCGACGTCTAATCCCGTCCATCTTTGACCGCTTTGTCCTGTCGCAAACATGTTCCAGACTGGCGCAAGCTGCTAGGCGGTGATGCTTGATATAAAGGCGGTCGGCTGACGGTGCTTCAACAGTGTTCTGAGTGTCAAGGGCAAGAAGGTCCTACACATCGACCGAAACGACCACTATGGCGGGTAAGTAAAATGCTGTTACTTTTCAACCCCCCCAAAAACTAATCGTTCTCTAGAGAGGCCGCTTCTGTGAACCTTGAGACTGTACGCAACCAACTCCTACCCAGATCTGAAACCCACCTGCTCCCCCCCAACCGAACCAATATCTCTAACATTGAGTACAGCTCTTCAAGAAGTACGGAAACTTCCGTGAGGGCGAGGAGCCCTGGAAGCAATATGGCCGCCTCAACGACTGGAACATCGATCTCGTTCCCAAGTTCCTCATGTCCTCGGGCGAGTTGACCAACATTCTCGTCTCTACCGATGTCACGCGATACCTAGAGTTCAAGCAAGTTGCTGGCAGCTATGTCCAGCAGGGTGCCTCCAACAAGGCCACCGTCGCCAAGGTTCCCTCTGATGCCGCTGAGGCCTTGCGATCCCCTCTTATGGGACTCTTCGAGAAGCGACGCATGAAGTCCTTCATTGAGTGGGTTGGCAGCTTCGACCCGAAGGATCCTAGCACACACAAAGGTTTGTATTCTCAAAATATCACAGCAAGGAGGACTTGCGAAGCAGGCATGGATAATTTACTAACTCGTGCTCTTTTACTTAGGTCTTGACATGAACAACTGCACAATGAAGGACGTCTATGACAAGTTTGGCCTCGAGACAACCACCAAGGACTTCATCGGCCACGCTATGGCTCTGTACCTCACTGACGACTACATCACCACCCCTGGCCAGGCCCCCGAGGCTATTGAGCGCATTCGTCTCTACGGAAACTCTGTTGCTCGATACGGAAAGTCTCCTTACATCTACCCTCTCTACGGTCTTGGCGAGCTTCCCCAGGGTTTCGCCCGCCTGTCTGCCATTTACGGTGGCACTTACATGCTCAACACCAACATTGACGAGGTTCAGTACGATGGTGACAAGGCTATTGGCATCAAGGCCACTATGACTGGTGTCGAGGAGATGAAATTCGAGACCAAGGCCAAGATGATCCTCGGTGACCCCTCCTACTTCCCCAACAAGGCCAAGGTTGTTGGCCACGTTCTCCGAGCTATCTGCATCTTGAAGCACCCTCTTGCTGGCACCAACGATGCCGACTCCGCCCAGCTTATCATACCCCAATCTCAAGTTGGCCGAAAGAACGGTAAATACCACTAGCCTATGCTAAACTTGCCTACTGATTAATAATTCTAGACATCTACATCGCTTGTGTTTCTTCCGCTCATAACGTCTGCCCCAAGGGCTACTGGATTGCTATTGTCTCAACCATTGCTGAGACCACAGCTAACCACCACGTCGAGCTCCAGGCTGGTCTGGAACGTCTTGGCAAGATTGAGGAGCAGTTCATGGTACGACCCTTATGGCCAATGAAAATAAACTAAACAATATATGCTGACATGCTACAGGGCCCTCCTATCCCTATTTACGAGCCTCTTGAGGATGGTTCCAAGGACAACATCTTTATTTCCAAGAGCTACGATGCTACTAGCCACTTCGAGACAACCACGGACGACGTCAAGGATATCTACCGCCGCGCCACCGGCGAGGAGCTCAAGGTTGAGGGTTTGAGGGAAGGTATCCAGGTTGCTGAGGAGCAGTAAGAGTCTCACGACCAGTAAACAGGATAACGAGGAATAAGGTTGCACCACTGCAGCGGAGCCAGCAGGGTCGGAGGATTGTTTTGATATTTTTGATTGACCAATTGTTACCGTTCTGTCCAGAACAGTGGCCTAAAAGATGGTGTGTCTTGGGCACAATCTCATTATACCTCTTTCGATAGCATCTCACACGAACACTCAAATGAATATCATTGAATTTGTATCCTGGTAATGAGAATCAAGTTTGGTAGAGACCTTTGAAATTTCATAAATCATGATCTGTTCAAAAAGGAAGAAAAATTTTGGCAGCCCCTTTTCTAGTAGTTTTCAAAGAAAGCGCCGTGATATCTACTATCTAGCTCAACTCGGACCGAGATTCTCCAAGCAACGAACGACCGACACGACACGTAAAGTTTGTTGTTCCTTGTCAAACATGTACGTACGCACGCAGCGACGGAACCACAGTTCATTTTTTCCCATGCGCCCTAACTCCCTGGCAAACCGAACAGCCCGCGAACCCGCAAAATTATGCCGGAAAAGAGACAAAGACAACCAAGTATGGAAGAAAGGGAAGCCCAGTGCTGGCTCTCTACCTGTGGTTTGTCTTGCCCATGCCACGCTTGCCAACGACCTAGAACATATTGTGTTAGTTGCGGTTTTGGTATGAAAAGATGCTAGTGTATGTCAACTTACCAAGTGCTTGGTGATGGATGCAGTTGTGTGTCGATCTCCTTCTCCCTGTCGGGCCATACGGTTCATGCGCTTCTGGTTGAGCTTGGCAATGCGATCGGCCTTGGATCGGAGAACATCGTCTGTGACACCGTCGTCACGACGGCTGGTTGTAGGAGCACGACTGGCGGGTCGGCTCATAGAACGCATACGCTCGCGGGGAGTGCTGGTGTGTCCGTCGACGTCCATGGAGTCGGGGTCCGCAGTACCCATGCGAGACCTGGAGCGGGCGCGGCCTCGAGACCTCTCGCGAGCACGGTCGGCAATGTCGGTGGTGTCGACACCGAGCTGGTCAAGGGCATCCTCGAACTCGGAAAGGGGCTTCTTCATGGACTTGCGGGGGATGATGGCCTGGTTCTTGAGACGCTTCTTCATGCGGGCCTCGTTGCGGATGAGCTGCTGCTTCTCGCGGATCAGCTCAGCCTTGCGCAGGACCTCGGCCTCCTCATCGTCCTCAATATCTTCATCAGACTCGTAGAAGCCCTCAGCCTCGAGCTTCTCCTCCTCTTCCTCGAGAGCCTGGAGCTTGGCCTCGATATCGGGGTCGATGAAATCGTAGACGTTCTTTCCGTCGTAAATCTCGGGAATCTTGTCGTACTTCCACTCGGGGTTGGCAAGCATGTAGTCGGCCTTCATGTCAACGTTGAACACACCAGCACCACCGTTCTCATCCTGCTCATCCCTGGCGGTTCTTCGTCGCTCAGGGTCTTCCTTATCGTACTTCTTGCGGTCCTTGACACCCTCGGGAATGAACGTCTCGAGAGTCTGTCCACCCATGGGCTGGGCGACGTGAATACGAGACATGACATCGGCCAGGCGGCCACCAATAGCGCCGCTGGTGTTAGTACCAGCCTTGAGCTTTTGGTTGACACGCTCGGCGATCAAGCGCTCACAAGCAGCGTTCTTGACCTCCTGGACACCCTCCTGGGTGTTGCAAGATAATTGAAGGAGCTCAACCTCACCAGACTTGAGGATTCCCTGGAGCTCTTCCTGAACTGAAGGCTCGAGATCCTCAGGCCGGGTAACGTCAATCTTGTTAATGACAACAAAGACAAGCTTGTTGGAGAAGAGAGGCTTGATGCTCTTGAAGAGGGCAATCTGGGCGCTAACGGTGTAACCACACTGCTCGGAAAGATCCATGAAATACAAAATGGCAGATCTCAAATGAGCAATGGCAGTAATACTCTGCATCTCAATAGTGTTCATCTCCTCAAGAGGGTGGTCCAGAATACCGGGGGTATCGATGGCCTGGAAGCGGAGGTACTTGTAGTCGAAGTGACCGACAAACAGGCTCTTTGTGGTGAAAGCATAAGGCTGGACATCGACATCGGCGCGAGTAATGCTCTTAAGGAAACTGGACTTTCCAACGTTGGGGTAACCGCAAATAAGCAGTGTTCGGGTGTTGGGGTCGATCGCGGGCAGACGACCGAGATGCTGGCGGACCTGGTCGAGGTACATGAGGGGATCCTTGAGTCGCTTGATGAGAGTGGCCATGCGACCAAGGGCAGCCTTCTTGAGCTGCTTGCACTGAAACAGCGACTGACCGTACTTGAGAAGACGGACATAATCGCGGGAGATAGTCTCGATCAAGTGCTTGGCAGTCGACATCTGACCGAGGGCGATTCTGAAATGGTCGGCATCGTAGAGTGTGTTGAGAAGATCCTTGTGGAACGGGTGGATGTCCTGAAGACGAGGGAAACTCTCAAGGATGGCGCCAAATTTCTCAGAAAAGGTCTCCTGGGTGAACTTGACCTTTCTAGTGTAGAAGGCTGTAGAGAGTGAATACGTTAATGATCTATTGCGGGTGTGTTTATTGGTGGCGATGGAAACATACCTCGAATACGGCTGATTTTGAAACCGGCTCGAATTTGGGTCGGAAGTTTGCGCTGAGTTCTGCTCAGAACGATATCGAGAAACTCCTGCTGGGTAGGGACCGGCGGGATGTCCTTCCAGGTCGTCTTCATCTTGGGCGATCTAGGTGTTTTAGAGCTAGAGTTGTCCTAGGAATTTTTCCACAAGAAAAGAAAAAAATAGAGGCGGACGGAGGAGAAGGTCGCTCGTCGCTCGAAGAGGTGGTATCAGAGATGGCAAAATTCAGTTGGACAAATATTTTTTTCTGGTGGGTCATGGCGGTCAGTCTTATCGATAAGAGAAGTAACTGTTTGTGTGGAGGGAATTTCGGTTCGTGAGGATTTAGATGTGATATTGAAGACATTGAATACTAATAAAGTAAGGTATGATTACCGTAAGTATTCTAATTGTACAGATTCATAAGATCAATCATGTATAGTCAATATGACCACTTGTGTCTAATTGCCGAACATTTCATCAATTCAGAGTCTTCTTGAACGGTACTTTTTATCTGGATCTCACCCCCACCTCAACCCCGCTGTCATACATTGAACCATAGAAGGGTCCAAAGCCAAGTCCGGCTCCGGCTCATCACCACTGACTGATTTGAGCTACAGGAGGGGATCGCAAACTTTGCTTAAGAAATATTCATTCCACCTAAACAACCACTTTCAATCTTGATCAATAAGTCATCATGTCTCAACTCTCTCCCTACAAGCAAGAGTTCTTGCAGGCCGCCATCGCTGGCGAGATCCTCAAGTTCGGCAGCTTCGAGCTCAAGTCAAAGCGCATCTCGCCTTACTTCTTCAACGCCGGCCTCTTCCACACTGCCCGCCTTGCCGGTGCTATCGCTACTGCCTTTGCCAAGTCTATCTCCGAGGCCCAGAAAGAGAATGGTCTTGACTTCGACATCATCTTTGGCCCCGCTTACAAGGGAATTCCTTTGGCTTCTTCTATTGCTGTTAAGCTGGGCGAAATTGCCCCCGAGAACCTCGACCGTGTATCTTACTCCTTTGATCGCAAGGAGGCTAAGGACCACGGAGAGGGAGGCAACATTGTTGGCGCACCTCTCAAGGGCAAGAAGATTCTTATCGTCGACGATGTCATCACTGCTGGTACCGCTAAGCGAGAGGCTATCGACAAGATCCGAAAGGAGGGTGGTATCGTTGTTGGCATTGTCGTTGCCCTTGACCGCATGGAGAAGCTCCCTGCTATCGATGGTGACGAGACCAAGCCTGGCCCCAGCGCCATTGGCGAGTTGAGGAAGGAGTTTGACATTCCCATCTTCGCTATCTTAACCCTCGATGATATTATCGCTGGTATGAAGAGCTTTGCTTCCGAGGAGGATATCAAGCGAACTGAAGAGTACCGCCTCAAGTATAAGGCCAGTGACTAAACGAAAACCGCTATGTACTAGGAAATAAAAGAATGAGGTTATGATATCGAAAAAAAAAAGGTCACTAGATAGATGTGGTGGGATTTTTTTTTATAAAAAAAAAACGGAATTCAACGCGCTAATGCGGTTTTTGTAGACCAGCTATATCATTATTGCAGATGATGCGGCTCTTTTGGTGATATCTTATGTGCGAAAAATGAAACAAATACATGAAGATTCTTGATACAGTAGAGTCATTTGTACAACTCAAAACGCCTGCAACAAGCCTACCGAAACAGATCACGATGGCTTCTTGGGCTTAGTATCCTTGGAATCTTCCCTGTTCTTTCGTGTAGGCTCCTCTTTGGTTTTTCTCTTGGGACCGCGCAATTCGAGCACCTGGGGACGAGTCAGCAATTATCAACTGATGTTTTCGAGATATCAAATTACCATGGCATGATAGCCTTGACCGACAAGGGCTTCTGTGCTGGGGCCGAGGTCTTTAAATGCAAAACACTTGTAGAATTGAATGGCGTACTATGTGCAAATCAGTATCATGAACGTTTGACGCAGTTGTATAACAACTTACTGGCTGACAAATGATTGCAACTCGATCAGCCACGCCGGACTCATTCATGAGCTCCAGATACGACTTCATCACCGTTTTGCCAATACCAACGCCCTGGACCTCTGGACACACGATAAATGAGTGGAGACAAATTGTCCTTCCTGAGGATTGGTGGCCCAGGGGAGACCCTTTGCAAGCCTTTGAATCCCGCCAGTTCTCGGGCATGGCCATGTCTGCATCAGTAATGACTGGGTGGGTTCCAAGTGTAGCGAGAACGTGCGCAAACATGACATGCTTGGCCCCGTCGCAGCGACCACCCTCGACTGGCCGACTGTGCTGCATCGTTGAGAGAGATATTTTCTTCACGTCGGTTGGTCTGACGGTGTTGAACAGGCCATAGCAAATTCCATTTCGGATGCGATACTCAATCTGTTCCCATTGGTTAGCAAGCAGGGTCTGGCCGCATATTGGGTCTCCAAGTGGCCTCTCGGAACGGCCATTTGAGACTTCTGTGACTGACCTTCTCGCGCGGGGATCTATAGACTTTTGAGAGTGCGACATCTTCGAGAGTCACACATGTATCGATATCATTCTCGGTCAGGGGCTGGAGCATGGGGGCCCAATGAAACGGAATGACCTTCTTCAGGAGGCCAGCTTCTGAGTTTCTCTTCTGGATTCTCATTGCAGAAAAGTTTCTTTTGGTGTTGACCATATCATCATCAGCGTCTCCGTCGGTGATGGCGCCATCATCTTCGTCTTCCTTCTCCCTGGAATCGTTGAGGCCGCCAGAAAAGATGATATCTCTGGCGGCAGAGGCAAATTCGTTCTTCACTTCCATTTTTCCCATAGGGGGTTGAGATTTGTTGGTCTTATTGAGATGTAAAGTGCTGGGATGATTCGGTTTTGATGATAGTGAACAGAGGTACTACCCCAGTATAAGTCGGCGCCAGGAATAGAGAGTTGCTGCGGGGTGGATTTTATGGACCGTTTTCGAGAATTGAGAGCTGATGCAGAAGATGTGAAGTTTTTAACAACAATATGGGACTGTTCTGAGCCTGACTTGGCGAAAATGAAGTCGATTGAACAATATGAAGTGGCTCGATGAGAGCGATTGGTGAAGTTCGCCGGTACACTTTTGGAGTTGAGTGCAAACGTTCAAAGAGTGGCGTTTGGTGGTTGAATGAGTTTTGTGCCTTGGATGAGCCCGGCCACGATCAGATGTTTGCTCTGATTTTTTTCCGAGTTACTGAATCACAGAACTCGACTCGTTTGACAGTGAATGAAACGTCATGGGACAAAAAAAGATTCCTGTTTGCTCGTTCAATTCTGGTGGACCCACGAATGCCGAGCTGATCGGATGATGCAGGCCGGCGCCGTAATGTAATGGGGCCAGTGGGTAATGAATGGTTTAAAGGCAATAGAGGTTACAAGCAGACAATTTTGACGAAAGTGAGGCTATACGTTTGAAAAGTCGTGACAGTCAATGTCATCTCTCAGCGTGTTTAGGATGAGAGAAATAGTGTATCGTCGTCGAACTCCGATTCGTCTTGCTTCTCGTCTCATCTATAACTCTCCCCTTCTGGTCAAAATGGGTTTATGAGCGGGGAGAGCTTGTTCCGGCTCCATCGCCAGTGGTAGCTTGGTTTTGGCACATGACATATCAAGTCGCGTGACCTCGACACAGGCAAACAAAAGGCACGGCAGTTTGCAGATGATGATCTTAGGGGAGCAACGAGAAACAAAAGATATAGAGAATGAGTGTAGGTGTGTGTTGTGGGTAAACAAAAGATCCTGTACGTTGTCTAGGGTAGATGTGGTACGAATAGGCAGTCAACCATATTGGTAAGTTCTGCGGTATTCTGTGTTGATGAGACCAGTTTTGTGCTGTTGGTAGTCGATGTTGCATTGCAATAACAGTCGATGGTACCCTCGAAAATAGTATAATATTGTTATCTTACCTTCTGAAGCCTTATGAACAATTGGCTCCGATGCAGCCCACTCCCCTTCCAACCCTCCCGGAGTAAGATGTTCGTGATAGTTATGACAAGCCGGACAGGCAACGTAATAGTAAAGGTTGCTAAACCCAGTCGACGGGAGGCCGGAACACAACCATAGCTTGCATATTCGACCAAGGATGTCGCTATGTGGCCATGTAAAACGCTGCAGGAGATCATTCTGTGCCTCCCGGCACTCCCTGTTGAAGTAACCCAGGCGATCAGCAGTTGGGGGTCCCTGAGCGGCAGCAGCCGCCGCCGCATACGATCTCAAGTCTTTAGACCCTGCTGCAGAATGCCAATATTATTGATTTTGGGAGACTTAACGAAATACAACTCGCTCACATGGTTTTGAGGCATGTAAATCAACGGTCAACTTGTATGTTGGTTGAGGGTTGGTACCATGCAGCAAGTCCGCTTTGGAAATCGATTCGTTACATTCTGCTCGAATGCTTACCGTCATTGCACCTGTAAGAACAAGGGCTGTATGCCAACTCCTTAGCATTCCGTCCTCTTTGTCTGCCTGCATCAAGAAGGACGGCGATTCGTCATCATCGCGGCGCCTGCCTGCCTGCCTCCCCGCTGTCATATTCGCTTCTGAAATGAGTAACATAGACAGTAAGCATCTGTGTGTTTCCGTCGGTTTCTGAGAATTGCCTTGTCCTTGTCCTTGGCTGAGAGCGTGCGTACATAGAGTCGTGCCTAGCGGTACATGGAGCAATACAACACAACCTAACTTGTACTTTGGCTGACTAAGAAATGCAAACAGACAGCAATGACCACAACAATCTTGTTTGGTGGCTAGGTAGGTAAGTACCTAGGTATGGGGAGATGATGAGTACTGTAGATTTGGACGATTGGATGAGCAGTGATGGGTTGTGGAAGCAAGCTTGGTTTAACAAGTTTGTTTTGCACCCCCAAAGTCCAATAAAGCTCTATTACAGCTATAGGGCAGAATGGAGGGGTGGAGGATGATGTAAGTCAAAAACTGAATGAGACGGGATGAACTGTGCAACCCGGCTACCTCGATAGGTACCTAGGTAGTAGGTACTAACCTAGCAGGTAGCGAGATAAGTCATTGAATTTTGTCATGCTCAGGACAAGCCAATTTGTGTATTCTTTGTGCTTCGTGATCATGGCAAATGGGCAGTTTTCCCATCATACTAGATAGGTAGGTATCTGAAAGATCAACTAAACTGTAGCGTCACCGCTCTAATGGAACCCTCAAAATCGAAGACGACCCCAATCTATGGATTGGAAGCCATGGAAGTTGCCCCTCAGTCCTCCTCCCAAAACCAAAACCAAAACAAAACAGCCCAGCCCAGCCTACCTAGACGCGGAAGCGGCCCCTCACAATCCATAGCTCCAGCCAGTGACTACCGCCGAAGCTCATGTGTACCTAGGAAGGTAGGTCATGGATGTAAATGCACCTGCACCTACCTACCTTACCTAGTACACTGCACTGCTCTACATGCATCTATCTCCATCCATCTTCATCTGCCTTTCCCCTCCGATCTTTTTTTCTGCCTACCTACCTACTACCTACCTGCCTACCAATCTTGCATTGGAACCACGATTCTTTTCTCTTACAAGCCTTGTCTCATTTTGACGCAAGATTTGTGATTCATCCATCCAGCAATCCTTTTTACGAAGTTAAGCTTCCACAAACTTAGTGCACTTGACTTTAACCTTGCTCGAGTTGTTGTTGGATTTTATTAGCCACGTCCACACAGGCACCCGCACCCAGGCCTACACCTACTCCTCTCACGACCAGCCACTTTTTCGAAACTCCTTGACATCTTCCGTCTCATCCCTGCCTGGTCAAATATCTAGCTACTGCATATTATTCCTAATAACAGCAGAAACAAACCAAGACAAACGCTACAATGTCGGTTCATCACCCATATACATTTACGTCATCTTCGCCCATGCTAACCTCAACGACAGGCGCATTACCCTCAACATATTTAACCCTCAGGCTGGGGAGCAGGACAGTCTGCTCACTCTCGAGATCTTTCCCGACATGACCCTGGCTACGCTCCGCGAATCTATCCAGGCCGAATCGACCATTCCTCCAACCTCACAACACATCTACCACAACGGCCGTCTGATCTCGGACGATACGCAAACAATGGAGCAGCTACAGATTGCTGATGGGGAGATGTTGGCCCTGCATGTTCGAGATATGAGAGGCAGCACCGGTGTACCGGAACAAGCCCGACGCCCTCAACCGAGGAGACAGATCAGAAATGAGCAGGATCCTGAACTCATTCGCCTCCAGATCCTTGGTCAGCCTGCCCTGAGACAGCAGCTTCAGTCCCAGCACCCCGAGCTGGCTTCCGCGGTTGAAGATCCCGCCCGCTTTGCACAGATCTTCCTCGACAGCCAGAATAGGGAGCAACGCGAGCGCCAGGAACGCCAACGGGAGATCGAAAGACTCAACGACGACCCTTTCAATATCGAGAACCAGAGGAAGATCGAAGAGATGATTCGACAAGAGCGAGTCATGGAGAACCTACAGAATGCTATGGAGCACAACCCCGAAGGTATTTAACATGTCATGCCATGGCGTAACTTGCATGCTAACTTGGTGTCTCCCTAGTGTTTGGCAGAGTCCACATGCTCTATGTTGATGTGGAGGTCAATGGGCACCCGGTTAAGGCCTTCGTGGATTCTGGTGCTCAAGCTACCATCATGTCTCCTTCATGTGCTGAGGCGTGCGGAATCATGAGACTTGTTGATACCCGCTTTGCCGGTGTCGCTCGTGGTGTCGGTACAGCCAATATCATTGGCCGTGTTCATTCTGCCCAGATCAAAATCGGAAATTTATTCTTACCCTGCAGTTTCACTGTCATGGAAGGCAAATCGGTTGATCTTTTGCTTGGCCTTGATATGTTGAAACGGTACCAAGCTACCATCGATTTGGCCAAGGACAAGCTGTGCATTCAAGGTGAAGAGGTCCCTTTCTTGGGAGAGGCCGAGATTCCCAAAGAGGAAGAAGCAGCAGCTGTACAGGAACCGACTTTGCCCGGCCCTGATGGTACAACGATTGGACAGCGCTCTGGAGCCGTTGTGCCTCCTGGCCAGCAGCAACAACCGGCTCCGGCACAGGCCGCTCCGCCCGCACAAGCCCCAGTCCCTGCACCACAGTCCCAGTCCCAGCCGGCAGCTCAACCTGCTGCTCCGAGAACAAACATCTCACCACAAGCTATCGAGAGCCTGGTCTCGATGGGCGCAACTAGGGAACAAGCTATCCAAGCTCTTCAGGCTGCAGACGGCAACCCCGACGTTGCCGCCAGTTTGATTTTCTTCTAGGTTTACACCAACTTGTGACGACTTTCCTAGCGTCAATACTAACTCGCATTGGGCGGTATCGGGGCCACGACGGAAAATAACAAACATGTAAAAAGGAGCATAATGATAGATGACTGTTTTACCATCTGTTTTAAAGCGGACAGATAGAAAGATTTCGTTCTCTTTAAGGGTCATGGACACGGAATGCACGTATGACGTTCGCGTCGGAGCATGGTTTTTAGGAGTAACAAGATACAAGAATTACACATAGTTATGGAGTACAAATTGCTCATCAAATTTTGGTACGGGTATTGCTCATCGCAGCAACTAGGTAATTAATCTATAAATGCCCATCGGATTTCCATCACCTCCTTGCGCTTACCTGATCTTGTAGACGCAAGGTTTCAAGACGGAGGCCTCGTTGACCTCTGGCTCTGCATCGATAGGATCTATCCTGCGGATGATTGGCCTCTTGCCCCTGGGAGCCTCCTGCTCTTTCACATGCTTTCCCTTGGTTGGCGATGCGCCCTTGATGAAGTGCATCTTGACAAACATTCTGTTGGACAAATCAATCGCCTCTCGGTCTCCCTGAAGGACAAAGCCTCGCGACTTGAGCACTTCTACGAACGCTGACACATCGGTCTCCCGGCGACGATCATCTACACCGTCCACCTCGACGGCCAAGTCCTCGTCGTGCTCAGCATCGTTATCGGCACCCTTTCCCTTGCCCTTCTTGCCAGCAACGGCGTTCTTTTTGCGGTTACCAACACTGTGGGTCACGGGGGCGTTCTTGTTTCGAATGGGACCAAAACGGCTCTTGATCTCAGCAACCCAGAGCTCGCCTTTCCAGTGTAGAATACGGTAAGCCTCTTCGATAAAATCAACCCAGTTTGTGCCCATAAGAGCGAGACAGAAAACGGCAACGTTGACGGAACCGTCAGCAAGAGGCAAGTTGGCGATATCAGCCTTGGTGACTAGAGGACTTGGGCTCTGGAGATCGTAGCTCTTGACGTTGACGCGCAATTTCTTGCCGTCTTTCTGAAGCGCCTCAGCAAGACGAGCATCACCACAACCGAGATCTGCAATTGTGCACTCTTGCTGCGTGCGAGGCAGTGGTGTCTTGGAGAGAGGCGTGGGGGGAGCTCCAGGTTTGCCTTTGCCTTGCTGGCGGACCTTGCCTCGCGCACGAATGTCTTTGAGGAAGCTGTCAACAGGGTTCTCAGGCCAAACCTTGACCTGGCGACGGAAACCCTCGTGGTACTCATCGAACATCTCGGGTGATTCATCGAACAAGCTGAAGGCCTCTTCGGAGGGGCGAGTGTAGAGGGTCTCATTGAGATGTCGGAAACGCGCTGAGATGAGCTTCTCTCTCATGGAAGCTTGGAGGGGAGTGAGCTTGGGGGGAGCAGGAGGCAGAGGTGCCTTTACAACAGCATCCTCTGCATGGGATTTGGTAGTTTCTGCTGATTCCTCTCCAGATTTTTGCTTCTGCTTCTGCTTCCTATCCTTCTTAGGCTTGGGCTGAGCCTCACCCTCAGTAGCAATGGCAGCGACAGCCTCTTTACTCTCCTCAGGCTTTTCATCCTCAGTCTTCTTTCCCTTGCCCTGCTTCTTCTGACGCTTAGCAGACTGCTCAGACTTTTGCTGCTGCTGCTTCTCCGGTTTCTTCCCCTCAATGACAGACTCCCACAGATCCGCGACTGTTGAAGAGTCGACGTTCTCCTGCGCAGAAGCGGCGTTGTTGCGCTTGCGCTTCTTGGATTTTGTGCCGGGCGCGCTGTTGTTTTTGGAAGGGGCTTCAGCCTTGAGGCCATCTGATGGAACAGACCATCCTGGAACCGCAAACATTATTGAATAATATCTGGGATTATTATTATATGCTTTTGTTGGTGAAGTAGCGATTTGAGTTGATGGGTGAATTCTCAGTGCTTGAATAATTTTTGAGATCTGAATTTTTGATTGCGATAAGGTACGTACCGAGTAGATCCATAGTCATGGTCCGTGCACCTGCCAAATTTGGGTGTTCGCCAACCTCACCTAAGTACACTTTGAATTGAGTCTTGGACTCTGAAACGATACACAATTGATTTGAAATATTCTGATTTGATCCAATACCCTCAGAAAGTTTCAGACGCTGCGACTGGTAGTATGGTTTATATTTCTACCACCACATTATCTTCACCACCCAAGATCAGTGGTCATGATTTCTGACATGTCATGAAATCCCATATCAGATTATCAAAGTTCGCATGGAAAACTAGGGGATCGACTAAAATCGCTCGAGTAGCGAGTCTACAAAAAGTCATACGCCCAGACATGAGACGTTCAAATTCAAGTCGTCTCCTGACTCATACCACGGCTGATTTTTGAGATAGCGTTCGAAACATCATCATCAAGAAGTACCAGTGATAGCTCAAAGATTTGGGATCTTTAGAAAGGTACCACAGCATTTTAAAGAATACCAATATTTGTCATGTTGTCCTCCCGACGGAATCACATATACGCATCCCCGAGTGCCATGGTCCATCAAATCGGTGGATGCGTCGCCAAGGCAAAGAGGCCAGTTCCTTTTATCTTTGTTTTCACTTTATTCTCAATCAAGGTGAGGCATCCAAAATCAGTTCGATTTGAATTACTGGAATCTGCCCAGAAGATGCAACTGACAGCTCATGACCGCGGGGAGGAAAGGAAAGGAAAGGAAAGAAAAAAGAATTAAAGTCCAATGCTATGGGTATTATTTCTTGATCTGTGTTGACCTTTGTACTCGCGTCGTTCATAGTGTGGTTCATGATAGCGGTTATGTGCAGAAAGACTGGCGAACAGCATCATAGCCACCTATACAAGAGCCTCAAGATACACATGCATCTACCGAATCATGGCGGTTTGCCACAGTCAACCAGCTCTCGAGTATTCGACAACACTGCGAGTGACTCAGTCCCCAGTTCGAGACCGCCTCTCATCAATGCACGGTCCCGATGACTTGAGCTGGCTCGCATTGTCGCCATCAAGCGTTCATTCATGAAAATAGATGACCTGTTGGGTGCCTGGACCTGGGTACTGCATTTCATCTGAACACGAGGCACATGTGTCTTGGTCTGCACTGATCAGAGGGGTGTCGTCCACTTTTGAGATTTCACAAAGCACGGCAGAAACCAGACTGATACAGGATATCTGTAGATGGAAAGACTTGCCATGTTGTGGCAGTACAGCTAGGCAGGTAATTAGTTTGTACCCGAGGCAATATGGGCTCATGCTAAAGAGAAGCACATCATTTGTCTGTCAATCTCCTGGACCAACATCGCCTGGTGGCAAACCGGCAACCCACGTTTTAGCTCTTTGATGGCAGAAATCATGGCGCTCTTTTCAGGAATATCTCCCTTCCCACCAACTTCGCCCAAGCCAGGTGCACATGCAAAGCTCACACTCGTGAAACAAGCACGCAGGGTATGAGGTACAGGCATACATAGCCGTAGGCCTCCAGAGAACTCGATCGCTACGACACTTGCTTAGAAGCGCTTGTACAACTGACTGTAGCAAAGAAGATGACTCTCGACGCCGACTTTTCTTTGAGATAGTCTTAGACATGTTTCTGTCGCCAGACAACTCTCGTTGATTCAGAGCGAGGAGCATATTCATGGTCCAGTATCAGAAGAACGAAAGCCACTGCATGGGGGCTCACGACATAATAGTCGACAGGGATCGGTCTTCCAGCAGTGATCTGGGCCAAGGCCGAGAGATGATGCAGAGAATCTTGAGGGCACGCAACGACAGTATGTTCCTACTTACTGTGTTGTGCTCGTGATGTGATGAATGGTCGCACCTTTTCTTGGACAGAGAGACAATGGTATGCAGTCAAAGACTCTAGACAGGACGGGAAACGAAGGGTGTGCAACGCCATGCTTTGTTTGTGTCACACCAAAGTACCCTATCCAGTTTAGTTGGTGCTCGCGTCGAGAATTGTTCTGGGATCATAAGGACGAAATGAAAGGAGCGTTGGTTACAAGCGTACAGAAGGAACACATAATAGTAGAAATCACCGTGGAGTATGGTATAGTGCAATACGTAAAGACGCTCATTGACCAACGGATTGTAGTTAGCAACTAATCTGACGGCCCAACGGAGACTGGGGGTTTGAAATTGCCCCATGTGCGGACAGAAGGGGAGGTTTAGGCTAGACTGTTGACTTGGCTTCGTGTAACAAACACGCAGATGAGTTTGCTATATGTGGTTAACAAGTTAAGGTTGATAAGAGGGATAACCGGAGTTTGGCAGCCGTTCATTCGGAGCCTTCGGTGGACGGGAGGACAGGAACCGCCCGAGAAGAGTCCGATAGAAGTTAGTCTGGTGCAGGCGAAACGAAACGAGATTGAGGGCTAACAGTCATTACTAAAATGCAAGGTTCCAAGCAATCAATAAAATTATATCTTACCTGACAGGTTTGAGCCACGCATACTATGTACGAGATCAAGGGGCGGCCTAGGACTTTAAGACGGATGGGTGTGATGCAGGCGTAGCAGCGTCATGGCGAGCCTTATTTAGGGCTGGGATTGCCAAAATAAGAAACGCAGAAGTAATATTGCATCGCATTGCACTGTGTAAGAAAGGGTTGCTGGTTTCTTCACTGTCGGGGATATGAATGGATCTTGATCCAACGTTGAATATAGATTGCAGTGTCAAAAGAAGTTAAACTTGATTCCTTCGACAATACAGTCACGTACCTACATGTAATGCAATGCAATGGTAGGCGGCGTTGGTTTGAGCTTGATAGATATTGTTCATTCTTGGCAGCTAATTTACAGTAAAAGGTACGACTGTGCTGGGCACGCATATGACGAAGTATGTATATTTGTCGTAAGGACTACGGATGCTTGTTTCTGATTAACTCAAGACATCTATTTATGACAGATCTGTTTGCATCATTCTCCGTCTAGAGACGGGATTAGCAGTCAAACTAAAAGCTAGCTTTGCAGTCTGCCAGACAAGACATGGGAGTCTTTCCACATGGACTTTGACTAAATCCAAAGCCATCTGTTTGTTAGACTTTGGGCTAGGGTCAACGTTTATGAAAGTGCAATAAATACCCTACTGCACCGCATCAGTGATAGTGTCTTGGCGATTAGCACCTACAGGGTATAGCACAGATTATCAACGAGTGGTGGTTCTTGTGAGCGCGTTCTTTAGATCAGATCCCCTTTCAATGCTACAGTGACGGATATGATAGCACAGTCAAGAGGGCATTAATGATGATTGTTTTTATTTTCGTCATCCTCATGAGAGTCTTGACGTATGTACTCTGGTTCAGCCAATGTAAACCCCCGTCATCAGTTGAGGCTAGGAACATAGCAAACTTTACATACTTACCTCCTACTACAAAAAGAGCTTTTGATGCTGATCCCTTCAAGTGATTGATGAATCCTTGTAACAAGGCTGGATATGGACAATTAGCATCGCCATATCCTGTCACCAGCATGTCAATTGCCTACCTAGTTGTTATTCTTCGGCAAGCTTAGAGTGCGCAATAATGTGATTCTATATAGGTGAGATAGCCCGAGCAGAGGTCTTATTAGTTTCCTACAGGTATGGATGTGTTGTTACTGTGCCTCGGAGCCGCTTCCACTGATCGTCTATGCCCCATGTATTTTTTTTTCTTTTTACAAAAAAAGCAAAGAGACGATAACTTCTACTCAAGCCAACTCAGTTTTAAGGCAAAATTACTTGATGCTTCTCCAATGCTAGGAGGTGATTGCCCTGGGACTTACAGGACGTAGGTCCATACCAGGTAGTGATGACCTAGTCTACCTCAAGGAAGCGCTGATATTTCCCACCGGAGCTCTCGGCACGCTAATGTACCCAACTTTAGGTTCGGTTCTTTAATCATAACTGGTCTGCTGGTGTCTTAAACTACCGGTGAATTGGGGCTTGTTCCAGTAGGTGATATCTTGGCTCCCATACCAACAGGGGTTTTTAGTTGACTTGTTCCTATCCGGCACTTAGCGTACTATACCGGCATAGGCCAGACAACGTTAGGTGCCTATCGTCTGCCTCGATACTGTGCAATGGACAGAGTAGACTTGGCTTATTAGTGTAGTGCACTTTCCTCCCCCCAATCTACCATGTCAGTTTAGGGAGGCGCGAACAAGCACTCAACCATCACTGGAAGGAACCCCCCCACACAGAAGAACGGGGACGGGGGAAACCACCACAAGCATCTCATCATCCACTGTCCACTCCACATCCGACTTGGTTACCTTATTCTATCTCAACTTCCGATGCTCTACTCCAGTGCTTAAGCCTCATTAGATAAGGAGCTCTGGATATTTCCTCCATAATAATACCTGCATTTCCGGCACGCATCCTGCCCTTCCTCGGCCCTTTCTCGTTCCTCATCAAATGCATCCACTGCCTCACCATCAAAACTTGACATTTAGTCGTCGCTAGAACAGACGATCAGCTGGAGCCCCTTTTCTCTGTAAATCAGATCGATACCATCTTCTTGTGCTATACCTTTATTCACAAAAGAGGGAGCTATTCATATCAGAGACATCAAGCAGGCCATCTCAGACACCATCTACAGGACCGGACCTCACTTCAGGGCAAGACAAAGGACAAAACCCTGACCGAGCACAAGTTCGTCATCATACCCTTGACTGAGGCCCATGCCCTGTCGCCGGCCAGACTCTAGACTCTAGACTACCATTTCTCGCTCCGACGGCCCAGTTGAATTGGGCAAACCGCCGACTTTCAAGTCACACAAGCATGTTTCAGTTGCTCCATTACTTGCCTCCAGAAGCTTCCCCATAACTTAACTTAATCCATACAGCGGTCTCTGTCTCTGTCTGTGCCTTTACCCTGCTCTGCTCTACTTGCGCTGCACTCGCCCGGATCTTCTCGACCGATACAATCTTTGGCCGGACTACATCACTTCTCCCCCTTCGAACTTACAAGATTGCACGCACCCTTACGCTTCCTTCGCTCTAACAATCTCTCAAGTTGGGGTTTTACACATTGTTTCTGTCTGGCTCTTAATGCCGGATCTAGTTCCACTTATTGTTTCCTCCCCATCTTCGCTCGGCTCCAACCTTCATTCTATAGACTAGGCCATTTCTAGTCCAAGTCCGTTGTCTGCTCATCTTCTCGACTACTACTTATACAACTAACGTCTCCCAATTACATGGCTTGTTAGGAATCTTGGGATTGAGGCCTGAAACTCATACTTGACATTTACAGCATCGTCATGTGAAGTTGCCAATCAACCTAGAAAGAATTACATGGTCGAATCACCTGGAAATTGTGCATAATGGATAGGGACCAGGCTACACCTGCTTCTGTACCTGCCAACCAAAAGGCTCCTGCAGATTCAAATCAGCAAGATGACGGGAGGGACGACCCGGATCGGAAAAGGAATAACATTCGCAAAAGAACAAAAACGGGGTGCTTGAGTAAGTTGTCTGAACCATTCTGTAAGCACAATATGAGAACAGTGACACTAATACGAGCTTTTGTGAAGCTTGCCGCAAGCGCAGAATAAAATGTGACGAAGGAAGACCGATATGCAACAACTGTATCAAATCCAAGCGACAATGCGAGGGTTACAACCAGCGAGTCATCTTCAAACACCCAATGGGCACGATACAAGGAGGCCCTTATGGCCCTGCTTATTATCCTCACGGGTCTGCGCACCTTGTTGGCAACTTACAACCAAAACCGCACTCGCAAGGTCTTTTACCTACGATTGCCCCCAAACCGCCTTCATTTGACTATAACGGGCACCAACCAGCACCATACGGGCATTATACTCATGGGCAAGGGGCTGTACAAACGTCCCCAAACCCATACGACTTCAACTCTCCGGCGGCTTCCCATCCATATGGCCATGCCAATGGAATGATGCCCCCCGAACCCCCAATAGCTTACAACAGGGCACCACAAGATCCCCGAGACCAGTATGGTATGCTTCCTCTTAATGGGCAATACGGTCCACCTTATGCAATTGCTGGTCAGACGGACCCCTTGGCTCCCAAGAAGGGAACGATGGATATGGATAGAACAGAATCTGATCCAAACATCGATTATGAAGACCTCGACATAGCGGAGGACGACGCCTCAATGGGTGAATCAGACGATGACACACAAGACCCTCGACAAGTTCTCGAACCTGTGATGAAGCAATTTAATGGAACATGGGACACGAACGGCACCAGAGTTAGAACCTTTTCGACGTTCGCCCAATGCAACATTCTGTCTGATTACACAGCTTCAGCCAGAATAACGGAACTCAAGGACCCTGTTATGTTGCAAATTTTCATGCACTTCATCCAAGTCACAGGCCCGAGTATGTCACTATATGAGAGACATCCTTTTGATCATACCGGCGAGAATTCATTCGATCCTACCCCGAAAGGTGCCAACAATTTATGGAGCTGTAAGTCATTCTATAAAGAAGACTGTGTATACGAGACTAATCATCCAAGACACATTCCCTGTCATATCTCTGAATCACCCCGCACTACTTCACTCTATGCTTGCCTTGGGTGCTTTGCAGATAGCCAAGTTACAAAACATACCAGCCACAGCCGCGATGAAACACTACCACCTGGCGATCCGAAGAATAGCTAGGAATGTTAACACGCCCTTGAGACGAACACAGCCTGCAACGATAGCTGCGACACTATTATTGTCATACTTTGAGGTTTGGTCATCAGACCATACAAAGTGGTGCAATCACCTTTTGGGAGCGCGGATCTTGTTCAGCGAAATACCTCTCAGGGACATGTCGAAGAAATTCCTCCCGGTCAAGCGTTTTAAGCAGGCTGAAAAGGATGCACAAAACCAGAACCAAATGGACAGCTTCTTCCCTGGTCTAAGCATACCATCACAGAGTGAACTCAACGATCACGACTACGATCTTTTACAAACAATTTCAGGCCAGAACATTACGGCAGAAAACTATGGACTCGGCGAAAATCAAGGTATTGATCTATCGAATTCGGTGACTGACAGAGATATCGAGCACTACGAGAATGTGCGGGATCTATTCTGGTGGTACTGCAAGATGGACGTGTATCAAAGCATGCTGGCTGGCACCAGACTTTTGTAAGTTTCCATGTCACATTTCATTATGTGATTGTGTCTGATGATTGTAGCATGAACTACGAGTCTTGGTCTCAGTGCCCACCCCGAGCACCAATATCGAAACTTGAAGCGATGTAAGTGAGAACTCCAGGCTGCAAGGGACTATGACTAACTTGGCAATCAAAGATATGGATCATATGATCATTTGATGCTACTACTAGGCAGACTTGCAGATTTTTCTTCCAAAGACATTGCGCGAAAGAAGCGAGCGAGTCAAGCTAGAGGTCCGCCTCCAGGAGCCCCAGGAAGTTCACCACCGCCGTTCAATGGCATTGTTCCTACAGACGGGAACTTTCAGGTCCCTAGAGGTTTCACGCCACCAAAGGAGACATCGCCTCAAAGCGATTCTACAGAAGAAACGGACTTGGATGAAAGCCATCGTATCGCTTTGCATGAATGGGAGTCCATCAAGCGAGGATTCGAGGCATATGAAAGCAAGCTGGGACCAGAGTTCCAGCCACTGAAACCTGAGTTTTCAGACAAGCGAGACTCACCATTTGGGATGACTATGCAATATCGAACGTTTTCTGTAGCAGGAATCTGGATGAACTTCTACATGGGCATGATCAACCTTGTTCGCTGTCATCCCTCCATGCCTCCTGCAGCAATGCAGGCGGCTGGCATGGCAGCACCTCAGACGGGCCCATACTCAAACAAGCTGGGTCGAATAGCAGCTGGTTTGTCGGAAGACGTTTCGCAGGCGACAGAAATCACCACTCTTGTCAGTGCTGCATTTATTGAAAGCTGCTTCTGCCTTTTTGTGGCAGCGATAGAGGTGCGTTAATCCTTACCTGTAGTATGTCCGATAAATCTGGCTAATCCTGTATCAGTATCGAGATGAGAAACAACGCCATTGGGTGATACGCCACTTGCGCGACATCACTCGATTGACAGGATGGCAATCAGCAGAGCGTATCGCCACGGGATGCGAGTCTTCTTGGATGAAGGCCGCGCAACTTGGTCGTGGACCTCCTTACATCCGGGCCCCAGAAACCGAACCAGTGCCTGTCGCAAGGTGGCAGGCACCACGCCAAATCGACCGCTTCATTCAAGAAGTTGAGACTGGCGAAATCCGACGTCAGATTCATGTTCCCAAGGCCGAGCGAGCTCAGTTTGCACTAGGTCTACTCAGTGTTGAAAGAGACTTTGAGGCTCTCGATCTTAAGGATGACGATTGAGCGGTGCGGTGAAAATGAGTGTGTTATATATAGTAGTGGCTGCGATGATTTCTCGAATTTGTTTTATATAGCGTACTATCTTTTTGTGGCTCGTTTCTTGGATACGTATACCACTATTGCACATAGCCATGCTGAGATGGGGAAATGCACGAAGGAAAGGGGGTGAAGGCATTGCTCATGAATTGCGTTGTATTGGGCGGTCTCGAAGATTTGGCGGAAGCGCTGCTTGTGGTAAGTACCCGTACATTAATGATACATAATATTAAACTCTCTACGAGGTGTGGATTCTCATCAACGAATTCCCGCAAACATGCTTTGGGTCATTGTATACCGTCAATGCCCCCAACTTGGGCGCCTTTGTGTCTATTCGTAATTTCTCTTGATTCGTGGGTAACATCTCCTTAGTTGGCTGGCAGCCGCTCCACGACTGTGGCCATCTCCTCGTCTGTGTATATTCTGAAGCCTTTCTCCTTGGTTACGCTAGCCAACTGTACGTTCTTGGCGTCCAACTTTTCCTCCATCACCTGCTTCAATGTCTTGAGAACAAGAGTCTCAGCATCTGTGAGAGTCAAGGACTACGAAGCTGTCAGTTATTCTGTTGGCACAAAACACTACTGTGTAAGCTCACCTTGTGGTATTCGTTCTGGAGCTCAGCCTGTGCACCTTCTGAGCCAGAACCGATGGCCTTGGCGTCGTAGCGGTAAAAGGTACCACTGGGCTCAGCGTGGAACAGCTGAGGACCATCCTCATCAAAGCCAGCAATGAGTAGAGCAACGCCGAAAGGACGACTCATGATGGTCTCCTCTCCGTCAGCACCCTCGCCGAACCGCAAGGCAAGATCGCAAATAGCCTGTGTGCAGCTCTCAACACGGAGGGGCTCGTTGTAGTTGAAGGCGTGGGACTGGCTCTCGACTCGGGCATGCTCAACCATGGAGCGGGCATCGGCCTGGAGGCCCGACATGGCGCAGCCAATGTGGCGGTCGATCTCGACAATCTTCTCGACGGAGGATGTCTCGAGGAGGGTAGAGGTAACGCGCTTCTCGACACCGAGGATGACACCCTCGGAGGTGGCTACGCCGATGGCCGTGGAGCCGAGCTTGATGGCCTCGAGAGAGTATTCGACCTGGAAGAGACGGCCTTCGGGGGAGAAGGTGTTGATGCCTCGGTCTGACGTAGTGTTAGTCGACAATCAGGCAGAACAGGGGAACTATATATGCTCATAGGGAAAGCAGGGTGAACATGCCGTATTCGGATCTTGCCATAAACATCTTTGCGGTTTGTGTGTGGTGACGATAGCTAGACTAGAGAAGGGCGGAAGATTTCTGGTGGATGGAGAGGTTGAGCTCTTGTATTTCCGGGGCAGAACTACTGATTTGTTTCGAGAGACACAGTCCAAGTTGCCGTGGGAAAGAGTCGTGATGGGTGGAAGTGGGAAGGCTGAACGAAGGAGTGAGAGGTCAATCAATGATGGGACTGAGGATGCGAGCTCTGGTGGAGTTGCAGGCAAGCAGTCCGCCTACGTAGCCAGCTACGGAAGGCCACAGGGGGCAGTGTCCTAAAAGTACAGATATAATATTTTTTCTTACTCTATTAATACTAATATATTATTAGTCTTTTATTTATATAATAATATAAATAAATAGTATTATATTAAAATATATTTCCTTATTAAAGTCTATAATTAAATTATAAGCCTTTAATAATAATATAAACTTATATAAGTCTATATAATTCTATATAAAATCTTTTTATTTTTATAATATATTAAATTATATTAATCTTTTTTCTTAATAATAACTTTTTATTTAAAAGATAATAATTACTATATAGATATTTAATTATAATATTTATTAATTAATTTTTATTTATTATATTATTAATAGCTTTTTTTATTATTTACTTTTTCTTTTATAATTAATTTAATATTTAATTTACTATTTATAACCTTAAATATATAAATATAAAATAATATAATAATAATTCTTTTAATTAAAATAAGATTAATATTTATTAGCTATATATAAGCTTAAGCTATTATTATTAAAAGTTAATAATAAAGTATTATAATAATTAACTATATAATTCTAATTATAATTAATTTTATTATTATATTTTAAATTTATAATAAATATTTAAAAGTAATAAATAAATTATATAAAATCTTAATTTATATAGAAAAGGCTTATTATATTATAAAATATATAGTTAAATTTAAGGTTATATTAGCTTTTATATTTTTATTATATAAAGTAATAATTAAATTTATTATAAAGATTTATAAAAAAGAGCTTTTTTAATAGATTAAAAGATTATATTATTATTTTCTAATTTAAAGCCTATAATTAACCTATTTAAATTTAATAATAATATATATAAAGTAATATTATTAAGTTTATTCTTTAAAGTAATAAATATTATAATTTCTAAAAGGCTTAATAATCCTATTAACTTTATATTCTTTAATTTTAATATATTATTTATATTAAACTTCTTAATTAATTTAATTAAGCCTATATATAAATATATAAAAAAGTAAATAAAGCTTATTATTAATTTAAAGCCTTATACTTTAAATAAATATAAAGTAGCTTTTAAAATTAAAAATAAATTTATATTTTCTATTAAAAGGAATATAATATTAAAAAGAAAATTAAAATAGAAAATAATAATACTATTAATACTATATTATTTACTTAAGAAAATAATAGTAATAAAAATAATATTTTAATAATATTAATAATTTATTAAGAAGATATTAATATAATTAAATAGCTAATTAAGGAAAAAAGGCTAGATAAGTAGTTAATTAAAAAAGAAAGGCTAAATAAATAGCTAATTAAAAAGAATTAATTAATTAAGAAAAAAGAGATTAAATAAAAAGTACTTTTTATATAAATAAAATAAGGAAAAAATCTTTATAATAATTAAATAGTTTTATAATTATTTTAAATTACTTTAAATTACTTTAATTACTATTAAATATATTAAAACTAATAATTAAATTCCTTTATATTTTTTAATAAAATATTTTTAAATATATTAATATTAATATTATATATTATTAAATAATCTT
This sequence comes from Fusarium poae, assembly GCF_019609905.1. Taxonomy (NCBI): domain Eukaryota; kingdom Fungi; phylum Ascomycota; class Sordariomycetes; order Hypocreales; family Nectriaceae; genus Fusarium; species Fusarium poae. The sequence goes on along the minus strand of NC_058401.1, from coordinate 5,166,901 downwards.
ATATATAATTTATATTACTTATAAGTATATTTAAAAGCCTAATAAAAGGCTTTTTCTTTAAAGTAATATATATCTTTAATTAAGCCTATAAAAATAAATATATTAAATACTTTAATTATATAAGGCTATTAATTAAGAAATTATTTTAACCTTTAAGAATAATATTATAAACTATAATTATATCCTTAAGTAAATATATATTTAAATTAATAGAATTATATTTAAAGATATTTAAAAAGGTTTATAGTTAATCTATTAGAATAGCTTTTATATAGCTTTTAAAGTCTTTTATTTTTAGCTAGAAATAAAAATTCTAAGGTTACTTTAGATTTATATAAGGTCTATTAGCCTATTTATATATATAGTATATATTCTATATATATATAAACTTAATAAGCTTTTCTTATATAATTAATATATATAAATATAATATAGTAATATAATTTAATAAATAATTATATAAAAACTAGCCTTTAATAATAATAATATTAAAATATTCCTATAGATTATTAATTATAATATTAAATAATAAGTAAATATATATATATATATTAAAACTTAGCTTTTCTTTTATTTAATTAAAGCTATTAGCTTTTAATCTTCTTATTATATATACTTTTACTATAGATTTAAATATCTTTAAATTATATTTAATTTAATATTATATTATTCTATTTATATACTTATATTTATAAAAGGTAATAATATATATTAATTATTAAAAGAGTTTTATTACTATAATTAAACTAAATAAAATATAGTATAGTCTCTTATTATTAAAGGGTATAAAGATATTACTTTATAATACTTTATAATATATTTATTAATATATTATAATAAAACTATATAATATACTATATATAAGTATTAATTATAATATAAATCTTAATACCTTAAGCCTTTAATTTATTATATATATTAAAAGACTAAATAAAGTTAAGCCTAGTTAATACTTACTTAATTTAATAATACTTTATTATATACTATTAATTAAATATATATATTTTTTTTTAATATATAATTATAAGATTATTTTACCCTTTTTAATTTTATTAAAAGTTATTTATAATACTTTATTTATTTATATAGATTAAAGAATTATATATAGTTTCTCTTAAGATAAGGTTTCTAATATAAATATAATTAATAAGGTAATTACCTAAACTCTATAATATTAGCTATAATTAATAAAAGAAGCTTCTATTAAACTATATAGATAGTAGTAACTTCTTCCTCTTTTAACCTCAATTAACCACTTATCTAAGATATCTGCAGAGTCAGTTAATCCTAATCCTTTATAGCACCTTACTAACCACTTTCGCAGGTCTTATATAATATAATGCCAGTCCTTAAACCAAGACCTATTAGCAATAGCCACTTTCTTAATCTTAATACTAAGACTATTAAGAGATCTATTAAGTTATATAAGGATATAGTAAAACTAGAAGAGTTATATATAGAGGCTATTAACCTTTATATAACTAAGAAGATAGATAGCCTTGCTAAGGTTAGACTGGTAGCCTTTAACTATAAGCTTTACCTCTTGTATATAAAGAGTAAGAAGGTAGAGATATATTTATAGATATAAATTCTTAATAATATTTATAAAGGGCTTTATAGCTTAAGATAAATTAGTACTAATATATATAAATATAGAGATATATATAACTAAAGGTTTAAAGCTTTATATATAATTTATTTTTATTTTTAAAGAAATTATATAATTTAATCTTTATTATAAAAGATATTTCTAGTATTTAATACCTTTAAAGCCTTAAATCTTATTAAATATACTTAAGGCTAGTCTTTATAATAATAAAGCTTTCTATTTATAGTTATAAAAGTATATAATAATTATTAAAGACTTAATTATAGAATAATTTTATAATTTATTAATATAATTATTTTAAATTTTCTATATTTTTAATCTATTAATTACCTAGAGAAAAGTCTAAAGCCTATTATTATATAAACTAATATAATATTAAATAGCCTACTTTAATATTAAATAAATTTATAAAAGACTTTAGAATTTACTTTATTATTAATTAATTAATATATTTTTACTATTTAATTTAAATATAAAATAGTTTAAGATTAATTATAAGGCAATTAAAAGATATAATATATAAAGATAATCTTTAAGAATTATAATTAGAAAAAAAAAAAAAAGGAAAAAGTAAAAGGTTTTAAGGGATTTAATTATAAAAATTAAAGTAAAAATACTATATATATAATTGCCTTAGTTTAAAGGGAAATTATATAATTATATATATAGTATTTTTACTTTAATTTTTAAATTATATATATAGTATTTTTATTTTAATTTTAATTTCTATATTAAGGTAATTTTATATATATAGTATATTTACTTTAAATATATAATAAAGTAAAGAATTTTATTAAATAACCTAAGGATATTATACTACTTTATATACTTATATAATAGGGCTTTATATCCCTATATATTTATAATTATAGTCCTTATTATTAATAAATTAATTATTCTTTTATAAATTATTAAAAATAGCCTTTAGACTTTTAAATTAAAAGTATATAATAAAAGATTTTATTATAAATTAATATATAATAATATATAAATATATATATTATATATACTTAAATATACTTTTTCTTTTTCTTATTAATAGCCTTATAAAAGATAATAATAATCTTAAGGTAAGTCTTATAGTTAATACTCTTTAAAATATCTAAGCTATTATTATTATTATTTTTATTATTACTTTTAATATATTTATACTTATAAAAAGAATTTAAGAAAAAGTTAATATAATTAAATAGAAAAATATATAGTTTTATATATACTTATAAAAGAATAAATAGTATTAAAATAATTCTAATTATAATTAGTATAAAAGAAGGCACTATTTTTAATAATATAGCTAATTAGTACTTTATTACTTTTTAAATACTTTTTATATACCTTAGGATTATTATTATTATCTATTACTTTCTCTTTAAAGAAATAGTAAAGTATAATATTATAATTCTATATATTAATAAAATTAAAAATATATTTAATTTTATTCTTTTTCTTTAACTTTTTAATATATAATATAAAAAGTTAAGATTTCTATATATATAAGTATATAAATATATTATATTAATATAATATTTACTTAATCTTTCTTAATTACTTTAAAACCTTTAATAAAATAATCTTATAAAATATATAAAAAAGCCTAAATAGTAAACTTTTTAATTTTTTAAGGCTATATAGAAATATAAAAGTTAATTTTAAAAACTATAATATTAAAAAGCTTTTCTAGAAAAAGCTATATAGCCTAAGGATTAAATTCCTTTAAATTAATTATATATATAATTATAATATTATTATTATTATTAGTTTTATTTTTATTATTATTTTTATTCTTATTTAAAGGTATATAAAAGGTTAGTTTTTTATATAAAATAGTCTGATAACAGATCACGCCTAGGGTCAGGGTGAGTTATCGTAAGGTGCATGATTCGTATTTGGCTAAGTCAGAATCTGTGCCGTAAGGGCACAGATCTCGCTGACTCATCCGGCTAATCCGGGTAAACTACGGATCGGGCAACTGAATTACCCGGTCAATTGATATGACGATGCCTTCATGCATCAGATGCCGGCCTCAAAAGGAGGCTTCTACTGACCTCAGTAGAATAGATACCCTCATCCATGCAATTCGTACATTTCCTGTCCACCTTGCGTCCAATAAGTGTCTACCCCTTCGACACCTTTCGTCTTGCATTCCGGCGAACAGTCGGTTCCTCGAATTGCTCCGGGTGTTCCTTGCGAAAGTCCTCAATGAGATTTTCCGCTATATCAGCGGTCTTCACCCACTGGTCATGTTGAGCTCCCCAGCCTTTCCATCGTACCCAGAAGCCTTCAGTTGGCGTAGCCTTTCTCCCAAGTCGGCGGACCTCACGTTTGACGATGTGGTCGACGACGTACCCATCTTCGTCATCCGAGCCTCCTTCGATAGGTCCCGGCTCGTCCTCCTCAAAGTCATCGGCGTGCGCCGGGGTAAGCTGTTGAACCGAGATGACTGGGTGTATCTTCATGTTCTGGGGTAATTTGAGCTCACAAGCAAGGTCCCCAACCATTCGGATGATCTCATAGGGACCGCTTCGTTGTTGTGACCACTTTCTGGATGGTTTTCCTGGCAAATGGTAGCCATCGTGAAGACGTAGGTAGACGCGGTCACCTGCCTTCAGGATGATCGGCTTGTGGTTCTTGTCGTACGCTCGTTTGCCTCGCATAGCCGCGAAATCCATCGCCAGCTGTGCTTCTCTTCGCATTGCTTCCCGCAGGAACGGGAGGTCGGGCGTGACTTCCATTGGCGTAATGGCATCTAAGGCGCTCTGGGGTCTGAATCCGTAGATATACTCATGCGCCGACATCTTCGTTCCCGCGTTCAGCGCTCCGTTCAATGACCATTGAAGGCTTGGGAGCAGATGAGTCCAGTTTGCATGTGGATGCTCGATATAGTAGAAGCGGATAGCGATTTCAACAGTCTGATTCTTGCGTTCCGATAAGCCGTCGGCCTGCGGGTGATACGCCGTAGTCATGGCGAGGCGAGTGCCAAACTCAGCCCACAGCTGCCTCCAAAAGGGAGAGGTAAACTTCCGATCGCGATCTGAGATGATAACGCGCGGCATTCCCCAGTCGGCGAGTAGGAGTTGTCGTGCCAGCACCGTGGCCCAGTTGGCGGCTGAGTATGTTGCATACCCTGGGATAAGAAGCGTACGCTTACTGGCAGGGCAGGATACTGTAAGCAACTGATCAAAGGTATCGAACCCTTCAAGCGCCCATGGGGTTCCTCTGCTCTCCACAGGAGGCATGTCTGTGATGAAGTCGATGGTGATCGTTTGCATAGGTAATACTGGTGGGCGGATAGGAAGGTAGTTCCCAATGCGCTGTTGCCGGTTAGTCTGCCCCAGGCAACAGGCCTTGCATCCATGGATATGCTTCTTGATAAGGTATGTGAGATTTGGTATAGCCAGATTTGACAGTTCCCTTGTCATGCGGTCAACGCCATAGTGATGGCGATCGTCGTGAGCCATTTTCAATACATCATCTGTCATGGCTTTAGGGATGCACAGTCTCACGTATCCATCTGTAGCTTCGTGGTATAACAGGCCTTGTCGTAATGCGAACGGTACGCCGCGCTTCGAAGCTTCAACGGCGTCCTCGCCGTTCAGTCGTTCAACTGTGATTTCGGGATCATCAGGCGTATTGTTGAGGAGCATTTGGATAACAGGCTTGTACTTGGTATCCTCCAAGTATCCCTTCTGAAATCGCGCTTTTGTTTCATCAGATATCATTGTTTCAATCGAGACAAGCACATCATCTAGCGCAGTATAGTCAGGTCTATGTCTGACGGCATTCAAGTCGGTTTCTGGTGCACTGAGCCTGCTCAGGGCATCTGGGATAAAGTTCTTGATTCCAGGAATGTGGAACACTCGTAAGTTGAACTCCGATAAGTAGATAGACGCATTAACGAGCTTTCGGTTGGCCCGGTCAGTGCTAGACGTCTCCAGAGATGTACGTTCCACAATGGGCTTTGTCGCTGAGTGATCTGTGAACACTGTGAGAGAACCTTCTGATGAACCAATGTGTGCCTTCAACCTCTTCACAGCCCACACCAGTGCTGCAACCTCAAGCTCCGTTGGGCCGTATCTTGATTCTGCGCCAGTAAGCGTCTTGCTGATAAAGCAGATAGGTAAGACCACATTCGGTGGGATCAGTGTTCCCTCTTTCCAAATATATCCGTCTTTGACATGGAACAACACGGCTCCGAAACCTCTTTGGAGGCTTCCATCCAGCTGTAGAAACAGTCGCTTTTTGGGATCAAGGTGACACAGGCCTTTACCGGAAGAAATCTCGGCTTGTACCGATTGGAACGACAGTCTCTCCTTTTCCGTTGGTTCGTAGTGAGTGGCCTTAGTGAATGCCTTGCGCCGACTGGGGTTACCGTCAACGACTTTACCCTTCTGTCTTCCGGCTGCAAGCAGAGCAACTTTTCGGCGTTGCAATGGCTCGATAAGCTGGGCATAGTAGGGTATTAGGTGACGTATATAGCCTGTGGCGCCAATATACTGCTCCAGAGCTGACAATTGGTAAGGGAAGTCAAGTTTGGCGAAGGACGCGACTCGTTCTGCTGTAGTCGAAAGGCCGAGAGAGTCGACTCGAAAGCCAAGGACTTGTGCACTTGGGTAGCCGATCCAGCTTTTCTTGGGGTTAATCGAGATGTTCTTTGCTGTAAAGGTTTTCAAGATAGTTTCCAAGTGTCGAAGATGTTCTTCTGCGGACCGCGAGAAGATAATCACATCGTCAATAAAGGCTCGACAGAAGTGACGAAAGGGGCGTAGGAGACGATCCATGTATCTCTGAGCGTAGGCTGGCGAGTTGCGGAATCCCATTGGCGCAACTGTTGAACGTTCTAAACCGCGATGGCTAGTGATCGTGAAACGATCTCTATGCTCTAGAGTAACTCCGAATTGGTGGAAGAAGGCTGAGGCGTCGACAGCGGAGATGTGGGTAGCCCCTCGCAGAGAACCGATGATGTCTTCTTGGCGAGGAAGTGGGTAGCAATCGGGCATAGTGACCTTGTTCAAGGCACGCAGATCAACCACAACACGCCCCTTGGGTTTACCATCCACTGTTCGCCAGACGACGAAGACAGGTGCTGAGAAGGGCGTAGGTTGTTTAACCCACTCCATTCTTCCTTGTCGGTGAAGGTTATCGAAGACTTCGTCGATGAAGCGTTGGTCCTTCAATCCGCACGCATATGGTCGTTGAGACACCTTGTGTTCATACCAATTCTCAATGAGAGGGACAGTCATCTCTTCATCTTTGTCTACTTTGATCAGACCGGTGTCAATCCAAACGGAGGCATAGCGGTCTACCAGAGAGGTGACGGATCCCGAAAATGCCTGATCATCAGCATAGATATGCATGCCGTTCTCCAGAGTGACCTCAGAGAGATTAGGTTGTCGTTGAACCTGAGTTTGGTATGGTACTGGAGATGGAATATCTGCAGTGTCGTCGACAGCGCTATCGACATCTGGCGGTGTTGGGGTCGCCATTTCCGATTCGGCCGCCAGAAAACATTCCATGTTTGAGACCACCTGTCTCTTTCTCTGCTTCCAATCCTTCGTAGCGTCGGCGATATCTGCCAAAATGGCCTCTCCCAAGGACGATACTGGAGGCATCATGGTCACAGGTGGAGCGGTTGATTTCACGTCAACTTCTCCAGAAGCCACAGCAGCGACATCAGGGGTCAGTTCAAAGGAGGATGACAGTGCTTGCAACGCGCCCTTGGGCTGTTGGTCGCTCTCAACGCTGGGGGTAGGTGCCGGTTCCTCGGCAGCGTTTGCCACACCGATAAACGAACTCAAGGCGACTGCTCCCAGGGCGGATTTCCATGTAGTTGAGAAGTAGACTTCCTGGTCGTCGCATTCTTCGATATTGCCGAGCTTCTGCTTGCGTTGGATTTGTACATCTGATGATGTATCGTTAACGAACACGACACCAGGTGTAGATTTCCTGTCGATCAATCCGCCGACAGTTCCAGTGGTAGTTCCAAAGAAGGCAAAGCTTCGGTCTTTAGGTAACTCCTTCCAAGCGGCCGGAATAAGCCGTGTTTCACCGGCAGGGACAGTCATCGGTCGTGCGGCTATGACTCGGCGGGAAACCTTTCGCTTGACTTGAAACACATCAAAAGGAATATAGAAGTCGGTAAGCGATTTGCACTCAAGGCGACCTTCTGTATTGAGAACGTTGATGTCGTACGGGACCCTCCAGGCGTTGCCCAACAGTGCTGCAGGGCCTGAAGGAGGCAACCCGTCCTGTACCCAGGCGCCGCAAGAGAATTCTGCGGTTCCAGCTTCAGAACCGTCTTTACGAGTGCCGTCCACGAAGAAAGAGAAGGTTGCCCATTCAGTGTGAGGTTTTCCGATAACATCGTTCACGCCTCGGATGTAGACCGGTGGCTTAGTCTCAATTGAGTGCTTGAGTGTTTCCAACCAGCGGCGGCTGACCACTGGTTTACCACATCCTGTGTCAGCGCAGACAGAGACCGTCGGGCCATTTCGGTCTGCCTTGGCGGGGAATCTAAGATGTGTATAGCTTCCATCAATAGTCCGCGGAACGGGCTTGAATAGCGACGACGTGACGGCTTCGTATCCATTCAACGGTTCAGCCCCAGCTTCGCATCCCTGGCGAAGGTGCTTATGCAGCTTGTTTCTTGAGGGGAAGTCCCTGAAGCAAGCCTGACAGCGCTTTGGTTTGGCTAGAATCTGTTCTTCCTCCTTGAGTTGTTGAGGCTTGATACATGTGTCGAGGTTTCCGTGCTCACGCAACAGGGCGCGGCTGGGAAAGCTGCGCTTACACTTGCTGCACCTGTAGCATGGTTTGGTGGTTGACGTCTCCTGTCGCGATCCATTGGGCGTAGTGTCGCCAAGTACCACGAGGTAAGCGTCTTGTGAACCGTATGAGTACGTAGAATAACGGTCAGATTCGTAGCCGTCATCTTCAGGGTCTGGACAATCCTGCTCCCATAAGCCTTGCTCATCATGACCGCGGTCATCCGGTTCAGGTTGAGGAGTCTCAATGGCTTGGTATTTCTTTTCGAAGTGAACCTTCTTCTCCTGTTGTTCTCGACGGATATAGTCGCCTTCTCTAGGAGGACGAGGCTGGCGGTCATCATCACGGGACGATGACTGTCGACGGTCCTTGTCTTGGGCCTTGTATTCATCGCGGTTGTCACCACGGTATCGATCGTTTCGGTTGCCGCGAGAGTTTGAAGAACGACCACCGTCGTAGCTTCGATACCCTCGGGAGGAGCGGTTATCGCGGGGCCGGTCGTCTCGGGGGCGGCTATCGTAGGAAGAGGGAGCATAGTCCTGGCGGTTACGGCCATTGGATGAGTTACTCCCCGAGCTACGCTTCACCACGTTGCGGATGGCGGCACGGCGATCCTCGCACTGCTTGATAAAGTCTGTCAGCTTAGTATCATCATCTGGGTGACTAAGGAAGCGCGAGATTTCTGGGTCAATAAGGTTGAACAGGGTATGGACAATAGATGTCTCTTTCTGACCGAGTTGCTTCGCAATACCGGCTTTTCGCTGGGCCCATTGGGCTAGGGTGACGCCGTTCTCGACTTGCCGCGGTGTATAGCGAGCTTGATGAAGTTCCTTGACCAGTTCAGCTTCCGTGCGTTTAAATCGTTTGGTCAGGATTTGGCAGAATTCAGTAATTGATGCGTTCAGCACTTGGTGACGGGCTGTATGGTCAAGTTCCGCCATGAGCCATGCGCTGGCATTCCCCGCGAGCATCCCGAGGTAATGGTCAGTAAGCACATAATTGCCGTATCGCTTGAAGAGCTGCACATGCTCACAGAACGTATGAACGTCAGTGTAAATGATCTTGCCTGTGCTGGTAGTCACCAATCCACGGTTATCTACATCATCAGGATGGCCTGGGTGGAAGACTCCGAGAGATTCCTTCTTGATCTTCTTGGCCGGGTCAGAGTCGGTAGTACGCGAAGTGTTGGTAACTCCAGTGGATTCACGGCGACGGCGTTCAGCCTCTTCCTTTTCTTCCTCACGTCGACGACGTTCGTCGCTCTCATGATCTGAACCTTCATCGTCAGAGATGGGAGGCTGAGGGACTTCGCCAGTCTTGGGTCGGCGGATGGTACTCAGCGGTTTAGCACTGAACTCATTAATAGGTTTGAACGAAAGTTGTCTGTTGATCGATGTTCTCCACCATTCCATTGAGGATAGATGAGACACCTTAGCACGGGGATTGTCCAGTAATTCACGAGCAAGGGGATCAGCATCCACCAGTGATGCTGTGAAACTGCGGATCTGTGTCATGACATCCAGATCCCAGATAGTTACGGTGTCTAGTACAGCAGGGGTACCATATTCTTCAATCAATCGGAGGAAGCGGATTCCCCATCTAACCACCTTGTCATGCTTTCTCAGCAATTCGATGTCGCGAGCAATCTCATTATCAGGAAGATAGAAGCTATCGCGACGTGCGGTGCTGCTGCGGGCAGGTTGCTCAGTGACGTGATCGCTGCCTTCGTCACCCGAATCGGGCTCTCCCGGTTCTTTGGCCATATTGTTGACCGGTTAGGCGGGAAGGTATATAAGGTTAGGCGAAGATGAAAGAAAGGCTATTTCGGGCCTTGGCGTGCGTTATGTGGCGTTGATAGGGGATGTAATCCTGCGGATTACGATAGAATCGATTGAAGATTGATATGATCGATTGATGAAGGGTGATATCTTGATGGAATAGAGGACCACCAAGATACTTCAGCTTGGGCTCTTTATGAGTGTTTCCGGAGGTCTTTGTATGGTTTTTTCACTGATTGGAAATCAGATAGAATGAAGATTGATATAGGCTTGATAGCCTGCAGTAAATTGAAGATAGGGATCGTGATAAACGTGTAGCTGCTACCATTTGATAACAGATCACGCCTAGGGTCAGGGTGAGTTATCGTAAGGTGCATGATTCGTATTTGGCTAAGTCAGAATCTGTGCCGTAAGGGCACAGATCTCGCTGACTCATCCGGCTAATCCGGGTAAACTACGGATCGGGCAACTGAATTACCCGGTCAATTGATATGACGATGCCTTCATGCATCATAGTCTTTTTACTTAATTTAATAAAATTAATAAGTATAAAAGACTTAGCTATATTATTAAATATAGCCTTATTAGATTTAAAAATAAGTATATTTATATAAAATTATAATACCTTCTTTATCTTTTTATAAAGGACTAGCTCCTAAGTAGCTACTTATAGGATATTAATAATAGTATTATTAGACTTAAAGAGGAAAAGAAAAGGATATATAGAAATCCTATACTTCCCCCTTAAGGTCCCCTCTCTAGGTCCTCTTCAAGTCCTTATATAATTCTTTTTTATTTAATTAGCCTTAGGCTTAGGCTAAAGCCGCCTAAGCCCTTAATATAGCCTTCTTTTATTCCCTTATTATATAATATTAAGCTTAGTTTACTTATTATTAATTTATAGTAAAGCTAGGTAAATTCTAAAGTAGGCTTATACTAAGTTATTTTAATTTTATACTAAGGCCTATACTTTATTATTCTAGTTATTTATATAGGGTATTTATTATTTTAATTATATACCTTACTATTCTATTTATTATCTAGGTAATTTATTCTTATTATTTTTTTATTTTCTATTTTATACCTTTTTTTATTCTTTTTAACCTTTTATTATATAATTTATTATTTTCTAAGTATATTCTTATTTACTTTTAATTTACTTTCTATACTCTTATTAACCTTATTTAGCTTCTATATAAAGATTCTTACTTATTATTATCTTTCTTTTAATTTTCTCTCTTTTTAATATTAATATATTTCCTATAAAATTCTATATAAAATACTTTTATTTTTTATATTAACTTAATATAGTAAATTACTTTACTTAGTCTTTTTTCTTTTTACTATTTATATATCTTTTATAAGGTTCTATATAAGACCCTTTTTATTTTCTATATTAACTTAATATAATAGATTTCTTTACTATATTTATATTTATCTCTCTTTTAACTCTTATTACTATTAATAGAAAAAATAATAATCCTATTAACCTTTATATTCCTTATAATTATAAAAGTAATTACTAGACTAAGTAAACTATAAGTATTTTTATTATAAAAAGTAATTTTAATAATAAAGCCTTTAACCTCCCTAAGGATATTACCTAGCCTTATAATAAGTATATTACTTATTTTACTACCTCTAGGAAGGACCTAGCTTATAACCCTAGGTTATATACTTCCTATACTTAATATATATATTATTAATCTAAGTATTACTAAGAGTATTACTTATTTACTATATTTACTATACTTTATTATACTTAGTATACCCTAGTTAATATTAAGAAAGATAATAAGGCTATCTTTACCCCTTATTAGCCTAGCTTTAATAAGGGTAAAAAGGGGTTTAAAAAGGTTATCCTTTAACTCTAGTTTTCCTATTAAATTATATAGTTTTATTAAGTAATAGAATAAGCTTATAATTAACCTATACCTATTTACCTTACTTATTTCTCTTTAAAGCTTCTCTTTCTAAAGAAAAGTAAAACCTCTTTATCTTTAGTTCTTATTCTTTTAATGCCTTAGTTTATTATCTTATTCTTATTATTACCTTAATCTCTTTAAGCTTTAATCTTAATTCTCTTTACTATAGTAATAATAATTCTTTTTTTATTAATTAATAGATAGTTATTACCTTTAATTATTTTTTATTTACTATATAGGCCTTTAATATTAAGATTAATTCCTTTCTATATAATTTTATTATTAAAACTATTACTTAAATAAAATTAATTTAAGCTATTATTACTTTTAACTAGAAAGAGATTACTAATACCTTTTTATTCCTTAATTAACTTATAATTAAGTCTTATAGCTAAGATAATTATTAAAATAGCTACTAAGATAATTAATCTTATTTCTTTTACTTCCTTTTATATTATCTTAATTATAATTAAGATAATTAATATTATTCCTTTTCTTTTAACTAAAGTAATAATAACTATAAGTATAAATAGGCTTCTATTTAACTTTAGTCTTTACTTAGTCTTTATTTAGTCTTTTCCTAGATCTTATTATTTTTATATAGCTTTATCTCCTTATATATAGTTTATATACCTCTATACTATTTCTAGGCCTATTATAGCTTATTATAAATTAAGATATTCCTTTATTATTCTTTAAATTTATTTAATATTATTATATTTATAAAGTCTTCTAAAGGTTATTATATTAATTCTATTTAGCCTAATTACTTTATTAATACTTATCTCTTTTTACCTTGCCTTAGGGTATTATAAGCTATTAGTATTTCTTTAATTTAGTATTTATTCTCTTTTTTTAGCTTTAACTCTTTATTTTTAAGTATTAATTATAATCCTAAATATAAATTAGCTATATTTTAAGATAATAATAAATTAAAGGCTATATATTCTATTAGGTTAATATAAAAGGTTAAATAAAGGTTTCTTAATATATTTAATATAATATTTAACTTATTTAATATACTTATTATAGTATATTTTTATATAACCTAGTTAAGCTTTTTACTTAAGTAGTTAATTTTAATATTATATAAGTTTAATTAAACTTAATTACTTACTTAAAAATATTCTATAGCTTATTATATATAATTCTATATATCTTTAACCTTTTACTATTAGAATATAATTACTACTTAAGCTAAATTAAGACTATTATATAGATATATAATAAATATAGTTACCCTGCCTTTAGCTAAAGTATAGCTTTCTTAGTATCCCTTAGGGCATTATATAATATTAAAGTTAAACCTATAAAGTAAGTAATTAAGGCTAAATCTAATAATTAATAATATATAATTATTTAAGGCTTACTATATTATTAATAAGTAATCTAGCTAATTAAATTATATAAAGGAAATAATAATATAGAGAATTACTTATACCTTTTAATTAGCTTACTTTATATCTCTATTAATTTAAAGGTAATATAAGGTAAATAGGAGTTATTTTATACTTATTAAGTAGTATAGCTTAGTCTAAAACTTCCTTAATTAGTCTAAACTTTAATTTATAATAATACTCTTTAAGAAGCTATAGAATCTCTATTAATAGTCTTAGAATTATAATATATAAGCTTTAACTATAATAGTAATTAAGGCCTTAAGCTATATATATTTTAATAAATAGTTTATAATAATTAATAGGAATATTAATATAATATTTATTTCTCTAGAGAGGCTAATTATAAAGTCTATAAAGATCTAGATAAAGTAATAGTTTAAGATTAATAGAGATTAAAGTAATCTTTACTATCTTTAATAGCTCTTATAAGCCCTTTAATAATAGTAATTATAATAGAATCTTACTATATTTTATAATATATTATCTTAGTAATAGTCTTTATTAATAATCTAGAAAGTTAAGTTTTTCTTAAAATAGCCTAAGGTTAATAAATTATAAACCTTTTAGATAATTATTATAGTTAATAGTTCTTATAATAAGAGCTAGGTTTACCCTTAATACTATAGTAAGCTAGCTTTATTAATAAAATAGTCTTAGATCTATTTATTTATTTTTACTTCTTTAAGGAACCTTTACTTTTATTACTATATAGCTTTAAATTAAGCTATATACTTAAGGCAGTATAAGATAGCCTAGTCTTATAGGTTCTATAAGTATAAATTAGAAAAAACTAATTAACTTTATAATAATACTTAATTAGCTAAATTTATTTTCTATTAGCCTATATTAAATATTAACTAGGTAGCTACTATAAGTTAAAAAACTAATATTAGTTTTAAGATTTATCTCTATTAAATTATAATTCCCTTATTATTTTACTCTTATTAAGATAAAGTATTAAGCTAGAAAGTATTCTTTCTAGGCCTATACTAAAGGTAGAAATTAAATTAAAATAAAAAGTCTATTTAATATATTTAATACTCTAAGATCTTATATATTTTTATAAAATACTTTAGGTTTTTATAGTTTATAAATATAATAAAGGGTTAAAAGGCCTTTTTTAACTTTATTAATTATACTTTTAAGTAGTAAATTATTATTAAGAGTTCTTTATTATATATAATATAATTCTATTAAGCTAGAGTTAATAGTATTAAGTAGTATATTATAGGGTATAATATATTAGCCTTATTTTATTAAGATAAGTACCTTCTAAAGGCCTATTTAAAATAATCTATCTTAATAACTATCTCTTTATCTAGTTTCTATTAAGCTAGTACTAGGCTTAAAATAAATATATCTTTTAATATCTAAAAGGCTTATTCTTCTTATTCTATTTAAATAAAAAGTATATTCTTTTTAATAAGGTAATTTAATAGTGCTATAATATATAAAAACCTTAGTATAAAATCTTAATAAAAGTTAATAAATTTAAGAAAGCTTTATATACTTTATATTTTTATAGATACTGCCTAAAAGTAGATTACTTTAACTTTCTTTAGGTTAAAATAGATCTTAATTCTTGCTTTAATAATATATCCTAGGTATTTTACTTTATTTATTATAAAGGTATATTTCTTAAGGTCTAGGTTTAACCTAGCCTTTTATAGCCTTTATAGTATTTCCTAGATATATTATATATAGTCCTTTTTAGAGCTATTTATATATATAAAGATATTATTAAGGTATATTATAGTAAAGATTCTTAATAATAGTCTAAAGGTATTATTAATATATCTTTAAAAGGTTATAAATATCTCTATAAGGCTAAAAAGTATAATTAACTATTTAAATAGTTTAAAGTAGGTATAAAATATAGTAAGGTATTTATTTCCTTTAGCTATATAAATCTTATAGAAAGCTATTTAAATATTAAGCTTTATTAGCTAATATACCTTAGAAAAGGAATAGAGTATTTCCTTAATAAGTAAGAATAAATAGTAATTCTATTATATTACTTTATTTAAGGCCTAATAGTTAATATAGAAATACTATCTTTCCCTTAGTTTCTTAGTTAATAATACTAATATAGCTATAGATAAGCTACTAGCTTAAATCTATCCTTTATTTATAAGGTCTATAACTTACTTCTATAACTTAATTAGCTAGTCTTAAGGTATATTATATAAAAGGCCTTATAGTAAGTTAAAGTAAATACTATTAAAGTTATCCTTAAGGTAAATTTTATAGTCTTAAGTACCCTTATATAGTAAGAAAGCTAAGGCCTTCTTAAGATTAAAAAGGTCCTTATAGTCTAGGAATTCTAGTAATAATATAGGCTATAATATTATATTAGTAATTATTTCCTTAAGTATTATTAATTATAATATCTTTATAATTTTATAAAGACTAATTATAGCTATAGTAAATCTAAAGAGCTTTTATTATTTTTATCTATAAACTATTATAATAAATATAGACCTTATTATTAATATAGCTTACTTTATTTTTAAGCAGTTTTCCTTTATTTAAATAATTTATCCTCTTATTATATTAATAACTAATTCTTACTCTTTAATATAAATATATATATTATAATAGGCTAGCTATAGTAGGCTAAGGATTATATTATAGACTAAACCTAATATAATATATAATAAAATTAAGGTTACTTATCTATTAATATCTATTATAGTTTAAATAATATATATAATTATTATTATTTTATTATAGATTAATTAGCCTCTATAAATTACCTTTATTACTATTTAAATTTCCTTAAATACTTTAAAGAGAACTTAGTCTAGACTTAGTTTCTTTATTATTCTCTTATTTATTACTCTATAGTAATTATATCCTAAGTTAATTTAAGTATTAAATACTTTATATAAATTAAAAAGTATAAAAACTAAGAGTAATATACTATCTATTTAATCTTTAATTTTATTATATTAATTTAAAATACCTATTTAATATACCCTTTAAAGACCTTAATATTCTATTATAATCCCCTAGGTAAGACTAGGCTTAAAGGGAATTAGTTTTCTAAGTCCTTAGTATTAAAGTTATAGCCCTTAGTAAAAGTAATATAAATAATATTAACTTAAGTAATATTCTAGGGTTAAATAGCCTAAGTAAGCTAGTAATTATATATTATATATATTTAGTCTTTATAGTATAAATAAGCTCTAAAAGCTTATTTATTTTATATAATCTATATAAATACCTATTTAGCTTACTATTATAATCTAGACTAATTCTAGGCTTAAGTTCTAGCTTAATCTTATTAAGTCCTAGCTATATTAATACTTATTATAATTATATCCTTATTTATATCTTTATTAAAACTAGGTTAATTTAATACTTATATTTATTTTAAGATTTAATATTTTTTTTTAAGTTTATAGAACTTAATTTCTATAGTAATAATATAGTATATAAAGACTATATTCTTAAAGTTATTATAAGGTATATCTTATCTAATTAAGTAATTATATAATTTCTAATTAAATACTTATTATAAGTAGGCTAGTTTAATATTATTATTTTATTAAAGGCTATTAACTATTATAAACTTTTAATTAAAGTATATAAAGAATTAGCTAAATATCTTTAAGTCTATTTAATATATTTACTTAAGTTCTATTTAGGCTAGTTTTTAATAATATTAATCTTTATATATATATTCTATATACTTAAGGAACTTTAGTAAATTAATATTCTAGGCTTATCTTATTTTAAAGAATAAATTAATTTTATAAGAAACTTTACTTTCTAGATAGTAATAAATATATATTTATTAATTCTTTATACTATTAATATTATATTCTATAGTTTATAGTATATACTTAATAATAATATATTATATTAACTATAAATTATAATTACTATTAAACTTTATAATCTTAAGTAAATAGTACTTAAAGCTTTTTTATTAGACTTAAATAGGCTATAGGTTAAGTTATATAATTAGTAATTTAAAAATCTATATTTAAGCTTAAGAGGGAAAAAGTAAAGTAAAATTAATTAGCTATAATATAATCTATTCTATAAGAATTATAGTAATATTAGCTTTTATCTAGGTATAAAAATTAAAATAAATATCCTTAAGTTAACTCTATATAATATTAACTTAATTAGATATTAAGTTATTCTTTAATAGTCTTATTAGGCCTAATTAAAGTATTTCCTAGTTATTATTTTAAGGTATTATTACCTAGTTAATATTTATATTAAACTTAAGTTAATTCTATATTAATTATAATAAATAGTTTTTTATATTAATAAGTATATTATAGCTAAAGAGTTATTATAAATCTTAGGCTAAAGGAAGTTTAATAATTATAAAGGACTAGCTTTTAAGTAGCTACTTATAGGATATTAATAATAGTATTATTAAACTTAAAGAGAAAGAGAAAAGAATATATAGAAATCCTATATTTCCCTCTTAAAGTCCTTTCTCTAGGTCCTCTTTAAGTCTTTATATAATCCCTTCTTATCTAATTAGCCTTAGGCTTAAGCTAAAGCTTAAGCCCTTAATACTTTTTATAAATAGCTTTATTACTTTATATTAATTTAATAATACTTTAAGGGGCTATTATAATAAGTAGTATAAAAAAGTAAATTTATAAATTTAATATAATTTAAATACTTTATATAATATATTTATTTAATATATATTAATTTTTAAAATTTAATTTAAAAAGTAGCTTTTTTTAATTATAAATAATATAAATAAAATAAAAAATAATATAAATTAAAGCTTAAAATAATATAAAATTAAATATTATAATATTAAATTATAAAAAAGTATATTAAAGGTATTATTAAGGTTTAAAAGAAAGATATTCTTATTTTATTATATATTATATAAAAAAAGAAAAAAAAGAAAAAAAAGCTATTATAAAATTAATAATATAATTATATAAGTATATAATCTACTTATATTAATAAATCTTATCTTATTTAATAATTATAAAAAATACCTCTCTAATAGGTCTATATAGAAGGGGTTATTATATTAAAAAAATATCATATTTGCACTTTTGGGACACTGCCCCCTGTGGCCTTCCGTACCAGCCGCGCTCTGCAACAGAAGCTGGATGGTTGCTGTACTGTTTAGCCACAGTTTCACCGCCACACTTGGACATACTACTAATTAATGTACCTAGGTAGACTATAGAATCCAAGCAAGACATAGACCTAATTCAGTTGTTCTATACTTGAGGTAGCATTGAATTGACAAACCATAAACTCAATTAGTCTAATTAATCTTTGTGTAGATATGATCAGTGCCATGATCAATATATAGTTATTAGACTGACTGGGTATGCAGCCATGAATGCTCACTGCATGACTGAATCTCATAGCTAGACTACTATCCGCAACCAAACAACTGAACCCCACGTCACGTCGTCGCGCGTTTCAATTGGGCACAAACACTTACAGCTCTCCCCCAAATCAACAACTTTATGGAAGCTACTTACGGCCTGCCACTCACTATATCCGCGACTACGACCGCCCATAACCCTCGCCCGTCGCCCAAGACTTCAATCCTCGAGGGCTTCTTTCTTCCACAGATGTAGTCCTGCTGAACAATGTCTTCCGGCGCACCACGACCATCGGGCCGAACAAGCGCCAACGACTACCGCGACGAAAGGCCCCGCGGTTCAGCAGCCAACCTCAAGAGCGAGCGCTCCGATCCTCGCAAGGGTCCTTCGCCCCAGCCCAACTTTTCAAGTGCCCATAAGCGTTCAGCTTCCGTAAATCCGAGGGCTACGAGTCGTCATGATGAGGAACGCCGCTTCGAGTCACGGAGGGTGACGGAGCGCACCTTTGAAGCTCAGCTCGAGCGCCTGGTCCCGCGAAACGCGAGCCCAGAACGAGCACATCGACGCAACGCTGCTTCAGAGAGTAGAAATACGTCCAAAGCACCCAGGAATGATATCCCAGATGCTAGGCAGTCAAGAGCTGGAGCCGAGACCCCACAGGGTTTGTTTCTCCCCTCCAAGCCATCGACCTCAAGACCTCAAGACTGACCCTGCTTGTAGCACCATGGAACCCTGAAGCAACTCTCTTACCACATACAACAGCACCCTTGGCCTCTCGAATATCCATACCTCCACTCGCTTCGACCATACCACATGCGCCTCAGCCAAAACCCCTTGGAGAGCTAAGCTTGGAGCTTCAAGAAGCAGCAATAGTAGAGGATCTCCTCTTTGTCTTCATGGGATATGAAGGACAATACATCAGATTCGCTAAGGGTTATAACCCAAACGAAGAGCGGGACAGATTATCAGGACCCAGTTTCAGAACGTTACCTGGCCTTGATCCGAGTCTGCAGGACCTGACTCAATCAATGCTCAAAATGGCAACATATTATGTTGCTCTCGAAGCTTTTGTCGACGTCCAGAGTCGAGAGGAATTCGGGTCCGTGAACCACGCTCTTTGCGCATCGATACGCAAGTTTCTACAAGATTACCTTGTCATGATAGCACAGCTCGAGACACAATTCCTCACAAGCGACACATTCACCGTACATGTGCTCAACATCCATACCATGTCCACCAGCCAGATGATGCTACAGCTTTACTCGCTCGCCCATGAACTGCTCAAAAAAAATGCTCTGCTTGATGACGAAACCGATGAATCTGAGGATAGTGGTGATGATTTTGAGAACATCCTTGAGACACTCCGAGATGGAGGCGAGTTAGTGCCGGGAAACATGACTGGCAAAAAGATATGCAAGGGAGGTGTCGTTCTTGGTTTGATAACGAAGCGTCTGGAGTCTTTGTCGGGCGATCCATCAGCTCGAGCGCTACTAACGACTCTACTGAGGGATGCTAGCAAGCCTTATATGAATATGCTTAACGGATGGCTCCATCATGGTTCCATTCACGACCCTCACTCGGAATTCCTTATCAAGGAGCAGAAGAGTATTCGTCGTGAGAGGCTGGAGCAGGATTATACTGATGAATACTGGGAGAGGAGATACACAATACGAGATCACGACGTTCCGCCACAACTCGAAGGTGTCAAGGACAAAGTTCTATTAGCTGGAAAGTACTTGAACGTTGTCCGTGAGTGCGGTGGCGTCGATGTTAGTAAGGTTGCAAAAGACGTCCCAGCTTCCTTTGACGACAACCGATTCCTTGAGAACGTCAACAACGCTTACGCGCATGCCAACGAATCCCTCATGCAACTCCTCCTCACTGCTCATTCACTACCTGCGCGTCTACGCTCTCTTAAGCATTACTTCTTCCTCGACCCATCAGACTACTTTTCCTACTTCCTCGAGCTGGGCGCTTCAGAATTGCGAAAACCCGTCAAGTCCGTTAACACCGGCAAACTGCAATCGCTACTGGACCTTGTTTTACGCCAGCCTGGAAGCCTTGTCTCCCTTGATCCGTTCAAAGAGGATGTCAAGGTCGAGATGAACGAGACTATCCTCACAAAAGCTTTGCAGCGTGTTGTTAACATCACAGGTATTGAGCAGGGTGAGGCCCTTCAGCCTCTTGCCAATCAACCCGTGGACAACGACAAGAATGCCGTGGGTTTCACATCTCTACAGCTGGATTACTCCGTCCCATTCCCTGTGTCGCTCGTTATTAGTCGGAAGACCGTTTGGCGATACCAAGCTCTCTTCCGTTACCTCCTTTCCCTGCGCTATCTAGAGTCACAACTCTCGACTACCTGGCAAACACAGACTCGAGGCGTTAGCTGGGCACACAAGGGTGGCTCGAGAAAACTCGAGATCTGGAAACGACGCGTTTGGACGCTTCGTGCCCGCATGTTGGTTTTTGTCCAACAACTACTATATTTCTGCACAGCTGAGGTCATTGAGCCGAACTGGAACAAGTTCATGTCTCGTTTAAAGACAAAGGATGAGAATATGGATTCTATCTCGGGAACTTCGACGCGGACCGTAGACGAGCTTATGCAGGACCATGTCGACTTCTTGGATACGTGTCTCAAGGAATGCATGCTTACCAATAGTAAACTACTAAGGGTACGTTCTGTCTCGATGCGCAAATTCTTTTCAAGTATAGCTAACCTTCATCACTAGATTCACTCCAAACTCATGCAGACATGCACAATCTTCGCCGCCTATACAAATTGGCTCACCCGCGAGCTCGAAAAGTCAGACCCAGACCTTACAGGCACCAACAAACCCTCAACCATGACGATGGATCAGTGGAAGCGCTTCCAAATGACAAAGGCAGTACAGCGCGGCTCTACGTCAGCCCACGGCGACTCCTCCGCTGGAAGCAGTGAAGCAGACGCTCGCATTGATAATCTTTTCGAGATTATTCGGAAATGGGAGGGCAATTTTAGTCGTCATCTGCAAATCTTGCTTGACGCGCTTAATCACTATGCTGCGACAGAGACAGTGGTATTGCTAAGTCTTTGTGCACGCTTGAGTACCGCGAACCAAGGAACGGAGTATGCTGGTCTACGACAGGAAGAAGAGTCAACTTAGAGTATAGGAACTTGCCGGATAAAAAAGGCTGATGGGAGAGAGGCGTTATGGGGGTTAGTAGGTTGGTTAGGGGTTCATTGTAAAAGCAAGATACCACACAATTGTTCAACTGCGACGGTCAATCATCTGATAATTTTAGTGATATGAGAGGTACGTTATTAAATCGTTAATTGTCTATATCGTGAGGTCCCATTTGCCATCCCACTGCAGTCCCAGTTACGCCGCAGAGCACATCCCAAGATTGTATTTTGTAAAATCGTATGCCACTCAAAGCTCAAGCCTCCACCCATGAAACCCATGATGCAAACCGGAAATAATAGAACCATCTCGTGAGAGTCAAGAAGTATAGCCTTGCCCCGAACGAATAAAGTAACCCGTAAAAGTCTGCGCACTCGTGCCCAGGACGATGCCACCTGAACCTGAACCGACTCACTGCCAGTGAGTCGAGAGTCCGCAAGAAAAAAAGAATAGTAATAAGAAATCGCACCGAAAACTCCTGTTCCATGCAGTCATTAAAGCTTCATGAACCGGACCTATTTGTCGTTCATTTGAAAAGACTTCGCAAATCCATCAACTTTTGCCTGGCCGCTTCCGCCTTATCCAGGGTCCTGTTCTGACCGTCCATGCTCAGGCTGGCAAGCTTCCTCTTCTTCTCCTGAAGCTCCAGCATTTTCTCCTCAAAGCTGTCTCTCATGATGTATCGAACGGTGCGAACAGGCCGTTTCTGTCCCAGTCGGTGGACACGGTCGATAGCCTGAGCCTCAGCCGCTGGGTTGTACTGCGGCTCCATCACGTATACGCTGTTTCCGGCAGTCAAATTCAGACCCAGTCCACCAGCCATGATGGACACAAGAATCACATGAACCGTGTTGTCCTCTCGGAATCTGTCCATAGCTGTGGTTCTTTGCGTGCGGCTCATGCTTCCGTCCAGTCTAGTGAAAACAATACCGTTGGCATCGAGGGCAAGCTCGATGAGATCCAGGTGAGATGTCCAACCGGAGAAAACAACTGACTTGTAAGGGGGTTCGTTGGGATTTGCCTCACTCGCCGCTTTCGCCTTCAAGAGATCCTCAATCAAGGCACGAGTCTTGGTATGGGGGCCTTCATATTTGTCAAAATTCTTGAGAGCATTCCGAGACTTTGGCTTGGCTGGGCCGTCATGCTCCGCATCCACCTCCCTTCGGCGAAGCTGCACGAAAGCATGTTTCACGTACGCATTACAGACCGGACAGTTTCCGCTATTGCTGCCAGATGTAGCCACCGACTTCACCCGTTCCTTAAACGTCTTGATGCAAGTCCGGCAGATGATATGGAAGCAAGGAGTCATGAACCCAAGGATGTCGTCCTGCCCCTCTGCTTCGATACTGGAGCTCTCGTTCGAACCAAGTTTCCTGCTGCATTCTATGCATGTGTCATTGTTAGTCTCCTGCATCAGGGTGAACATCTCGTGTGCCTTTTGATCAGAGAGTGCTGGCTTGTTGTCATCATCGTCATCGTCGTCGATATCGATCGCCATCTCTGCGGACATTCCTTGTAACGTGTCCAGGTCAGCATCATTAAGCAAATCTTTGCCGTGTGCACACAACAGACGAAGTCGTAAAATTGCCTTGAGAATGTGTATGTAGGTGTTGCCACCAAGTGCCTGGCCACCATTATGAGTTCCTGCGAGCACCTTGACTCGATCCTGTGCATTCTTCGCGAACAATTCGTAGATACTGCGTTCATCTGGACTGAAATCGAGTCTGACCACCAGGTCCTCTCGAGGAGGCAGGTCGATTTTGTCTTTCAACCGGCGCAGCGTGATTGTGTCCACGAGGATTCGTAGCTTAGGCACTATCTCGGGATCGCATGCCTTGAAGGGCTCCACAATGTATCGGAGGAATTTGGCTCGGTCGTGGAAAGGATGTAGGCGAAGGAATGCCAGGAGAGCCGCAAGATCGTCCAGCCGGTTCTGAACTGGCGTACCGGTAACGGCCCACCGTCTGTCCGCTTGAAGTCTGCAAATGGCTTTGAACTGGAGAGTACTGCTCTCGCGAATCATATGGGCCTCGTCGAGCACAATTCTGAACCATCCAATCTGTTCTAGGGGATGCTGGCCTTCCTTTCCTTTTCGACGAGAACTGAGCTCGTTGGATACCGAGCCATATGTGGTGATTACAAGATCGAAAGCTGCAAGTCTTGCCGGGTCCTTAATTCTGTTGGGGCCATGGTAGATGTGGTAGCTGAGAGCCCCGGGCTGGACGTGCTGCTTGATCTGTTCCTCCCAGTTTGTTACTGTACTGAGAGGACAGACGAGCAAAGTAGTCTTTGCATTCTGCACCAAGGGAGTCAGTGCAAGGGTAGGCTGCTGCGACAGAACTTCGTGCTTGGTCGGTTTCTGTTCCGGCGCTTCTGGCTGGACGGGTGCCTGTTGCTCCCACGCATAAGCTGCCTCGGCCGAAGTTGTAATCAACGACAAGATGCTCAGCGTTTTGCCGAGACCCATCATATCAGCCAAGATTCCTCCCCGAGTTTCTGCCGGTGGTCTGGCTTGGCTTTGCCCAGTGATGACGTTGAAATGCAACTTTTGTCCAGCCTGTCCCCATTTGTCCTGCCAGAAGGAAACCATAGTCTTTTCGTCGGCCTGGGCCTCGCGAGGCTTCTCTCTGGTCATCATAAAGAACAAACCTTGTTTCTGGTGCTTGAGTAAAGGTGTCAAGATGTTGGAACTGGGTTCCATCTCGGGCAAATCATCGTTTCGTGTGAGGGAATCGAACACGCCCATAACTTCTGAACGAATTTCCTCCACGGTCCGGTTGGTAATGGTGCTTCCGTACGAAGCAGTTTGGCCTTCGTGAGTGGGATTAGTTGGATAAGACCTTGGGGGCGGAGGACGATATTCGAGAACGTGCGGATTCTGAACTCGAATACCCTTTTGTACAAGGTAAGGGGCTGTCAACTTCTGCCCAAATTTGCCTAGATGTGTACCTACGTTCCTCGCATACTTGACCGGCCCGTACATGACAATATCGAGGTCGTACGATCGTGAGGTCGGCTGGCCAGGTTCCTCTCCGGCTCTCTTGGGCTGGGATGGAATTCGCACATCTGTTCTCAGGTGGATGTTCGAATCGAGAAGAGGAGCGACAGCTCTGGCACTTTGAGGTTCGACCAGACCAATGATCTGTCGTGTATGGTCGTATGCTTGTATCTTAAGCGACGTATCATTAATCTGTCGCTTGAGCACAACTTTGATCGCGGGTTGATAGCTCGGACCCCAGATGCTCTGCGCGCCGGGCTTGGGCGAGGGAACTCGAGAGCAGCCCAGACGAGCCTTGATCATTCCGTAGCATACTTCTTCTTCTCGAGGATCTTGCACGATAACATCATCATCATCATTTCCTAGGCATGTTAGTAAAAGCCTAGTAGCGGAGTTAGGAAAAAGGTGCCTACCGCTGGTGAGATCGACTGTCATCATGGAAGGTGAAGCGGTTGCACTGTTAGCTTCCTTTCGTTTATCCGTGACATATTGGCCCAGGATTCCTCCACCTTCACCGTGGACAGGAGGAGTCATAAATTGGTGCACGCCATCGCTATCCTCGGTTCTCCGCCGTTTTGGCTGCGGAGCCATAGAGCGGTGCTGGACATTATTCATGCGCTCAATAAAGTTGCCCGTGCCATTGAAACCGTTTGCGTAACTGCTACCTGGAGTAGAGGACCGGCTAGAGGGACCAGCAGACGGGGTGTCATTGGGACTGGAGAACTGAAAGACCATGGAGCTGTTGTTGCCGTTCATGTTCATTTGAGCTCGCTGCTGGTATGTCTGGCTCTGCTGCATAGAAGAAGGTGAAAATTGCCCATGAGCAGCATTTGCAAGGTTTGGGCTCGAAGCAGCTCTGTGGTTTGGCTGCAGCAAGACGGCTGGGTTCCATGGTGGAACACCGCTTGCGGAGCGAGATGGCTGGCCTATAGACAAGGTTAGACATGGAAGATAGAATGAATTTGAAGTTGATGAGAGTGGCGCCAAAAAGAGAAAATGATCAATGGCTGAGAGTAAAACTTGCCATTTGTAGCCATCTCTTTATAGTGGCCGCGGGTGGCAGGCGGCTACTTGCAGGATGCAGTTTGAAGAAGACGTTGGATGGGTCAGTTGTATGAGAAGAGATTCCGCTCTCATAAGAAGTGTTGCACCACTGGGTGACTGCCCGATAATTTAGGTGAGTATCTATAAGTGATGAGATGAACAGGAAGAGCGCCCGCGTTTCTGGCTCAGAAGGATTGAAGTTTTGACGCTGAAGATGCAAAGGCGAAGCAATGCGATGAGAGGCGAGGTGATGCGATGATAAGCCGCCTATATTCTTTATCGAGGACGAGGGGCAAGGGGAGGAACAGGGCACCCCAGTTTCACGGGATGAGATGGAAGAAGAAGCAAGTGGGAGAGAGAGGAGAGAAAAGGAAAGAAGAAGTTTAGGTTGAACAAGTTGGTTTGTGTATTGAATTGACTGTTAGATAGATAGATAAGTGCTGTTCTGCTCTATTAGAATTAGGTGCCTTACGCTGTAGTTAGGTAGGTGCTTGTAGTGTAGATTTGGTGAAGCACGTCCCCTGGCGCGTGACAAAGCGTGACTTTCACGCTCAAGATTTGGAGTGCAGTGGTCACGCAGCCACAAGTTCGCCAAAAAGGTGGGCACATTGTGCCTATCTCGGTTTAGCTTTAGGCGCCCAGCGTGGGCTCTACGGGGCACATGATCAACCACGGGACGCATTCGAGGCTTTTTCTCTCTGTCAATTCTGACTACATGTCAACAAGATTGGCTCAAGGTCCAGTAATAAAAGCTACTAACGTATCTAATAATGGGTCTATCTATACGCTGATGATGTGGGAAATAATCAAGGAATTTCATGACAATTCCTGATTTATATCCATTATAAACTTAATGCCTAGATACTAAGATGCTATCTATGTATCTATCAGTGGTTGAATATAAAACTCCATACTAAACTTATTCTAGAAGTGGCTATTTCTAAGTTTCCAGATCCCCGAGCTGAAATCACGCAAGCGAGCATGTGAAATCAATTTAACAAGCCATTGTTTATTATGTTGTGCAGGTTAGATGTACGTCTTGCTTTCATCATCTATCAATCAGTCAAGTCAGTCCACGGACAGACCAATCTTTCATGATACCATGACACTCTTATTTGTCAATTCAATAAATATTATCATACCGAACAATTGTGGTATACTTTTAGCCCAATGGTCAACATTGAATTACTCTAACCTCTAATTTACTACTCCTTCATTATATCATCATCAAATGCGCCGCCACTAACAATTTACATACTGCACCTCGAATTTTTGTGGATGAGCAAAAGTGCCCCGCCATTTCGCCCACCTTGCTTGTTGCTGAATTGGATCCCCCGCTAAACCTCCACGTCAAGCCTCATCCAGTCCTTTTATCGACCTCACCTCTTCGGCCATCGCATCAGCTCGACCCAGAGCTCCGGCCTGCTCGTACAGCATTGCTAACCGCATATCCGTACTGCAAAATTACCTCCCTTAAATCGTAACGCAGTATGGATATCACCAAATTCGTCGTCCAGGGCCGCGACCAGGCTCTCCTCTATGGAGACTATTCGACCTACCACAAGAACTGCACCAAGCGTTTGCTATCTTGTCGAAAGAAGCTGGGAATCGCGACTAAGAATCGCGGCAAGTTTCGCGATCATGAAAAGATTACTGCAGAGCACATCGCCCAGAACCACGAGTAGGCATATCCTGACTTAGTACCTATTCAAACCACAAACTGGCCTGACCATGGTTTAGATATGTCCATTTACTCCTCCTTACAAGCGAACGGTCCTGGGCCCAGATCATGAAGATGAGGGCCGGTCATGCTAGCGACAACAAGGGAATTACGGGCCGAACTCGATCGCATATCGCCTCCCGCCTGATCAAGGCCACTCGCACTGCTGACGAGCTTGTTGAGGCCCTCTCCCAAACCGACGTATCTGGCGCCTCTCAAACCGATCTCCTCGAGGCCAAAGCATACGCTTACCTTATCCGTGGTACCACTACCTTCGAAAAACAGAGCTGGGAAGCGAGTTTGCAAAATTATGCGGCGGCACGTGTCATTTACAGTGCGCTCGCCGCTGCCACAACTGGTGATCTATACAAGGACCTGCTTACTGAAACTATCGATCCCTCTATTCGATATGCCGCCTACCAACTCAAGACGCCCCGAACTGTTCCGATCCCTATTATCGCCCGAAAGGCCTTCCCTCAATCTGACGCCAACCTCGTCAAGCAGATCAACGATATCGACCCCACCATTCTTAAATCAGACGAAGCAAAGGCAAAGGATGGGATTGCTAGCGCCGAAGGCGCACCCAAGACTTTGACATGGAGGTCTCGAGAGGTCAACATCGAGGATGCGCAAATTGCAATGGCTTGGGGTGCGGTACTGGCGGCAAAAGAAAAATTGGCTGCCGATCTCGCTGCACCTAAAGGGCGAGGACCTTATGAGCTAGCTGGCGCTTACGACGAAATTCTTATGCTCAGCCAAGACGCTGTCGATGCTACCAAGCAAGCAATCGACGAGATGCGAGCCGAGGGCGTGGAACAGGGCGACTCTCGAATGCAGAGTCTGCAAATTACACGCACCGCCGTCAACTTCGAGACCATTAGCTGGAGAATCGGACGTAGCAGAGTTCTGACGGGAGAACACGACGGCGCACTTGACCAGTACGGCTCATCCAAGAAGGGAAAGGGCAAGACAACCCAGGAAGCTGCCAAGGAAAAGGACATCCCGACAGGAAAGAAGCTGTCCAAACTCAAGGAAAAGGTCGCTCTGTACGACGGAATACTGCAGAACATTGAATCCATCATAGAGCTACCTGGTGTAGCCAACGATCAGGGACTGGCCGAAAAGATTGGCGCATACGTCAAGTATTTTGAGGCTCTCAAGTAAGTCAAAGCCTGCTTCTCACTTTTACAATTTGTCTAACATCTTCTCAGGGCGCTGGCTATTGCTCGTTCGCATGCTACCGCTGGTAATCCCGCAGATGCGCTCGCTCTTATCAACCACGCCGACGGTCTTGTTGAAGAGTCTCAGTCCAACGTGCCTGCGTCTGATGGATCACCAAACAAGACACCCTTGAGCCTATCTGTCTCTGCCGAAGATGTTGAGTATCTGCAGAACCTCCTCAACGGCGAGCTCCAGCGTCACCGTGCCATTGTGCACGTTGACGTTCTTCGCAAGAAGCATGAGCTGAGTGTATCGGACGCCGTCAAGAGGCCTCTAATCGAGACTCAGAATCATTACCCCTCCGGAGGCGTTAACCTGGATCACATCGTCGAGTTCCCTCCCAAGCTTGCCACCATCCCTGTGAAGCCCATCTTCCTCGACGTGGCATGGAATTACATCGACTACGCTGGCAAGGCTCCTCTCAAGCAACCCTCTGCGCTTGCTAAGGCTGAGGAGCCCAAGAGAGACGAATCGCCAGCTCCTCAGCAAGCAAAGAAAGGCTGGTTTGGATTCGGAAGATCATAGTCCAATAAACTCAGCAAATCGAGATCGCGCTGTTCTTAGCACGTTTTGCGAATATCCACTTTCAATTCTTCCTCTAATGTCTTACAATATTTAACCCTTGATCCATGGTCGTCGCCTAGTCTCATTCTACTCCATTCCTGTAAGAGATAAGGCCTTGATTCTTAATGTAACTGGCTTTGTGACCGATACAACTTTGTTTGTTTACTGTCCCCAGATGATATCCTTGTAGTAACATCTAGCCTCATCCCACAGCCCTCTGCACTTCGACTTTGGCCTTTATCATAAGATGCTTGTTAGACCTCTTCACAAAGCGGTCCAAGCTCACTGACTTTTCTTAGCCTCACTTCCTCTTTGATTCCAAGCTCATATTTTCTTTCTTTCTTCGTTGTCTTGCTGTGCTTCTGCTTCGACTTACTTTGATAACTTCATACACAAAATGGATCAGGGCACAGTGTTAAACCCACTAAACAACGGGCAACTCGAGCCCTCAGCCTCAATACACCCTTATCCAGCAACTGTAATCGCATTTGTATTTATCCTCATAATTGTCTCCCTCTTTATCTCGATCCTACGCCAACTTCTTGAACGACGTCTGTCCCAGCGCCGCGGCTGGTTTCTCAACACCACATACCCGCCACCTTCTCCAGCAGCATCTTCATCGGGCAGTAGTAGCAGAAGAAGCAAAAAAGCGAAAGAACAAAAGATTAGGCCTATATCCGAATGCGAGATCGAGTCTCGGCAGCTCCTGTTCCCGAATGCTTCTCGCCGAGAAGAGCGAGTCCCGCTCCGAAACCCAGACGAGCGAGGTTCGCTATATGATACATTTCAGCTGCCTGGCCCACACGCCTCCAAATTGAAACCGGCGCGGTCAATGATGGAGTTGAATGGAGGCAGCCCGCTTGAAGGCTTGGAAGACAAAGAAGGCCAGAAGAAGGCCAAAACAATCCATTGGCACGGTGTCAATAGACTTAATACTGCATGGGGTTGGATGTCATGACACAATCACTTTAATATTTTCTTACTGTTATAATACATGCATATGCAATTTACATCCAGCGCAATACTTGGGAAGCAGCATTGTTTTCACAAACATAGCATATCACTAGAGGACAACAGACAGCACTTGCTAAACATTATTTGAGGGGGGATGTGTGATTAGTCTACCTAAGAAAGGCTAGTCGTGATACATATTCAACATGATCCCCCATTGCGTGACATCATCTCGAAAAAACAACCAAAGATATCTCTCAATAGAGGTTTTATAGCTCCAACGCCTGGTCCGCCAACCCTGAAACAAGACATGGGTAAAAAGTGTAAAAGCGGCTGGGCGGGATATGAATACAGTGAAATACATGGGGAGGTAAAGGTATCTGAGCCGCGCAGATACCTACTCCTCGGATATTGTAACAGATTTTTATAACACAGATCAAGTCATTTAAGGCTTGGTCTCATCCTTCTTCTCACCCTCCTGAGATTGCTCGGAAGAGGACTGCTCGCCGCTGTTGTCGTTGCGGGCCTTGTGCATCTTGTCGAAGAGGTTCAAGCTGGCAACCTGGAGGTCATCGGTTTTCTCCTTGATCTCAGCAGCAGTGGCGGTACCCTCGCCAGAGAGGTTCTTGGCGACAAACTCACGGAGAGTGGTGATCTTCTCCTTGATAGAGTCAGCCTCGGTCTTGTCGAGCTTGTCGGCGTACTCGTTGAGAGCACGCTCAGTGTCGTTCAAAACGCTGTCGGCACGGTTGGCAGCCTCGATAGCACCCTTGCGCTCCTTGTCAGCCTCGGCGTACTTCTCGGAGTCCTCAACCATCTGCTCAATCTCGCTCTCAGAGAGACCGGAACCGGAAGCAATGGTAATAGACTGGTCCTTGTTGGTGGACTTGTCCTTGGCGTGGACGTGGACAATGGAGTCGGCGTCAATGTCGAAGGTAACCTCGACTTGAGGGACACCACGGTGGGCAGGGGGGATACCAACAAGCTGGAAGTTTCCGAGAAGCTTGTTATCCTTGACGAGCTCACGCTCACCCTGGTAGACCTTGATTTCGACGGCGGTCTGGAAGTCGGCGGCAGTAGAGAAGACCTGGGACTTCTTGGTAGGAATAGTGGTGTTCCTGTTGATAAGTCTGGTAAAAACGCCTCCCAGAGTCTCGATACCGAGGGACAGAGGAGTGACATCGAGGAGGAGAAGGTCCTTGACCTCACCAGATAGGACAGCGCCCTGAATGGCAGCACCAATGGCGACAGCCTCATCAGGATTGACGGACTTGGCGGGATCTCGGCCGAAGATACCCTTAACGGACTCAGCGACCTTGGGCATACGGGTCATACCACCGACGAGGATAACCTCCTGGATCTCCTTAGCGGAGAGGCCAGCATCCTTAAGAGCCTTGCGGACAGGCTCAATGGTGCGGCTGATAAGAGGGTCGACCATCTTCTCAAGCTGAGCTCGGCTGAGCTTCATGTTGATGTGCTTGGGGCCAGAAGAGTCGGCAGTGATGAAAGGAAGGTTGATGTCGGTGGAGAGAGAAGAAGAAAGCTCGATCTTAGCCTTCTCAGCAGCCTCACGGATACGCTGGATAGCCATGCGGTCGCCAGACAGGTCAATACCAGAAGTCTTCTTGAAGTCCTGGACGAGGTGTCGGACCAGGTGAATGTCGAAATCTTCACCACCAAGGTGGGTGTCACCGTTGGTGGACTTGACCTCGAAAACACCGTTCTGGATCTCGAGGATAGAGATATCGAAGGTACCACCACCAAGATCGTAGACAGCAACAATGCGGTCAGCCTCCTTCTCGAGACCGTAGGCAAGAGCGGCGGCAGTAGGCTCGTTGACGACACGGAGGACGTTGAGGCCGGCAATTTGACCAGCGTCCTTGGTGCTCTGTCGCTGAGAGTCGTTGAAGTAGGCGGGGACGGTGACGACGGCGTTCTTGATGGGCTTAGAGAGGTAGGCCTCGGCGGTCTCCTTCATTTTGTTCAGGACGAAACCACCGATCTGAGAAGGAGAGTAGTTCTGGCCTCGGGCAGCGACCCAGGCGTCGCCATTGGTGTGCTGAACGATCTTGTAAGGAACCTCCTTGATATCGCGCTGGACCTCAGCATCCTTGAACTTTCGTCCTATTAATCGCTTGGTAGCGAAGAGGGTGTTCTCTGGGTTGACGACGGCCTGACGCTTGGCAGCGACACCGACGAGTCGCTCACCATCCTCGGCGAAAGCGACGACTGAAGGGGTAGTTCGGGCACCCTCAGCGTTCTCAATGATGCGAGGAACCTTGCCCTCCATAATGGCGACGGCAGAGTTGGTGGTACCAAGATCGATACCGATCACGGCACCCTGGACCTTGCCATCAGACTCAGTGGACTCATAACGAGCGAACTTGGAGGCCAGAGGAGATCGGGTGAAGGCAGCCGATCGAGCGGCAAGAGGGGAAGCTCGAGGAAGCTGAAAAGAAGATCAGTACATTGTGGGACAAAAGGCGATATTGGATCACATCGCAGTATAGCGGGGTTACTTACAGCTCTCGACAAACGCGAAGCCAACATCTTGATTATGGAAATATGGGTATAGAGTACAGGAAAAGAAAAAGGATGAAGGCGCGAGTCGGAGAGTAGATGGGGGATGTGGTATTTTACAGGATTGAGTATGAATGGAGATGATGGAATCGAGCGGAACGAATTTTTTTACCTCGAGAAAAGCTCTTTCCCCAGTCAGTCATAGAAGCCGAAGGAAAGAGGCAAGCACTGTGGCGCTCCACACCGGCTAGGTTCGGACCATGGTTGTTCCCCCAGGACCCACCCCGAAGTTACCTGAAGACTCTGGCAAACTCGAGGCCGGAAAGCCTACCGATAACGGCGATATTGAGGAATTACGCTAGATAGAAATAATAAAACTAACTTGAAAGTGTGCGCGAAACAGAATTGAGTCTGATGCTATTCTGAGAATTGTTACAAGCCTCTAATTGATCTCGCCGTGATCATAGAAAACTGTCCGGTTGTATGTACGTCCGATTCTGCGGAGCCAATGGAGACCAGCAATCGCCGGACGCGGCGCAAAGGCCCGCTCTCAACGCTAGGCATGGCATGTATGTACATAGGCATTAAGAAGTGCCCATTCCCCAGAAATGGCTGCGAAAAAGCTTTGCCGCACGTGATGATGAGCTTCGGCTTTGATTCGGGCATACGAGATCCCTTGTAACATATCTGTTATGGCGATGAAGTGCATACATATAGCTTTATATATCTATCCACTAAGTCAATCCGTCTATCTAGCTTTGCAACGGTCAAATAGTCGGTGTTATACTGCTTCGGTACGTGCCGAGTTCAGTTATACTGAATGCATGACGGCATGAACGGCGTGGACGATATGTGTATTGTCGTAGCTACAATTCTCCGCTGTTTCGTTTTGAGAGAACGACTGGGAGCGGATAAGGCCTGTTCAAGATGACCATATACGTTAGAATACGTTAGATGAACCGCAAACCTCATATGAATCCGACTCTGTTCTTTTCCTTTTCAGCTTCGACTTTCACTGTGTCTAGCAAACACATGCCTTCTATCTTCCAAAAGTCCCATAAAGCAAGTATATACTTTGGCATAGCGACTGTAAAATGTTAGAATGTATGTTGGTTGAAGTCCTGTAGCAGTCTTTGTGATTATACCGTCTCCTCCAGAATCCTAAGTGTTGTTCTTTAGTCATGCAATCAATACACGGAACATATCTTCGTTCAATCACTAATTCTATAAACTCTATAGAGATTTAGTGCGTCTGGCATCTAGTCTCAAGACTCAGTAAATCTCAAAATCAGTATCATGAGATATGGTCTATTCATTGTTGCATTAGTAAGTTGTCTGTCAGTCATGAGCCGCCCCACAAAATAATTAGCAGCCCGGGCATCATGATCTTGTCACTGTGCCAAGATCCAGTCAACGTCCAGAACTGCAGCGTTAATAAACAAACTACCATAGTAGGAAGGCGGGCTGGGCTGTTGCAGACGGAAGCCGACATCAGACTCGAAAAGACTTGAGTTGTTAAAATAATAAGAATAAGATCTAACAAACAAATCAATTAAATCTCAAACACGAGTTTCTTAAATAGCTCACGGTTCGGTAAAATTTAGTTACCGTTGAACGCGCGCGAGTGCAAGGGCATGACGTTCAATTAGAAGAAAAACGACGTGGCTGGGCTGCACTGGACTGGGTTAGGGGACGTGCAACACCGCGCAACTTTACGCAATTCGATGCCGAGATATCCCATTTACTTTACTCTGCAAACAAAACAGCGTCATTATTGTTTTATCTTTTCTCTGGGTCTTTTTGAACAATTGCTCTCGAACTTGGAGAACTATTGATCTTTGCTCTTACGGCCATTCCGTGCCATGCGATAGGCGTTCAAACATCGACAAAATGCCTGCCATCCCTCCATCAACGACGATACCCTCAGACCCAAGTCATCACGGTCTTCTCGCTGTCCGCCAAAATGACGACTCAAGGACATCGTTTACAGCTGTACCAACAGCCTACAAAAGTGCCGATACCTCGCTCCACCCCGGCGCCGTCGCTGGCATCGTCCTTGGCTCCGTAGCGGCCTTCCTCCTCCTACTATACCTCATCTACATGCTTCTTCATCGTGGCCCTGTCGTTAGACCCATGGGTGATGGTGCATCCACGGTTGCCTCTGGCTATCCTATGAGCACAGTCACAGGTGACACGTCCACGTACCTAAGTTTCCGAAGCAGAAGGGACCGTAGGCCGAGGAACAGATCCCGCAGCAGAGGCACATCCAGAGCTACATCTCGATCCAAGAGAACAAGGTCTCGTACAACGGTACAGTCGAGAGACAGAAGTCGTAGGAGAGGATCTCCCCTCGTTAGCGAGAGCCAGGCCTCGCGCGTTATTGTCGATCCACCCGCTCCACGCTTCGTCCAGGACTCGATGCTTTCATCCGACAACGAGATCGTTGTGGAAGAAGAGCACAGCGTTTCTACGCCCCCGCGTCGTTCGCGACGACGCAGCCAGGATAAATATCGCCGAGACCCCTTGATGGGTGACGGATACCGGTCGTCGAGGGATTATTCACCAAGAGACTATTCGCCGCCCAGGAGAGACAGTAGGAGGCGATATAGCCGAGATCGGTAGATGATGCGATATTGCGATGATGGAGAAGTACATACTTTATTTCTTGGGCTTGTTCGATGACGACTTTACGACACTATCTCAGACATTAATGCATAGAATGTGATGGGGGAATGTTTCGCGGTTCGTACATAAATCATTATATAGCAAAATTGTTGTTTGTCAAATTCAATTTCTGCCTTAAATTTATGTTGCGACCAGGACCAAGCAACGGGACAGCTACAATTAATGATAGGGCTACTAGAGCCTCAAGCAGCAAATGTAAAACAAGATATATAAAACTGATGCGAGGAACCGATCCACCTAGACTTGCTATATCTGACTTCTCCATCTTCCCCTTCACACTTGCTTTGTTTCTTAACACGTCGATTGACGAACTTCTTTTAATATAACACTCCTTCAAATTGATCACCATGTTAACTCGAAGGCTTGCAAGGCCTTTGCTTCATGCCGTTAACTGCAACTCTCTCAAGCCAGAACGTACTCTATCATAATCGACGAAGCAATACTCAGCGAGTCAAGATGTGGCTCTCATCCAGGGTATCAAATCCGGTGATGAAGCTCGGCAGTAACGGCAGTCTC
Source organism: Fusarium poae (assembly GCF_019609905.1). Taxonomy (NCBI): domain Eukaryota; kingdom Fungi; phylum Ascomycota; class Sordariomycetes; order Hypocreales; family Nectriaceae; genus Fusarium; species Fusarium poae. Next base: position 5,130,711 of record NC_058401.1, on the reverse strand, counting down.
TCGGCAAGTTTCTTTTGCCGGAAAAGTCTTAGTTCAATATTCTCAACTTCCAGGTCTTTAAGAACGAAGGTATCTAATCGAGTAGAGTCCAAGAGCCTTGGTTGAAAACACTGAACCCTTTTCCCAACAGGCCATGAACGCTCTTCCACCTACTGCCAAGGAGCCATAACATGCTTTTGAACTTAGATTGTAGTCGTCTCTCCTCGAAGAGCACGATGCATTAGAAACATCATTCTCAATGGCCTATTGAGACTTTCATCGATGATGTTGATCAGACAGAATTCGATCAATCGGTCTGATACTGTTCAGCCATCTGAGGGGAATAAAAGACCGATTGCTTGCAACAGAAATATCTATCACGACCTTTCCTGAGTAAGTGCCTTTGCTAATCTGGGCTCTTGGCAAACCGCCAAAGATAGAGGTAGTTCTTGGAGTCTCTGGGTCTTTGACTACGATAGCATCATTGTGTTTAAAGCTAAATTAATGAGATCAAGTTGAGTATATTGAGATTTGTTCACATCGAGAAGCCCAAATGTGTGGTCAAGCTCATAGAAAGCTTCAATAGTTTTGAACAGAATATCGTCAGAATGTTTTGGAAAGTAATAATATTAGACTCATCTTCCTCAAAAGAGACGAGATCATCTGACTCTGCTATTGTTCGTATAGCCTCCAATAGTCCGTTCCCTTTTAAACCTATACGTGGATATCATTCCCAAGGTCATTCCCAAGGCATGTTCGCATAACCGAAAATGCAGCGTGTCCCTTCTTAACCCAACTGCTCTATATGGTACAATTATGACTCCATGACCCAAAAATAAAACAAAAGAGACAATAGCAATGGAGTATCATTTAGATTAGACAAAAATCGCATAAGACGCGCCCCCGTAGTGGTCGTAAAACAATAAGGGAAGGGGTATAATTCAGGCTAAGCCTTTAGTTGTAGTTTGGGTGGAATGGGAGGCAGCGCACATGTTGGCGGAGGCATGGGCGGGGGTACTTCGTTCAACTGAGGCATGCTTCGCCGAATCATCAGGTTCTTCCTGCCGATATCTGGCACCAAACTGGGATTGCTGGCGGATGTGGGAATGGGAGGGAGAGGGACTGTCGGTGGAGGGGCAGCTAGGGGTAGAGACTCTGGCGCCATAGGAGGAGGAAGATCAGCTGAGGCACTATACTGAGATGCCCGATCCGACATCACAGACTGTACGCTTGCTCGTCTCTGTGCCCGTATCTTTGCTGACATACTGTCGCTTTGTCTATCACTATAGGCATCAAGAGAAGTACGGCGACGGGCTGCCTCATCTGCACCGATAAGAGAAGATCGTGAGCGTGTCTTTTGTTCCAGGCTTGTTCGGGATGAGTTTGTCGGGTTTCGTGGAAAGGCGCCAGGGTTTTCGGATTTACGCCGCTGGCGGACATCCGTGTGCCGACGCGAGCTCGTTGGGCGGTTAGTTTCAACGACAGGTTCGTCTATCGGTGCCAGACTTGACCGCCGTGAATGGATGTCGTAAGAGTAAGGAATTTGAGGTAAAGACGCCAAATCGTAACTTGTTGGCATAGTTGACCGTGTTTCATCCCCATGCCGTGTTACAGGCCGTTCATGCATTTCCTCCATCGGAGAAGGCTGATCAGCAACCATGGACAAAGGTCTCGCAACTGGTAAAGTTGTGGGGGGTGCTCTACGGCCTAACGACCGTACCTCGAGTGGACCAGACTGGGGCGCCATGCCGAATTCCTGGGCGATGTTCTTTGCAAAAGAATATCTGCGGTTCGATGAGTTTGGCACACTGAAATTAGGGGTTGGCGTCTTTGTATCTTGAGCCGCGCCAGATCCATAGCTGGATTGTGGTCTTATGTTGGCAGGGCCTTGCAGTTCAACAAAAGGGCCGAGGACCTGCATTGATTGTCTTCGATCCAAGATCGCTGCAGCGTTGGGTCTTGGCTTTGGCTCAGGCGAAAGGGGTGGCGCCTCGAGGAACGTCTTATTTTCTCCAGTTACTGGGAACTTATCGATAATTGGCGACGATTCTGGAGAGGACCCAGCCGATGTTACCACCGTTCGTTGACCAGATGAATTGAACGATAGACGGTTTGAGTTCTCGCGCAAGTTATCCAACTGCCTACCATCATGAGACACAAAGCTGTTGGTCGTAGAGATGTCATCTAACGGTTGATCGGCTATAGGCTCATGCTGGGCAACATTTGCGATGGAGTGGTTGGTGTCAACTCTGCCTTGCAATGGTAGAAACCGGGGGCTTGGCAGGCTTTCAGGGCTTTGGGGACTTTGAGAGTTCTGTGTCGCTATACGTGATAGACGATTCGGGTCTCTTACTATCAAGGTTCTTTGGCTGGGCCTCTCCCTTAGGGGTGTAGTTTCGTCCTCAGCCTTGGGCTTGCCTGTCTCAGTGAGCGTCTTCTTTCCACCCAACGTCTCGATCGTACGACGCAATGTTGCAATCCAGCCTTCCATATCTGCAGCTGACTCAAATACCATGAGAAGGCTGGAGGCATGACGCCGTTCTGTGGCTCGAAAGTTCCAACGAGAGAACAGAGAACGCGATTCGGCATTTGGTGTTCCGTCAGGTTCGGCAGCTGATGAAATTTGAACCACCCAGTGGCGGCCGGGGATAACGTCGCTGGCAAATGCCGCAGAGTCTTTGGAGAGATGCAATATCCTTTCGGGTAACCGGTCGAAGGGGCCTTCGGCTGCATATTGTAGCAAATACCCTGCTGTCACTAAAACGTAGATCTTGTTGGTCCATTCAAACTTTGGCGCAGGCCCAGATGTGTTACGGCGGTGCTTTTTCTTAAACTTTGTCTTCTCAACAGGGCTAACTTCGCCTTCCGGAACTTCTGCGGCATCGTCGCGCGTAGTGCTGGTTCGTCGCTCGTGCATACGTAGAATGACCTCGGGAGCCAGAGAGGTGGCTGGCAGTGTGATGTGCTTGGTAGCTTGAGGAAATGCTTTGAATAGAGGAGGAGGATGCCAGCTCGAGAGTGGCCCTCGCGTCACCTTGGCTGGACTCTGAACTTTTAATACACCGGCTGATCTCGGCTGGGCAGATGGGCTTTGCTGACTCTCAAACATCGTTGACAGAATGCGTGGGCTTAGAGGTGACGAGGGCAATTCATTAGACGTGACATCAATTTGGGATGAGAAATAAGGGTTCGAATCAGCAAGGGATGTACGACTGCCGTAAGTGCCATAGGACGTAGGCGTCTCGGGAATCGTCAAGTCCTTAGGTGTTTTGGATCGACTGAACAAGCTTCTCAGACCCAATCTCGATTCTCTTCTGCTTGCCTTTTCAGCTTTTAGAGGTACACGATTCTCTTCAGCGGCCATCGTATCAATGTTCGGTGGGCGACTTCTCCGTAATGGGGCATGATGACTCTGAAGCGCTTCGAAAGTACCGCTATTGGGCAAGATTGATTCTCTATTAACCATGGCGGCGAGCTGCAAGATTCTCCAGGGTTAGAAAGTCGGCGCAGCGTTAAAGTCAGCAAGACGAACAATGGGCGTCGTCGTGGAGAACGTCTTCTGGGTATTAATTATGCCAGATCAGAGCGGCTTAGGTAGGGTTCCGTGCTGCTCGAATGCAAGCTGGTAACGCGAACTACTCTGTATAACCAGACTTGGGTTGATCCTGGGACAAAGTCTCGTTTAAGAAATGCGCGGCATGTAGTCGTGCGTTCAAAAGGTGTAACGTAAACTGGAGCTGGCCAGTAGGTGATATGTGCATGAAATGCGGGTTCCCGTCCTGGTGCTGTAGATCGCAGCTCAAACCAAAAGGTTCCGTGATGATATGGCGCAGGTATCAACTTGATAGGGTAATAAGCCCGGCGATGACTTGTTACCCAGAACGGAAAGTAGAGATATCAGCAGTGTGTTGATGGTGGTGGTGGCAAAAGCAGAGCGATGACTGGGAGAGCGAGCGACTCGGGTCAATGAGACGGAGACCGTGTGGTGAGTGAGACTGTTAAAGAGCGAAGCGAGCGAGAGACGAGGCAAGCTGAGCCAAGGATATAATACAAACAAAATAAGAATAGTAAGCAATGCTAACAAAGAAGTTCAAGTATGGAAGAGTAAAGACGAGAAGGAGAAAGGCTCTCTACAAAACAAAATGGGAGGGGGTGGGAGGAACTTGTAAGCCAACGAGACTCAAGATTGTAAGTACAATTGCAGTAGGTGGTAATACTGTGTGATTTGCACGTATTGGGGAAGGCGCTGCCTTACGAGTTAATGTTAATGGGGGATCAATGGGTAAGCCATCACCTACCTTGAACTAAACCCACCCACCTCAGGCACGAGCGATGCAAGGGAGAGCCAGGAGGGGAAGTGAAGCGAAGGGAAAGGGAGTCCAGGGGAGGGGGTTGTAAACAACCTAGGCAGGATTAAGAAACGGAGAAGGAGGACAAGACGATAAACTTTTCCTATTCGGGTATACTCAAAGAGAAACATTCAAACTTGATCATCACGAGCCTCCCTCGAATCAATTATTGCGATACATACATCCATCATATAATTCATTCAACTACGTTACTCCCAGCCTGGATGCGAGAATATAGAAGCACGCAATATCAATCGGCCTAGCGATGCAGGTACGAAAAGATGGCACAATCACCCACATCTGGAGCAAGTGAGAGTGCGTTATGGTCGGGAGGACATGCATCAGCAGTGTGGGAACTGTTCTTGAGGAGGAATAGCAACAGGGACAAAGACCACTCAGCGAGGCGAGCTGGGGAGACAACACGGGGGCAGGGCCATGGTGCAGGGGTCAAGGCAGGGAGGACCCCTGTCGGTCTTCAAAAACGGCCACCAGGATTTATAAACCACTAGTAGTGGGTTAGTCGACACCTCTGGCAGCCCGAATTGCTCCTTGAGACACGACATTTAATACTGGTGATGAACCTACGGATACGGAGCCTGTTTGTCCTTGAGTATTGTTGACGATCATCTCTACCGAAGCCCGGGCAGAGAAAGGGTCCGGGAGAGCGGGACACTGTCTGTTACTGTGCGTGTACAAAAGAAGAGAGACTTCAAGTTGTGAGACTCGGTGCTCAGACCCTATTCAACGGTTTGGGCCGTTGGACTGTGGACATTCTTGGTAAGAGCACAGCGGAGATGACGGTTTGCATACGTGTGTTACTCCAGATAAAACCCAAAATACATGCAACATCTGCTATTAGGAAACAGGTGGGCGGGTGGATAGGGATAATCGACAAAATCCGCACATACTCGGCTTTGAAGAGGTGCGATGTAACTCTCAGTCTGACCTATGACTCTGTTGTGCCCGCAAACCCGATTAATTAATCGATCACGAACGAACGGGCGTTCAAGACACGCACAGTACGAAGCATACAAGTAGAGAATCGACTGGAGAAACTCTATTTTCCCTCAAATGATGGCCAAGACTTGGGCAAGCCATGATTGGGTTTGAAGTGCTGCCAGGGAGAGCTATGTACTAATAATAAATGAGTTTACTGTAAGTAGATTACTGGTGTAATAAGAGATCTGATATTAAAGACCATGTATCCTTACTTTGGTATATTGATTGACAGGTGATCCAATAGCGAGAGCTAGGACCTTGAATGTTTATTTATTAACCCGTTTGCATCATCTCCCAAAAAATCATGTGAGTTTTTCAGTTAAAATCACCCATACATGCAAATCTTGGCACTTGAGGGTTCACAGGACTCCATCCGGGGACAAGGGCCTAAAAAAGCCTCTGACTCGAAATGGAGCAAGGCATTGATGGGGAACACTACCACGGTGAGGGATAGGCCACAGTTTGAGAAACTCTGATGAGCAATATGTATGTAGGTAGGTATTGTCTGCCTGCCGTCAGTTTTCGCATCCTTGTCTCTTGTTTCTCATTCCTCATGTGACTTCCATTTTGTTCGCAGTTCGGCAACTATCGCTGCTACCTTGACCAACTCTCATTTCTCGGAGGTGGTGGTAAAAACGGTGGCTTAGCTACTAAGCCGATCACGATTGTTCCCACTGCGCTGATCTCTCTCTCTCTTTTTTTTTTTTTTTTCTCCTTTTTTGCCGGCTTGTGCTTATTATTACTACCCGGAACAATGACAGATTATGTACAGTAGAGTAGGTAATAAAATGCTAAAGAAACTCGGCACATGGGCAAGTCGGGGTTGTTGTCGGGCTGGCTGTTCCAGATCAAGTGGCCCGGGCTTTCGTCGCTGCCAGACCATTGTCTCACAATGACATTTCTTGCAGGCCAAAACGCCCGAGGAACTGCTCGCCAGCCCGTGAATGCTACAAGGGTCGCTCTCGATTTTACCTGAGAGAGCACGGATCGCTATGGTTGTTTGTTTCGGGACTGGGAAGGCCTCAACCCCTTGTTCCATCAGTCTGTAGATAGACTACATATCTGTCAATGTGTCCAGACAGGTACCTACTACCTACAGAGTACTAAGAGACCTGCTGGTTTATGTTAAACACAGTTGAATACGTACTCGGGTCTCGCACGTGAGAAATAGTTGGTGCAGTCTGTTACTCAGTGCATAAAAAACCAACAAATGACAAATGCATGTAATTAACTCTTGGCCATTGCAGTGATGGGTTTAAGCGAATCTTGCCTTCACCGACCCTTCCATTGCGTTGCACTGCAGCTTGAATCCATTTATTTCAGCGGCCGTCCGACCCCGTTCTGTACGGGCTTGTAATAATATCTCGCTGATGAAAGTGTGCAAGAAAGTAACAGACAGTGACTAATAACTCAAAGCATGGGGGCCCATGATCATTGCAATTCCACCCGCAGCCAGTAACTTTACTTGGATAAAAGTGAAAAAAATTAATTCCTGTCAGTATATGTTTTGTCAGCAAGAAAGAGAAAAAAAAAAACAGAAAATCAAGCTTCAGCCCCATAGGTAGTCGTCATCACTTCTCATCCGCAGTCCGGCACATCATTCTGAGAATGGATATTAACATGGGTCCCAATCGATCGGAAAATAATATGATTGATGCTACAGAGTAGACATGTATCTTTTCAATGATGCCTGCAAGCAGGCGGAATTACGGATACACAAGGCGCTAACCAATTGGTAGAAATAAAAAGACTGATTCCACTCAAGTCAAGCTTCATGTACATAGTACGTACGAGCTCCGATAATAACTGGGGATCGGGAAAGCAAATTCAATGCGTCTTGTTTTTCTCGTTCTCTTGTCTTGTTTTCTTGCTTTTACTTTTTTCTTGGTCCTCTTGTTCCTGCAGTAGTGGATTTGACTAACCTCAATATCGGCTGGTGCTTGCGCAAGCTTGGATCCAATAGTGCTTAGCTTCATGTCGAGGTAAACGACAGCTAAGGAATTGACTAAGACATTCATAAATCATGGTCTTTATCCTGACAGTCATAATCCTCCCTACTTTTGACGGCCCGAGCCAACTCGCATGAGGCCACCTGATGTCTCATATCAATCTACCAGCCAGTCATTCTATAGTAAGCCTGGACCGAGGTCAATTCATTTCTACGGTAATACGGATAGAGCCATTTCATTATTAGATCCATCCTTTTCAAACCTAAAGAGAAGGGGAGAAAAGAAAAGGGTCGTGTTTGTTGTTTTAATTCTTAGTGCCGGATAGCACGGTAGTTGAAGCCAATATTAGTCCCAATAACGCCAAGGTCTTGTTCGTTTTTCTTATTAGCACAGGCCGCAACAGTAATAATAATACAGTTACCGCCAGGCTGGCTGGGCTAAATCAAACCTAACGGTGAAAAACAAGGACGATGCGAGGCGGAATGTTACCTTGAAGGTGAGATCCATGGATCCCTGGCCGATCTACACCTACTATCGTTTATAACAGGCTACAAATATACTGGCCAGCTGAGCAAGGCGAGATGAAGATGCCCAATATGTCTTAGTTTTTTATTTATCATATAGCAAACAGACGAACAAACAGCTGAATGGCAATTGTCATCTTAATCAATTCGGCTGTCAACAACTACACGAGGAGCGGGATACCGAGGATAGTTAGTAAGTCGCCTATTCATATTTCTTTTAGAGTTCGCATGTATCATGTGTCTGCATACCTACAAGATGAAACCGCCAAAGGTGACAGAAGCATGTGTCTTGCAGTCATATTAACGTGATCAATATCCTTGTCTTCTCTTTTCTCTTTCCCAACTTTCTCTTTAACCAGAGTACCTAACCTAGGTATGCTTCTTTTCCAGGTTTGTTCGATTACCGCCATGTGCGACCCAATTAATGTCAGATTTTTTTCTTCTTCTCGTTCCAATAGCGCCTGTCCTCGGCACCGTCATGTTTCAGTTGTACGATACCCCTAGATATCTGAGCGTTGAGCCGTGGTTGAGATTGGGTGATCACTGGTCTGTGATAACGTTTTTCGTATTGCGCTACATAGGTACGGTACGTACTGGGACGTGATTGAAACACGTCAATGGACCACTGCAGAGAGATGGTCTGATTATAATCCAACTTCAGGACGATAGGATACAACGCTGTGATAAAGTATGATATTAACTGTCTCAAATGTGGTAAGAGATTATCACGTATCGATACAGACCATGTTCAACAATTACAGAATTGGTCTTGATGAAACCCATTCATGCTCGTCATCCTAATTTTTCTATTTGCTGCATGTGTCAACTTCTCATGTCATGTTTCCAACGAAAGGAAATATCATTAAACTTTGAACTTGCGAGGATCCAGCTTCTCAATATCCGCACTCTTGGCTACCCCATCAAACACATACTCAGACATGAGCTTACCCGTTCCAGGACCGTTTTGAATGCCCCAGCACGTGTGACCTGCGGCAACAAATAGCCCAGGGACTGTCGTTTCGCCGATCAGAGGACCGCTCTCTTGTCCAAACCGTAAATGTCGTGGGAGGTAGCATGCTTGCTTGGCTTTGACTGGTGCAGCAGCCAAGACGGGACTGAATGTGCTGATGTAGGAGATTATGTCGTCGCATTGAGCTTCGTCACATTCTACTTGATCTGCTGTGTCGGGGAGTGGTACATTTTTATCTGGCTCGCCTATGAAATGTTAGAAGTGAGTGTTTTATCGATATCATCACATGTACTTACCACAAGCATAAGCCTCATTGAATGGCCTGGCGTAGATTTCTGGATCGACATTGCCTTTGTGCCTCCTCTTTTGTCCCATCTTCGCACGATGCTCGGGAACAAAGTCTGGTGGAAGCTGAATGTCTGTAAAGACTGCGTAGGGACTGAGTTTCACGTCGTAGACCACGCTGTGCGCTCTTAGACCCTCGATCTTGGCTCGTGGTACCACTCTACTTGTCCATGGACCTGCCGCCACGACGACATCTGTCACGTCTTGGATGGTCTTTGTCTCATCTGAGTTGCGATCAAGATACTCTATGCTCTCGACACCAGTCTCTGAGGAATTGATATTTGTCACCTTTGTGTTGGTGTGTATTTGGGCGCCGCCTTGCTGAGCCAGTTCGGCAATGGATGTCGTGAAGTGTAGAGGGTGTACTTGTGATGTTTCCGTCTTGCCTGGCGCTCCCATCTCAGACCAGCTCTCAATAATCTCGCGGTCCACCCAGTCGAGATCCTTTGGCAAGTTGCCTGCTTTGAGGAGTTCCTTTGCTGCACCATTCTGCTTGGGGAGCTTCTCCCATTCCTTCCCATCCTGGCCTTGGTTTTTACCGCCGTTAGTTCGAATTGACTTGAGTTTATCGCGTGAAACTACGGCTTCGAAGCTTCCGCAACCAAGTTGACGGTAACCCCATCTTTGAGGACCATTGTGTTCAGCAGCAAGCTCGGCATGCAATCGGTATGAGAGGGGAACCAAGCAGTCCGGATATGCCCATAGTGCTAAAAGACCACCAGCCTTGCCTGATGCGCCGGCTGCCACAGTGGGAGCAGCTTCGAGAAGTGTGATGGTATGCAGGGCTTTGTTGAACTTGGGATGGCGGGTGAGATAGTATGCTGTTGTGGATCCAATAACACCGCCTCCTGCAGGTTTATCAGCCTTGATGAGTTTTGCATGAGTGATATGGGTATCATGACGAGGCTATCGAGGTATATGCGGTGATCATGAGATGAGATAACAACGGGTGTTGTTAAGGCGGGGGTGACTGACCAACGATGACAATATTCCTCCTGCCCTCCATGATGTGATAACGAAGGACAAATCGATCAGTTATAAACTATAATTGACAGTCGATAATGGAAAGTGAGCGTATATACTTGGCATGGCAGTCGTTCTCGCACTATCGACGTCTTTTGGGCTGAGATGGGATGGAGTCAGATGGAGAGGAGCCAATCCAAAGGTGACGTACAGATACGACGCCACTGCCACTTTAGCAATTAAGTTATGCTTATCGATAAGAGATTTGTCTTCAAAATGGCAGTGCAATCCGAACCGGAACTATTACCGAGCCGAGACTTAGGTACCTACTAGTCTAAGTGATGGGATGTTCGGATGCAGTGTTGCACCGATGCAAATTGATTCCAAATACCATTGAGATGGCATTCATAACAAGACCGATCCATTGATTAAAGACAACAACAACTGAGGCTGTTTGTACCCAGGCTGCACTTTATTAACATGCATTAGACTCTATCATAGGTAATCTGATTTCTGATTAGCGGGTTAGAGACTGCCAAGATACCTAGGGCACTTTTAACCGCATTCTCCTATCGTATGAAACAAATTACTAACCATCCATCTGTCGTAGTAAACCTGTATGTAACTTGGCTAATACGAAAACTCGAGGTATTCCTTTCTTATATTTTTACCGGTACCGGCGGAATTCGAGACCCCGAGTCACTCCACCTCGAATACGTCACCAAACCAAAAATGGAGTCAAGTACCGAGGCTTGTACTGTAGTAGTACTCTGTACATAGTGGAAGGGGAGCAAAATGCTCTTCCATTCAATGCTATCTATCGATTAACTACTGCTTTATTACTGAATCAACATGTCCTTGTCCCGGCCCCTGTCCATTCCCATGTGGCGTGCTCCTCTTTGGTCCCGATTTGTCGTCAACAATTCACAACAATCATCGTCAAGTTCCAGCCTTATTAATAAATACTCTTGCACAACCATCCACTTTCCTCCTCCTAGTTCCCCGCCATTTTCATCTCTCAACAAACAAAGACTTCAACACAGAAATTATACAGCGTCCAATATGTCCTCTGCTACTAGCTTTTACGATTTTAAGCCGCTTGACAGTATGTCCGTCCTTCTCCTCACTTCTCCCTCTCTAATCTTGCTCATACCCCGCCTTGAAACACACCACTTCATTCATGCCAAATAGACTCACTCAACTAACTCTATCCTCTCAGAGCGCGGCCAAGAGGTTCCCCTTGCCGACTACAAGGGCAAGGTCGTCCTCATCGTCAACACTGCCTCCAAGTGCGGCTTCACCCCTCAGTATGCTGGCCTTGAGAAGCTCTGGACCGACCTCAAGGGCAAGTACCCCGATGACTTTGTGATCCTCGGCTTCCCCTGCAACCAGTTCGGCGGCCAGGAGCCCGGCACCGACGATGACATTCAGGAGTTCTGTCAGCTCAACTACGGCGTGAGCTTCCCCATCATGCAAAAGACCGAGGTCAACGGTGATGGCACCAACCCCCTCTGGGCCTGGCTCAAGGACCAGCAAGCCGGTCTTCTCGGTCTCAAGCGCATCAAGTGGAACTTTGAGAAGTTTCTCGTCGGCCGTGATGGCAAGGTCAAGGGTCGATGGGCCAGCACTACCAAGCCTGAGAGCCTTGAGAAGCCTATTCTCGAGGCTCTTGCTGAGAAGCCTGCGGCTTAAGATCATGATGAATGACGAAGCAAGAAAAAGGCGCCCACGTCAATCCCCATCAGTCTAAAACGAGATACCCAGTTAAGGAGGACATAAGTGCAGTGTTTAATGGGAGGCTTCCAGACTCATGGAAAACAGCTAGATAAATTAATACAACGATTGGTCATAACCTGGTCAATATTTAATCCCAAATCTGTTCACGTTTGGTGACGAATGTCTTCTTGTAAAGACATCGATACAGCATAAACTTCTACGGCTAACTTAGACTTCAACTCCTCCTTGCCACAACCCTACACGTTTTCATAATAGTATCTCGTCCCAATATCATACTCCAACAACACCTCTGCCTCCATGGCATCGACCGAGGCCACAACCTGCTGCCACAGGTAAATCTCAAATGCCCCCGGCATAATAGCAGGCACCGTGACAGCACATCGATAACTCTCCTCGCCCTCGGGGCTCAGGATCATGACAAGATTACGCCCCGGTAGACGATAGAATCCAGGAGTGTCATCTGCAGGATTCCAGCTAACCACCATCCCCGGCCGCAGACGCTTGTTGAACGGGACGCCCACCATTTCGGGCCTCGGGTCACGACTTGACAGACCTTTACTTTCAGGACTATCCTTCTCTTTCTCTAAACTGGCCTTCTTCTGGTTGGTTTTTGGCTTGCTGCGCTGAGAGTCGATATGAAGACGCCAAAACTTGGCTTGGAAGGCTGTCGCTTGTTCCAATGTGACTCCTGGTGTCTTGAGGCATCGGGTGATGAATTCGGGAACCGGAAGACGAAGGAGTTGCATCCCATTCTCTTGAGGCGCGAGGTAAGAGGGAGAAACTGGCGGCGTGCCAGACTGTTGAGATACTAATCAGTGACTATGAATTAATCAAGAGGGGTGCCAGAAACTTACATTCTTTAAAATCCAGTCCTGTAGCAAGGCATGCGGCCAAGTGCTGGACTTCGCAGCATCATATTTCTGCGCCGCCGCTTTCGGCACAGTGACTCTCAGCATCTCCCCGTACCTCAGTGTGTTCTTGGTAGCGCCAACATCCAAGAAGCTCGGGTTAATGCAAGCCACGACTACGGTTTTGCAGCTTCGCTCAGCCGCAGGGTCAAAAACATGTTTGAGTACCTTTGTCAGAGCGCTTTGTCGGAATGGCACATACACTTTCTTTCCAGCTGCAAGGCTAGCTGGATCAACACTCGCTCTGCCACGAATACAGTCCTTGAGCACCGAAAGGCTTGCATTGATCTCTCTCGATTCTTTTATGCGTTGGGTTGAGTGCTCCGTTACATCTCGGGCTGCCTCAGACCCTGCAAGATCCACGAGATACAGAAGTCCATCATCTGATTGTGGCAGCTCTGGATTTTCTAGGCGTATCTTGCAAATGGCATGCGAGCGTGACGAAGAGTCGTTCTTCTGTGTCGAAGCTGTACTTCGAAAAGAAGCGGCATTGTTGATATGCTTAACCAGAGAATCTGCGTCTGTGACAACGAACTCAGAAGCACCCGCAAGATGGGTGTTTCCAAAGGAGTCCTCAAGGATAGAGACGGGCTTTCGAGAATTGAGAAGATCAAAGGCCGAGTTGCCCGCAAGTTCGATGATGGAAACAGAAATGTTCCGTTTGCCATGAATACCTTTGGAGAACAGAGTCTCTGCGATGAGGCGCTCGAGACCGCTAACAGTGTGTGTTTTGCCTGAACCAGTCTGGCCATAGGCGAACATGGTACTAACTCCGCCGCCCCAAGCCCATGGAACAAGAGGCTCAACGAGCTCTTGATAGATATCATCGGTTGTGTCATCAGAGTTGAAGACTCTATCCACGCGGTATTTGAATGACTGTATCTCGTTAACGTTTCTGAGTTACTTGATGACATGCCATGCACTCACAATCAGAGTAGGAGGGCCCCTGACTGGTCTCCTTAGTTCGTGTAAGTCGACAGCACCCGGTAGGGTTTTCCGAGGGAAAACACCAATCAACTGCCCTTCTTCTTTCTCGTCCTCCATCATAGGTCGAATGCGAGTGGCTATGGTGATGTCTGGGTTTGACTCTTCGTCACTTGGCTTGGCCCTGATAGGCGCTGGCTTAAAGCGCTTCACCAGGTCATCATAGCGCTGAGCGTTGTCGATGATAAATTGTTCCATTATTGGTGCGGTGCGTAAACTGTGATGGTGAATCTTCTTGTGTTATAAAAACCAACACCACGGTCGAGATGCCTTCTTTATAATGTTGTTAATGGTGGTGCCTAAACGATTTGATGCAGGAACGATTGTAGTGGCGCGCTAACCCAGCAACCCCCTTTGTATTACACGTGATTTGAAACAATTCAGTTGAATAACATGGATTGTCTGTTGTGGTTGTCATTGTTGTTTGTGTGATGTTGGGATACCGTTGAAGGAAAATGTATGGTTTGCTACAAACGCTATATATGCCACCAATGTCAAGCTCGAGATACTTACTTCTCTAGAATTCGTTTAGTTACTAACTTAATTACCGCCAGTACATATATTGCAATTAATACAAGTGCCGTTAATTGCAATGAAACACATGTGCAATGGATTCCAGCACCACGATAGCATCGTCTCGAAGTAGCTTACCCTGTAGAATTGGCAATGTTAAAAACCAGGCACCTACAATCCTGTCAGTAATCGCAAAGCAATTGTTTCAGATGCCTGAGATATTCATTTGAATTCGCTTTAGTTAGAATCAAGTAATAGCACCGTCTTTTAAATGCTGCCTAATTCTCCTTGCATTGATCCAAGAGTCCTAACTCCATCCATGCCATCTATCAGGCACCAGTTTAATGAGAGATCATCCAACAATACAATGACAGAATTACAAAGTCTTGATCATTTCTGCCCTGACTCAATTTCTATTAGACATCGATACGTACTAATCCAGCGATGAGTGATTTCATTCCTTGACCTCACATAGAGATTTGCCGTTCTTCTGGTCACGTCGACACTTTTCGCCAATGCTCTTTCCCAACACCCAAATCACAAGCGATGTCGTATAATGAAAATTGAATCTTCTCATATGATATTAGTATTTGTCAACAGTTCCTAACCCGGCGCAGCCATGTCATATTCAAGACTTGACAAACCACACAAGTACATATATAATAACACTCAAGTGCAACATCGGAAGTATATGCGTTTCGTATCGTACGTAAGCACAGTTCGCGTGCAGATAGATGCCAGCTGATGACTCTAAAGACGGCTCGAATCCGATTGAAGCAACAATGAGACAACAATCTCGAATTTTGTTGCAGTATTGAAAGGGCGGTACGATTCGACGACCAAGACTCTTTCATCTAACCAGTTTTCAAGCCAGGTCGTTGGTCGATACATCTGAAGTAAGCTCTTCCAACTGTGCCGACATGTTGCCACGAGCATGTCAGCAACGGCCCGTTTCCACGAGGCTCTGACACTGACATACACCAATCGCCATCCTGATAACGAGCTTATTTTGTTGCCTGGGATTCCCGGGGTTCCCGATATCGTGGCAAGCAAAAACACGCCGTGAAAGAGATTGCATCAGGAACGAAGGATGGCACCGAGGAACAGGCGTTGTTATGTCATCTGTCCCTCTTTGGCAATGCTTATCGCCAACCTTGACATTTACCCATGGTTGTTTGGCCACAAAAGATGGGGGTTTGTAAACAATTGATATGGCATGCTGTCGTTGGTCTCTTTGTGGAAATTACCCTGCACCATTAACCATGGATATGTCGTTGGAGCTTTGGAAGAGATGGCTACAGCAAAACATGGCTGTGGCCATGTTAGACAGTCGGGCGTGGAATATGTGAGTGCTTTGCAATAGAGTAAAATATGTCATACTCACGGACTATCTGAGAAACAGCATCACTTGTCAGGTTGTTTCGGTTCTTCAGTCGGACCTAGAATGTGATAAGCACATATAGTCATCGCGCTGTCATAACCAACAGACGTAGCATCGTGTCTTCTTTAACGAGTAACGATATTTGATAGTGATATGCACCAAAGCTCTCGTTTTGTCTTTCTAGTTGGCAAACAAATCTCGATCCAAGGCCATGGCAGCATGGAAATTCAGCGGAACTTCTCAGGTGAAGCTCATCATTGCCATGCGCAGACAATTCATGTTGTTGGCCCTTACCCTACATCACGAATACTTATTTCAGAGTTGTCACACGGCGACATCATGATCCCATGTCGTCATCTTGTACTCGGTTGATTGTCTCGAGTGATTGGATATCTGGTCAAGCCACAGTTTGGTCAGACTAGCGATCAAGCTATCAAGTGTCGATCACTGATCGTCCACCGCGCACCGAGTTGACCGACAGTCTGCTGCACTACACAGTATGTAGGTGCCCTCTGCTCGGGTTGCGGAAGGGGTTCCGCCGTCAGATTTACCTTGGATAACCACCACCACCACCACCTCTGCCTGATAGTCAATCTCTTGCGTGCGAATCAAAACAGTGGCTTCGCGCTTCCCCGGATTTCCAGAAGTCTGCATGCCACCCTCCCCACCAAAGAATGGCCGCACACCAAGCGGTAAAGCAAGTGACGGGAGCCAAATAAACGCAGGTTCAGATCTCCCAATTCATGATTACAGTACTGCACTAGCCACTTGGCTTAGAGACTGTTCCAAGTTGAGCAGTAAAAACGCAATCTTAAGTGGTAGGAGAAACTCTAAGTTAAAGAGATTTCAAAGCCTCGTCACTACCGGCCCTTCGTCGGGCTTTGTACAGTACCAAGACAAGGTCGTCTTGGACATTACGTACAAGCGGCGAGAATAAAAGGTAGAACAAAAAAAAGGGACTAAGTTTTTTCGAATGTCATCGCGTCAAGCTGTAAAGCACAATTCAAGCCTCCACTTGTGTGATGAGCGAGACAAAGAGAGGCTTTATCCTGACGACCACCCTAAAGTTAACTTGAGAGTCGTCATGATTCGCGCTGGTAGGACGGGTCCGTATTATTGACGCTGGGCACTCGGTTCAATGAGATGCTTGCTGTTTTTGTTGGTGATGCAACATCCCAAGTGCCGTACTCCATCTGCGGTGGAGATGAGGCTTGATAAGCAATACTATTACTCCGCCCCTCCATTGCATCGTGAAAGTCTGGGGAATGCGGGGGACGAATAAGAATTATTACTGTATTGATGCCCGTCCCGCTTTATCTGGAGGGAGGAAGCAGAAATGCAGATTTGAACGGTCGACGTAGAACGCGACTGGCTGCAGCCAAGATATCAGCCTCTCTTCAATTTCCCTGGACCATTGCTTGTGCACGAGACCCATTTCAAACTGTCGATGTGAATCAAGTGGAACTTTTGCGCTGTCAGAGCGGAGAGCCATGCCATGCCATGCCATGCAGCAACGCTGTCTCGCCCACGGGGTTTCATGGGTACCAGGGCATGTGCCTACATAAAATTGAAATGTGTCGGCGGCGGTTTGATCGTTTTAGAACGTGTAAATTGCCTTCTAAAAACGTTCAAGCCTCACATGAGAAGATGGTGTGGCTGGTTCATGAACAAACACACAATTGCAACCAGGGCTCTGCCCTCGACGGCCTGACGATTCCAACGCTCGGCATAATGAAGCTGAAGAGTAATCGAATGTCATGGCCGCACGAGCCAGCACAACGACAGTCAACTCGGAGGCCGAACTTTAAAAGACAGGCCATGCACTTTCTTGGGCACCGTCGCCGCACCGAATACTATGTACCACAATTTCATCCCCACGGCGTTAATCTCATGACACACCAATACAAGAGGCGCGGGGTTGGTAGGGTTCTCCATCTTCTTGTCGGGGATATTGGAGATCAAGGGTGCCCGTCAAATAGTCGGCCAGACTTGTTGAGGATTCCACTGGTCCGACTTTTAGTCAAAACAGCGACACTATTACGAGATAATAAAGGAGTCCAGCACGTGAAGTCAAGGCAATGGCAGCCCGATATGAAAACTTGCATCTCTAGTTGCCCGTCCAGTTTGCGGGGAAATCTGGGGACGTGGAGACGAAGCTTCAGAGCCCCCCTTTCGCAAGAGATTTCAGGGCCTCGTTGTTGCGTTGCATAGCCTTGGGGTCACTCCTGTCATCTCTTCTCGGAATGTCGATCAACCGTTGTCATGAGATGCACGAGCCCTAAACCGTTCGGGCGATTTGTCCAGGGGAGCCTCGGTTCGTTGTGAACTAGGATGTGAGATTTGCTTTTGCGATCCTAGTATTGTTTGTCCAAACATGATTCAATCAAACATCAATGGCAAAACAACTTCTTGACTTGTCATGATATGAAGTCTGCTCATGAGAAGCTACCATATGTACATGAGTCAAGACATCGAGCTAGAGAGGACCGATCATAACCGAGAGTCGACTTGTCCAACATGCCAGATACCAAGCCCGCCAGCTCAACAAGAGAAAAAAAAAAACAGCGTAAAGGACCTGATTGAAACCAATGGCTCACTCGAAGTAGAAGGGCCCCCGCCTTGCACAGACCGTTCATGGTTCGTCCGTCGTCCCCTTGCCAGCAACGTAACATCCAACCTAACATCCAGCTTGTGGCAAATCGGACATGGACCCTAACACGTCAACGTCGGCTAGAGCCCTTGTAAAGAGATAGTATCATCCTTGGTTCGATGCAAAATAGACAAACGATGGTGAAAATCCTCCTGTAGATCTTACTTAGAATCTGAGAGATGCACAAAGTCAATAGTGAACAGACCGACTGACTTCTCGTGGGCCAAGTGAAATAGCCGCGTTAAGGAGACATTGGAAATTCGCTTAAACAAGCGTCATGTGCAAGTCGCCCGCACTGAAATGCCAATTGGGGGAACTATGAAAGCCACATGTCGGACATTTGTGTCTCGGGTACTGGCGAAGAACGGCGATAGTTGTGCGAATGAAGAGCCAGGATTAGACAGCCAATTTGGTTGATTTCTGCGGACAGCGACAGCACAATTCTGCAGTATATCTCGCCGCTCGAACCTTGTGTAGCCTCTCCTTGAAGCTCGTCGATGCGTTGAGAGCACTTATACAGCAGCAGGCGAGCTAATGACCAGATGACATCGATGCCCTGCCCAAAATATCAGAGGACGGCCAGAAAACAAAACCTGTTCCGAGGCAGTCACTGGAACTTGTTCTCCAGGTGAGGACTGCGAGTATAATTGGATGTGACGATATGACCACAGATTCGGCACCTTCAATGCTCAGTTCGTCTAATTGTCGTGACACAACGTTTGGTTCTTAATTTTCCTGCGACAAAGAACGAGGTGTTCATCAATCGCATCCTGACCAATGAAAAAAGCGTGCAATGGGGGAATAAGGTTGGTGAACAGGGGACAGGGGATGTTGACGACAGAGACCTGATTGGTATGGATATGCCTCACTGACAACAGGTTGCTGCTGGTTCTAGGCGCCCCCTTGTCCCTGTGGAGGAGATTGGGAGTGCAGGAAGGGAGCTAACAGAGGACTTTTTGCAAAGTATGAGGCTTAGACCCTAGGGCCTAGCTTCCACCCAGCATCGTTCGGGCCTTCTAACACACGATTTGTTGTTTAGCGAATGCGGCTAGACGAAGCCCATGTCTGATTTGGAATGGCTGCAGAGACAACCCTTGTCCACCCCGCAGCATACCCCTGTCGATACTTTGGATTGACTTGCCTTGTTAGCCTGTGTGTTGACTGAATGCTTCGAGGTAAGCGGCGCCGGTAGTCGTCTCCAGTCTACGGCATTCGGTCTTGAAGTATCTCAGACATACCCGTGCTAGCCACGCTGCAATGGCTTCGTTACAACAGCCACTACTGTTACCAGGTGTTTCCGAGCATGGGTACCTGGCTGCCTCTGTATGTTCGACGACAAGCCGCTGCTAAGCTCTGCAAAAGCATGTTTGATGGTTGACCCTGATTCTGCATATCCAGTGTAAGCCCACATGGTGACTTTGAGTGTAAGTCCCGTGAATCTTGGCTTGTTAGAGGAAGATAAGAGTTTCGCCTAGCATTGTCGGTGAGGGAATTGGGTCGGCAACATCGACGTTTGCGACGATTCTCCGTTATGTCGTTTCTTCCCATCGACTTTAGGGTTTCTCATAGGTCAGGATAAGCGTTAGGGTCGAATTTGAAAGAGACTGTTGCTTGTTCTCGGCACCGATCATCTGAAACTTCTTGAGACAGTGACGAAAGAGTCTTTCCCATCAGCCCAGAAGCGTTCATGCACATATTCCGCGACTTGTGTTTGCGATAATGAAACGCGTAAGATACTTCTCACTTGGTTCGTCCCATCTCCCAGAATTTCTTTCAACCTTTATTAGAGGCTAAAATGCGAGCAGTGTGCTCCTAACCTTCGGGATGATCCCGGTTTAGTGGCCATTTATCCCAATCCCTGACCGAAGGATCGGTACTCTCGTACATATGTAGACACCGATGGAACTCTGCAGCTGTCCTTGACTGCAGCCCCTTAGTTGACCCGCGCAGGTTGATCATTGCCTTATCGGTTCGTGATAAAGTGTGTATGAGATTGGTCTTCTCTCGGGACCGGCCGACACTTGTGAGTAATGTTGAATTGAGTTTGTCCAGTACCGAGACCAGCTGTTGTCCTAAAGTCCTAAAGATAGAAAACACGAGTTGATGTCGATCGCAGCTTGTAATAGAGCTATATCGCATTGTAAGCAGATAAGAAACTGAGACGACGCTTAACTGTTGTAACGTCCACACCACTGTGAGCTGGTGAAGTGACCGAAATACCTAAGCGAAGACATGCGCATGCGTATGTACTCCTTGATGTGTGATGTGTTACCATCAGTCAGGGGATAGCTTCAGTTAGTCAAGGCGTTGAAAAGGCCTCTGATAAACACCCCTGTGACTGGCCGAACTATCACCAGAAGGGCGATAACGTCGGTGGGATGTTCATGTTCTAGAAGTGTGGCTGCAACGTCCAAAGCTTCCAATTTCAAGGAGGGTTGCCTCGTTGAATTTGCGCACATGCATGAAGCACACTTGGATGTATGTAGTAACGGCTATACACCATTCCTCACGATCACTAGCATAGGGCACTGAGAAAATTCACGGCGGCATGACAATACAGCTAAAGCATGCGATGTCAATTGCCTAGCACTGGAGTCATTTGGAGTGGAAGGCTCTTGTTGGAGTTGCATAGTGGGGTGATGGAATCGTTGCAAATGACTGAAAACAGTATTGTGCGTGATGGTGTTGAAGTGGTTCCAGATGACGAGAGCGGCGTGCAAAGGTGTGGTCGGCTCTCAGTGCGAGGGTAGCATGCGTGCAAGCTGCCACACTCTTGCAAGAATCACTTTAGAAGAAACCTTGGAAAATTGACGCTATTTGTAATGGAAAAAGTTGGCAGTCCTCAATGTTGTTGTCCGAATAAGAGGAAACCCTACTGTGCTTTTGATTTTGCTGTTTTCTTTCAATGTTGGTATCCATAGAATTCCAGGCCTTTTGGCTAACCAAGGCCCTGAATGTGTGTTTCTGGTCCTCGGCCTCTGTCCGTAAGTTGCAGTATCATCGTGTCACAACTTCAGACTGCTGGGGGATTTTGCTGCTGGCGCAGCCATTGAATAGTCCGAGAAGTTGTGTCGATGAATGATGTAAGTGGACGGGCGCAACTTGAGGGGGTCGAGTGGGGGACCATCCAGGCTATTGAGTGCATGGTCCAAGGCGGTTGAAGCTAGAGGCAGCCTAACCTGTGTGACATGGCCAAAGAAGCCTGGTGGAAGAATGCATAGAAGCTCCAGCAAAGCCATTCTGGTTATGAGGCGCCGCCACAGTAACTAGACAGTTGAGCCCATGTTGTTGTGAATTGTTCCAACTGAGAATTATCCGCTAGTACTCTGTAAATATCGTAGAACTGCGACCATGATATTGCTACTATTCATTCCTCTCTCTCTCTCTATTTCTAAGTCTTGATTTGGTCGAGATGGGCATGACGTGGGTCGGTCTGTTCAAACAGTTGATACCAAGGTCTGTTTGCTACAACTGCGATTGTCTAGCAATCGGTCAAGAAGGCTCTAATTGCCCTACGGCATGGGGGCAATCAGCCCTGCCCCCTCAGGCTATTCCAGACCACGACGAGCCATGTGCTGTGCGCGGTTGTCCTGCGTATGATCCTGCGGGGTGAGAGATTCGTTGGTTCCACTACCTCTTGCAAGGTTGACATCGGGCTGCCAGTCCAATTGCAGATATGCAAGACAGGGCCAAAGTGAACGGGCGGCAGCCGGCAGACGCGGAGCATTGTATTCGACATGAGGGAGCGGATACTAATGCTGAGGTTCGACGTCGCCAACCTAGCAAGAGAGCGTGGGCTTTTGATTCTGGATCTATTTCTGTTGCGATTCCGTTGAACACAAGGCGGCGCTGTTGCCGAATATGAACGTTAGCACATGTGTCGAGCTCTTGTAATATACCCCTGATCTTAGTTGAGTTGCCCATGCTGTCACAATAGGGTTCGCATAAATTTAGATTCAGTGTTGCAATCACTTGCAAATGAGCCAGAACCGAGGTGCTTTGGCGATTGACGTGACGGAGCTTTGCTCCTCTGCAGTACGCGCTCCACCGAGAGCGGTAGTTTAGCTGGCCAGCTAGCAGTAATAAGCAATCAAGCAAAGAGGCATGACATGGATGATCGTGAGCTTGGCGACCCCAGGCTGTTTGGCCCTTTTGCTTTTAAGAGGCGGGGAGATTTGCTCTACTGTTGATAATGGATGCATGAGGAGTGGGTGAGGTTGTCCTGGGTGGATATGGAGAATGTACAGGTAGACAGAAATGGAGAAAGGAGCGATTCTGATTGGGTTATCATGTTGCAAAAGGACCTGAATGACCCTGGGAGTGGATCGCTTTAGCGCCTATGGACAACTGCAGCGGATGATTTTAAGGTGCACCCGGCGGCGGTTTTGTTACCCTGGTCATCAACATGGATCCAGGATGTCCTAATGCAGGTCTACTTGTGGCCCTTGTCCTTGTCCTTGTCCTGGCAATAGCTTGGCTCTTTTGTTCTCAAGATAGCTCGCACGCAATGAAAGATCTTTTGTTTCCATTACGGATATGATAACGGATATCTTATCTCGCCGTTGTCAGGAACCACTCGAACCTGCAGATGTCGAAACTCTATGATCGACGACTGCCCAGTATCCGCCCTGTATAACATTTGATAGTGATGATTCGTGTGGTAGCCCCAAAGAGACAAAAAAAGAGAAAGACGAGAAAATGCAGGCAACCGATCTCAGCTCGTCGGCGTTTCCGGGATACTTTCCACGAAACATGGGAGCTCTTTAGTCCATAATCTATAATGACATTCTGGAAAGACGGTCAAAGAAAAATTTAGATGCAGAAAATCAATGAAAGCCAAAAAGTCTTTTCCCCTGAGTTCATCTTTGCAATTTTTCTTCATAGCGTCAAACTATTCACGCGCCAGGCTAGGTATGTAGGGCGCCGGTACAAGTATGAAGATTCCTTCTTGATCTTAGCCTCAAACCAACTGTCATATGCCACCATTATCTAGAATGAAAGCATAGACCTAATCTGGGACAAAGCTCTTGTTAGAGTTGAAAGCTTTGGACCAAGCCTCAGGTGGCTCGGTTACATACCGTTGTCGTACCGGTTTCCGAGATGAAGCCTGCAATATCCGTCAACACATAGGTGGCGTCATAGGAGGTGTGGGATTCGAGACTTTACACGAGCAGCGACTTTGAGACTAGTTATGTTTTCCATGCTAGATACATTGATTTGAACTTGAGAGTTTTGTTTAAAGTCAAAAACGAACAAAAAGCAAAACTCAACACTCTCACTACATCCAAAGATTTATCTTGCAAACCTTGGATATTCACGCAAATATGAGTTTATAGCCGGCGGACTTTATGCTTTGAGGCTCTATTCCATTTGTGAAATCGTCCCCGACTTGGCACTCGCTGCACTCCTACCCGAAATGGGCCTAGATTTTCAACCTTGTCCTTAGGTAGCCTGGCCTTGTGCAAGCTTGCCTCTGTCCGTCATTACAGAACAAGGCAAGCTTATATCTATTGATGAACCCGTGTTCCGAGACGATGAATCTGCACGGGAAAGACCCTAAACAAGAGTCTGGAGCGGAAGAGAGCGAGAACTCCATCGCTTCAGCAGGGAAGGGAGTTGACTTTGATTTGATTTGATTCGACTTGACCAACGAACCGAACTCGCCGAATCAGAAACCCCCAGACAATGTGGGAACGGTCAGGGCAGTTCAGTTTTAGGGACTAGGGGTGGCTCACAGCGCTGTACCGACGGCCACTAAACCGTAGATGGTGATGAAGCCCCGGGGGCGCTTCAGACCCCGTAGTCCGCCGAAAGATGAGCGGAGGTTCCACACAACGACCTGAGGCGGGTATTTACCCCAAAGACAGGACGAGAAAGGACTTACACGACCGGTCAGGGAGCCCATCTTCCTGGAGCAAAAAGTACCCCCCTACTATGTAGAGGTAAAGATTGAAGAATACTTGCGACTGCTCATATTTTCATATGCGAGACAAGGTATCCACGTTATCTTTATCTTACGTAGCATCCAAGACAGGTAACTTGTTTGGTCGCACTTGCCATCGATTTCGTACAGTAGCGAGCATGACAGTAAGTTAGTTAGAGAGGGTAGGCACGCCCACGTAATTCAATCCCGCCCCTCCTTCCTCTACCTACTGTAGGTACTGCATCGTTTCTACAGGCAGTGAAGTCAAGCCTGTTTGTCTGTCTCCCCATATCTTCATCCTTCTCCAAACAACAACGACATGAATCCCATCACCACCACCTACAGCCAAGACAGATATTGAGTTTTGTCGCATGAAATTAAAACTATTTCTAGTAATGAATAGGATACAAGGGGAACCCCTACACTCTCACTATTCTCTCGGTCTATCGTCAACCTCGGCCGAAATGGCACTCATGGGTCCTCCCCCCGCTGATCTTCAGCGTTGGTACAGTTTGGTCTGTAGGTAGGGGAAGAGAAGTACGCTTACTTAGACTTGGGATCGGGATGATGATGCCAACGCCAATGTTAACGGTGCCCCCATCGTCCCCATCCCATCCCCCGTCCCCTCTCCACTCCCGTCTCTCATCAGACGTCTCTCCCGCTCTACTCGATCTTGGATGTGCCTATCTACTGTAGGTACATCCATGCTGCCCACGCTACTCCTTGTCGTGTTCACTACTATTTAAACACCCCTTCAACAGCATACACCCAGCAAAGGCTGCGCTCCCCATCATGATCCCTGCTACAACTTCAGGGTCTTGTTGCCAGCACTCTCAAGTACTGGGCGATACCCTCCCCAGGCTCCGGACACCCCTCGCCTCTTCAGTTTGGCCTTCATCTTGCCTTATGCCATCCTAGAGCGCCACTTTCATATCTATACATCGTTCCTGACATTCTTGTATACTTTAACGTCGTGCTCCCGCCATTTCTAAGGACTCCCCATCGACTTTACTCTTCTGAGTTACCTTATTCAAACTCTTTACTTCACTCCAACTGCATCATCAACCTCATCTCGACCTTTTGCATTTACACTTTGACTATATCTTTCTCTCTAAAGTCGACAACACATACTCCCTGTCTCACATACACTTCACCTCCTCAACTTATACAAAAATGACAGCCGCTATGGCACAGCCGACTGTTACAGTCAAAGATCCCTCCGCAGTGCGAAAGCGCAGAAGACGCGCCCCTGCCGGTGGCGCCTCTGACGATTGTTTCTCTTGTTCCAAGAAGAACATCAAGTGTGACCGTAGACGGCCATATTGCTCTCAATGTCTCGAGGTCGGCAGTGAATGCTCCGGTTATAAGACACAGCTTACTTGGGGGGTTGGCGTGGCCAGTCGAGGCAAGCTCCGAGGCCTGTCTTTACCTATTGCAAAAGCTCCTCCTGTTAGCCGTGAGCCCAGAAAACATTCAACTGCTTCCTCAAGATCCAGCTCTTCCATTGTTACACATGGAACAGAGGACGAGGCGAGAAGAATGCGCCAGGGTCCTATTGACATTCCTGCCGTGACTCAAGTTGCTTCCGCTCCTACGACACCTTTCAACATGGCAGGATACGACTACCTCTCTATCTCACAGCCTGAACATGCAGCCCCCATCCACCACCAAGGAAACTGGGGCAACATCAACTACTCTCCCGCACAAGATACAAACCACAACATGCATCGGTTTCCTATGCCTCTCGTCACCGAAAACCTTTCATCATCCATTGATCCTCTCACTCCAGACGTGGGCTACGTATCACCCATGAGCCAATCCTATACCAGAGATGACGTTTCCTACGTTCACAGCCCATCTTACATGTACGACAGCTATACAACAAGCACGAGCTCCCCGGGTCCTCAGAGCCCCCCTTCCTCGCTTTACGTCGAGCATGCAAGGACCTTCGCTCCAACATCGTGTCCGAGTCTTGCCCACGCCCCTTCAGAGATGAGCTCAAGTCTCCACTCCCATACCGACACCTTTGATTCGCATCTGGGTAACAGGATTGTTCGCGATTGTGATTCATTCGGTAAGCTCAGATGGAACCAATGAATCCCTTGGTTCTAACGTGCGCAGGCGTGCCTGAAGTCGATACATATAGCGCCAGCTACGGTTCTATGCCCATCTCCTGGTCCCCGTCGATGCAGGAGGAAGACGTTAAATCTCACCATTCGGACTTTGCTCCCTCGGGATGGCCCACCGCTTCCGAAAACCAATCTGTTCATGTGAGCCAGGACCTCATCTCCAAGATGCCCTTTTTCATGGATTACTACGAGAACATCATGTGTCCCTCAATGGTCTTTATCGACGGGCCACACAACCCTTTTCGAGACCATATTCTGCGACTAGCTGTAAACAGCCAGAGTCTGAGCCATGCTATTTGTGCTCTTGCATCTTGCAATCTCCGCATGAAGAGGAAATTGAGTCTCGGACGTGATACTCGAGAAATTTCTGAGAAGTTGATGGCTGACAAACATGCCGCCGAAGCCATGGCAGACACTCAGCCCGACGACTTGTCCCTCGCCGAGGAATACCAACACCGTAACTTGGCTGTGCACCTATTAAACGAGCAGCTCAACGACCGTACCAAGGCAATCCACGATTCAGTCCTCGCCACGATTCTCCTTCTATGCCATTACCGTATGGTCGAGTCCGGCATCGCCAAGTTTCATACCCAATTTGCCGGTGTTAGCAAGATCTTGGCTCTTCGAGCTCAATATCTCACAGCCTCGAGCAACTCTGCTTGGATGGAAGCGATATTCACATACTTTGACGCCATCTCTGCGAGCATCAACGAACGTGAAGCTCAAGTATATCCTGGGTTCAACGGGATACCAGACATTCAGCTCTTACCTATCGGAACCGAAAACCTGGTGGGGTGTGACCGCGAGCTGTTCAAGACCATCAGCAAGCTGGGTCGCCTGAATCAGCTCTCACAAAATCGCTCTGTACAAAACACATCGGCCCCGTCTAGAACCCAGGAGCTACCGGAGCTATCTCCTTCGTCGTACATTTCTCCACTGGGTCACGCTCGTCGAGAGTCACTTACACGATTCAACGTGACAGGGGAACAGATGGGTGAATCAAGTATTCTCAACAGCAGTCGATTCAGTACAATACTCAATGATGATCTAGCTACGCCCATGGGCGCACAAGCCATCTCGTACGAGGAAAACCGCTCGCTATTCTGGCATGAGTGGAAGGAAGCACGCCTAGCTCTTCAGAACTGGAACTTTGATGCAGCTCGTGTCAGTGCATCACTGCCTGAGCCTTGCTCGCAGAGTCAGCTACGAGATCTTGAGTCACTTTCTGAAGCATTCCGCTACGCTGCGCTTTTGTACACGGAGCGACTTGTGAGCCCTTCGCTGCCTTCAGGGCACCAGAGCATTCAGAGCCTTGTCAGTCAGGTCGTCTATTACGCAACGGGCCTGGATACTGGCAGTAGCGCCGAGAAGTTTCTGCTCTGGCCCCTTTTCGTGGCGGGCTGCGAGTGTGTCAACGAATTACAGCAGAACATGGTGCGGTCAAAGTGTCGAGATATCATGTTCCGTTCTGGTTACATGAACAACCTAGCGGCTCTCGATGTACTGGAGAAGCTGTGGATTCAAGATTGGTCGGGAGATGAGCCGTCAGTACTAGGGGTAAGGACTGGAGATCAACGCGGGCCTTTCAACTGGACAAAGTGCATTGGAGGACCAGGAGTTGAGGTGGAGTGGATCATGTTTTGATGTGCAGGGATGCTCGGCGATTGACATGTGAAGGCGTTTAACTTGGTGCTGAGGTGATGGGAAACAGGGATTTGGCATACAAGGGGCTGCCATGCGTGCGTGGGTAGGGGTAGATGAAGTTGATGAGTCAAGTTTGTCGAATTCGGAGCTACTTAGGGATTGAGTTTGGAGTTCAAGTTAGGACGGAAAGACTAGCATCATTATTGTATTATGTAACGAAGCGCAACGCAACGAACAGCATACGGAACGGTTACGTTAGAAGGGGAGCAAGGCGTCTGGGCTCAGCATATTAGGGTTGGCACTGGCATTTATTACACACCAAAATAAAAGATGGTCCAAGGAAACCGAATGAAGTTAGAGTTGAAGACTACTAAGGTACCCCCTTGATAAACAAGTGCAGTATGTAATGTACTGTGCTATGGATGGTGGTTGAAAACAAACCAAGACTCGCCTCTGGCAAGACAAGGATACATAGGCGAACAGGACCTTCCTCCTATAGAATGAGCTGCAGTATAACCCTTGCAAAGACGACGGACGAGCAAATTGTGGCTGTTGCAAAACGTTACAGGGCTGGGCTAAGACTACGGTAGAAGTTCTAGTTTTCAGCCTCCTAAAGTCATCTTCCTTAGCAAGTTAGCATCGTTCAGGTTTCTACTCCCAAATCCGCAAGGTCAAAACAGCTTTGGCACCTCGGGTGTACTCCGTTGTATGTAGATTAAAAGTAAGGCTTGTACCTAGCGGAGCCGGCCGAATGAAAACACTTGCTACTGGTAATGATAAAGCGCGGTTAATCCAGTGATTGGCCGAATGAAGTTTTCTGAGACACACACAGCAGAGACAGCATGTCAAACAGGTGTGCGGTCCACTCTAGATAGTAATATCAGATTCTTTTCTTATGTACCGACGGTATCCAGAGTGTGGGGATATGATCGACATGAAGGATACTTTTCTTTTTTAGCGCGTAGCTGAGATGGATCATCCATGTAAGTTACGGTAGTAGTTATTAGGCATGTAGACAACATCAGTTTTGTTTTGTTACCCAGTTAGTTGGTGGGTATACCGGCTCGCATTGTATTACTGTAAGTTGTCACCATGAGACATGCATCAGGCGTATGTGGCAATCGCAAATCTATTGTTTTTGCATCACATCTGCAGATGAGATATTGATGATTGATTCATGTTTATCCCCTTTTGAAGGGAACCGAGTTACAAAAAAGAAAAGAAAAGGTTTCATATCGACCACGAAACAAAGGCCATGAACGACAAACACTCCAACCAGCTGGACAACGTCTTCCTCTGACGTTTTCACAGGACAAATCCTCCGTTCCTTTCATCTCCTCCCCTGTCCTTACGTATTCTACCTGATCCAATATACTGGAGCTAGTAAGGGGGGTCCATACGCCACGGTATGTAACATACCATTTTGCTGGAAGCCTTGCAGGGCAAGGATGCCAGAATGCCGGGCTTCGGTGAGAAGAATGACGAATGGGCATGAAATATTAGCTAATGCTAGTTTCAAGAGCATTGGGGAAGTATCGTATGGGCTGTGCTGAGGTGTTTGTATATTGAAGTAGCGGCCCGAGGCTGGTGGATATGGGGATGAAGGATAGGGGCGACAATGAGGGTGTGCACTAGAACCTGAGGCTGGGGATGTTTTCAAGTTTGAGCTTGGGATGCTTTCCCTAACGAGGTAGGTCCAAGTCAAGTCGTAGTTTCTCGGAGATGGATGAGGATTGCCACAGGGGCTGTTAGTTCATCAGTCGATCAAGAGAGCATCGACATGATGGCGGGGTGTAAAGCAAACAACTACAGATACGACTTGTCATGATTGAACAGCTGCGCCCGCAATCACATGTGTAACGTAAAGTCTAGACATGGTTTCAATTCCTTTACTCGGTACTCGTAATGATGTTTGAGCTTGCTCTCTCATAATGCCAGCGTTGTGTAACTCGGCCAATCTGGTCTACGAGAGCTTTGATCGCATTCTACAGACTACCCGTCGAGAGTCCTGTCCCCTGGCTGGTCTGACCTGCTTGAATCCCTCATTGCTGTGTCGTCTGAGGTGGAATGGTCGCCTCTTCCTATAGGAGATGATGGTGTTGCAGGACAATGTTCTACGTGTGGCTGCTCGTCTTGGCTGTCCGTGATTATCTCATTCCCATCATTGCCCAACTCTTCACTGCTCAAGGTATCAGTGCTCTCGCTTGCATGCCTCTCGTCTTCTTGGCTCTTCCAGGGAAACAAAGGAATCGGCGGTCTGTTACGCACAGGGGGCTGTTGTAGTTGTCTTCGTAGTAAGTACTGCTCATTGAATTGATCTAGTAGTAAAGTAGATCAGCCACATCGCCCTGATAACCTTGAATGCTATACTCACCGTTGATGAACCAGTATGTCTCGTTCGACTGCTCCTCGAAAAGTGCTTTGGGACTCCGCAAAGCATCCTTGACGACGAGGAAATCCCACTCACGCATTTTCAATATCCTCAACTCATCTATCCTGGTAGCAGCCTTTAACGGCTCCCAAGCCTTCTTGAATAAGACATCGTAGAGCATAAGTCCATACTCGTACGTCCATTCAACCACCCACTGGATCTCCTCTATGCAACCGACTCGTGAATTTTCGCATGCTACTTCCTCGTAATTTTCGCGGACGCGGACCGCGTCCTCCATGTGGATGCGAAGCTGAGCATCACACTCGGGAATGTCCATCATTAGATCCGCCCACTTGTTACATCGGTCGTCGAGGTCGATGTTGGTCTTCCTTTCGTGACAGTCTTCGCATAGCCACAGGTAGTTGGTGGCGACGAGCCCAGCCTGCATTTCAGGAGGGCAGAGCTCTTCGCAGTGGTTGGTGCAGCCGAGCTTGAGGAGTAGGCTGTGCCGACATCGCTGGAACTGGATGATGCCGATACAACAAGGCATATTGGTCGACTGTGGTTGACTCTATTGAGCCGTTCATAGAGATATTGATAGGAAGAAGTAGAGTATATATCTTGTGATGCAGAAGAGGGGAGAACCTCAAGATTACAAAGTAACAAGTTAAGATAGGCAGTAAAGTTTTACGGCGCTGCAGAACACAACGCATCGCAAGCTGCAACTCACCCAACGTCCTTTCCGGGCCGTCATCAGTTGCATCTATCGTATTGTCGTTGGGAAGTAGCCACCACATACACACACAATCCTCACTGCAACATGAGCGCGTCGTTGCTCGTTGAAGCCATTGGCACTATTGTCTACCTGTGATGCCTCCACTGCCTATCGCTTGCTGCCTCTTATTTACCTGCTATCAAGCCTCCACAGTCCTCCTCTATGGCGGTTGTTGAACTCTAGTGGCGCATTTGGCCGTGAAAAGGAGCGAGGACGAATGAGGGCCTCACGTTGACGAGTGGACATGGCCACAGATAGTCGGAAGATGCCATGACGGTGCAATTCTGGTGCCATGTCAACTCTGATCCGGGTCAAGGGGGGGAAGCGAGGGGTCAAGACTGAGGTCATCAGGTAAACTTTGAATTCCCATTTTCGTTCCCATGATACGATAATATTGGTTGAGTAAGTATGGTACGTGGGTATCCGTGGTCATAAAAAGAACCAGTAATCTCTCCAAATAACAGACAATCTAGAATACAAGTAATTTCACACCTCAACACCTTGCCTTGATCCATAAAATGACGGTGTAATGGCCAATCATGCATACAATAAAGCCCCAAAGCGCTTCTTTGGTCTGGTCTCCGCTTTCTATCCTATTCTCCTTGTCCTTGTTGACACATAACCCCTTATGTCTTTGGTCGTATATTCACCTCACCCCGCGTGAGACGCGAGGGTGAGTTCGGGAAAATACTGCGAAAGTTTCTTCGGGTTACGCACATCTGCCCGTGCCGGTTCGTCTGTATCTGAGATCTGATCGAGGTCGTTCGATCCTTGATTGATATCCAACAGCTGAACAGATCGTCTTTTAACCTTGATGTTTCCTTGTGCTGGGGTCGGTTTGTTGCTTTGTTCAGCTGGCGGGGTCACTTGCGCTGGTTGCGGGACAGGAATCGGCTCAGGTACAGGCACATGCACAGGCACAAGACCCGGGGCTAGCTTTCTTGTTTGGCGGCAGACATCGGGGCTGAGACTTCTCGATTGACCAAGGCTGAGGGTACCAGTCATCATCTTGCGGTAGCCATCGAGCTCTTGTTGTTGACGATCCTGTCCTGCAGGGCTTGCAGCATCGCTTCGGTTCTTCTCGTTCGATGTCAGACCCTTCGCCTGAACAAAGGCACTGGAGCGGACATGATGAGGATCCCGCTCGTAGTACTTGTCAATGATGGGATGGACCATGACGGTCTGTCTATGAATTGTCAAGATGGAGTTTGTTGGTACGTTGACCCAGTTTTCTATTTCTAGTCAGTATACACCCGCTTGAGAATTTAGATCAGAACATTTTGCATACCTCTCTCGAATGTCAAAGGTTCGCTTGCGACAAGAACAATGTCGGCGCCTCGATCCTTGCGCTCCATCTGATATTGCTTATCATTCGCAGACTGGGTGCGTGTCGTCCATTGCGTTCCAGAGGAATAATACAAGCTGGCTGCCTCATCCTTTGAACTGCTGATGTATCGAGTGCAGATTACGCTGTGGCCATCGGTAACGGCAAAGTTGAGCAAACTTCGAGTGTCGACGTCCTCGTTCTGCAAGATACTTTCTGGGATTGCATCGGTCATTTCGTTGATCTGCGCAATGGTACGCTTCATGGCCTCTCGAAGAATTGTTGGACCGAAGCCAGTTTCGGGGCAAGTGCTTGGGTCGTGGCCAAGTCGCTCAAGGGTATCGAGGAAGAGAGCAAAAGCCCATTCGCTGTCGGTGCCGCCCTTGACGCCCAGGTACCACTTGTCGGCCAGACGCTCACCGAGACGTCGCTTGATGTATTTCCATCCACCGAGACCTCCATTATGCATCCACATCAAACTGCCATGTGTAAAGGGGTGACAGTTGTCTTCGCTCAGGGAGCCCTCGGTCGTGGCACGGACATGGCCAAATATAAGACGGGATGCGGTCTTGGAAGCGATGCGTTGCAAGTTGGTGCAGTTCCAGGCGGGAATGGTGGATGTGAAAAGGCAGGGCGCTGAGCCAAGCTTGGGGTCGGTGTAGAAACCGATGCCGAAACCATCCGCGTTGTTCTGTCCTCGTCTCGTATCCTACAGAGCGTCGCAACGGGTCAGATATGACGTTGCTTTTAAGTATCGGTCAGGATGTGGGGGGTGACTCACGAGACGCAGCCTGGAATCAAAAGATTGCTTGAGAATCGAGTGGGTGGGATCGAGAATCAGCTTTGATAAGAGAATGTCGTCGCTTCCTTTGTAGACCTAGAAAAAGAAGAGTTGCAAAGTCAGCGTTGAGGTTCTGCGACTGAGGATCCGGCTTCGGAGGCACAGATAAGGAAAAGGGACCTTTGTTATAGGGGACTCACCAGAAAACGGCACATGGTTGCGTCTTGTGCGCGCGCGCGAAACAGTTACTCTTGCGGATGACAAGTGTAAGTAAAAGAGAGGATAGTAGAGATAAAGAGTAATTGAAGAAAATTGTTTGGAGAAGGAAAGATGAAGAGTAAAGGGATTGATTGCGTGTTACGGATACAGAAGGACAGGGCAGACATGGAACCTAGACACCTGGGCTACCTAGGTACTGGTGCTGTAGATAGGTGGTACTAAGGTAAATTGTGAGTGATTGTGATGAGGGATGACACCATTGGCCTAGACTTTCAGGGTTGCTTTTTCTGGGTCTTTTTTGGTGGCTATCGGTGAGGATGAACGGGCCATCGGCTTTGGAATTCTGAGACAGGGCTTGAAGAGCCAATGAAGGGGAGATAAAAGAAAATAGGGGCACTTGTACATATATTTGAGATTCCTGTTTGATTGAACATAAATATAAGTTGCTGGATACTTGGAATCTGCTTTCTTTTGTTGGTTTCATGTCCTTTCCTTCTACTGTATGCAACAACTTAGGTACTGCTCAGGTGCCTACCTATCCTGCATCCTTGCAGCCTGTAGGTCTGTATTCCGGGGAATGTCCCGCTGTTAGTGGAGTAATTTGCGGCTCTTATTTTCATGGACAACAAGTACCGGAATTAAAGTGAATCACTTTTCTTTTCCCTTTTATGAATGACTCAACTTGTTTCATCACGTCAATAGCCTTTGAGAATTTATCATATACGAATGTCTTGGATAAAATCATGACTTCAGAAACAAAACAAGCTGCCAAAATTACAGCACGCACTGGACTGGACTGGCTTGGCTTGGCTTGGCCCTTGCATACCTAGGTTGCAACAGTTCTGCCACAGCCAAAGATGATGTCAACTCCCATGCCCATGTCAGTGGCGGTGATTGTGGCTGTTCTGATCCAACCTCTCTACGCGAAAACACCGCGGCCATGCAGCTCAGCGTGTAAATGGGCGTTCTACGTCGCGACTATCGCGTCAATATCCACTTAGTGCTCGCTTCCACTCTCAACCCCAGCCTTTTGCTCTGGCAACCGACCCGAACCTGCAATTGCGGCCATCTACCTGGTCTTACTCCGTATTGTACTTTTTTTTTACTTTCTTTTCCCTTCATTGATCATGTTCGATGCCGACGACATGTTCTAAAACTTGATGCACCTGAAAGAACATCTAATCATAACTCATCGTCGTCGTGCACATATATACTGTTCTTACCGTTTGTAACGCTCCTGCGTCCATTACCAGCCAGACACCCGCTGCCGGTTTGCTCGAGGCTCCTTTGCCTACCATGTCCCCTCTGGATCCCGATACTCTTCCTACGCCTTCATCATCGTCACGACCAAAAGGAACGCCTTCGATCACCCCTAGAAGATTTAATCGATTCTGGCAGCCCAGGCAGGTTCAGACGCAGCCATTGCCAAAGTTTAGGACTGCTCTTGGTAGCTTGGTTGAGGCCGACACTAATCAGCAACCCGTCTCACCTCAATCGCTTTTTAGTGACAACATCCTGCCATCATCTCCCACGGAAAGGTTTCAAGATGACTCACGGAAGAGGAAGCTCCAGCTCGATGCTTCCGAGACGGAGGGTGACCTCAAGAGGCCAACTTTGAACCTGGATGATATGCCACCACTTCGACTGACTCGCTCAAGCTCTTCGAACTTGAGTGTTGATAATGGTTTGAAGGCATCGGATAGTTTCAGTAGTGAAGCTAGTCTGGAGAGCCTTGATAGCTGTAGAAGAGCTACTTTGGTAAGCCTGAGTAGCACCGACTATCGCCGAACCTCTACTCACAGCCCAACAGAGCAGTTTCTTCAAGACCAGTCGTGGAGTTGCTAAAACCCCAAAGAAGGGCAATACCGTCAAAACTACCAATATTGGTCATGAAGAACCTCAGCCTGATGATGTATGTTGATGTGCTCTCATATCCTGCTGGCGTCACTGACATCATGACTTTAGGAACCATTCAACTACGCACCCAGGCCCATTAGGAAATTCGCCAACAGAGGCTTCACTTCTCAATTGCTAAATCGTGAACATGGACTCGGATATTCAAGCGGTCAATCCCTTCTTCGCACGCCTGCATCCGATCCCCGAACCGAAACAGCACGGTTTCACAGTCGTTGCATCGATTCGTACGAGTGTCTCGCTCCTAGCGGTAGTCGCACCATTCCCTTCTGTCTCGCAAGCACTCATAATGCTCCTGTGACGGCCGTCGGCGATGAAGAAGGTTGCGTTAGGTTCTTTGACACTTCTGCAAACGATGATCCGAGCGAGGAAAAAGATCTGGGCGTCCATACCGTCCACGACAATGCCATCTGGGATATGGACTTTTCCAATGACGACATGCGTCTTGCAACCACGGCTGGTGATGCAGCCTTGGTAATGGATGTGACGACCAAGACTGTGGCAGCCAGACTCTCTGAAGGTCACTACAGTTCAACTCGACAAGTTGCTTGGCAGAAGGGCCAGTCCATCGGCAATGTGTTGACCACCTCAGACAAGGCTGGCCGTATCCGTTTGTGGGATCTGCGATGTCCACCTTCTCATGTCAGAAGCTTTTCGACGGTGAGTTGTAGTGAGACAGGTCGACGGACTGTCACTATGAGAGATGAGACTCTCCGGCCATTGCAAGCATCTGCCGTGAACACTCTTGACAATACCCATGAACGTAATGCTCATGGAAAGATTTCTGTTGCGTCCGTCACCGCTATCCAATGGCTCCCCGCCGATCGTGAACATCTGCTACTATCCGCCTCCGAAGCAGAGGCTGTTGTCAAGCTCTGGGATCTCCGATACATCAACCGTCGGCATCAGGAGAAGAGTATTCCTCTGTCCTCCACAGCCGTGCCATCCAACCACGCCTGGCGCTCATACGGAATCACCTCCCTGGCCCTTAGTAGTGACGCCGCTCGTATGTACGCTGTATGCAAAGACAACACCATCTACGCCTACTCCATGGCTCATCTCATGCTCGGCCACGCTCCTGAACTCAAAGACCTCGCTACGAAGAGAAGACCCATTGCTTCCCAAGGTCTAGGTCCCCTGTATGGTTTCAAACACGATTCGTTCGCCGCCAGAACATTCTTCGTTAAGTGCAGCATGCGGCAAAAGGGCATATCTCACTCATCTGACCTCCTCGCCGTCGGGAGCTCCGAATCTTCGGCCGTGCTCTTCCCTACTGATGAGCGCTATCTTCGTTCAGTCTGCGACCAGCGTGCTCACCTCCTCGATCCCCCCGGATCCGCCCCTACGCCCTCCCGTTCTTTCTCATCCGCCGCCGGCGCTGAACCCAGCTCATCTACTATCCCGATCTTCCGCAACGGCACGCCCCTTATCCACGGTCACACCCGCGAAGTTTCAAATGTCAGCTGGAGTTACGACGGGAAGCTGGTCAGCGCGTCGGACGATTCCGTTGTCCGCCAGTGGCAAGAAGACGAAGGTCGAGCGCGATATTTCAGACAGGTTGGCGACTTTGGTGGAGAGCGATACTTTGCAGGCTGGGCAGACGTGGGAGACGACTGGGACATTGATGACGATGAGTAAATGAGACAAGGCGACAGTATCTTGCAATAGCGAATGGCGTTTTTCTTTCATGACATTATACGATACCCCCCAATACAGATATGGGTGTTTTAAACACATTAATTATATGAGAAGCCCCTCAACGATGTGAGTGGATTTGCCAAATTGTATTTGGATCGACCTTCACAAATAGCGACACTCAGGTAGTAAGAAATGGGAACAAAGGCATATCTCTCTGCAAAGTTAAAACACATGATCTTTTCATGTCATAAGGTACTATCTCGTAATCTAAAGTCGTAATCGTTTCTCTCTGTGGAATATATACATGCATAAGTGCATGGGAATTGAGTACAATCGTATATGTATGTGCTCGTTCGTGTAATAAAAATGCAACCAACCAACTCCACATATAGACGTGTTTCTCCCAACAAAGGGTATCCTCATGCTTCAACTCCATAAAAACGCCAGATAAGATGCAATCGCTATGCATGACACGACATTTCAATTTTCATGCTTCATGCTTCCACCATTGTTACATCGCGGCCGTGACGTACAGAACATAACGCTCCAAGGATAATAACCCCGACAGTCAATATTATTAACCAGTTGATGAAGCCAATACTGTTGAGCTTCTTAGAAGCAACCTGAAGACACTCACCCAAATCATGTTCTTCCCCTATGGACTTGGCGGGGCAACGCGTCGGTCGTGGCAAGGTCTTATCGAACCTCATAGACTTCGAAAAGGCTGGACAAAGTTCGATTGACGCATCGTTGGACAGACCAGGGTGACCGATCGGCACCTTGATCCCACTCTCTGGCTCCACAGGAGATGAAGCCGCACCGTAGTATTTCCAGATCGACCAAGCTAATTTAGTGCGGTTCGGTGATAGTTTTGGAGATTTTTGAATTCTATCTTTGGCGATAGATACGCTGTCTCTGAGACGAGAGCGGAAAGGATGGAATT
Organism: Fusarium poae; assembly: GCF_019609905.1. NCBI lineage: Eukaryota > Fungi > Ascomycota > Sordariomycetes > Hypocreales > Nectriaceae > Fusarium > Fusarium poae. The sequence continues at coordinate 5,092,799 of NC_058401.1, read as the reverse complement.
GGTCGACCAAGTCGAGCAGAGAGGGTGTCGGACTGTCGTTTCCTTCGCGTGATGGGTCATCACAGAGCCTGTCGAGCTGTTGGACCAAAAGCGTCATGTTTTCGAAGATACAAATTGATTCTTGGACAATGTCTTGCTTCTCATGTGGTGACAATTCTTCCTCCATGCTAGCGAGTCGTCGCTTAAATTCGCGTTTTAAATCTTCTCCGTCTTCAGGAGTCTGGAAGTGGAAAAACCGCAGAGGCATCGTGTGAGTCGCATGGTGATGAAAGTCATCCTGTGGAATCTGGTCGTCGGACAAACCGCTGGCTCGCTTAGTTCGCCGTGTGTTCTCCTCGCAAGGTACAAGAGATGGCAATACCGGCGAAGGTAAGCGGTCCCAGAACTCGTCCCCGGCGGATTCTAGGGTGGCTCTGATAAAACGGCCGCCGGCAAAAAGAGCCATGAACAAGATATAGGAATAAGACAATAGTACGTGAGGTCGATTGTGGACCGTTCTTCTTATGTGCTGGAGAAAATCCCCCAGTCGACCATTCTGCTCAACCAGGCGTAGCTGCTCCTCAACGGTGCTATTTGACCACCCTGACAAATTTGCAATATCAGCTTTGAGACGTTCAGATCGCATTAGTCCTGGAAGATAAAGTTGCTGAAGCAATGCCAGCATTCTGCTACGATTCGTGAATTCGTGAGCATCGATTTGTGAGGGAGTGTTGGGAGGTCCAGTCGGCGAATTCTGTGGAAGGAATGCTTCGACGTCATTTCCGCATCCTAAAGGAGATCCCAACTCGATTATATCTCGCCATAGTGTCTCGAAGGTGATGTAGATGGGCGTAATATGTAATAGTCCAGTGATGTACGAAGACGAATCGGCAGCAACAGGAGGCAACGCAAGCGGTAAACGTGCGATAATAAGCTTGTTAAGCTTTGCGTGCACCGACCTTGTAGCAATGGCAATAGACTCGGCCAACGGACGATCGTATTGGTGAAGTTGAGGTTGAGGTTGAGATGGAGGCTGAGGATGTTGTGGGACATCAGGTTGAAGCGCTGCCATTTCCCCTGTTCTGTTGGCCCGGGTAGTTGGGCCACCCCAAGATCAGGGCGTATGACTGGAGAGGGTTGTAGATGATAGGTCCAAAGTTCGAATGATATTGCTCGAATTCGTCGAGAGTTACAATAGGGACAACAAGTTACAAAGGATAATGAGAGAGTAGTTCAGGAAAGGAACGAGAGTCAGTTCAAGGCAACAAGATTTAGGGTTGAGTCGATTCAAAATGGGCAGGTTAATTAGGTCAAGTGAATGTATTGTAGGGGTTGTAGTGCAGGAAGAAAGAAATCGAGGTAAGGTCGAGGTCGGTAGAGGTCTAGGCCAAACGGACGGACCCTGCAGATGAGATGAGATTCAAGAGGCAAAATGGCAACGTCAATTTTGGATGCGGAGCTCCCTAAGAGGAAAGAAGAAAAGGGTCCATGTAATGCACTTTCTTTCTTTCTTCTTTGTTTTTCGTATGACAAGAAATCGGTCAAGAGGCTTTTGATCCTGAGTCAAGTCGTTCTTCCCAATCTTGTCTGTCTCTAGGTACCTAGTATAATATAATTATGTGCTTATCAAGCCACAGATGAATACTGAACTCGCAGCAAGAAAATATGAAATCATATTGAATTCCCGTCATACGCCACAACGAGGTACAAGGGCAACGCAGATCCCCCTCATGACAAACAGCCAAAAGGGACCCATGACCCGGACTGTTTTACTGAAAAAAGAAGCTTCCCCACCAACTAAAAAAGACGTCATGATCGAGCTTTTGGCGTGAAATCGAACTGTGGCGGTATCTGCAGAGAGATATATGGATACAGGTCCTGTGCTTAGCGCCGAGAGGCCCCAGAGCACTGGGTCAAACAAAGCAAAACAGATACCACGGAGCAGCTCCGGACCCAGGACAAGGGATAAGGGGACATGATAATGCATAGATTCAAGTCCAAATGCAAAAGAGCAGGGCAATATCTTGATGATTTTCAAGGGTCTTTCAGCTGTGAAATAAAAAAGCAATATCATCCACGTCAATCAATGCAAATTGTATGGACCAAAACTAGGTAGGCCTCTATCCAAACAAAAATAAAACAACAAACAAAACATACAGAGACATGATACGATACTCACTTTCATAGGTAAGCCTCACCCATCTCTCAACAGCTTTGAAAAACGTGCATCGGAAACCAACTACTCCAACTGACCCCTGCCCTTCTGACTCTTCCCCGACGCTACCCTGGATCCGCGAAACCGTCAACCCCGCTGCATAAGCAGACAGTCTGTGCTGTGCTGGCTGTACGTTCGATTCGATCTTGGCAGATCGTCGACTAGTTATGATCCAAGATCGAGATGTAAAATATGGACGGACTTCAGGGTCCAGAACCACGGGGCCGGAGCCAGGACCAGGGATCTCGATCATGATTTGTTTACGAACCTGTCTGAATCGGGAAATCGAGATAATTTAAACTTTTGAGTCGTTATATCCATTTATATCGATGCTTGTGTTTGTCGTAAATGCTCGACTAATCAATAAATTGTGCGGTTGAAACGCCGGCTGTATCCCATATCATGCCTGCCTGCCTGCCTGTCTGTACCAACTTGCTGTTGAAAGCAATCAAAACGCCCCTAATGCCCATAAAATCATGCACATGTCGTTAATATCATGACTCATATACTTGTTCAACCCCAACTGATCTCTCAAGATCATTGTCCTTTCTCAAATCCTCTTCATCGTGGCTTTCTCTACTAACTACAATGAATGAAACAAAAACCACTGCAGCGCCAATCCAGTAGGTGAAGCTTGAATATTGTTGGTATTGTAGAATTTCGCCAATCAGAGACAATGGGATGGTGAGAGAAAGACCAACGGTCACCACCAAAGGCGTTGTCATGAGCAGGGCGAGAGCCCATGAAATATCGCTGATGAAGGATGATACCGCGTTGAACTAGTTTCTTGTCAGCATCTGTCCCGCTCCTGCCCAGCAAATGACTTACAATAATGATGCCCCAGATTGTGCTGTTCGGTGGAAGTTCAAACTGATACGGTTAGTCTAAATAACATTGAGATGCACATGTCGACTTACTGGCTCGATACCTGTCCAATGCAAGATGAAGAAAAGCGGCCAAAGAAGAACGACGTTGAAAACACCGACGAGCCCAAAAAACATCTGCATATCGACTTTATCCTCATTGGGAACCTTGCGCTTCATCACCGTCACATAAAGTCCGTAGATGACAGCACTCAGAAGCGCCATTGAATCTCCTAGGGCAATCTGCGTAGACGATTTGTGTGGAAATGATCCCCTGTTCTCATCGGCCTTCCCAGCCAAATCCACCGTCGAGATGAGAATGACACCCGCGAGCGAAGCTGCTACACCCATGATCTTGGCAGTAGAGAAGCGCTCAATGCCAAATAGGGAGCAGAAAATGAGCGTCCAGACGCTACTCGTTGATGTCAGAATTGTTACACTCGCGACGCTGGTATGCTCGAGACAGGCTGATGAGAAGTAGTTGGCCAGGAACCAAAGCATGCAGAACTCGAAGCTCAAGACAGCAGTATCCTTGAAACTCAGCCTCTCGTCAGACGGGGTGGCATCGGTGCTTCCATAGCCTTGCGCTATCAAGCGCTCGGTGGCCTGCTCATCTTCGTTTCGATGTAGGGATTTGGTGTAGTTTGTGCCATGCTTGTAGTCTATCCAGACTTGGTTCGCATCGTGTCGCAGCCCGCGGAGGCCATACTTTCGTAAGTAGTTGAAGAATTTTGGTATCAAGGAGATTGCGAATATCGAGGTGTTGAGGTAAACGACGAAGAAGGGTTTGTTATACGTCTCGTCGGAGAATATGTACTGAAGATGCACATCAGCGCTGACATCAAAGTCAAGTGTGTTGAGACTCTTACACTGGCAATGAAGTTGTACATTGTCCATAGGAAAACCGTTAATAGAAGCAGCGCAAAGCCCACAGTCCTTCGAGCGACGCCACTCAAGCCCAATTTGGCCCTCAATCCAACTGGCGATCTTGATCTCGACTCCAAGAGCGGACTTGAGGGCACCGCCACATCGTCGGTGTCATGTCCATGTTGACGTTCGCGTGTATGCGATGCTTCATCTGAGAGGGCCGACATGACTGGTACCATGTAGATTGCAGAGTTTGAATGCGACCGGCGCCTCAATAGAGTTACCCCAGATAAGGATGCGCGCAACGCAACTTGGCTTTGCGCGTTTCGGCCCGAGTCGAGTCGAGGCGCGATAAGCGACGTATGTAATGTCGACGCCACAAGATCTTGGCGAACAAGACAGAATGTGGGATGTTGACATGAAAAATGCGGGATAGACAAAGGGGAACAATATTGTTTATGTAGTGGCGGATGTCGGACGGATATCGAATATCACGGCTCTTGGTGTTGAGCACGCAATTAATTGAAGCGGGGATATCTTAATAGTGACTGTTTTTGGGTAATCTTTTGCAATTAAGGTACCTAAAGATAAGGGTTCGTTTTTTTTTCAAGCCGGTATCGGGGGTAGAAAGGGTGGTTTATTCCCGTCTCCAGTGACATGACATCACCTCGTGATATGGTCAGGTCGTGTAAGTCGTGCAACGCAGCGTGTAACCATGTAAATATCACATTGACAGCGAATTATTCCCATGATTATTCTTGTATAACAATCTGGAATGCTCCTGCTGACTGCTTTTTTAATAATGGTTATCAAGGTTTTGTTGTTTGGGTAACGCAGCCTGAAACCAACATCGCGTGCTGCAAATGCTCATGTATCAGGAGTTCTGTTATCATTCCAGATTTCAACTTATCAAGGTCAAGGTATCATGTTACACAAAAACTTGATCAAATAGATAAACAATGTTGAGTAGATTCTGTCCTGGCAAACAAGGCAAGAACCCGTGATTGTCAAACTTGACTGCAAATTGACGCACAAGACATGGAAATTAGATATACACAAATCAAGAGCGGAGGTCTATAGAATCCAGTATCTTACCGATAATACAAGTGCCTACCTAGGTATACTAAAAAGGAGTGCTGAAGAAATAATAACTTTCACGGAAGGCGTAGAAGTAAGTGGAATGAAAGTCGAACCTAAGCCTGTTCATATGGAAATGCTCAAACTTCACCTGTCTGCCCGTTAGACTTTTAGGATAACGTTAGATACTATTTCAAAGGGAAGCTTCGGTGGTTCATTTCGAACAGGTTTTATCTCTCTACTCCACACACTCGCATCCCAACTATCATCAGAAAAATGGCTCGGAAATCTAAGAAGAAGCGTGCAGCATCCCCTAGGCAGCAGATCATAGAACGAATCAAGAAATCCAAGGGCTCTGAGGGGTCCCCCGAAAACCAGGCGAACAAATCAACAGGAAATCGGCGAGAGAACACGCTCTCCGTTTTAAACGACGACGGTAGTATTTTGATTAGCCTCGCGGTCGACGAGAAACGCATGCGATCAACATGTTCAAAATGGCCAGACCTACAGGTATTGGGAATTGGGCACAAGAGACTTCAAATCAAAGCTGTTGACTTTGAAGAAGAAAAGGCCAAGGAGGCCCTCAGGGCCGTCATCGACATCATTCACAGAAAGAACGACGGCCGTCACTATACAAACGCCGACCCACGCCTCCTATTTTACTCCATACTCATTCACGAATCACTTGGAGCACCTCGCTCTATCAGCTACCCCGAGGACAGGGAGCGTGATCTGATTTTCCCTCGATACTTCCCGTTCTTTTCGACTAATAGAATCAAGCGGGTCGTTGCCGATCTGACAGAACAGGCCAAGTACTTGTATCGAGTGAGAGACTGGTTATTGCTAGCTGTGGTCGCTCACAAACTCAAACTCGAGCCGATCCTGGGTCTCATCCGTGATAATCTGGTCCTATTCTTGGAAGCGGGCCAGAAAGATGTGCCCAACGAGCTGAGACACGGACATAACAAGGACTACGAATGGGCGTTGATACAAGAACTACAACTGATCAGTAAGACAATAAACGGTGAGAGAAATTTGGACTTGAAACTGACACACATCTCGGCAGACGATCGAATGCTTGACCAGCGACTAGTGTGCGTCGAAAGGACCTTCCACGCGCTACGCCTTCTCTCACACCAAGTCTACTACATGGACAACGGCATGCTTCCTACTCGAGAGGAGTTTGATGCCTACCGAGAGTACAATGTGGCGGTATGCCCAGAGTGTTACTCGATCCCCTCAGAGGACTTTCACAGAAAATTCTCGGAGGCAAACCTTTGGCCTCTGTTTGCCAGCTCGGATATCACATATCAGGGCTCGGTCATAGGCCTGATTCGTAAGATTCGGAGTATAGAAGAGCATTTGGTTGACAAGGCGAACCGCGATGTGCCGCCCAGAGAACGACATGAGTGCAATCAGCTCACACATCTTTACGATCATCTTAGGAACCTTAGAAAAGAGCTCTTCCTCTAGGTGCGGTTGAGTGAAAAGGAAGAAGGAAAAACATTGTTGGGTAGCGGTTAGTTTTCTAGTCGCTAATTCGTATTCGAGCCAAGATCATCGATTGAGATTAGCTTAGGAAGAGAAGACCATGGCTTGAGGCTCCATTCCTTTGCTCTCGGCCAGAACTCCCGCCTTTCGCAAGATGTTGACTGTATTCTGCACCACCTCGGGGCGAACTCCTTCCGTCTTTGTTGGGAACCTAACCGTCTTGAGCCACTCCCGCGCATCGGGCTCCATGTAGCCAAGGCTGCTCGAGATGTATGCCACAGACTCCTCCTGGTTCTCGTTAAAGTGCTTGATGCCCTGGTCCAACTTGGCAAACAGGTCCTTCACGCGATCATCCAAACCATTCTGTGTCAACTTTGTCGAAGCAACAATCTTCCAGCTGCTCCAGGGCGTGTAGATCTCACCGACACGACGGATCTCACCAGAGTCGTAGAACTTCTTGGACGTGAAATGCTCCCACATGAAGAAGTCGGCCTCGCCGCTGTTGACGGCGTTGCGAAGATTCTCAAAGGTATTGAGGACTACAGTATCGCTAAAGGGCTTTTCTGCGGCACCAGGGGTCAGCCAGCCTTGCTGGTCGGCCAGGACGAAGCCCATCACATAGCTGCCTGAGCCAATTCGTGAAACGCCAATCTTGCCACCCTTGAGAGAGTCGACAGAGGTGATTTCAGGACGCTTTGCGCCTGTAGAGATAGCCCAGCCTGAGGTGCTCTGTCAGCAGTGAGGTTCTGGTTATAAGATGGCGGAAGCTTACAAAGGGGAGTCTCGACATAAGTTCCAACAAGACGATATCCACCATCTCCTTCCACGCCCTCCTTTCCCAGACCCGCAATCCAACCTTCAGTCAGTCCAACAGCTACATCAATCTCTCCAGATCGAATGGCGGTGACCATGTGGCCTGTGCCGGAAGGAAAGGGGATGAGATTTGCATCGAGACCGAAGTGCTTCTGGGCAAAGTAGAGGGGAGTTGAGAAATGTTCTGGCACGAAGCCTATGCGGAGAGGGGAGGAGGAGGAGGAGGAGGGTGGCATATTGATGAGATACCAACTAATCAATGAGATTCTAGCAAAATAGGACAAGATGTATTGGTTTGTGGTTGGTTGTTCATATGTAAAGGTCAAGACTTGATAGCCTAGGTCAACTACCGGAGCGGGGGCGGACCGGCTGCGGGGTTTACGGCCCCACCGGACGCTTGTGACGGAGACTTTTAACTTTCATGATGACCTCAATTTTCAGGAAGCATTGATACTACCATTCAAGGCTGGGGGCAGGTGAGTGTCAAAAGTACATCTTAGTTGTACAACGTAAAATTGATTGTACACAAGTCTCACCTAGAGTTCATTTAGCCGTGTTTGCTATATCAATGCTTGGCTAAAGGTATAACAAAGAACTTTTGATGAATGCACAATATCAATCCGAGTACAATAGTAATTAATACGCGTATAAATATTGCACGGTCGCAGGCCACGCACGCAATTGTTTCTGTACTTGTACTTGTTCTTGTACTTGCACAGCCCAGCCCTACAGAGAGGCTCAAGCAAAAGTACAGGGGTCTTTTAGCCCCTGGATCGACCAGAATAGATGGACGCTTTTATTTTTGGCGTTTGCCCAGTTATGTAGTTAGCTTAGTCACTTTGTTGAGCATGCATCTTCGCGTCTCTTTTCCTCCCTTGATCACCTTGACTTGTCCACCTCACTCTTGGGTTGTCCTCTCTTGTACTGTTTATTAATATTTAACCACAATGTCCCCCCTTTGAGTTCCTCTTGACTTCTTGTGTCGCCAAGATGCTATCCAAGTATCAACCCGTCTCCAGTGAGGATGTCGAATTAGAGTCGCATTTGGATGCACCCTTGCTCGATCTGGATCCCCTTGAACACGACGCAGATAACGGCAATGATACCTTTCACCCTCGCTCTGAGCCAGTTCCCAGTTATCAATCCTCGCGATGGGTTGTTCGCTCACCCAAGCAGATTGTTATTTTGGTTTCTTTTATCAAGTTTGCGGTCGTTTTGAGCGGCATGTTGTTAATGTTGCCCACTGCACGTCTGATTGAAGACATGTTTTGCCATATACATTACAACGACACCTCGACGGATATCATCGATGAGATGAAGTGCAAGGTTGATGAGGTGCAGTCTCAATTGGGGTATTTGTATGGCTGGAACGGACTCGTTACTTCGCTCATTGGCGAGTGTTATCTGAACAATTCATTATCATTTCACTAACAATCCATCCAGGTCTTATTGTAGCTTTTCCTTATGGAACCATGTCTGATAAAATTGGCCGCAAACCAACAATCATGTTTGCTTGGGTTGGTATTGCTATTTGCTTCCTCTTTGCTCCTTTCAGTATCAAGGCCTTCCAGGGCTCTCTCCGGGATAGGCCCTACATTTTGGTACTGGGGGGCTTTTTTCAAGTCTTTGGTGGTGGCGTCCCCGTGTTGATGTCTACTCTCTATTCGATTGCCGCTGATGTCAGCACTGAGGAAAACAAGTAAGTAAATGCGAATGCTTTTGATGCAATCTCTCACTCACACGATATGCAGGGCAAAGCACTTTTTGTGGTCTGCTTTTGGTGCCACGGCGGGAGGTATCAGTGGTCCTGCCATTGCTGGTATTTTGATGAACAAGTACGGCCCTTGGCTTCCCATATATCTCGTCTTGTTCACAGTTCCCATTATCATGGGCGTCCTTGTTCTTCTCCCCGAAACATTGACTGTTAACATCAAGAAACAGCAAGCCCAGAATGGCAAAAGGGCACCGAGTACTCTAAAGGAGCATTTGTCAGATGGCGTCAAAGATCTCAGACACTCGCTCAACATGCTCAAGAACATGAGCGTCGCTATGATTCTTATCACATTCTTTATACAAAATGCGCGCTACACGGCCTACACGACGACCATGAGTCAGTACATCAGCAAACACTTCAAATGGAAAATGGCCGACGTGAGCCTGATCCTCTCTCCGTTGGGTATCCTCGACCTGGTTATTCTCGCTGGTCTGCCCAAAGTTGGAGATAGGCTCATGTCGCCTCGATTTCGCATGACAGCATTCGGCAAAGATTTGTTCCTAACGCGTATCTCAACTGTGATGCTTGTCCTCGGAGCATTCTGGCAAGGATTGAGCCACAACGCAGTCATGTTCTTCTTCGGTCTGTTTATTGAGACCTTTGGCGCTGCCACGGGTCCGCTTGCCCGCGCAACAGTTACACACTACGTGCAACCCGAGTACACGGCTCGATTGTATGCTTTGATAGGCATGATTGAAGTAGTGGGCTCGTTTATCGCCGGACCAGTGCTGGCTTGGTGTTTTGATCAAGGGCTGAAGCGAAAGGGAATCTGGATCGGATTGCCATGGTTTTACATATCATTCCTATGCTCTATCGCATTGGCGGCTCTGTACTTTGTTGAACCGCCCAAGAAGCGTCCACGGGGGGAAGAAGTGACTGATAATGAGGGATACGAGACGGATGATTATATGCCTGATGATCCTCTGAGGCTTCGATGATTGACTTTGGTGTTGGGTCCCCAAAAACAACTATTTGCCATCTACATTTCAAAATAGACAAGTAAACAAATTATACATTGACAATTTGCAAATGTCGTTATTAGTCTTTATCTAAGCGCATTCTCACGATTGTAGGGGATCTGATACTGACTGATAACTACTCCCCCAGGTAACTTAGTACCTAGATAAATGGTCTAGACTCTCTAGAGCTAGGCTCTAAGCTTATCATCTATTCATTCAACCTTGTTCACCTTCCAAATGAGGACATGTCAAGAGGGTACTTTTGCAAGGCGTCGCAATTCCTTCTACAAATCACAAATTAAAGCCGAAATCGCAGAGAGTTCTCCTTAGGGATTTGACCCTTCTTTTCGGACTTCATTCGTCCGAATTGATTGAATGCTGACAGCTTCCTCAAAGGACGGCATACATAGTCTGACCTTTCAAGTCTCACGCATCCTTTCTTTACCAAGAGGAGAGAAAAGACGGCGACATATTCGACGTTCGAGACTGTTTACCTGCATATTTAAAAGGCATGTTAATTGATGCACATGCAGGGTGTACCACACGGTCGGATCACAGAAAAGTAACGCCGCAGTTTGGCATCAACATTCCCTCTTTAGGGTGCTGCAGGACAGCCAAGACTGGAGTACTTATTTCGAGCCTTGGCTTCTCCCTGTGAGAAATATCCTATCTTCATCTATCATGGGTGATTACAATTCAACTGCTTGTGGTGATGGTCTCTTTGGACCCAACGTTTGGACTGAGGGATGTCGCGGTGGATTCGACTTTACTTGTGAGAACAGAATATCACTGCTGATCACGTTGGACTATTTGGCTGACTATTACTAGTGTCCTTCCAAGAGAGTATCCTCAGTATAGCTCCATCTGCCGTGTTTCTTGCAATTGCTGGTCCTCGAGCATACTATCTTCTCAAGACCCCAGACAAGGCAAAGCGTCACGCGACTTATACGCCCAAACTTGTGAGTCCTATCCTGGAAATTACTTTGCTTTGACTTATACCCATCAAACAGATTACATCGGCTACGTATGCAGTTTTGCAGGTCGTCCTATTAGCCTTGGTACCCTCCACAAAGAAGCTCAACACACGCTTCTCCCTCGCTGCGGCCATACTTGACCTTCTAGCTTCCTTTTCAATTGTTCTGTTAACCCACGTGGAGCATGTCAAGTCTGTCCGACCATCATTCGTGCTAACAGCATATCTTTTTGTTACGCTGCTATTTGACGCCGCACGACTACGCACAGAATGGCTCCTGTCGCTCAATATCGCCTATGCCGCAACTTTATCTGCTTCGGCCGTTTTCAAGCTAGCATTATTGGTCCTGGAGACGGTTGAAAAGCGAAAAATCCTGATTTCCAGCGACAAACCCATCTCCAACGAGAGTACAAGTGGACCTTTTAGTCGTGGTTTCTTTGTCTGGTTGAATTCGTTACTCATCTCCGGTTGGGCTACAGTGTTGACCAACAATGACTTGCCTACAATCTATGAGAAACTATCATCAGATAAGCTTGCAGTCAGGTTTGGCAAAGCTTGGAAGAAAGGTGTGTTAATACCAATGGCTGAAAACCCCGTGCACTAACACAGGGCTATAGCATCTTCATCGAGTAAGAAGCCGTCCCTTTTCAAGACGACTGTCAGTGTTTTGAGATGGGAGCTTTTGGGCATTATACCACCTCGTATCGGAATGATTGCTTTGAGCATCTCTCAGCCTTTTCTCGTCAGCAATGCGCTTCGGTTCTTGACTATGCCTGCATCCGAGTCTACTACCAATTTGGGCTATGGCTTGATTGGCGCCTTTGCTTTTGTCTTTATCGGCTCTGCGGTATGACTATTTGCATATTAAATCAGCATGTGCTGACCATTTTATGTAGATACTCACAGCTTGGTATGAGCATTTGACCTTCAGGGCCGGTGCCATGGTTCGTGGCGGTCTCATCACCATGATTTACAGCAAGGTGATGAAGCTTCCCATAGACGACCTTGCTGAGTCTTCAGCTGTGACGCTTATGGGGAATGATGTCGAGACACTTATCGAGAAGCTTCACTTCCTACTGGTAGAGTCCTGGGCAAACACTCTCACTGTAGCCATTGCCATGTACATGTTGGCGGCCCAACTCGGCGCTGTTTGCGTTGCGCCCATTGTCACAGGAATTAGTGAGTCCTGTGGATTCTGATTTGTTCACCGATACTAACCTTGCAGTTTGTTTGTTCCTTACAGGTTCAATTGGAAAGATGATGGTTTCACGCCAGATCAGGTATCAAAAGGCTACCCAGGACCGCATCAACCTCACCAACGAAGTCCTTAGCTCTATGAAACCAGTCAAGATGCTCGGACTATCAGAGAGATTTCAGAGTCTCATTTCCCAAAAGCGGGATGAGGAAATCAGTACAGGAAAGCACTATCGTCTGATTAATGTTTACCTCAACATGATCAGTAAGTTGATGTCGGGTCTTGTAGCTGCTGCTCTTTACTTATTTACTCGTAGCAAACTGCAATATTGGTATGACCGAAGCCATTACATTTGGAGCATACGCCATCGCAGCAAAACTTGGGAACGGCGAGCCCTTCTCTGCAGCACAAGCTATTACAGCTTTGTCAATCCTAGGCGTCATGATGGATCCCCTCTCACATCTTCTTGGAAGCATTCCTGGATCTTTCTCGGTCTTTGGCTGTTTCACAAGAATGGAGGATTTCCTCGAATTGGAAGAAAGAGTTGATCGTCGTCAGATTCAAGGTCGTTATAAAGGAGCCTCTAGGTCGTTTCAGGAAAGCTCGCGGCCTTTGCAGGAAGCTTTCCAACCAACAGCTATGAAAGAAATGCAGGTCGGGGCTGACGGAAGCAGAATTTTAATAGCGGACGGTAACTTCAACTGGGGTGAAAAAGCAGTTCTTCGGGATATCAACACTTCTTTTCCGGACCACGGGGATGGGTCTCTTACTATGCTGGTTGGACCGGTTGGCTCGGGAAAATCCAGTTTACTAAAGGCCATATTGGGCGAAACAACGTCTTCTAATGGCAGTGTCTCCTTGAATGCGCCAGAAGTGGCTTTTTGTGATCAGACTCCCTGGGTTATGAACGCTACTATCCGCGCCAACATCATCGCAGAGTCCAAGGGATATGACAGCGCCTGGTTCGACACAGTTGTTAGTGCTTGTGATTTGACCATCGACCTGGGACGACTTCCTGAAGGGGATCTCACTCAGGTTGGTGAGCAGGGTGTCAAATTGAGTGGGGGACAGAAGCAGAGAATCGCCATCGCCCGTGCAGTGTACTCGAGGAAACATATTGCCATTTTTGACGATGTTTTCAGTGGCCTTGATAAGGTTACCGAGCAGATCATATTTACTCAAGTCTTTGGAAAGGATGGCCTTCTTCGAAAGAACGGAACCACCATTATCTTGGCTACCCACGCCGGTAAGTTTTATCATTCGAGTCACACTTCCGTCAACTGATATTGTGTAGTGAACAGACTGCCTGAGTCCGATTTTGTGGTTGTTCTTGACAAGGGCGGAAAACTCGTCGAACAAGGCACATATTCCGAACTTCGATCTGGAGATGGATATATTCACAACCTCGACATCTCGAACCACGATGAACACGATGGCCGAACTCAGACTGAGTCTCAGAACGAATCTGAGAAGGATAAAACTGGCACAAAGGCTCAAGCACAAGACGTAAACCCTATTGAGGTCCCCAGTGACAGAAGCGTTTTTATGTACTACTTCAACTCCAACGGATTGCACAACATGATCCTACAAGCACTCCTCATTGCCAGCGCAGGAGTCTTGACAGCATTTCGATGTGAGTTTTTACTCAACAGAGTTGAAAGATTGCAACTAACTTTGAATAGATGTTTGGGTCACTTGGTGGGGTGATGGAAAGGGACGTGACAGTACAGACGTTGCATACTGGCTCAGTATCTATGCGGTCATGTCCCTCTTTGAAGGATTGCTTATTACGGCTGCTATTGCGTAAGTTCTGCTGATACAATTCAATTATCTGATCTTGACTGACGTTTTGTTAGAATGTTCCTCCTGGTTTGTGCGCCTATTAGTGGAAAAGTGCTGCATTCACGACTCTTGAAGGCTGCTATAAGGTATTAAGCTCAGAGACTTAAGCACAGATAGAAATTGACTGACAATTCCAGCGCACCTTTGTCATTTCTCAACAATAGCGAAGCGGGTTCCCTTATCAACAGGTATAGCCGATTCTCCAGCAATTGTACCACTATGTACTGACTCTTCCCAGATTCAGTCAGGACTTGCGCTATGTCGACATTATTCTCCCCATAGCTTGTTCCGTCTTCCTCTTTGGTACATACTTCTCACCCCAGGAACTACATTTCTGGTATGACTAACATCATCTCAGAAGTCGCTGCTTGCTTCGGTGCTGCTGGTTTGGCTATGGCAGCCGTGAGTTGGTTTGCTATCTCAATTCCTTTTGTTATAGCAATTCTGGTACTTATCCAGCGTTTCTACGTCCGAACTTCTAAACAGCTTCGTCTCTTAGAGTAAGGAACACACTGCAAGTAAATGTTCGGGTAGTTACTGACATTGTTTAGAATTGAGCATAAAGCTCCTCTTTTTTCGCATTTTCTTGAGACCATCAACGGTCTCGCCACTATTCGTGCTTTCGGCTGGACGCAACCGTACACTGACAAGGTTCTTACTCTCATTGACGATGCTCAGAAGCCATCTTACTTGCTCAACTGTATTCAGCGATGGCTTACTCTGGTTCTGGATATGGTTGTCGCATTTTTGACGATTATCCTTGTCATCTTTGCCGTCACGCTTCGCGAAAAGATTAACCCTTCGCTTCTAGGCATTGCACTGGTCAACATGATGAGACTTGGTACCAACATGAAGGGCATTGTTCTCAACTGGTCAATCCTTGAGACTTCATTAGGTGCTATTGCGCGTATTCGCATGTTTTGCTCTTCTGCGCCCAGCGAGGAGAAACCAGAGGAAAGCAACAATCCAGGAGACTATTGGCCGAGAGAAGGGGGTCTGGAAGTCAAGAATGCAGATGTTCAATATGAGTAAGTGGCATCTTTCAGGGTTTGACTGTTGCAAATCTAACTTGATAGACACACAACTGAGCCTGTGCTACGCGGTCTTTCATTCAGCCTCAAGCCTGGTGAGAAACTCGGTATATGTGGTCGAAGCGGCAGTGGAAAGAGCTCTTTCGTCCAAGCCTTACTCCGAATGGCTGAAGTCGTTCATGGTCAGATCACTCTTGATGGGGAGGATATCTCTGTTATACCCAGACATCTCATCCGCCAACGCTTGAGCTGCTTGACCCAGGATCCTTTCGTCTTTGGAGATAGCATTAGAGCTAACCTCGACCCTTGCAACGTATCATCAGACGACGAGATTAGAAACGCACTAGAGCGTGTGGGGATTTTGTCCTTTATCCAAGCCAAGATTGACAACGACCAAGAATTCCTTGATGAGAAGATGGACGAGAACTTTTTGTCTCATGGCCAACGTCAATTGTTCTGCCTCGCAAGAGCTCTTCTTAAGAAAAGCTCCTTGCTCATCCTCGACGAGCCAACAAGCAGGTACCTGACTTTTACCATCCCCTAGTATCTCGTTCTGTTACTGACATTGTTTGCAGCGTCGATACACAGACAGACGCCAGGATGCAGGAAGTCATTCGCACGGAATTCTCAGATTGTACCATCATCATGATCGCCCATCGTATTGATACGTTGCTTGACTTTGACAAGGTTGCTGTTCTTGACAGGGGCTCTTTGGCGGAGTTTGGAGCACCACAGGAGTTGTTGACGGATACTGGTGGTGCTTTTACTAAATTGTATCATGCTAACAAAGGGAGGAAGACAGAGGGCTAGATTATTACAATATGCCTGTGAAAAGGAGTTTCATTTCTCTTTCTATTCTTTTCGTCACCGACAAATAAAGCTAGTGATGCACACACCAGTGCGTTATGCTCTGTGAATAACGCTTTGTATCAACTGTGTATCAAGGTTTATCCAGTAGCCTCACAGGCAGCGTTAACAGTAGCAACGTTGCTCTGTCAGACTTTTGCTATCGAGCAGTCGAATTATATAAGGAGAAACTCCACCTTGTCCTTTTGTCAAGGCTGTACAGCGAGATATTCTGACAAAACATCCCCCACTAATATTTCAAGGTATCACCCATAGCTTACTATATTAGATGTGTCGAGGCTTTATATTCTGGGCTCGATGCCCCAACTGCCAGTCTCAGCATGAGGTATCAAGGGCATTCTGTCCAATGTGCAGTGAAGCCGAGGATGCAGAGGTACCTTCATACGGAGCTTGTCGTCGGGGTATAGCGTGGCGATTCCGACAGATTAGGTCCACTGGATGGCACAGACATCGGTATTGCATAGAATGCAGACGCTATTGCGGGCGTGGAGCGTTAAGGCGCAGCGAGCGTTTGCTCAGAAGAGAGGATGTAATGGGGCACGCAGTGAGGACTCACCGCATGGTGGTTGCTCCGACGCTTTTTAGTAGAACGGAGGGCGATGAGAACAGAACGGGTTCAGAAGAATGATGTTGATAGATAGAGGTTTAGTGGAGATAGTTTTTACTTCAATACATTGTTTGCCAATATCCAATGCGTTTGTTACTATATGCTTGATGTCAAGTAACTTAGTACTCCGTCTTTGTAACCAGAACAAACCTGACATCAAGTTGTTCATTGTCCTCTACATTTCATTGCTACATTGTTGAGCTTAGTGAACAATTTGACTCGGCGTAAAGAAAACAATAAGCCTGACGAACAAGGAGGTGGCTTCTTTCCTTCGTTCGCAAGTTAGTAGATGTTCTATTGAACTCAGGTACCGTTCAGGATGCTCATTCCCACTTGGTTGAACTCTCTGTGACTTCCATCAACTCTGATATAAGAATGGCTTGCAGTGCTCTTATATTCCCAGTTTCCATCTGTACACTTTTTTTTGCAACTCATCAAAGTTAACATCAGTAACCAAAAATCATCAACTCAGAAACAACTCTATTTTTCTCACAAAACAAACCAAGAACTCTGCACCGTCAAAATGTCTGAAGTCAAGATTATTTGGCACCGCACCTGCGTCGTCTGCAAGCGTGTAGAGAAAATCGAGTACCTCAACATGAACAACACCCAGGTCGACGACCCCAAGAAGGACGAAGCCCAGACTGCAGTTCAAACTGACTGCCCGGACGAATCCCTCAAGGATGCCATCGCAAACTACCGATGTCGAGCGTGTCGTTCTGCGATGACCATCGAGAGCCAGAAGCTTCAGAACACGATTATGGAACTTCTAGGACGTGAGCAGAAGTAGGTCTTTCGGGATGGGCACAAGGACAAGGGTGTGAGGCTAACGAGTAGTAACAGAGAAGGAAGAAGTAGTAGCGAGGAGGAACATTGGACAGCGTCGGGGGATTCAAGTTATCAGGTGTGAGAGTGTGTTTGGTTGTATCATGGTACAACACTAGAATAAAGTATCACAAGTTGCCTTTTCATGTGTTTTCCACCTTTGCCACAAGATCAAATGTGACTCAAGTTTGAATTCCGAGTGAAGCACAAAAGCTAGTGTGGTTGAAAGATGTAAAACGTAGAATATAGTGCCTCTTCAAAGCGTTTGTTGTCAGTGAATCAATAACTCGTTTGTTTTCTTCCACCTCTTTGTCAAGAATAAATATCAACCACCTTTTATTCTCTTTCTCTTTTACTATTCAGCGCCAAATATATAAATGAGAACAACTTCCTCTCCCTCCACTACCTCTACCAACCAACACCTTTGATTCCCAACTATTTTGCCTGCTTCCTTCAACCCCCTCCAAAATGTGTCAAACTCTCGTTTTCTACAGAACGTGCGCGCACTGCGAAGTAAAATACCGCCTCTAGGAAACAGCGAGATTTCTTCCCGACTGCGACGGCTGCGAAACGTACGGCCGAGGCGCCTGCAACGAAGGTGTTACCCTGGCCCTGGAGCCTCACTCGGATGAGAACAGGAGGACGTATGTTTGTGATGAGTGCGAGTTTTATATAAGACGTCACCAGGCCATGATATGGCTTCAAAGGTTGAAGCTTTGGGATAGATGACGATATACTGCACCAGCGCCCACTACAGGTGCTGGGAGGGAGAATACTGACAACGATGAAGTCGTGGTTGTTACGATAACACGGCTTTTGGGAGACGATGCAAGAGGATCTGACAACGGTTCTTCTGTCTGAAAGTTATAAACAACTGTCCTGGAACTTTCATCAAACACGTTTCTCTATCGTGTTCTCCCACTAAGTATGAGAAACTGTTTCTCAACTGCTCATGTATAAATGTTAATATTGCTTCACAGGAATCCTCCATCTCAGACCACGCCCACAGCTCCCATGCGTTATATGAGATAACCGAATTGTCAACAGAACTGACTTCGATTCGTCTTATTATCATACAATTTGATGGTCTTGGTAGAAACTCAATCTGAAACTTTCTGTTCACCCTGACTAGGAACTTTTTGAGCATTCAAGTCACTAGCTTCTACCCGCTACCTAAAATCGTTCCGAGTATGTGAAAGATACACAGGCGAATATAAGACGGGCTCGTGGGTGGGGTATTATACACCCGTCATAAAGATTTACCAATAAATAAAACATTCTTTTATAATCTCAAAGCCATTACCAGGTATCGTATGCAAGTGTGTACCGTATATGTATAGGGGTATCTAAAACTAGCCATTCTTAATAATTTACCATGTGCGCAACCAATTAAACTTCCTTGTACTGACTGATCCTTAAAGTAAGTGCTCAACGATATCTAGAGCTCGTCGCCCGCGCCAGATCTTCAGCTTCGGACATCTCTAGAAGGCTGGCAGCCTCATCGGCGTCATCCTCGTCGTCAGACTGCTCTAACTCAGCAGTCGGGTCTTCATGGGTCTCCTCCAGCGGGCGGCGCTTCTTTTCAAAGTCTTGTTTATGAGCTTCAGCAAGCATACGTGAGAACGTACGCCTTGGAGGTGGCGGTGCTCCTGTTCCTGCCCTGCGTCGAGACACACCTTCTTCAGCCTGTCCAATAGACACGCCAGTCGACTCGGCTGTAGCTTGGCGGGAAGGTTCCTCGAAAGAGGCGACGCCGGCAGTACCTTGGATTTCCTGAGTGGCGACAGAGCCGTCGGTGCTGGCACGAGCCATGAGAGGTTCGATGCTATAAGGTAGAGGCACGTCACGGGAGGCTTTGTACTGAGATACATTACTGCAGTGTTCGTTCTCCACGCGGAATAGAGTCCACATGCCACGGCGAGTGACTTCCATAAAGGCCACCATGAAAGAGACGATGGTAGAATGCTGGGTGTTGTGGGTGAAGATGGCGTAGAAGATCCAGGCGAATCGCAGGATAGGATCAATGACCATGATGAAATAATACCACCATCGACGTTTGAGAGCAAGAATATCTCGCAGACCCCAGTGCCGAGATCCAGGTTGAAGAAGGGAGAAATCCATAAACAGGTCCCAGAAAGCTGGTTAATGTTAGCACAGTTCTTTGCAAGTGAGAGCGCTCAGAGACTTACAGCAGTAAATACTGTTGATGGTCGAAAACGTGATAAACAGAGCCAGGTGAGTCGTGGAGTTATGTAAGCGGTACATAGAAAGCATTACGGCAGAAATGATGGTCGCTGTATACTTGCCACCGTTGACCAAGTGTGGAAAGGCATTGCGTGTATCTTTATATCGACGGAGACATTGCAGGAATCGCCAAATAGGCGGGAGAGCCGTCAAAAATCCAAGAGCACGAGAGTGACTGGAGTTGCACTGAACGGGGTTCTGCCAGTAGTGTGCGTATAAGCAGAAGAAGAGTTCAATGTTCTGTTGTCGTCATTAGTCTTGTTGTAGCTGATCGTTGATAAACCTGAACTTACTGCAGTAGCATATGTAAGCGAGCAGTAGATATCTCCGAGAAAGAAATCACGGAACTCAACGGGGTAGAGCCCAGCCAAAAGCAATCGCCACTGTTAAGATGTCAGTGCTGTTGTGGAAAATACCGAAGGGAAGCTTACATGAGAATAGGCAAACCAGCGCCGGCTTCTATGCAATATTGCAGGTGCTGGAAAGAATAGAACAGCAACAGTGAAGAAGATAAGAATGACCGGGTAATAAATGTACATATCAGGGTCACCGTATCTACTAAAGTTGACCCACATGAAGAGACCAAAGACAAGGAAGAAGAAACTGGGGAACTGAGCCAGCTCTCTCCAGTCTAAGTGATGCCGTTGGTCAAACTCAAAAATAAAGGGGTAGTTGACCTTGTTCTGGTTCCAAAGCATGCAATCGATACAGAAGAGCGAAAACAAGTAGAGCATAAGGAAATAGCCTCCGTAGATCTGCATAAGGTAGCTCGTCCGCAGGCGAAGTTGGTCGTCTTCATCGTACAGAAGCTGTGCTCCGTAGATGAGACCTTGAATGGCGAATACTGCGCCAGTTCCGATGAGCAAACCATTTTGGAACATGCCAATCGACTGGTCTTCAGGCTTCTTGTTCAAGCTGCGGAGCTTACCAGCAGCTAATTTGTGATTGCCTCGCTCAAAGTAACGGGCATAGAGATCCTCCACCGTCCTGATGTGTCCCTCGAGGACATCACTGTTGACAAACCATGCCTGGTTGACCTTCTCATTGAGATAGCGGTAAGGGGGTCTAGCATTGACAGCCTTGTCGTATTTCTTGTTAAGCTTACGGAAGGCGGTGCGGTTAAGTAGAGCGTATGACTTGAGCAGCTCAAGCCCACGGTAGAACTCTTGAAGAGCGAGCTTAAGTTTCCGCTTTGCTGTACGATACGGGACTTGGTGCTGGTGCGGACGACGAATATAGTCTCTTTCCGCATCGGCCTGTACAGCGCCGTTGACGTTAGGGGTGAGGCTCATCTTTTGCAACGCCTTGGAGTTGGGCCCAACGGGAAAGATCTTGGCCTTGATGGGATCCATAAGTCCGTTAAGCTTGCCGTTACCATTCTCGTGAGCTCCTTTCTTTGGAGGATTCTCCTCGCGAATACACTCGTCAGCCATTTCCTGAATTCTTCGGTTTCGCATCTCGTGTAGCTGTATCCTCAGAATGTCGAGCCTTTGGCCAGCCTGTTCCTCCTTCATCTTGTAGAAGCCCTCGACTTTCTCCAACTCGGTATCGAGGAAGTCAAAAAACTCCCGTTCCCTCTCTCGAACCAGATCGAAATTCTCTGCATCAATTCTTCGGTCGCTCTTTGTAGATTGATGAGTGAATAGTCGTCGCAGATGAGAGGGTGAGTCTTTGGCGCTTTCTGCGGGGGTTTTGGGTGGTTTGTTCACGTCAGACGAAACAATTGTCGCTACAACACTAGCTGACGAGGTTCGTCGAGGGTCCATTCGCCGTGTACTCCGTCGCATGAGATCAGAGGGTCCAGTCGTGGCAGGAGATCCCGGGAGATCGTTGTCATGAACATCGTCGTGGTCGTGGACTTTTAACGCGGGCGCAGGTAGCTGAAAATCGCGATGTTTAGGTTCATGGTCGTCCATGGGCGACGGATCTGGGGGCGTCTCGACGAAGCTTCCGTAATGGCGATTATCACTCGATTCTTTGAGGGACTCATCTTCGCGACCTGCAGTTCGGGGAGTAGGAATGGATCTCGGCGGTGCCACGGCTGATGGAGATGCTATCGTCGCTGAGCCTTGGGCAGTGTTTTCTCTCGGTGCGGGTTGTCGCGGCGTCTGGGGAGATGTGAAAGTGTTTGTACGTATGGGCCTGATGCCTCTGGGCGTTCCGTTGACACGCCCAAGAGCTCTTCCAACGGCTTTGATGTGTTTTTTTCCAACCTTGTAATTAAGATACTTGATGCGCCATTCTGCACGTGCAAAAGTTAGTTTTTAGGTCACGGTCGATGCGTTGCTAGCAAAGCGGTTGGAGGTTTGATGTAAAACTTACCAGGCACAGCTTCTCTCTCGAGCTCCTTGGCGAACTTCATGACAGCGGCCCCTTGACAAAAGTGATACCAGTAACGGCGGGCAGCATTTAGAAACGGAAACTGAAACGAAACGAGTGCAACGCGAGGAAATGGTCGATCTTCCAAATTAGGGGAGATTGTACTTGTAAAGGCGACAAAAAAAGGCAAGTGAACGTGCCCCCTCCCTGAAAATTGCGAATGATCAAATCTTTGACCAGTCAGAAAATAAAAAGGAGTATGATGGATGGATGGTGAATTGCTTTTGACGTCAGTGCACGAGGTGCAATTGAGTCTACATGGATGAGAAGCACATGGATTGATTGATTCCGCTAACCCAAGACCGTCATGGGTTGGTCGCCCATAGATCCCGGTAGAGGAGGGTTCATGTGCCGGATTGAGTACCCTAGACTCTGAAACTGGCTTCTCAATATATATCAAATGTCTCGTGTATACGATTGTATCCGTTGAGGACATTTCAGGGTTCACTTTGTTAAATAGCAAACCCCTTTTGAACCGTTTACTCATCTTCCCCTTTTACTGTCGTACTCGGAGTC
Source organism: Fusarium poae (assembly GCF_019609905.1). Lineage (NCBI taxonomy): Eukaryota > Fungi > Ascomycota > Sordariomycetes > Hypocreales > Nectriaceae > Fusarium > Fusarium poae. Next base: position 5,070,282 of record NC_058401.1, on the reverse strand, counting down.
CGTGAGGCGATCATAACAAGGAGTATCCCGCGAGAAAGTTACCGTTCTATCCGTCCCTGTCACTATGTAAATCGGGAGATGGATACAACCGCTCCCGAAATTGACGACGAGAAAAGGAATCGGAAAATCCTAGACGAGGCGAGAGAAAAGTTTCAAAACGAGGCGGCGAAACCGTTGATATCTGACTTCCACATTCAACGTGTGTATCCAAACCTTATCTTGCCGTTACCTCTGTCCTGGCTGCGTGTAGTATCATGTAACAGAACGCTATATCTAACTGTAATGATAAACAATACTAGTGCGACGGCGATGATGATTGTGTTATTATCATTTGCCCAACACATGGTGGGATTGATACATTGTGCTCATAGCTGTGTTTCCGAACCTTGATACCGGAAAACATAGGCGATACAGTCTTACCCTATGGTCAAGATAGAATGGGACATATCATGAATATCTTATGGAACTCATATGCGCTTCTTTGGTTTCGAATCTCTGATAAATCATAAAGCGTCTATAGAATGAATAAAAAGTAATCACTACTAGCCGTTATTAAGTTCTCCATAGAGGACAGCCAAAGTCGGAACGGACACCCAGCCCAAGCTCAACAACTAAAAAAGCCCTACAGTATAGGTTACTACCATAACTCTTCGTAGACCAAAAGCAAGACAAAACAAGACGGTCAATATTTCCCTCATCAAGTCGAGTCTCTTAATCTGAGGGGTTTATCGAATGCTACCTATAGAAATACTAATCATCTTTTGCCCACTTTGACTTACACCAACACTGTCGCCAATCATCGGCTGTTTTTTTATTTTTTGTGTTGTTTGGACAGAACTTTAGCCTTCCCGGCCCTTCCTTTTAGTTCTCTGTTTAAGATGTTACACTACTAAAACTCAGGACCGATGGGCTGATCCAGACCCTCCCAATTAGCGATGGAATGACTTCATGATTACCATGTGTGTTTTGGTTTGTGCTAGATAGTCCCTGAAGACGGTTAGAACCAAAAACCAACGGCTCGGCGCTATAATAGTGTCTAGCGAATTGTCATGACAAACAGAAGAAACATTGGCATTGTCATGACCCATTAGTAGTGACCACAGCCGAAACTAGGTACATCATGATGATACAGTTTGTACTCTGAGAATCGAATGTCATTGTATTGTTGTGATCTACACACCTGCATGATTCACCTGGAAACATACCCGAGTCAATCGGGCAGAAAAGTAAACAAATCAATATTGTGTATCATGATACGTCGATAGTATATGCTCAAACGCGGAACTGTCAGCGAATAAGAAGCAGAGATATACCTGATCTGACTGCCTGTTGCGAGAAACACAAGAAGCCTTTCCCCGCAACTTGTTCACCCACACACGTTTCAAGCCAGCAGGTATTTCGATGTGATTTACCACGCATGCATCAACAAAACAGGTTGACCAGCGAATTGAACAAAGTCGATGCTTCCCAGCCGTCTTCAAGTTATTGTTTCCCGGCAGGATGTGATGCAGTGTCATGCCATGCCATGCAATGTAGATTGAAACGAAGTACATACCTGGAAGATCATTATGTATGCACGTACCAAGACTTTGATTGACTAGACGGAACAGAACCCGTGGTGTGTGACAGTGTGTCACTGCAGCCAAGAGACTGGATTTTGTCACTCTTGCAATGGCCTTGGTTAGAGCCTTGTCTTGATGAATGTGTGAGCTTTCAAGGACCACTCAGAGAACAACACACGGCTGTTTGATACTGGTTACCCGTTTGAGCTGAACCCTTGTGGCTTGTTGCAAGCCTCTTTCCTGTTCCTTGTTCCTGGATGTCTATCCGGACTCTAGTTTATCTACCCGATCAAGCTCCCTCATCTCGATTAACAAGACTGTACCAGCTCCCAAACATGCATTGTCCAAACTGGTTTTTTTTCCTTTCTTAATTCTTGGGTGGCGCCTCGAAACTATCACCGTCAATCCTGTTTGCCAGTTTGTAGGTGGGATTTTGGAATCTCGCATCCTGCCTACTACCTACGTGTGTACACAATATCTACAGGGTCCTTGGCTTATAGCAGAGCCGCGATATACATGCCAAAGTTGGCATATACCCGGTCAATAGAGGGTCAATATAGGTCCTCTTACCCACCATTCCGATCGGAACGTTCCTTAAAGGGCTGGCACTGACCGATGGACATATGGATATATGACGCTTCTCTGTTGTAGACCCTCAAATGTGACAGCTATCGCCAACTGTTCCATCTATCCAGCCGGCCTGGTCGATGCAGTCAATGCAATGCAATGGGTATGAAGTCAGAGCAGGAACTCTTTGTTGATTTGCGACAGGGACCAGGTCTTGCAAGGGCGGAGAAAATCTCCCGTGCATGTTACAGCAACTTACAGGTTTCGTAGCATAAACCAACCGCTTGAGATCGAGATCGAGATCGCAACACTGTCCATGGAGCTTTCGCTTTCCCTTTTCACTCGTAGCCTGCCAACTCTTTTCGCTAAATAATGTTTCATCCGGCGCAATTGGACCCTGGGCGGAAGCTTCGGAGACCGGCCTATGCGCCAAGAACTATTCTAGTAGCATTCAATTCAGTTCAATTCAAAGCTGGAAGACTCTGTGGGCCTTTGGAAAAGCAAGGAAGCTATCGCGGATATACAGGCACACAGGCACGTACCCAAGCTTGACGAGAGCTAAAGAGGACGGATTGAGAGTTCGAGGTTATCGGAACCAATGAGATGATTTCTAGCCGTCCATCCATTACGGCCTCGCTAATGGCTTTAAGCTCAAAGTGTGTCTTGTTTGTGATTGTTAGCTTGAGGCTTTTCAGGTTTTTCCCTCCATGCTTGGCTCGTTGCAGTGACATGGGTTAGATCTGGAACGCTCCAGACCAGAACTTTTTGGTAACGAGATAGGTATGTCTCCAGTAATCGTACCGCTCCAGAAAGGCGACAAGGGATGCGATTGAATTGAGGCAGAGAATTTTTCTCTTGTTCTTCTTTCGCCACTGGCCATTGGATGGATGTAGCCGAAGCGTGAGGATCTACGTGTAAGTGCATTGTGGCGGTTCATGACAAGCAAAACAAGGCCCTGGAAGTGACAGCCTTGTCATGCCAAGAAGTCAAGATTGCATTCGCATCTGCAGTTCCGAGCTTGCCTTTGAATCTTCTTGGCGATCCGGAAACACACGGGAACGTTTGTACTATGTAGATTTTATCATGTCAAGTTTTGTTGGATGTGTTGAGGTTTAGTCGTCCCGGTCTCAAACGAGACTGGTTACTGTAGGTATATCATCAAGTTGACTTTTGCAGTGCGTCGTAGTGTTTGCAAGTTCGTCTACGGATACCTACACACCACACACGGCCATGGCCGAATAGTGGCACTCCACGTGGAGACTGCGCGCTTAGAAGCGAATTGAAGCGAGAGTTTGGGCGGATGTTAAGAGAATAAACTCAATTGAAAATCGATTGAGACTGGAGACTTATCGATGACACAAGTTGAGGCGTTTCTGTAAAGACAGGACAAGGGTGAGAGGGGTATTATGCAAACCACTTAGGTAGACAGAAACAACACAATATCAAGCTGGGGGCTGACGCTTACATGACGATAATGGATCTGGCTATATTTTTCAGCAGCGCATTCAAGTTGAAGAAGGATGAGCTTTTGACTTTTGTAGTGCAATATGAAGATGGGAATGATTTTCCGATCCTTTACCCGATATATTGACTGGTGGCTGCGTGGGAAACTGATCTGATGAATCAAATGTCAAACATGACCCTATATTCCCATGATATGAAGCCATTGACAAAACATGCACACACCGGTAAATGCCCCGCCATCAATCCTTGTCCATAGGTACATGCTGCATACTGCAATGCACTACACTGGGCCTAAAAGGTGCCCGGGCTGTTTTTCCCCAGTCCCCCGGAGTCGGACGGAGCTGAAGGAAGTGGGCTGAAGCCGAATGACTATTCATTGAGGAAAGGACCAAGAAGGCGTGCAGAGAAAGACGTGTCCCATCGGGATTGCAGGAAGCATGCACAAAACCGGTGAGAGGGAGAGAGAGTTTCGGAGGCAAAACTCTAGTTGGGCTTCAGCTTCAGCTTCATAGGACTTGTCGTCGTCGTCTGACAAGCAGTGAAGAATAGGTAAGTAGACAAAAGCGGGGGAGGAGAGATGGATGGTGATTGAGAAAAGAGGAGAGTTTAAAATATGGTATTCAATTCAGCGGTACCGTCCGTAGGTGCAGGGAACGAACGGACGAGGTTGTACTCCAAATTTATTAGCGAGGAAAAATAAAACATCAGTTCATCCCACATGAACCAGGAAGAGGGGGCACGTTTTTCCCATTACCCCAACCAGAACTCCACGCATCATCTGAATAAGGTCTCGTCGCCAAGTTACATTCGCTCGTAGCTCAGGTGTTGGGTAGCATTATCAGGTATTCTTCTGCAACTGCAAGGGTATCGTGATAGCTACCTATGTAAGATAATTATGGACAAGTCCATAGAACAGAACCCTACGCAAGTTAGTAGGTAGGTATCCGTACATCGGCCGACTGCGTTTGCATGGCACAGCTTGAGGTTGCACTGGATCTCTGTTGGTATTGGCTGTCATGACATGATATGGCCTTTTCGGAAGACCCTTTTGAGTCTAGGAACTTTCCGCATACTCTGTCAAAGACATTTCTTTTGACTTGGATTGGATCACATGGGAATTCAACTCAAAGCCCATGCCTTTACTCCCAGAGTCTCATCCAATAGCAGTCATTGCCCTACACCTTCATCTACAATCCCTCAAAGCGGTGCCTGGATTTTGTCTCGGCGAGATTCACTAAAACCAATTTCTCAATGGTATGTTGGTAGTATTAGCCCTCCCTCATCTGGAATAGCAAATGCAGCGTATCCGGCTAAAGGGTTTGATTGATGATAATTACTATGAATCACCATACCGACTCTTACTCACGATCAACCAATCCGCTTTCATCCCTGGTCTTTTACTGGGGGATATGTCTGTTTCTCAAGGGTCACGTCGGCTTTCCGCGTGCTACCCTTGTGAGTGCATTCTCTGGGTGATCTGTGTTACCAATGCTCAAGCTTCATTGTCGCTGCTATCGAATTCCTGAGATGCTGACTGACTGACCTACCCTTATTAACGCGGGGCACAGGTACGGGTCACAAGCGCAGGGAGCATCGCTGCTGGGTTCCATGGCTGTTGGTTCCTTTGAACACAAGTCTGTCTCAAGCCGGGCAACCAATCGTAGAACAAAAAGCTTCAAGCCAACCGGTTACAGCGGATACATCCCAGGGCGTATCTTTGACGTGAACGCTCTAGACCCGGGCTCTGAGTTTCTGCCGTCCTGGATTACCCGCAAAGTATGTATGAGGAATAACTAACTACTCCAAAAAGCCCCCACATCCACTGCATCTGGATCTCAGTAATAGCCCGCGCAGCCAGTGAGTGACCAAAGCGTTTGAAGAGAAAAGGAAGGGCCAGTCCTTGGCGCGGCTCATGCTCGCGTTGCAGTGCAGTGGTACCAGTACCAAAGTAGGGGACTCCCATGTTCCATGTACTTTAGGTATCCCGGCTTTGCTCATCTCGCCCTGACAATCGGTCTTGTCAGCGAGATGCAGAGTTCTCTCTTCCCTTCTCGGCAGACGAGGCGTTCTATTGACGCATTGTCAGCAGAGGATTCGGTTATTGAGACGACGATTGACTCGGCTCGGTAGGAGAAATTATGAGTTGATTTCTATCACAAAGGAATTGATTGCCCCCCCTCGTCCAGCCGCCAACTTTACTATTACATACAGCAAAGGCAAATACCGTCATCATCTCATTTCTGCTTGTTCAGGTGCTGTTGCATCTATCGGCTCTACCGTGGGCGTTTTAATCACTTATCTGAAAGCACCTGATGCTAGATGGAAAAAAAAAACACCGCCAGAATATCGCATCCATCACATCAGACCAAAGCAAAGTAAAGCAACCGCCCTACAGTTTTAGTTAGTTCAGTTAGTACTAGCAGCCCGGCGAGGCCATGGTGCCCACTTTGAGTTGCATATAAGACCATGACATCACGTCGAGTTATATGATGTGATTGGCCAGCGCGCCAGGCTCTTCTTCGGTGGTGTGCCTTCAGCTGGGTCCACGTTTTTTGGGGGGACGCCAGGGCTGATTTTTGTTCTAGGGACAAGGTAGCGGGCACTTTGGAGTTGAAACTGGAGGGCCTGTCTGCAGCTGTAAGAGGTTGATCAGTTACTTTACATGGAGGCTGCGAATAAGATTCCCAAATGATCTGTGCTCGCGGGTGAATTCATTTAAGGACCAGCATTCTTAATAACATGCCAACAAATCTGCTGCAGATCAAGGCAATGGATAGATGATGAAGCTGAAAATCAAGTAATTGGCATCTATAGCATAACAATGGCATGGCAGTCAGTTAGAGCCCGTCCTCGGTATCGAAACGGATGTAACAACTGTGAAGCATCATATCAGTCGAGATAACGCCATGCATGTTCCACATTCTTTTCATCTAGATTTGTCCGGTATTGATCTTGTATGTCACTGTAAAAGTACATAACTTTATGTAAAGGAATTCACATCTCCATCTAATTCTACCTAAACTCAATCAACCCCCTCAATGTCCTGTCAGTCGCATAATAGCATCCCAATTCAGAAGGCAATGTCCCTTTGAATCAAGGCCAAGACCGCTGGTCTCGGAAGCCAAGAGCTTGACGATCTACATTTCGACATCATAGAGGTACATGCTATCTCGGACTGGACAGAACAGAACAAAACAGCCGCCGCCGAGTCTCACTTCCATCACTCTCTCCATCTCTCCTGGGTAGTTCCACTCCATGGAAAGTGTCCATCCGCTTGCTAGCGGTGATCCACTTGCAGGCGACCACCCAGGCCACCCACTAGCTCTGGAACCCACTAACTACCTCTGCTAACCCACTTCACTCAAGGTGCCCTCCGTTCCCCTCCATAGGCCATAGCCTGGCTGGCCCCCATGCAACGTTGGACTGCTTGGCTGCTGCTCTTGCTGCTGCTCTGCTCTGCAATCGAAATCCTTCTTTAGGCAGTCGGCGCCTCTACCCACCATCCAATTTCTACCCGCCCAGCTCTCTTCTTCTCCGACTCACCACATACCATACCTACCATACAATACATACAATAACAGAGTCATCAACTGTTCGCAGTTGATTCAACCTCTTCTCATACATCTTATATTCACGATACGAGAGCATCCCATACCATTCACTGCTTTCGTCACCCTCCATCCTCCGGTTTAGGCCCCGCTCTTCTGGCGCGCTACTCAGCTCAGTCTCACTTTTTTCGGCTCCCTCTCTCGTCTCGCTCAACTATAACCCGCCCAGCCGCGCCCGACGGGGTTTATTCTCTCCCTACCTACCTTTGGACAGACGCCACTACCCGCGATCAGCAAATACATAAACTAGCCGACGTCTCCCCCTCGACGTCGCCCTCGGCCATGTTGGAACCACAGGCCATGAGAGGGCCTATTGACCAAACCGTTGGCTACGGACACTCTCGAACACGAACATCTTCTTCAAACGCCTATCCCATGCAATTCCAAACTTCTCACCTTGCCCAACCGGGCCCCAATTTCTCCCAGAATCGTCGCTCGCCTTCTGTGAATACTTTCAGTACCGCATCGAGCATCCCTCCTCCTGCAGCCTACCGCTCTTCTTCACAGTCTGATCTTCGTCGCTCTACGTCTAGCCGTTCAGGTGGAGCCAGCAGCCAGCCCTCCAGCTATGTTGCTCTCTTGCGCAAGCAAAAGGGCACCGTGTGGTGCGATCGTTCCCAGTACGAGGACCCTCGACTTCTAGCTCAACAGCGTGCTGCAAAAATGCGAGCAACTCTGGAGGTAGTTGGCGGGACCCGCAGCGCTTCTGGTGGCGCTGGAGGTAGAACCAGTACCGGCCTCAGTACCACAAATAAGGTGGCCGCCAAGATCCCTAAGATTAGACATCATGGGAAGACACCTGTGGTTGGCTACGCTCCAGGCGAAAATCACGTCGGTGTTGGCGGTGTGCCGATGCGGCTGAGCGCCACTGAAGTTGAGGCTGAGAGCAGCGAGGACGAGAACGTGTCCAGCGGGAATCGCCCCCATCACCGTAGAACGGGGAGCAGTGGACGAAGCAGCACAACTAGCAGCCGCCGAAACCTTGCCTACCGTTCATCTGGAGGTATGGGCAGCCAGCACAGCCGAAGGTGGAGCCCTGGAGACACGCCTGAGCGTACTGGTAGCTTGGTGGAAGCAACGCCTGAGGATGTTGCTGATGACGCCGCTAGCGGCAAGGCTCGAAGTATGGCGAGTGGCAGCAGTGGCGAGCGTGCCGACAACGTGGGCGAGCTGAGCAACGCTCCTAGACTGGCTTCTAACTCGCTCATGCACTCGGCGCTTACACGAGAGAAAAGCACAAAGTCAGCCGATGAGCTGAAGAGGCGCGGAAGCGTTGACGAGCGAACTTCAACCCTTACCTCTGGCCGCCTCTTTATTGCCAACCCTGATTAACAATGAATTCACGCGACACAACCTCCCACCAATGGCTATGAATCACTATATTATGACACGATGAGCCAATGGGGGCTTTCCTTTATCTATCATTCGTTACAGTACACTTCTCATCATGAGGTGGCTTGCATTGGTCGGCGTTCCAGCATTGTTTTATTGCCGTTTGTTTTTTAAAACACCTCCCATCGTTTTCGGTCGCCATTTCACACCCGACGAAATTTTCCTTTTTCAATCTCTCGCTATTATTGATCACCTCTTGGATGTACGAAGTGTGCAAGTCGGAGCGGGGACTCCACTGTCGTTGACGGATATAATGTTTCAAAAGATACCTCTGCTACTGTAGCCAGGATCCCAAGATAAAAGTATGCTTAATGAGATACCACCCCTTCTCGACTGAGAACAAGGGGCCTTCAAAGACAATAGCTTTGCTTCTGTACCACCGTGAACAACAGCCCTGAATATTCTGACATTGTACTCTACTGCGATTGAGTTTTCTGTGGACCTAACGATCATCGGTTCCCTCCCGTATAACATCCGTTGAAAAGACTTCATTACCAGTGTCCGCAAGTGACGTTACCACTGGCTACCTAGCGGGAGGATGGGGGGTCTAGGTTATGATTGCTGGATTATAAAGCTAGGCTGTTTTGGCCTCTTGTTGATTTTTTAGGTACACCTCTGACCTCTTTATATATTATATATAAGCTTTTAAGAAAGAATAGGTTATAAGGTCTTTAGACTATTATTATAATATTAAATCTATTAATTAACTATTCTTCTTGAAATCTATTATCTATTAAGATTATTCCTTCCTAAGAGAGTAGTTTTATTATGTCCAAAATCACCTCTGCTCCAGACCCCCCCTCCTCCCGGTAGGTAGGTAGGTTGGCAGGCTATGTTAATTCAGGCCAGGGTCCGTCAGTGCGCCAATCGTATGTTCTCGGTTGCTGTTACAAGGTCTGCCCCCTTATGATATCACTGGGGATTCCCATGTTTGCCAATGATGTCGCAATGGCAAATGAACAAATAGCATGACATGAAGATCGTCAAGTGTCAGGCACTAGCATCAAGTGCGGGTCATGGGGTTGGGGGCCCTTCTTTTTTGCTTCATGAGGGGCATCAGCCATAGACCCTGTAAAAATATCTAGTATCCGAGGCTTAGCCGCAAATGCCCTACACTGTCTCTATCCTCGTGCCAACCGCCTGCGGAAACGCGAACTCGCGTTCAATTTAACTCAAGGCGCGAGTGACGCGTGCCTATTCGCGACTTCCCACTTTAACCTCCTGTTAGGCATGCTTCCTTCTGAACTTGGTAGTTTCATGCCACTACAGACCAAAGAAGCCTTTGCTTTTTCCCTAAACAAAGTTTGAAGCCTTCACAACAGAGCTTTTCTAATCAAATGATCATTTGTACTTCTTTTCCTAATTCGATTCATCAACACCTCATCTCATGATCTTCCTCCTCACAATACCTATCAAGCTTCTGCCACAAACCCAACTCGATCCCGCAATTTGCATACCGAATACTACCTTGCAACTTTCGCCTCGGGCGATTTTTAATTGAGCTCTTCAGCTCTGAACAGACACACAATGCCTCCCCTCCGCGAACTTTCACCGAACATTCAGGAATCTGAGGCTACCGGCCGGAAGAGAAGTCACGATGAATTCACAGGCGATCCTATGGTGGTAGACGCTTCTGAAGATGTCAAGCTACCACCATCCGTTTCAGACCCGGTCAACAGAGAACACAGTGAGCCGAAATGAGATGAGAATCTCATAAAATTGAATACTAACCATTGGCAGCCGCTACGAATGGGGAAAGAGCACCCTCACCAGCTTCGTCAGAGCTCAGTGAGCCTGGCACTTGTACGCCACCGCGCGCCTCTCCCTCTCCTCAAACTCCTGCCAAAAAACAGGCAACACAGACCACTGTCGCCTCCGCATCCAAATCGACAACTACCCTACCAAAGCGAAAGAAGTTAACACCAGCTGAAAAGGCCGAGAAAGAAAAGGAGGCTGCTAGAGTAAAAGCCGAAAAGGAGAAAGAGGTTGCTCGAGCCCGGGAGGAGCGCGAAAAGAAAGCAGCCATTCGCCAAGTTGAGAGAGCCAAGGCCGAGGCTGAAAAGGCTGCTAAAGCCAAGGAACGTGAAGAGAAGAAACGCCAAATTGACGAAGAGAAGAAGCGAAAGGAGGATGAAAAAAAGAGAAAGGAGGAGGAAAAGGAGAAGAAAGCACGTCAGCAACCAACCCTTGGCGCTTTCTTTAAAGCTCCAAGCACTCCAAAGAAGGCCACCGACAATAAACAGACTAAAAATGGCACGCCCAGAGAATCAAGCCTCACCAAAGACATCCCCAAGGCTTCCAAAACCGAGTACCAAAAGCTATTCCAACCCTTTTTCATCAAAGATCATACCAAAGTTGCCCGCATTGGACCCGAGATGGACACCGAGACGCGTGAGGCCAAGTCGAAGATATTGGATGAAAGCGTTGAGGGATTGAGAGAAGGGGAGCTGAACGGCTCTCGATTTGACCCGGTCCGGCTGTTCGCTCTGCCCAGCAAACCTTGTCCTCGAGGTATGCTTCATCATCCAGTTAAGCACATTATGGAGCAAGTTTTCAAGGAGACAGAGAAAGCGGAAAATGCTGGCCCCGAGCATGTTGATAAGATCATGCGAGACACACGTCGAAAGCTTTCCAAGGTGCCCATAAAGGTGATCTCATTCTCGCAAGACGTGCGACCGCCTTACTACGGAACAATAACTTTCAAGCCATTTGCTCTCGGAAAACTCAACATGAGTCAATTGGCCCGCAAGCCGACAGGAAGACGACTGCCTCTAGACTACGACTATGATTCTGAAGCTGAATGGCAGGAGGAAGAAGAAGGCGAGGACCTTGATGTCGATGACGACGAAGAGGAAATGGATGACGAAGACGACATGGACGGATTTCTGGACGATTCCGAAGACGCTGGGCTATCAAGGCGGATCTTTGCCAACACATTGGAGCCAAAAAGCACCGGAATCTGTTTTGAGAGTGGAAATGGTGCTACAAACCAGGTTGCCCACGATCACAGAATGGAGTTTATGCATGGTAAGTGTAGACTGATCTGAGGAACATGAAACAGAAACTGACCGATTCTAGATGGACTTCAGCAAACTTGGGGCATCGATCCATTCTCGACGCAATATTGGGAACCTGAAGTCAAGAACAAAACAGCGAAACCCACAAAGACCACACAGGCATCCGAGACAGCAATGAAGATGCCTCCTCCTCCCACGCCGTCGAATGCATTTGCCGCACTGACTGGCGGCAGCAATAGTGGTAGTGCTCTTAAACTGGTCAAGTCCGAGCTTCTAGATGACGTGAAGAGAGCTATTTTGGAGAATAAAGCTCTTTCCAAGGTTGGAATTATTGACTTTATTTATCATCAATTCCGAGACGGCGCGTCTCGTGTTGAGGTGAAGAATACAGTTGAGTTGGTGGCAGAGAAAACAGGCAAGGGGCGCACCAAAGAGTGGTCTTTGAAGAGCGGGCATGAGATTGCCTCATGAATATTGGAAGAGTCGAAGCAGCATGATTTATTTCAGTTTATTTTGGGTGAATATTAGCGTCGGAGCATACGGTTCTGCATGGGATTGCTTCATGATATTCGTTGAAACGCAAAAAAAGGAGGTTGATGCACAATTTAGCAAGCATCAGGGACAGATGTCACGGTATCTGAGACTATGAAGGAAGACTCAGAGTAGATATCCTCATGCTTTTCAAGTTAGTGAAGAGAATACCAATCAATTTTATAGAAATTAATGCATGCCTTTGAGGAATTAATGTAAATGGTCGACTATTTTTAGGAATTACCTAGATTATAAGGCGAATGTCATTTTAGAAGTCCCGCGATGACGGAGTTGGCGGGTCCACCAGCCTGCCTGTGCTTAGGTTATGTTGGTGTCGTTCAAGACCTGGGGGAACGCGCCCCTGAAGATTTCCAGGGCTCCACGAATAGAAGGAGACGTGTTTCTGGAACCTCATATGCTTCACAACCAAAACATGAACAGCTTGCCAACTTATTCTGCGTATTGATTGCAAAGGTCGACGCTTCATTTTGATAAACAGCCTATCTTCTTCAATCAATTGGTGGCGCTCAATCGCTAAACTATACTGCTGCCTTGGTCTTAGACACAAGACGATTACGCACCTCGCCTCTTGCGCCTCGGAACCTTTAAGCTCTCGAGCTATCCCACCACATTCCTCCAAAACACACGCGATGATAAACCGATCATAACAACATTCTCGCTCGTTCTCATTATTTCAACATACTTTCCTGTCATTGGCAGCGCGACATGTGCGCTCGCCCAGCATGGAGGATCCATGGGGTTCTCCTTGGACCAACGACTCACCCCCGAAGATAGATCTTCCCGCGCCGCCGCCGAATGCGCACTTCACTGCGGACCACTCGGGCAGCTCGCAGCGTGTCTCACCTGCTCTCGCACCATGGAACGACGACGATGACGCCTGGGGCGGCTGGGCTGAGGCGGGTAAGGATGGCAGTCCTCGATGGGGAAGAAGTCCTGGATTGAGGCCTATCGGGGGGAGTCCTTCTGGTTCGAGGTTACCGTCGCCGGCACCGGATCCGTGGGGTCGACCGCCGACGTTTGATACTGCGCGTTCGAAGAGAGATGATAACGGAGATTCTGCAATTAGTCTCGGTGAAGGACTGCGGCCGATTATAGGGCGGGTTGCGACGAGGTCGCCATCTCCTGCGCGCTCATTCAAGGAAAATGCGGCGGATATATGGCAGCAACCAGATCCGGTGCTTTCGAACAGGAGCGTTACTCCTTTGCCGAGCGAGGGTGAGGGACGACCGGGTTCGCCAGATGGGGCGCCTAGGCCTGCTTTACAACCTGAGACGAAACCATTTCCTCTACGACAACCGTCCAACAAAGTTTCAGAATTAGTGGAATTGTTTGATGATATTTCCAAGAGGAATCACAGTGCCTCACCCGTTGATCCGTCTATGCGAAAGGTTTCGGGAAGTGCATCTTCGGTTGGGGATGTCACACCTGAGCCAAGAGCGAATGGATTTGAAGAGCCTAAGGAAGATTTACAAACAAAAGATGATAACGAAATGGAGCTAGAAGATGATATGAAAACAGAAGAAAAGCCTGAGCACAAATTGGCTGAACTAGAGGCGGAGGATTCGGAATCTGAGCATGAGCCAGAACCAGAGTCAGAAGCCAAACCTGAAAGTGCTCCTCAAGAACTGCCAAAGGAAGGAAATAAAAAGGTGGAAGGCGAGACGAAGGAGTTTGTCAAGGAAGAACGAGGCCTGACAGAATTGGCTTCATGGTCGGATTTTGAATCGTCTACTCAAGATGCTCCTCAGAAGGAGACTCAGGGGCCCGAACCGAAAGTCCAGAAGGACCAACCACATGTGATGGAAACTTCGACAGAGGAAAAGGCACCTGTGGAGCCGTCGCCAGTACGGCCAAAGCCACCTTCAGAGCCTTTCTCAATTGATATGTCAAAGCTCGATGCCCTTTTCCCCTCAGTCGACACCTCCTTTCCATCCCCAGAGCCAGTCCCTGATGTCGTCATTGACAACAGCTTCACTGCTATATCTGAGCGTAAGGCTTGGTATCTCATGTCAAGACCTGGGTCGATGCGGAAACACAACATGGGAGACGATGAAAACTATGTGCGTGTTGGATGGAACAACTCTCATGTACGTGAGCAGTCTATAAGAATTGTGAGACGATGGATGGAGGAAGACTCTATTACCGGACGTGTGGTTCTTGGCCGAAGAGGTGGTGCTGCTGGTGCGAAGATTTTCAACTGGGATTCCTCAGCACCATCGACCGAGATTTCAATCTCAGAACTGCTCGCGCGCAAGAACCATTCGAGACAGGCCTCAGCTGCCTCTAAGGGCACAGTGGCATCGCCTACGGCGGCATCATTCGGATGGGGCCATGCTCCGATTCCTTCGCCCACTGCTGCTGCTGCTGCACCATCATCTGCGCCTCGCACTTCCAATGTCAGCGAGCCTGAATCGGCTTCGACTGCTGAACCGTCACCTGCTGAGGCTACTAAGACATCCCCCGCCTCAAAGATGAGACCGCCGCCTCTTGATTCCCATGCAAAACCGCGTATCACCGAGGAGCCTCCTTCCCCTATCAAGCCAATACCACTAGAACCCACCAACCGACCTATGTCCATATCACAACCTCTGCCCTTCCCGTCATCTCCCACAATTTCTGAACCTCAGTCTCCCATCAACACTACTGCCCTCTTATCAACCAACCGACCCGTATTAATCTCACAAGCACCAAGATCCCCCCTTGCACAACCACCAACAAATGCAGGATGGGATGATGACGAAGAAGATGATGATTGGGGAGATATGGTTTCGTCACCCACAGTTGAGACAAATGGCGGGTTTGCCTCTATGAATGCAATTGTGGATGCAGAAAGAGCCAAAGACAAAGAAAACACTGGAAAATCCTTGATTGCAGGCCAATCTCCAATGGTAGAGTCTTTCAAGGATGAGCCCGAGGCGGATTCGCAATCCAATGGCCGCCTTTCCATGGATACTTTGGTAGTACCATCGCAAGATCTTGCGCCGAACAATTTTCGATTAACGAGAAACCACTGGAATAACCCGCGATTGTTGCAAGATGCGGCCTTGGGCCATTCTCGATCCGCGACTGTCGACCTTCTCACTTCACCTAGGAAGGTGCCAATGCCTAGTCACTCACGATCGACAACAATCGATTTGGGAAACCCGCGCTCGCCTCTGAATGGGTTTGCACCTGCAAACGTGACCCTCAATGAGGCGAAATATTCGGTTGAACAAACAAATAAAGTCAACAGCTGGGACTCTTGGGGTTTAGGACTGATTGATGACTCCAACAGACCAGTCAGTCCAGAAAAGGCCAGCCCGTTCACAAACGAAACATTGCAAACATCAACAACATTAACAACACCCCTTGACACACTGAAGGGCAACTCTACACCCAAGAAGCCACGGCCTATGTCACTGCCTGTTCCTCCCCGACCACAGACAATTATAGAGTCTTCACAAGACGACGAAATTGTCGCAAATATCCTCCAAGATCTTCCAGATCTCTCTTACATGTTACGATAAATGCGAAGCAGATATGATGAGGAGTAAGAGATGGGAAAAGGGTACATGGATGGATGATGGGTCGTAAACATAGCAGAGGGGAGTGCTTGGAGTAAAGAGAGAATTGCTTTTTCTATGGTATATGTATATTAATCATTGATTTGGCGTTTGCCCTTGTTAAGGATTGAATAGCATCGGTATTATATAGTATGGTTTGAACAACAAGTATAGAATATATGAAATCCCCACGATCTTGGCCTGACTTTGCCTTTTTGACAATCAAGATTGGCAAGCTTGTCCATTTGAAATCTGGACGAGACGTAAAGAAGAGGAACTGTAACTATGAATAGCCCTCCTGCACCTGATTCTCATTTATCCTCAGCTCTTCTATATCCTGTTCCTGTGCCATTATTTATACTCTATCTCGCCTATTTTGTCCGGCCACAAAGATCCATACATGAGCAAACGCAGAGCCTTTGTCCTGCAGGTGTCCCGTCACTGGAATCAGTTACCATGAATATTACTCGGAAGCATGTACATAACGAGGGCGTAGGGGTTTACTGGCAGCAACTGCGGTTCATTATAGTCACGTAACGTGGCGTTGGTTTAGCCGACGGATAGCCCCATGACATATATCGATTGATTCTCAGACACAGTCACACTTGCCTCGCTCTGAGCTAAGAAGTCATGATAGGTAAATTTCAAAGAGCGACCTTATTTTCACAATCATCTAGGGTTATACCCGGGTTCAATGAATACCATTTCATTTCTAGAAGTACAATGCAGTCCATCCACCATTCAACCTATATATCCCCGCTTATTCCACGCCATACCAGCTCCTCGAATGCCGTAAGATCGGCGATGAATTTGATAAGATCCATCAGTGGTGCTGGATGTATGAAGAAGCGTCAGACTAGGATCCTCTAAAATCAGCAGGGTTTCAAAAGCATTTCAATCACGCTAACTCACATCTCACAAGATAGTCGACGGCTAATAACGTGTAGCAGTATGAGGAGGAAAGGTATCATAAGAAAATCGAGGGACTGTTATCAATTAGCGTAAGTTACTTGCAAAGGTCATAAAGATAATTACTTACCGTTGTTCTCGGTGATAGCTAGAGGAAGAGAGAGCGTCTGCTGACTTTAGCCAGCAGACGCTCGCTGTTCTTGCATTCGCTATTTCATCCCTGGAGAGACTCAGTCGACTCGCGATCATCTGATTCTCCTGCTCCCGATTCTCCTGCATCCGCCTTGTCCATCAATTCGAGAAACTTGACGTAGGATTGGCAAAGCTCCTTGGCCTTTGGGAGGGCGAGTTCAGGCTCTTTGATAATAGGGTTTCGATGTTCGCGGCCAAGTGCAGCGAAAATGATGGTGCCATGTTCGGCAAAGTGCTTGATTCGACGTCTTGCCTCGTTGATAATACAAAGGTGGTTGTGTTCTTTGTAGTCCCTCTGCAAGCATTTGTCATAGTTCTCGGTAGCCATAAGCCTAGCCGCGCCAACTCCGCCAGGGACCGTGACGGTGACGATAGATGAGCTGACAAAACCCCCCTTGATGTCTTTCCAAATGAACTCTATTTCGTCTCCGTGGGTCTTGGTCGTCAGGCCAAGGAACACTTTGCTGTCTCGTCTGCGCCAGCGAGGTGCCACCCATTCAGGGTCCTCCTTGGGGGGTGGATGATCGCAGGAAAGGAAACCTACTTCGACGTTGGAGTCGGAAAACGTTCGAGGTCGAATTTCTCGATCGTGGTTCACCCGATGGGCAGAGTTCCAGTCCAAGAAGACCTCCTCCATGAAACGTTTCCATGCGGCCTTGGTGACTGCAGGGCGTTTGGCGCCATACAAAACTGTGCGCTCGAGGTGAAATAGTGAAACGAGTTTGGAAAGTTCATGCTTGGACAAACTTTTCTGGCTGCAGATGAGGGTGTTAGGGGGGCGTGACTCTCGAGTGATTGCACCCTGGATGATTGCAAGCACAGTGGTTTCGACGTGGTCGTCGGCACCCATCTTTGCAAGTTTAATACCTTGTGGTATGAAGAGAAGAAGAGAAGAAGAGAAGAAGAGAAAGAGAGAAAGAAAGAAAGAGAAGAGGAGATCAGAGCAAGAGAAGGATATTCAAGGGCCCACTCTTTATTCATTCAGATGCATTTCTGTGTTTATATGGCATTGCCAGTTGCTGCCAGTTGCTGCCAGTTGCTGCCAGCTGGCAACCATCTGTCAGTTAGGTATCCATATAGGCAAGTCAGGGCGGCCCCGAGGTCTATCGGCGAGCCAGCCCGTAGTCCACCCCTAGTTAAGCCTCTAGAGTACCACGGGTGCGCCCCTCGTCAGTCCGTGTATTTGCCTGCCTACCTAGGTACTGACAAGAATCAACACCCTGCCGCCACAGGATGCATGTGAACCAGTTTCTTATAGAGCGAGTATACTGCTCTCAGAATTCAGTAGTAATAATAAATCTATAACTTATTCCTTTTCCTCATTTGTTGCTTAGCATATTACGATTTAGAACTACTGTTTGACTTATAGCTCTGCCTACTTCTCAGCTTCGTGTTTTTGTGCAATATACTCAGTGATGGCCCACTCCCCCCTCTTCATTCGATTATTTCTTCATGTACATGTCGGCGGTTGGCATTGCTAGTTGCTGCTAGCTGCTAGCTCCCAGACCCAAAAGCCTGAATCGGCTGGCCCCAGGCTCGAAAGGTGCACGACATATGAAATATAATGGTCCATCGTGGAAGTATAAAGTATAGTACTCGACAGTAATTCATTGTCCTTAACTCGTCTATCTCGTGCACATCCAATCTAAAGTAGCCATTATCTATACCACAATATGCCAGTAGGTAAGTATATTTAACAAAAAGTCCAAAGTCCAAACGCCTCCTCTACTGCCGTCTTTAATGCCACTCCGCATCAATCTTCTCCCAGTTGTCAAGGAAGCTCTTGAAGAACTTGACGCCCAGACCAGGGTCCAGTGAGCCAGTAGTTGCGCGGATAGAGTGCATGCTGAGCTGGGGAAGTCCAACATCGGCGGCTCGGACACCCATCATACTCGACAGAGCAGGGCCAATGGTACCACCACTGCGACTGTCGTTTCGAATCTGGAAGGTCTGAGTTCGGCAGCCGCCTAGTTCACCCGCGCGCTGCATGATTGCAGTTGAGATGCTGTCTGTGGTCATATGGCCATTTGAGTCGTTTGCAATGACCACACCAACATTTAGCTCGGGAACATGTTCTCCGAGGTATTTCTCGAGGAAATTAGGGTTTCCAGAATGAGTTACGTCTGAAGAGCAGAAGAAAGAAGAAGAGTATGTTCTTCCTTTGAGTTCTGGCCCATACGTGTCGGGGTTGAGAGCTTCAACAGTGCGCTCAATGACAGAGGGGAGAAAGTTACCCCGGGCACCCTGACGAAGGAGAGAGCCGATTTCTTCATCATCGAAGAGAGCAACAAGCTTAATGACACCGTCGTCACTGCTGTCGTTGGAGGCAAGGAGGGCAGTGAGGGCTGACCATGAGCATAGCTTATCGTCTATCCTACCAGCAAAGATAAACTCTCTATCCATTCCACCGGTTGCAGCCGGCTGAGAGTCATAAAGTTCAAGCTCCCAGTTGATGATTGAGCTGTAGGACTGAATCTTGAGCTCATTGGCAATAAGCTCAACCAGTCTTGGGGGTTGGGTGTTGACGAAAGAACCAGTAGGTCCCAGAGCTTCAGCAGCGGTACGTCGTTGACAACTCTCGAGGCCAATGATAGGGACTGCTTGAGTCTCCTTGTTGTTCTCTCCCATCATACCAACTCCAAAGTGGGGTGCAAGGGTGGGAATCCTGGCGATAGGCCAGTCCAGCTTGACAAGCTTGGTAGTGGTCTTGCCGGACTCTTCATCCCTGACAACAACTCTGCCACCAATGCTGAGATCGCGGTCCCACCATGTGGCGTTGAGAGCTCCAGCGTAAGGCGCAACGCCCAGCTGAATAAATCCAGCCTTGACAGGCTTTGTGCTGACAGGCTTGAGCTTAGCGGTAAGGGCGTCAATATGGCCGCCAATCATAGCAACACCATTGCCGGATTGGTACGCCTTGCCAACCTTGAAAGCGATGAGAGAGCTGCCGTTTCGTGTAACCCAATACTTTCCACCCGGTTGGATCTTACCCGCCCAACTGTCACGCGGAGAGAGCTTGTTATTGTCAGCTTTATCTCATCATGACCGGAAGCTCTTGTTTACTCACATGCTCGTAACCAAGCGCCTTGAGCTTCTTCTCAAAGTAGTCGACGGTGTGAAAAATGGTAGGGTTCTCTTGAAGGAAGTCGCAGAAAGGTTTGGTGAAAGCCTCGGGCTCAAGCTTCTCGACCTGGCAAAGGCGACAAACCTGACCAGCCTCCAGGTGCCAATTGACCTGACCGACCTCCTCAGGCGCAAGCTTGGAGATACAAGATGCGCAGGCGCGGTTATCTCTTGTATCGCGACCCTTCATATCAGACAGGATGAAACTCTTGGAGCTTTCCTTGTTCTGGGCCGATCCAGGCGCAGGCGCATTGTTATTGTTGAGCATAGCTGACGACTGTAGTGCTTGTTGGCGCAAACTGAGCGATGAAGCACGGGCACTCAACATTGCAGGCGTAACCTGAGTCATTGCGAATGATGAAGCTATGGGCGAGGTGGAGGACAAGAAACAAAGTGCTTAAATAGTTCAAAGACAGAGTCGGTGAGAGAATAAAGATGATGGAAGCTCGGTTGCCTGTTTTGTTTACGAGGTTGAGCTAGGTAACATACCTAGTACAACATGACGATCTCGGAGGTCACCCGGTCAGTGCGATAAGATAAGAGGTTGTACGTGACCTTTATTATGAACCAAGCCTCAGGGTATCAGAAAAATTGGCCGCTGTAAGCCTAAAAAACGAAATTAGTGGACCCCTTTATGCTCTTTAGACTATAGCTCTTAGACTATTTATTTTTGTAACCTAAGATTTAGGAAGTCATCTTTTCTGCTACCGTCAGGGTATGGCAGACTAACCAGTAATGTTCTTACATTTCGGTTCTCAACTGTCCGAACCGACCTAGTCGTGTCAACTATTCCCCCCTCAAAATACATAGTCCATACAAACGAAAAGGGCGTAGGCATCAATACTCGTGACCCCCATTTCTTCATCGATGTTATTCTCTTTAAAAGTTTTGATAATAGTTCGGCTACGCGTTTCACAGGTGACTACCTCAATCCGCGATACTGATTCTTTCAGAAATGTCAGCAACTTGGACAATCCTCATTTGTAGGGACTTGGCTTACTAAATGCGACAACGTAAAGATACATGGCGCGAATACCCCGTGTAGGCATTCTGATCTTCAGTTTTCTTAGCTTAGCTCAGGTCGCTGTACCAGGTAATCTCGTAGGACGCGGACTTCCTCATATCGGGCGAGGAAACGCTCTGAGGGGAGTTCAAGTATCTCCAGGGCGGCTCTGTCTTCATCGTCAACGCCAAGCTGTGCAGCACTCCCTGCTCTTGCCCACTTGACTATTCGTCGTCTCGCGGCGTGGACAATCTGGTCAATGTTGTGCTCGCAAATGCGCTTCATCTCTTTATGGTCTTGATGATCTAGAACGTTCTTCTTAGCCTGTTCAATGTTGAGTCCATGGTGGAGCGTCACATCGCGAGCTCTGAAACTATTCCCGTCCTTATCGTGATACTTCCAATCGATCTCGCCCGCTCCAAGGTCGAGAGTGAGGAATATCGGTATTGTTTGTTTGAGCGTTTTGGACCCTCTGCACTCATCATCTGATCGACTGGATGGGGCATCCTTTTCGTAATGGCCGATTTCAAGATAAGCGTCGGAGCTACGTGCGGAACGAAGAGTTACTGGGCTGCAGCTTTTGCTATTGGTGTCCCATGATCTGCGGAAGATGGCCTGGTAGAATTGCTGGTATGTTTTGGTTGCTGAGTGGAAGGCATTTCTGGTTCTCTGTACGTCTTCGTATTGTTTGAGTAGATCTAGGAGTCGCATCTTCTCCCCGCGGGTTAGGGATTCTTTGGGAATAACCTTCTTGGGAAGGCGATCCTCCGCTACATCTTTATCCTCTTGGACATTTTCGAATGAAACTCCTAGATCAGGTCGGAGTGAAATGTCGTCATCGCTATTCCTAGGGCAAGGCCCCGGTTGCAGATGAATTGGCTCGGACTCTTCTGGAGGGCGCTGAGGCTCGGGAGAGTGCTCAGTGGTCATGCCATCGACAATGGTAGGATTTTGACGAGCCTGCTGTTGATCCGGAGAAGTGCCATGCTCATCATGGGGTGTAGCCTGTTGCGGGACTGGGAGATGAGGCCGCAGAAACTGAAAGTCAGGCTGGGGAAAAGGGTAAATATATCCTGCCTGACGGAAATGATGGTATCCAAGCTGCGGCTGATGATACGGGTTGTACTGTGGGGCATATGGCGTCCCAGGGCCGTAAGCATAAGGATATGGAAACTGTGCGAAAGCTGGAAGGTGAAGCTGTCGAGGAGCCTGGTGATGGCAGCTGTTGGAACTTTGAGGCGCTCCTTCGTGAGCTTCAGCTGCACCGACTTCGTTGGGTGGTCCCGGGGGTATAGGGGAGGTATTTGAGGACATTGCGCCGTTTGGATATTTGATGGCCAGCTTCAGTTCTCCGGAGAACAAATAAAGACTGAGGGATATGTAGGCTGTGATTCAATGTTACTTTGGTGGGCAGGCGATTTAGGCAGTAACGCAAGGTCTAGCCTCTATTGCTCTCATGGATGATAGTCCATAGCACCTGCACACTTGTAGTAAGTAACACTAGGTAATATCAAATATTAGATACCCAGGTACCAGGCAACCTTTGAAAAATATTGGTCATCTCTACCTTACCTAGTACTGCTAAAGATCATAGGGTATCTAGGTAGTTTTTGGTAGTGTAAGCCTGTAAATATAGTAGCCATCAATCATCACTCATCCATATCTCGACCGATGTCTTTAAGTTACATTAATAGTCTAGTATAGAGACATCACTGTTATGTAATCAATGTAAAATTACACACGGTTTAAAGGTATGAAACAATCTAACCCGTGCTCTCACGTTTGTATTCGCTTTGATTATGGCCTACTAAGTGGCCAACCGCCGTGACAGTGACTGGCACTTGGCATCTAACATGTCTCTACCCGTGTTTGACGCTGTTTACTAAATCCTTCCCCGCCTACCTACTTAGTACCTAGGCACCTATTCACAAAGTTCATCTCGTGCGTTATTGAAGCAGTCCTGCTCCCTCACAATTCCTTCACTCCCCTCCCACACATCGATCTCCTCAAGGAAGTGACTTTCGCGTCCGATAGGTAAGCTCAACGTCCCATTAATGATCTTACCAATAATTCTCTTTCTAATTGCTTTGCCTCGTTTATGATTTTAGACCTCCTTAGGTGCTTTATCTAAGGATCTTGTGTACCTATTTTGTCATGGCGCAAAACAATCGAGTCCGTGAGCAGATAGAGCTTGCCATGGCCGGTCTCTTGCTCCGCACGCCAGCCGCCATTTCACGCCTTCCAGGTGATATCATCAACAGCGAGGAGATGCTCAATACGCAAGAGCTGTCCATGTTCATAGATCTTTCCCGACTCGAGAACCAGGTGGAACATCGTGATGCAAACCTCGTACCTACAATCTCCGACTGGCGAAGATTCTGGAGGCTGGTGTTCCGACGATGGAACACGACTCATCCAGACAACGAAAGTCCCATTTTCGTCGGTGATCTTTCTTCTGAAACCGCTGTCAAAGCTGGTGCTTTGACGTGCAATCACCCACCCAACAAGGCCTACCCTGGGCCACAGCCAAAATGGCGACAAGAGGGAGCTGATGTTTTCCTCGGCGTCTCCATTCCCCAGTGGCAGGGCTGGCTGGATCTTCTATGGAAAGACTCCAAGGGGAAGCCAGTCAAGCCATCGATTGTCAAGCTCGATATGGATCTTTGCGAATGCCTCGACCTTGCTATCTCACGATACGATCGCTGTGTCCAGGACCGTGTTGAAAAGTACAATGAGGATTGCATAATTGCTACTGCTCGTCGACGCCTTGTACACTTCGCCAAGGTGGGCACTGGCCGTGAGCCACGCATTCTCTCTGGAGATGAAGCACCCATTTTGATGCCTGTTGTGCTTGCTGGAGACCGTGCCGACAACATGGCCAACACATTCGCGAACCTGAAGGGTTTGCGAGACCTGCGGGCCAACTATTAGGGTGTTGAGCCGCGTTTTTGGTGGACATGAGACATTAAAAGGGCCTCCAAACGGGGAGAATTGTCAAATAAAGAGATGCGGGTCTTTTACGGACAGCACCGGTGCTTCTTTCAGCATGAAAGATGTAAGTTCCCGCCTCCGTTGGTGGACTGGGCACTAATGTACAGACAGCAACAACAGATTCAATCTCGAGATCTCTGGCCTCTTATATGAGCAAAGAAGTCTGCCACCGAGGGATAGTTACGAAGTGCCGACATTGATTTGATCAAGCGGGCGTGAAATACATGAAAAACAAAGTTGAAGAAATCGCCTCAACCTCATCCACAAAAGTTATTTTGATCTGGAGTGGGACTGGTAACAAAACTGTATCTGGCATTCTTATACAGAGCACATAATACAAGTCTATAAATAAATGCAGTATTACTCTTGGTTTCGTGATTTGGTCATAGTAAACTTATATTGCCGATTACTGCCTCTCCTGCTGTACATAGGCTCACAATTCTATGAGAGAGAGCTTGTATCAAACTATAAAGACCAATCTCGGTCATGTGCAATAGTTAATCGCCGCACCCAACTGAGTCAGAAGTAGATTGAACTTTGATATTAATTTTTCTGCGAAGTATATAACTGATCTGTGTTTTTATTCCTCCTCCTCTCTTACCTCATTCGCTTACATTCTAAACACCAATCGCTAGTCTCGCAATACGCCTTCAACCACTTCATCAACATGCTAGGGACTCCGCAGAATCTTTGGCCTGGGGCTACACAGTCGCCGGCACAAGCCTGTACGAACGTTTTCTGCGACACGGCGCAGAAGGCTATGGAAAAGGGGCGGCGTATCCTAAAAAGGTTTGTGATTTCGGTACTGTCGCTATGATCACTGCTAATACTGGTGTTTAGGCTCGAAGGGAAATCGGAAGAGTCCGCTCCAAAGGCCCCCGAGTTTTCATATTACAAACTACTCAGCCTACCAGGGCGCAATAGCTCGCTCTGAAGAGGTGTCTATAGAACGGATTATATGAAGAAGAACAGACGAAAAGGGGCTCATATCTAAGTCAGATAGGACTTCGCCTGGCCGAGGAGAACCGAGTCAACATCATGCATGCATGGCCTTTCGTACTGTTGTATCCAGGGGTAAATGCAGCTTCATTGCTTCGAAGCAAAGATAGCTGGGAAGGAATCACTATCGAGAATGGCGAGGAAGAGGAGGTCGGTTGATGGGTTTCTACGGCCGTCAGAAATGCCTAGGTGGACACCAGTTGACAAAGCTAGCAAAGATGATCACTGATCGGATTCATTTGGTAATCATCTCATTGTTATAGCATGCCTATCTAAGATCTCAGTAGAGCTTGTCGGGCCGTCATTGATCTGAACACTATCATGAGCAAGATGCACCAAGTGTTTTGGCATCCACGAACGATCCCCGAACCATTCGTTGTAGTTGTTGTTGAAAGTGTTTTTACCAATACCTTGTCCTGCGTTAGTTTCTTATCGACGGGCGTGCTGAAAATTTGTCTCGTTCACGGAGTGAAGGTTGCTTTCGTGACAATACTCGAAAAGGGCTTCGCATAATCAACCCCAGATGCAAAACTGACATTTTGATCATTCGCTAAACTACTTGTCAAGATATAAATGACGGGCTCCTTTACTAGGATTCTTACGCTCTCATGCTTCCAACAGCCAGCCAATCTTCTGATCGCCATAGCTGAGTTGAATGCTGACCAAGTCAAGCTTCCACAACTGGCTGTTCTTCGTCATCTCTCTTTCGTTTTCCGGACAAGGGGAGGTCTTGGCTCCAGACACTAACTTGGATGCGGCCGCCCTCTATCCTCTTCTTGACGAGAGATCTTACTAATTCTTTGAAGTTTTTCCGACTTGTCCAAGAGGCAAATATTGCATCGAAAAAGCGCCGACGATGATCTGAGGTGATCACAAGTTGGCTGACCAAGGCCTTCTTATTGTCGACTATCTGTATCCATTTGCGCAGATGATTTCGTAGTCCATGACGCTCAGTAGCAGTCAATTGAGAAGGTTCGTCAATGGCGGTGGAGGGAGGGCGTGCGGTGGTAACATTGGAGTCATCGATGAAATCTTGTATACTGGTGCCAGTAATAGGTTGGTCGCCAACAACGGAAGAGCAGGGTCTGCCATTGAAATAGTAAAAGTAAGATGAGCGAAAACTGTCTTAATATTAATTAGTATGGATATATAGTACCAGTTATAGAAGATAATACTGACAGAGGAGATGAGATATAAGGAGATGAGATATGAGGAGATGAGATGTGATGAGATGAGATATGATCAGGGAATCAGTAAAATTCCAAGCTATTATGCTATTAGTAAATATGCTTGATGTTGTATGCTAAGTAGGTAAAGATCTTACCGCGAAATCTATAGGATCACGAGAGAGAGGCTATAGGATAGAACGTTGTATGCATTTCAGATAAAGAGAATGTGTGAGAGGGAGGTTGTAGGATGGAAGTTGTATGCATTTGAGATAAAGAGAATGTGCGAGAGGGAGGTTGTAGGATACCTAGAAAGATGTGCGCGATAGAGAGTTAAATTCCGCGTAAGGTGCCCGCAGGAGGATATTTCTGGCCTTATCGTGGCAGAGGAAAGGGCAGCTGGCATGCACTGACAGCCGGCCGCCAGCTGTCGGCAACTGGCAATGATGAACTCCCGACATGCACGTGAATAAACAATCAAACGACGAAGGAGGGTGGATATCCTTCTCCTTTCTTTTGTCCGGGGTTCAACTAGAAAACAGGTCACGGTATTAGATACAAGAAGAAATACTCAGGTGTATGACAAGTAGAAGTGACCGAAACAACTTCATATACCTTGGGCATACCTAGTTGATGAGGATAGGGAAGTATGCACATCCTGCCCGACTACTACTAAAGATCACAAAGCCAATATTTCCATGTGATATTTCAAGTCAAGTAGCATTATTCATTAATTAAAACTTTGGCATGAAGGGAAAACATTACATTCTGTGAAATCTCGCTCCCATCTTCCTATATCACTAGTAAGTCAAGCACCGAAGCTTCCAAAAAGGGGGTTAGAATATTCAGGACTACGCAGACATCCAACCACGATTGAACCCAAACAACAAACTGCTTACTCATTGCAGCTTTCACTAGGACGTTTTATTTGGAGCGAAGCTGTTTCGAAGACTAGACTTTTAGTAGTTCACAGTAAATAATACATGTCGAAAATGTCCCGGAAATAACCAAACCCATCTGCACGGTGGAGGGTCTGGGTCAAGTAGATCGAGACCAACAAACTCGCAAGGATATAGAATCTCTTCAAGACTATTCAATATATATGATAGATTGAGAGCTGAACGTGTTATTCTTTTTAGCTACAGGATTGTCCTGTAACCCGAAACTCTGGTTATCGTTAACCAATCCCCTGATCCTGCCATCCTGCGCTGGTGTGCCTCGCCGTTTGCTAACACGATGGAATACTTACAGTCTAGAAGGTTTTCAAGGTTTTCCAAGGCTTCAGATGTGAATAGCACAATAGTCCCTCGGCTTGAAGTAAAGTGGTATGGTTGCCGTATTTTACATACAGGGTAAGCCTCTTCCTTCTTAGACATGAATCTCCTCTGGTCCACTTTCACATTCCGCTGGAAGAAATGAGTTGTTATAGACAGAAAGCTCCGATATCCGTCATTTCCCTTTATCCAAGACTAACCAGTCATCCAATATCTTGACTATCTTGCACCACCATCTCGCAGTCGATGTTAGCCGTAAACAAGCGAGGACAAACTACTTATCTAAGTGGCAAAGCAAACTGACTCAAGCCAAAAGCCTCTCTTCCGTTTTGGTACAGCAAGCCTATTACTCTTGTCCAAAAAGGATGTGCCACTAACGAATCAACAAAGGGTTTGGTGGAGTTTGAGTTTATGTGCCTGGCAGCACCTGATGGTTGACTTTTACCGACACAAATCCACTCATTACCTCCACTGCTTGTTTTGTCCCCCGCGATTGCCGGACAAGAAAATCGCCGAGAGAATTAGATGCAATTGTCATTGTTTAGCCTGTGGAGTATCCAGCTGCTTGGCAAAGTCTAGATCCGGTTGTAAGTGCAGTTTGTACAACCCACATTTCGCCTCACCGCTGGATTTCTCAATACGGGAGATTCACGATGCATGCATGGAAAAAGTTGAGACATACAGATAATTTGTTGTACAGTATTAAGGCTATTAATGCGAATGCTAATTATAGAGGCTATCCAAAAGCAATCATTACCCATTCATCATTATTAATTCCATCTCGTTGTTTCCTTTGAATTGAAAAGTCTCATTCTAAGGGCTGTACTTCTTCCACTCGATCTTGGAGACGTCCTTGTAGCACTTGGAGTCGAGGGCGTACTTGTGGCTCGAGTACGATCCCTTGGGGAGAGCCTCCAGCTCGTCGCACTGGGGCACAAGACGAATGGGCGCACAACCTTTGGGGATGTTGCGCTGAATCTTGTCGTTCTTGTCGATAGTGATGCGTGCTTGCTCAATAACCACAAACTTCTTTCCACGGTAGTACTCTATGCTCTTATTGCAAGCAACAAAGGTCTCGGGCAATAAGTAGGTGTAGGGGTCTTCAGGCTGGTTCAATTGGACACCAGCAGTACCAGGCTCGAAGTTGAGCGTAGCACCGAACAAATTCTTGTTCTTCTTATCGGCGACGAGACCAATACCGTTGGGAGTCAGGGGAGTGCCACCATCGCTGATGACGGTGGCCTCGCCGTTTTGACGCTCCTCCTTTGTGCCGTTCTGGTAGAAGATGCGGCCGTCCTTCTCGCTGATACCGAGAAGGGCGAGGCCGGCTCCGGTGTGGATGCCAGTGAGCTCGAAGTTTTGGATGGGAGGATCAAAGTCTAGGGAGGGATCTGTGACGTTGACGACAAGCTTAAAGCCCTTTGATGTCGAGCGTGATGGGTATTTGGGGTCCTTGACGATGTGAGGCTGGACCGGTGATGCCGCTGCAAGGCCGATAAGGCTGAGGAGGAAGGTTGATGTGAGCATGGCTTGTGTGTTGTTCGAGATGTAGAGCGAGGGTGGAAAAGTCAAGATAGAAGAGGGTTTGTTCGAGGGAGGACAAGCAAGAGTAAAAGGACGATTTTTGAAGACTGTTGAGTAGAGTTTGAGGGTTGATAATACAAAAAAACCAAGAAACAAAAGTGAGGGGGACCGTATCGGTTCTTAAATGCCACCTCAAAAGATCGCCCTCAGCTGGTCGGTCGATGTAACGATGAAGTTTCTCTCGTGGCCTTGGCTGGCCGATCAAGGTGGCTGGCTAGCATGGGATGGCCTCAGGGTATCAGAAAAATTGGCCACTGGAAGCCTAAGAGACACAATTAGTGGGCCACTTTATGCTCCTTAGCCCATAGTTCTTAGACTATTTATTTTTGTAACCTAAGACTTAGGAGGTCGTTTTTTCTGCTACCCACTAGGATGGAGGTGGATCCTCCGTGAGCCGAGAGACTAGAGGCCCGCAACAGTGGATCTCCCAGAGGCTCTGGCGAGTTTAGCGAATGGATACAGGGATCGCCGGTGCGGGGAGTCCCCTGTGGACCGCTGCACGGCCAAGTCGGGGCCCTGAGGGCTTGGCTCAATACGAGGGTGTTGCCGTGATTATTTCGTCATTGGATGATTTTCTTCATGTCGGCCGATACCGCTTCAGTAGCTGCAATCAACAAGAGAGAATTCATGACGACTGACGATGTTTTTATCTCTATCACCAACTTATATGATCCATCATATATGCCCATCGTATCTACTTGTTCTATGGATACTTTACTTCCAATCATCAAATGAATATCGCATGATGAGATCCAGTATTCCTGACGTCAAGAAATTATGATGCTCGTTTCGAAACATGACGAAAGTCCACCACAAATCCGGGGATCCCAGCAATTGACGATCCTATATCTGAGTAGTAGGTATCCATAATTAGCCTCAATTTTTTTGTCTCTCAGCTTACTGCAAGACAGAAATGAAATGCCAATTGTGTCGTCACATGCCGTGATATCAACCCATTGGTGTCTTTTTCTCGCCGATGAAAACCCAAATCTGTGGATCTGCTGGACTACGGTGGACAAACATGCACAGGCGAGACCGATGCCAAGGAATAGGATACGGATGCTCTTTGTTTGACAAGTGACAGGATCAACAGGAGCGAAATGCACTACTTTCAGCCCCGTATCACACGAAATGGCGGCCTGTTCAGTGGGCATTCCGTTTTGTCATACGTTAAACTCATCGCGTGGCATTGCAGCCGCAGCAGGGGTTGAGGCTCACTTATCCTCAACGCTCCATGACGTTTAACTGTACCATCTCAACAAGACCCTTACGAACATGGCGGTTTCATGTTTTCGGACACGATATCACAGACATCTCTCGCAAGTGTCACTGCGATGATCTTCCGTATGTATCCTCACTTCATTCATTATATCATAAATATGGTTCGCATCTCACTGGGCGGCGATCTACAGCAATCGTCGACAAAAGATCGTAGAAAACATGCATGAGAATGAGACAAAGGCTCGAGCTTTACGTTAGGGCACACTCTGCACAGTCTCAGCCTCAGTCTCGAGGAATTTTGGTGCGCTACCACGCAGCTAAATTGAAGCATAACGTTACATGAGAGATGGCTCAAACACTATCATGATCATATGACGCGGACCAGATCTCTCACGAGTGAGAGGGGCTCATGGTTAGATCAGGTCTATTCTTGATAACCATATTCTCCATCTTTCTTAGTCTAGGGATTTTGCATTGCTCATACTTTCAACGGCGTGGTTCTGCTGTGGGGGCACATCAACAGTCTAGACCTGGTGGAGCTGACGACGTCCTCCATTCTTTGTATTCCACTTGTTATACTTTGGGAAGTTGTTTTACCCCAAATTGTGGCTTTGTAATGACATTGTTGGGGGGGTTATCATAACGTTTGTGAATCGAAAAGACAGGGTATTGAATTTCGGTGTCGGTTGGGAGTCGAAAGAGTGAAGTCTCTTGCTGTAGTCTCGAGTTGATGGTATCGATATCCATTGAGGTTATTATTAGCCTGGGTTGACAGGTGTTGGCTGCAGACTTATTCCAGTTCGTCAGGCACAAGTCTAATTGATTGACTCTCATCTCCAACAACCACTCAGGGCACTTTCAGTTGGAGCACACCCAAAATACCCTTTTGAGTTATCTCCAAGTCATCGTCTGTTTCTCTATTTGGTTCATATGAAGCAGTCTAAGTCAAACCTCCCGTAGCTCCGAGCCTGCATGCAACCAACCCTCCTCATAAGCCAATTGCACTCAGCTAAGACAGGTAGGCCTCCCCTAGCGGGCATTTTTACACTTTTCAACCAACCGACCAACCATTTGCCCATGATATGACTTTTTGACTTGTGATTGAGGGGTGCCAGGGCTCTCATTGGAACTTGCCGTGCCAAGAGGTTGCAGAAATGCCTTTTCAAAGTGTCATTGCTGGTTATCTTTGCGTTATGGAAAGACTAGAAGGGTGAAACACTTTATTTTTGGAGAATATTATCGCAAAATATAAAGCCAGTTCTCCTCTTCGGTTGACCATTGGCAAACCATCTTCTTTTCAATAACAACAATCTAGTTCATGAGCGAGCATCAATCAGTACCCCAGACTCAGGACGGGTCTACGGAACAGAGTTTCGTAGACTCGGACTATTCATTCAATGGTAAGTGTCCATCTCGAGTCATTATTGGGGCTACTCCACCAGTCGCTTGTACTGATGCTGCACCGACCCGTCTCTAGTCCCCGGAGCTGACTTCGGCGGCTTTTCTTTACCTCTGGTGACATTTCATCAGAATGTGGATCAATGGCTTCATGTGAGCTCTTGGTCTCAAAACGCCGCTTCTCTTGGCTCGATGAGCCAAGAAGGTGTGTTTGGTGCGACTGCGGGTTCCGCACCTTTGTCCTGCGACGGCTTCTCTGAATTTGGTCTTCCTCCGTCAATGATCGGGACGGATTCGCATCTCAACGACATCGATTCTGCTCGGTTTACGTTCTCGAGTCCTTTAGTACCGTGCCTTGATCTTCCTACCGTCTCAGAGGATATTTCCAAAATGGCATCGCCCACTGGTTCACCAGATACCGCAGCCGCTCTATAGAGCGTAGGTTCAGCTTGTGACCAAACGAACGATACCATTCTTGACTCATCATCTGCGGCGCTGGGAAACGACAGACTACCAGCATATTCGTTTGATGTCGTTGCTTCAGATTCCAGTTCATCTCCTGCCGACAACTCTGCCGACAACAACTCAGACATAGCCAGCAATCAGACGTTCAAAGAAGATCCTGCCATTCGTTTGAAAAACAACGAGTTTGTAGAGCATGGTAAATGGCTCTGCATTTGGCCCGAATGCGACAAGTTCTTTAAAGAAAATCGCATGAGGAAGTGAGTTCAACCCCTCCCATCCTCTCCTCTGTTCTTTTTCATCGCTAACCTCGGACCCAAGCAACCATCTTCGAACTCATCTGAAACCTGTTCATTGTTCATGGTATGGCTGTAACTTTCGGGATTCTTGTCAGAAGGATATGCGCCGGCATTTCAGAACGCATCGTTCTCTAAAAACTGTCCAGTGTCGGTTCTGTGGTAAGTGGTTCACTCGGAAATACAATTTGAGTAGACATGAGCGAGAGATGCATGGTGGCAACAAGAGAGTCAGGAAGTGATATCTGATAGTCATCTTTCATCACACTCTTTTCAATATTTATCTTTGTCGGACTATGTTCAATTTAACAACCCATCACGTCAAGCACCATATGGTACTTGTTTACCCAACTTGAACTCACCAATCTTCCAAGTCTACACCGCCGTCAGATTCATCGTCACTGTGTTCATATGTGATATTAACAGATCCATCGCTGAACTCATCTTCGTTCAAGTGTGCCAGCGAAACAGAGTCTATGGGCGTCAGTCTCTTAGTATGTCAAATGCAAATTGAACTCACCCTCTTCATCATCGCCGGATATTTCCTGAGATTCGGAGAGATCAAATGCCGCCATACTCGACGTAATGTTCGTTACAGAGTCCGGATGCCACGGGTTGGGTTGTTGTTGACTAATAATTTGCATCTCCACAGCCTTGCCCAACTCGCTGCTGAGCATTGCCAACACCCGACGCTGATCCAACCAATGCATATTCTCCCTGCCACCGGGCAACTCCACGGGCCTCCAATTAAGGTAGGGCTTTCGATGCGATTCTGGCTCCACGAACATCCCAGGATGATGTCTAAAGTACAACTTGCAACAGAGGCACGCAAGCTTACTACAAGCTATGTATCGATCACCGCCCACGAAGCTACGTCGATTGCGGTGAAAGTCCTCCAGCATTTGGACCTCAGAATGTACGCACAACTGTCCCGAATCCCCGTTGTACATGTTCTTGATCGCCTCTTCAAGATTCATTGGGCCACTCAACCAGGCAACGTAGCTCTGCATGTCCTCAAGTCGGGGATCGTTGGCTGGCAGCATTCTTTTGACTATGGAGTTCAAGTTCGTCAGGCCATCCGCAGGGGGGACCTTTGCTGGGATAGGAGCATCCACTATTCTTATTTCGTATGAATTTAGAAGCGACCCCAGTGGAAGAGAATCTTGAACCAGGTGTGTAGATACGCGCACTCTCTCAGCTAGGCGGCCGACGAAGTGCCTGACGGCCCGAAATGTCTTTGCAATTTCTGGGGGTGCTACACTAAGCTGCTGGCTCAAAGTTCTCAGAGTTGTCATTTGAGGGTCATGTCGAGCATCGTATGCTATCTGACATAGAGCGAGAATATCAGTTTCTGTGCAATATGAGAAGTGAGACAGCCACTCCAACAGTGCATTTGCCCCTAGATTTCTGTTAGTTACCTACATCGGGTTCCTGGGTTGAGTCAGACCTACCAGGCTGTTGAACAATGTCAATATCCAACTTGAGGTACTTCTCACAGTGTCTAGTAGCTCTATGTAAAAGCTTGCACTCTTTTTTTAGCCTTGGTGCAGCAAACTCGGCACATATTTTTGCGAGTTTATTCTCCAAAGCTTTCTGGTCTTTTTCGGTCTCTTTGGGTTCCTTTCTTAGTAATTCGAGTACTTCGGTGAGAAACGATACGACTTTATCATTCGGAGTTGAGTTCGCTGCAATCCAAAACACGGCACTTTTCTCCTTGTCCTCGATAGCCATAGACGTCGTGGTGTCTCCCCCTTTTCTGTAATCGCAGATATAGCTCAAGTTCTTCAAGAATCTACGCCTAGCATCTTGAAGAGTGTCGGGAACATGGGCGTCGACAGCGTGAGGGCCATCTACTCGTTTTAGAACGTGAAAGAGGGCGAGATTCTCAAAGAGCCGTGAGAGTATCTTGTCGTATTTGTCCAGTCGCGGTTTTCCGACACCGACCATGTTGCAGGTTCACCTTTTGAACGTATTGATTGTGATAATAATACTGGGAGCTGTTTGATGAGGGAAAACAGGCTTCTGCCACAAGCCCGAATGATTCACTTTATATATGATGCTGCCTTCTCTATGATTAGGATGCTTAGAGCCGTGTTTGATTCGAGGGTGTAAAGCCTTCCATCCAAGCCCCCCCCCTCATATTTGTGTTGGTCGGCTTCCCGCATTAGAGTAAAAGGCAGAATTGGGCCGACTATAATCCCTACTGAGGTTGTGTTTCCTCAAGATAGTGTGATTCTTGCATGTGACTCTATCAAATAAGATGGGGAAAATATCATTTTAGGTACCTAGGTATCTGATTAACAGTAGTCGTCCATTACCTGCCTACCCACTACTAAAGTAATGTTGCACTGATTTTCAAGTTGAGATGTTATAGGCTAATCACGTTGGACAAAGCCCATCTTTGTAATAGCTTCCAGACGGCAACTCCAAGCGATGATATTTACGTGCTTAACTTCGAGATCGGGCTCTGGATAATTATCAGAGATATAACTGCCATCGGCCCATGCGTGAATGTTTCAACCAAACAATTTACTAGCGTCCCAGACGCTCGGGCAGTTTTTCCATAACTAGGTACTTACTATGATCTGCATTTAGTGGACCAGCCCTCGAAGCGACAGTGAGAGCGTAGGTACCTGGGCCTCAGGGTATCAGAAAAATTGGCCGCTGGAAGCATAAGAGACACAATTAGTGGGCCACTTTATGCTCCTTAGACTATAGCTCTTAGACTATTTATTTTTGTGACCTAAGACTTAGGAGGTCATTTTTTCTGCTACCCACTAAGTAGCAGGTAGGTAACTTTGATTGCTGGAACCCGCCGGGCGACACTCGTCATCGAATTGCGGGGGCAAGCGCCACAGGAACAAAGGGAACTACACAGTACCTACATACAGGTAATCCATCCATTATACCACTCTACCTTAGTACCTACTAACCTGGAAGGTATTGGATGCCTTAAAGATTAGTAGGCGGCTGTTGGCGCTGGACATCCGTATATTAAACGTCTTTTACAATGAAGGTATAAATTAACCACCAAATAATTTCAATAATAATACAAATTGTATTAACCCCAGCAAATTGATTGGTACGAATAAATACAATATTAATGACAGGGATCGCCAGTGATTTCTCAATCGTAATTGTTTATTTTCATCCCTGCGAAAGTCTTCTTCCTTTTTTTTTATGCCTGAAAATTCTCCGGGCGGGAACACCATCCCCAGTACAAGACCTAGGAACCTCCTCAGTGGTCCCCTCATTGCCTTAGCAGGTATCTCAACTTTTTCCCCAGTTCTTTATCCTCGTCTGTCCTTGTTTTATTTTTCTTTATTTCTTCCATTCATCCACCAACTTCGAATCGACTGGTTCTTCTTCCTGTCACTTGCCATGCCTTCGCTCGACGGGCTTCCCAATGAGGTCCTGCATAACATCGCCTCGTTCCTAAACAAGAAATACGATATAGCTGCCCTTTCGCGCGCCAACCGGCACTGGTACGATATCGCAAGCCCGATTCTATGGAAGCGCGAAGCTCGATCCGACAGGCCTGGCGCCCTACACTGGGCAGTCGAGAACGGAGATGTCAGAGTCCTGCGCCGTGCTCTAAAAGCTGGCGTCAGCCCTTCACGTCTCGCCTACACACATAGACCCAAACCTCGCATCCACCCTTCGCATAAGTGGTACAACTACCATTCGAGTTACTACGATGATCCTATGTGGAGAGTTCAAGACGACGATCAATCTGTTGACTTGGATGCATCATACGTGCTACATGATGCCTGTGATTGCTTCGAAAGTGGCTGCGATGACGGCATCTTCAGTGATTGCAGATGGGAGGCTATACATGTTGCTGCAAGCAAGGGACGGATTGACATGATTGAGATCCTCCTTGATGCGGGCGCTTCCATTGACGCGCCGTCTTGGGGTGTGTGCTTGTGTCGCCCGCATTTGCCTATCGAAGCCTTCAGCGAGTCACAGGCCGTCGACGAAGGAGAACTTGAAGATCTACACGGAGGAAACTGGACCCCCTTACATGTCGCCATATGCCACAAAGAATTCGAGACAGCGAAATTCCTTTTGAAACACGGGGCTTCAACGGTTATATATCAAGGAATTGACTTTGAGCTGGATCCCAATGCTTGGAGAGATGACGACGTTGCTCACGACTCGAGTCGGTTCAAGTTGACGGCCCTGCATCACGCTGCCAAACACAACATGCTGGATTTGGTAAAGTTTCTTTTGGACGAAAAGTACCAGGAAGATATCAATGTCGAAGGGCCATTCATGGGCACCCCATTATTCCAGGCCATATGGTACGGTCGCTGGAACACAATAGTTCCATATCTTCTCGAGCATGGCGCCGACCTGAACAGAAGACTTATCGAGACGCGTTTGACCCCACTCATGATGGCCTGTTTCTCGCGTCGTTTCGATGACGCCTCCAAACTCATTGACTTGGGCGCAGATGTCAGTACTTTGTCAGTGCATCGCTTCAGTATTCTTCACCTGATCCTTGGATCGCGTCGATTCCGGCCAGAAGACTTCTTCGACCCTCTCGCTCCCCCCACGAAGCCCCTGAGCAACACTTCTGAAGCCGAAATTATCCAAAAATTCATTGCCAGGGGTTTCGATGTCAACGCAAAGGAAGCCGTTCTCGGAATGACACCACTCATGGTTGCAAGTGCAGGCTGCAACACCGATGCCATACAAGCGCTGCTCGAGGGCGGTGCCGACGTCAACGCGTTTGATAACGATGGTCTGACTGCACTTGCACGCGTTGGCGAGACAGCTGAAGGCTCTTCTATTCTTGGTTTGTACGACTCTGCAAAGATGCTGCTTGATGCGGGAGCAACATTTCAGGATTCATTGGATGAGGTTACTCCTTTAAACATCATTTGCTCTCGGCAATGTGAGCCATACTTCAACCGCGAGTGGGACGATCAACACGCTGCTTTGGTCAGGCTACTCATCGAGCACGGCGCCAATCCAAACGAGAAAGGCGTTTCTGAGGCACGCCCTTTTACAGCGGCCGTTGTGCATGGAAACCTGAACCTCGCACAAGCAATTCTGGAGAGCGGCGGTCGGCCGGAAGAAGGCGACCTAGAAAGTATCCTCGCAGCGTCTGTGCATGATTCGTACGACGACGGAAAGACCGAGTTCATCCTACGCATCGATTATCCCAAACACGGCATGACAAGGCCATCAGAGGATTTCTTGCTGGACCTCTTGAAGAAAGCGCTCAATGAGCAACTTTGGACAAGGGCGGCTGATCTGATGAAATCAGTGGCGGTTCCAAAGGAGCTCTGTGAAGGACTGATCTTTCGCTGCTTGGAGAAGCCTTCGCCAATCGCTGATGAGCCATCTAGTCTGATTCAAATACTTCTCGACCAAGGCCAAGACCCAAATGAGCTGTTCAACGAAGAGCCTCCGTTGTATTATAGTTTCAAATCAGCCTCCTGCTGGCGGACGACACCTGTGTTGGTGAATGCGGGCGCAGACATCTACATGCCGACAAAAGCGATGCCAGACGGTGCTTTTATGTATACCATTACCAATGGGTATCAACCACAAGCATGTCAGATCCTTCTAAAGCATCCAAATGCACTGCGCGACAAGCCAGAACGACTGCATCGGGAATGTTGGACGTCTCTTATTTTCTGGGAGCCCCGCAAAGGTATTCGCGACGTTGGGCAGCCAAATTTCTATCATATACCACAACTCAACTGGTCTTTCACAAATCAGTTGATATCCGCTGGGTTGAGAACTGACGTGAAGACATTGGATGACAAGGACGTCAAGGAACTCGTAGAGGAAGCGATTCCGAAGAATGAGGTCTTGAGGTTCGAGGGCCGAAAGGTCCTGGAAGCACTTGACATTGTCTACACTGAGCCTACGGTAATAGAGATGCTCAACGCCATCGGAGGAGATGACGAAGATCCCGAAGATTTTGAGTACGGCTCGGTGAGCGACGATATTGACGACACGGACGATTCGGATCTCGACAGCGATGGTTACGACGGTCTTAACTTTTTCCCTGGCTTTATGGAAGGCGAAGAAGACGAGGAAAACGACCAAGGAGACCAAGACGGCGAAGGCGAATGGGGCGAGGAGGGTTATTTGAGTGATTCCGATGACGATTTTGACGATGATGGACATATACCAATACCTGTCCCTTTTTTGCTTGGACTTCTGATGTAGGACACACGGACTAAGGAAAGGGTGGTTCGGTGTGATTGTTTTTGCTTGAAAGTGACCCGAGAGGGTAGGTAAGGATTTCAGCGGGTTGTTCATGGATATGGACTATACCTCGGGACGGCGCTTTACGGATCTTGGCAGCCGGATTTTGGGATATGTGATTCCTGGAGCTTCATATTGCAATCAAATAGACGAAACTGCCTCTACGGGCTAAAAACTTGAACATGATATTTTCATCTCGTGTTGTAAGCCCAAGTAGATCAGCCTGGTTGGATTGTACTTGCTGCGTGTGAAGTTGAAAGTGTCAAAAACTTAGCTTCCCTTGGATCGCAGAGACGGCGCCCAGAATATTCAGTTTCGGATATGTCTCGTCATCCAAGTCGAACAGTGAATTGCAAACGTCGAGTTGCGGAGACGGTATTCCCGACGTCGGCTTCAGACTCCGGCGGGGAAACGACTAGCACTAACGTCAGGGGGGACTGAGCAGCCTCACTAATAAGGCTAGGTAGACAAAGGTCTTGTTACTTTTACCTGAGACGTCGGAGATGTTGCGGCGTTGTGGGACATGTCGACCTGAACAGTCACAAGGGAGACCCGAGAACCTTGAAGGTTGGATCTAGTCGCCGGTTGTCCGGGGATAACTATAGGGTATTTCACATCAGCATATACGAAGGCGTGAGTTATCGATGCCATTTAGACGAATGAGCGGGTAGGTTCAACGATAAATAGATAACACAGCATTCTGGTGTTTCGAAGCTACTGTGAGGCTATCCTGAACGGCCGCGTGGGTTTGCATTGGCTCATAAATCCATTTAGAAAAGCGCCGCTTTCCTGGTCAACATCAAAACTCATGTGAGAATGCGGGGTAACATTTCAAAAGGCAGGCTCATGAGACAATATCCAAGGTAAGTTTAGGTCATGCATACGAATATGAATAGATTGAACCCAGAAGCCTGGCTCGTTAGTATGTGGCATTGCAAGTTTGTCTTTCACAGTTATGCCGGAGATGGATATGCGAATAGGTTGCCCCCACATCC
This sequence comes from Fusarium poae, assembly GCF_019609905.1. NCBI lineage: Eukaryota > Fungi > Ascomycota > Sordariomycetes > Hypocreales > Nectriaceae > Fusarium > Fusarium poae. The sequence continues at coordinate 5,030,737 of NC_058401.1, read as the reverse complement.
AGATCGGAGAACGGGGACTACGGCCGGGCGGCAGGATGCCGAATAGCGACGGACAAGGAAAAAAGGGCTCTAGTTGGACGAGAACAGAATAGAAACACAAAGTAATATTGATGTTTGAGGCATATGATTTGGGAAAATGGGCTTTTCGATGAACAAGGGACTGTTGCGGGATTGGAACACGGTATGCAGATATGAGACGGTGGGAGATGTTCGGTGTTGATAATTGCAGGATAACGGCTATCAGTGTAGTTGTTCTGTTATCGGAGATTCAGTGGATAAGTAGTCGGTCCATCTGTGGTCCTGCTTAGCATGTATCATCGTTGATATCATCTTCATGTCCTTGATAACTCCCAGATCCCACTCCGTAATATTGGAGCCCGAATATATTCACGTAGTATGCTGGTGCGAGATTGGTGCAGTGCAGCAGTGCAGTAGCTGTTACGGTATCATCCCTCCATCATGATCAACGGTCCCCCACTTACACGATCCCATGCCATGTCATGTTAGCGAGCGAACATTATGTACCTAGCTTGTTCTTTTCTCCAACGGAAAATGATTCGAATGTTCTCTCAATTGGAGAAGTTTCACATACCTAGTAAGTTGTAAGTTGTCCCAGAAGACGGGCAAGTCTACCGCACCTCCCATGTTGTCTCGTGTCGTGTCTTGCTGTACTGTCCCTGTTCAGTTGATTGAAGCTCTGAGGGGAGGTTGGATCAACCCCGCCTGCCCGCTTCCTTCCCATACCATACCGTACGAAAGAGGCAGTTTCAATACCCCACTTCGACAGGGCCTCAGGCAAGATCGCTCTCCATGATTGGTTCATGGTCATAGCTTGTCCTCCACCTTGAGCTCTCCCCTGTCAAGGTTAAGTCATAGCCAACTCCGAACACCGAGATATGTCCTTCATTATGGAAGAGCCATGCTTTCCTCTTCTGGTAAGCCCCTTCTCAAGAGAGTGTGGTCGCACTCACGCGCGCTCCCCCTCCCCCGCTCTATTCTGTTGCGGCGCCTTCATCTTGGGACGGCATCTAGCGGTTTATCGGCCGGTCGCCGTGGTCAAGATACTTGTGGAAAGCGCCAATTCACCACTGCAAGACATGTATCTCATGGAGTTCGCTATTCAGAGTCCGGTCTCCTGTCGGTTGCCATTCTCGGCGCTTGTTGTCGCCTCCTCCTCTATCTAACTCTACGGAGATGCAGATGGAGAAAGCTTCCAGACTTTGACGCCTACATGCCATGACCCTGACCCCTCCTCCTAGGCTCAGAATGCCGACAGCTTCGGGATTCGCGGGATCGATGGAGATTCGCTGTTAGACTGTGTGAGCGAGTGCTCGGCCGACCTCGACCGTGCCACGGTTCCTATCCCGTTCATGGCCAACGTACAGCAATCCATTCATTGCACTGCAGTGTGTGAGACGTGGATCCTTGGCTGTTTCCGTCTTGTCTCGTGTGGAGAGCATCCATCACACATTGGGCGCCCATTACTTGGTGACAAGACACATAGTCATGGCGTTCCATCGAGAGCATAAATATCTGGCATTGGACCCTCGATATTCTGCTTTCTTTCCTCCTCACTCTCATCATCATCATCATCATCTTTCTTCCTTCTTCTCACCTTTCCAACAAAACAAACAACCCTTTTCACAACCGCCAAAATGGTAAGCATTCTCCTTTATACCCACTTCTCCAATATCCTCTTGAGCCTCATCTAACACATCAAACAGGTCAAGGTTCTTGCAGTTCTCTACGACGGTGGCCAGCACGCCAAGGATGTATGTTTTCCCATCTTTCTTCTACAGCTTGGTTTCCTTTCACTGTTCTGCCAACTACCTTTAATGGTCGTTGATTCTACCTCAAACACTTCCACATCTACCGACAACCACAATCATCTCCCCACACACCATCTCTCCACGCTTGTCGATCTCAAACGCGGGGAAATGGTCTCACTACATGAGAATCAGCCACTACCAGCCTAACGATGCGGGGCAATGTCTGGGCAACATCTGCTATAGCATCAGGGAGTTATGCTTGGGTCACAGTGTCTAGCTTTGTAGCTCTCATGTGGTTTACACTGCAGGCACCTGGAGTGACAACAATGTAACCCAAAGCACACCCAATGCTTCAATCCTGCATCATTACCCCTCAACCACTTCTCGAATCGCATCTCGATAGCCAACAGCAACTGACATGTTTCATAGCAACCCCTCCTTCTCGGAACCACTGAGAACGAGCTCGGCATCCGCAAGTGGCTCGAGGACCAAGGTCACACTCTTGTCACCACCTCTGACAAGGACCGTGAGGGTTCCAAGTTCGACGAAGAGCTCGTCGATGCTGAGATTATCATCACCACTCCCTTCCACCCCGGTTACCTGACCGCTGAGCGTCTGGCCAAGGCCAAGAAGCTCAAGCTTGCTGTTACCGCTGGTATCGGCTCCGACCACGTCGACCTCAACGCTGCCAACACAACCAATGGCGGTATCACCGTTGCTGAGGTCACTGGCTCCAACGTTGTCTCTGTTGCTGAGCACGTTCTCATGACCATCCTCGTCCTCATCCGCAACTTCGTCCCTGCCCACGAGCAGATCGAGGCTGGTGAATGGGATGTCGCCCATGCTGCTAAGCAGGAGTTCGACCTTGAGGGCAAGGTTGTCGGCACTGTCGCTGTCGGCCGCATCGGTGAGCGTGTCCTCCGCCGCCTCAAGCCTTTCGACTGCAAGGAGCTCCTCTACTTCGACTACCAGCCCCTTTCTCCCGAGACCGAGAAGGAGATTGGCTGCCGCCGCGTCGACACTCTCGAGGAGATGCTCGCTCAGTGTGATATCGTCACCATCAACTGCCCTCTCCACGAGAAGACTAAGGGTATGTTCAACAAGGACCTCATCGCTAAGATGAAGAAGGGCTCTTACCTCGTCAACACTGCCCGTGGCGCCATCGTTGTCAAGGAGGACGTCGCCGCTGCCCTCAAGTCTGGCCACCTCGCCGGCTACGGTGGTGATGTCTGGGACCACCAGCCCGCTCCCAAGGAGCACCCTCTGCGAAACGCCAAGAACAACTGGGGTGGTGGCAACGCCATGGTTCCTCACATGTCCGGTACCTCTCTGGATGCTCAGATCCGATACGCCAACGGTACCAAGGCTATCATCGACTCCTACCTCTCTGGTCGCCACGACTACAACCCTTCCGACCTCATTGTCTACCAGGGTGACTACGCCACCAAGGCCTATGGTCAGCGCGAGAAGAAATAGATGTATTCATAAAGGAAGAAATGATATTTACATGATGATGAATAGTTTTGGATCAACTGCATTATAGACGCGGGTCAAAAGTAATCAGCGCTGCAGATAATACAATTTGTTTTAAGTTATACCTTCTTTCCCTTATAGTGATCTATTATATGAAATGTGATACTTCAATGTTTACTTGAGTTGACTTTGTACTTCTATCTTTGATTTTGAACCATACTGTCCCTTTTTAAAGCTGGCATTGTGGAAACTTGTCAAAGTCTTCTTAAGGAATAGCAGTTCTACAAAAGAAGAAAATTCTAACCCTGACTATTGGGCTTATTATTATTATCGGCACGTATTGTATTGGATTGTAACGGGGAATACTAGGTTAGCGAAGAATTGCATCGGATAACGCAAGAAAGCTCGTCACCGGATCAACTGGGATCAATATTGGCAGCAGAAAATCCTTCTTCGCTTTCCATCTTATTTTACTTTGTTACTATACTAATAATACACATGCATAGTCGCTATATTGATATGCCTCATTATGTAAGCCATCGTCAAACCTCATCTCGCTATAACTTCATACGATATGTTCGCCATCATGACATGTACCCGCTGTCATTCTCTCAAACCACTATCATGCTGTCGTGCATCTCAAATCATGATCATTTCCAGAACTGATACCACTTGTTATCTTCATCGGAATGCCCTCTTCTTCTCAAGACCTGCTCATCGCGCCCTCTGATGCGCCAGAAGTATACTGGCACACCTGCCACCACGAAGAACACGACCGAGAGTGTCTGGAAGGGCTGCGCAAATACAGCGCGTGTGAGAAGGAAGATACTAACACAACAAAAGATGATGGGAGTAGTAATCCACGTCTTGTAAGGGCGAGGCAGTTCAGGTTCCTTAACACGCAAAACGATCACGCCAAGAACGGTGAAGAAGTAGAAAGCATAGCCGGCAACTCCATAGAACGTGACAAGGGTGCTGAACTCGCCGACAATTATGTATCCTGTTGTAAGAACAGCATTGAGGACGAGAGCGTATACCGGCGTATAAAACAGCCCCGCATCCTCGTCGCCAAACATTTGCCTCATCTTACGAGTGAACCAGCTGCGAGTACGCAGGGTGCTGAGTTCATGCTCATGAGGACTGGCTCCAACGCCAATAGTGCCAAATATAGATGGAATATAGCCCTCTTTGCCGGCGGCGTAAGCGAGACGGCTGGACGTGAAAGTCGAAGAGTTTAGTGCACCAAAGCAGCTGGCACTGACGATAAGGGCGAGAACAAGGGAACCGACAGGGCCAAAAACATGGCTGCCAAACATGACACCAACCGTGTTGGCACCGTCCATGCTCTTGAGAGGCAGAACAAGAAAGTAGGCAATGTTAGCCATGACATAGGAGAGAATAACCAAGGGCATTGCTGTGTGGATGACTCGAGGCAAGTCTCGGGCCGGGTTTTGAAACTCGGCAACAACATAGTTTGTCTAAAATATATTAGCACTCAATTAACAGACGATTTAGCCGGTGTACCACTTACGTTATCCCAGCCATCATATGCCCAAAGACCAGCGTAAAGCGCCAGGGCCCAAGCAGACATATCTGTCGATGTGTTGTCAAACAGCGCAGACGGTTTCCAGTCGACTTCTGACTCGCCCTTGAGCGTCTTTCCCGTTATTATCACCACAATACCGGTGATTGTTATTCCGATTAAAGCGATGAACTTCATGAACATGAGTGCGTCATTCACACGCGTCCCCAGCTTTGTAGAAACACAGTTTAAGAATGTCACGATCAAAAGTCCAACAAGCGCAACGGCCTTGTTGATCCAAGGGTTGACGTACTCAGCGTCAGGACCAATGAATGCACGGACGAGATATTCACCCATGATGATGGCGATGATGGCGGCACTACCAGGCTTGAGAACCAACATAGCAACCCATGTGAACAAGAAACCGAAAACCTCGTGAAACGTCTTTGCCAAGTATACCTGAGCGCCTCCGTTGAGTGGCATTGCTCCACCGAGCTCAGCGTAGGATGCGGCACCTGTCCATGCAAGGATACCGGCAATGATCCAGACAAGTAGCGCAGCGCCTGGTGAGCCAACTTTACTGCTCACCGCGCCTGGCGACGAGAAAATGCCGGAGCCGATAATGAGTCCGACGATTAGCGACAATCCGTTAAGATATGTCAAGTTCTTGCTCTTTTCTAACGACCCCCCACCCAAGCCACCGGCTGGCCTCATCCTGGAGTTGGAGGCACCAATGGGAGCGTAGCCTTCAGCACCTGCGGTTGAGCTCAGAGGGAACATGTTACCCGAGTATTCGAAGGCTGACGTTGTCGAGTATGATCGGTGCATTCTCCCGGCGGGGTTCGCGGGATTAGCGCTGTTCAATGGGTCGTCAAGCTCGAGAGACAGTCTTCGCGATGACGATATACTCTGCCGAGACGATATTTCTGTTGCCCCCTCATCGTTGAGCTGGCTTGAACTTGCCAAAGATGCAAGTTCGAGCGAGTCCCTCGTGTTCCCCAGCTGACCGTAAGAGGGCACCATGGTGGTTAGTCTTGTTGTTGTCCTTCCTCCTCTTGTTTAGCGACGGGTCAATCTATATTTCCCCTCCCAAGTATAATACACCAGTGTTTCAGTTCGGATTTCAGCTGCTAACAGCAAAGGCGCATAACGATTGGGAGTCGCGCAAGTCTCGGGCGTATGTTTTGAGCGGTATCGTAGTGGAAGATTCGTGGTCTGGAAGCTGTGAGGACTGATGTCGTGTAGAAGCAGATGTCTTTTTTGAAGCGGTCGAGATTAAAGATGGGGTATAAAAGTACAATTAAGAAGAAGAGTGGTATTCATCAATGATCAAATTGATTGCTCATAAAGTCTTTAATTCAGCACCAAAAAAGGGGATGTTTGTTTGTAAGTGGGTACTTGATGTGGACGAGACAAAGAATGGAAAGGACCAAGATAGGAGACCTTCCTCAATTCATCACAAGGAAGGAAGCTTTGCTTTGTCTATGTAATTGCTTCCTATTCCTTTCCGCGTATGGTCCGAAAACAGCAACGAGCCCCAGCCCCCCTTGCTGTTTCAAGTGGCGGGTCAGCCACTTGCACCGCCACGAATCACTTAGTCATCCGACTTACTTCAACGACAAGAGTATATGATCCTGGGAACCTTGACCATCTCTTCCCCAACACAACAACACAACAACATGGGGTCCGACGATTATGCCGCCGTCGGTGGCGGTGGCGCCTTAAAACTCAAGGGCGTCAAGATCAATAAGAAAAAGAAGAAGCGCGACAAGTCTGATCTAGAGAAGAACCTCGACACTGGAAGCAAGGACGAAGAGAAGAGAAAGAGGAAGAAGAAGGACGAAGACGATGAGCCACGCCACGAAGACGATGAGGAAAAGCCGGAAGTGCAGAAAACTGAGTCCCAGAAGCGCCACGAGGAGATCAAGAAGAAGAGGGTAAGCGCGTCCAGTCGCAAGTTCAAGCGCATTGTACTAACATGCTCATCAGCTCCTTCAACTGGCCGAATCGTCTGGTTCACGACCTGAACTCCTCAAGACCCACAAGGAACGTGTCGAGGAACTGAACACATATTTGTCAAAACTAAGCGAGCACCATGACATGCCTAGGATAGGTCCTGGCTGAAAAAGCGCCAAGATGGAAGATGTCGACAAGGGCATATGCGGTCATATGGAAGTTATTGGCGTTCATTAATTATACCCCCGAATTTGAGCAATTAATCAATCATTAACTCATTCCATTTGGTTGTTGATTCATGAGAACCAGTGACATACAGCTTATAACTACAACGTTGTTGCAATCTCTGTAGAGAGAAGTGTTTTGATAATAAGGCTTATTGCAGTGATAACGCAGCCTTGTCGAACTTGCCATTGATTTTGAGCACTATTTTCTTTTCTTATTAAAATTGACAGTGTATTGCCAACTAAGTATCTACAGCTTGTCAGCTCGATGAGACGTATACGGCTTCAAGCATGTTCCAATAACATGACACCAGATGTTTGCCACAGCCAATCATTGAGATACATAAAGATGCAAATGGTTTGTATTCGCTCATGTACTATGCATTTAGATACGACCGCTGTCTGCTAGTATGCTAAGCGCCGATTAATGATTTAAATCTCCTTCGAGATGCAACCATATGTGGAAGCTCTCGTCTAATGATAACGCGCTTCCCCATATACCCAAGCGTCTGTTGTCCCAGTCTATTAACCCAATTTTGTACCCGTGAGGAAAGGACCGTAAAATTCATAATGAACCCATATTATATGAGTTGCCGTCCACAACTAACGGCTATGTTCATCTACCACAATGTCTGTGTGGTGATCATCGCGTGATGCGGAGAAATGTGAAGATAGTCTTCCGCTCACAGAAGAATGAAACCGCCAAAGACCATACCGACAACTGCACCCAGAATTGAACCAACTGATCGAGGAGCAGCGTTCTGGAGGTCAGGGTCGCTGCTGCCAGTAGCTGCAGCAGAAGGGACAACTTCAACCCAAGAGGTTGAGGTTAACGTGGTGATACCGCCATCCTCGAGTGTCGAGGTGTAGGTCTTAGGAATAGCGCTGGAAGTTACCTTGGTACCTGTGCCGGTAATGGTTCTTCGCGCAGACTCTGTTTCGGTTGTGGTTTCATCTTCATCGGTTTGTGTAGCCTCGTCGGTCTGAGTTGCAGTTTCCTGGTCATCTGTGATTGAGTCAGCAAATACGACCATTAAATTTGTTTAGTAAGTGTTATGAGAACAACAATCAATGTGACAATAAACGGCTTGTCCCGGTTTTTGGCGCACTTGCGGAAGTCACGAGGTCAGGGCATCTGATTTACGGGGGTAAATGGCACGAAGCAGTAATATCACAGCAGGCTGGGGAATTGAACCCGCATCAATGACCCGGTGGATGGTCTTATTGCTGCTGATCCATCCCACATACCGGGGGTTGTCTCTCTTTCCTCTGAAGTCTGCGACGCTGTACCTGACTCCTGCGTTGACTTGGAAGCTGGTTCAGAGGTCAAGTCGGAGAGGACATCGCTCGCATCGTCAGTGGTGGATGAGGGGACAGTGGCAGTGTCAGTATCGAAAGCAGTGGAGGCATCGACGACAGTGGCGGTATCACCAAGGACGGTGGATTGATTTGTCTCACCCGAAGATACCGTTTCGGACGGCAATTCAGAAAAAGAGGATGGATCAGGCAAAGAGGTTGTTCGAGAAGACGTACTGGCAGCAGTGGAGGTTGTAGCACTAGGAGCAGGAGGATTGGATGTTGAAGCACGAGAAGAGAGAGCAGTCTCGGAAGGTTCCTCTTCCAAGTCGGACGTACCAGTGGCAGTGGCGGAATCATCGGCAGTTGATTCGGGATCGGATTCCTGAGTTGACTGTCGAGTCTCTGTGGTACGACGAGTAGTCTGCTGGGTAGGAGCCGTGTTTGATGCAGGCTCCGTAGGCTCCTCGTCCGACTGGGTGGCAGAAGGAGTGTCCTCGGTGGCAGAGTCCTCCTCGGTGGGTTGAGCAGCAGTGGCAGAAGGTCGGCCTGTGTCCGGGTTAGAGGTCGGTTCGACAAGTTCAGAGCTCGCGGGTCGCGAGGGTGAGGATGGCTCACTCGTGTCAGATGGCTGTTGGGTGACGGATGCTTGGTTCTGAGTCTCTGATGCTTCATTTGTGGCAGCATCAGTTGGCTCCTCCTGGGTGGCGGAAGCCTGATCCGTAGGCGCCTCAGCAGTGTCCGAGGGCGGCACTGCGGTGTCTGATGGGGCCGTAGGGGCAGTGGGCGCTGTTGGGGCTGTTGGGGCAGTAGGAGCCGTGGGTGCTGTGGGAGCCGTTGGGGCCGTAGGTGCCGAAGCTTCACTAGAGGCTTCGTCGACAGCAGCATCAGTAGGGTCGGCGGTAGGATCCTCTGTGTCGGTAGGTGCAGGTGTGTTTTGTCGTCGAACCATCTGGGCTATAGACTCGGAGAGGTTTGCTCGGTGACCGCTCATGCCATGCTTTCCAATGAGGTCTCCATGGCGGAGGTGTCCAGGGCAGAAACCAGTAGCACCGCCAACAGATGCCACACCGACTCCCAAGAGACAGCAAGCAGCCAGAGCAATCAAAGCCTTGCCTGCTGGGGATATCCTTCTGGTAGTTGTCCTTGGGGTGATCTGGGCAGATTCCGAATCCTGGAGTAGTGCTTCCTTTGATGACATGATTCTCTCTTCTCGGTCAGTGTTCAACAGTCCAGCCTCCATGCTGTAGTCGTGCTTGATGTCGCTAGATGCCATGATGTACAAATGAACAAAAAGACTTGGAGGATGGAAGAACGGTGAGTTTTGTAAGTCGATCAGAGCGATATCAAGCGAGGCAAAGACTGGAGACGAATATGCAGAGGACGTATAGCGGCTGAAAATAGTCCAGGAATAGGCGGACCCAACAAAGCAGCTTTTTGGGTTTGCTTTTGGGGAAGAAACGAGAAACGACTGGCTAGGAGTTGATGGTGAGGTTGACGAGGTACAGTAGTGAGGGCCCAGAATGTGTGGTGAAGACAGTGCAGTACAGTAAACAAGCTAGGGTCTAAGAATCTGCAGACGCCAGCTGACGAGAGGAGCGGATCTCTTTATCGATGATGAAAGGTGTCGTGTGCCAAGTACATAGAGAGGAGTCTCTGAGGAGGTGGCTCTAGCGTCAGAGGGAGGAGTCAAGACAGTTCCAGTTATTATCATACAGAACTGGTGATGTGCGGATGAAAGAAGCCAAAATGGACAGAGAGATTGACAGTTGATGGAGGCGCTGAGGGAGGGAGGGAGTGGAGGCAGTGGATAGTGGATGCAGTGGAGAGTGACTGGGCGTTACACGAGCTGAGTTCGTCAAACAAGTTGAGTCAACGCAAGCCAATCTCTAGCAAACAACACAGGAGGAGAGTTTTGTGTCAAATGCAACTTGTCGTTTGTGATGCCAGTGGATCGTTCGTTGATGATGGATGGGGATCTGTTCAGCTAAAAGTCCCGATAACTAAGCTAGGTAGGTAGTCTTGGCGAGAGGAGGCTGAGCTGCACACGACTATCACAGCGGCCCAAGTAAGCTGGCTTTGATTTGTTGCTGTTGTCTTATTTTTGTCTGTCGTGGCAAAAGAGAAGAAAGGTCGTTGCAAGTCTGGGCAAATTTACTATGTATGTACTAAACAATTGGTGTGTTTCTTTTTTCGGCCTGGGAGGGAGCCGCTTGCAGTTTTTAACGACAGACACCCCGAAGCTACCTAGGCCAAAAGCTAGTCCTTGTCTAGCGGTTTGTCGTCCTGCCAGGCCTGCCAAGTTCAGATGGCTAGCTCCACGCTACACGCCTGTCCCTTGAGAACCCGGCCCCTTCGCGCTGTAAACAAGCCCGGGGAGCTTGGAAGGGATGGATGTGCTTATAGTGGAGTTTAGGCGCGAAGGGGCGGCTCAAGGCAGTCTAACCCTTTTGTTGTCGCCGATAAGGTCCAGTCCAAGATGTGAGGCGTTTGCTTACCTGGTCTTTTTTTTTTTGGGAAGTCCTTCTTTGGCTGGCTGACCTGATGTATGTACATCTGACAAGGGCGGAGCTGCTGAGGTTCGCAATTTACATCGCCGTAGAAACTGGAGGGTGTTTCAGCCTTTATTGAGCCTAAAACTGTGACTGCATTTGCCTGACTTGTTCATCGTTGGTTGTGACAATTTCGATCTTCAATGTGGGATGGTAGGTGCTTGCTGCATATGAGATCTAACCCAACCCAACCACATTGCATCGTTGTTTTTGTCAATAGAACCACTGCAGCAGCCCTGGTTCCTGTCCTGTCTATCCCTCCGTCGTGTAGTTAGTTAGATGGCGCCGCGCCTCTCCAACGTGACGCTAGATACTATTTGGGTGATGTCACTGTGGATGCAACGACAAGCGGACGATGCTGTTGCAAGAATTTTGGTGTGCCATGATAATCATTCATGCACGCACAGAGTACGAGCATCTTGTTGTTCTTCGTATTCTTTAAAAAGCTCTCAGGCTCCATCACCAATTTAATTGATGTGAAAACGTCAAAGGGGGGAGAGACAATCGCCTCCCTGACATGAGAATACGAGAAAATCGACAGAAAAAGATGAGCATCGGCACCAACGAGCGGGTCAACGTTCAGACCCAAGCTATTGGTCCCAGTAGATGTGCCCTCTTCTGCCCGCATGGCCCCGGTCATCATTCCATGTTTGACCCGCTCCGTTTAACCCCTGAACCCTGTCCTTGATTTTGAGGTTGCTTGCCTTCTCGCCTTCTCTTATCCAACCCTTCCTGGGAGTTGATCTTTTGTTGCAACTGAGGTCGCGTTGTCGAACACAACTGATCTTGGCCAGCGGCCTGCCACACTCGGATGGCTGTCCAAGTAAACCCAGGTCAGCAGGGTTGATACAAATCTTAACACCTCATCAATATCAATAGTCTCTTCCTGCTATTCTGTGATGCAATATAAAACCCCCCTGCTTGATATGTGCAATTGGTGTTATTGATTGTCATTATAGGACCTACCTAGTGACGCCTTCTGGTCATTGAACTTGGTTATTCTTGTGTCAGATCAACATCACCAAGACTCCTTCGCGACCCCGGTCTGAGTTGATCGTCAATTGTGATGACGGATGTACCCTATTATGTTGGGTAATGATACGATGGAAATCTCGGTTGATTCTTATTTTTGGTGCTTTAATATTTATTTTTTATACGTGAGATCGAGGATGGATGGATACGTGCACAGTCCTTGGCTCCGAACGGCGTGTCCGTCTCAAGGCGAAGCGGATTTCGTAATGTGCCAAGCGGATAATGATGTATGCGACCGGATCTCACGGCCCATCACCAAGAGGTTTTTTCCTTATTTTTTTCCATTGAGCAACTACCATGCTCATCGTGCGCACCTACTCAACTTGAATGCCCGCAAATGCTCCGTGGGACCAAGTTTGGTAATTGACATACGTCGACTCCGTTGCGAACTGGAATGTCTTCGAAACAGCATGGTTGGCCGATAGATTATTTGTTATTGATTGTTACACGGCTTTGGCTGATGATGAACCGAATCGCTGTTCAAGTCACTACACCTCAACTTCGTAGCTTGAAACCCCAACCCCTCTCTTGGAGAACAGGAACAGTGGAAGTTTTGAAAGTCTTTCATGATCCGGTGGGCCATCATCACCTGTGGTTGAGACACTTCAAGAATGCCATGCCATCTCGGCTAGCCAACGCTTAGCACAGCACATTTCTTAACCAACCAGCAGATACCGTTCGAGACAAACTGCTACTAGGCAATTAAGATGCAGATTATCGTGGGACAGCTGAAGTTGACCGAGTTTTAGGTTTTGAAGTCAATGGCTGAGCCAATGTGCTATTGACAACTTCGATACTCGACACCCTTGGCGTTTTGCACTTGATTCGTGGCGCTGACCGTGCGATGTTTTCCAAGATAACAACATATCGTCAACTCCTGCGATTTTGGTGATGGCACCACGCCATCTGTCAAGAAGAGCATCAGGTGGTTTCAACGTGATACCGAGGCAAGTCGCAAGTTGAGGTTGACGTATGTCATTACACTGACAACTGCACGCGTATTTGAGATCGTAGCACAGGCTGTGTTGTGTGGACCTCGTATGCTGGGGTTTCTGGGGACAGGCGCAGTGAATTTGGCGCCTGCCACTGGCTCAATGTTTAAAGAGAAGAAGTAACGTTATGTCTAAATTTAGACTGCCCGAGAACCCTGGTCACCACATTCGCGAGACCTACAGAGAGAAGGGGCATGCATTTCGTGATGACTTGATTGATATGATGCAGTTGTTTTCTACAAGACAATTGGAAAACTCGTAAAAGACTTCAATGTCACAGACACGTGACATCCTGTTGTCTCCATCCTTTTTCCCGTGAGTTCTAAAATCCGGAAAGTTCCTTAGGTAGGTAGTATTTTATCAGCTTCCATTTGAGGCAAGTACCTACTCAGCTTGTCGAGTACCAGTCATCAGAGGAGCTCTTGCAATGGAATGTCGTGACATTATACCCTCAAAGTAACAAGATTGCCAAGAAACATGTGTGATGGAAAAGCTATGAGAAAGCGATTTGTCCATACATCGATCGGCCTGCATGTGCCAATCCTAGTAAGTAGGTAACAATACCCTCATCGATTTTGTTTTATTGTCATTATCGGGTAATTGAAGCTTAACTTAATCACATCCTGTATTGCACAATGTTGAGCCACCGTCCACTTCATTTATTGTGGCTCGTGGGTGGCCGTGCTTTGTTGGTACCTAGGTAGGTAGTTTCAGTTCCACATCTTGATTGGGAGATAGTTTAGTTGGCTGACGAAACGGCCGATGCACAAGGCCACTTTCACATGTGGCCGTCCTATAGACAGATGCTCAAGCTTCTGTCAACAAAATCGTCACCGTGGATAAAGCCACAGACGGGAATTGACTTTGATTCAACACTTTTATACTCTCATTAACACATTAATTCTGCCGACCCTGTATTAATCTGCGACGCTCTCTCCTTCATACTACTCGATGCGCACGCGCAACCCCGTTCATACTCGATGATTGCTGTTGCGGCACCTTGAACATCCTCGTCATGACAGAGCATCTCAGCCCCGACTCTTTCAATGCACTCGACCCTGAAGAACAAGCAATAATTCAAGCTCGATCGCGGTCGCCTCACCCGTATCACCACCAGAGTACAGACCTGCCGCATCTTCAGGATCGATTTTCTCTACGCAACCGCCAAGCGCAAACCGCCAAGACCAGTGACGATGCCCCCCCCGAGACATCAACGACAACATGGCCACCTTTTCTCAAGGACTCACCGCAGACGAGTGATAGCGGCTCCGAAGCCGACGATGAACATTACTTGAGAGGCTTACCAGCGCCGAGGTCAAACTTGCACAAAGGGTTAAGAGGTATTAATGAACCTCTGTCTGGGTCTTCGTCACCTCTTCCGTCACCAGCACTTTCCGATGGCCAAACTGCACGAACCATCGACAAGACGCCTATGCCTATTGAGACACCAGAAGCGAAACGTCTACTCGAAGCTCTTAAACGACGAAGACGGGTGGTTGTAAGACGTGCGACTGAGGCGGGTATTGTTCTGGCTTTGGGCCTTATGGTGGCTTCAAATTCACAGGTTTTGCAGCTCTTGAAGATATGGGGCAAAGGTATACACATCTTCTTTCCACTGACTATTCGATTGACTCACCTTTTCCAGATATTATACTTCTCGGCCTTCTGTACGCCGGGCTTCTTTTTCTGTATCCCATTCGGGTTGTGGCCTGGGCCTACCGCAAGAAGTCACCATCCCACATAGTACCCCTCGAACTGCCAGCACATTTCGACCCCGCTCCTATATTATACCCTTCGGCGATTACCCTCTTCGTTTCACTTCTGATCTCATCTAATAACCCTGCTGCAATACTTCCGAACCTTGTTCTGAGTCTTGCTTCTATTCCACAAAGCGTTATTCCAAAAGTCGACCCATATGCTACCTACGACGTTGTAGCATGGGGTATCACTTGCATACCACTGGTCTGGAGCCCAAAGACGCGAGAAAACTTCGAAAACAAACACCCTGAAGATTTCATAGCAGGGGAAACAGCAGTGTTGCTGTACCCTCTCCACCAAAGTCTATGCGTTGTTTTGCATTATCTTACCACCACAAGTCTATTGACGGCTGAGCTCCAGCTACTATCAATCGCACTTATCAACGTTCTACTTCTTGCCTCTTCTCCTCAGATTCTCATTCTTAAGGCTCTTCTATGGGGTGGTGGCTTGTCGCTTCTTGTATTCTGTGGTCCCGTCATTCGTTGGGGGATTACGTTGGCCAGGGTGCCAAAGTGGCGGTTTCGTAGAGCTTCATTTGTTCAGCGGCCACCATTCTGGAAGAGCTTCTGGCAATTGTTCTCTCTGCGTCGCCTCAGGAACGAATTGTTGAGAGCCGAGCATGAGGGTGCGGTTTACGACACCGCTGGCTCTTCCGAAGACGAAGGAGGTCCTTTACTCAGGAAGCCGGCAAGGGTACGAACATTCGGGCCTAGCTTTCCCGCTCCGGCAGACATCGATAGCGCGCCGTCTTCTCCTACACCTGTAGATGGTTCCGGCAACTGGTCGTTCGCTCGGAGACATACTTTACCACACCTTGATTCGGGAAACCGACGTAATGCAACACACACTCCCTCTGGACGTAGAAAACGAGCAACTTCCATGTCTGTCCGACCCTTCTTCAAGCTCACACAAGAGCAAGCGACAATGAGGAAGTGGTTCTATGCCGGATATGTTTATGCAAGCATACTAGTAGTCGTTTTGAGCGGCATCCGCACTTATGTTGAAAGGGTTGCTCTAGACGGCAATGAACCCATTGGTTGGGCTCTAGGGTATCTTCTCGGCGATTGGTCTTGGTTTCGATATCAAGTTGGAAGTTACAACTTGGAACGATGGATTTGCCTACCCCCGAGGGTGGATCCGATCGAAGACAAGCAGTGCCAGTATGGATGGGTGCAGCATGTTCGCCATAACGACTTTGGTGAAGCGAACACCCGGCTTCTGTTGAGCGTCTACTGGCTGGGTATCCTGATTCTTGGTCTCATCATCGTTTTCCGCCTCAAGGATATTTATGAAGTAGACACACGGCGCAAGGTATTTCACTTTATGATGGTTGGGATGTTCCTACCTGCAACGTTTGTGGATCCCACATACGCAGCTCTGGCCCTCTCATTAATTCTGGCGGTGTTCCTGATCTTGGATCTTCTCAGAGCGAGCCAGCTTCCCCCACTATCGAAGCCTATTGCCTCATTCCTGGCACCGTATGTTGATGGCAGGGATTTCCGCGGCCCTGTCGTCATCTCCCACATCTTTCTTCTTATTGGATGTGCGATTCCTCTCTGGCTAGGCCTTGCTTCCTTACCACGCATGGGATCTGGCTACCTGTCTGGCTGGGAAGTGTCGGCTCGGGACGTCAGTCTTGTCTCCGGCGTTATTTGCGTAGGACTAGGAGATGCAGCAGCGTCACTTATAGGTCGTCGATACGGACGCCGAAAGTGGTTCTGGGGCGGCGGCAAGAGTCTCGAGGGCAGCTTCGCGTTTGCAGTGGCCGTTGTCCTAGGCCTTGGCACCGCCAGTATCTGGCTACGAGTTGGCGGCTGGCCAGTTGCTGGCGACCAGCCGGGGGTTGTTGCTGGTACTCGAAATGCTGTTATGTGTGCCTCGATGGCGAGCCTGACAGAAGCGGTTCTTACCGGCGGAAATGACAATGTCATCGTACCGGTGGTGCTGTGGACTTGTGTGAAAAGCCTGGGTGTCTAAAAATAGAGATAGGTACCTCTAAAGGCGGCGTTCCGGTAATTATTTTTCGCAGATGCATGGTATAGACATTCGGGTAGGTCAGACGGCTGGATAGAGATGGATGAATGTTCACAAAAGGCTCCAGAATGTAGTCTGAATTCCAGGGTAACGAGTTCCCTGCATGTTATATCTAATACCCCTATCAATGCCAGTTATTCAAGAAAGCTTGCTCAATATTTTCTCCGATACCAACACCGGCGCCGATGATCCTATGCGTGCTTCCGTTTCTATATGTTACAGTGAGAGTTACATTATGACGTGAGGTCCTCTAGAATTGCCTCCAGCTCGTCCTTTCTAAACGGCAAGCTTAACAGTTCTGTTCCGAGAGCATCCTTCATACTCGTGATTATTTGATGGTCATGGAATCTAGTGCCCGTTAGTAAAGATCTCGCAACCCAAGTCAGTGTGAGCTTACTCTTTCAGCAGTGTTCGGAAGGCCATCTCGGAACTGCAGATGAATTCCTCCACTGCCTTGTTGTACACCATTCTGTACTCTACACCAGTTGGCTCATCGCCGCCATCGCCTTCTTCTTCAATGGCGATAAGTACTTCACCAACCAGTAAACGGAATAGATTCTTGGCGTTCTCGGGCAAACTGCGAAGAACAAACGCCACACCTTCTCTACCGTTGACTCGGTGAGCGTTCCGTCCAAGAAGTTCGTGTACCTCATCCACAACGTCTAACTCGGCTGTATACGGGGCAAAGGTAGTGCAATCGTGGAACCCCATGTTAAAGGCCGACCGCACACCGATATCCCAAAGTAACGCAAAGTCTGGCGTGTCAGCTGAGCATACTAATCGTACACGAGGATGCGCTGCAAGTTGCGCTAGAGCAGTTTGGGACCCAGGTTTGCGAAGTGGTGCTGCGTCAATCGAATTGACGACAAGCGTGATTATCGAAGAGTTAGTGTTGAGATGAGAGAGAATGGCCGGGACCATCACGGCAGGTTGTGTGAGAGGAATGCGGTGGGCTGGATCGACAGCTGAACCAATTGTACTCAATATTTCACGCATTGTAGTATTAGGAGCATAACCGTTGATCATGACAATCTTGTCTCCTCCGTCCTTTTTGCTTCGAGAGTGAAGGTGACCTGCAAACTTGTGCAGTAATCGTCGCTTTGAGCCATACCCATAAAGACATAGATTGAACCCTTGCGACAACTCAAAGGCCCATTGTGGAAATGACTTGGCATGTAAACTCTCCAAGAATTCGATATCACCCTCATGATGATCGTTGGTTTCTCTCACAATAGTAAAATACTCGTCGTGAGTGAGCAGAGCCAGAGACCCAAGCGTATTATTGGATGTCTTTGGCCGACCGGGTTTATTATGCGCAAAGTACAGTTCGTGAGGAGGCAAGTCGCGAGGGGGGGTCGGAGATCTGGCAAGCTTCTTTCGTTGAGCTTTGCGCCGAGGTGTTGACTTGGAAGGTGTTGCGGCTTCGTCTACACCTGGTGCCTCTGCTGAGACGGCATTGTCGCCCTCAATAGCATCTTCGTCTTCACTAGATTCGTAGATTTGCTGTGCTAGGCCGTCATACTCTTCGTCCGTGAGGTCGTCGCCGACGACATGTTCGATCAATGCTCGTGTGCTCTTTCGTTTGGCTGATCGATCTGCTCCTCCGGGCGTATCGGCGTTCAGACCAAATCGTGCTTTCTTTGTGGGCGTCTGAAAGAGAGCGGTACGGCTTGCTTTGGGCGTGGGAGACCCGCCATTGACTGCCTTCTTCGGTGGTCGACCTCGTCGCTTTGGAGCAGGTTTAGGGGTCTCTTCTAGGTCGACTTTCGATAATGATTCGGCCTCGCTGGCCGCATGATCTTCTACACTATTCGAATTGAACCCATTTATTTGTTCATTTGTTTCGCCGATGGCTGATGGGGACTGGTAACCCAAACTGCGTTGTCGTTTTACAGGGCTCGTCTCCTCCTGGTCACTTTCTGGGATGGCTTCGAGTTCTTGATGATTTCTTTTTCGTAAGGATCTCGTAGGAATTTGTTGAGAGTCAGGCTCTTCGGCTGCTTTTCTTCGAGGCATGTTGGAGTCTTTAAGGGTGATAGGATCACCTATAGTCTTTTAGGGGCCAATCTCTTGTACTGTTGATGTTGTACTGGGATGTGAAGTAAATACTAAATACTAAATATGTTACAAGGAACGACCCGTCGCGTAGTAACGACTGGTAACGCGCCTGCTAAATTGCTGTGGCGCTTGTGGCACTACTCAATGTGGCGCGAGCTCAACTTTCTCAACGACATCGA
This sequence comes from Fusarium poae, assembly GCF_019609905.1. NCBI lineage: Eukaryota > Fungi > Ascomycota > Sordariomycetes > Hypocreales > Nectriaceae > Fusarium > Fusarium poae. The sequence goes on along the minus strand of NC_058401.1, from coordinate 5,011,892 downwards.
ATTATTTTATTCTTCATTAACAATTTCTATAATCATCAAAAAGATGTTGAATCTAAACCTTTCAGCTTCATTGAATATAACGAGGCTCATATTCAAACCGAGCCTATGTTTACCTCACCACACCGTATTAACCTTCAATGATTTACCAATTCCGTTAGAAAGGGGCCTACAGCAAGATGGCCGAAAAGTAGAGATCAAGGCTATCGTGCTTGATAAAGACGATTGTTTTGCTTATCCAGATAGTATTGAGGTGTACGAATCTTATAAGGTGGTCATTCATTAAACATTCACAAATCTAGTCATGGCCGCCCGCTAAACTTATGCATAGGCTCACTTCGAAAAGCTAAGGCTGGCATATCCTGGGCGCAAATTGCTCGTGGTCTCGAATACCGCAGGCGCAACTTCCTGGGATAAAAACCTAAAGCTAGCTGCTGAAGTTGAGGAGAATACTGGCATCACAGTGTTGTCACACTCAGTCAAGAAGCCAGGGTGCGGCCAGGAGATCATGGAGTACTTCAAGAAACATCCAGAGACTGGAGTAACAAACCCTGGACATGTTGCATTTGTCGGTGATAGACTGACGACGGATATGATGCTCGCCAATATGACGGGGGGGTGGGGGTTCTGGGTTAAAGACGGAGTGATACCTCTTGAGAAGAAAAGCATCGTGAGTAACTGTCTACCCCTCAATCTCAAACACGAATGTATTAGCAAACGGTTGTTAACAATATCAGTTTTCGAGATTGGAACGGCCTATGGCATCATTCCTTCTTGGTCGAGGCTTACATGCTCCTGAACCTCGAAGCATATTCGAGGAGTAGATTTTGTCGCAGGCGTTGTCATGAAATGGATCACTGCCTGCAAACTTGCCGTGGTACTTTACGTTCAACCAGTTCATCCACTCTATTGTGTTTACAATGAATCACAGCCAAAAACGTATCTATTGTCTCTCATTCAGCAGGAGCTGGTGACTGTCCCTGACTCTAATCATGGCTCAGTTTGAATGTGTAATCAGGACTGAATCACTCATCTGTTATTCTGTACTGTCTATAAAGCATCTTTGTGACCTTCTGTTCGCCTTCTTGTCTACTTTCCCACATCGCAATTCTATATCCATCATCACTTCCTTTATATATATTCCGTACTTCACTTACAAGAACTCTGACCCGCTCCGACTCGCCATGGGTGGTAAGACTTGGTCCAAGGACGAAGAACGCTTGCTCTGGGAGGTCATTATCCCCCAATCACCGGCGGCTGCATACCCCGACGATAATGACTGCCTCTCATGGGACCAACTTGCTGATGAAATGAACAAGTTGTCTGGCGCTAATGCCCGCCGGGAATATACCGGAACATCGCTCTGTGAGTTGCTAATGTTCTATTACCATGTTGTCGGCATGCTAATTCTGGTAGACGAGCATTACTACCAAAACATCAAGTCTGGCCATAGATCCTCCAAGGCTGCTGAGTTTGTCGAGAAGTATTTGCTCGACGCAGGTCAGTCCGATTCATACATCCCCGTCTGGACCTTTCAAGCCTAATAGAATATCAGCTTATTTCAAAGAGCATGGGTGCCGTCGTCCCCATACTGCTTCTGTTCCAGCTTCGGAGCCCCTGGATCCTCAAATCGTCGAACTTTTGCAGGACAAAGCGAAGCCGAAGCCGAAGCCGAAGGCCCGACAATCACGCAAGACCCGTCTGTCCCGGGAGCGACCAAGCGAAGATCCGCCTTCGCGGCCGTTTTTCAGCACACCCAAGATATTGGAAGATATAGGAGCCTATTCTGTTACACCAGGCAACATAGCTCAACAACAGCCTTCTGAAGAATACATCATGCCTGGCCGTGCTGATGTTGCTCGGTCTGAGCACTACCCGTTTTCCAGGTCTGGACTTGTTGCTGTTCCTGGTTCCGGCTCCGCTTGGAACCAACCAGTTGATCGCTCGGGAATTGATACGAGTCAAATCCCTGTGCGTCCAACAATGGCGTTGGAGCATGCCCCAAAGCCCGATCCTGGGGGTTTGAGGCAGCCTACCACCGAGAAGATGGAAGGAGGATACTGGCATTTGGTTTACAGAGCTGAACAAGACGAGAGGTACAGAAAGGCACCGTCCATGGCTTCGGGAAGTACTAGCTCCCAGTCAACTCAGCCACAAGCGCCAGGATATGTATCTTCGTGGGCGAATCGGGGTCCTAGCCGCCAGCGAACATGCCAAGAGCAATGGGACGGAAGACTTCCATCCATTCGCGAGATGCTCCCTCACGAGTTCGAACAAACGGTGCATGATCCTTACTCATATGAGGTAAACCAACGAGTTGACAAGCGCAGCTTCCCTAACGAACAAGGCCACATGCAGACCCCTGATTCTACCTCAAAGCGTCGAAGACTTCCTGACGCGCGTGGCTACCACCAACAGGACTAACAGCAGCGACCACGGATACTACTGAATGAACAACCACTGAAGATGGTTAGTATATGTTACAGATGAGGGATAATAGACTGGAGGAGGGGTAGATGAGGATTGGGCCCCGGGACAGAAACGACGACGAGAAAATGAGTTATGAATTTGCTTTTTACCGTTCAAGACATGTGGTCAAGAGGCGCTACTTCCTGAAACTTGACAGTAGAGATGTATATAGAGTAATAGATCAGGAGAGAAATACAGTTCATGATGAGCAGTAGCAGATACTTGAATTTGAAATGGCACGCTGACTTGACAGGCGGCGTCAAATACTGATTTTTGGTGAAGTGTTCAAATCTTGATCTCTTTGCCACCTTTTTCAACTCGATGTTTATTGGTTGTACTTGAAACTTGGTCGTTTGAGATGTTGCTTCACGATGATCGAAGTCATATGTACATCTGATATTGGAGTTTTCTCTTTAAAGAAAAAGGAAAAAGAAAGAAATCAAATTGAACTAACACTAACACTACACAATCAAGTACATACAAAGCATATTCCAATATGTGAGGGGAAAACCTTCGGGCAAAAAAACCCCTCGTAACTCGCTCGGCGACTACAAGATTGACCTTGCAGCATCGTTCTTTGGCCGCTAGTGTTTAAAAACAAAACCATGATCTAACGCAGTTCCCTCAATGCCATGATTTTTGAAGGGGTGGTCGTCGGGCTAACGCCAATCGCCATGCGCTTGCCAAAACTCCCGGAAGCCCTTCTCGGCCAGTGCAATTTCCATCTTGTTGTGCCACAGGTTGAAGTCTCTTGGAGTCCAACTATCTTTGCAAATGACCACAGACTGATTCATATCGTTGGTACGTGTTGTGGTACGTACCCAATCCCTGGGGACGAAACCAGCAGAGCCCCATGCGGAGATCCCTAGCAGTCCCTTGGTTTCATCGACCGTGAATGCAAGCGGCATCGCATGGTTATGAGCAAAGACGAACTCGGAGCAGTCTAGTCCAATATCCTCATAGTTCTTTTGGATCACCTCGGGGGTAAAGCTGTTCCTGTCATTCCAATCGCCCCGGATAGATAGATGGTGCACCAAGTTCCCGCCATCGACGCCGCAGACGCGATCGTTATGCCACTTGGACAATTGGTCATAGGCTTCTGCTATCTGACGCATCCACTTCATCTGCAACTCTCCATCATCTGTCTTTGGCCAGACCTCGGCAATCGACTTGCCCGGCAAGATGGTGTGGACGATGTAATAGTAGTTACCGTATACTGCGTGGCAGTATTCAGTGGGTACAATGAAGTCAAAAGACGCCTTTGCCAAAGCTTCTAACGTGTTATGCTCTTGTGCTCCAACATCGCGGCTGACTTTGAGGTGAGCCTGACCAATCTTGAAGAGTCCCCAGTACTTATTAGACATTTTAACAGCATCTGTAATAGGGCAGTCGTCGGAGATCCTTTGAGTGGGTGGTCTCGGGCTAGGGGCTTCCGCCATGGTGAAGAAGGAACCTTGATCACCTTCCCAGTAGGGTTGTGGTGGTTGAGAATGGTGCCGGGTTATCAAGGCCCCATCATTGATGATCCATGCGTCCTTACTGACTTCCTTGACGAGGTCATATATGTAAAGTTTTCTAGGATCAGTCATGATGAAATGGAAATTGAGTTGAATTGGTTGGATAGTGGAGGGAGGGAGTGGGTTGAGGTTTTCCGTTGATTGGAAAGAGTTGCGTAAGTTGAGGAGATATGGAGAGGGCAACGAGGTAATTATACTTGTGCCCATTGCTCTCGACTCCCCTCGACTCGACACGGTCAAGATAGGTACTCGATCCAAGCATCGGGATTGTTGTCCTATTGTCGTTCTGCAGGTGCTTCCAAGAGCGGAAATGTACAAAGATCGTGCATAGAGGAGGTAACACGTGGTGTGATATCTTCTTTGTTCAATGCTGGTGGTGGTGTGAAGGGCTGGGACGGCATCGCCGCAGGTACGAGCGAGCTGTGGCACTTGATACTTTTGTCTTTTTCTTTGATTTCATTCTTCCTCCCAGACTCTGTATTGCTATTCCAACTATTGTGTTACATATCCTTTGTTCATGAAATCAGCCACCGCTCGGACATATGCCACATTAACGTTGTTTTTCCTTTCTTTTCTTTTCTGTTTTTAGTCTTGGCGTACTAGTCACAAATGCTGTCAAGAGCTCAAAGAAAGGCTGCGTCAAACAGCTGGCAAGATTTGTTTCCCGACTGTACTGACTCTTATGTCAAGGTATGTACCCAGGGCGGATGACACCCCAACTATGTTTGTTTCTGATTGCTGGTCACAATAAAGACTTGGCTTATCCGGCTAGTCCCTTCTGGTAATGCTGAATGCTAGTGGTCTCTTAATTGAAATGAATCGTTATTGGGTAGCAGATGTAGCTAGCTACTCAGTTCCGTTGGGTGCTGTCCACTGTGAGTTGTCCACTTTCGATATTCACTGGAATAATATCGTAAGTCCAAAGGCCCGGGACCACTTGCCACTAACGCCGCAGAGTGGGGCCGTCCGCCGATAACGCCCTCCGGAAGCGGTCAATGCTGGCAGAAATAATCCCGAAAGATTTCCCCAGGAAATCTCAAGTCCATCCGCCCGCAGCGAGCCGCGATAACGTCCCGCCTCAATCCAACATTTCTACCCTCTGGCCTCCTGCTCACACAAATAACCATGAACTTCCCAGGAATGACCCCTCCAGTCGGTGGCGCTGCCGCATCCCCCGGGATCGGCGGCCCTCAAGATCCCAACGTCAAAGCTGTACGTTAAAATGCGCAACTCAGAAAATGGTGGCGGGGAAGGAGTCGCAATGGCTAATGCTGAGAAATATAGGTCCAAGCTGCGATGGAGTCTTGCTTCGGAAAGTCTGTCATGTCTGGAGTAATGGGTTTTGGTATGGGCGGTTTATTCGGAATATTTATGGCTTCTGTATGCCCTCCAACCTGAAAACAAGTCTTCGCTTTAAATCATAAGCTAATCTTTCCTCGGGGTTAGATGTCTTACGACACACCATACCACACAGCCGCTCCCGGTAGCCCGCAAAACACAATCACATCTATGCCTCTAAAGCAACAACTCAAGATCGGATTCAAGGACATGGGTACACGATCATGGTCGATGGCCAAGAACTTCGGAAAAGTTGGAGCGCTATACTCCGGTGTCGAGTGCGGTATCGAGGGTCTGCGCGCGAAGAACGATCTCACCAACAGTGTCGCAGCGGGATGTTTGACAGGCGGTATTCTAGCCAAGAATGCTGGCCCTCAAGCTGCTGCTGGCGGCTGTTTGGCCTTTGCTGCTTTCAGTGCGGCTATTGATGCCTACATGCGATCACCACCCAAGGACGACTAAACGTAATGAAACAATAACAAACAAAAACGGGGGCCTACGAGTGGCTTGTAAGAGATGTAGATATACGTGTGGATTTTCTGTGGCTTGGGGAGTTTTACGGTTATCATGTTTCCAGAGCATAGGAAAGGCGTTGGGAGACAGGCTCTCTCCTCATTTGAATTCCTGGTCACTATATATGCGGGACGGCATACGGATAGACGTGGAGAAGGAGACATTGCACATATACAAAAAGGTGTGTTAATACCCGTGCTTCGTGGAGGAGCTGCTCGTGTAGAACACAAGAGTCTACAGTGTATCATAACAATAGAATTCATGTTTTACAAATGCCTATCCCGAAAGAGTAAAATCAAAGGGAACCTCCCTCTCTCCTTAAACGCCATGCTTTAACCCACAAACCATGCAGTCGGCTTCAGCCGTATCCCGGCTTACTTTGCTTGGTACACTTGGAAAGAACCAAACTCCCAGTAGGCATTCTTGAATGCTTCAGGATTGTTCGCAACGAGGCTCGTGCAGTTACCAGGGCCTTCAAAACGCATGTCAGTCCAAGTCTGGCTTATAAAGAAAGTAAACTTACACCCGGATTTATCCCAAACATTGTATACCAGGCTGCCGCACAGGTCGATGTTGGCAATGATACTTTGGTTCTTGAAGTGAGAGCCAATGTCGCAGTCTGTGTTGGGAAAATCGGCAACAGCAACACCCCAAGTGCTGGGTGTGGGTTTGCTTGATTTGATGTCTGAAGGAATTGAGTTTCTGGCAAACTGCCACATGCGAATACCTTCCTTTCGCCATTCCACAGCCATGATACCTCCCCCGTTTTTGTTGAAGCCAGTGCCGTATCCATCAGCGTCCGATTTGACGCCGCAACCATCGTTATCGTTCAGTTCGTGGTTGCAGTTCTTACGCAGAGTTTCGCCTGTGTTTTTACGACGCACGTCCATAGAACAACCCTTAGTGGTGTGTAGCGTCATCTGGTTTCCATCTTCTGCTTTATTCGTTGCTTCCATAACGTCGATCTCTCCGTTCGCTGGCCAGTTCGAAGGATCTGTTAGCCACAAGGCAGGCCAAGTGCCACAACCATAAGGGGTATGCTTGACGTCAAATATAAAAAGGCCGCTGTCGTACGTCTTTTTCGACACGACGCGGACGGAAAAGCGGCCTGTTGACGCATTAGGCTCGTCGTTAGGTCCAACAGAAGTGTCGACTCTTAGGAACGCAGAATCAGCAGTAGCAGAGGTCAAGTTAAGAGACTGCGCTTGTTCCCGTGGGACGTAATGAACAAAGCCTTGGGTGGGGTCGTATCCTGTGAAGTAGTCGAACTGGTCGTAAAAGGATTCTCCTCCATCTGAGCATCTGTCAGAAGAGCTTTGGGGGATAGGAATGATTGACTTACATGTATCGGCCAGGCTATATGACAACGGTGAGTAATCGGGATATCTATTCTCCTTCACTTTCGTGACCGAAACAGCGATGACGATGATCAACAGCACAAAGAAGGCCAGGATAACAGCAGCCCAGATGATCTTCCCCCAGTACCTAGGGTTCCACCAAGGCATTCGAGACGAAGCGTGACGAACATCTTGGCCTGTGCGAGAGGGTAGGATCTCATCGTAGGCGGGCGCCGCTGATCCTGCCTTGAACCCTTCTGAATGCCCCGACATGACGATACAGAGTCAGGTAAGGCTGAGTGTATATTGGGACTTCAATAAAAAAAAGCGAGGTTGAGGTTGATGATACCAAGTGCAAGCAATGTGGTGGAAAGAGAGGATCAAGAGATAGATGAGTGGGCGAGTGAATGGAATGTGAATGTTGATGAAATGTCTCGGTCAGATGCACGAGCGCGAAGAGGGCACGGGTGAATCAATATTCTTTTTTTATCACAAGAAGGAGCGAGGGAAGGAATCTTGGTTGGAACATTGAGGAGGGAGCGTAGGTCCCTTGGAACTACTAACATTGCAGCTGCCCTCTACGGTCTGCCTGGCAGTAATTCACAGACATTTATACAGGGAAACCACCTAACACCGTTTGCTTACACATTCTCCACATTGAATGCCGTGTCCCCGATTAGTACATGATTTTGGTGATGACTATGTCTTAAAAGTGTTGCTGTATTTGGTGATGATGATGCTTATGGCGGTTGATGTTCAGGGGTAAACACGATAGATACTAACCATAAAAATATCCCCCGAAAGTCAAAATCCGACCTATGCTCAAATCAATACGAGGCCAAAATGCGGTAATAGTCAGTTTTTTTTTTTTTTAACATGTGTCAAGGGCGGACTCGGATCCAAGTTGCCTATCTACCTATTGATAGATAGATAGAGACGCGTAATCCAGAATCGAACCATCATGTAAATACAAGCTGGCACTGCCATGGCTCGATAGATACCAAGAAAAACAGCCTGACAACACGTCACGTTTTAGAATCAATACTGGTCCTCTACTCGAAAATGAATTCAGTTGATAGTCTGCATTGTATACGGAACACCATCTATGACTTGGACTATTTACTTGAAGTTCTGGTATGGACCGGAATGCACCAAAGCGCCATCAACAGCCACTATACGCTAACAGGATCAAGGGTGAGATACTATCCAGGCGAGAGTTGCCGTGAAGCCGAGAATACTTTTATACAATGGGTTGTTGTGTGCCGAAGTCCGTCTTATCTCCTATACTTACTATTAATAGGTAAGAATAGAAGTAGAGACTGAGGAATGCTTGTAGGTGTGATGAATCCATATAATTATTCCTTGCTATTCATCTGTTGGGTTCTAGTATTTTCCCAGTAACAATTGATCAACATCGACCCTTGGTAGGTATATGAGACCACGCTTCTAAACAGTCAACGTCTTTGAGATAGCGACAACGGCACAAACCCAAGCGCCAAGATCCGTAGTAAACATCCTCGTGTTATTCACAGTCAACCACCTCTCCAGCATCCCAACATTGTCCGTTCCCTCAACAGCGCAGTTATCCTCCCACAAGGCCCTAAGCTTCCACGCTACAGCAGGAACATATGCCAGGTGACCCAACGCAAGGGCAGCAGACCAGCCGTACCAGAACAGCGATCCACGAGACTCCAGCAGAGCGCGCTCAGACCAGATGTTCCTGATGGAAGTGGTGAACGTGAGTCCGACAAAAGTGAGAACAGCCCATGGGCCTGAGCCGTAGAAGTTGGTGATGTAGCCTGGGATGATTTCGTTGGCTTTCTTGCGCTCTATGGGTGCTTTGGTGAAGAGTGAAAGGAAGAAGCTTTGGTCGCGAGCGAACCAAAGAGTGATACTCGATGAGACGAGAGGTGTCGTCAGAAGGAGGACCCTCGGGTTAAAAAAGGCCCCTGAAGCCATGGTTGTTGATGTGATGCCAATTGATGGAGTGTAGTTTCAATTGCAATGGTAGGTACCTAGTGAGTGGTGTTTGTGATAGTGCTGACACTTTAGATATTACAGGCTTCTTTCTCTCTTATATCGTTTATTTCAACTGCCGATCACTAAAACGTTAAAAACCTCCGAAATCGAGTATTCTCGAATACAATCCTTGGATTTACTGTTAGTTCTCCATCAGCTGATGATTACACACACAAAACTCCACCTCTGCGATCCTTTGAATCCGCATTGAGCGATATCGCAACGTGAAACTCCAAGAAACCCTCCGACCCTGCAGGAACCAAGAACCGGACATTTCTTGCTAGTCTCAGCCTTGTCGTATGACATCGGACGATTCAGTATTGCGTTTTCTAATTATTTTCTCATCAAAGAATAAATCACAAGTTGTATTTATGAACCTAGCTCGTGACTATCTACTCAATTTCCAACCGGAGGGCATCGTACTGAACGTAGACAGAAGTGGGAAGCACAGCAGACTCATAGTTGGTCGCGTTGTAAGGCAAGCTCAGAACCATCTCATTCTCACCCTTCTTCAACAATTTGGCATCAAACTCAAACTTGTGAGCAAGGTTGTAGCAGCTCACAGAGGAGCGCACAGCACAAGAGCTACTCTGGTGGTATCTTTCACAACTTGCGTTAGTATACCCTAATCCTCGGTGACGGTAAAGCTCAACTTACGGAATGACCCATGGCTCGATATCCTTGCCATTGACGTTGACAGTATACTTGAGGTTCGAGTGAGGCTCAGAAGCATTGTAAACGTCAGTGTTTCCTGCAGCAGTCTTTGCACCTGCAAGCTGAACTGTGAACGTAGCTCGCTTCTTGTGCTTAAACTGCGATTCTTTCAAGTCAAACGCAAGTGTCCAGTTGTTAATGTCGCCATTGCCAACATACTGCTCTGGACGAGGGTAATTTCCCTTTCCGCCAAAAACACTCCAGTGAACATAGTTAAGATCTTTGCCAACATCGCTTTCGCCGACCTTGAAGTTAACACCGTCGGGGAAATCTTTGACATAGTCCCAGTTGGCCCAGTAAATGCGGTACTGTTCTGGCTGCAACGGCTTGGACGTGTCAGGTTCGAAACCATGGCGGTATTCCCCAGAAGTCTTGTCAGGAGTACCAATCCGCCAAATTTCCTTGCCGGCAGACTCTTCTCTCCAGCGGACGTTCTTCTTCTCAGTCTTGCCAGCATTGACCTTGATCTTATCCTGGGTATATTGTCCAAAGATGTTATCAGCGTAAACAGTGAGACGATACGTCCCAGATTTGACACGAGGAATAGTTGCCCGGCCACTCTCATCAAGATTAGCCCAGTACTGGTAGGTATCAGTATCGAACACATTATCCTGGAAGTCGACACCGCTCTGTGCGAGAACAGCAATGGCGTTCTTGGCCCCCTTGGGAAGATCAACCTTGATCTCAAACTTTCCACGGCCTTTGGTAGGGACGTAGTTCGGGACGTGTTTGGCGATGGAATCATAGAAATCGGCGTTCCACTCCGGATCGGCGTACTGGGCAGCGTCGGCCTGAGCTTCGAGAATGTCGGTCGTGCCAGGGAACTTGTTAAAATGGAAGTATTGCTTCGGTACGTTAGCGTGAATATCGTCATTGGCACTTTGGGATCACTTACAGGGCCAAAAGTGCGGTCAAACCCGTTGGTGATATTGGGCTATGAAGATTAGCACACAGTTTTCTGAGCAGGTGTAGTGCGGTACATACTGTCTGGTCTCCATGGTGGTTGGAGCTGATGTAGTTGTACAGAATACCGTCGACGACCAAATCAGAATGCAGAGGACCTCCAAAATAAGTGTCTTTGGTGTTCATGACAAGCCAAGCGCCATAGGCATCTCCGTCCTCCGTCTTGGAGCCATCTGCGAACCTTTCATCTGTTAGTCCGTTCCCAACACCAAAAGCCAGAAAACTCACAATCCATAAGCATCAATATCACGCCAATTATCCTGAAAGGTATACTTGGTGAAGTAGTCCGCCTCCTGCTTGACATAAGGATCGTTGGGTGTGTTTCCCATGTACCATGTCGCATCTTGCACTACAACCTGCTTATCCTTAGCTTCTTTGCCAGGCAGAGGCGCGTAATGCTTCGTGTTGGTCAGGAGATGAGTCCACATGTCGTTGTTTGGACGGAAGAGAGTTCGAAGTTCTTGAAGGTTGCGAAGGAACGGCTGCTCCTCGTTATGGTAAGCGACTCGACTAAACGTGTGCAGACCAGTCTCGCCATCTCTCAAAAACCAGTACTGCTCCAAGACCTGCCCCGTCTCGGTGTACGTGTCAGACATGACAATACCGCCATAGTCCTTGCCTTTTGCATCCTTTCCCTTGAAAAGCTTGTACTTGGGCGTCACGGAGCCTGGAGTCCAGAATCCCTTTGGTGTACAGTAGCAATCTAGATAGGGACCGATTCCAGTAGAACCAGATGGACTGCCGAGCAGGTTTGTTCCGTCCAGCGTGAGCTTCACGATAGCGCCTCCCTTCTTCTGGACAGCTGCGTAGAAGCGGTCATTGGAAATGACCAGCTGAGTATCTGTCTCTGTCGCATTGAGAGCTGCGGCCACTAGTTGGGGTGCATGGAGCAAGGAGACGAGGAAAGCCGTGGAAAGTTTGCGGAACTTCATGTCAACGACAAGAGTGTGCAAGTAGTAGAGTTCTCGAAGCTATCGCTTGACAATTTCGTCAGTCAATGCGACTTCATGTCGTCTCTATAGCTGCAGCAGGCCTCCTCATGACCCCACGACAGGCCCCCAATTACCCCTGTGGGGGACGAAGCTACCATGAGAAGGTAGTTAAGGGTAGCTTGGCCAAGACAATGATATTTCCCCATGGGGACGCTGTCGATCGTCTCTTTTCAGGCTAAGACCCGAACTCTAGCAAATGATTCGAGGGAAATTGCAGCGCTGGCTTTCGGATCTCGGGTCAAAGATCAGCGAGTGTCAGGGGAACCAAACTTCGGGGACAAATGGCTTCTTGAACCTGGTCAACAACACAATGCGTACTTCTCTAGAAATAATGATTTATTGTCTGTACCCTGCAAAACAGACCCAAATCGGTCAGTCTTCCGAAATGCGGAGGGAGGAGAGAACACAAGATTATACGTATTAGCGATGGATATTGGTCAAAGCACAAATGTTTGGTCGCGTTCATGGAGTTGAGTAAAATTAATGGGCGAAGCACATCCCTCTTGTGCTTCATGTAGTGGTATTGTGAAAATGCCTTTCATCCAAAAAAAAAGTTGCGGATTGACGCCTGACTGAGTCTAACTGTACAACAGCACACACCTTTCTGTACAATTTGCTAATTATTCTTCATCGTCGTCAGGGTCAACTCTTGGCCGCTTGGACTGCCTGCTATCGTCGTCTTGCAAGCCATAACCACGCTTAGATGAGTTCTGGTCCACCTCTGACAAGAACTTGTCTACATTAAAAGGATCTCCAGCATCCTTCTCGAACTGAACTGGACCTTCGCGTGCCTGTTGAAAAAGTGTTAGTGAATGGGTAGATGGGAATCTGGAAAATGAAGAGCTTACCTCTGCATCTGCGGCACCCTTAAATGTTCCCTTTCCAAGAGCCTCGCCAAATCGGCTGCTCTTCTGAATCTTAGCCATCTCTCGCTCACCTGCCTCTGCGTCGTCATCATCGTCTACATTTACTCGTGGTCGGTAAATGCTGTTCATGGCGTCTTGTGCAGCAAACAGGGGCTTGTCGTATAGGTTGTCCTCGTTAATGCCGCTATCAAATCCACTTGTTTGGTTGAATAATCGCGAGTCGTACATTGTCTCCTTTGATTGTGTAGGCTTGGCCACGCCCAGAGCAACCTTTTCCGAAATATCTCGGCCTTGTTCACGGGCCATGACCTGAGCTCGTCGCTCAGCGCCCATACGGTTCTGCCGTAGCTTTCGCTCCTCATCTCTTTGCTTCTCCTGACGAGCTTTGACACGCTCTCTGACTTCCTCATCTTCGCTGTCAGAGCGATCCGACTCAGAATAACTGTAACTTCGCGATCGTGACCTCGAGTCCCTAGAATCCCTAGAATCGTGGGAGCCGCGGGAATCCCTACGCCCGCGGCCAGCGGCAGACCGCTCCGCACGAGCCTTCTGGGCCAACTCTCGAAGGTTGTCTTCCTTCTGTGCCTTTTCCTTCTCTGCTAGACGCTGTTGCATCATAGCACGTTGTTGAACCTCTTCACGAGCGTGACGCTCAGCCATCTTGACAGCTTCAGCAAACTGAGCATGTTTATCACTAATGGCCAAATCCTGTAATCCACGTCCATCTGCAGCCAAACGCTTGTCCAATGGCACTGTAAAACCCTTGGGATTCTTCCAGTTTGAAACTGGGGGTGGAATCCTCCACATCTCATTGTCTTCGGCTGTGAGTTTTCGGGGCGGTGAGTGCATGACTGGCGGAGGCGGCGATGGTGGTCCTCGAGGAATCTTCTTGTGCTTGAATTTCGGGGGTTCCAGGGGATCACGCTGTCGCTCAACAATTTTTATGATACGGTCTTGCTTCTTGGAGTTGTCGCCCATCTGGTTCGCTGGCGTATATCGAACGAAAGTGGGATCTTTTCGCTGTCCAATATTGACATTCTTCGGTTTCTGAGCCGCCACCGCACCACTGACAAGGGCAGCCAGTGCGTTCTTCGTCCTCTCTGTTGTTGCCTCGACAGACTCCTTGTCGGGCCGCGAAAGGTCGATCTCGCCCGCATCAGCGCGTTGTCGAAGAGGAATCAGGTCTTTGAAGGATGTATGAATAATTCGGTTCTCGGTATGGCCTTGTCGCGCGATGGCATCGTATTTAACCTTGCCTTCGGAATCAACCTGAATCGCCAGCGCGTTGCTGGAGTTGGCGCCTTTCTTTCCCATCTCTAAGGGGTATTGAGCGATTGGGATCTCTGGAAAAGCACCTCCATCTCCAAAGTCTTCTTGCGATCGTGGTCGCCATCCTGCGCGCTGGCCGTATGCTGGAGGGCCAGATCGTTTGAGGACGACCTGCGTCTCGTCAAGCTGGCCAGGGCCAACGATTCGAACACCGCGTTGCTGGGCTCGAGCAGGAGCCTCTTCCTCCTCGCCCGTGTATTTGGGCTTGGGCAGCGCAGACTGTAGTGACCCAGCAATCGACGTCATTTTTATGTGGTTGTGTAGATGATGATGTTGGAGTTGCTCAGGTCGCGAGGCTTCGAGGTTTATTAGAATTTCAAAAGGCGACGTTCCAGAAGGGGCTTAGCGCAGGATATCTGGAGTAACCAGCAATGCCAAGATTTGACAGCAAGCAACTTAAACATTTCCCCTACTTAAATACTCGATCAACGTTGCTAGCTAGAGTTTATCATCATAAGGAAAATAATTATTGCATTATATATATACAACTATTCCAAGTTTGCAATAAACTACTCCTCTGATCAATAAGCCTTATATGATTTAAAAAGGAAGCGCAAGCATAAGCTATCAATGCTACGCTGGGCAGTATAAAAGTACCTACATATTGCTTGCATCTTGATACGTTTCTCATGTCTATTTGAGAAAGTTTGTTCCAGCTACTAAAGAACGATCAAGTATATATACAACTACTTGGGTCGTTGCTTAGGTATTTATCTTTTTAGCTGGTGTTTTTGTTAGGTAAGAAAGAAGAGAGTGTCTATTATTCTTATATTTTTATAGTTTATTCTGGTATAAAGTTCACTTTATTAAATCTTATTGGAAAGTATAGCCTTAGCCTATAATACTATTTTTCTACGAAAAGTCTACTGTTTTAGAGCATCTCATTAGGTTCTTCATGACATAATTAAAAGTCTTATGCTGCATGATATATCCAACTACGGCTGCAAAATCCTCGGGTTTTTACTTCACCATTCATTGCGACTAGACCTTAGCAATTATTTTCAATGCTCGATTGCACGTCATAGGGGAATGCCAACAACAGATTGCTGATAAGCCTCTCTTGAACAATACCAGAGCGTATTAAGGACTTACTTGTGATATTCATTGGTGCTGCAGACTTACACTAACCCGGCCTAACACACTTGTCAGTAGGTAAAAGTTTACTCAAGTCCATAAAGTGCAAAGAACTGCTCAATAAAGCAAAATGTCGAACGCATCATGACAGCTTTCATTTCGGTATCTCAAACATTTACGTCAAAACCAAATGCAAGGCTTCCCAGCCAAGCCAAGCCAAGCGCTTTGCTTCCATTGATTATACATATCACTTCCAATATCCGTCTCCTTTTTATTCCCGCGCCTCATAACATCCGTGTCCAGCATTGCATATGATGAAGCGATTTCTTTATACGTAACCTTTGCGCGCACCCTGTTTGTATAGTTTAGTCGCGTTTCTTGAATTTGACACATGACGAGACTTACCTGGAAAAAGAATCGAACAACAAACACCTGCAGAGCACCCATGCAGATGATAAGACCGATCTGAATCATACTAAAGTTGATAATTCGGCCCTCAGTGCTGTTGACAGTGGCAAAGTTTCGGTTCTCGCGGGTTCGGAAGTACTTTTGGTTTCGGGAGATGGTGGAGAGTTGGCCGGAGACCTTGAAGATGGACTCCTCAAGGGCTGATGTCTGTTCGGGGGTTGTACCCTGCTTGGAGGGGAGTTGGGCGCGGGATTCGTTCTCGACAGCAATCTCGAAGTCGACGTACTTCTCGGCAAAAGTACTCATCTCGTTGTCGAAGCAGAAGGAGTAATCGCCGACAACGTTGGCGGAGAAGACAAAGTCACCCTGTCGCTCCTTTTGACCATCCATAATAATCTTGCCATTGGGACCCTCAACAACGTAGTCGACATCAAAAGAACCACCAGATTGAACCTAGAGTATGTGTTTAGCTCGAAATTGGGTAGACATGATATCATCCGAGGAGGCTCACAGCAAAGTAGAATGCGATCTTCTCGCCCTGCTTTTTCGTAGTGGTATGGAAGCAGGCCTTCTCGTGAGCGTCGAGCTTGTAGGTCAAAGCGGTAGCAGCGACATTGGTGGCGAGGCAGGCGAAAAGCCCGGCGACAAGTGTTGGTAGTCTCATTGTTGCGGCGATGTGTGAGAGGTTGTCGCGTGCTGCTGCTGTTTAGGACAAGCTGTCGCTAAAGTGGACATGTGCTGTAAGTAAACCGAACGGGCCACGATTGAGCTTCCAGAGTCGGCACGGAATTTTGCTGGTACCGACCCCCTGGAAGACCAAGACCGAGACCCCTCCTGAGCTCCCTTTTTGGAACCATCAGCCATTTGGTGCTTTGCGCCACAGAGACGCCACATCTCGGTAGATCCAATAAGTTTCCTCTTTGAGCCAATACGCGTCAAGGTTGGATTACCAGATTATCGTGGATCATGACCTCACTCCCCTGTCAGTCCTTTCATCAAAGAGTTCCAAATAAAACGCTGCTAATCTTTCTTCTCATAAATAAACAACATCATTTCTCATGTCGCGTTAAAAACTCACATGGCATGAAGCTTCAGCTCATCTAGTTCTTGACTTTCCTTAACCCTTTAACCAACTTAGGGGCCAATTGCCTTACACGGACCGTTTCATCCGCGCTATCGCGCAGCACAGCACAGCACCTCCTTTTGTTTTTCTTTCACATCACGGCATCATCATCAATATGGCAGCTCAGACAAAAGCTGCAAAGCTATCCTCATTTGCATTGAGGATAAGCGCTCTAGTATTCTTCAGACTTGTGTGTGCTTCTTTTTTGTTCATATGACATTGGATCATGCTAACCATAACCACAGTTCCCTGTAAGAGTGCAAGAACATTACGATAATCCACAGTTTGATTAACCCCATCAACAGGCACACTTTGGCCTAGTCGCCTTTTCTCTCTTTGCTATCTATGTCCCGTCTTATGTTGCGAGCTACTTCACCAAGCCAAAGGTTGGCGTCCTCCAAGATGAGATTGATGTTACTGTAAAGGAGTCCATCACAGCTGAAACCCCTCTATTAACCGAGGACGGCGTCGCCGTTGTGCCTGAGCCCGAGATCGTTACTGACGTAGTAGACGTCAAGGAGAAGGTCGTTATCGGTGAAAAGGTTCCCAGCATCATCAATATCCTCTTGTCTGGAGCTCCCAGCGCCGCGCGTCCAATTGCGAGTTTTCTGACCTTCCTCATAAACGCTCTTCTCATCGGCTTGACTGCTGATGCTCTATATCGGGCTCGATGGTACTACCCATCTGACGGCCTATCTTTTGTTCGACTCGGCTATGTATCGCCATCTGAGGCGAGGTTCGTCATTCGTGAGCCTGACCAGCTTCAAATGCCCGTCATATTTGAGTATCACGTTAAGGATGACGAATCGACTTACGACCCCAAGATATGGCTCACTGCAGGCTTTATCACCTCCACTGACAACACCACCGACTTCACCACGACTATGACGGTGCCTCTGGACCCCGCAAAGCAGATGACATATGCATGGAGGACTTCTAACAACCACACAGGCGAGTTTCGCTCCGCTCCCAAGGCAGGAGAGATGCCTGACAACAAGGACGGCCTCTTCACTTTCCTCTCTACCTCTTGTATTCTTCCCCGATTCCCTTACAACCCACTGGATCATGCTTTGGCCATTCCTGGCTTGAGGAATCTTGCCAACCTGT
The DNA here is from genome assembly GCF_019609905.1 of Fusarium poae. Taxonomy (NCBI): domain Eukaryota; kingdom Fungi; phylum Ascomycota; class Sordariomycetes; order Hypocreales; family Nectriaceae; genus Fusarium; species Fusarium poae. Next base: position 4,994,126 of record NC_058401.1, on the reverse strand, counting down.
TGCCTACGTTGGATGCCCAATTCATGTTGTTTCTTGGTGACTTTATTTACGTCGATGTTCCTGAGCGATTCGGAAAGACCGCAGAAGAGTATCGTATGCAATATCGACAGATTTATGCTTCACCCGACTGGGCCCCTGTTGCTCAGAACCTCAGCTGGATCCACGTTCTCGATGATCACGAGATCTCAAATGATTGGTCTTCCAACACAACTGGCATCTACAGCGCTGCCGTGGACCCTTGGCACCTTTACCAAGCCAATGTCAACCCTCCAATTCCTGAAGCAGCAGGCCGTCTGAATCTCAGACGCAATGCCACTTGGTATGAATTCACTCAGGGTCCAGCTAGCTTTTTCATGATGGACACTCGCAGCTACCGCTCCAGCAACAACGCGCCATTCAACGCTACAGACAAGACCATGCTGGGCAAAGAGCAATTGGCTGACCTATTGGCCTGGCTCGCCCGCCCTGTGCCCAAGGGTGTACGATGGAAGTTTATTGCTTCTTCTGTTCCCTTCACCAAGAACTGGCCCGTCAATGTCAAGGACACCTGGGGTGGCTTCCTAGTTGAGAGAAAGCAAATCCTTGAGGCTATGTGGGACTCTGGTGCACAAGGAACTAGCGTCGTTATTCTCTCTGGCGATCGTCATGAGTTTGCTGCAACCAGGTTCCCGCCTCCTGTTGACTCGCGATGGCCACAGTCCGCTACTGCTCACGAATTCTCTACCAGCCCCCTCAACCAGTTTGCTTTCCCTTTCCCCACATACAAGCAGACAGATGATGAGGATGTCATGATGAGGTATGTCCATAGCCCCTTTTCATTCAACGAACGCGATTGGCTAACAACATTGAAGTTATATTCCCGGAGGCCAGTCTAAGTTTGGTTCTTTCTCGATTGACAAGCTTGAGGACAACAGGAGTTCGCTCTACTACACCCTCTACGTTGACGGTGAGGAGACATGGAAGGCGACTATTCAGGCTCCGGATTCACCTGAGGTTGTTGTTGAGGAGGTTGTTCGACCCTCGTTCTGGGATAAGATTAAGTTCTTCTAGGTGAAGGTTGAATCTACTTGTGGGGGGGACAATTTGGCTATTTACATATGGAATCTTGTATCACTGTTTAATATATTATACGCACTATCGACTCAAAACCATCTTCATTACATTACTCATTCGACTACTCTTAAATTTCCCAGTACTGACGATGCCACATCTGTTGTACTTATTTCATGAGTTGCTACGGCCCCACCGTGGCCGGCCCCACCGTGAGCCATCCCGAAGCTTAACTCACCGCCCAGACCCACACTCTCCAGTCGCCAGAAAATTTCCCCGGCAAAATTCTCAAAAGTTTGAACGACCAGTCCAGATCCGCTACGCTTCCCATTGAAAAGCATTGCACATCCCAGTTACATCAACACAATAAATCCACACAATGGCCGGACTTGTAAACAAGAAAAAGAGAAAGCCTGATGGCCGCTTGCAACGACCCACCAAGAAGCAAAAGAGAAAGCAACTCCGAGATTACAACAGTGATTCTGAATCTGAGGAGGCGCAAGAATTTGATGCTGTCAATCTGCTCGATTCCGACGACGATATTCACAATGTCCAGGTCGACAACGTCGGTGCTTCCGATAATGAAGCTTCTAGCTCCGATGAAGAGAGACCTGCCCTGAAGAAGCCTCTCAAGAAGACAAAAACAAACGCGAAGGCGCAAAAGCCCAAGGATGACGAGCCGGAAGCCGAGTCTGAGGAGGAGGAGGAGGAAGAGGATGACGATGACGAGGGATCAGAAGACGACGACGATGAAGATGTGGATGGCGCAAACTCCGACAAGCGCAAGAAGTCAAAGCGAAACGATCCCAATGCTTTCGCCACGTCGCTCTCAAAGATTCTTTCCACCAAACTATCAACATCCAAGCGGTCAGATCCCGTCCTTGCCCGAAGTGCTGCAGCCCACGAAGCTTCCAAGGCAGCCGTCGACAATGCACTGGAATCCAAGGCGCGAAAACAGCTCCGCGAGCAGAAGAGGCGAGCATTCGAGAAGGGCCGAGTAAAGGATGTCCTTGTCGCATCCACAAATGACACTACTGGAGAGCTGGAGGTATCTACATCTGAAATCATGGAGACTGAGAGGAGGCTACGTAAGGTCGCGCAGCGTGGTGTTGTCAAGCTTTTCAACGCTGTTCGCGCTGCGCAGGTTAAGGCTGTTGAGGCGGAGAAGGGCACAAGAAAGGAGGGTGTTATTGGTATGAAGAAGCGAGAGGAAAAGGTCAACGAGATGAGTAAAAAGGGATTCTTGGAGTTGATCGCCTCTGGAGGCGGCGGATTGAAAAAGGGTGGGCTCGAAGAAGCGTAATAACATTCCTGTGTTCTTTCTTTGTTTCTTTTCAAGAGGAGTAGTAGAATCATCAGGCCGTGCTCTCCCGGCCGTGCAACTAAAGTCGCAACAAAGATACCCTGTATGATGCACCTGATCCCCGTCATCGCTTGGTTCTATTTCCTCCTAAAAGTACAGTACGTAGTCTTACAAGTGCAGGTCATCTCGTCTCATATATCAAAACATAGCATATGTCTCATGCCGTAATTTTCTTAGTTGAAATCGCTCGCTTGCAGGTTCCTCGTCATGGAGGGCAGCTTCACCACCAAACCATCCATCTCCTTGGTCATCTTCACTTGGCAGCCCAGTCGACTTGTCTCGGTAAGTCCGAATGCCAAATCCAACATATCATTCTCGTCATCCTCAGGCTCAGGCATCTTGTCGAAGTATTCGTCATCAGCAACGATAACATGGCATGTTGAGCAGGCGCAAGATCCTCCGCATGCGCCCTCCATCTCTAGGTCGTTGGCTTGGGCGATGTCGAGAAGGTTATCTCCCTCTGAAACAGCGAACTTGTTTTCTGTGCCGTCCTTCTCAATAAAAGTAACATAAAGTCTAAATTATGTCAATCAAGTGTAACTGGAGTTTGAAGTTTCCATTGGTACATACTCCTCACCCGGCTTTGGAGGGTCGATATGTCCGTGTTGTCTTTGCGTTGACGTAGTAAAAGCTCTTTGGGAAACGGGAGAAAATCGGACAGCTCGCGGAATTGCAACGGATTGGCTTCGAGAAGCCTGCGACAGAACATTTTGGCTAAAGCGCATGGGTTGTGTTGTTCGGCATGCTGTAGCTGGGAGCTTGGCCAAGCAAGTCGCAAAAGATCGTGACGCCGACATGATTCCGGGAATATCGGGGGATCGACCGAAGATGTAAGTCGAGAATTAATGAGAATAATTAAAAATATATGAAGGTTACCGGGTAATTCCAAAACCGTTAGTTCTCTGGTCGAGATAGAGAAGCTTGGGAAGGCTCTGAGTGCGCCAATTTTTTGTCAATGGACGCTTATAGCCCCGTCTCGTCCTCTCACGTTCAAGATGATATTAAGCAGCCCGAAAAAAAGTGAGTAGTTTCGGATAGTCAAGGGCGAGAGCGGCGCTTTCGGCCGGGAAATTCATTGACCGTAATCCGAAGGCGAAGGCTAACTCCGGGTGCCCGATGGTGGGGTTGGTGGGTCTCACTGGTGTTGAGTGGAGGTATTGATGATCATTTTCTCTGGTGCCCGCCCAAGCCATTAAGCTCACTCAATGCACTGCGTTTCTCTGTAACTATTTCTTTTATAGACAAATGTCGGCGTGTTGCTCGAGTCAACCATGTCGACTCACAGAGAAGGTGTCAATCCTCTGAGGCCGTACTATATTCCTCCCTCAATTGGAGAGCCCGCTGAGACAGTCACCAAGTCAAGCCCTAGCCCGAACCCATTCCCAGATGGACGACATGTGACTGCCGCTGGTGAACGATATGCCTCCAAAGCACGCGATATCCTCTCCGACCTCGAATACAATGATTACCTAGGCGATACCTCGCCGTCCATGGTCCAGAATGCGAAGAGCCTTATCGACGAGCTGCTATGGAAATACAGCTCAGTTCTTATGGCCCAGCCATTCGAGGTAGCAAAGACCTTGTTGCAGGTTCGGAATCAGGATGAAAATGCTATATTTGGACTTCCCGTGGAGCCAGAGACCCCTAAGAAGCCGGTCACTCCACCTAGAAGCTCCATGTATGATGTGAGTGTGTTTCTAGCTCTCCGTGAGTTACACCGCTAAATCATGACGACGTAGTTTAGAGACTCGGACTCTGAGGGCGAAGAGCCTAGTTACTTCTCATCAAACATCCCTTCAACTCCTCATGAATCCCCATGGGGTTCAAGCTCTCGACGAGATCCGTCGCCCGTGAAGAAACCAGCCATCCCAGAACACTATCTTCAACTCCGACGCCCAGATTCGATTCTCGAGGTCATCGGTCAGCTATGGTCGAAAGAGGGTGCTTGGGGAGTGTGGAAGGGTTCAAACGCCACATTCCTGTACACAGTGTTGCAGTCGTTGCTGGAGAACTGGGGTCGAAGCTTCCTCAGTGCAATTTTTAATGTCCCAGACATGGGTGTTAGAGAAGACATTGATCGCATGATCGATATTGCTTCGCCCTACCCTTGGGCATCTCTTTTTGTTTCTGCTGCTGCTGCTGTGGCCACAGGACTTGTCCTATCACCATTGGACTTGGTCCGAACTAGGTATGATTCCTGAACACCTGTCAAATGAACATAAAACTAACCATGACTAGACTTATTGTCACCCCGAGCTCAAACGGCCAGCGCAGGACGCTAGCTACTCTCAGAAGCCTCCCCTCCTACCTCTGCTCCTCAATGTTGGTAGTCCCAACCGTTCTCAACTCCTTGATCCATCCTCTTATAACGCTCTCCACACCTCTTGTGCTCCGAACTCAGTTCATGATCGATAGCCAGGTCTCGCCCATGGCTTTCTCCATCTCCAAATTCATCGCTTCATCGTCTGCTATTCTTCTCAAGTTGCCCATTGAGACCGTACTTCGACGTGGACAGGTCTCGCTTCTGTCAAGCCAGGAATACGTGCAGGCACTCAGTCCCGGACAACCGTTCACCACTATTATCCCTCCCGGACGTTATGAAGGCACTTTCGGTACCATGTTCCACATTGTGAACGAAGAGGGAACCCATGAGGCTCCCGCTACGGCACATGGAGCAAAGAAGGGCAAGGCAAAGAGTAAGGGTGTTGCCGCAACAGTCTACAAGGGTCAAGGCCGTGAGGGACTGTGGAGAGGCTGGAAGGTCAACTGGTGGGGTCTTGTTGGTCTCTGGACTGCGAGTGTGGTAGGCCATGGTGGAGAGGGCGAGTTTTAAGATGGCCCAGTCATCAGTATTGAGGCGGCATGTACTGAGGTGCATTTTCCTGGCACGGCGTTGCGGTTGGGATGTATCTCTCACCTACGAGCTTGACGAAGAGACGGTATGATATCCACCTCCATCTTTCTGAAAATGAAACGGTGAAAAAACGAAAAAGGAGGTTGTTTTCTTAGTAGTTCAGAATCTTTATCTCCAGACGACATATCGCAACTCTGAATATCCAACAATCATATATAAACATTGATCCAGCTATCAAGTTTGCCCAGGACAACTAAGTGTGTTACTTTTCTGAACTTGAAACCAGCGGTCCTATTCATTCAGTTTGTAAGCACTCGGTACCCGGGTCGTGCATTCGCCCGTCTCAGCTTTGGAGTGGCGTGCGGCTCGCTGCATTTCAACGCACCAGTCCTTCCAATGAATATGCACAGTCGGAACAGCTCATGTTGAAACAACGGCTGCAAGCCTCCATCACGTTTGTCCCGTTTGTATGCAGGCGGGGGCGGTATCCTATTCGTCCAAGTGTATAATTGACGCCTTGAAGTCAGCCCTGTCCCTGGTGCAAGCATTCATTTTGAAGCGTTCTTTACTCACTACCTATTTACCAATCCCTGGCTCTCAGGTGCTCCATATGTGGCTGTTTCTTGGCATGAAGAGTTTCTTGTCAGAGCGCGTTGTACAGACCAGAGGATGGAAGTTGACAACCGAGCGAGAGACCAATGATGATGTAGCCGATACATCCTTCGGGTGTTGATTCGTCTGGAGACAGGATAACTACATCGGAGGAAAATGTATGTACGATTAACCAAGGTTGAGTTATCGCGCGTGTGGGGGAATTGCAGAATGACTGAGGACTACGATGCTGAAGATCAGACAAGACTCTATCAAGCAGTGTCCTGGCGGGTATAAAAGCTCGTAATCGCCCTCTGAATGAAATGGATTAGAAGAAGCAGAACATTTCCTTCATACATTTTTAAATACACTCTTTGTTCGTGTCACACTCATTGACTTGATCCAACTCCTGTCCTTATCTCCACCATGACGTTTCTATACACCAGCTCTATCAAATCCTCATTCTGGCTCACTCTTCTCGTCACTGCCACTAGTGTTTCTGCTCATGGCCATGTTGACGAGATCATCGTCAATGGTGTATCCTACCAAGGCTATGGAAGCACCGACTTTCCATACATGCAAGACCCTCCTGTTGTTGCTGGCTGGACCATTGAGCAAGCAGACAACGGCTTCGTTTCACCTGACAAGTACAATGACCCAGACATCATCTGTCACCGAGATGCAACTCCAGCCAAGGGACATATCGAACTTGCTGCTGGTGACACTCTCACTCTCCGATGGTCAGGCTGGCCTGACAACCATAATGGCCCTGTCTTGAACTACCTCGCCAACTGCAAAGGCCCTTGTGAGCGAGTCGACAAGACCGAGCTTGAATTCTTCAAGATTGATGGTTTGGGCCTTCTCGAACAGGGCACGCCTGGCACGTACGCAGACAGTGTACTCAAGGACAATGGAGACCGGTGGAATGTCCGCATTCCAGAGAATATTGCTCCTGGAAACTATGTTCTTCGCCATGAGATCATTGCTCTGCACAATGCTCTGGACAAAGGTGGCGCACAGAACTACCCACAATGCTTCAACTTGAAGATCACTGGCGATGGATCTGACTCCCCTTCCGGCTATCTCGGTACTGAGCTTTACGATGCCGAGGATCCTGGTATTCTTGTCAATGTCTACTCTAGCTCTGTTGACTATGAAGTTCCTGGTCCTACCATTTGTGAAGGGGGCGTTTCGTCTGTTGAGCAGAAGCCATCCGAAGCTACCACAACTGCAAAGTGTACTACGAGGTACTAGGGAATTTCTCCACGGATTGTATCGGGTGTCTATTTCATTGGGTATCATGACTCCATGATGATTATCTGGCGTTGCTCTGGCCCATGGTATTTGTTTCTGGTCAAGACACTTTGTTTCTATTTTACTTAGTTGGCTCAGTTTTGCCGCAATGACAATGAGTAAATGTTTGCAAATTTGTTTTTATTTTGAATGCCAGCCTGGTTCCATTTGGTATCTACATTATTGTGGTATCTAACAAGAAGTTGGAAATACACAACTGCACTTGATATCAATATCAATTTACGTTGTCCTACCACCACCTTGAACAGTATCAGTATATAATCTGGTATGTCAAAAGCATAGCTTATCGGGAGAAAAATAGTGACAACGAATCAGTTGAATAATAAAGTGACAAATTATCTTTCCACCAGGAATATATAGGGTAAGCTTCTCGACTCCAGGATTAGATGAAGAAGTGGAGCACGTGACTTGGCGTTTTACCGTCACGTCGGACAAAGGACTCCAGATTTCAATCAAACGGCCTTCATTTATGTCAACTTAGAAAGCGTTTGTGGAAGTTTGGGCCTTTTAGTCTTGAGCCTAATTGCAAGTTGCAAAGACGTGTGCGCTATGCGCTGATTACAACAACCAGCTACAGCGCCCTTCTGACGCGCCCTACTCAATCTCCTTTTCAAATCCATTGCGCCGAACTGCATATCTGCTATCATGACCGCACCAGGTGTTGAGGATTCTGCCATGGAAGTCGATAAACCGCCTGCACCCGCGCCGCGAAAACTCAAAGCCTCCGATCTTCCTCTACCTTCGGCGACAAGAGCGGCGATAGAATCCCTCGCGCATAGCTTCAAGAAGGAGGGCGCCTACGATTCTATTCGAAAACAAGTCTGGGACAAATTTGAAGCTAGCGTACGCGACAACGAAGATGATTAGGCATTCTATTACTGACATGTATTCAGGATTACGAAGCTCAAGTCACAAAATCAATTCTTGAAGTCGCCGAGCAGGAAATCGAACGCAATCCGCAGCAACTCCTCACGCTCGATCGTCGAAAGGCTGCAGCCCTCATCGATGGCGCTTTAGAAAGATCTGGAGTCTACCAGAAGGCAGAAGATGTCATCAGCCAATTGATTGATGTTGATGCTATAGAAGAGCGCATCCGCGAAACACGCCGGGCAGATGTTGGCGAAGAAGCAGCAGAGGCGGAAAAAGCTCGAGGCGCGAAAACAGACGAGGAGTATGCTGCTGAAACCGAGGCCCGAAGGACAGAGCGTGAGCGCGTACGGGAAGAACTACGACAGAAAGAAGCAGCAATTGAAGAAGAGAAGAGACGAATTTTGAAGGAGGAACGAAAAAAGGAGGAGCGAGAACGTGAGAAAGCCGAGCTCAAACGTCAGGAAGAAAGAGATGAGCGTCGCAGAAAGCGCGAACAGGAACGTGAAGAACGTGAGAGACTGCGAGATATCGAAAGGGAGAAGCGGCACAAAGAGCGTGACAGGGACCGCGACAGGGACCGAAGCCGGAACACACGAGACCGGGATAGAGGCCACGACCGAGACCGAGACCGAGATCGTCATCGTGATGATGACCGACACAGGGATGATCGGCAGAAGGAGAAGTTGGCTGTTTCTGCAGAGTTGAAAGAGAAGCTCTCCAAAGAGGAACATGAGCGCCTGGAACAAGAGGCTCTGGCCGACTTACTTCGCGAAAGTTCCAAGCCATCTCAAAAGCAAGAGATGGAGGTTGATGCGGCTTTGGCACCGCCTCCACGGAAGACAGGGCCTGTTTCAGCCATCAACCCCATTCGGCGAGAACGCTCATCCATCACCGAGGGCCGCAAAACCAGCGATGCAGGGCTCAAGGTCGAACGTGGCGGTTCCGAAACCCCCTCCCGTGCAAAGAAGCCTGCAGTGGACGAAGCTAAACCAGGGCGAAGTGCTTCCCAAGTTGTGGACCATGACGGAGATCGCGACAGAGAACGTGATCGTCTACGTGAGCGCGATAACCGTCGTGAGCGTCGCTCAAATTCTCCACGCAGAGGCCAGAGTGGTTCGCGCGTTCGAGACAGACGTGATCGGAGCCGCTCTCGAACCAGACACGATAGAGCCCGCTCACGGACTCTCAGAGATGATCGCACTGCTAGAAGCCGCTCTCGTCCTAAGTATGATCACTATGAGCGAAGCAGATCTCGGAGACGCGAACGCAGTCGATCTCGACCTAGGGTAGCTGATCGGCGTGAGAGAAGCAGGTCCAGAGCTAGAACAGACAGACGAGATCGAAGCCGAGAAAGGAGAGATCGCTCGCGTTCGCGGCTGCGCACTGATAGGCGGGATAGAACCCGCTCCCGCACTCGACGTGACCCAAGTCGTTCCCGCGACGTTCGACTTGGTGGAGCTGATCACTATGACCCCCGAGAAAGAGATCGGGATAGAGATCGTCCTCGAGAACGCGAGAGAAACGAGAGATCTCCCCCACGACGACGAAGTCGGGAGAGGGCTCGTGATGACCGTGATCAGGAGAAGTTACGCGAGAGAGAACGCGACAAGGCTCCCGAGAAGGAACGTGAAAAGGAAAAGGAAAAGGAGAAACCATCCGACCGACGAAGCCCTTCACGATCACTAGCTCCCGCCTCTGCCACGCGACCCAGTTCTAGCAAGGCACAGGATGAACTTGAAGAGTGGAAGCAGGAAGAGGTCAAGAAGCGAGAAAAGGAGGCCAAGGCATATCTGGCGGCTCAAAAGGACGCTAGAAACAAGGGCCTACCGATCCCAGGACTCGACGACAAAAAGAGTAGCGGCGACATATCTCCAGACTTGCGACGCCGCCGAGTCACCGACGACATTGATAGATATATGCCTGGAGGTCGTGAAGAGCGCAGGACGAGCCGCACTAGGAGTCGTAGCCGCCAGCGTGACGCGACCAAGGATCGAGACCGTGAAAGGGACAGGGGAGATAGAGATAGGGACCGTGATAAGCTGAGAGGTGGGGATAGCTACCGCGAGCGAGATCGGGACAGAGATCGAGACCGCAGAGACAGAGACAGGGATCGAGATCGATCTCGTGAACGTGAGCGGGATAGAGATCGTCGTGATCGCGACAGAGGCCGTGATAGGGATCGGGAGAGAGAAAGGTCCAGAGATAGGAGAAACAGACGAGATCGGAGTTTGTCTCCCAGGCGAGAGCGACGGGACACTAGCAGGAGTCGTCGCTAATGCTGGAGCGGCCGACCATTTATTTATTCAGGTTAATATTTCGAAAGTAATATTCAATTGGGGACGCCGATGCTTGCAGTCGATTCTGCGGAGAGCCTAGAAATTCACTGAGATACCCTTACACCCGATCTAACAAATATTAGTTTCTTTTCACTTCTCGCCGAATAAAATATAATTCAGTATTTAAACGTTTGATCATTAACACAAGTCTATAGAGGTATCCCAGAAAAATTCATCAAGACATTAATGGCCGAACCACGATGTTGTCGCCCGCGCAACTGGGGTGCCAGAGAATCCGTGGTAATGCCACAATGCTCCGGCAATGATCATGGTGATGAAACCCAGGCAACCGACCATAATCGCCTTGCGCAATGCCGGAGACATTTCGCCTTCACGGTTGAGTGTACCTGTACCCCAAGCAACTAGCCCATCCCAGGTGTTGAGTAGCTGCTCGTAACCCACTGAATACAAAACAAGACCCATGAGGGCAATTGAGTATCCGAGTGTTTGGAGAAGAGTGATGTGGGTGCTCCAAATAATGACGGACGCTGCCACGAGGAGAATGCTCTTCAGAATACCACTGAGAGTCATGACAAGTCCTGAAGTCTTACCAATCTGAGCAGTAGTTAGCATATGATGGATGCCGAACTTGTGGTCGAGACTTACAAGGAAGACACTGATGACATTTAGGATGAATGCAAGACATGCGTTGGCGAAGAGCATGCCATAGCCTGCAGTGGCTGCATCTTCCCACTTAAATCGAGGACCTTCACTGAAGCAGACCACAACCAGGTTCATGAGGGTGCAGACAGGTGCGTAGTAGTAGAGACCGACAAGAGGATCCATACGGAGACCCTCGGCACTGAGCATGACTTGAATCATGACAACGCGCACAGCTTCGGCAACGGTACCACACATCTGAAAGATGAAACCCCACATAGAAAATTCGATTTCTCCGAAGCTGGCAATGGCAACACCGACCACGATAATCATGACATTGGCAAAGGTCTTGCCGTCAGGTTGAGCAACCCCCCAGGCCCATGAAGCGATGAGTGTGCAGACAGGGCCGGTGGCTTTGAGTATCTGGATGAAAGAGACCGACAGATAGAGGTAGACGATGTTGGAAAACACGAGCGATGCCGAGTAGAGGACGCCGATAGGGAGGATCGTCCGCACGTAAAGTCGTCGAGACAAAGGAAGGGCATGGCGAGAATCGAGAAGAGAAGTTGTCCGAGCGAGAAGTTGTGTGGCTATCGTTGCAAAGAGGAGGTGCCATGTGGTGAGAATGATGGCTAATAGTTTGTTAATTTCATGTACAGACTGGTGCTTCTTGATAATACTCACGATATCCTGCGAGGACTTGTTAGCATTCTCATTCGCATGGGACAAAGGTGATAAATAGCAGAGGACTTACGAAATCCAGCAGTGTCAATGAGCCACTTGTTGAAGAGAATAGTTGCGTTGGAAAAGAAGATCCATGTCCTGTAGAAGAATGATGTTAGATATTCATTGAATCATGTCTAAAAGCCGCCAATTCGAGTCCACGTACACAATATAGACAGAAGCGTGTATCCTTGAACCAGTTCCTTGAGTAGGAGCCTTCTCTATGAAACCACTGTCGATCCCTTCGAATCGAGGTGAGGCCCCGTTGGCCTCTAAATCCCTTGAACCCGTCATCGTTTTGGTTGTCTCAGATTGGGAATATCGTCACTTCGAGTCTTCGACGAGGAGTAAGAACAATCAAGAGGTGGCTTGCTGAATGTTGCGCATGTATTTAGAGACACAACAAGGGCGCGTTGCTAGTTCTAAGCCACCTAGGTCTAGACTCAACTCTCGTCTGCGAAGTGACGTATTCTGAGGGAGAGTTAACAGGCCGAATGGGAAAGAGGAATATCGAGGTAGTCGGAGAAGAGGGCGTAAAAGAATTTAAAAAGAATGAAGAAGAGGTTGGATACTAAGAAAATCCGATGATGAGGAAGAGTTGAATGTCTCACAAGCCCGTTGGAACGGAATGGGAAAGTGGGTGGTCAGGCTGCTTCCTTCCACTGGATCGGTTGCGGAAGCGGTAGCAAGTTGTAAGTGAGTTGCGCCTGCGTCAATAATGTCTTATGAAAACGGGAAGCTTGATGTGAGTGGTTCCTGCGTTTAGACTTATTTCTGTTGGCTTGTTTACTGGACTTGACCAGTGCACTTGTTTATCGTGGATCTGAGACACAAAGAAAGGCAAGCAAACATAACACTTGATCAATCCTCCAACTCACATGGGGAATGGGCACTGTAGAGTTCTTATTAACAAACACAAACTCCACAAACCCGGATCCACGCACGTCTCACTTCTCGTCATGGTCGAGCTCAGCCTCGGAAAGGACCTTGTCCTGTCCTAAACCAACCAACATCGGCTCGACTTTGCCGATCACAGACATAAACTGCCCATGACCCAACACCAGAGCCAACGTCCCACGAGTCAAGCCCTGTCATTATCGGATCAAAGAGGCCGAGTTTCACAAAAACAAAACCACAAACGACCGCGCGCATCTTATCATCCGTACCTGCCAAGTCCCAAAATGACAATCTGCAGTGTAGCAACCGAGCAAATCTAACGAATTTGATTGGGGGAAAAGTATGGCTAAATGTTTGGAGCAAGGGATTGCTTGGTCCAAGTCTTAGAGGCCGTTGTACTTGTTTCTACTCCGTACGGAAATGTGCACCTAGGTTTCGTCAGATCAGAAGCGAAACTTTTCAAAAAGAGAACAGGTGCAGGCTCGCAGGGCAGTCGTTGTCCCACAAGGCAACAACAACTGAAGGCCATGGCGATCAGCAACTGGGGGGTCTAGCCAGGCCAGGGATGCCAGGAACCTTGACCCGGGAGTTTCTACTTACGGATTGTCCAATTAGTATTGTTTGGCGACGTAACTAAGCATAGTTTTTAGGAAGCTTGGCATTGCACAGTGGATTTCTTAATACGAGAAGACCTATGATATGTGGTCAGAGTGGTCTAGAATCTGTCTGTATTAACCACCCAACCCCATGTCTGTTGCTACCGGGCCAAGATGAGGTCAAGAAGTACTTACATGATTCACATGGCAGCTGTCAAATCCTTTCCCATTTGCATTTGATCGGTCTTGACCGAGGAACAACATCATAGCTGTCGATTAGCAGGACCTGTAGTTGAAAGGGGTCCAGTTTAGTTCAGGCACTAGCAGTTGTATACGAGCCCTGATATTAAATTCCTTTCTTTTGTACTGCATAGTAGAGATTGGGATTGCCATTCATTAGAGGTTTAGTCTGAGGAATTATGCCAAGTTCATCTACATATCAATGATTCAACACCTCCCTTTGGCGATTGCCCCTTGGCCAACAAATATATCTACGACAATCTCATCTTGACAATGCAACCCCCTTGACGGTAATCCAGAAACCTACCATGACTTAGACGCCTATGCGTTTTCCCCTGGCTAGTTGCCGACATAACCGCAGACCAAAGTTTATTCCGTTTGCTCAGGAGGTCGATCAACATCAACCAACACTTCAATTTATTTTCTCTGCTTTGATTAGTGATTTGACCTAACTATCTAGTCGCCTCGGCACTCAAGTCCCGCTGTAGTGGGGATGGGCGCTTCTCGACTCTGTGTTCTCGGCCGTTCATTGCCGGGAACGCAAAATATTAATAGCTCTGGGATAGCTTCCCTAACACTGAAACATCCATAGGATACCACCATTCAACGCAAGCGATAAATGACAATTTCGGTTAACAATCTCAGTAAAGAGTGATTCCATGGCCGGGTATAATCTTCGGGTTCTATCGCTTAGCAACGCATCCGTCTAAACATTCTGTCATGGTATTAATCGTGACTAGGTACTATATTCTCAAAGCAGTTCTTCCTAATAAGCCAGTTATTCGCCCGTCTCCAAGTCCAATTATTCAGTAAAATCATATTTCAAAACGTGTGACTGTTTTCAACGCCGTCGCTATGCTTTTGAACACGATCTCCGCGATGCTCCCAATATGTTTATGTAGTGCTCCTGCTGTCGATGCTGTTTATGGCAGCCTAAGCTAGCACTGCCCCATCTTCCTTTTCTGGTGATCCTTTATGGCTCGATGCGAACCAGTGAAGGTGTGTTTGCAGCAGCCAAATCCGAGCCGCGCGTTATCGTTTCATCAGTTTGGCCATTTGCGCTACATGACGTGGCATCTTCTTTATGTACAGATGGCTCTTCTGGCGTCACATTAGCCTTTTGGCTTTGGAGCCCCTGGTCGATCGGGGCAGTAGTTCCTGTGGCACCGACCAGCCTGTTTACGGCATCTACATCCGTGACTTCATGTGCATCTTGCATGTTGATGTCGTCTTCATCGTTCATGACCATGCTAGGGTCTACGCAATCGTAGAAGAGCATGAACACGCCAGGGGAAAGGCTCAAGACCACATCCTCGCTGACTTGGGAGACATTGTGGTCGCTCAAGCGCCACCAATTCATTTCGGGCTCGTCCCTTTCTTTTTCATTCGTGCTGGGCTCCGACTGAGTGCCGGCCTTGCTGTCAGGCTCGTCATCCTCGGCTGCCTTGGTAGGAGGGCTGCGTCGTGGATACTTGCGATAACATATATAGTGGCCATTCTCGTGTCGCCCATAATGCGTTACAACCGCGCGAAGTTCGTAAATAGGCCCCGAAAGCTTGCTTGAGCCCTGATCACCGGCTACCATGGATTTTTGAGGGTCAGTAACCCATTCTTCTTCCAGCTTCAATCTTTCGTTCGGCGGATTAGAACCGGTGCTGCCCAAGCACCAAGGCGCGAGATCTAGCGTCATGGGGAAATCGACTGGCGCTGAGTTCTTCATCATATTGAAGGTGGAGGGGTCAAACACCGATCGTTGCATATGAATCGCCAAACTTTTTGGTGGCCGTGAAACGACAATTTGCTTGGTCTTTGTGGAACTGACTTTGTTCTGAGCCGAGATCTTACACTTTTCAGTCAACGTCTTGTCGTCAAAGTCATCTTCTTCCAAGGCGAGCTCGACTGCCTCCAGTCGCTGGTTTAGATGCTCTACAACCTTCTCGTTAGGCGACCCGCTTGCCTGCATTTTGTTTGCCATTGCCGATAGTTGTTGCTGAGTCCTGATGAGAGTACATTTGGTGCACTCGACATTCTCAATCGCCTCCACCTTGCTGTACGCATCCAGCCGTTCATACAGGTCGTGTTGGTTTTTGTTCAAGCCCAGACTTAACGTCAGACATGTGAAAGGGATCATGGATAGTCCGTCGGAATGACCACACTGGACGCAGGCAACTCTTTGCGCGAGCATACCTTCCAGCGGGTTATGAGGTAAATTAGTTTCCGGTGAATGAACTATACTTTGATAACCACTGTCGTCGCTGTGTTCGCTCGCAGTTGTATCGTCCTTATCCATTTTAACCGCGAGGCCGGGGTGTTGAGGTTGCACGCTTTTGACAGCTTTGGCAACGCTTTTGTCGACATCGTCTAGTATTTTAGAATAGTATTCTTGAGCATCTTGTTGTGTCCAGGTGCTCATTGACTTGAGTACGCCAGGAGTCCATAGTGTTCTTCCGTAATTCGTTCCGTCGTTGAGATCGTTGATTAATGTTCGTAATGTTTGTGCGACATCTTGATCGCCACTGTCGTCGGACGCTTCAAGGTAGGCAGAGAGGTATTCGGGTAGAGGTTTCAGAGATGAAAGTCCTTGGAGAATGCTGTTCTGGTAGCATGAGTTGTCCATGTTACCGAGGCCTGGTGGACTGGAAGACTCGCCCTTCAATCCCAAAACACTGCCTGTTAGAGAAAGGGCGCGGCTCCTAACCTGGAGGACTGAGGACATGACACCACCAGAGTGGTCCAGC
The DNA here is from genome assembly GCF_019609905.1 of Fusarium poae. Taxonomy (NCBI): domain Eukaryota; kingdom Fungi; phylum Ascomycota; class Sordariomycetes; order Hypocreales; family Nectriaceae; genus Fusarium; species Fusarium poae. The sequence continues at coordinate 4,977,954 of NC_058401.1, read as the reverse complement.
CCCAGGATCCTTCGCATCTTATCGCTCTTGACATCATGTCGGTTTCGTTCGGCGCGCAACATTGGCAAGGTTGAAGTCGTGGCGGTATTGGGTGTATCTATCGCATCCAAGAGTCTCTCCGGGACAACGAATACAAGGCCGTCCCAGAGACTTGTCCCCAATAAGCGTATTGACTCTTGAAGGGTGGTTGTGGAAGCATATAAGTTGTACGAAAGGGTGACGACGAGGATGAGGCAGGATATCAGGACACTCGGTTGGGTGATGCGATCCCAGGGATTCTGTTGCAAAAAGAGCCGTCGATGAGCTGCGACCTGGTCGTCGTAGAAGGCGTCGAAATCAGAATGTTGAGACGTCATTGCTGAAATGGACAAGTCGAATCTGAAGCCAAAAAGTCGCAAGCTCGAAGAGTCTTAGTCTCTCGCGCGACTTGGAAAAACGTGGGACCCGTGATCAGCAAGTATGTATGTATGTAGTTAACAGAAGTTAAAACAGAAGTTTGGCGCCGATCAAAGGGTTAGCCATGGCCCAAGTTGGACAGGACAGATTGGAGTGAAAATGCGACAGGCAGGGGAAGGGAGAGTATGAATAAAGAAAGATAAATGATGGCCTGTATGGGCAATCACAGTCAAAGTCAATCTGTCTATAAAGAATTGCCGAGAGAACTGACAAAGCAAGTGGCAATAAAATAATTAGTAGTGGAAAAAAACACAAACGTCGTCATGTTGGAATTATTTGTTGAATTCCGACCAAAACTTACGTTTAATTGATTGCCTATCAAACAGTGCTGATTGCACCCGTTTCAGGTCTGACACTGTATTGTCACTGTCTGTGCCTGTATCACGAGTCTTGGCCAATAATCAACTGAATGATTCAAAACAACTACCTATTCTCTAGATATGCAATTACAAAAACCACTGGAGTTAGAATCGGTACTCTAGCAAACCAAAGTAACGAAGAAAATTGACGTCAAATAAAGCAAATGCCATATTGAAGTTCGACAATTGTACTGACCAAATACCAGAGACTAATATTCTTCTACCAACTTTGGTGGCTAGCTGCCTCATTATCATGAACAAGTAAGGACCATCCATTATCGAAGAAGAAGAAAAAATATATACATATACAAGGAAGAAAAAGCGTTAGTCATGTTCTTTTCATAACAATCATAAAGTTGAAAACTTGTCACAAAGCTTTCACGTTCGTTGTTTTGCAGGGACAACATATGCCAACTTTGGCTCCTCCACAGCAGCATTCTCAAAACCAGACCACATGCAGAGCGACACCGGAGTTGCAGGAAGCTCCACAGGACTGTTCTTTTCTTCCACGACCGGGGCAAAACCAGCCGTGGTCGGCGTGACAATGAATTTGTCATCAGGGCCACGAGCGACGTGAAGATGTCGAGTGGCCGGCGAACTCCTGTTGGAAAAGTATCCCCACGACTCTCGAGTAAGTGACATGTTTGGGGTGTCGTCGGTTCTCTTCTTTCGGAACCACTTCATCCAAACAAATATGCCTATTCCTGCAATGCAGCAGACGCCAGCAACAGTGCCAGCAGTTACTACCCCTGTTGGACTGATGCCACCACTTTTCTTATTCTCCTCATCTTCATCTCCACCTTCGCCTTCTGGGACAGATGGTTCCTTTTCTGGGGCTGCGGCACTAGCAGACGGTGGTTGTACGGCCTTGCCGGGAGCCTCTGATGTTTCGATTGCAAGAATATCTGATGTTACAGAGGATGCCGTTGTGGACGTTGCAGCCGGAGATGATGTCGACGAATACTCGGGAACGGGTAAAAGAAAGGCGTAGCTTTCATCTTGGTCTTCGTCTAGTACGCACTCCTTGTCATTTCTGCAGCTGTATCCAAAGGGGCAGCACCTCTTCTTCCCACTTTTGCTCCCACATCGTTTTAGTTCTTGATTAAGTGCCAGTGACTTGACCTCAGCTTGCGGATTCGTCAATGGGTTCTGTCTCTCGATTTGACAGGTGATAGGCATTATGACCTCGCATTCACCCTTGGAATTCTTCGGGCAACACAGGGTGGTAGTGTTTGCAGCAAGCACCTTGCAGACGGATTTTGAGGAACAGCAGAAGTCCCCAGGAAGGTCGTTGCCGCACCAATGATCACCGGATATTGGGCATGATCCATCTCGCTTTTGATATTGTGATGGGAAGTCCATAGATGCTGATGGGGCTTCTTGAGGGCTGTCTGGCTCCTCGATGGAGAAGACTCTGATATGAGACTCAACAGCAGCAGGACTTGCTGGAGTAAGCAGGAAAGAAGCCAACACAAGGAGGATCTTGAGGAGATGTCCCTCGTGAGGCAGTACAGAGAAGGCCATGACAAGTCTACATGGAAGACTGAAAAGAAATGCTGACGGTTTGCAATGGAGAGAAAGAGGAGAGAATAATTGGCAACAGTGAAGGCGAGGCGCTTCGAGTGCAGACGCCGTGCAGCAGTTCTTAATGATAAATGAACGAAAGGGAGATGAAAGAAGTATACCAATGCCATGCCTGCAAGACGGTTCCCATTGTTAGTTGTTGCCCTACAAGGATCTCAGACATTTTCTCTCAAGTGAGTGTTGGTTCTGTTCTGTTAAAAGCAACAACCAAGTCAGCCTCGAGAGCAGGGGGTATGGTATCGCCTGGCGACGCCAATCACGAAGTCATCCTAACCGCGGGCGCGACAAATAGCGTCACCAAGAACCCCTGAATAACCCAAAGCTCTGGTAGCGAAGGGGGGAAATGTAGCATCAAAGACACGCAGAATGCAGGTTAAAAGGTCAGCGCTTATACAAGTGGGGAGGGATTCGGCGAGAGACGCGCTATTGGAAGACAATACAACCACTTGGCCGCGAGTTAGTTCAAGGTCAGGGCCAAGGCTTGATCGAGTTGAAACGAAACAGCCAAGAATGTTTGTTCAAAGATGCCTTGGGCTTTGATATTGGAGTTGAGGTTAAGGGCAAGGGGCAAAGAGAATCGGAGAAAGGCTCTTGACATGACAGGCATTCACCAGCGTGGACCTTGGGGTGGTGACGAGTCGACTTCTCAGAGTTCGGTTGACACTGGTCAGTCAAACACATTGCTACAATCTATACCAATTAATTGGATAGCATGAGCATCTCAAAGGAAGTACAAAATTAGCATCATGAGAAAAAGAGCTGGAGCTTCGTTTCAGTACCTGGCTGGCTACCCGAGGTCAGTAGCATCCAGTGATCCATGCTTTATGTGCCTGCCCCACCATCTATCTACTACCTAGACTACCTATAGGTATCTAGGTAGGTAGTCTAGGTTGGGCACGGTTATCCCAGCAATGAGTGGAGGTGGCAGCTCGTTCTCTTTGTTCAGGTTTGACCATAATGGCAGACTCACCATAAAGGCAATTAATTAATTGATGGGTTAAAAACCATGAAGCTATCAATTGTATCTAGACCTTTGTTTACTTTTCATGCTACCGGTATACCCCTGACTAACGAATCGGTGCACGTGACTCGCCTTTAGTACAACGCCCTTTCCTTTGTCGACTTCATTAGTAGGCAACCCTCACGTTCAAATCGTGGGGTTGCCGATCATTTGCCGAGACGTATAATTCAACCCGTGGTACAATCATCAACTTTGAGAAGTCCATTAGCTAGTAGCTATCTCTTTGCTATTCCACTGTTGAGATTTCCCAATTGTTTACTTTCAAGTATCCCCATCACCACAATGCTGCTTAGTCGACTAGCTCGTAGCTCAATGTAAGTGTTCTCCAAAAAGCATTCAAGTCTCATATTCATTCAATCACTAGTTCTGGGCTGTCGAGTCGACGAGCTACCTTAGCCGCCAGACGCATACAAAGAAATACTGTTGTTGGTTTCAACTCGGCCACACCACCAACAACAACACCACCCACGAGATGGAGTTCAAGCCAGAGAGAAACTGAAAGAGCAAGCCCAATCCTAGTTGAGGCATACTCAGTCGGGGAAGAAACCAGAATCCGGATAGGACATACTAAAAAGGACCAAACGACCGAATATCGTGTTTTGTAAGTCTCTACTGCGTCCAATCACGCTTATTAGATTGATCTCGGCCGCTGACATTTGGCCTTGCATGGTGGTGTAGTGATAATTTGTGGTTGCGGTAAGTTAAACAAGCAACCGCGCTTATCGCCTGATGTGATGCGCTTATACATTCCCAGGGATAACTGCCAATGCAGTTCATGTGTCAACCAAGACACAAGGCAAAGGAACTTCGACACTTTCGCGGTTGGTGGAACCTTGTCTATTGACAGATGCCAATCTACCATGCAGTGACTAAGTGATAGACAGCTGGGCGATGTCCGACCTCAAGAGTTTTTTAATCATGAAACACATCTCGAAGTCCAGTGTATGCATGGTCCTGATAATGGTGACGACTCTTTCATCTTACTGATTATTGACAGGGAATGATAACCACAGAAGCATTCATCCCTGGAAATGGCTCAAATGCTGGTTCCCTGGCAGTTTCTCGAAGGAACTCCGTATAGATCAGTATGTTTCCAACACTGCTTGACTTCTGACTTCGATCGCTGACAGGTTAGGCCACACGAACTATGGAGTAAATCTATCGCAAAGAACCCTCCAACGGTCGACTACCGCCTAGGAGCCGAGCAAATTATGGCCGATATGACAAAAAAGATTGTAAGACATGTTAACCCCGATATCACATATGGCTTGAACTTGAAATCTTACAAATTTAGTGGGTTTACGGGTTTTGTCTTGTCGAAAACGCTGAGCCGACTGCCGAGGCAACAAAGGCCTTCTTGGAGAAGATCGGACCAATCCGCAACACTCACTACGGAGGATTCTATGATTTTATCCCAGACCTTGCGCTAGCTGACACTGCTTACACAAACATCGCTCTTCCAGCACACACCGACACAACCTACTTCAGCGAGCCCGCTGGCCTGCAGGCCTTTCACTGTCTTGCCCACGAAGCGCCTCCTGACCACAACCCAGACGAGCCATTGGGTGGCAAGTCTCTTCTCGTTGATGGCTTCAGCGCTGCTAGAGTGTTGAAGAAAGAATCTCCGAAATCGTATGGTGTACTGCGAGAAGCTAAAATTCCTTGGCATGCCAGTGGAAACAAAGGAATATCTATTGCGCCCGATCGTACCTATCCTGTTATTGAAATCGACAGTGAATCTAATAAGATCCACCGCATTCGTTGGAATAATGATGATCGCGGCGTTGTGCATCTATTTGATGCAAAGCGCTGGTACAAGGCGGCTCGCAAGTGGAATGAGATCATAAGTCGGGAAAGCGTTCAATATTGGTTCAAGTTGACGCCTGGCACCATTGTCAGTGAGTGAAACAGAACATAATGCTCAACAATAACATGTACTAACGATGCATTGTTCAGTTTTCAACAACTGGCGAGTGATGCATGGACGAAGTGCTTTCAAGGGTAATCGCCGTATTTGCGGTGCATATAGTAAGTTTTTATTACCTAGATGGGTGAGCTTAAGCTGGAGCGACTGTCTGCTAACTGCGTATAGTACCCCGCGATGACTTTGTCTCTCGTTATCGAGAGACAAACTTCGAGCATGATCAAGTTATTGGGCAGAACCTTAATCGGTGTGCAGGTCATGGGTCAAGTGTGCTTCGACGAGAGAATCGTTACTCCCGTCACGGCACAACGCAAATGACAAGCAAGGACAAGAAGGATTCTCGACTTCCTGACCCCGAATCCAAACCTGAATCCGATTCCGATTCTTAAAGGCTGTTTCAATGACTTGAAAGGCATCATGTTGTAGTAACAGAGGGCAACCTTAACTCCCGAATACAAACAAGAAATGTTGATTGTATGTCCCCGTGTTTAAAGAATAATATGAGATATTGAAATGACATCGCCTACACTTTACAGTATCTTTAGCCGCCAATCCCCAGCCTAAATACTAGACTAGGTAGGTAGATAGGTGAGCACTGACATGAACCATTGATAAAATGGTGGGGCCTTAATATCAACCCCGCGATTGATTTATGAGGTGTCCAACTTCGGGGTTTCAGCGCTTGATAGACTTGGCTCGGTCCATGAGACATGGAGAATTAGCCGGGCCTGAAATCATTGTATTGTTGTACTACTGTGTCAAGCACCCTGACCCTTGCTAGAGGAATTTGCCCAGGAAGTCAAGAGCATAACGCAAAACTAGACTACTACGGAAGGCCACAGGGAGCAGTGTCCTAAAAGTATAGATATAATATTTTTTCTTACTCTATTAATATTAATATATTATTAGTTATTTATCTATATAGTAATATAAATAGATAGTATTATATTAAAATATATTTTTTTATTAAAGTTTATAATTAAGTTATAAGCTTTTAATAATAATATAAGCTTATATAAATCTATATAGCTTTATATAATATTATTTTATTTTTATAATATATTAAATTATATTAATCTTTCTTTTTAATAATAGCCTTTTACTTAGAAAATAATAATTATTATATAAATATTTAATTATAATATTTATTAATTAATTTTTATTTATTATATTATTAATAGCTTTTTTTATTATTTTTTTTTTATAATTAATTTAATATTTAATTTATTATTTATAACTTTAAATATATAAATATAAAGTAATATAATAATAATTCTTTTAATTAAAATAAAATTAATATTTATTAGCTATATATAAGCTTAAGCTATTATTATTAAAAGTTAATAATAAAGTATTATAATAATTAGCTATATAATTTTAATTATAATTAATTTTATTATTATATTTTAAATTTATAATAAATATTTAAAAATAATAAATAAATTATATAAAATCTTAATTTATATAAAAAAGGCTTACTATATTATAAAATATATAATTAAATTTAAAGCTATATTAGCTTTTATATTTTTATTATATAAAGTAATAATTAAATTTATTATAAAGACCTATAAAAAGGAGCTTCTTTTAATAGATTAAAAAGTTATATTATTATTTTTTAATTTAAGGCCTATAATTAGCCTATTTAAGTTTAATAATAATATATATAAAGTAATATTATTAAGCTTATTCTTTAAAGTAATAAATATTATAATTTTTAAAAGGCTTAATAGTCTTATTAGCTTTATATTTTTTAACTTTAATATATTATTTATATTAAACTTTTTAATTAATTTAATTAAGCTTATATATAAATATATAAAAAAGTAAATAGAGCCTATTATTACCTTAAAGCCTTATACTCTAAGTAAATATAAAGTAATTTCTAAGATTAAGAATAAACCTATATCTTTTATTAAAAGAGAATATAGTATTAAAGAGAAAATTAAAATAGAAAATAATAATACTATTAATACTATATTATTTACTTAAGAAAATAATAATAATAAAAATAATACTTTAATAATATTAATAATCTATTAAGAAGATATTATTATAATTAAATAGCTAATTAAGGAAAAAAGGCTAAATAAATAGCTAATTAAGGAAAAAAGGCTAAATAAATAGCTAATTAAGAAGAATTAGCTAATTAAGAAAAAAGGGATTAAATAGAAAATACTCTTTATATAAATAAAATAAAAAAAGAATCTTTATAATAATTAAATAATTCTATAATTACTTTAAATTACTTTAAATTATTTTAATTATTATTAAATATATTAAAATTAATAATTAAATTCCTTTATATTTTCTAATAAAATATTTTTAAGTATATTAATATTAATATTATATATTATTAAATAATCTTATATATAATTTATATTACTTATAAGGATATTTAAAAGCTTAATAAAAGGCTTTTTCTTTAAGGTAATATATATTTCTAATTAAGCCTATAAAAATAAGTATATTAAATACTTTAATTATATAAGGCTATTAATTAGGAAATTATTTTAATCTTTAAGGATAGTATTATAAATTATAATTATATCCTTAGGTAAATATATATTTAAATTAATAGAATTACTTTTAAAGATATTTAAAAAGGTCTATAATTAATTTATTAGAATAGCTTCTATATAGCTTTTAAAGTCCTTTATTTTTAACTAGAAATAAAGATTTTAAGATTACCCTAGGTTTATATAAGGTCTATTAGCCTATTTATATATATAGTATATATTCTATATATATATAAACTTAATAAGCTTTTCTTATATAATTAGTATATATAGATATAATATAGTAATATAGTCTAATAGATAATTATATAAAAACTAGCCTTTAGTAATAATAATATTAAAGTATTTCTATAGATTATTAGTTATAATATTAAATAATAAGTAAATATATATATATATTAAAACTTAGCCCTTTTTTTACTTAATTAAAGCTACTAGCTTTTAATCTTCTTATTATATATACTTTTACCTATAGTTAAAACTACTTATTAAGACTCTGCTTATTATAGGGTATATTATTTATATTTGCTTAAATAGTTATTATATAATATATTTATATAATATTTACTAATCCTTAGAGAAAGCCCTTAATTAAGCTTAAAACTTCCTATTAAACTTAGAATAATTATATAAAAAACTAATATTTTAAAATTCTAATAATTCTAATTAACCTTATTATCTTAGTTATTATAACTAGATAGATAGCTAATTATTTATTATAGATTATTAAATAGTTTAAATATCTTTATAATATAAATAATTATCTCTAGGTTTATAATCTAAAGTATATAATTACCTAATTATATTACTTTTAGAAATACCTTTTTTTATATTAATAATTTAATCCCTTAATCTAGCTTTTAATATAGAGTATTAAGTTACTTTTCTTTCTATAAGACCTAATTAATATAGTTTAATTTAATAAAGTATAAAAAGACTAAGACTTAGTAATTAAATTAAACTAATATAATATTAAGCTTATTACTATATATATTATTAACTTTAGTATTTTTAAGTTTTTTCTAATTAAAGATTAATTAATATAGATTTTTAGCTTATTCTTTATTATTAACTAGTATAATAATTAATTTTTTCTTATTATTATATTAATTACTATTTCTATAGGCTAAGGCCTTAAGGCTATTATTTATAAAGTTAAAGCCTACTTAATAAAATATATTTATATAGACTATTAATAATTAGCTACTATTATATAAGTAGTTAATTAGAATAATTTATATATTATATTAGCTTTAAATATTAATATTAATAATTTCCTTATTTTTATTATTATATTATAAGAAAGAAAGAATTTTTTACTATCTATTTAGAGCTTATATTCTTATATAAAGTTTAGACTTATATTAAGCCCTATAGTATTACTGCTCTTATTACTATTAATACTATTATATTATTATTAAATTTTTAAGCTTATAGCTTTATTTACTATAAGTTATATATTTTAATATATACTTTTACTATAGATTTAAATATTATTAAATTATATTTAATCTAGTATTATATTATTCTATTTATATACTTATACTTATAAAAGGTAATAATATATACTAGCTATTAAAAGAGTCTTATTACTATAATTAGACTAAATAAAATATAGTATAGTTTTTTATTATTAAAGGGTATAAAGATATTACTTTATAATACTTTATAATATATTTATTAATATATTATAATAAAACTATATAATATATTATAAATAAGTATTAATTATAATATAAATCTTAATACCTTAAGCCTTTAACTTATTATATATATTAAAGGATTAAATAAAGTTAAGCCTAGCTAATACTTACCTAGTTTAATAATACTTTATTATATACTATTAATTAAATATATTTATAAGTATAAATTCTTAATAATATTTATAAAAGGCTTTATAGCTTAAAATAAATTAATATTAATATATATAAATATAAAGATATATATAACTAAAGGTTTAAAGCTTTATATATAATTTATTTTTATTTTTAAAGAAATTATATAATTTAGTTTTTATTATAGAAAATATTTCTAGTATTTAATACCTTTAAAGCCTTAAATCTTATTAAATATACTTAAGGCTAGTCTTTATAATAATAAAGCCTTCTATTTATAATTATAAAAGTATATAATAATTATTAAAGACTTAATTATAAAATAATTCTATAATTTATTAATATAATTACTTTAAATCTTTTATATTTTTAATCTATTAATTACTTAAGGAAGAGTTTAAAGCCTATTATTATATAGACTAATATAATATTAAATAGCCTACTTTAATATTAAACTAATTTATAAGGGACTTTAGAATCTACTTTATTATTAATTAATTAATATATTTTTACTATTTAATTTAAATATAAAATAATTTAAGATTAACTATAAGGTAATTAAAAGATATAATATATAAAGATAATCTTTTAGAATTATAATTAGAAAAAAAAAAGAATAAAGGAAAAATATAAAAGGTTTTAAGGGATTTAATTATAAAAATTAAAGTAAAAATACTATATATATAATTACCCTAGTTTAAAGAGGAATTATATAATTATATATATAGTATTTTTACTTTAATTTTTAAATTATATATATAATACTTTTACTTTAATTTTAATTTCTATACTAAGGCAATTTTATATATATAGTATATTTATTATAAATATATAATAAAATAAAGAATTTTATTAAATAACCTAAAGGTATTATACTGCTTTATATACCTATATAATAAGGCTTTATATCTCTATATATTTATAACTATAGTCCTTATTATTAATAAATTAATTATTCCCTTATAAATTATTAAAAATAGCCTTTAGACTTTTAAATTAAAAATATATAATAAAAGACTTTACTATAAATTAATATATAATAATATATAAATATATATATTATATATATTTAAATATATTTCTTCTTTTTCTTATTAATAGCCTTATAGAAAATAGTAATAATCTTAAAGTAAATCTTATAATTAATACTCTTTAAGATATTTAAGCTATTATTATTATTATCTTTATTATTACTTTTAATATATTTATACTTATAAAGAAAATCTAAGAAAAAGTTAATATAATTAAATAGAAAAATATATAGCTTTATATATATTTATAAAAAAGTAAATAATATTAAAGTAATTCTAATTATAATTAATATAAAAAAAGGTATTATTTTTAATAATATAGTTAATTAATATTTTATTACTCTTTAAATACTTTTTATATACTTTAAGGTTATTATTATTATTTATTATTTTCTTATTAAAGAGATAGTAAAGTATAATATTATAATTCTATATACTAGTAAAATTAAGAATATACTTAATTTTACTCTTTTTTTTTAATTTCTTAATATATAATATAAAAAGTTAAGATTCTTATATATATAAATATATAAATATATTATATTAATATAGTATTTATTTAATCTTTTTTAATTACCTTAAGACCTTTAATAAAGTAACCTTATAAAGTATATAAAAAAGCCTAAATAATAAACTTCTTAGCTTTTTAAGGCTATATAAAAGTATAAAAATTAATTTTAAAAATTATAATATTAAAAAGCTTTTCTAGAAAAAGCTATATAGCTTAAAGATTAAATTCCTTTAAATTAATTATATATATAATTATAATATTATTATTATTATTAGTTTTATTTTTATTATTATCTTTATTCTTATTTATAGGTATATAAAGAGGTAATTTCTTATATAAAAGAGTCTTTTTATTTAACTTAATAAAATTAATAAGTATAGAAAACTTAGCTATATTATTAAATATAATTTCTTTAGTTTTAAAAATAAATATATTTATATAAGATTATAATACTTTTTTTATAATAGTATTTTAAAAGGCTATTATAATAAATAGTATAAAAAAGTAAATTTATAAATTTAATATAATTTAAATACTTTATATAATATACTTATTTTATATATATTAGTTTTTAAGATTTAATTTAAAAAGTAGCTTTTTTTAATTATAAATAGTATAAATAGAGTAAAAAATAATATAAATTAAAACTTAAAGTAATATAAAACTAAATATTATAATATTAAGTTATAAAAAGGTATATTAAGGGTATTATTAAGGTTTAAAAGAAAGGTATTTTTACTTTATTATATATTATATAAAGAAAAAAAAAAAGAAATTATTATAAAATTAATAGTATAATTATATAGATATATAACCTATTTATATTAATAAATCTTATCTTATCTAATAATTATAAAAAATATCTCTTTAATAGGTCTATACAGAAGGGGTTATTATATTAAAAAAATATCATATTTGCACTTTTAGGACACTGCTCCCTGTGGCCTTCCGTAACTACCACGTAAAGTATCGCAGATTCATGTCCTACCACGGGTAATCTTGCTATGAGGCATCTTGATAGGTGCGCCAGACTGTGGAGACGAGCTTGTGCCTTGTAAACATCAAGATATGTTGTCAATTTGGGTTCCACTGGAAGGGGCCAGGGCCAGGGCCAACAGAGATGCTACTGTTTTGCTATGTTTGGTTCATTGATACAGTAAATGTCGCAAAATGAAGATGGTAGATATCCATTGGCATGATAGCCGAGGTGCCTGACGTTTGGTTAAAAGCTTACCTACGGTATACTATATAAAGCGTAAAGATGCCCTGTGCATGCCACGCAGCATAACCTTGTTGACTTGAACCGTTCACATCGCGACTCAACGAACAACTCATTCTCCCAGATCAGCTTGTTTCGTGACCATCATGGACTCGAAAACAGGAGCATTCCATCATGGCAACTTGGGCATCCCTGATACCTCCCGAGTCATGTCACTTTTCTCTTTGAAGGGACGCACAGCTATTGTTTCTGGCGCTGGTGCAGGCATTGGCCTGGCTATTGCTCACGCGCTCGCTGAGGCTGGAGCCAACGTGGCTATCTGGTACAACAGTAACAAGCAGGCGTTGACCGAAGCTGAGAACATTGAGAAGGAATATGGTGTCAAGTGTCAGTGCATTCAATCCTGGGTTTCCATTGTGAGGTGGCTTATATAAAATACCTAGGCCGGGCATACCAAGTCAATGTCATCTCGCCTGAGGCGGTTGAGCAGGCTATCAACGACATCGTCGCCGAGTTCGACGGCCGGCTAGACGTCTTCGTAGCCAACAGTGGTATCGCCTGGGAAGATGGCGCTTTCATCGATGGCCCTACCGAGAGAGCTCGTCGTGTTATGGAAGTCAACGTTGACGGCGTCATGTGGTGCGCCAAGAGTGCAGGAGCGCATTTCCGAAGACAGAAGAAGGAGGGCACGACATTGGATGGGAAGAAATTGACAAACTTTGTGGCAGGCAGCTTCATTGCCACAGCGTCGATGAGCGGAAGCATCGTCAATATCCCGCAACTGCAGGCCGTGTACAACGCTTCAAAGGCTGCTGTCATTCACTTTTGTAAGTCACCAATCTCCCGTAGAGCTAGTCACACACTCGGTGGCTGACTGCAGATGTTACAGGTAAATCCATCGCTGTGGAGTGGACAGGCTTTGCCCGTGTAAACACTGTGTCTCCAGGATACATCAAGACCGAAATCACAGACTTTATCAGCGAGGACGTCAAGAACGTGTTCAAGGACAAGACAGTCGCCGGGTAAGTACAGGTTGATTCCGGAACTCACAAGCTCTTGGCTAACATCATGCAAAGACGTCAGGGTGAAACCGGAGAGCTCAAGGGCGCTTACTTGTACCTGGCTAGCGACGCCTCATCCTTCACAACTGGTCATGACCTGATTGTTGATGGAGGCTACTGCTTGCCTTGAGCATTTGAGGAAGCCCAAGCTGATCATACCATGTATTTGGGATGGGAGTTCAGGAAGTAGATACTAGAGATTTTCCAGTGCAATAAAGGGAGAACCAATGAGCCTGACAACAGAAACCCAAGACGAATCTCCTACGACTGAGCTTTGCTTCAGTAGAGCAAAGTAAGTGGCAGCAACTCATATGTGGGGTAAGGAATGCAAAAAGAAAGATCCTCGTCAGATCGCCAGAACTCAGATTCCTGATACTAGGTAGATCTGATCCCTAACTGGCAGCAACCTGTTCATGAGGGGACAAAACCATTGCGATAGTATTGGCAATGCGCAAATGGTTGAAATACGATAAGAGCCATATTGTCGGTTTCACCGCTTCACCACTTTAAAGTTGATCCATGTCTCATTGATAAATATCAGGCCCATTCTATTTTCAGGCGGATCTTTTTTCAGTACAAGTTTAGGGGATGTGGTCCTTTATGGAGGGTTTCCCGAACTAGACTGCCCGCGGTAGACTTTGCGCAGTAGCGCAACAAAATTGCATTTTAGGGGATACTACGGTACTAACCGGGCAGGTAGGTAAATGAGTGAGTTGATGAATGACCACGCGAGTAGAGACTCTGTTAAATGCTAACACCTCAACTGCCATCTTTTTATTGGACAAAAGCCAAAACTGCCATCGGAATAAACGTGAGGAGCTGTCACATTGAAATCCTCAGTCCTGGACGTTGGAAAAGTACCCTGCCCGCATTTACTGGTATATCTCCACCCGTCAAATATTGCCCCGGTACTTGAGCTTCCTCCCAAGATACCTGAGCCTGGTCTGGCCCTCCACTAGAATTGCTCACCCAGTCATCTCCCAACTGATAGTGGCTGCTGAGCGTTCTTACCTCCCAACCTGTCTTTGCCTTCCCGCTCTTTCTGATCAGCCCTATCCTGTAGAGGGAACTGTCTTCCTGCAAACTCAACTACAGCTTCTACTTAGAACCGTCTCGTCCATCTAGTTATATAGTCGCATCCCATACTTTATCACAGCGAGCTTCAACATACTTCACCGCCGCCCGCTCTTCTCTCTCGTTATTCTCCTAGCCACCCACCATGGACTCTGAAGGCGAGGCCAACACTGCGCCCTCTACTGAGGAGCGACGAAACGTCCAGGTCGACAATGCCATTCGCGCTATCCAAGAGAAGAAGCCGGTCCCCGAGATCGATTTTACTATTCACACCATGGAGGACAACACCCAAGTCAGCACCATGGAGCGTGTGTGCAAAGGTTCGTCAGATCCCCCCCTCTAGCTGTCGTCGTCTCGACCCCGCCATCATCATCGACAGCCCTTTGGTCGCAGATTTGCCCGCAGTTACTTTCATTGTGCCCCGGCTTGTCTCTCGATCGATATGGCCGCCAACATTTTGCAAACTCGGATATCGAATATCATGACTGACCCGGATCTCCTGCGTTTTCACAGATGTCCAGGCTCCTGCCATGTACAAGCCCACCGACGAGCAATTCTTTGAAGATGAGACCCATTCAAAGCCCAACCTTCAGTTCCTCAAGCAGCATTTCTACCGCGAAGGTCGTCTTACCGAGGAGCAGGCTCTCTGGATTCTTAAGAAAGGCACCGAGCTTCTGCGCGCCGAGCCCAACCTTCTCGAGATGGACGCTCCCATCACTGTCTGTGGTGACGTTCACGGACAATACTACGATCTCATGAAGCTCTTCGAAGTTGGTGGTGACCCCGCCGAGACCCGATATCTCTTCCTTGGTGACTACGTCGACCGAGGTTATTTCAGCATAGAGTGTGTTCTCTACCTCTGGTGTCTCAAGATTCACTACCCCAAGACTCTTTGGCTGCTGCGAGGAAACCACGAATGTCGCCACTTGACCGACTACTTCACCTTCAAGCTTGAATGCAAGCACAAATACTCCGAGACCATCTACGAGGCCTGCATGGACTCTTTTTGTGCCCTCCCTCTTGCAGCTGTTATGAACAAGCAGTTCCTCTGCATCCACGGTGGACTGAGCCCCGAGTTACACACTCTGGACGACCTCAAGAGTGTGCGTCGCCGTTCAAACCTGCCTTGCTGTGATCCCAGCTAACTTTTCATAGATTGACCGTTTCCGCGAGCCTCCTACCCAGGGCCTTATGTGTGATATCCTCTGGGCTGATCCTCTCGAAGACTTTGGCCAAGAGAAGACCAGCGACTATTTCCTGCACAACCACGTTCGAGGATGCTCTTACTTCTTCTCGTACCCTGCCGCTTGTGCCTTTTTGGAAAAGAACAACCTTCTCTCGATCATTCGTGCACATGAGGCCCAAGATGCTGGCTACCGCATGTATCGCAAGACGCGAACCACAGGGTTCCCCAGTGTTATGACCATTTTTTCCGCTCCCAACTATCTCGACGTCTACAACAACAAGGCCGCCGTTCTTAAGTATGAGAACAATGTGATGAACATTCGACAGTTCAACTGCACTCCTCACCCTTACTGGCTCCCCAACTTCATGGATGTCTTTACCTGGTCTCTCCCTTTCGTCGGAGAAAAGATTACCGACATGCTTATTGCCATTCTCAGCACGTGCTCCGAGGAGGAGCTTAAGGAGGAGACACCCTCTTCAACCTCTCCCGGACCTGCCTCGCCTGCCCTTTCCAACGACCCCGAGTCAATTGAGGTTCGACGACGAGCTATCAAGAACAAGATCCTCGCCATTGGTCGCCTGTCTCGTGTATTCCAAGTGCTCCGCGAGGAGTCCGAGAAGGTCACGGAACTCAAGACTGTTTCTGGCGGACGATTGCCCGCTGGAACCCTCATGCTCGGTGCTGAGGGTCTCAAAAACGCCATCAATGGATTCGAAGATGCACGAAAGGTTGATTTGCAGAATGAGAGGCTGCCACCCACTCACGATGAAGTGGTTAAGCACCAGGAGGAGGAAAGAAACACTGCCCTCCAGAAGGCTGCTGAGGACGCCAATAATGATACGAAATTGCAGCAGCTTTCTAGGAGGCTCAGCACGTAAGTTTGCAATCCAACAAAAATCAATCAGACACTAACTTCATAACAGGGATCGCAAGAACCGGGCACCAACTTCATGAGATATGGTTGTACAGTAGCATCTGAGTTATTGTTAAAAGCGCTAGGCGAAGGACTTGGATGAACGCTTAATTGTCATTCTCCGTATACGAGTGGCTGTCCTTTACTGCCACGCTCCCCTTTTCATTGTGATTGTTGACAGCCTGGTCGTTGCACTGGTTATAAAAGGTCAGGTTGTCGTCACTGATCCTACGCTCACAATTGAGCAGGTTACAAAAGAAGGACGGTTGACGGCGATGTTGCTCTGGGTGCCAAGTAGATATGCAGACAAAATTCAAGACGCTGCCTGGAAACAGATACGCGCTAGAATTTGTAGTTGGCAGTGCATCTTTAATGAATAAATGAACGTTTTTCAGTGCGGAATTTTTTCATCTTTTCGTTTTTTTGTTTTTCTCATTATCTCCGTCAGGTTGGGTCTGACATACATCTGCCCCGGCTGAATACGGCTCCCGCGCCTCAATGATGTTTCCGCCCACAGATCCCCGGTATGTCGATGTGCATGCGCAACAAGTCGCTGTCAATCAGCCGGAGTATGTCGAATTCAGATCACAATACAATGGTTTGATCGCTTGATATTTTGGAAGCAACGGTGTTGATGATTTCGTTGAGAGCTCACAGAACCTGCTGAACAAGTTCCAAAAGATCAAAGAACGCTTCACGCTCAAGATCAGTTTTAGCAAGGCCAAGGCCCAGAACAAGAATGCGTCGATCGTCCGGGGATCTCAAGCATATTTGGCTTGCAATTTGTGCCGCATAAAGCTGTCCCAAAGTCTCGCGCTCCTCACCCCCGCCTCCGAACAACGTTGTTGGTGTGAGATGTGTGGAAGGGAGAAGACCCTTGTTCGAGCTTGGTAGATTCATCTCAACCACGCCAGAGGAGGATCCCGTTAGAGGGACTTGTATCTGTTCAGAAATCGGTTAGCAGGGTGACCGTCTGGTATCGACAAATTTATGTACCCATTGTGAAAGGCGGCCTTCTTGAGAGATGGTAATTAGGATCTTGTCTGTGAAGTTGGTGGATGTGATGTCGGTGGCGACTCCGTTGACTTCTCCCGAGACCTCTCTGGATCGAGATGGGAAAGCGTCTTCTCTGACATCAATTGAATCCATGATGAAATGAGCCTAATGACGGTCGAGGTGTTGTGTGAGAACCAAAAGCTTCTGGTGTAACGTAGTGGCACATCCAATAAAGGCTGCATTGAGTGCCTATAAAAAAAATGGATCACCAATAGCATGAGGATGAAATTATTCGTTCACTTTGGGGGGAACTTATGCAGGCCCATGATTGCTGTTTTTGTGAACCTATGAAACCTGCTCTAACAACCACGTTTGAATAGTATGGAAGCTACATGTGCCTACCTACCTAGCGGGAGGATGGGGGGTCTAGGTTATGATTGCTGGATCATAAAGCTAGGCTGTTTTGGCCTCTTGTTGATTTTTTGGGTATACCTCTGACCTCTTTATGTATTATATATAAGCTTTTAAGAAAGAATAGGTTATAAGGTCTTTAGACTATTATTATGATATTAAATCTATTAATTGACTGTTCTTCTTGAAATCTGTTGTCTATTAAGATCATTCCTTCCTAAGAGAGTGGTTTTATTATGTCCAAAATCACCTCTGCTCCAGACCCCCCCTCCTCCCGGTAGGTATTGTTTCGCCTTCAGGTTGCTGCACTCAAGTTTCTTTTAGATTGACCTACTAAACATACCATAGAAAAAATGTTATACTCTATGTTCCCTACCAGGGAACAGGGAATTGTTCCGAGCTTCAGGGTACAAAATAAAATTGACACAAGTATTAACATAAAACCACCAGAGTACAAATATCGGTTCAAGCACTTCAAACAGTGGCCAATCTTCTCTAATATTTATGAAAATCACCACAGTATTATCCCCTATGATACACTGGACGTGATCTAATTGGTCTTTCCGCTGTGACAATAAAATACTGCCTAGCTGCAAAATTTCACATTTCTACATATATCATGCGGGATGTCTAAACATTATAGAGACCTAAAGCTTAGGTGATCACGCAGAGTGACGATTATTTCTGTCGTTCAAAGGTGTGTCCGTAACCCATCTTACTAGCTCCACCACCCCGCGCTAAGCTTGGAGTATATCCAGATTTTGACGGTAAATCACGGCAGAATAAGTTGATCCCAAAATTTATCATTACCACCTGCCAGTTGCCTTACTCACAACTTTGGAGTAGCATCCAAGAAATCCACAATGTCTAAGTACGTGCCTCGTCAGAGAAAGCACAAAGTGCTTGCTCGAGAGCGCGCAAAAGAAAATGCCCAGCATGAAGTCCAAGACACCAACCAGGATGAGCTGCTTCCGACAGCGAAGGCTGATCGCGAGGCGAAGAAGGCCCAATTAAAGGCAGAACTTCGCCAAGAGGGCGCAAAGATGAGTGGAAAGAAAGCCAAGCGTCTAGAAAAGTATATTGAGGGCAAGCTACGCAAGGACGAGAACCGCGAGTTGCTGGCTAAACTTGCAGAGCAACAGGTCGACACCAGCTTGTTCTCCAGCAGTCGGTCCATGGGACATGGTCGCGAGACCAAGAAGGAGGCTTTGCGGAGGGCTATGAGAGAGGAGAAGGCTGGCCTAGAGGGAGGCAAGGAAGAGAGAGAGAAAATTCTGTTTGAGAAGAGAAAGGACATGGATGTTGACGAAAGCGACTCGAGCGATGAGAGTGACGCACCCGAAGAGAAGCCAAACCCTTCTAAAACTACAGCATCCGCGCCCGCGCCTCAAGAGCTCTCCGGTTCAAAACCAGCGAGCGCCCCAACAATCGGCTCAGGGCTCAAGCGACCGCTCGACGTTGACGACGAAGGAAAGCCTGTAATCCAAAAACGACAGAAGCGCGGTGGAGTGAAGTCGAAATTTTCAATCGCCCCAGCTGAAGCACCACGGTCTGAGTCTGAAGATTCAGATTCAGACGCAAGCGACAGCCGCAGCGGCAGCGACGAGTGGAACGGATTCAGCGACGACGAGGCCTCGAAGAAAACACGGGACGAACAACGTCACCAAAATAGGGAAGGCGAAGAAGAAGAAGATGAAGATGAAGACGAATCAAGCGAGGGATCGGACGAAGAAGAAGACGAAGAATCGGACGACGACTCTGACGAAGATATGGAGGATGGTTTCGAGAACAAAGCGCAAAGATCGTCTGCTTTCAAGGCCTGGGCGCATCAGGCGCGCAACCAAGCTCTCGGATATCAATCGATTGAAGGAACAACAACCAATTTAGAGATCCCCAAACCAGACAATTTCGTGCCTCGAGCACCCGAACACGATCCGTTGCCTATGGAGCTGCAACCAACACAAAATACCGACCGAAAGGTGTACAGTGTTTCAGTCACTAGAACACCAGAGATACAAGAAGCTCGCCTCAAGCTTCCCGTGGTTTCAGAGGAGCAAAGGATAATGGAAGCGATTCATAATCATAATATCGTGGTTATATGTGGATCTACAGGTTCCGGAAAGACTACACAAATTCCTCAATTTCTGTACGAGTCTGGATATGGCTCTCCTGATAGTCCCACGCCTGGTCTCATTGGTATCACGCAGCCTCGTCGAGTCGCCGCGGTCAGTATGTCAAAGCGAGTCGCTGAGGAGCTTGGTGACAAGTCTGGAGCGGTGGCTTATCAGATCCGTTTCGAGGGCACGGTCAAGCCGGAAACCTCAATCAAGTTCATGACTGATGGTGTTTTGATGCGTGAGGTTGCACAAGACATTACCCTCAAAAAATACTCCGCCATCATTATTGACGAAGCTCATGAAAGAAGCGCCAATACGGATATCCTCATTGGTATGCTCAGCAGAGTTATCAAGCTTCGAGCCGAGCTGGCGGTCGAGAATGCTACAATGAAGCCCCTGAAGCTCATCATCATGTCGGCCACGCTACGAGTAGAAGATATGACCATGAACCCCACACTTTTTGCCACACCACCCCCTGTTCTCGAAGTTGAGGGCCGACAACATAAAGTTGTTGAACATTTCTCTAAAAGGACGCAACATGATTACGTTGATGAAGCGTTTAGAAAGATTAGCAGAGGCCATAAAAAGTTACCGCCTGGTGATATTCTGGTGTTTTTGACTGGCCGCAACGAGATCCTCCAACTCAGCAAGCAGCTCAAGACGGCATTTGGCGGCCCTAAGTCCGCAGATGGCCCCAAAGTACAGATCAACGCTAATGACGCTCCTCTTGAGGTTGAGGACATTGAGTTTGGAGATGTGGATGATCGAAATGGCGACGGCGACGGCGACGATTTTGACGAGATAATCACAGATGACGAGAATGAGGATGAGGACGAATTCAAGATTGAGGAAGACCAAGAAGCCGCACCTCTCAAGATGCGAGTTCTGCCCCTCTACTCCCTGTTACCCACACGAGAGCAGATGAGAGTTTTTGAGCCAGCGCCTGAAGGCACTCGAAATATCATCTTGGCCACCAACGTTGCGGAAACTAGTTTGACCATTCCTGGTATTCGCTACGTCTTCGACTGCGGACGTTCCAAGGAGCGACAGTATGATCGCCTGAGCGGTGTTCAAAGCTATGGCATCGGGTGGATTAGCAAGGCCAGTGCAAGACAAAGATCTGGGCGTGCTGGTCGTACCGGCCCTGGCCACTGTTACAGGCTCTACTCTTCTGCGGTCTATGAGCGAGACTTTCCTGAATTCACAGATCCTGAGTTGCTACGAATGCCCCTCGAAGGCATTGTGATACAGCTGAAGGCCATGAACCTGCAGAACGTTGTCAACTTCCCCTTTCCTACACCACCTGATCGACGTGCTCTCGCCAAGGCTGAGAAGCTTCTGACATATCTTTCTGCTGTCGATTCTAATGGCAAGGTCACCCTGATTGGTCAAACAATGTCTGTATTCCCTTTGTCACCCAGATTTGCCCGCATTTTGTTGGTTGGGCATCTTCACGACTGCATCCAATACACAATCGCTCTAGTTGCCGGTCTATCAGTGGCAGAGATCTTCCTTCCCGAGAATCAAGCCATCCCTCAGCTTGCAGAGAAGGATGACCATGCCATTCGAACAACATCTGATGTTCAAGCAGAGAGTCACCAGGCCAATGTTCGGAAACTGTTCAACGAAGTCCACAAGAACTTCTGCTACTTGGACGACAAATCGGATGCTATGAAGATTCTGCAAGTTGTAGCGGAGTTTGCCCACGACCCTACAGAGAAGTGGTGCGAGGACCATTTCGTTCGATTTAAGGTGCTCAAGGAAGCTCAACAATTGCGTCGGCAAATCACAGAGCTACTGAGGGTCAACGTGCCTGCCTTCGCCAATCTGACATACCAAGACCAGCTGGATGCCCCTACCCCTAAGCAAGTGGCAGCGCTCAAACAGATGGTTGCACAAGGATTCGTGGATCAGGTCGCTATTCGAGCAGATCTCACACCAAACCCTCCTGAACATTACCGCAAGCCTCGTCGATCTATCGATGTGCCTTATGTCCCCTTGATGCCTATCCATACGGGCGAAGACGTTGAGAGTGACCGTTCAGTGTATATTCACCCCACCTCTCCTCTCGCTCATATCAGCATCCAAGAGTGTCCTGACTACATCGTCTACTCCCAGCTTCAACGAGCTACACAGCTAGTTGACTCGACGAAGCGGCCCAAGACAAGAATGCATGCCCTTACAGATGTCACAGGCGGTCAACTATCCATGATGGCCAAGAATACGCCTCTTATCACGTACAGCAAGCCAATGAAGGTACTCAAAACAGAGGGCGCTACTGTGAGAGAGTGCATTGTTGTTCCCTATCTAAGGGCAGAAGGCACAGGCGGCCAAGGTTGGCCTTTACCTGCAAAGAAGGTCAAACAGAGGAGGGTGCCCGACAAGGGGTGGGTTGTGGAGTAAAAGTTTGTATATGAAGCCTTGAATTAGGCCTTTGGTAGTATAAGGAATAAATTTTCTATGATAGATTAAATGAATCGGGTTTATTTATGACATGTCTCCTCAATGTAACGCCGACTTTAACGCCTTTTACAGTGAGTGGTGTTAGGGTGAGTGGGAGAGCTCGACGTCATCATGCAAGCATCCTTTTCATTCTACCTACCTACTTGAAGGGTCCATCTCTACCTATATATTCCAACTCGAATGTTTAAGCCATAGACTTGATAATCGAAGCGAATACCCAACTCTGTTTTCTTGTCACACTCATGTCCAGGGCACCGAACACACTATTTCCTGGCGTTGCGCTTGTCACTGGAGCTTCATCTGGTATATCAAACCTACAGTTCACAAACTCCGTCTTCAACCCTCTAATTAGATGCAAGGTATTGGTCGCCAAGTCGCTATTTCTTTTGCCGCAGAAGGATGTCTCAAGCTTGCGCTATTGGACAAAGACGGGAAAGGCTTAGGAGAAACAGACAATGTCATCAAGTCTGTGGCTAAAGATGCAGAAGTGCACCTCTTCGAGTCGGACAATCTTAATACAGATCAGATACTCAAGAACATGAGCCTTGTAATTGACCGATTCGGCCGTATCGACTACGCTGTCAATTGCGCTGGTATGCTCGTCTGTCTTGTTGTATCCGGTCTACTAACAAACAGTTCAGGCATCTACGGACCTACCAATCCAAGTCATAATGTGACTACCACAGAGTTCGACCAAGTCATGGACACGAACTTTCGAGGGCTGTGGCTTTGTTCCCGTGAGGAGCTTAACTATATGATGACTTAAGATGTCGGGGCCACTCACGATGGGCGGCCTGGATTCAGAGGGTCGATCGTCAATGTGGGGAGCAATCTTGGACTCGTGGGGAAGCCAGAAACTCGCAAGTACTTATTACCGCAGAATCGTATGGAAACTGATTATTGGTTAGCGGTCTACAGTCCTCAAAGGCAGCGATTATTAGCTTGGCGAGAAGCGATGCGATTGATGTAAGTTTCTCTGCCGTATGTCCTCTTAGACTGGTATACTTACAGGACCCCAGTACGCGAAACATCAAATTCGTGTCAATTGCGTGTGCCCTGGAGTGATCGAGTAAGTCGCCATCTATTTTCTTGGTCCTTTCTCAACGCTGACATGCTTAGAACGCCTATGACGGCTAATGTCCCAGAAAACGACCCTGCTGTGCAGACTGCGGCTATGAGAAGAAAGGGCACGCCTCAAGAAGTAGCAGACGCTGTCTTGTTCCTCTCCAGTTCAAAGGCCTCCTTCATCCAAGGCACTGCATTGTCTGTAGATGGCGGATACACCATCAGCTAAGTATTTGAGACAAACTAAGGAAGGCTCATGAAAGTCATACTTTATTGGGTATCAAACTAGTGTATAAAATGAGAACAGCATGAATAACGATTTCCCTTCTCCCATTTGAACGCCCTTTTAATCCCTAGCAAGCTCTGCCTTATGATGCAGCTGGTGTGCTGGTCGAGTTCGCCATTTTGCTCTTCTTACGCTTAGGTTTCGGGGCAGCTGATCTGGGTGTCTTCTCTTTGCTCTCTTTCTTATCTTCAACTTTGGTGTTGATCGTCGGCGCTGTGATGCCCCTTACAGGGCTATCCTTCTTCACAAGTTGCGGTGGCTTTCGGCCTGTGGTGGTAAGATGGAACTCTCCTGGACGACCTGTGATGGGATTCTCGTCGATATATTCGCCGCCATATTTCATGTGGATCATGAATGACTCTTCAGCCAGCTTTTCCAACTCCTTCTCGTCATCCTTCTGTGTAACTGGTGTAGGGGCTGCTGGAGCTTTGCTAGACTCGTCTGGTACGGGCATTGGGGTCGCGGCAGCAGAGTCCTGGATTTTTGCCTTTGTTGCTGTCTTGGCTGCTGGAAGCTCGTAGTAGTTGCCCCTGGAAGGGCCCCATTTTCGAACTGATTCAGCAGCTGTGACAGCGTTCGTGATACATGAGGATATTGTCATCTATAATAACAGGTCAGAATAATCCAGTAGGTGCGCGAGACCACGTACAATTCGTGCTGCTAGAATGCCGCTTAAGGTTGGTGCCATATATATATTCTCTCCCACTACGAAGTAAGACGCGTGCACAGTAATTTCATCGTCTTCGTATGCTGACTTCCGTCTTGTCTGTTTGCGAATCACCCACACGCCTGTGCCAGCTCCAGGGCCAGTCTCTGCAGGCTCCTCCACGACTCTAAACTCGAGGCCAGACATGGTGTTAAGATGTGTTTCAAAGGCTTCGCGTGTTTGAATGACGGGATACATCGAGGGTACGTTCATGGCTTGGTTGTAGACCACGGCGTTATTCGAGGTGCGCTCGAAGAATGGCGATTCAGCAAAGTAGAATAGGATGGTATTGTTGTGCAAACCGCCCATTTGCGCGATCGCCATTGGAGAGCGCCATTGGATCTCATCAAGAGGGGGTTCATTAGGATTCGACATGTTGAAAGATTGCGATCTCCTCTGTGGTGTTTTTGTTTGGTTATGTTTGTTTGAAGATTGGAGGTTGAAGCTTCCGCGATTGACGTGGGGTTCCGCTTCTATATACCCCAGGGGTCTACATGGAGCGGTCGCGTTCCGCTCTAGCGTAGCGCTCATCCCGTTGAACCATGGCGCAACCTTGAACTTTAACCTCACAACAATCTTCACGTCTACTTTATCAATCACAAGCACAAAACTACTGACCAAGAACCAAATATACTCGACAGTTCATTAATATATACAAACCACATCATGGATTTGCTTTCAAGCATTCGTAAATCCGGCTCGAGAGGTGGTGTAAACTTTAGCTGGGACGAAGTCGCAAACTCTTCTCATCGCGAGAATTATCTTGGCCATAGTCTAAAGGCACCTGTTGGGCGATGGCAAAAGGGTCGCGACTTGAATTGGTACGCCAAAGCCGAAGATGGTTCCCAAGAACCCGACGAAAATGGCGAAACAGAAGAGGACCGCCGTGAGAAGGCACGAAAGGAAGAATTACGCAAGATCAAGGAGGCTGAAGAGGATGCCATTGCAGCAGCTTTAGGCTTGCCACCGCCTGTGCGAGACTCTTCGGGTGCAAACGCAGTGGAGATCGATCCCAGCAAACGAAAGGTCGGACCAGCGAGCGGACCTCCTGAGGAAGAGGCTGGAAACGAAAAGCGAGAGCGCTCGAGACGTCAAGATGGTTCCGAAAGACGGGAGAGAAGGCGACACCGCAGTCGAAGCCATGATCGCGACCATGATCGTGAACGTCGTCATCGTAGGCACAGGAGGAGTCGAAGTCATGATAGAGATGTTGGGAAGGACAGAGAGGAAGATCGACCCCGAGAGAGACGCCGGAATAGGGATGGAGATCAAGAAAGGGAGCACAGTCACAGACGCCATCGCGATGGCCACCGAAGAGAAGACCGAGAAGGAGGTGACCGACGGCACAGACATGGAAGTAGGGAGCGTCAGCGCTCGAGATCGCGAGATCGACGTAGGCGCAGCAATAGTCCTAGGCCTCGTCGCCGAGACTGAGAAGCAAAAATCTGGTTGTCAGCAGACAATCAATCGACTACATGATACCCACAGTAACTTCAAAGGCGCTCTACCACTCGCACGTTATAAGATTGGTTTTGAAATCAACAACTGATTCTTTTCGCTTCCTATCTAAGCTGGATATTTGTGTGCTTTTAAACACCCTTACCTGTTCCAACGCCAAATCAAACCACTTTTGTTACACTCATATCGTTACACAGCCCTAAGACTGGCTGAGCGGCTGGCCGTCCTTGGCTTTTTGGGCATCATACTTCTCCAATCGAATGGACTGGATAGCGATGAAACCAGTGCTGTCCATAGGAGAGAAGGTGTCGAGACTGTCCATGGAAGCATCCTCCTGCGAGTAGAGGCAACTAGTCTCACTCGATCGTCCAAGAACGTAGACGTTGCCCTTGTATATTCGGAGACGAACCTGGCCATTGATGCCCTTCTGAGCAGAGACGATGGCTTCATCGAGCCATTCACGCTCGGGAGAGAAGTACATGCCGTTGTATAGGCACTGAGACCACTCGACCGTCACAAATTGATCTCGAAGCTTGCGGACCTTGGAATCAAGGACAAGACCCTCGAGATCAACGTGAGCGAGACGAGCAATGGTCAAGCCAGGGGTATCGTAGCAACCACGGCTCTTGAGTCCGATCCATCGATTCTCGACACTATTTTTGTGAACTTGATGTCCTTTTATTAGCTGACCATAATTGCTATACATACATGTCGATTCGGCCAACGCCGTGATCATGGCCAATCTTGTTGAGCAGCTTAAAGAGCTCTACTGAGTCTGTAGCCTCCTGGTCAGGGGTGGCAGCTTTGATAGGCAGACCCTTTTCGAAGTGGACAGTAAAATCGAAAGGCTTGTCAGGAGCCTCAAGAGGGTCGACTGTTTGGGTCCAAAGGTCCTTGGATGGAGTGTGGTCAGGACCATCAAGGATGCCAGCCTCGTACGAGCAGTGAACGAGGTTCTCATCCTGACTCCAAGGGGCCTTGGGGGTTAGATGAGACGGGGATTTTGTTCTCAGCGGCGAACTTGAGAAGATCCTGTCGTCCCTGGAACTTCTCGCAGAATTCGGGTAGTCGCCATGGGGCAATGATCTTGGTCGAAGGGCTGCGGGCCTTGAAGGCGAGCTCGAAATGAACTTGGCTAAAAGAAATTGTCAGCCGCAGGATTCAGTTTTTGAGGTTACTGCGCATACTCGTTCTGGAACTTGTTAGCAATGAATTCGCCTTATGAAAGAGAATTTTACTTACTCCTTTACCGGTGCAGCCATGACTCAGCAGATTACAGCTATACTTCTCTGCAACGCGGACCTGGGCACGAGCGATGACGGGTCGAGCAAGGGCAGTTCCGAGAAGATACCGGTCCTCGTAGATGGCGTTGCACTGAATGGCTCGGAAGACAATTTGCTCGACAAACTCCTTCTGTATTCTCAATGATCATACGCTCAGCACCGAGATCGAGAGCCTTTTCTCAACCGCATCAAAGCCCTCAACTCGGCCAACATCGGCGAGGAAACACTATACTGTTAGAGAGTGATGGCAAAGGCTGGTATCAACAAACATACCACAACCTCATAGCCCTCAAGTATAAGCCATTTTAGGATCGTAGAGGTACCGAGACCTTTTTTACGGAGTCGGCATGATGTCCTAAATCATATTCAAAGCCGCTGATTGTTTGTGGCCGTACCTCCAGAGTAGGCACTGTAGAGTAGAATTAGTGAATACTTCAACAAACCCAGGCCCATGGGGATCAAATACTCACAGACAAACGCGGCCTTTTGACATGACTAGAATAGGCAATGTGTGGTTAGGTTGTTTGCGTTATTGGCTGATAGACAAAGCAGTGAAGAAGAAGCCGGAGAGTGAAGTTGAATGATGAATTTGGAGAGAAGACGAAGAGGAAAGAAGCAGATATTTTATATTCTCAAGATAAGAAGTTGACTCACGGTTACAATCTTGATCTACCATGGAAAGAAAAACCACCAAATAATTGACATCTCCAGTGATTCACTTACACGGATTGATCTCCGACTCCAGACCCAACAAGACATACTTCACAATTGCAACTAACGGAATTATCCTAGTTTTTTTATGTCCTCGGAGATGGCATGGGTATAATAAAACAGGCAAAGCTCTTAGGTAATTTGAGATAATTTTTTGTTAATACTCTTGGTTTTCGCGCTGCGAAGTCGGCAATCAATTTTTTTTTCTATCGACTCAACTCGAGTCCCGAGTTTTAACATCCCGATAAACCTCAAGGGTCTTGGCACGGTTCATAGGCGGGTACTGCGTATGATAGTGGGTGATCGCCCGTAACAAGGACCCGGCCACTGCAGGATGTATGCATTAGATGGACGTCGAACTTGTACGAGACAAGTTAGCGCTTAAAGATTGGGGAAGATACCTATCGAATATTAAACTTGGCTACTAACTTGGACATCTTAGCTCTTTACAATAACATTCAAAGGCGCAATGAGCCCCCTGCCGGTACGTACAGTGGGTTAAACGTCACTACTAACCTGGTCGCCTACTGATCCAATTGGCTATTGTCTCTCGAGACATCCATCAACGTCACTTCAGGGACCGCTATCAGCCCCATGCTTAGGGGCTCTTTACCACTACCTTAGTACCTTAGTAGATAGCCCGTAGTTAGTGTACCTAGGCAGGTCATATGAACAAACTATCTTCAAACCTCACCTAGATTCTACAACATCATCACCTTTTGCCACGACCCCTATTTTCTGTTTGTGTTTCTATCGCCTTCTCTTTCTTATTCGGTGTTTAAGTGTATTGTAAGCACGTTTGCCACATCTCATTATCATACGTGGATCTGTCTGCCTTGACTTGTCTGACTTAAACTCCGAATCTAATCCCCATGTACATTCACATCAAAGAATCATAACTAACTTTACTAAACAGTCAACGTTTCACCCTGCGTTCTGAGACTTTCTTTCCCGCAGTACAAACCATTTCTCAACAACCACGCCGATAATGCGATAGTAGACCTTCAACAACGTAGCCACGATGGATTATTCCAAGTTGCGAGCTGCCGCTTTGCGAGACGGTGAAGACGAAGAAGCTGTTACTGTCGATACCCGCGCTCTAATCGACAAGGTTCTTGCAAGATACTCGGGAGAATGGACAACACTTCGAGAGCTGATTCAAAACGCCGCTGATGCCCAGGCAAAGACGGTCAGCGTCAAGTGGGAAACGCTTCCCTCGACACAAGTGCCGCTCCCAAGCACAACGAACCGATCCGAAATACTGAAGCACACTTTGTCAAACCATACATTACGCCGATTAGTCGTACAGAACGATGGACAGCCATTTACAAAGACGGACTGGGGAAGACTGAAGCGCATTGCTGAGGGTAACCCTGACGAGACCAAGATCGGTGCCTTCGGTGTTGGTTTCTACAGTGTCTTTGCCGATTGCGAGGAGCCCTTTGTCAGCTCCGGCGATCAGGCCATGGCATTCTACTGGAAGGGAAATGCGCTCTTCACCAAGAAGTCCCAGATACCGGCGGATCAGGCAACCCATCATACAACATTCGTCCTCGACTACCGAAATAACACCACACCCCTACCGAACCTGTTATCCGTTAGCCAGTTTCTCGCTACCAGTTTGACCTTTGTTGCGCTTGAGCACATCGAGTTTTGGATAGATGACTACCGGGTCTTATCTCTTAAAAAGAAATCCTCACCTAGCGTTGAGCTTCCTCTACCCCGGGATCTAGAGGCAAGGACCAAGGATGGTTTGATGAAAGTGACGAGCGTCGATCGCACAAGTACGCAGATTGATGCGTCTTACATGGCTGCTATAGGATGGAAACCGCAAGCTACAGCATCCACCACAAAGACTGATTCATACGGCGCCCCAGAGGCTCCCTCGTTGAGATCTTTCTTCGCTCGACTTACATCATCTGCATCGCAGGCTGGTATCAGAACCAAGGCTCAAAACGAGGAGAATGCGGCTCAGGTGACTATTGCCGAAGATGTTACCAAACTCTCAACGTCGACGATCTTTCTTCGGGCAACCTCTGCAAGCATCCGCACGAGCGTGGCCACTAACTTTGCATCCGAACTTGAGAGAGCTACAAAGAAACCTCCGCCAAAGACAACTAAGATTGCAATTCTGACTTCTTCCTACGATGAGGCTCAGGCGTCTCAAGAAGCTGCTTCTCCTGGTGCACTTGGCAAGGCTACTGATGTCTTCGCTTCTGTACTTCCTAACAAGAAGCCGGGCGGCCGCATTTTTATTGGCTTTCCTACAATGCAAACCACTGGTGCAGGGATGCATGTTTCAGCGCCATCGATCATTCCAACGGTTGAAAGAGAGGCCATTGACTTGAATGCGCGTTGGGTCAGAACATGGAACCTTGAGATCCTCCGTGCTGCAGGTATTATCACTCGGCTTGCGTTTGCAAACGAGATGAGCGACTTGAGCAGTCGAATCAGGCAGATCATGGCTAAGGAACCCAAGTTCTCCCCGGCTGTCATCGCAAAGTATATGCCCGAGGCTCTTCATATCCTAAAGACCTTCACTTTTGGCGACTCTACTCCCAGTGGGCAAGTTGGTCAAATCATCGAGGAAGCCTTTTGGATGTGCTTCAAGAAGGCCTCAATCGAGACCTACTCGACTCGAGGTGTGCTACAAACAGCGGATGTTCGTATTGCCTCGGATGAAATGAGCAAATTTGTTGATAGCATACCCGTCGTGCCTGAGGAGATGAAGGGTGTTCCGTTCGTGAAGAAGCTTATAGACTTTGGTCTCATCTCGCACATTACTGTCACAGATGTGAAGAAGGAGCTAGAGACAAAGGCAATGAACAAAATACAACTAATGAACTTTATCAGCTGGGCAGGTAAAAAGAGTTTGAGTGGTGAGCTCGACCCCGGCAGTCGATCCGCTCTGCTTGAGGTTGCTGTTGGTACGATGAGTGATGATGGAGAACAGGGCGAGATTATCGCTCTTGGAAGCATCACAAACCATCTTATCACAAACAGGATTCCTGCCAGCTTACCTATTCCCCCTACAACTATTCCCCATGCGCTTACAGCGAATTCTCAACTAGCCGAACTGCGCGCTCTAGGATGGGAGCCGTTAGAGGTCCTCCCTTGGCTGCGATTCCTCTTGGACACGAATTCATCCAGACCCGAGGACCAAAGCCTCACACAATCTCCCAAATTTGCTATCCAGGTGTTGACAGTTCTGTCAAAGAATTTCGAAAACTCCAGTCCTGGCACAAGAATAACTATTGTCTCGCTCCTGCAGGCCAACACAGTGGTTCCCACGAAGCAGGGAATGAAGAGACCGACAGAGTCCTTCTTCCCCATTGTCAAGCTGTTTGATGACCTTCCGGTCATTCAAGGTTGCGACAAGATCAAGGAGAGGTTCCTGGTGACAATTGGTGTCCGCAAAACGGTTGATCTAGAGACTATCTTCACTAGACTGCTCAACGCTTCAAGTGAAGGGCAACAGAAGTGGAGCCATATCGAGCTCATCAAGTACCTGGCGTCTGTCCGCGAGGATATTCCTGGTGAAGATCTCAGCAAGCTTAAGCAGACACGCTTCTGCCCTGCCGAGGCCGGTCCAAAAGGCATGGAGTCCACTAAGGCATCAGAAACGTTATACAAGGTCTCAGAACTATTTGAGCCAAAGGATGCTATCCGTGGTTTGCGGTTGCCTGTTCTCCAATGGCCTGGTCCTCCCGGTAGCTACAGACCGGGCAGTCAAGAGGCCAGGTTTCTCAACTCACTTGGTCTCAGACCTTATCCATCTGTTCCTGAGCTCGTTGAACTGATGTCGGGTAAAGACGAGACTCTTCGGGTTTCCTCGATGACGTATTTCCTTGCCAATCACCAGATCAACGGGTACGGGTCCTTCCAGCTTGGTGGTAGCCCCAAGGCAATCATGCCTCTGCAAGGAAGCACAAAGCTTGTACCCCCCTCGCAGTGTTTCTATAATCCTCGGGCCTCTATTCTTGGTTTCAATATCCTAAGAAGGGATCTACATGACCATGCCGTCAAGTTCGGGGTAGCGAGAGACCCACCAATGGCCGATTGTGTAAACCGCTTTTTGGCATCACCGCCTCAGGATCACCAGAACGCCGTGGCACTCTTCAGTTACTTTGCTTCTCGAATCGCTGATTTGGGTGAAAACTACCTTTTCAAACTACGGGATGCCCCTATAGTCCCTATTACACGAACTTCCCAATCGGCGGAGAAGCCAAAGCGTACCCAGGTTCATGTCAGTCCTTCTCGAGTGTACCTCGGTTCCTCGACAACCTACGGCGATATATTCGACTTCGTTGACTTTGGATCTGAGGCGAATGCATTCTTGTTCCAATGTGGTGCCAAGAGTGAGCCTACCAAATCAGAAGTGGCACATATGGCGTGCACCGAACCAGCTCGTCTTCTTGGTGTGCTTCAAAGCTCGGAGAAGTACTTGGATCTTCTTAAGTCCCTGGCTGAGGCGTCATCTACCCTTCATAGAGACAAGGACCTTTGGAGACGGATGAAGTCAGCGCCCTTCCTCCTCGCGTACAAGGAATTGGCGCCACCCAAGAAGCAGTCAGATGACCTGGAGGAGGAGGATGAGCCCATCCGACAATACCAGCTCGCATCTGCCCATCAAATTGTGATCCTAGACGACATCATTAGCTACAGACTATTCAAGGATCAGCTCATTTGTGCACCGGAGGAGGATGCTCTTGAGACATTCTATCTGTCGCTCGGGGCACAGAGGCTGAGTAGCATCGTTCGAGAGGAGATTAGAATTGGACCTCACAGCGATAGACAAAAGCTTGCTCTTACTCTGCGCAAACATGTCGTCGAGAGATCAAAGATCTTCCTCTTCGAGTATGCAAACTATAGGCGCGACGCTATCAAGCATGACGCAAAATGGTTGGAGAAAAATCTGACAGTCGATGTCGTTCACTCAGTGGCTTTAAGAAGAACCCTTCAGGGCCAGCACCAGACTCATACAGAGAAGCGGTCAGCTGCGAGCAAGAAAACCAATAACGGTTGGATCATGTATGTTGCTGATGAAGCAAAGCCCGACATGTACCAAATTGGACAAGCTATTTGCCAGATGCTATTGAGCCGTCCAAACCAACAGGCCTACCTCTTCTTTGAGCCGTTCCTAACGCTGGATCTTTACGGCTTGAGAAACCGTGGTTACAATGTCGACCGAATTCTGCGGGCCAAGGCGGCCGAAGCCAGAATCGCTGAAGAAGAGAGGCGAAAGGCTTTGGAAGAGGAGCAACGCCAAATTAAGGAGAAGGAGCAGCAATGGGGAGCAGAGGCCAAGGCGGCCGAAGCTGCACGTGAAGCTACCAGGGTACCAGAGCCTCTTGGTCCAACAATGCCAGGTTCATGGGAGTCACCAGAGCAATCCAAGCCTACTCAAGAACAACAGAACAGGAAGAGTAGAGGGTTGTTCTCCAACCTGACTCGTCGGCTTGGATTTGACACGGAGCAAGATGGTGACGAGTCCCGCAAGGAGCTGAACAAGTTCTTGGACAAGTCCAAGGAGATTGAGGCGCCTGGCAGCAGCTCGTCTAATTCTGGAAAGCGACCGCAAGATGAGGGCAGGGTGACAAGCCCCGCGGTGGTTCAACAGAATTTGCTCAATGCTGTCAAGTCAACCCGGGCGTATGGATCTGATAGTGTCTTTTCAGAGCCTCAGGTCAATGAAGTCAAGGAGCAAGCCACTTACTGTGACAAGACGCCGGCACAAAATATTACCTTCATCGCTGAAACTTCGAATGGCATGAAAGTTTTTGTCTCCAGAGATATTAAGGATTCTGGCGCATTCCTCTCGAAACACTTAACCAACCTCAACGTGTTTTCCAGCTTGTTGATTGAGGTAGGCAACGTTTACTCCATGTCACCCAAGGTCTTGCACATCTTTTACGATGAGGCCGGCGGCACAATCGCATTCAACACCGGAGGCAGTATATTCTGCAACTTCAGATTCTTCCTGCAGCTTCATGCCGCTCAGATCGAGGGGAGAAGCGGGCAGGCAAAAGCAGAGGCTGCGACCTGGTGGTGGGTTGTTTTGGCGCATGAACTGGCACACAATCTCGTGTCGCCCCATAACTCAGATCACAGCTACTACACGTAAGTTCAACTCCTACACGCCCTCATGAAGAAATACTAACAGTCATAGTGAATCATTCATTCAGCAGTATTTCTCCAAGATCGTGGCAAAGGCGGCTCAGTGGTCCGCCAACTCCACACCTCTCAATCAAATGCCCTCGATAGCGCCACCGTCATCTGGAGCACCACCTCCTTATCCTGGTGGATTGGATAGGAGCTTGTTAGATTGATGAGCGTTTGTAATGACATAACGGGGAGTTTTGCAGGTTTTGTACACGTGAGGCATCATCCCTCCCACTGTTGCCATTCTCGATGTCGTTATTAAGACAATAAACCAGACATAGATATAGACTAGATTTGGTAGAAATTGAATGACTACTGGACCTGTTCTAATCAATGTGTGGCTTCCTTTCACTTTTTTAATTATTACATTATGGTTCGAACATTGTTGTGATGAATTGACAATATGCAAAGGGCTTTACAGTGCACCTGTAGTCAGTGCCACTGTCATGGAGTACACTTTCTCAAAGCAGCATCGAACACGAGTAGTTAACCGATAAAACTATTGCAACAGTTAACTGATAGCAAATATACGGGTACTATAATGAACATCTGGAACTACACTGCCGTCGATAGCAGTTAATATTGCACCCTATCAACAATGATCAAAAGGTACAGGGTAGATGCTATCCACGTGATCAGCATCGTGACCAATTAGCTAGACTCCAATTGCAGTGAGCTTGGGCCGACGGATTCAAGATCACGACCTCACTCTCCCGAT
This sequence comes from Fusarium poae, assembly GCF_019609905.1. NCBI lineage: Eukaryota > Fungi > Ascomycota > Sordariomycetes > Hypocreales > Nectriaceae > Fusarium > Fusarium poae. The sequence continues at coordinate 4,942,885 of NC_058401.1, read as the reverse complement.
AACGAACGACGTCAACGCCTCGCATTTGGAGCGAATCTCAAACCTCTCCACTCCCTACGTTCCAATACCCGACGGTCAATTTCACAACATGCACCGCATCGCTTTCTGGAGCCTCTTCGGTACGTCACCTACCTGAGTCAATTCGCCCGCCCGAGAACACAACATGTACAATTGAAAGGCGAGGGGAAAAGAAGAAGAAGAATTGGATGCTAACATGGCGGTAATTCAAGGCCTCGGCGCCCGATTCTGGCAAATGGGTATTGAAATGCGCCCCTTCTTCAGCAAGTCCTCCCTGTGGGTGTACCCCGTGTACGCAGCCGGCGGTGCCAGCTTCGGATATTGGCTCCAGGGCGTCGACGATAGACAAACCGACACACTGAAGGAGCGAAAGAACATTCTTCTCGAGAAGCGAGCGCGCAAGGCCGAGAGAGATGCTCAGGCTCAGGCTTAAGAAGGGAAATGACAATAGGGATGCAAAGACACTGGGAATTACACACCTTCAACCTTGAGAAGACAGATTGAAGGATGGAGGGAATATTGTACATTTGTGATATTTTGGGATGCAGAGCGTCAAAATTGACGTACGGGTTGAGACAACTGCAGCCAGAGTGCATTGACCTAGGTGATGAAATTATATTGTTCTAATGAGTCAATGACACCAATCGGTAGTCTCAAGATTTCACCAGACCAGAAACATCACAAAAACAAACAACTACAAATACAGTTTCATTGCTTCAAAAAACTGTCTCTAATAAAACTCCGAATCGGAACGACAACCCAAGACGCCGCACCATCTATCAGGTCAGAAAGCGTAATCCATATTTTTTTGCTTGAATTAAAAAGCCTACAGCTCCTCTAGTTTCCTTAGGATAGCCGGCACAGAAGTGGCCGAAGAATTGCCCAACTCCGTCACAACAACCGTAATGTACTTGTCCCGTGTAGTATCGAAGAGCAAGCGGAACCCAACGTCGGTGGATCGCTCAGGGTCAATCTCGTTGTAAGTGAGTGAGTCGATGGACACGCGCTCGGTGAAGTTGATGGTTTCGCAAAGAGCGACGACGCGGACACCAAGGTCAGTAGCGACTGTAGCAATATCGCATGAGCCTGCACGAGCGTACATCGCACCGTTGCTAAAGATGGCTTCGGCGGCGAGCAGAACCTGGGTAGCCTCGGAGAGGTGGGTTCGCAGAGCGCTGAGGTCGGAAGAGTAGGCGACGTGAATGCCGGCAGCAGAGAGCCTCTTTGCGAGATCGATGCCGACACGCTCATAAGGATCGTCGACAAGGATGACGCGGAAGTTCTTCTTTTGAAGCTGGCGAGCCCGAAGAAGGGTGCGCTCAACGAGGTGGTGATGAGCGTACGTGAGTACTACATCGTCTTCATCAATCATGTTGGCAGCAGTCTCGACGATCACATAGTCGGCGAGAGTGATGCGTTCACGAATGTAATTGTCGATAGACTCGGATATGAGCTTCTTGGCGTCAGAGTCGGGAAGATCGAAGTCAATCTTGCCGATCTGAAGCTTGAGCCATCGGATAGCATTACCCATTGAAAAGCACATGGGCCGGCATGCTGTGAGATACTCGATCTGAGGGTTGAGAACGTGAGATGTAAAATGGCGGGAGAAACTGGAGCCAGGAGGTGTTGTGTATGAGTCGATGACCTAGATGAGTCAGAATTGAATACTCGTACAGCTGTGGATAAAGTGCTGTACCTTCTTGAAAGCATATAGAGTCGCTTCGAGTCGAGTGATGCTATCACTGATCGCAAATGCGCTCATGTGCTCTCCGAGAACCAAGACGGCAGGATGAACGTCCTTGTCGGCGTGGGTCATGTCTATGCGCCTGGCCATAGACAGATGGCTGAAGCAGTCTGGTATCGAAGGCTTGTCGTCTTTGACGACAGTCGTGCCTGCCGGTCGAATGGGAAGTTTTGCGCCGCCATGCTGCTGATTTTGTCCGTCTTGCTTAGGCTTTGCCTTGCCTCCTTTACCGTCACTACCGGCCTGCTTGTCACCTTGTGCTGGACCCTGTGGAACTTGGGCAACCTTGGCTTGGGCACGTCTAGCGGCCTTCTCCTCTTTAGCTCTCTTCTTCAATTCGGCTCCGGAGAGCTTCTTCTCGCCTGTGGGGGCCGGTTGCTGTTGTTGGCCATCCTTGGGAGGCTGCTGGGTTTTGCTCTGGTCCTTCTTCCCCGTCTTAGCATCCTGCGTCTCGGGGACTGGCGGCGTAGAAGCCGAACCCTCAGCTTCGATAGACATGAGGCCTGGTTCAAGGGGCCGTATTGCGGGTTGAGAAGCGGTTTCGATAATGTGGTTGTTCGAGGGCGGGGCACTCCAAACTCTACAAGGGATGGAGAATGTGCGCGAAGCCGTGGTCAACTACAACCACTAGAATACGTTTGTTGCGATATTTTCAAGGAGATGCTCGAATAATTTTGGTCGGGAATGGTGGCTAAGAAATAGTGAGGGTGGAATTTGGTACGAGGAGGCGCTCAGATGGAGGCTTTGAGTCACTCAAAAAGAATGATTTGGACCGGCATTTGGATGGAGAAATGTCGAATGCCCCGCGCTAGCCCAAGCAAGACGTGGGCAGCACCAGCAAACCTACCTATGTACCTAACAGCGTAGCATGCGGGCATGGGTGTATCATTTGCATGTCACTTGACTTAGTTTATTGCAGACATTTATTATTGATGGTATATCAAGCCGGTCTGAAGACTACTTACTCATAGCTTCTTTGTCAACAGGTCTTGTAGATGATCAGGTTGCACTGTATTTGAAAGACATGATGGATTGCGATAAATGCGTGACTTTCGATTCCAGGAGGTGAAGCTATGTACTATCAATGCGAGGTTGTCGGTCAGTTGAAGATGGGTCAGTGTTTGTGGTTATGACATTATACACATACACGACACCATGCTCATTCTGGAAGTGAATAATAATTTACGAATTCATAAATCTGTTTAATATTTAACAGTAGATATTGTTTAAGCGATATTGTTTTTGTGACTGATTCTGGTAGTAAAATCCTTACCAGTGACTCAGCTCTGCTTGGTCACTTCCAGTTACGATGGTCGCTGCGATACCGCCCGCTATCGCCATTAGAGACTCAAACCCCAGCCAAAATTTCAGTTGACAATTCATAGCATGAACAATTCATCTCAACCGCAAAGATGATGAAGAAATTCACCCGCGCCTACTCTTCGGCGGCGACCACTCTGGGCTCAAACCCTATCCCTCCTTCAAAGATCCAGTATATTCCTACTTCAGGCAAATACCCCAAAGGCTTCATCGCCTCGGGCGTCTTGGCTGGTGTTAAGCCTGGAAACACCAGCAAGCCCGACATCGCCATCGTCACATCTGACCGACCATGCGCCGCTGCTGGAGTCTTCACAAAGAACAAGTTCCAAGCTGCTCCTGTAACGTACAGTAGGAAATTGTTGCAGCAGAAGAAGAACGCTGGTCTGCGAAGCGTCGTCGTCAATTCGGGTAACGCAAATGCCGTCACCGGCACCGGAGGTCTTGAAGATGCTACCAGCATGGCTCGCACCACGGACCAGAGAGTTGGCGATGAGGATTCTACTATTGTTATGAGTACCGGAGTTATTGGACAGAGGTTTGTTTCACCAATTGGCGCTATTCAACCCCTCAATGGCTCACAGATGCTACAGGCTTCCAATTCAGAAGATTCTTGACAAGATTCCTACGGCTGTTAGCAAGGCCGGTAGCTCTCACACCCACTGGCTTGAATGCGCAAAGGCGATCTGCACAACAGACACCTTCCCCAAGCTTATGTCTCGAAGCTTTGAGCTTCCTTCTTCGCCAGGTGTCGAGTACCGCATTGCTGGTATGACCAAGGGTGCCGGCATGATTGCTCCCAACATGGCGACACTTCTCACCATCTTGGCTACCGATGCTCCTATTTCCCCTACTGTTATGCCTAATGTTCTTCGACACGCAGTGGACCGATCATTCAACTCCATCACTATTGATGGCGACACTTCTACCAACGACACTGTCGCTCTTCTCGCCAACGGTGCAGCTGGTGGCAAGGAGGTCACTTCTGAGCAGTCTCCCGACTACGAAGCTTTCCAGAAGCTCTTAACCGAGTTTTCTGTCGACCTGGCCAAGTATGTTGTCCGAGATGGCGAGGGTGCTACCAAATTTGTGACCATCCGCGTCGTCGATAGTGCGTCCGAGGAGGCAGCTCGCCAGATTGGCCGAACTATTGCTACATCACCCCTCGTCAAGACCGCCCTCTACGGCAAGGATGCCAACTGGGGCCGAGTTCTCTGCGCTACCGGCTACGCTCTTATCTCTGCCCCCGGGCAGCCCGCGAACGACGTTCCTGAGATTACTCCTGAGCGAACCAACGTTTCTTTCATCCCTACCGACGGCTCGGCTGAGTTGAAGCTGCTGGTTAACGGCGAGCCTGAGCAGGTTGACGAGACACGAGCGGCTGAGATCCTTGCCATGGAGGATCTTGAGATCGTTATCAGGCTCGGAACAGGTGACAAGTCTGCTGTGCATTACACTTGCGATTTCAGCCATGACTATGTTACCATTAACGGAGACTACCGAACATAGATATTCTTACAAACATAGACTCATATTTATGCCATATTCTCGCCCGACACTCGGTTGAAATATTTAATCTTCAGCTGCTCTGCTATTTGATATATAGTTTAGCTGCCATATGTATCCAAACATCCTATTTTATAAGCCCATCTACCTGCGATTCAAATCTACTAAAAGCAAACACTTATCCGGAACTCCTAACCTGCTCTTTTGTTTTAGGCACTCAGAGTACCCTTGGTGCTGGGCACCTCGCCCTCCTTACCAGGTATTCTTGTGGTGGCAGCCTTGACAGCAATAGCAAGAGCCTTAAAGGCACTCTCAGCACGGTGGTGGTCGTTGTCACCGTGCAGGCAGTGAACGTGCAGTGTGACACGAGCACCCTGAGCAAAGCTCTGCAGGCAGTGAGGAACCATCTCAGTGCTGAGCTGGCCGAGCCACTCTCGCTTCAGGCCAAGGTCAACAACGGCGTAGGGACGGTTAGAGAGGTCGACGACGGCGCGAGAGAGGGCCTCGTCGAGAGGGGCGTAGGCATAGCCGAAACGAGCGAGACCAGCGGGCGTACCGAGGGCCTGGGCAAAGGCGTAACCAAGGGCGATGCATACATCTTCGGCAGTGTGGTGGTCGTCAACTAAGTAAGATCAAAGTCAGTCATTAATACTTCTCTTTGTGGCGCAAACAAGAGAAAGAACCTACTGTGAAGGTCACCCTTGCAGTTCAGAGCCAGACTCCAGCCAGCATGCTTAGCCAGGGCATGGAGCATGTGGTCGAGGAAGCCAATTCCTGTGTTGACAGCAATCTTCTGGGACTTGCTTGCCTGAGAAGCATGGCTATCATCGCTGTTGAGAAGACGGGAATCGGTGTCTGGAGGGAAATCGCCGCCGTCAAGGTTGAGAGCGAGCTGGATCTTGGTCTCGTTGGTGTCACGAGCGAGAGCAGCCCATCGGGTAGGTTGAGAAGAGGCCATATTTGCGATCCAATTGAACTTTTGTACAAAACTGAGTGATGTTTGTTTGTCGAGCAATTGTATGCGAATCTTTTTCAAAAGTTGATGAGGTATGACAGATAATAGGACGGGCTCCTGTATCGGCGAGTGCCAAATTGACAACTTCTGATACGCCACTAGGTTCCTTAAGGACCCCCCCGCCCAACTTTTTCCCACAGAGGCAAAGACCGCTATAAGCTACCCCGCTGTTATTGGACACACACCCACTGTAGTCCGGGAAGACGCCCTGGAGGCCCTTAACGCGCTTAGCTCCAGTTGAGAGTAACGAACGGTGAGGGTGGGATGGATGTTGTTGTTGATTAATTTGATGCTATTCCAAACAAACGACACTTTGAATTCCTAAACCAATTTCGCAACGCCACAACTTCACTCGCATGCTGAATACCTAATTCCAAATTTACGTAATACTCGATGGGCTTCGAATAAAAAAAAAGAGATCATGGAAAGCTTCCTTAGGGAATGGCGGCAAGATGCCCTCAACAAGGCGCAATACGAATCAGCCATCTTTATCGGCGACAAGCTGCTGGCGTTGACGAGTTCGTACAATCTTTTCCTCAGAAATTCATCTCAAGACTCTAATGTCAGGCTGAACAGATGATGACCAAGACGCATTCTGGTTGGCACAAGTCCACTTCGCGACGGGAAACTACACTCGCGCCCAAGCATTTCTCTCCAGCCAAAACCTCATCTCTCGAAACCCATCATGTCGCTATCTCGCCGGCCATTGCCTCATCAAGCAATCCCGTTTCGACGAAGCCCTTTCCATTCTCGGCGACCGTAACCCGACACATCTCATAGCCAACGGCGCGAGCAACAAGCGCAAAACACAGCCACGGCAAACACGACGTCGCGACCCAGTTGCAGAGGAAGAAGCATCGAACAGGAGATATGAAGCTGCTATGTGTTTCCTGCGCGGCATCTGCTATGCCAAGCAGAATGCGTTTGACCGCGCAAAGGAGTGCTATAAAGATGCAGTACGCATCGATGTCCAGTGCTTTGAAGCGTTTCAGCAGCTCATGAACAATAATTTGTTGTCGCCAGATGAGGAGTGGCAGTTCCTTGAGAGTTTAGATTTTGACTCGATCCATGTGTCAGGGGATGTGTCGTCTTCCCAACAGGCGGCCGACTTTACAAAGATGCTCTACACGACACGCCTTTCTAAATACCGAAACCCTGCAGCGTTCGAGACGGCGTATGACTCTCTATCAACACATTATCATCTGGCATCGAACCCCGACCTACAGCTTGCACGGGCAGATCTGTTGTATACGCAATGCCGCTACCGGGATGCGTTGAACATCACGAATGGGATTCTACAAGAGGACAAATACAACTTTAGCGTGTACCCAGTACACTTGGCTTGTTTGTTTGAGCTCAAGGAGAAGAACTTGTTGTTCTTGATTGCACACGATTTGGCGGATAGCCACCCTGAAGAGCCATGTTCGTGGCTGGCAGTTGGTGTCTACTACTTTTCAATTGGCAAGATTCCCGAGGCGCGACGATACTTTAGCAAGGCGAGTATGATGGATGCGCACTTTGGACCAGCGTGGATAGGCTTTGCACACACCTTCGCGGCGGAGGGTGAGCACGACCAGGCAATTTCGGCGTATTCGACAGCGGCGAGACTATTTATGGGCACTCATCTGCCTCAAGTGTTCTTGGGTATGCAGAATCATGCCCTCAACAATATGACGATTGCAGAAGAATTCCTCAAGACGGCTTACGGCCTCTGCAAAACGGACCCGCTACTACTGAACGAGATGGGCGTTGTGAAATATCACCAAGACAAACCTAAGGAGGCAGCACAGTATTTTACAGCAGCGCTTAAGATCGCTGATGATATGGACAGTGATCCTTCAGCATGGTTAGCAGCCAGGACAAATCTTGGCCACGCCTTTCGAAGACTGCGGCACTTTAACCGAGCACTGGCTGAGTTTGACGAGGTGTTGAGGCAAGGAGGCAAAGACGCAGCCATCTTCAGTGCAAAAGGTCTCATTCTGATGGAGCAAAATAAACCCGAGGAGGCAGTAACGGTCTTACACGAGGCGTTGGCGGTCAACCCGCAGGATAGTATTGCGACAGAGCTACTTAACAAGGCGCTAGAAGAGACAATACTGCTGGACGGCGCGGCGGAGTCTGAGGCTGAAGACCTGATTGAGTTTGAACGTATGCTGGGACAGCAAAAGCACGATGCGGCTGTCAAGGTAAATGGTGGTCGAAGAACAGCAGGGAGAATGGAGAAGGGTAAGGGAAGAGTGAGACGATCACGGAGAATGACGGTATTGGAGGATGAGAACGATCCAGAGGAGAAAGAGGAAAGTATGATGGAAATGACGGATGATGAGTAAAAAGTAAAGAATACCAGAGATTGAAGAAGGATGGGACAGTATTACATATCATTGGGATAGGTCAGGTCAGGTCTAGGGCAGGCGTTGGGGGGATTGTAAAGAGTACCTAGGTATGCATTGATGGGAATGAGATACAGGGATGCTTGGAACATGACAAACATTGAATCGAATTGAAAGGATAATCAATACTAAACAATATTATTCTGTCTTGCTTATTGCTGTATCAATAACTACCTAAGTATTCAAATATTTGCGTTGTTTATTAGTGGAGTATCGGCATCCCAAAACTATCCGGTCCGTCCCTTTGGAGAACCAATTATTTTGTGCTTATTATTTTTTCGGTGACATCTATGAAACAATCATCGGGTTTTTATAAGTAATTCGGGACCGAAAAAAAGTGCGAGCATCTTATCTTACAGGATGGACTAGCTAAAAGGCTGAATACAGAAGAGGGTAAGTGGCTTGATGATATGACGCGGCGCAGTATAGAGTAAGATATAGAGAGTTGGATGTTCATGTCAGCTCATATTGTAATACCTACTACCTACTCAACTTCATCATAAAGTCAACATGTCACGATTCTTTCCACATGCTCCTTATGCAGAGGATCAACCTCTTGCGCGTACTATTCTCACAACTCATGTCATAGTGAGAGCAATCACACTAAACACAATCATTGCTACGGGCATAACAACAACACGCCAACTCATCCCCTTCTTCCGTCCAAAATCACCTGATGCCCTCACTTTTCTTCCTCGTCTCATCCGCTCAGCATCAACAGGCACAGTCGCAGCCTTGGGCGTGGGCGCTCTCATGACATTTGGTCGCATGCGCGGCAGAGAAGAGATTGAGTGGCAGGATCGAAGTTGGAGGTTACTAGAGAACCCGGGCCAGGTTGAGACTGATGACTGGACTACTGTGGGCGCTGGAGCTGGGGCTTTGATAGGTGCCAATGCGGTCAAAGGATTGGGATTGGGTTGGAGAGGTGCTGTTGGAGGATTGGGGTTGGGTACTGTAGGAGGAATGTTGGGATATATGGCTTGGAGATATGGTGTCAACGGAGGCAAGTTTCGAAACAAGGAAGACACTTTGTAGAGGAGATTGTTATTTGTATAGTATACCCTTAATTCCATCCCCTTCTCTGTATATGAATTCCATCTACAACTTTGCTCGAACCTGCTCGACCTCTTCGATCTTTTGAAACTGATAGTAATAGTCCAGACTCTCGGGGTTTAACAATGTCCCGCTTGGCTTGATATTACTTCCAGAAATGATTTGCTTGACAGGTAACTCGACCTTTTTGCCATTGACAGTCGTCTGCATCATTGTTAGATATCATGTATATGACCCAAGACTGAATACTTACCGGAATATCAGGTACCTCAAAGATGTACTTGGGCACATGTCTCTTGGTCAAGTCGTTGGCAATTCTCTCTCGGATGTTGTTTGCAAGCTCAGCCGTAAACTTGACGCCAGGTTTCATCAGTAAGAACAAAACAACACTCTCATCATGATCCTGCGGTCGTCTCTGGCCTACACAAAGACTCTCGGTGACCTCCTTCGCAAATCCGCCCTCAAGCACAGCGTAGATATCCGCACTTCCAAAGCGAATACCGCTCGGATTCAAAACACCATCAGAACGACCGAGGATATGGATATGCCCAGTCTTTGGATGGACTGCTGCAAAATCACCCTGTGACCACACGCCAGGGAATCGGTCAAAGTAGGCGGAGGTGTACTTTTTACCTGGAGCGGGACTCGTGTCGTTCCACAGATAGAGAGGTACATTTGGGAATGCCGCTATTCCGACCAAATCTCCTGGCTCGCCGTCTGGGACTGGGAATATTGGTTTTGTTAGATCAGCTGAAGATGGGTATATGGCCATAGGAGTGCCAATGACTCTTCCAGGACAACCACCAGCGTAGATAGGGCATAGGGGATTCTCCATAACAAAGCAGGCGGCCTGAGGAGACAAAGTTAGTTGTGTAGATATTCCAGGGCAATAGAAGACTTACGATATCCGTACCACCTGAAAAGTTGGCGAGCTTGATATGATTGGGGAAAGCCCCGTCGTAGAACCATTCAAAGACCTGTTCCTTCAATACCATCCCCGTGCTCAAAACAGCCGTGAGACTGCTTAAGTCGGCTTCCTTTTGAGGAACAATACCCTCTTTCATAAGTTCACCCAGCCACCTTGGAGAGATACCCAAATTCGTGACTTTCTGCTCTTCCACGATTCTCAACAAGACAGATCGATCCGGTGCAAATGGTGAACCATCATAAAACACAGTTCTCCCGCCAAAGGCGAGTCTCGTGACACTGGCAAGGTACATGATCCAGCCCGTCGTCGTGTACTGAAGCGCCACATCCTTGTGCGTGAGTTCGCGATGAAGAACACCCTCTTTGGCGACGGAAACAAGAATAGGACCGACACCGTGAACGATGGCCTTGGGTGTTCCCGTAGTTCCAGAAGAATAGTAAACTACCATTGGATCCTGGAAGTCTACTCTCTCGATAGGTGGCGGTGTTGAAGATGCTGAGGAGAGAAAGGATTCAAGACGCTGTGTATTCGGAATACTAGAAGTGTCTTGAGCAGTGTCAAAGCGTTGAACGACAATCACTCCTTTGAAAGAAGGACACTCCTTCATTCCTTCAGCCACGCCCTTGATCTTGTCGCGAAGATCAATGACTTTGCCGTTGTACAGAGCGCCATCATCGAAGAAAACAAACTACCAAGTCAGCATCTCAGTATCAATTCTGGTTACAGAGAAACTTACCTTGGGATCGATCTGAACAGTTCTTTGCAGAAGACCTCCAACGCCCATATCAGTCGAGCTGCTACTAAACAAACCCCCAAGCCAAGTCGTAGCCAGAAACACAACACATGTCTCAACAGCGTGTGCCCCGACTATAACAACTCGATCTCCCTTCTCCATGCCTCTCTGCTTCAACGCACTTGCTGTCCTAGCCACTCTCTGGCGAAGCTCTCCCCAAGTAACATTCTTTACAGACGAATTGCCCTCGCGGACTTCTGTGATAGCAATGGTGTCGTCCTCTTTGTGAAGAGTTGAGCGCTCGCCTGGCGCATTGCCTTGTGTCCAGAGGAGGTTCTCGGCGTAGTTGAGGCGGATACCGGGGAACCACGTAGGAAGTTTGGTGATGGGAATTGACTCATCGACAACGTATGAGTATGATCCTTCGTGAATCCATTTCTGTGAAGTCCAAAGCTGGGCGTAAAAGTCACTTCGCTTAGAGCAGGACCAGTCGTATAAGTCGTTGAAGGTCTAGAACTTGTCAGTATCACTATTTGTCAAGAGGACTGTGTTTATACCTTGAGATTGAGACCATGGATTCTGTTTGCATCCTGCATAAAAGCCCACATTGCTGTGCTTTTAGGATTAGGATGTTCCCAGACTTTTCGTGGTACCTTTGTCAGATCCATTGTAGTAGCTTGTCTTTGAACCTGTCAACTTGCTTATACGAAAACACAGTAAGATGACTTTATATCACAACAACAAACTTGAACAGAGAAAAAATGAATAGTGGGATTATTTGAAGCCCTGTACTTTATAGAGGCGTAACCCGAGGTAACTTGACCAACAAGACCGTCTTTATCGTGCGGGGTTCAGCTATTCCTTGCCTACATATTCATCCCCTTAACGTTAGTTACAGTACCTACATAGTTAAACTGGGCTGAGCTGCGCTGTGGCACGCAAATCGCCTAGACTTGCTTGTCGATCTCAAAAATGATGCATGACAAGCTTCGCTCCTGAGCCGAGGTTTGTGGGGAAACTTATCAAGGTCACTTGTTATATCATCACCACCCATATCCAGCAAATTGATGGATTAGAAATTGAATTATTAAACAGAAATAACAATATATACTTGTTTATCTGCCGGCAGTCTAAAAGTAACAACTGCAACGGTCCTTGCTTGTCATGCTCAACTTTTCCTAGTTGTCTCAGCCTTTGCAATAATATCGTACAAGCATCTCCCAAAACCCCCCAACGCCATGCTCAAAGTCAAAGACCATGCCAGCCCTCAACACGTCTATTATCCATTTCCTCCCATCATAAGATGAATATAATCGTACCCCTTATACTTATAGATATGGCATCCATAAAGCATCGCATTGTGCCAAGTTCATAGGGTTAACAGCCTTGGCAATGGCGTCAATCACTGTCTGGTTCGCAGGCAAGTTGCCAACGGGACTGTGGGCCAGGCTGATTGCCCGCTTGACAATCGAGTCGCTGTTGACCTGCACAGAATCTCGCAGTTGGCTCTCCGTAATAACTCCATTCCTGTGGCTGCCCGTAAACCAGAATAGCATCTCATCACGCACAAGCAGAGTCAGGGCGTGCTCCAATTCGTACTCAGGCTCCGTCAAGCATCGCGCAATAGCCATCAAGGAACATGCAAAGATGCCTTCAGTGGCAAGAGGTCCCATCAATGTTTGAAGGTTGGGCGTGAGTCGGAAAGGCACCGGCTCCGGGTTGTGGAAAAAGGGCTTGTTGGCGCTCATGTAGGACATCATTTCACTTCCCCAAACCTTACCCGTGGCCCTAGAGATGTTGATCTTTTGCGGGTATCGGTTGTGCATGTACATGATGTATGTGATGAATGTCAACGCCGCAAGCTGGTACGAGAACTGGCGACGGAACAGCCAGAACTCTGCGAATTGTGGGAACACCTTCTGGAAATACTCGATTGCCACCGTGGATGGAACCCATTTCTCTTGAATTGCGTTGAAGACCTCCAACCGGGCTGTTGCTGCCTGCTCAGGTTTGTTCTGCTGCTTGTCAGTGGCCGTGAAATAACCATGGCTTCTTAAAAGACTTACCGAGCTCTTGCTCTCGAGCGCACCTCGAAGCTTCTCCATAGTAAACAGTACAGGGTCATCCTTTGACATACCCATGTTTCGGCAATGATCCTCATACACCCCCTGCAGTGTAGTGTAGGAGGTGTCTTCCTGGACAAGTCGGATGTGCGGTGCGAATGGAACCATGATCGGTATAGTGAACTGCAAATCGCGACGTCGGCTCTCCTTCTTGCGCCCCAACGTCTGGTTGAGTGAGCGGAAAAGTTGCAAGATGCGCTCCTCTCGTCGGCAGTGACGAGCTGCAGGGTGCTGGATGGCCCATGTGTGGATGCTTCCATCGTGTCCGCGCATCTTGATACGGCGGTAAGAGGCGCTGATGGACCGAACAAGATCGATATTGGGCAGGAAGCGGTCAATGCGAATGAAGTCCTGGTTCTTATCTTTGTGCTGCAAGTATTGTCCGGGGACCTCTACCTCATCAAACTTGCCATATCTGAACTCACTTAGATGGGGCGAGAAGTTTTCAAGTGAAGCACGAGGCACTCTGTGGTCCAGCTTCTCCTCAAACTTATTTCGCCAACGGCGCAACTTGTAGATGTACTCGTACATTGTAGGCTTAACCGTGACGAAATCTGCCTCGAACGACTTCTTGATGTGACTTGGCAGGATCGTTTCAGCGAAACGAGTAATGTTGGTTTCGGTCGCTGCCGGAAGCTTAACGTTCTTGGCAAAAGAGGGGGGTGTTCGGCTGACATAGGCCAGAGCATCGTTGAGCAATGCAACGATTAGTCGGTAAGCGTCCTCGTCGGGAGGGCACTTGAAGTTCTTTTGGATCTGGTCTACCATTGTTTCCATCGAGAGTGCCAACAGAGGGAAAGCCGTCTTGAGGACTGACATGACCTCTTCAGTGTACTCCCACGGGGGCTTCTTCTGGGTTTGTACGGGCTGTCCAGGTTGAGCTGGCGGTTTAGGTGCAACCTTTGAGGGATCAGGAGCTTGTCCGTTGGCAGGTGCTGGCGTGCCGGCTGCGTTGCCACCAGCTTCACCCTCAGCCTTGACTGTTGTGCCTTCAGCCGCATTAGCAGTTCCTGGCCGAGACGATGATGTACCAGGTCTAGGGGGTTCCTGCTTGGTCAAGGACGGAGACGCGCTCGCCTTTCCATTGGAAACAGTCGATTGCGCGCGTTGTCGTGCGCTTCTATCTCTGGCTTCCTGGTTCTTCTTGATGACAAGCAGATCCTCACGGTTAGTTCGGAGCTGGAAGTACAGGGCCTGAGGATAGGATTTGGCAATCTTCAGAAGGAGTTGGAAGACGCGGGGCGCTTCCTTGTGGCCGAGACCTGTGATCAGTTGCTGGATAAAGGTAATCCAGTACCATACAGGTGTTTCGCCCTTGAAGTCATCGAAGCCCATTGCGATAGTGCCCTTGGAATCATCCAAACTGAGAAGCCACAGGATTCTTGCAAGAAGCTTTCGAGATTTAGCGTTCTTGTAGCTTCCTGCGGCTTGCAGGTATGAGGTGAGAGCTTGTCGCGCCGCGTTGAGATCGGTGGGGTCTTCCTTGAACTTGCGGTCGTTGAAGTAACCCCATTCGGCCCAGGCCTTTGCAGCACCGATGTCGAAATACAACGCCGTTCCGTATGCCGAATCGGCCTCGTCCTTCTGTTTGAGTTTCTCCAAGAACATTCCCTTTAGAGTGTAAAACTCCGCCTTTTGTGGCGGGCTAAAATAGTTGAGGTTCGTGTTGTTGATTACATCCAAACCGCTGGATAGCTCTTCTGGGTTTTCATAATGGCACTTGGCTTGTTCGCGAAGCTTCAAGAAAGCTTCTTGAATCTCAATATTCGGAAGGGTGTAGATGCGGCTCAGCTGGTTGATGCAAACCTCGGGAAGATTATGCTTGCGAGCAACGTGGGCGAATCTGTTGATTATCCAGGCAGTCTCGTGGTAACCACGGTAAGCAAAAGAGCTTGCTCCTCCAGCGTTTTGCGCGCCCTGTTGAGGCAGCAACTGGAGATATGTCTGGTTGATGAGGCTGAAGATATGTTGTCTCCAAGTGACGAGGTCTTGCCAAGCAGTGATATCATCCCAAACATTAGGTAGACGATCACGCCAAGCACCGAGGAGCAATTTAAGCTCGCCAGATTTGACATCCAAGTTGCTTTGATTGGTGTTTGCAAGACTCTGGCAGATGACGCTAGCATCATGAAGCTCAACCAGTTGCTGGAAGTTTTGGAGAAGAGGAACATGAGCGTTTGTCAGGCGCTCAGGCAGCTGGTGCCACTTGCGAATTGACAGCTGGATTGCTTCATCGCAAACACGTGCGAAATCGGTGGTGGGCTCCTGGCCGTTGTGGAATTTGAGAAGTGACATGAAGGATTGGAAGAAGGCTCTACGAGGCGTTGGAGCGTCCATGACTCCCTTGATAATGTTGTCCAAGGCCTCCCGGTGTTGCTCGTCCTGCCACATATCCGTGTTTCGCCAAGCACACTCGAGTAGAAGGTCCTGGAAGTTTTCATGCTTGGCAAAATCTTGGAGGATTTCCCACTGCTGTAGCTTTTGAGCACACAGAACCCAGTGGTCCTCCCAGAGCATGTACTCAGCTTGAGAAAATGGTATTACGCCTGTTCTGGCCTTAATTTGAGCATTTTCATACAGCTTCTGAGCCTTGTCCCACATGCCGTTTTGTTCATAAGAAAGAGCAGCATTGGTTTCGACGAACTGGCATCGTCGCCTCCACGTACCATAGAACAGATCATCCTCCTGGAGCGAGGCGTACAGCTCAACAAGGGCGTCGAGGTTGCTTTCGCGAACAGCAGCGGACTCTACCTGAGGTTTGATGGCGGCGTTCTCCAGCTGGACCAAGGCAGTGTACCAGGCATCGTAGGTCTTTGCCTCGTATTTAAGCACATGTGGTGGAATCTTGCATTCGGGCCAAGTCTTGGCAGCGCCATCAAGGATGGACTGGATAACATTGGGGCGTTTATCAATTTGGCGACTGTGGTAGTCCTTGGTGAGAAGGGCTACAATACCACGCTCCAGATCAACTCGGTCATCCTTTGCAACAGACGACCAATAGATTGGGAAAAGAGTCACCCAGAGATTGTGAGCAAGTTGAGAATCGACGTGCTGGAGCTGTGCTAAAGGCTCGATGACGTCCCTCACTTTGATATCGCCGAGTTCCACCATGAAGCGGCGATGACTTGCCATAAACGACTCGAACTTGTCATCGATGATGGTAGCAGGCTCTCGAGCCTCCATTTCCTTTGTGAAGGTGGTCAGTAAGCGAGAGATCGGCAGTGTCTTGAAGTCAGACTGGTAGAGCTGAATGCTGGCATTCGTCTCAACAGCACCTAGCAACAAATGACTGGCTTGGGCAAGCCAGTAGGAGTCGGACAGTGTATCCCAGTTCTGAGAGGTGAGAACATAGGATAGACGTGCGCTGGCCGATTTGGATAAACTCTTGTCAAAGATAGCCATGAAGCGGTTACGCATATCGACGTCTGCTGCACGGGTGCCGATAAGGAATGCATGCTCCATACGAACTGTGAGTTCAGTGCGAGTGATTTTGGGGTCCTCGTAGATGCGAATAACGAGGTCCAGGAACTTGGATAGCATGGTTGGGTCTTGTCGGTGCTCGAAGGATAGCATCTTGTGAAGAACGGCCGTCTTCTCCTTAAGAGTTGGCCATGTTCCTTCTGAACGGAATACCCATCCCTCAACCATGTTCAAGATCTCTTCGCATAGCTCGATCGACATGGACTTTTCCACTAGAGTTGCGAGGACGCTGAGGAAAGGTCGACGAGAGTCACCTAGAACCTCCATCCGAAGAGCAACAACCTGTATCTCCTTGATCATGATCTTTGTCTGGATTTCGAGGTCATAAGCAGACATTTCTCCACTCGGAGTGTTAGGGTCCTGGTTCCTATTGTTCACACCAGCAGCTTGGCTTGCAACCGCGTTGTAATGCTGCACGTGCTCTTTGGCATGCTTCGATTGAAGTGCCTTCATGAGAGATGCAATGTGCTGATCGATGACATTGGGCTTTCGTTGGCCAAGCGACCAAAGAATGCTCACGCCAGATGTATAGTTACTGCTGTTCATTGCTTCCGTCGCAAGCTGGGACAGGTAAGCGACGATCTCTGATGTCTGTGTCTCGGTCTCGCCATCAGCATCCGCGTCTTCCATAGGAGTATCGTCAGGTACAGAATCCAGGATACGCTTAACGATCGATCGTAGCTCACGACCGTCGTCAAACTTCTTGTCAGAAAGATGGAGGCAATCCTGAATTTCAGGGTTTTCCGACTTGAGACATTTTTCCAAAACCTTTTGGATAGATGGCATATTTTTCTGGATCCATTCGTCCTCCTTTGCGTTGAGTACAATACGAACAACCTGGAGGGTGTTAATGATGTTGGTGAGGAACTTTTCATCGAATTTCTCCTTGTCAGAAGGATCGGCAGTAAGGATAGTCTGGGTTCGCTCGCTTGCCAAAATCACATGTGTGACATTGGGGAAGAGGTCCAGTTCGAGGTCGCCCCAATACTGAGGCTGTACCAGATTGTAAAGCAGCTCCATAGCCTTCTTGCACAGATCGGTCAACGCCAATGGGACGGGGGGGATTGACGACGAGACTTGATCCCGGGGCTTGGCTGAAGGAAGCTCATAGCGCTCGTTCAGCTGAGCAATGAATTCGACCAGATACTTGATCATCTTAGTTCGGAACAGAGGTGGGATCTCGTACTCGGCACGTTGTGGCTGAGAAGGAGCGTTCACTTGCTCCGCTTCCAGTTTCCTCTTCTTGGTGTTGGGAGATTTAGAAAGAGCTCTTGTGTCAGACGTTGATGATTTCCCTTCAACTCTTCGTTCCTCCCACAACCAGATAAGCCACATCATGTTAAGACAAAGTCTTTTTGACTCATGAGATGCATTCTGTGGCGTGGCAAGTTTCCGCAACGAGCTAATCATTAAGGTGATGTATTTGTCACGAGCCACATAGAAAAGATCTGGGTGTCGGACGAGGAAATGGAAGATGCTCGTCATCTGCTGTGCGTTTTGTCCTTCGTCTGCCAGGATGCGGCGAGGCGCAACTGCCCATGGCGCATACTGATTGTTCTGGCCAGTTCCACATCGCTTTGGCAACATAGGCGCGATAAGTTCCAAGGCTTGTGTTACCAAAGCTCGGCCTTCGTTTTGATTGGCCTTCAGGAGCGAGAGATATACCTGAGTCACAATCTTTGGAGGGGTTTCGTAGTGCGCGATGAAGTAGCCGATGACCACATACGCGGCGTGCTTGTTGATCACGTCCTCTAGGCGGATAAAGGTCCAACCAAACTTGATGATGTCCTTTCTTGCATCTTGGAGAGGGGTATGATAGTACTTGACCAACATGGCAGAAAGCTGCAATACCTCGTAGCGCGTATGGTCGATGCCAGGCTGCGCCTGGTCATCCATCGTCATCTCCGGATGGACCTTCCAAATTTTGCTGCTGACTGCGTCAATAACAGATCTATCCATAAGTCGAGGGCTCTTGTTCTGGTCAAGATGGTTCCAGTTGCGCATGACATCCATTGCAACAATTGGGTTGACAATGTAATGCAACAAAAAGTACTTCATCTTGTTTGATGCAGTTTTGCCAGAATAGGTATCTAGACAGCGAAGTACTGTCGTTTTCCAGAAGTCAATCGCGTCATTGCAGATAATTCTCCTATAAATGAAAGAGAATAACTCTTGCGTAATGCGAAGCTCATCCGAAGTAACGCATTCAATCAGATTGAAAAGAGGATCCAATTCTTTTGGCGCCCTCTCCAGTGACTTGACAAGAATGGTCATGAGCTGCTCGGCTGCCTGGTAAGCTGGCAATCGGAGATGAGCTGGAAGGGTATGCTGGCGGAGATGTTTCTCTAGTTCTTTGCCGATGTTCTTGAGCCAGTCGAGATGCTCCTTCTTGTCCATCCATTTCTCCGCACTAGAGAAGTGACTGAGAGACTCAAATATGTGGATCGCGTTGACCATTGCAATAAACTTGGCCTCGTTGCTCTGGTTTATCAACTCGTTGCAGCGGGTAATGAGACTATCAACGTTCTCGACTGCTACCTCTCGCAGAGCCTGGCTGTCAGGGTGGCCCAGAACCTGGGCCAATAGTCGACCATACTTGAGATCTTCCACTTTGCCAAAGAGGTATGTCCAGATCTCCTTTGGGTATCGATTCATGTACCTGTAGATGGGAAGACGAAATGGACTGAGCTGAGTCCGGCGCAGCTTTTCTTCCAGTCCGAGGAAGCAATCGATCAAGCGTTCCTTAAAGGCTTCGGCGGGTGCAGGGAGCAAGTGGAAGATGTTGAGAATGGCGGTAATGATCTTCATCTGAGGATGTTGATCAAAAAAGCTGAAGGATATTTGCTGCAAAGCACTGGGCTCGACAATCGAGTCGATTTGTTCAAGTAAGCGAGCACCTATTTCAACCTTGAAATACGACGTGAGCAGCTTCAGTAATCTAGACAGATTGTCGAGCCCCGCCGTACTGAGGCGTTTCGGATCTGAAAGACTCTGTAGCACTGGTCGCAATCCTCCTTGGAGAAGCTCTTTGGGGAGACGCCTATCTACCGAAAGAACTGACTTAAGCGCATCATTTGCCGCAGTGATGGTAGGCTTCGACTCCGAGTACAGACACTTAAAAAAGACTCCGAGAATTTTTGTCTTTGTGGGTTGATTAGAAAATTCCTCAAAGGTCATAGCAGTTGTGAGGAGTTTGATACATGAAACCCGGAGGTTGACAATATGCTCATGTGTACGAAATTCAGCAGGCTTATTCGCTAAAGATTCGTCACTGGCATCTGCCAAAGCCAAAGACTCCATCAGAAGACGATTTAGATTCTCATCGAATGGAACCCAGTCGTTCTTCAAACTCATATGGTACGTCATGGCGTTAATATAGCCGATCTGAATACTGAACGGTAACGCTCGCAGTGGCTTAGCAAATATAGGTTGAAGGATCTTGTCCTTGCAGGATTCAAGGAGCTCCCAAACCTCACAGTTTGCTGCCTTGGCGACGAGTTCCAGTGAGTGTTTTGCGGTTTCACGAACGTGCTTGTTCATGTGATATAGATCATTTCCAAATTGCTGGCAGATCTGAGAGAGGCGGGGCTGTTTGGGCGGAGCACCTTGCGGTTGACCTGGTTGCTGGGTGATTGGCAGCGCATCCTCCTTCGTGATGTCCTTCGTGATGCGCTTCAGAAGAACCTCGAGACTTGTTTGTGCCAAGCAGCGTGTCTTTTCAGGAAGATCTTGGGGCATGTCCTTGACGACGTAGATGAGAGCACGTATGAACTCGGTTTGCTTGGAAGCAATCCAAGTGTCGCCAAAGTCAATCTCTGTAAGCAAATAGTTGATTCCCAGACTACCACCAGTCTTCGTAAACCATTCCTCTTCATAACAGCTGTGGCAGAACGTGCTGCTAAGGTGGCTAAAGAACGGTAGTTTGCCGACGTCGCTTTCCGAGCCGAAGATGATCGCTGTGGAGTCGTACATTTCCCGAATAGCACTCTTACCTGCCTCCCGTACGTCTGGGTGGTCACTGGCCAATGACTCGACAATTGCGTCAGAAAGATTGCGTGTGTCAATGTGCAGAGGGCCCTCGCCAGCATTGGGGTCAAAGGGGCTAAAGTTTCGCTTCAAGTCGACCAACGCCCTCCCAACCTCGATGATTGCAAAGTGTTTACAGACGTTCAATAAGAAAGCACTCGCCTCATCCTTGAACTCGGGGAACGAATGTGCAAACATGATTGCCTTAAGAAGTCGCTTCACAACTAGATCCTCGCACTCTTTCTTCGGGATAGATCGCTCCCGATCAGAAACCTCAAAGCTGGCAGAATTTATCTCATACCTTCGTGCTACAAGGTCTTCGGCCTGGAGTCGCACGAGGCGTGGGAGATCTTCCGGAAGCTGATCATAGCCAATGCGCAGCTTGAGTTGGGATTTAATCAAATGTAACGCTTGCTTCTTGTAATAGCCATCATACTGCTTGTTGTGATTGTTCTTGGTTGCCTTGGGAAATTCCGTAAGCTTCTGAATGGCAAAGTCAATGCCCATATCAGCGGGAAATGCTCTATCCTTTTTGGAACCAAGCAGCCTAAGGTCGAAACCTGAAGGATCATCGGCGTATTCCTTGTAAGCAAGCGGCACAGCTCCGGTCATGAACTTTCTATTCCTGCCGCCCAATTTGCCAAGAATCCTCATTGTGGTATGTGCGTGGAAGTGGCTGTATGGGTGAGGTTTAAGATGATCAAATAGGGCAGTCATCAACTCGTCGATGACAGGCGCCATGATAGGATCAAGGTAATCCGCAGTGAGATTATCAACACACAATTCCAGCGTTCGCAGGCCTTGTCCAACAAGGTCTGTCCCGGCACGAAGCGCAACAACAAGTGGTCGCATGAGGAAGCTCAAGTGCGGCAGCAAATGACTGAGTCGTGCCGGGACCGTAAGGCAGAGTTCCACATACAAATCACGCTCAGATGGCTTTCGAGCGGCCATCAAAAGGTTGTTGAGTACATCCAAGAGCATTTCAAGCAGAGGTAGAATTTGCTTATACAGTTGCTCGAATTTACCGCCACCAATGCTGCGGAACAGTGATCGTAAGAGGAGGAAGTAATTCATTGGCTCCTCTGCCTTTGTCGACAACTCAATGGACTTGGTGACAATGTTGACAACATGGGGTAGTAGAACCTGCTCATTTTGATTGGCAAACAAGGTGACTGCCATAAAAGCGAGCTTGAAAAGCCTCAACAATATAGAAGACTTCTTGACATCGGCAGACCCGACCTGGTCGATTCGTTCCATGAGAAATTGCAAGAGCATACCGCAAAAGCTAGGAGAGGTTGCCTCGCTAGCAAGGAAGAACTGAGGAATGTGCAACAATGCCGTGTGTTCAAATATCATGTCGTAAAGGCGCGGGATCTCTTGCTGGAATACCTCATGGAAAGTGGCGGGATCGATGGCATGGAATACCGTTGCAAAGGTTTCAAGCAAGTCCTTCTCCTCTTTGCTGCACGAGACCATGTAGAAGTTGGCCATGTATTCTACCGGCGACATGTATTGGGACTCCGCCGCTGGCTTTTCAATCTCGTAGTACCTGAAGACATAGGCACCTTCACGGAAAAGCTTGATGATGACCTTGACCTCCTCGGCTGTGAATCCATACGATACATCTTGCCAGTGGGTGGGTGCATTCTGGGCATCGATGGGTGACCCGACATTACATGTCCTCAACTGGTAAAAGGTGTTCTTGAGACCTGTCATCAAATTTCGGAAAAGAAATTTGTTGTCGACAACAGGATCGGCGCCGCGATCTCGTGGGTTCGAAGTCTTAATCGGAACCGCAGAGAAAATGTCCGTCTCGTCCCAATCAGGAGGACCGTCCTGGTCAGCCAGATAGGTCTCCCGGGTGCCAGCCTTCATCTGTTCCCGATAAAGAGCTGAAAGCTTCACGGCATTGGGGTACTGCCGGTTCATGGCAGCAAATTTATCCGCGATAGCATTGAGGATCATGATAAGATAATGCCGTGCATCGACCTTGTTGGGCAGCTTTGCAATACACTCGGCCATATTAAGGAGGAGTTTGGCACTCATAGTCTGAAAGCTCGTTCCGGGGAAGTTGTCTTGAAGGTTCCTCGTGTAGACCTCAACAGTCTTCCTGATTTGTTCTGGCTTCAGAGAATCCCTGACATGGTGAATGAGATCAGCAAGCATACTATAAGCCAGGGGCCGCATAGTTTCATGCACAGTCAGTCCATCTCCAGTCAGTGTTCGCTCATCTAGAAGCTCATCGATCTTTGGAATGAAGATTTTGCGGTAATTATAATTAATAATATGACGAATAGCGACTATAAGTTCTTTGCGTGTGCCAGACTTCTCTCTCGGACAATCTTTCAGAAGCCGGAGGACGATATCAGGCAGTCGAGGCAGGAAATCATTTAGGTGGGAAGCGTATTGGCGAAGGAGATATGCCAAGAAGCTCATAGTCTTGACTTGTGCAGTAATAAAGTCGGCGAAAGCCACCCGGTTCTTGATGGCAGGACTCACCCCGGTATGAATTGTACCTTTAGCCGCAGCATCAGCATGCGCTTGTTGCTGAGCTGAAGCTTGAAGGCACAATACATTCTGAATGAGAGGGACAAATTTCCGGACATTCTGCTGCACCGTATTTCGATAGACCTGGAAGATCGATACAACAATAATGGGACATTCGGAGAGAACTTTGAAAGACTGCATGCCCTTCAGCAGCGGTCGGTTTTGTTGCTGGGGATCTGCTCCGAGTTCGTTGACGGAAGCGACCGGGGATCCTGGCCGTGGCGATTGGAAGTTCTGTGAGTTTCCAGGGGTCGAAGGTGCGCCGGGTTGTGATGGCGCATGGGGAGGAGCATTGTCAAGTTGCTCTCGGACGACCTTTTCCATCTGCTCGAAAAGCTCTTGTATCAATGTAAGGAAAGGCTGAACCTTTCCTTGCAGTGCCTTGTGTTGGTGGCGCATGATATCCGATATTATCTTGACACATATCGTTGCATTCTCTTCGTTGTCTGTCCGTACAAGCTGCATTAACAAGTCGACGGTCTCTTCGGCGTATGGTTCGAAAGGCTCGGGAGGGGCGGGTTGAGTAGGTAATCGGTGCAGAACTTCGAGGATGACCATTCGTAGTTTCTGCTCAGGTGAGTTACTTTGGAAAGTGCATGGCCCTTTTAGAATGCCCATAAAGACGGGCATCAATCTTTTCAGGAAAGGAGGGTATATTTGGCCGCTGGTATAGTGGTCCAAACTATCGCGCAACGTAGTTGCTGCTTCCAGCTTGAGTCTCACATCTATAAAACAGCATACTGATTAGCAATCTTGATATCACGGAGAGCATGCGACAGCAATCATGGAGGGGTTGTGGTGTCGCAGGAGACCATACCGATGTCACTGTTGCTGAGTCGAGTTACGACTTCATCTATAGTGGTGCCCGACATTGCTGCATTATCGGCGTCCACTTGACGCGATTGTATATGCCATTCGCGAGAGGAGTGTTTCGGTGGTGACCTTTTTATAGATGGAGTAAGGAGCTTTGAGTTGCGTGGTTGCCTGTCGCGATCCGCCACAGTGTCACGGGGCGAATTAGAAAATCTTTAGTTTGAGGAATTTCGAGAATATCCTGTGGTGGGTGTGCAAGAGTGGTGAGGCGCAGTGTGTAGGAGGTGATTTGTTGAGTTCTGGATGTTGGTGTATTTAGAGTGCTTGGTACACAAGACAAGCTTGAAAGTAGACGTAGACGTGAAAGTGCCGTCGCGTTGAAAATTACGAGAACGACTAAGCTGGGGGGTGCGGTCACCAATTCCACTGACGCTAAGGCCGTATTAAAGTTTTACCGGCATTAGCGTATAATGAATAGCCAATTGCATACAATGCTGTTCCCAAGTCGAGCCTCCATGGCCCTGTTATCTAATCATTTATCTTATCTGCCTCTGCTCAGCAACGAAGTCCAAAGAGTGCATCACTACATATTAGAACACATATTACAACTAGGTAGGGGAAAGATATTCACTCACAATAAATGCCTATAAGAAGGTTAAATGGTGCTGACCCAAAAACCACCAATTCAAAGTTGTTTCCCTTCCCGCCCAAATTTAGACTATTGGCGTTCGGCACTCACGTAGTCCCAGAAGTATGGTTGATGGAGAAGCACTTGCAGAAGACAATATGTAATTGGTTTTTTCCTTCCTTTCCTTTCGGTGTAAAGCATGAACTCAAACACTTTCAATGTACTTAATATCTTTTATTGCACAAGTACAAACATGCATTAATCACAGCATATATCAAATTGCGTACCTGTCATGATCGCTGATCGCCCCACTGATTGCTGTCCCTTCCATTTACGGGCATCCTAGCCCGAGCGTACAAGAATAGGGTAGGCACATTAGTGCGGGATTCACCAGGTCATCAACTAACGCATCTAACAATAGCCTCTCTTTGTTCAATAAGAGACTTGTGATACAATGAGTGGTGACTACACTGCCTTTTTCTACGGTAAGTCGGGTGTAAATACTGTAGCTGTGTGAAATCCGTGTGCTAACGCAAATGACAGGTACTTTGGTATGTTGATGCGTGACATTATGTGCGACATTCTAACATATCATGATAGATGGCCCCCGAGGTCTTCTTCACTGTTTGCTATGGTCACAATAACCCTCACCAGGTCATCAAGGATTTGCATACATTCACTCCGGCAATTCTCGAGGGTTACTGTCGCCATCGGGTTCGACATGCAGATTATCCTGGTGTTGTGGCTGAGAAGGGCCATAGTGTTCGTGGGGTTTACGCAACTGGTCTCACGGATGCCAACATGAGCAAGCTTGACACGTTCGAGGGGTCTGAGTATGACAAGGAAAAGGTCAAAGTTAAGTTGCTCAACAGAGACGGCACTGTCAGCGACGAGGGTGAAATCAAGGAAACGACCGTCTACGTTTTTAACTCACCCAAGTACCTTGAGAAGCGCGAATGGGACTTTGAGGAGTTTCGAAAGACCAAAATGCGGAACTGGACCCGGGGCGGATTGGCTTTCGATGAATGTAAGTCGACCCATGCCATGTTCCTATACGTGCACAATACTGACGATGGATACTGTAGAAGTCTTAGAAAGCTGCCAATGACGGCTCAGAGGTAAACGCCTGTTTCTGCAAGCGCCTTACAAATGCCAGCAGTCGATCGCTTATTTGGTTACAGCATGGTAAGACTTGAGGTGGTGGCGGTGAGAGGATGTCGCGATGTTGCACCGATAGAATGGTTCACGAATGCAATGCCAGTGGGCCTCATAGACAACAGCCCTACGGGGATGAAATAGACAAATGATTATCCTCCAAATCAGTGCAAACGCCCAGGCCCGTAAAAAAAGAGAGAGAAACAGCGTAGCAGTGTACACAGCGTCCAGCTCATGTGGTCAGAGTATTGGACGAGTCAAGTCATCGGCGGTTAAGCCGTCCCAGAAAGCTGGAACGCGTCAACTGCACATTGGCTGAAGTTCTTGGTGAGATAATATGAACTATGAAGGCGATGGATGAGAGCTGGAGTGTAAATGTTAATTTTAGTATATTGGTCATGAATTTGATAAGGAATTAAAGCTTGCGTTGCATTGAACTTGGCTGTTGACGAAACGCTGCAACAACAAATCCTTCAGGTAAAAGGAATATGATGGAATATTTGTTGTTAGTTGAAGTTAATGATTATCTAATCGGATAGCTTGGGCCAGTGGTAAAGTTTTGACAAGAGTTGATATGGGTATCCCTCGAAGTCTAATGCGAAATCGAATTGACAAGAGTAATATATATGAAATGTGGCTGAGAGTTCGCAGTGGTTCTGTTGGGTTAATGTCGTTTAATGCCCGGGTCAAGAGTAACAGGTAAGTCATAGAAGGGGGTTCTTGCCATCCCCTGGTTTTTGCGCGCCCTATACATAGAAATAACATTCAACTAATCGGGTTAAGGCATTACCCTGCCTGCGCAAAAACCAGGGGATGGTAAAAACCCCCTTCTATGACTTAGAATCCTCCTACAATTCCACGCCACAGAGTTGCGTGGCTACTATAAAAAACCTTGCCCAGTATTGATTGTTTCGACTTAGGATCCTGGATAAGATCAGCACTGGGCCATTGCGTGGCTGCGTGGATATTGTATGGAGAGTTATTAATATGGTCGGTGCTTTAATGCGGAATATCAAACCCGGCCGAGGCCAAGTCGAAGATCGTCTGGACTTGGAAAATTCGCACAACCCTGGTCCTGATCTTGGTTCCATATTATTTCCGTTGAAAAATACGACCCATAGATACACCGTGTTTCGTCCGATAGTCGATAGACGACAACCCTTGTTCGAGTTGGCCTTCCCCAGGCCTCCATGTTGGTCGGGCTGCAGGTTGTCAAAGTCACGAGAAATGTCCTAAAGCTGCCCAATCGAAACAACAGTCGGTGAAGGTATTCCAGCGACTATACAGAACTCGCTATTGGTGTCAGTGACACTAGAGCTAGAAAAATTAGACTAATGTCTCTGCATCTTCAATATCTTGCTTACATCCAATCCGGAAACAATTGTACCTGGCGCCAGTGTCATGATGCGCCAGACAGGTCCAATAAAGAGGCGAATCGTGCTGTTCTTTGATTTAGCGGTCATCTTCTATAGCAGATGCGAGCGGCAACTAATCTTACACTGGCCTCAAAAGGATCTAGGCACTGGAAAGCCTCTGATAGACCCGACACTAACAAACCACCCTATCAATCGTCGTAACTGGTCTTGGCTCTTGCTTTCAGCTTGCCACGTTGTAAATGGAAAGAGCTCGGTACCCTCCGGGCGCCTACCGCTTGCAGTCTTGTCTGACTTTCCAGCCTTTTCCAACAATTCAACCCCACTCAAACACCAAACACCAACACCAAAACAATAAAACATCAAAAGTCCGAAACATGAGGATGGCTCCCTGCAGAAACAAAAGTCACAATGAGGCCTTTATTCTCGACTTATGCAAGGTGTCTACACCTTTTGAATGAAACCTTTTACCCGTGATTGGTTTGTCACAACTCTTATTCACCATGAACGCAAGTTGTGAAACAGGCACAGTTTCACTAGAGAGGAATACAAACGAAGAAACTGTCCACAGGACTACGCAAGCCCAAGGGACGGCCCCCTGCTGTTAAAGTCTATCACCCGGAGACGGAGCCCAAAGAAGTAGGAGTATTAGGAGATATGTACTCTCTAACTCGATTGAGGTCTTTTTGACCACGCGTGAAAGATTTTGCCCTGCTCAAGATCTGCACCTGCACCCCTGGATACGAAGGCGATCGTTCAGGGGATTACTCAAGAAGGCAGGCCTCCAGAACGCCCTATACGATGGCAATAGTAGACCACGCTGCCCGGATCTGTGCCGTTGTTAACAGTAGTCTCAAGTCGCATCAATTTACAAGGTCATGGGCTGCTAGATATCTCATCACAGCTTTCATGAGAACTTGGGACCAAGCGGTGTTTCCGTGCGCAGCACTGGTTCTTTACGAGATTCCTCTTGATGGCTGGCTTATCTCATTCTGGATAATTGTTTGAGTCTTGGCAAGAATGCGACAGCCGACTGGTTCTGGGCTCTTCAGCCACTAATCCCCTTGGACACCTTCGCCTGGCATGACCCCTGTCACTCAGCCTTATATCCCTGTCATTGCCCCCTGATTGGCATCTAGACCCCGCTTCCAAGGACTGGATTCTTCGTAATGGATGGCCCAGCACGACGGATCGTTATGCAGGGGATGTCATGACTGTCGGAACAATGCATTGACTCGACAATGTGCTCAGATCATTGGGACAGATGACTTGATGGATACCATATGTTATTGCTAAATCCTTCTTGCGACAGATCACACAGAGCAAATAACCAGAAGGATCTTTCAGGAAGGGATGGCAATATTACGCATCAAAGCAAAAGGATAGAAACCAAGTCTGTTGTGCTCCATAAGATGACGTTGGAAGCAAGGTTGCTCAAATACCCATGTTGCAGCCAACGACTTTTCCGAGCACTCGGTTCGACAGGGCCCTATTGGTGGCCGCTCAACTGGATCCCTTGCGCCCCAACCACCAAAGTCTTCTCCCAGTCCTTACTTCACCGACTAAGCTCCTTTGCCACAATGGGCGGCCTACGCTAGAGCTGACGGCATTGAATAGCGATTGCAAGGCATGCTGAATGTCTTGTAATACAAGGAGGTACTTCAATAAGCAGGACAAGGGTATGGCCTTGCAGCTGAACAAGGGAGACAACAGACGGTCCCTTGTTGCTGCCTTCTATAATACGGATTTTCTCTTTCAGGCAGGACAGTGACAGGTCCCTAGCAAACACTTGAATCGCTAGTCAGGGGCTTCAACCACGTCTTTTCTCTGGGGTTTACATGGGTCTATTCCACTCACACTGTTGTTTAGTGACCAGATTAGTCTTGAAACATTGTCATCAGCCTATCATGGGTCGCCCGCTGCAAATCGTCTCTTAGTCTTGCGGCCCTAATGCCTCCGCTTGCTTCGAAACAAAGCTCAACAAGGGCATTAAAGAATTCTGAGTGGCTGTGCCAGCTGACTAGAAGTTATTGCTTCCCTGACCTTATGGACTTCTGGTCCACCATGATCGCCTCTGAGGTGCATGCGGCTATGTCCGTTCGCGGATGTTTCTCCTGCTTGCGATTTCCCCTTGCCTCTCTGTCTGCTCTCGAAGCGTCGAGAGCCAGTCCATTGCGTGGACTGAAGTCCATATAAGACGTCCTCCCCTCCCCCGTATCATCCTCCTTTATCACCAACGACTTCAAAAGTCTCCAGCCAGTCCTTCAAGTGAGATTGTCTCAACGACACTTCCATTCCTTCTTCTTTCTTTCCAAAGGCTAGTCCTTTCACCTGTCTCGACGACATTCACGTATTGCCTGGTGCAATTCGATCCTTCATTCACATACACAACAATCGAGCTACGACTCTTCAGTCCTATACCCATAACACTCGATTTTGTCTTGACGACAATCTCACAACCTGAACATCAAATCTATCGTCTGGAACGTTTAGATTTACCCCCTCATTCAAAATGTTCACGAAGGCTTTCACCATTGCCACTTTGGCTTCCTACGCCAGTGCTCACATGCTTATGGCCAACCCTAAACCTTATGGAGGTCCTAACAACAGTCCTCTCAAGGACGATGGATCTGACTTTCCCTGCAAGGGAGCAGTCAACGATGGTGCATCAACCAACAGTTATAAGGCTGGCAGCACTCAGCAACTCTCGTTCATCGGCTCAGCCGTTCACGGTGGCGGCTCATGCCAAGTCTCCCTCACTACCGACAAGAATCCCACTAAAGACTCTGTCTGGAAGGTCATACACTCTATCGAGGGTGGATGCCCTGCGAAGAATCAAGCCGGCAACTACCCCGAGAATGCCAATGCTGAAAACCCTGACAAGTATGACTTCAAGATTCCCGAAGAACTGGCTGCTGGCGACTACGTCCTGGCATGGACCTGGTTCAACCACGTCGGCAACCGCGAGATGTACATGAACTGTGCCGCGGTCAATATTGAGGGCCAGGGCGGCTCTGAGGGTTATCTGGACTCCCTCCCCGATATGTTTGTTGCTAACATCGGTAACAAATGCGAGACCCTCGCTGACACGGATCTTGCATTCCCCAACCCCGGAAAGTCCGTAAGCAAGCTCAAGAGCAAGCTTGATCCTCCCAAGGGAACGGGATGCCAAGCTGCCGGCTCTGGTTCTGGCGACGGTAGTTCCGATGGTGGACCTAGCGGGAGTGATCCTGAACCTTCTGCACCTGCCGCCGCTCCGACTACCGACGCTGGTTCTCAGCCAACCCAGCCATCCGTCACCCCACCTCCTGCTCCTGGCTCTGGCGATGGATCCAGCGGTGCTCCCGAGATCCCTGGTGGTGCTTTTATCACTGTTTCTCAGCCTGCTGCTTCACAGCCTTCTGCTACTCAAGCACCCGAGACTCCCGCTGCCCCCGGGACTCCTGACAACAGCGCCGACGAAGGCTCCGGCTCTGATGGGGGCTCTGGGCCTGATAACAACGGCGGTGACTCTGGTTCTGGAAGTGGTGGTTTTGCTGCTGGAACTGCCTGCACGACCGAGGGCGAGTGGAACTGCATTGGCGGTTCGTCTTTCCAGCGCTGTGCCAGTGGTACTTGGACTCCATCTCAAGGACTCTCCCCTGGTGTCACTTGTACGCCCGGACAAGGTGCCGATATCAGCATGAGTGTCAAGCGAGGCAAGAGGAACATGCGCCGCTCCCTGCGTCATGTTGCCTAAACACAATTTCTTCCAATTAAAAACCATTAGGATTTTTGCATTATGAAGGATGGACAGGCGTTATTAGGATTGGTACTTTTATTTTTACATTCTACTTCTCAAATTTTCTTTTCCTTGTACGCTGCAAATAAGAAACATTTTTAAAACATTATCCCATAACATTATCCCACTCTGCACATTGACGCTTACCATGTAAAGTTTTTCTTCATAACCACAGGCTAGTTCCATAATTGAGTTCGCGAAGTATGGCTAATAGTGAATGGCGACTTTGGTGCAAAGATTATATAGCACAAGAATTGTGAAACCGTGTAATGGAAGCCGTAGTTGGTTAAGAAACATAGCGGGTATTTGGTTTCATATTCTGCTGAAAATAGATTGAAATATATACAAATTACTAGATTATTTACAGCCATGTACCATTTTTTACAGTCTGATCTTTCGGATGAGACTTATTCCTGCAAATCCGTCGAAAGAAATCCTTTTTCATCTTCAGCGAAACCGGATCTACCGGCACGACATGAGGATCCATCTCGATTCCGATGTGCACATCCCCATCTTTCCCAATATACCTCCCGAAACTAAATGTTCGTGATAAGTGCCCCGGAGAGGCTTGAAAAGAAGGCGCAGCAAGTCGACTTGGCGCGACATAGGCAAGAGTTGAACCCAAGGTGGTCGGTAACCGTGGTAGAACAAATGGTACAGCTCTGCTGTAGAAGAGCAAAGCAACAGCTGCATTCAAAGATAGAATGGTCATGGTCATAATAAATGAAGCGTCTTCCATGAAAATTCGAGTTTCCTCCGACCTTCGGACCACTGTCGAAGGCTCCGTTTCGTTTCTGGTGTCGAATAGCTGGTCGTTCAAACCTAGGAATATCGCAAAAACGCGGCGGTATATGTCTTCGACCACGGGCTTCAGCTTTTCGGTATCTGGGACAGCGTTGAGTGGATTGAGTATGTCTCTCGATCCAGTCTTGAGCACTGTGAGATAATTCATCCAGTCTCGTGCTGTCGAGTCATTATGCCATTGAAATGGCATACTTTGCCATTGTATGCCAACGTTCCGAATGATGAGATCTACGTGCGATTCCCAGCCCTCGTAGTCCAAGCTGGTCTCAATTTCGCTCGTTCTATCGTACGAAAGTACGTGGCCCAGTGAATCCACTGTGAGATTGAATAAGGCTGTTTGTAAAGTCGGGCGACAAGTTATGAAACTGGCATCAACGGTGCCGTTTATATTTTCAGCATCGGAGGTTCGGGCCCATCCCATAATCAAGGTTCGAGCACATCGTACCGGACCTTGGTTGTCCCCAAGAGTACCGACGTATTCCTCGCCAGAGACACCTGTCGAACGATTGAATATGTTTTCTCGCATTTCTTGACTAACAATGTCAATAGCATCACCGCAGTCCCCATCTTTCACTTGTGAGAAATCTCGGAAAGGTCGAGGAGTGTCATGGACTGGTAGTCGTCTGACAGGCAATGCCGTGCAATTTGCCGTGGCTCCAAACCCTCGGGCGGGTATGTTATACACATCACGAGAATTGGATTGTTTAGATTTTGCCATCTCGTGTCGCTGGAAGTAGTAATCTTTTGATACCCATGGCGGAAGCGTAGTGCCAGAAGAGAGATTGGCCATCGCGATATAGTAATGATCAGAGTACTGGCTTGTCGTAATGAGATCCTGGTGTAAAGCTCTGTCAAGTCCAAATACAGAATCGTTATCAAATTTCGCGTTGAAGGCAGGCAGCATGAGTTCCGTGTACTCTGCTAACATGGGCGCTTCGTTAAAAAGAGAACCCATACCAACAGCTAGAAGATTGGCAAGCAGAGCCATTGTGCAAACGAGTACAAGAACAATGTGCCTTGACTTCAACGCCCTCCATATGACTAGCTGTGGGGGAATGGAAGTATAAGAAGCTGAGATAGATCGTGATGGTTCGGCTTTGCCCTGCCAGAGATCCCGGAAGGGTTGCAAAACGCAGAGCAAACGATTCAAAAGAACCCAGAAAGGTTCTATTAATGTTGCGAATACAGTCGGAATATAGTTCTCCAGAAGTTGCAATACTTCGAAGTTCTCGGAGGGACGGTGTAATCCTGTTAAAGAGTCAATAATATTCTTTGAGGTCAATGGTTCAACCAATAGAGCATTACCTTTTAACATTTTCTCTTGCTGTTTCAGATATGAAAGACCGACCATTACACCAGTCAAGGCCAACACAAAGAGCAACCCGCTCCATCCTCTTAAAACCAAAGGTCGAACTGGATCGTAATATCCTTTTTGTAGCCCAGCATTGTGATCTTCAGGCTTTAAAGAGTCTCCGATGAACTTTTCGAGCGTCACTTTGGAGCTTTTCGTTTGGTCATCATAAACCAATCTGAGCTGATCTTGTCGAAACTCGTCAAATAACATTTTCTCGTCGGCGCAATCGAGTGATGAAAATGCACTAAGACATTCCGGGCTATCTTGGAAGATCTCAAGGTATTTGGAAATTGAAGACGGATTCATGGGTAATTGACTTGGAGATATCCGACAGAACCAGAATAGAAGGCCAGTGAAAATCGCAATGATTATCAGAAGACACTCAACTGATGTAGCAAAGACTCTACTTACTACGACACCGGTTAAGAAGTAATCGATTGACGCAGTGTTGTTCGTTATCTCGGTACCGTTAGTGAGTAGGTGATTCACAGCCAACGAAAACAGATATTGGTGGGCTTCGTTATACACTCGTTCAAGAGTGTCCATGGATGCGTAGTCGGTGACGGGTAAGTCTCTTCCGGCCAGGGCGTAACCAACCATATTGGAAACAGGTTTTGTTAGTCCAGTTGAATTGAGTCGCGGATGTTGCTCTACCACTTGGTAGAGAGGATAATCTCGAACGATGATATTTTCCGCCACTCCATTTGCTAGAAGATATTCAAAAGCAGTGGAGTTAAATTCCTCCTGGGTAAGTAACTCCCTCGGCGCCAGAGTGTGCATGAAATTGGTGTCAGGCTGAAAATTTGATGATTGAACTCTCGCAAGCACGCGTTGCTTGTAATAGGTTGGTTGGCAGAAGATGGCAGATATTGTGAACTTCGGTATGGCATATGACGGTATGGTCTCAATTCTGCCGAGCATGTCGGTCTGTCTTGCCCAGATAGCTAAGAACTGATGTGTTGAATTTTCTGTTTTTGGACAATATGGGTTTCCAATATAAAGGGTGGCGTGCGCGTCGGAGTAATATCCCATATAGTACATCGTATAGTTTATATTTCGACGCATGTTGACAGTTGTATTACAGCCCTGACCATTGAGAAAGCTGTAGGACAATGTCACTTCAGGCTCGTTTTGGCGAATGTCAGCAGGCCAGCATGTTAGTTCCGTGCTTAGTTTCATAGTTTCAGCTGTCCAGTTAGTAGGAACTTTAGCTGGAGCTGAGTTGCTGTCAATATGAAAGGGCAGAAGGGCATATTTGGATGTTGTGAAAGGTGGAAAAGGCTGACCCAGCCATCCCACGGCATAGCCTTTGTTCAACACCTCGGGGTCCAAGAGCGTCACTTGTTGACTCAACGGGACCAGCTGCGATCTAGATGTGATATTCGCGATTTGAGTCTGTGTGACAACTTGAGTTCCAAGTAATGCACTTTGTAGGGGCGTTAGAAGCCAGAATACCATGATCATGGCAGTCCCACCAAAAAATGTTGGCCAATGTCTATTAGAATATAGTTAGTAGGAGAAAGTGATATGGGGGCAAATATTCTACTTCTGTTTGGCTGCTTTGAAAGGAACCAAAGCTACAAAGTCGTATTGATAGTCCAAAAACAGTGAGTTCTCGGCAGTAGCCCCGTCGCGTTTTGACATTTCAAACCATGGTTGCATTCGCTTGACGTCCAGATCGATCCAACTCCATATCATACTGTACAATACAGCGATGATGGTCGGGACATAAAGATAGCCAAACTTGGCGTATTCGGGGATATCTTCGAGTGAGGGAGACAGTGCTAGTCCACCTTGGGAAGCACTTCGTTGTGCCAGTGTTTCAACAGCGATGGCGAGGAGGATCGTAAGAGCGATTACAGCAAGTAGTATCGGGGTTGAGAGTGAGAGTGGTTTCCATCCTTTCGTTCTGGCATATTCCTCTTCCGCAGAAACTTTCTTCGCATCTGTAACCGTTCTAGTCTTCGTCTTTTGTCTTGGTAATGGTGGCAGACTCTTGTGAGCAGAGTTCGGTGTTGAGTGGGCGGTCACATTGCTGTGCAGCCGAAGGGCTGTGGTCTCCCAACTAGACATTATTAAGAAATAAAAATATAGAAAAGAGCGGCCAGCCACCCGCAACAGAACAAACGTGATGGCAACGAAATGAAAGAGGAATATCGAGGTTTACGATTACCGGGCGACTGTCGCGTTTAAACCACCACATCATAGTTACAGTCGATGAACATCTAGCCTTTCCATATTTAGCAAGTGATCAGGACCAACAGATCTAGAGACAACGAGTAAACATCTTCCTTAGTAAAGTGAGTGATGGTCTGTTAAGGAAAGGAAAATATGCATGTTGGTCAATGGTTCATTATTACGAAACAGGAATAACTGGGCCATCAAGGATATAATACAACACAAGTCTGCAGAATTAGCCTCGATTAAGCGCCGGACGGGAGCTCAGCCAATATGAAGTGTTTGATAGTTTGGTTTCTTCACTCTGTTCTGGGGGGATAATCCTGGTTCGGCGCCGCACCATAAGCCTGGATAACACAACATCGTGGCAGTCTCGGTGCACAAAGAGGCCAATGCTAAAAAACCATTACTGTGTAGTTTTGGTTTTCAAGTCATGGTAAATTTGGAGAAATTAAAGATGATGTTCTCATAAGCGTCCTTTATTGAAATCAACAGAGAAAGTTCTGCTGTTGTTTGCTGTCGTTGCCACAAGGAAATCTCGATATCGAAAGTTTAAAGAAGGGCGGCGGCTAACCAACCGATATTATTTGACGGGGCGCTTACCGCCCAAGCGTTGAGCTTTTCACGGGCAACGATTTACCTCTGTTTAGTGTCCGTGCAGTAACGCGGGAAATGAGGAACGATCTGCAGGGAAAAACGTGTTCCGATTGGCCAGGATATTATGGTATTGCTTTGGAGTTGTTGGTGATATCTACAAGGGATGTAAAAAGTTGTGTTGGTGATGAGAGTTATGTGATATCCTCATAGGTGAGTAGCAGTCGAACCCTGCTAACAAAGGCATTCTAGGGGGGGGGACAAAACTTCGGACGTCAGACGCCCTAGCAGCGTCCGACGTCTTATTTCCCCCCGAGGGCATTCTATTTGCTTTTGAGCTGTGACAAGTATTTAAATACCTCCCTCCAGGCACCAAGTAGTTTGTTGGCACTAAATGTGTAGAATCGCGTTGGGGGTTTAATTATAGTAGCACGGGAGATAGTTAGTACGGATAAACAAGGCTTTATTCAGCAGTTTCTGCATTATAGGTACTGAATCAGGTCAAATGGTTTCTGCTGCCTCGTTTGTCGGGCGTCAATCACTTTTTGAATTTCTCAAGTATAACCAACCCTTGATGAATGAAGGCAAGAAAGAACTCGGAGTAAAATCAATACAACTTAGTGCTCTAGTCGTTTTGGCAGTTGTGATTGAACCAAAGTACCTACCTATAGCCTCCCTAGGAGCATAAGAGACGAAAGTAGTAGGTCAGTTTATGCTACTCAGATCAGACTTTTAAGTACTTATTTCTCTGTCCTAAAGGCCAGAGGATAACTTACCTATGTTACTTGCAATCTGGTTGCAATACAGTGCCTTCTTTTGGCCTCATGTCAGTGTAAACTGACCATTGATATAATGCTGACTCAGCAGCTTTGACGCCCAGACCAAATGTGAGCATGCGTCACTGTCGTCCCTCAATCCTCCATCGGTTTTAGTACTAGCATTATCAACGTTGAATATCGTTAAGAGCGCAGGCGTATAGTTGTTTATTCGCCATATTTCCATCTTTCTGATTCCGAAGCTTGAGACTATGGTCAAATAAACTGCCAAGCTCGAGAGACCCGCTCGATTTCATCATTTACCACCAAGTCAGAGCTCCAGCTCTTGACCGATCGAGTCGGCCACTATACCCAGACACCCCGCAGTCCCGGATACCACTCCATCGCATTTCAACGCCAACATATTTTGCTTGAGAAAGAATACGTATCCTTCACACCATGGCCGCCCAGGATAATGATACTTACGGAGCGTTGCCCGGCACAGACCTCCCCAATGTGTCACACAACTGGACGCATCTAAAAGGCCGGATACGCGACAAGTCCTTGGAAGGTATGTTTGTGATTCGGACTAAGGACAGAGGTTCATTCACTAAATACCAAACCAGGATGCCATCCTTCAAGGTGGATATATGAACTTCTGAACAACAACTTCACTACTTGCGACATCTTCCGACGAGCACAACAAACGGACCTGGACGTTCCTTACCAATGGCAAAACCACGCCCATCGACTGATCATAAATGGCAACCAGAGCTATACCACCTCCGACACACGCACCTTGTCATCAGTGTGTATCGAATGTCATTTCCATTTCGTTTTCAAACTTGCTTGGCAGAAGGATCATACAGACGAGCTCTGTAACACCCGCCAAGCGCAATGGCCTCCAAGAGACGGCAGATTTCCCTGGCATCATCTTGCCTGGGCTGACTCAAAAACCACGATGGATTTTCTCCCCGAACGAAGCAAGTACAATCCTCTTGTTGCCCGCGAGGTCTTTGCTTGCTCAGCAGCCCCATGCACATTCCAAGTCACCCTTGATATCTCGAAGCCTCGCATGCCGTTGTGGTGGATCGACCTACTGCTCGACTCTGATACGATCCGTGAAGAGTTGCGCATTGCCAAGGAGAACGACCCGGAACGTTACATGGCGGCGACTGATGATTGGGTTATGCAAGCCCCCCTAAATCTCAACACCTACCTCAAGAACTTGATAGAGGCAACGTCCCAGGAAGGTGCTAGAAGTATTTCAAAGCGGAACAAGCGATTCGCTGTACTCTTTGGTCCCCGTTGCTTTAAGATATTCCAAGAACTCGAATTTGTGGAAACAGTTGATATTGGGGAAGATGACGTGGATGAGGGAGCGTTTAAGCCTGTGGTTCCCCCTCCACCTGACGCACCATCTGGGTCTACACGGATAGGAACATATCGCGGATACATCGAGGATGTTCGAGCTGAAGTGCAGTGCTTGATTCACAAACGGGGCGAACCGGCAGAGCTTTGTACTCCCACCCTACACGCCTATCTGGGTTGTTCAGAGGTCCCGGATGTCAGCTCAAATGTATTTGTCAACCTCGGCCGTTACAAATTGATGGGTGTTTTACCAAATCAATCCAAAGAAATTGTCGACAATGCTTACAGGAGACAATGGGATTTGTTGCCAGACTCGCGGAGAAGGGAACTAATAGACGCCCTCGGACAAATTGCCAACGACCTGAACGATGAGGACTTCAGCCACTACGCCATCATGCAATCCTCAGTTTACGAAAGTCAAGCTCCAGCACAAACTAACGACGAGGATACGGAATTGGTAAACCAAGCGTTGCTTTTCTTCGGGCTGCAGCCACCAAACAACCACAGTCCTGACTCAATAGTCCTGGCATTTCGGCGCACGGTGGCACAATATCCCAGCAGTGCTCCTTCTGCACGAAGCATGTTGATGGTGATTTCCAACGTGTCCAATGACGAATCCTACAAAAACATTATGATGGCCGAATATGTGGGAGGATTTTCCTTGACCACTGCTAAAGAGATTCTCGGATTGAGCGATGCAAGCTTCGACTCCGATACTCTCGACAGTATCAAGAACAAGGTAAGAGACAGTTTCATCCTTCTCGTTGAACTTTGGTTTTAACCATGTGAGTAGATCCAAAATGCCAAAGACAAGGATGCCAAGACTACTTACTTGGACGCAATGGACAAAATTGTCGAGTACACAAATTCTACAGACCTCAAAAGCATCGTTGCCGAGTTGCGACAACAGAACGGCATTTCAGCCTCTACTGACACAGTTACATCCAGTAGTCTAGACCAAGCTGCCGACTATGATCTTCCAGTTGGGCTTGAGAACATCGGAAATACCTGTTACTTGAACAGTCTTTTGCAGTACCTCTTCACCGTAAAGCCAGTACGAGAGATCGCTGTCAATTATGATGACTTCAAACTGGAGTTGACTGATGAGACGATCGAGGGTCGACTACTTGGTGGCAACAAGATGCGGATGAAGCGTGAGGAAGCCGTCGTTGCCCAAGCCTGTGAGTGCTGCCACTTGAAGGAGAACCTTTACCGTTGAAAGTCTTTCTGACAAGGAGAAGTTGCCCAAGAGCTCTCGGAGCTGTTCAACAAGCTTGAAACATCAGACACGAGAGCAACAAGACCCTCACAGAGATTAGCGAATGCTGTCCTTCTGGATACCGACACCCTCGTCAAAGCTGCTAACACTTCCGCTGAAACGGGCACCGCAAACCAACCGCCGCCACTTCCTACACGACCACCCCCGGACCTTCCAGCTAAGGGTTCAGAAGATGTGGAAATGGCCACTGTGCCCATCAAGGACGATCTAGACCCGACTGATGCAGCTAGTACCGCCAGCTCGCAGACACTTGTTGAAGACTCGGATCGTTCCTATGACAACGTCGAAGCCTCCCCTTCTACCAAAGGCCATCAAATTACCGACACCATTATGGAAGTCGGACAAGATGATGATGTGGTTGAAATCAGCCGGCCAAACCACCAAGCCGATAAAGTTATCGAAGTCTGCGAAAAGGAGACCAATGGTGTTTCCAACGAGGATCAGTCTCCTGATACCAAGATGATAGATGTCGAGGATCCCCAAACAATTGATCAGAAGGTACTGACAGCCCTGGAGCACCAGGAGAGATCTTCTGGTACAGATCAACAAGATGTCGAGGAAGTCATGGGAAATATAATCAGCCGCCTTCAAGCTGCCATACAACCATCATTCATCAACGATGTTACAGGAATCCAGATGGAACCTATTATGGAAACCTTTTTTGTTACAACGATCAACTATACCAAGAAGTTTGACGAGAACGTTTATCAGAAGGAAATCAGTTTTGACCGGTTTATCACGGCTTTTCCTTCTCCACAGGGAGGAACATGCTCGTTGTATGATGCACTCGGCCGTAACTTTGATCAGCAGGCTATTGAGGGAAGCCAGCAATCACGATATACAGCCATCAAGACACTGCCTCCTGTCTTGCACGTCCTTATTCAACGCTCACAATCTGTCAATGGTAAAAACGACAATCCGGTCGAGATTCCTGAGACGCTGTATCTTGACCGGTATATGGATGCTCCCCACGACTCGCCAACGTTCCGAGATCGAGAAAAAAGCTGGGCGATTGCTAGTCGCATATCTGAGATTGTGACTTCCTTGGCTGCCGCAGGAAGCACAGGCCCAACAGGCCCCTTTCTGGAATCATTTTTGCAAGAAGAGAAATCAGATGATAGAAACACAACTACCACAGATGATGTCACAATGGTAGACGAGGAGGAGGTTAGGGAAGAATCCTGGGATTTTGATGGCCCGGTAGATGATGATTTCCTGGTGGTCAACCGGCCCAATAAACCTACAGCTTCTGAGGTCGAACAGCCTGAGATGCCGCAGAGTATCAAAGCAACCGAATCCGCCATTCTAGAGAAAATGAAATCCGAGCTAAGGGAAACAACAGAGGGTCTAGAGAAGTATTACGCCGGGCTCAAAAGCAATCCTTACCGTCTCCACGCTGTCATTTGCCACAGGGGTAGTCTCAGGTCTGGGCACTACTGGGTGTGGATTTATGACTTTGAACAAAATGTGTGGCGCAAATACAACGACTCGAACGTTGAGGTCAAACACAGCACTGAAGAAGTTCTGAAAACATTGAGCTCCAGTGGCGAACCTTACTTCCTTTGCTACGTCCGTGACGAGGATAAGGAGAGGTATGTTGATGTACCCCGGCGTCAAAGACCGTTACCATCTTTAGATGAGACGACACGATCTTCAGACGAGGTGTTGCAACCTAAAGATGCCGATGGAGACACCCAGGTGATTAACAGCGCCGATATGGCCAAGACCTCGGCTACTGTTGACGAGCCCCTGCCTCCTTACTCGCAGAGCGACTAGAAATCCGAGGCGGAGAGCCGTTTGAGTCCACTCAAGCGACGACCACCCAATACCGATGCTGATATGGAGCTTACAGAGCAACTTCAACATGAAGAAAGGAGGAATGCCAGGTGGCGGGGGGAAGCGTTCTTCCAACACAACTCTGACAAGGACTGCTATCTAGAGGCTACCTCTGACCCAAATGATAGCGATTCTGATGCTCCTAGGGAATGGGTAATAGAAGAAAGCATAGTGGTCCATACGGGGGGCGAAGCGAACAAAAGTCACGATTGAACCAAAAGTCCCATCCCTTGGTCGACCTCTCCCACCATCGGTCATTCGCTCAACCCAGAATGTTCACCATACCATGGGACTTCGTGGGCGCTACTTTGAAGATGATGGAAAGAACCACACGCTCGGTGTTCTGTTATTTACCCATTTATTCGGCTTCATGAGTGAATGGAGCAAGCACAGACTTGACGGAAACGAGACTATCGCAGCGCTTGATAGGCTAACCATAGATGAAATCGCTAAATCACCGAGTTATTCGATGCCCAGAACTGGCGAAGATACTCGTTTATTTAAGGACCTTCTTCTCGAATATACTGGTGAAGATGCAAAGACCAAGAAACCTGGAAAAGTTCGGGGGATGGTTGATTATATTCGAGAAGCAAACCGGAAGTCATGAGCACTATACCCAGATTAGAAACTGCACCAAGCGTCGTTTATGAATAGAATAACACCGTCGCATTCATCCCCCGCTCCAAGCGTGGCTAAGAGCTTTTTTTATTTTACGTAGTGAGTACTTGTGAATAGCAGAAAATTTGACCTCCTAAGTCTTAGGGTAAACAATAAACAGTCTAAGAAGTATGGTCTAAGTAGCATAAGCTGACACACTACTTTCGTCTCTTATACTTCTGTCGGTCAACTCTTGTGGCACCCTGAGGCTAACAACCTGAGCTTGCGTCTCAAGTTTTCTGCCACCCTTTAAAAGCCACAAGGCCTGAGCATGGCGTTGAAGTGGTCATATTAATTTGAAAATAGATACACGCAAGGAAACAAGTTCTATCGGCCCGTGAAGATGGGTTTTCTCTTCTCCCCGAATGCCTTGAGCGCCTCATTCCTGTCCTCAGAGTTGACTACTCTTTCATACATCTTATTTTCCACCTCTTCCCTCGCCCACGCGACAGCCTGAAGTCCTGCTCTCACACCAATGGGTCCTCCTTCGCAGATCTCCTGCGCTAGTCTTACAGCTTCGCTCAAAGCCGCCTTTCTCGCTTCGCTGAGAACAGCAGAGCCGTCGCGTTCATCCTCTGGCACAACTTCTACAAGGCGGTCCGCGATACCTAGGAAGTAAGCCTCTGGAGCTCCTACTCGACGACCGGTGAGAATCAGATCGCGGGCGCGCGACAGACCGATGAGGGCGGGTAGACGGTGGGTGCCACCAGCGCCAGGGATAATGCCGAGACGTGTTTCGGGAAGACCAACTGTTGCGTTGGAGCTGAGGACTCGAAAGTGGGTGGAGAGGGCGAGCTCAAGGCCGCCGCCGAGAGCAACGGAGGAAATGGCTGAGATTGTCGGGATAGGGAGGTTGGATAGAGATGTAAATGTATTGCGAAGGTTTGTAAGAAACTCGGCGGTTCTGCAGATAGTGATTAGTACAAAGTTCTTAATGGGCGATGAGAGGTATACATACTCTCCAGGGGTAAATCCCTTGCGTTCCTTGAGATCTGCACCGGCGCAAAAAGATGTGTCGACTGCACTGGCCAGGACAACAGCTCTCGTGGGGCCCTTCTCATCTACACCAGCAGCACCACCAAAGCGTTGCGGGAGGGGCAATTCCTCGCCATTGGGTCCATACTGGCTATGAAGATCATCAATCTCGGCGCGCAGGTTTGCCAGGAGAGCTTTTGAGATGGCATTTCGAGCCGACGGTCGGTTCAATTCGAGAACGCGAATGTGTCCGGTGTTGGGCGCGGGGAGGTTTGTTACGCGGATGAGAGGTTCAGCAGTAGCTGAAGAGTAGTAACGTCGGAGGACGCGGAGGGTGATTACGGGTTGAGAGAGACGGGGAGGCATTTTGTATGGTTTGATCGGGGTTTGACAATATTGACAGAGAGGCATAAGTTTGATTGTAGATACTATCTATAATCTAGAGTTAGGAAGCCGAGGAACAATGACGTCGGCTGGTGTCGGTTCACGTTAAGCCGATAACCGATAAGAGATGGATGACGGGATTGGCGTGAGTAGGCACGGATATTTTATGTTTAATTCCACATTCGTCTTTAACTTTTGATACATCTGTTAGGCATATACTCGACTCGATCGCTTGCACTCCGTCTATCGGAAATAGATAACCTTGTTGTTGTTGTTATGGCGGTATTGATGTAGTATCTTTGGTGGAGGTGATGAGTTGGTCCAAGTTCCACATCTTGACATGAATGAAGTGACGGTCAGATAGAACTTGATTCGACAACGGCTTTGGTTATATCCAAACACCGAACGATATTCCTTCACTATTTTCATTCACTTTGTATGACCAAGTCATTGAAACCCCCAAGAAGCATATAAAGACTACGAATAGTCAATAATCTGACAACTACAGTAAGCTAATAAGCTCACTGAGCCACCAAAATAAGCTTCACAGTTGCCTTTTGAGGAAAACGTGCCAAGCCTGCAGAAGATGGGCTAGTGAGTGCACATCCTAGCCAGCAACCCATGGAGTTGGATCCTCTCTTTCTTCAGCCTCCTACAACTTTCTGTAGTTCTATTTCCCTTTCCCCCTTCTTTTTTCCTTGATCTTTCGATTTTCTTTTTCATAAAAGACGTGGCTTGCCATGTCACA
This sequence comes from Fusarium poae, assembly GCF_019609905.1. NCBI lineage: Eukaryota > Fungi > Ascomycota > Sordariomycetes > Hypocreales > Nectriaceae > Fusarium > Fusarium poae. The sequence continues at coordinate 4,899,320 of NC_058401.1, read as the reverse complement.
TCAAGGGATATAAACAAAGAGACCGCCCAGAGGAATGGGCTCGCATCTCCGACGCTGCTAGTAGTTTGCGCGGAGGACCAATATACCGGGCTGACTAACGTCTTTCGCAATGGCATCAACGCCCATTGTGCCATCTTTAACGACAACTTCAGCCGCCTGGTCATCATTACCTTCAACTACAGCCTCTGACACGCCTCTCACCGTTCTTGTTCGTAGAAGTATCGACGGCACCTCGGATTTCTTCCCCTTCCTCGACATTGCCGGTCTCGGCTCAGGCTCCGATGATGTCGATTCAGGACTCACCTTCAAAGAACTTTTCGCCACCAATCTCGATGGAGGTCAAGAGATTATTCTGTTCAGTTCGGGCTGCCTGATTGACGGTGTAGCCGACTGCACGCGCGCATGCAACAGCTCGAATCTATTCTTCAGCTCACTGGAAACATTCTACAACTGTGCTGCTTTGGCAGCAGCAGCGCATTGGACTCAGGAGTCGGGACCTTACTATGTCAGCGAAGAGACGGAACGAAATGCCAGTGCTGTCATGGGCTCTGGTTCTTTGGCCGACTTCGACGGACGACCAGTTCTCAAGTCTCTCATTGCTTGTGCCCAGGATGCGTGCGAGAACGATGGCTTGAGCAAACCTTGCAACCGATCAATCGATCGCCTCTCTTATGGAGAATCAACTCCTGAGGATATATTTGAGGCCTTGGATGAGTTCTGTCCCGAATTACCAGCTGAAGTCAACCCGGATATCTTTGGGCCAGGCGTATGTCAAAGTAGCCCCTATTTTTAACTCTATGCTAACGCCAAGGTATGTAGGTTCTCATCTCATACGTTCTTCAAGTATGCTTTGCCGCGTCTCTGTATTTGCTTCTCAAAGGTTTCACTCTTTGGGTCACCATCACACAAGACACCAGTCGCCGCAAATCAGAGCCCAAGCCTTATCGTCTGAAGCGCAGCCTGACCCGGATTGAAAGCATGATCTGGCGCGACTCTGGTGGCTTGTCACGTACAAGCATAGCCATCGCAACCACGTTGGTTGAATTTCAAGAAGCCCAATGTTGGTTCGTCTTTGCTGTACAAATTGCATCCATTCTTGCTATTGTTGTCAACTCTCAAGAGGGTACTTTCTGGGGCGAAATTGTCGTCAATGGTGCCATTGCCTTTCATGTCAGCCAGAATGGCATTCTGCCCATGTTCCTTGTCCAGATTTGCCTTCATGGTGAAGGCATTCGTAACTGGCACACATTCCTAGGATTCTTCATGGAGTATCTTCTCGCCATTGTGGCAACATCGCAGAAGATTTATTTCAAGGATGCGTTTGCCCTGTTCAAAGGCCAAAATGAAATCGAAGCGTGTGGCTTCAACCCAAGTCCGAGAACCTATTGTGCAGCAACGCAAGGTATCGACGGGCAGGGGTTCAGCTTCTTTCCTCATCCTCTGCTATACAAGATGACTTTTCTCATTCTTGACACTATTGCCATCATAGCCTTAGTGGCTGATCAACTGGCTTGGACACTTCGGAAACATCACCTCACCAAGCACGTCCAATTTGGGTCGTATCGCCTTGGTCGATGGCCTCGCTGGGGCAAACAGAGACGAGGGCTTTTTATAAAAATATGGTTCTGGCGCATACTTGAAGTTGCGTATCTTGTTATCAACATTCTGTATATGATTTCTCTCACAAAAGTCATCAATGCGGAGAGCTTTGCAGCCAATAGGTGGTCATATGGACAGATCATTGCGGTCACTGTTTGGGGGCCCGTCATCGTCAAGTTGTTTGATCTCTTGTTGTGTAAGTACCAAGTCATGAACGTGTCCAAGTTGTCGTTTTTACTGACTGTATGCAGCTGGACCTCCCAAGAACGGCATGAGGCTTAACTCAGGCCCACCAAGGCTACGCATCGACAACGTTATAAACGGTCGAGTGGGTACATCTGCAGATGAATGCGTTATCGATGATGACAATGAGACTGACGACAAATGCGACGGCCCACTACCACGACCTGAAAGACAAGAATTTAGGATTCGAGCATCTGACACTCTGCAACTGGGGAGTCCCAGCCGTGAGCTTCAACGGCAAGAGGTAATAGAAGGAGAAAGAAGCGTCGCGACACCTGACGAGATATGGTCTCAGAGCAGTTTGAAGAAGGGTTCATGAGATGATTATCGACTATTTTGCATTCTTTATGATAACGATTGAATGATGAATAATGACAAGTTGTTGTACATAGAAATGTTGAAGTTTTGTTAGACTTGAAGCTTTATAGTGTATATTGATAGGAAGCCATCTTCTTTATTGGATAACACATTAATCTAACAAAAGGCGGTGTTCAAATGAGATTGGGTTTCACTCGACTACTTCCCAGTAAGTAGGTAGTACCTGGTGATCTCTATTAAGCTCAATCGAAGAAAGGTGCATCCCGTCTTGATGTCACCTGCCATCTGCACTAACACTCAGCCATTTGAGTCCATGTAAACTTACTTTCCCCACCAGAGCTCAGCGATCGCCTGCAGAATATCTCGATGATGAGATTAAACATAAAAGTAGAAAGCAGGCAAGCTCCTTCCGACATGAGCACTTTCCCCCCATTTCTTCAAGCCTCACTGCGTCATCATTACTCCCTTCACGTGCTTGGTCGCACCGCAACAGGTAGCTCCTCCCCCGCGAGTGACATCATGCAGCTATGACAAGCTCTCAGCGTCAGAACATAAGTTACGAGAGCTTTCCTTTTCTCCTTCCAATTATTCACTCTACTCATATTCGGTTTTCTCAATTGACTACTATTTCTCTCTCTCTCAAGCAATCGAACTCAACCTCTCACCACCAATAAAACAACACATCACAACCATGTCTTTCCTCACCAAGAACGTCATCCGCCGTGCGGCTCTCGCTCCTCGCGTCATTGCTTTTCAAGCTCCCCGAACATTCACCACTAGCTTCGCCCTGCAGCGAACTGCTACCGATGCGGTCAAGGACACTGCCAAAAAGGTCGACCGCGTCGTGAGCGACAAGATTGTTGACGGCATTGAGGCTGGGGGTAAGTTTCTCAAAACATCGGTTTACTCCATAAAAAAGAACTTGATTGTTGACAATTGTTTCCAGAGGAGGCCGCTGCCAACGTTACCGGAAAGGCCCAGGAGCTCAAGGGAGACGCTGCTGCCAAGGCTCAAGAGCTGAAGGGTGAGGCCGCTGGCAAGACCGAGGAGCTCAAGGGCGAGGCCAAGGGTGCTGCTGAGCAGGCCAAGGGCAAGGCCAAGGGTGCCGCTGAGGAGGCTAAGCACAAGTTGTAAGCGACGAGACGCTGAAGCTTGTCAAGATCGAGATGGGAAATAATGAATGTCAGACCCAAAAATGGTCTGTTGTACGATTACAATCCATGCATCATACGGTTAGGGGATCAATCTTAATGCATTAATCTTTTCATTGGGCACTACTTCCTAAAAGACTATTCTATGATGATAGAATACTCCAATGAGATACTGGGTCTACAGAGCTAGACCATACACACTTTTGAAGCTTGGCTGTGATATATATGTGACGTCATTTACTTTCCTAAGATTTGGCATTATCCTTATTGATTAAAATCATTCTCATTGTTTTCATAATATTTGTTCATAGATAAACAGTCATCCCATTCAGATCATTAACAGGCATACCGTACCATCGTATTATTTACTATCAAATCATACCACTCTTCCCTTAGGAGTAAGAGCCACCAACATCTTAAGCCATGTTGGTCTTTTTGGGTTTGACATCAATTTCACCAAGAGGGAAACGAACCCATGTCGTATCCTCAGTCATAATACCAGCGGCTCCCGCATAAAACGCCGCTGCGGCGCAGATGACTGAGAATGCACCACCCGTCTTGTTGATACGAATCGCCGCAGTGGGGTGGCTGGTCTGTAAGAACTGAGCCAAGCTAAGGAAGAGAAAGGCGAGGAACAGACACCCAAGCACAACCAGGATGGCAATGTTTGTCTTGAGAGCAGCTATAAAGAATACCAGAGTGAGGAAGCACCATAGGATCAAGAAGATACCCAAGGCAAAGCTGTACGCGCGATCGTCGCCCTTGTATGCATCCTTGATTGCAAGATCGGGGACGAAGAACATGGCAAAGGCTAGCCAGAAAGCACCGTAGGAGCAATGTACAGTGGTGCCGAAGGTGTTGCCTACACGGAATTCCATGAGACCTGCGAAGAACTGGGCGATGCCGCCGAAGAAGACAGCCAGACCGAAGATGGCTTGGTCAGGACCGATACCGCCAAAGGGGTTAGAACCGGGAAGTCTTTATAGGAGATCAGCACACTCTGAAGCATTTATGTGTGGTTATAAACAACTTACCCAGCACCGCACTGGTAGAGACCGAGAACGAAGGTAGTCAGAGCGAAGCTGATTAAACCAAGAGGGCCGGGGTTGGCAACTTTGAAGAACGAACGGTTGTAGACCTGCGAGACCATGGACTGGTGAGGCTTCTGGGCATTGTTGTTTCGTCCTTCATAATAGTGGTGAGGGTGGTTGCAGTGATAGTGACCGCCCTCTTCCTTGTCGTTATATTGTGTAGGGGTAGTTGCCCCATGAGAAGGGGGAGTACTGGAAGACATATTGTCCTGGTCTTTACTGTACCTAGGATAGATGAGGAATGAGTAGTGATAGACTATATGACTTGCGAGAGGAAACGCGAATTTAAATATAAAAACCTGGAGAAACATGTTTATCAACCCACTCGGGGTCCAAAGCTTTCTTTGATATTAATGCAGCTGAATAAGGGACTTAGTTACCCCGTACTCTATCTCACATGACGAAGGGGCGGGCATCTAATCGATGATCTTTGTGAATAGTGTGTCCACCAGCCGTAAGAGTCTGTGGTGCTGCAGGATCAGCAACAGACTGGAAACTGATATTCCAAATGTTGATCCATTCATCATCTGAGCTCAACGACCCACGACACTAAAAGGACTTGAACAGTAACGACACCAAAGGGCCGAGGAAGGACGTGGAGAACAGCTATGTGGAGGTTCCGAATAAGGCATGATGGGACCTTTACAAGCAGAGGATCCTGGGAGGATATGGATATGTCGGCACGCGGACATAGCAGGTTCGGGGTTATTGTTTGGGTTGCTTTAGACGAAGCGGATCCCACATCCAGGATCAGATCCAGTCGTCATAAGTTTGTTTACCAGTTGGTGATGGGCAAGATGTGGCAATGGTTGGTTACTTTCAAGTCAAACAAAAGCCAAGGTTTTAAAAGAAATAGCCTGAACCATGCCTTGTTAGTTAATCAAGGAGCTTTCCGTTGGTTTGAGATATCATCAGTCCTGGCCCATGCTCTATATGATCTGACAAGCAATAACCAACATTGAGGCTCAGGCCAAGACGGGAGGAACATATCCTGGTCCTGTCTGGCACCGTTGAGCCTCAACATTAGCCAGCGGGGAGCAGCTGTAGGCCCGGAGATATTACAACGAAATTACCCTAGAAGCTTTAGTAACCACAAAGAAAAGCTTGCAGTGGAGACGATGATCAAATTGTGTCGCGAGAGTGGAGTGACGGTCACCCACGTCGGAAGAGTTCCGCTCTGGAAGGCATCTGCCTGAGCAAATGAACGTAGGCAAAGGAAGCTATCCAGAGTCATGTTCAAACTGTGGATGGTCTCATTGGCTCACGGCATATGAAATGCCGTTTCCAGGTACCGTGTGTCTGGACCATCTCCGGGCGGGTCTTCCCCATGGGTGACCAACATTATTTTGCTTTTTTGCCCCAATCGCGGAGTCGAATGTGAGTTGAGTGAGGAGAAGCATAAATAGGATTAACTAAAAAAGAAGATGTTCATGAACCTTGACTAGTTCTGGGGTTGGACCAGCACCTCCGATGACGATAGCATTAGCGGTGCGCCATTATTCCCGGTGCTCATCACTTTGGTAGTTCTCGATAATGGTCATCATCCTCGGTATCGCTTGAATGGAAGTTCGGTTGTGTTTGGTAAGAGTACCGAATAACTTGGAAATACTACTTAGCCAATTCAAAGACGGAAATGTCGGCAAGGATCGTTTCTTTCTGTAGGTAGACTGATATTGTTGTGCAAATCGATTTTTTTTGCTTTGACTTTAATTGATAGATTTACCCGGTAGCGATTGGTACTGCAAGAAACAGGGGTTACTCGGCAAGTCGGCAGATCGAAGCAGGGATGTTTTTGGCAGGACTGTCTCACCGAGGTGAACTGTTCGGTGAAGGAACACTCGAGTCTCGTGACCGTGGCTGCTGTGGCTGATGAGATCTCCGTTCTCGGCCGGGGTTTTAGATAATCCCTGCCATGCATTCTGCAGCTGAGCTCCGGTATTAAGAGAGGATATGCGGCCATGATGCGCATCCTCATTCGCTGCGCGTGATACGCCTCTCAAACATCTGCCGCTTCTACTATCAATTCCTGCTCTAACATGCTCAACCCTTGATACCTAAAATCCTCAAGCTCGCGGCGCTGAACATGTTTTCAATGCCTCTGAGCTTGCGCCAACTATAGCTATCGTCATGCCGCTTCACAAAACTGCCGTCCTTTTCAGCTCCTGTCATGCTGTCCCCGCTGTCTCGAGTCTCCCATCTCTATTGTCTATAACGTCATCTAGAGGGGTACGAGCTAGCTATGCTCCCGCAACGACTTGCTCGATAGATCGACACAGGCGATATGCCACAGTAAATAGCGACCAGCGAGGTAGCTTCAGCCATAATGAGGTCTCCCAATGGCCCAAGAATAGTTATCCTTCTCCCTACGAGATCTTCTCCATGAAGAGTGATGCCCCATATACCAAGCACCGATTCTACCAGCTCGTCAAAGTCTACCACCCCGATAGACACAGTCATACTCCCGATATTGATAACATCCCCCATGCCATTCGCTTAGAACGCTATCGTCTCATCGTTGCTGCCAATGACCTCCTCAGCGACCCCTCAAAGCGCCATCTCTATGATGCCCACGGTCTAGGCTGGACTGGTGGTAAGCCCCAGACACTCAACGAAACTGTCCGTAACGCCGATCGTGCCTGGCGCCACAAGGCTGGATCTGCTGCGAATAATGCTACCTGGGAAGACTGGGAGCGTTGGTACGATGCTCGCGACGGCAGGGTTAGGGACTCTATGTACATGTCCAATGGTCTTTTTGCCACCCTGGTTGTTGTCATGTGTATGATAGGCGCCTTTGCTCAAATGAGTAGAGCAGAACAATACGGCGCCGATCTCGTGGAAATGAAAGCACAGTCGAATCTTGCTATCGGGCAGCAGGTCGCTCGTCGAAACACGATTGCTGCGGGCAGGTCAAAGGATGAGAGAGTTGACATGTTCTTGAAGGACAGAGAAAACTTGAATTATGCCTTTCAACCTGGAAAGTATGACAACGAAGTGTTGGCAAGCCATACTCATGGCCATGGACATAACGGAAGGTCAGAATAATCATGGGATTCTGGTGGACAGGGCAACATGGGGTTGGTGAGAATATACCTTGATTTGCTGCGATCCTTTTTTCTTTATTGAAAAACATTACCGTGTTTCAGCACGTAAGGAGTTTGGAGTTTCATGGCATTGATCATTGGTTCCCCATATTTGTTGAGAATTTGGGCAGATACGGACATGGAGCCCTGCTACGGGCATGCGGTGTTTATGATAGCTGATATGGGTATCCCTCGAAGTCTAATGCGAAATCGATAGATGCAAGTGTTTATGATAGCATATATGATTGTCGCATCGATTGAATAAAAGCATATAGTTACATGCGAAAATGCTGCCTGCCCAATACTCGTGATGCTTGCTACGTTGAGGTATTTGATAGACCTGTGATCTGTTTTGGAGCCTATTGTAGCGATTTAAGGCTAACTACATAATGTATTGGGATCATTTTCCACCATGTAACCGACTCCCTCCTGAGTGAGCTTTCACGAGTTTCACTACCCACCTCCACCCTCTATCGTGGGCTGTAGCACAGGATCCCATCGTCTCACCCTCATTTAGAAACACCGAAATTAGGCCAACCCATATCTAGCAGGAAGCCGACCTGATGATGGCCATCATACAAAGTCCCATCAAAGTCCCCTCCTTGGACTCTCCTCTTGTTCTCCGCCGGGGTCGGTCCTAGACGATAACGGACTGAACCTCGAAGTCAAAGTCATTGGGCCTACGATAAAACCATGGGCACGAGATGGTTCGGCTCGAGGTATTGGTGAGGTAGGCGATACACCATCATCCCCATTACCAAGACTCGCCGAAAGCTTTGAGCCCTGGAGTTCCGCGATGCGCCCGCCAGTAACAGTATAAACACGCGGCTTCTGCCACGTACGAGTAAAGCTCTTCACCTCTGCCACAGCGGGTTGGGGCGTTGGCGAACGTACACGATCACCGTAACTGACCCACGAACCTTCCATGTTGGACGTTTGGTCGCCCTGAGAGCTCAACTCTGCGACAGGCGGAGGTGTTGGTAATGGTGAACTTGGAGGCGAAGGGTTAAAGGTTGGAGTTTGCGGGGGAGTGACTCGATGAACCATTGGGCTTCTGCGCCTCTTATAGACAAAGAACCATACTGCTAATGCTATAGCAGCTAAGCAAACGACAACACCGAGAACAACCGCGGCGATATCCCCGTCCGACCAACCCCGAGAGTCGTGGAATGTTGCTATAAGAGGACTAGGACTTTGAACATTAGTAGGACTGGCCGTGGAATAGGTCGCCTCGTTTTTAGTAGTAGTATTTGGAGTTGCTACAATCCTCGTTCGTCGGCTTGAAGGAGTAGCAGTTGACGCACTATCTTCGCTTGTTCTTGTATATGGATTCATCGTCTCCCACACCGTTTCTGTTTTTATACGACCATCATTATTCTCTCGATCGTTCGGGTTTGTTGTCTTAAATATTGAGCCATGACTGGTTATCATTGTTCGTGAGACGTCGTTTCTGTCCTTTTCAGGAGGAAACCCAATGTGAGTTGGGAAAGCAGTAGCCATTAGTTTGGCAATTTTCGAGATGTTTATCCCAGATGCAATAGAGCTTGCTGTTAAAAAAAAACTTTAGCTTGGGGTACTTGGAAAGAGAAGCAATTCTTTATTCAAGACATGTGCCATGACCATTTATCAATCGATCCATGTTTGCTACCTTGTGCCTCAGCGCGCAAGAAAACCCACTGGCTGGTCACACCAGTGATGCTCGGCAAAAGCCTCATTGTTGGACGGGCCAACTATCTTTAGCTGTGGAATGCGCCAGCGTGAGTTAACAGTTCGGTGACACGGTGTCGCTATGCGGATGCTTCAGGTGACGGGAGAAGGGCTGTGCTATAAGTGACTGTAACATTCCCGCTTGCCAGTGAAGTGAATCACGTCCTCCGTAAAATATCAACCTTTGCTCTCATAACACGCTCAGCATTCGCAGGAACAATACGTTCGGTAGGTCCAAGACGCATCATTTTGCCCACAAGGAACATGAGTTTGCCTTGAGGAAATTGTTCAGAGTTAGCAAACTCCTGCAAGATTTTATCCTCGCCTTCCATGGCCTCATCAGCCAGTTGCTCGTATTCCTCCATTGCGATCTCTTTGAACCACAAGTCGTTATCCTCAATAGCTTGGGTGACCCCTCCCTCAATTTCCTTGAGGTAAATGGCGAACAAGAGCTCCTTGGCCACCTTGCCTGTGATCTGCTTGCGGATCAGGTGATATAGAAGTTGCGAGAGATCAGAATCAGGGACCTGTTCACAGTCACCCTCTGGCGTGAATGTGAGGTCTCGGGCTGCGAGCGGGCCAGCCTTGTATGTGGTAAGCCGACCCAACTCATGAATGATCCAATTACCGACCACGGCAGAATAACTCTTGAACTCTGGAATCTCGGCTTCACTGAGGTCTTCCGCAAGTTTCCCTTGGATTGAGTAGAGTACCTTGTAGTAGTACTGCACACGCGAGCCATTTTCGAGGTTGATCAGTGACAGTGCATCCTTGGCTGTGAGTCCAAATCGAGCGATCAGGGTGTCCAGTTCCGAATCAGGTGTGACAGCCAATGACTGTCGCAAGTGGCCAACAAGGTCGTCTCCAATAACTAGAGGCGCAATATCAGGGTCAGGCATATATCGATAATCGACTTCACCCTCTTTTCCACGAAGGCGTCGGGTTTCTGTAGATCCGATAGACCAACCGCGAGTCTCACTTGGGATAGATCGGCCAGCGTCCAATTCACGAATTTGTCGGTCACGCTCAGCAATGATGGCGTCTTCAACTGCCTTGATAGTGCTCAGGTTCTTGATTTCGGTTCTCGTACCAAGTGATGGGTTGGATCCATCAGTTCTGCGAACAGAAACGTTGACATCGGCTCGTAGACCACCTGTCTCCATGCCCGATACACAAGCATCGACTGTGTTCATCAGCATCTGAATCTTTCGCACAAGAACAGCGGCAGTACGAGGGTGATGGATTTCAGGCTCGGTGATGATTTCAATCAGAGGCACGCCAACACGGTTAAAGTCGAGCCACTGTACTTTGCCAGTCTGAGCTAGCGTCTTTGCCGTATCCTGTTCGAGTTGAACCTGCTTGATCCCGATAGTCACACTTTCACCATCTTGAGGGGAAATCCCGTCGCGGGCAAGAAGAGTGATATGGCCGTTTTTAGCAAAAGGCTCATAGTACTGAGTGATCTGATATCCGGAAGGCTGATCCCACCAGAAGTAATGCTTGCGATCAAATCGACTGACTTGCTGGACTTCGCAATTCAGGGCGAGAGCTGCACGCAAGGCAGGAATAAGAGTCTCTTTTTGGAAAAGAGGCTGGCTGCCAGGCATGGCAACGTCAAAAAGGGCGACATGGCTGTTTGGCTCGTCGTTGAAGGAAGTGATAGCCGGTGAAAATAGCTTATGGGCGGTGTTTAGCTGAGCGTGGATTTCGATGCCAACGGTTAGCTCCCAACCATCAACTGTTTGAGAATCGCCCTTTGTCTTCTTCGTGCCCTGCTTCTTTGCCTTCTTTGCCTCGTCCTTCAGTTGCTTACGCAGAGGAACTGGCTGTACGGGAGGTGGCGTGACAGCTCCAGGCGAGACGTGAAAATGTCTGGTTGTGCGAGCGATAGATGCAGCAGCTGAATTAATTGCAATGTGTCTGTACATATGGCGTGCACTGATACAGCCTTGCCGGGGTATTTGAGCTTTTAGCAAGTACTTGCTGAGGATCGAGGTTGGTATACGTGACATGATGATGCGAAGGCTCAATGCTTTATTCAGGTGTGGAGAATATGATGATTATGACAGCTCAATTTGAAAATGATGAGCTTGATCTCTGTTGTATGACACGACAGGTAGTAGGTATGTGCATAGAACTCTGGTGGTGTGGTAGATCATGAGGGTTGCAGTAGTAATGCGATGCGTTATGACCTGGCAACACAATTGAGGCTGATTATATGCTCATCATTGTAATAAGGCAAAGCTTTGTTGTTAACTTGATTCCAGTCAAGTCAATTTGGTCTTTGTAGAGTCTCGAATCTTTCCTGTACTCGTTTTCGTAGCTTAGTACCTACTAAGGTAGGTCTGGTGGGGCTACGACGATATTTGGTGGTGATGATGGTCCTGGAATACGCGTATCACGTGCCTTGACAGGAGCCCTTTTCTTTTGATGTTATATCTTTATCAAGTTATTTATTTATTTATGGTTTCTCCCTTGTCTAATCATTCCCTCTATAAAAGAATACTAGCTGACAAATTCTCTGTCTATTATAGGATTATTCTTGAAAGCTTTCTAAATAAAGTACGAGATACCTCTGGTCCGAGTTCGGGTTCAATTCTCTTGTGTTTGGCATTGTATTACTTTGGTAGGTATTTATTACATGCTTGAATGACATGACATGATTGAGCTCACCAACAACATCCAAGCTCCTTTCAATCTCACATGCAATGCGAGCCTTGAGTTGTCGCTGATACTACCCACGCTCCTTTCTTCCTTCACTCCCCCACCACCTTCACTCTCTCTACCCCAATGAGTTCAAGTGCTCAGACGGGTTCTGCGGCTCAGCTGTTGGCGCTATTGTTTCTTGAAACAAGGCAATCATGCGGACTATTCGATTATGAACGATAAGTCATTTACATCGCCATCGTCTTCTCGGTGTTCTTCTTCAACAACACCATGCCTTTTTCATATAAGAGTTTCAAAAAGTCTTGATCTCTCCATAATACATTTGCGCTTCACGACCCCCGCAACCCTTCATAATTTATACCCAGTCAAGGCTATCGGGATCTTTCTTTGTCTTACGTGGATTTCCAAGTTGTCACGTCAGATCTTACCCCTTCCTTAAGCTTGACATATTTGCGGTTGCTCACGGAATCCAACATCGGCTCCCGGTGTTACGGTACAGCAAAACACTCTATTCGGCATATCTTAGCCACAGTGAGCTACCGTTGCGGCCGAGATACTTAATATGCATCATTACTGAGAACCTGGCGAACACCAAGCTTACACTCGGCAATATATACTCAACCATACGGGTGTATAGTTGAACACTATCGTACAAGGCTTCGTTGATAAACTCACTGCCGCCGTCAATCGCTTGAGAATCGACAGTTTTAAAAATCTATGATCCAAGAAAGCTATATATCCACAAGTAAGAAGCCTGAAACCAAAAGGGCATTTCATTTCCTTTGCGCAAATTCAAAATGAACGACAAAGCGCAGGCTCGAAACAGGCCCTCTTGGTCTTCAGCCGAGGGCCCGTCGTTACAAAAGGCTTTATCTCACCAGTCCACTGTTGAAGACTGCGAAGAAAGTGCCAGCCAGTCACCGAGTGAGGGCGGAACTCAGCGTTTAACACCGACCAGCTCGTCATCCAAGACGGATTACACCCCCTCCAACGTCCAACGTACCGTTACGCAGCTTACATCCAGTGATGATACGGCTACCTCCAAGCCCGCCGGCAGTAGGAGCAAAAATTTGAGAGAAACCAGAAACTCTAGAAGCAAAGGGGCACATCGGCCTGCCAGCATGTCATTCTCCGGACCCGACCCGAACTCTGTGGCCCATGAAGCGTTCCAGTCTTCCCCAGAAGCGGGCTATTTCAAGAGTCCACTCAACGGTCGCCAGATACCGGCGTCTGGATATGCACCTTCAGCTGTCGCTGTCGCCAATTATCCTCAGTCTCCTATCAGTCCTTTAGCTTACCCTGCTTGGGGGTCAGCGCATACTCCCGCTGGCTACCCTCCACCCCAAGAGCCCTTCACGCCGCAACAGCAGGGCGTGCCGCATATAGACCATCATTACCCTTCTATGGTTGCCTTCTCAAATCAGAGAGCTTTGGCATTGGAGCCTGCCTACCATAACCAGAATCCCCCATACGATACAGCATACTCTGAAACACAAGAGGATATGGCTGCGCAGAACGAGAATCTACCAATTGAGGCTCTCGACGGATACGCAGAGATAGCAGCCAGACTATCAGGCCAATGCGATCCACGACTAAGGCCACTGTACCGGAAATTCGATTGGCTTAACCACCGAGCCCTCCTATCTTTACAGGACCAACTTGGAGCGTATGAAGAAGACCTTATACGGCTGGACTCCATCACTACACGGCATGGTGGACACATGGCCGTCTCCGGGCGAGAAGAGCGGGCTTCCAACCATGATATTCATCGGAGTAGACATCGACTAATGGACAAGATCGAGAGCGTTCTCCGCCGATATAGTAAGTCCAACTCAAGCCCAACACACATGTTTATCTAATTGCCCTAGGGAACTTGGTTGTCTCTCTTGAAGAAATGCAGAAGCTGCCAACACCGGCAAACAATGATGTTCAAGCCTACAGAACATATCTCGAAAGTCGGCAGGTCCTAGTCGAGGATGAAACTCGGTTCCTGAGGGCATCAGATCTTGTTGCCTTGTCACAAGGACCAAGAACGAAGACCCTCGGAGGTGATCAATCGGCGCCTGCCCCGCTTGTGCCTCTACGGACGCTAATCAGCGCATTCTCTATGAGCGGACTTTGCCTCGCAGTGCTTTTGATGGTTCTCCCTGATATCATCACTCGCCTAGTCATGGTGTTATGCTATCTCGTTCTTATAGCAACTGTGCTTTCTACCACTGGGCATTTGCGCCGGTTGAGACAACTATTCGAGGGATGAACGAATGAGATTTATGATTTGGTGATATTTTTGGGGTTCTTGTATATCCTGTTTGTCTGTCGTTGGCGGTTCTATGGAAAGCATGTCGAGTTGATTGCACGGCATACATGCCGCAGCATTGGGAATGGCACACATGATATCTAATACGGTCGCTTCTTTCAATAACATCGGGCGAATGGTTTAGTGGTATAATACTCCCTTAGCATAATTCGACCGAATAATCTGGGAGTGGTCCAGGGTTCGATTCCCTGTTCGTCCATTGTAGATGGTTAGAATCCATCAAATATCCATTTTTTGCAACTTTTGCCTTTTCTCTTACCCTGAAGCAGATCAACCTCATCAACTAGGAGCGCTTATGACATCAGCTGTCACTTTTGCTTTAGTCTATTGGTTTTTAACTTACACCATTTTTTATTTTATTTTTGCTTTCTATTTCCTCTTACTATCGAATCAGAATGACAGCATAAACCGGGACCTGTGGTGATGCATCATGTCTTTTCAAATCAAGTGGACATCAGCATCCGAGGTATTGCAAAAAGGGATTGCAAAATGCAACATATCATCGAATGTTATGTTCAGAAAACGTGCCAAAGCTAAGAAATCTTTTCTCAAATACTGATCACCAAAGTTCCACAAAATACTCAACACAAAGTGGTATCAAGAATACCCTTTGGGTGGCAGTCACTGTGTAGTGCTCTTGGAAAATCAATCAATTTTATTGGGCTTTTTGTATACCAGAATAAATCTTGAGGGGACGCAAAGGACCCTGAGACATACCGTTTTAATGAAAAATCAGCAGACTCGCTTAGACAATCCTCAAGCTCTGTCCCTTCATTAGTTCAGTCAGTTTGCCTGACTCTGCTCGGAGACGGTCTGTCCCTCATCGGGTATTCACTCTGAGGCACAGGCGAGTGACACGGCACAAATGCACTGCTCAGACACGTGTTGTAGAGACAAGAGCACGGCGTGTTCGACTGAGATTATTTGGAAATCCGGTGTACGCATCGTATTCATGCTGAGCGAGGAGACTCGCAGTGTTGCTCAACATAGATGCTGGGTCTGAAAGGTAGGGTAATAGGGTATGGGATACTGGTTGGGATGTGCAGATCAATCTATCTCTTACAGATATGGCCCATGTCGTGTAGTGTGCAGAAATGCGAGATGCCGCTGCGGTTGTAACGTGGTACAGGGCCCGCAGTATCGCACTTTCGAGGAGACAATTCAGTGGTAATTAGACATGGAGATGCAAGGATGCAGACCAAGGTGGAGGGTAGTCGAGATAGTCACTGTCGAAATGATTTAGAGTTGTATTGTTTCGGATACACATACTTCAAAGCAAGTAGTGTCTGCTTGTTATTGAGAGTGCCAGGGTGGTTGAATTGATCTTTGTGTTGAAGCACATGGAGCTGCATCAAGACCACCAACAAGCCGCAACAGCATTTAGATAAAAGAAATTAAAAAAAATTTAAGAGCAAGAAACAACGTAGGAGTCTATTAAGTATTACACCATCAAATCTACATATTCTCTTGGTATCTCTGTTGGACAGCTTGGCTACCCATCTCAGGGGCAAACACCAAAAATGGGACACCTCAACACGACGTTTGGTGCAACGAGGATCAGTATCACCAACCAACGGCTGTTGCCAGGTTCTTTTCTCTCCCTCTCACTAGTGAGTAAAATGTTTCCAATTCATCTCCATTGTTGTTGAACCGTTGCCCCTTGAAACCAAAAGTTCAATCAGTTTTTTCCCCAGTCACTGTCACTGACACTGCAAGACGACTGTCAGCAACCGACAAACTATTCACCGACTCTATGCTAGGTAGGCTATTGTTTACGTCTACCTGCCTGAGGTTGCCGGGCAGAAGTAGAAATAGAATCTTCCCGTCGTTTGATCTTTTTTTGCTATTTCTTTCCTTCTCTTCCTCACCCTTCTCTCCCATCTCTTCTTCCCCCCTACAACGATCGTGCATCTCTTCACAGTCCTGCATCATCACTTTGTATTCTACAACTACCTTCACTGCATCACCTTCAGATAAAAAATCTGTGAGTATTCTATACATTCTGATTTTAATTCCTCCTCTTTGCGAGAGCTTGTGATCAGTCGCCTGTGCTTCTGTTTCTTCACCTGCGCCCGCTTCACCACCACCACCACCACCACCAAAATCACACTCACCCGGCACTCGAGCACATCTCCCTCCTCTTTTCCTCTGACATCAAACTGCTTCATTTATTGCTAGTACCAAGAGCTGCTTGCTAACCTACCTAAAATAGATTTCCACTTTCGCGATGGCTGTCTACAAGCTCAAGGCTCTCGCCAGCATTCTGGCCCTCTGTGCCCCCATTGTTGCCGCCACCGGCACTCAGGGAGAGAGTGCCTTGTGCATGTGTTCGTGACCCATGATCGTCTTCAATCATCTTGTCTATACTAATATCTGTTTAGCTGCTCACACCGAGACCGAGACCCCCTACACTCACGAGTATGGCGCTGCCATTTCTGACGGTATGCCCCTCCTTCATTTTTCATTCACTTTATTGTATGTACTGACGGACCAGGCACTGTCATTCACTCCATGACCATCTGTTCTGTCATCCATGAGACCAAGTGTACCGACACCACCTCCGTAGGTGGTGAGTCCATGCAGCCTCCCCCTGCTGCCACCGATGTCCCCTCCGCTCCCGCTGGAGAACAGCCCTCGGCCCCCGCTGGAGGCGAGCAGACCACCTACCACGATCAGGGTGTCTCTTCTGGTACTGAGGGTGTCCCCGTTCCCTCTGTTCCTATTGTTTCGACCGCTGTCACCCCCCTGGCTTCTGGCGCCTCTGAGTCCAACTACGCCCCTCCTGCTGGCGTTACCGATTCCGCTGCCTCTGGTGAGCAGGGCTCTGTCCCAGCTGCCAACCCTTCTGGTGCGGTTCCTTCTGGGGCGGTACCTTCTGAGGGCGGTGAGGTTATTCCTCTGCCTTCTCTCATCAGCACCACCGATGTGTCTGGTAACCCAACTATCCTCACCACTCTCTACAGCGAGCCCTCTGCCGCTGTCAGTGACACTGCCACTGCCACTGCCACTATCACTGACTCCGAGACGGACTACGATACGGCCGTCTCTGGAACTGCCACTGGCACTGACGCCGAGGAGACCGAGGATATCACTCCTACTGGCACTCCCACCGTCACTGCCTCTGCAGCTGCGAAGCATCTCACTCCTGGTGCTATCCTTGGCTTCGTTGGTATCCTTTTCGTTGCCATCTTTTAAACAGCCTCTAGATCATGATTTCCATGCATCTGTCACACTGACTTATACTCGAGCATTTCTTCCGGAACTGGAGAGAAGGAAACAGTGTTGGATGCCTTGACATGGTATATCACTAAACGATCGTTGGTTTGAGCTTGAGGAAGTAGTAGATTGATGGTACAGGATGGTCATTTTGGCATTTCCAAACCGAGTGGAGGATCGTAATACGAATTGTACCTAGGTGCTTTGAAAAGAACTCGCCTTTCACCTGTGAACTGTCTGTCTTTATTCATTCTCTGTACTGGATACCTATATGCGCCGTGAAAATCTCCAGACTAATGTGCTATGTATGTATAAAATGACCGTCTCTTTATACGCCGTCAAGTGCATGACGCCTTAACTAGAAATCTCATATCCTCATTCTTTAACGTGACACACAGGACAGCCCCCCCTCATCTTGTCTTTCAACAAACGTGCTCTCATCACCTTCATATGCACAGAGTACCGACTTCCTTCTTCAGATCCATTGCCAAGATCAACATCAATCTTTTTGTTCCCGTGCAGCATCTCTAACAGATGGCTGACATGGAACACATGCCCACAGGCATATCCTACCAGCGTCTCCATCTCGTACTCGGTGAAAGGCTCGTGGCACCTTGCGCAATGCCCCGGTTTTGGCACCCGGTGGTCATGCTTTGTAGACGGGTGAGAAGCGTTCCGCTCAGGGTTCTCAGGATCCGTGGGGATATCCTTGACTTCAACGTCCACGTGTTCTTGATCCTGCATAACTACTTCAAACTTGATGCCTTTGCGTTGGCCAGCTCGGAGCTCGGTCTGGGCCGTGGCCACCTCGCTGCGAAGAACTCGGGCAACCCCCGAGCTAATGCTATATTGGATCTCATGTTCCTTCATCATATGCGTAAGCCCTTCCCTGAGACCCTCGATCTCGAGCCCTTCGGGAATTCGTTTCACCACAGTGATTGGGTTAATGGCCGTTCCGACTTGCTCGAGGAGACCTCGAATGAAGCTGGGCTTGTCCATGCTGTATTTAAGGAGATCCTCCCATAGGTCCGGATCGTCTTGCTCCTTGGCAAACTCGATGGCCTTGTGAACATTCTTTAGGCGATCAATGATGAGATAAAGAGCGCGCTTCATTTGACCGGTCTTGGAGTATAGAAACACAAGCTCATCGTAGTATGAGAAACTCTCACATTCTTGAACAGCCTGACTGGAGTTAGCGCATAGATCATAGTTTCGGTTTCGCCCTCAACCTACCTTTTCAAACGTGTATGAGACTGAGGTTTTCAGGTACTGCATTAGCAACGACCGATCAAAGGTCGCAAAGAGGTGGACCGCTAAATCCGCAAAGTTGTCCACCAACGATTGACTGTCCATAACAAGTCGGTCTACGTTCTCTCCTCCGTGCTCCTGAATACCTTCGCCTCGCCATAGGCCTCTGAAGTAGAAGTATATGTATAGATTGAGCTTCTGGGCGAGAAGCTGCTCGACAACAACGTCGGGACGTAGAAGGCCATGCTGAGCTTCGTCAACGAGCAGAATGATGGCTTCGGATGTTGCTTGTTCGAGTTCCTCTGCTGTCATCTGCTCAATTTTACCAGGCGGGACTCGAAGACCAATAAAGCTGGGAATATCGTCCTCGACGGCTTCGGCGAGATGATTGTCCCTAATCAATCTAAAGGCCGAGTCTGCGTCATGAAGTTTAATATAGCATTTGAGAGCCTCACGATATCTTCCACTGGCCTCATGTAACCTCGCCAAGCTCTCCATCACAATTCTCCAGTCCCGCCCCTTTTCTCCATCGTCAACACTGTCTTCACGTACGTCTCGGTAATTGAGCTGGTTCTCCAGGGCCGTCGTGATAGTCTTGACATCGAAAAGTTCAGGTGACCAACGATCCAAAAGTTCTCTGAATCTCGGTTTGTCGTTCTGAATGTAATGACCTAGCACGACTTCGTATATGGTTGAAGGAAGTGGAGGGTGCATGGGCTTTGTGGGGATATAATTTGTGATTGCATCAAATTTCTTGGCGCCGGCAAACGTCCAAACCCATTTCTCCCATCTGTCTGGCGTCTTGAGCACTCGCCCACAGACCTTGCCCGCAGACGCCCAATCGTTCTCTTCGATGAGTTCTTGAATCCAGAGCTCTCCGATGCGCCGCTTTTCTTTCTCGGCTGACGAATAGAAGTCTCTTAGCTGCGAATCTATGACAGACTCGTCATCGTTAAACTCATCACTAGCCTCTTGGTTTAGTGTTGGTGTAGGGGGAGTGTTGTCGTTGGTTCTCTCGTTAGCTGGAGCCATGATCTCCGGGTGTTCATCGAGCAACTCCCACGCACGCTGGTACTGTTGACGCTCCAAGAGCCATCCTAAATGATCACTCAAATCTCGTCTGGTTGCAAGGATGCAGTCATACGGACTATGTATGAAGATCTTTACGCCAGGCTTCACAAGACCTGAATGAACAGTTGGTGACAGGCCTCTGTTCATCCCGGGCCGAATTGTTCCTGCTGTACTTCCTCTGATGCTGGAATCATCGCCGCTGCCACGGCTCCGGATACTTGCCCCGGAGCTGAAGAGAGACCGAGGATTGATGGCAGCATTCCACATATCCGTGCCAATTCCAGCTATCGCCTCCAGAGCACCCCGAGAAGAAGCAATCGCGGATGCGGCGTTGCGTGCAGGCAAAACTCCCAAATGGTAGTCACCTGACGATAACCTCTCGTAACGACTGACGCTCAAACTGTCCTTGTCTGCTTCTGCTTGAGAGTTGAGATCAATAAGACGTAGTTCTGGCGGTTGGTTGTTTTGTCGGCGGTGAATACCACCAGATGGTTGGCTTCCGGAAGAAGAGTTGGATTTGTGCTTTTTATCTGGTGGTTTTGAGAAGGAAACAGGATTATCGTCTTCATCGTCATCTTCAGGTAGACAGTATGCGAGAACCAACAAAAGGTTTTGGGTATATAACGAAATGCCAGAAATAATGCAATCCATGCGAAGTCTGATTCATGTTAGCTTTTGTTCAGTATAGCGAGGTCAGACCAAACTTACATCTTGACAATCTCAGCACGTCCAATAGTCTTCTCTCCTGCATGCCGACCAACACCAACGCCTCCAGGATGGACGTGTATAATCCATATTGTACCGCCCCAGCCTACGAGTAATCGCTCGATGCCCTTCTTGCTTACCAGAGCATGTCCTTTCAGCTTTTCTGTAGCTGGGGAACTGCTCTTATCGGCAGTGCTCTGATCAGATTCATCCACTTCAACAGCCTGTTCGTCAATCCATTCGACACGACCTTTCCATACACTGGCCATGGTTTCCCATTCGTCTGTCTGTGGCCGGTCAATATGCCCAACTCGTTTCCATGCGTCTTCTGAATCCGTACTTTCGAGATGTAGCTTCGATCGCATGATTTTGATGCCATGCTCGTTTAACCAGACGACGTATTTCCCAGACAATGACCATTTGATGGTACTGATGGTTCCTTCTCCAGAGTGCAAGATAGTATCTTTGCCTGCATTGCCGCCAAGCCCCATACTGCCCAACCAGCCGGAAGCTGTGGCGGCTGCAGTTCCAGTCGTAGTTGAAGTACTGCGACCTGGTCCACCTCCTGCGGTAAGAATAAGCTGGCCAGCAAGACCTCCTGACAGATAGGTCCGATCTGTTTTGAATTCAGGGGATAGAGCTACCGTTTGTACAGGACGAGCGAAGTTCCGTAGTTGAACATCTTTCATATCAATCAAGTTCTGAACACAGACGTTGCCGTCTAATGAAGAAGTGGCAACATAGATGTCGTTTGATGGCGTTCGTGGGATTTGAGGTACTTCCCGAGGTCTCCTCGATGGTGCAGGGGATGAATCTGTTTGGCGACTGGACGATACGCTGGCATTGCTGTGAGCTGCATGCTTCGTTGCAGCCTCTGGCGTGTCGGTTGGGAGAGGAGGTGGATATGGCGATATCGATATAGATGTTACTGAAGCAGAGTGTGCGTGGTATACTCTCATGGACTGGAACATCGGGAGCTGGACGATGTGCTGGGCGAGAGTTAGCGGGAGGCAAGTGAGCGGTGTGCCCACTACTTACGATATTGCCATTATGCGTTCCAATGATCTGTTGCAGAGTCAGTGCAATGTTCGCTTCTGGTAGATGTAAAGCCTACCATCTTATCTCCAGCGACAAGGAACGCGCTAGTTGCGTCGCCGTTTCGATATACTCCATTAAGGTGTTGAGTTAGCCGAGCATACTTAAGTTTAGGTTCCTCGTCTTCGTCTTCATCGTCGTCGTCGTCGTCTTCGTCGTCTTCATCGTCTTCATCTTCATCTTCTTCCTCGTCATCATCATCGTCGTCGTCGTCTTCGTCGTCGTCCTCCTCCTCTCCGCCTTTATCCTGGTCTCCATCTTGGCTTGCTTTCCCGTCGTTGCTTCCCTGTGGTTTCGTATCTTTCGCAACAATATCCGCCTCCTTCCCCAGTGATTCAGCCTCGGAACTATGCGCGCCATCATCCGGGGCATCGTTGTTTGTTGGCGGAACCAGTTCGCTAGATGTAGATGCTGCCTCATGCTCAGGTTGTTGGGTTTCGAGATCACGCGCCGGGTCGTGGCTGAGTTCTGGTGACTGATCCGTCATTATACCGATGGCAATGGTATCATGCTGGGAAGTGAGAAGGACCAGAAATAGAGTGAGGGTACAGGATGCGAAGTTGAGTTGTCTGGGTTTGGTAAGGTAGCAGAGCGCCCAAACCAGAGCTATGACAGCTTCCACCGACACCTTGGTGCAATAGTAGGTGAATGTACCTTGTACCTTGTAGCTACGTCACGAGGCAGCTCCAAACCTAGGTACCTAGGTAATGAGCTTCGGTTCTGGACGCGCTAAAGCACCTAGGGATTCAATTGAAGGTCGGGCGGTGTCAGCGCGCCTACCTCTAAATGTTTAGCCCCACACCAACGAAGAGTGGAAGGTATTACAGTGTACCTTGGGGCGCAGTGCACCTAGTGAATGTCTTAACCCAAACAAATCTCTTGTCTCGCAACAATACCTTCAATTCGTCCATTCAAAGACCTAGATCACGAATTTACAACTAAAGAAGCTCTCGATAGCCTCTTCGAACGATCGACCGAACCGGAGAAAAACAGAAGCTGCTTATGGCGGCTGCCGAAACATGGCGACGGTGAAGTCCCTGGGGTTGCATCAGCCCTCAGGGCTTCAACATGCCATCAATGAACAATTATTACCGCCCAACCCGCCATCTACGTCGTACACTTGGGACATTTCAACAGACGATCGATGCTATGGGGACCTCGAGGACGAGTTACTCACTACCGAGCACTGTGTCATATGGTGTCGAGGTGGCATATTTCGCAAGACGTTTCGATTCGAACTTGAAAAAGAACCTGTTATACAGGCTCTGCTAGCATATTTCCCTGCTTCAAAGGACGACAGGTCTACGCAAGACGACGATACTCGATCGGATCAACGACCGGCTTTATCAAAAGCTCTGGTTGTGTTTCTCAAGACGCAGGCGCACATATACTTTTTGTCTGGTACTAGCCATGTCGTTCATATGCCATTCGAGGTTGAATCCGCCTTTGCAGGCCCTGTTGGAGTTATAATTCAACGAAAACAGAAGGCCGAAAGTGTTGCGCCTATATCTTTCAAGTTTCCTCGAGTCCCGCCTAATTCATTCGTCTCTTCGCAGTTGACGGCATTCAACAGTTCTCAGCAAACCGCCTTCTCTGTAGAAGGCCTTGGAAAACCCAAAGCGCTCCCCCTTCGTTCAACGCTGGACAATTGTTGGGAGGCGCCGCTGGAGCAGCCCGAGTCTCGCTGGCCACGGCTTGTGTCATTAACGGACCCTTTACTTGAGCTCGGACTGGTTGTCACGAACCAAGAACCCCAAAATGCTAAAAGCCTAAGACAGACTGCAAAGAAAAAGCTATCATTCCTTGATGCAGCAGAAGAAGTTGTACATGTGGAAGAGATCAAGATCCCTGGTGCACTGACTCAAGATTTGAGCCAACCCCTAATCATTGCGGTCACAATCAACCGTGAAACTAGTGAATACACTGTCTGGCGCCTTACCTACCTGCAACATGAAGACCCCTTTCTCAATCGGCAAAAGGATGCCAAGTCAAAGGCTGCCCGGCGTCGTAGCTCCATGCCGTCTGCCTTTGCGAGTGCTCCCGGAACCCCTGTGCAGCCTAATCTCCGAGAGAGTTTTGGGGCCCCTTTACCAGGAAAGCGACAGAGGAAGAGTGAGAGGCTCGAGAAGCCTATGATAGATCTCGTCTCGTCCTTGGAACAGCAAGACAAAGAAGGGACCGGTGCCGCACGTAGGAGCTCTCGCAGGGTCAGCTCCATGTTGGCGAGAGCCGACCTGTCTGCTTCTCATGACCGAGCCATAATGCCCGAACAACCATTGCACCCTAGCCATGTTGGGGCCAGGAGACATGAATCCCAGGGAAGTCGTCTAAGCGCCAACTATGCCCATCAGATCCATCCTAGTTTGAGCAGTCTGCTAGCGGCACCATTTTACGAGGGCCTTGACGAGGGATTCCACAACATGGGCTTGGATGACCATGAGTTTGATGGGTTACAACATGAAATCTTGTTCGCAAAACTTCATAGTGTACCCATGAATAATTCTAACGTGCGGTATTCGCACCAGCCAGCCCGTACTCAAACCAAGGTTTTCATTTTAGTGGCACCGCCATTTGCTATTGATGGCCATGACCAAAGTCAACTTTTGATTGGCATTCAGGACGCTACCGAGAGACGACTCCAGCTCCTTACTTTGGAACTAGGCATTCAGCACGGAGGTAACAAAGGTGCCAAGAGCACCAAAGGCGGAAAGAAGAACACTCCTGAAGGTGCCACTGTGTTGGCAACTGTCATCGATCGTAGGCATGCGCAGAATGTCGTCGACTCTTGCAAGGTCGTTGATGGAGACCACTCTGCAATCCTGATTCTTTCTGAGTCGATGGATGGTCGGCACGAATTGAGCACCCAGGCGCCCTGGAGTGTTCTCACAAA
The DNA here is from genome assembly GCF_019609905.1 of Fusarium poae. Lineage (NCBI taxonomy): Eukaryota > Fungi > Ascomycota > Sordariomycetes > Hypocreales > Nectriaceae > Fusarium > Fusarium poae. The sequence goes on along the minus strand of NC_058401.1, from coordinate 4,874,922 downwards.
GATATCGCTTTCTCTTCTCTTCGTTGACAATACTAGAGGCTTGCAGTATCGAGGCAGGGCCTTGGATCGCGACGTCACACAAAGGAAGTCTGAGGTTATTGATTTCAGTAATGGTAGTATTGTTGGTGTACGCCATCCCCGACAAGGGGGCATTGTTGACGTTGTTGATGCTGAAGGTCGGCTTCATGAACTTCGAATACAACTCGAGCCGCGGTCCCCTCATGTTCGCAAGGTCCTAGATGTTTGTCGCAGCATATTGCCCCATGCTCTCGGCGAACAAATATATGCCGGATGGCTCCATTGTATGCAGTGGTTAGGTGGTAACGAAGAATCAGCTACCGGTATAGAATGGTCTGCTATGACCGTTCTGCTCCTGTCTCTATTTTTGAGTCTCGGTCGCAAGGATTCAAAACCATTTCCCAAGACCCGTCTCCCCATTCGCAGAAGAAGGCCTGCTTCGGGTTCTTTTAGTTCCATAAAAGAGTCTGAAGACTGGAAGTCGTTGGAGGCTGGTGAAGCGTCCAACTCGTTGGGATGTCCAACATGGATGATGAATGGGGGCTGGGGATGGGCATTGGATGAAGATACGGAAAACACAACATCTTCGGCAGGAGAGGAGAACCCGCCCGGAACATTCATTTCCAGACATGTCTCTTTAGCCAAAGAGTATATAGTCTCTGCATTTGGCGAAACAGCATTCGGACAGGCTGGGTACATGCCAACATCTCTAGCTAAGAGCATGGAAAGTCGGCGCAAGGTAGCTGTTGATGTTTTTATGGGCCTGCACTTGCTCCTTGAAGAAGAGAAATTGGATATCATGACGCCAGAATTCAGATCACCGGGTCGTGCTGATCTCCGTGTTATCATGTGTCAGATCGCTCGGTGGTTTAAGTGGCATAACTTTACATCCATATACGAAGCAGGCATACAAGAAGATATCGATCAGCGCCATGACTCTGGTAAGCGCAGAAGCTCTTGATTCAACGGTCAACACTAACCGTCCCATAGATCTCAATCTAAGGCCCGCGGTACCCCAGCCTCCTATACAGCCGGACGTCATTGCTTGGGTCCAGGCAAAACTTACTGGAGACCGAAGGGTTTCTTACGTCACTCCAGCAGATATCTACTACGCTGGCTCGCAGCTATCCGAATCAGAAAAATCGCAGGACCGACGATGGGAGCCTATAATCCCCAGGACGCTTATGTTCAAACAGTTTTTCAGACTTCTAAAGCCAACGGCCAGCGCGATACAAATGGTGGAGGCCATGCGGGATGCCGGGATCACAAATTCGGTGCTTGATAGCCTTCCAGAAGCTGTTCTTGTGCCTTTGAGGGATGCCATCTCGTTGTGTCAACCCCATCCACCAACATCTTGGTCAAAGGACCTCCTCGAGTTGGTTGATCGTAGGGATATCAGTCTCATACTCACCCCTGGAAAGCGCCCCAAACCCAGCGCATCCAAGATTCTGGTAAGATTAGAACACCTTTTGCGCAGATCGTTTACTGACAAGCTTCAGACGCCCACGCACAACGCAACCTGGGACTACAAGCTGCTCTGCCAAAGCGTTGATGAATCAAACAACGTTGGCTATGACGAAGGCGAAGGAACTGAACGTCAAGCTGTTATTCGCTCCTTATTCAAAGAAGATCGTCGCCTGAACGAAGCCCAGGACTTACTTTCAACCAATAAAGCAAGACTAGTTCGATTGGATCCTCACCCAAGCTGGCCAGAGAGTGAATATCTTGAGAAGCAAAAGGAGCTGGTTACAAGAATCGCTACAGGCACGTTGGCCATCCCTGCTGGGCGGGGCCTGTTATATTATAGTCTGCGCTATCCGTTGATCACGCAGAAATTCCATATCGGCGGATTTAATCTCAACTGCATCGTGAGGCCAACAAACACCACTGTGGGCGTAGACAAATCACAGTTCTCAGAGGAGAAGGTCTGCTGGGGTTTCTTCCATCAAGGTGTTGCAGCTGGACTCGCCATATCTCCTCAAGCCCAAGGCATCGATACGTCTTGGATTCTCTACAACAAACCTGACCAGGACCTTAACAACCGCCATGCTGGCTTCTTGCTTGCTCTTGGTCTCAACGGCCATCTGAAGGATGTGGCAAAGTGGGTAGCGTTCAAGTACCTAACGCCAAAACACACCATGACCTCCATCGGCCTTCTTCTGGGCCTGGCTGCATCCTACATGGGTACGATGGACTCGCTGATTACGCGTTTGCTTTCTGTCCACGCTACGAGGATGTTACCACGTGGTGCGGCGGAACTTAATCTATCACCTTTGACACAAACTTCGGGCATAATGGGTATTGGGCTTCTGTATGCGAATAGCCAGCATAGGAGAATGAGTGAAATTATGCTCTCCGAGATTGAGCACATTGATGAGGAGGATGAAGAAGAGCCCCTGAGAAGTGAGTGTTACCGGCTGGCGGCTGGCTTCGCTCTTGGCTTCATCAACCTAGGCAAAGGAAATGATCTCAAAGGCCTGCACGATATGAAAGTAACAGAGAAACTTGTTTCTCACGCTACTACTACCAAGAACATCGAGATAGTTCATGTCTTGGATCGCGCAGCAGCTGGGGCCGTCATGGCTTTAGCCCTTATTTACATGAAGTCAGAAGATCAGATCGTGGCACGCAAGATTGATATACCAGACTCAGTCTTGCAGTTCGACTATATCCGACCCGACATTCTCCTCTTGAGAACGTTAACAAAGAACCTCATCATGTGGTCAAAGATTGAGCCAACCTTTGCTTGGATTCGCAAAAATTTGCCACGCCCTTACCGCCCACAGTTCAAGCTACAATCAACTACAAAGCTGCAGTCAACTGACATGGCGTTTCACAGCATAGTTGCTGGTCTCTGCTTTTCTATCGCGCTTCGCTTCTCTGGAAGTGCTTCCCCCAAAGTCCGAGATCTCTTGCTGTACTATTTGGATCAGTTCATGCGAATCGCACAGATACCATCTACGGCAAGCATGCATCCTAATGGTACACCGCCCTACGATGAAGAACTAACTCGAACCAACGCGCGAATGTGTCAGGATGTTGTGGCTATATCAGCATCCATTGTCATGGCTGGAACAGGCGATATCCCCGTACTTCGTCGCCTCCGCGCACTCCATGGTCGTGACGATCTAGAAACCCCCTATGGATCTCACCTTGCTGCGCATCTTGCAATTGGAGCTTTATTCTTGGGATGTGGGACAGCAACCTTTGGTACCAGTAACCTTGCCATTGCTTCTCTACTTGTATCGTTCTATCCTATTTTCCCTACAAATGTTATCGACAATCGCTCCCATCTACAGGCTCTTCGCCATTTTTGGGTCTTGGCCACAGAGCAACGATGTCTCGTTACCAAGGATGTTCTCACTGGTCAGCCAATTTCTGCACCTGTTCAAATCAAGATGCGGAAGAACACGTCAACAGAACCCATCTTGAACCGGACAGCGCCCTGCATTCTACCACCGATTGATCAAATAGCCAGTCTCTCGACCGCTTGTGGGCCCGAGTTCTGGGATGTGGAACTCGACTTCTCCAACCCAGAAGTTCGAGCTTCTTTCGAGGATACGCAGAGTCTTTATCTCCGTAGACGTCCACCTCGTGAGGGGGCGTTCGCCTCCACCCTCCGGGCACTCGGTAGTGACGAGAAGGGCACAGATCCCATGGAGTGGGTGTTTGGCCTCGATAGCCTTCGTGATATTAGTTACGCAGAGAGAGCGGTGGTGCTTGAGCGAGGAGATGACAACCAGCATACGGGGAGTGCCATCGATGCAAGATTGGAGATGGTAAAGGGTGTTGCTGAAGGTATGGATAGAGAGCGGCTTGAAGGGGTGAAACTACTGTTCGAATGGGCTTCTGTGCGTGGTCGATTACGCGAGTGCAATATGTTCGACAGCCAGGAAACCATCACAGAATCAAACGCACGTCTTGAAACTGAAGGACAAGACGAGCAGGAGACCACAGCGGAAGACGAGGGCGTTTGGTGGATGCGAGACAGCGTGGTTGAGAGCCTCAAGGGCATGGTATGGCTTGCTAGTCGGGAAGGTGAGTAGCGATATTTATTGACCCGTTGAGTCAGAGAATCCATATGTTGGCCATTGGAGGGTAGAGGGGTTACGAGTGTTTCTACCATAGCCTGGCGTCCTAGGGGAAGAATATCAAATGTGGTTACGAGCTATGAGAGTAATGATAGACAGAATCTAGCTTATCCAAGAGCTTGCAGCTATCCATAAAATTGGCATACTGTGGCGGCACTACGCCGCACAATTATCACAGAAGAACGCGTCCGAGCTGAGGCAAGTAGATGATTCATTTCAACAGTCAACGTAAATTCCATTATCCCTCTTTGCCTCTTCCCTTTTCCGAGAACGCCATGCAATGCAAACCGCATCACCAGGGATATACAGGGCCTCTAAAACCACCGCTTCTTCCATTTGGCCCGTGTTTTCATCTTGCCTCGCTGCTCTATCACTTCCTCCCTCCGTCTTATGCTTTTGCTATATTCTGCCCATCTTTCAAACGGATTGGTCCTCCTTATAAAACAGGGAGGCCGTATCTTGTGCCCCCCTTCAAGCAGCGGAGGGTGCCATCTTCCAGCGGAGAGGTCTCTTGCGTCCCTCTCTTTGGATTGCGTTGCCCCATTTGAGTCATTGCAAAGAAAAACCACAAATAAAAAAAGCCAATTTTCAACTCGCCATACTCTTTACTTTGAAACGGCAGCGTTGAGGACCTGTGTCCTGAAGAAACCACCCTTGGTCTTCTCAATGACCTGCTGGTAGACATTGTTGGGAGGGTGGTTCATGATCACGGTGCCGTCCTGGCTGTCGATCTTGGCATCCAATCGAGTTTCGCGGATCAGGTTAACAATCCACTTCTCGCCGTCGTCGGGGTTCAAGCCGAGCTTGGCACTGAGGTCGCGGATGTTCATTCGGCTGAAGATCTTGCAGTAGCTCTCGCAGATGAGGTGTCGGGCGGCATCGACAAACGCATCGGCAGAAGAGGCAAGGAAGAAGTCGCTTCGGCAAACCTCGGCGGCCATGGAAAGAGCCTCACGAGCAGCCTCGAAGTCGTGGGCGATGTAGAGAGCGTTGACGAACTGTGTGATAGGGTCGGTGTACTCGTAGGCCTCTTGGCGGACGTAGCGGATAATGTCCTTGATCTGCTTTTGTTGGATTGAGCTGTTGCGAGCGCGACCACGGCCGGTGATAACAGCAGCGATCAGGTATCGCAGGATCCAGGGGCAAGAGGTCTGGATGGTGTTGATATAAGGAGCGGAGAAGAACATTTCCAGAATGGGTTCCCGGGCACCCTCCCAGTTAAAAAGAGGGAAGAGAGACCAGTGGAGAAGCATTGTTCGGTGGTCGAGCTGAGCACGGGGGTTGTTGAAGAGCTTAGAGTCGATGTTTTCTCTCACGTTCTTGAGCTCATCGACAGCGGACTCCCAGTTGGTCTGGAGGATCTCGGAGGCCAGCTTACCCCAGGTGGCAGCAGAAACCTTGTCGTTATCGGTGGACAGAACTCGAAACTGGTAGAGCATATCGGCGGCGGGGCCGTACTGACCGCATCGGAACTGGAACTGACCAAAGTCGTAGAGAGCGTTGACCATTTCCATGGTAACCTATTGAGAGGCCCGTTAGCTATACTACATAGGGGGACAAGAGAGCCCCGTTGACGAATCACTTACTCCGTGCTGGTTCTTGAGGAACTCCAAGTTAGCAACCTTGTCGCTTCGGAGACCATTGACGACCTCATCCTGGGTCAAAAGGTCTGCGATCTTGGCGGTGGCTTGCTCGTAGTTCTCCAACTGTGAAAGAACCTCCTGTCTCTTCTTGTTGTACTCCTCGGGAGCATTCTCAACACCGTGTAGCTCGCAGTAGAGAGTCGCGACGTAATCGGTCATGTTTGTGTCCTCCAAGAGCTTGATCTTTCCGGAAAGAAGCTCCTTGGCCTTGGCATCGAGACCCTGCTCCTCGGCCCTCTCGCTCTCGAACTGGATCAGAGGGAAAAGCAAATGTCGGCTCAGGTTTGGCGCAAGGCGGGGCATAATCGACGAGCCGTCGGCCGAGACGGCGTTGAGAACATCCTCCATCGTGGGCGATATTTTTGGTTTTTTTTTCTTCCGGAAGGGTGGGAGGTCGGTAAGGTTCGGTCGAGGGAAAGAGGAGGATTCGGTCGGGAAGAACAAAAAAGTGACTCGCCGATAGTCGTGATACTGGATTTGATGGAGGGGCAGATTTTTGGTGAATTTCGCCAATCCACTCGGTGGTGTGGGGTTTAGCTTGCTTTCCGTGGATTTACCGGCGATTGGAGATTAGAAGTCATGTGATCTTGATATTTTCCCTGCAACGAGCATTTGACGATTAGAGTGCGACAACAAGCGGGACTGAGTTGTAAGAGCAAGGGACGATCTAATTGAAGGTTATTCGGCAAATTGGAATTGACATATTTTACTGGAGGAGCATCTTGTCCTGTTCCAAGAACTTTCGCCCCTGTCCGACTTTCACCACACTCGAAAAATCTCAGTCGACGACCAACTTTAAACCTCGAACCATCAATCTACACACAACCTCATGATGCGTTCCCTCGTCTCTCGAGCCCTCTCAACAGGGCGCCAGGCTTTCTCCCAGCAGCCTGTATCCTTCACACAGCGAGCTTCCATCACCACAGTCAGGACAGCCCCCGCACGTAGCCCAACTTTCAAGAAGCACGTCTCGTACAAGCCGAACCCTGCGGACCAGCCCAGCAACCCCAACAGAAAGAACAAGATTCCTTACCAAGCACGACCTCTTGAGCAGCCCACGGTCCCTTTGCCATCAAAAGATCGCAAGCGAATCGCCGCGAATCTTCAATACATCATCAAGCGTACACCATACACCCAGCTTCCCGTCTATCGCAAGTGGATGTCTGGAGGCAACCGCTGCATTGTTATTATCAAGAAGGTAAAGGGCGACCAACTCAAAATGGTCAAGGATTTGTCGGAAGACCTACAAATTAAGGCAGAGGACATTCGAATAAATCCCGTAACGCAACATATCGAAATCAAGGTCGGTGGGGTATTGCAGTTGCTGCATTCGTAGCTAACACTATTCACAGGGCGACATGTATGCGCAAACGATGAAATGGCTTCTCGACACTGGCTTTTAAAGAAACTCCATGATGAGTGATGTACCAAGGGTTCTGGCAGATCCTGCTTTTTGAACAATATGAATGAGGATGTAAAAAGTGTATCATATGGACGAGTCGCCCCTATTGGAGACGACCAAGGATGTACAATACATATAGTAATGCAAGACGCATCATAGAAGCATATTTTTGTTTGTCCCAAAAAAAAACCTTAATTTGTTCACCAGTCAACATCCTGTATACACCCGTGCATAGACAAGCAGTTTCATCGTCACCTGTCATGTCCCCAAACCATCGACTCCAGAATGCAAGTCTAAACGAGAAGCACACGCTTCAAATGACAAGAACCAATCACATATTTCTCAAAACACTTAACATACAAGCTTGCCTGGGTAATACGGTGGTAAAAATCCAAGAATGAAGCCATTGTAGGTAAATTATCTCCCAAGGGCAAAGAAGGTGGAGAGTTTCTGTAGCACCTCTTCCTTTGACCACTCTGCAGATTGCATAGACAAAGCCTCTAGAAGAGCATGAGGTGCTGGCATGGCTTTAGCTGGTATCGAAGATGTAGGATCGTTAATATCTTTAGCCTTCTCGGCTAATCTCCTTAGGAGTGCCACCGCTACAACAACAATGTAAACCAACTCTGGATCTTTTCTTGGGGCGGCCCGAGATCCTTGAGCCTGAGGCTGCTCATATAGCTGACTTAGGTCACGGATAAGCCTAAAGAGGTTCTGGGCAAAATCGTTGCCAGACGAGAGCCAGGCTTGTGCAACCCCACTGTCATAACCTGGAGCGAGTGATGCCAATATCTCGGCCGCAAGCAGCCCTTGCATTAGGAAAGGCTTGCGGACCTCGACAAGAGATGGCAAGTTGGGCTGACGTGTTTGTGACTTCGCCTTATCCGGAATAGGGGCTATGGCCAAACCAAAGGCCCGTGTAAGCAGCTCGTAAGGGGGGCTGCTAGCAGAGTCGAGGGCAAAGACAGTTTTGTAGTGTGTTCGGTTAGGCTCATCGCGTGCCAGTAACTTTGCTAGAGCATCGACGGCATGAGGCAGGTAAGCGTGCAGGCTTGGCTCGTACTGAGAGAAGAAGAGAGTTCCGTCCGAGACTGTTGGGTTAGGCGCCGGCGCGAATGCTAGGAGGAATTGTAGAAGGCAAAGGGCCTGCTCCCGTCCTGGAATCTCTATCGTGCCAGCGATGTTAGAAAGCAGAATAACAACATCCTTCATAAAGTCCAGCGTATTATTCTGGGATCTCAGAAGCATCGTCCGCGTGCCAAGATATCTGATCACAACACATAGAAACTTGATTACAATCTCATCTGCAAGAACAGAATGATTCTCGTTTGCCTCGCCAGGGAACGACAAATTGCGCAGGATTGTCGTTACACATATTAATCGATCGACGGCTCGATCTAACTCGTATTCTTGAGTGCCGAAAACAGGCAAATCACGTATGTTGAACCGCTCTAAGCGACAAGCTCTCAGAACGTCTTCATACGGTGATATCTGAATCTCGTCGGAAACTTCAACTGTATGCTCGGCCAACATCTCCACCTGGTCCTCAGCACACTCGATTAGAGCCTCTATCAACTCATCACAGTATCGAAGTTGGATGAAGTGGAGCTGGTTCATGGAGCACGATGCAGATGCCAATACGTCAAGGGCCAGACGCGTCTCTCCGTGAATTCCACTCTGCAAACTCTTTGTGAGAGCGGCGATGTCGATATTGCCAAGTTCATGTAGAGGAGGCACATCTGGTTTCCACCGCTCCAGCTCTGTGCCCAGTTTGCTGAGAGCATTTAGGTCAACACCTCCAAACGTGGAAAGCTCCCGAGCGCATGGACTATACTCATCGGATTGCGGAGCCAATCGGGGCATTTTTTCTGCAACTGCCGAGGGTGCCACTGAGGCTTGTCGTCCTTCGCTCTGCGACATGCTTCCTGCTCTTCGGCTTGCAGGAGATTGGGCAATGGAGAAGTCTGGCATAGCAGAACCTTCCATAGACTGCGATAAGGTGCGAGGGGTCTGGCCTGGCATTGTCGCAGGTTGTGGCTGCATCTGAGACTGCGGCGTTGAAAACCCATTAACTGGGGGTTGCCCCGGTGTCATTTGCTTCATGGGAGTTTGCTGCTGCATCTGAGGCTGCTGCCCGGGTTGGGACATTGCGCCTTGGTTCATTTGTTGCCCGGGTTGCATCTGCTTTTGTGGTGTGGCCTGTCCCATATGTGTGCCTTGAGATTGTGGCTGTTGTGGCTGTTGTTGTTGTTGTTGCGGCGGCTGCTGCTGCTGTTGTTGTTGCTGCTGCTGCTGCTGCTGTTGAGCTTGCTGCTGCTGCATCATTCTCTGCTTCTGTTGTTGGGCGAGCCACACTTCCTCAAACTTATAGAGGTTGCGTTCATATATCGTCCTCAACGCTTGCGGGACTACAGGGTTCTGGACTGGTAATCCAAGCATCTGAGCCACATGTGGCCAGCCATTTGGAGTTGCAGTGGCCTGCTTATAACCTCCTTTGTTTTGGACAGCTTGGAAAAGCAACATCAAGTTAACTGGTCGGTCCATAACCATTGGGTTTGGGTCCAGAGGCAAACCCTTCGAGTTCATCAGGGTTGTAAGATTTTTCATGAACTGTTCGGGATTCACGTTGGCCATCATCCTCTGCTGAGGACGCATGCCTCCCTGTTGCATTTGGCCATTGGGCATCCCAGGTACTTGCTTATTAGGCATCATACCACGGCCCATATTTTGTGCTTGCATCTGTGCTTGCATTTGGGCAGCGTTGCCTTGAAGCTGTTGCTGCAACCTCATTTGATAAGCAGCCATCTTCTGCTGATCAGTTAGTCCTTGGCGTTGGGGGGTTTGTTGACCCTGCGGCTGCTGGCCTTGTTGCTGCTGTGGCGTTCCTTGCTGCTGTTGGGATTGCTGCATCTGAGGGGGATACATGTTGCCCTGCATCTGACCCATATGCTGTGACATTTGACCCATCGGCTGGGCCATCATTTGGTTGCCAGCCATCGCGTTCGGGTTCGGTGAAGGTCGGGCGTTCGAGGGAGATGCAGCAAAGTTTGGGTTGAAACCTTGCGCCATATTCTGCATGTAATGGTTTGACTGTGGAGTTCCATGTTCGGATGGTATTGGTGATGTCTGAGGATTGAATTGCTGGCCGCTAGGCGAAAAGGGATGCGGCGATGCAGTCGCAACTCGCTGAGGAACACTTCCTGGTCGCATTTGGTTACTCATAATCGGCGAAGGACTTGCGTTGGCGGAGCCGTTTGCTTGAAGGTGGGAGAATTGGCCGGGATTTTGTTGAACCGCGCCAGGCTGAAAGCCGCCTGCAAACGATTGCTGTTGCGGCGTTTCTGAGCGCGACGTCGGAAGCATTCCGGGATTCTGACTAGGAGAGCCAGCGATACTTTCGTCACGAGGTCGAGGACGTTTCGATGGGATGACGGAATTGGTTTGATATACAGAGTTCGGGAAGGAAGGTGAGGCATTGCGCATTGAACCTGGGCCATTAGGCATGGCGGCACCCATTTGTTGCTGGTTCTGAAACTGGGCAGGATTGAATTGGCCAGGATTGGCCATAAATGCAGAGGGATCCATCATGGAACTGACAGAATTAGGATCGTTCATATGAGGAAAGCCGTTGCCATTGTGGTTGGGGACGGCGTCGTTCATCCAGGTGCTCATGGCGATCGACCCAGCAGGCTACGCGCGACAGAGTTAGCGATCAGCAGGCACGCGAAATGCGTCCATGGAGGAGCGCCAAGAAGACGAGAATACAATGACAAAAGGCTGAGATAGGAAGCGATGAATGGAAGATGAGGCAGTGACACGGTGGTGATGGGACAAGTCGCGTCGCGGCGTGGGCTTGGTGGAGAGTAGTGTAGTGCGAGAGACCAAACCAGACCAGCGAGAAGACCTTGTGTCAGCCTGCCAGTGCTGGGAATGGACTAAGGCAAAGGAGACAGGAAAGTGGGCAATAAAAAAGAGCACGGATTGGTGGGCACGGTGCGATGCAGGGCAACGCGCTTCGCTCAAACGACAAATGGTAACTAGATGGTAGATGGGAATGACGGGTCGGGAAAGAATGGATGGAGAGGGAGACAGGCAGAACGAGGAAATCTACCTAGCAGGAAACGAGCGCGCGACAGGATGAACAGGACCTGGGGGAAGCAAAAGAGTAAGGGACAAGGTACTGTAGCAGCCACTTTCAGTTGCCAGCACCGTCAACAGTGGGGAGCAGACAGGGCGATGATAGTCAGCCAGCGAGCCTACTAGCCAGTGAAGGAGAATTTTTCGTGGTTACGGGGAGAATGAACCAAGCCAAGGACGCGCAGCACTGAGACCAGTCCATGCAAAAGTGCGGGCGAACTGGGCTAGCCAACCAGACCAGGGCCTAGATAGTTGAACAACCAACGGGGGAAGAGGGAAGTCGAAAGAATAGTGGACAGACAAGGCAGGCAAAAGTGAAGCGAAACCGACGAGAAACGACAGCGTTCCCGTACAACACCATCTACCTCACTCTGTCTTCGAGGGAAGGGAGAGGCGCATACATAGGGAGCAAATTATAGTGCGGAAATCAAATAAGGAGATGGAAACCTTACCAAAACGAAAGCGCGGGCGCGTTTGTAGTAACTTTTGGGATGAACTGCAATGCTTCAAGTCGGGTTCGCCTGGGTTTCAGCGGACGGTGAAGACTGGTCTTCTGAGTCGGGGGGAGGCTGAGCCTGTTCTGCGGCGCGCTTGCTTGGCTGCTCTCGGCTTAGCGTCACTGACAAGTCCACTCGCAAGTCGTATCCGTAACCAATTGTGCATCGATGTTAGTGAGTAAGTAATCTGATCAGTGACACTGATAGTGCTAGCTGCATCGTCCTCGCTGATCACTAACAGCGGAGCAAGTCTTCGTCTCCACAATGTTAACATGAGTCTTGGTTCCAACCTGGAAGCCAACATTCTTGTAAATGCTGCATGTGACAACCACTGCCTTTGTGAGCCATCAGCAACGATGAATTAAACTGCAATAGATCCATGACTCCATGGATATGCGAGAGTTTTTCGGTAAGAGGAATTTCAGGCCCGTAAATCAAATGCCGAATTCCAGGCGCATTGAAACAGCATGAAATGCCGAGCGACTTCTGATGTTGTCTTGCTTATCATGCATTGAACGCAGGATCTCGATCTCCTTGTATCAGATTCTGGTACACAAAACATGGAGACCAGATACTCCGCGTGCTTGACAGCTGGACCATCTTCGCACACTGGATAATAAAGCAGGGCGAACGCCAGGATTTGGTGCCTTGTTCGAGTCCAGACTTGACGATTCGAAGGGGGAAATATATGGGTTCTCCACGAAATAACGCGCCATGAGTGAAACAGCAGCCGTCTAAGGCACCATGAAATCAGTGGCATATCCGTATCCGCTATCCATGTATTCCAATGAAAGGGAGGAGACCAACGATGAGCACGCGGGATGTGTCGCACAGTCTGGCACCACAAATATTCAATGTAACGGTCCTCTCCAGGCCAGCATTTGTCTCTACACACTTGTGTAAGTGCTGTCTCATCCAGATCGAATTCGACCGTATTCAGTCGCGGGTGCTGACTGCCCTGCGCTGCGCACACCCGGCCCGTAAGTCTGTCCACTCCAGTCCAGTTCTTTTTCCCCTGTACTGGTGACAGTGGTCCGGGAGTTCTGGGCGGGCTGGCATCTTTTGGAGACGGGTCGGCATGACCCATACAAAGGAACGGGCCATTTGGCGCCAGGAACATGACAAACCCCTTCGGTCGTAACAGCACCGCTACCACTCCGACAAGGGAAGTGTCTTCTTCGCCAAATAAACAGCCAGAATTCCCCGCTGTGTTTCTTCAAGTCATCCAGACAAGTCTTTTTCCCCTTCCTATTTCTGACTGAAAGAGGCGCAGAGCTTGTAGGCTTTAAGTCCTGGGATTGATTGTCTGTAGTGGCGCCTGATGCGGGCTGTCCACCCACCACTGACGCTTCCCGGGTGGATGCCAGTGGATGGATCCTTGTCAGGCAGGTCGTCATGGCCAAAACAGCCAGCGCCTTCTCAAGTCGTTTTGTTCTGGGCTACCTTTGAGGAGCCGGTCAAGCCCGTCTCACTCGTTTTGTCGTAAAATCCATTCATATTCTGTCTGTCGGTTTGCTATGTTGAATGAGATGCTTCTCTCCTGTGGTTTTTAATGCTGTTGTCGAGAGCCAAAGTAATTGAGCTGTCATGGCTCCCACTAACACCAACCCAGCAGCTCAGGCCCGACCCGACGATTTGGAGACAGCTCCGCGTCCGTATAAGTGAGCAGCTCGAAGGGCAAGTATGAGCACAACAGCAACACAGATCAAAAGAGAAGGGAGTTTGAACGAGGGGATGAAGGAGAAGAAGGTTAAAGGAGTTTAAGAGGGGAAAACTGGCGGGAAATGGGCAGTGAGAAGGAACGGGGGAAGGGGGGTAGTTATGTGAAATACCTTGCCTTGCCTTGCCTACCTGCTGTACTGTACCGTACCTGGACTGGGCTTGCAACCTCATTCACTTTAAACAATTCAACTCCTCCATTTGTTAACGAAATTTTCTCCGCTCAACTGAGCTCCGATCATGTCGCTTTAATTAACAGTCCCTCCTATTAGTTACTTGTTTCATTTCTTCATGTTTGAACTCTTGGCTTAATTGCCCGTCTTATCGCACATTGGTACTTCCACACTGCAGCATGAGGCTGGGTGTCTGCTGTTCATCCTTAACCAAAGCTTCCAGGGTTGAGCCTAATCTGGGAGAGTCATGGATGGAAGGGCAACCGAAAGATTACTTTTTCCCTCGAGACCAGCAACTCTAACTTAATTTCAGACGTATCTCCTTACTGCCGGATGCTTTATACGTCTTGATTTTTTGGCTGAACCTTTGATGATTCCTCTTCAGATCCAACCTTGATCCTCTCATTTCTCACTCACGATCCGACCGCCCACTCACACTCTCCGGGTTGCGCACTGTACGATTCCAGATCATCCACGCGCCGCTTTGAGGTGGGTGACTGACTTGGCAGGGTCTGTTTGTCCTACGGCCCTAATAAACACGGTCAATGGTCGTTGTCCTTTTTTGTTAATTATTGTAGTTTCGTTGTTGGGTTCCCAGTCGGAGTACAGTATATTCAGTAATGGTAATTAGCTGATGTTTGTTAGCTGGGTGTTGGTTAACCCCTCAAGGAATGAATGGATGTCAAGATATCACACAGGTTGGGAATCACTCACTGGCACAGCAGACTGACAGACCACACAGACTCGGCATTAATCGAAGGGCGTTTCTTCCCCTCTTCCCCCCTTCGAATCTCTTCTCTTTCTATCTATTTAGTCCCATCCTCTTCTGTTGGCCATCTGTTGACCGCGCCTCTCCCCTCCATGTATGAACTTACCGTGCTTTAATTCCCCTGTCGTAAACTCACACCCCACATCAATTAAGAACGGGGTCGGTGGCAAATGATTTACTGTGCTACGAGCCTACGATTATGGGCAGAGGCAGAGACAGCCAAAATGGATGTGTCAATCCCTCAAGTTGCTTATATTTCTATCCCCAGGATGTGTTGTTGATTGCTCGTGTCAGTATTACTGGCCGGTCAGCAAAGCCCGAGATGGGTGGTGACCCGATCAACCATATGAAGGTTGCAGATCTGTCTCGGTCCCTCGCTTTTGAACTGTCTTCTCCTGTCCATCTCAATGGAAGTGGCATCACTTTTCTGTTCATACAAACCACCTGGTTTTCCGTGTTATTGACACCAATTCTACCTCATCTGAAATCAGAACTGAGAACTTAAGTAGCGCCTTGATGTCACTATAAACACATGTACTTACCCACAGCCTCGCTCAATGTCTCCCTCAAGAAACCAATATGGTCCATCACAAATCGAGTGAATAGAACCCTAATGACATCGAAACTAAGGTGGCATATCTACATATGTGTTTTTCACATGCCAAGCAACCAACCAGACTCTGGCTAAGCAAAACTACACCTTGAGTAAAGTTTATCGTGGTCAGTGCAGGACCCAGCATAGGAAGGCCCAGATGTTATTCTGGCTTCTCCATCCATCGCTAAGCTACATGACGCATGATACCATAGGTAGTTACTGAGTGTTCCAGTCGCTTGCAGGGTCAGCGATCGCGTGGCATGGCGCCCTCTGCATGGATTCCTGACAATTGCTTCATCACAATAGGCACGACTCAGTCTGCAACGCTTTTCTTATTAGTGTGTCAACAGATTTACAGAGCCCTTCGGCTCCAAATGAGTACTTTTTCATTTGCGTTCTCGTTCTGAATCACGCTGATGTTGTTTAACCCCACAAGTTGGGTAACTCCGCGACGGGATAATACCAAAAGGCTGGGTCGGTCACCCTAACACCGGGCCGGGGCTTGCAACCACCACGTAGCGATCCCCAGTCGCTTCCAAGAAGCCTGGAGCGCCTAGAAGCTTAAGAATCACTCACTGTACGTTGTCTCGAAATCATTGGCTATGCGAAAAGAAATCGGCAGATTTTAACATTTCTCATGCCGTAAAGATACAAATTTTGCTCGTGGTCGCGTCAGAAGAAATATATTTGAGCATTACAGACTCTTGTCAGTCATTTGCGTCTAGGTAACACAATGGGCTTCCATTCCAACCATAACAAAAACGACCATTAGTAGCCCGACGAGTTGTGTGTTTCACGTTCGACTTCAGATTGCAAAAGAAACAACATAAAAGTTCGAATTTCGCTCCATGATTATTTTCCTTTTAACCCCTTCTACATCGCTTCCATCTTCTTCTTGGTATGCTCCAGGACTGCCCGAATACTCTCATCCAGAGCATCCAATGCCAAGTATCCATCTATCCATGCCACAGTCTTCTTCTTCAATTCCATACGGTCTGTTGTGGTCTCCAAGCACTTGTTCAAGCGAACCAGTACCTCTCTGAGGTTCTTGGGGAATTCTGCTGTCTGAGGGTTGACACCCATGATTGGCTGTCGAATATAAACGTTGCAAGTAGCTGGGCTGTTGGAGTACTCCTGATCGAGGACGACAAGAACATGCTGCAATATCCTGGGCTGAGCCGGGACCTTTGTGAAGGTTGAGAAGAGGTTGAAGAATTTCTCGGCAGTGTTGGCGTTGAAGAAAGTCTGCTTCTTTGAAATATCGAAGATGGCCATTGGAAGAGCACCATCCATGGCGGGGTTGGATTTCAGCTGTTGGGCCGACTGCTTGTCGATGACCTTGGCTTGCGTGTTGGATGGTTCAGGAAGATCGTCGTCATCCTCTTCATCATCACTGTCGATGAGTCGCATTTCATCTCCCTCCTCCTCGCGATCAGGTCGGAGCACATCCTGGCCAGGCTTAGCCTCTGCCCTTCGCTTGTCGACCTTCTCGAGCCACTCCATCTCACTTCTCGCATATTCGATCCATAGCTGCTCGTTGGTGGTGCAGAATCGGCAGCCTCTCATGAAGAATCCGCGCGCAGCAGCCATGTCGCCATTCTTGGCTGATCTGCGACCTGCCATAGCCCATAGCTCGGGGTCGGTGGGCATCATGCGCAAAGCATTGGTCATAGTCTTGCGCCAGCGCTTGGATGCCTTGACGCTTGAGATGTATGAAAGGTATTCTCGCCAAAGCGCACTGCTTCCTGGATGTCGGTTGACGCCTCGTTCGTAGATCGCAAGTGTGCGGCCCTGGCCAGCATGGGCCGAGTTCAAATGTCGAATCTTGAGACGCTTGCAACGTTTCGTACGGAGGGACTCGAGAGACTGCTCCCATTGTGCGTAGGAAGACCACTCCGAGGGCTTGTTTCCAGGAGACAGTACTCTGTGTTCGTAATCGTTTCGCTTCTGGACAATGGTGCGGATCTCATCCTGGAAGGGCAGCAAGATTAATTGATGAAGTTTTCGCAAAACTAGCAAAGACATACCTTTGAGAAAATCTCCTTATCCTCCCATTCTCTCAATTGCGGCACAGCGCGTTCGAGATAAAATCTCGCCTTTTCGGCGACGCCAGCCATGCTGTAATTTGTTGACCAAAAGGAGTGAGTATGGTCTAGAAAGGTATATTGGTTGGATGATGTCGTCTAAGCTCAACAGATGTGGAAGTTTTTTTGCGAACAAGGCTGACAAGTTGGCAACTTTTTTAGTGGGGTCTTGTTCAGCCTCGCCTGGGTCTTTGTGCTGTGGTTGGGTCGCGGGCGCAGGGTCGACAATGAGGCCGCTAAAACCGATGTTCACCAAAAATGCTGATCTCAAGCTCTGTAATTTTCCCCCCCTTCCTGGGTCCTGTCGAAAGCGCGCGCCGTTGTTTATGCCCCTCATCCCTACCCTGTCCTGCCTCTCATTCGCTTCGGGAAGGCGCGCGGGCCATTGTCAAAATCCGATTTCCGAAAACAACCTCCATGAACCCTGGTCTTTCTGCCCTTTAGTGGCTCCACTTTGAATTATAATCCAAGTATTACGTCGCGACGGAGGTAATGTTAAAGGTCCGAGGGCCGTTTCTGTTTGCCAAGAGGGCATCTCACCACTTTTGTCTCTGTTTATTATCGTCACTCGTTCTGAATCTTCAACTCTTTGCTTTGCGGATTGTCCGGATGGGACTCTAGAGTGATTGTTTTGTTCTTTCCTCCTGCAAAATGGCGTCCAAATACAAGGACAAAGACACCGGCGTCGTCCTAAGCTTCAATGGAAGCTTGGTCAGTTGGGCGCACACAACCGTCGCGTACAGTATGTTGCTTACCTGCTTGTCTGCCGTTGCAGAAATGCGTGATAATTTGGTCGAGTAGTTAATGCTTGTTGTTCCAGCTGCCTTCTTCAGCGCATTGGTTATCGGCCTCTACCTTCACTATCACAAGATCGTTCAGAACGAGTTCTACGGTTATCCGCAAGAATGGTTTCCCTCGGTGTCCGCAACAATCGGCGATCGATACCCAGAGCGATCATTCTTCATGATCTTTATCGCCATCACATCCGGTACACGACAATTGATTCAACTGTATAGCAACCTCCTCTTACTTACAAGGAATAGGTCCTCGATTCGCTCTTGTCGGCTTATGGTATCTTCTCACGCGCAAGCCTGGTCAGAAGCTGCCTACCTTCGTCGCTATCATGGGACTCGTGCGAACACTAACCTGCGGCGGATGGACATACATAACCTCTACAGATGACCACGATTGGCACGATATCCTAATGATTTCATATATTGTTGCGACGCTTCCGTGGACGACTGGCTGCATCGCACTGAGCCCCGCCAACCCCCAGGCCATTAAATACCGAAAGTACCTGGCTTCGGCTTTCTTCGGAACCCTTGTGCCATTGATTTACTTTTTTATTCAGCACAAGGTCCATCGTGTCGCTGGAGGTAAGATATCGCTTAACCGATTAAACGCCCGTGCTCATATAGCCGACTAACGAATCCCGTCAATCAGCTTACACCACCTACGCCTTCTTCGAGTGGTCATTGATTATCTTCGACGTAGCCTTCGACGCCGTAACTGCCCTCGATTTCAGTACCTTTGATATCGAAGTTAGGGACGTCAAGGGTGCGAGCAAGGGGTACGTTCATTGGCTTCCCAGATAGTCTTTGGCTCCCAGAACAGCCTTTTACCCAATAGACACGTTTTTTTAAGGCCATTGTCTAAGTCTTTTGCAGTGAGAATTTCTCGTCAGTGCCATCTGCTGTTTTGGAGAAGGAGTAAGTACTAGGTACACTAAAGAAAATCAGGCAGTTATTAACATGATCCAATAGGAAGGAAAAGGCAACTGGCGGCGTCTTTGCTGTTCGTTTCAGTTGGTCCGAGGCACTCGATATTGCCGCTGAAATCTACCATGGAGTAAGTCGACACTTAATTTGCGCACGATTGGAAGGGACTAATCACCAATTCGTCGCAGTACGTTTTCTGGACTATCTTGACCAGCCTGGGGCTTGTAGTATGGTGTGAGTTAGCTGACAACTGGAAAAGATCATGTGCCTGGTTCTAACACATCGATAGACTTCCCACTCTGGTACATGGGTATTTCTGGATACGAAGTCTCGGTTATGACCACTGTTTCGCCCTTTATTCTTGCCAGCCGCTCAGCACGATCTCTGGTGGTGAATAACCTGCGTGTTGTGCACCTTCTTTCTTTGGCAGGCATTACAGCGTACCTAGTGGAAGAACCTCGCCTGCGTCTTTTCACCGTTGGTTTCGGTGTCTTCATGTCATGTTTGGGTTGGGCTGGAACTCTTTTCGCAGAATCTGTCCACGAGGGCCGTCTCGAGTCCAAGATTCTCGGCTGGATGATTGGTCTCATCCTCTCGTCTACTGCCAAGTTCGCATGGTGGACCAATAACCCTATTTGGCCTATTATGCATGCTGCGAATGGTGGTTGGAACAACACTGGCCTTGTGCTCGGTATTTTCGCTGCTCTTCGCTTCACACGGAGAACACCTCTCACTGCTGGTCTCGTTACCAGCCCTGCCAAGACCAGTTCAAGCTTCTTTGCTTCGCTTGGCCTAGCGGGATTGTTCTTTGGCCTTCACTCACTGCTCTCCGACACCAGTACAATGATCCTCTGGGGCTGGGAAGGATATCCTATTCGTGGACCTTACTTCTCTACTCATGGCTGGCTCACTGTTCTTGCCATGTCTCTGGGTCTATTCAGTGGGGTATGGCAACCCAGGCTTGCGAGCAGTTGGGGTGCCTATATCGTTGGCACTGCTGGTGCTATGTTTTTGACCTTTTTCAGTCATTGGTCTGGTTACTATGGTGCCCTTACGCTTGCTACTTATTTGATGGCATACTCAGTTCCGATTCTCGTCCATGCAGCCAAGACGAATCCTGCAACAACTTTTGGTAGTGGATTCCTTATCTACAACTTTTTGGTTCTCTTCCACGTATGGGTTGTGGCCTATGCTTTTGTTCCGGGAGGCCAGCTCGTCCGCGAGCATACTGACTGGGTGATGTATACCATGATGACCTGTATTGGAGCTGGTGTATACGGCATCAATGTTTCCAGCCCGCAACGACAAACTCCAAAGCGATCTCTGCCAACTCAGCAAAGGAAGCTATTCGGAGTCTCAACCATCATAATAAACATTCTGTTCCTTGTTTCGGCTTTCCAGCGTTTTCCCGCCAACAACCACCAGCCTTATCACGGCGAGGATCGTATCCTCACTGCTGGTATCTGGACGATCCACTTCTCATTCGACAATGATATGTGGGCGTCAGAGTATCGCATGCGAGATCTTATCAAAGAATTGGAGATTGATGTGATTGGTCTTCTGGAGTCTGACAATCAACGTATCATCATGGGTAACCGTGATGCTACACAATTCCTTGCTGAGGATCTTGGTATGTACGTCGACTATGGTCCTGGCCCAAACAAGCACACCTGGGGCGCTGCTCTGCTATCCAAATTCCCCATCTTGAACTCGACACATCACCTTCTACCCAGTCCTGTTGGTGAGCTGGCCCCTGCTATCCATGCCACACTGGATGTCTATGGCCAGCTTGTGGATGTGTTTGTCTTCCACTCTGGGCAAGAAGAAGATCCCGAAGATCGACGTCTACAGTCTCTATATCTCGCCGAGCTGATGGGCTCAACCCCTCGCCCAGCATTCTTACTTAGTTACCTGGTAACAAAGCCAAAGGAGGGCAACTACAACACCTACGTAAGCGAAACGTCGGGAATGAAAGACGTAGACCCCTCAGACTGGGACCGATGGTGCGAGTATATCCTGTTCAAGCGTCTCAAGCGTGTAGGATATGCCCGTGTCAGTCGCAGCTCGATCACAGATACTGAGCTTCAAGTTGCCAAGTTCAAGATCCCTGAGTCTAAGGAGGAGATTGCAAAGCTGGAAGCCCAGTCGGACAAGGAGCGCAACCGTCGTGTTCAGGAAAAGGACGTGCCTGAAGGGTGGAGGTTCCCTGCCATGTTCCGGGGTGACGGTGTACGACAGCACCGATACCATGTCTTTAATGAGCCAAGGTATTATAATTAAGAAGTCTGCGCATTGTGGTTCGAGGACGTCAGCAGTACGACACTGGTTTGTCGTCAATGCTGTGTATCAATGGGAGACTTTGTTCTGTGGGGGAGTTAATGGGCTGGGGTATTTTGGGTAATGAATAATGTACGGTGGCAAAGTCTATGAGCTTAATTTTAGTGCGTGCAATATATATCCCTGTTACGTTGATTGCGTTGTTGGTTCTGTGGTACAATGTTGTTGTCGAATAATAAGCTAATAGATATTGATTACAGGGTAGGAAATATGCGACTGAGGACTAATCGAATCGTCTGAGTGCGCATGAACTCGCAGCCTGCATGTCGTTATCTGTTGTATAATATGTGGCATTGTAGATTTGTCTCAATTGCATGGATGATTCATGTATGGCGTTTGTGTGTGGCTTTTGGGTTCAATATTGTTCTTGTGTTTGTTTCTCAGCCATACCTAAAAACGAGTGTGTGGGGAACCATCGAGACACAAAACGGTTACAGTCGATAACAGTGTTGCAATTAGCATCACATGAATTCCAGCCAGGTTTGACCCTCGCTAGAAGATGGTCAGCGGCTGACCAACAAACTAGAAAGAAATAATTACCACATCGTATCCATTTTTGCCAATGTTGTCGCGAAAGAACCTGTCGTTAAACTTGGACTTGGTCTATATGCAGTAGTTTTCCGTCCCCACTCCGAGTGTTGATATTGCCGTCCCCACTCACGGACTCCGAGTACCCACAACGCCGCGGTCATCATCGGGCTTTGATGTAGCCGAGCAGGGAGGACAAGTTTGTCGTGCCCTTGCTGGCTTCGTATTTGATTGCCAAGAGAAAACAAGCCGTTTCTGGTTCCGTAGTGCGGGAAAAGTACCGCTGGTCAAGCCATGTCAAAGATCGGCACAGGTTCGGATCATAGTAGTACTGAGTTGGAGAACAAAGACGGGGACAATGGTTGACGATTTCTATATTGTTCATGAGAGAAATGACGGCATGCAGACGTTGACCTGGCTTGGTATGGTATGGAGGATCGATTGACGTCTCACCACACTTCAATTAGTAAAGTCAGATATTGAGCAGGTGACCTCTGTGTACCTATGTAATGTATCATCGAGGCTGGACTAACGACAATGTTTTCATTTCCAGTATTGTTTTCGTACCTAAGCTAACGTGGTGCTGGGGTTATTTTGGAGATGGCTTTGATTTATGTATACCTAGGGAAAGGGAACCTCTATCATTGCAACAACAAAGATAACTCAGACATTAGATAACTTGACCATTGGAATTATCCAGTTACTTTCTATAATAGTTAGTTAAGCTTGACTAGGTACCTATCTAGATAGCATTTAGATAAATCATAATAAAATTCCCCCAATTCCAGAAACCCCACACAACAATCTGGCGCTTCTACTAACTTCCCCCGCAATCTCGCGGGCGCTTCTCAATTTCTCCGCGATCTATCCAATGCCGTCCCGCTATTTGCAATCCGAACTTAGCCGCAGACAAGACTTTGGATGTTTACACCCCCTCCACCTTCCACTTCAAACGAGCTTGTGAATACTGACAAGCTTTGTGTGCCGCCGCCAACCGATTAAGAGCGTTGGCCAGGTCATGGAGTCTACGAAAGAATGAGACAGGATGGGGCATGAGGAGCTAGACGAGAAATAAGAGAGAGGGTGGTCATGGGGCTGCTTGCAGCTTACAAGCTTGCTTTGTCTTGTTGATAAGGGCTATATCCAATACTATTTAACTCCCCGGACCTTCCGCCTCTGTCTGGTCTATTGTCTAACATACCCTTCTATCTTTTCATTCCCAAGACTCTGCTTGTGTATGAATAAGACAGGCAACATGACAGTCGATCTAACACATCTGTGGGTATACCTGGGGTTGTTGGTAGGAGGAGGTCTACTCTATGTAAGTGAAATCTCTCACACTTTGTACCAAACCTGGAGACTAACACGTTTCTTCAGGGCTTCAGTATTGTCGTCTATCGAGTCTTCTTCCACCCTCTAGCCAGGTACCCGGGTCCTTTCATCGCAAAGATCACAGACGGCTACCAGCTCTACCACGCCTGGAAAGGCGACAGACAGGTCGAGTTCTGGCGCATGCACCAAAAATACGGCCCTGTCGTCCGATTCGGCCCCAACTCGATCTGCTTCAACTCCAACAAGGCTCTCAAGGAGATCTACGGCTTCCGATCAAACGTCCGCAAGGCCGAGTTCTACAATGCCTTTGTTCATCCCACTGCCAACACCCACAACACTCGCGACAAGGAGGTCCACGCCCGCAAGCGCCGTGTAATGTCTCAGGCTTTCTCCGAGAGTGCCATGAAGGAGATGCAGCGGTACATCCTCGGCAATGTTCGCACTTTCTGCGAGCAGATTGGTATGATGGAGGGCTCCGGCGAGGACACCAAGGGCTGGACTAAGCCCCGCAAGATGAGCGACTGGTGCAACTACCTTGCTATGGATATTCTTGGTGATTTGTGCTTCGGTAAGGCCTTTCACATGCTGGAGAGTCCAACCAACCGTTTCGCCCTGGAGCTCGTCGAAGCCGCCACTACGCGCCACCTTCTTGTAAGTCCATCATATAGAAACATATGAGATCTGAAGCTGATTGGCCTTAGTGTGGAACTATGCCCATTGTCAACAAGCTGAACCTGGACAAGATCCTCTTCCCCGGACTCGCTGCTGGCCGTGCTCGTTACATGGGTTACAGCAAGGGTCAACTTACTGAGCGCACCAAGCTTGGTGAAGAGAATGACCGTCGCGACTTCTTCTACTACCTCCTCAAGGCTCGCGATCCCGAAACTGGTCAGGGTTTCAGCACTCCTGAGCTTTGGTCTGAGTCTAACCTTCTGTAAGTAATATGCGCCAGCGATCAAAAGGCACGACTAATCTCTGGATAGCATCATCGCCGGTTCCGACACTACTTCCACTGCCATGGCTGCCACCCTATTCTACCTCGTCCGTTGCCCTCGCGCTCTCAAGAAAGTCACCGAAGAAATCCGAAGCAAGTTCAACGACGCCGAGGAAATTTGCCAGGGCGCTACTCTTGCATCTTGCACCTACCTCCGCGCCTGCATTGATGAAGCTATGCGACTGTCCCCATCGGTTGGTGGTATCCTACCCCGTGAGGTTCTCCCTGGAGGAATGACCATCGAGGGCCGTGCCATTCCCGAGGGCACTGTCGTCGGCGTTTCTCACTATACCATCCACCACAACGAGTCCTACTACCCCTCTCCATACGAGTACGTGCCTGAGCGATGGCTCGTGGGTGCCCTCAACCCCCTCACTGGTCAAAACACAACTGAGGAGGAGGTTGCGCTGGCTGCTAGCGCATACTGTCCCTTCAGCGTTGGACCTCGTGGCTGTATCGGCAAGGGTCTTGCCTATGTTGAGATGACCAACACTCTCGCTCGTACAATGTATATCTATGATATGCGCAAGGCTATTGGTATCGTTGATCCTGCTGAGGGCAACCCCAAAAATGAATGGGGTCGACATCGACCTGGTGAGATGCAACTGGTTGATATATTTACCAGTGCTAAGAACGGACCAATGATTGAGTTTCGAAAAGTTGATCACATCTCATCATAATTGAGGGGAGAAAAAGGAAGGAGAACATGAAATGTGCTGTACGACTTGTACTTCTGAGCATAGGAAAGCTGTTGTTTAACGACTCTACACAAGGGACAAACAAATAGTATCACGGAATGACCAGTTATATAAGAGATAAGATAAGAATGAATTAAACAATTTTGAAAACAAATTCCATTGTTGCTTGATGAAGATAACAATAAACGCTGCGTGCTTTGGGTTACTCGTTGTATTGTCTTAGTAGATTTTAATGGGAATTGATTAGCTGAACAATAGGCTGAGGTTCAGGTACAGGCACTTTAGCGTACATGGAGCCCCACTGTAATGTTTAGGTACCTAGCCACCTAGAGTTTAGTTACCGCGTTCACAAAAACCCAACGGCCCCAGCGAGGCTGGGAAAGGCTGTAAAGTCCATCAACTGTCTAGGCTTTGTTAGTTTTACACTCTCTTCAACCACATTCTACTTCTGTTCACTCCTTGACAAGAACTCTTCTAAATACAACGAACAAATCCCCGCCATTGGTGCTCAATCATCCTCAACGTCATGAGGTAGCTTCTCATACGGCGACTTTGGCTGATAGTGTCAAAGTTTCTACCCCAAAATAACCACGACAACGCATTCAATCATCCATCAAGATGACGGCCTGTAAATTCTTTCAGCAGGGAAACTGCAAGTTTGGCAGTATGGCTTCCTCATGGGTCTTCATCTCCGTATTGACCATGCTAATTGATCTATAGATAGGTGTCGTAACGAGCACATCAACCCAAACGATCAAAACCGCTTTGGAGCTCTAGGAGGAGGCAACAACCAGAGCGCAGCTGGTACGAAGGACGTGCAAACTTGACAAGAACGAAAAGAATTGACAGCCTGACAGAAAAATATAATATCAATGCCGATACAATCGAAAAAGATTTGACGACAGAGGTACCGCAATGGATCCTTTCAGCCTATGCGCCAGGGAGAGACGCTCCTGGACAGCTTTTTGGCGGGTTCCCACGCGAACAGAGTTTTGAGGAGCTGCGGCTGCACTTTATGATGGGCAAAGCTTCAGGAAACGAGCAGCAAGCTGTGAGCACCTAGTTAATCGCTCTCTTTATATGGAATACCCCAAAGCTAATATGCGATGCGACTGTAGTTGAACGACGCGCAAGAGCTGTACGCGAACGCGCAGCAACAAATACAAACCGCCCTTCGCGATGTCAAAGGAGCTGTCGAGTTTATGGTCAGCGCCGAGAACAACCACCCAAATCGACACGATATTTGCAGAGAGGGAACACAGGGAGCTCCTTTTGGGGAATTTCTTGTCGGAAAACGACCGAAATCTATCATTGCCGACACGGGAGCGCAGTCAAATCCATTCGGAGCGAACAACAATAACAACAACGCATCTCCTTTTGGCGGCGGCGCATCGACCGGCGCAAGTGCTTTCGGACAACCCTCTGCTCTGGGTGCGAAACCAAGCGCTTTTGGCGCTCCAGCATTTGGTCAACCGTCACAGCCAGCTCAGGGAAGCTCTGCTTTTGGTCAGCCTGCGCAGCCATCGGCGTTTGGACAGCCCTCACAATTGGGACAGTCTGGATCAGCGTTCGGACAACCCGCTCAACCATCAGCTTTCGGTCAACCCTCAGCACTAGGTGCGAAGCCTAGCGCGTTTGGTACACCAGCGTTCGGACAGCCTTCTCAGCCCAATGCGCAAGGTAGTGTTTTCGGTCAACCGTCACAACCAAATGCACAAGGCAGCGTTTTCGGTCAACCATCGCAGCCGAACGCACAAGGCAGTGCGTTTGGCCAACCGTCACAGCTTAATGCGGGAGGCAGTGCTTTTGGACAAGCCAGCCAGCTTGGTGCAAAGCCAAACCCCTTTGGAGCTCCAAGTGGAACAAACAATAATTCTAGTCCCTTTGGAAACGCTGCCAACAACAATGCCCCTGCAGCAAATCCTTTTGGTGCCCCTAGTCCTGCTACAGCGAACAATCAGAATGCCAACCCCTTTGGAGCGAACAACAATAACCAGAATAATGCTGGAGCGAGTCCGTTCGGGAAGCCTTCTCAACCTGCGCAAGGAACGTCGCCCTTTGGCCAGCCATTAAATGCTGCCACACCAGCAGCATCTAATCCGTTCGGTGCCTCTAATGCTACGCCGAATCAAAACGCGAACAATCCCTTTGGCCAACCCTCGCAACCCCAGGCCAATGGTTTTTCATCACAGAACAACCAACCGCAAGCTAACAATCCATTCGGCAAGCCTTCCCAGCCAGCAGCAAACCCGTTCGGCCAGCCCTCAAACCCTACGACACCGTCCTCGAATCCATTCGCGTCGCAACCGCTGCCAGCAGGCGCTCCCTCAGGGGCTCCCTCAGGGAACCCATATCCAACCAACAGCACCCGACAACACCCGCCAGTCGATAGTTATAGCTCCAAGGGTATGGATGGGCGACTCGCCATGTTCAAGGGCAAATCTGTCGTGTACAAGGATGGTAAGCCCGGAATTCAGGAATTTGATGGATCATGGCGGCGGGTCTGGTTTCCCGATGGACCGCCAGGGTACTCAGCGGACACAGAGTTGCCTTCGGAGAAGTATGATGACAAGTCTAAAGCTCAATGGATGGCTTTCGCGCAGACAGGTACGTTCCAGGACGGCCTGATGCCCGAGTTACCGCCGTCGAGAGAATGTACGTTGTGGGACTTCTAGATTACTACAGCAAGAGAATGAGGAGTCACCTCACTGAGCGTGTTATATATGATGAGAGAGATGAGAAGAGTCGGAGCGAGGAACGGCGTTGGATTATTCAAGAAGTTTGGGGCTCTGAGCATCTATTGGCGTTGTGTATGAACAGGAAGGGTTGTTGTATAGGATTAGATCAAACCGTATTTCAACAAAAACATCCAACCAAAGCCAATTTTAGGGCACTTGCTTTTTGCTTTTGGTGATGTATATGTCTGTTATGGATGTGATTGATTTGCGGCACTAACTACCAGGGCATCTCCTTCTGTCTTTGCGTCCTAAGCCACGTATGGATTAGTGCTTGAGCTTATGATACGCTGATTGGTCAGTCATTCGACTTTGTACCTTCTCCAAGTCAACCTCATCCATCAGCTTGCAGGCAGTGAGAATCCACTTTCTGATGAATCATCCGGCGATGCCAAACGCTTGAGCCACGATACGGATTCTTGTCGTGTTAATAAGCAAATAGTTTATAAGAACAGCTCCTCCTTGACTCAAAACTCACAAGTCAAAGACATCAATTTTCTGATTGTTCTCTCAATAAAGATGGCATCTTTACCACCCCTCGCACCCTTCCCCAAATCATCATGGCGACAACACCTCTCTTCTAGCGAGTGGAATTCACTTCTTCAAGCCTGGACGTCAATCTGCCGTGCCCTGGTCGCACTCCCCGAAAAGGACCTCAAGACATCATTGTCTCGTGATGACTCTACCCCAACGTTTCTCTCCTCTTTTGCAGAAGAAACGGCCGAGTCAGGCTTCACAGTCCTAGAATCTTACTCAACGACACTACCTAAAGCTGTCTTCCAACTCACTTCACGAGTTTATTCTGTGTCTCCGCCTACGCAGCTCTTCGACTATGAATTCTTGGCAAATATTGCAAGAATATTCCCCCAGAAAGCTACGGCACCTCTTATTACACAACTATTTCAGCAGCGTACTGCTGTGACAGAGGCGAGCCTTACTGGGTTAAAGAAACAACTTATCCCCCAGCTGGAGGCTGGTATCAAGGGAGATTTGAAGATAGTTGAGGCTCACTTGATACGACTAAACTACCTTTTGCATGCTTCACCAGATGCCTGCACCTTATTTCTTGCGGGATCCGATTTCCTCGACGCCCTTATTGTGTGCTTTCGAGTCATGAACCCACCTCTACGGAAGGTGATATTGACAACCACCTATCTATGTCTTATCGGGCTTATAGATGTTGAGCCAGCCAAGTGGTCTATGCTGAGCGATCAACTCTATGCTCTCAAGGAAGCGGCTGATGCTCACAAGGCCGGGCCTCTCAATGCCAACGACTCTCTTGTTCCTGAACTCATCACCAACACTCCACTACTAAAGATTCTACTGAGAAGGGCGGAAGATTCTGGAGCAGCAACAGATAACTTCAAGAAACGACTCACAGCACTCGAGGCCTACAGAAAGGGTGCAATGATTCGTCCCAAACGACTGGTGCGACGAAAAGTCGACAAAGGAAAAGGAAAGGAGACACAGCAAGAAGCTGATGCTGACATGCACGTTCACCGGATGAGTCAGATCACGCAGGTGCAGGATCTATTTCCTGACCTTGGATCTGGCTTTGTATCCAAATGTCTTGATGAATACGGGGAGAATGTGGAACATGTCGTTGCGAATCTGCTAAGTGAGACCTTACCGCCTCACTTGTCCAACGCGGACCGCAGCGAACCCTTGTATGATGCATCTTGCCGTTTTGATTCCCAGCTAACCATGACTAGGTCTTCGCATCCCCAAAATAGACACACAGATCTTGCACCACGACCTACTCCACCCAAAGTTCCTACACGGCATAATGTGTTTGACGACGATGATTTCGACCGGCTCGCAATGGATGTATCCAAGATCTCCTTTGGAAAGAAACCCAGCAAAAGCGCCGACGAAATGCTCAAAGACAAAGAAAACGCACCGAACAAATCGGCCATCCTCTCTGCCCTGGCAGCATTCGATTCTGATGATGACGAACGTGACGATACTTACGATGCTGATGATGTGGGAGGCACCGTTGATGCATCCAACCAGGAAGCTGATGCGGCGAGCGACGGTAACGAAGAAGCACTATTCCGCGCCTACCAGATGGACTCTAAGCTATTCGATCGAGATGCCGCGACAAGACGTGGCAGTCCACGATCCAAACTCAGACAAGATACTGGCATGACCGACGAAGCGATCGAGGGATGGGCTCTCATACTTGTGAGAAACCCCCAGCAGAAGCGGCGACTGGAAGCAAAGTATGCATTTAGTGGACAACAGGCGCAAATAGATCGCACTTCTTGGCGAGCATCACCAGCTGGATCAGGGGAAGAAGGAAGTGATCCTGATGGTGGCCCATCCAGGGGTGGTAGGGGTGGTGGCCGCGGCCGAGGTCGAGGGCGTGGTCGCGGTAGAGGAGGCAATATCGCAGGGCCTACTGGTGAGAAGGAAACGGAATCGGCCAGGAAGAATAAAGAGGCAAATAAGGGGTCTCGGGCAAATCACAACCGCCGTGATGCTCGAGCTAAGAAGATGGCGCGAGGGGGCTTCGCGGGATAGTCTCAGCCATCCGCTCTCAGCCTCTTCCACCTTTCTGGCCCCGTGTCTACGGCAAAACTGGATGTTCTCTTTCGAGTTCGAGTAGAGCTCCCAGCCTTTGGCCCCCACAAATCCTCGAGATCCAATTCTGTGGCATAGGGGCTCCTCATGTCAGCGATCATAGGAGTGCCGGGATAACCACTCGGCCCTGCTGGCGAGACGATGTCGTTGAAAGAAGCACCTGCCTCTTCTATTCCCGGATAGCGATGATAATCCCTTGGTGTAGCTAGCTCTGAAACTGCCTCGATCGAGGTGAGATCCTGGTCGCCGTCACCTATGCCCATTATCATACTTTGAAGCGACATTCGTGAACTTCTTCTACTGCTATTGAGGTATGCTCGTAGATCAAAGCATTGACGGCACGATGGATGTAAAGGAAAACAATTTGCTTCATCCCGATGCTGCGGAAGCCTAGGACGTGACTCCTGCCCGCATTTTTCCTGAATGTCGTCGAAGATGTCTGCGATGGGAGTGAAGTAGGTGACACGCTGTCCAGGTCCCCAATAGTTATTGCGACCCCATATTTGTCCGATGAGGCTGTGAGTATTGGCGTCCACGACACCTGCGCCACTATCGCCGTTGACACCAATGCCGCCGCGAATCCAGGCATCCTCATCATCCTGCGGCCACGGCTCCTCGATAAACCATTCTCTAGTAGCTTTAAGGGTTTGATTCTCATCCCCCGAAACATACGCAGGGACCTCGCAGATTTGCCCTCGTTGGTATCCAGATGTTCGACCACTGGACAGAACGTCAGCGCCTGGCGTGATAGCAGTTGTGGTAGTCACGATAGGGTCTTGGGTCGGTGGAAGAGTCTCCGAAGGGAACCGCCGGAGAATGTTTGCCTGTGAAGTGCGAGAACCTATAAGAGCCCAGTCTGTTACAACAAGGGGCTTGTCCATATCACAATCGCCCCAATAGGGATCGTGTGAGATTCTTGTTGTCTTGAGGTTGAGTCCTGATGTCACCTCAAGTCTGCCGAGCCTGAAACTTGTCTCTTGCGCCATGGCATCGTGCCCCTCCTCCACACACCGCTTGCGATCTTGAGAGGAAGGATGCTCGACCTGCACTTCTTGCGCAAGTTGTTGGTATGCCTCCAAGAAAGGATGGAAGTTACCCAGCCAGTAACTCCCACCACCAACAGTTATACAAGGACCGAGTGTAGCCGTACTATCGTCAAATGCGCCGTTCCCTGTAACGCCGATACTATCGCCCATACAAGGATCACGGAAGAAATAAGGGTTCCGGGCAGAACAGATATCGTCTTTGTGGTCTTTGCTTAGGCCGCGAGCCCAGGTCACGGTTCTGTTTATTTCTCCTTGGGCAAACACGAAAGTGACAAGTGTTGAAAAGTTAGCTGGAATCAGGTCTTGGACGTGGCTCACGATTAGAACCTTGCGAGCCCGAGAGATTTTATTTGGAGCCATGATACAAATTCTTTTCATCTGTGGCGATTTACCTCGAGTGACAGTCACAACGTGGCGGGGTCCGACCCAAAGAGGTAGGTACTGTGACAAGAAAGGGAGTATGGCATGTTCGAAGACTAGCGGGAAACTCGTTGTCTCTATACGCCGTGATGCTCGTCCCCGAACAAGGTCTGTAGGGCTCTCTGCACTTCGTGGCGTACCTTTGTACCGTCAACTTGCCGCCGTTCACACGAGCTGATGACTTGAAGAGTGTGCGACGTAATAACATGCCAGAGAGAAGATATTTAAGACACTCACCTGCACTTTTTCTGGCTCGCTTCTCAACAACACTGCGGAGTCGATCCAGGCAGTGACGTTTTGATTGAGACAAGCCTAAAGCCATTTCTGCCTCAGGATCGCAACTCTTTCGTTTCCGCGACGTAATAGTTCCAATAGGTGTTTTGCTTGAAGGCGACCTGTCGTCTTTCTTCGTGTTGTCGGCAGCTTTCATTGGAAGTTCCCACTCTTTTGCATCATCTTTCCCATCCTCGGGATGAGCCATAGAAATATGGGACTGAAGTATCCGAATGCTTTGGAATGATGTTTCTGTACAGCCAGGGGATGGGCAAATGACGAGATGCTGGACTTTGACGTGGTGGATGAGACCGTCCCTGGTAGAGAAACTAGGTTGATCGCAGCCAGCCCAGTTGCATATATGGGTGTGAGAAGATTTAACATGAGATTTGAGTTCTTTATCAGAAGAAAAAGCCAGCTGGCACTGAGGACCCAGACAAACAAAAGAAGGCGTCGGATTATCAATGCTTTTAGTTCGCCCGCTGCGACTCCAAGGACTGGGGCCTCTGGAACGACCTCGACCGTTCCGGACGGTCAATGTATCGCCAGTATCAGTTGAAGAAGAAGAAAACATGGAACCTGTAGAAGAGAAAGTGTCTGCACTTATACTAGATATGGTACTCATTTCTCGATTGTCAGGCCCCTCGGCGTAGTTGAGATAGGAGTCCAGGTCTAATTTAAGAGGGGATGCAGAGCGATAGTAGTCGCCTGTGAATTCAGACTGCATTAACTGCATTGGGTGAGTTTCAAAGCCAAAAGACAGGACATCAAACGAAGCCGTGGTCTTTGGTGTCGGCATCGGCATCGGCATCGGCGAGAATGCTGTAACCGGAGGCATGGATACTGCTGGAAGAGTTCCGTGCCGGACTGTGGGGCCGAGATCGTTGGACTGGACATGAACGGCCCCGCGGCGGTCTTTCCGTTTGAAATGATCCATTATTGACTAAAAGTGCACGAGAGTGAGATTTGCTAGGTGGCTTCGTCAAGGCAACAATTGAGGGGGCAGACATGAAGAGGAGATAGAGGGGGGTTATTTAAAAAGAAAATGGGATTGGGGCCGGGTCTTTCTTCTTTGGTCACAAGTCAGAAGGCGGCTGCCTTGCAGATGAGATACTGGCGGCCTCTGCAGGTGTAGGCGAACCATTACCCCGGGAAGGAACCTCCCTTCCATCCTTCGTCTTACAGCCCGCAGGGGTATCAAATGTTAGCGCATTACAAGTTCTGGCCAGAGGACTCTTGATTGGCTAATATATATACCTATATATCAGGCTATTTTTCTATACTAAAGGAGGTATTGATCTTCAACTTCTGAGCAGTTTAACGTCTTCATCTGAGCTAGGCTGCAGGCTATATATATAGAGGGTAGGTGGCAATGTGGCAAAATGAAGTCTCGCGCTAACATTTGATACCCCTGCGGGCTGTACAAGTTGCTACTGCCAAGGTGGGGGGAGGATTGCATGTGCAGGCATGGCAGTAGCGGCATGGCACCTTCCGCGAATCAGCCTTGTCACCACCATTTATTTATAGGTACAGATAATCATAAAAAAAGCCATCCGGCTTGCAGTGATTAGTAACTGTAACAGATAATCAACAAACTCTTCAGAGATTGGGTTGCAATTACTTCCAAGATTCAAGTACGTATTCTTACATCCAGTACTCTTCAGCTCAACCAGCATTGATTGACAATGAGAATCGTTAAAAAAATCAGTAGGCATGTTTATTGAAGTGCACGACTTCAGCATAAATGGGTTTGCTCATTCCAATGAGGTCTTACAATCATTATCCTATTAAACAAGTATATCTATATATCTGCAACCCTTACAGTTCCCTTGGTGCCTTCTCAACTCCTTGTTCCATGCATATCCGCTTAAACTCCTTTACAAACCCTGATGCAATCCTTCTACTACATCACTGAGCATTCTTAGCCCGTAAAACTTGGCAACCCTCTTCATAACTCCCAGTTTCTTGCTCACGTCCTGGCGTGATACTACCTCCTTCCACTCTCCACTGCAAGTACAGTGTTCCATAAAGTCGTTCATTCTCAAAGCGCCGCAACGCACGCACTTGAGGTCCTGGGTTGTCCATTCAACGACCCAACTCTCTACTATGCCCAGCAATCGTTCTTCGATAGCGACACGGTCGAACTCAGTCCCGCAGAAGCCACAACACCATGCGGCACCCTCACCAAACAGATCCTCATCTCTGCACAGATCCAGGTCTCGCATCATAGTACAGCTGTCACAAGATACCTGGGAAAGTCGCAGACTCTCTGATGGATTGGCAAATGTGCCCTCCTTCGAGAACTCGCGGATTTCGAACAGAGCCAAAAGTTCCTTTCGAAGGAGACGAGCCTCCAAAGTGATGTTCTTATCAAGGGAGAGTACTTGCATGAGTGATTTGACAAGCTCGAGGATAGGGTTACTTAGGTTGAGATGAGAGCCGGGAAGGCTAGGGAATGTGTAGTCGCCAGCCAGCTCAGGGTGAAGTTGCTCGCGTTTCTGCCTGTTGAGAAGACCGATGATATCCTTCTTCAGAGGCTTCTCGAATGCCTTGCCCAGGATGATTTGACCTTCATGTTCTTCCAAGCCCCTACTTGGCAACTGCGTCGGACGAGGTGTGGCATCAGGATCGCCATGGTGAGGTCTCTTGAGCTGGTGCATAAGTTGAATAAACTCAATGACCCAGTCTTGGAAGGTTGACTGGAGTTGGGCTGGCAAGAAAGTGGCCATCTGCCAGTGCATAATTGTCTCAAGGGTCTGCTCCTCAGCCTCCACAACCTCTTGACAAGCTTTTCCTCCATAATTGAACTCGTCGTACCAAACAAGATAGTCCCAGTATTCTTTAATCTCCAAATCGATGAAGTGGAAAAGCGGCTTGCTCTTGATGGACTTGATGATATACTGGCTGTACGCATATGCATTGCCAACTTCGGCCTTGGTAGTTTGAAGAATGAGGCGATTGGCGTTCGCAAAAACGACCTGAGACCCCACTCGGCGGAAATCAGCCATGAGCTGCTGGAAGGCTTTGCGAGACATCATCTGCACATAGTAGTGCAGGGCTCGGTCATACATGAAGGAGTCGGGATTCTCAACCCAACGAACAAGATGCTGCACCAAAACATCAGCCATGGTACTTCCGCGGCAAGCTTCAGTCCACCAAGCCTTGACCATCTCACGAAGCACAAGCACGCCAGCATTGGCGAAAGCATTCTCGGAAGCAAGCGTCTCAGAATCATCAGCAGCAGGGTTGAATGAGACTGAGTCAGCGCCTTCCAGCTCGTTGATGAGGGATGAGGTCAAAATTGTATTGATAGCCAGGTTTCGGACATCAAGATCGATACAGACTGATGAGAAAGTCCCGGGGTTGTTGATGTTTGGCATCTTGACGGTATCGAGAGGACCGAGAAGATCGTCCTTTTCATAACCAGCATGATCTGGACGAGCGCCTGGGGACCACCAAAGCACGACACCATTAGCCTGAAGGCGACGTGCGTAAGCAATGTCGATCAGGAAACGAGGATCGTCACGTTCTAGGTTGCATAGAGGAACATCACCATAACGAGCCAAGGCTGTGAGGTGCAGAATCCACGATCCAAGACCAAGGTAATGTCCGACGAGGCGTTTGGCGATAACAGACTGCCAGCCTAGGGGCGGCAACGAGCTGTCTGCGATATCATATTTGAGAGGGAGAACTGGGAATTCGCCCAAGATTGGGATGTCGTGAATAAGAAGCTGTCGCTGAGAGGATTGGATGACCATCATTTGTGGTCTCGGCTCGTCCTTACGCATCTTCTTTACGACATCACTAATTTCGAGATGAGCTTTACGTCGAGTAGTCACTTGCGTGATCTTGATGTGCAGCTTTTCTTGATAAGTGAAGCAGTCCTGCCAGTTCGTACCAGCTGCTTCGGCATGTCGTCGAGCGAGCATCTCAGAGTACATTCTAGTAATGTTGGGGAGATCCTGTCCAGTGTCTTTATTCCTCTGTAGGATGACAACGTGGGCTTGGTCGTTGGTAGTAGAAAAGATACCAAAGATTTGACGTTCGCCTGCTGTGATGTGCGAGATATAGATATAAGCCAATGGGGAGGTGTCGAGATAAGTTCGTGATTTGGCTGGCCGCTTTAGACCTGCTAGGTCGAAACCTTGCTCGAGACCCTTTCCGAGAACAGCATGCTGCGATGCGTCAATGGTACATTGGTTTCCAAGACGCAAAACGGCACGAATGTTTAGTGGAACTTGCTTCTCGTAAACTCCTTCTACACTAGGGTGGTTGAAAAGCAGGGAGAACTTCTCACTTTCGTTGAAGTAAATATCCTCAGATACAGTCAACTTGAAGAGATGACTGGAAGGGTGGCCATTGGGCAAAGTGTAGTTGACTTGCTCGACTTCGCAGCCATCGACCTCAACATCAGGCAGATCCTTACTCTTAAGGTTGAGGAATACTTGGCGAGGAACGTTGACCTTAAGTGTGTGAATCTTGGCATCGATTAAGACATATGCCATGACAATGCCAGGGGTTTCAGTTGTTTTGAGATGCAAGACCTGCCAGTTGCTCATGTAGGTAGTGTGCGCCTGTTTCATGAACGTCTGTTGGAGGTTGTTCACTGCTCCACCTCTTCTGTCACCGAATAACTGTCGTCGACGAATTCTGGCCTGTTTTTGGATTTTCCACTTCTGTTTCTGATACATCAAGAACTCTTCGTAGTTCTCCGAAGCACTTGGCATAACTTGGGGAAGTGCAGACATAGGATCAGGGTTCTCCACAGGCTCTGGAGACTTCCGTTTTTGAACAGTAGCGGTCTGAGAGGATGCTATGATCGCCCCAACTTGTTTGGGCTTTAAAAGCTTACTGCCAAAATCCTCTACATCTTCCATTCCAGAGCCGTTGATGTTAGTGATGTCCCCGAGTGGGCTCTTCTTGAAAATATCAGTGAGCTTCTTCTGTTTGAGCTTGTCATCCTTGATGTTGATTCTCCTCTGAAGCCAGTCGGGATGCGGCACTCGAGGGACAGGGTTGCGGACTTTCTGGAGGGCTGCGGGAATGGTGATCAGTTTCTGAATAACAGAGCCTAATCGCTCTAGGTAATAGTCCCAGTCGAGGAGTGCACGAGGATCAGTATCAGTAGGCTCCTCCTTCAACCATTTCTTCAGATACGTTCGCTTGACTGACTCCTCCGCGGAGAAGATGGCAACGGGGATAGCTCGTTCTGTGACAGGTGCGTTCTTGGGCCGAGCGCAGATAATGAATTTACAGTTTAATCCCTTGTCTTTGACCATCTGTTCGCCAAGGAAGTCTGCAAGACGCTTGGCGGTGGTGATGCTGGTGGATTTTTGGTTGCCGTACTCCTCCAGGGTCTTGGACATGCTTCGGTTCTCGGAAATAAGCTCCATCAGCTCTTCGTCTGCCAGTGTTGTACCCTTGCTGTGCAGCACATCCAACCAGCGGTTGGCGACCTTTGCAACAGCTCCATAACAGTCAGCCAGTGTTTCTCCTTCGAGGAAAAACTTGAAAATCTGCTGCTGGAAGATCTTGATGAGCTTCAGTTCACCACGACGCTTCACCTCGAACCCCTTCAGCTCAGCCAGACTACCATCGTCGTTGAAAACAGCGTATCGCTTCTTCAAATTCTTGTCCTCCTCCTTTGACGTTGGTAGAACCATGGCCTTGTAGGGGCCGTCGACTTCGAAGAAAATAGAGTTGTCGCTGTGTGTCTCATACTTGAGAGTCTTCTGGTCAACAAGCGTCTGATATTGATGATTCGTAAACTTGGCGTGAACAAGATGGTTAAGCATGACACAGGGGTATGAAATGTTGAGCTTCTTCCCGCCCTTGAGCTTGAACGAGAAATTCTCGGGAAAGGTTGCTGGAAGCATACACCAAATACCATCAGTATCTAGTTCCAGAGGTCGTCCAAGCCGTTCAACAAGTTGTCGAGCCATTTGAATGATGTGGGCACCTGTCAGACAAGTAACGCCAGCCATATCGAGTGAGTACCAACGAGATCCCTTTCTCATGACGTATCCATAGAAAGAGTTCAGAATAACCTTGTGGGCCAGTTGTAGTGAATCGTACAGAATAATCATCTTCTTTGCGGCATCAACCTCGCTTTGAGGTGCACCAGAGGACTGCAAAGTCGATGTCTTTCCCTTCCACACCTTTGCCTTACCCTTGTAGTCGTATCGACGATCACGGAAGTCTCGTACAGTGTTGATATAGAAGGGGTTCTCTCGTTGACAAATGATTGCTTCTCGGACAATGGTTGTTGAGTCGTGGATCTTATGGTAGACCTTTTGTGAATACAGTTGAAGACGTTTTCGCACAAGAGCGGCTTGTTCGTCTGCACTCAGGTCCTGGAACGGTCGCATGGGAGAGCTGGGGAATTTTCCAGGAAACTTCTCGTTCTCGAGAGCATGCCGAATCATGTTGTACTCATCTCGCTTTGCAGGGATATACTCACCTCTCCAAGCCCACGGCATTCGCCTGTCACAAGTTTTACCAGGTCGGTTGAAATCGCAAGCGGCGCAGTCAGACTCCTGAATCATGGAATCGGGTTGCAGTCGGTTCGTTGTCATGATGTTGGGGTACATGGAGGCGACGTCAAGATGGTAGATCAAGGGCTTTTCGTGACGATTGGGCGTTTCCTTGAGCTTGTTGAGTCTTTCGACAATCTGGGCTTTGACTTCGTCGTAGTTCTCCACATCCTCGAATTTCTTCTGCTCTTCCACAGTAATCACGAACTTCAAAGCGGCGTCGAGATCGGTTAGAAGCTCGTCAATAGCTCCAGGGTCGACAGCGAAGTCCACCGGGATATCAGCTCGGAACACTCCTGCTTCAATACTTTCGACATGACCACCAACGTAGGTTTCCGAATCGAGAAGATGCCCCTCCCAGAAGGCTTCTTTCGGTGTGATATATTTGTTCGGAAGCACAATTTCTCTTTGATAAGCTTGCACCATGAGCAGCATTTCGCAGAGGGTACCCGTTCCCTTTCTCAACACTTCATCACCGCTCAGCGGCAGAATCGTGCAGAGAGAGAAGATGAAGGGGTGAACATATTTCATATAAAGATAGTACGTTGCAACGGCATCTGACACGGAGTACTCAGCGAGTGTTTGGGGTCGTTCAGTCGCATACGGCGTCATCAGTTCAGGATCGAGTTCGTCTGGGTCGTATCCGAGCTTTGCAACGGTAACAGCTTTCAAACCACGAGAACCTTGGGGAAGATAAGAATCTCGGTTAACCCAATGGAAACAGTCCATGTGCACACTATAGGCACACTTGTACTGGTCCTCGCTGTCCTTCTTCCAGCCAATCTCTTGGTACATATCGATTCCATTGATACTAGCTCGTGCTTCCACAAAGGGCCAATCGAAAAAGTCACCGTTGTAAGTAGCGATGACCGTTGGCCGGGCCTCCTTAATGTGGAGGAAGAATCTCTCAATTAAAGACTTTTCATCGGGCTCATTGAAAATCATGAAGGGACCTGGATACTCTGGCTTAGGGGTGTAGTCGAAATCGCCAATGTCCTCTGAGAGGATTTGACGATTCGTAATTAAGAATCCCTGGCCGTCGATCATGTACGAGATCATGATGATCTGATCAGAGGCAGCATCGGGGAATTTAAGGGGCTGCTTCGATGTTTCAATATCGTACGCCATTACCACGGGGTCCGCCGGCAGTGATCTCTCTTCGTTGGGGTAGATCTTTGTGACGCCGTGTTTGGCTTCTACAAAGTACCATTTACCGGCTCGTATATCTGTTTGTCTTGGTAAGCAGGTGCACAGCAAGAGCGAAGCAACGATAAAGGTGTGTAAAGAAGCAATAATCAGGGCAATGGTGAATAGTGGTCTCATGGCCTTAAAAAGGCTCTGAAGTAGCAAATACTTGGTTGCAAACATCATGTAAAGCTTGTAGGAAGGAACTGCAGAACAGAAAAAGACTTACCCAAATCTATCATTACTCGTACATGGTATGGCACATCATACTCTCTAATATCGACAATAAAGTCGCTGGCATCGGAAAGTGCGCTGTTCATGTTTCTATCGTCGTCTCGTGAGTCGTCAAAAAGGTCAAAATTACCGTTCCCGTGCCTGTGTCTTGTTAGCGTGTCCCTGCCAGGTCCTGAGAAGTTACTCACGTTGCAACTTCGGCATAAGCATCCATGGCATTCATGTTCTTCTTATTTTTTTCCGCAATAGGCATGATGTCCCTCCTCGCAGCCATAAGGTCGTTGACATTGGCGAACTTGAGTTCGAGGAATGTCCTTCGATAGCCTAGCAAGTGATTGGGCATGTTGAGATCATCCTTCTCAACCCGTCGGATCGACTTGACTACACCATCTCCAGGAACCCTCTTGGCCCACTCCTCAACCTCGGGCTCACGTCCCTTTTTAACAGCGATCAAGAAGTAAGGCTCGAATTCTACTGTCGCTTTGAAGGTAGAGCCGTCCTCTTCGATGAAGTAACAGTCAACAGCGGCTCTGCCCCCAGGCATTCGTTCGTCCTCGATCGCCGTGGGTTGGATATTGACCAGCCATCCTTCTCTTTTCTTTCCGCTCTCATAGCGTGCAAAGCCCATGTTCTCGTCGATGCTGTGCGCCAACCGTGTCCGCTCCCACTTCTCGTCTGCCGATGTGGCTTCGTTCCTGGACGAGGCCGCGAACGTGCGTGTACGGTTACCATGGTAGGCAACCTTTCCTCCCCTTCGGAAGCCCTTTTGAGGGCGACGAAGACTTGTGTTAGGCATTGAGAGTGTCCTGGTGGGGAGTCTCCCCTAAAGGAGGGTGGTTTGACGGGACCGTTGACGACGCGAAGGAGTGAACAATGGGCATAAGAGAAAGAGATTAGAAGACAAAAGGTAAAGAACAAGTCGGATATTAAATAGTCGAGAGAGGGAAAGAAAAAAAATGTGATTTGAAAAGTCAACAATGAGCGGAGCGTATCTGTGGGAACAAGTAAATGAAGGACGTCCCTGGACGGTAGGTAAAGCCTTGACCGAGATTGGTTTGTACATAAATTGGAAGCGTGAGACGCGCTGAAACGCGCCCTCGCGACGCGATGACTCCACTTTAGTTTAATGGACAAATTCGACAGAGCAACGACTCGTGCACAGACCAATTAGTCTGATCAAGCCTTGCTTGTCGAGCGTCATCGGTCCATCCAATCAATCAATCGTACGTGCTTGTTGAAGAAAGTCGACTTTTAGCAAGGTCTAACCTATTGTCAACCTTGATGTCACCAATTGAGTCGCAAATATAGCCCGGAATGGCTTCAAATCCACAGGAAGGGCAACCCCAGCCCGGCGACAAGACTCTGCATGTCTGGTCAAAACCCATAGAGGAAAACGGAGCTGCCACGACCAACGGCGAAAATGGTGCGACATCGACGAATACTCGACCGACTATTTCTGAGGCCGTGTCTATGATCAAGAAGGACGACTTTGCCAATGTTGCGAATACCCCGTGCGCTCGCCAAGGCTTCATCACGGGAATTGCATCTGGTGCTGGCATTGGAGGATTGAGGTTCGTTGTTAAAGGTCAGTTGGTTACAAAAAAACTTGTAGCAACGGACATGGTCTAAAATAGGTGTAGGAAACGCTGGTAGTGCTGCAAACTGGGCCGTTGGAGTCTTTGTGCTTGGAAGCATGGCATCGTACGAATGGTGCCAATACCTGCGCCGCGAGGAACGTCGCCAGATGAAACGACATATCGAAGTGGTATCAGAGAATAGGAGGGACCAGGCAAGGAAGATACAGGAGGCAAGACGGCAGCACGATAAGTTGGAGGCTGAAAAGAAGGCGACGGCGAAACCATGGTACAAGGTCTGGTGACCATCAAACTGAGCTGCCGTGTACTATTTGTGTGTAAGAGTATATCTTGTGCATTGGGTATAGCTACGAAACGTAGGTAAAATAACAAGTGTAAAAATCAAATATCTCCCTGACAAAAAGGAGAAAGTGCAGGGCTTCTTGGATGAGTTTGCTTCCAAATTGCACCAACCAAATGATCTCTTGAAGAGTAACGTATAAAAGGGGCATGGCATGGCGAGGCCTTTGATGCATTCCCCAGCAATTGTTAGGCTTCGCCCAATGCTAAACCATCAAAAAGGGTTTAAAAGTGTGTGTTGACCATCGAGATACCACCTCCCATCAGATAAAATTGCAAACGCCTGCGTAACCGTAAAAAATGTCTATAACCGTCCCTAGCGTCCAACCAACCCATGCTACCAAGCCCAAATAAGCACCCAAATGATGTCGTTATCCTGTAGTGATGGCAATGTTGGAAGCATCTGTGTCTGTAAATCTGACCTTTCTCGGCGGTGACTGATCCTCCGATTTGAGCTTGACTCCTGAGCCGCAACCTCTACGTTGGCTGCGTTGAGCTCGTGCATCACTTTCTTCTCGTTTACGATATTCAGCCATTTGCTGCTTCCGCTTCTTGGCGCGGGCTTGGGCAAGAGCGGGGGTAGGTTTGAAGCCAATTCCGTTGATTCCAACACCATCGTCGTCCTCATCTTCGGGGTCGTAGATGGTGATTTCGTCTTCGTGCCACGTCAGTGCGGCCCTGACGGGATCAACAATTTGGACCTCGTCCTCATCAGAGTCGTCAAGGGGGCGCCGTGATGGTCGTTTTATGCGAAGTGGCGGTGATGCTGTTCTCTTCTTGACTCTTGACTTGGATTCGGATAGCCTGTTTATGGAAGGATATGCATGTTGCAGGCTGCCGGCCGTTTGCTTTTGTAGGTGTTGCTGCTGTGGTTGCCGTGCTTGTACATGAACGCAGCTTTCTATACTCGGCAGTGGTTCATCGGGAGCCAACACAAAGTTTCCATCGAGGTCGACAACTTGTTGCACAGTCGGGTGTGGATTGGTCTCGGCCTCTCTCATGATTTCATCCGACTTCTGACGCTTCCTCATCGACTCGTCCATGAGATTATCGGTGTCTTCACTGCTGACGGCTGCTGCCCCGCCCCCACTTTCCAGTGCGAGCCCACGGAACTTGTGGGTGACCCATGACCGCGGGCTGTTGCTGCCATCCTCAGTCTGTGTAGTAGCAGAAGCAGAGGGAAAGGCAAACGATAGGGGATCAAGCTGGAAAGTGAATTGTGTATATGATGCCCAAGATTCTTCTCCTCGCTTGCGTTTTGCCGTATTAGTTGTTTGGGGTGACGCGGTTGTCATGGTTCATTGTTTGTGTTGATGAGCCTCAGTTTGATGGATGTAGTGAGTGAGATACTTTGGATGGGTCCGCTGAGTTGATGGGACTGGACTGAGTCTATTGGCTTTTGGTCTTGCCGGTCGCAGTTGAGTTGCGCAAGACCACCTGCTATCACTTGGTAACTCAACTTAGGCAAGTACCAAATTACTAAGGTACTGCAGGGTAGATCAAAAAGGGAGGCGTAAGGGAGAATTCAAGTACAATTCGTTTGAGGGTCGGATTCTTGTAGGTACTAAGATTAGGACATTAGAGGTACCTACCTAGGTATCACGGATGGAGTTACTGGCTCCTGCGTGGCAGGTACCAAGAAACAATTGTGAGTACTAAGTTAAAACCTCGTGATTCACATGGGAATTCAGCGTTGCATCGAATGCTGAGGTCACGTTGGATTCATACCTAATGAGCATCGGATCGTAGATCTGCCGCTAGTCACTATTTTAGATACAACATCATACCAATACGGTAATAAAAGGCAAAAATATAGTTCAATATCTCAATAGTGTATGAGTATCTATCTTGGTACTCAGTCGGAAAATATGTGAAGGATATTCTCTTTGCGCCAGCTTCCGGATACAAGGAGCTTATAAGTAGCTCTTTGTCCCCTAAGTTCATACCCCAACGCCACTAATTCCCAGTAGTCAAA
Organism: Fusarium poae; assembly: GCF_019609905.1. Lineage (NCBI taxonomy): Eukaryota > Fungi > Ascomycota > Sordariomycetes > Hypocreales > Nectriaceae > Fusarium > Fusarium poae. The sequence continues at coordinate 4,831,269 of NC_058401.1, read as the reverse complement.
CCACCTAGGTACTAATCCAAATACCACTAATGCTAGATCAGGCCAACAAACAGGTATTGAATACTTTGATCTCGCCTTTGCATGCTACCTACTAAGCTTTAACATTATGGTATTGGCGATGGCAACGCTTTTGTTCATAACCAAGTCCTGATTTAAGCCAAAATGTCCAACAATGAATGTCCGCCTCTTGGGTGGTTATAATGAAATGGGCATGACCAAGCCAGTTGGCCGTTTGATTGTGTACAATAGAAAACAAACAGAATACCGGGTATTCTATCTGGTGTGAATTGCCTGCACAATGTTAGTTGGTTTAGACCAACACCACTTCAAACTCTGAGGATACTCACTCGAAGCATTTTGGTTCTTGCACCAACAGTGTCAATACCAAGTTTCTGCAAGTCCTCGTCTTCCAGACGTGATACTTGAGCTGGAGACAACCCTACCAGAGACTGCTCGTATTTATGCAGCCTTAGAGCTCGAAGCCATTTAGCTGCCCATCGAGGATCTTGGGAGTTGTGTGGGAACGCCGGCATAATCCACTTGGGCTTCACTGGTGGTTGAATAATGAGCTCTTGTTGCTGCTTCCACAGCTCTTTCTTACGGTCCTTGAGTGCTTGGATCAAGGGCTCGATTTCTCGTAGGCTTGGCAGTTCGGCGATAGAGTCGAGAGCAGATGCTCTCTCGGTGTCGGTTAGTACCGAGAACCATGTTTTGATCATGTCGATTTCATCGTTGACGGTTCCACCTTCTCTTGACGAGAAAGAGGACTGGCTACTGAAGGACAGCGACGCGAAGCTTGAAGTTGGTGATGCTGAGAAGGAACTTGGTATACTGGAAGAGTATGAAGACATGATGGGGGTTTGTTGAGTATAGTTCAGAACAGTGATTCTGGAATGATATTTGTTATAGGAAGGGGGAAAAAAACAAAGACCAAGTGAACAGTGACAACTTCAAATATCGTTGTGAATGATAACTATTACTATACACGGTCTTTGTAGTAACTAATGGTGTATTGATGATCTATGGCGTGGTCAATCTGACGGCGACTGGGGCTGTTTATTGTAAATCACCCCAGGTCATGAGTTGGCTGGAGCTGGATTGAGCACGTATTTATTAATGTGATTCTACCAGAGCGTAAGAAGCCACCATTCTCGTCCCAGACCGCTCTGACTTTTTGTTATCAACATTCGATCCGCTACCGAATTACAGATTCGACACGGGCCTTTTAAGACAGCCCCTTGACAATTTCAGCCTATTTTCTCCTGGCGGTGGAAAGATGCTAAAGAAATATAGACACCATCTACAATCTTGAGAAACGAATGCTTGAGCTAGATTCTGTACTCTGCAATGTGAGAGATATATGAGCAAGTTATTTCGAGTTTGTTTTAACTACTACTAACCCCACTAGTTTAGTACTACTCCATACTATTGTGCAACACCAAACAGGTGCCGGCCTAGACCAGATCGTCATCCTTGTCCTCAGCTTCAGTGTCAAGTTAGATTTGAATCGTCAACGATTGGATATCCTATTTTAGTTAGACAATGTTGCTCTAAACAATCGCGTTCCCAGTTGTGTTTGGTCCCAGCTTACATACCTATGACACAATAGTCTTGTACCTAAGTAGGCAAACGATAATATCAGAGACTAACAGCTCAAGGGACCAGTCAAATGCCCCGTTTTAACAATTATCGGGTTGTTCTGCCTTTACAGGGTTAATGAAAAATTATAATCTGAAATGTTTATATTAACTACTCATCATGAAACATGTCATGAGTTTTGTGAAACATTACAGGAGCATTGCAATCTCATGTGCCATGCCTAACCTGCATCATTGCAATAGGCTTGGCTTGACTTGCATAATCTTGTGCTTTGGCTGTACGTTGAGAACAAGGCCTAATCGCCATATATGAAAGTCTGCATGGTTCATAAGTTGATAAATAGGCTGAAAGGTTGAGAGCTGAAGCATAGAACGTATGCTTATTAGTAGTGCATTTCCACCAACTTTAAATCAACGTCAGGTAACCATCATTCCTGAATATAGGTATTCAACTCTAAGTGTTTCTGCTGGGTATCGCTAAATAACAACTCATGATGCAAAAGGCATGTGTATCTCAACTGTTCAATCAAATAATCCACCTCCCCATCCATATTCACGTCTAACCACAGCACACAGTGGTCTCTTCGATTCCCTTTGACTTGTCCTCTGGGCCCTCCAAACCGTCCATATCGATTCTCACGACAAGCCAGTCGCAAAAGAACTTGCCCAAGCCGGCACCGATAAAAATGCTGATAATCACGTAGCCATTAAAGTACATGGCCAAAAGCATGACAATGTAAGCTCCTGCAAAGGTAGCGGCGTGGATAAAGGCGCGGATAAACTGCTGGAGAGGTGATGCTCGGTAGGTCAAAGTCTGTCGTGTGGGCACAACTGCTCCCGTGCATCCGGCGGCGGCGAGAGCAACGCTGTGAGTCGTAGCTTGGCGCTGGAAGCCGCGCTGGAGGAGAGCATCATATTCCTTTCCTAGACGACGGAAGAACTCGACGAGAATTACCAAAAGGATAACGCCGATGCAAGTAGCGGCCATCATGCCTTGATTCTTGATCTGCCAAGATGATGCAAGGAAGCACGCGTCAATCGTGTTCCAATTCCACAACATCTGAGACTCGTTAGATGGATATCAATTGGTGGAATCTTGGGTTGAGTGCTTCATTACCTCGACCTTGCAGGCCGCGCCATCGCCGCCCATAGCTCCGTGGTCCATATTTGGTGGTTCTGCTGATGAATATGTCTGACTTGAAGTATTGGCAATGGCAGATCAGGAAAGAGTTGGAGCGGAATATGGAGAATTGAGTCAGAGAATGAATGGTTGTCCCCGGGATAATAAGTAAAGTAAATAAGCCAGGAGTTGAGGTGGTCCACTGAGAATGATTGAGCTGGTTCCAAGAGTCTTGGGACTTGTGAGGGGAATTGTAAGTCGGAGAATTAAGAAGCTATATCAACGGTGGGAACGAGGTTGATGTATGATGCTCTTGCCACGGGAAGAGGAGGTTATTAATGAGGGGATATTATTCCATGACCTGGCTAGACCCGAATATAGATAGTATTTTTTTAATGGCGAGATATGGGAGTTGATAATCAGCTCAAATTGATAGTGATGAGTCTCGGAATGCGGTCTTGTGGAGTCTTTTTTGGAGTCTTTTTAGAGTCTTTAGTGGATCTTGAATCGTTAATCCTGGTAAAACATGCTCATTCCTGCTCAACTCTAAATCTTTCGCCTCAATTGCTTCATCAGATCCTTCAGGGTTCTTCTTTTCCCCCTACCACGTTCTGGATCTGCTACATAATAGTACTTCCGACCAATCCTTTAATTGAGCAAGTAATCAGGAAACATTTACTCGATATGGGTTGGTTTCCGGGCCAAGACCCTCCGAAAGGGCTCCCTCTAACTATTCCGTCCACAATATTTCCAACACTTCAAACATGCTCAACTAGGTCAACTAATGGACGGTGGAGTCTTTTCCTTCTTTACCTTGTTAGGTACCTAGTCTTGGTTAATTATCCATCTGGTCTCGGCAAGGAGGAGCGGTTCCTATTTGTATCTAATGCTATCACGTCCTCTGGTTTAATGTTTTACTTGACATCCATCACTCCTGTCTCTCTCCATCCTTCCTTGGTTGCTGGTCATCCTTTACTCTAATATATTGCCTTGTCTCATGGACCAGTAGTCAAGGTTCAACTACCACAACCATGACAAACACCGCAATGGTGGCTCTGAACGAGCTGGATGCTCGCCACATCCAAAACATGAGCGATGCTCAAACGCTTATTCCTCACTGGGGATATGCTGATCGTGCCCTTCCTTGCACAAACGACAAGGGCTCTTGCGAGTATCTTGACCTCGTCTATAGCGCCCACGACTACGGCATGCTCTACAGTGCAATCCTCTGGGCTACTATCCTCGGAATCATCTTCATCTGGGCACTTCTTCGCTTCGTCGGCAAACCTTCAGCCCCTGCAATCGCTTCTGGTGCGAACCCTAAAGCAGGTCTCACCAAGCTTCGTCGCAGCATCGCCTCCTTCACTAGACGATATCTTCTCCCGGATGCTTGCCGCGCCATTTTCGGCCGAACTACCCGCTTCCAAGTTGCTGTACTCACAGCTCTTGTGATTTACCTCACTATTTGGAGCTTTGTCGGCATGACGTATCATACTTGGATCACGCCTGTCAAGAACATGCCTGGAGTGTACAACACTCGCACTTCTCTCGGTCCTTGGTCCGATCGACTTGGCATCCTTGCGTATGCATTAACTCCTCTATCTGTTCTGTTAGCGAGCCGAGAGTCTATCCTGTCTCTCGTCACTGGTGTACCCTACCAGAGCTTCATGTTTATGCACCGCTGGTTAGGTTATGTTATTTTCGTCCAAAGCGCCCTTCACACCATTGCTTGGTGTGTTGTCGAGATCCGTTTATATCAGCCTCAGCCCGACGTTGCCGCTGCATGGATTACCCAGGTATACATGATATGGGGTGTCGTGGCAATGACTCTGCTCCTTCTTCTGCTCGTTGGTAGCACACCCTGGGGAATTCGCCTTACGGGCTATGAGTTCTTCCGCAAGTCTCACTACGTCCTCGCCATGGTCTACATTGGTGCCTGCTGGGCTCACTGGAATCTGCTCAAGTGCTTTTTGCTGCCATCTCTTATCCTTTGGTTCATTGACCGTGGCTTCCGATTCCTTCGAACCGCTTACCTCCACTACCATCACCTTCCCTCTGGCAACATGGGTTTCCAGGCCGCTCAGGCCACTATCACTAGGTTCCCTGATGAGGAGCACGGTGATATTCTGCGATTCGATCTCCAGAACGACCAGGACCCTTGGAAGATTGGTCAGCACTATTTCCTCTGCTTCACCGAAAGCAGTATCTGGCAATCTCACCCCTTCACTCCCATCAATGCTCCTTACGTCGAGAACGGCGTTGTGAAGCATTCGTACATTATGCGCGCCCGAGGAGGTGAAACCAAGAAGATGGCCCAGCTGGCCGCCAAGAAGTTCCAAGCTTCTGAGACAGCCACTACCTCTGTCATCCTCACTGGCGCATATGGTGAGACCACCATGGACCACGTTGCGCCCGACACCAATATTGTCTGTGTTGCTGGTGGTACTGGTATTGCCTATGTCCTCCCTGTCCTCCTCGAGCTCGCCCGATCACCCATCTCCCGAGACCGCAAGATTGAACTCATCTGGGCCATCCGCCACGCCACGGACGCCGAGTGGGTTCAGCAAGAGATGGATCTTTTGCAACAAGCCCGAAAGGCCCTCAACCTCAAGATCCGAGTCTTCGCTACACGAGACGCTAGTAGCAGGACCAGCTCCAAGGTCCAGGTGGAAGACGAGAAGGATGCCAAGGATACTTCCAGACCAGTTGCCTCATCTACGTCCTCGGCGTCTGACGTGATTGATGAGAGCTGTGCTTGCGGGACTGATGTCCCCGTCCGTAAGATCGGACAAGGTATCGAGGACGAGGACCGTCACCCCAACCTTCCTAAGCTTATCACCGACTTTGTGGGTAACACCATCACCGGTCCCACGACAGTCTTTGCTAGTGGCCCCGGAGGCATGATTAGTGATCTGCGCACGATTGTGGCCGGTTGCAACTCTGCTGGACAGGTCTGGAAGGGCAACGAACGATTCGATGTCAAGCTGGTCTGCGACGACCGCCTGGAATGGTAAAATGTTGGCTCATGAAGGGGAACCGATTTGGAATTTCTATTTATTACTACATTAAGATACCACTGTCGCGATTTTGATTTTTGATAGCATTTTCAGAGCTACAAAAAGTTGATACTATAGTTTGGGTACATTTTCTCACGTATATATATAAGATGATACCAACACGTACATTATTGACATTTGACCGTCTGCCTATTCTATCCAAGATTAGCCTATTGTGATTCTGGCTTTTGATATTTGCTTACATAGATACCTAGGTACCTAGCTACCGGCATAGATACATGGGCTGCCAGTTGTGGAACCAACTCATGGGCCCAACTCCATAATAACAGCCATGGCTTACCTATCTAGGCAGTTAGAGACAGATAGACACATGTGGTCTTTAATAACATATACCATGATAACAATACGTGAGTACGCGAACCAAAGAGCAACCTAAAGCAAAGCGTTGGTTTACATAGTCTATTTTGAGCCTCACATATGGAACAATAACTGAAAACACTACTGCATAACACTACCACAAGCCCGGGACTAACAATTCGCTACATAGCCGCACCACTCAATATGGGATCTTAATGGAGCAAAGTGCAGCACCCATGACACAAACACCCCGCACTCAAACACTCACTTCGGTCGAGCTGGGCCGAATACCCCCCCGTGACAACAAGTTTCAAAGGAAGAAATAGAAAAACAGCGCATAGTTAATTGGTCTATCGACATGATTGACATAGAATAGAAACAATTACCTAGTGGCTCATGACCCCATTTGCAGTTTAGCCTGAAGTCGTGAGATGGAGTATCATGATGGGCCCCCCAAACTCTCCCATTTATCCCAAATCCCATTCCTAGCTAGGTGTGTTATACAGCATAGCACAGCACAGTAGACACAAACAAATACGTACCTATATAAAACCAGCCGGACTGCATCTCAGATCACACCTCGATTTTGTCTTCTGCGTTACCTGTTCATTTTCATCATCGTTGGCTCTGTTCAACAACCAACTGTCCATATAAACCACTCAATAACCCACTCCACCTCCATTCAGATCTATATTCTCAACTCAACCCAAAAACTTGACAACGGTCATCATGGCTGACTCTTCAATCACTTTCCTGCCCCTCGGCGCCATTATTCAATCTCTTGTCGTCAACGGCGTCAACATCGTTCAAGGCTTTCCCACCCAAGAAGACTATGAGAAGCACAACTCTCCCTACTTTGGCGTAACCGTTGGCCGTGTTGCCAACCGTATCAAGGACGCTCGCATTGACAGCCTCAATGGCAAGGAAGTTATTCTCGCCGCCAACGATGGAAAGAACCATCTCCACGGTGGTAGAGTTGGCTGGAGCACTCGCGTTTGGAACGGCCCCAAGCCCGTTGGCATCCGCGAGGTTCCTGGTGTTGAGGGTCTGGAGGGCGGAGAGAGTGTTGCTTTTAAGCTTACTAGCGAGGATGGCGATGAGGGATACCCCGGTACTGTAGAGGTCACTGTTACTTACACAACAGGCACACAAAAGGTCGATGGCAAGGATGCCACTGTTCTCGCCATGGAGTACGAGGCCAAGCTCGTTGGCGGTGCTGATGAGACAGTTATCAACATGACAAACCACTCTTACTTCAACCCCAGCGGAAAGGAGACCATCGCCGACACAGAGATGACTCTCCCTACAGCCAGCTACCTCGCTGTTGGCGATGACCTCATCCCCACTGGAAAAATCGAGTCTTTCCCTGGCGTCACTGCCAACGAGACTTTCACTCTGGGTCCTCAAGAGCCCAACATTGACCACTGTTTCGTCCTCAACACAGATCCTTCATCTGTGCCTCTCGACACCCGCAGCCAACCCCTGAACCTCAACGTCAAGGCCCACCACTCTGGCTCCGGCATCAACCTTGAAGTCTACAGCACCGAGCCAACTTTCCAGATCTACACTGGAGCCGGCATTAACGTGCCCGCTGTCAACGGTCTGCCTGCTCGCAAGGCCCGAGCTGGTTTCTGCTGTGAGCCTGCTCGTTATGTCAACGCGGCCAACGTACCAGAGTGGAAGAACCAGGTCCTGCTCAAGAAGGGAGAGACATACGGGGCTAGAACCGTTTACAAGGTGTGGTCCGATTAAGTTGACCAATACATCTAAAGAAAAGAATATCAATTGGATAGAGGCTACTTATTGTCGCCTTGCTATTTTGAGACGATTGGAAATCAAAATTAAATCATTACTGCTTTCCTGATACTGTGTTGTACAAAATTACTCATGATGCATCCCGTTGTCCTAGGTTATAGCCTGCTTGCCTGTGGACGTAAGATTAATAGGGGCAGGTATTCATACACAAACCTCAATCAGATTCATCGTCATCCCCCAAGAATGCCAAATCCGCCCGCACTCTCTTACGCCTCGCGGCATATGAGTTATCCTCGTCATCGTCGTCGTCGTCATTATTCTCAGCGTCACTGGCATCGCTTTCAATGATCTTCTTGTTCTTGCTTCGACTTGCACGACCACGTCCCTCAACACCCCACAAAGAACTCATTTCCCGCGCAGACTCGACTTCGGCGAGGAGTTCGCGCCGTTCTTTGATTTCGCGGGCTTTAGATTCCGAAAAGCGTCCGTCCATTCCAACGTCGGCAAGCATCTTTTTGAGATGGCGAATTTTGGCCTTGGCATCGTCGCCATACTGTTTTAGCTCATTGTGCCAGAGCTTTCGAACGCCGCACTTGACAAGATGTCCTTGTAGCTTCTTGATTTCTTCAGTGTTCGGGTCGTCTGACGTAGAGCTCTTTTTTGCGGCGGCCTTGGGCGCTTTTGCTGGCTTGCTTGCGCCTTCCTTCTTTTCCTTCTTCTTGCGCTTGGGCTTTGGAGGCTCATCGATCACATCCGAATACTCTTCTTCCTCGTCAATGATCGTTTTGTTCTCAGTTTCTTCTGCGGATGTCTTTTCTTCTCCACCGTTCTTGGTCTCTTGGTCCTTCTCTGAGGTTTTAGCATCTGAGTCCACGGCAACGTCTTCATCCTCATCTTCTGAAACAGCCGCCTTCTTGGACTTGCGTTTTGATGGTGCTTTCTTTAGCGCCGCTTGTTTTCGCTTCTTCTGTGGTTTCTCCACTTCACTCAGATCACTCAACTCACTGAGCTCGCTCGATTCACTGGGCCCAGACTCTGGATCAGATTCTTCCTTGTTGGCAGCCTTGCTTGATTTTGGTTTTGGCTTAGACGTAGGCTTTGCTTTGGGCGTGCGCTTCTGACGCTTAGGCTTTGGTTGCGCGGACTCGGCATCTGGAGAAGAGCGCTTCATGTCAGTGCCCATCTCTTTTTCTTCTTCTCCATCTGATCCAGCTTCATTGTTTTCCTCTGGTATCCACCCATCCATGAGTTTTTCCTAAGAGTGGTGTGAGTTTATGAACTAAAGTAAAATACTGGCTACAAGTCAAACTTACGACTCTCTGTTTGATGAGCTCCTTGCTCTTCTTCTTCCAGTCGTCGCTCGATAGGAAACCATCCTCGAGGCCGAGATTCTCTTCGGTTTGTTTGCGAACTTTGTTGACTGTAGTGTCGTCTGGGTCATATTTATAGACTTGATAAGTGGCATCAAGCAGGGCTTGCTCGATCTCGTCATTTGACGGTGCCATTCTCGAAATATCGCACTCTTTTCAAAAGATACGCTTTTTAGTCTCGGATTTGGTAAAGAAGGAGAAGAGAAAAGCGAATCGAAATGTTGTTGCACTTTAACAGAGAAAAGTATTGAGTGTGTTCAGTTTGAGTCGCGCTCAGAACGCGACGAACAAGCTCGAGGGTGAGCTTGGACAAATTTGTGGAGATACCCGTAGCGGGGAGGAGCTTTAGCCAATTATAACTTGAGCCTGTTGCGGCAATCCATCCTTTTCAGGGTTTAACTTGTCAATTATTGTGAATATTGAGACTCGATAATAACCTTTTCTCCTGTATTGTATCTTAAAGATATCTCAGCTTAAGGAATCCATTGAGTTATGTAGCCGGGCCATAAAATATTCAGGTAAGCATGACAATGTACATACTCTATCTCTTATACTCTAGTGGAGTGCGACTACGGATATTAAACTTGGCATCTTTCTTAGACCAGAACATAGGTACTCAATTCAACTAATACCTTACATCATTTACTACTATCGACCGACTCGACATGTCAGCTTCACTAGCACCAGAATGCAATGAAGTCAAGGAGTATGTTTGTTTTTACCAGTTCAAGGCTCGTTCAACTAATGTGCTTAGGCGTTATGATACGTGCTTCTTGAAATGGTACAGTGAGAGTATGCTCTTCTAAGCCCCCGTCGGTGGCGACACAAGCCTAAATAAGATGCAGAATATCTTCGAGGACAAGAAAAGGACAATAAGGAGTGTGCAGACATGTTCAGAGAATACCAAACATGTCTCAAGGTAAGTCGATGTCGGCCAAGCTCAACAGTTGATTTGCTGATGGTTGCCACAGGTCGCACTGAAGGACAGAGGCGTGGATAAACTGGTGCAAGAGGCCCGTGAAGAGAATAAAGAGAACGATTTGAAGCATCTTGGAGTGAAAAGTAGGTTGTTTCTGTTACTACTTGCACTTTGACCAACTAACATGTATAGAATAATATGCATCATTTGCTGGCGAGCATGGTGTTCCGGTAACTGCAGACAAAGAGAGAGGTTGGAGTCTTTTGCTGAAGCATCCTTGGATGAACAATAATCTCAATTTTGATCTTTCCTTCCAATCGATGAATTGATAAGGAGATTCTCGCCTCTCTATCTGTACAATCTTCCATCGCCTTTAATACGTCGTTCTCACTCATCATGTTGCTTTCTGGTCTTCGTCATCATAGGTAACCTTCTAAACACTGCGGAATCAAACCGCTTACACGTGATCTTGAAACAACCATGTGTGGCCCACTGTTACCTAGCTCAAGTTTGACGTTGCTCTCCAGCTAAGGGAACGAACGACACGCAGGGGGGACCAATCAACTCAATTTCTTAACATTGAGCTGGCAAATCCAATTCCCTTCTAGAACTTGACTGTAGCTTTTGTTCAGGCTTTCAAGGCAACGAGCAATTCTCAGTCATTATACAAAACATTGTCGAATTATTCGACTACCCTCACAGCCAACCTGCGGTCAAGCAAGCAAGCAAGCAAGCATCTGTCTGTCTGTCTGTCCTTCGCTTCATCCCGCCAGCAAACCCACTACCGCAGCTTGGCATAGACCTTGTATCCTCCAAGCTTTCAACCAAAGGACGGCATGTACTGCCACGAGGAATAGCGCTTCTATGCACCCTTTTTCTATTCTGACGCTCGGCATCTTCGTCGCTGGCTACATCACTGCCCGTTGGGATCTGGTTACTCGTCTCTATGAACTTGCTATATTCGCCTGGGAAAACGGTGTCGTCGTAAGTAAAGCCCCTCGCTCCAGTCGCAAACTGGGCAGTACCACGCAGTATATAAAACTAACAGCCAACTTCCCTGTAGACGCGCGCAACAAAAGCATTTGCTGCACTCTCAGTCCTCTTCCTCGCCATTTGCGCACCGACCGTCTTACTAGCCAGAAAAGAAACGAATCTGGTACGCTCGATTGCAACATCCGACGCCGCTGACAATGGCTAACAAGATGGCTCCAGCATCCACGACGAATAGGAGTCGGTGTCTCGGCGCGGGAGCAACTTAGAAGGCGTGGTTCTTTTTAATTACATCGTTGGTCGAAATAGTTGCTTGTCATGATAGAGCATGATGGCTTGATGAGAGTGTTCTGGCCGACGGACATTCGCAGGTCCGATCGCCCCGGGGTCGTGGTGGGATGGCGCAATTCCATACTCGACGTGTTTGTTGTCGCCATCCTCGAAGATGTTGATGTTAGTCTGGCGCTTTGCGAGTTGCCACAAACACAATACTGACGTTAACAGGCACGGAATACCGAATTTCACCTCAAAGCCGGCACCTTCTTCCGCAGCGAGCTTCACCCGAACAGCCAAATCAACGAAATGTGCGGTCACAGCTCAATGCATGTCCTTGGACTTTCAAATGCTGCCGATATGGAAGCAGCAGACCCTTCCTGGTTTTGCGCAACAACAAAATCGGATCCCCGAGAACCAAAAATTACATGCGCCAAGGCCATCAGTGTACAGCTCATCCTCTACGATCGCCCTCAACCTCAGGGGATGCAATACGTATCACTGAATCCCATTGCTCTGGCGCTTGGCCATGATGGTTCTCTGTTAGGCGACACAGTGGCTTCTGAAGGAGAGCAGGAGACACGAGAACGTCAAGTGAAGGAAGAGAAGCGCAAACTGGTTGAAAAGCTCAAGCAGCATACCATTTTTAAGCGAGTCCCCTCTGCGCGTGATAGAGCGCTGCCCAAGATCATCAATCAGATAAATTGGTCCTGGGAACTGGAGAAGACACTGCAGAAGAATGTGGGACGACTGGGGTCAAGACCACGACGCAGCCTTAGTGTGTCTGAGAGGGTGGTCGAGACAGCCTCAACGATGAGAAATTATGTTATTCTGCAGCTTTGGACATGGTTTACGCTGTATCTGTTCCCCACTATACGCAAGACCTTTGTCCTGGTTCTCATGGGCCATCGCATAATGGCAGAGATGTTGCTGTTGCTGCTCGAGTTGAGGGTTAAACCTGGCGCTGCGGCTCTGAAGGATATATCGGCTACAGCACAGCAAGTTGAGATACGACTTCAACAGTTTTGCTACTGGCCGATGCAGTACATGACCCTGCGGCAACGAAAGAACAACTGGGCCAGTGTGACGACGAGTCATCCGGACTACATCCGCTTTTATAACAGTTTGTGGCTCGTCGCCAATGATGTTATCATAGGCATTGCTCTTGGCTCATATATCATCGAGAACGCAGATTGGGTTGCCGCACAGATTGGTGATCTACTGCGTACTTATACAGTTGACGCACTTCAAAGCAGCATTTCATGGCTGATGGGCTGGCCTGCTGGCCTCAAGCTTAACGGCGAGTTGGCAGCTTTCTTGGGAGATTTATTCCTCTGGGTTATTGATTACTGGTCCAGTAAGTATTTTCAGTCGCGATTGATTGTAGTCTACTAACGATTCCCAGGTTGTATCGAGACTCTGACCCCAGCATTGCCCCAGATGGTGTGGTTTATAGGATTCTCGTCGTTCGCTGGCGCTAGCATGCCAATTGCTATGTTTTCCGACATGCTTTCGACTCTAACCATTCACATTTACTCGTTCTATCTAGCCTCTGGGAGGATATATCACTGGCAGCTCACAATTCTCCAGTCCCTCTTTCACCTCTTCCGCGGTAAGAAGCACAACGTTCTTCGCAACCGTATCGATTCTTGCGATTATGACCTGGATCAACTCCTTGTCGGCACCATTCTGTTCACACTACTCTTCTTCCTTCTGCCGACAGTCGCCGTCTTTTATCTCAATTTTGCCATTGCGAGGATGGCTATCATCTCCCTTAAGGCTGGATTCGATACTCTCCTCTCATGTCTAAATCACTTCCCATTGTTCGCACTCATGTTGAGAATCAAGGACCCAAGGAGACTTCCTGGTGGTATTCGATTTGAGCTTCGAGATACCCACGACTTTAGACGTGATGGCATAAGTAACACTGAGGGGCCGCCCCCTACGTCGGTCATCTACCTTAAGGTTGGCAAAAACTACTCCCGAAATTACACGGCAGCAACACTAACTTGGTCATAAGTCAATTCCCTTGACATTCCGAATCATGTTCAACCAATACTTCCAGATGGCAAACCGCATCCGAAAACATTACCTCTCGCCCAAAGTCTTCTTCTGTCTTCTCACAGGCAAATTTGTGCCGCCTATTAACCGGAAGAATTTGTACAGTCTACAATACAGCATGTTGCCGGCTCGCCGGGCAAATATCTGGGAGATGTGGAGGGCGTTGAATACGAAGGCAAAACCAACTAAGCGAATGCCGTTACCTTATATACCACCATTGCCTAATGGGGGACGAAGAACTTCAGCAAATAATGGACGGGCTAGATAAACGATAGACATATAAGTTATTGATTTAGATGAATAGTAATGTTGTGACACTTTTGTTGGGGGTTATTGCACCTGGAGAGTGATGATGCTCGTCAATGACAATTGCTAGCCACCCTGGTCGTTTATTGAATCGATCGAGTGATAGAGTGTGATCAACGTCAGCGTTGGCTGACTCGTATTGGGAAGTACAGTGCATACATGGCAATGGTTTGGCGATCGTTGTGAAGGTGGCAGCCACACCAAGATCAAGGCACCATTATATAACTCGGCTACAACAGCTTCACTTTATCATTGTAAAAACAGGATGTATGCTTTTAAAACGGTACTGTACCTCTGCTCTGTTCTTGTAACCCCGCACGCACCCCCGGATCAGCGACCCTTGCTGACTTAACCTTGCCAAGATGAATATCTCAGACCCTTTTCTATCTCGACGTCTACCGCGTGGTACTCCTATTGGTGGGCCACCTGGCCACGTATATGGAAAGCACGGATCTTGGTTATTCTACTGATTATCATGAAGCACCAGCGGAACCAACACTAATTGTCTGTCCAAGCTTGTTGTGACCACCCAATCGTGTAACATTGTGTGCTGTACATCGAGACACCACCATTACTATGTACTAACTTAGCGGCACGGCAACGTTCCCCACGCTGCACGGCGTTAAACTAACTGAGAGAAGTATGGAAATTCTCCAGTAACGGACCCTTGAAAAATGTCAAGCTTGTTTTTCCCTTCAGCAGGGTCCGGCAGTCCAGAAGGGTATCCGAAAACTATCAATGACGACAAGCGTGTCGTTTCAGTGCTAGTAACAAACTGACAAGTCCTTGCGCAAAACCTTGTCAGTGAGGTATCAAAAGCTCGATCGTGGGCTTCTGGATTTTGATGATCGACCCACTTCCACCATTTGTCGAGTCGAGTTGTGATAATAGCATCCTCAAGGTTCAGGTGCTATCCAGTTCTCTTATCCATCAGGCATCTCATGACCCCACAAACTTTGGGTACCGGGTCTAGGAGGTATTCTCTCCACTACCTACAGCTTCCAGCTCAACCAAACTCAAAAAGACATCTCATATATTTCATCAAAGGTAGTGCCACACTCCATACCTTCTTCTTCTTCATCCCACACTCTGTGACACCCACCAGCGTCCTAACCGAACCCACCTAATCATTCCGCACACCTTCTCACTCACTCCACCTACTACCACCATTTTTGACAGTATCTTCCCATCGGGCTCGTCTGTCTCATCAGGTGGCATTGACGTCATCGTCGGCTGCTGGACCGACTACGATTCATGGTTGCGACCCTGCAAACTGAAGAAGCTCTATCAAAGTCGTACGGAAACGAGGGGTAGCACCACATTATCCCGGGGTAGGAGAAGCTAGAGGCGCATCGCTGCATCACCTGCTGCGGCTTATTTCACTTCCTGGTAAGTGATTGACACTCTCCCCCATGCGTATACATCTTCAGTTTTGGAGAGGACATCCTCGGCTTAGTGTTTTTCTTCTATGGTCCTGCTTGAGTACATCGTTGCTAGTATATAACCACCATAATGCCCTCTTATTCTTATCAAACCATTTCTATGCTTCTCTTAGACAAGCTTTTTTTATATATAAAAAAAGTGGGAAATTCAGTAAACAAAAGACTTAAACTAACTTGATCCGCAATGGAAACACAGGTTCAAACTTCAACTCGCACCCACGACCCTTGGGCTGCCACCCATCAGGTCACTCTTCAACCAGCTATCATGGACCCCAAACAGCGATTCTACCATCACTTCCTGAAAAGTGTGACGGGTAAGGAAGGATTAACTTTAGTGATTGATATATTATCTCCCATGTCTAACGTTTGTGTCGTGCAGTTATCCAAGACCTAATCGATGGGCTACCATCTATTGCCAGTGTTGGCGGTGAGCGCCAGGAAGCCATTGATCATATCTTGGCCAGCATCGCAAAGCTACAGAACGAGGTAGTGGATGCTGCTGATTATACTCCTTCCTATGATCGAAAACAATACTCTGAGGTCAGACCGCCGGTTTCATCCACCAAAGCCTTTTTGACTGACATCTATCTATATGCTGCGTAGACTATCAAAACTCTACAAGACAAGTTGAACGAGACTATAACTAGCATTACGCCCAAGTCGAAATTTCAATTCCGCCGCCCAAAGACTAATCATGTTGACATGGGCGCTCCCGAGAACGATCCTCGTCTTAATCCTGGAAGTCATTCTCGGGCCAAGCACGACGCAGCCATTATCACCGGCATGGCCAGCGCTCTGCCTACGAACAAGGAGGATACACTCAGCGAACTACCGTCCAAAGAGACGTACAAAAACTACAATGAGGAGATGAAAAGACCGAGCCCCTCATCCCTCCGGAAACCTAGCTTTTCGGCAGCA
Source organism: Fusarium poae (assembly GCF_019609905.1). Taxonomy (NCBI): domain Eukaryota; kingdom Fungi; phylum Ascomycota; class Sordariomycetes; order Hypocreales; family Nectriaceae; genus Fusarium; species Fusarium poae. Next base: position 4,815,143 of record NC_058401.1, on the reverse strand, counting down.
AAGAACATTGGGATCTCGAACCACTCTAACTTGCACATAATTTTACCGTCCTCAGCGTCACGCGCAACCTCGTCTGGTAGTCTTACTGATCTCGAAGGCTGTATTATCGACATGTCCATCCCAACAACTGAGGGCTCAGCATTCCCTGGACTGGCTATCAAGAACGTGACCAAGAGCCTCATCGTTGGCGGTCGTGTTAATGGCGCGGTCCACATCACAGGAGTGTCCGATAGCATTGTAGTGGTTGTGGCTAGACAGGTTCGAATTCACGAGTGCAGCAATGTTGATATCTACTTGCATTGCGGAAGCCATCCCATCATTGAGGATTGTTCTGGCATGCGGTTCGCACCGCTGCCTACACCATACGTAAGACTTGTTCACAATTCATCTATTGTGTTTCCAGCTAACCAAGAGCAGAGGACCGAAGCAGAAGAGACGGATGAGAACCAGTGGGACCAAGTAGACGACTTCAAATGGCTCAAGGCTGGTCACAGCCCAAACTGGACCACTCTATCAGAAAACGAGAGACTCGGCGATGATCTTTGGAGAAGTGTTGTGCCCGGTCAGCCTGGCGTCAGTGTGGAGGAAGCTTTGAGGAAGCTCAATATTCCCCGAAAGTAGTAGTGATGATGATAGATTCCCTATTGAGTACGTTTTGTACCATACCAATAAACGATGTGCAACATGAGGACTAGAATATAATAGCATGGTAGATGTGATTTATTTGACCTTGAAACTCCAAAAACACCGTGCTGATAAGTCAAGGCATTGACGTTAAATGGGCCACTCCAGATGCTATGGGTGGCCGACCCATAATAATTCGACACTGATCGTGTATCATGACTCCATTTTGTCACCAGCGCTGATGTCGTCCTTCCCATCTCGTCCCGTAGCTTCATCCCTCAACCGTTGAAGAAGAGCACGCTGCTTTTCAATGCGTGTCTCAAGCTCGCGAATCTCGTCGTTCTGTTCAGCGATGGACCGGTCCATATCGGGCAATTCGCGAACTTGTGCACGAGCTCGTTGCAGCTTATGCTTTAGCCCGTCAGTTGCTCCTGGCACATCTTTGAAAGACAGTGTAGGTCCAGGCGCGTTGTTTCCCGTGGTTCCCGGCGCAGGTTCGGTAGTAATTCCAGCTGATGATTGAATGCCTGCGCGGACGCGTGCTAGCACGAGGGAAAGCTCGGAGAGGGCATCGAGAGTATCAGGAGAGAAGGTAGGCGGTAGAGCCAGTGGATGTGGGCCAGGCGCCGACGCTGATGCTGATGCTGATGCTGATGATGGAGACATGGTCTGTCTATGTTATGGTACGACTCGGTTCCGGTTTGACCGCTCGACTAGAAAAGGGTGAAGAAAGAGAGAGATAATCGGACGAGATCGATGTGGATGCGGTGTAGTACAATATTTTGATTTTGATTCGAGGCGAGCTCCCAACTCTGTTGCGCAGCTCGGGGAAATATGCCGGGTGGAACCTTTCAGCCTTGCATAAAAAGTCAAGTCCCTTATAATGGATCTTCCACGTTTATCGCGCTGCAGACGGTGGTGTCGATTGGGCCGATGAGCCGTTTTGTTGTTGAGTGGACGGTCCGAAAGAGAGCGAGGAAAGGTGAAAGATTACAGTGTGTGCTCATCATTGTACCGTACACCCGCGGATATTCTGGTGGAGTTGCACAGTATTAATTCAGCTCATGTCATGGCCTAAATGGCATGACATAAACCCCCACCACATGGAACTAACGTGTTTCCCTGCAAAATCGACAGTCCCCATCAAATCACGCATCATTCCTTTACTCAATCCAAGACAAGGGCCCGAATTACTCTCCGTCCTGTCTTATCCTTATCCTTATCTCAACCTATAACCTCTCTTCTATACCTCGACCTAATTCTTCTCTTCTCCTCCTTTGGTTTTGTTCTTTCACTGCTTCAGTGCAAGAAAAAGTAAACAACAAATAGCCATCATGTCCAAGACCGACCAAAAAGCCTGTCTCAGTACGTCGTCATGCCCCGCCCCCTCCATCAACTCCAAACAATTCCATACCCCGCCGTAGTGATGGCTTGCAATGCCTCGTCCTTCTGCGAGACGCTCAATAACTGCTCCTCCACTCGTTCCGGCATTGGCTGATAAGTGGAGGCTGGATTGGATTCTCGTCTTGTGCTTTATTCTTCTGTGTCTGGACCTAGCTAATCATGTTGCCTTCTAACAGTCGTCATTGACGGTTGGGGCATTCCCTCCGCCGACAGCCCCAAGGACGGCGATGCCATCACCAACGCCAAGACCCCCGTTATGGACGCTCTTTACAAGGACTCCAAGGGCTACACTGAGCTCGAGGCCTCATCGCTGGCGGTAGGCCTTCCCGAGGGCCTCATGGGTAACTCTGAGGTTGGGCATTTGAACATTGGCGCTGGTCGTGTTGTCTGGCAAGACGTTGTCCGAATCGACCAGACCATCAAGAACGGCGAGCTGAGCCAGAACGATGTCATCAAGAAGACCTTCCAAAGTGCTGCTGCTGGAAACGGCCGACTGCACCTCTGCGGTCTTGTCTCTCACGGTGGTGTGGTAAGTCAGATCATGGGCAGATCCTTTCGTTCTTCCGAGTGTTTACCAGTTACTTACGATACAACAGCACGCCAAGCAAACCCACCTCTACGCCCTCCTCAAGGCTGCTAAGGAGTATGGTGTGCCCAAGGTTATTATCCACTTCTTCGGTGATGGCCGTGACACCGATCCCAAGTCCGGCGCTGGCTACATGCAGGAGCTCGTCGACACTATCAAAGAGATTGGTATTGGTGAGATCGGTACTGTTGTCGGCCGATACTTTGCCATGGACCGCGATAAGCGTTGGGATCGTCTCGAGGTCGCTCTCAAGGGTCTTGTTCTCGGCGAGGGTGAAGCCTCTGAGGACCCCGTCGCTACTGTCAAGGCTCGGTATGAGCGAGGTGGTGACTTGGACAGGGATGAGTTCCTTACTCCCATCATTGTCGGCGGTGATGACCGTCGTATCAAGGGTAAGCTTGAATGAAACCCTGTGTTGCACCTATAGGGTCTAACTTTTATAGATGACGATACCGTCTTCTTCTTCAACTACCGATCCGACCGTGTCCGCCAGATCACCCAGCTTCTTGGCGATGTCGACCGATCTCCTCTTCCCGACTTCCAGTACCCCAAGATCAAGCCTCTTGTCACCATGACCCAGTACAAGGTCGACTATCCTTTTGAGATTGCCTTCAAGCCCCAGCATATGGGCAATGTCCTCGCCGAGTGGCTAGGCAAGCAGAATGTTGAGCAGGTCCACATTGCTGAGACCGAGAAGTACGCTCACGTCACCTTCTTCTTCAACGGTGGTGTTGAAAAGGTCTTCCCTCTAGAGACTCGCGACCAGTCCCAGGATCTGGTTCCCTCCAACAAGTCCGTCGCTACCTACGACCTTGCCCCTGAGATGTCTGCCGATGGCGTCGCCGACCAGGTTGTCAAGCGTCTGGGTGAGCAGAAGTTCCCCTTCGTCATGAACAACTTTGCTCCCCCCGACATGGTCGGTCACACTGGTGTCTATGACGCCGCTGTCGTCGGCTGTGAGGCCACTGATAAGGCTATTGGCAAGATTCTTGAGGGCTGCAAGAAGGCGGGCTACGTTCTCTTCATCACTGCCGACCACGGTAACGCTGAAGAGATGAAGTTCCCTGATGGCAAGCCCAAAACCAGTCACACCACAAACAAGGTGCCCCTTCTCATGGCCAACTACCCCGAGGGTTGGAGCCTCAAGAAGACCACCGAAGGTGTCCTTGGCGACGTTGCCCCTACCGTCCTCGCCGCCATGGGCCTGCCTCAGCCTGATGAGATGACCGGAAAGTCCCTTCTCGAGAAGGCTTAATTAAGATGATGATGATGATGATGAGCAAGTATACCTAGAACAAAAATGAATCCCAAAGGATGATGTAGCAATAGAGGCAGCAGTATTAGCGATTTGTTGATGGATAAATGCTAGGCGTGGGCCGTTGGTTCTTCATGCATACCAGTCGACTGCTAGCTTTGGAGTTGATGAGGGTTGGAAGTTACCCTCGGCTGGATCGACCTAGAGTCGGGAGTTTTAAAAGAGTAAAATTACTAAGAATAGAGAATCACAACGTTTCTCAAAAGCTTATTTGATATGGGGGCGATTCACCTATGCATGGCCGAGGACAATAATAACGCGTGTACGACCTTTGGCATCTAAGTGACAGTAATCATCAGTCGGACATTGCTCACCAAATGGGTAGGATTTTCAACTTATTGACATGGCTTGCCTCTTGCTTACTAACCGACCACTCTTCCGCTATAGTTATCATCATCGTGTTTTTCTTTCGATTATCAAACTTCGAGGAACGCCCACATCAATCATCGTGTTTTTGATGTTGAAGTGTAGGGTGACCAGTGGCAGGCCCGCGGAATACCGCGTACACGCGATAGCAACAAGGTTGAGATATGATAATATTAACTAGCTGTTGAACTGTAGACTGGAACCAAACCATGAGCTATGGCTGTCTGTGATGGAACGTAATGCGTTTTTGACACACATCCTCCCGTGTTAGGTATGAGCATCCACTGTGCTATATGCATAACTAATTCCTTCAACCATACGGAATCGACGCAGGATGTACTCGCTACGTCCTGACCCAATGCTGGTTATACACATTTGACGGGGTTATCCTCCAAGTTTGATAGTTTGCTGGTTATACACATACTACAAATTACTCAGACTTGTTGATTTTGACTCGACTTGTTGCCACTTTTGCCACCTAGTAGCAACAACAGCAGAGATTCCATACCAAGGAGCCAATCAGGGTGCAAGAAACATTCGTTCCCATAAAGAAATGCCTTCTTATTTTTTTTATTTGAACCGCTAATCATCAACGGGAAACAACTGTTGGGGCCCAAAACCGAGAGACAGTCTAAAAGGAAAAAGTAAACAGCCATCCACGCCTGTGTTGGAAACATAACTAGCGAATTAGAGACACCGAGACAATTTACCCCTCTACGTGTTGTGTTGAGAGTTGATTTGCAATGTCTGGTTTGTGCGTTATCCTGTCGTATTGTGCTGCTCGCCTCCTGGGTATCTGGATTAGGGCTTTGTATGCGCAACTCCATGCAAAGCTGACCCTACAGCATGACCCAAGACATGATTGACAGGGTCATACCTTCTCCTACCTCATGTCGTAAGAGATTAGGCAGAAGTGATATGTGGATAGTAAACATCAGACCTAGAAGAGAAGGTAAGGAATTGCATGCCCATAGCATCGAGTCTGCTCGACCCCAACGGCGGAGTGAAGAACCTAACAAGCTAGTTACTATTCGGGGAGCAAACTCTTATGATTTGAGACTGCACTTGGGAGAGTTCGACACACGTGCGACCAATGATCAGTCACGGAGACAGCACCGAGATCTCAATCTTCAGATCAAAGATCAGCTCCCGCATCCTAGACGATTAAAAGCCCCCACACGCTTCAGATCTGTACAACCCGACGAGCCACATCTTCTTTTCCCCGTTGGTTCTAGCTCACCCAACGCGAACGCTGGACGATCGTCCAGGGGCTGACCGCATGGCTTTAAACCAGGCCTGCCAGGGGGATGGAGCATCCAGAACCCTTGAGAGAAGCCGGAGGTCCCGCTCCGTCATTCAAGGGTCCTTCGAATGGGAGGAGCAGGAGGTGGAAGGTAGAGGGGCAGAGGAGAGGGGCCCAGAATGTGTTCCGGAAAAAGACAATGCGTGTACTGTATGTACTATCTAGGCCATGGATGACCTAGGTGACTTTATGTGGATACGTATTTTGGTGACCGATCGTGGGGAAGAGGCAACGTTCCCAAGATCGGGCGGGAATAAGGCATAATCTCATAATCGAGACCCTCAATCGAACATGTGGACTCCAATAGATCGCGTGGTAGGATAGTCATACACCAAATGCAGTAACTGTGCTTCGTGTCAACTCCAGTGTTTGGTGGCACAGAAGAAAGCCCGATAGAACGTACGAGTAATAATTGCAAAAGGTGACTCGGTGCTTTGCCATCTCTCCTTTAACGTCTCAACATGCCTCTCTATGGTAAAGACAAGTTCATACACCGAAAGAAACGGAAAAAGAATTGACGGCGACGACTGATGCGGAAACTCAGCTATTCGTTGCCAGTGCTTCAATGATCGCATGTGCATCATACAGAGCACCCCTAGCCTCATGGGGCCCGCCCCGAAAGGCTAACGAGATGTCACGATACTTGGATGTCGAAGCACGGGCATCACTTGTAGTTGTGTAGATGAGATTGTCACGGGCCGGTTTGAAAGACAAGATCTTAAACTTTCTGAAAAGACGCAACACCAAAAAGTATCAAGGCACAGCCCACGATCCTGTTGGACGTGTGTAATCGGCCACCTCTCGTGCAACGTCTGTGCCTGACATCTGATGATGGCCCCAAACGAATCCACCACAGCCGAATGTTGATCGGCTTTGGATCAAGGGGGTGGCCAAGTGCGATATTGACGGCCAACGGGTGATCAACAAGGAGATTGTTGCAAATTCCCATCATCGGGCAATCGTACTTCTAATAAGCATAAGAACGAGCCAAACTCCCGGGATGGAGTATCTTGAGTCTGTTTCAGGGACTCTGATCGACGTAATGCCAGTAGTACCCTTCAAGCCAAGACATCGAGTTCCCAAGCAAGTAATTGGATTGGTCGATTCAATACTCTCGACTGCCACCACTATTCCCTAGCTACTGCTGCACGAAGGGTCGTCCCGCGAATTTCGATCTGAGCTAACACTGCGCTTCTTCGAGATCGAGAAGAGTGGAAGCGTCAAACCATCCAATCAGAGTGATTTCGGTCGCTGAATCCGAACAGCAGCGTGGCGATATGCGTGAGAGATGCTCTTTGCCACTTGATATAGGGATTTTTTTTATGGCTTTGAAAATTCGATTTGGGATCTCGGGATTTGGCATCCTATTGCCACGGAAGAGGAGGTTTAGTGCGCGCATATCCTGGCTGTATGTGTTTCTAATGATTGTGGGAACTTTCCCTATGCTTCTAGTCCAACCTAGGTACCTTAGGTACTAAGGTAGTATGTAGGCAGGAGGGCAGGTAATGGCGGAGTATCGGAATACCTAGGATTGGGCTGGTTTGACATTTTGCCCAAGTCTCGTGACCTTCTTTTCTTATAAAGGAAACCGAATAAACCTTGTTTCCACGGCATCAGAAAATTCTTGATTCGTGTTTTTGACTTGTGTATGTATTGCGAGAAACCAAGGAAAACAAGAATTTTGCCGTAGAAACTATTCGAAACTGCTCCAAACAGGGTCTCAGGGTCCTAGAGTCTCAAGGTACATATTGGTTGCGTGCGCAAGGACCCTGAAATCTCTCACTGGGGTCGACGTCATGTGGAAAGTGATCTGCAAGAGAGCCTCAGAGGTACTCAGTAGAACAGCTGACGACGAGACTGGAGGTTATACACTGTTAACCCACATCTCTCCTTGGGGTAATTAATGCTTTTATAGAAATACAATGGCAAGATGCAAGCTGTAATGAAGTCCATAGCTGGGGCACAAATAGCAGAATAGAAGCGTTGGAGATCGTTGTGGGAAGAGTACATAGCTCACGAGGCTTCCAAGGATTATGAATGTATGGATATCACAGGGAAGCGGATATTTTGTCCGACTCCCCACGGATCGTGTTAGGACGTTTGTACATATCAGAATAGGCTATCGCGATACGAACAGCCAATCCTTAAAGTTGGAGGCCAAGACAACTAGCTGCACATATACGTCCATACATACTAAGATATCATTACTGAAACAAGATACAAATGCTGCTTCGCCGTAACATCGAATGTTTGACGGGAGCAAGTCGCTTATTGCTGGATGGTTGAAGATCAATTGCAGGGAGAGTGGAGTCGGGTATAAAGTGGGTGGTCAGGAATTACCTCCGAATATCTGCCCCCACCTTTTTTTGTAATCATGGATGTCTATTTCCTGATGAAAAGGTCTTCAGGGCATCTTATTCTAGGTAGTTTTAATGTAAGAATCGAATGATTTACACGGAGAATCCAAGGAAATTCGAAGCCTTCCAGGAATTTGTTAATGGTTTAATCAAACCACGTGTTTCGGCATTTCTTAACATATTCTATTCTGATGAAAGTTGCATCCATGTCACCTGAAAGTAAAGTTCCGGTGTGCCGTTTCGTGTTGCAGTTTGCAGGAGTCTGGAAGCCAAATGCCTTGGTTGACCAAGGCCGATGACAGACACAAATCAAGATCAGCGACAACCGAAGCCACAGGTGAAAGAAAAACAAGACTATTCTTTCCGCGGAACTAGTACGGGAGCCACTTGCCTTGTTTTCTTTCCATGTGTTTGGACCGTCATTGGCTTAACCGTCCTCGTCTATAGTAGCCCCCGCACTGGAAGACAGTCTGGGCGTAAGCGAGGTGACAGTTGCGGGTGTTATCCTATCAAATCTCATGAACCACCCCTGAACAGTTGTTGTTTGCAGTGTTCCGTCGGTTGGCGGAAGAGGCAAGAGCAGGTGTTTATCGGGAAAAAGGGGTTCATCTATAATCCGCTCACACTCAAGGTGTTGCGCTAGTCAAGCCCGTTAGAGGAGGTCCCTGCTTTGTTTTTTTTTGGGCCCGATGGTCTCTGATCCCTATGCTTCTCCAGCGTCTTGGAAATCGGAGCAATGAGGGCACGATCTGGCCTTCTAGCTCTTGCATCCTCGTCCCAACCTGGCAATTCCTCACCCAACCCTTCTTTTCGCCGCCTTGCGATGCCGCTGCTACGCACCGGGGACTCGGGCGTGCCCTGGTAGTAGTCTGGCTTTGGCTGGACCTGGCGGGCATGCTTCATCGAAGTCTGGTTGTTGCTGGTGGAGGCCATGAATACCTTCTTCTTTCTCTGCCCACTGCCACTGTCACCGTCCAAGATTTGCCTCTCAGACTTCCAGCCTTAAACAGACTGTGCTCTGTTAAGTATCCTTCCACCACGGTATTTCCCACTTGTGGCTTGTTTATCTTTTTTACTCTTTTGACCCGACTCTCAGCTTCCTCTGGCTCGGCTTGCTTGAACTACTATCCCATCCTATACAAACCGCCCACACCACACTCAACTATTCTAGGCCTCTTTCTCCCCTCTCTGTCGCCGTGGAACGATTTGTTTCTCTCTTAATTCCTCACACCCTGTCGACTTGAGTAGGTACCACCTGAGTGTCACCCTGAGCGACCCTGGTCTATTCATATATCGGCCGTTGGAATACTGGACTCCACCACTTCTTCTCTTTTTCAAGAACACACATTTCAGTCTCTGAAAGCTTGTCTGGCTTTGCTGCTTGTTAAAGCTCCCACTATTCCTTACGGCACTCTCGACTACGACGACCTGATCTGATTGGTATCACGAACCACTCTACACGAATCAAAGCTACGAATCGCCAGCATAACAATCTTGCACACAATCCAGTACTCGAAAAATAACAAATTTCCAATAATAACTTGCTCATCAAGTCTTTGGCACACCTGGTATCTCCCTAAAAGATTTTGGCTACATACGCGACGACTTGATTACACGATCTTGGCATATTTCGATTTATTGATTCTGGTCACTTAATCAATAAGCTTACCAGAGCCAGATTGAGACCATCGGAGCATCATCACTCAAACGATTGCAGTTCACGAGTGGATGCGACATTTCTGCAGCTAAGAGCTGATTGCGGAAAGGAAGCTATAATCCGACTAATTCAGAACTGCGACATCAAAATATCAGCGTACAGGAAATTTCCCCATCAAAGAATTGCTCAGTCGGATCAAAACTGGGGATTTGATAAATATTCGATTTCAGGGTCTCAATTGCTTTGAAGTGAATTTCAGCAAAGGTGAGTGTCCCAGAAACACCCGGCGTTGTTCCCCTTTGAGACTGTGTAACTGGCCTGCCATCATCTTTCGTCATATTAGCGATGAGGCATCGATCGATCGATCGCTTGTCGCCCAACAGCCAATAGAAGCTCTTCTCAGCCGTTTGCGAGAACCTTCGTTGCTCATACCCGACATCACATTATTGAGCTTTGTTAATGAACGGATTGTGCTAATAAGTCCCCTGACGTCCAGGCTCTTAGCTCTCTGTGTGCTTCCAGGCCCTACGTCACGGATCGTCAGACCCTGGCGTTTATACCAGAGCACACCTCGACGGCCGTCTTCTACGATATGCCAACCGCTTCTCACTTCGGGAAATGCTAAATTGTTCATCATCAATATTTCAAACAAGTATATGAGAGACAATGCCACTCAACCAACCGCCGCCGTCGTCTTCCAAGACCGGCCACCCGCTCCCTCGAAGAACATCCCCAGCCAACTCGATTACTCTTCGCCATCACCGATTAGCACGCGATGCATCACTCAAGGCCAGTCAGGGCTCAAGGCCCGCTGTCAAGACGACGACGACAACATCGCCTCGGCGTGACTCGACGGGCGATAGCAACGAGACCGGCCAAAGTGACCCTAACACATGGTTTGATCAATCGAACCAGAACCCAACTGCCACATTCGACAGTAATATTATGGAAGGTAAGTGGCCATTCAAAAATAGAAAAGGAACGAGCAGCACATTGACTTGGTGGATAGTCGACCCCCCTTTTTTCCAAAAAGAATCCGACTCCTCAAACGAAGACAAACCATACTACAATCATCATCAACTCGCGCCTCCTAAACTTACAGCAGCACACAGCAGCAGTGCAGATGATTACCGCAGTGTCATCGATGACCTCACGGTAGAAATCCAGAAGCTCCGGGAGGAACTCAAACGTTACAAGAATACAGGTCCCGATATGCTTCGAAAGGAGAAACTTTTCGAGATCAAGTGCCATGGGCTGCCAAAGAAGAAGAAGAGAGAACTCGAAGCCACACTCCGAGATTTCGCAGCGAGTCTGAGTGGATCCCCTGATACTTCGTCATCACAGAACAAGAAGAAGTCCCGCCATGCAAACCGCGATAATATGTACTCCGGCTCTGGATCCAAGCATGCATCTTCATCATCAGGATCCAACTTTCGCCCAGCCGACTCTGCCTATGCCTCTATGTCCACCGGTGCCAAGTCTTCGGGGACTTCTTTGAGTCGTCCCAGTATGGGCTCGCAAGCAAAGTCGTCAGAGGCAGTCGAGAGTTATCTACGGGATATTCCCGAGGGTTTATATCCGCGACACATGATCATGACGGAGAAGGAGAGAAAGAAGCTTGTTGTTCGTCGACTAGAACAGTTATTCACAGGCAAGATCGGCGGACGCCACGTGGTGAAGAAGCAACCTGTACAGCCCAGTGGTAGTTCTGCTGCTCTAGCGCCTGTTGTTGCGGACACACAACCAAATGTTATTAACACCTCAAACTCTTCGATCCACGAACCTCCGACACTGCAGACAAGCGGCAAAGAGCCTACAAGAGAGGCCCGAATCCTGCATTCTGAACAACAACCCGGTCACTCTGGCAAAAAGAGTCGGTCTGCTGATAATGGCTCTGCGTCCAACTCCAACGGGGATAACACTGAGTTTGGCGGTAACGGCAACAGCACGGGTTCAGGCACAAACCCATCCCCTCCAATGACAACTTTGCCCGAACAGCGGCCCACACGACCCCGTGATTTAGACCCAGACCGTGCACAAGTGCCGGCTGATAACATGGATTATATCCGTCATCTTGGCTTAGTGCCACCAGAATTATTAGCAGAACAGCATAACCAGGATGTTCATCCTGATGCTGAGGGATGGGTTTACCTGAATTTACTGTGCAACCTGGCTCAGCTCCATATGATCAATGTCACCCCTGATTTTGTTCGCTCTGCTGTGACTGGCATGAGCACCAAGTTCCAGTTATCACCTGATGGCCGAAAAATTCGATGGCGTGGTGGAACAGAGGGAACAAGGTTTAGCAGCGACAGTTCCGGATACAACTCTCAGAAAAGCCCATCAACGGATGATACGGAAGGCGGGTCCGAGAGCAAGCGCAAACGACAGAAGACAGGTCGCTCTACAGGTGACGAGTTTCAGTCAGGAAGTTCGAGCAAGAACGGCCTCAAGTACGACCCGCAGCTATGTGCTCCTTCTGAAAGCTTCCACTATAAGCCCTTGTTTGCGCAACAGGATTCTTCAGGCGGCCAGACTTCGCTCGATGAGACTGTCTCCTCGTTTGGCCCTCCCGAGGAAAGCAACATTGGGGAATCGAGATGGGGATTCAGTGGTTCCGGTGCGTCCAGCCGTAGGAAGCGCCGTCACGATGGCGCCATAATCTATTACAGCGGTGCTCCGTTCTGTACAGATTTGTCTGGAGACCCCGGTGATATGTCACCCACCACACAAATGCGAGCTGCTGGTCAAACCCAAACGGATAAGGATACTTTCAAGGTTCCCCCATCGCCTCTTCGACGGACAGACTCTGGATCGTTTCTCAACTACAGACCATTGACGGACCGCGGAATTTTGTCGACTCAACCGACTACAGCTATGGATATCGATACTGAGGACCCGCCAAGTCTTACGGATGATACCGATGATGCTAGTGATATTGATTTGGACTTCACTTGGAGCGATAAACCCCAATACATGCAGCACTACCCCCTTGAGCCTTGCGGTTTGGGTGGGGTCTTGCCTGAGGATCACTTCATGGTAGTTGTTTCCACGAAAAGATCGAAACAAGATGAATTGTCCTCAGTCCAAGTGGCTGATGGAAGGATTGGTGAAGCCACGGATGCCGTCGTCCGTCGTTTGGCAACTATGTCGACCTCGTCTCCAATCTCAGGCGGCTTGAAATCTTGGCCGCGTATCGGTCCCCTCCCTGTTGAAATTGGATATATGTCAGGTCGCATCAAGCGACTGACACCAGTCTCTTTGCCACCTCCTGCGATTTTCTTCCCACCCTTTAGTCCTAGCGAGTCTACCGCAGACGACGACGACGATGTTTCGGATGATTTCGATACATCATCGTCACTGAGGGACCTTATGGGACAACGAACATTGCAGCATCAGTCGGATGGTTACCCTGATGGCGTTGACCTCAGCAGTGGTGACGAAGAGGGTGACGAACCCGATGACTCGCCCAGTCAGAACATGTACGCAACCAGCCGAGACCCAAAGGCGCTGCCAAACCGTCCTCGACAGGCTGCCCGCCGTACCAGTAGTGCTGCCGCGGCTGCCGGTACTGCTCGGGGTGCAAGCAAGAGTAACAGTGCAAATCCGGCGTTATCCCATGATGATAGTTCCGTCGCTACTGCGGGCGCAGCGGAGAGTGGTTACAGCAGCAGTAACGAGAGTCCCTAATTTTACGTTTATCCAATATGTTTGTAACATGTCTTCATTCTACATTTCACGATTTTTACTTGGGGTTTAGGTTTAATATGGAATGAAAAAAAAATCGGGTTCTTTGCATATTTCTATACGGTTAGGGAACAGATAAGAATCTCTGTTTTCACGGGAAGGTTGCATAAGTCGCATTTAGCTTGGCGTTTAGAGAGAAAGGATCATGATTCCCTGGGTAGTCTTTGTTATGAGAAGGAAGGTTGCAATATAGTGCAGGCCTTGATATGGATGTTTTTTCTTCTGAGTGGCATACTTACGGCTTCCAGTATTATCAAGATACCAAATTTACAGTTTTTACACTATGTTGCTTCTCTGAGCCTCGTTTACTATGTGCGTTGGCTGCGCCATTCACAACCATACTATACGTGCCTGAAAGATTACGAAGATAGGTGCAGTACGAACGGATGCCGTCTGCCTTAATCCCATGAAGCCTCAAAGATTGGCGTTGTTAGTTTAGCTTCAAGTAATAAGCAACTTAAGGGTCGTGAACTTCTACGAGAACACGCATGAGACACTCGCTATGTCACGTGAGCAGGTGCTCGTCCAGCTGAACTGACGTGATACGCGACGTATCAACCTCATCATCACGAAACAGGATGTATCTTTCAACGACTGTTGGATTAGCTCTCATTGGATCACTTCTGTGTGTTCCATGTGAAGCTGAGACTGTGAACAATGTTGCTATCATTGGTCCGTACCTTAATTCATGACAGGACTATGGGCCAACACATTGGCATGATTCCCAATGCGTTACGGGCCAGCCCTGTTCATTTGGAAGTTGACATATACTGACCTTGCGATGTAGGAGCTGGCGCCGCTGGGTCGTCAGCAGCATTTCACTTACGGAAATACGCTCTAGAAGAGAAAATCGCTATCAATATCACCGTTTTTGAAAAGACGGATCGTGTAGGAGGTCGTTCATTGACGGTCCCCGCCTACAACAACCCTTCGCTACCTATTGAGCTGGGCGCATCAATATTCGTTGGTGCCAATCGCATACTTGTCAATGCAAGCAGGCAATTTCAGCTCCCATTGAGCCAGCCTCACCGGCTAGAAAAAGACGACCTGACAGCCATATGGGATGGTGTCGACTTCGTCTTCCAGACCACTGAGGGGTCATGGGGAGGGTGGGATCTCGTCAAGATGTTTTGGAGATATGGCCTCTCACCATATAGGGTTAAAAAGCTTGTAGATAGTATGATCGGAGAGTTCCTCAAGCTCTACGAAGACCCATACTTTCCTTTCAAGTCGTTGTCGCAAAGAGCAGAGCAGTTGGGCTTGAACCGGTTTACAAGCCTTACAGGAGAGCAGATCTTGAAAAATGCTGTAAGTGCGCTATCCTCGATTGCAAATTTCAAATGATTAATAGGGTAGAACATTGATCCTCGTTTCGCTCGTGAGATCTTGCAGGTTGCCACACGAGTCAACTATGCCTCCAACCTGGCTTACATCCATGGATTGGAGACTCTGGTTCGTTGGGACATTTCTATTCACCAGCTACAACTAACTGAAACAGGTGTCACTAGCCACGGACAATGCCATGTCTGTTGAAACAGGTAATTGGCGTATCTTTGACGAGATGATATTGGATAGCGGAGCCACTATCTATCGCAACGTGACCGTGGCCTCTATCGAAAAGTCCAAGACGGAGACAGAGACACAGCCATCATCGTCATCAAAATACATTATCGCAACTAAAGATGCCGACTCAAAGGACGGCGCTACCGAACATTTTGACGTGGAGTTCGATAATGTTATTATCGCCAATCCCTGGCAGTTCAGCAACATCAAGGCGGGAGAGGGTGTTCTGGATCGTGAAATCGACGAAATACCATATACCAAACTTCACGTTACACTATTTGCATCGCCTTTAGAGCTGAGCCCCGAGTTCTTTGGCCTGAAGCCCGGAAGCAAGGCACCCGCCACAGTCTACACGACATTGGCTGAGGGTGAGGAAGCAGGACAAGGGGCCGATGGTGTTGGCCGTACCGGTTTTTACTCAATCAGCACCTTAAAATACGTCACCAACCCCGAAACTGGACAGAAGGAGCGCGTCTATAAGATCTTCTCTCCCAAGGCCGTCACCGCGGAGTTACTTACACGTATCTTGGGGACTGAGGTTCCTGAACCGGTTGTCTCGGGTAAGGAACAGAACGAGCACATCTCGTGGTATTATCCTCACTCGTTTTACGCTTATCCCATCGAGCTACCTCGTGTTACATTTGAGGACCCCGTTATTGGTAGTGGTGTCTATTACACCTCGGGCATTGAAAGCTTCATATCTTGTATGGAGACCAGTGCTTTCATGGGTAGGAATGTGGCTCGACTAGTGGCTGACAGTCTTGCTGGGATCTCTCACCCAGATGAACCCTTTGTTGTGATTCATGACAAGGGGTCATTAGGAGAAGGCGTGGAAGGCATCAAAGTGCAGGTTGAAGGTGAGCTCTGACCGTAATGAGTACCTAGGTACCTAGGTATCTTGGTTCCCTTGGTACTTTATTTCTTGTTTTTCTACCATCTTTTAAGCATATTTGCTGTAGCCTCAGAGTCGTTCATTATACAAAACCACATGTGAGATAGGTATGATAGGGAAATTGCATGACAGCTTCTTTTAAAAAACTATTTTGTTTGATGTGTCTAAATCTTGTTGAACTGACAACGAAAATGAAGCAATCCCCACATTTGAAGCCATGGTTCCGTAGCCTCTCTTCTTCATGTGAAAGAAAACAAAAGACATGAATGTGATGGAGCGGTGGGTTTCTGTGCAAACCGATCTAGTATTTTTGACGCCCTATTGTCTGTGGCGCACGTCAACTGTGGCAAAAAAGACCCCTCCTCACCCCTCCAACCAAGATTTACAACAATTGATATGGGTATCCCTCGAAGTCTAATGCGAAATCGATAGATGCAGCTTCGTCACGAAAAATAGGGCTCTTAGAGTAACCTTAATCTTATACAAATACAAAAGTACTATAAGACCTGCTTTATAACCTACTTATCCTTCCTTTAACATAAAGACCTAAAATATAAAAGACCAAGTATCTACTTATCAGTTAATTTACCTTAATATACTCTAATCCCTGTTATTAACTAACCTTAGCTATAATAATAGAATAATAGATAAAAAACTACTTAAATATAAGAGTATATAGAGGTCTTATTATTTATACTATAAGTATAGATCTGCCTTTCTAAATAGTATTATCTATATAGCTATTAATATAGTTAAAAATAAAGATAAGACTAATATTTATATAGAAGTAAAAGCTATAGTAAATACTGATAAGTCTAGTATTATTAGGCTAGTATGACGGTGGCAGAGGTTATCTTGGAGGCAAGGCTACGATCAGAAGGCTAGCTCCTTTGGAGGTCACGTGGAAATTGCTACAGAGGATAAAACAGGACAGACTTCAGATAGATCTCAATTTAACATGCTTTTTCGCCTATTTAAATTAGACCTTAATTAATATATCATATATTATTTAATTAATTATTTAAATGCATATCTATTAATATAACTTATATCTCTATTAGAAGCCAATTAACAGTAAATTTAGTAACTTAACTAGAGGTTTTTCTGTATTACTGTCTTAGGCAGTCCCTTTTGTTTTGTTGTGCTTATCGTTTCCCTCAAACTAGTTAAAGTAGCTTTCTTTAATTATTACTTAATTAGGCTAGTTAAATAAGCTAAAAATACTAAAAGGCTTAAAAAAGCTAAGGAAAATAAGAAATTAATTAGTTAGCTAGAAAGTAAAGAAAAGGCTTTTAAAACCCTTAAAAATGCCCTCTATAAAGGCAATAACCTTCTATTAGATAAAGAGAAGGAATTTCTAGAGGCCTTAAGAGATAGGTTATATACAGTATAGCTTGAAGAGCTGTTTTAGGAGGCTATAGCGGTAGTTAAGATATTACGGTGAAAACAGGAAATCGGCGTATAAGGTTAAGCTGCTTAGAAAGGGTCGTTTAGGTGATTTTGTGGGTTAGTTGAAGGAAGGTTTTGTAGGTTATGTAAGGTTTCGGTTACTCTGTGTGAGCAATAAACAAGTAATCGCATAAGATTTACAACAAAGTACACAGGGAGAGAAAAAAAACATCCCGGCGTGAGCAGTCTCTCTCAACTGTACTTCCTTCCTTGTTATGACGCAACTTGTTACCTTCACAGACGCTCTAGCTTGCTCTTGCCCCAAATTGTTGGCCTAGTCAAATCTGACGGTAGGTGCTGTCACAACTGCACTTTCCCTTCGTGCTGTCACAAGACAAGCAGAAGACTAAAAGAAAGAGCCAGTAGCGAACGGGAAGGAGCGACCCTGCCTGCCTTCCTGCCTGATCCTACCCGCTTCTGCCCTGGTGTCTTATCGTCACGTCACAGCCTTTTATTAGTTCATCGTGCGGCGATAGCATCGTCGACTTTCCATTTCTTCTTTTCTCCTTCTTCATTTCTGAAGTTAGGGAAATCGCATCAGCGCCGTAGCTTCTGATTCAAAGCCAGCGACCACCCACACATCACACACTTACGCCCAGCTCTTTCCCTTTTTCTTTCTTCTGCCTTCAGAAGCCAGGATCAGCATGTTCGCCCTACGAGGAAGTAAGTGGCTGCCCCGCATCATCCCTACCCTTTGCCTATAACCAACAACTGCACTTTCAGCATAAAGGGCGGGATCGCCCGACTGCTTGGTGTTTCGTAGTTTCACCTACCGATTCATTGCATCATCACATTCAAAGTACACCACGACTAACATTTTCCTTTTTCTTCCAGTCGGCAAGCTCATCTTCGGTTCGAGTGCACAGGAAACCTTGATCGAGCTGCCTCAAGGCCAACTCTACCTCGTTCGACCTCTATCGCCCAAGGGCTACTCCGAACTCATCTTCAGAGATTCTGCCATCCGAATTCGTCGCACCAACCAAGAATTCCAGTACCAACTCGTCGTACAGCGTGTTTTTGAAGAAGGCGAAGCAGAACTTCTCGCTGAGGAGGAAGGCGAAGACGCAGAAATCGACGCTCTTGCATCCGAGAAAGACGAAAAGACCTTCCTTCTAGACGAAGCTTTATCGTTCCGTTTCGAGATCCGAGAAACTGGTGACAAGGTTCTTGCCTGGAAGGATCTCAGCGGCGACACTGGTGACCTGTATCAGTTTGTTTGCGACTCCACTGTCACATCGGCGCAAGTACAGCAGTTTGTGAGAGTCGCTCAAGAGTGCCAGTACGAACGCAAGTACCGCAAGCCCAACTCCACGGCTACAGAGGCCGACCTCCAGCAATTTGAGTTTGAAGAGGAAGATCCTATCCCACCTGCGAGCCCCCTTCATAGTCCTACACTCGCTCGATCTATCGAGTCTGTCGACGACATGTTGTCTAAGAATGCTGCCAACTCTGCTGCAAAGCGTGCCCCAGAGGTTGTTCCGGAAGTTGTACCCGAGCAGGAGATTGAACCACAAGTCTTAACTGGACCCGATGCCAACAACCCACCTGAAGCCATAGAGATCTATGCTGCTGTCACGGCAGAACTTCATATATTCGACCCTCAACCTGGGCATTTTGCCCTTGTTGACGACTCTATCATTGCTCAGGTCTCGGAGGTTGGAAAGTGGGAGTACTGGCTTCAGATCGAGTCCGGTGATAAGGCTTACCTGGGTACTCCTGTCGTCGCAGACTTCAACCCAGTATTCGATTTCGAATACCTCTCTTTCGTCTTCAACCACTTCAGCAAAGATGGGACCGCGCGATCCTGGCTACTACGGTTCAAGGATCAGCCTACCCTTGAAAAGTTCCAAGAAGCAATCATGCAAGCCATCTGGGAAAAACTCAACGAGACCAAGTGGCAGAAGATGCAAGATAAGGAACGCGAATACGTTCTCGATGCCTTTGGTGATTTAACGATGGAAGACGCCCCCGAGACTGAGGAGGAGGAAGAGGAGGAGGAAGATGAAGAAGAGCTTGAAGACGATCGTGCCCGAGATGAAGAATACGACAGCGACGAGGAAAACGACAGCAGCTTTCCCAAGAATGCCGACGGTGAGGTCAACTCTCAGCTGGCAGTCGGCTATAAACACGATCGCTCTTTTGTTGTCCGCGGATCTAAGATTGGTGTATTCAAGCACACGCCTAATAATCACCTCGAATTTTCCACCAACATTTCCAAGGTCACCACTCCATCGGGTAAATTGATGAATCCCAAGAAGGTTATGTTGCATAGCGAGGATCGCGACCTTATTTTGCAAAACGAAATAGATCCGAACAAGCTTTACCGCATGGATCTAGAATATGGAAAGGTTGTTGACGAATGGCATGTGCACGATGATATTCCCGTTGTCACATTTGCGCCCGAGAACAAGTTTGCACAGATGACGTCTGAGCAGACCTTCCTGGGTGTTTCAAACAATGCATTGTATCGCGTTGATCCTCGACTGTCTGGGAACAAACTTGTAGATGCCGATATGAAGCAATACGCATCCAAGAACGATTTCTCAGCTCTTGCAACTACCGAGAAGGGTTACATAGCTGTTGCCAGCAACAAAGGAGATATTAGACTGTTCGATCGTCTTGGTATTCGAGCCAAGACCCAACTTCCTGCTTTGGGTGATCCGATATCTGGTATCGATGTCTCTGCTGATGGTCGTTGGATTCTGGGAACTACCAAGAACTACATCCTCCTTGTTGACGCCCAGCAAAAGTCTGGCAAGAATGAGGGCAAGCTTGGATTTGAGAAGGCATTCGCGGCTACCGACAAGCCTCATCCTCGACGCCTTGCACTGACCCCCGAGCATGTCGCTCAGTTCTACCACGAAACTGGCAAGCCTGTTGACTTCACGCCTGCCAAGTTCAACACTGGAGAGGGCGCCGAAGAAACAAGTATTATCACTGCCACAGGCCCGTACATTATTGAATGGAACTTGAAGCGCATCCTCCGAGGCATGAAGGCATCGTACAAGATCAAGCGTTATGAGGAAGAGGTCAAGGCTGACGACTTCAAATTTGGTTCCGACAAGAACGTCATTGTCGCACTGCCTAATGAGGTCAATATGGTGGCGAAGCAGAGCCTCAAAAAGCCAACTCGCGAAAGCATTGTTGGTAATATCCGGCTTGGTGGCTCGCGCAGGGGTTCAGGGCGTATTGGGAACCATGAGAGCGGTAGATACAAGTTAGGCAGAGATGACATCGTCGATGCCCCCTATTGAGTGGATTGGTAGGAAGTTGCGAGTACACACGCGGTCAGCATTTCAGATTAAGGGGGATTCATATGTGATGACATGACTTAGTCGAGAGATCTGATCAAAGGAGTTTTGTGGAATTTTGGGATTTGTAAGACATGAAGTGGTTTGAACCTTCATGCTTCTTTATTTTAGATACCAGCTGCCGGTGCTTGAGCATCGCAAACAATTCATTTTATGTTCTTCGGACTAGTTTCAGGATCATATAGTTACTGGAACAAATACTGACAGGCTATGAACGCTACAGCATATACTGACATTAGAAAATCGTAGCACTATTTGGGGACAACACGTTGTTCACGCCGGACAAGGAGTCAATAACGGACGATTCTAGAGGTGCACTAGTGAGCCAACAACATATACGAACGTGAATTGGAGAGCGACAACGCCGCTTGGATTTATTTTTATAAAAAGAATAGACTTAAAGGAATTCCCAGATCATGAACGCTTAAACCCAAAAACGTGAACTCGTCCTTTCGAACCCATGCCTCCGTTGCTATAACGACTTTTATTGAGAAGGCTCTTCACTCGTCTCGGTTTCATTCTTCTCGTTACCCGACAACAGCTCATCCGCCTTCTTCTCGAGTCCAGTAACAATTTGCTGTGCCTTCTGCTCCAGCCCGATCACTGCACCTGAGACATTGCGAAGAGTCTTGGGTTGAGAACCTTCAGCACTAAGGCGAGTCATTTCGGCGACGAAGCTGGCACCCCACCAAGCACTTGTGTACTTGAAGACATAACGCTCGAGTTTCTTGTAATTGGCTTCGCGCTGTTCGGGGCTCATTGTAACTGCGTCATGTAGGGCGTTGGCAAGCTCCTCTGTGTTCCAGGGGTTGACAATCAAACTACCGTTCAGAGACTGAGCGGCGCCCGTGAATTCACTGAGAATCATAACACCGTGGTTCTTTTGTTGTGTTGCGATATACTCATAAGAAACCAGGTTCATGCCGTCACGGGTGGATGAAACGAGACAAACGTCAGAAACAGCGTATAGTGCAGTGAGCTCATCGAAGTTGACGGATTGGTGAAGGAAGTGGATAGGCATAAATTCAATGGTACCGAACTTTCCATTTATGCGGCCAACCAGTTCGTTGACAACAGCACGAAGATTCTGGTACTCTTCGACGTCTTGTCGTGAAGGTACGGCGACCTGAACCAAGACGATCTTACCAATCCACTCGGGGTGCTCGGTGAGGAATACCTCAAGAGCATGTAGCTTCTGAGGAACGCCCTTGATATAATCCAATCGATCGACACCAACAACAAGCTTGATGCCCTCAAACTTGCGGCTGAGAGCAGCGATTCGCTCCTGCACCTTTGGTTTCTTCAGGCCTTCGACGAAGTTATCGGGGTCGATTCCGATAGGGAACGCACCGACAGTCACAAAACGGCCATTCCAGTCAACGCCATTTGGTGTGGTGGGGCATTCGAGGATGCGAGAACAACTGCTAAGGAAGTGACGAGCGTAGTCGTATGTGTGAAAGCCGATGAGATCGCAGTCGAGGAGACCAGTCAGGAGCGCCTCTCGTACAGGCAAGATTCGGTAGATTTCACTGCTGGGGAATGGTGTGTGAAGAAAGAAACCAATCTTGACGTTCTTCTTTGATTCGCCAATTTCCTCACGGAGCATCTGAGGAAGCAGCATCAGATGGTAGTCGTGGACCCAAATAAGGTCACCGTCCTGAACATCTTTGATAACAGTCTTGGCGAAGAGGCGGTTGACCTCCTGGTATGCAGCCCATGCGGATTCGTCGAATGTAATCTCACCAGGGTGGTAATGGAATAGAGGCCAGAGGATCGAGTCTGGGGATATTCTGTTAGAAAAGCATGGCTAAGTGGCAGGGAGCTTGTGGTTCTTACTTGAAAAACCGTTGTAATGTCTGTCTGCAAGCTCATCGTCGATAAAAACAGGGTGTGCGCCGTACTCGTCTTTTAGTCGTTGTTTCATACCATCGACTTCGTTGTCGGGGACCTCGAGACCAGGCCAGCCATACCACTGAAAGCTAGTGGTTTTACTGAGACCGCTTAGTCCAGTAACCAGACCACCAGAGGACATAGAGAATGAATAGCTCCCATCTTCAGATCGCTTAATGGTGATGGGCAAACGGTTGGAAAGCAGTAACAGACGGCCTGGGGCGGCGTTGCCATTCTCTCCGACGGTCTCTGGCATTCTGGCTGTGCTTGACGAAGAGTCTTGAAGATGGTTTTTTTTTTAAGGTGAAAAGATCAAAGAGAGAGAAAGTGGAAGAATGAGAAAAGGATCAGGTTTGGTGTGATCGGTCTCGTCGCGGCTCTTGTTCGATTGTCGATTCGATGCGATGGTCTGTGGAGGGGCAGGGAATTGACCTGGCAGCTGGCGCAAAGCCGAGAGGCGTAGATCCCCAGTAGACAGTGGGGTTAGATTTAGCGTAAGGAGCTTTGGGTTGTTGAGTAGCGGAACGATGACGCTATTGCGCGTGAGGTCAGTCGATTAATTGGAGAAGAGCGTGGTAAGCGGATACTGTCAAGTATTTGAAGAACAAGGTTAATGCTTATCAGTCAGATTAATTTGGCAATTTACTCAAAGTGAAGTGGCTTCACAAGAAAACAATATGGCGGATTTGGGTGGAAAAGAAGGAAACAAAATGAGAAGAGGAGGTCAGTGAGGTCTTATAAGAAGCAATAGGACGGAAGAAGCCAGAAGATGGACAGAAAGAAGTAGGCAAGTACCTCCGTCACAAGGATGGGGCTGAGGGGATAAGAAAAAAAAAACAAAAAAACGGCAAGTGAGGGGCATTCTTTCTGGCATTTGGTGTCTGCAACCAGCCCGACCTAGACCAGTCGTGTACCTTGCCAAAGAAAGCAACATTCACGGGCATTGGCCGCTTACCAGGTTGTGCCTGCCCGTTATCAAAAAGCCGTTGATGGTTTCAGGAGGTTATAGTAAGGTTATTTGGTAGTAGATAAAGCACTACCTACTAAACTACTACTACCTATCTACTAACCTAGGTATTGAGACTAACAGCTTACAACTGAACAAATCGACACACCATTTGCCTCGTTTTTTCCTTTTTGATACACATCCGATTTGGGTTGATTTCTAAATAACGGGTTTGCTGGCTACTGTATATCTCTCATGTTCTCTTTTGCCTTAACTCAAAACAGTATTATCCCGCAATCCGATACCTTCCGCTCTGGTTGACGTTCATCCGGTCCGTTTCTTTTAAGGAGTGGAGTTATAATACCACAGATCATCATCACCATCAGAACAACATCGCATAACACAACATCATCAGGTGTCTGTTCTGTCACTTGGCCATGATGTGATACATGTTCATCAATAAGAGTAATTAAAAAGATAATGCAACAGCCTTTCTCCACTTTTATGCGTTCAACTATTGGCGCCTACTGTACTCCTACAATTGTTTCGGGAGACGGGATCGATTCATCGGCCACTATACGGACATCACAGGCATTTGATCATATTGTCTATTTTCAAGGTGCAAAGCCGAAGACGATGGACAAATGTTGAAAACCGGTCAAGAATGAGCTAGTCTCCACACGACTGATTCAAAGCTTGATCTCAAACATCTGTCTGATCCAATAGTGACGCATGCAGAACTGGCTTCTTCAGTGTTCTATTTTAGTTGAATGCCACAAAGCCCAACTTGTACTAGGTTAGCAGACAAGCGTTTCAATCTGCAAAGTGGACTTTCTATCTTGGAAAGCCTAGTAGTTGGCCAATTAACGATAAGATCATAACCATGTTCGCACCTTGCTCAGGTTTGTTGGCCGGACCAGAATGTCCTAGATATCTGCCACCTCCGGAATAGAAATATAGAAAGCCCGAGAATTACGAAATTAGAAAGAAGTAGGGCTTCAATTCGTCCTCATTTCTACCCAACGTATACCAGCGGCTGAACTGGACTATTACAATCCTTTCTAATACCAGTCTCAAATAGACGGGTTATATATAACCGTCGGTCCGGTTGCCGCCACTAAACAACCAGAACCGTCTGGACGGAGTGTATGCCTTGTAAAATGCTACCAAGATTTGGACATACGTTTTTTGTGTCATGACTGGAAACTCAACAACTTCCTTTTTAAATGTTTGTCGTTTTGGGAAGGTCAGGAGTGTAAAGAAACCGTTGTATCTTTGATTAAACACCACAAAGCTGGAACACTCACATCAACTGTACCGTGGCAGGCGGTTCACATAAAAAACGTCAGTGATCTGGTATCCAACGGAAATATTAATCAGCTTTATTAGTGAGTATGAAGCCTAAGAGTCCGCTAATATTTTCGTCTGGTCTTTTTTACCAAGGTACGGATTAAGTAGGTACCTAGGTATTATTTTCTCTAAGACATGCATTATCTTATCTTATCGATAAGCGCAACAAAGCAAAGCCTGTAATTTTTCGAGAACAATACTGCATCGCGACCACCAAGCAAAATTATCAACTACACGCGCGACGCGCACTTCTTTGTCGTAACCATGGAGAAGTCACAGGATTTCAAGTCACTCCAGAATAGCATTCAGAAGTCACTTGTCTCGACAATCAAGACTGTGAACCGGATCGCTGCCGAAGACTTGAGCTTTCAGCGTACAGTCAATCCTAACGTGAGCCAACAGCTTGACGACCGAACTTCACGAATCCTTGAATTATCCACACGGCTGTTGCAATCAACCGGAAAGTCATGTGGTGTCAAGGCGCCTAAGCTTGAAGATGTGGAAGATATCGAGATGAAGTGGAGAGGGGTGGTCGATGTCGTCGATTCATCACTCGAAAAGGCCGACACAGCGCTGGATGAATACACAGGACTTGTTAAAAGAAAGGAGCCTCCTGCTTCTGATTTTGTATGTCAAACTGTATCCTCTGAATTATATGACTAATGTTTACCATCAATAGAACAAGGCAAAGAAACCGAAATCGACGAACAAGGTCATTCGAAACGCCAACATGTCCAAGCCTCAACTTCAGTTTGAGCGAAAGCCCGACAACTTTGCTCCACCACCTTGGAAACCAATGCTTACATCCAAGCCAAACGCCAAGGTGTCTTTGGAAGAGAGCCTCAATATCGTGCCTGACGAAACCGGGACGCCGCAGTATGTCTACATGCTTATAGTTACACTTCCTTGTGGTCCTAGGCAATACCAGTTACTGACCACCTAACAACAGATATCAACATCCTTACGAGCACGAGATTGTCCGCATGATATACCCAAAACGAGTTTTCAAACAAGCCGAGCCCATTATGTATCAGCCTGTTGACACGACCGAAGCAACTTTTGTTGATACATATGAAGGCGTTCTCGAAATGCTGGAAGAGCTCAAGAAAGCGAAAGAGATTGCGGTAGATCTGGAACATCACGACTTCAGAACCTATGTCGGACTTGTGTCCCTGATGCAGATTAGCACACGTGAGAAAGATTGGATCGTGGATACTCTGCAACCCTGGCGCCATAAACTCGAAGTTCTCAATCAGGTCTTTACTGACCCCAAGATCGTCAAGGTACGTATTTCAAGCTCGACATGGCGAGCTCTTGCTGACAATGGCAGGTTTTCCACGGTGCGTATATGGACATGGTATGGCTGCAGCGAGATTTGGGACTTTACGTGAACGGTCTCTTTGATACATTTTTCGCATGTGAGCAACTTAACTACCCTGCCAAGAGTCTTGCGTACCTACTGTCCAAGTTTGTCGACTTTGACGCGGACAAACAATATCAATTAGCGGATTGGAGAATACGGCCATTGCCCAAGGAGATGCTGTACTATGCTCGGTCTGATACCCACTACCTACTTTACATTTACGATCGTGTACGAAACGAGCTTATCGCAGCCTCAGATAAATTTGATGCCGATAAAGACTTCATTGGTCGTGCCCTTGAAAGATCAAGAGAACAATCTCTGTCTCGCTACGAACAGCCCGGTTACGATGAGGAGACCGGCGAAGGTTCTCGCGGTTGGTACTCGTACGTTTTCAAGAACTCTCACATGGCTTTCGATATCGAGCAATTTTCCGTCTTCAGAGCCTTGTGGAAATGGAGAGACGACACAGCCAGGAAGGAGGATGAGAGCACCAACTTCGTTCTCAGTACCAGGGACGTTGCAGAAATTGCTCGCATCAACCCACCGGACGCAAAAGCCCTTCACAGCTTACTGCCTCTGAATGCATCGCTAGCCAGGCCGCGCTTCAATGAGATCTGGGAATACATCAAGGAGACCAAGGCCAAGGGTGGCCGAAGTTTGCTTCATTTTTTCACTTCGATGGCACCGGACAGTCTTATGAGGAATGGCGTCCCTATTGCAGCCAGGAAGACAACAAAGTTACCAGACCTTGATGGAGAGGTCACGGTCAGTAGGCTGACTCGATCGCAGTTATTTGGAGATATGCCGATCAGTACTCAGTGGGATGTTTCGACGCGACGTCCGGAAACTGAAGAGGACCTTATTCCGTTCCCCTGGCAGAAGTTCGTTCAACAGGGCACGATTGAGGGAGACGTTCAACACAATACCGTCACCGACCCGGCTGTGGTCCCTGAACAACCCAGTAATGTGGAGAATGCAGGGGGCAGTGCTCAAGTTGAAGAGGAAGATGAGGAATTTACTCTAAAGAGAGGCCAGAAACGAAAGTCAGAGGCGGTGGAAGAATCTGATTCAAGTGAGGAAGGGGCCGAATCCTCAGATTCAGACAGTGACGAGGAGATGCAAGATGATGATGGAGTCATTGCTATCGAGGATGAGTCTGGTGAAGCAGAATCCAGGAGTGCCCGTCGCAAGCAACGCAAGGCAGAGGAGAAAAAGGCTAAGGAAGAACAAATCCGACGACAAGAGGCCAAGAAGGCCCGCAAAGCCCAGAAGAAACAGAGAAAGGAAGATGACAAGGTCAAGAAGTTCGATGCGGTGCCTTTTGATTATAGCAAGGCCGCATCAGTGGTCAATGCGAAGAGGGAACCAACCGCCGATGTCAAGGGCAAGAAAAGGGTGTTTGACCCTTATTCCAAGTCTGCAGACACGGACATCAAGGGAGCTCGTAAAGCACCTCCGGTGAGAGGCGAGCGAAGCGCAACATTCAAGAAATAAGGTGTATGTATTGGGTTGGAGGAGAGAC
This sequence comes from Fusarium poae, assembly GCF_019609905.1. Classification (NCBI taxonomy): domain Eukaryota; kingdom Fungi; phylum Ascomycota; class Sordariomycetes; order Hypocreales; family Nectriaceae; genus Fusarium; species Fusarium poae. The sequence continues at coordinate 4,787,498 of NC_058401.1, read as the reverse complement.
ACTGGGTAATTATGGCAAGACCAGGAGTTCACGGGCTTAGACTACGACACAGGATAGATATGCTATCAATATCCTTCATATTCGTTTCTACTCATTCGCTTTTCCCAATTTACAATGTGGTAAATGTAATGTAATGTGCTTGGTGTCATATTTAGACTTGTTAGGTTGTAACTGCGCGATATATGACAAGACTTAAGGGTGCCGTGTAGGAAAAACAGCTTAGTTAGAAGTTTAGGTAAAGACTACGAGCGTGGCCTCTATTTTGGGCAAAGGCACTTTGTAATTGTTATTGAAGATTTTAATATCTATTCTTTGTCCAGGTTACCCACCGTATGAAATCAATCAATCAATGAATTTGCTTTGCTCAGTCAGTATTTTGGAATTCACATCATCTGCTCTGCCTTACAATTGTGCAAGGACACTGTCGATTAATCGCCGAACCATGTTGGCGTAGCAATGATATGTATAGTTTCTAGGGTGTTGGGGATCGAACAGGGCAAATACTCCGACTATTTTGCATAAAGACTTTGATGCACGAGTACACAAGAAGACCCATCGGAGCACCCGGACATATGAATCGAATGATGGGGGCCAATTCTTGAGGCTGTGAAACCCGAGAGCTGTCCAATACCAGGGCGCAGAGAGACGATGGGATAATGCAAGCTCCACTACGGAAGGGAGGCAAGAGTTACCCGTACCCTAATTACCCCGGATTTTCAAACCTTCCCCGCTTTCAATGGTCTCTGAGTTCAATATAGATAGGTAGCTGCTGACCTTGCTCGACATAAATAGATAATGTTTATAGACTTGTCGCGTGATAGTATATAAAAATATATAGTTGACAATGTCAGAGCAAAACACGTTTTTGACGCTATCAACTGAACAATTAAAAATAGGCAAATGCAGCCTAAAAAGTCAAACCGTCGCTTTCCCCTTGCGTTTTGACAAATCACAGTCACTACGCAGCCATTTGGGTTTGCTGACGGCTTGAATACCACCCAAATGTCCAAGGTCCGTCCAAGGCACGCGGCGTAGGATGGGTGGCATAACCAATCGCGGGAACTGGGAAGGTGCCATCCAACAGGCGTCCCTACCAAATGCAGAAGCCTCTATTCGGCTGATTGCTCCCTTCATCTTTTGGACGGCAGCCACGGCGTTGTCTTCCCCTCACTTTGATCTTTGTGACTCGGATAATCTTACTCTGTCGCTGGGCCATTACTCAAAACTTGGCTTGGTCAATAACACCTCGACTTCCTTGTTTAATTTCTCTCCCCTCCTCTCTCTCTCTCTCTCAGATAGCAGCCATTCTTACCTTTGCTTCCACATCCTCATCCGGCCGACAACCTTCAACCGAGTCTCACCTTATTGTTCCCGGAAACACGACGCATACCACAGACATCGATCCAGTGTCTCTCTCCCACACCCAGCTGCCACCGACTCCACCGCCACGCCCTGCATACACAATGCCCTGGTTGCTGAATATCCTTGGTGATGTGACACAGTTGTATAAGTAGAGGGGGCCGGGTTACCAGACAAGACATCTTGGGTCATGTGATTCAGGTGAGGGGAAAGAGATGAGATGAAACCCAAGATGCAGCCGTCTGGTCTTCTTTGTTCTCTTCTTCTTCTTCTTCTTCTTCGCCTTCATCTTCTCCTCACTCGTTAGATATTGTTTGTTGAATATTGATGGCGAGCCACGATGGTGTTACGACTTTCGAAGTGGCTTACACTGGCAAAACGACGCCAACGCTTCGAACTTGGTGGAGTAGCGTGAACCTTGGTCAAAACGCAATGCCATCTATCGAGTCCGTGAATGTGAGTAAGGCCCGAGAAATAGTAGAGCACTCACGACAGCGCACTAATACTATGCCAGACCCATGCTCTTCTACAGAGAAAGGCACGGCATATACACATGAGCTATACTCAGCGTAGTGCGTCGAATTCTTATAAGCCCGTCCTCTCATTTCATTGTTGAGCCTATTGTTCCTCGTACTGAGCCAGTCCGAAATGGATCTCGCCTATAGCATGGAAGGTAAGCCCCTCCTATATGTTTCTGGACGCACATCGATCTCAAGAGACTCGTCAGTAACGGGATGACGTGCGGTTGATCTCTCATTCACGATGTGACCTCATCCTTCTCCTCGTTCATTTGAACCGCCCTTCTAATTCGGACTTGGAAGTGCCAGATATACCCTTCTTCATGCCCGGACACTGTCGGTCGAGGAATGCGGTGTCGTTACTAACATATAATGCTGCTTCTTGACTGCTCCAAGAATTCTTCGAAAATTCCGACACAAAGAATTGTCGCTCACGGCTGACAGTTCATACCAAACTCAATTGATGCTCACATGAAAATACGGCATGCTTCATCAGGGGCCTTCCAGTGTTCACTATCAGGACAACTCGCTACCGGTCGATGCAACCTTCACAGTGCTCCGCCATTCATATGTTCGTTCGTTTCGTTCGCATGGCCGTTACGCTGTGCACGAGGTACACAACATATCGAAAAGTTGATAAGTCGTACTGTGCTGGATAGTCATTAAAAGCCGCTGGCTTCGGTATCGACACAGATGAATTATTCGGACTGGCGCCGATCCGAGGCTGTTGCATTTCGATTTGAAATTTGGCACATACTCAACTGCAACTGCTCAGACCAACTCGAAACAATATTATCAGGTGGGTTTGCGTTTCTTTACATACCCTCACGACAGGTCCACTATCAATTCACCTGGGTCTTTGAGTCTTCCTTCAATCCACTTGAACGACTTGCCAACGACTCACGATTGGTTTATGCTAGCGCGCTACAGTTAGCGACTTACGCTAACAGCGCAAGTTTTGCACCGTGTGGAGACTTTTCACATCGCACAAGACACTTCAACATCATGCCTGTGTTTCAAGGCATCCCTCCGACTGTCGAGGGGGAGACAGCCATGTGCAACCATTCTGGATCAAGTCCGGGTCAATTCGGCTAAGCTGGCAAGACGAGTGTCTGCCAGCCTGACCGGTTAGCATGTCGATAAACCCCGGCACCGGCCCACGGGAGCTCAGGCATAGCAAATGCCTCATGTCAATATATGCTCTCATGCATAGCAGGAGCTACTCGGAACGATGTCATCGCCTAAAAGTCAATTGAGACTTCAATTTGGACTTTTTCGACATAAGATCTTTCTTTTCAAGAGGCAATTCATTGAGTGATGAAAAAAGGAAATATCCTAATGCATTGGAAGAAGCGGGATGAATGAGGCTTTTTATTTTACAAGTCGATCCCTGGGAGGAATTACGCAGAATTTCCCCAACTCTAATCATAGCAAGTGTCTATGATCAATGTCCATCCCAGTTCTCTATCCCGTCTATTACAAGACAACCTCCCCTCTATCGTGCAAGCCGGCATCAAGTGCACCCATGTCGAATTTTTCAAAACATGGTATAATGCACAACGCTCAGCAGCCTCCTCCGTGTCGTTGACTCGATCATTCGGCACGAGTCTACCCATTGGGTTGGGTAATAGCTTAAGTCTGCATACAGATGTCAGTAAATATTCGTTGGTGCACGGACCGGTTGAGAAGTTTGACTTACGAACTTGGCCATGAGGGCAACCATCAGGTCGAAAAGACCGATGGCCTCGACGAAAGCGAAACCCAGAATGGCGTAGGAGAAGAGCTGACCACGGAGGGCAGGGTTGCGGGCAACACCGTTGAGGAGAGCGGCGAAGACAAGACCGATACCGATACCAGCACCGGTAAGACCGATGGCGGCGGCACCCATACCCAAGTTCTTGGAGACCTCAACCATGGCCTGGGCGATCTCGGAGGAGTAGGCACGGCGCTGGACCTGGAAGGCGTTGCGGGTGGTGGCCTGGAGAAGAGTCTGGCGCTTCATGGCCTGGAGGGGGCTGGCGCCTTAATCGATTGTGAGCGAATTGTTCATTGATCGTGATGGGCGAAGTTCGATCGAGTCGGGTTCGGCACCGAGCTCAATTGAGCTCGAAGAAAAATTTTGCCGCATCAAAAACTTACCAGAGATGGTTCGCTTGCTGGCAGCAGCGACGGGGGCGCGGACAGCAGGGCGAGCGGCCTTGATGGCCATCTGGGAGGCCAGGCGAGAGGCGATGACACGAGAAGAGGCCATTGTGATTGATTTGTGAGGGGAGATGGTTGATGGTTGAAAGAGGGAGAGGCTGATGGGAGGTTTAAAGAAAAGAGATACGGAGCTCAGCACGAGACAGGGCGGTAGTGGGAAAAGGAAAAGGGAAGAGAGAAAGCGTCTGGAGCCGGGAAGAAAGTGAGGATAGGTGGGCCCACACGGGTGGATATTACCAGGGGGTGTGAGGATGTCAGCCGGGGCAACGCTTGAGAAAAAGAGCAACAACGAACAATCCGGACGATATATTGTTACGAGGAAACCGGGCGAGGATGGCGACTCAATCAACAAGTAGATCGGGGTGGAATCCCATCCAGATGAGACAAAAAATAGGGTTGTTGAACAGCTCAAGAGCGCTGAAAAATGATGGGAATGGACATGATATCACGGGTGTGAATCAGTCCAAAGATTCAAACTCTACACGGGCTGTCTAGCCTTCGGGGGAAATCGGGTGGAGTGAACTACAACAATTCTGCACTGTGATTGCTCTACAAAACCTGAGAAGACTTTCAGGCCTGAGGCTTTTACAGTCTGAGGGACACGCTTGGCGGTGGACCATGAATCATGGGCGAAGCACAACTACGAACGCCAGCTGGGGGGTTGGGCCGACGATGGAACACGCACTTGGAAGTTTCGGTACCAAGGAGGGACAAAGCCGGAACAACCAAGACCCTCACCAATTTGGACTAAAGCGATCAAGGCTCAGTGAGTGTTTTACGGGCAGCGGACAACGAACGGTCCTAGCGGAATTCCGAGACAGTAAAACAACAGCTTGATGGTTTATCACCATCTTCACGAACGAATTGAAGAGGGGATCAATAGTAGGACTTACTATGTATTTGGGGAAATATTTTCAATCATTGTTGAATGAAGGTACTACACCTGTCTAACCAAGGCTAAGTGACAACCTCGAAAGAATCGATACATAGGTACCATGGCGGGTTGTCCGGCTGGTACCTGGAACAGAAGGTTGCCGAAATCGGTTTTATGATTGGCTGATGAGGATGAACAGAGTGGCAGTTCTAACAATTTTGGGTCAAGAACACACCCCTCTATGTTGGAATATGTACAGTGTGTATGCAACATGGTACCAAGTCAAGAATCCAGTGCCTTTACAAAATACCTTGACCAAATCAGTCGAGAGATATCCCTCGTCGAGTGCTGGGGATCTTGATTTCGTTTGATCAGTTCTTCTGATCACCTCTCAAAATCCACCCACGTGGAATATCAAGATGAAATGACACGGCCCATCATGGATGAGATCCGACGAATACTTCATAATACAGTGCGTGAAACGCTGTCAGTACCACGACGTCAGATTTTGTTGAACTTCAAAATGGTTGGTATCCATGGTGAGTGGACTCTGCAAATTACAGTTTTTTTGACGCGATTCTAGCATCGATCCATGCATTATCTTAAACTTGACTCGACTCAAGATGTCGGCATTTTTCATATCAATCAATGGACGACAAGATGGAGATTCAATGTTAAAAGCTGGCGACTGATAGTGGGTCCGGTGGTACCTTTCTATGTATCCTTTGGGAACTGGAAAAATTTTCCTACTCAGCTCAATTGAGCAGCAATTGGCATGAAAGTCTCACTATAAGTTTGGGTTTAACCACTGATTGTAAGACAGTGCGTGGACGGCTTGAGCTAAGACGGATGGTCATGATAAAGTCTATGTGATGTAGTCATGCCAATTGACACCCTGGAAGATCATTCCAAACTTTGTGCTGTTTTTACCCTGTTTTCATTAACTTCGTAGGAACGTCAGTGTTAGATCGATCTGACGGTACGGAGTATTGTACTTTAGATTAGTATTGATTGTCAGCCTTCTTTATTGCAAGAAAGCCGCAACAGACGAGCGATTGAAACCCTTCAACGCTCACCAAAAGCATACTAGTTGCGAGAGCATGGAATGGCATGGCACTGTACACAGCCTTATGGCAGACTCACAGCCTTGCCTCAGGGAGAGGTGCGGAACAGTGCAAGACAGTACATCTCATCAGCCGGTCCAAAACATATAATCTTGAAACCAGATTCAGAGGAGCCCTCCCCATATTTCGAATCTCATCTTGAATCTCCATACCTGCAAGGCAAGACTATAGAACAACGGTTTAGTAACCATGGCGTAGTCTGGGGCGACCAGGGCCTACATAGTCGCCAGCTTGTCTGTAACTGTCATAGTAGGACAGAGTGAAATCGGCGAAAAATTTTCGGTCCAAGGGGGGCGTGCCAGAGTCAATATCTTCGCACAAGGGCAAAATCGGGTTGGGCTCGACCCTGTGCAAATGTTGGCATGTCAGTCCAAGCTCTTTGCCTCTTTTGGAAAGCGCATGGATATACCGTACAGCAGCGACTGAAAGATGTATCATGAGAATTGATGAGAAGAGCCACGTCAAGTTGGTGTACATTATAGAGCCATTGGTTCTTACAAATGCTACAAACATGCACAAATACGCACGCTCTTGACATGTCTAGTCTTGATGCTGACTTCAAGGAACTAACGAATCTCGGTTTGACATGGGCGAGAAATAGACATGCCACCACCCAGAACCCATCATGACATTAACTCTAGGACAGGCATGCCGAGACTCAATTGCATGATAATTAATTCGTACAAGGGTATCACATCAGAGCGTTAAAACATCATAATTCCGGGGGAAAAGGTTGTTTTACTTGAACAAGGGGGTATCACTATCGCCGAAGCGTCTAAACTGTCTATGTTTATACCATATATCACCACTCCTGACATCGCCGTTACTCTTCCTCTTCCTCTTCCTCTTCCACTACCGCGGGCACCTTGATCGCGTAGCCCTCCTCAAACCCGGCAGCATCACACACGCGCTCCAGGCTGATCCGGTTCTCTGCCACATATCGGCGAACTGCCTGCTTGTCTATCCGCACTCGCGGCACTGTCTTGACCACTGTGACCACACCTTTATCAGCTACATCACCAGCAGGCGAAGTCCTCGCCCCCTCGTGTTTGCCTTCCTCTGCTTCAGCATCATTGACAAGCTTCTCCTCGGGCTTACCAGGACCCATGCCTGCCTCTTCAACAACGCCCATATCTCGCAGCACTGGCAGACAATCTTCGGGCAGAATCCATGTCGCTTTGCTGCAGTCATTGAGGTCTACAAGGACTTCATTCTCGGGGCTCCTGGTGTCTAACTCGATATTTAGTAGCCACCTTGCGATTTCACCAGCCCAGTAACGCTTATAGCCCTTTCTGCCAAGATCGGAAATAGGCTTTTCAGGTCCACCCAGAATCCCTTCTCTTCTTGAGATCTCGTAGGAAGCTCCCATTAGCAGGGCCCCGAGACCTTTGCGCTGCCATGGTGGGAAGATGAGGATGCAGGCGAGGTTGTTGCTATCCCATGACATTTTCTCTTTAGAGAAGAACCCAATGATGCGAGGAAGTGGAAGTTCAGGTTCTATCGATATGATAGAGGGCCGGGCCGGGGGTGTATAGACGAGCAAGAAGTAGTTGAAGCCTGTAACATCAAAGAATACAGACTTGTTGTCGAGAAATAGCTTCGCAAAGAGCGACAGGTTTTGACAAAAGAGCTGAGAGACTATGTTAGTATTGTGGCTTGATGAATCGCAGCATGTGAACTTACCCCGTCCTTCTCACCATCCACCTCCCAAATACTCCATTCTCCCTCGTCCTGTACCAATTCTTCTACATATCGAATGTTTCCTTCTCCCTTCCGCCGCTTGGGTCCAGAAGCTTTGTTATCATACGGCACGAGGATCTTTCTGCGCCCCTGAGGGTGAATGTAGACCTTGCGTCCTGGTATTTGAGCTTTCCGCTCACATACATGAACGTGATGGCACCATGCGACTAATTCCTTGGAGTATTTAAAGCAGCTAGGGCAGACATAAAGACGATCAACTGCGGGTGGCGATGTACCTCTAATGGCCTGGCCTTTGGCGCCTGCCTCTTTGCTGCCTGTCTTGGCCGGATGCCCTGATGACTCACCGAGCACTTCCTTTCCATAACAGCTGGGATACCACGTGCTAAAACACATATTACCTAGAACGACTTTGTCGATGTTGCGGTCGGTTCGTAGAGGCGGGCGTACGGATGGGGCTGGAGGTGGCTTCGGAGGGTGGACTGGTGTGACTGTAGGAGGCGGCGGTCTTTCGAGCATACGCGGTGGTTGCGCTGTAGGGCCATGGGGTCTAACAAGAGCTGAAGGTCGCTGTAATGAGTTCGTATGCGAATGAGGGACGTGATAAGTAATTTCAGGCGCTACCAAATCTGAAAGCGGACGACCACCAGCAGCAGTAGGTCGTGGAGGTGGAACGGCCGTCATCGTTGCTGGAGGAGGCCTTGTTTCTGGACCTGGTTGTTCAAGCGGAGCCCATCGCAGTACAGGAGGTGATGTTTGCGATTGTGATTGTGATTGCGATTGCGATTGCACCTGGTCTGGGGCGATAGTAGTATTGGATTGCGCCTTGGGCGGCTGAGATCGGGTTATCGGCGTACGCTTACGATTCTGTGTTGGAGAAGTCGTCCTCGGAGAACTAGATAATAAGGTCGGAATTGAAGGCGGCGGAACAGCTGTTTCAGTGCGTGGTTGAGGTTGTGACGATGCTGGTGGCGGAGCCGGGGTTTGACGCGTCGCTCGACGCGCGACGGTGGGTTTAGGAGAGGCAGAAATAGCAGCGGATTGCTGAGAATCGCAATCAGCGGGGTCTTGTTCTGCTCGCTTGCGCTTTTGAGGCATCGCTGTGCGACCCTCTTGACTCAAGAATGTGGTCGAGTAGGGGTCAAATGGGAAGAAATCAAGTTCTCTTGATGCGACAGGACGTATTAGGACGCAGTTTTAGTTTAGATCGTACGCTGGAGATATGAATGGAAGATTGATTTGCGATGGGGTGGGCTTGAATGATGTAGCGTGAATTTTGTTATATGAATCGTCAAAGAAGAAACAAAGGCACTCAACTACATCTAAAGTATGGTATATATACTAGGTAGACTAGATAATTATCAAGGTTTAGAGTATTATATTATATACGAGCTGCGGGCATAAGCACGACGGTAGGTAGGTATGTGGCGGGTGCATTGAATAAAGACGCCATCACGTGCAAGTCTATTCTGTACGTTGTTTCTACTTCCTGTGAAGTAGCCTCTATCCCAGCCTACTATACGATCCCAAATTAGTAGTCAATCACTAAGAAACTCGGAACTAACACGATAAAGTTCATGACAATCTTGTTTTGGGTTTCATTCTCAATTTGAGTTGCTACCACTAACACTAACAAGATAATACGAATTACATCAACGGTAAGGACTGACTACTATCTAAAATCTGACCGGTTCAATCGAAACAGCTTGAGCTTGAGCAAACACTCGCTCTGATATGCTTTGCACTGCTCAAATCAGTGTCGGCGCAAGGAGCAACTTGGCATATGAGCACCCATAACTCGTTCCAGAGTCTCATCACCCTCCTCCCAGTTCTTGATCAAGGTCAAGAGTCGACGACGAGCAAGTCCAGCATCACGGTTACGATACACGCTGTCAATCTTGCGCACATCAGTCTTGTCGCTGACGAGCCATCGTCGCTCCTCCTCCATGAACTGGTTGTACGATGTATCCTCACCATATCTGTCCTTTACATTGGCAGCAAGATGATCCTGCACAGCCTTGGTCAATTCGATCTGTGGCCTGGTCTGCTCAGAGGGGTTGGCAAAACGAGTGTCGACTGTGGGCTTGAATGTTGCCGGTTTGAGGCTTGGGTCTGGCAGAACTGAATAGGCCGAGAAGCAGACGAGGGTTGGGCTCTTACGAACTGCTTCAGATATGGCCATGACCGCCGGAGGTGTCATGGGCATGTGTCCAAAGTTGATGTAAGCCAGGTGGCTCCTGGTCTGCACCAAGCTCTGAATTACAGGTACAGCTCCATCCTCGATGTAGTTGTAGGCTTGTCCGAGATCCTGGGTAGCGTATGCCTGGCCAAGGTCAAACACCTCGAGTGCAGGATGCCCGGTAGCAGCCTTGCACAGCCCTATGGCACCTTTGGTGCTGACCCCAATCGACTGTAAGAGCAATCGAGTCAGATACGGCGCCTTTGGCAGTGCTTGGGCCAGGGCATCTACGCCATCGTCGCCCAATGGATTTGATGACATGTAAACGGAGGTCAAGCCGCAGTGCGGTGACAAAAGGAACTTGCCAATGGCCTTGGCGCCTTCGGCCGAGATTCCGTTACCGTTGAGATAGATGTGCTTAAGGGAAAGCTTGGCACCCTCGGTCATCTTATGGCCAGCTAAGCGGCTGAAAAGATGTGCGACTCCTCGATCGCCGAGTTGAGTCTGGTCAAGATCGAGTGTTCGCAAATTCTTAACGCCAGTAATGAGGCGATACACATCCTCAGAGGCGTCTGGGCCAAGTGGGTTGCGTTTTAACCAAATGTTAGTGATAGCCTCGGATTTTACCATGGCATTAACAAGAATCTTGAAGCTCGGTCCATCAATGCAATTACCAGCAAGATACCAAGTGTCCATTCGGTCAGGGAGGTCGATAATAAAGTTGGCAATTTCATAAGCTCCGACGGGACCAATGATGTTATTGCCCAGAAGGAAATGCCGGACAAACTTGTTTGGTCGAAGTGAGTCCATCAGCTTGCCAATGTGGTCGGGGCCAACAACCATCTTACAAAGGTCCATACGGCCATCTTCGTAGACGACACCTTTGCGGAACTCGGCGCCTTTGACACCATAGTACGGCTCACCTCGTCCACCGTCGAGTTCAAAGCCCCTCTTGTGGCCATCCAGCTCATGCGTGCCGCCGCTCTCTAGATGGCTCAAGAACGGTGCAAGATCAGCCTCGTGGGCGATCGCGACTGGCATGGGAATAGCTGGCACACCGTCGAGAGAAATTGGGTGCTTTTCAGGGTGCCAGATACCCTGAGACAGGATACGGGAAGCCCAGACAGGTGCTTGCACACCAGGGGCAGCACCGCTAGACAGGCCTTTGGTAGTGTGGCCGTTCCGAATAGTGGCCATCAACATGTCATATCGTCGCTGCAGGGCGGCCCAGGCACGGAGGCGTACACGGTCCGCATCAAAGCGGATAATGGCCGTCAGCGAACCTTGGTGCACAGGATAAAGCATCGGGGCAACAGCTACGGCCAAGTTATGGCGAGCAGATTTGCGACGAGGAAGGTCATGGAGAGCATCGTCGATACGATGCTTGTTCAGTGGCAGGGCAATTATCTCATCTGCAGTGAAGGGATGAGAAGGATTGAAGTCGGGTAAGTGCTGGTCGAGGTCGATGAGGCTCTTGCGGCAGAGGTAAGCAAGGTGGATTGCTTCTTCCATATTGACCGTGTCGTTGTGTTTGCTCAATGGAGGTAATACATTTGCATGTTTGGATGAGATGGAGAACGAGAGCGGCTCAGTAGGCCGCAGCTCGGTAGCAGTAGACATATCGGGTTTTGCGAGTTTGGACTCTTGTATGTCAAGCTTCATTCAGTCTGGTGTCTTTGTGGGTTGGGCTTATACTACGGCAATGACAGTCATTATATAGCGGCTTATCAACTGCAGATTTGCATAGTGAAGGCTGGTTCCATTCAGCCTTGGATGTGGGTACTGATATCTTTGAGTAAGAGTCCTTGAAGATATGTCAAGTGCAGGGCGTAAATAGACATTGATGCCAAATTGTGTTTCCACTTCGTGAGTCAACCTCGAGCTTTGATCAGGCTGCTTTAAGGTTCGATCGGCTTCTGTTCAACCCGGCATGTACTATTGCATGGAAACAAACTAGCCTCTCATAGTAGATACAGTGCTTTCATTCGATCGAAACTGTGGATGTATAAACCGAGTCGCTCTTAATATCGGTGAGATTCAAGTGGTGACCTGGTATGAAGATCGTGGCTCAGCAATATCTTACTGTAGGCAACCACATGGACGACCCACACTTGTAGATACAAGGGCGCAAGATTGTCAACTCGCAGTAATAAAGTGATAGTGTATATCCGAATGCGCCTAACAACAATACACTTTGCCCTGTGATGTCCTTGACGCTTCAATCATGGTAGGTATTGAAGGCTGTTGTCCTCACCTTGTACTGAAATATTCTTGAACCTACAACCACACAATCACACCAGCAGCAGTAACTACTGGATTGAAAGACGCAAATACTTGTATATCGACCATAGAATATAAAGTTGACATAAAGTGACAGAGCTGTTGATATCGTTATTTAGTTCGAATTTCAGATCTCCAATAAAGCTTTAGGGTAAGTGTATTTCGCAGCGTCTCTTCTCTTATCTCATGTACCTATATTATCAAACCCTTCATTTATAGTCTTTAAAACACACAACACATAAATCAATCACCGTGCACGATATATATTTCCCCCAAGGAAGACTGCAAATATGATGGCCAAGAAAAATAATCAACACATGCATTGCAATTTCAACAGAACATCAGACAAAAAGAAACAACATGAGGAACACCGGATTTGAACCGATAACCTTCAGGAATCCCCAAAGAAGCTGTTGGGCAGCTCACTGGAATCTGACGCGCTACCGTTGCGCCAGCTCCCCAAGTTTTAATATGTGAAGCAATTGAAAACTGGCCTCAAGTGGACACGATGCAAGAGGATCCTTGTTTTTTTTTTTTAAAAAAAAAAGAAGAGAGAAAGAGGAAGAAGGTGGGAGTGGAAAAAGAAAGATGCAACACCTGTTAAGATGTGAATATGATGATATGTGAGGAACACCGGATTTGAACCGATAACCTTCAGGAATCCCCGAGGACAACTGCTGAGTGAGCAGAGCACTGGAATCTGACGCGCTACCGTTGCGCCAGCTCCCCACTTGTTATTAAGAGGTCAATTAAGCCGGCCCATATACTGACTGAGTCCCACAAAGACGCTGCGTCCAACAGACAGCATACTAACCAAACAAAGGACCAACACGCAGAGAGAGAACACGAAACCCTGTACAGGAGCCAGTAATAAGGATACTACAAGGACTGCGTCTTGATATGGATGGTACTGCACTATTATCGGCGCTATACCTGGTCACAACAACAGTATCCTCAACCTTGGCATATCAAAATACAGCAGGTAACTGTTATGAGCACACATACTTGGGCACAGGTAAACCATCAAATATCCTGGAGCAAACATGGAGAAATTGAACTTATGCTTCCAAATTCAATTTCTCTGTACTAAGCATTTAATACATACATGGGGGGGGGGGGGTCATGATTGATCTCTAGATCTCCCAAAACCTCCCCCCCTTCTATCAACGAGTTCCAGCACACAACCACTCTAAGCGCCAAACGGGTCATAAGTAGAAATTACAGCCAAGTAAGGCAGGCTGATGCTGTCGGCAAAGAGAACCTCTATGCGTTATCAAGAATAGACGATATACAGACGTCACCAACTTAGATGCCATCAAATTCTCCACCGAGGTCATCCTCGTCCAAGTCGCCCTCCTGTATTTCCTTAGCCATCTCACGCTCACGCTCTCGAGCCTCCTGAGCATTCTTGAGCTCGAGGCGATGTTGGTTCATGGGGAATCGCATGGCCTAAATGGGAGATGGATGAATTAGCCTGCTGCTTTCTATGTGAACATGGATGTACATACCTTGACACTCTCGTCGTGGAGAGCTAGACAAGCTCGAATTCGATCGTGGAAAGCCTCACCAGGTTCACGGGTGGCATACACATCACCAACCTCTTTGCTCTTCATGAAACCCCTTTCACGGTCAAGGGTAGCCTCAATCACGCCGTCGCGAATAGCCTTGGCAACAATGTACTCCGCTGACTCCTCGCTACCGAGCTGGAGACGAATGCAGATATCCCGAAGAGAGATACGAGAGTAAGACAAAGACATCATGCGGATACCTGTCTTGATAACATTTTGTCGTAGACGCAGAATAAGGCTGTATGTGCCGTCCCGTCTGAAGGTATCGGCATGATCAGCAATCGCTGTCTCAAAGTCCTCGAGGTTGCCAACTCGGACTGACTTGACCAACAAGAAGTAAGGTTGGAGAGCAGCCTCCATCGTTGGCTGACGGAACATGGCTCGGTCAGGAATGTCACCCATCAACAGCTCCACAACGTAAAGGAGTTTGGTTGCAGTCTGGGCGAAGCCGAGGGCGCAGCTACTAGATGGAGCCTTTCGAGTGGCAGCAGTGAGATGCTCATGGGCCTCAGTATATCGCAGCTGGATAGCGCGGATACGACCAAGGTAGTAAAGGAATCGTGCTACCTGGTTGTTGACAGCATTCTCAGGAAACTGGGTGTGGGAGACCAGGAGATCAGCTTGGTTAATGTGCGAAGTCGAGAGATAGTTTCGCAGCAAAAGAACAATGACTGAGGCTTGTGTATCGACATCCTTGCGTAGCACGGCGGTTCGAAGAGCGGCGAGGAGAGTCGGTCGAATGGCGACTACGGGAGATTGGGGAGACGGAGGAAGAGGGGCGATCTGCTCGCAGAAGATGGAGTAGTAGAAGTAGACCTTGGCAGACAAAGAGTCCAGTGTGCGGCGGTTGAGAGACTGCACTCTGTCCGAAAGGTACTTGGAGAAGTCAGCTCCACGCTGGAACTGCTTTGAGTCGAACAGGTAGACCTGGACGAGGATGCCGAGGAAGATATCGACCTCAGGGATGAGGTCCTTGGCCTCCTTCTTGGAACCGTTCTTTCCAGATGTCTTGGCATCGTCGATTTCCATTTCTGAACCACTCTGTCGGCCAAGGGTAACATCCTCGCGCTCAATGGCAGCTAGCAGTGGCTTAACAATAGTACTGGAGTTGGCGGTAGCAGGGAAAGCCTCGGAGATGACCTGGGCAATGATATCGGGGGTCAAACGCTTGCGAATAATAGAGATAGATCTCAGGGCGCGGAGGGAGAATCTAGCGTCGAAGTGGGCCACGGCACGGTCTATCAAAGCAAAGTTGCTCTTGATATCTGTCGAAATGCAATGTCAGCATTTGCTCTAACCGACCTTGTTGAGCTCTTACAAGCTCTACTCACCTGCGATAGTCTGCACAACAGGGTCGACCTTGATCTCCTCCTCCTCCTCCTCGCCCATTGACACGTCACCTTCAGCATCGGTCGTTGCCTTGTCAGACTTTTTCGACTTGGAAGGAGGAACAACAACTGTCATCTCCTCGTCACCGTCCTTGACAGGCTTCTTGCCCTTGGGCTTTGTGCTGTCCGTCATCTCAACGTCCTTGTTTTTCTGAACGTTGTTGCTGGCGGGCTTCTTGCCGTTGTTGTTTGGTGCCTTGCTGGGCGGCATGATGAGTTTCTAAGTGTGATGCGAAGTAATGAGGCTGAAACTATCGGAGTAAGAGCTGTGGATGACGATAGTGGCAGAAGATCGAGCTCGTCGTGCGCGCGCCTCGACTTGTCGCAGCGTCTGCGTAATTGGGTTTAAAAGGAGTTGGCGAGGACGGTAAACGGTATACCGAGAGTTCAGGCACGAGATGGTTGTCGAGGGGGGATGATCGTCGGCAAGGTCAAGACAGTAATCGTCGTGGTGAGTTTGTAATGAGATTGGGAGAGGTTCAAGGTGATGCTGCCGCTCGTTGCTGGTGCTAGCTCACCAAATGGGGACCGGGGCTTGGTGACTGGCCAGTGGGCAACTGAGGCGACAACGGAAAGAGACTGAACTGGGGTGAAAGATACTTGCTTCAGACTGTGATTCCGCTACATAAGCAAGTACTTCCAAAGTAGAGCGTTACCTTAATAAGCCGGCAGCTTTGTGGGGCTTGAACAGTGACGTCTCGATGTTGCCTGCAGTTGGCGCTTTGCATAAATCACACAGGGAGAGTTATGCATTTTATACGAGATATGCTAACCTATCGGTAATACTAACAAGACCAACCTGAAGGAAGTAGTTACATATTTCATTCATGCCATATACAATGCAATATTACCACAAAATTGTCACCCGAGTGAAGTAAAAAACTTTGCCAAGAGGGTTATGAAGCCGAATCTCACTGGAGTTTTACACTGTGAAATGATTCATGTCGCGATGTCAATAGACGCAATTAGAAAACTTGCAAAACTAACGACCTTCCATTATCGATATTCCTAATCAAGAGAGTGTTTCTCTCGGATGCCAAATAATCTCGGATGCATTCTGGTTTACCCTCTAATGAGAAAATCGGCCTTCGTACCTGACGGGAAACCCACCCCTATTGCGCCAGTTTGTTCCGGGTATACACCCAACGCCTGTCTTTGGAAATGTAAAATACATCTTGTTGCTTTTTGGTTCGCCTGAGCATCTCCCATTCCTCATCTCTTCCGTGGTTCATTCACCCTTGCCTGGCATGACCTTGGCAGCCTGGACTGCACTCATCTTTGCAATCCATCCAGTAGATGGTTGAATCTTTCGGACTGTACGGAGCTCGTCAGAAGAGTAGCCAGGGACACGAATGTTGTAAGTTCGTTCTAGCACAAGTTGAATGTCACGGATCTCGAGCACCTTAGACCCGCGCTCCTTTGAGTTTCGACAGGCTGCATGTAGAACACTGTCAACAAACGAGTCTGCCATATTCAAAACATTCTAAATCAAGTTAGCCATCTCACCCGAGTCTCAAAAAGCGAATGCGCTTACCTCTTCCACTTCAGGGGTGAGTAGGTTTCCATCTTGCCCCTCAGCTGGCCCACCGCACACTTGTCGGACCAGCTCGTCCAATTTCTTCTTGCTCAAAACGTGATCCCCTTCGGCTTCGTGGTTGTAGGCTGGAATCCGGGCCATCGCAGGCTGATTCATGACACCACCCAGCGTTCCGCTTCCTTGAGTCATCGTTGGGCGACCTGCATTCACTCCGCCTCCGACCGAAACACCCTGAGGCACGGCAGTGGCCTTGTCAGGAAGCACTTTGGGGATGGGCATCTTGGATTGCATTGGTGTTTGTTGAGGTTGTGGTGGATGTGCATGAGGATGACCCTGTGGAGTCGGCTGCTGGGGAACATTTGGCCCCATCACGCCTTGATTCACTGCGCTGCCTGGTGTTGGTGTTCCGGCTGCGGCAGGGCGGCCAGGTAGCTGCGCACTCCCAGGAGTGTTAATGGTCTTGTTTGCCATTTCTATAGCAGCAGAGTGGCTGAGAGCTCGCTGAGGACCTGGCACTGTTGTTGGAGCTGCGGCGGCGGCTTGCTGTGGTGTAGGGATGCGCGGGGCGCTCTGCTGAGTAGGTGTTCCGGCTTGGTTGTGCGCAGCTGCTTGAACTACAGCAGGGTTGGCGGGAGCAGTGCCAGGTTCCTGTTTGACCTGAACTGGTGCTTGTGGTAATTGTTGTTGCTGTCCGGGCTGAGGAGTTCCTTGCGCCGGGCGCACTTGTGCTGGTACCGGTCCTGGATTTCCGTTGGCAGAGGAGGCTCGACTCACGGCGGCTAACTGTTGTTTGGCAACCTCGACAGCAGCATTCACTGGAGGAGCGTTATTCTGGTTGTTTTGGACTTGAGTTGCCTGAGGTTGGTTTTGTGGAGCCTGTGTTTGAGTTTGCGACTGCTGCGACTGACTTTGCTGTTGTTGCTGTTGAGATTGCTGCTGCTGCTGCTGTGGTTGAGACTGTGATTGTTGTTGGGTTGCAGCAGGCTGTTGACCTGTAGCAGGTTGTTGAGAAGCTCTCGCCGCGTTTTGTGCCGCTTGTGCCTGCGCCTGTGCCTGCGCCTGTGCCTGGCCAGTGCCTTGCAGGTTACCTTGTTGCTTGCGAACACTGTCAACCCACTTGTGCGCATCAGAATGCGCTTTGAGTTGCTGGTCCTTCC
Organism: Fusarium poae; assembly: GCF_019609905.1. Classification (NCBI taxonomy): domain Eukaryota; kingdom Fungi; phylum Ascomycota; class Sordariomycetes; order Hypocreales; family Nectriaceae; genus Fusarium; species Fusarium poae. Next base: position 4,769,614 of record NC_058401.1, on the reverse strand, counting down.
TAATTTGAAGCTGCCTCAACTCATCCTCCTTGAACGGCGTTCCAGCAGCAGCTCTTTCATTAATGAGCTTGTCAATCTGCGCAACCTTTTGCTTGCTGTTATCCATGGTCATGAGTGCCCGGGTATAGCGTTGCTTTATCTCCTCTACCCATTTATTTGCGTCGGCGCCTGATTTCTCTGCTACCTGGGCGGGCGCACGGAAATTTATCTTTGCAATATGTTGGAGGATGTGCTCGGGAATTCGGGTCTGTTGAGCGGCTGCTCCAGTTGCCTGATTACCAGCTGTGGCGCCAGCTGCTTGTTGCTGGGGCTGTGCTTGAGGTGTCGCCTGCCCGGCGGCGTTTTGTTGCATCTGCTGAGGGCGAGCCTGTTGATTCTGCGCATTCTGGCTTGCCATCTGAGTACGCCTTGACTGGATCTTGGTGATGAGCATTTTGGAAAATTCTATAATTTTCTGTCGCGCTGCAATATGTTCCTGGCTGTTCTGAGGTGAACCGTTCGCCTTATTCCAGAGTCCCTGCAACCCGGCTTCATACTTGGACTTCTCCTCCTCGCTCAATGTAGGCAACGCTCGAATCTGTCCCGGTTGATACATAGGCGGGGGACGCTGTTGAGGCTGTCCTGCAGCGGCTTGCTGGCCTTGACCTTGGCCTTGCTGGCCCATTTGCGGATTCATGATGGATAGGGTCAAGTTCGTGATCGAATCGGATAAAATAGGCAAAGTAGAGCAGACCAAGGCGATATGGATAAAATGACAACACAATTTGGACAAGGTATACAAAACGTGAAGTTGTGTGTCTATGTTCTAGGTAGGTTAGTAGTTGAGAATTAAGACAACAGACAGCCTGAGTGTAGTTAAGCTCTGGCCGCGGTTCGTGAATGACGAACTCCACAAGGAGAGACGCGTTAATGAAGTCAGTCCAGCCAGTACCAGGACACGGCAAAATGTCGGTTTAACTGTATGCGATGACTTTGCAACTGGCTTCTCTTTGTTGGGAAACACTGCTTACTTTCCGTGTGGGGTCAGATTAATTGGAAATCGTCTAGTACGATCCGGGTTAGTTTACAAGCACTTGTTATGAAAGTCTGGAGCTATCAATATGTACTTCTGTTGCTTGTTGTCATCTGTTATCATTGGTATTGCGGATCTCAAGTTAACTAAGCTGCAGTATCCGTATGTAGGTATGGCTCGCTTCAGGCTCCTGCGGAGAGTTGACAACTACCTGGAATCCTAATACACACTTTGTGTCCAGTTCAATTCTACACATACCTTGGTATGTAGAAAGCACCTTGTGATACTCTCCAAGCTGGAGCTCAAGTATATTCTAGAGTTTATCTATCAACAGGCTAACATTTATTAGCTATTGCTACTGTAAGCTCACTTTACTCTTCAGGGCTTTAGCCAAGTAAGGCACAGCAAATGAACACCTATTCTAGGTAGGTAGTTTCTGTAAGCTCTGGCGAGGAGACAAGGAGGTAGGTAAGAAAAGCCCCGATATCCCCAACGATACAAGGGTCCAGCTTTTCCGCCAGGGTCTTTACTTTATCCATTTCCTCTCCACCGGATCCCGTCCATCCATCCATCCATCCATCCTTCTTCTTGGTTGTGTTGTCTTCTTCTCTTTGTTCCTCTCCAGCCCGTCCATCTTTCTCAAAACCGACCGAATTCGATTAGTTAGTTTGCGCCATTAATTCTTATCATCCGCCACAATGCGCTTCTCATCGTCTACTGTTCTCGCGGCTCTGCCCGCCCTCGCTGCCGCGCAGGACTCTCCCATTGACCAGTACAAGGCCCAATTCCAGAATGTCATCGGCCAGTTCGCTTCTTACATTCCTAACCCAGCCCACCATGATCCTGTTGCTGCCGCCGAGGCCAAGGCTGGTGCCATGAGACTCAACGTCTTGACTCTGGACAACTGGAAGGAGACCCTCTACGAGCCTGTTTCCGCTGACGCCACCACTCCCGAGGAGTGGTGGTTGCTCGTCTCTGGTGGAAACAAGACCTGCTATGGTATGTTTGATGACCTGCGACATAATCGCGACACTTTGCGTGCTATGCGATTTGCACTCGTCCCCATATCTCCCAAATTGACCCCAAGCTAACGTATAACAAAAGGTCGATGCGGAGCTGTTGAGCAGGCCTTCAACGAGACCGCTGCCAAGTTTGCGCTTCTCGACAACACCCCTCATATGGCTTACTTGAACTGCGACAACCAGCCTATTCTCTGCAACTCCTGGTCCGCTGGCCCTCCCAGCCTCTACGTTTTCGAGATGCTTCCTGAGCCTGCAGCTGTCGAGGTCTACAGCAAGAGACTCAACCTGACCACCACCACCTCCGACACCCTGGTCGCCCTCCAGGCCTCTGGTAGCAAGGACGAGTTCCACCGTCATACCAGCGCCTGGTTCCACCCCGTGAACGGCAAGCTGGCCGAGCATGGCCTGGCCATTCCCTTCGGTTACTTGATGTGGGCCATGAACCTCGTCCCCAACTGGCTTTTCATGCTTGTTGTGTCCTTTGGCAGCCGCGCAATGATGTGAGTACCCCCCTTTCACTGGTGAATCATGAAAATTGACATCGGACAGGTCCCGTCGCATGCAAGGCGCGAACGGTGCTCAGCCCGCCCGATAAATTGTTGCTAGCAACTGCTTGATTGGCTTCAATGATTGAATCGTATCAAGCGAGCATGTATATGCCTGCAAAAAGTATTGAGTTGTTGCATAATAATGTCAAGTTTTATCAGAATGATCATGACTCTTGCGCAAACCCATCGTATCGTCAGTGAAATGACCAGTGATTTATGATTTGTTCTTGCAAGCTGCTTCGACGTTCTTCAGGCCGTCGATGACTTCGTCGCTTATCTGCCCATTGGAGAATTTGCCATATCGTAGATCGCTTAGCGCCCCTACAGTTTGTTGCACAGACTCGAGCAGGGCTGCCTCTTCCTCCTGTAACTTCTCAATTTCAGCTTCCAGGGTACTTGCTGCTCCTACCAGCTCGGGAATAACAGAATTAAGGGTGTGCTTGGCACTTGCTGCTCCTGATGCATCGCCAAAAAGCTGTCAAAGAAGTCACGGTCAGTATCCTGATTAAATCGTATATAGTAGAGGAACCTACTGCACGCTCCATTTCAATTTCGGCATCTATATCCTCCCGTTCTGCCTCACGCTTGGCTCGCAGGACTTCCCGCCGCATTGAGAGACTTCGTTTTGCTTCATCGGCGATATTTTCAGCAACTTGGTCCAGCACATCTGCACGCTGCGCTTGTAGGTCTCGAAACAAGGATCGGACTTGTGGTGATGATTGCAGCGGACGAGGGAAGAGAGCCTTGAATTGGTCGAGGGTTGTGATGGCGGTCAGAGTCGAAGGTTGAATAAGATAATTGGCTAGGAGCTCAGCCTCTGTAGGTGCCATTTTGACGTATGAGAAACCAGTGTGGTAAAAGTTACCGAGTCAAGAATATTTTGCTGTTGCTAGATTGATGATTGATGCTGCGTAACGATACTGAGTAGGATATAATCACGACGCGATGGGAAAGCGAAGCGTGTTAAGTGCCCCACCACCCGACTGCAACTTCTTGAGGCCCCTCTTGGGTGCTTCTTCTGGCTGCAATGGCTGTGTACCTACTAGAGTAGCTACCTAGGTACTTAGGTAGTACCAACCGGCGAAGTGACAGGACTAATCTACATGCAGTTTACTGAAGGACAGCATCGAACTGACATTGTTCGAATAAGGTATGCCAATTTTTATAACTTCACATGAAAGAAAGTATTATCATACTTCAATGTTATAAGTCGGTATATTGTGTTTATCTCTACATATACAATTCTGACGATTTCCAACCGACTCTAAAAACAAACTAGCCGCTTAATCAAATAACTTTTAGTTTCCTGAGAATTAACTTAGACCTTGGGAACGGCAGCTGTAGCAGCAGGAGCGCCACTACCACCGCGGCCACCAACAGCACCAACAGCCTCGAGCTGAGCTGTCGTCAGGTTGACCTCGGGAAGTGGCCTTCCTCTTCCTGTAGGCCAGGAGACAAACTGAGTCTCGGCCAAGAAGTTGAGGAATCGTCCAATATCTGTTCGCGAAATACCGTATCCTGAACTCTCGTCGATGCCAGTCCAGTGCTCAGCGTCTTCCTTGAGAATCTTGACAGTGTTCGAGTCGTCAAGCTCAGGGGCTCTGGTGTTGGCAGGGAGATCGTTGACACAGAAGTGGTACAGAGGCATCAGAGCATGCTGCTCCTGATCCTTTGCTTGTCCACCAGCTGTGACGTAGTTCTCCAGCTCATCCTTCCACTGAGTGTAATCAACCTCGGGAGCCTTGTAACCGTAGTACTCAAGGCTGGACAAGTACTCGTTCATTCTTAGACGAGGGTGACCAGTGATATGAGCAACATGAACACCGTTGGGTAGAGGGTTAAGCGCACAAGCCACGACGACATTGGCGACGTGGTTCACTGGTACAGCGTTGACTGTGTTGACGATATGAGGTCGGACGCCAAGCTGAATACACCCCTTGAGCATTCGGACCAAGAAATCGTCAGTATTGCAGACACCAGTCTCAATATCACCCAGAATATATCCTGGTCGTGCAACAGTACCACGGAGACCCCTTCTTCCGGCTTCACGAACAAGCTGCTCCGAAACCCACTTGGTCTGGCCATAACCCGTTCCAAGACCAGTGCGGCTGCCCATCATATCGTCCTCCTCAAGGATAGAGCCCTGACCGGTGCTGATCTGCTTGTCCGAGAGGTTGACATAGTGATCAGTGTCAAGCACACTGGTCGAACTCACAAAGGTGAAGGTCTTGGGCCTTCCTTCGTTACAGAGCTTCATAGCATCGATAGTAGAGTTGACGTTGGCGGTCTTCATATCGGCATATCGCTTAACCCAGTGGACGGCAGCACCATTGTGAATCACGACATCAACAGTCTGAGCCAGGTTGCTCCACACAGATGGCTCGATTCCAAGGTTTGGTTGACCAAGGTCGCCAACAACGCAGCTCAGGCGGGACTCCCACTCATCTCGCCACATGCCATAGCCCTCAAGGGAGCGGCGAAGACGAGAGAAGGCACCCTTGGGATCCTTGACACTTCGGACGTGGGCAATTAGTTGAATTTGACGACTGGTGCGCGAGAGGATATCCTTGATCAGATAGGCACCCAAGAAGCCAGTAGCACCAGTGAGGAACACAACGGGCTTGGCCCTGGCACGGATAGTAGATGGGTCGGCTGACTGGTACTTGGAAGGAAGCCCCTTGAGTAGTTCGTCGAGAGACCGAGCGTACTCGGGGTTCTTGTCCTCCTCAGACTTACCAGCAGCACCGCCCTTGAGCTGTCTGTCAATCTGAGCACTGAAGCCAGAGAGGCTAGGGTGCTCGTAAAGGGTGTTGATAGAGACATTTGCGCCAATTGTCTTTCGCACACTCAGAAGCATTTGCTGAGCAAGCAAACTGTGACCACCGAGATCGAAGAAGTCATTTTGGGGAGCGATGGTCTTTGCATTGAGACCAGGAATGAGTTCAGACCAGTTTGTGGCAATTATTTGCTCTGTGGGGGAAAGGCTCTCCCAACGTTTCAGATCCTCCTCAGTGGCATCCTCGGTTTGCTCTGCAATATCAGGGAAGGGAAGGTTAGGCTTGTCGACCTTTCCGTTAGGGTTCAAAGGAAGCTTCTCCAACGTGATCTGGTGGCGTGTTAATGACTGGACTGGACTGAATTAGACTGTGCCTGGGACTTACATAAGTAGTAGGGACCGCATAGGCAGGCAATCGGCCCTTCAAGTGGTCGCGAACCTCTGTTTGCATACGTCGGAAACGCTTGAAGTAAACCTTGGTAGGTCCGATATCGGTTCCCTCGTCCTCGACGTCTTCGAGCCCCTGGGTCTTGAGGAACTTTGGCCACTCATTCAACTCAGGAACGATGTAGCTGACAAGAGTTGGCTCCTCGTTCTTGTCTCTTCGCACAAGTGTCTATTGAGAATGAGAAATTGCCCTGTTAGTGGATGCGTATTGATGTGGACGTACCTTGCAGTCTCGGATCAACGGGTTCTGGCTGAGGTTGCTGTCGATTTCGTTGAGCTCGATTCTGAAGCCACGAATCTTGACCTGATCATCAGCTCGACCGGTAGCCTCAACATCTCCAGACTCGAGGTAACGTCCCAGATCGCCAGTGCGGTAAAGACGATCACGGGGAACATAACCCTTGAGTCGAGGGTCGTCCTTGTTCAAGTTCGCATAGGCCTCAACCCACTTGTTCGGTTCAACAAACCAAGAAGTGATGAACTTTTCCGCGTTCAGTGCTGCGTTGTCTCTGTATCCCTCGGCAAGACCAGCGGCACGCACGTAAATCTCCCCAACCTCGCCAACTCCGCAAATCTTGTTGCGGTCCTGGCGGTCGATGACAAGAAGCTGTACATTCTGCATTCCCTTGCCGGCGGGTACGGTGTTTCCAAGAGCGTCTAGAGCGTTGGGGTCCTTGGAGCGGCTGGGAATCTCAAAGTAGCTGACAGCTCTTTGTGTCTCGGTCGTTCCGTACATGTTAACAATGTTGGCGTTTTCAGCGAGCTTTCGAAGCTGTCGACAGTCTCTGGTGGTGAGAACATCACCAACAAAGAATGCTCTGTCGAGCGATGGGAACTCAGCTGTTGCGCCTCCTACTAGAATTTGACCCATGGCTGGTGTCAGGTGGGTGACGGTAGGCTTGTGCTCACGCATCCATTCGGCAAGCTTTTCATGTTGGATGTCCTCCTTGGAGGGCACCAAGAGTTGAGCGCCAAGGAAGAGAGGTGTGAAGATGTCTCGCTGAACAGGGTCGTGGGCGATTCCAGAAAGAAGCGTGAACTTGCTTTCGGACGTCAAGTTGAACCTCTCTGACATCCAGGGGAAGTATCTGCAGAGACTGTAATGGCGTCCCAAGACACCCTTGGGCTTGCCTTCTGAGCCACTAGTGAAACTGTCATGGGGTTAATTATACATCTACGAATTCAAATAAGAGAAACAAACCTGAGACTGTGAATGGATTGTTAGTAAGGAAGATAGTTGAGTAGAAAGCTGATCAAACTTACGTGGGGTTGCTGTCAGGGCCAACAGTAACATCGGGGCGAGATGCAGCCTTGGGTCGGACTTGAGCAAAAAGATCGGCCCCGTTGATCTCACCTCCTGCCAAGATACCATCATCTCCGATTCTTAGTGAGGGAACTTCGGTCTTGAGGTTTAGCTCCTCGTCGATATATCTCCTCACGAGAGGAGCAAGTGGTCCAGCTTCATCGGAAGCCTTTGCGATGTTGACTAAAGCACAAGGTTGAGCAACTTCAAGATAGATCTGTTGTCTGCTAGGAGGGTAAAGAGGGTCAAGAACTGAGAATGTAGCACCGGAGGACTTTTTTTGGGGTTAGTTATTGCTTCAACTATGCCGTCGAGGTATGGACTCACAAGAGTGCCCATGATAGCCACAACCAAATCGACAGAGCGATGAGCCCAGATCATGACGACATCACCATTGGTAACTCCGGCCTCGGTCAAATGATGGGCCAAGATATTAGAAGCTTCATAGATCTGCTTGTATGTGAACCGCCTCTCTGGAGCGTCTGAGGTCTTGGTTTCTACTACACAAGTCCTTTCAGGGTGTGCTTCCGCATTTCGGGCAAAGTGTTCAATGATACTGCCATCGTAGGTCCAGTCCAAATCAGCAGTGGGATCGGGAATGTTGGCCATCGTGAAGAGCTGCCTGAAGCAATGGCTGTATGCGAGGGTTATAGAGTCAGGCTGAACAAAAGGAGGGTATTCGGAGGCAATTTGGTGGTTTTTTTTTTTCAAGGTGAATAAGTTGTTCACTGCCCTACATGCAAGTTCAAGAAACTTTTTGGTGAGAGGCGGCGTCCAATTGACTCACGTCAGTTCCAAGACTTTGCGAGATCGGCCCAGCGGGGATCAACACTTTTAGCAGTGGAGGGCTTTTGCTTTTCCCCAGTGATGTAGACCTAGGTCTCCATTGGAAAAGTTAGAGAGCCTCCCACTAATTCTGATGCTGCAGTACACACCTAACTACTGCGGGTAGCCCATACATACATAGTATGTACATACTTTGAATTCTCCACAACCTTGATGTTTCTATTGGATCTGGCTTGGGTTTGTTTCTTATCTTATCACATCCAAAAAGCTGGGTCTGGGTCCTATCCGCACTCTAAAGAAAGAAGGGGTAGTCTTAGCTTGTGTCCTATCCTGTCCTGTCGCGTCCAGTCTTCGCGTGCAGTGAAAAGAAGAAGCACTACCCCCTGTTCCCTCATTAACGCGACCTGACTACACTAAAGGTACCAACCTAATTGTGTACCTTCCTACCCGTATCCGTATGAACCTTGCCGTAGGTAATTGTTGATGCAAAACTAGACTGTCCTCCATGTATCAACCTATTGGCTTCATTCTCATCACATCTTGTTCACTGATCTCAGACTTGGACCGTTGTCAGCACACATTAGAGCTGTTCCATTAAATTTGACAAGACAAAGCATACCCGCATACAGATTCAAAGGGTATCCGTGCTTAGTTGACATTTGCTTCTTGTTCCTTCTTTTCTTTCCCATTTACTTCTTCCCTTTCTGGTAACTTCAACTCTTCTCTTCCCTCTCAACACTCAACAATCACATCACAACCACAACCACAACCGACATCACCATGGCTCCAGCGCGTCAACAACCGGCGCCTCCGCCTTTTAGCAAGGATGAAAAAGTTCTGTGCTTCCATATGGACATGCTCTATGAGGCCAAGATTATGGATGTCCAGCAAGGTGAGAAACCCAGTGACGGATACAAGTATAAAGTCCACTACAAGGGGTGGAAGAACACTTGGGACGACTGGGTCCTGGTTGACCGCATCCGGCCTTTTGACGACGAACACAAAGAGCTGGCAGCACAGCTTCATGCGCAATTGAAGCATAACATTCAAAGGAGCACGAAACAGCCAAAGAAGGGTCTCCGAAGTGGTGCTGAGTCGGCCAGAGTTAGCGAGGAGCGATCAGGCTCGGCCACTGTTCAAGGAGGCAGGGGAGGTAGGCGAGGAAAAGATTGGGAGCTTGAACAGGTAAGACACTATTTTCATCTTTGTTCTGGCATATCTCATTGCCATGGTTCCGTTGCTCAGACGCTCTTTTCGTTTTACAACAGTCTTGTTCCCAGAAAGTTCTGGGCTGTAACATGCACCATATGAAGTGAGTTGATTGTGTTGAGACTGCTCAACGGCTACATCACCTGCGCTTTATTACACCATATCCCAATTTCCCCTTACGGTCCAAGCGATTAAAAGCCTTTGCCAAAGTCTGGTTTTCTATATACCAGATAGAGCGTGCAGTTCCAAGCCTTTAGGGGCGTTTGTTTATGATTCAGCATCCAGCATTGACCTACAACCTGCTACTCTGCAGCACTGGCACTCTTCCCCTGTATTTACATTGTTATCTATCACTGCCACCCTTCTTCCAACACCAAAAGCTGCCACCTTCCCAGCCATGTTTCTACATCCCACATTATAACCCCCCCGCAGTCGATATTCACCATAATCTTTCCATCAAATCCCCCCCCAACTTCATTTCTTCCCCATCTATACTTCCCCTTTCCCTTCTGTATCTGCATCTTACCCCCCGAAACAACACCGCGACGCAATGCTTCCTCCCGGCAAGGTCTCTGCATCGCAAGGCTTTCCCGTCTCAAACGTCAGGGGCTCAGCCGAGAAGGCCCAGCCAACCGAGTCTGTCGATCCCGGCAAGTCATCTCGAAAGGTCAGGCTCAGAAGCCTCAAAGAGCCAAAGGACCTCCTGGCAGCACGCCCTTCCGAGAATCACCGCTACGTGACCGACTCTGGGAAGCTCATCCGGGATGGCCGATACTCTGCGCCCCTGCCCGTTGCAACCGAGCCTAAGCAGCCTCGTCGCAAACCCTCAAAGCCTTCCAAGCATATCAATAAGCCCAAGCGGAGCTCATTTGACCAACCTGACCAACTTGAGATGGTAGATACATCCCTCGAGCACATTTGATCTCCTCCTCGCTCAGAATAGCTGTTGTTTCTTCTGGCCATTGCCGTTCCATACTAACTGCTTTACAGGAGGATGCTTTCCATAACAAGCCCATGATCAACTTGCCGGTGCCTGATCACATTCAAGCCATGCTGGTCGATGACTGGGAGAACATCACCAAGAACAATCAGCTAGTCCCTCTACCTCATTCCAAGCCAGTCGCCAAGATTTTCGAAGACTACCTTGCCCATGAGCGCCCTCACCGAGAGGAGGGATCGTCCAGCATGGACATCTTGGAAGAAGTTGTAGCAGGCCTTCGTGAGTACTTCGAGAAGGCTCTTAGCAGAATCCTACTCTATCGGTAAGTCTAATCCTTGGCAAATATGACCCAACCCTGACCATGACTAGCTTTGAACGCCACCAGTATATGGAAATGAAGAAGCTGTGGGAAAACACCGATTCTGACCCCGAGTACACCAACGTCTGTGACGTCTACGGCGCCGAGCACCTTGCTCGGTTGATAGGTATGAGTGCTCCTGATTCCTTTCGACGGCTCTTGACTGACTTGGCCTTGATAGTGTCTCTCCCTGAGTTGTTGGCGCAAACCAACATGGACCAGCAGTCCGTGTCACGCCTCCGTGAAGAGATTGGCAAGTTCAATGTCTGGCTGGGACGCAACTGCGAAACCTACTTTGCGAATGAGTATGAAACTCCAGCCCAGGACTACATCGACAAGGCCCGCAGCTTCTAGATTCTGCCGGTCACGATCCTTAATCAATGTTCTCCGTGGTCTTTCTGGTCCTTACAGGCCATTCTTATTAGAACCCTGCAACTGTGGTGTCCAACATGGCATTACACGGCAGACAAAATGTTGTGCTGTTGTGACCCTTTTTGGGGTAAAGAGACTCGTGGTTGGGATAACGCGGTGTTATACATGCGGTTGCAGGATAATAAAGGTCTTTGTCATGTGTCTTTTAACTGGTATTATTTTTTTGGTGTTTTAGGGTCTTGGTTTACCAAAGTTTGTATTATTCATTTAGGTCCTAAGAATAAGTAAACCAAGCACTTTTTCTTTACTTTTGTCTTGATCGTGATTCCATCATTTCCTTCAAACTGGAACCATGTTTTGTACAAAGGTCATTACAATATAGTACACATTCCTGTTTATCTTTTCCTTGGTATCGATTTCTGCCCCCTCACATTCTTGGCACAGCCTTCTCAATGTAGAATCCAGCATCTGGTGTCCGCGCAGCCTTGACTTCTCTCTTGCTCAGGACGCGATCCACCTCTTCCACGCGAACAAGTTCCTTGACCTTGAGAATCATACCGGCAAACTGCGGGTGCACAGGGTGGAAGACGGTTTGCATTCGTCGGCGCAGACCCAGAGCGGCGAGAACTCCCCGTGTGCGCTCGGGAAGACCAATGGCCGAGCGGTGAAGAGTAATGCGAAAGAAAGACATTGTCAGAAAGAGTTCAGTTTGCGTTGGTGGTTGATCGGTCGGTGGAAGGATGAATCGTAGCGCTAGGTCTAAGGTCGTATAAGAACGAGTCACGAATAGGGTGTGTGAAAGGCATCTTACCATCAATGCCTTGCAATTGCGCTCGCAGAGTGATTTCGCAGGAAGATACAGCAGCCCGCCTTGCACTTCTCGTCAGTCGTCGTCTATCAGTGAAGCATGAGCTCAGAGTCGGCGTCAAAATCCACAAGACGCTAAACTCTTCCTGGAGTACCCATGTCATGTGACATTATTGTCTTTGAGTTTGTTCATGGAACAACCGTGTCAGAAGAATGTTACAACTTTAATTGAGAATTTTTTTATTATTTATACTTTTACTTGACAGCAATTCACTAGCTGTGCTGGTGATTAATTGACACGATTAGGTAGGATAGTTCCTCAGCTTCCGACTAACATCCAATTAGCTATGCTAGCTGTAAGAAACATTGCTCGTAATATTTAAATACACAATTGTTAGTTTTTATGCTGCAAGCATCAATAGTTTAAAGGCGCATGTAAGCCAATCAGAATCTCATATCAAACATCAACATTCATGTCTATAGGATCAAGCGTGTAATATGGAGTGCCATCTTGTGGCCTCCAGCACTAGTTACATTGTATTGGAATTCTCATACAGACCGTCGTTTTTTCCCGACGCGTCCAGGCCGGCACAAAATCATCAAATGCTCGACGCCTTATCTCTTTCCTTCCCGATTGCATTATCATTCCCCACTTCTTACAGAGAAACCTCAACACGGCCCTCAGCACCAGGGGCACCAGCCTCCCGGAGGTTGGGAAGGAGGTAAGTGATGTCGTCCCAGGGATGACGGTAGAGACCGGTTCGCAGACGCTTCTGGTCGAGGAAATGGGCAATAAGACCAATGCTTCGGCCGAGGACGAAGAGACCGTTGAGAACACCCATCTTGAGGTAGTCCTCAGCCTCCTCAGCAGAGAAAGCACCGCAGTTGCGGACAAGATCGACGAAGCAAACAGCAATGCAACCGTCGACGTTAAGAATGAGGTTGTCCTTCTTGGAAGTGGTGACAGTCTCGACAGCAAGGGCGTAGTCAAGAAGCTTGTGGCTGGGGAAATTGTTGAGGACGTACTCCTTGACCAGCTCGACACGAAGATCAGGGTTGTTTCGGGATTTGACACGGTGGCCAATACCAGGAATGAGCTTGTTGGCCTTGCGCATGCCGTCGACGAAGTCACGAGGGCTGAGTCCCTTGTCAAAGGCACGAGTGAACTCCTCAGCGGCACCGTCAAGAGCACCACCAAATCTTTGCCCGATCGAAAGTAATCCGGCCACCAAGCTGCTCACCAAATCCTTGCCGGCACGTGTAGTGATAATGGTGTTCATGGCACCGGACACGGCAGGACCGTGGTCGGCAGTAAGCATGAGAACCATCTCGAGGAACTTGGAGGCGTAGGGAGGGAGGCGACGGCGGAACCACAGCAGAGACATGACACCACCAATGCCGATATCCTCCTTGAAAACGTCAGAGATAGGCATGCCGGCGTAGAGAAGCTCTTGGCCACGGTCATCGGAAATGGTGGAGATAAAGGCAGCGGGCTTTCGGATGAGACCAAGCTCCTGGGCCCAAGAGTAATCGAGAGGAATCTTGGGGACAACGGGCTCGGGCTGAGGAACGATGGTGCCTTGAGAGACAAGGTCATCGTAGACCTTCTTCAGGGTTGAGGGGAGATCCTCAAAGGTGGCGGGGACGTGGAAACCGGCCTCCTTCATCTGCTCATTCTTCATCTTGGCAGTCTCAAGCTGAGAGTTGGCGAAAGAACCAGCGTGACCGAACTGGACCTCAGTCTTGAACATGCTGGCGCAGGTACCAATGGCCCAGGCGACAATGGGTTTGGTGATGATGCCCTGCTTAACGGCCTCAATGACCTTGTACTCCTCGACACCACCAACCTCACCAAGCAAGACAAGGATCTTGCACTCGGGATCGGCCTGGTATCGTAGAAGATGGTCGATAAAAGTGGTACCGGGGTATCGGTCACCACCAATGGCAATACCCTCGTAGACACCGTCGGTGTTCTGAGAGATAATGTTGTTGAGCTCGTTGGACATACCACCAGACTTGGAGACATAACCAACGGAACCCTTGCGGTAGAGCTTGGAGGCAACAATGTTATCCATCATGCCACCGGTGTTACCGATCTTGAAGCTACCGGGCTTGATGCCACCGACAGTGGCGGGTCCAATAATGGTAACACCCTTCTTCTTGGCAACGTGGGCGATCTCACGAGCTCGCTGGAGTTCTTCATTAGCAAGCTGGTTTGAAGTAAAACTGCAATTGAAAAAGACTTACTCGCTCGGGGACACCCTCAGCAATAATAGCAATGGTCTTGACCTGGGAGTACTCCATAAGCTCCATGGTAGAGCTGTAGACACTTCGGGAAGAAGCAAAGTTGACGACAACATCGACGTCGGGGTGCTTCTCCATGGCCTTTCCGACCTGTTGGTAGACGGGCAGCAGAGTCTCGCTGGTTCCCCAGTACATCTTGCTGACGAATTGGCCGCCGAAGGTGTAGACAATACCGGCGACAGAGGGCTTAGATCGCTTGCAGATGAAGTCGAAGTCGAGCATGCCCTGGACGGCTCTAGGCTGGAGACCGTAGACGAGGCATCGTGTCTTGTCGGTGAAGAGAGCGTGCTCGGGAAGGGGGCTCAGCGGTCGGCTGGAAGCCGTGAAGCGCTGAATGTTGTCGTTGGCCGACAGGCTGTTAGAGGTAGCGGCAGCCATTGTGTATATCGAGCTCGACGGCGTGGTGGAGGTGGGAGAGTTGAAGATTTAAAGCGCTGGAGGAACCAAGTAAGGTATCAGCGACTACGAAGAGAGGAAACGCTCTGAGCTCTCTAGGAGGAAGCGGGCTCAAAGGAATTAGGTATGGGGGAGAGATGAAGGTATGAAGAGGAATTGAGGAAGGGATTGAAGATGAGTAGAAGAAACGGTCGAGGTGATCCGTCAGTTGAATGAGACAAATGGAAGGATGGACGGGAGACGAGGGGGAGGGGGAGGGACAGGAGAATCCAGGAGGAATGTTTACTTCTAGGTAGGTACTAAGGTACTGTCTTGTGGGTGTGTGAAAGCTAGACTTGGTTTTTGGTTGACTTTCAAGGGTCGATTGAGGCTGCTATGCTGTGAGGTGCCAGAAGGCCATCCATGTCGTCGAGGTCCCCATCCCCATCCCCATCCAGCCATCCTTCAAGCCATTTGTGCACCCGACACCGGGCAGAAAAATTTAGTGGGGTTGAATTCGAGCAGGTACTTCAGGTACAGTACATGGCGGGGCAGGGGGCCGTGTATCTACACTACCTACACTGCCCCTGTAAGATGGGGCCCACCTCCCGGTACATCGCACTAGCCACCGCCTTGCAGTCTTGCACCAGTTTTCTCACACAACCCGCATCTCATCAAGGAGGAATTTTTTCTTTTTTTTGGAGTGAAACGGCCTTTTACTCATCGTTTGGATAATCAACAACTATCAGATATCTTTACAGCAATGCTAATCTCATGATAAGTCTAATTGCCAAGTTGGGTAATTCATCGTCAATATTTCGGCACTGCAAGGGGTGGGATAAAACTAACGTTGATCAACCAGCCAGTTGGGGAAGAAGCCTGTGCTTTCTTTGGGGATGTTGCTTGTTCCAGGGTCCTCTTTTTTTCCTTCTGTTGATCTGTTGAATCCATGGACTTTTTTTCTTGTGCTGGCAATTGAGCTTGTAGACTGGAGCCTCCACACCAAAGTACCAGTACATCCAATCGGACCCGTTATAAGTTGGTGCCAATCTATCACTTGTAAAAGGCGTTGATGGTGGTGTTCCCCCACCATAGCCCCAAGAAGTCTGTCTGTCTGTTAATTAATAGCGGCTCAGTTCAGTTCAAAAATCCAATTACCAGCGAATTCAGAGTATATCGGTGCCCGGTCACAGGGACGCATAGGCCAGCGCATCTTGTTTCGGGTAGAAAAGACATAGAAAGGCTCATTCTTGGTTCCCCTTTGTCTGAGACGATGGGGTCTCGCAGTGTGTACCCAGCCCAACACATGGTGTGCATTACCGTAGAAGATATTCCACGGTCGTGTAGTCTCTGGTCTAAATTTGCACACACGCCGCTCAGTACTGTACAATAATACAGTGCTACCTAGAATCTCGTAAGCCCTCAAAAAGGAAGATAAACATACAACCAGTCGGCTTTTGTTCAGGCTGACCACACGAACGCTTGTTGGTTGGTAGAGGTGTGTATCGTGTTAAGATCTGACCTCTTTCCAGGGACAGTAGAGAATGAAAAGGCGGCATTGATCGTTGTCGTGGACACCCTTTCACATTGAGCAGATAGCTGGCTTAGCTAGCCCTACCACTTGAATGTTGTACAATCTGTGCAAAAGAAATGGGAACTGTCCTCTCTGCACCCTGATACATCTGCATTGGGACAGTCTGTAAGTATGAAGCCACTTTCTTCCTGGTCTTCCGGTTGATGTTCCACTGGTGTTCTGCAGTTCTAAGCGGATAGATTATTGCCATGCACAGACAGACTTAGCACACGGCTTGATAACTTGGGCCTGGTAGGCCTGAACTGGGTAGGCCTTGCTGGACAGGTCGTAGGTATGTACTTTGTTACTTCACTGGAGGCCTTTTGAAAAGTAAAAACTCTCTCCACCGAAAATCGGACACAGACGCAGCAACATGGACACTGATCCCGTAGCCAACCGGGGAGTTGTGGGCTGGTTCGAAGTGAACAGCGTGGAATGGATTGAGATAACAAGCTCCAGTGAGATGAGATGAGATGAGGTGAGGTGAGGTAAGTGGAGTCCATCCAGCCTGGTTGGAGGGGGATGGAGGGGCAGACCCGACAGCTTACCCAGACCTAGACCAAGCCCAAGCCAAGTCGGGGGTGGCGTCTTCAATGTCAATGTCGATTGCACTATTCTGCACGCACTTCACCTTGGCCTGTCCAAGTGAGTATGTATTGAGGCACCCGACCTACCTCATGGGGACTCACCGCAAGGTCAACCCTTCGCTCTTCCCCGGAACCCGAGTCAATCATTGCCAACCTCATCAGATGGATTGGATCGAAGTCCCCCCAACCTGAACCATGGATGATGTTGATATCATATTACCCCAAAAAAGGAAGCAAGCAGACAACTAACAACTCAGAAACGAAATTGGCCGAGAAACTGATAGAAGGTATCGAATCTCGGGAGATTGAATAGAAATTGGGTTTGGGTTGCGTTTCGAGTGGTAGCGTGTAAATCGTTGTCTGCGGTTTTCGGCGGTGGTTGTTTCGATTGACGTCCGTTGAATCGAACTGTCGTACGTAACTCAATGGATACAAGGCAAGGTTAGTTGTCGTGTCGTCGACTCGCCTCCCCCTGGTCCACTCAGGTCCTCAACAGCTTGGAGTGACATGAAGCATGTACCGGTACATGGCCAGCTCTCATCGCTTTTTTTGGATGAACCCTTCCTCCCGTCCCCAATGAATTTTGTTTTCAGGGCCCAGGTACCTCAGCCACGCGCTGATCGGCCCTGTCGCTCCAGGTACCGCCCACTGACCGCCCGCCGCTCGCCGCCCCAGGCTACTTGACTCCAGGCCAGACCACGCCAGGTCACCCCTCCCCTCCTTCCATTCCGACCCCTCCATCCATTGAGACCCCACCCACCTGTCTTCCCCTTGAGCTTCCTTCAGGTCCAGTGGTTTTTTCGGCCAGCAAGAGCTATTCACTCCTGTCTGGTTCCAACTCCCGCTTCTTTTTGCTCCTCCATTCTCACCTCTCTCATAGTCTTGAGCAATCATCACCTTTCTCTTCCTCTTCCCTTTTGCCCCATCTCTGTCATAATCTCTTCCTCCCCTCCCGATCCTCAATTCCAACTTCATTATCGCAGCCCACTTGAGCTTGTGTGCAGTGGTGAGTCTTTCTTCCTTTTCCCCGCCGACCATTCGTCAACTCTCGACTTCGAGCCGCAAACAGTCGCAAATCGCAATTGCTTCGCTTGAGCCTGGGGACTTGTACTCATACAGGCCACAGCGTTTGTTCTGCTAAATCCAATTGTACTTTCGACTCGCAACTCAGTTGCACGCTTGGGAGACGACACTGGTCATCTTGAATAAACACCTCCAACCAGTCGCTAACCAGCTTTCTTCGATCAGAATTGATTCAAAAAGGAATAAGCCGACACTCGCCAGCTCATTCCATCTTACCCTTTCTCCGTTCCTCATCAAATCTTCATAATTCAAAATGTCCGCCAAGTCGATTCTCGAGGCCGACGGCAAGGCCATCCTCAACTACCATCTCACCCGCGCCCCCGTTATCAAGGCCAGCCCTCTTCCTGCGCCTACCACTCACAACCCCCCCAGCAGACTCGCCTCGCTGCACTTCCCTGAAGATGCCAACGTTGCCGACATCCTGAACCAGGCTGAGGTCACCTACCCTTGGCTTCTCCAGCCCGACGCCAAGTTCGTCGCCAAGCCCGATCAGCTCATCAAGCGGCGAGGAAAGAGCGGTCTTCTGGCCCTGAACAAGTCCTGGCCTGAGGCTAAGGCTTGGGTTGCTGAGCGAGCCGGTAAGGAGCAGCAGGTTGAGCACACCACTGGTGTTTTGAGGCAATTCCTTGTCGAGCCTTTCGTGCCCCATCCCCAAGACACTGAGTACTACATCAACATCAACTCAGTCCGTGATGTAAGTTGCAGACATGTTTCCCTTGTGTATGTGGATTGCCATGGACCGGCAGCCTTCAGAGGCTTTCGGGGTAAAGTCCTGAGAAGAACAAGACAACTGTGAGATCCTTCCGAGGACAAAGGGGCTTGCAGCAACTTGTACTTCTTGGTCGGCTACAAGAGTTGAATTGTGGGCTCGTTCGCACCTCCATCGGTAATCGTTCATCGTACCGAAACGGGCGAACGGATGCCATGATAAAGACTCGTCGGAATCAGCCCCTGGTCTTCTCGGTCCTTTCCGACGCCAATCCACATACACCATCCCAACTACCGAAACGACAAGATCGACTTACTAACGCTTCTATTTGTAGGGCGACTGGATCCTCTTCACCCACGAGGGTGGTGTTGATGTCGGTGATGTCGACGCCAAGGCTGAGAAGCTCTTGATCCCCGTGGACCTTGCTGAGTACCCCTCTAACGAGGAGATTGCTGCCACTCTCCTCAAGAAGGTTCCCCAAGGTGTCCACAACGTCCTCGTTGATTTCATCACCCGCCTATACGCCGTCTACGTCGACTGCCAGTTTACCTACCTCGAGATTAACCCTCTCGTTGTTATCCCCAACGAGGACAAGACCTCTGCCGAAGTCCACTTCCTTGATCTTGCTGCCAAGCTCGATCAGACTGCTGATTTCGAGTGCGGTGTCAAGTGGGCTATTGCTCGATCCCCCGCTGCTCTTGGCCTCACCAACATTGCTCCTTCTGCTGATGGCAAGATCAGCATCGATGCTGGTCCCCCTATGGAGTTCCCTGCTCCCTTTGGTCGTGAACTGACCAAGGAGGAGGCTTACATCGCTGACCTTGATGCTAAGACCGGTGCTTCCCTAAAGCTTACCGTCCTTAACGCCAAGGGCCGCATCTGGACACTGGTTGCCGGTGGTGGTGCTTCCGTTGTTTACGCCGATGCCATTGCCTCTGCTGGTTTCGCCGACGAGCTTGCCAACTACGGTGAGTACTCCGGTGCTCCCACCGAGTCTCAAACTTACCACTACGCCCGAACTGTGCTCGACCTTCTCCTCCGCGCTCCTCAGGCCGAGGAGGGTAAGGTTCTCTTCATCGGCGGTGGTATCGCCAACTTCACCAATGTTGCCAGCACCTTCAAGGGTGTCATCCGAGCGCTGCGCGACTTCGCTCCCAAGCTGATCGAGCACAAGACCTCCATCTGGGTGAGACGTGCCGGTCCCAACTACCAGGAGGGTCTCAAGAACATGAAGGCCGCCACCCAGGAGCTCGGCCTCGATGCCAAGATCTTCGGCCCTGAGATGCACGTCTCTGGTATTGTGCCCTTGGCTCTCGTTCCCGGTAAGTGGGAGGAGAGCAAGGCGCAGGAGTTCCAGGCTTAAAGAGGATAAAAACTTTACCACGGAGATGGTATAGTATAGAGATGACGCAGGTATAAAATGAGATACCTGTACTGAACGAGATTTTGTACTGCAAGATAGACAAATGGGTACCATGTGGTGCGTTGCAATTTCTAAAGCTTGGGACTAATGATGGTCGAACAAGCTGTGTATGGCAGTATTTGAGCTATGACGGAAAGAAAGCTAATAGATATGATGACACTTACGGATTTGATGAGTTGTTTCGGTTGTTGTTCTAAACAGAAGTCTTGTGTGATGTCAACATTGTGACTGTCGAGCCAAATTCTACGTCGCCTACAAACGTATCCCAAGCTTGTTTTTTCCCACGATATACACCCCCCAACGCTGTATCCAAGCCGAGGCATCATGGTTCACAGCATACAATATCGTCTAGATAGTCGACGCCAGAGTAACCATAGCATTTCAGGACGACGGATCTGTCGAGTCTTGGATTACACAACCCTGCAATCCGATTCCTTTTTGGAAATATACCCTCTGTAGCGTCAGTCTCGGGCATTCAACACCAATGACAGCAATTCCACTCTGTTTTCAACCTTCTCCTTCCTCTTTGAACTAAGCCTGCTTGCTTCGTGTTACCCTGTCCATAGGGAGTTGTCGAAAGCTCAGGCCTTCTTGCGATCTCCTACCTTGCATGTCTTGTTCGATATGCACAAACAAATCGTCCGAGCAAACGCAGCAAGAACCCGTCTCAGATGACTCTACTTTCGCCATCCAATAGGCCCGGAATCTGGGGACAGCAAACGGAGGCTGATGGCGTGTCAAATTCCATGCGAATAAACTGCCGATGTATTGTCATTGACGCAAATCAGATACCATAGGGTCTGGGGTATGCATAATAATGCAAGGACATGACGTGGTACCTTGGCCAAGTGATTCACTCCTCGTCAAACACATTAGTCCGTAAGTACAAGCAAGCATGAGGCTTCCAAACGCGGGACTATTCTCTCCATCAACCCTCAAACAAACACGGCTGTACCTCGAGCTCATAATACGAGCCGGGCCCGGCGTCGAATCACGCTCACATTCGCTTCATTTTCTCAAGTAGAGACCCCCTCTTGCATATCTCTTTGGGTGTTCGTTGCGTCTATGGAACGTACACACTACCCTTGGGCTTGCATCAGTACGGTCTTTGACCTGCTCTTCGCATATCATCGTCTGAGAACCTGAATCACCTTGATCATCACATTCATCTATATCTGACGAGCCTTTCAGATACCCCCCTCAACACAAAATACCTGTCTCTGTTCAAAGCTCTCGGCACTCGCAGCTTTATCCGGCAGGCCCATATATCAAACCTTTCGGTGTGGGTATCTTACACCGCATTCATATCTCGAATCCTACCCAGGGTTGACGTCTGATATTACAAAATGCCAATAGACACACATTATTGTGACGATGGTGACAACCACAGCTCTGGTTGCTGTATCGGATGTTGTCGTGCTGGCGACTTTGGCACTCATGATGGATGCGGCCCCTGCTACTGCCGGCGCTCTTTCAAACAGGATCACGACCGTACAATCTACACTGGCTGGAGTCTAGGCCAATACTACCCCGGAAAAGACAGGTATGGAGAGCCATCATCTACTACTGGTGGAGGCAAACCTACATCGTCCGAGAATAGGTTGGGAGGACTGAAGCAGGCGTCTGGACAGCAAGCTCAGGAGCCTGGTGAAAACAAGGATGCAACCGAAATTAAAACTGACAAGTCTGTCAAGACATTGAAGACTTGCTCCAAGAAAATTGACAAATAAGCAACAATGAGTGGTCTAGGCATTTGTCGACTGGGTATCAATAGTGATGGCAGTCTCGTCATAAAAATTAAACATCATTTCATATGCAATGGTAATAGTCTCCATTGAGTTGTCATTTGAGAGTCTATTAACCAATAATAAACAGTGTATTTGTAGAATAAAGCTCATATCCCTGAGAAGTCTAAAGGATCTCCCAATGAGCGGGCTCAAAAAAAACACGAGCCTTAGAAGTAGTTGCCTAAACACCAGATGATGCGGGTGCGTGGTATCGTGTACTCTTTGCATCTTTGAGAATCAAAACCTATCGTAACGTTATCCGCCAAGCATCAGTCCTTCACATCGTCCATTTCTGATATGCGTCTACCTGTTCCAGACAGGTTGCTCATAGCGCAAACATCATGACAGCCAGAGGAAAGGCTATAGCCCAAGCCAAGGGCCGGGTGAGGCCAGCGGCGTCCTCGTCATCATCGCTGTCCTGGGCGTCTCCACTGCTATCCGAAGAAGTCTTGTTGTCGGAGTTGGTACTGTTCTTATCATCGGTAGTCTCGCTGCCAGTGTCCGCATCGTTGTTACCAGACGCATTAGACTCATCATCCTTGAGTGGGACCACCTTGAGGTTCTTCATAGCGGTGCCATCGGCGTTCATAACATCAAGCTTGACATTCCAGTCAGAGATGTCGACAATCTTTCCGCTAGGCTTGTTCTTGATACCATTATCAATCAGGTCCTGTGCCTTGGGAGGAACGTCAGGGATGGTGAAGTTGCTGTCGAAGTTGCTGTCCTTGATGAGGCTGGACTTGCACTCTGGAGCCTTGATAGAGGAGTTCTTGCCTGCGGGGTTTGACTGCACCGACTCCCATTTGATTCTAGCAAACTGGTTCTTGAGACGGTTAAAGTCGCCCAGGATGCGAACCTTGTCATCGTCAATCTTTACAAGGCCATAGTTGTTTTCCTCTTCAGTATATTCATATACGACGCCACCAGAAAATACCGAGCTCATCTGCTTGCCATAGATGGCTTGGGTTTCGTTCCAGTAGCGGGGCGAGGGCTCGATGCAACCATATTCACTAAAGAAGATGGGGATAGACGATGATTCGAAGCCGGCGACGAGGTCGTCGTATGAGGAGGTTTCATAAGTGGCTTCAGGACCACACCATGAGTAAGAATTGAGGGCGAAGAGATCAGCTTGGCTCATGTCATCTTCATCATCGGGATCGGAGCATTGCAAATAGTTCCAGGTGTCCCACAGAACTTCACGAACATCGGCGGCAGAATACCCGATAGGAATCTTACGCTTCAAGTTGTTTTTGACGTAGTTCTTGAGGTCGCGGGTCAGAGCACGGATGTACTGAGGGGCATCTTCAGCCGTCTTCTCGTCGTTGATGACCTCGTTTGCCGCGAAGAAAAGCAGAGTGTTGGGGTAGTTTCCGAAAGCTTCAACAATGGCAAAAGTGCGGTTGAGGTAGTCGGCGTGATAGCTCTCCCAGGGTGCCAAAGAGTGTAGGGACTCGTGGGGCAAAGGAGAGTTGACATCAATCATCATATACATGCCAGCCTATGAGTGGCAGGTTAGCAAAGTGTTGTAGTACATTAAACGAAATCACTTACAGCATTGAAGATACTGGCGCACTCATCGTGATTGACATTAGGGTCAAGGTTGTAGACGCGGATGGCGTTGATACCAAGAATCTGCATGAGAGCAGCATCTCGCATGCATTTATCCTTGTTGCTCAAGGGGTCCTTCCCCGTGGCAGGGTCGTAGCCGGCACTGCCTCCAGGTTGGTAGGCCATACCAACAATCTGGAACTTGTTGCCAGTTTCGGGGTTGACGAAGTCAGTTCCCTGGATCTCCAGAGGAGGAACGGCACCCACAACCGCGGCCCCGAGGGCCATGAGAGCGGCGTTGATCTAAATCGCATGTTAATGAGTCTGTGGTGTAACAAGAAGCAATGCGCCATGCACATGCATGTGCTTGTAGCGCGGGGGAGTACATACAAGCATGGCGATAATGTGATACTAAATCTTTTAATGTGATACTTTCTCCCAAAAAAAATCGAGACACTGTATGTTGTGCGGTTGCTTGACGTTTCAGAAGGCCAGACAAGATCGGGTCGGTTTACAGCAGAGAGTGCGTTTTGCTGCTGTTGTTGACGATGTTGTTGGGAAGAAGAGACCAAAGACCAAAGGCGAGCAAGATGTAGTATTTGCGCCAAGTGAGCCCAGGTACACTTGGAAAGAGCGATAACAAGCGAGAGGACCACAGTTTGGTCAATGACGAATGAGTTAACGAAGAATGAAAGAAAGAATGGAGTTGTAAGAAGGAGCAAAGGTGGAGGAAGAAGAGTAGGAGTGGAAGTGGAAGTGGAAATAGAAGCGGGAAGGTGAATGAATAACTAACTGTCTGGCAGCGCCTGTGCAGTGATGGATCGATCGAATTGCGCCGCCCACGCAGTGGAGGAAGTGAAGGAAGGTCCGTCGAGTGCCACCAGCAAACAGCAAATAACAAACCAAACAGAGATGGGCAGGTGCAATGGCAGGCAGTATTAGCAGGGCAGCTCAATTGAGAAAGAGTACCGAGAGGCCAAGCCAGGATAGAAAGGGGACTTCATCAACACAAGACAACCATCTATGAGATAGGGACGATAGATGAGGTGAGCCTAGACCCAGGCCCGCCGGCTCTGGACCGCTTTCAGTCTATTACACCACTATCGGCCATGGCATTTTGGTTTTAGCATATATAAAACAAGTTCCGGCAGAAGCCAAGTTGAGCCAAGAAATGTGGGAGCATTTGTTATACGAGGTTTGTATTTATTTATCTGATAGATGTAAACAAATAGCATGTCAACTGATAGATGGGTAGACATAGTATTGACTGTTTCTCTCTCTCTATCTGTCTATTGAGTTGATGCTCTTGCCGAAACTAGCAAAATGTACAGAATTACGCTTATTACAGTACCCTGGTTGTCATGGGTCCTTGAGAGTCGGTTGCCAGGGTCAGATATTAGCGACGCCTTTGAGGAGAAAGTACTTGGCAGCAAGAAACCCGCTTTACTGTTTGCAGCTTAGAATCGGTCATTTAGACGATGAGAACGGGGTCTCCAAAACGGATCTACGGGAATGAGTGGACAGAAAACGTTTGACATTTGCGAAGTGGCTGAGAAAAGAACAGGCGCTGTATCAGAAACCCAAAGTTGGATATTCTACAAAAAGCAAGAAACTCAATTGGCGAATCTTTATTCGTCCAAGCCACTTAAACGCCATGTTCAGATCTTAGCTCTGTTGGCCATTCACTGTTGACGAATGACAAAATGACTGCCCATTTAAAGAGTCCATTACAAGGTCCCACCACGTTTCGTACAGAGAGACCCTTGCAACACCCATCCACCGCAATCTCGAGTTTCCAAAAGTTTGAAATTACTGCCAGTTTCTGTAAAGCACGCATTTCTTGGCATCAACTCCAGAAATGCCATTGTGTCAAGCATCAGTGAAGGGCAACATCTTTATTCTTTACACAATTTGGTCCTAAAGCCAATGCATACCGAGACTTGGTTCAAATTGTTTGCAACTGAGACAATAGAATCAAAGTCAAAGCATATACATAGTTACTCTTTGGCATACTGCGGATGGGCTCTAGCAGCCAATAGTGTAACAAGGATCGTCTCTTGAGGCTTAACATATGCAGCAAATGCGACCATTTTCGCGACAGGATGTCTTGTATCAAAAGACTAGCCTAGCAGCACCTGACCAAGCCCAACGATCCCCGTGCCATGAACAAAATTACACTAATATCTCATGGCCACGCCTTGGTGTGATGTCTAGTTAGTTGGGCACCGCGCTCAGTCATAGCTCTAGCGTGCTCCCTTGGTATTCCTTCTCTTCTCTACATCTACATAATTGTCTTCGATACTGGCTACTTTACGCTCTCTTAAACGAGCACGGGCTATTATTCCCCATGATGCGGAAACCGCCCCATACCTTTAATGAGTGCTTCATAGTGTAGTGCTCTGAAACTTGGAAGTCGGGATATGTTGGCAGGGGTCATAACTCACCAGTTTTTATTATGGTGGTCTGCCTTGGTGTTGAATGTCGCTGTTCCACGGATATACACTATGACTTATTGTATAAATTCTTGCCTTGATCAAGTAACTAAATTCGACCGTCGGTAATAGATTGGACGGTAAAGTCTGATCCTTGCTGGCGTGTTGATACCAAATGATTCACGGCCGAGCCCAGATGTGGTTTGACAAGGTAAGGTTCAATAGTGTAGACGCTTTGGTTAGAAAGGCAACGGCTGAGTCTGACAGAAGGCCAATCTTCCACCAGCTCCAAGGACAACTCCTCCCAGAAAGACGAGAGCAACTACTAGAATACACTCATGTATTGTATATTTGTTAATACATCACACAGTGGAAGCTCACAAAACCAAGTTAGCAAGCCTACCCTATACCACTAATATGCAAATCTCTCAGAACATGTTTTTATCCTTTGTTTCATACCAGCCATGAAATATCGGGGACACCCATGTGCAACTACAGGTATACGTGGGACGTTTATTACTACCTACCTACCTAGGTACCTAGGTATAATTAAACACGCATTCTGGAATCAACATCACAGCGATAACGATTTGAGGAAGGACTCCCCCAACCGCATCTGCAACCCATCAAGTACGTCAGAAACTCCAATCGAATTGATACACTATGTAGGCAACGAAACTAACTCCAGATTAGAGTATGGGGTAATCGGTCTTATTAAAGCATAAAAAAAGGCCAAATAGTTCTCCGGGGGTAACACTGAAAGAAAAGAAGAAAGTCGTGTACAGCTTCGATACGGACTGACCAGCAGACAGTCCTCGAGGCACGTAACCAGGAAACGGGTATCTGGATCTCAACTGACCAGTCCCCGTCTCTCATATGGTTCATAACTCAAGGGTGCTACTCTCGTCCTTGCTCGCATGCCGGTGTCATCGACACGATGTAAGGCCTTCAGGGGTTCACTGTGGCCAAGCCTACCAAGGAACACCCGAAGAAAGCAATTACTTTTGGGTTGCTCTACATCAGGCCGTGAAATATGTGGAGTGTCGTAACAAATGCGGGCTATCGAGCTGCCCCGAGACGCCGTCGCTCCATTGCCAGCACAACTTCAAACACAAATTCAGCTTAGTAGCCGTTCATCGTCATTCGTTGCGAGTTTCGGCTGAGCTCGCGGTCGGCGGCAGGGCTGATGGGTCGGCTGCTAGCACCACCGTGAGCGCTGCTTTCTTTGAGGGCAAGCAGTTGCTTGGCACGGAAGGTCTCGTAATGGATCTGAGAGGTGGTCTCGATAAGGTCCT
Source organism: Fusarium poae (assembly GCF_019609905.1). Classification (NCBI taxonomy): domain Eukaryota; kingdom Fungi; phylum Ascomycota; class Sordariomycetes; order Hypocreales; family Nectriaceae; genus Fusarium; species Fusarium poae. The sequence goes on along the minus strand of NC_058401.1, from coordinate 4,742,918 downwards.
GGAGGTGGGTTCGGAGGAGGAAGTCTCGTAGGTAGACGAATTCACAGTGAGTCTCGTCCTCGACGTTGATGACACCCCATCTGTTCTGACGGCCGCGGACCTGCTTACCGTTGACGATGATCGACTTTTCGGATCCAACAACGGCGAAGGGAACGAGGTTCTATCATACATTAGCATTCGTGCCATCAATTTCAAGTCAAATGTTATAAGCCTACCTTGATCTGGCCGTTCAAAGCACGCTCCTCGTCGTCGAACTCATCGTTGTCGTAGGGGTACATCTTGAGGTTGTGGAAGGCAAACTCCTCCTTGATGCGCTCCTTGAACTCCTGACGCTCCTCAACAGTCAGGGTGTCGGCCTTGGCAATGACGGGCACCACATTGACGACGTCTGAAAGCTTCTTCAGGACAACAATATCGATGGGCTTGAGAGAGTGGCCTGATGGCTGGATGAAGAAGAGACAGCAGTGAATACGTGTATCCTGGATGTAGCGCTCTCGCTGTGCAGTGAGCTCCTTGCGCAAGTACGCGGAGTGCTGATCCTTGATGTACTTGACGATGGGGTCCCAACAGCGGTCATTGTTGACAAGATCACCATAGCCGGGGGTATCGACAATGTTGAGTCGAAGTCGGACACCGTTCTCTTCAATGTTGTGAGAAACGGCCTGGATCTCGGTGGTCTGGCGGATAGGCTCGTCGGGTTGGAAGCGACCCTTAGAGTCGATCAGGTGAGAAGCGAAGATGGTGTTGATGAGCGTCGACTTGCCCATACCCGTCTGGCCTACAATGCGCAAGACGAATTAGCACACAGACGTGATCGTAGACACAGACAGCCGGATCATCATCACACCACGGTAGATGGACCAGAGGCTCAATTGATATGGGAAATGTGCATGTTCGGTACTTACCAACGCAGATGACGTTGAACTGGAAACCACGCTTCAAGAGCTTCTTCTCAATCTGAGAAGTGATGCTGTCGAAACCGACATGGCTCTCGGGGTAAATAGTGTTGGGAGGAGCGGCAGCCATCTTGAATAATTCGGCGACACTTGTTAAATTAAGCAGGTAGATAGATAAGAGTTGAAGCTTGGGAATGTCAAAGATATTCCAAGAAAGAAAGAAGGACTGGACTCGAAGCAACAAAGGACAAGTCGAGCACACACAAAGTCAAAGTGACGCCTGAAGATGTAGCGAAGCTGAGAAGTTGGAGGTTTAGGAGAGGCTTGAACACGACGAGATGCTAAGGGGAACTTTTCGGGCACTGGGCTGCTACTCCTGCCACCTTAGCAAACAATTTCCGTACTGGAAGGGAGGTGTCAGGGAGCAGGGAGTAGTCCAGGGTCCGAAAGAAAGGGGGAAAGCGCGTTTGGAGCTCTTCATTGGTTGAAACGGGTCAGTGCGTAGGATAGCTGATGATTGGCCCGCCGGCACTTTGGGGAAAGGACCAGGCCATCAGACTTTTGACGGTCGATTGAAGCCTTGCGCATTTTGATCATCGCGACTCTCATTCGAGTTCAACATCTGACCGACCGACCAATTTGTCTTTGTCAGACAACGGCCGCTTGCGAACCTAAAGCCGGGAATCGATCAATTCGCTTTGACTCGATTCATTTCTTGGCCTGCGATTGTCTTTCAATTTGACTTCGCCTGCACCACCAAATACGATATATCACCATTATCCCAATACAAGCTACATCTCTTCGTCAAGATGGCTGCCGCTCTCCTCCCCCGACTCTCCTCTACGCCCCTGCTCTCAGCGGTATTTTTCCGACAGTTCACCCAGAAGCTTTTCCCGACATTGTCAATTGCGATCCCCGGTGTCTCTTTAAACCTCCCCACCATTGACGATATCTGGGAATCTGTGCTACGAGCTGTACCCAAGAACAAAGTCTCTCACTCAAGGAAGCGACACAGGCAAATGGCGGGCAAGGCGCTCAAGGACCAAAATGGCCTGTGTAAGTGTCCTGGATGTGGTCAGCCCAAGCGTACACATCGGTTATGCCAACATTGTCTTGAAGGTATGTTGATGGATTGTCTATACTATTATCGTGGACTACAGGCCCTAACAGAGTGTAGAAATGAAGCAAATGTGGCGACAGGATTACCCCAATAACAGGCCAGAATAAAGAGAGGCAATGGAATCGATAATTTACTGTAACAAGAGTCTGTATAGTCACCCAGGATCATGCATACCACGGGCGTTTCGGCTCGTTTGAGCCTTGTAGGATTATGAACAATAAAAAAAAGTTTATACCAGACGTTGAATATTTCAAGGTGTACGTACGTCTTGAGGTAAATGCCGTGCCTCGGATTTTCTCCAAATGTAATACTGCCTGTATTGTGTCTTCCATCCAACACTCTCATCTTTTCTATTTATTCTTAGCATTGAGCAAAATGTCATGGGCGTTGCTGCTTTCCCACGGTTTTGGACCTCTGCCTAGATGACCCTTTGATGCCCCACCAAACTTTTGGATTCGCAACTCACCCCAGTCAAGTACTTTCATTCATACACAACGTCATACTAAAAGTGAGGAAAACACACTCTTTGAATTGAGGTTGGAGTTATGGTAAGCACCGATGGAGACGACTCGCAATGTGTGAAACAGGAACTAATTTCAACAGTCGAAACAATACTTGACCACGCATACCGTGGATAATGGTGAGCATTACCTCCCCGCCGCGGGGTGATAAGACGCAGCACCTTGCCTTGGAGCACCAACTTACTGAGAGCGCATAGCCCACATCACCGACATCTTCTCTATTGCAACCACACCCAAAGCTGTGATATCAGGCAGTGGCTCTTCCACACTGCACATTCACGACACCACTGATCCTTCATTCCCGCTCAAGCAGTCCATTTCAGATGCTCACAAGCTCGGATGCCACCATGTGTGCGCTTCACGGAACGGCAATATTGCCGCAAGTGCCGGTTTTGGAGGTGAAGTGAAGACTTGGAAGGTCAACAATGACACTGGTGAATGGAGTCTTAGTGGTGAGATCGTAGGGGCTTCATCGAAGCCTGGCGAGGCTTGGGCGTTGGCACTGAGTGAAGACGGTTCCTACCTTGCTACCACAACCAATGACGGACGAATCAACGTGTGGGATATTGTTGATGAAAAGAAGCCCAAGATTCGAGAGTACGAGACCGGAAGCGCTGGGTCAGGCAGCTTTGGCATGTCTGTGGACTTGAGCCGGGATGGCAAATTTACTGCCAGCGGGCATCAGAACGGATCTGTCTACATCTTCAACAACGACACAGGGCGAGTCTTGTATTCGCTCTCTGGTGAGTGACTTCGACTCGTCTGTATTATCTCTTTGCTAACACGACCCTCAAGGTCTTGCGAAGCCTGTGCGATCAGTTGCCTTTTCTCCGGGCAACACGCGACTTGCTGCAGCAGGAGATGCTGGCATCATCGCAATTTACGACATGAAGCACGGAGAGCATATCGGGAATCTGACTGGCCACTCTTCATGGATTACGTCTCTCGACTGGAGCGACACTGGAGAATACCTTTTGAGTGGATCCATGGATGGAAAGGTCAAGGTCTGGTCGATTGAACGCACTACCTGCGTCGCGACACACAGCGAGACGGACAAAGCCCTCTGGTCTGTGAAATGGCTGCCAAAGACTGTCAGAAGTGAAATGTTTTGCACGGCCGGTGCAAACAGAAGCCTCTCCTTCTACCGGGAGGCCACTGGCGGTTGATGATGATGTCAAATAATACTGCGTTTCATGAGCGACGAGCTTAAACATAAGACCAATAGATGGAACTCGAATTGACCGTGACAGCAAGGCGTCCAAGCAGGCCTGCGAAATAATTGGTATTCATCAGTAACACAACTACCTAATCTAAGGACTGTGAAGTAAACGGGAACTACATACCTAGGTACCTACCTACCTAGGTAGCTACCTACTGTCCCTACGTAATAGGTACCTACCTACCTAACTACCTAATGCCAACCACTTGTCTAGCTCACATCTGAATTACTGTTTCTAGAATAGACACCAAGAGTCGTAAGTTGGTTGCCAAAGAGATGCAACACACGTGATCTCGCGCTGCATATCGCGTTGCCCCGCCAATCTCAAGGCTTGCACTCCGTCATACTTTCCCGTTAAACGTTGACTAGAGTCCACCTTGCTGCTGACCTTGTAGTTAATGGCTGTTAATTAACCGTCAAGGACATACAATCCGAATCAACCATTATCTGCTGCATTGATTTGTTTATTCCCTTATTCACAACCTAGGGTTTTGACTAAACTATTACCCAGTTAATACCTTTATTTATTCTTCACTCACACATCATCCAGCGTCATCCACCTACCTTGACAGTATCATCTCGCTTCGAAAACTAAATCCACCATGCCCACCACTCGACGATCCGCTGCCAATGCTCGTAGCAGGGGCTTGCCTGCCAAAGGACAGTCGACTCTCAGTTTTTCGAACAAAGTGACAAAGCCTGTGCCGAAAAATGCCAAGAAGTCCATTATTTCACCTTCTGTTGCCAAGATCGACCCCAGTCAGCTTGCAAAGAAGCAAGAGGCAGAGGACGTCGTCGATGATGACCCCGCGATTGCAGAGTTCGAGCCGATCAAGGCTCATGAGGAAGATGTTAACACGCCTGAGGTAGCGCCGGGGCCTGTAAAGACTGAGTCGGAGCTACAAGCAGAGAAGGTCACAGATGCGCAAATTAAGAAGTACTGGAAGTCTATTGAGAACCAATGGTCTACTTCTCGCCTACATCAGCAAGGCGTATCCCAGAATGAGAGAATTCTTCGATATTTCGACGTCAGCTCGCAATACGGGGTAAGTCGTCTCGACCCTCGTCGCTATCCCCAAACTAATACACATAGCCCTGTATCGGCATGCCTCGCATGAAGCGCTGGAAGCGGGCGGACCGTCTAGGCCTTAATCCTCCCATTGAGGTTCTTGCTGTCCTCGTGAAAGAGGAGAGCAAGGGGAACGACCAAGTTGAGACGGCACATATGGACGAGATCCTCAACTCCATTGCCGTGGACATTTGATCTGCCTCACCATATTGTCACTGAAATGCGTTGTAATGAGCCGGGCGTTTGGGAGAATGTTTTCGTGCCGATGCGGCTTTATCTATTGTCTTTGCTGTTCTACAAGCCCAACAGAAGCTTGTTAAAAGAGATATCTAAGACCCAAACTCCAACAAGCTTCGTAAAACACACCAGAAATCTAGATAACAAACCTTGCGGTCTTTGTCTAATACCAAATACTCCTCGTTCGATGGTGTGGAATAGGCTCTTTCCCAGCTGCTTCTAGTTCCTTCATGCTGTCATAGAGGAAAAAGTCTATAAGGATGGCGTTGACATGAGCGTCAGGGTGTTGGCGTAGAATTTCACGTCGGATCAGTTCGACACACCAGATACTGCATGCTATTTTGGTTCAGCGGATAATTCCAAAAGACAGAGCGCATAACTTACCTCGTATTTGCAATTCCCATGCGCACCCGCTCTCTATCATCTTCTTGTCATTGATGGCCGCTGCAATACTTGGAGAGCAGTACAAGGCTCCCATGGTCATAAGGATCTGAGGGATACGGTAATCGGCAAACATGGTGATCTTATCGATGTCACGAAATTCGCCATAAGATTCGCCGTTGAAGCATGCCCATAGATCAGCAACGAGGATCTGAGCTCGTTTCATTAAGCGAATCATCTTGCCGTCCTCGTAGCGATGTTCATCGCGAAAGCAGTCAAAGTCTTGTGCCAGTAAGTTCACCAAGCGAGCCGCAGACCCATCAGCTGCGTATACCAGCTCTGCAACGGCACCGTCGTAGTACTAAAAAAAACGTCAGCCAGTTCTTGGAGAGCCGCAGGTTTAGTTGTCAGGATTATCTACTTTACAAAGAACTTGTCCTGCTTCTCGAAGGCAGTCTAGGCGCTCCTCAAGCAGTGGGATCTCCTCTTCGGTGCATGATCTAAAGACATGTCTAAGGGACTCAAGAGTGCACTCCTGTTCGTTTTGCCAATAGAACGGGTCCGTGATGGGGATATCTTTGGTTAAAAGAGAATAATGTCAGCCTTACTAGTGGTGAGTCACCATGAACAAAGACTACTCACCTTCATCAAGAGCCCTTTGAAGAGCCGCTACCAGACTCCAATAACCAGTCCACTTCTTTCCGCGGTACTCAATAGAAAATCTCTCATCATCGGGCAATTCAGACCAGAAAGAAAAGTTTAGCAAGTCCATAGTGAAGATGAAGTTGACCGTACTTTCGTCCTTTGCCTTGGGGTGAAGTTCGTGCTCTGACCAGGTGGCAGTTGAATAACTTTTTTGTTGCATTTGCTTGTATATGCTCTCGGCTGCCTTTTTCGAAGCACGCATATCAACGGCCACATCGATACAACTGTCGTAGACATACTCGGCACTTTTGAGAACGCCGGTTTCGGGCTCCTCTTGTATTTCAACCTTCCCCTGAAGGTGCTGGCGCAGGAGTTCAAGAAGCTCAGTGTCAACTTCGTCGTCAGACATGGTTACAAAAATTTGATAACAAGTGCAAAAGAGCGAGAAAAGTAAAAAAAGCCAAATAGGAGACGAAAGCGTGGGAAAATTAACGTTGAAGAGTGAGTATGGCTGAAGGCTTCTTTGTCTGAATCATTCGGTCTAGACTTGGAGTATCAGATCTCTTTAATTTTTTTTTACCCTACCCGAAGGGTCCCCGCGGCCAGCTTATTGTCCGATTGCTATTGCTGAAACAGAAAACAAGTCGATTGGGTGATAGCTTGTACATGGGTATTTCTGAAGGTAGCCAATTGGTTTGCCAGTAATTAAATAAACAACAAGAGTGTCCTTTCTTTTGCTATTATGCCTATTGCTTTGTCTGTTTGCCTGCAGCCAAATGTCACTGTCATGCTTCCTACGACCTAACTATTCCGGTGCAACACATTCATCCATCCATGTCATGAAGCCTACAACTTTCACAGAGGTATCCACTTCACATCAAGGCCAATCAGAAACCTGGAATTCACTAGAGATTCCCTGCTTTAGAAGCTCGATTCACTATGATGAGTGTATTTGATTGGTCGCTCCGGAACCTTGCACTGCTGCTAGGTGCTCTATCTTAGCTCTCTCACCACTAACATCCAACATCTAATCCAACTTCTTACCTTCAACTACTACCCGCGATCCTTCACGACTCCACGAACTCGAATAGAGCGCATAAGCCCCAAGCGCATGCGCAACTCTCGTAACGAGATTCTGATTTCTTTCTATTCTTATTCTCGCCTTCACTGAGCGGCAGCGATAACGATGGATGCGACGAGCGCCGGCCAGGCTCCGGCCCAGACACAACCTGCGACGGCATCTCCAGCTGCACCTTCAGCACCTGCGCAGCAACCGCAAACACAACAACAAACGCAGAAACAGCCTGCTTACCCCGAGAACGCGCCCCAAAGACGCCCGCCAACAGCTACGCGTGATCGACACAATCAGCAGTCCCTCGGCGCATCACTCAACACCTCAATCAAACAGGTATGTTTGCCATTCACGGAGCCAACTTTTTGCCTCTGCGCCCTGGTTCTAGATCGGATTCCAACGCGACACGATGCTCGGAAGCGGCGCATGAGAGAATGGGATGCATAATAGTGTAATTTCGTATTTATTTGTCGTCAGAACTGATCAGGAATGCGCAGGCTCGTGTGCTCATGGTCGGTGCCGGTGGAATTGGTTGCGAGTTGCTCAAGAATCTCGTTCTCACTGGCTTTGGCGAAATCCACATTGTCGATCTCGATACCATCGATCTTTCCAACTTGAACCGACAATTTCTTTTCCGACACGAACACATAAAGAAGTCCAAGGCACTAGTGCGTTATTCTTCTCGTGATGCTTGGGGGTTGGTAGAATACTCACAGATGCACAGGTAGCCAAGGAGGCGGCACAACGATTCAACCCGAATGTAAAAATTGTCGCGCACCACGCCAACATCAAGGATGACGAATTCACCGTGGCTTGGTTTCAGCAGTTCCGCATTGCCTTTAATGCCCTTGACAATCTCGAAGCTCGGAGACACGCGAACAAGATGTGTTTGGCAGCCGATGTACCACTGATCGAAAGTGGCACCACGGGATTCAACGGCCAGGTGCAGGTTATCAAGAAGGGTGTAACCGCATGCTATGACTGTACTCCTAAGGAAACACCCAAATCTTTCCCTGTGTGCACAATCCGTAGCACACCTAGCCAACCTATCCACTGCATTGTCTGGGGTAAAAGCTACCTGCTCAAGTACGTACGTGGACTACGTCGCATAAACTGTTGCTAATAAGCTCCCAGTGAAATATTTGGCACCAGCGAAGATCAGGCGGCCTTTGATCACTCGACTGACGCTGACAATGGTAAGTTACCCGCAGCGCCGAGGAGTAACACTTGCTGACAGATAGTAGCCAAGGAGATTGAGGAATTGAAGAAGGAGTCAGAAGCTCTCAAACAAATCAGAGACGCTACTGGCACATCCGAGTTCCCCCAGATGCTCTTCGACAAGGTTTTCAATGCTGACATCGAACGGCTACGTTCCGTTGAAGATATGTGGACGTCGCGACGAGCCCCCGAGCCTCTCAAGTACGAGACCGTTCTCGCACAAGCCAGTGATGATATGGCCAACAAAAAAACGCTTCTTGAAGACGACCAACGAGTGTGGTCACTAGAAGAGAGTCTCGTGGTCTTTAACGACAGTCTTGACCGATTAAGTAAGAAGATCCTTGAGCTCAAGAAGAATAAGGCACCTGAAGCACCTGAGCCTACACTCAGTTTTGACAAGGATGATATCGATACACTTGATTTCGTGACGGCGAGTGCCAACATTCGCTCACATATCTTCGGCATCGACAAAAAGTCCCGATTCGATACAAAGCAGATGGCTGGCAACATCATTCCCGCCATTGCCACGACAAATGCGATTGTCGCCGGACTCTGCGTTCTCCAGTCCTACAAAGTTTTGAAGGGCGAATACACACAGTCTAAGGAGGTCTTTTTGACACCATTCGCGCCCGCTCGACTCCTGGCCCCAGACAGGTCTCGGGAGCCAAATCCAGACTGCCCAGTATGCAGTGTTTACTTTACCAGCGTTGTTGCAGATCTATCCCGTGCTTCTCTCCAAGACTTTGTCGACGAAATTGTCAAAGCAAAGCTGGGATACGAGGGTAAAGAATTTGTCGTGAACAACGACGTGGGTACACTTTTCGAATGCTTTGAGGACGGAGATGATGAGAACCTACCAAAGAAACTGAGTGACCTTGGTAAGACTTGGAAAATGAGCATGACACTACGCATGAAGCTGACCAGAATGTTAGGTATCAAGAAAGACTCGTTCCTGACTGTCATCGATCAAGATGATGAGGATACTTTTGTGAATGTTGTTATCAACATCCAAGAAGGGTTCGTCACATTATATTCTCTCTTACAGACCGAGCTCACATATAATAGTACATTGGAAGAAGACAAGAAGCCAGTCGAGGCCAAGTTCTCAGACAAGCCCGAAATCCCACGCCGGCCAAAGAAACATCAACCTGGCGAATTGAATTCTAATGGCGAGACAAACGGAGAAGCCATCGATGCTGAGCACAAGGGGGTCAAGAGACCGCATACCGAGGATGGTGGTCAGCCTCTTAAAAAGGTCAAGATTACGCCCTCAGGGGCCGAGATCGTGGACGTGGATCAGAATGAAGGTCACGTCAATGGGGGTGCGATTGTTATTGATGACTGATAAACTGTGGCCGAGAAGGACTGTACGCATACGAGCGGGCTCGAGGTTTTACACGGCGCTTAAACCACCATCGAGGTTTAGAACGCAGTTGTTTGCGAAACGATTCGTCGCCAGGAAGACAGCAGCGTCCGCCACTTCATCGGGCTGTCCTACACGGCGCAGGGGGCAGTCTTTGAGATATTGCTGCTGAATATCTGGTTTTAGATCTAGAACAGGGGGTTTTTACATTAACATTGCCCTCTTCTCGCATGGGCGATGGACGCCTAGGACATGCTTTAATGGGGCGGAAAGAAGGATAAACTCACGATCCCACATTGGACTAGCTATCCAACCAGGTAGCAAGGCGTTGACGCGAATGGAGCGAGGACTATACTCGGTAGCTAGAGCACGGGTGAAAGCTGCGAGAATACGGAGTGAGCGGATTGTTTTTTTGGCATGTATAATAGTTTGGGCTCTCGTGTAGCATAAAACAGGGACATGATAAGCGTACCGACAAGGCCAGCCTTTGATGCGGCGTACACTGAAGCACCAGCTCCATTTTTATTAGCCATGAGACTCGAGACATTGATGATGCATCCTGTGAAGTCTAGAGTAAGATTATAGGACTGGAAATATAGAATCTATAAGACACACCATGGTGATTCATCTTGGCGTATTTGGAAGCAAGAATTGCTGACTGAAGGTTTGTGTGGAGGATATTTTGAATATCCTCGTCAGAAGTCCTCTTGATAAATGAAGTCTGACTAACGCCAGCACAGTTGACGAGGACATCAACAGGACCAACAGAGGAACCAAACAAACCCTTGAACGTGGAAGACTTGGTAGCATCTAGGCGCATAAAACGGTGCTTCTCTGGGAACTCATCGCCCATGTCTTTGCGATCCTGCTCCGGCTCAAACGGAACAAGCTGGTGTTCGAGGCTGAGCCGGGCATCTGGTGCAGAACGGCTGAGGAGGGTGACGACGGAGCCACGCTGGGCAAAAGCGGCCGCTATACGAAAGCCGATTGCGCCAGTGGCTCCGGTCACGACGCAATGTTTACCGCGGAGGGAGAATGGCATTGCTGAAGGAGTGAGTTGATGGTGTTGTGGTAAAATTTTGAGGTTGAGTTTGTTAGACAAGGATACGCCTACTAAAGCATTAAGAATCAGCCCCTACCTGATATGAGCTGTCAATTGATATTACATCCTAATATTTATTTTCTACCTGATTAATCGAATCAACAGATTTGTGATTATTTTTGTATTCGGGGTCGTTCCATTGTATATTTACACCTGGGCAGTAGACCGACGTCACTGTTTGGTACCTATCTTACCTACTATGTACCTACCTACCTACCTAGGTAGCCAAGCGATCGGTTCCTGGCTAGACACATGTCATAGCTGCTACCTTGGGCAACTTAATCGAGGACAATATCCCTCCACTTGAACTGCATTGCACCTTTTACCACGTACTCGGTTATTATCACGATATTCCGAGGGACGACTCAAGCAATACGTAAAACCCTCCCCCTTGTGAGGCAAGCCGTTTTTCTTGTTAGACGACCTCTCCAGCTTCCATGACTGGCTTCGCTTCGAAGGACCACCAGGAGTTTAATGGGGAGAACCGCGAGAGTTGAACTACTTAGGGAAACGATTTGTAGTTGAGATCTCGATTTCGTGCGGTTCTTTGTATTTTACTATTATCTTGTGTGCGCGAAGCCAAAGTAACAATTGAAGCTGGTTAGGTAGGTATCCCGGGATACTCAGGTAATACAGGCACAGTGTAAAGGTAGTAAGTAGTAGTCTAAGTAGTACCATGTTAGTAGTCTCATCATTTATGGAATGACCGTTAGTTAATGGATACAGTACATATTGATGCTGACACATAATCCGAATGCCTGTCTTCACGCCTTTTTACTCGATTGTTGATTCTTTGCAAGTTTAATTATGTTGCATTCATAGAATTCTCTTGGTATTAAACTATTAAACAACCAACTACCTACCTATCTAACCTATCGGCACATCGTTGGTGCAATCTCCACTTCAAACCTTCACTGCCTCCTACGGAGTACAGTACCTTACATCAATTAACCCAACTCCCTCAGCCAGTACATTGAAACTCCAGGCCGCCCTCGTGCTCTTCTTCCAACTCTCTTATCTTTAGCCAAGTTCCTTCTTGTCTTCAATGTTTCGTCGTCGTCCTCGATCTCGTCCTAGTCGCAATTGACCCCTCCCCTCCTCTTCGTCTTCTTCCGCTGCCACAGAATCATGAGCGACCCTAGACGCGATGCCCCGCCATCGCTTACTTCAACCGCAGCCACAACCACAACCGCAACGGTCCTGCCTGCGCCAAACGGACATGACAAAGGCGACGATGTTCCTGATGCTGGTCTGAGGAGCCTTGATCACTGTACATACTCACCGCGGCCTCTCCTTCGCCCCGAACCCTGCTGATTTCCCTCGTCTTACAGACAAGCGCGCTCTGCCAAAATGGCGATACGACCTGCGCCAGCAGTTGTTGCCCCTGATCCGATGGGAGACGCCCTACCTTGCCTGGATGCAGGAGAAGATGCGAACTCCAGCTCTCGATAGTTACTTTGCTATTACTGCCAACCTTGGAACCCATACCTTCTTCATGATCGGGTTGCCTATTTGCTTCTGGTGCGGATATGCCGCCTTTGGAAAAGGGTAAGCCAGATACTCGTTGAGCTGCGCCGCATGATGATTCGTTGCGGTTGCAGCGCAGGCTCAGTTCTGAACATTGTGCTATACGGGGATAATACCGCTGACATGCTTCCTCATATAGACTCGTTCACATTCTTGCTCTTGGAGTCTTTTGGACTGGCTTCATCAAGGACTTTTACTCACTTCCACGCCCGCTGTCGCCTCCTCTACACCGAATTACCATGTCCGGTTCCGCAGCCCTCGAGTATGGTTTCCCTTCGACCCATAGCGCCAATGCCGTCTCTGTCGCTGTCTATGCGCTCCTGATATTGCGCAGTCCCGAGAACACGCTTCCCCCAGCCACAAAATTCGCATTGGAATGTCTCTCATACTTTTACGCTGTCTCGATTATATTTGGACGTCTTTATTGTGGCATGCACGGCTTTTTGGATGTTATTATTGGGTCAATCATGGGTGCTGCCATTTCTCTCCTCGAATTCTACTATGGACCTCCTCTCGACGAATATATGCACTCGAGTTCCTGGATTGCGCCTTTCGTGGCCGCGTTAATCATCCTAGTACTTGTGCGCATTCATCCAGAACCGGCAGACGATTGTCCATGCTACGATGATAGTGTTGCTTTCGCCGGTGTCCTCATTGGTCTCGAGTTTGGTACTTGGACATACGGCAAGATTGCAATCGACCCTTGGGAGACTCATGCGCATGGTGGAGGAACTGTGGATATTACACACTTGGGCTTGATTTCCAATGTGGCTAGAATTGTATTTGGTGTTTTGGTGGTGTTTCTCTGGCGCGAAACCATGAAGCCCTTGTTGCTTAAGCTTCTGCCTCATTTATTCCGAATCATTGAGCAGGTTGGCATGAACATGCCTCGGCGATTCTTCACTCCTGCCAGTAAATACAAGACGGTTCCGGCAGGTTCTCGCATTGATACTCTTTTCCCGTCGCCGTCCGACTTCCCGCGCATGGTTGAGAGTATCCGAAACCCTACAACCCGAGGTCGCTCCGTGTCAATTGGACCCCAAAGCGCCGCGGATGCTTACGAGACCTTGGCTTACAGGGAGCGCAAGCGACGTGAAAGCGTCAGCAGCAACCATAGTTTGAACAGCAAGTCGAGCAACGTCGAGCTCCAAAACGCACACGAGGACCATTCAGGAAAGGGTGCCCAAACTTCTGGCTCGCAGACTCAGCGTATTGTCGAGTATGAGCAAATGATGGGAACTGGTGAGGTTGTTATGACACCCTCTGCTGAGGATGACCGGGTTGGTATATTTGTTACGAGCCCAGAAGACAGGTTGGGCGAAAAAGAGATGTTCTCGCAGTTGATCAAGCCCCGTGTACGATATGACGTCGAGGTTGTAACCAAGCTTGTCGTATACACTGGTAAGTCGTTGTTGTTTCCCGCATGTACATTGTCAAATATTAACTTGGTGTTAGGTATTGCTTGGTTTGCGGTTGCTATTATCCCTATAATGTTTGAGCTAGTTGGTTTAGGGACGAATCAACTACGTGAGCAATGAGTGACGAGGTAACATGAGACGAAGTCAATATTATGGATGGCCTTGGAAACATAATTTAGATATTCTTTTCTCTTAATGAACATATTGGGTCATGAATAATGGATGGGCTAGGGCTCCTATGATGGCATAGCTGTAGATAACTCTAGAGGTGCCATGAATGTGTTATTAAATAAGTGATTTGACAGTAGTTTTTTATATACTATAAGCATTTTTTTTTTATTAAGCCTAAGGATAGTAAATTCAAATCGTCCATATCCTTTAAAAAAAGAAGAAGATATTGAAATAGAGAAAAGTCTTGCTTTATAATATACCTACCTACCTAAGCTTAAGTAAAGCCACGGAATAGTTACCTACTCATCCATGATTGGTTGTTACTATGAGCAAGGGTCTTAATTGACTGAACACGCCGAGACGCGTTTAGTTGCAACCTAGCGCGTATCTCCTGGTGACCTCAATATTCAAACTTCCATACGAATTGACGAACCAAAATTGAGCGACAATCAACAATCCTCAGCTTGTTATCGCCCAAAGTAACTTGAACAAAACAGAAACGCCAAAATGTCCGACATAGATGAAATGGACGTCGATGTCCCGGCTCCCAGCAAGGACATCACTTTTTCTTCTGAAGCCAAGCAAGGCAAGCGCAGTGCCGCCAACCTACCAGTCGAAGCCGAAGATAGCTTACCTTGGTGAGGAGCCTACCTTTATCTTGGGTCAGATACAATCAACTAATAAAATACAGGGTCGAAAAATACAGACCAAACACTCTCGACGACGTTTCGGGTCATCAAGACATTCTCGCTACCATCAACAAATTCATCGACCAGAACCGTCTCCCTCATCTACTCCTATACGGCCCTCCCGGTACCGGAAAGACGTCAACCATTCTTGCGCTTGCCCGCCGTATTTATGGCACTGCCAATATGCGCCAGATGGTTCTCGAGCTTAACGCCTCGGACGACCGTGGTATTGACGTCGTGCGAGAGCAGATCAAGACGTTTGCCAGCACCAAGCAGATCTTCTCCTTGGGTGGCGCCTCTCGTTCGGGCAACTCGATGGCTGGGTTCAAGCTCATCATACTTGACGAGGCTGATGCCATGACAAGTACTGCTCAGATGGCTCTGCGACGAATTATGGAAAAGTACACAACCAACACTCGATTCTGCATCATTGCAAATTACTCCCACAAACTCAGCCCAGCTCTTTTGAGTCGATGCACGCGATTCCGTTTCAGCCCGTTGAAGGAGGGCGATATCAGAGTCCTTGTGGACAAGGTGGTAGAGGAGGAGAATGTCCAGATCAGAGGAGAGGCGGTTGATGCGCTGGTAAAGCTGAGCAAGGGTGACATGCGAAGAGCATTGAACGTGCTGCAAGCGTGTCATGCATCAAGTAAGTACTGATACGAAACTTACACTACTCGGTTGCTAAATTATCATCAGGCACACCATTGCGGGCAAAGGATGCACCCAAGGTGCCGGACAACGAGATCCAACGTGAAAATATCACAATAGAAACCATCTACAACTGTATTGCAGCACCACCACCAGATGCCATCAAGGAGATCGTGGGTACTCTGCTCAATACATCAGATGTCACAAGCTGCCTCAACACGATCAACGCCCTCAAGATACAACGGGGTCTTGCCCTAGCTGATATCATCACCGCTCTTTCTGAGGAGCTAGTGAAGAAAAAGGTCAGACCTGAGGCCATGATCACTTGGTTAGATGGACTCGCCAACATCGAGCATAGAGTCGCTGGTGGAAGCAGCGAGTCCATCCAGACCGGAGCGGTCGTCGGAGTGGTCCGAAGTGGAGTTGAGTTGATGTGAATAAATATACAAAACCCACCAATGGGGTTTCTGAGTTCTTACAAGGAGCTTAATGGTATCTATCTAGAAGAGGATGTACGAAGCTCAAGAGCACACGCACGCATATGTGCCATAGGGACAAAAGGCGTTACATAGAACAACATGAATGAAAATCATCAAACATAAGCAACTGTCATTAAAATCTCAAATTCCTTTATTGAAAAGTCAATTCATTGATAATGCATTCATGTTAGTTAGCCACAATCCATCCATGTCTAGTGGTGCAAGCTTCTGCAACTCTCGTGTAAGTTGCAACTGAAATGCGCCCGTGTCAAACGGCCTAAATTTACACCTTAGGCACGGCGGCCGACCTGACCTTATCAAGCAACGTTGGCAACGTTGCGTTGCGATTTGAACTCTTTTGAGCCTGACAAGAATGGCTTCTGTCCATACGCTGTCGCATTTGAACTGCAAGACGGTATTATAAGAAAGAAAAATTGCTTTGATTGTACAAAATACCATCACAATGACTTCGATTGCTTCCTCAGAAACAGGGCCCTTGACTGTTGAGCCGCTGTCAGAGCGCAACGTCTCAAGGATCCCGCTTATCCTCCCTCATGAGCGCGTATTTCCCATCCAGATCGGCAGCGAGCTGTTCAAGCTCTCGGGAGCTTCATTGTCCTCTGACGGTAAGATTCAAACTTCGGTCTTATTTGCGACAATTTGCCCTGTCGCATAACGCGTTGCGATTCGGGGTACACAAAGATGCACAGCTAACGCTTCACAAAGCCCCGTCTTACTTCTCTCAGTACTTTGTCTGTCAATTAGAGTCAGCAAAGGAACGAAAGGACGAGTCGAGCTCATCTCTCAGAACTCTCTACATTGATCGCGATCCTTCCATCTTTCGCGACATCTCGCTCCATCTTCAGGGCTACCATGTCCAACCCCGTGATGGCGAGCACTTCGTGCGCCTCTTTTCAGATGCACAATTCTACAGCTGTTTGTCACTCTGTCTGTGTGGAATACATATTTTTGTCTAACTAGTAGAACAACAGTGCCGAAGCTGATCTCCCAGCTCTACGAGGAGAGCATTTTCATCTCCATTGGACATCGCGAATTTCAGATCCCCAGAGAAATCTTCAAGGACCCTGGCAACTCTCCCAATTACTTCTCTCTTGGCTTCGCAGCTTTCTTCTCTCGCCCAGACGATCTCTTCCCAGGCCTTGAACGCGAAGGCCTGATCCGTCCACCGTCAATTCTGCCCCCCTCGGTCCCAAAGCGTAGCGCTGATACTTTCGCCGAGCTCCTACACTTTCTACGCGGATATCCCATTCACATTCGTGACGAGACACACCGACAGGAACTTCTCAGCGATGCGCGCTACTTTCACTTCAAGGGTCTCGAGCAGCGACTCATTCCACACTCGTTGAGCTACAATCAAGCAACAAGACGAAACGAGATTGTCCTCCGCCTTGAAAACATCCAGAAGAGCGGCATCAGCGTTTTTGTTAGCAATACAGATCCTTTAGCGGGCTTTGTACAGTACGCTCGACCATACATGGAGGAGAAGCCTGCAGAACTGGTGCTCGAGATCGGTGGTGAGACAACGAAACTTCATTTCTCGGGAGGCGATGCAAAAGCGGAGTTCTTTAGAGACACCAAAGCTCGTGTCGCAAAACTCTTTGAACTGGTATCTTCAAAGCTGAACTCGTTTCAGACAGATCAGTCCACAACTCTTGGAAACGCTCTGCTGACAGATGATTATGTCCGTGTAGTCCTTGAGCCTGAATCTGCCATTATTCTAGACGGCAAGGACTATCTCGAAGATTTCATCAAAAACGAGTCTTCCGGAAGCAATTACCCGCGCAAACGGCGGCGCGTTGACGGAGACTCGGAAGAAGAGGAATGGGTTGTGAAAACAGGACAGTGGAGGTTACGCATTCAGTATTCGCCAAATGGTAGAGGCATTGAGTGTGTTCTTGTTGCAGCCAAACTAGATGCGATGTCGTCGCAGTTGGCACGGAATATGTCAAGAGGTTTCCTAGGAAACTAACTACATGATCATATGAAAAGATACAGCGGGAATTGCTCACATGTTGATCTTCTTACACAGTCAGTCTTTTTTTTTTTTTGGATATCATATTGAATCACAATCAAGGCTTTTAATACCACCACACCATACACAAGAAGTAGCATCCAAACAACAACAAGCAGGACGCCGTGTGTGAACATGAACATGGTCATGATGTTATTGGAAGATAAACAGCTCGTACACAAGACCTGTCACTGGCTATCAATTGTGATCAAAAACAGTATAATAATCTACAGGGCATGATAATCTATCAAACCACCCGCAATGCATCGGTAATCACGAATGAACATATTTCGCTCAATAAGGTATCCATCCTCATGTTCCAAGTGACCCCGCGAAAATGATCTAAAGCAGAAAGGATAAGAAAACCAAAACATAATAACGCCCTTCGCCTTGCTATGAAAGGAGAAATGATTGATGGGCAAAGGTGGGGGCGAGTAGAGAGAAGCCCATCAGAGAGAAGAGAAAACAAAAGCTGAAGCTTTAATGTGCGGGTCGGAGTGAGAGAGAATCAGGGGATTGATAGGTGTGAAATATGAAGAGTAATTGGGTATCGTCAAGTCGTATCCATGGCTCGTCCGGTTCTTTATTTCGACATTCATCGACCTTTACCAGCAACCTTGCCTGTGGGAGCGCTCATGTCCCGTCGCTCAGTACCTGAGACCATTCGACGGGCAGGCGTCAATGTGCCTTGGGCCATTGAGCGGGCACGACCACGACGCTCGCGAATCTTGGCGAGGGCCTCCTCGCGAGTCATGGTAGGTGTGAGGGCAGGATTGGAAAGGTCAAAAGTAGTGCCTGTGCTATTCTGAGAGGGTGTGCGAAGCCGTTCGTTGAATGAGGCACTGTTCCTTGCGTTGTCGTCTTTCATGGGCACAGTTGTTGTTGTAGTGACAGTGTAAAAGGTATTGGTGGTGTGAGGTCGAGTCTCAGGGGATGCAAGAACATCCTCGGATACATCTGGCATGGTCGGTATTTGAGGGATAGGGGCGGAGTGAGCCCCATTGTGAGGAGCGCTGAGCAGAGAGGCAAGACTAGTGCGCTCTGCTGCAAGCATCGCAAAGGCCGGAGGCTCGACTGAAGGAGTTCGTGCGTATCTCCTGTAGTTGCTCTCGGTCTCTGTCGATATACGGCGCTCCATCTCAGTGTTGTCACCAACAAAAGTTTCACCCTCTACCACTTCTTCAACTACAACCTCGTCCACATCCTGAGACTCATCGTGAGTTGGGTTCTCACGGTGAGCCTCTGCCTGTTCGATTTTTTGTTGCGCCTCAATAATCGCAGCTTCCTGCTCAGAAACGGTTCGGAAGATACCTTCTTTGGGACAGAAGATAGTGCTGCGACGAGGCTCCTTCTTGGGCTTGGGCAGCACGCGGGGTGGCTCTTCCAGATATTGCTGACGCCCTATTTGGGCTTGAGTTTCGGGCTCTGTCTCAATATTGACCTTATTTTCAGGCTGAGCCTCAGGTTGTGGCTCTTGAATGCGAGGTGGGCTGGCAGCACGCTTCTCGGCCTCCAGCGTCTTGTTATCGAGCTTGATCACCTTGTCATTGGGTCCCTCAAGACCGATCGAACTACGACGTTTCTTGCGAGGGGCCTCAACACTGGTGCGGCGATTCGACTTGGAGCAAGCGCAGCAACGCAGGTGGCACTCAGCCTGCAGGAACTCAATCATCTCGTGAGCACGCTCGGCTCTCTGACGTTCCCATTGCAATTGGATTGCTAACTCCTCGATCTCGGCCTCGCTTGCTTCTGATGAGATGATGTCCATCGTTGAGAGTGACATGCGAGGCTCTTTTGATGCACTCTTCCTGGCCTTCTGTGGAGAAGCAAACTCATCATCGGCTTCTTGTGGTGGTAGAGGAATGCGGCCTTCAGCAGCGATACGGGCGACCTCCTCGTTCTTAGCAGCGGTCTTGAAGGCGTCGCGCTCCTGCTCGACGAGTTTAATGCGTTCTAGGGCTTGGTCGAGTTGTTCCTGGACGCCAACAATCTGATAGCGGGCTTCAAAGGCCTCCTGTTCTCGGACTTTGCTTCTAGCCTTTTCGCGCTTGAGGTTTTCGTCAATCATTTTTGCGTTGGTACGGGCTGATTTGAGCTCCTCTTGGAGTTTGACGATTGATGATTGTGTCTTGAATGTCTCTTTTCGTGCGCGGCGGATCTCCTTTTCCCAAAGGGCTTGGGTATGTGCGTGTGTCTCCTTGGCTCGGCCATAGTTCTCCTAGAAGACGGTCAATATGCATTCTAGATCAGGAGCGGGGAGAGAATATCTACCATCAACGCCTCTAGACGCTCCCCAACCTTTCTCTCACGCTCTTTACCCTCATCAATGGCCTTCTTTAGTGCCTTGGTCTCCTCCCTGATTTTGCGCAACTCGGATTCGGCTTCTTCACGACCGAGCATGGCGCGCTTCAAGGCAGCGTCGGCTGTCTTGCGTTCTAATTGTTTTGATTGCATGGTGACACTGAGGTTGTTGAACTGGCTGATCTTATCGTGGACGCTTTCTCTTGATCCTGAGCGGAGGTGAGTAAAGACTGATTCTCGGTCCCGTTGTTGATTTACGCGGTCTGCAGTGACAGCCTGGAGGGGACCGCCGGAGGAGCCCCCTGGGCTGTTTGGTTGCTCCATTGTCTAGGAAAGATTTGGTATGAGTGTATATTGATTGAGTTGAACGGCGGTGGATTGAATTCGTTCTGTGGCTGCGGTTATGCAGAGTTGAGTTTGAATGTTAATTGTTTTAGTGTGTTGTGATAAGGTACAGAGTAGGTAGAGAGAGGGACGGTACATAGGTAGAATTAAGTGGTGCTGGGATATTATTGATTGTTTACATCCCACTTCTGATGTGGGCATAGGTAATCTCGATTGGATGAATGTCTTGTTGCCGTGGTGATAGCGACAATGTCAGGTGATTGCATACCAGTCTTTTGGCTTGTGTAGACTCCATAGGCGTGTTTGTAGTGACAATTATGCTTCACTGATCCAATCAAACGTCTCTAAACTCGATGACCCCGCGGAGTGGAGCGAGTCGGTTGATAAGGCGTATCAGAATTGCGATAAAGCTGTCCAACGTCGCAATTACAGTATTATCCGTAACTTTATTAATGATACAGGGAAAAGCTGAAGCTTTCCACTCCATCCGAGAAAAGGCCAGGTCAGGGTGAAAGGACACACCACTTTATATTAAGATCGCCCCCTTTTACTATTGCGTTTCTTCTACTCTATAAATTTGTTTCTGTCTTCTTTTCGAATTCAATCTCTCTTTGACTCGCAGCATCATAAATCATTAGCTACAAAATAACCCATCTTGTTACCATGGCGGACGAATCGACACTCCGGCAGCGCAAACCTCAGCCAAAGAACGACTCCGGATCCGAAGTCTCTCAACCTTCAACTCCCACCAAAAAGGGCAAAAAGACATCAACTTCCAAGGTCGACCACAATGACACCTGGGATGGCTACTCTCCTTACCTCGACATCCTCCGCGTCATCAGCTTCCTCTTCGTAGCCTCCATGGGCCTCAGCTATGTTATAAGCGGAGGAGAGAGCTACTGGTGGGGGCACAAGAACAAACCGGAATGGATGACTCAAAAATTCTACAAAGAGTTAATTCTTGGACCAGTATGTCTCACATGTTAAAGCTGTTGCTAGGCTAGCACTAATTACATACGCTCTTGCAGCCACCCCCAACCTACATGACTCTCGATGAGCTCTCTCTTTACGATGGTCGCGATCCCGACAGACCTATTCTGCTCGCCATCAACGGCACCATCTACGACGTCTCCCCCGGTCGACGCATGTACGGTCCTGGTGGTTCATACAGCTACTTTGCTGCCACCGATGCCGCCCGCGGTTTCGTTACAGGTTGCTTCGCTGAGGACCAGACTGCGGATCTCCGCGGTTATGAGGAGACATTCTTGCCCATCGACAATCCTGAGGTTGACTCGCATTGGACCCCTGAAGAGCTCGCCGAGCTCAAGGTTAAGGAGCTGGAGGAAGCCAAGCAGAAGGCCCATGCTACACTAAAGCACTGGGTTGACTTTTTCGCCAACAACAAGAAGTACTCCAAGGTGGGATATGTGCAGCGAGACCCTAACTGGCTGGAGAAGGAGAAGCCCAAGAAGCTTTGCGACCAGGCCCAGAAGAGCAGGAAGACCAGAAAGATTCCTCAAAGCAAGAAGTAGATTACGGACTTGGCACAATCTTATGTACTATTTAGTAAAGATTTGGTTAGCATATGTCTTCTGCAATTGCATACAGATCGGAGCAAGTAGGTACCTCTGCTCCTGTCACGAATTGAAATAAACACAGCAATATGATCTCTCCAAGTTTATTGGGTATTTGTAAGTATCTATACATGTAAACTTGATACATTATTCCATAATGATCCGCCAGAGTTTTTGGCAATCCTGTCCTGAACTCCATAGATATTTGATTATGCCCATCCCGGGACTTCCAATCGTTCCAGCAATTGGCACAGGTATCCCGATTAATTGTTCCCAACATTACGTCTATACATAAAACACACTCATACAGCACTAAATATCGATCTACAGCACGCAGAGGGCGGCGGCACCAACTGCTACTAGCATCGACAAAGGTGCGGAGAGGTCTGCAGCACCGGCTGTCACAACAGGTGTGCCAGCAGTTGGTGTGCCAGCAGCTCCGGGGGTCAAGGGCGAGCCTTCAGTGGGTGTACCACCCTGGCCAGAGCCGCTGCCATCTTGAGGCCCATCTTCGGAGCCGTCGTCAGAGCCATCGTCAGAAGAAGAGTCATCGTCGGAGCTGCTGCCATCGTCGGAAGAAGAATCACCGCCAGAGCTGCTACCGTCATCGGAGCTGTCATCACCGGAGCTATCGTCATCAGAGTTCCCGTCATTGCCGCCGGAGCTGCCGTCGCCGGAGCCGCCAGGGACAGTGCCGTTGCCGCCAGTGCCGCCAGAGGGAGCGCCGCCAGACTTGACTGGGACGACTTCGGAGACTGTGGTGCCCTTGCACTTCTCCTTGTAACCGCTGAGGGTCTTTGTTGAGTTGGAAGACGAACTAGAAGAGTGTTAAAATGTGCACATACATTGGCATATGCGGCTTGACTTACTCTTCGTTGATGACCATAGACATACCGCCCTGGCAGTGCTGAGCCTTGCTGCAGAAGAGCCACATGGGCTTCTTGTCCTTGATGGTGATGGTGTAGGTAGGAATCATGCCCTTGGACATGCTGGCGGCGACAGGCATGTAGCCAGAGTAGACGCCCTCGACGCTAGGGTTGACATTCCCGATTGGCATACAAGGGTCGTCGAAAGTAGATTGTGTGACTGTGTGGTTTCCTGTCCAGAACTGGAACTGGACCATGGTACCGGGTTCAGCTGTAATCTTCTCGGGCCAGAACTTGAGGCCAGTTGCATTTGTTGCTCCATTGCGGCCTACAGCAACGACCTGAACGTCGACAGCTAAACTCGAGTCAGTTACTTGTTGCGTGAGGAGGTAGCTTCATGGTGCAGAGAAACATACCTTGAGCGACAGCCGCAAGAGCGACAATGGCAATTTGTGAGAAATGCATGTTTGGAGTCTGGGGATGTGGATATTTGAGAAAGGGTAAAGAAAGGACGTTCTAGACAAGATGTTCAAGAATATGATCAAGAAATAATTCAAATATGCGACAAGCGCTTTGAAGGACCGGCCTCGTCTAAGAAAGAAAAAGAATAAAAGAGAAAGAGAGAAATAAGGAAAGAGGTTCAAAGGAACAGGACCAGACTGTTGATTATGGAAAGAGATGAGAGATGAGAAGAAACAAAACAAAAGACACGAGACGGAGTAGGAATATATACACCTTGAATCGCTTGAGCGACCCATTGTGGCCATGGGCCCGGATGACGAGTTTCGAGGCACATCTGAAGCACGCCTCTTGATGGTACCGAAATAAGGATGTTGGAGTTTCCGTCTCGGCGCCATCGGCAAAGTAGCAGCCCAGGAGTAGCATGAGACGTTATCGACAAGGCTTCACTAGAAGAGTTGACGAGTGAAACATGGAGTGCCAGATCTTTCTTGGCTACCTACCCAGCCTGGCTCTAGACTCTGGTAAGGCTTGGGAACTACTAACCCAGGCTATATGTCAGGTCAATCAGATATTGACTTGGTATGGTAATATAGTACCTACTGAAAATTGACTGCGCGGTACAGCAATTACTTTCGCAATACAGCAACAATTGATGCCTATCAACGAATTCCCGTAATGTCGACTGAAATCGCTCCCCTTGGAATAATATCATATTGACATCTTCCTCCTCTTTTGGTCCGTAGAAGGCTGAGCCATCAAACCCATGGCGCTTAGTGTGAATACTATTCGAGCCCATACCACAGAAAGGAGATAATCCGAGTGACTATAGGGAGACCTCGGGTCTTGACCCAGCCGGGTATATTGAACAGGGGTCTATTTGCGTCGGAAGTCCCTTATCCGTAGTCCTGTGAGACGAATATAGTTTCGTCCCTATAACTGATCCCTTACGGGGGTACGCTGATTGTCTGCTGTTTTGAAACGAAAAAAATACTTGGCCTAGTCATGAAGAACGAGTTTTATTAGCGTACAAGCAGGTGAATGCTCTCGTTGCAATGGCTGATCGGTTTCGAGACTCCGATGTTTCGTGTTGGTTGCAGAATCGCTGTGGGGACGAAATTCTGGAGTTTTGAAACACCACAAGTACCTAGATACCTTGGTAGGCAGATACCTACCTAAGTCAGTAGTCAACGTTAACCAGGAAATCTCTTTCAATATCATGGTCGATCATCGAAGCGGTTAATAACCCTCCTGGTATTATCGGAGAATTTTCAACTGCTCGAGTATACAGGTTTCATGCCTTTAGCAATATTCTTTCGTTTACAGACGCAGGGTCGCGTTGCAAGCCAACGTCAACCTGAAAATTCCTGTATCTGAGATTAGCGAAGCACACAGTAACTAGTACACACTGCCAAGAGAATGACAATGACAGGTTTTGTTTATTATGACACCAGGCTCTTATGTTGGAAAGAAACAATCGACGAGTTGGAGATGGAATATGCCAAGACCCAGAGCTAACCTACACCAAAGGCGTGTGGGTTAAATATACAGTGATAGCAACTTCCGTGCTAGCTTCAAATATTTGATGCGCCTGTTGTTCATATCTATATCGTTCTGTGATCTGAATTTTATGTGCTGTTGGATTGCTCCCCTGGTATGCTCAAGGCAATACGTTCCCACCACACCATGACCCAGTACGCTTCTTAAGCCATTTAAAAAACTGGTACTTCTGGGATGTACCATGCTTACCTACTGACATATGCCGCAACCTTCAGAACACATCTTTGGTATCTACTATTTGTGCTCTAACGATCGACAATCTTAATGTTGTATCTTGCGACCAGGCGTTCCAAGGTATTGATGCTTCCATCAGAGCTAGCCGATTGAGACAGCGGGGTCCCAGTGTATGCCTAGTGGCCAGGCTCATAGCTACTAAGTTGCAGCTATCATATTATATGATGTGTAAGGCCCGAGCTACTATTTTTCAGTATACAAGAGCAGACAAAAATAGCATGCAGACATCATACCCATATCGTTATGTATTTGACCTCTGGGAGCTTCTCAATACCCTCTTGGTTATGAGAAGCTCGCGCAACTGAAACAGACCCTTATATATAACAGCACCGATTTGATTGTGAATTCCTACTCAGAGGTCCAGGAGCAGCTGAGGCGAGACCTTCTCCAGATCCTCAACTTCTAGAAAACCAACATCCTTCTCGACAGCAGCGCGCGCGATTGCTTCCTTCACAAACACATCGAAGTACTTGCCCGCTGCAGCGTTGGCATCTCTCGATATCCGCGTTGCATCTTTCGAAAAGAATTCGTGTAGTAGCCGTGTTAGAAGCTCCGCCGGGATCGTCTTGTCAGGCTCTTCTTCCTCGACTGCCTGGACCTCGCGTGTTGAGGGCCTAGCTTTGTCGTCATCGTCGTCTGATATCTCGAATGGATTGCTCGACTGGGGTTCAGGTTCAGGTTCAGGTTCGGGGGCCTTGGCTGATTTCTTGGTAGCTTTGGTTTGGCCTCGACCAGTCCCAGATGTCTGCTTAGGAGGCATGTCGACAGATTCGCGAGCTGGGAGTTTCTGGCGTAGCTGGAAAGAAGGAGGATTCGTTGGGAACTGACTGGGTTACCTACTTAGGTAGTATAAGTTGGCTTAGTCATCAAGCACACTAAAACAAAGTTTGTGGAACTTCATCCCAAAGGACAGATGGTAGTATCACGACAAAATCGCCTTTTAAATAAAGCAGTCACACATATCCGGAACAATTGAACATAGAGTAGACAGTAAAGGGAATTTGCATTGGTGTATAAATTACAGCGGCCTAGAACGGAAGGCAAAGCAAGATTAGAAAAAGACGCCGTGCCTATGCCACTCTAACCCGTAAAGAGCTGCTGTTTCAGACCACGTCGGGTATCTGTGACAACTTCCCTCGATCTGCACTTCGATCTCGCCTTTTTGTTTCAACCAGCGGACACCATGTCAAGTCCGCCAATTAAGATTCTCCTCGAATCCTTATCCCCCACACTCATCTATACAGGGTATGTTGAACAAATCGCTTATTTGAAGGCCTTGCCGAAGAGGAGGACCTGGAGCTGATCGTAGATGGAGAGGACACCAGCACCGGCAACACCACGGAGAATGTTGGCACCAGCACCCTTGAAGAGAGACTTGACACCCTCCTTGGCGACAATCTGGCGGGCAGCGTCCATGGTGTTCTTGTACTTGACGGCCTCACCAGAGGTCATCATCATACGTCGGCGAATGGTGTCAAGGGGGTAAGAGGCGATACCGGCACCAGTGGTGACGACCCAACCAAGAGCGAAAGAGGCAAGGAAGTTGCCCTGGAGAGAGCCGGTGAGGACGACGGGCTTGATGGAGTCGTACATTCCGAAGTAGAGACCACGGTAGACGACGATACCAGCAACGGAGGGCATGAAACCACGGTAGAGACCGGCAATACCGTCAGAGGCGAGGGTCTTCTTGTAGACATCGACGAGACCGTTGAACTGACGGTCACCACCGGACTTGGCGTTCTTGGCATCGTTGGCAAGACGAGTACGGGCGTAGTCCAGAGAGTAGACGAAGAGAAGAGAGGTGGCACCAGCAGCACCACCGGAGGCAAGGTTACCAGCCATCCACATGGCGTAGCCATCCTTGTCCTTCTTGTAGCCGAACATCTTCTTGAACTTGTCACGGAAAGCGAAGTTCAGGGCCTGGGTAGGGAAGTATCGGATGACGTTGGCGGTGTTTCCTCGCCAGAGGGACATGACACCCTCATCGGCCATGGTGCGCTTGAAGCAGTCACCAATGCCGTTGTACTTGCGGTCGAGACGACCGGTCTTGAGCATCTCATCCTGGTTCTGGATGAGGAGCTTGACACGCTCGATGGGGGCAGCAGCAGTCTTGGAGACAGCGGCGGAGACACCACCCATGAGGAAGTCAGCGATGAATGGCTGCATATATTATTAGCAACTACTTTTCATCTTTTGTTTGTCACCGGTAGATCCGCTCGGTCAAGATGCCACGATGCATGCGGGGGAAATGTCTTCTCGCATTAAGAAGCACCACAAACGGGACAATTGTGCCCGAACTACCCATCATGGATGATGATATTATATCGTGATATTCGATAGCGACTGAATAATTCAGAAGGCATTTTGTGCATCGGCGGGCATCTGACGGTCGAGGGGATCTGGATGGCGATCGAGGGGGATGAGAAGAAAAACTTACGGGCATGCCCAAGACCGTCTGGGGTCCTTGATCAGCAGGAGGAGACATGGTAGCGGCTGTGATGGTCTTTCCCTTGAACAAGAAGAAAGGATTGAGGGGAGATTGAGGATGAAAGAAGGAAGAGAGAATGGAGGGAGTCGAGAGAAAATAAATCTGCGCCGACGGGGGGTGAGAGGTATTTGGGGGGAGGGAAAAAAATTGCGGCGGACCTGTAAGAAAGTCTCTTTGGAGCGAATCTTTCCGGTCCCGCGCTAAAGGGAGCTGGGACCCTCAGCCAACCAGGCCCAAGCCTAGCAGCTCTCTCCACAGCAACAGCGCGGGCTTGGAAGCCTGAGGCCACAGCCTTGCCAGGTCTGCGAGCTTTTCAGGGGTGGCCAACTGGCCACTCAGTGGCACTTGGTGGACTGAAAGGTGGGTCTCTTCTGGTACAAAACCTGTCCTTCACTGATCTTTGGGCCTGTCTGGGTTTGAGCTTGCTGCTGCTGCAAGATGAGATGCCGGTTCACCCCGATTTTTTGTCGAGCGCCGAGACCTAGACCCGTCTTGGGCTTGGGAGACATGGGACTTATTACTGTATGGGGTACTGTACACTGTACGATGCAGCAGTTACAGTGAAGTTCGGTGTAACAGACAGCTACGGATACAGCTTGCAGGCCTACAAGCCTTGAGGCGATGGGCTGTCCTAACGCCCGAGGATCCATGATAGCCCGGGCAAACACCCCGGTTTTAAAAAAGTTTTCAGATTCACTCGGGGAGATATTATACATAGACTTTGTACAATATATCCAAAGGTACAGCTAGACGAAAGCTTCAATTCTACGAATTTCCTAATATACCATGTTCCAAGCCATTGAGTATGTCATGCTCACAGTTGTGTGCTGCCATTGATCTATCTCGATCAAATGTCGTCAGTATATCCCTCTTTCACCGTCGAAATTTCCCTCCCCCATCCCTCCATCATGACATCCATCTAGCATCCTTTCACCCACATTTCTTTCTTCTCCCCCGGTCCCTTCTCCAACCCACTAGCCTCCGGGCTCCGCGAGCCAGCAGCGCCAGCCCAGAGCCCTCCACTGCCACTGAAACTGAACCTACAGAAGCATGTAGCTGCCACACCTCGCACAGTGCGCGAGTTTCATGGCATGAATTCATAGAGGTACTAAGGTAGAGGTGAGGATCTTCCTGACAATCGCCTCCCCCGGGGTTCACCTACCCCAGCTTGACCTAACTGTCCAATTGCTGTCTGTTTTGTTCGAGGAGACCATTTCTTCTTTTTTCTTTTTTGAATTTTTTGCCTAGGCCAATTTGTGTCCAACAACCGAGACGCCTCAGATGCAATAAACCTGACACAAATAGCTATCTCGGAATAGCCGCAGGTTCGATATCAGCCCAATTGCCTCATTTGACGTTTATTCGTTTACTTCGGCCTAGCACATCAAGTCAGCCAGTGGATACGCTGGAATACAAACTTCTGGTTTATCATGTTTGTACCCAAAGGCCTACGCTTGACGGCGGCGATATCCCACACCCTGACCCCTAACTTCGATCCACAAGGGAAGCAAAGGAAGCTAAAACACTCATACCTGTAAACCCTTCAGGGAGCTGGCCCTGAACTGCTTGCTATTTGACAATAGGGATTACCAGAGCTCATAACAGGCTGTTCATGTACTGCAAACTTCTTCAGGCTTAGCTTCAACCAGACAAGCTCTTTGAACTATTATCCCTTTGAGCCGAATTCAAAGTCCGCCACCGCTTCGCTCATGTTCCCCTACTGAGACAAGGAACCTTGCTGTTATATGCACTGTACCGTACAGTACGAACAATCCGCTTATCGTCATGCAGTTTCGGCTACTGTACCTCAGATTTTTCTTTGCTCCAATTCAAGGTTGTTTATTTCTAGCTTATCTTTCGGGACATCCGTCCAGCTCTAGTCAATTGAATCCGTGAAAGGGATACACTAGCGACCTTTCAGATTCCTTGAGATCGTCTTGTGTTCGTAACTAGGTACTAAAGTAGGCAGTTCGGAGTATTCCCGTTGCGTTGAGACCTTAAAAATCGCTCGGGGCAGACCCTGCAAATAAAAACATTCTTGTCGATCCTGTCATGAGGCATTGGCCTATCGAAACTGACCTGTGCCAAAAACAAAAGGTCAACTGCGTCCACTCCTGTGCCGGCCATTTCAAAGATTGCAACGCCGCTGAGATCGATCCAACTGGGAAATGAACCGGAATACTCAATTGACGGTGTGCTCACCTATCCTAGGCTTTCTTAGTCTTGCCGTTCGTTGTTGTACTATTCATCGGCGGACCATCTCCTGTCTACCTTTTATCCTCGGATAACCGACGTGAGATAGACGTTACACACGAGGTAGTATCCGTAAACCGAGCTGCTATCTCCTATCCAGGTTAGAGTGTACTACCTGCATTCGTATTTCGGTTGGATCTCACTCGAAGCCAAGAGTTGAGACAAGAGAAACCTGGCTGTGCTACCTCACTTGGTTATTAAAAAGGCATTTCTGACCCGCTGAATTGTAGTGATGAAATTCATGAATTGGCTACTTTTCTTTTAATATTTAGAGACTCTGTTTGCATGAATATTGTACAGCCATCTATCTGTACCTATTGTCAACCCGCATCATGAAAATAGAAACGCTGCAAACTTAGGTCACGTGTCGTAGGTATGTTAGGGAACTGCTATTCACCTGGATACCTACCTAGGTATGACTGTAATGCTGACATTGAGATTAATATATTCTTAGAAGTCACAAAGGATATCGCTAAATCCAGCCTGGTTTTGCATTAAGAGGAGTTCAAAGGGGCAGTTTGGCTTAATGACAACCTAAGCGACTGCAAAAAGACATAGGGTTTTAAGCCGAAACAAAGATTTTGACAATTAAGAACACATTTCTGATGCTTTGACCCGTCATTGCAACTCCATGAAAACACGCTTTGTTCGCCATTAGCTCGCAATCGGATCATACGCTTGAGGTTGTATAGGACTGGTTGATGACGGAACTTGACGCCGGCAAGAGGATGGCATGCCTGTTCGTTTAAGGGCAACACAAGATGCAATCCCGGGTCTTGGCGTACCATAATTGTTTTTCTTGTTGTTCTGATTTGAAGTGTCCATATTGTAAACATATATCAGTATGCTAATGAAGAAAACAACTAGCAAGCCTATCAGGTTTCAAGAACTCGTTCATAGTACTGATATACCCACGGATAGCAGCAGGACCATGACAGCAGGATTTAAACGCAAGGTTAGCTAGGTATACATGTGAGTTGGCTATTACTGCTTCGCCTTTAAAACAACAGGGTGTCGCCGGGTCCATTGAGATCTATGCGTTGGCATAGGACCATCTATCACACATAGATAATTCACAAAAGATATACTACGATGAGAACGATAAATTGGTCGTTTCGAAGATTTTTCATTCCGTTGCCGTTTGTGCTAAAGCGATTCCGTCCCAATGCTTAACCGAGCATGAATAGCGTCCTAAACCAGGCTTCTTTTTCGCCTTGCAACACCCTCCGACCATGTGGCCTGTCTATCGTCCAGGCCACCCAGACGCACAATCGTGAGACTCAAATTTTTCGTTGAATTGCATTTAGTCAGTACCACCAACGGCACGGGCTGGAATCATGTTAGCAGTTGTGTCGAGATAGCATATCGAAGTGTGTAAATGTAGTTCGCGCGGGGAGAGTGAAGGAGGGGGAGGCGGCCATACTGTAGATCTTCATCTTGCTGTGTGTAACCACAGGCTTGATGATGCCCTTCTCCTCGAGGTCGGCAAGGCACTGTCGGGCCAGAGAACCGTTGATCTTCATTCGGTCGACGAGGGTGGCGATAGTGACCAGACGGTAAGACTGAACATCCTTGTAGAGCTTCTCGGAGGTGGTCTTGTCGAGGACGACGGCGTGCTGGGCCTTGTCCTTGACCTTGCCCTTGGACCTTTGAAAATGCGTAAGTATTTGATATTCGTCGATGACGGTCGTTACGCCTCAAACATACCACTTCTTCTTCTGCTTCTTTGCGGCGGGGGCCTGGAATCGGGAGTCAGTCAAATTGTCATTGTATTTTAATTTTTCGCAAAGTCCCCCTCCCTTTTTTTCACAAAGGGGGAGGGCATCGCCGAGAAAAACTTACCATTTTGTCTGATGTTGCTGTCGACGGGAGTGTGAAGACGACAGTAAGAGAAAGTGTGGTATTGCGATCGCTAAGAATGAACGTCTCCAAAGTCGCGAACCACTGAAGTTCAAGGGCAGGTGAGCCCTAAAAATGAGGAAAGTGCGACCAGATGTGGACCCACATTCTTCCGCGTTGGCTCTAGGGCCAACACACCAAAAATTCCATGCCCTGAGATCTCAAGCAACCCAAGCCCACCTCTTCAACTTTGAACATCTCATCCCGCACTACTAACGCCAGTCCCGGAACCCGACTGTACAGCAAAAATGTCTGACAACGGCGAGATCGAGGTCGAGAACTCCGCCCTCTACGAGGTGCTTCCTAAGGATGTTGTCAAGGAGGTTGGCAACGTCAAGCTCTTCAACAAGTGGGACTACGATGTTGAGGTCCGCGACATCTCCCTGACGTACGTTTGATCTGAACTCTTGGAGGGAAAGAAAATTATCTCCAAAAACCTCACTTTTGTGCGCGACGACATGCTGACGGACGTCCCACGACAGTGACTACATTTCCCTGCGAAACCCCGTCTACGTCACCCACACCGCTGGCCGATATGCCACCAAGCGATTCCGCAAGGCCAACTGCCCTATCATTGAGCGATTGACCAACTCTCTGATGCACCACGGCCGTAACAACGGAAAGAAGCTCATGGCTGTCCGAATTGTCGCCCACGCCTTCGAGATCGTACGTCCTCCTGAGAAGCCCTCGAGAATAGGGTCTTTGCCATTCATTTTTTTTTTTCGCGGCCACCAAGTGCTAACGTTAGGGCCAGATCCACCTCATGACCGACCAGAACCCCATCCAGGTCGCTGTCGACGCCATTGTCAACTGCGGTCCCCGCGAAGACTCTACCCGAATTGGTTCCGCCGGTACCGTCCGACGACAAGCCGTTGATGTCTCTCCTCTCCGCCGAGTCAACCAGGCCATCTCTCTCCTCACCACTGGTGCCCGCGAGGCCTCTTTCCGCAATGTCAAGTCCATTGCTGAGTGCCTTGCTGAGGAGCTTATCAACGCTGCTAAGGGTTCCAGCAACTCTTACGCTATCAAGAAGAAGGATGAGTTGGAGCGTGTCGCCAAGAGCAACCGATAAAAGGTGCAAAGGTGTATCACGTCTGGAAGGGTTGGCTTTGGCGTGTTCCGGCTTATTTCAGAATTGCATTTTGCGTTCATCGGGTCTGGGAACGCGGCTATGGATTTTCTTAGGTGGCTACAGATTCAATAAAAAAGTCGGGCTCCCTGAGAGTTAAATGAAATGAACTCAAAAAAACATCAACAACCAAGTCTTTTAATGCATAGCTGTGTTTATAATCGCATGAATCTTTTTGATGAATTCTACTAGACTCTGTGTTTCCCCTGTACGTCTAAGAAAAGGCCAATAGCCTGTCATCTGATCTCTGTATCCCTCTTTACTTGGGTAGCAATTCCAAGTCTGCCATGCATCGCCTTTTATCTGCCTATGCAAAGAATGGGTATCTAATCTAGTCGAGCCATCTTGTCTCCGATTTCCAGTCGCTGAAACATACCAACATGGGGCATGCCCTCTTCCCACCAAGTGCCCATATCCTCATCCACCTCGAAGCCCCATTTCTTCCAGAAGTCCACGACCTGCTTCTGCGCGTGAACGCATACCAACCCTGCCCATTGGGGTATCTTCATGTCAGTTCCAATGACCGGGTCGAGTTGGTCAAGGCCGAACTCTTTGATACTAGGGTCAAAGTACGAGGGATTATCTCTCAGCCAGCTAAGAACTGTGGTCACAAGTAGGCCAGCGATGCGGCGTCCTCGGAACTCTTCAATGACTGCCAGACGACCCAGTTTCACGTACGGCTCTTGCCCGTTATGAAAAGTTGTCTTTCGGTCCATGATATATGGCTTCCCTGTTGAGGTTTCTGGCGCATCTCCATTGTTGTGGCCGTCATGATTGCCGTCTTGGTCACCATTCTCGTCTTGTAGAACACCATTCCAGTACTTCCCACCATTCTCAGGATGAGGGTCATGGGGGAATGGCACAAGTCTTATAGTTCCAATCGGGGTTGAGCGTGTCGAGCTCTTCCTGGGGTGCATGACCTTACCCTCTTCATCGCGAACTTCCAATGTTTCCACCGTGTTGATACTCGCGTAGACAACCCAGTGACATGAACGTGAATCATCGTCGTCGAATTCGTTCTCGGCGGGGACTTTTTGCTCCTCAACAAAGACCGCTTCGCGAACCTCCATCGCATCCAGAAAGGTTTGCGAGATGTTTGGCGGTTGTTCTTGTAAGGGAACACCACGCTTGTAGCCTACAAGATTGCCAGGTGCAAGGAAGGTGATGAAGGGGGTTCCCATTTTGGCGGCTTGTCGCAACAGCTGTAGATGATTCCAGGTGCTTCTGATGAGAGTTTGCAAGTTCAACTGTTGTTGCGGTAATGGTGTAGATGATCTTATGCCCTGTTGAGGTGCAATAGAGTGAAATGTGTAAATATGACAGAATAACAAGTGGGCTGCAGTTTGGAGATTCAAGTCTCTCGACAACGTAGAGAAGTATTGGTTATCGCAACTGATGAGAGAAGAAGAAGAAGAATGGAAAAAGAAGAAATCAAGACAGGTGAGTCGACATCTTCTAGTGATATATTATTCGCATTCGTTTCTGTATTGAGAAAGGGGAAAGAAACTACGAAGTTACCTCCATACCTACTACCTACCCAATATGATGTCAATCCACAGCGCGGGGGACATGCACCGCAATCCCCGAACAGCGAGAATTACGGTAGGTGACTCAATCCTTCCATTAGCTCTGATAACGCCTGGGCACCAACAAAGGCGTGTATTGCTGATTGGTTGGTGATATCGCGGACGGGTGACTTTTCTCGCCACTCTACATCTTGATAGAAAGTCCAAACTTTGATCAGAGAGGCTATCACCACATTTTTATTGCTGCAATTATTCTGGTGGTGGACCCTGGAGAGCTTGACTAACACGTATGTAGTGATTTTGTTTCGGTGATGCTTGGCCCACATGCTTCATCCGTCAATGGCCCACTGTAGTTGATGAGTCTCGTTGGTTGTTCGGCTGCCTGGTCAGAGTCAAGTTGCATCTGGACTATGATTAACCTTCTGTTTGGGTGGCCTTTGAAGATTGGTATTGGATCAATTAATCGTGGCAAACAACCATCACAACATCGACAAATGATGCGGTACCAAGGACGTTCAAGGTCAAATTGTCCTGATTTGCATATTCTATGCGTCCATGTGTCAAATGTACCATAAAGGCATAGTGTAGATTAAATACACGATAGATGCAATGTAGATAATATTATTTACGAGAATATAATACTAGCAGGCTATCCAGGAAATCCTCGCACTACAAAGCACACACATCATTGAAACCTCGAGCTTTCGCTTTACTTCCATCACAATGTCCCTGGTTCTCTAGAGCTGGATACGTCTGCTTAGATAGCCGCCTTGCCTAGATTCGACTCGAAGGCACCGTCCTTGAAAGGAACGTTGGCACTGCCAAAGTCAGTGTTCGTCAACGCCGTGCGAGCCGCAGCAGGCAAACTCTCCCAGGCTACCAAGGGCTGCTGGCCACCCTTGGTGTCAGTAAAGATCATTTGATGGTTGGTTGGCCAGATGGCGGTATAGCCCACCAAAGGACTGTTGCCCGAGAAAGTGCCTGAGCTCCTCCTGTCATATCCGCCGTGCTGGGAAACAGCCATGCCAACAACACTAGCACTTGTGCTTTGACTGGACAGCCAGATCACGGCGTTCTCCCAGTCATGACGGTGTCCTAGGCCTGATGAGGGCGAATCCTTTGGCATATACCACGAGTACATGATGGCATATCGGCCGTTGTAGCTGCCGCCTCGAGCATACACCTGGCCAGTGCTCGAGCTGCAGCCGCCCGAGGATGAACCGCTTGTGGCCAGTCCTCCGCTACAACCAAAATCAGTCTTGCGTTGGAACACACCAAGAGAAGAGAACACGTACCCTGTATTGCCTTGAGCGTCAACCGCGGGGAAGGAGACACATCCGGTGAATGTCTTGACGAAAGGCTTGTATTTGAGATACAGCGCTCCGGTAGTGCCTGATGGGACAGCCTCCGGGAAGCCAACGACGGCGTCGTGGTTGATGACGGCACGTCGCTCAATAGGCGACCCGAGTACACCTGAAGCGAGAGCAATACCCGACAGGAGTTGAGTGATTTGCACCATCTTGTTCGTTGAAGTTAAATCGTAACTCACGACTACAAAACAAGAAAATCTCGAGTATCAAAGCGAGTGTGTCAAGTGCTCCAAGCAAGTGAAGTGAGCTCTGGTTCTGATCAGAATATCATAGACTGGGAAGCCAGTCTCTCAACCTGGGGAACCGTTAACTTATGAAGAGCAGCATTGCACCCCACTTCCGAGATACCACGTTAAATCGCAGGGTCTATGCAGCCACGAGGTCATATAGAAGCGTCGAATTGGCGGACTATACAATGGCTTTTGGTCCATAGCGCAGGTATTGCTACTATGGGCTGCCTCATTAGGAATCATGACCGATTGCATACATCTTGTGAGAGAGCTTGCCATGCGGGGTGCGCTTGGGGGGGGAGGGGATATGGTAGTTATAGCATTGACTTGGCGTGCAAGGTAATGGCTCTTGGTGAGCTTAAGAGTTGCTTGTATGAATGGACGGAATTTTGGTGTTGTCACGAAATAGCAGCATAATAACCAAGAGCACTAACGCAGTGTCATGGGCAAAGCATCTTGGTAGGTATCTCAGTGTGAAGCACTCAAGGTGGTTGGCCTCCTTCCTAGGTAGGTAGTCAGTCAGTAGCCAAGCAGCGACGGCGGCAGGATGGACAGCTCGTGGTGTAACAGAGTAATTGATTGGGATAAAGATCAGCTCCAAAGTGTTCATCGAAGTGGGTATCTGATTACAACGACAACGGGTTCCCCTCTTAAGAGCAAGGATGGCTGATATTACATCAGCTCAAACTGCCGGCGGTTAATTAACCGAGAATAGCTCGGCTTTGACTGCAGGTACAGTGCAGTGCTGTGTGTATTCGAGGTTTAAGTCAAGAATAAGCAACAGTCGATGACGCGCGTTGAATGCATGAGCTGAAGCCGAGAGAACCAAATGTGTATTGCAACCTCTCAGGTCATATCATATATACTCAATTTAGCCTTCTTACCCTCCTAGTTATACGACTGGCACTGATATAAGTACGACCTGGTTCAGGGTAGCCTTGTCGGGCGTCAATCTACTATGTAGTAATGTTAATTCGGCGTTTGGTTGAACTATGTATAATGAATATTGTTGACTTTACTCTATTTCTGAAGCGCAAGGTCTGTGAGAGAATGTACATGTGATGGGTGTGTCAGTTATCAATCAACTTCTTTGTCCCTTGCTTATTAGGCATGTTTTCAAGATCAAAGGCCAACATTGTAAATTCTTGGAACAACTACACACTCACATATTATTTATAGCTAGCGTGTTTCACAGAACCTAACAGAGATGTCCAGCTCTCTGTGCGATGTATAGTTTGTCCCGATTTGGTTGATATTGTATGTGCTGGACAGACGTAGTGGCACACGATCAACAGCGCATTGCGCCTCATCGATGAAGCTATGCATTATCAAAGCAACGGTGGCACATGGGTGAAAGAATTTAGGTGGGTGAAGGGTTGGCGCAGGGATGGAGTAAAGCATTCTCGCGGACAATAGTCGCGCGAGGTATCTCAGAGCGGGAGGTTCAAATTCCAACGCTGCCATGTGTAGTAGGTGCACTGGAATAAAGAACTAGGTAGTTGTCTGGTTCAGCTATTTGAGATAGTAAATCTGGTGTTAGGATACACTCGGTTACTACATGCAGAGTCGTTGATCCAATTGTGAAGGCAATTATCGGGAATATGTGCTCGTTTATGTCCGTACATATCGTACGTGCAGTACTATCGCAAAACCGGCGGTTTGGCAACCCTCTGAAGCCATCGTGAGACATGTCATTCCTTTGATGCAAGGTTGGTGGCGGTAGAATTCGTGCATCGCACAGGCACAGCACAAAGCAGGGGTAACCCATGATGCAACCACAGATGCACAATTTACTCATGATGATTTGTCCAAAAGTCAAATCTCGGGAATGAAAGATGCGAACCCTGCAGATTGGATGAATGGACCTTAGTACCGAGGGAGGGAGAAGTTGTACATATGTACGTATGTACTAGTAGACTAATGTCTACGGGCCATCATGAGTGGATATCGTACTAATAATGACAAGACTGACACGAGCCGCTTTGAGGACCGGGCGCGTTATCATTCTTCGTTTCATCTGAAGATTAGCCGTGGTATATTACTCTTGTACCAACTAATTCAGTGTGTCGGTACTTGAAGATAAATAATGTCGTCTCATTAATGTTACTTGGGTGGTGTGCAAGACTGCCTGCAGCCAGCTAGGGGAAACAAGTTAGGCTAATAATAATAAGTCTCCTAGGGGATGAGTGCAGCAGAAGTTTCTTCATGGCCCTGTATGTCTTATCAAACTTGACCTTCTTGTCGATCCACACTCATTAACTTGCAGCACATACCGTACAGTAGTGGAGATGGAATTGAGATTGGGAGACCAAAAGATATCCATCTATTATGTATCTGTGTAGCAGATATGTTAGGTACGGGATCCCTATTGCCAAATTACCTACAGGTAGTAGACAGCCCTAGAATTAGAACTCCCGAAACCTGGGATCGTTGGTATCTATTGGTATTGGATTCGATCTTACTACACATCGTTAGTCCAACCTTTTTTGGCTCTCTTATTAGCACGTTATACGTTCTCAGCTTCTGCCTCTCTCAAGTAAAGTCAAGTCAAGTCAAGTCAAGTCACAAGTCACTTTCCCTTCAACCTTTTTCCCATTCAGAAATATACAGGCTTTTCCTATTATCCGATTCTGTTTAATTCTTATACTTCACTACCTATTATTTTTGAATGCCTCTTTTCTTCTATCTGTTTCACACTAGTACTGTCTGTACTTTGGCCAATTCCTTTCTCAGTTCCTTAGTCCAACCTAACCCAACCCACCTCCATTCATAATTATCCCCCATCCCATCCCATGCAAAAAGGCTGAGGCCACTCCTTGATCTAGAACCCTTGCCAGAACCCGCCGCAAGCTACCTTATTTCGCGTTTGCTCAGGGGTTCTGAATTTTGAGTGACCTGACTGTGGCTGCCAGCCAAACAGTTCATTCAACAACAACGAATTTGTTCAAAGTCGGCGCGATTGAATATAATTCTACCTGAAAAAAAAAAAAAAACGACTTCTCCTTTGCGCCGTGCTCGTCGCCCTTTTGCTTCTGATATCCGAGCCGAACCCAAAATCCATGAGCCCGCGATTGGCCAACGGAGCATCTGTTCAGCAACAGCTCCTAACACTGCGCTCCGATATTTGAATATCTTGATGAATTCTCCAGTACAGAAAAGACCAAACGTCTCGACCACCAACTTGAAACCCGACTCTCTTGAACCGTAAAGATATCTCTTTCCCTCGCCGTTGCCGACCCCCAACTGCGAAATCCTCGACAAGTCCCAGCACCGACGGCTGCTAATCTGAACTTTCTCTGTAAAGTCGGACCGGCTCTGCGAAGATCTTCAATGCCCTGGCAGCCTCTCCCCCGCATCGCGTTCGCCGTCGCGACCTTTCCGTTTCCTGCATCAAGCCCGGCCGACCTTCCTCTTGAAATTGGCGATGAGCTCTATATTATCGAGGAGACGCCAGACGGCAACTGGCTGCGCGGCTACCTGGTAGCGCCGCCCAGTCTGCTGGCTGGCTTGACTTCTGT
Source organism: Fusarium poae (assembly GCF_019609905.1). Classification (NCBI taxonomy): domain Eukaryota; kingdom Fungi; phylum Ascomycota; class Sordariomycetes; order Hypocreales; family Nectriaceae; genus Fusarium; species Fusarium poae. The sequence goes on along the minus strand of NC_058401.1, from coordinate 4,703,356 downwards.
CAAGGGTCAAACCCTCGAGGCGCGCGTGTTTAGCGGAATCTTCCCCAGAAGCTGTGTCGAGGTTCGAGAAATGCTGGGAGAACCAGAGGAAGGCGAAGAAAACGACGACACAGCGAGCGATGGCCCCGCCGAAGATGGTGATATGCCACGCGCAAGTGATTCTGCCAAGAGCGGCGTGACAAATAATTCTGCTCGCAAAAGTCGCAAAGAAGGAAACAGGTCGACCATCTCCAGTAACCGCACCCCTTTCAGAGAACTTCCCAATGGTACTCTGGGCAGCCTCTCTGTGCCTGTGTTAAGGGACCCCGATGCCCCACGCCCTGCTGCACCTGTGCCGATGTTGAAGATTGGAGACGAGACACCGACGTCGCTTTCAGAACCCTTGATCGACGAGATCGCTTCATGCCTTAGAGAATGGCATTCAACCAACTTACACGAGCTCCTTCTTTCTAGACAGTATGGCCGCCTCGACCAGCTCTCGCAGCTAATCACAAACCTCAACTTACATCGTCAACAATTTTTATATAACGTCCTTACTGCGCACGAATACGACCGTCTACGAGAAAAGACAGTGTGGGACTTGGTACGCGTGAACAAGCTCTGTGGAGGAGAGGTCATTGTTCGGGACCCCGAAGCTCGAGGAAGGGTTTTGACAGCCGACGACTGTATTGTCAAGGTTACCAAGTTGCAATCTGAGATGAGTCTATTGGACGAACCTCCACAGTCCACAGCTGAACTGACCGCTCTGCATCACCTCATGGTAGATATCAAAGGTTTTGCTGGTGCTTCAATTGAGGAGACCTCCCTTGTATTCTACCTTGTCAGCAAGCCTGCATATGGCCAGCCTTCTGTTCTCTCAGAAGGATTCACCGTCAGGATACCCGCAGGCGGCACACTTGTCAACTTGGCCAAGCACGTCCAAACAAAAACACTCTTCACAGATCTATCGTCTCAAGATGTGGGTGACGTACCTTCGGCAGAAGCCGAGCTATTCCTTGTGGTCAAGGTATTGGCGTCTCATCAGATTATCCCCCCGCAATCTCTATCTCGATCCGGAACCGCACCATCAGCTTCGTATTCCAGGGACCCAACGAAACCGAACTCCTCAGGTGGCATCAAGTCGAGAAGAAGTCTTATGTGGGGTAGCAAGAGCTCGAGGGGTATTTCTCGAGGCTCACCTGTGTCACGCATGGATGCGGTTGCCGAGCAGAGTGACGGACGACATTCAATGTCCGGTTCTGAGAGCCGAGAGGGTTCTGGGCCGCCGAGTACGGCGGGATCAAAGACTGGCAGTCCAGCAGATGGTACACAAACTGCGGATCGCACAATTGGCCTCGGCGTTTTACGGCTGAACCCAATTATGAAACAAGACGACGAAGTCGAGCATTTGATGAGTATATGGTCTTCGTCGTTGAGACACGCGGGTGAGAATGATGCTGATGACTGGGACCCCTTGGTCAAAGAATTACTGGACAGCCCATCTGGACACTATGAGAAGTCCCGAAGGGGAGATCGATTGCAGCTGCAGCTGAAGAGCTTCAACCACACAGACGCTGACATCCTCATAAAATCCACCCCGACTATGCTGTCAGGGGTGGCCAAGACAAACAAAATGGGATTTTCCGGCGCCCCTACAAGACCTCGCTCAGACATCTACTTCACCTTGAAAGATGCCATACTTGGCAAACAGAACCTCCTGTCACGATTTGGTGGCAGTGCAACTGCGATGCCTTCCAGTATCCATGGTAACAACCTACAGATAACTCTCGAGGTTAGGAAGACCTCTGGAGAGCGAATCGATAACTGCATATTCGCTTCCTCAAATACAGAGCCGTTAAGCACCTTCAAATCGATAGCCGCAGAACGAGGGGAGCCCTGGAACCAAACACTGCGTCTTTCTTTGGCCCCTAATGATGTGTCACAGGCGCATATCGTCATGTTTGTGTCTGATATGCCCAACCCTCCATTCGCCATTGCTCACATACCATTGTGGGATCAAGGGGCGTTCATACGTGACGGTCGGCATGGTCTGCTGCTCTATAAGATAGATGAGCACACCTCGACCGCACAGCCCGGGCCAACCGGAAAGGGTGGATATCTATCGCTCTTGTGGAGCCCTCAAGGCAAGGATGACCACGCAGCTGATGACAACGGCCCTCTTGCTGTTCTCCGTACCGACACATACCTCTGTAGCACTCGATTCTCACAGGACAGGGTAATACTGGGACTTTTGAAATGGAGAGATCTTCAGCGAGAGGAGGTTCCTGGTGTGCTTAAGCAGCTCATTTTCGTACCTGAGATCGAGGTGGTCAAGCTGCTCAATGATGTATTGGACGGCCTCTTTGGAATACTCGTGGAATACTCGGGCAGTCACGAATTTGAGGATCTTGTGTTCACTGCTCTGGTCAGAGTTTTGGGTATTGTCCACGACCGAAGATTCAACCTAGGACCTTTGGTCGATCAGTATGCCGAGAACCTGTTCAACTACCCCTTTTCAACACCATGTTTGATGCGGTCGTTTACCCGGCTTCTTCAGAATCCCACTGAGCCCGAGACCGCCCGGAAGCTGCGTGCTACATTCAAGGTTGTTAGGCACATCCTTAAATTTATCACTCATGCAAGAAATCAACAAAAAGAAAAGGAAGCTGGAATTGGCATCACCTCCAACACAACTGGGTTTACACGCGAGCTCCGTGCCATTTTTAAGGCTCTTGACGCGATGATGCGCAACTCTGCCCCTGCACTTGTTGGGACGCAGACCCTCGCTGTTCAGCATTTCCACCAGTGGTTACCAGAGCTTGCTGGTTTGCTAAACACGGAGGAAATTCTGCACATCGCGATTGACTTCATGGACTCATGTACTGATGTTAAAGGCAAGCTCATTCTTTACAAGCTTGTACTGATTATCAATTACAGCAAGCTGGACCTGTTCGCCCACCCCGACCAGAAATTAGCCTTGAGTACCAACACCGTGAGATGGATTACTCCCCACTGGGGCCACACAGGAGAGATGACAGATCAATGGAGAGACCAGATCCGTCTATGTTGCTCTGTCCTGGCCAGCCAGATTGATTACCTTGGTTCCGAGATTCCTGACCACATTCCTAAAATAATCGATTCCTACTTGGCGATCCTTGCGGCTCCTTGCAAAACAAAGGACCGACTTTCTCTTCTTTTCCCATCATCATACCCTTTCCCAACTAAGCCTGTTAATGACGACCTTCAATTCGACGAAGCCTTGGTCGAGCTTTCTGCTATTTTGTCTTCGATATCTAATTCACCCTCAGGCATGCAACTTGAGCTTGCCGAGGACGACTTGACCACGTTACTAGAAAATCTGCTTAGAGTACACATGAGCATTCTTAAGGGAGAGGCCTATCCCCTAGAATGGTTGAGTGTGCATATCCATCATCACAAATCAACTATGCGGACACTTGATTATCTTGCCGGTACTATGCTGGAATCATTCCTCCCCGAGCCGGAAGAAGCAGAGACTTTTAATACTGAACTATGGAAACTCTTCTTCACGACCCTTCTCAAGCTGGTGGGCAGCACGTCTCTTGCTTTGGAGACTTTCCCAGAACAGAAGCGAAGAGCAGTATGGAAGATTGCGGGTGATGTTCGAGAACATGGTGCTGAGCTCCTGCGCCGAACCTGGGAGGCTATCGGATGGGAGACTGCATCCGACGAACGTAATCGGTATAATCTTTCAAAGATGGGAGGGTACCAGGTGCAATATGTTCCTGCACTTGTTGGTCCAATTGTGGAGTTATGTCTTAGCGTGCACGAGGGTCTTCGACGCATGGCGGTTGAGGTGCTGCAAACAATGATTGTCAGCGAATGGACTCTGAGTGAAGACCTGTCAATTATCCAAACAGAGACGATTGATCGTTTGGATTTGTTCTTCAAGGAGAAGCCATTAACTGAGAGTATCCTTCAAAAGTTGTTCATTCACGAACTTCTTGAACGGTTCGAGCCCCTGGCGGATATACCTGATGAGCCACTATATATTGCTATACGTGAATTCGTCGGCACCATTGACGAATTTCTCGATCTTCTCGTTGCTGTACATAGCAGCGATGATACGGGCGAAGCCTCGAACCTCATCAATCGTCTCAGACTCATGGAATTCCTTCGCGATATGCAGAAGGAGGAAATCTTTGTTCGTTACGTACACCAACTTGCAGATTTGCAAGCCGAATCGCGGAACCACACCGAAGCAGGCCTGGCTCTACGACTTCATGCTGACCTATACGAATGGGACCCAACTAGCCAAACGCCCGCTCTCCCAGACCCAGGCTTCCCAGCGCAGACACAGTTTGAGCGAAAGGAACGGCTTTACTTCGACATGATCAAGTATTTCGAAGATGGAGATTCGTGGAGCCACGCTTTGGCAGCCTACAAGGAACTACAGGCGCAATACGAGAGCAATATCTTTGATTTCTCTAAGCTTGCCAGGACCGAACGGGCAATCGCAACGATCTACGAGACTATCTCAAAGAGCGACAAGATTATTCCCAAATATTTCAAGGTTGTCTACAAGGGACTTGGGTTTCATGCAAACCTCCGAGATAAAGAGTTCATATACGAAGGATCTCCTAGCGAACGCGCCTCGGCTTTTACAGATCGTATGCAGGAGCAACATCCAGCTGCTCAGATTGTCACTGGGGGAGACGTTGACGATGTCGAGGGCCAATTTCTGGTTGTCTCAGCTGTTACGCCTCACCGTGATTTAAGTCACCAAGTCTTCCAGCGCGCACGAGTCCCACAAGTAATTCGAGATTTCCTTCTCTCCTCTCACCCTCAAACCTTCTCCATCTCCACACGGCGTAACACCACCGGCCCTGTCAAGGAGCACTCTGCCGAGAAGCTGGTGTTTACGACCGCCGATGCTTTCCCCACGATTCTTCGTCGTAGCGAAGTCGTCGATACCCAAGAGATTAGTCTCAGTGCCCACGAAACAGCCCTGGAACGCATTGTTCGCAAGACCCAAGAGATGACTGCCCTCGAACATCGAGTAGCCGACGGTAACGGAGACCATGCGCAGCTACTCCTCGATGCAGTCAGCGTATCAGTGAACCCTACCTCTGAGAATAGCGTCGCTTGTTACCGACAATTGCTGCCAGAACCCAAGGAGACCGATGAAGATGCCGGGGAAGAGGAGGAAGAGGGGGTGGCGGAGATAGAATTGAGTCCCCAAGACAGCGCCATCAAAATGGCACTTGTCGATCATGCTATTATGATCAAGAGGTGCCTGGCAATGTTCTCTCGAAGTTCCAATGAGCTCCTCAGCCAGAAACACGACGAGCTTCATAGATGTAAGTCAAGATTCGAAAGACACCGGTCCACCTTACTGATCCATACAGGTTTTGAGAGCACATTTGCACCAGAAATCGCACACTTTACCCCTCCCCAACCACAGCCTGAGCTTGTTGCAACTCCTTCACCAACTTGGAAACGGTCATCTCGTTCCTCTTCAACAAGCCCCAAGAACAAGAATACTGGCATCGCAGTCAACGGTGTCACCACAGAAGAGGCTTCAGTGATCAGACCGGTTTCGAAACGAGGCACGCGACTGAGCTTCCTCGGCGGTAGCAAGAAGAAGGAACCCGAGTTGCCAACTGAGCCCGAGGAAGCAAACGGGGACATCGAGACCGCAAGCAACCTTAGTCGATCTCTAAGTCAAGGCCAAAGTAAAGATCAGGGCCGCCGACACAGTTTCTTCCGCGCGCCGTCCCAAGACGAGAAGCACCCTGAGTCTCCTGGGGGCCTCAGTGGTCGCGGAAGTCTTGACCAGCAATTCGGAGGTGGTGACAATAATAACAACGACAAGCCCGCCGAGAACAAACTTGCCAGCAGGAAGGGCAGTGTCCGCAAGAGATTCAGCATGCTCAAGCTGGGCCGCAAAGGTAAAGGCAACGGCATGATGGGAAGTCTGGACGAGGAGTAGAACTACTTCCGGGCTCATTTTGGCCGACACAGCGTTGGCCTTGACGAAAAGGTATCTCGGCGCCGAGAAGACGAGTGTTTACAACCACTGAAATGAGACAGTGGCATAAACAGACCTAGACAGGTTCATCCTACACTTCCTTTGTCTTTCTAATTTTAACTATAAAGAGGCTTTCGACCTAAATGGGGAACAGGGAGAAAGGAGTCATGTATTCACAACTAGAGGAACTAGGGTTGGACCACCTTGGGGGAAACAGAGATGAGGTGCGGAAGTAGGAGAATGGGATGAATGGATATACGGTGTGATATACCTCGCCACCCCCTTGACGATCAACGAGGGGCCAGGCTCTTATTTCCTTATTGCATATTGTTTCCTTTCTATTTCCCGTCGATGCTCGTCGTTTTTGTTTCTTGAACGACATCTTGCATTCATTCCATTTATTTCACCCCCTTTTGTCATGTAGCTTGGTGTTCTGGATACCTGGGATGTTGTGTATGCCTAGTTGTGGCCATAGGGATCTTGTGTGTGTTTCAAGCACGTGTACAATTCATGTCGAGAGCCTTTTAAGGCATCGACGTTTATAATTTAATCTTGTGCTATGGCGATGGTATACTGCCATCAACGATCACGTTGCCTGCTATTCGCATCAATCACCTCAGGAAGGAAGTCCACCCTTCTCCCGTGCTCTTGAGCCCGTACAAATGCGACACGAGCGTCCGATCGCCGTTGTTTTGATACGCATTGCGTTTCTCCTCTGGTCCCCATGCAACCAGCATTTGTTGTTTCCGGACTACGATGGGATCCTTGATAGCATCTCGCTGTCCAATCTGCCTCATATACAAGGCCGGTACCACAGTGCAAACGTTGTGCAGACGGTGGTAAAGCTCCTTCTTGGATGGCGGCGGATCAAGCTTTCCCACGTTGAATGTCTTTCGGTTCTGTAGCACGTTCTTGCAGTCGAGATTCTCGAGTGTGTCGATAAAATCGGTAGATGTGGTAAGCTCACTTCCAGCTCTGACGATAAAGGAATTAATGTCCAGGTAAAAGTGGTTGGTTGAAATTTGTAGCTTCTCGTAGAGCTTCATAGCGGGCACGACGACTCGTTGACACGTATTCTGGCAGAACCAGTTGAAGTGATCCTTCTTAAAGAATATTTTGAGTATGTTTGCGAGTTCGCGTGTCATGGCCTCGCGTCGTTCGTTACGAACCGCCTTGAATTGGGGAGAACTGAGAAGGGCGTTATAAGCTTCAGCAGTCCATGTTCTTACAGAGAAAAGATCTGTGTGCAAGTCAGTCGGGTTTTAAAACATGATGAGTGAATTTCGTTTATCAACGTGAACATACCTCTCTTGGGCTCGACCGACATTTGCATCTCTTTCTCGATGAAGCTTATGACCTCGACGTAACGAGCAATCGTGCCATACAGAACAGTCTGAAAAATATGGTCATGCAGATATCTCATGATGACAGATGTGATGATATCCTCGTCGGTTTCAGGGAAGCTTGCGCCATGGATAAGATCGGGGTACTGGTACAGGAGGTGCTTAAATCTGGTAGCATCTACTGCTCGCCTCTTGACATTACTGAGAAGGGCATCGGCTCCTTCTTGGTGATCGTCCAACCACGTAGCCATGAACTTTTGAACCCAGTCCTGAACTTGTTCGACGAGAGCATCATACTCCTACAGTCCAGGCATCAGCAAATATGTACAGAATCTATACGCGAGGAACAAAAAGGAGTGGTGTACCTGTCCAACATCTTCCGTGGTAAGTTCCTTACGGTAGGGCTGAAGACTGAAAATGTGAGACTGTGCGTCGTTGAGTTGTTCCCTGAGCGCTCTATTCTCTTTCCCCAGCTCTTCTACCTTGTCTGCCAGCGCCTCACTGCTGATCTCCACCTCTGTCATGTTGGAATTCATTCTTTGCTTCATGTTGTTCAATTTCTCTGCCAGCATGTCTGATTTCTCTTCTGCGATTTGTTTGTCCGTGGTGAGAGCAGAGAGCTGTCTCTGAAGGTCCTGGATGCGGCGGTCAAGTTGGCAGTTTTGTTCGCGCAGCTTTTCGTTGTAGTGGGCAGCGTTGTTGTTTTCGAAACCGGCGAGCTCCTCGAGCGACTGAAATTCAGCGGAGGGTGCTAGACCAGCCTTTAGTACTGTTGACTGCTGCGAGACACTGTTATCGCTGAAAGCTTGTTCAGCAGCGGGAGAGCTGTCCAACTCCATCAGATCGTGTGAGGCTGACTGAGTTGGCACCTGGTGGCCTTGCCCATTTGACTGTTGGACCTGTTCTCTGGATGGTATCTCAACCCAGTCACCGCTTTCTAAATTGTCAAGCATCGTTGGGTTTGCCGACGATGTCTTATGGGGTCGTTTCTCGGGGGAACAAAAAATGTCCTGACCTTCTCTCTTGCTTTCTTTCTGACCCGACGCAGGATCAGGGCGAATATTGGTGCGAGACTCTTCTTTTGCCCTGTTGGGGGTAATAGAGACTGGCTTAACCTCTTCAATGGGTTCTTTTGGAGGGATGGAAGGAGGGGAGGCACGTTTCTTTGCATCCGCCATTGTTGGAAGACTGGTTAGAGATAGTAGGCAAGTCTGACGGATGAGACAAGACGACTCAGGAGAAGGTAGGAGAGGATAGTTGGATAGTAGCACAATGTCACTATTTTCCCGAATAAAAATTGGTGAACTAAGAATGAATCTGTGCAATGGCCGGAGTGAAGCGATGCAGTGCAATTAGAATGCAGCGTAGGTAGATAAAGGTGTAGAATAGAAGGCGAGACGTTTCTTCTGTCGGATAGTTGCCTGCAGCTTGACAGACAACGGATCAGCCTAGAATGGGCAAGGAAGAGAGGGGTGTCGGCATCAGAGGCAGACTCCAGACTCGATCCGACCTACTCATTGGCTTAACACGGAATGCCCTGCAAATGGCTGCCCACCTTAGTACTTCTAGGTAGTTTCAGGTAGGGCGTACTCTAGGTACGATCAGAGGCTATACAGACTGAGTATGCATTCCGTTCCATATCTTGTTTGTCTCTGCTTTAGACAAATCAGATGATATCCATAGACTGGGCGAAGCAGGGACTAAGACATGCGCAATTCGGATTCGTTGAATACCATAAACACAAAAAGACACAATGGGCTTACTGGATAAGTACACTAAGAAAAAAAACGCCATATATATATCCGTTTAATTTGATTTATCACGAGTCGTCTGGGGTCTCACATCAAGCCAAGTTTGAGGATGGGTCAAAAAGCTTCTATGTATATAAACCCCAGCGATCGGCTTCATACTACCAGGTACCCCTGCTAGTGGGTAACAGACGAGTATCGGCCTACAAAAATAAATAAGCCAAGAGTCGTGCAAATATCGCGTAAACTGACTCACTAATTTTGTTCTACCTGCCTCTAGCGGCCTTAATCCGGGCCCCTCCATGACCTCAGCCGCACCCGCAGTCGCTTGGACTAGTGCCCGGTTGGAGCTAATCTCGGGCAACCTGACCTCACGCCTGGTCAGTAAGTCTAACAGAAGTAGAGCCTTGTAGACGCGAGACAGGATTTTTCTAGATAAAAACAATAATAAAAAAAAGCGAATGTTCATTTAGCAAAAGACTTGCTTCATTCACAACATCTGTCTTGGTACTAGACAAAGAAGTGACCCCTCATCAGGAGATAGGAAAGTGTTGGACAATACTGCAAAGTGTGGGTGTAGGTCTATAACTCAATCCATCCTACGGTATCCGTCCAAGGTAAGAAAACAGAAGTAGAGGCAAGCCATACATATGAGAGCCTTCCAGGCAACCAAAACTCGATCCATGGCATTGAATGTTATAGGTACCTACCTAGGTAGGTAGGTAGGCGCGTTAGTGACACCGCGGGGCAGTCTTGACCCAATGGACCTCCCAATAATGATTATAAATACCACTGCCCTGCCACTGGCCACAACCACTCTTTCTGCTCTTCACTTTCATAGGTAACTTAGTACCTCTAATCCAACCATCTATTCGCCTGTTAATTATCCGGGCTACTATTCTACTACCTAAACTTCCGTGGTCTTGAAGCCTTTCATTCCTTCCACGAGACTATTTATTTCTTTTGATACTCATCAGTCTCGCATACCATTGCAGGAGGAAGGAAGAAATAGATGCTGTGCATACAGCTCGAAAGCTTCTTCTATATAACCCTCATTATAGAGTTTGGTTATTGACCTGACACGTATGTTCTTGGTGGGAAAGTAAGTTATTGAAAGAACCTTGATTTGACATTTTGACTTCTTAATCCATACGGATATCTCGTTGGATATTGGAGTTATTGAGAGGCTTGGACTGATATTTACTAGTAAAGTACAGAAGAAAATAGTAACTCGTGTATCAACAAGCCAGCATGGATTTCGACAAGCTCAAGATCACTGATCGGAAAATCATTGTTGGAATCGATTTTGGCACAACCTATTCTGGAGTTGCCTGGGCTGAGAGTCGCAATCCAACGAGACGAACTTGCATCACACAATGGCCCGTGTCCACTTCTAACAGAGAAGGAGAATCTAGCGACAAGGTGCCCTCAAAGCTTCGATACAATGGAGACAAGATCGAATGGGGCTTCTCCATTCCTATCACTGCGCCCCAGGATGAAGTCATTGAATGGTTTAAGTTGTAAGTGTGTCAGAGAAATTGGCCGTTAGAAGCATAAGGGACGAAACTCCAAGACCCAGAAAACCAACTTTTCTGCTACCCAGTAGCCAGCTAACTGTTGCCTCGAAGAGACCTTGATCCTGATCTACAAGCGATGAGCCAATCTTTGAGCTCCGACGGTGCCCGCGGCGGCCGAAATGTAGACAAGCTTGTCACCGACTTTATTTCGCAGCTTGGCGACCATTTATTGTATACTCTACGCGAGAAGCTAGGCGACAGCATCGTGAACAGCACTCCTCTCGAATTTGTCGTCACCGTCCCGGCTATCTGGAGCGATCTAGCCAAGGACAAAACAAAGAAGGCATGCCAAAAGGCATCGGGCCTGTCAGCGTCACAACAACAGGTTCACCTTGTCTCCGAGCCTGAGGCCGCTGCTATTTATGCTTTGCATGGACTTGACCCCCATGGACTGAAAGTCGGTGATACTATCGTTGTGGTCGACGCCGGCGGCGGCACAGTCGACTTGATATCATACACTATCACTGGCCTCAAGCCCATTCTTGAAGTTCAAGAAGCAGCTCCTGGTTCGGGAGCTCTTTGTGGCTCTACGTTCCTCAACATGCGCTTTGCCAAGTATCTGCGAGGGAAGCTAGGCAAGGAGGAAGGCTTTGACGAAGAAGTTATGGCCGAGGCCATGGAGGTTTTTGAGAAGAAGGTCAAACGTCAGTTTACCTTGAACACTGCGCCTGACGAAACCTACAATATCCCCGTGGCAGGTTTGGCCAACAACAAGACTCTCGGTATCAGCCGAGGACGCTTCGCTTTGAAGGCATCAGATCTCAAGACCATTTTCGAGCCTGTTGTGCTTGAGGTTATCAGGTTGGTCAAGGACCAGATCACGGCTAGTAACGTGCCTGTCCGCGCCATCCTGCTGGTCGGTGGTTTTGGAGCTTCAAGCTACCTCAAAGAGCGACTAAGGATTTCCGTCAATGATTCTATCCAGATTATGCAGCCACCCAATGCGTGGCAAGCTATTGTCCAAGGCGCCGTTCTCAAGGGACTCGCCAATGCTGCGCCGGAACTTGCTGTAGTCAGAGTGAAGAATCGCAAGGCCCGAAAGCACTACGGTACGGAGTGGCGCGCTCGATGGGACGACAAGATACACAGCCACCTCAAGAGCAACAGAACTTGGTGTGGCCTGGATGGCTGCTACAAGGTCCTTGCGATGGAGTGGTTCATTACTAGGGTGAGTCTTTGAGGTCAATCGTATCTGAGAGCTAGTCTAACACCTTTCAGGGTTCAGAGGTATCGGAGAACGAGCCTTATTTTACATCCTTTGTCTGGACAGGTCCTGTTAGCAGTGGCCGCATCCGCAAGATCAAAATGACAATCTACAACGACCAACTGCCCCGAGATGCACCGGTGGCCCGCGATGACAATGTAAAGATCCTCTCACACGTCGAGGCCGATGTCAGCCATATTCCGGAGAACCAGCTTTCTCGTCGCCAAGGCTCAGACGGGCAATGGTACTACGAATTGAACTGCAAAATAGAGGCAGTCTATCTCTCGGCATCTACTACCTACACTCTACTTTACAACGGTGAGTTTTACTTGATAGAAGAAGCATGTTTCTCATTGTGTCTTACTAATTCATGTTACAGGCCAGCGATACAACACAGTGACGTGCGAGTATGTCTGATGGTTTGCACTAATCTACCTTGAGAACTTCCCAAGTACCAGAACATCAAAGTATCATCCTTAGTAGTCAAGTTACACTCTAAGAGCACAAGCTCCAAGATATCAAAGTCACACATTTATTTCCTCCAATGCAAAGATCGCATCGACCATTTCGGTCACTTTCTAGTAGATAGCAGAAAAAGTAGCCCCCTAAGTCTTAGGTTATAAGAATAAATAGTCTAAAGAGCATAAAGTGGCCTAGTAATTTCGTCCCTTATGATTCCAGCGGCCAATTTTTCTCATAGTGTGGAGCAAGCCAGTAACGTATAAACACCTAGATGGTTTAAGCAAGAAATAGATGGCTTAATGCCTGGTCCAAAGTAACCTAAACTGACTCACTGATCCCTCCCGTCTTTTCGGATTTAATCACAATAAACTAACCTTGATAAAAGCATGTCCATTTATCTCTCTGTGTAAGTGGCTGTCGCACCCCAGGGGTACGCTTATGCGAGAGTGCGAGAGACCCTCGAAGCGGGGGCGGGGCACTAGGTACCGCAGGACTCCACTAATACCTAAGACAGGACCCTTTGAATTCAACCTTGAATAAACACTTTAGTCGGCGAGTACCTTAGTAGTCTAGCTCCCAAAGGTGGGCATAAGTACCAATGATGGGAAGCCACTAATACCAGTCAGCTCATACCTTGGAAGATAGAGTCACCTGAAAGCCTTCCAGTTCAGCCCAGCCCAGCCCAGTGGGATACGAGAGGTCTAAGTTAGTACTTGAAGGGACTCGACAACGAGCATAAGAGAGCCTGCTGGAAGCACAGCCTGAAACTGCCCTGCATGTGATGGATGGTGCAATGGAGCAGAAGCACCTCAGGCAGCAGAATTGTTGACATTCACCTGAGATGAGAATCCAACTTGATGTTAGTTTCATTCGATTTGTCTTTCTTTTAGTGTTTTTTTTTTCCTTTATTTTTTGCCCTCTTTTTTTTTTTGCCTTTCGCGATTTCCAAGTGACTTTCCCCCTCGCCTGACTCAAAGGGTAGGACTCAGAGCAATCTTGTTCTCACCAGCATTCGGCCAGTCTTTACTAAAGGTTTACCAAGGTTTACCAACTTAGGTAGTTACCAATAAGTTAGTACTACCTGTCATGTATAGCATTAAACCTCTTTCTCTAAACTTACCAAGGCAAACTACTTTAGTAAGTTAGGAATCCAAACTGTGACAGTGCCACTGCACTTGCCCCAACTGAAGTTTGTTGCTTGCCCTAATCACCATTGCGCTCCTACCTTGTAGCGCGATGCTGCGTTCTCTCAAAAACAAAGCATCCAACGTTTGGCAGAAGAGGAAGGCCTCGAGAACAACTTCAATTTCAACTCCACCTCCCGAACTTCAGATTTCTAGCAGCGCCCTCGCCGAATCTGAAGTTGACGCGGAGGCTGTCATTGTTCATAACGACATCAACAACAATCACACTACAGGGAACCCGCCTTCATACCAAGACAATCCCTATCCCCTACCGCCCAATTCTATTCCCTCGACAATCTGGACGCATCTTGAACATGAGCAGCAACCTCGACGGCAACCCTCCTATCCTCTACCGCCGACCTCTGTCCCTTCTACTGTGTCAACACTGTCGAATTACCAGCCCAACCAAGATCATCCTACAGCCCAGGGGCATATAGAAGACCCCCTTGAACCAGACCCAGACCCTTATACCTCGAGATACGTTCCTTACACAGACGCGAATCCTCTCAAGAACAACATGTTTGCCAGACAGGCTGGTATCTATGGACGGGTTAACCCGGATATCATGGGAGGTTTCGGAGACGACGATGAATCCGTCTGGCTTGTGGATGATGAGGAGACGGACCAAGAGCAACACCGTAACAGCCAAAACCTCCTCACTCCATTTGAATCTACCTCCCAGTTGGCTTTGTGGTCCTCTGGCTCTCCTTCGTCACACAACTCCCAAACACACTTACAACAACCAGGGGCTCCTCCTGCACCCGCACCCGCACCCGCACATTTTGCCCAGCCAACCTTTCACTATCAAAGACCTTCGTTCTTAGATAATGACGATGACTTAGTTTTCGGTCTATCCCCTGATATGGTCACGACCAGTGGGACCACTTCTAATCAAAATGAAGAATTAACACCACAATCGGGCTACGCTCCTATTTCAGCATCGATCCTCGACCTAACAAGTCTTGGTGTCAACGATGACTATACAGAGCCCCTCGATGCCAGAGATCACACAGGATGGCCTAGCAAAAGCCCTCGAACTACTACAGCTACCGCTGGGCCTTCGTCCTCCACTAACCCGTATGTTGATTTGTTTGAGCAACAAGACAATGATATGACGATAGCGTATCTTCTCCAACTAGAGCAGCTCGAGACCGACGTAGCTAATGAATTCAGGTATGTATTCCTTACTTATGTTCGTATTCTACACCGTCTTCGTAGTCTCAATGACCATGCTATTGAAGACGCCATCTTTTGAGGCCCATATCTCACGGGGGTCTTCTCACCCTTGGCGTATTTATTCAGCTTGTCACGAACACGCACTGACTGCCTCTGCAAAATAGTTTTGGACAACGATATCAGCAATCTGCTGACTCAACTGACGTAATTATTACACACCAGCGTACCGCCAGAAGTACTGTTACGGGCGACCTGGAATGTGTAGTGTGTGCAAGTACTAAACATGTGGATGCTTTCCCACGTTTCTCCATCGCGGCAACATGCACACATCCTCCAAGTACATGCCTCGACTGCATTCAGCTATCGATAGAGTCGGACCTGAGTAGTAAGCTCTGGACTGAGATCAGATGCCCTGAATGCCGGGAACTACTAGAGTATGCCGACATTCAACGTTATGCCAACAAACAGACATTCACAAAGTACGGTTGTGACATTCATACAAACTCATCTGAAACTGACAAGGATTAGATACGAGACCATCGCAATGCGGGCAGCCATGTCGGAGGCCGATAACTTTGTCTGGTGTACCTCTGGGTGTGGCTCAGGACAGATTCATGAGTCTGGGTCAGCTCAACCCATCGTGACTTGCCTCCACTGTAGCCATCGTTCTTGTTTCCACCATGATGTCGCCTGGCATGAGACCCTCTCTTGCGACGAATACGACCAACTGTTGGCTGATCCGGAGAACTTTCGCTCACATCTTGAACTAGAGAATGAAAGGTGGTCAGATGCACAGCAGGCCCAACTGGAGTCCGACAGAGCCATGGCTCAAGGCCTCCTGACCGAAGACCGGGCTGAAATGAAGAGACGGGAAGACCGGGCTGAAATGAAGCGGCGGGAAGACCGGGCTGAAATGAAGCGGCGGGAAGACCGGGCTGAAATGAAGCGGCGGGAAGACCGGGCTGAAATGAAGCGACGGGAAGACCGAGCTGAAATGAAGCGACGGGAAGACCGGGCTCGTCAGGAGAGGGAAGACCGGGCCCGCCAGGAGAGGGAAGACCGGGCCCGCCAGGAGAGGGAACAGGCCCAAAAGGCCGCAAAACTCGCCCGACAAATTGCAGCCAGAAGAAAGAAAGAAGAGGCACAGAGCAATGCAACTGTTAGCCGTACCACCAGGCCCTGTGCCGGATGCGGATGGGCGATTGAAAAGAACAAAGGCTGGTAAGAACCAGACTCCTATCCCTTATATTTCTGATCGATATTAACATACAAATAGCTCACACATGACTTGTAAGTCCACATACCCTCATCGTGTTTTTATCTTTCTACACACCTGCATTTCCGATACGTCTATACTGCCATTGCTGGCGCGCCTGGGAAAGGGATTTAACAACTGTTTCATGATGATACTAAGAGCTGTTGTACTAGGCATCAAATGCCGCTATGAGTTTTGCTGGGCCTGTGATCAGCCATATACTCGAGGTCACAACAATTATTGTCGCGGCTGAAGCGATTCGGTTGTGAAGCCACGGACTTAGCACAAAGGAGATATTTGATTCAGTACTGACTCGTTTGGGTCACAGGTTTTAGGTGCAAGCACGAGTTCTGCTTCGAATGTGGTGCAAATCACCGAGACATCATGCGTGGCGACAATAGTATACACAAGAAGACATGTCCCCACCATCCGGATAATCTTCCAGCATAGAGGAATGAATTGATATGTGATAAGATGGGTATGATTCAGGAAGGATGCAAGGCTAGCTTGGATAGTACCGTTCTGTACTGAGCCTGAACAGAAGGCCTGTCGGCTCTTAGATGTTGAAGTAGCGAGTAAATAGGCTCAATTTCTACGCAACGTCAGAGCACTGTCTATGAGAGAATAGCATTGGTTTGTGACACCGCATATGATATATAACACATTGTGACTTCGAGAGTGAGTGTAGGCCAACATCTAAACATTCGATCAAGACACGGCTTCATCCACAATTCAACCCTGGGTATCCAACAGGACTTTCGTTACAACACCCCTCAACATAAATGAGATGGATCCTTAAGCTGCTGTTAATTCAGCAATGCGACGCTCTAGCTCCGGGACCTGGCGTAACCGGACCTCGAGGTCCTCCTTCTCATCTTCAAGTTTGAGACGCCGATCAGCGTCAAGCTTGGTAAAGACATAATTGCCTTGGCCATCGAATTGAAGAATGTGGGAATGGTATTTCCATAGACTTCGACGGTGGCTGACCGTCATGAGAGTAACACCCAGTGACTTTGCTGTATCGTACATTGCCTTTTCCGTTTCGAGGGTGACACTGCTGGTACATTCGTCGAGTATGGCGTACTTTGGGCGGTGGTAAAAGAGACGCGCCATGGCAACACGCTGCTGGAGACCACCTGAGAGGACATCGCGCCACTCAGCCTCGGCGTCCCATCCTTCATCGTATAATTCAGGAAGGTATTCGAGGCCCAGAATCTTAAGGTATTCAACAAGGTCTGCATCAGTGATACCGCGGGCACGCATCTGACGGAGCGAGTCTGGATAGATGATTTGCTGTCGGAGAGAGCCTCGAGATAGATATGGGCGCTGTGGGATGTAGAAGATAGCGTGGAAGGGAGGCTTGTAAACAGTGCCTCCGTAAACAGGCCAAAGGCCACCGAGAATGCGGAACAGGGATGACTTGCCGCAGCCATTGGGTCCAACGACAAGCAGGTGATCACCGTGCTTGAGGGTGAATGACAGGGCCTTGATCAGAACGTCTCCGTTGGGAGATATGATAGGCCTGTTAGGTGATGTGGTTAGCTCTAGTTTCACGAATAAGATATTTGTCTTGAACTTACACGTCAATAAAGGTGATATCGTTGCTCTCGTGTACTGTTCCACGCCCCTTGAGTACGGCCTCGTTACCCTCGATACCCGAAGAAGATACGAGCTTCTTCTCAAAGTGGCCGGCCTGGACATCGCTCATCACGTCCAGAAGAGTGGCGACTCGCGATGTGTAACCAGCCAACTCCATCACTTCCCTGTACGAGAACATGATGCGTCCGAAAGCGTCGGAAGCGGAGAGAAGCATTCGTCTGTTTGTAACAAAGGCCTCTGTTCGGTCACCCATGTTCATTGCGATGTGGCCAGGCATCTTGATAAAGACAGGGACACTGCAAAGCATCAAACCAAGAGCGCCCCAGAAGTACTTGATGACGAAATCTTCCATAAATCCGTGGTAGAATCGCCGCCGAAGAATGTAGTTGACGTGTTTGATAAGAGTAAAGTAGCCCTTGTCTAACGTGTCTTTCTCGGCATTGTGGCCACCGTATAATGCAACTTCCTCGCTATAGTCGATGAGGCGAGAGTGTTGGAAACGGAATTCGCCCTCTAACCGTGCTTCATCGGCAACGTATTTCCCAAACGGAGGAGTCAGTGCTCTCATCACATTGGCTGATAACTGTACTAAAAGCGACATGAAGACGACGCCTTCGCCACCGACGCTCTTAGATAAAGACCAGGTATATATGGTCTAGAAAAGGTTAGTGATGCGCACACACGATGAAATCTGCCGTATTTACCATGTCTAACAGAGGTTTGGCTAAATTGCTGTATAGCTCAGCCAGACTATTAGAGAACTTCGATACATCAACCGCTATCAACTGGTCGGGGTTCTTTATTCGATCATCCAGGGCCGAAATACCATAGAAGATCAAGTTGGAAAGATATTTGTCGTGAATATGTTGTGTGAGCCGTGATCGATACTTCAGCGATAACTCGGCTTGGTGATATGATAGCTGCATATATCATTAGCAAAAACAATAGGACGACTTATCACGAGCAGACTAACCATGGAGTTGGTGAAGGTTGCGGGAACAGCAATCAACATCCACCATACTATACGTTTCAAAAATTCCTTCCCGTTACCCTTCACCAGAGCCTTGACTATAGCACCATCCATTTCAGCTACGCGCACACTGATGAGCGTCCTGAGAACCAAGAAGAAACTGTGGCTCATCAACAGCCTTGACTCTTTACTGCGCCATCCCGGTACAACGATTTTGAGTAGTTTTAGGAGCGACCGGAAGAACTCTCGATTTAATTCCACCTTTTTTCTTGGTGTTTCTTCGCTTCCACTCGAGGTGGTACCGCGACGAGCGGCGCGTTGTGCATTTTCGCGCACCGATGCTGCCTTTTGTTCAGAAATGGCAAGTCGAATTCGATTGACTAGAGCAGCGAACAACGTTATCCATACGGCGCGTGAGATACGTGTGCGATTAGAGACGTAAAGGCCAGTAAGCTGAGATACGATGCCCCGGAGGGTGCGATCGCCTGGTAAGGCGAGCTTGGATTGCGAGCCCATGATAGGCGCGCAAAGAATCTCGAGACTCTGTGATCAGACTGGAGAGGTGTGTTTTTCTACGGAGGCGTTGTTTAGGTGAGACTCGAAGACGGTCCACGGTTGCGCAGACGTTAGATTGAGGGTGAGCCGAGGCGTATCGACGTCACGTCACAGATCTGTCAAAGACACTGTAGCGCATGGGGAAATCGTAAAGAAAAGAACTTTGGGCAGAACAAAAGCGCAGTTGGAGACAAGTGTCTTGGAAAGTGATCTAAGAAGAGAAAAAGAAAGGGAACAGATTAAGAGATGTTGCAAGGTGTAAGATTATTCCGCTACATGTCTAAGAAGAATAAGAATGTCTTGTGAGCTCCATCATCAAATGCGGTTTCCCCATACAGACAGCTTCCTCGGCCGATGAATCTGGGGCAAGTGCAAGCCTCCCCACACTTTCCACAGCTCGGCATGTGATTAACATTGACTCAGCAGCCACATGAATCTCACTAGCCACACTTGTTTGCGAACGCCACTTTTAATAGAATTTTTGGTCGCATTCGCGGGGCATCTTTTTTTTTGTATGAGTCTTTGGGTGGATAATACAGCATCGTTAATAACTTGCAGCTTCAATCACCAAATCTAACGGAATCCAATATTCAAACGAACCGCCAAGATGCCCGACGACGAGGGTATTTCAATCTATGATGAGGTCGAGATAGAGGACATGACGTTTGACGAGGCCATGGGAGTTTATCAGTTCCCTTGCCCTTGTGGCGACAAGTTTCAGATCACCCTAGAGGACTTGCTAGATGAACAGGACATTGCTGTATGTCCCAGCTGCAGTCTCATGATTCGAGTTATCTTTGACTTGGTATGTTCTGTGCGCCATGCATCGTGCGCCATGTTTCCTAGCTAATATCTCCCAGGACGATCTACCAAAGCCTCCCACCTCAGGCGGGCAGGTCCCCATTACCGCCTGAGTCAACCGAAAATTACGATAGAAAAACAATACAAATTGCAGCTGTCATGTGAGGGAAAACAACACAGCAAGCTTGTTCTGCGCCGCGCCGCGACTACGATAATCGTATCAGTTCTTCAAGCCATTCGGTGAAACCTGGCACGAAGCGACACAGCAGAAAACATCGGAACTTCCATTTTCGCAACGCCCTCGGCCTGAGTTGAGAAAGGAAATTCCTTATTCAGTGGGACGAGAAGAAGCCGCCAGAGTGCATTGATCCTGGTCGACATATGTTGTATCAGTCTCGCGTAGCCACCACAATCAGTCGACTTGCCAGGGTGACGCAACGGGAAGGATGTTAAGTTTGGCCCAGCCAAGGAAGATGAGCATATTTCACTTTTTGGCTATTCGCATGAGCCAAGGAGTCAGTATCGACTCATGATGGCCCAAATTCAATTGTCCCGGAAAGACATTTGGGACTGACGAAACGTACCAAGGCGCGGTAGTCTAGTATTTGGATAAGCGTAACAGATCGGAACAAGATCTTCCGGTCGGGTCTTATTTTTGCGACCCTGCAAATTCAGGGTTGTGAATAAGCGTCCACAGATAAGCAAGGGTGGGACAGCATGGCAGAACACGAACGAGGCTTCACAAGACGAAAAGTTAAGTGGTGGTATGCGATTAGTATTAATATAGGTGAAGCGATCACGCTCCATTGATCTATTCTATTCTAGTCGGGGCAAGCGAAAACCCGATCTATCTCCATCGAAAGTTAAACGCGCACCAGCACGATTCCTCCAGGACCCTACAAGGTTGTCTGTCATAGGGTCCTCATATCCACCAACTCTGCGAAAGTCTCATTGAGAGACATTTACAGAGCAAGGGCAACGGCGAGGACACCAGCAAGACCGCTGAGGCCAAGGGCAGCGGCGCCGTTGGAGGGCTCAGAACCGGAGCCGGAACCAGAGCCGGAGCCAGAGCCGGAGCCGTGACCGGGCTTAGTACCGTTGGTAGCTGTGAAGAATGATGTTAGTCTATGAAATGGAAATAGAGTTATCGTGAGATGGAAGGGTGAACTAACGGGCACCGGGAGTAGCGATGGGAGTAGCAACGGGGGCCACAGGGGTCTGGGCAGCAGCCGCAACAGCGACGAAAGCGAGGACGGCAGCGGAGGCGTGCATTTTGAAGTTTGGTTTGGTTTATTGGGATTTGTTGAGAGGTCGAAAGAGAAGTAGATTGGAAGTTGTTTAAACGAGTGTTGGTATAGCGATTGTTGTTGAGTGGATGATGAGAATGAGGAAAGGACTGGATGAACAGGAGAGCATCGACTCCTATATACCCATTGAGGTCGCAAGGATTGTCAGTGAATTTGTCTATTAATGAAATGCAATGTATCATGTACCGTACCGTAAGTACGTAGTCTACGTGGTACGCAAGCAACCAAGGCCCCAGGGGCGGTTGCATCATCCCAACCTGCTATTGCTGTACAGTATAGGATAGGATAGGGTGATGGGTCATGCCCCGAGCAAGGCTCAAAGAAAGGCCCACATACACATTGTCTTTGCGTTGCACGGAACGACTCCACTACATACCAGGATAATGTCGATATCACCCAATACCAAAGTCATGGCCTCAACGAGGAAGTTGATCCGGTGCGTCAGTTACAGAAAGTTGATGGCTCCACTCTAACCTCTTTTATTTATTTTATTTTAGACTTTGACCTTTGATTGACGAAAAATCAAGGCAATGTACAGTGCAGGGCATGAGTCAGTCGAGTAGGTAGATGGACAAGGACAATACTATGTAAACAGGTTGACGCGGCTATGGATGGCAATGGTCATGTACGAATTCAATAATCACTCAGCCAGGTCTTCAACGAGAAAACAGTTGGGATAACTAACTCCAGCCACTTTTGCCGATGCATGAGAACGTTTATGTTGCTAGATCAACCAATCGATCAGCATCCATCTGCCGCCACATGCAGGAGAATGAAAGCTTGACCTGACCTGATCTGACCTGACCTGGTTTTTGATGGGTGCACACCACTACGGACGGGAACCCGATGGAAGGATGGGCTATCTTTAGTGCTGCAGACCCGATGGTTATCATTCATTATCAGTTAGTTATCGGCTATAGACAAGGGCTTCATTCAACTGTTGATTTTCTTGGTATCATTACAGTAGACTTCAGTTTCAATA
This sequence comes from Fusarium poae, assembly GCF_019609905.1. NCBI lineage: Eukaryota > Fungi > Ascomycota > Sordariomycetes > Hypocreales > Nectriaceae > Fusarium > Fusarium poae. The sequence continues at coordinate 4,681,204 of NC_058401.1, read as the reverse complement.
GCAACATAACAAAAGTTGCGTCATAAGTAAACCAAGTTTTCCAACTGAAATGCCTCTATACATGTCCAAATTCCACTTACACTGTATCGTTGTAGATCTTTGGAGATGGGAGCTAATATGGGCCTGTAACAGATATGTACATATTTAGTGGTTGGTATTTTAGTCTGTTTGGGGATAGTGGAGGTGGATTGCGCAAGCAAGCATTCAGACCAAGGCAAAGGAAAAAAGGACGCTCGCCCATGGAACCTTGAATACAATCTAAAAAAAGGATAACCTACCTAGTTATTACCACCAGCTGAACTAAGAAATATCCCCAAAATGATAACTGGAGATGCCGTACTACTGTACCACCATAATCAACCAAAGGACTCCTGCGCAAATAGCGGCAGTCATTCTCATTGGACGCCATGGCCCAGGATCTCTGTTGCGGCTCGGACTAATAAAGTGCAGATCTGTGTTGGAATTTTATTGTGGTTCCTGACGCGCAAGCAAAATAATTATTAAAAACAGCCATGACCAGGCTGTGACCATGGCAGGACAGAACATGATACATGATACATGATGCACAGTACAGGGAGAAAAGGAGAGCTCTCATGGAAAATGATTATCCCCAGCCACTCAACCAATAACTTGTTGTTTCCTTGTCACATGCATTCATTATTGATTACAACACATAAGCCACAAGGGGGCCTCTTAATAGGTAGGTACCTTAGTAGTTAGTACCTGAACTACATACTACTAAGTAAGGTATGATCGATCACCTCAAGACTCCTTCCATCATGACAAGGCTTGGACCCTTGTAAGTGTACCCAACAGCTTAGCCCGGCCTGTTATAGTGGTTCCACGGCTTTGCAGTCCTGTTCTAATCCCTCCATTAACCCCGGCTCCCGTCCCTTCTCTGCCGTTCCTCTTTAGCCTCTATCATTATTATTACCCGACCGCAACAGGCGGACGCGTAAACAGTACCTAACTATCCTGCCGTAGGTATGTACCTACTCTAAGAGGTATACAGTGAGGACGATAATAACAACAAGCCCTCCTTTTTACCGACCCAGATAACTCTCCATATTTTCGCATGATCAAGCTTTCGGGGCCCCTATTGCTAGGTAGGTTGTTAGATTGCCCATTGCCCCGGACACTTTCTTTGATGGAACATCATCCATCTATCACCAGGGGTTCGTTACAGAACCTCCGATGAACTGGAATGGAATGCAGACGGAAATATTCTTGTTGAAATTAATTTCATGCCCATTTCCTTCCCCTGCCCGGCCGGAGAAAATATGAAAGTACATATGTAAATAAAAATAAACTTGGTCCTTACATTAAAAAAAAAAAAACGATTCATCTTAAATAGAATTTCATCCTCATCCCTACAATGAAACAAATCAATCTATCAAAGGACATTCCCTCGCCCCAACCTTCGTCTCCTTTCGCCTCGCTAATGCTAATGCCCTTCCCCATCCCTGCTTGGTTCCCTCAACCTTGCAAACTGAATCGATCCATGGTCCCGTAGAGTTCTGGAACTTTGTAGCAAGACTTGGCTTGTTACTTGACAATCAATGAATCGTGTGCCGTTGCTCATCATGCCCACTCACTGTTGGTTCTATTTCCATCTTGTCACTATTGACTGTGACTGCCACTGTGACCATATTTGGAGTGGCAATGCACAGTCAGCTCATATGCACATGCAAAAGAAGACAACCACACCTAACTAAACATAGCCTGCAGACCAGACTGGGCCGAGCTGAACTCAGCAAGGCAGAGAGCATAGCAGCTGAGGTAGTCTGGGCCTCACTTTTAGTCTGCATAATAGAACGTGGGATGGGACTTATTGCAGATCTGTGAACACGTCCACTTCCACGCCATGGGCATTGTCCATGCCATGCCATGACAGCCACAAACTGGGCAGGGCATAACAAAAACAAGCCTTCTCTAGTATATCTGATCGGCAGCTTTTCCATTTTTAACTCAAACAAACATCTCTTAAATCCACATGCACCCACATCCCACGCAGGAACGCGCAACCTCCTCGGTCGGTCTGAGTACATCCCTACGTACTCTGTCTAGTTAAACATCAAATCATACATAACAGCAGGGAAATATTTTATTTTCGTTACAAGTATCCACACTCAAGCCTCGACGTTCTCAAAGTGAAACGTTGGTTGGCCAGGGACAGCGTGCTCTGCGACAGGTGCTGAGATCTCAACTTGTTTACCGCTATCCGTCAGGGAAACGCCCCTTTGAGTTCCCTGCTCTACTGAGATCACTTCACAAACAGCCAGACCTCCAGTTCGCTTCAGTCCAGGAACCATTTGCAGGAGAGTCTCCTTCTCGTCGAAAGCGAGCTTCTGCTCCAGCACCGCGCTTGCTGGCTCGCCAGCCTGGAGTCGTCTCTTAAGGTTCTGCACAAAAGGCATAGCCTTCTTCATCTCTCCCATCTTGCCAATCTTGCCGTTGAGTTCCTTGTCGTTGACTGACTTGGTCTCGGTGTTCCACATCTCCTTAAGAAGGTCAATGTACTTGGCCTGCCATGCGGGGAACTTGTCGGCGACGAAGATTGTGAGCTTCTTGGGCTTCTTGGGGTCGAATGATGTCTCCTTGCCCTTGGCCTTCTTCTTCAATTGATGACCCTCAGCCGAGTTAATGTTTGAAGCAGTGTTTCGCACGTAGTCGCGCTTCGCCGACAGAGAAGCATCAACCTCCTGGACCTCAGGGAATCGAGCGTTGTGAATAGTGCCCTCCTTCTTGAGCACCTCAAGCCAGATGTATTCGGACCAGTGAGGAGCAAAGACAGCCAGCAACAGAGTCTGCACCTCAATATATCGGAGAACAACATCCTTGTGCATCTTAATATTGGCTGCTGCGCAGGCCTCACGGTAAAAGTCACGAGCGCTTGTCAACTCATAGAGACCAGCCTTGAGGGCCAGCTTGTAGTTGGTGTTGACGTACTGCTCGACAGCTTCCTTTGTAACAGCATTTAGGTCGTTGATGAAAAGAGCGTCCTGAAACGAGTTGAACTCGCCAGTTCGAAGCTGGTCTTGATCCTGGACCATCTCCTCGCACCACTCCTTGAGAGTGTACAGTCGCAGGATGTTGGTATCAGCAACGTCTTCCTCGAAGTTGGCGTCATTGACACCATCACCGGCATCAGCGAGCGCAATACGAGAAGCATCCGCTCCATACTTCTGTGTAAGATCACGGAGAGTCATGAAGTTACCGGTACTCTTGCTCATCTTCTCGCCGTTGAGCATCAGATGACCGTTGGCTCGGATACTTCGGGGCCAGTACTCGCGAGGGAAAAGCGCAGTGTGGCAGTAGAGATGCATGCTCAGATGGTTGGGGATCTAAAATCAATGTTAACCTTTCGTACCAACAGCATAGCATTTATTACTTACCAAATCCTTGCCTGAAACTCGCACATCGAGGGGATAAAAGTACTCGAACTCGCGGCGCATTTTCTCGAGAGTCTCCTTAGGGATTTTGCTGTTGAGGACCTCATCAGTCAGCTCTCCGCGGCAGAAGACGTAGTCCCAGACTTCATCCGTCATGGCCTCAGGCCCGATGTCTGCCAGGCCCTTGGTCTTTCCGAAGATATCGTTATGCAGGTAGTGAGCGATAGTGTAGTAAGCCATGTAGATGGTTGAATCACTCAGACTCTCAACCAAGAACTGGGGGTCCCAGGGCAACTTGGAGCCAAGACCGAAGCTTCGGGCACAAGCCCACTGGTTCAGCCAGTTCAGGACTCCTTCGAATTGGTTCTTGGTCTCCGCTGTGTAGGTGTTCAAGCCGTTCTCGACCCAGTCGAGGGTGGTCTTCTTCCACGACTCCTCACCGTAGTCCAGGTACCATTGGTCCATCAGAGAGACAATACAGTCATCGCCAGATCGACTGGTGACCTTGCGCTCAGGCTCCGAATAGGCAAAGGCCTGGCCGGCATCGATCATTTGTTGCCGAACCTTGGGCTTGGCAACCTCGACCTTCTCGCCCTTGAACTCGCCGACCTTGAGAATACCTTGGTAGAAACCCTCCTTGTAAGCCAGCTCCTTAGCCTCTTCAAGCTGCTTTGTGTCCTTGGGAGAAGCAATCTTGAGTTTCTTGACAAGGAAGGGGGCGCAAAGATCACCATAGCTGGGTGTTTCAATGATGGGGAAGATCTCGAGTTCAGCCCACTCCTTTGTGATGCCGTAGTAGTCGGCCTTCTTGGCCAAATCGGTCACGGTTGCGTAATCATCGGGACTGTCAGAAGGCACCGAGGTGACAACACCAGTGCCCTTGGTAGGAAGGACAGTTTCCATGGGTAGAATGCGAACTCCTTCCTTGTGAAGGGACAGGGGAGCATCAACCAGGGTGCCTACAAGATCAGCGCCACCAACCTCAGCCGTCTTCTCGATAACTCCTTCGGTAGCAAATATGCCTTGATAAGCCATGTTTCTCGCGGCCCGCTCAGTCATGACATAGTAGTCGGTCTCGTTGACCTTGAAGATGCCGTAGGTAATCTTGGGTCCTACAAAACAGCAAGTTTGACCATACATCGTCTCGGGACGCAGCGTAGCAGGAACGCAGTACACCTTTGCCTGCTCGGGCAGCTTGCCCTTGAGGGTCTCAGCGGCCTTGGGAGCCCACTCGAGAACCTTGAGTTTCAGAGCGGTATACTCCTGAGGGCCGGCACCTTCTCCATCAGATCGGTCGTGGTCCATGCAGGGCTGGCCGTCCTTGATAGAATAGATAGTGTATCGCTTGCCGAACTTGATCTTGTTCAGTTCCTTAAGACGGTTCATCTGCCATCGAACAAAGGCGTCGTAATAAGGGTTGGCATCGGTGGTGACAAAGGATCGGCGCCAGTCGATACGACATCCAAAGTTGGTGAGATCTTCCCGGCACAGGGGAGGAAAGTGTTGGAGCCAGTGCTGAGGGTCGGCAAACTTGTGAATCTCCTCGGTAGGAATACCAATTGCTTGCATGATTTGAAACTGGTACCTATCAAAGCGGTCAGCATAATTTCGAACAATCCATGGAAAGAAACGCACTTCATCTTTACGGTCTTGGCCGCAGCCTTTCCCTTGGTCGCCTTGAACTTGGTGATATCTTCCTTAGCCTGGGCCTTGGGGGCCTCCTCGACAACCTCCTCTTCCTCCTCCTTGTAGCCTGCGAAGTCTTGGCCGAATTTCTTGACCTCGTTGACGAGCTTGTCGGCACAGGCCTTGATGGGCATACCGGTGCAGTGGAAACCCATAGGGAAGAGAGTGCGCTTGCCCTGCATGCGGGCGACACCAGCGGCAAACTCGACCTTACTGACGGAAAAAGAGTGACCAGCGTGCAGAGTTCCGTTCATATAAGGATAGGCCATGCATCCAAAGAACTTGGGCTGCTGTTCCCGAAGCTCGGCGGCGGACACGGAATGGAGGGGCACCTCGCTAGTGCTGGGAGAGTCGGCTTCGAAGACATGTTGGTCCTCCCATATTTTTTGGTATTTCTTCTCAATGGCGATGAGAGTATCTCGCTTCTCGGTCTATGAGAAGTTAGAGTGAGTATTTCGTGAAAATCGTAACGAGTCGAACTTACACCTTTGAGTTCCTTGGTCTTAGAGATGTGGAGAGACTCCATGGCCTTGGGAACGGCATCGGTGGAAGCCATTTTCGCAAATGGACAAGACCTGTGGAAAAAAGAAATAGCTTCAGGTCAGTTTATTTTCTTATATATCGTAGAGGCAGTTTGGGACGAAAATAGGCACACATACCTCGAAATTTCACTGGAAATTTTTGAGTCACACCTTTGTGAGGAATTGAAATGGTGCTGACAATAAGGAGGGGTGAAAATCGCGGGGCAAGTGCGTCAAGAGTGCAAAAAATACACGACATGACTTGTACCGAATTCAGGCTTGTGTATTCTGTCCTCCTACCCAGGAGGTTCCTACCCGCGTGGAAACTGTGGAAACTGTGGCTATGCTGTGGCGGCATTGTGGCGCTTCTATTGGAGAATCTCCAACTGCGACGCCATCATACGAAGCTCGATATCGGATCTCCAAGCCATTCGACTCCCGAGCAGCGACAATTTATTAGTCACAATGTTATCGACTCTAGTCCGGCGTATGGCCTCATCGTCAAAGGACAACCTTCTCAAGAGGGCTCCTTTGACCGTAGCCAACAACCCTTACAAGGCGCGAAAGGTGTGGCCTCCCAACTTCAAGCAGCTCACCGTCCAGCAACAATTACGATTCGAAAAGAAATACAAACGTCGCATTATACTGGCCAGTCGAGCACCCCGGTGGATCAAGTTTGTCAAGACTGCTCAGCTCTTGACGATTGTTGGTATGTAAAAGTATCAATGACGTTGTTCTACACATCGACTAACTTAGCTCTTAGCTGCCCTGGTCTGGCTCTTCTTCTACTCCGAGTTCGAATGGTGGGGTCAGAAGTACAAGCCTTCTGAAGAGGTTCGTACTTTATGTCGCTTTGACTCGAGCATCGCTAACCTAATCAAAGATCCGACGGAAAACGCAATATCTCTTTGGTACCGTTGATCCCGAAAAGCGATATGAACGACGAGCGGATGCGCCACCTTTTGCTCCCCCGAAAGACGAGCCCGAGTCGAAATAGTGTATTCTATCTTTGTAATATTCAAGTCTCGGAGTTTGGCGTTACTCTCGCGAAGGCATAAATGTACAGATACCTCTATGAGCGGGTACATCTTGTGCCCGACTCTGGCATACCTTTATTCCACTCATTTTGTCATGATCATCATCGTCCGGTCCAAGCAAAGTTGGCGCCCATTCCAAGTCCACTTCCCAGACCAGTAGGGCCTCTGCCTTCATTAACAGGTCTCTTTGCAACTGTTCCCTGCGCTTTGACACCCGAGACAATGCGATCCAGATTTGTCTCTATTACGACACCTCCTATTATCATCTCCGATAGCGTAGAATGCAGAGTTTCGAAGTTGAATATCAGGTCCAGCTCACAGACGTTCTCAAAAAGCTTGTCGAGGGCCTCTACGTAGACTTGAATGAGGTCTATCAGTGCGAGAGGCGATTCGGTCGAGGTGGAAATAACAATAAAGTAAAGAGTCGCATAGTTGCGGTATGTTACGAGGGTAGGGACATCGTTCTGCTCCTCTGAGGAAGTGTGAGAAGTGCCGGAAGCGGCAAGCATAGGAGGGAGAGGTAGGAAGTTGCAGGATCCAGCTGGTCGGTTCGATACGAGGGTAAAGATTTCGGATATGAGGCGCTGTTGTATGCTCGTTTCCTGTCAGGGCGCATGGTGAGTTTAGGACAATATGAGGGAAGAGAAAAACATACCAGCTGGGTGTAGAACTTGGTCAGACGGGGCTGACCTTGGCCATTGAAGACCAGAAATGCGTTGATCATGATTGAGAACAAAGGCTCTTCATGCCTTGAAAAGAATACCCTGGCTGGTTGTGAATGAGGTGTGGTATCGTGGTACTGCAAAGCACCTTTAGGTTGAAGCGGTCGATGGTGGGGCTTGCTGGGCGGAAGACGGCGCGGAGCTGATGACGGGATGCGGAAGCTGCCCTGAGATACGTACTTTCTTAACCGCAAATCGCGGCGTGATTGGCCGCTTGTTGCTGTACCTCATAGAGAACCGCGGGGAGCTTGCTCCATTGCATGCAACTTTTAATCATCAGCACTCTGAATAAGAGCGATTGACCAAAACCATAAAAGCAAATACGTTTCTGAACCAAATCAAGGACGATTTGATCGGCCCTTGACTCGCGCTACCCAAAACAACACCTTTAGATCTCATCGATCAATTTCAAAATGTCTCGACAAATCGCATCTCGAGCTTCCCGTATGGCTTCGCAAGCCATCCGCTCGTCGACGCCAGTCTGCCGCTCCAGCTTCCGTGTTGCAACCATGGCCTATGCTTCACGTCTCGCCGTCTGCTCTAATCTTTCTCAGCGCAGTTTCTCGACTACCGTGTCCCGCAAGAAGGGTATCATGCCTGACACCGAGGACCCAGCCAAGCCTTTGACAGAAACTGAGCAAGCTGAGCCAACTGCTGCTGTCGCCGAGATCACCGAGCAAGAGTATCATGAAATTGCCGATGAGTACCTCGACAATATTGTCAACAGATTTGAAGAGCTTCAGGATCAGCGTGAGGATATTGACGTCGAATTCTCGGTACACATAGTTTCATAATTGCGTCCATGATGCATTAACTAACAATCTTGTACGCAGGCTGGAGTCCTCACCATCGACTGGCCCGAGAATGGCACATACGTCATCAACAAACAGCCTCCCAACAAGCAGATTTGGTTGTCATCCCCCATCTCAGGTCCCAAACGCTACGACTGGTGCCTTCTCGGTGAGGGTCAGGACCAGAAGGAGGGCACGGCTATGGGCGACTGGATCTACACCAGAGACGGCTCTAGCTTGAGTCAGGTCATCCTTGAGGAACTTGGTGTCGATATCGCTGTTCCGGGTGAGGAGTAGAGCTTCCTCCTGAACGTCGATAAGAAACCCATAAAGCATGAATGAAGATGGAAATGACGGGAGACAAGAATGCAGCATCATATTTGTTAAGGCGTTGAAAGGCTTCGGTTAGCCTACTAAGGAATGAGTTTGCTTCCAATGTATTATATATGTACTATTATACGGGCCTTTGTCTGCGGGACTGAGAATGCCCATCTCAGATTGTATTCAAATGATATCCGTCAAACCAGCTACCTAAACATGCGACATAAACCCTTGTGGCGCGCTTTGCTCGGTGCGTGTATAATAAAAAAGCTTGCATATCCTGCGCCCAGTTTGATTCATCCATTAGGTTCCTCAATCCTCCTGGTCAATGTGAGACCAGATGGAATACTAGTCATGATTGTTCTTCCAACATTCAACCTCAAGAATTCATCAGACTCAGCGCAACAATGTTCCCATACTCTTATTAAGCATAGCGACCGTCATATCATAGTGGTTGTATGCTGTAGCGTTCGCCACTCTCATTTCATAACTTCATCCATCTCATCAGCACGTCTCATTTGAAGACTAAGCCATTAAAACTCACCTTGCATGTTTTAGCGGATCATATGATGAGTATCCCCTCTTCCGAAATCTCATATTCTGAACTCGCAGCAAGTTTTTCAGGATCCTGTGCTCCATTCCCTTCTCCCTGGCTGCAGCCTCCAGGAACCAGTTGGTTCGCTTGATACCCCTCTCATCGTAGGTGGCACCGGGTTCGCGAAAGGCTCTTCTAAGCTGATCGCGTGCCACATAACGAGCAGGGGATGAATTTTGTACTGCCTTTAGGAGGTTTCGATACAGGCTACGGTATGCGTGTGATATTTGAGTTGTGCTCGCCATTATGATCGAAATTGGTCTTGTTACATGAGAGGTTGAATATTGGCAATTCGTGATGGTAAGAAGTTGCACAGGTAGGCCCACTTTCACTGGACAAATGAATACCTACCTAGGTAGGTACCTACCTTAGTACCTACTAGACTACTAAGGTAGCTACTACCTAAGGTACAGCCCCCAAGGGTAATAAAGGTGAATTTTGCCACTGAACTTTGTACTTACCAGTGTATATGCTAGACTCCAATTTGTTAGTAGAGCTACTCGGACTCAATCAGATCTAACCATTTAGGATTAGCCAATTGCCATCTAGGTAACAGAATTCACCTTTATTACCCTTGGGGGCTGTACCTACTAAGGTACCGAGCTAAATTGACATCGACTTGATGGTAGAAACCAAATACAGGCATACCAACAAAACGCACGAGTATAGTCATTTCGATCAAATATGTGTTTCCTTATTATGATTCAACCGCTCTCTCGTTATGTGTGGTATGCAGGCCATGGCGTCAGCCGTCTAACTCCATGAGGATCCGGTCTAGAAATATATCGGTCCATAGATATCAAAAGAAACGCAACAATCCTCGTCTAAAACTTGACATCACCTCAAGTCGTAAATGCCTCTCTTACTTCAACGTGATCGGCCAATTCTTTCCCTTCAAGTAACACCACCTCCTTCCAATGCGTCATTGCGCCGTCCTTATCCAGATGTTAACACATCCGGCGTCTTGTGCGCCATCTATATGCAGATATTCGTCTATCAATTGAATTCAAGAACTTCATCAACGCTCATCACGACGACCTTCTTCCTGTTGGCCAAGGGGAGCATAACGACCTTGCGCGCTGCTACCGCTATCGGATCGGTTTCGGCCGACAACTCTTGAAAGCCACCCTCCGACGCCCCGTTCATCACCACCACTCTGCACCTGAGATTTACTGTCATCGTCGATAGTAGGAGGATCCAGAGAAAGGCCAGGGATGGCAGATGAGGGTCCGATAAGTCCACGAGATGATCCGACAGGAGATCCGCCCCTCATCAAGGAACCAGTTTCAGTGCCGTGTAACGAGGGTGTGCCAGCAACAGTACTGGCATCTCCGAAGAGCGAATCCATATCCTCCAGGCGGACACCACAAGTCTCAGGGTAAATAAAGTAGACTATGGCGATGTCAGTGATACAATCGGCATATGTTAGACAAGGCAACTTACCAACAACCACACTAACCACACAGAAGAAAGCATGAACAAGGTACATGCGCCACTTGATCCATTCCTGAAGAATTGGTGTCATTTCTCCTACCAGCCAGTTGGCAGCCCAGTTTGTTGCTGTCGACAAACTAGCACCCTTGGATCGAATGCTGAGGGGGAGAATCTCAGGCGGGTACAACCATGGGATAGGTCCCCATGAGTAGCCAAAAGCAGCGTTGTAGATCATAACAAATAAAACGACCAATCGTGGAGTCCACTTGATATCGAGGAATAGGAAGTAAGAGATTAGCGATAATGAGATAGCCATGGCTGTGGCGCCAGAAAGAAGAATCTTGCGTCGTCCCCAGCGATCAACCAGGTACCATGGTGGGATTGTCGACATGAGATAGGTGAGACTGTTGAAACCAGTCATGAGGACGGCATCATGGCCAACCCAGCCGGCGGACTCAAAGACATAAGGCGCGTAGTAAGAAATAACGTTGATACCATTGAGTTGGGCGAGCGCCTGAGCAGACATAGCGATGAAAACACGAGTCTTGTATCGACGGAACATCTCCTTGTATGTGCGCTCGCCTTCCTGTCGCTGGAGAAGGACATTCATCTTGATCTCGCGGTATTCATCTCGAGCCTTCGGGTCGTGAATGTCGCCGCCGCCGTACAAGTTGGCAATGACAACCATGCCCTCTTCGTCATGATCGTTATCCAAAAGCCATCTGCGAAAATTAGCGAACTGGTTCTAGTGGTATTGGAAACGTAATTGGCATACCGAGGAGACTCGACAATGACAAGACTACCCATGCCGAGGAGGGCGCCCATAACACATTGCAGTCCGAGAGGAATGCGCCAGGAATAGTCGCTCTCGATGAAGCCGCAGCCGTAGTCAACCCAGACAGATGTGGCGTAGCCGACGATGTTTCCTGTGAACTCAATGCAAGCCAGCTTTCCTCGATTGTGAGGAGGCGAGATCTCAGACTGGTAAACGGGCACAATAGTCGAGAGCGCACCAACGCCGAAACCAGCAATGAAACGCCCAGCCATCATCATAGGCATGGACGTAGCCAGTGCCTGGAGTGCACCTCCGATGAAAAAGACGCATGAACCGTAAAAAATAGTCCGTCGTCGTCCGATAATATCTCCAATGCGACCAACCATCAAGGAAGTGATGAATGCGCCAATCTCCAAGATTGCCACCATAGTGCCAACATAGGCTTTTGAGGGGTGGCCGAAATAATCCATAAAGTATGGACCACTAGAGAATGGTTAGTCAACTATATGAAAATATATTTCTATTATCGAGACTTACGTGATGATTCCAGACATGACACCCTGATCGTACCCGAAAAGGAAAACACCTAGTGATACAAAGATACTGGTGAAGTAGCTTAATCATGTTAGCTTGCGACTGGACAAGATGATCAGGTTTAATAATTCTTACATCAAGGCCTTGCCAGTGAGGCCATGGATGGATCCTGTGCGTCCTGCCATGATGGTACCGAGTATACGTTCAACACGGGAAGGGCCTGGGGGGTTAAAGTTGGGGACCTCGATAGCCTCCTTATTGATAAGGGCAGATCGGGACCGAGAAGAACGGTGGTGAGAATTTGAGTCTTGTATTCGAACTCTCTTTTGATTGCCGTGCTTGGGTTGTCGACGGTGAACGTTTGCCAGGAGCTCGTCCTCTATATCGGAACCAAGCTGCAGACGAACAGGGTCGTGCTCGTCAGCGAGCTGCTCGCCGATATCACCGGTGTCGGTCCACGACGACTCGGAGCCGGAATAAGACGAGCGACGTTTAGATTTGGCGACGTCGTGATGGCGGTTGAAGTTAGTATTGTCGCTATCGTCGTCGTCGTATTCACGATCGTGGTCGTTGCGGGACGCGAGCAATGACGTCGCTTGCGAGTCCGGGTCTTGGTGTTGGTGGTTGTCAGGACGTAAGGTCCGCAGTGGAATGTTTGAGGGAAGACGTGAAGATCGTGAGGGAGGAATTTTGGGGAAATGGGGCTGTTAAGCAGCAGCGCCCTTCTGCAAAGAGAATGAAGGTAAAGGGTACAGGAAGAGAAAAGGAAAGGCCGAGAAACAACGAGGTCATCGGCACCTCCAACGGCCCAGCGAAAGACGGAGGGAATGGGAAAGATGGGGTCGGGTGACCGGGGGGTGACCGTACGGTACCGGTATCAGGGTCTATCGGCGTCTATTGCAGGATTTAATCGGCAAAAAGTGAATAAAATCTGGCTGGTAAATAGGCAAAAACAACTAAACTACCCAGCAAAAGATAGTGATACCTGACAGAAGCGCGGGTTCGATTGGGCGTGTGGGTTCCTGGTCAGTTGAGAGAGACACTGTATGCAGGCCTTGTTGGGACCCCTGGTTTGCGGTAGCTCAAAGTGCGTCACTCAGCAGCGTGTAGTTAAATGGGGATCAGGTACTTTGGAGTGACTTGCGATCCGAGAGCCAAGCAAGACACGACAAATACAATGCGTGTGCCGCGGTACGGGCGGATTGCGCGGAGTAATGACAGGTATTTCTGGAAACGACACACATGCGACAGACGCTTTGCTAAATTAACAAGCGATCTTCAAGCAAACCAGTCAGACAATTGTGTCTAAGATGGAGTCGCGACTGGGGAAAGGTTGTAGGCTGTAGGGCAGCGCGTGGTTAGAGCTGGGCCTGGGCCTGGAACTGGGGTTGTAGCGGCAGATGGTAGGCAGATGACCACGATTGAGACAGGAGCTCAAGCCGACCGACAGCAGATGCAACAAGTGACGAATCCCGATAAATAGTCAGGCGAGACAACGGCAGGGCAGGGGCAGCGATCATGAACTGGACTGGACAGCCGACGTGGACAAAACGATCGACTTAAGGGTGAGGAAAACAGCGCAACAAGAGTGAATTGTTGATGGATGTTGAAGACAAAGAAGGAGAAATTGGTAAGAGATGAAGGGCAGCAGAATTGAACTGGACAAGTTGACAACTAAAACTCCATGGCGAGGCGAGGCGAGGCAAGGCAAGGGGAAGGGGAAGGGACGGCTTCTGGAAAATAGTATGTACGGGAAGTCACTTCAATCTCAGGGGATGGCTTTCAGGAGGGCAGGACAGGTACGGATAGAGTCGAGTCAATCGAGTACAAGCAGGCAGGCAGGCAGGCACTCAGGCACTGTACTAAGGTATCTGATCTATTACTCTATCTCACGTATTAGCGAATCTGCCCTGTCTACCTAATCTGCCTTAATCTTGCTCTTGCATGATCATCAGTCAATTGGCTCTCTTTGGTTTGCATTTGCGCCGTGTTCTCAGGGGTAGACTAATTCCGCCCATTTCATATAGTCTCAAATTCTGAATTCTAACGGGCGTATTTATCTGTCTTTGGCCTTGTCGTCGGACATTTCATAAATATTTCACATGCCCCCCAGTCTCGCCAACCCGATAAGAAAGCCCCTAGACTCCACGCTGACGGCCGTCTCCACGGTTTTACAATGGGCGCTCGGGGCAAGCTTCCCGTCATCAATCACTTTAGTTACTATCGTGAGTGTGGGGTGCCAGACGCGTTAGAGAGCCACAGCGCCAAGACGTTGGAACGCAAAGGTGGGGGGTTCACATGTGTTTAGCTGATCAATTCATATAGAATCCATTAATGCTTCTGTGGGTTACATAAAACACAACGACAATGCCACCTTGAAGATCTATCTTCAGCTGAGACAAGTCAGATGAAGCGCTTCTACCTGGCACTCCTGGATCTGACTCGTTATCACTTTCAAGGCTGTGCAAATGTGGTCAGTCACATGTCCGGTTTCCCCGTTCAGTTGTAATGGGCGACTGTCATCTGGGAATATGCAGCTTCCAGTAATTCCCTCCTGACAAGACATGGAGTTCACGCGGGTTGTTTGTACTAATCTACCGTCATCTCTATTCACCAAAAGGATGCTATAATTTGGTATTCCTTGTTACACCATGTTCCAGTCATGAGCCTTGTCTTTGGGCCATCTCACGCAGCAACCACATTCGGCGACCGAGATCAACAAAAGGCCCAAAATTAAAAGCGGTCACCCCAAATCTATCCTCGTTTCCCCACGAAGTCAATGTTCACGAGGATGTTCTCTCCACAAACTAAGGAGACGAGTCTGGGGAAGAGAAAAGAGTTTAATGTACTCCTCAAGTACCTTGTTATCCTTCACCAAGATGCACTACCGCAAAGAGGGAAGATGGAATTTCCAACCTTCTTCCAGTTCCACTCACACGGTCAGTCATCCAGGGTAAATTCAGGTTCGTAGTCAATTCGTCTTTGGCCTATCGCCGTCTTAACGTCAACAGCTTTGGCGGGCCCGCTTGACTCGCGGTGGATACTATCTACGTCACTGATCCCTTGGTATCGAGTCCTGCGGGCCCCGATGAGATATAGAATTTAATTATGCAAAGAACTGTTGTATCAATCTGGGATGATAGAACCGTAAATATTGATCCATCAGAATTGCAGTTAGCGCAGGACAAATTCCAATGTCCGCTGCAGTTATATCTGATTTTCAAGTCACAGCCATCCTCAATTTCGGCTACCATTGCTATCAAACTTTCTGCAAAACCAGACAGCAGGGTTCAGATGAAGACATGTCGATCTGGTGTTGACCGGCCCTTTGGCGAACAAGTCGTCAACATTCTTGAACCACATTGGTCCGCTTGTTTCTAATCGCGTGATTTGTTTGTCAGGGTCCAGCATCGTGTCAGATGATACCCCGTCATCGGAGTCCAAGAAATAATGCCGATTGAAGATGCCTTCTCTCCAAGTCTATGGCCGAGCCTTAGGTCAAGCAACCTGGCAAGCAGAACATGTTCGTCGATCAAATAATAAAAAGAATCTTCAAGTGAGTGTCATATGTTTACGATTACAAGTTCCGATGAAGCGTCAGACTTTTGCATATAACCTTCCTGCCAGTGTCGTCGAATTCCCGTACGGTTTGCCTGCGTAGTTGTCCAGTTTGTTGTCAAGAGCAAACACATTCAAACATCAATGTGGCTCGATCCATATCAAAGTACAACAGTCGATTTTCCAGTCTAACAGTAGCAATAGTGTCAGGAAGCATGGTGTCCAGGTCAACTACCCGACGTACAGTTATAACAGAGTTCCAACAAAAATGAAAGCTACGTTGACCAAGTTCCCTGGGTACGGCATCTTCAATACGGTTTATTGACCGATTTTCTTACAACGGAGAACATTCTCTCAGTTCTTTGCCGAATTTACAGTCATGCACAGAAAATACCTCCAAGTGAGGAAGGCCTATCTCTTCCACTATCCACCATCAGATTCGTCTGTGTTGGTCCACAAAATCATGTTTATGGTCTTAGTCCCCTGAGATCCGATCGGTGCAGACCATGTGTTGAAAAGTTGATAGATCCCCCAGGCGAGCCTGTGATCACTTCACTCGCCTTCAATGACAAGATATTGCCGCCATATGAACTGTCGGTAGAAGGTTTCTCAAGGCATTAGCGAGGCGAAAGGGGTGTCAGTAAATACAACGCACAAGTGAATCGATAACCAGTAGATGGAGATATGGTTTTGGAACACCTTGCCAACAACGGGGGCTTTATATAAACTCACGGCACTCTTTGCTTAGTTTCAATTTAGAAAAGAAGCCACCGGTTCTGAGAAAATTTGGAACCTTGACAAGACATACACGACTCTACAGAAACATGCAGATAGATCACTCACAGTGTCAGTCTCCATCTGACTCTACACTGTTGAGTCAAACTCTTGTTCAATATTGCGTTGGTTGATTCTTCCAGGTGAATTCCCAGGTCGCATTAATTGCGAGTGCCAGACCTTGAGCAAAACCTTGACTCAGCTACAACAAGAGGTTAAAGGAAGGTCAAATCAAGAGTTACAAGTTCGTCATGCCGTGCCTTTGGCACTTCCTTCTAAGAAGCGTCCTGAATGAAACAACATGACTTGGTTCGTGTAACAACATATTGATTCCAAAGAGGAATGTTTCAGTATGATTGTTGTGGAATGGTTCATATCATCATGGTACAAGTTCGGCTTCTGGGTAGTAGCTTTATCCATACAGGATGTGACTCTCGGGACATTCAAACGCTGTCATGCAAGCAAGCACGTTGCCTATGAACTGGATTTCAAGTCTGCACTACATACACACCGGCACGGATATATGCGCCCATCACTTGCCCGGTCGCTTCTAGTGCTTCGATTGTATGACACACTGGTAGGTACACTTATGCTATAACATTGCAGCAACTCGACAGAGGAAGATTTTCGAAGACGTAGCTCAGATGATGATAGCAGATGGATGCATATCCGGTCTTTGCTAACCCAGCCGGTATAATCAAGAGATCATGTCAACAGCCACAATATTTTTTGGATAATGTAAACCGGCATACACTCGCGCTGGCGAGACACTTACGCTCCTGCCCATTTTGAAAGAAATTGACATTTATTTGTTGATTTTTACAGGTGCAATATCCTCAAAATCAGTAACAGATTTGCATTCAACGCGGTTAGCTGACAGGAAGTGTTCCCGAGTGGTACAATTGATTCCTTTTAATATGCTCATACATTAAGGATACTGTCCAATATAACTAGCTCTACGGAATACAGAGTCATCTATCAAAATTTCCCACAAGTATTGAACAAAATATCACCTGCTTTACACTTTGTTCGGCACCAATACCTCGCGATTTCTTGAGCATTGATCGATTGCGAAATATGAGGGCTTTCAGGGCCTCGATGCCAGTAGCTCGAGAAGTCATCTCCTCACTCAAAGGAAGAAATAGCAGCGCTCTCCCAGACTCGAATTAGGACAAGATATTCTGAAGCCACAACTGCGGTTACATCCTATCACCAACAAACTAGTTGCGTAAGGACACATGCGACTTGTGCGCATGGGGCTTACAGAAGAACATACCTCACTTTTAATAGTAGGTTTGTATTGGGAGTAAAGTATCGGTGGTGGTAACATTTCTCTTCAACTAACAGTAGGAGTATCAGTCACTTTGTGTACCTTCAGTATAAGGGCTGACTTACACTTGTGCTCGGCTCAGGTCATCTTTATGTATCAATTTCATATTGTGAGGCTCTCTTTCTTCCAGCTGATCAATATATGTGAAACTCATAGTTGCTATTTTTGTATCTACCGAGTGCTAGTGCCAACGTCACACATGAAGGGTCTGGAGCGGCAATCCCGCTGCAGGTACAGATTAAACCCAATTTTTAATATAGTTAATACAGCTGAGTTGTATATGGTTTGACTCTTCGGGTGTAGTCCTGAACTCTGTAGCCTCTTCTGTCTAGATCAACTTTGTTGGTCTAATAATCGTTCTCCGATATTTCTAGAATTGGGCAGTTCTCGGATTATGAGATGAGCTGTGAGTATACGATAACACCCTGTTCAAGGGAGTGGGATTGACATGCGGATGAATATTAACTGTGATGCGCCGTCAAACCACGCAAAGTTGATGTATTCACTGCTTCTGTTGTGAGATGCGGAGCCATCTTGGGCGACATGCGGGACTATCAGCAATACCAAGATCATACAGAGTGTATGATATATTTGTTTACATGAATCTATGTAGTTCAGGGGACTTATAGACCACCGGTCAGACTTTTATCATGGTTAAATGGCTTCACTTACCCGTACAAGATGTAAGCAGGAAGTAAAGAAGCCAAAGGTACTAACCTACTAGATATTGAAGATACCCTATACCGCGAGGTCGGACAGTAGTCTACATAGGTACATATCGACAAGAAGCTTGATTATTTACTTTCTTTTTACTGGAATGCCTGCCTATTTGTTGTGCCGAACTAATGTTTCATGTCTTGACTAGCTGCTGCATTTTGTCTCATTATGCATGACTGCCTGGCGATTCTCGAACTAACTCTGTGAGTTCTCACGAACTACCTATTAAACAATACTCGAACTGGCAACTTGTGGAAGATAAGCTGATTTGCCTCCCAATCGTCACCGCTACACGTGTCAACTGTAGAAGCAGTCACACGAATCCAAGTGAAGCATCTTTGCCGTACCGATGACTGAAGTGTGCCGCCGCATAGCCACGAGCCAACGTGTAATCCGCTGCGCCACACGAGAGCATGACCTGCTATTAGACCAAAACCCAGGCCTAGATCTTCATAAAGATCTTCATCTTGTCTTTTCTTCGGGGCAGAGCGCAGAAGCAAGGTAGATATGCAGCCGTGGTGTCGAAAACCGGGCCTGAAACAATCTTGAGGCACCAATCGTACTACTCAAGAGCTGCGCCTATATCCCACAAGAGTCAATGAAGCAATTATGCCATGATCCTGAAACAAAGACCCTGCCTATTGGTACCGGCTGCACCGAAGATCAAATTGAGTGCTGTCAGCTGTACGCTGATGTCAAAGAGCTATCTAGTAGTTAAACCTAGAATCTCAGTCTTGATAGAAAGATGGTGGGAATATAATCACTTAAGGGGAAATTGCAGAGCATCAATAACTGGGCCACACTTGCGACGTGGCTGGTGTGTTGTGCTGTGCGATAGATCGACAGAGTAGTGCGGATACAACTCGGATCTGATCTGGGTTAGTGGATTGGGACTGGCAATGACATCCCAGAGGAAATTGCTTCCAAGTTTGGCGGACCTGATCTTGAGGGGAGGTATAACTAGGAGGCTCGAGGGCATGCCATTGGAATTAAATGGCGACATATTGGACAGGGACTGGGTCTGTTGGATGTCTTCAGACACCAGAGTGTTCGTTCACTAGGTAGGGAATTGAAAACATCAGAGGCAAAAAGAGTGAGGGAGCCAAGACAGCTCGGCTCATTCGATCAAAACTCACCAAAGCGACAGTAAAAATAAGATCGCCGAGAATTGATTGCAGAGCGCCTTTGATGTAAGTGCCAAGAGTGCAATTTGCTTTAGACTGCAATTGGTAGAGTGAAACGAAACGGCTGCACTAGGTCCGGCCTTTTTTCATCATCCTTTCAAGTACTAAGGCAGTTTATCTACTAACCATAGTACCTTAGTAGTACTAGGTAGCGGCCGGATAGTCTGTCATTTATCAAATGGCAAAGACCGATGATGAGGAAAATGACAGGATACAAGATTGAAGGAACTCAAGAATAAGAAATATAAACTCCATCGAATCAAGTCAAATTATGTGGTGGCTGGATTCAATCGCATTGGAACAGGTACTGAACCAGCTTATTACTCACTGTTTCCCCACATGGTGACTTGCATATTGTTTTTTCTCACTGTCTTGGCTGGAAGCAGCCGTTGAAATGTGACGTTGTTTGATCAAAGTGACAAACCTGGTCATTACCTATTATGCACCGATACGAGTGAGAGAAGCAACTGGACAAACAAAGCAATACCTAAAGATTCTTTCGCCATCACCGATTGCCCGCCCCCTCCCTTCCATAGTTTTTTCCCCATCCCTATCACCGAGGGTTTCGATAGTTTAACGACATGATGCCATATTCATTCACCCTTGAATTCCTTCCCCCTCAGACGGCAGCAGACAGACCAGATCTTTATTAGTACTGTAGTTCATTAGTGCATTTGCCGAAGAATACGGATATCAACACCCTAAAACACAACAAAAACTGTCTTTCGGCAACAGCAATCTCACTGAACACCCCGGTCTCATCAAGCGTGGCCCATCGTAATTTGATGCTCCGAACCAATCATCGCCCACAAATCTGTTGACATTCGAGCCTTGATCCGCTGGGAGTAACCACTCAGACGACTCAGAGAGTATGAGATGGCCCCTGGTAGGTACCTGCGTTTTAGTTTACCGGGGGGTGATGATGAGAAGGCAACTCAGTGGGACTGGTAGTTGATGCTCGTGGGGCCACAGAGCAGCACTTGCCTAAACAACCTGGCATCAAGTCAAAGCAGCAAGGCAAGCCAAGGCAAATTTGGAGGTTGCCATCCAATTCGACCCTGCCAGCATTGTTCTGATTCTGGTTTAGACCGCGCTAGACTGTGATGTGACCCTGGGAGCTGCCCTGAAATGGCCCTTGGGCCGTCCACTCCTCCGCTCCCGCTGAGACCAGACCACCCAAAAACCTGCTAAAGGCCCGCTGGGCTGTTTTAATCTTATATTGGCCCGTTTCGCCTCTCTTTCTTCGCGCGCGCGCATGGAAACCAGCTTTTTCTGTAATATCCTGTCCTGACCTGTCCAATCTTGCTGTTACTGCCCGTCATCGCGAGCACCTGCTTAGATCTTGCATCACCTCTTTTTTCTCTTTCTAATAATCCGACCTGTTTCCAATCATAAGCTTCCATCTGTCGCAAATCTGCTACAGTGCATTCTTAACTGAGGAGCTGTCTGGACACACCGCGAAATTACAACTCGTCGTTCCACCAGCCACCGCAGCCCCGTCCTAGCAACGACACCGTCGATCCAAGCCAAGCAAGTTCAACCACCGCTCGATTTACCTCAACACGACAAGGGGTCGGGAAAATCCTCGTTTCTCTTTTTTTCCCCAGTTTCCACTTTACATCTTCACATACGAAAACTTAACGACTTATTCCACGATACCGCTTTCCTTTGTCCTGTCGCCGCCGCCGCCGCCGCTGCGTTACTCGGTCGATTCTAAACAACCGTTCTCTACCCAATTGTGGTTGCTAGTGGACGTACCCCCTTTGATCGAGGAGTTACGCATCCGCAATCACAATGGGGTCTACCGAATTTGGAAATTTTCATGTACGCCCTCAATTATCCGTGGTTCAACAGTATCAAGGTCAAAATCTAATCACAATGTGCTACAGGACTTTTGTAGAGACTCTACTCTCCCGGTTTGCAATGTACGTTAATTACCTGATGATCTACCTACGCCATTAATCGTCATGGTGGAGTGGAGCTGCAAAACAATGGGGACCTTTACTGATCATCAATAGCTTCTGTCTCCGAAACACGACCAGAATGGTGAATGGGGAGGATGTGAACTCACAGGTATCTCTCTGAGCGGGGGACGGCATCTCGGAAACTTGGGTTCTATCCTCCTTGCTGGCATTGCCATTGCCACCGCCGGCTTTCTCCTGCTGCGATCAGAGAAGAAGCGAGCAGCTGTTGGTCGAAGGGAGATGCAGTTATTCCTCATT
Organism: Fusarium poae; assembly: GCF_019609905.1. Lineage (NCBI taxonomy): Eukaryota > Fungi > Ascomycota > Sordariomycetes > Hypocreales > Nectriaceae > Fusarium > Fusarium poae. Next base: position 4,659,611 of record NC_058401.1, on the reverse strand, counting down.
GGCTACATCATCATCAGCATATGCGAGATCTTTTCTGTCGGAGAGTTTCCTCTCAACAGCACTGTTAGAGTTGTAAGTTTCCAGCTTGGCCAAAGTCTGTCAAACCATGTACTGACATTATTAGGCTTTCTCCGCCATCCACATCGGCATGATCATTGCCACATGTTGGATTCTAATGCTCAATGCTGTAGTAGGCTACCAGATCATCGACGACGGTACCCCTCTCTCGATCGCCCTCATTGTCATTTCGGCTGCTGTTCTACTTATTGGAACTGGTTATATCGCCCTCGACACTGGCTTCTCGTGGACTGGCTACTGGGACTCGAGCTATGATGGCCCTAGGAACCGAAACGTCGCCCTTTACGTCCTTTATCAGCTTGTTCCCTTGATCTTCCTCGTCGCCTATTTTGTCCTCGAGGCCATCCTTGTTGTCCGAATTCTCGGCGAGACGCGCCCTATGATTTACCTGGCCGCCGCGGCGCTCCTTTTTGCTATCGGACAGGTTTTCAACTACGCCGTCAGCAAGTACATATGCGACGGAACAAGCGGAAAGATCGACGGTTCTCTTTTCCAAACCCTCTTCACTCTGCTTTCAGTTATCATGGTCTGGGTCTTTTGGTCCAGCATCACCGAGGACGACTGGCCGATGCCTGTCACCAACACCTACCCTTAATGCAGCACTGATATCAACATTGTTGCGGGTTTTGCTCTTGGACCGGCGTTTGGCGGCGTACTTCTTTTCGGTTTCGATATCCCTCCTTACACTCGACGACCCAGCTCACGGTCGAACGACGTACACACGTTATGAACATGAATTTTTGCTTGAAGTTTCAAAATGAGGATGGTATTTTGAGTTTGTGTGTGGTTTGGAAGTATCCAATGCGATTCAATGGGGGATGCGATAGAGCGACAAATGATTGGGTACTTTGCATGAATGGCGGCCTGCACGCGGTTATTGTTAGGCCTGCGAGAGGAGGAATTACGTCCAGCTTTGCCAATGGGATTTATTGGTCAAGATTTTGCTGGGTTATGCGTTTTTTTACATGCTACCGCGGGAAAATTTAGTACCCTTTGGCTTGTATATAGTAGTGATTAGTTTTCGATCGTAGTTATACCCTGATGAGCGACTAATGCATAAGGAAATCAAAGTTAGATTCGGTTAATTAAGCAACAATTCTTACACGTACATATCTATATTGTATATCGAAGTATGATTAGCGTTCAAAGATGGCCAGTTCCTGGTGAACAAGGGAGAGCGTGAAGGAAGAAGCCTAATACAGTATAATTTACGTATTTGCTATTTTTATATTTGTATTACCTACCTTGCCGAGGACGACGTATAGTTCAGTAAATATACATACCAACTACCTAGTAACGTAGGTAGAGGCAAGGTAGGTAGGTGGGTTGGTAAAGGTGAAGCTTCTGCCGACTTACAACTTGGCCCAATTCAAGCTTGTTTTTGCGCGTGCGCTATTGGTTGGGCGATCAACTCTAAAGATTTCTAGAGTGGATCTGCCACGGCAAGGCTGTGCAATCATTTCAGCCTTGTACACTTAATTCCGTCACCACCACTACACACGACTGTCATTGTTTCTTTTATCTCCATTTTTTCCATACAAGAAATAAAACTGAACTAAGCACGATCATGGCCGACTCAGATGGCGAGTATGTCGGCGATATGTCGGACGACGACCTCATGGACCACCGCGTTACCAACGACGACCCCCAAGCCCCGAAAGGCAAATCCTCGAAATCAAGAAAAGGCGACGCAGCTAGAGCTTGGGAAGTATCCAAACGAACCTGGGAGACAGGCCTACCAGAGGAGGACCAAGATGGAGTCCTGAGTCTCAACGTACTCGAGGCCGAGAAGCGAAAGCGACTACTACGCGACACAACACCGCTACAGAGAGGAATCATTCGTCACATGGTACTTGTGCTGGACATGTCGTTTGCTATGACAGAAAAAGACCTTCTACCGACGAGATACCGTCTTACTTTGAGTTATGCAGTTGCTTTTGTACGGGAGTTCTTTGAGCAGAACCCTATTTCACAGCTGGGCATTATTGGTATGCGCGATGGCGTTGCTATCAGAGTCAGCGACGTGGGAGGAAACCCAGCAGAACATTTGGACAAGCTGAAGGGATTGGAGAGTCAAGATCCTCAGGGAAACCCAAGTTTACAGAACGCTCTCGAGATGTGTCGAGGAGCTCTGTTGTGAGATTGATACCGTCACCGTCAGGGAAGAACCATCGAGCTAATGTACCACAGCCATGCGCCCTCCCACGGCACACGAGAAGTCCTTATTATCTACGGCGCCCTATTATCGAGTGACCCCGGCGATATCCACGAGACCATCGGAAACCTCATCACAGACCGAATACGCGTTTCCATTGTCGGATTGTCCGCCCATCTAGCCATCTGCGCAGACCTGTGCTCACGAACAAATGCCGGCGATGAGTCACAATACAATATCGCAATGGACGAGGTTCACTTCCGCGAGCTTTTCCTCGCAGCCACAACGCCTCCGGTAACGCGCACGGCCGAGCAGAGTACAGCCAGCCTGCTTATGATGGGTTTCCCATCTCGGACGCTGGTTCCAAACGGGACGACGAGTTACTGCGCCTGTCACAATCAGTCTTGCCGTGAGGGCTATCTTTGCACCCGTTGTGGCGCTCGCGTATGCCGTATCCCCGCTGAGTGTCCATCGTGTGATCTCACGCTTATTCTGTCAACGCATCTGGCCCGATCTTACCATCATCTTTTTCCGCTACGGAACTGGATCGAAGTACCCTGGGCCAAAGCCACCACCTCAGCAGCCTGCTTCTCATGTCTTGCGCCTTTTCCCGAACCACCGAAGAACAAAGGGCATAACAAGACCAAAGAAGACAGTGGCGTGCCAAAGACAGCTAAAGGCGTCAGTGAGAGCGGCCGCTACGCATGTGAAGTTTGCGAGCAACACTTCTGTATCGACTGTGATGTCTTTGCCCACGAGGTCGTTCACAACTGTCCAGGTTGCCAAAGTTTAGTATCAAAGACTGATGGTGCCGCTGCACCGCGTGAAACGAATGGTACGACTGCGCATACCAATGGCGATGTTACCATGACATGAGGTTTCTAGGACGGTTGTTTATACCAAGAAGAGGGATCATATTTATACCCAGGAATTAATAAAACAATTGGGGAGTTTTTTTCACGTCACAATAGCTTATCGTGAATAAGCATCATCATCACGGCCACACAAGCGGCGCATAAGGGGCATCAAAATTATTGTTAAGTTTTCAGTTTCATTTCAGTCTAAATAGTCTGTCTTGCAGGCAAAAGGCCTTGCAAGCATCGGTGTATCTGGGTTAAGCATCGCAATAAATGTCATGCTATCATAAACTCGTCTTGTCCTTCAACGGGATTTTTTGTATTTTCCTCTGAAAATGTTCATAGGTTAGTTTGCATATGGTTTGCAAATAACGCTGCTGTTTCAGCAGTCATCTGTGGAATTTAAAGAGCCGGTCGTTTACAGGTTACCACGCTCAGCTTGCTCACGCTCAATAGCCTCGAACAAGCTCTTAAAGTTGCCAGCGCCGAAACCATCGAATTCCTCGCGCTGGATGATCTCAATGAAGACCGTGGGTCGGTCCATGAGAGGCTTGGTGAAGAGTTGTAGCAGATAGCCACCCTCATCGTAGTCAATCAGGATGTTCAGACGCTCGAGAGTCTCAAACTCTTCCTTAAGCTCCCAGTTGCGACGCTCAGTCTTGAGACGGTGACGCATGTTGGTATAATATGTTGAGGGGACGTCGATGAAGTCAACACCACGGGCACGGAGAGCTGTGACAGCACCAATGATATCATGGGTAAGAAGGGCGATGTGCTGAACACCAGGACCAGAGTTGAAGATGACATACTCCTCAATCTGAGACTTCTTCTTGCCCATAGCAGGTTCGTTGATGGGCATCTTCACAACATTGTTGGGAGAAGCCATGACAACGGAGCTCAGAGCCGAAAACTCGGTACAAATCTGGGAGTCATCCACAGACCAGAAGCGGTGGAATGAAAGACACTGCTCGTAGAAGGCGCAAGCCGAGTCCATCTCGTTCCAAGACTGGTTTCCGACACAGTGGTCGATACGGACCAGGGGGACTTCAGGAAGAGTCACAGTAGCAGTGTGCTTCTTCCAAGCACGGTAACCGGGGAGGAAAGGCCCAGTATAGTTCTGCCGAGAAATAAGGGTGTGGGTGGTGTCACCGTATGTGCAGATGACAGCTGTCGAGACGGCGCCATGCTCCTTGTCCTTACTGACCTTGGGGTCTTGGACAGCAATGGCTCCCTCTTGGACAGCCTTGTTGTAAACTCCCTCGACGTTCTCGACCTCAAAAGCTACATCTTTTACGGCATCACCATGGCGTTCCAGATGAGCATACATCTCCTTGAGGAGCTTTCGGTCTGACTTGGAGATGGGTTCATCATCAGGGAGGTGAGCTTCAGATCGTAGAGGCGACGTGAAGACAAAGCGAACGCCGTTGTTCTCAATCACATATGATGCAAAGTACCGGCTTCCAGTCTCGAGACCCTTGTAAGCGATGGGCTTGAAGCCAAAGAGGTTGGTATAATAGGAGGCAGCCTGCTTGGCATTGCCAACCCACCAGGTTATGTGGTCATATCCCGTGAAGTTGGGGGGCGGCTGAACCGCAAAGGTGTTGTCGGCTTGATCGAGAGAAGAGGCAATGGGAATAGTAGTAGGCTGGGCAGCCTGCTGAGGAGGCGAGTTGGTGATGGCAGAAGGGGACATTGACACACAGACGGTTCGATAGGTGAGTCTTTGATATCAAATAGGGTAAACGTTTATTTGAGGCTTGAAGCTGAAGTTAAATGTTTGTTTGTGGCGGCTTCGAGAAGCTATGAAGACTGATTCGTGAATGTGTTGAGTTGATGTTTGGGAACAAGATGGGGGACTCCAGACGTATATGTAAGAAATCCTGATTTTGATTCAAGGCCGGCTTAACCGTTGGAGCAACAGGTATTTGCTTTATTCTTTGTCATATCTAACGGAACGCCTCCGCCTGGAGAAGGCATTATGCGGCCCAAGACACCTTCCAGGATGAGCAGGAGATAGTTCATTACCATCGGTAACATCCTCGTTGGATCTTCCGTATGAATAACACTGAGGACCAATGACAATTGCGGTGTAAGAAAGCAAAGCCATTTCAGTCATGGCAGGCTCAAGGGTCACGCGCGGGGCTTCCGCGTCAGACCACGACCTGACTGATATCATCAAAGAGCCAAGATGTCCTAGTTGATCGATCTCACGGGCGGTAGTGCCGAAGGTAGTTGTTGGAGGTTGTGAGGCTATCACTGCGGAACCTTCCGCCGGTTTCCCGCTGCGGCGCCAACCGCACCAAGCCGAGTTGGGCCGATTACTGCCATAGATATCAACGCGGGTTAACAACCATAGTCTGGCGGCATATCATATCAAAGACTGCGGAACTGTCAGCAACAAGTCGGCCGAAGCATCATCCTTGCGATTGCCATATCCATAATCGGTGATGTGGAGGTTGGCCGCGTAGTATCGAATGCTCCCGCTAAAGCCGAGACGCCAACAATGGCAGGTCGGCTTGGTGTAAGCCGAATATCAAAAATGATATCTAGAAGGCCTGCCAGCCTTTTCAACCGCCATCCCCGTTGCCTCATCACGTCTTGACAAATTTCCAAGCATTCCCGAACTGAGGCTTTTTGAACGTACCCGGATTGATTATATCGCCATTTCCGGTTCTCGAATATTTTAGATCAAGCTTGCCTTTGTGTTATCGGCCAAATCGTTACTCGACAAAGGCCAACATGACTTCCGTGTGCTTGAGCAAACATGACATCAACATCCTTGAGAAAATCAAGGACCCTGAGTCGAACCCATATGCCGGCATTATCCTTGACTCCTCACTACCCCGCGACCCAAACATCACAGATGCAAGTGTGTACGAGCGGGTAGTCGAAAAAGAACGTGAAATCATTCGTTCTATTCAAAGCCTCGAGGCGCAGCTCAAGAGTCTCGCAGCTGAGGAAGCTAAAGATGTTGCCGTCAAAGGTTATCAGCAAAGCCTTTCAGCATTCGAGGGTATGATTTCTGAGTACCCTAATTATGCCAGCGCCAGAAACAACCGCGTCCAGATCCTGAGGCGATTATATGGCGATGCCATGCTGCTGTCCGATAGCAAGGACAACTCCATGCCTTTGATCGAGAATCCGGGCCAGACTGAAAGACAAAAGGCTGTCACTACAGCTCTGGGGGACATGAAGGTCTCAATTACCCTGCTTTCCCCACCATCAACCACAACACCTATTTCCCCACAGGTCGCACGTACTCTATCAATGGCTCACACCCAACGAGCTGCATTATATCTCAAGACAGCCAGACTATTGCAGACACGTTCACTGGATATCGAAGAGGCTCTCGAAGAATCCAAATGGGAAAGGCTGGACTTTGAGGAGGCTGCGTCTCGGGACCTTGCGTTTGGAGGAAGATATGGCAACCCAATTGCAAAAGGCTTGGCTGTCAGTGTCAACCCGACAGCCAAGCTTTGCGGACAAATCGTGCGAGAAGCAATGAAGAAGGAATATGGTCCATCGTTTGGCAATTAGACTGTGTATATATAATGAGACTTCATATCCCAAAACGTTAAAAATGAATATGACACCGAGTTGTACAGTTGAAACATGGTGAAAGTAACAACGACCCAGTGGTGGGAGACAAGTTAAATCAAGAAGACTTGGAAGAAAGCCCGACTCGTCTGGATTGATAATTAGCTTTTGGAACAATCAAGCAAGTAATGTGTGATAATATTACCGTCGCGCAGCCTCAAGAATCTGTTGAGTTGTTCGACCTTTATCCTTCTCCTCACGATTGATCCTGGTAGCAGCCGCTGAGAGGCCGATCAGAACACCGAAAATCGGGTCTGCAACGCGAGAGATGATGTACGCTGGTGCAGCAGGCATTGTGAATAAGCACAGAGAATCAGGTTGAATGAGATGCTTCCATGGAGTTCACTTTGCCCACCTGCAACATGATAGAGTTATCTGATCACGTGATACTGCACAAATAAAAAAGCGCACTTTGAATGTGATGCTCAGCGAGGACCTTCTTGTTAATTCTGTCACTTAGGAGGGATAGTTATTATACGCAGCCCAGAAATTAACAGACGGTGATTCTTTCAAGGGCTGAATCTTTCGATTATTAGACTTCGAGGAACACCACACATCGATTCTTCCAAGCTAATAGCAAGGCATGTCTTGTTTAGGTACATGAGTATGGCGAGCTTCTTTCGAATCGAACTAATGGCTGTTTGTGCCAATAAACTCGGGCATGAAGTAATCTTAAGATCATAGTACTACAATCAGCATCGTAAGGCAGCGCCTAGCGATACATAATTATAGATTCTATTTCAAGTATAAGGATTCTTCTCCATAATAGACTCCTCCTCATGCTACCTAATTTAGGTAGATTGAATCTCTGTAGTTTTACCATTTACTTCTGTTGTTAGACTGGTAGTGCTTCTTTTCACGATAGGTACCAATCGAGGCAGTTGGGGCTTATCTGACACGTGACCCGTCAATGGTCCGTGCACTCACGCACATTCGCTTGCGACGAAATCAAAAAATCCGTCCACAATCTCCATACGTCTGTCTTGTCAACTCCTCGCAACTTCACTAACCAGCAGACAACACACCGCCGGACAAGATGAAGTTCCTCAAGGTCGGCCGAGTCGCCATCATCACCCGCGGCAGATACGCCGGAAAGAAGGTACGACGCCCACGACAATTTCGTGCTGCCATTGCATCTCCCGAGTTCTGCGCCATCAAATAAAGATAGGGTTGGGGGAGGGGAGAAGGGAAACAAAAACACGCCTTTGGTGTTTTTATGCACACGGACGACTATCTCGAGGCGCAGAACAAAAGAGAACCGACATGCTGGGCCACGATTTTACATTCCATTTTAGTCCCACAGGGAACAATGATCGCTGACTCGATTTTGCTTCACAGGTTGTCATCATCCAGCCCGTTGACAACGGCAACAAGCCTCACCCTTTCGGCCACGCCCTGGTTGCCGGCATTGAGCGATACCCCTCCAAGATCACCCGCCGCATGTCCAAGACCCGCCAGGAGAAGCGAAACAAGATCAAGCCCTTCATCAAGGTCATCAACTACAACCACTTGATGCCCACTCGCTACACTCTCGAGCTCGAGGGTCTCAAGGGTGCCGTCTCCAACGATACCTTCAAGGAGGTTTCTCAGCGCGAGGACGCCAAGAAGACTGTCAAGAAGGTTCTCGAGGAGCGATACACCAGCGGCAAGAACCGATGGTTCTTCACCCCTCTCAGTACGTTGTACCGGCCTTGTGGCATTGGCATCTGGGTAGAGCTGTGCACCGTCACTGGTCTGCCGAGTGCTGATGGACACAATTTTTGTCTGTGCGGGGCACAAGCTAACAGCCATCTACAGAGTTTTAAAAAAGGAATCGTTTCTCCATCACGGTTAGGGAGTTGGCGGGATGTAAAGAGCATCGATGGCATTAAGGAACCCCGGTTTTTATGGGCTCAATATGAAGTTTCTTAAAACAAGATCAGATCTCTACTTTGCCCCGTGATTGTAGCGTCAATATACAACGCGGATCGGACGGACGTGTTGTCCCGACCGAAGGATACCACTGGTGGAGTTGAATGAATTGGTGTCATATGAGGTGTTGAATAGACCTTGAGGACTCTTCTTGACGGTTGAATGTCTACGAGGTACATGAATCCATAAAATGAATTAAATTACCGTCAAAGTGATACACCACGACAAAATCGCGTGCACAAGATTCAAAACACAGAGACAGACAGCCAGAAGCGGAGAGAAAATTATGAACTTTTGATATGATAGGTTTTCTTTGTTACCCGTTTCGTTTCTACATGTCTATGGCCAAACGCCGTCTAGAGTTACACATCAATTAGACCATTCGTGATACGGTTCATGCATGCGACCGCTACCTCGCGCTCTGCGCCCAGCTCTATGGCTTTACACATCATAATACCACCCAGCCATCCTCAGTCAAACAGAATATAGCAAAAAGTCTCCAATCCGCAGAAAAAAGAGCGCCTAGTCAACCCGACCATGGACGCGTTCAAGCCAAGTTCAAAAACTCGGTTGGCGTAATACATAAGGAAATAATGGATATAGAAAAGAGTTCCTTAGATCGCCGTTCGCCCCGTAAAGTAAACGTCAGGGTCTTGTATCCCATTGCCATTGTGCATCAAAGCTCTAGACATGCTGAGCATCGTTAATACCGAAGCGGTTGGAAACCTCATTGGCTAATGTGGTGGGGTCGACCTCAGAAGAGTAACTGGGAGCAAAACCGCCAAAAAGGGTGAAGATGAGGAAAGCGGTAGCAACAAGGACAGTGACCTTGCGGAGGACAGGCTTGCGAGCACCAAAGTCGGCCCATTGTCGGTTGGCGTCAGCAATGTGGCCCTTGATCTGCTCATACCCGAGCTTGTAGTAGACCATGCCACCGAGGGCAATAGAGTAACCAAAGAACTGGAGAGGAGTAACCTGGGTGCCCCAAATCATCATGGAAGCGCCGACCAGGAGGATATCCTTGAGAACACCACAAAGGGTAAGGACGACAGCGGAAGTCTTGCCAATCTGAAGTGGATGTTAATTGGATTTCTGACTAATGTTTGCCAAGAAAAACTTACCAGGAAGACGACGGAAACGTTGAGCATGAAAGCGCAGAGACCGTTCAGGAAGAAAGTGAACAGGCCAACGTGGTAAACCTCGGCCATTGTGCAGTTGGGGACCTCCCAGATGAGGGCGACAACACCGTTCATGACAGCGCAGATAGGAGCAAAGTAGTACAGGGAGACGAGAGGGTCCATCTTGTAGTCAGCAGAGCTGAGAAGACGCTGGACCATGGTGAGTCGGAGAGCCTCGAAGACGATACCGCCCATCTGGAACAGCACACCAACGGTCACAAAGTGGATTTCGCCCATGGACGCAATGATGACACCGACAACAATGGCTGAGACATTGAGGAACTGCTTCAGATTGGGAGCAGAAACACCCAGGATCCAGCCAGAGATGAGAACAGCGACGGGTGTAGTAGCCTTGAGCATCTGAATGAAAGCGACTGAGAGATAGAGGTACGTCAAATTTCCGCAAATCAAACTCAAGCTGAAGAAGATGCCGATAGGAACGACAGCACGGACGTAAACGCGAGCGGTCATCTTAACGGTCTTGCGGCCGTCAAGGTAGGGAGTCCATCGGGCCATAATCTGAGTAATGACGGTCGAAAAAGTCAAGTGGTAGGTCGTTAGAATGACCGGGTAACCTGAAAACAGAAGTTAGCAAGGGAGTCGGAAGTTGAGACAGGATCGAGGAGCGAACGTACGGAAGTTGAGGGTATCGAGGAGCCATTTGTTGAACAGAATGACAGATGAAGAGAAACCGATCCAGGCGCTATGAAGGCCGTTAGCAAAAGCCGCATCGCGAAAGTCAATTCGAAAATCGAGGTTACTGACATAACGTAGAAAGTAGGGTGAATAGAAGCGCCAGCGGGCTTTGACTTCTCGAGACCGGGGTTAACCGTAGGAAGAACAGGAGTAGTCGAACGAGGCGTCTCTCCAGAGACTCGAATCTTCTCGTCGGCCGACATTTTGATTAATTATTTATTTGGTGGTGGTTTGGGTGAGAAAATTGGTAAAGGTTGGTTGAGGCTGTCGACGAGAAGTTGTAGATAAGAGACCCCCTTGAAGACAGATTTTAGGGGGGACGCGCAAACGAGCGGACGGACAGCCGAGTCCTGTAATGGGATAGAATCGGGGAAGGCGAGGGGTGCTTGATATGCAATTTGGCGGGGCCCAGGCAAGACAGAGTCTCAAAGAAGAGAAAAAGGCGAGGAAAAAAGGCAAGCTACTGTAGCAAGGGATAAAGGAGTACTGGCAGTAGTAAGTCGTTAAGAAGCTAGAGAAGGACTGAAGAGAAACAAGATAACAAGAAGTCGACCCTGATTCTAGAAAAGAAAAAGAGAAAGAAGGAGGGAAAACTGCTGGGGACAAGGAGAATCAAGAGTAATTTAGTTGGTTGGTTGGCACATACGTAAAAAAGTAAAAGGGGAATAGCTAAAGCAACGTTGACTACCTACTAAGATCTCGAAAGGCCAATGCAATGGATGGATGGATCTTGGATCCAGGGGGTGTGGGTTTGCTGTTATTTTGGTGAACGGAAGCCAGTCCAGGCTGAGGCGCGGCAATTAAAAAAAAATATATTGTAAGGGTTTTCTTCCCCTTCTGAAATTGGCATTTTAACGCATATTAGTGGAGGAGGGATGAGTTAGCACTAAGAATTGATCAGCCAGTTTCTTCCAACACGAGCAAAATGTGGATGTACCTGTGCGTAGGTACTAAGGACAGGTACAGGTACAGGCACTCCCAGACCGTGTACCACGCAAAGCTTGCTTTGACGCGTGTACAGGGGGGCAATCATTAGACAGTGGGATGCACCTGCAAGGTACTGGCTGTGTATCACAGACCGTATCCGGCTGTACTGTAACTGGAACAGAAACTGGCTGATACCTCCAGACCGACCTGTTCCTGTTCAGGGGGCGTTTCTCCTTGACTCTGAGGAGAGCGGCGGCGGCTGGGGAGGGGCTAAGCCTGGCGAATCATTTTGCCCACGTTGAGTAGATCGCACTTGGTTCTATGTAGGTATGTCAGATAAGAGTTTTGCTTCTTGCACTGTGCGCTGACTGTTCTTGTTTGATGATGACGCTTTTTGGCTTGAAGTTAAAGAGGAATGTCTGTAGCTGAACAGCAACATGTGAAAATATCGTGGTCTTTATTATGATCAATACATGAATAACTCGGCAACAAACTGAATATGTTTTTAGACTAAAGGAACTTATAACAATGATTCGGAACGTTGTGATATTGATTGCCAACTCAGCACACGCCTACAAATAACAACTCCATTGTTAACCTGGTGGGTGAACCTTCAACTACCGAAGCCACCTCAAAATAGACGCTTATAAAGGAAGGTGTGTGTGCTTGAGTAAAGTAAACATAAAAAACGCGACCTGCATAAGTAGGTAGGTAGTTAGGTAGTGAAAGGGTTTCTATTAAGAAACCATTGTTTATTGATTTCGACTACAACTTCCATCACACTTCCACGATGCTCGACCTACCTAGCTTCCATGACACAATGCATACTTAACTTTGCTACCTACATGCCTACCTCGCTCTGATACAATACCTTTATTCTACGGTTGCGTATTAGCGGTAGGCAGACAACGAGTTACATTTTTGATTCATTCGCTGGCACGCAATTCAAGTCTGGCAAAGCTATGTGCCAACTAATACCCAGATCACGATACAAGTTAACCCCTAATACATCCATAAAGTTGGTAGATGCCGGCAGATCAACACAAACCCCATAAGAAGCTTCACTGGACAAAAATATATTGAAGAAAGCTTGTCTTAACTCAACGGTCCTATTGTCATGACATGGGACGGTCTCCAGTAAGTTAATCGGTAGATCCTGCTTGGCACGAACGTGATTAGAATGCCAACACCGTATTGCCCACATATCTGTAGATCCAAGCGAGAGGTTCAATATGGAAAGTCCACGTTTTTTTATCAATGCCTTGTCTTGTCACCCGGCCCAGCTTTCCCGAGACTTGGCTTTCAGTTAAGCATTCGCGTCCTAAGTCGAAGACCCATCTATCTCACGCTGACAATAGAAACACAATGCAGAGAACCGACGAGCCGAGCTGCGCACCGTGAAATCGTCAGGGTACCAAGTATCGTCTCATAGTACATTTATTAATCAAGTACAGGTACTGGTGGTACCTGCATAGGTAGGTATGTATGAAAGGGGCCTTTGGGGAGTCGGATTCTCTCCTGTCGTTGCGATCGGAGAGGACTTTTTCGGTGGATGCCAAACTCTATATTCTTGGTTGCTGGGTATAATTGCATATATTAAATTCCTCCTGAAACAAACACATCCCAGACCCCTTTTGCGTGGTCATCCCTTGATAGAAGAAATATGCTAACGGGCGACGCTGTCGGCAGTGACATCCATGCTATGACGGGCCAGGGCTCAGGCCGAACCAAGGCTGGTATTACCACGCGAGGTGCAAGCCTTGCCTTGCAAACCACCTCTTAGGAATCGACGAGAATTAGCGCCAGGACGATCCCGTTGTTGATCTGCCTCCCTCGTTTCAGAGTACGTGCGTGCAATGTTTTCAACTGATGGAGGATTCGAAAACACCCGTGTTCAGTGAGGACGGAGCCTTGCGAAACCACCAGTTAATCCTGAGATATATATGGGTCTAGTGACGTTTGTTGGTTGAGGGTTACGAAGCCTTATGCGTGGCCCTCATCTCGCTGCTTCAATATCTTGATGGTGGTTTCCAAGGTGGATGCCATGAGCCGATGTTGTGGGAACAATAGCCGTGATCATCGCTTGTCTACGGAGAATAGGTCCAAAGGGAGAAGCAAGAAGCGAAGCTTGTTACATCGATTAGTGTCAACTCTTTCAGTAGTCGAAATGATAACTCATGTTAGTCTTTGATCGCTTCGTTCTATTGTTATAGCGCGTGCTGGCAATTGACGTTAACACTCTGGCAAACGAAGTACTTCAGCTGCCTGTCTGGTATTATTGGATCAGTTGCGTTCATATCTTATCTGGAAGATACCTTGGAGCTTAGTATGTACGTACACTCTGGACACTGTACGGATGCAGCATCCCTCGACTCTACATTAAACCTTCCCCACCCATCCATCCATCCATCTTATTCAGTACCCCTGACATTGCATTTTCCATCCAGAAACTAGTCTAGTTGACTTTGGTTGTGACAGTTTTGAGAGATTGTCAGATTTGTCCCCAAGCTGACGGTTGATCAGTAAGTACAGTAGGGGAGGGGCCAAAAATGGCATTTGCCTGACAAAACGGCTCAACGGACTCGGAGTGTACGAGAAACGGGAGTTCTGGGACACGAGACTGTTTGCTGTTGTAACTATGTAACGAGCATCAACCCCCCGATCTCAAACGAGAATGATACATGCACTACTCTGTACACGACGTCCACTCTGGAGTCTGAGATTGAGTCTGAGTCCGGGGCCCAGAACTCGGATATAGGCATCGAGTTGTGGCGTCTTGTATTAATTTGGTGACAGGCGGGACAGAGATTGATGTCAAGTCTTGGGTCTTGCTTGGATTGGCCAAAAGAGAAGGCTGACTAGGAGTCGTGATCTATCATCCAGTCAGAGACACGTTCACTCTAACTGTTATCTTATCACTCTCAAAGGTAGAATTACAGCTCATCTCAGGAAATTACAAGCGTTACCCGTGTGGGGGCCTCATGCATCGATGAATTATTCGAGTCTATGGCGCGGGACCAACCACATATGTGTCAACTTGAACACTCGATAGCTATGAAGCAAGCGGTGACGACGATCATACCAGTGTCTTGGTTCTTCGGATAGGCAAGTTTCAAGTATATTGGAAACGTATCAGATTGACAAAAGATCAGCCTCATAGCATCGGTAAGGCTTCTAGACTTGACGGGATCTTGGCAGAAGACAAGACGACGGGAGCCACTCAACAGCTGCGGCACTAATTATAAAAGAAGCTAGATGATACTCTGCATCAGTGGCACAGTGCCCATTACATGTACAGTCGAGGAGCAAGCGTGTTGAGTGAAATTTCATGCAATATTTGAACGAGCATTGTACATACGTAGAATGTTACGCCAGTATTATGCTAACTCAACATACATACCTTAGTAGGTAGGTAGTAAAGTAATTCGAGACTTGTACATGGCTGACTCTGATCTCCGAACTAGGTACCGTTGAAAATTGCCGTAGGGTAAGGTAATGCTAAAATTGACTCGAGCGACATACATATCTTGGTAGTGAAGCTTAACACATGCAACGAGATCACAGGTGCTTCTTTCAAACGCAAATGCATAGACTACAGCCTAGGTGCCTGTAAACACGACTTTGGCTGAGCTGAGTGAGAATGACCTCCTTATCCCATCTCAAAGTCTCTGAGATCATCACTCTAAATCCGGTTGTCCTACAACATCAAAATCCATCACATCAAGATTATCCAATCCCATATAAGAATAAGCCCACCCACGTTCGCCTGCCCGCTGCAGTCCAGGGGTCGTCAAGTGGGTGGACCCAGCCCCAGTCGGGTCCCCCCCCTCCTCAGTCTATCAGTCTAGGGGCTCCAAAATAATTTTAGCCCCGCCATCCGTTAAGTTACCTTACCGTCTCTCCTTTTCTGCCACCCGCTCTCCTGAAGCCACCTCACTTCTGCAATCCATCGCAGTCAATATCTACAGCTACCACGGGGCTTTGATCTTCTCGCTGTCTTCTCGTTGTTCTGTAAAGCTTCTTCTCTTTCCAGTCGCTCCATTGTTGTCCGCGTCTGCGCATTTCTCTTCCTCTTATTCCCTTCCTCATACCCACTACAGCTTCATCTAATACCCCCACCATGGCCGATACGTGAGTTACTCCTCCGCCTGTCGTTACGATTGATCAATGACAACGCTCGCCATGATATGCTTTTTGTTGTTCAAACAAAGTTTACTGACTTTTATGCTTTCTCAGTAACGTTGATGTTCTCGTTATTGGCATGGGACCTACTGGTCTCGGTGCTGCCAAGCGTCTCAACCACATTGTATGCCCTCACCGCCACCTCCAGCAAGAGGCAAGAATCTCGACTGACAATGTATACAGAACGGTCCTTCATGGCTGATTGTCGACTCTTCTGACAAGGCTGGTGGTCTTGCCAGTACCGACACCACTCCCGAGGGTTTCGTGAGTTACTGCCGTTAAATCTTGACTGAAAACTTTGTTGCTAACTTGCAATTTTCTAGCTCTACGACGTCGGTGGCCACGTTATCTTCTCCCACTACAAGTACTTCGACGACTGTATCGACGAGGCTCTCCCCAAGGATGATGACTGGTACACCCACCAGCGAATCTCCTACGTTCGCTACAAGGGCCTCTGGGTTCCTTATCCCTTCCAGAACAACATCTCCATGCTCCCCAAGGAAGACCAGGTCGACTGTATTGAGGGTATCATCGACTCTGCTCTCGAGTGCCGTGTCGCCAACACCAAGCCCAAGGACTTCGACGAGTGGATCGTGCGCATGATGGGTGAGGGCGTTGCCAACATCTTCATGCGACCTTACAACTACAAGGTCTGGGCTGTTCCCACTAAGAAGGTAAGCTATCAAGACCCATACACAAGACGGTGAAGGCGGTGTACTAACAAGCTGTAGATGCAATGCCAGTGGCTCGGTGAGCGTGTCGCCGCTCCTGACGCTAAGCTTGTCACCAAGAACGTTATCCTCAACAAGGTTGCTGGTAACTGGGGCCCCAACGCTACCTTCCGATTCCCCGCCCGTGATGGTACCGGTGGTATCTGGATTGCCGTCGCTGAGACCATCCCCAAGGAGAAGAAGCGATTCGGCAAGCAGGGCGAGGTCACCAAGATCGATGCCGAGAAGAAGATTGCCTACTTCGCTGATGGCAGCACCATTGCCTACAACAAGCTCGTCAACACCATGGCTGTTGACCACCTCGCCGAGAAGCTCGGCAACCAGGAGCTCATGACCCTCACCAAGCAACTCTACTACTCTACCACTCACGTCATTGGTGTCGGTATTCGAGGTGAGCGCCCTGAGCGCATTGGTGACAAGTGCTGGTTGTACTTCCCCGAGGACAACTGCCCCTTCTACCGTGCCACAATCTTCTCCAACTACTCCCCTTACAACCAGCCTCAGAAGGACGTCAAGCTTCCTACTCTCTATCTTGCCAACGGTGAGAAGGCTGCCTCTTCCGAGGCCAAGGAGGGTCCTTACTGGTCCATCATGCTTGAGGTTTCTCAGTCTACCATGAAGCCTGTCGATGTTGAGAACCTCCTCAAGGACAGCATCCAGGGTCTTATCAACACTGAGATGATCAAGCCCGAGGACGAGATCGTCTCCACCTACCACCGTGCTTTTGACCACGGTTACCCCACCCCCACTCTCGAGCGTGAGGGTGTCCTCAAGCAGGTCCTCCCCAAGCTCGAGTCCATGGACATCCTCTCTCGTGGCCGCTTCGGCAGCTGGCGATACGAGGTCGGTAACCAGGACCACTCCTTCATGCTCGGTGTTGAGGCTGTCGATGCTATCCACAGCGGTGCTGTCGAGCTGACCCTCAACTACCCCGACTTTGTCAACTCTCGCCAGAACACTGAGCGTCGTCTTACCCAAAACTTCGTTTTCAGCACTCCTCAGACCAACGGGATCCCCAGCCACTCCAAGGCTCAGTAAATAACCACTGCATTGGAGTCGGAGTTGAAGGTATAGCGTGAGCCATCTAACATTTGGTCGGGCACGTTGTTTGATATTTCAAGAGATATGTGTACAAGAAAACATTGTGGGAAGCGAGTTAGCGCCTCGAGAAATGACGAGTCCAGAATTTTAGGATTGATGATGGGAAATAAGACAAGACGCTGCTGGTGAATGTTCCCAGTTAGCTGGACGGCCGGATGGATATAGGTTTCCGCTGGAGAAGCGGGGCATGATAGAGGATATATGTAGATCTGGAATTTTTGCTCTAGGGTTAGACAAATGAACGGATTGTCCTATACAGATACAGATACATAATAGTATACAACATACAATCTGTGTGCATTGTGCATGTAAATATTTCCCTTTCCCTTTCTTTTTTCTCTTCACGTATCTTTTTTGGTGCTTTTTCTCATTATTAGGTACATAGGTACCTAGTGCTAAGGTGTGATGTCGTTTGACATTGAACGAGAACATCACAGTGACATCTCATCAACACCCTGCCACTTACATCATCACTACGTACCTGTATAATCAGGGGGTTAAAGTGTAAGGCTCACTATAAATGGAATCGAAATTATTTCCTCGGCCACCACGTAATGCTCGACAATGAGTACAGGGAAAAGTGTAGATTACAATAATTTCAAACTTTCATCACAGGAATGGGTGCCAGGAGAATGCGCTACACTACAAGAGATCATCAAAACAGCAACGCCAAACAACCTGAGAGAAAAGTCAATAAAGCAAGCGCTTGGTAGTGCAGCGACCCATAAACGACGCCACAAGGGTCCATCTCGCAGCATGAGCCGAAATTTGTCAATCCCACCTTTTTCTGTCTTACGCAACGAGGGTCTAGTTACAATAGGCCACGATCGCTGCACGGGTACTATGTACAGCAGTACAGCACATTGATGGATGCGCTATAAAATGTGATTGTCGGACGGGAGTCTGCTCTTGGCAGCAGGTAACCTGCAAAGCTACTAAGGGAAAATTTCTTCTTCTTCTAGCTCTACGCTTTGGCCAGAAAGAAAAGGGATGGGTAGGAAAGAGAGTTATTATTAGAGAAGAAACATCTGACCAGGGCATCCTTAACCCGAGAGGACATTGTCGTCGGTGCCCAAGGGGGTAATAGAAGAGTTGGAAACGATGTAGAGAGTTTCGGTTACGGGACCCAAATATGCCTTACAGAGAGGATGTTCACGATGGTGGTGGTGGTGTAGTAATGGATGTCTTGACTGCATGACTTTCTGTGTTTTGTTTTGAAACAGGGCCAAGATGGCCCAATAGAAGCTAAAGATACAGGGCTTGAACTGTAAAAGCTAACCAGAGAACAACGTGTTCTGCTCATGGTTACTCTGCATCTCCAACTCCGTCTGA
This sequence comes from Fusarium poae, assembly GCF_019609905.1. Taxonomy (NCBI): domain Eukaryota; kingdom Fungi; phylum Ascomycota; class Sordariomycetes; order Hypocreales; family Nectriaceae; genus Fusarium; species Fusarium poae. Next base: position 4,640,866 of record NC_058401.1, on the reverse strand, counting down.
CTGCCTGCGCCCAACTGTCAAACCGGGACACCACCCTTGCTATTCCGTCATCCACTACTCTTTCAAGACGGGGCCAGCCTGCGAACAAGACTTGGACCCTGTATCTTTGACACACACAAAAAAAAACACACATAACCCGGACGGCAACCAATTCCGACGAGTCGCATCGATAAGAAACCGGTTGACTTGATATTCGCAATTCAAGTTAGGTAGGTACCTTAGTAGTATGTGTAGCAGGTAGTAAATATCAAAATATTAAATTTGTACCAACTTCAAGCATACCACAAACCAGTGGACGCCCAATTATTATAGAGACACTCAAAATAACATACTATAAAGATCCAACTGTTAGTTACCTATCTAGTTACTTCCAAGTATCTCCCACCTTGAAGTACTGGGACTGGGAGGGGCGGGAATCCACAAAGTCCACTCACAGGTATTTCGGCATCCCAAATCTAAGCCAACCTTGACCTAAACCAACTCCAAAGTTCAAACTCCCCCAACACCAACCCACACTACCTTAGTACCTACTAACTTGCTTGCTTGTGCTTGTGCTCGGCGGTCACGGTACACTACGGTCCGGTCCAGTAACCACCACACACCAACTGACAGAAAGTTGTTCTATCATTCGATCCGTCCTCATCTCAATCTTCCTTTTGCCGGAGCCTTACCTTGTCTCGCCCTCCTGAATCCCCATTCCCCAGACGCCGACCGGATCTGCCGTCAACGTATTATTGTCAATTGTGAGCCTCTACCGTCATAGACAGGGTCATATCAGCACTGTTCCGTTCCGTCCAAGAAGAGTTCCACCAAACGCTCGGCCTTCCAGACGCAGATCCTACAATATCCCGATCCAAATATCCAAATCCATCGTCTCTTTTCCCTATTTTACGCCGTGTTTTGCCTGCGCCCGACTCTCGCTTTAGTCGTTCGATACCGAATTATTCCTTCTTTGCTTGCGACCTGTCCGTCCTACTCAAACCCTAGCCGATATATCTCCGATGATGGGCGCCTTACTTTCATGTGCCTCAGACCTAGATTGAATACCAACGCTCGCTTCCCGTAGCCTTCCCGCTCTGCTACCGGCACCGACTAATTCGCCCTTGCGGCGCGCCGCCGTTTGCGCTCCATCATGGACAGTGCTCCGCTCGTTACCGACGACCTTCTCGATCCTCCGCCTCGAATATACGAGCGATTGCGTCAGATAGCTGGATATACTTGGGATGAAAACCAGCTACCCTTCCACTCTTCATATGACTACTGGTAAAACCCCCACCATGGGCCATGACGGTTGCTCATGGCCCCGGTCAAAAGACTTTCTCCCTCTCTAACTGCGTTCAGGCATGTTGTTGGCACCCGTTTCGTCTCGTCAGTGCCTTCGCCCTCGAGCTCACACAATGCTTCAAGTCCAGGATCAGCATTGAGGCTGTATTCTGGTCGCCCGTCTCCGTCAGAACCTTACGCCCCAATATCGAATACCGATGGCTACGATACCCAGGCAATTACACCCCCAGCCTCCTCCTCATCGAATAACCCAAATGATGCCCCTTATATCGAAGAAAAAGTGGTTGCTCGGCTATCTTACCATGCTTTGCGAGAAGAGCGGGCTTTTCATATCGCCAGAAGCTTAATTGCCAATTCGGACCTGACCGGTCAGCATATTGTCAAACCTCTGGATTTGATTAGGTTAAACCCCCTCCCTGGCGACCGCGCTCAGGTTGTTGTCGCTATATACCAACATCCTGGGCCTAATTACCTGCTGGAGGTGCTCGACATGGGCCCTGCTTTCTACAGGGCTCGTACTCACGGAGAAACCTTCACCTCATTACGAAAGAATGAACCCGAGTTGCACGACCCGATTTCATTACAATACTTTCTTGACTTTGCTATAGGCGCAGCACAATGTCTGGAACTTCTCCACCATAATCTTGGTATGATACACGGCGAGATTCGAGGTGATGCGTTCCACTTCAACGTTGAGACAGGGCAGGTCAAAGTCATGTCTTTTGGATCTGGAGTTCGTTCGTTTGAACATGGCCTGACAAGCACCGGGTGGTCTACTCTTTCGAAAGAACTCGGAGCACGGAACAAGCTGTTATATATAAGCCCCGAACAAACAGGTCGAATGCCCGCGGAGCCAGATAGCCGTACCGATATCTACTCCCTAGGTGTCTTGTTCTGGACCCTATTGACTCAGCGGCCTGTTTTCGAGGGTGACACTCCTCTTGACATTGTACAAGGTGTTCTTGGTCGGAGGATACCAAATGTGTCTACCGTGAGACTCGACGTTCCGGATGTTATTGGAAGGATTATACAACGGTGTACAGCCAAGAATGTCACAGATCGATACCACTCAGCGAGTGGTCTCCGTTATGACTTGGCCAAGGTTCAGGAGTTCCTCGGCGATGGAGACTGGTTGGCACTCAAGGAGTGGAGGATTGGCACAAGGGATGTATCGTCTTTCTTCATGCTTCCTGCCATCATGATTGGTCGTCAACAGGAGCAAGCAGAATTGAGCAAGGTCATTGATCGTGTTGCAAAAAGTCACGCCATGAGCCTCAAGGGAAACACCAATAGATTCTCTGACGGCTCAACCCTCTCAAATGACGTCGCCGCGTTTGACGATATATCTAGCGAAGGAGCAAGCTCTGTAGACGGCACCAACTATCGAAGCGGCTCGTTCACACATACCGCCCCGTCCGAAACCAAAATAGCAAAGACCAGCTTCAACCCGCTATATTCAGATACACAGACGGTTTCTGGCGATACAATCGCATCGTCACCTTCGGGCACACTTCCTCGAGTTGCTAGACCCTGGGAGAGACACCAGTCTATTTCTATTGAAACACGCAGTCTCGTTGAAAGTTCTGGACCCGACTCTCAGACTCGTCACAGTATGGTGGAGTCGACAGCGTCTAGCTTATCAAGACAGCTAGGCTCTGCCAAGTTTCGACGCCGCGATTACTGCGAGGTTGTTACAATTGAAGGCGCAGGTGGACTTGGGAAGAGCTGCCTCGTCCAAAGCGTTCTTGCTGATGCAAGGAGACGAGGTTACTGCGCCACGGCCAAGTTTGACACCGCCAGGAGAACTGCATTTGGACCTCTGCTTAAGCTGCTCTCGTCCCTGTTCAAGCAGGTCTGGGGCGAGAGAAATACTGAGACTCCGTTCCACCAGGGTCTCAAGCAATTCGTTCGTCCTGTTTGGCCCATGTTGCATCGCCTGCTAGGGCTTCCAGAGTTTCTTCTCGGCCCTCCAGAAACCACGATTGGCAGATCGATTTCATCATCTTTACAATTTAGCTCGAGCAAAGGTAGTGTTAGGTCGGGACTGAAGCGCCGAGGATCATCTCCTGGCGGCTCTCCGAAGTTAGTTGCGAGAAACCCCAGTGTCGCTTCGCAATCGTCTTCGGACTTTCTTCGCACTGGCACATCCACTAAGACCATGCGGCTGATGAACATCTTTCTGGATGTACTTCGAGTTTTTACTGCACACAAGTTCATTTGTTTCTGCTTAGACGATCTCCACTTTGCCGATGATGAGTCTATGGAACTGATCTCTCAAATCATCGCTTCACGAATGAAGATGGTTATCATTATGACCTATCGCACTGAAGAAATAACATGGGAGAAGATCCAAAGCATGATTCATCTCCCTGAGAATGAGGGTATGTACGAATATTTGCTTGGATTTAGTAACCTTTGGCTAAATCATGTTTGCAGAATTTCCTCGCTCTGGCAGCCCTTTAATCACTCGCATCGCACTGTCACCCCTGACCGAAGATGACATAGTTCAATACGTCTCGACAACGCTCTGCCGACCGAAAGAAGAAGTCTTGCCTCTTGCGCTAGTGTTGCAGTCTAAAACGGCAGGTAACCCATTCTATATGAGAGAGATGCTGAGTGCTTGCCACCGAAAGAAGTGTATCTGGTACGACTATAGGGACAGTCAATGGCACTACGACCTCGACAGGCTCTTTGAGCAGTTTCAAGGAGAAAAGGATTATGATACACTCGATACCGCGTTCATCACCCATCGTTTGTCAGAACTCCCTGCCGCAGCACGAACTCTGTTAGCTTGGGCTGCCCTTATTGGCAACTCATTCTCATTCGAACTCATATGTCGGTTGATGAGTGGTGAGTTCGACTACCACGACGACAGAGGGGCATGCTGTGCCAAGTTCACACACAAGTCATATTCTCAAGGGGAAGCCATCGCCGGCCTTCAAGCCGCCATTCAGGCATACATCATAGTACCCAGTGAGACCGATGATCGATTTAGGTTCGCCCACGATCGATATATTCATGCTTCAGCTGATCTGCAAGAGTGCAATTCACGGAAGATGCATTTTATCATCGTGCAGACGCTCCAAAAATACCACGGCAGCGAAATCAAACAATTGGACAACATAGCGTCGCACATCTGTGCCGCGGTCGATATCATCCAGAGAAAAATTTCCAATCGTCGACAATACCGCAACTTATTGACAAGCTGTGCCCAAGATGCTGCAGAGAGCGGCGCAAAGCCTACAGCCGCAAAGTATTACAAAACAGCTGTATCTCTGTTACAGGACGATCCATGGACGGAAGGCAGGGAAGATGTGTCTTACGACGAAACGATGCAACTATACTTAAGAACAGCCGAGTGTTATCTTTACATGGGTAACTACATGGCAGCAAATGATATCCTCAGCACTATCTTCGCCAATGGAAAATCACCATTCGATAAAGCACCGGCATATGTTTTGCAGTCAAGGATATGTGCACAAAGTGGTGATTCCGTTGCTGCTCTAGCTTCACTCAAAGATTGCCTGGTTGGGCTTCAGGTCACTGTCGATGATGAGCCGAGTTTCAAGAAGTGCGATGATAAGTTCGAACGATTATCAATTCAGATCCAGACAATGGGCCAGGAAAAACTCCTCAATTATGAACAGGCGGCGGATGCCAATGTTGCGTCTATAGGAGCTGTCCTGTCTGAAACAGTTAGTGCCGCTTGGTGGAGCGACAGCTTGCGCTTTTATCATCTCAGCCTCATGATGGTAGAAATGCACCTGGAAAGAGGCGCTTATCCGCAGTCTGGAATGGCATTCCTTTACCTCGCAATGATCGCGCTGTCTCGCTTTAACATGACACAGTTCGCAGTGGATCTGAGCAACACTTCCCAGGACCTTCTTTACCAATCTCGAGACCCTTTCTTCCTTGCTCGCGGATTGATGCTCTATTCCATGTGCGTTGGTCACGTTCATCTGACGATGCCCATGATCTGTGCCCAGATGGAGGATGCTGTGGAATATGCGTCAGTGGCTGGTGACAGACAATCGATCATAATGTCGTACGGCGTGTCTGCAATCTTCAAGTTTTTCGGCGGAGAGAATTGCGCAGACCTTGAAGGATTCTGCCAGTACGGTTGTGAGGAGATTCCCAATTGGTATTCTGACTCTCGAGGTGGTTCAGTCCTCATTGCCGTCAAGCAGCTCTGCAGGGCTCTGCAGGGCAAGACTCGCACTGCAAATGCACTCGAAGTCATGAACGATGAAACCCACAATGCGGAGAACTACAAGGACTGGCTGGCCAGTTGCAACAGCAAAAGCAACCGGTCTATCACTTTTTACGAGAGCTTCGAGATCATACCCTTATTCCTCTACGGGCATTATGAGCGTGCCGTAGAAATTGGAGGCCATGCCATCGATCAGCTCAGTATGCTCTGGTCTTCCTATAACAGTAGGGTGATACTATTGTTTTACGGGCTAGCTCGTGCCGGATACCTGCTGCAAAAAATCCAGCTCCCTTGCTCTCCAGATGAAACGTTTTCCTCGCAGGTCGAGGAGGTCATTAGGGAACTGCGACGCTATGCCAAGATGATGGATGAGTGGTGCACCCTCTCAGACATCAACTACCTGAGCTGGATGAAGTTCCTGCAGGCGCAAATTGAGGAGCTGTCCGGCAATTATGGCAATGCCATCATGAACTACGAGTGTGCCCTGGACCATGCCACCGAGCATGATTCGATTTTTGATGAAGCCCTTGGCAATTACCTCATGGCTGGCATGTTCATCCGGCGAAGTGCACGTCGATCAGCTCGTGCAGCACTTCTTGAAGCGGTTGGGTTGTTCAGGCAGATGGGTGCCGTCGGTGTTTCGAAAGCCGTTGAGGAGGAACATAGCCTGCTACTGCATGGCCCTACAAGGAACCAACGAACCACCGATACGGGTGTTCAGACCGACTTCGTTGCTGACACAGCATCCGTTCAGTACCGGACTGTAGAGGCGGAGGACGGTGGAGATCTGACACGTATTCCATCTAATACCATGAACATGCCTGACCTTAACAAGGGCGAGCGCATAGGAGCATGGAGGGGTTCGATGAATATCCAGGCCGAGCCTGGAGTGGGATTGCCTGCTCTCGATATGATCGATCTGCATGCCATCCTTGTCTCTTCCCAGGTTATATCCTCCGTGCTGCAAGTAGACGAGCTTTTGAAAACTATGTGCGACGTCATTCTACAAACATGCGGTGGCTCGGCTACACTGGCTGCTATTGTCGTCCAAGAGAACGATATGGACACTTGGTGCGTAGCAGCTAGTGGTGATCCAGAGAGAGGTGCCTCAGCACATATACCAGGCATACCCCTATCTGGAACGTCGCTCATCGCTGAGAATGTCGTTCTCTATTCCACGCGTTTCCTCGAGTCGGTCTTTGTCCCTGACCTGGTATCTGATGAGAGATTCGGAAATGTCAACGATTCATGGCTTCAGAGGAATCCGGTTGGCAAGAGCATAATTGCCATTCCAATCTGCCATGGCAACAAACCACTACTGGGCGTGCTCTATCTTGAGGGCGAGCCGGGTGCTTTCACGGATCGCAATGTCACTGTCCTGCAACTACTTGTCAACCAAATTGGCATCAGTTACTCGAACGCGCTGGCGATGAAGAACGTGGAGAAGATTTCAGCAGAGAACCGCTCCATGGTCGCCGTACAGAAGCGAGCTCTAGCCAAGGCACTCGAGGCAGAGACGAAGGCCAAGAACGCAGAGGCGGAAGCCAAACGAAATGTCAAGCTTGCGGAGGAGGCGGCCAAGGCCAAATCCATTTTCTTGGCTAACGTCTCTCACGAACTTCGCACTCCCCTTAATGGTGTTATTGGCAACTCTGAGCTCCTCCGTGACAGTGACCTCAACAGAGATCAGCTTGAGATGGCCGACTCTATCCGAGTCTCGGCTGATCTGCTTCTGACCGTGATCAATGACATTCTGGACTTTTCCAAGATGGAAGCGGACAAGATGAAGCTGTACATCATTGCTTTCAACCCCGAAGATATGGTTCGTGAAGTCGTTCGGGCCGTCTCCTACAGCAACCGCGAAAAGACGTCCAAGAAGAACGTCAAGATTGTACAAAACATCAACCTACCGCCTATGTTGATATATGGCGACCCCATTCGTCTCCACCAGGTGCTAGGTAATCTTATTGGAAACAGTCTCAAGTTCACTGAAGATGGCTCGATAACTATTGGAGCTCGACTTGACAAGGAGACACAGGAGCATGCTACTCTTACCTTCTGGGTTCGGGACACTGGTATTGGTATTCCTCCTCAGCAACTGGCCAAACTGTTCCAGCCTTTCAGCCAGGCGGACGCCAGTACTGCAAGAAAGTATGGAGGAAGTGGTCTCGGTCTCAGCATCTGCAAATCTCTTATTGAAACAATGATGAAGGGTAAGATTCGGCTCGAGAGCGAAGAAAACGTGGGTACAACAGCTTGGTTCACCGTCACGTTCGAAAAGGCCAAGCCCGATGTTGCTGCAGGCGATGTGCAGACCAAAGCCACGTCCTCGACCGACCGCTATTTTGCAGCTGCTTCCCCCGTAGAGCGAGCCGAATCACCAAACCCTTACCTGGACTTATCCAAGGTGCCCAAGGACGAGATTCGCATCTGCGTTGCCGAAGACAACCCCATCAACCAGAAGATTGCCATTCAGTATGTGCAGAGGCTGGGGTACAAAGGTGTCGAGGCTTATGACAATGGACTTAAAGCTGTCGAAGGCCTTCGACAAAAAGCCAAGGAGGGAAGGCCGTATCATGTTGTCTTGATGGATGTCCAGATGCCGGTTCTTGACGGCTATGAGGCGACAAAGCTGATTAGGAAGGACTCTTTGGACGCAGTGCGCACAATCTTGGTTATTGCCATGACGGCTTCTGCAATTCAAGGAGATAGAGAGAAGTGCTTGGCTGCTGGCATGAATGACTATCTTGCCAAACCTGTCAGGTCGGAGATACTCAAGAGGAAGCTCGACGCGTACCTTTGTATCGAGGTAAGTGAACCAAATCATCATAGAAAACCAAGTACTGACTTGTCATAGCATGCACCGCCAAAGCCAGAACCCTCACCCCCAGTACCCCAAGGATCGACCCCCAGCCCGCACACGCTTGCCCGGGATCCCACTACCAAATCAAATTTGTCTTTTGTTCTTCCGTCTCCTGTAGTCAAGCCGAGCGTGGGAACAAGAGGGCCATCTAACGCATCTCCTGATCCCATGCAGGAAGAGGCTGTGTTTAATCAGCCTGTTGACCAGACTGCGCTGCAAGCACAGGAAAGCCCTGTGTACGGCAAAGAGCAACGAGAACCATCACCCTTAGCGATCCAGGACAGTGCGCCACCTTCGACAAGCACGGCTGCTCCTAGCCGTATGTCAAGCGACGATCGCTCTATAGACACTGCCTCCATCGCGGACAGTTCTACCTCTCAGTCCCAGAAACGATTCCCTCGAAAGCTCACTAAGCAACGTCGCAGTAGCGAGTCAAATAGCGAGCGACCGTTCCTAACCGGCTTCTCCAATGACAAATCCAGGAGTGTTCTCAAGAAGCCACAGCGACAGAGCACAACGAACCTTGTAGAAGAGGGCCAGAAGGCAGAGAATAGTTCTTTCACGTCTGGGAAGGATTCTAGCAAACGTAGCAGTTTGACATCCTCAGCTTCATCATTGAAGGATCGAATATTTCCCCACTAAGACGACACAACCTCGTCGTCGCCTGATATTTTTTATCATCTAACAGCCATGTCAGTGGTTGGCTTTTATACATTTACACTACGCAACAGCAAAACGACGAGGGGTGGTGCAAGGCTGAATGGAAGAGAGGACAGGGAGAGATGAAGGAATGTGACTTCCCTTGAGTAGTCCAAGGGAAAGCGTTTGAACGCATGTAAAGATTATGTGCCATTGTGCATTGATCTGGATTTTTGAATATTCTGTTTTTACTTAAGCGAGGAGCTTGAAGAGGATGACAGCTTGTGTCAAGGCGCGGATGAACAGGGACTTTTCGATTCAATTCATGACAAGGAAAGGGGGTGTCAAAGGTTATGTGGTAGGCCGTTTGGGACTGCTTGCAAGATACCTCCTATTTGCTTTTATTCTTTTTTGCCCTCTTAAGAGTAGAGATGGACTTAGCATAGACAGCGTGGTCCACTGATTTGGAGATATGATATCCGAGACGATCAACCGAGAAACGAAAATAGCCACAGTGAAGTGTACGTGTGTTCGTAAGCTTGAGCCACACAACAACGACTCGTGCTTAAGTTACTTGACTTTTGATCTCATACACAGCGTAGAGGTTATCGTTGCTCTTTAGTCCCCGGAAAAAAAGATGCATATAAGCCTGGTGCTTTCTTTAGCTCCCCCAAAGTAAGACCTACGCCCGTTCATCTTCCTATTCTGTCCCTCTTTCTCTCTGCTTACGCAAGCTCGCCGATGCTTGACAGCCCGAAGTCAATGGGGTGGGTTGAGGTCGAGTCGAAGCCTGACGATCATATCTACAATTGGGATTTGATCGACCTAAGGGGGCAAGGAACCGCCCACATGGGAGGCGTACGCTAGCGGCCGTTGGTGACAACGAGGCATTGGCGTCCGAGATTGACTTAACTTAGATGAGACGAGTCTCCGAAGATGGTACATTGCAGATGGCATGGGCTAGCAAAACAGACGATAGTCGGTGGGATGGAAGGTGACCCTGCATACTGTCACATTATGCAACGATGAGGCGGAAGAGCAAAAGGGAAATTGACGTGTAAGCTGACGGGCCGATCAATTCTCGATCAATGGTATAGCCCTGGCTTGTCTGGTTGGTCGACGGTAAACTTGGCTTCGGGATTCGATCGCGCGTATGAAAGTGCAGGGGAGAAGATCCCCCAGCTGTTGGTATAGAAGCTCGCCGAGATCCAGTTGGGTTGAACCAGATTCGGACAATGTACTGAGAGCCGTACATGGGGATTCAACACAAACCTGTCACAATTCGAATGTGAAACTCAGCCTGTACGTACAGGGGTGGAAGGTAGAAGACCAAGATCAAAGAATGTACAACTTAGCAAAGAGAATAGAGGTCATTTGCAGCTGTGCTTAGCAGGAGATGCCTGTCTCTCTTCATTCTTTCTCCTCAGACCACCAAGCCGATATGGCAGAGAGAACAACTGAAAACTCGAAACGAGATTTCGTGCAATCGTTTGGTTTATTGTAGTATAGGAGACGATTGTCGGTTGATCCGCGATATGAAAGAACAAATACGCATTGCAAAAATTGCCTGTTCCCTAGCTAGCCCAGGACATTCAGAATTGTAGTAACCGGTCCTGATGCAGGCGTAGACCTAGCTGGGTCAATTTTAACAGGGCTGCGTCTCATCTTGAGCTCATACTGGATACGGATAGTTAAGGAGAATCTTTGGTGTCCGGTCCAGCCTCTTGCGCTAATCCTCACTCGACGGTCACAATTGCTGGCCTTGTATTTTGAGGCTTGCGAATACTCGGATGATAGACACATACATGGGAGATGGGATGGATGGGCTAGCAGGGGTAGTCACTTCGCTGATCTTGATCGCCAAACAACCCTGGGTTAGGAAGGAAGGATATGCGGTTGGTATGTGGGTTATCGGATCATTTACACATCAAAATCGATAGTACATGAGCGAGCGTTTCGCACATTCCCGGCGGCAGGGGAGGCTTTGAGGTACGTTTTGGTAATTGATATTGCGTAGGCATTGACTTGTGCCTGCAAATGTACCGGTAGCTGGATGGTAGCAGCTAATTCTGTGAGAGTACATTGTGTAACGGTGCCTGGGTGCAAGTAGCCGTTCACCAAAGGATCTCGGGAAGCAGATGGAAAACCCTTAGAGCGGCAGGCTGCCGCTGAACAAAGCCGAGTTTCGTATCCTGATTTGGGTGTTGGTGAGCAAGCCCTGAAAGGCCTATGGGGCGCGTGTTTGCCAATGCAGGCGTGTGCAGACCTTGTCAGGCCTGTCTGGATTGCCCATGCGTTCTGATGCGATGAATGAGACACTGCTCCGAGATTGATGTGGTAAACATTGCGCTGGGAACAAGACAGGGAATGATTATTTGACACCAATTGGCTCTTGGCTTATTAGACGTTGAAAGATGCAACATATCCTTGGAACCAGTTCAGCAGAGACGAGACCGGGCGGACCCGCACCAAGATCGGAACAGTTAGATCCAACGCCGACAAGGGTGCAGTCGGATTGGGCCGACCACAAGGTGGGATGAGTCGCTTAAAGACTAGTTGCCGATCCATCAGCTCACACAGACGACCAAGAACTTCTGACTTCGAAAGCAGCGACAAATTAAACAGGTTGGGTCATAGCCATGCATGCGTGCCTGAGCGAGCCCTGTCGAACTCCAGCCGAGATTGGTAAATGATCTGCGAAATTGAGTTATCGGGTACATAGCAGGGAAAATAAGCTGCTATGACGGAGTGTTTGGACCATAGCTGTGGTGGAAAGCCCGGTTCTCAAATTCCAGGCAAGTTTTCCAGTATTGCACAGCCTCCTCTATGTTGAAATCTACAAACGTAATTGCAGAGAGTCTCGGAGAATATCCCCAGATGGAGAAATGAGTGGCGGGTGGTTGGGTGCTTCAAAGAGCATGACTTGATGTGACGATGATACAGCAGCCTTTGGGCTAAGGAATAGTTCCAAGTTGTTGACTGATGATACAAGGAAAATATGTCCCAAGGGATTGACATAAATGTTATGACCGGGGAACGAATATTGAAGATCCACGATACTACCACAAAGGGGATCAGTGCATTTGACCATGCATAGCGGAGGGGTCAATATTTGCGGCTGAGCTGCTCTGACTGTTATGAAGGTGTACTGAGTGCATGTGAGTGTGTGGCTAGTGTGATGAGGAAAGAAACGCTTGTTTCATTTAGAGTATATTCATCTCGGCGTCCAAGATAAGGTTAGTTGCGCGGTAACTGCTGCTGCCGCTTCTGTTGCTGCTACTGCACAAAGGGCCAAGAGGGCAAGAGGCCCAATGGATGTTGAGTTCGAGGGTCGTATGACGCCAACGGAAGGCCACGCACGAGTGGAACAAGGTAAAACACCTCGGCCATTGCTTTTTTCGAAATGATAGACAGAGAGACAAACTGTACGGAAGTTGCGGAATAAATTCGTCTCATCTCGTTTCCACATTGGTTGGTGGCTGTGTAATGTAATTGAATGGATGTGGTTCATGGTGTTGAGTGATGAGATGCACCAGTCAAATCAAGCAAGGTTGATGCAATGCCAGGGTTAAAGTGACAGGCAAAAGCGAAGTGAAGTGGAGAAGAAGGAGGAGGGAGTAGATTTCAAGAAAAAGAAAGGAAGGATGAAGCAAATTTGTGTATATGCTCATAAATGGCAGGAAGGCCTAGCTAGATACAGTACAGTAGTGTACCTACCTCCCTACCTGCCCGTCTAGCCAGTTTGGACAAGCTTCTAAAACAAAAAAAAAAAAACGGGAAAAAACGAGGGGAATGTCGTAGAAGGTGAGGTAGCATGGGTAGGTAGGAACAAGGAACAGGGGACAGGGGTAGCATCGTTTCAGATATCCATTCTCGACAGGGGCTTTCCAACCGGCAGGTACAGTACGTCTCGGACTCGACCGCATTTCTCGGCTCTGATTGGACCAAGATCATCAGGGTCCCGGGATCCCTAGTCCTTGGAACTGGGAAAGCTTACCGTGATGATTGGTGATTGGTAGAAAGCCTGCGAGAGGTTCTGTTACATACACACCCTCAAGTACAGCACTTGGTGCTAACCATCAACAAGTTCTAGAGATACGTGCTGTTGTAATCATCATCAAAAGATGCTCATAGCCATCTCACCAACTATGTATAAGATCGTCAAGTTTAACAATTGTACATCATGTACCGATGCAAATAGGTAGCGGCAAATCAATTATGAACCTTTGGCCAACACGAAATCCGTGCTGATTGCCTAGTTCGGTAAATCAAGACAGTTTGAGGCACTAGCTGACCTGATTGGAGTTTTTGTCCATGTATGTGCGACTTGTATTGATGAATAGAGATACAGCACAGATCTATTTCGTGCAACGGAATCACCGTAAGGCAGAGAACAATCGAGTGTTGCAGTAGCACATGTGTAGATATTGCGCCATCAACCTACTAGTGTGACATTGGGAGGCTTCCAGTTCCCGACTCAACCTCGATAAGCCCCAAATACTTCCCGGCATTAGTCCTCTTGATATAAGCCATCACATCGATGTGATGCTGTTACATCAGCCTTTCCTAACTTATATGTATTCTCGAGCGGCATCGGCAGTGAATCAATCCTGCAACCGAAGTCAGGCCAGAGGATTGGTGCTCAACTTATTCCTGGCATCAAACTCTTGCCACTGCAGAGACCTTCGCCTCTTTCCAATCACTGCCTTGTACAGCCTACCAGTCCAAGTCATTCTTTTGAAGGAACTGTGAGGCACTGAATCTTGGTGAGCCCTGTATGTCTCTACGCGAAACGGAGTGAAGTTCGCAACTATGCATTCTTCAATATCTGAGACAGTTTAGTCAGCTACTTTCTCGCAGATAATCTGGTGCTTGGCTATTAATTTCTTTTCGATGCAAACTCTCCATAGTATCAGATTGATTTAGGTCCCTTGCAACCTCGGGGCATCGCAGTCTAGACAGACGCCTATGCTACTCGAAAGCGTGTAGGGTTCGAATTCGACTGTCAAATTCAAGAGTAGACACGTGGGACAACTCATGTATGCAGCTCTTGAGAAGCGAATGGAAAAGTCTATCAATCATTCATACCGCCCACATACATAAAGTAAGAACCTTGTCCTGAATTGTGGCGCTCGTCCAGTAGCCGGCCTAGACAGCGAATTTAGACGGCGAGCCCAAGAGGGGTGGGTTGGTAACGGTTTTTCGAGGTGGGGGGACCTTGAAATAGCGGAGGACCATTGGCTGACCTTGCTCATCTTCGCTTAGCGATGACGATGAATATTTGCAAAGCTTATGGGAGCTCTTCAGGTTTTGGCCAGGATGTGCTTGCCAGTGTGGTAGACGAAGTTATGTACCGGTGGTTCTGAGACATAGGTAGATATTCATCTTTCTGGGTCTTAAATCATGGTTCTCACACTTGCGTGACCGTTCTCATCAGAAGTCAGCCAAGAGTAGTCACTTTTTGACTATGGTCGTGCATGAACGTTAGGTATGCTTCGCAATTGATACCGCCACTGGTGAACTATATGTGTGTATCGTGCCTTGAACCGAGACTTTGCGATTGTGGTTGCGGGGCGATAGGTTCACGAATTGATTTGGGTAAGGCCCCCATAGACTAATGGGCATCGGGCCACGCTAGCTAATCTGGATTGTTTCTAGGCGTGCTTCGAGGTCTTGAAGGGCTGGAGGCTGCCATCCAACGTTAGATTAGAGGGATTGGGGGGAAAGTGCTAGTAATCCACCAATGCATCATGACCGAACCTGGACATCATTGTTTATACTGGAACATGGTTGTTGAGGTGGACAAAAGGCCAGGTGTCCTCAATGACATTGTGCTGTAGCAGTATCACAAGGGGATGAACTGTAGTCGTCTGAGATCGTTGAATGACGAAGCATGATGCTAACATGCTGGTTGTCATGGCCGATCGTGAACGTCCGCTGTCTTTTGTATGCCTGCATTGTATCGAGTAATGCACTAGGTAGCAAGCGTCTACCACGATTCAACTTTGCCAATCTCTCTCCGCGTATAATTACGTGTTATAAATGTTTAGCAGTAAAGAAATTAGCCATGCAACTTCGGTAAGTGGGCAGATAGAGATTTGCAAAGATGAAACGCGGCGCCGCGACATGAAGGGAGCATTGATAGCATCAAGTCCAAGCAAGAGAAAGAGCGGCTAGATGCCTACTGGACGAGCATCGCTTGTTGAAGTGAGGAAGGATCAAGGTAGGGTGTCTCAGGCCGCACAGCTTACAAACACGACGCCACAAGAGAACGGAAAGAGCGGCTGAACGAACTCGTTCGTGAGCTAAAGTTAAGGGCACCTTCCTTAGTTCGGTCCAAGCTCAACCTTACCTACTAAGGTACCTAGACAGTAACTACAGGTAAGACAGGACAGGGGATTGACAGCTTACTTCAATAGAGGTAGGCAGGTGCTTTCCCGACCTGAGTTGTTGATCGTCTTCCTAGGGCTTGTACCTACCCAGATAGGTGATTAGGTTAGTAATTTCCTGCTGAATGGAAGTGAGCCGAGATGGCAAATACGAAGGGAAGAAACACAGGCAGGAAGAGAAGAAAAGGCAACCAAGGTCAACATCCAAAGAAAGGAGCCCATGAACCCCATCAAGTACAATAAAAAACGCCTTTTCTCTGAGCATTGTTATTGTTCTTCAAATGATTCTGCTAACAAACACTGCGTCTACGTATGCTGTTTATCCGTGCGATATCCCCGTCACACCCGAAACAATAGACCATGAACCATAGGTACTTGGCCTTTGTACTCGACGAAATGAGAGCAGCTTAAACCCGGCTACAGGAACCGCGCTCCGTGTAACAGCTCCCAGGTTCCTCGTTGATGGTGAGCGAAACCATTCCATGCCATCCACTTCCCGTTACTCGACAATAGAGAGACTCGCATTCATCCCTGTGATACACGAGTATGTACATACATACACCACCAAGGCTCAGGCCACTAACGTCTCAGGATAGGATACCCAACCCACGGCCGATAAAGCACGTATTATACGTGCTAATACATATATATATATAAAATTTCCCTTTTTTTTTTTTTTTTTTAGCGAGTTAGCCTGCATCTTCCAATTGAGGTTTCGGCCAAGACGAAAGGCTAGACGTTACCGAACCTCCAAGATGCTTACCAGAAGTTTTCAATGCCTTTTCGTTTGAGAAAGCGAGAAAGAAAAACCTATGGAAGTCATCAGCCAAGAAGCAAGAAATACGAGGATCAAGGGAAAACTTGGCCGCCATTTTAACCTAGTTCTTCACACCCTACCAGGCACTAAACTGCTTCAATTTAGGTACGCACGCTATTGACTTACAAGTGGTTGTTGATGTGGTTGTGGTTGTCGTTGCTTGTCCACATTATTACCTGTTCTGGATCCTGGCTACCCTCGGACTCTCAGCCGTTCATCTCTGCGAGTACCAAGCATTGTTGACGACCTCTAATTACCGCTGATTTAACTACCGAATTCTAGACCCATGTCTCACCTACCCTCCCGTGAACTACCACCACACAGAGGCTGAAGCTCGACTGGTCAGGTTCTGTATCTGTATCTTGAAGGCTTGCAGTAACTCGGGCAGATTGCCTCGGCGCCCGTGTGATTAGCCTCAAAGCTACAACCTGGGGTAAAGTACAAAAACAAAAACCTTGTCTTGTCTTGCCTTACTGGTCAGTACTATCAACTTGTTCATTTTTACTCATCAATCTCTCTAGCAGTTTATTCGGTTGGTAGGATTGATACAGTGTAGACGAGGGAAGAAAACAAGGTGTTCATCTGAACGAGAGACACATCGTTCACATTACCACCACACAACGACACTCTTGAGCATGCCTCGATTGAAAATTATACTACTGGTGTCGTTTTTGCACATCATGCTCTCTCCGCCTGCACACGCCCCCATCATACACGCCCCTCCCCTCCCTGGCTCCCGATTAATCCCCACTTCTCATGATCCTTCCATTCACCTATCCCTACCACTAAAGCATGTGTGTACATTAGTATGTATGTACAGTACCCTCTTCGGAACCCTCCATCCTGTCTTCTTGTTGGCTCTTCGACGCATCGAATGGGAAAGTCTGGGTTCTCAAGTTTAGAGCAATCCCAGTTACTCTCAGCCACTTCTTTGCTCTGCCACTGCCACTGCACCGACCCCTGCTCCCTGTGTCGACCACGGCTTTTAGTGCTTTGTCTTTCCAGTGTCTTCCCAAAATCTGTCAAATCTCCTTCTGATACACTCTTCTCTCATGGACATCCTAAACATGCCATGCTGGAGCTTGCGTTAGTAAGATGATTCAGGACACACACTCATCCTTCCTACTGGTACAATGTCTGCTCTGGCCCTTGCTTCGAGTGCCGTGGCTAGTTAATGCTGGCTTGGCTTGGCCGAATTTGGCTGCTCGAGTCCGTTACCTGGCATAACTTATGTCCAAAAGCTCTTTGTTGTGACTATCTGGCTTGTTTCCAGTGATCCCTGATCAATCTTTTAGATTGGACAACCCCTGTTTGACCAGGGACAGTTTCCACGTTCAAGGCGTTTCCACTATGACTTCAAGTGTCTTTGATCCTGGAGTCACAACTCCAATGCGTCAAAATGCGGACCGGAGAAGGGCGTCTCGGCGGCCGGCGCTTGATGATGTGCGTATAAGCAGGCGGGTGGGCGTGTACGGGTGTGTGCGTGTACTTTCACTTTCCACCACTCACTCTTTCCGCTCTCCACTCGTTCAGAAGCTCACTCGAGCTGCTCAGACCTTCTTTCCTCTTTTCTTTCTCTCCCACATCTTCTTCCGAAGATCATTGTCCACCTTTACCTCTGTCCCTGTCCCTTTCTATTCTTTATTCTTGTTCCCCATTCGTTCATTAAACAACCTTGGTTCCTGAACCCGTTGGTCTTGTGTCATAGCTCCCTGATATCTGCAAGCTACCCTCGTCCCGGTTACCGCAGAGTTATCAGTACCGAGCTAGCTTTCAACACCGTCACGGACAGGACAAAGCAGATAACACGGGTCCTAAATTACGACTCCTGCTCAACACTCCTTTCTATTTCAAGGCCAGCTCTACCCGGTGACTTCGAGCATTGACCTTATAATCATATAGGCTTACCTGTTGATTGTGAAAGGCGAAGACAACTACATCTGACCGCGCTGGCTGGTACCTGCGTTAGAATTGATCTTGTCCTTTGTCTACAGCACTTGCTGTACCGTTCATAACAGCCCTGAAAACTTAAGAATCTCTCACATTTTCTGCTCCGAATTGCCGGCGCAATTCGCCTTGCAAGCAAGACCAAACCTTGCTTGTTCTATCCTTCATCTCAGTCCAATCCACTTATATAGATCAACTTCTCACCTTGTCTTGTCAGCCTTGAGTCTTCCCCACTTCCAACTTCAACTCACTAACTCACAATCGTTGACAGCTCTTTTCTACGCGTGCCCCCCATGTGTGCTAGATATATGGAAGAGCCATCCATGACTGGTTCCAGATGAGCTTGGCCCTGCTTGTCAACTGGTTTCATCTGCCCCGCTCACCTCGACCGCCACACTCTGGAGCTGGCCGACATCTCCAGCTCGTCGCCCGTTGTTGTCTCTGGTCGTCTTATACAACGTCCACAACCCACATTGTATGCACTTTTTTTTCTTATTCTCCTCCGTTTTCAGACTTCTTCTACTCCATCTTATCCTTGCCTTTTTCTCCCACCAAACAGCATCCCCTCCGGATCGTCATTGTCAAAGAACAAGCATGCAGATGAGATTTTGAAATCTCCCTTTGCGTATCTCCTGTCATTGTTGCTTCTGTTCTCTCTTTCAATATTTCGATGCTGGATATATATTTTCTTTAGCAACTGCGTGTGCATTGTATACCTTACCCGGTCGTTGTTTCTTCTCTCTGTTTGGCTGGAACCGCCTTGTCTGTGAAAAAGTGAACAACAACAGAGCCCCAGCCTCCCAAGAGCTACCTCCTTATTAACTTCCAAGCCCTCACGCACTCGCCGCACAAATGTCCCCACTGGTGTAGCCCAACTATCATATAACAATGCTTACCGTCAAACAGCCACCAAGTTACGGCTACAAGTCTGTTTATGATCTTCCGACTCCGCCTTCAACCTGTCGACTCTCCCCCCCTTTGATATACCAAGAACCGGCAACTAAACCATTACCTGCCGTTTATAGGGGACACAGTTCGCCATCGCAGCCCATGTCGGCTCCTCACCGTGGTCTGCCGCCACCGGCAGCCATGGCTCTTCCTCCCCAGCAGCCTACAACTGTTGGTGTTCCTCCACCTTCACATCATCAACCTCACCCACCACCTCCACCAGAACCACTACCACAGCAGCCACAACAACAGCCATCATTAGGGCCACTCGTTCACCAACAGAGGGATCGGGGCCAGCTACCCGCTCCACCTCAGCAATGGCAGGGAGCAGAAGAGTCTATGAAGCTTTGGCTGCAGGCGAGGGCAGAAGAGGACAGAACAAGGCAAGAACAAGAACGAACAAGACAGGAGAGTTTGCGTCTGGACCAACGTAGGGTTGAGTTGGACATGCTGCGGACATCCCTTCAAGCGGGTATACCTCCCCCAATGGTGCCACTGGTTTTCGCGGGTATGGGCGCTGGAGGTCTACCGCCGCACACTGCTCTAGAATGGGCCCAACAGTTTATGCCACCTGGTCAAGTTCTTCCCCATGCTCAGGTAACGTCTGCTCAATGGCCTGCGCCGCTAGAGCATCAACGAGAATCTCAGTCGCAACCCCATACCCAACAGCAGGGTATTCCTTCTGCGTCGACGCAAACAGCCGGATACGTATACCCGCCATCGCCATCGAGGCCCAGAGGTCAGACAGTGAGTGGTGTAGTTGGACGTCCCATGGTATTCACGCCGGGTCGTGTCGATATCCCCAACGTTCCGCAACTCGCGCATGCTCCTGCAACGCAACAATCTCAGCAACAGTATGAACCACAAGCGGGTTCTTCGATATACTTTCATCACTGGCAGCCGCCAAACACGCAAGCTGGTAGCTCGAATCGACCCGGAAGTCCTTCTGGTTCGTCAAAGACTAAGAGAAAGCGAGATTCTCTGTGAACTAATGCAGCTTCTGTGTCAATAGGGGAAACTCCCAGAAAGCGCAAAGCCACCGGGCATGCCCTTTCCCCAACACGTAGCGAACAACAGTATCGATCACCGCCATCATTTAGCCAAGGCAGCTCATCGAATGCGCAATTTCGTGGGCCAACTCAAGGCCACTCGCGGCAGAGGAGTGATATGTCTCCCTTTAGAGTTACTGGGCCAGGGCGTTCTCGAAGGGAGAGTTTCGGCGGGCCTCTACGCCGAAGGTCGCCGATACGAAGGTCGCCAGCCCCAACACCTATGTCGCAGCAAGAACGACCAGGCAACGAACATAGCGATTCGAGACAGTCAGTGTCGGCGATTCTCTCAGAGGGGCCTCAGCCTGTCGCGCAGTATCCCAGGCCTACTCGCTCAGGCGATGAGAGTGGGCCTCAATACAGACAATCTTCTCCGGAAGGTTCAAAGGCGTTGGTGAATATTACAGAAACATCTAAGCCGCGTGATAGTACAGGGGATAGATAGAGAGCCTGCCCACCTAGACGCATTTGTCGATCAATCATAGCGCGGCTATTATTTACATATTTCATAAGGACAGCCCACAAATTAAGTGAGTATAGTTGCTTTTTGCGGAGGGGGAGTTGTTTATTTGGGGAGCTGGGATGAGAGCGGTCTGAACAAATCGCATTTGTCACGCGCTATCAATACCGTTGGCTCCAAATATCTGTATATTTCTGAAAAACATCTCTATGGTTCTTGCATCACAGTTATACATATGGTATCAGACAACATTGGACGCGGTTAAGGCTCTGAGGAAGCGTTTGGGTCTTGGAGGAAATCGGAGTTTCTTAAAAATGGTTATTTTCTTGTCGAAAGGAGTCGGTGAGGTGAGTTGGTTGGGTGAATGGCATTGAACAGTGGACAGAACTCGGGCTCAGGCTCTACGTACGGGTTGGCTACGTGGCAGGGCAGTTGTTGAAGCACTCGGGACGGTTCACATATGATTATAGACATCCAGTGGACTTAGATTCGAATGACATGAAGTTTCGCAGCTTCAGCCAATACACAATTAACATTGTCAAGGGAAGTCAATGGCGAATGAGCACTGAGTGAGCGAGTGAGCGAGTGACTGACAGGCGTATGGACAGTCCAGCATAATACGAACATAGGCTATTAGATGCATGAGACTATTGTCTTGGCCAAGCAATGCCCAAACAATTGGTCTACATACAACTGACTAGCTTCGGGGGCTTCGTTCCCTCCACAACTCGGCTAGGAAGAAGTTGAGCCACTTCGATCTACTAGAAGCCTCGAGGTCAACCATCGGTGTTGCCAGGCATCTATATTCAGGAACGCCCCAAAATAAAGTTACGGTTACCGAACGCCATTTCGTTAGTACCAGATAGCTTATTCTATCTAGACTAGACAGGTAACCTCGTATTGTTCTTGCAAGTTCGGGCAAAAGACTTTGCGTGTATTTTGACTACCTAGACTATCCAGCCCCTCTGAGAAATGTCGATCTGGAAAAGATCCATTTCATTACCAGAAGGTGACTGCAACCCAAAGACAAGACCAGCCACGTTTTAGGGATCCAACATCAAGTGAAGATATTAAACCGAACGGGGCTGAGAGGCACAACACACAAGAGGGGAAAGAAGAATGAATACGAAAAAAGGACAAGCCACAGTTTACATGGCTTTTACCAATAGAGGAAAGACAAGAAGAGGGGGACAACAACAATGATGATGAGTAAGAAAGGTCAATGGGTTCGGTGCATAAGCCTCTTCATCCTACTGCAACCATGGAGCGGTGTAAGGGGAGAAAGAAAAGTCGATAAGAACTGTGGCTTGCGTCTTGGTTGTCTTGAAAGGGAAAACTCGGCCGTCTTCGCATCGACTCTGCATAACATGGAAGGATAGGAAGAATCAACCAACAGAAGGCAGAGTGCATTGGGGATTGGGGATTGTTACTGGGCAGATATAGTTGCAGTAGAATTAGCATCTTGCGTTATCGTAGGTACGCATGACAATGTACGTAGATGCATCATATATGATGCAGTGCAATCCATCAGTCACATCAATGTTGAACTCAACTTCTTATATAGTAGCAATAATAAGTGCAAGGTTACTCACCAGCTGGTTAACCGATATGCAGGTCATGGAGTCTTCCCAGTCATCAGAGTATTCAGGACTAAGGCCTTCGTCTTGCTTCTTCTACAATTGATTCCATCGCCGAGCCCGCCTCCGACACGATGGCGCCCGCTCCTCCGGGTCCCCCGCACCGCACGGAGTTCCGGGGAAGAGGGATCGGAAGTTAAAACCAGGAGAAGCAATCCTGATTAGGTATACATACAAACAAAGATGGAGGAGGAAGGCACATAACTTTTTTTTTTCTTTTTACCTACTGTGAGAATCATCTGTCTAGTAAGTGGAGGGAGGAGGGGTGAACAGATCGGTAGCTTCTGAACAGAAATACGGCTGAGGTCATCACAAAGGTTCGACCTATTTGGGTTTGTAGACACCTTTATTTGAACCCGATCCCTGTCCCTGATTCTTAGCTGGGCACTTGTATAGCGCTATGTTACCATCTTAAACTGTAAGCTCGGGAATCAAACCATGAAATGACATGACATGATGAATCGGGAAAGTCAAGCCAGCCACATATCTCACCAACTTGGAATAAACATGGAGTTTTCACTTGAGCAAATCATACAAAACATTGTAAGCAATACTGCATATACATTAATTTCGAGGCGGTTATGGCACTCGTATCTCGCTTATCTTTTGGCTTCTCCTGATTCCCATCCTCTCCCATCCCATCCCATCCCATCTAGGTGCTTTGTATCCCTTTCATAATCTCCCTTGTCCTCCTCATGCATGTACATTAAAATGCAATCAACCACAACCATATCACTCCCAAGCCTCCTCGGAGTAACCCTTAAAGCAAGATAACAAAACAAGTAGTGCCAGGAACGGGGTATATAGAATTAGGTTCCATGACTCCAAACGCTATCAACCACTGAAAGGGAATAGCTCCGTCTGTTTCTGAATCCATGACGTTCTCGCGAACCAACACATAGAAAAGAACGGCCTTGTCTAGGCATGTAGTCTCTCAGAGGCCGCAGCATGAGAGACGGGTATCGAGCAATGTCGCAACGCAACGCAACGCAACCTAAAACAAGAAAAACACCCTGCGGGGTATCATGATACAGCTTCGCATGTACAAAGAGCAACCAAGTCAAAAAAGGAGACAAAGGAGAATGCCCCCGTTATACCAGAGTCATGGCAAAAAGGCGCGCTACATCTTCTTCTTGCCGTGGTGTTGTTTATATTCCGCCTTGACCACCTTCATCAAAAGGTCTTCATCCTTTATGGGAATTGCCGACGTCAATGCCTTCATGGCATTTTCGAACTCGGCGCCAAGAAGGACTTCCCGTAGGGCTTGAGCCAAAGCAGCACTGGTAGCATGCAAAACATCGTACTCTCCTGATGGAGTAGGCTTACTCTCGGACCTTCGACTGTCAGGTCTCGCAGTAATAGAACCATCGCCCAACAAAAGAAACACGTCCCAGATTCTCAGCTGGGCCGCAAAGGGGACGGAAAGGTTAAATAGAGTCAGGTACCAACGAGTACCATAAGCAGTAGTGTCAATGCACAATTCGTCCTGGGACTGTAAGCTTCAAACTTGTGACCGTCATGAGGTTTCAAACTTACCAACTTACTGGCTACCTCCTTGTTGAGCCAGTTTGTGCTAAAGTCGGTCATGGCCGTCATGAGTTCCTCAAAACCCGGGCGGTATAGTCGTGCTAATCCGCGCAACTGCCACATGCGCACTAGCATCACAAAGCTCTTCTCTTCATCAAAGTAGCAGAGCAATGTAGCCGCCAACGATGCCATTCCTTGGACGTACCCCGTGTCAGGATAATAGATAGAAATGGCATGAAGAACTCGAAACAATAATCGTTGACCACCTCGATAACGACGTCGAAACATGATATGGCGGCTGATGGTTCTGGGAACATCCAAATCGATCTGAACATCGTCTGGTGAACTCCGTAGTTGGAGCCGGTGAAATTCCATCACAATCTTGTCCTCAGAAGCCATCCCTCCATGTTCCCTAGCACTGGTAGCCATAAAAGACCACCACGCTGCTGCTCGCCATCGATCGGGGATTCCCTTCCAGGTTCTCTCGACAAGTTTCGGATTTCTGGTATCGAACTCAAAGTTCATTCCCTCACCCTCACCCTCGCCGCCTTTGCGGACTACTTTGGCCATCCTCCTCCATTTTTCTGACCTTTCCCACTCTTTTCGCTTCATAACTTCGGTTAACCTCTCGGCTTGGATCTCATCGACAATATCCTGAAGACTAGGTGCGGAGTTGAGCATATCACCAGCCTCGTCCATCCATCGCCGGTCGCGGTTATGTGGTAGTAGATTGCTGGCCTGTCTTATAACCGACCTTGATGAACGAAGCGATGTCGATACTGATAATTCGGAATGTTGGGTATTGAGCGATCTGGCGGAAACCTTTCTTGTTGGAGTCCTCCGACCACTGCCACTGAGTGTGGATGATAGAGTATATGGGTCTCGCTTCTGTAATATATTACGCTTTCTAGGTGACCCTGACGCGGACCTCGTTTCGAAAGGTGTGCCCATTCTTGAGCCAGGTTGGGGCGGCATGGTGATGAATCCATATCGATCGACGTGGGCGCCTTCGAGGTCATCCCAATCCTCAAGTCCTCCTCTAGACCTGAGGGAAGAAGAACTTCCAGAGGCGGGCATTTGCCAGGCCGGAGAAAGATGCCTTGGAACACTAGAGCAATGACAGGTTAGCATAAATCATTGTCCGCGATGATGATAATTGGGACATTCAAGGAAAATCATACGGGTCAAGTTCATTCTCCTCGGACGGGACCTCGGGAGTTGGCTCAAGACGCTCGTGATACGAGTGCCTCCTACCAGGCTCACCGTGGGAACCATCGCCAACAGTATAGAGCGATCTCACCTTTTGAGATTCCTTCTCCACGTCGGCGGCCAAGACACGAATGTCGGGGGCTGATGTCGGGTCCTGAGGGAAACCCGAACCATCGTCGGCCCCCTGGAGGGAGTTGTTCATGTCGTTGGACTCGTCGCTGGGTCGAGGAAGGGGTTGTGATTGAAACTTTGGAGTCGTAGGAGTGGTGGGAGTTGGGGTGAGGTCATGAGGAGCAGCCATAGAGGGAGTAGGAGTTGGGGTGGCACAGCCAGAGTTGGACTCGTCATTGTTTGCGGTCGCGAGGGTGTCAACATTTGTAGAAGAAAAGGTGGAGGTTGATGAGGACGAATCAATCGAAGCCATGTTGTGCTGGTGCTGCTTAATGGCGCTGTCAATAGCGACCGCTTCCTGAGGCGCAAACATGATGCTTCCACGATTGGAAAAGGAAACAGAAGTCATAAAGGCATCGTCAAGGAGACTTTCGCAGGGGATGGAGACGTCGAGGGGGGCAAAGGCAAAGGGGAGCGGGAGATCGTTATTAGATGAAGTGTCCGCCGAAGTAGCATTGCTAGTGCTATTATTCGAGGTTGTGGAGGCAGAGCGGGACCTGTTCCAAAAATGGGAGGAGCCCTGGCCACGTCCTGACGGATGCGATTGCTCTAGTTCAGTCCCAGCCAAGTCCTTGGCCAAAGCGGCGTCAGTGGCTGGGGCGCTGGCGGTAGCGCTCGCAGTAGCGCCAGGGGCAGATATAGTGGGCTGTGCGCTGGCTGTAGTGCTTGGAAGGCCACTAATACCAGTGTTTGAGTTTGAGCTTGAGCTCTCACCAGCGCTCGTAGGGCCCCGCCACAAGGGCTGAATCTGGATCGGCGCAGCGAACATCTGGGAAAATGAACCAAATCGAGACGACCCTGAACGGGAGCGCGACGGTGAGCTGGGACCTTTGGAGATTGTGGGGGCAGATGAGGAAGAGGTAGAGCAGCGAGGTGATGATGGAATTGATCGACGGAAAGATTGGGGAGCAGGACCTGTGGGGGATGAGGGCATGCTAACAGGGAGGTATTCAGCAAAGGCAGCAGAAATGGGTGTAATTGATCCTCTGCTGGGTCGAGTAGGTGTCGCGGGCGTAGATGCAGTTGTAGATGTAAATGGCGACGTGGGTGCAGCATCATCAGAGCGGGACCCTCTAGGCGGTGTCATGCAATGAGCGTTGTACAAGAGACACAAGGCCTCGCTCGAAGACGAAGTTAGTGGCTCAAAGATGCTATTCTCGTCCACAAATGGATCGTCCATTTGCTGAGCTGTCGCAGTGGGCTGCGACATGATGGATGACATCAAAGACGACACGGTCGATTCCACTGCAGGGATTCTTGATCGGCAGGCAGCTTCCTCGTAGTTGTCCTCGTCCTCCTCGTGGATGGTCGAAGTAGACTTGTTCCTGGCAACTCCGGAATCTCGCTTCCACTCCTCTACCGATACGGGAGATGTTCTTGGCGACGGTGAAGAAGATGATGATGACGATGATGAAGCCGGTTTTGAGCCTCGGAGGGCTGGGTGCTCCTCGGCAGGCGGTGCAACAATGCCCGGGGGAACAATAACAATGGGACGGTGGCGGGAGCTGTGAGATGAAGCCGAAGATGATGAAGGGCGTCTTGAGAGGCGAGAAGGGTCTCGTGAAACAATCATAATGGGAGGTTCTGCTGGTGCAGTCTTTTCGTATCGCAAAGCCACAATGCTCGGGTCGAGTCGTAGACTGGTTCGGCGTTCGGCAGGCTGCTTTTGCCGCACACTACCAAATTTTGAGGGCAACATGACGATGTTTGCTCAAACGCAACAAAGAAAACCAACGGCGGCGGCGGCGGCGGTTTAATAGTGGTTAGAACTTGGAAGCAAACGTCGAAGTGGCTGGTTATTGTCCAAGAAAAAAGGTGGTGGGCCTGTGGTGTGGTGTAAGTGAGACCCCAGCAGGTTGGTTAAGTGAGCAACAGCAAATGCAAGGGAGCAATGCTGATGCCGACAACCTTGAACCGAGAGCTTCTGGTGAAGGAGGGTTCAAAAAGAGAGGGCCACGAGTTGGTATTATAGATAGACTACTGTAGACGCGTAGACGAATACGGTAGAACTTGAAGGGAGAAAATCCAATCAATCCGGATCAGGCCGTCGAGTCCTGTCGAGTTAGGTCCAGTTTCATCAAGGGAGAACGAGACTCAAACAGCGCCGGTCTTGATAATGTAAAGTGAATCTCGACTGGAACTCGAATCTTGTCGAAATTGGGATCCCGAGTCGCCGTTGGACAAAGGGCAGAATGATCAGTCTCAGACCTGATTGAGACAAGGCAATCTCGCTGATATCAAGTCGAAGGCGAGGATTCAGTTGCGGGTATGCAAAGAAATAGCCAAGGATCGTTCAGTAGCGAAAAGTCGTAGAATCATGAACCGAGACTGAATCCTGTTTCCAAGTTTAGGTGATTATGAGAGACAGTGTCGTGTTGTGTCGTGTGATATCGTTTCGGGAGGCAAAGTGAGTAAATCTCAACAAGAAAGCATTAAAGCATTAGACGACTAAAAGAGGAGGGAAATGGGAGTGTGTGGAAGAAGAGATATACATATAATAATTGCTACCTACTAAGGTAGCAGTAGTCTAGTTACTACTAGCATCTACATTCAGTACAGCTCAACTAGACCGACTCATCAACAATGCAGCAACAAGCAAGTAAACAACCTTTTTTTTTTCCTTCTCCCTCTCTCGCTTCGGTCCATCAATTGACAGCCACATCATCCACAGGCTCCACGTTCTTTCCGTTGGCTACGGCAAGAACCCGCTCCCAGTATGGTGGAGGTGGATCGAATTGCATGGGTAGGCTGAGAGACGGTGAAAAAAAAAACTCTACTATGGCCCGATACCGATTGCACACCGTCATTCTTTCTGCAGCATACTAACCGTTTGCGATGCGATCCATTCGCAACACATGATGATAATTCCTGAATCAAACATGCATGGCCGAGAGGACGTGACCGAGATACAACACATCAATCTCTCCATATTCGGGCAGAGAGAGAGAGAGAAGCCATATGTACTAAGGTAGACAAAGACTTGGGTTGGGTTATGGCGTAGCTACCTACTAAGGTACCTTAGCTACCATTGAAGTCAATTGATTGGCGAATTACAAGGCATGCATCAAATGTAACCCTCCCTCTCAAACCTTTGGGCACAAAGAAATATTGTCAATACATGCATCCATACGGAAACAAGCATATAGAGTAACTAGAGCGTAGATAGACACCCAACAGAAATATGCATTCATCACCTCCATTACAAAAAGAAAAAAGGGTGGCAGCCTTTTTCAATCTACAATACAATACAGTTCAACGGTTCCAAGGCCCTTGATCTTGACGATCTACTTAGTTGACCAACTATTAAACTTTGGAGGTTGTCGCATTCTACAAGGATCTTCCCCGTCTTGTTCCCTTACGAATCTCCATCACGATCCAAGCTGCAACCTCTTGCTAATGAATCAGTTTGCAAAAGCGTTTGCATTCCGGGCGCAAGGGATGACCGAGACATAGCATACGAAAAAAAGCCACTAACATAGTAGGCAGTTATCCAAGACAAAGAAACACCACAGTCAACACTGGGAAACATGCCGTCCGTATGGGCCTCTCTCTTGAGCCACCAGCTAAGAAAACCACCAAACCCACTGACAGCTTGGAACTACGTGAAAGTTGGCACCTCTCAGGTTTTTTGAGGCGAGCCCTCTTTTAGGCTACGTATGTTAGACTACAGTAGAGTTGGATTAGTACATACATAGGTACCTAACTAGGGAGTTAGAGTTGTATTCCTGTGAGCCATCATTTTGATCCAATAGATAATACCCGTATATTCCCAAGGTCACCAAGTCACAGCCGTCAAGGATTAGCGAAAAGACCTCCCAAACGAGGACAGCGTCTGCAAGGTACCCGCGATTAAACAACCACCACACATTATCACATCACATTGCAGCATTGGCTCTGCTATGGCACGGTATAGCTTGACTTTCCGAGGCAATACAACCCAACCCAACCCAAGACAAGACAAGACAGGAGCTGGACCGGGCTGATCTCAGTCTCACAAACAACCCCTTCCAGCCTCACTCATCTTGAACCGATCCCTTGACTTGGACGTCAATTATTCTGGAACTCATATGAATACACTATTTCAATAGTGCCGCCTCAGTCCCCCCGCAACAAAACAACACAAGCAAAAACAAACCCAAGAGACCGGAACCCAAACAACAACTTACCATTTCTGGTATAATGCAGAACCCATTCATGTGAATTTAAACCGCGCAACCACAATCACAATGACCGTTTTTAGAAGCCACTAAGACCTTTTCTTGCAACCCTCTCGGTGCTTCTATAGAGTCAACGTTTATTGCCACCAATTTCAATTACATGAGAACAAACGAACTATAAAATTCTGTTTTTTCCCTTTGCTTAATTGGTTACTACTGCTCTGTATCTAGCAAGTCCACAATATCGCTAGCATGGATGTTAATAAAATCATCATCACCAGTTCGTCACTTTGCACCGTGGCTAAACCAAAGTTGACCAATAACAAATAATACATGTTGCGTTGAGACTCGCACTGGCTTTTTATGCTTTCCTTATTTTGTTGATAAAACGGCTGTCTCTTTTTCTCCCCTGCTCCTTGACATTATCTCTAAACTATCGAGATGGTGTTCTACCAAGTTACTATATTGGTCGTTTACCTACTAGACCTACCAGGTATGTATGTAATGTACATACTATGTGTGCGTGTGTGGGTCAAGAGTCTACCTACAAGATCTCCGCTTAAAAATTGGACATTTGGTAGGAATATGCGAGCTCTTTACACTGTCAGAGATCCATCGATGAACTTTAGTCTCCCTTACATACGGCAGAACCACCATTATCCGTAGACGATTGAACCTTGCTTTTTGTTGTTCCCTTGTTTATGGACATCACGCACACACAAACACCAATATTTGACAGCAGAGTTAGAAGAAAAAGAAAGAAAAAAGAAAGAGGCTGGGGCCTGAAAACTGCCTCAGCCATCCTTCAATATTCAAACCATCGCCAATCTTCAAGCAATCTATCTATCCCAGCGTTCGTTATCTGGTCCTTGGATGATCTACCCGAGGCCCGCTTCCGAGTCTAGTAACCAATCCTTTGGTGCTTAGACCTAGCTGGGGGACAAGGATTTGGACCTTTGCCCTAGAACTGACCTTCACTGAGGCAAAGGTAGGGCAGGGCAGGGCTAGGTACCTTCCAGCGTTTGGGCTCTAGGCAGCCTGCATATTCATACCATACTCTATGGTAAGAGAAACAAATAAAGCCGCAGAGTATGGAGCCTCAATGACACCGGAAGCCACTGCATCCTCCCGTTCCCCGTCCCGGCCGGGTCATGTTAGGTGACGCCGGAAGAGCGGCTACCCGGTACCGTAATCCGGTCTTGTCTACTTGTCCACGTTCACTCCATAGAATGGTTTGTAACAGCTAGGCGTAGCCTGTCAGTTGTCGTGTTGTGTCACCGCCCCATGCCCTGGTCTGTCGATGCCAACTCATCGGGCAATCCGACCCCTAGCCAATTGATTTCCCTCCACGTTGAACCCTTTACCGCGTGGTTTTGTGGGAGAAGGCATGATTATCGAGTGGCGGTAAAACACCGCCAGCCATGCCTTTTCGTCAAAGCATATTTATGCATAGAAGCTTGGATGAAGAGAACAATGAACTTTACGTATCTTCAAAATAGGGCACAGTAATAAATAAATAAAAACGCGCACAATGGGGAAAGGGAAAACAACTTCCCTCTAATGGCAGTACCTACTAATCTCAGGTAGCGTAGCTTGCCTCAATGCCAACTGTTGAGTGTATGCAGCATAAAAACAACGCCGCCTCGTTCTGAAGTGGATGCACGACCCTTGCTAGACTGAGCTACAACAAACGTCTTGGCCCACCAAGCTTTTGAGGCTTCAAGTCTGACTTGCAACCACAAGCCCTGCCCTTAGTCTCTGTCGTAACAGTCATCGTTTGCTCTGTGGTGGCTGGTGAGACCTGAGACTTGATCATGGATCCTCCAATGAGGGCGCAGTAAGTAGCTCAATAAGAGAGACAAAGAATTGAGAAAAAGAAACAAGATGACAAGTTTTTCAAATTCCCGCCTGCACGACTCCGTACGCCATATGCCGAGCTATACAGTACAACATCATGTTAACTTAGACCTACAACTTGACTAAACCATCTCTTTGCTTCCGCTCCGTGTTACATGTGTCTTGTCGGCCGTTTGTTGGGTAATCTCCACCCCGGTATAATTCTCATCGCGTCCGGACAATTGGCCTTGTGTGCGCATTCGCGTCCACTCCTGCCGCCACAAATCGGTAAGCTTATCTGCTGCTGGGTGCCTCTGTCCCTTGCAGCTTGCATATCGTAGCGAGGTTCGTAGGTGCATCGAGAAGATATTAGCTTACCCTCGCCATCAACCAGCCATGCAATGCCTCCTGCCGTTGCAGCAACATTCTTGCTTATGCAAGAAGGCTTCCGAATAAACCCTGTCGCTTTATTGGGCAACCCCGTCTGAGTCTCACTTTGCACATGCTCGGCTTATGCATTCGTGACAGCCACAGTGTTACTTCCTCAAACCTCTTCGTTTTCCCAATCTGCTTCTCCAAACATGGGTCCTTTCCTGGCCCCGCCGGCCACCTCTAGCTTTTCAAGAAACTCCGGTGGCACCGTGGGAATGTACTTCCGCTCTCTTTCACGGTTTACTCCACCAATTCCGGCGCCATACGACACAAGCATGTCGGTGACCGAAGGCAAGACGAAGGGCAACATCAAAGCGGGATCCAGCAACAGATGCTCGGGCATCTCGTCGTCGTCGTCGTCAGACACGTCATCTTGAGCAGGGCTTGCCACGCTTCCAGGAGTCTCAAGGTGGTTCCCGTTTGACCGGCCCCTTACCGGTGTCACCGGTGTGCTGTCCTGGCCCGACTTTTGTGGTGAAGGTATGCCACTCCGCCGTCTTTCTCGCTTGAGGGCCGCCTCTTTTTGTAAATTGATAAGATATTTCATACAACTCTTTGGTAGACCCTTCTCGCCAACTTCTGCCCTGTAGTGGTTCGCTGAGTGTATGAGCTGCTGGGGGCTAAGCCGTTTAAGCTGTTGGAGTGTGATAATAAGAGCCTCCATGTCGTCCCCGTCAATAGATGAGAAACACTGGAGCCACTGTAGCAACTGAATAACGGGAGCAAGATGCCTTCTTGCAGCGTCCTGCGTTGTCTCGCCCGAAGGACGCATCTCGCCCCCTTCAAAATGCTCTGCCTGCCTGTTGTTCGTCCGGGCCCAGTCTTCAAGTATCGATATGTTCATGCGAATCTGCATGGCTTTTGTCCTGGCGAGGTACTTTCGGTTCGACATGATGCGGTTGAAAAGCTCTGCTCCAATCCAATAAATAAGCTGGGAGATGATCTGTGATGTGATCACCGAGTGAATGTCGTAAAGGTCGAGAACAAACAGGGTTGAGGAGAGGAGGGATGTGACATTCCGGGGCGCTGGCTTTGCTCGTTGTTTTGGCGACGGTGGTCGGAAGCGCTTCTCCAACGGCTCTTCCTTGACTTGAGTTTTGCGTTTGAACAATTTCCACTCATTCTGAAAAGTGATGTCCTCGAATCCAGGGATCGTCTCGTGTTCCAACATGGCCACATCCAAGACCTTGTCCAGTCGTCGCTCAGCATCTCGCACGATAAGAATAAAGATTTCGTTTATCAACTCGGCAAGTTGGGCCTGGAACTCGGCTGTCGCCTGGAAAAGTCCCGGGTCCTTCTTGAGGTAGTGAAGGAGAAGAGTGGCATTTGAGATCCAAAAGGCCAGTATGGTCATGTCCCACTGACACCTCTCAACGACGTCGTTGATGTAATCCATAGCTGACACTAGGAGTCTCTCTAAAAGCTCCGGGCTTGAGTGATAATGCGCATAGCGTGCGCTGAGGAAAATCATGTTGGCGGGGACGGGTTTTTGCGACGGCGATCTTTGCGGTGTCATATTGGTGATAACAATATCCAGTATGCGCTCCAGCTCATGTTCCTGAAAGACGAACATCTGATCATGTAAACAACGATTCCAGTCAAACTCTTGCTGTTCTTCCTCAAATTCGTCGACAGGCTGCAAAATTGATTAGTTCCATAACATTCTCCATGTCTGCGGTTGAACCATACCTCTGGCTGGTCGTCCATGCCGACGTTTCCAAGGTCGACCTCAAGATCCCGAGCGCTCTCCATCATCAGCCGTCTTCTCATCTCGTTCTCTGCCATTTCTTCCTCAAATCGATCCTGAGAGAACCCAGGGCGGTAGAAATCATCGGTTCCTGCATTGCCGATATTATAGCCAGCATCGTGAAGGTAAAATGACATCTCGCTGTCTGGGGGTACGAAATCGAACGCCGTTCGTCCTGTTGAGGTTTTTTGGTCGGAGGAGGCGTTGTTATCGAGTAGTAGTTTTGCGATTCCCTTGTGTCGGTTCGTCATAGCCCACATAAGAGCTGTCCATTGATTGCGATCTTGCTTGTTAACGTCGGCGCCTGCATCGATCAACGCTTGAACTACAGGCTCGTGACCCTGTTTATAAGTCAGTGGCGGATTTGCAGCTTATTGGGAAATACGCACAAAGCAACTAGCATATATAAGCGGTGGTGTTCCATCCTCATCTTCAGCATTCAGATCAAGGTACTCCTTTGCTTTCCCACCGAGTAGCTTTCGGATTCTGTCGACATCGCCGTTACTCGCGGCCATGTTGAGAGCTTTCTGGAGCTTCTCCTTCTTTTCTGTTTCCGACAGAGTTTGGCTGTTTACGACCTCGTCTTCGTTCTCGAAAGCAGGAGCTGCCTGGTGCGCTGCCTGGGCGGCCAGCATTTCCATTAATCGCGTGTCGCTATCGGTGGGACCTTTCGTGATGTCATTCTCATAGTCTGGGTCATTGAGCGACAGATTTCCGAAGTTGAGAGGTTTCGCTACAGCTGGCGTGGTGAGAAACTGGGACTGGCCTGTTTTACAGCGCCGTCAGCGACGTGTTGGTGTACTAGAAGCGCAAATATGCGACAGACCTTGCCAGCCATCGTACATCTCTGTCTCGGTGATGAGATGCTCGTTAGGCACATGTCGTCTGTCGTCGAGGGATGTGGGAAGATCTGCAGGGAGAGCTCGTGGCTTCTCTTCAGGCTGTCCATCCGAGCCACCGAATGAGTCCCCTAGATCCATGATGGAGGGAGGGGCAAACACAGAGACCGAGACCAAGACAGTTGCGGCGCGTGGTTCATGAGAGGTCGTATGAGATGATTTAAGCGGTCACAGAGTGATTTTGCGGGTGGGTTTCTTGTGTTTAATATGGTAAATCGATGTTATTGGGCCAATATCGTTGGTCAAAATCGTTTGGTTGTGTTGATGTCGTCTGCTGGTTGAGCGAGTAGGTTGTCGTGGAGGGCAACCTTACTTACTACCCACTTTGTCCCTGATGAAGTTCTGGAGAAACCGTCATTCCGCTTAATTTTTTGGAGCAACTCCGCTAAAAGCAGCAGTACACACTCCGTACAAGCTGCAACTTAATCAATGGTAGACGTACTAATTTACGACACACGTCGTCGCAGAAGCACAGCCACAGCATTACTGAACCCTTTTTCTTACCCAATCCGGTACCAAAAGGTCTGACCACTCAATACAGGTTCGAAAAGTCCACGCAATGCTATATGCAATGGCAAACTAAGACATGAGTTGTTACAAATTTATCGAGTACCCACATGCATTATTGAGGCTACCTAGCTACAACTCATGCTAATCTCGTTCGAAAATCATCATTCAAGGCTAAAGGCTTCTTAGTTACCCTAAACTGCCCTTCTCCCAAAAGCCCTCAATCGCTTTACTCCACCATCAGGAATCATGATAAGCTTCACGTGGGTTACTAGACCCTTCTTTTCCTTCTCATTGCTTTCAAACACATGCTCCTGGTCAGGGCCAGTCTTGTTAGGAGGAACAAAAACCCTCCAAGCTGTGGCGTCTGCAACAGGATCCCCATTACCTGTCCACTCACAACCTTCGATAGACACCTTTTGGGGATAGTTACCCCTGAAGTGTGCAGTGTCAACAATCCACTTCTCGATGTAGCCAGGCGCACCGAGCTTGATGATGGCGAAATCAGTGTGATACTTTCCTCGCGACCGCTTCGTTTCCCAGCCGTCCCCCATGTCCTTGCCGCGACCAGGAATGATAAGGTTGTCCTTGGTTCCAAAGTGTTGATCGCTGCATGACACAGCAATACCGCCATTTTGGGCTGAAGCGAGATCAAAGATGGCGTCTTTGTCTTCAGGGAAAACGGGGACGGCGTGTCCAAAGAGACGGAAACGTGCGATACCACCGTCGGGATACATGTTGAGTCTCACGTGCGTGTATGCCTTTTGGCCAGGAATCTTGAGCTTCCAGGCAAAGCGCTGAGAAGGACCGCACTCTTGGACGCCGAGGACAGTCTCCCACTCTCCACGGCCTCCTCCCCAAGAGACAACCTTGTCGTCATCTTGGCTGAAGACACCTTCAACCGATATAGCTGGGGCATGGTTTCCGTTAAAGAAGGCCGTGTCGATCTCGAGTCCTTCGATCGTGCCAGAGGCGACGCCCAGCTTGATGATGGCGTAATCGAATGGCTCTTGGTTATGTCGTCGAGTCTCCCATCCATCATACCAAGCACCCGTGAAGACCATCTTGCCTGGCTGAGCAATTGGAGCCCTGGGGTTCAAGAGGTTGGATGCCTCACAGAACCATTGGTCCGAGTAGCCAAGGACCTTACCACCTAGGCCACCAGAGATCAGGTCTATAGCTGGTTAGTATGCCATGATTATAATTTGGTACAAGTGAAAATGTGTGTGATACTGACCAATGCATGTTGAACGGAAGGTCTTGTCAATATCCTCAGGTCGAACTGTTGAGACATCAACATTGTCGAGTTTGTACTCAATCTCGTCAGCAATGGAAGTCATGATGAATGCACTGATACAATGAAAGATGAAGAATAAATTGATCCAAACATCTGCACATAAATTAGAAAATTAGACAATTTGTAGTGGTCTTATGTTTTCGTGTTATCAGACTGCGGCCATGATCTGTTAGTCGGGGGAGAGGATCTCGGCTGGTGCTGGTGTGCCCACCAAGATGGGCCCAGATCATGCCAACGGCTACTTGTTTGCAATTTTGCTTATTGTCATTGGATGTTTCGGCACTGCAGTCTACAGCTGAGGCGACTTTGACGTACGATTCTTCACCAATATCCGTCTGGCTTATACCCGTGGCCGTTGATAAGTCTGGGGTTTCGGCTGTCAGTCAGCTTGCTGCAGGGCTTAGTTCCGTCAACGGCTTCGGAGGAGTGGAGGAAGAGTAACGGTTAGCCGGACGGCGGCTTTTAGGGACCAATGAAGAAATTACTAACTTACTATCTATGTATGTATGCGGGTCAAATCATTGACATCTGGGCCTACTAAGTTAATGAGCTTATGTAGCTGGACAGCTGACTTGATTGCTCTGCCATATCGAGTGATGATTTATACCATAGTATCTCAAATTGCCTATTTCGCCTACCTACCCTAGATAGGTACCTACATGAGATACTGACGTGATTGCTATTCACGATGGTGATGTCTTTTCCATACCATCTACCCCGCGTGGTTGCCAAAAGGTGCTCTGTGATTGGCCAGAGCTCTCCATCTTCTCATTGACGTCAACATTGGTCGCAAATAGGAAGAAGCGAAACTTCAATTTGTCATCGTGAACCTTTTCTCTCTTTCGTCTGTCTATCTATCAATCTGCATCTCATCTGTATCGGTGAACCTCTAACTGCGTGCACTGTTACTAAGCACGAGACGCCCAAAAGCGCTGTTGGTCCCTGCATCGAGACCCTGCTTGCTGCCTTTTGTTTGGATTGTATCTCATCTCGCGAGTGTCCATTAATTACAATTCATCAGACACACGCCCACATCAAGCTCTTCACAGAAACAACAAGGCACAATGGCAAGTGCTACAGGTGTTCCGGAGCGTTTTCCTTCTATCGAGGATAGAGAAACCGAGCCCCTGCTCGGTAGACCTGGCGATGCTGCGCAAGAAGATGGCGTTCCTATGATCAAGAACCTCGTTCTCGGTAAGCCGCCATAACTGTGTTCATATCTGCCCCTAGAAGCTAACCATTTTGTGTACCAGGGACTGGCATAGTCGCCCAGTTGGGTGTTGTGCTACTCACGATTCTGGTCTGGGCAAGCGTCTTATCTAAGCCGTTGATTCTCTTCTCAGCGCACCCGCTGCTTCAGTCACTGGCTGTACTCACCTTAGCACAGTCCGTTTTAAGCTTGCAGCCTACACATACAGCCGAGCAGAAGCGCGTCGGTCAGCGCGTGCACGCCATCCTCAACCTTGTGGCCTTCTTGATTCTTGTAGCTGGTGTGACCATCATCGAATACAACAAGTTTGCCAACAGCGGCGCTCACTTCCACTCTGTTCACGGATACCTTGGCATCATCACCTCCGTCGTACTTCTTCTTCAATATGGCGTTGGGTTCACCATGTGGGCAACTCCCAGTCTGTACGGCGGCGTCGATAACGCCAAGGCTGTCTGGAAGTACCACCGCTGGAGCGGATACACCATCTTTGTCCTCCTCCTGGCAACTGTTACTAGTGCCGTTGAGACCGATTACAACAAGAACGTACTGAAGATGAAATTGTGGGCCGTTCTCTTGCTGTCAATTGTGACACTGGTGGGCATTGTTCCCCGAATTCAGAAGCAAAAGCTGGGCTTCCGAGGCCCAACCTCAACTTAGATCTTCATGGATTGTGTCGTACGCACGCTTTGCAGATTTACTGGTATTAAGATAAGCGAAGGTGGCAAATGTCTATGCTCCCAGTATGACATATTGGTGCAGGGCGTAGGCGGATGGTGTTTAGAGTCTGGCTTCTTTTCTGTTCGATTATGTTTCGAGGTTCTCGGGCCATGTGATCGGCTCGTCACTATTAATTAATTATAAGGTAGTTAGGGAAGGTTGTCTATGAATGCCTTGTTCAGAACTAAATGAGTTCTCTTCCCTTGCTTCGCGTCTGACCCTGCTGCTCTAGTTTTGATAACGATATCCCAATATATATTTGTTTGTTGACCTTGTGTAAAGGTGGTCAATCACCCAACCTCTCATCATTTGCTCAATTTATTGTAATTTGGGCTGCGTTGAAGTAAACATCGGTTCATCGCTGTTCAGGTACGATTGTTTGGCTACGAGACTATCAGGTTCATTGAGTTACATATAGTCGTGGTTTGTTATGGCCACTTGGCCTTGATGCGACCCGAAAAGGTATTTTCAAAAGAAAGCTGGCGTTTACTGGTAATATAAAGGACCTGTAGATGACATTATTCTACCGTCGAGTAAGTAATGAGGCAAGAACATATTACTGGTGAGCTCTCGAGCCTCTGTACTCACATACATCTTCGAAAGACTGCCAGGATAGGCAACTGTTGCACACTATTAACATGTGAATGTTCTTTAGACCTGTAACCATGTACTATTTGCACAAGAGTGAAGGCTTTAACATAGAGGTCTTAACAGATACACCACGGCCAAGAAACTTACTTATGCCATGACACGCAGAAGCAAGCATACCGTGGCCCTCGCATCGCCAACATGTCTTCTACTCATAGCCTTGAGGCAATGACCAGTATTAGGAGACGCAGTCAAGTACCTTGTTATGTCAAACATCATGTCGATAGATGGCCTGGAAAGCGAACCTCATTATACCTAGATTCGGGTCTCTTGATTTGATCGGTACATGCAACATTGCAGCGACGGTTGCAGCACAGCGGAGCCCGATATTACAAGTATTGTTTTTCGCCAATTAATGTTCATCTTTCGCAACACTACTTCGATAACGTTACTTTGAGTGAGTATATGCGACATCCTGGCCGAATTCACCACGGGTCGAGGCGTGAAGCGCAGGGATCTTGAAGAAGGGATATATCCCAGGCTGTCAACCATCCTTTAGAATACCAGCCGCAAGGCCACCGAATAAACGTCTGGAAGCGCTTTTCTAAAAGCTTTAATAGGATTGGAAACGAGGCGAATGCTTGGATCTGTTTGCC
This sequence comes from Fusarium poae, assembly GCF_019609905.1. Classification (NCBI taxonomy): domain Eukaryota; kingdom Fungi; phylum Ascomycota; class Sordariomycetes; order Hypocreales; family Nectriaceae; genus Fusarium; species Fusarium poae. Next base: position 4,601,670 of record NC_058401.1, on the reverse strand, counting down.
TTCACTTATACCCATGTAGTCCTGGCAGGTTTTTCTTCCCATTCAGGACCATGCTTGTAAAGTCATCCGATAACCCACATGCAATAAATCCCCAAACTCACAGCAACCTGGACAAAGGCCTGTCTGGCAAGAACACGGTCATTGCGTCTGATTCCCACGGCTGACAGCTGCAAACAAGTACAGGATCCAGGGTTGATAGGAAATATCAGTATGGACATATTAGGCTCCTAAATGACCCCGATTCAGGCTGAACTTTAATGCCAGTTGTCATTGATAATGGATGGATCAAAAGTCCCAATGTTCTTGATAACTGTTGGACCAAGAATAAATTCCCGCACCTTCAACGATGCTCCCCGCTTGGCTTTGAGAGAGACCGTGCCTGTAGACAGAGATGTATCATATCGTATGCTTGGTCAACTCGCAACTGGCCAATCTAACTTGCTAACGAGACTCGACTCATTCTTCTCTGCAGATCGCTTGATAGATGGGTTCCGGCTTGGTTGATCATTGAACTGTGAAACCACGTCAAGACTCAGAAAATTGACCCTCTGGGTATCTGTATCGTCTTGACCAACCAGGCTTTGGCGTATGAATCGTCTGGTAGCACATGATTCACGGTCCACTGTAATGCTGTTATTCCTGCCTTGGCATTGGGATCAATGCAAGCTGTATCCCAGACTGTTCACTGGTAAAGCAAAGTAGAAATGGCTATAGGAATTACGACTGAGGTTTGTGGGGTCCTGGTTCTGAGTCGTAAAACGCCAAGATGTAAGTTGTTGATATCGCAACCGCCGTATTGTCAACGTGCAAACCGCCAGGTTAAAAAAACAGTCTCCTATATGTAGCCGTGGTCGCGACAAGCATCCATGCGGGAGAAAGTGAGATCCAGATGACTTTGTATGCCAGTCAGTAGGAAAATAAAACGAATCCAGAGGAAACAATCCCTGTATGTCGATGGTGGGGACTTGCAATGTGATAAAGAAGCGGAGATGTTCATATATCCGCAGGTGACAGTTGATTTGGCAGAACCATCTCTTACTGCATTCTGACAGTCCCGTGCCTTGGTGGCTGGACACGTTGTCGCCAGACATGGACATGGGTATGCCCCCCACAGCCTGGGGATTGGTTTGATTATTCGTGGCGTTTTACTTGACGTCACGTTCAATTCTGAACACACAGACGTCATGCGAAGCACAAATAGTCTCGAACTATTTACTGCTGGACTCTTGTGATTTTGAGACAAACAGTAAAATCCAATAAGAAAGAACACAGCCGTAGAGCTGGCGACTAGTGTGACTGACACAGCAGCAGCTGAGCCTGTTATGGAATATTGTTCCTCCAACTCACTATGAGCTCACAAAGTATCATACTTTAGCTGAGCTCATTGAGATGAGAACGCGCAAATGGCATATGTTGGAGAACAAGGACTGCGGTGTAACAGCCTTTCATATGTCTGCAATAGCTTCTTTTTCCATGTGCATGCTCGTTGGTGCAAGTTACAGCCAACGTGTTGTGAAAAGTGAAAGGCGGACTCTTATTTGCAGTAGGTGTACAGAGTATTGGATGATAATGGGTACTTGGATTGAGTGGTGGTCGTGTTTTTTTTTCGCCTGCCAAGCTACATTCTGTTAATCCTCAGGCCCGCGTGGCAGGTCGGCACACTGGACCTAATATGGAAACAAAATGAAATTTGAGATTGAGGGCTGACCCCACTGATCTCTTGTCCATGCAAGTTGCAATTTCTGTTTTCTGAGTTACCGACGAAAGTGAGGCTCAGAAATATAGTGCGGTTCTCCGGCTTCACAGGACTAATTTCCTAGGTTGTTCCTTGAGAAGGAAAAGTTAATTCTCGTTGTTGTAGCGGGCTGTTTCCACGAATGACAAAACAACGGGTAGCTGGTATGCGGAAGCCCTGGAAAGCCACGGTGATGTCAACAGAGTGCCGAGTGTGGTTGGTTTGGGGTCTCGAACGAATAGGGGACTGGGAGAGAGTCAGTCGAATTATGATGCGTTAGAAGAGCCTATTGTGATTATCAGCCCCCGAGACGCTAATTATTATCAGCACACTCTGTGATATTTGAGAGCAAATGGATAGACAAGATAGCCAACCCAACAACTGGGTAAGATATTGTAAAGATGCATTATCCTCGTTTTCGTGATTGGAAGGGAAAGTAGCATCCCCTAAACAGCCTTATTTTGAGCGTTGTCTAAATTCCGTGACCCGTAGTCGTTGTGGCTCCTGTCAAAAAATGCCTAGAGAGCGAGACAGTTAATTGAGGATCGCCGATCTCGAGGGAGAACGAGAGGGTCTATGGGGATAGGCCACCATAACCGGTGATAGCTTAGAATGGTGGCTCGAGCGCGATTTTGACAACCGAACAAGGAGAAGAAAACCCATCAAGATTGCTATCGAAGCAGAGATCTCAACCATGGTGCGTGGGTAATTGGGAGATTGGATGAGAACATCGTGACCTACCTGGCCTATGATGCCAATCGTGGTAGATATAGTCGGCTCCGAATGTTTGACTTACTATGTATTTCTGAAAGGAGTTTGATGCTCCGGGTACCGAATATTAGTGGTTTCTTCTACCTACGGAGACTTTCTCCCTAATAAATTCTCTGACAAGGGGGGGTGATGAGGGGACCAGAGACCCAGAAAATGGGTTGTGCCAGCCACTGTTCCCCCTCCAGGCCCTCTTAATCAACTCTGGTGTATCGTTCGCCCAGAAAATGTTATGCCCATAGAATGCGTGCCTGACGGCCATTGGACACAAGCGGATGATGTGGTGGTTGTCACTGTACCAAAAGCTCCCCCAGTGGAGTTGACCTAACCACTAAGATCTTTGCAAATGTACGGGCTGGACATAAAGTCGGCTGGGGCTGAGGCTTGGCCAGATACCAGGGACAGTAGACGATGACGATAGTGATGCACCAGCCGCCAACGCCCACATTTGCGGCCATTGGTCTCAGTGCAATCTGCGCTGAGGAGCAGAAGGAAAAGCATTGGCCAGCCAATCCCCTGAATGCATGGATGATATTGACTTGCTGCAACCGATGATATTATTAGGGCAGCGTCATCACTGCTCGAGTCTGTGCATGTTATGCCAATAGAGGAGGCTGATGAGCCAGAAGCATTGGTATTGTATTGTACGAAAGACGTTTATGATGGCGTGGGTTCTTGTGTGTGAGCGTTGCACTGAGTGAAAGATAGAGGGAGGTACTAAGGTAAAGAAAAGAAGAGTTGCAGGTAGGCCCGTAGGCTAATATCAATCTGGGCTGCAACATTGATGGAGGTACGTACCTACAGAATCCTGGATTTTTGCTTCCTTCCTTGAGGGTCGTTTTCTCTACGTCATTATGTGCAGGGTTGGTTTTGCCCACCCCCGTTCTGTGCGCGGGCATCGTGGGCTAGCCAAGTACCAGATGGGTACTGCTCGGAGCTATCGTAGGCTTTGTCACACAGCTGAGGCGCACACTATACTTTTCAGTACCTGTGCCATCTGCAAGCCAAACACCAACTTTTGCCCACCTTCAAGTCGATTCTCAAAGAGTCTCCAGTCTGTCTCTCACTAACCAGGCCAGGCCAGTCCAGTTCAGTCCACCTCTCTACCGCTACCACCGCTGCCAGGAAGACCAAGACAGAAAGAAAGGCACACTACACCGCGGTGTGGTTGAACCCCCAATTTTCCACTCTCAAACCTCGTGTGTTGCGTTGCGCTGCCCGCTCGTTGCCCCGTTGCTGGAACCTCTCCTCCGATCCTGGGCCCTACACTATCTTGACCTCCCTACAGGGTCGTTGACATATCTCGGCGTTGACCAACTGGTGTCGGGATTTACACAAACCGTTGCTACTGTTATCGTACTGCCGTTCTTGGTCTGGGGTTAGAGGGAACAAAGCTCTATCTTTGCCCCCCCCTCCACCGCCGCTGCTTGATTTGACATACTTTAAATCGCGAATAGTACTCAACACCACGCTTCCTGCCGGCGAGAAGGATTTGGCATCTGGTACTTAGACGACTCCTTCTCCCGTAAGGCATGCAAAGAGCCACCTCGCCGGTTGGCGACGACTTATTCTTGATACCGTCACCATCGCGTCAACACGATTTATCCACTCGCCCGCCCGTCCTGTCACCTTTTCCTCTAGATGAGAAAATACCAGCCTACACTAATAGAAATGGACGTCTGATGCCGGAATTGATATCGAAATCGACTATAGATGCGACTGCGACACCAATCGCGCGTGCCGCAATGACGACGGATCGCCACCCGAGCCACCCTCTAAACTCGCCCCTCGAGGCTCAATCGAAACAGCCCCGCGTGAACAACAACATGATAGGAGACTCCACCGACCAGAGTACCGTTTCTGCTGTAGAGGATCCAGGTAGCGCTACCAATACATCGGCTGCCTTTGCTGCAACGAATGCATTGAGTCCTCGGCGTGCAGGCTCTGGTGCTACTGCGTCTCAGGCCCAAGTTTCCTCACAGAAGCAGCTCAACGAATATCGAGAAAAACTCGCCCGCGATCTCGAGCGCCGCGAAATGTCAGCTAGAGGTCTGATGGCGAGCCCAAACGAAAAGATCAGGGTTTCTCCAATCCCCGAAGAAGGTCTTGCCAGTTCACCGCTTCAAACGTCAGCTCTCACGACAACTTCAACCGAATCAAACAACACCGTTCGAGGCGCCCCTACTCCAGGGCCTGTTGCAGGTACCCCATCATATCCGTTCCCTCGAATGGCGCCTTCTGGTTTCGTACCGCCGTATTTGCATAGACCCTTTACCACCCTCTCACCAACAGGTGCCCCTCGATCTTTCAGTTATGGCTCCTTCGAAGGTTTAGGCATGGGTGCTCAGGACAAGCTTGTCTCAAGCACTTCAACTCCAGCGTCCAACTTCACATTCAACCCATCCGCGATGTCACCACAGCCGGAAAATCCCGATTTCCCTAACCCTAACCTTTATGACCTTTCTTTAATGCTTGCGGCTGAACCTGGCCTGGATGCTTGGTGGTCGAATGTCGTTCAAATTATGAGAGATGTTTACAAAGCTGAACGTGTAACACTAGCCATTCCTGCTGATTCTACAGACATCGAAAATGTTCCTTGGGGCCAAAAGGCCACTTTCAATCAGCACAGGGAGGATGATTTAAGTCTTGGGTACATGGCTGCCAAACACTCCAGCAGCATTGGCCTGAGCACCAGCGATTATGATAGATCTGGACCTGGGTCAATCGCCGCGCCATCGGTTGCTGATGATGCTACACTGCATGCCAATTCTGCTGCACGTCCTGGCCTTTTCAGCCGGCATTCATTTACAACATATGAAGAGAAAAGGGAAACGTCTCAGGCCCGACCTAATGCACAGGCTCACAGGCCTGCATTCTTGGCAAGGAGTCAAAGTAACTATCCTACAGGCCGTACCTCCAGGGAGGCCTATGCTGATTTCGCCAAACTGAACAAGACGGCACTTGATGAACATGACGCCATTGAACAACAAATACCCAGCTGGGAAGAGCCACTCATGGGAGAGAAGGATGGCCAGGGACGTGTTTTGCCTGTGTTGCAGGCTCTCGATTATGAGGCAGATCCCCTCATTGACCACAGCGGGGTTATGCGTGTACTTGAGCGTGGAAGAGCCATTGCACTGACTAGATCATATCCTTATCTCGCCGATGAAGCTCCCACTGAGCCTTCGAAGAAACCAAAGCCTGCTGCGCAAGAAACTTCTTCAAACGTCCCCAAGAACCTTTCTAGACCGCGGTCCGATTCGTTTTCGAAACTGTCATCGATATTCAATTCAGCTGGCTCCTCACGTGTACCATCTCGCAGCAAGACCCATTCAGCCGCTGACAGAGCAAAGTCGATAGCTTCGCGCCTGGAAGGTCGACTAGAAGAGAACATACCTCGGCCTCCAACTCCAAAGTACGAAGAGTTCGAACAGGCGCCGCCATCGCCTTGGTCACAATCGCCGGCTCCGTCTCCTGCTGTGCGGGCGGATCCGAAAGAGAACCCGTTTTTCACAGATGCTATGGTAGATGAAGACTCTTTTAATCCAGATACCGGCACAGAAGACTACACGGGGATGCGTCCACCAGAAGCCATCGGTGTAGATAATTCATGGACGGTCCTACATATTCCGCTTTCTCACGTCCTACTTTCGAAACCCACTCGAACTTTTAAACTCGACAGCACTTTGATGGAGCAAAAGTCTCACTCTCGCACCAAGAGCGAAAACATTTCTGCCCCGAGTGAGGAAGGTGGTCGCAATACACCAGACAGCTTAAAGAGAGACAAGTCAGCACCCATTGCGATCCTGTCGATCCTTAGCCCCATTATACCTTACCCATCAAACTTGAAGCACTCTCTCGAACACCTCGCGCCTCACATGGCCACAACTTTCTCACTGTGCCGACACTACAGCAACCTCGAGACCGAACTAGCGGGCTTGCAACGGAAACGACCACAAACGGCTGGGTTCGGAGCGGTCGCACACGATGGACGTCCTTTGGAAAACATGGCTTATCTGACTGCCGACGAAATCGTACCCCATCAGTCACTGGCTGGCAGCATGACAAGCCCAAGTGACTATTCAGGAGTTTCCAAGAGTGCTGCGGGATCTCCTTTGGGAACGCCCGGGTGGGATCAAGGTTCTGGTGGCTTTGTTTCTGAGAAGCGACCACCGCCGACGTCGAGTCCTGCTGCCACACCTCAGGGAGAGGGTTACTTCACTTCTAGACAGAGGCCACTGCCCACACGACACGAGACCTTTGGCGGTACAGGCACCCCGCGAATAAGAACAAGCTCAAAGGAAACCTCGCCCGCCGATAAGCGAAGCGCTCGTCTTGGCGGCCTCTCTCTTTCGCAGGAGGGTTCGGACCAGAGCCTACCCGTGGACAATATGACAGCTCGTACTTCTTCCAATGAATCGACTGCCGATTCGGCAAAAAGGTCTTCACAAGGAGACGCTCCCGATGTCAGTAAAGATGTTTTGCATCCCGTCGACGACGACAATTCAGCTGAGAAATTGGCTGACAATCTTAAGACTGGACGCGGTAATCGTCAAGGGCACAGCATGCTTCACTCATATGGTGCAGATTTCGCTTCAACGTTTCAATCTCTCCCACCCAGTTCCACGCTTTCGGCCCGACCGACACCTGTCAGCGCCCCTTCTCGAAGCGGCTCGTTGACTACTACAGCTGTTGATATGCCACCACCATCTGACAGACTAAAGGGACTAATTTTAGACTCGTTACCTGCTCACGTATTTGTTTCACTACCTCAGACTGGGGAAATTGTCTGGGTCAACAGTCGATACCTCTCTTACCGAGGCCAAACAGCAGTCGATCTCGCCGCAGATCCTTGGGGAAGTCTTCATCCCGACGACCGGGACGAATATCTCAAGGCTTGGGGCCACTCCATTCGCACAGGAGAGCAATTCTCAAGGACGGTCCGTATCAAGAGATTTGATGGTGCGTATAGGTGGTTTTATGCCCGGGCTGTTGCCTCAAAAGACAAGAGGGGGGTCATAATGCAATTTCTCGGCTCTTACATGGACATTCATGATCAACATATTGCTGAGCTCAAAGCTGCCCGGCAGGAAGAAATCGAAGCGTCCGAAGCCAAGCATCGATTACTCGCCAACCTTATTCCACAAATCATTTTCACGGCGACTGAGGACGAAGGAATCACATTTGCCAACGAACAATGGCTGTCGTATACTGGCCAAAGCTTTTCAGACTCACTCGGCCTGGGTTTTATGGATTTTGTACACCCTGACGATCTTGCCAAATGTCGCATTCCCACAACTCAGCCTCCAACGCCAGGCGGACAAAGGCGTGAGGGGCAGAGCAGTGCATATCGACAAGGGTCGCTACATTCTGAAACTACATCAACTAGTACGGTACAGGCGTCCAGAACCCGTACGCCGCAAGATTCGCCCATGCGTAGTGCACAGCAGGTGCTATCTCGCCACAACAGCTCCAGTGGCAGCTCAGCTTATGAGTGGCCAACTGCAGATTTGACCGAACTGGCTCGAAAAGGCATCATCAAAGTGGCGACCGACAGTGCCGGTCGAGTTTCGTATACAACCGAGGTCCGTTTATTGTCCAAGACTGGAGAATATCGCTGGCATTTGATTCGTTGTGTCGAGATTGACACGATTGATTTTGGCAGCGGTGCTAGCTCATATTTTGGATCAGCCACGGACATCAACGACCACAAGCTGCTCGAGACCAAACTCAAAGAAGCTATGGAGACGAAGGGACGATTCCTCAGCAATATGTCCCACGAAATTCGCACTCCATTGATTGGAATCTCTGGCATGGTCAGCTTCTTACAGGACACCACCTTGAACGAAGAGCAACTTGATTATACCAACACGATCCAGACGAGCGCCAATAGTTTGATCATGATTATCAATGACATTCTAGATCTTTCCAAGGTTGACGCTGGTATGATGAAGTTGAAGCATGAGTGGTTCCATACCCGTTCTATGATTGAGGACGTCAACGAACTGGTTTCAACCATGGCCATCGCTAAGCGGTTGGAGCTCAATTATCTTGTCGAGGCAGACGTTCCTGCGTGGGTCAAAGGCGACAAGGTTCGAATTCGCCAGGTTCTGCTCAACGTCACTGGTAATGCTATTAAGTTCACTTCCGAAGGTGAGGTCTTCAGTCGGTGTCGCGTGTACATGGCAGATGGTTCCAATGTTGATGACAACGAGATCATGCTCGAGTTCTCTGTCACCGACACGGGACGTGGATTCTCTAAAGAAGAAGCCGACTTGATTTTCAAACCATTCAGTCAGATTGACGGAAGCAGCACCCGCCAGCACGGCGGTAGTGGTCTTGGTCTCGTTATCTCACGGCAACTGGCCGAGTTGCACGGTGGTAACATGACGGGTCGGGCTACACCTGGCAAAGGATCGACTTTCACCTTCACAGCCCGATTCGGTCTTCCTACAGCTGAAGATCACCCCAACTTACCTGACAGCCCCCCGCCTACTGGCGCTTACACGCCAAGACCTGAGGTGGTGGATAATGTTCCTAGTAGCATCAAACCTCTGCCGCCACCGAAACATCTGCGCAACGTTGAAATCGCCAGTTCTGGAGGGACAACCTCCGAATTCACGTCGCCTGGAGGACTTTCGGTTGGTAGCTCCAACCCATCTGTTCGCTCAACAAAGTCGCAAGTTACCGACCGGTCGTCCGCAACATCTGTCACCGGAGGTCTGGCCCGCTTTAGCGAGGCAGCTAAGGCTAGTGGACAAGACTTATCCCAGATGAAGCTGGAGATGCCCTCTGGACGCAGCTCTCCTGGCACTCACCTGCTACCTAGCGTTGGATCACCCGAGGACTTTCGTCCTCCCATGTACTCAATCCTCATCATCTGTCCCCAATTTCACAGCCGCGAGGCTACTACTCAGCACATTGAGATGACTTTACCCAAGGATGTCCCCCACCAGATCACAGCTTTGGCAAGTGTAAATGAGGCGCAGACACTGATCAGTGGAGAAGACCCTATAAAGTTTACACACATTGTTATCAATCTCCCCTCGCCCGAGGCCATCATTGGATTAATGGACGATATCACAAAGACGCAGAGCATCGATAAGACGACTATTCTCGTCCTGTCAGATTCTGTACAACGGCAGGCAGTTATCAAATTGGCGGCCGGCACCAAGTATGCCCAGCTCCTTTCGGATAACCTGGTGACATTTATCTACAAGCCTGTGAAACCATCCAGATTTGCTGTCATTTTCGACCCGAACAAGATGCGCGATCTCAGCATAGATCGTAACCGGTCTACGGCTCAGCAAATGGTCGAGAATCAGAAGGCTAGCTACCAGGAGATCGAACGGCGTATGGGGAACAAGGGCTATCAAGTGCTATTGGTTGAGGACAACCCTGTTAACCAAAAGGTTTTGATGAAGTTCCTCAAGAAGATCGGCGTGGATGTCGAGATCGCCGTTGACGGCGCCGAGTGTACCACCATGGTTTTGTCAAAGCCTCACAAGCACTATTCCCTTATCCTGGTATGTGGATCCATACCAATACACAATCTCTAGCGACTGCTAACATGTACTTTTCTAGTGTGATCTTCATATGCCCCGAAAGGATGGTTACCAGGCGTGCCGTGAGATTCGCCAGTGGGAAGCTGCCAACCGTTATTCCCCAATGCCGATCATCGCCTTATCGGCCAATGTCATGTCAGACGTTCAGGAAAAATGCGCTGCGGCGGGATTCAGTGACTATGTCGCGAAACCTGTTGACTTTATCGATCTCAGCAGAGCCATGTCCACGTTCTTCTGATTACGACGGAACTCGGGCCATTCTTCCACGGCTGCACGCGATGCAAGGCTGTAGTATCTACCGGCTGATTTGCTTCTTTACAGCACTATACGACGGACCACGTCTTCTCCGCCAATATCTAATGATATTGTAGCATTTTCAATGTATCATGCAAAGAGCACTTGTCTCAAGTGTTCTCAATCGAGTGCAATTATTACAGTGGCATTACAGAGTTAGAAGTGGCTCGAGGCTCGAGGCTCTGTATATGAATTTATCGTGTTACTGTTATTCGATCCAGTTTGTACGATTCTTTACATTAAAAACGAGTTTCCCGCTTTGGTCGGAAAACTGTTTTCTGCATACTACGGGGCATTATTTTTTAAAGGCGTTGGCGACTCTACATGGTTTTCTGTAGGGCTCAAGGCAGTTCAATTAATCGGTGCCCGTGGTCTTTTTTGAGCCTTTTTGTTTACTCTTCACTTTTTTCTTTTCGATTTTTTCTTCGTCTTCTCTCATCCGAGTTGAAGGGCTTGTGGAGGGCTGAGAAGGGTCCAGAAGACTGGATACGGTGTTATGGTGTTTGTTTAATATGCATTATTTTGGTTGTCTTGTCACCACCTTCGTGTGTGTGTTGGGTCGAGGGCAAAGGGATGGGATGAGTCGTAAGGGTATAAACTTGACTTCTTTCTGTTAATCTTGTTGACAAAGAAGAGGGGGTTCTTATAGACGTGCACGAGGATGATCTGGATAGACCAAGATTTAATCTATCCGACCTTGTTTGACAGTTACATGTCATCTAGACTCTTACACTTTAAACTACTAGCTTCTCGAAAGCTAACATTTGAAATATAAAAAAAGCTCAAAATTCGCCATTCATCCCTTGGAGGGAACTAACTCCCTTGTTGGAAACATTCCATCGGTCGACCACGTAGGGCCGGCGATCGAAGAGACACAACCTGCCTCGAAAAATTGAATGAAGCGTCCTCCGTAGTTTTCATCCATGTTGTGGCATTTGAGCCTGCGAAGAGCGGATGTGCCATCGCTCTGTCTCGGCGGGAGTCGGTTGTTCGGTAGAAGTGGGCTCTTGGCTTGTTTGTGAGATGTACGAGGTTGACAGAGTGGACATGGTAGCGGGTGCTGCAGAAGTTGTCAAAGATGAAGTAGTTAGAGCACAGGATCTGAGATATCTTCAGCTGTGTAACGATATATCCTCGAGAATAAGAAAACAGAACCGCCAAGCGTCTTACACGGCTATGTCGTATTACTAAAGAACCAGCAATGAGGTTGACTTTCCGTTCAGAACATCCACATCACACGCCTTGTACAACAGTTAATGTACAGAGCCACAAAGTAGAAACCAAGCACGGCATTTCCGCCTCGTGCTCAACGGCAGTGTCTTTCACAACATTAATTACACAATAACCAACATGTGTGACACCAAACATCTTACGCCTCACAAAGCCATGCCGAATTGTATCACGACCAGTATAAAGGGAATGAAAATGAGGAACAAAAATGTTATTATGTGATACCACAATAGATGCCATCAGATCCTCCAAAGATAGCAAAACTTCAATTTCAAAGAACCATGCCAGCACAGTCAATCATTCTATTCATTGCTTTTCCGTAATCCGTCCCGAGAAGAAGAAAAAAACAAAGTCATGCGTCATTAGAGTAAAGTTATGAATATCATCAAAACAATTTGCCCCGCGAGGCGGGCTGGTATCCGCTGTTTTTTCATGAAATTCAAATCATAAGAGAGTGAGAGTGAGGTCATCCGAGTAAGATTACGATCAATACACACTTCCGCGAATGCTGCGATCCTCTTTCTCTGCATGGTCCAAATCATCAAAATGATCGGCGTCGCCATCGAGGGAAGTGTCAGTAGAGGCATCGCCAAGTCGGTTGGATCGAACGTATGAGTCATCTGTGCAGTCTTTGTCGCTCGTGTAGGTCAAACGCTCGGGGCCAGCTTTGAGGAGAGGTTTCTGGTGGTCGCATATGGACTTGTCGTTTTGGTCGTTGGCATTCTTGTTTTGGTGGGCGTTTAGGGAGGCGATTCGGTGTAAGCTGATGTTCTCATCCTCCGACGAGTTGTTGTCCGTCTCGGCAGCGGAGGTGTGGCCCGAGTAGCTACCGCCCCCATCGCGACCGATATGTAGGTAGGGAGACTGGATGTATTCGCTGGAGGAAATGACTGAAGGAGTGTCGTTGATGTCAGAAACAGATTTGCCTTCATGGTTTGAGGAGATGTCGATCTCAGGACCATCATCATCATCATCACCATCATCATCGGGGATCACAGGGGTGTCACTCTCACCCTTGCTTTCGACGCGGTCGCCTCGAGACTTTTGCTTCCGGTTAATGATTGTTGTGACTATCTCATCCGCACACGCGGACTCTCCGTAAGGTGCGGGACCGCCATTCTCATGGTCCTTCTTTCGCATCACCTCTAGATCCTCGCGCTTGGCATAGCCACGGCCGTGATCACAGCCGTTGGGACATCCACCCCAACGTCGTGTCACGACAAAAGTCTTGGTACGTGGCAGCTTGGAGCAATCCTTGTCGTCGTCTTTTTCTTTCTTGTCCTTTCGCTCTCGTCGTAGATCAGACCATGTTCGTAGTTTGTTCTCAAGAAGGTATTTCTGGTTCTCCTGTTTGCGCATAATGAGGAACTCGCAGTGATTTATGTTGCGAAGATCTTCAAAATATTCGACGGTGAAATGATACCACTTCATGAGAAATACACGAGACATGAGACCATGAGTCACTGAATAGCCTTGTTAGCAAAGTGGGAAAACCAAGCAATACATGACAACGCACCTAAAACGCAAACACTGGGAAAATCATCTTCGCCGAATTGCCGCCACAAGCTCTCGTTGAAGCCACTAACACGATCGTAAGCATCGGCAGCACTCTCGCCATTAGGTATGCGGTAGAAGAAGTGGCCGTAATCGGCCCTCTCCTGCCACATACGCTCCATCTCCGCACTGCATGGCTGGAAGTTGCCAAAGTCCTGCTCACGTAGTCGAGGTTCTTCGTACACCTTGATGTTATTTCGGCGGAAGGGTGATGGGGAGTCTTCGTCAGAGGTCAGGGTTTCGAGGATTCCCTCTGTAGTCTCTCGAGTTCGGCGGTAGGGAGAGGTGAAGAATTGAAGAGTATCGTCAGGTCGAAGAAGGCTTCGGAGTCGGCGTCCGGCATCGTGGGCTTGGCTCCAGCCTTCCGGGGTGAGTTTGACCCGGTGATCGGGGACGGTCTGATGAATTTCGCGGTTCTCTAGGTAATTATGAGTATGTTTGTTCGTGGGACAACAAAGAAAGGGACTGGTGCTGGGAATAACGTACTGTTGCCTTCAGATTGGCCGTGGCGAACCAAGATGATCAACCGTGGTTTGGTCATGATGTTTCAGATATGGTGTCAAAATATCGAGATTGATTGATCGAGGATGATGATTATGATGGGCATCCAAGTTGGTATCTTGAAAGGGCAAAAATATTCGAAAGGAGGCGTTGGAAGACTTGGTTATTGAGTATGTCAAGTCTAGGTTTCAAGGCTGTATCGGTTTAACGGGTGAAGGTCCGAGATAGGACGGACGGGATAGAATATAGCGGAGTAAGTGTTGTGCTGTGCTGTGCTGTGCTGTGCTGTGCTGTGCTGTGCTGTTGATAGGCTTGCAATTGGTAAGCCAGGTGTAGTGGTAGGTAGGTACTAAGGTAGCTGGAAGGAAAAGAGTCACTGATTATGAAAGGAAAGAAGAGGATGGAAAGTGTAGAGAAGGGGAAGTCCCTATAGTAATAAAAAGAAAAGAAGATACGACGTCGTTTTTACTTGATAGATTTCTTTCCTTTCTTTGGTGAGGCTTGTTTGTCTAAAGTGCAAGGCAAGGCAAGAAAGGTATGGTATGGTAATCATTGCCCCTCGTTGGCTCACGAGACAAGTCTAGACCGGGAGTGCAACACAACGCAACCATCAGCCATATTTTCTTCTCTACTATGGTACAACCGCCCCGCCAAAAGGTGCTAAGAATATACAGTACCGGGATATGATATCCCCACCACCACCTCAGCCCAGGAGACAACCTAAAGATACATTAGGTACCTAGTACTTGACTCACGCAGGGTATTCTACATCTGAAGCAGGTACCCCTCCTCTCCTCTCCTCCTTGAAGGGCCGGAGCCGCCCCGCCATCTGTCGAGACAAGCACAGAAACAGCTTCTCAGTCGTCCATGGTGAACCCTCCAAGCGTAGGTGAATTGTCCAATAGCAATTGGTCTCTCAATGAAACCGATGATCACACAGAAGAACCAAAAAAAACAATCTTAAACAAGACAACAGCCCATGACGGTCCCTGAGAGAAGAGCTAGCCTCAAACAAATCTTTTTATATCCCTGCTCCCGCAAACGGTTTTGCTAATCATGATTAATGCACCTTGTAGACTCAAAAACCATCTTAGTTGAGTTGACTCATTAAAATCATATGTCCAAAAATTGATGCGTTTGTAGACGGACGGTAGAGAATATCCGCTCCGTTGGTTCGTTCCTTATCTCGAAATCATATGATTTCTATACTACCTTGGTACCTAGTTACATGGCTGTTTCTGTCCCCTGGTCAAGATGTCAAGAATCTGACAATCTGGGAGGGGTTGTCTGTTGGTTCGACCAATCCTAAAGATCTGCAGAGCCAGATACAGTAATTCTGGCCGTTTTGAGCAGACAATATCAGGACATTTCAGTTCACATCTCATGCACCCATTTTAACCTGTTCTTGTTTATTTAAAAACTTGCATATCATCGGGCCTCCCGTCTCTGCATTTATCGTTCCATCTCGTCGTGTTTTTATTCATAATCCCACGGTTAATTACCCTTGCCTATTCACTTTGGATCTACAGCTTCACCATGTCAAGTCTATATGCATCTGATCACTTGACAATGGCACCAACAGCGTATCTCTACGGCGAGGTGATATGATCTGCAACGGGAAGCGCCATCAATCACCGATTGCGACTCAGATACTCTTTTTCTCTCTCTCTCTCTCTCTCTTTGGCTAAATCCGTAAACGACTGAGATCCTTTTGAGCTAGGCCTAGCATTTTCCTCTTCTCATCATGCTTGCAGTGATGATCTTTGTCTTTCGATAACCAACAGACGATTTAATTGCCTGTTTGATTCTAAATACAATCACATGTTTATCAGCAGGTTTCCCAATTACGTCTTAACTGACGCGGCTTACCTTTCAGCTGTGTTAGTAAAAGTCCTTTGATGGAGGAAATGCGGGCACCCGACTGACTGCCGCGCGCTTAACCAATGAATGGTACATCACAGGACGACTGCCTACCAAAGTAGCACCTTTTCAGTATACCTAGGTAGGTAGGTACCTAGCAACTACTAGGTACTAGGTACTAAAGTAAGGTATTCATCCATGTAAATTGCTTGGCTAGAATAGGTGATTCCTTGAAACCCCTTTTACATTCAATTGATTCAATCTACATGTGGCTTTCACAAGTCGTTGTAAGTTTAGTACCTACAGACAATTAATAACTTTGTTTCTTAAAGGGTCTTCCTTCCTTCAGGCTAATTCTTGGCAACCCTGCACTGTGCACGCCACCTTCATCTCGTACCTGGAACCAGTCCACCACCATCTTTAATCCTTACAAAACTACCGGATATCAAGTTCCTTCTATCTCTTCTTCACGTGTCAAGTCAACTTACCAGCACGCACCCATCTGACCGCCCCCATCACTCTCAACAAATCTCAACGCATTTTCTTCTTCTCATCCGACCATCCTTGGTCTACTGCGCCCAACGCCCGTCGACATCTCGCTTTCGCGCGTCCCATCAGCCCATTTCCTCCACGAGCCAACAGCCTCACTCCTACCCTCTGCATCTTGGAAGAAAAGAGACGCAAAAATGTCTGCTCCTGGCCCCGAATCCGTGCCAACTTCGGCCGATCCCCGTTCCCACCGTCCAACAAAGAAGCGCGCTCTCACGCCCGTTTCAGCCCAAGCAGCCTCCGTAGAAGCCCTTTTTGCAAAACCCGACCAGAACATCCGTATCCCCGACTCCTCCGCCCCCGGTAGTGGTTCCGCCATTCTGCGTTCCGCACCTCCGGAAATCGTTACTAACGTCCAGGGGTCCAGCGCTGGTGCCGGCTCGGGCGAGTTCCACGTCTACAAGGCTAGCCGCCGACGCGAGTATGAGCGTCTGCGCAGCATGGATGAGGATATCCGTCGCGAGAAGGACATCGAAGAGTTTACCAAAGACAAGAGTGAACGCGATCGCAAGGATGAGGAGCGCACACGCAAAAACCGCGAGAAGAGAGAAAGGATGAAGGCTCGCCAGGCCAAAAAGGGCAAAGGTCCTGCTGGTGCGACTGACAAGAAACCTAACACGACGCTGTCAAGAGGCGACTCCCTAGTTGCGGACCATGATGCTACTATAACTGATGCTGCTGATGTTGATTCTAAGACCCAGGCTGGCAAGGATGGCTCGGAATCAGCACCTTTCATACAACCTGCAGGCCTGGTCATTCACGACGAAGACGACTGATCAGACTGCAAACAGCCCTGTACCAACAAAACAAGCAAAAGGAGGATGTACATAAATCGGTAAACACGGTTGCGATAGAGGAAGAAAATGCTAGAAACAGAGTTTAGGTCTGTGCCGCTGGAGGAAGAACGCTCTATGAGGGCCTCGCAAGTAGAAACGGCAACCTTGTATGCCAGGTAATTTATATGATACCCTTTTCTTTCATCTCAAGAGTCTCCCAGGCTTTATCATGCTCAGCCCTGGCGCTCCTCTTTGTCTTATCTTTCTTGTGTCTATTTTGCTCTTTCGGCTAGTACAGAGGGGGGGTATGGCCAGTCTATTCACAGACATTCATATGAAGCAGCCCGAATTGCACACCTCCGGACTTTATTCCCACTATCACTCCCACGTTATATCACATCGTCAACCTCCTCCTCATGTGCATCATCTATTTCTCTACTCTTCGCCGCCGCCGCCGCCGCCGCCAATCTGCGCTGCTTTCTTGGCACTGCAGATATCGTCGACTCGGAGCAATAGACAAGCAGCCTAGTGAATGTATTAGTGCATGTTCCAATATAGAAGCAGGTCGACATGTCATGTAAAACTTACCTCAATGGCGGTCTTGATGCTCTGGAGCTTGATGGCCTGAGGCTCCCAAACTCCGTACTCCTTCATATCAGCAACGGCGCCTGTGTCACCGTTGACACCGTAAGTGCTCTTGCCCTCAGCCTGCTTGGCTCGGAGATCCGTCAACACACGGACGGGGCTCTTGCCGGCGTTTTGAACCAGAGTTCGGGGGATAACCTCGAGAGCATCTGCCACGGCCTTGTAAGGCCACTGCTGAACACCCTCGATGCTTTTGGCGAGCTGACCCAACCTCACGGAGACGGCCATTTCTGTGGCACCACCGCCTGGCGATAACTTGGGGGAGAACATGACGTTTCGTGCGACACCCATGGCATCCTGGAGGTTTCGCTCAATCTCGTTGAGAACATCCTTGGAGGGACCACGGAGGAGGACAGTGCAGGCCTTGGGGTCCTGGCACTTGGTAAGGAATGTGAAGTACTCGTCGCCAATCTTCTCAATCTCGAAGAGGCCGCATCGGGTGCCGACATCGGAATCCTGGAGGTCCTCTACTCGGTTGACAATAGTAGCACCGGTGGCGCGGGCTATTCTGTTGTTATCAGTCTTTCGGACTCGGCGGAGAGCTGTGATGTTGGCCTTCATGAAGTAGTGTTGGGCAAGATCTATGACCGGATTAGTATGTCATCGTGAAGATGTAAGAAAGCATCAAATACGTACCAGACACTCCTTTCTCAGTAATGACAAGGTCAGGCTTGACAGCGACAATAGCCTCGCACAGAGCCTTGACCTGCTCCTCCTCAATCTGCAGAATTCGGTTCCAGTCGTCCTCCTTGGTAATCTCAATGTTGGTTTGGGACTCGCCCTTCTTGTACTCCAAGGGGCAGTCGAGGAGGACAATTCGGGGGTTCTCAATGCGCCGGCGCATCTTGGGATGTGTGATATCCTTGTTGAGCATAAGACCATCGAGAACTCTGCTATCCTCAATCTCGCCGCCGGGAACCTTTTCCACACGGGCATATCGCTTGATGTCGACCTCAGTCTTGCCGTTGCCGGCCTCCCACGTCACAGTGCGGACAGCCTTGAGGGCAAGGTCACACATCTGGTCCATCCATCGCGAAACGAACTTGGTGCCGATTGAAGAAGAGATGAGCTGGTTCATGGCCTTGTCGTCGTTAACGTCGATCGGCAGGGAGATCTCCTCAATGATCTCAAGGGCGTCCTTGAGGGCTCGTTTAAAGGCGGAAATGATGACGACAGGGTGGATGTTGCGGTCGAGCTGGGGAAGAGCTTGGGCGAGGATCTCACCAGCTGGTGAATGTCAGTGATGTGCCCGGTCAGAGACATTACGGTATCCGTGTCGTCTTACCCAAAATAATGACAGTTGTGGTTCCATCGCCAACTTCCTCGTCTTGCGTCCGGCTGAGCTCAATCATACTCTTGGCGGCAGGGTGGGAGACCTCGATTTCTCGAAGGATGGCATGGCCATCGTTTGTGAGGACGATACCGCCCATGGGGTCGAGCAGCATCTTGAGCATGGCCTTGGGACCGAGGCATGATCGAATAATATCAGCAACACTGGCATCGTTGGTTAGGGTCGGGCACGCGACTCGAGGAGGAAAGGGACAATGGCATACGTTTTAGCAGCAGCGATGTTAGAGAGCTGAGCCTTGCGGCCAGTTTGCCTCTCACCGCTGTTGGTGTCTGCAATGCAACATCTTGGTCAGCTCTGAGGGACGTTTTGTTTTTGAAGCTCCCCTCTTCCTCTTCCTCTCTTTTTAGGCAGAGGGCCCAGGGGTTCGCTCTCGAGGAAGGGAAGTGGGGGTTTTATATTTCAGGATTACTTACTCATAACCACCACCGGAGCCTGCATGATGGGCGAGTTTTGATCTTTTTAATTCCTTTTTAACGGCGTAACGTCTGGCCAACTCTGAAGCGGAGAAAAATCGTAGGGTGCCGGAATTTTGGAGGTGAGAAGATGCCAGGGATTGGATGTCGGTGTCGGAGGGGCAAGGCAAAAGGCTAAGGTGAAAGAACAGTTGTTGAGGGGCGCACGCACAGAGACACTGGCCAGAAAAGTTCAGTAGCGGATGTGGATACCTAGGTATTGCTGTGTGGTCGGTCCTGAGGATTTTTGGCGGGGAGAGGTAGAACTCCAAACTGCACTCGGTCTTGATATTAACCCGCCCCGCCTACACCAGGCACAGGTAAGTAAGCTAAGCTAGTACTGTACCTCTAAGCTCATATCTAGACTACAGTATTGAGATTTAGGCAGACTTAGAAAAATCCTCTAGAAATTCCAAAGTGGCCAATCACAGGAGCCAGGGGCCCATGAGCTGTTCAGAGCTTCCCCTCTATCAACTATTAAGATCTGATACAGCACTCGATTCGTCCACTATAATTGTGGCTGCCTTTGAGTAACTACACATACCAAGATAAGAAAAGACAAGGCAAGACATCGGAACATCATTCAGTATTCTCGTCTTTATTAAACCTTCACGTCTTGGTTAAACACACTGTGAAAACCAATCATGGCAACAAAAAGAGCAGTGCAATCCATTCTGCCTAAATCACAGCCCCCGTTCTGGACGCCCTCAAACCGCATCTCAGAATTCATAGCACACGTTTCCCCCGTAACATGTCCCTCGCAGGCCTCATCGTATGTCGATTCTCTGCTCGAATCGGATAAACGTATACGCAATGCAACACACAACATTACAGCGTGGCGTATTAGAGGTGACGGCGCTGGCCATCAGCAGTTTAATGACGATGGTGAGACGGGAGCCGGATCCCGTCTTCTGCAGCTTATGCAATCGATGGATCTCTGGGATTCGATGGTGGTGGTTACACGATGGTATGGCGGTGCCCATCTGGGGTCCAAAAGATTCAGGTTCATCACTGCTGCGGCAAGTGATGCTTTTGCAAGGGCCGGTATGGCTGGCGACAAGAAGGAGGAAAGGTCCAAAGGAAAGAAAAGGAAGTAATTCAAATCAAAATGTTTAAATTGGTCTAATCGTCAAACGTATAGCTACCGATCCTAGCAATACTGTGTGACGCCTGAATTCTGGTCTCACTACTGACAATGAGGCCCCTAACATCACAGGTCGCTGCCATGTTCAATCAAGCACAACCGACCACCTGCATCCTTCCTGTGGCTGTTCATTCGGCGGGCTTTGTCTACATTCCTTTTCCTTATGGCACCAACAGAATTTCTGGCTGCTGACTGCATAGGGCAGCCACCAATATCCGACAAAAGGCATGTAACAACATATATCTGCCCGTTGGTCACTCTCGTTTGTTCTACACTTCGTTACGTAGCCCAGATACCCCTCGGGCTACTGGTCGACGAACTTCAGACCCAATATTGAGCATCAAGTTCCGTCCCTCGTTGTTCTGCTGCGGTTCAGGGTTGAATCGGATCCATCCTGCCCCTTTCTTGGATGTGGCCTCAACGAGGCAGACATTACAACCCATGAGCTTCTGCACCCAGTACCAGAATTTATGGTCGTCGATTGCCTGTTGTCGTACATGGTGCCACCAGAGTTCGCGACTTTGTGTCTTGTCTACAGCTTTGACCTCTTCCCTTGTAGGCACTGCCTCGATCCAGAGAAAGTCTGGAGGGAATTCCCGTTCAGCCATAACCTGCGGATGGGGTGAGATGGTAAAGGTAGGGACACCATCTTTGCTGAACCTCCATTCTTGAATGAGCTGGCGTTTGCTTGCATCAGCGTATGCATCCATTTTCAATCGCCGAAAATCCCCAAGTCTTGTAGGTAGGCCCATCTTGGGCTGCTCTTGGCCTTTGGCCTGATGATCAGTCATGGGTGGGTTCTATTCTTCCCTGACCTTCTCAATTCTAACCGCGGGGATGGCGAAAGTGAGGACAGAAGTAGGCGCGGCTCCGAAATATCCCATTCTGGCGCCTTGACTAGTTATGAGCGGCTTGACGATCTTGAACCAAATCCACTTCTGCAGTGAAGGGGGATTTCCGAAAGGACTTCCATGCATACATCAGCTGCCTGGACTGACAAATCTGGAAGGGAACTTACATATTCGCCTCATACATAGTGATACTGCCTTCCTCGGTATCAATCTTTGTGGGCTGGGAATACTTGCCGTTGGGCGAAATCCATAGACCATCATCAAACGCCAGCTTGGTCAACTTGTTATGCCTGTAATCGTGTCTGAATGAGAGCGAATCGATTTCAAGTGACCTGTATCCGAAACGCCGACAAGCGGATTCGAGCCAAGATACCAGCCCTTCCCGCTGTTCAGCCTCGGAAGGCTCAACAATCATGATCCGACCTGGGGTAAGTTTGGGAAACGAAAAGTTGGGTTTGAATGGGTTGAAGTTGGCGGTTCCAGTGATGACTTGAAGTCGCTGGCTAGCCGCTATCCTGAATGTATGTCAACAAGGGCAGTCCAGGCTTCGCAAGCAGCAAGATTGGTAAACCCACACATTAGGCATTCTGTCTTTCTTGTGCTTCATTCTCTCCTTTTTGGCGTCATGTGGCTCAAGAGCTTCAGATCCCTCGACCACCAGTCCGTGGTTGACCATTTCTGTTGGCTGAGGTAGCCCATTCCAATGGTGGTAGAGTCTCGAGTCCATATGACGCTGACGAGCAGTGCTTTTCATTATACGAGCGACGGTCATCGAGTCGGCGGGTAGTGGGCAAGGAGTACGATGAAAGTTCGACTCGATCATACCATCGGTGGCATTTCCACGTACTACGTTGTTGGCAAAGCCCATTGCGATACCTTTGCGAAGTTTCTCACGAACAGAAAGTGTGCTGAGATGCTCTTCGGAGAGATCGTAGTTGGTTTTCTTGGTGCGATTGCCTTGTTTTAGGTCTTTTGCGCACTCTGCATTCTCAGAGTTACCAACAGGAGGATGTGACAGTGCCAAAAGCGCAGAAGCTGCAGTAGAACGGGCTGGCAAGTCGGACAAGGGAGTATCGGATGTACCAAGGTCAGTATCCATGATCTCGGTGGATGAAACCTCGGTAGGCTTGGATTCAGAGGGTGGCATGGTGAAGTTGCCGAGCCGATGGACAGCAGAAGGTTGAGTTTCTGTCAGAGTTCCACCAGGGGACTCGACAAGATATATATCTCTACCTTCTTTGTGACTGCTAGATCTGGTTGCGGACTCATAGCATGCTTCACCCCTTTTTTTCGACGCGCCATACTGAACGAAATTGAATTCAGTTTCTATTGAACGTCGTTTGTTCTTTAGGGCTGGTGCGCGCGCGCGCTGGTTTCTTTGATAGATGTGCATATATAATATAAAGAATGGTCGTGCAGAAGAACAATAGAGCGGAGACAGGTGTAATGGGGAGAATGCGTTAGGCAGACGAGCAGGCAGGTAAATGAATTGATGAATAGATCACACAATGGTAAATAGCTTGCCTTGAGAATAGATTAGGTGCTCTTTCACTGTCACACCGTTCAGGACGTCCCGCATATCCAACAATCATTTTAGTTGATATCTCGTCGGTTTCATGAATCCAATATCAAGTGTTGATTTTATGGTAACGGAGTTCCTATAACCAAGTAGGTCATGGGTGATTCTTCTTAACTTGGGAATGTGAAAACTCCAGATAGTTGACACGGGCGATGTTATTTACATCCTCATTCTATAGGGATCACGATATTATCAATATTGTTGATAAACGCCAAATATTGAATTCTTACTGCCTATAATCGGTCCTCCTTTCACGAAATTCCATGTTACTTATACCTAGGTATACAACATCAGATTGACCAAATATAGCCTTTTCTCTCTACTGACTTCCATATTATTGATGTTATCTTTGTGCAGAATTACCAAGGCCGCCAGATATTCTCGCATGGGTTTCTGCTTACTTGTTACCTACCTACCAAATAAATAATGACAAAGAGTCTCCACAGCACGTTATGCATTGAGCAGGCATAATGGGTTCATATCTTGGCATCAAATCTCCGTCATCGGAGAAAATATCTTTTGTCTCGGTAGCAGTAAGTTCATAGAACTGTCGGAATTATTAGCATTGTTCTTCAAACACAAGGGCAAATTATCCATAAAAAAGTTACCGTAAGGCTGTCTGTTTACCTCGTCTATGCTACACAAGATACTGTACCGGTAAAATGTTTGTCAGGATCTTATCTGATGGAACTAGTATGAAGCATCACAGGGTCAGGGTCCTTAGGCCAACGGAAGAGAAAAACACTGCCTCTGCAAAGACCAACATGGCATATAATTTAAATTAATTCCACAATGCCCTTGTAACAATACTCGCAAGTATGCTAACAACGTACGGTGAAAGGAATTGTGAGTACTAGAAATAGGCCCCGATATAGTTGCACTTCTCTACCACATTACTCACGCTTTACCCCATGCTAATCACATAGGAATAAACTGAACCATTCTCTCCTCAGCGTCACCAGTGAGGCATTTATCCATCAAATCTTCTTGGTTCACTTGAGCCTCTGAGTCTTGGATATAATGCTTGTCGATCACCATCTTTCTACATACATCCAGAACAAGGTTAATACTACCTTTATCCACAGCTTGTCCACTTTATACCGTATCCAGTAACAAACGTATGGGGTCTTTTATCAATCGCATCTAATCTCTTACAAGGTCCTCTGTTGATTCTGCCAAGCATGGGGACAATAAAAGGGCTCTGTTGGGTCCCGAAAACCTGGTTATCCCGCTACCTTCATCTCTGTCTTCTTGGTCGGTTTCTAAAATGAAGTTCACTGCGTTGGTTAGTTCAGCTCTGCTGGGGTTTGCCTCGGCTACCAGCAACACTGCTACTCTGAACATCACATACGATTACATAGTAGCTGGCGCTGGAGCTTCAGGTCTTGTCGTTGCTGAGAAACTCGCTGCTGCTGGCCATAAAGTTCTTTTGGTCGAGAGGGGCGGTCCTTCGTACTACTCGACCGGCAACCGAGATGACTTGATGAAGTGGAACAAGACCGTCACCGCATACGATGTCCCCGGCATGGCTTACTACACTGACATTTCGCCAACCATTCAGTGGTGTACAGACATTGCTGCTTCAGCCGGCTGCTTGTTGGGAGGTTCCACTATGCTTAACGCTCTCATGTTTATCAAGCCCCGGGCTGCTGACTTTGAGGCATGGCCTAAGGGATGGCAGTGGGAGGATGGTGTTTCCGAGGCCGCCAAGAGCGTTTTTGAGCGTATGCCTGGAAGCATTCTCCCCTCTGCTGATGGAAAGCGCTATGACGATGGTGCTTTTGAAGTCATGTCCAAGTTCCTCGCGAACAACGGCTGGGGTGAAGTCAATGCTCTCGACAACGTTGAGGCGAAGGACAAGATCTTCACGCATCCTCCTTGGTTGGTAAGTTTTGTCTGCATTTATTATCCCTTTGATCTTATAAACGATTAAAGCTCATACTATTTAGATCAGCAACGGGCTTCGTGGTGGTCCCGTTCGGGATATCCTCCCTGATGCAGAGGCTCTCGACAATTTCAGCCTCCAGCTTCATGCCAAGGTTCTCCGTGTCGTTCGCAAGGGACCTATCATCACCGGTGTCGAAGTCGAGCATGAGGATGGCTCTCGTGAGATCGTTAAGCTGAGCAAGGGTGGTTCTGTCATCCTCTCTTCTGGCACACACTCTACGCCACGCATTCTCTTCAACTCGGGCATTGGACCCAAGGACCAAATTCGTATTGTCAAGTCCGGCTCTGCCAAGATTGAGCTCCCACCTGCTTCTCAATGGATCGATCTCCCCGTTGGTCAGCGCCTGAGAGATCATCCCATAGTCGTCGTGGATTTCCAAACCAAGGACAAGCTCCAAGCTCTGCCTCGCACCGCTTTCACTGATCCTGATGGTGAGACAGTTGAGCTGTTTGCTGAAGGAAGCGGTCTTCTCTCTCAATCCGCACAACGTCTTAACTTTTGGAAGAGCGTTAAAGGCAATGATGGCATTACTCGTTACGTCCAAGGCACAGTCAACGCCCCCGAAAACAACACTATTTCCGCAAAGGTTTACCTCACTCACGGTCTTACATCTCACGGTACCCTCGAGATCACACCCGACGGCAAGACCAACATTACTCAGAAGCCGTTCCTCAACACCAAGGGCGATCGTGATGCTCTCCAGACCTTTATCGATGAACTCTTGAGCTACGCACGCAAGCCCAATAGCAACCTGATCGTGCCGAGCAATGTTACAGCAGACTCCATCATGGAGGTTTCCTACAGCGGCAACCATCACCTTGGCTCGGCTCACATGGGAGCCAAGAATGACGGTAAGAGCGTCGTTGGACCCGATACCCGGGTCTGGGGAACCAAGAACCTCTTTGTTGTTGACGGAGCCATGCACCCTGAAGTCCCAACAGGGAATACTCAGGCCTCCATCATGGTTGCTGCTGCGCACGCTGCCAACAAGATCTTGGCAGTGACATCTGGAAAACAATGAATGGGTTTCTCTTATGGTTTTGCGGGAAGGTACAAGATGTTGGAGGCTTCGTAAATATGATATAGCCACCTACTCGAAAGAAGCAGCAATATTCTCTATTACTCTGATATGACAACTCTCTTGCATTTGAAAATCCAAATGCCTGTAAGTGAAGTGCTTAGGTATTATTATTGGACTATATGATGAAGAAAAGAAAAAAATTGGCTGAAGCACAAGTCATCCCACAGCGACTGCCAAGATATGGATGACCCTGTGCTTGTTGATCATGATTTGCTTATATTCACACTGAATGGCTCATTTCAGCTCCATTCCGCCAAATGCTCTGTCCAATTCTGCGCCCTGATCCGGAGTCGCATTCCCGCCCTGGACATTTTGGGTATCCTGACTTTCGGGCACATATCCAGTGCCTTGTTGCTGCACAGGTGTACTCTTCTCAGGCTCAAGGATATGCATCTCGCTGTCTAGCCAGCCTGGTGCGACTCTCCTCTTCTCAGCGAGTTCGCGCGCCTTGATCCTCTCATCAAACTCTCTGAGTTCACGGTCCGCATCTTCCTGCATCTTGGTCACATAAGCCGAGAGCGCACGACACGAGGCGATAATATCCTCAGGATGCGCTGCGTGACCTGAGCCGGAAACTACGTATTTAGGTTTGACTTGGCCTGCGGGGTTGTCTGATGCGGCTTCCACACCTAGTGATGAGGGAGGAATGTTGGAAGGCATTGTCTTATAGTTGTATGATAATGTTGTTGCTGATGGAAGAGACACAAAAGGTGATACTGTGAGGGGCACTTGTTCCAACAGGGGATGAGTTCCTAATTGCGTTATTAGCTAGATTCGTTGTGAGTGAGTTGCCTTGAGGGAGGTATACGCTTGTTGTCGTGCATAATTGCCGTCCGGATGTTTTTAATGGTACTGGTCTTGTTTGTTTACGGTCACGGGATCCCGATGAGATCTGCGTTCTTTCAATGAGATTTTCCCAAGATTTTATTCGCAAAGTAAATGGAAAAGTCGGTAGATGTAAATGCAAGTTTAACT
Source organism: Fusarium poae (assembly GCF_019609905.1). Classification (NCBI taxonomy): domain Eukaryota; kingdom Fungi; phylum Ascomycota; class Sordariomycetes; order Hypocreales; family Nectriaceae; genus Fusarium; species Fusarium poae. The sequence goes on along the minus strand of NC_058401.1, from coordinate 4,574,812 downwards.
TGACGTGTGACGCGAGCCTACCAATTAATTAGTGGACTCAGTGAACTAACTATATCTACTAAGGTACTAACCTAGGTAGATATACCTTGGCTGTGGAGCAGTTGACAGAACCAACAACTGACCAGGCTAGGCTTCCTCAGCGATAAGGTCTCTATCGATAAGTGATAAAGCTCTCTCATCTCATCTCATCTTATAGTGGACATTTTCTTGCGCTGCCTGGTGAACCCCTCCAAACAACCCCCAAGCTCTTTCTTTCTTTCTTTCTTATATACCAGGAATACTTCATAAAATGCTGCCCACAACAATTCGCACACCTCCTCAGACCGGCGATTACACGCCCCTCGCTGAGTATCAGACTACAACACCAGAAAGTTTCATCGGTGGAACACCTGTTCTTCACTACCACCTTGAGAGCGCAAAGGCATGGATTCCCAAGTCGCAATGCGGTATTCTAGCTCTATTTCCTGCGGATTCGAGTGAGAAGCCAAGTGCTCCCGAAGGTGATAGCATCAACGGTGACTTCGAGGAGCTCGTGGAGCAGACTATAGATGTATTTGTAAACTCTGAGTAAGTCAATTACATTCTTCACAACATCGTAATCTAACTTCACCAGGGCCTTGACTTTATTCAGCAACAAGGTTGGAGCTGGTGTCTCAATTCCTTACCCATCGATATCTATTCACGCGATCAAGCAAATCGGCCCCGAAACAGACGCTGAGCGCACCCAATCGGTATGGATGCAACTTGAGTTCTCCGATGGCGGCGCCGAGGACGACGATTTCAACACTGTAGATCTCACCATCATCCCCCCCAAATCCGACTCTGAATCCAGCGCTGCCAAGCAACTGTACGAAGCCATGGCTGCCTGCTCCGACCTTCACCCTGACCCCAACGATGACGAGGACGACGAGGACGACTACGATCGCATTGTCTTCGAGGGCAGCGAGGAGCATCAAGCCCTCGAGGGTTTCACGGGTGTTATGCGTGGTGCCAGCAATGGCGGACTACCGCCTCCTATGCCCGGCAGCGGCGGCTGGATCACAGCTGATAACTTGCACGAGTATTTTGATGAGAATGGTAACTGGATCGGCCAGGGCGCCGAGGACCAAGAAGAGGAGTTGGGCGAGGGTGCTGGAAGAGTGCGAGACCGTGATGAGGCCGAGGGAGCCGGTTCAGCTGAAAACCAAGCAGCTGATGATCCTGAGAATAAGCGACCGCGAGTGGAGTAACAAAACACACACATCTCACCAGAGTACGGCAGGGCGTTTAGGTATAAAAGGACGAGAATAAATGCGTTATGAGGCATAGTATGGCAGCCTCATTCTACAAGACACATCTTCTATAAAATAAAATAAAAGGTCACTCCGAAACTACGATCTCTTTTTTATATATATTAAGATTACGACCGAAGGGTATATATATATCCAACGAGCTTGTAAACTAAGCTATCTAATACCAACTAATCCAAGACATCCCATCCAAATCCAATCCTGTCAAATAAAAAAAGCCCTTTATTTCAAATTCGGAAAAGTAAATACAAGCATTGACTTGCTGATTACAAGACCTGAACCGATCCGACAAAGAAAACCAAACAAAATGAAAAAAGGGGCAAAAGAAGCCGCCATCTACATGCGTAGACATCGCCCCTTTGTCTCTCGTCCTGATGCATCAGGGGAGCTATTAAGAAAACCATCTTTGTCGTACAATCCCACTGACTCAACGCTCTTGCGTTTGCTTTCCCGCTTGTTGTCAGCGATCAGCTCGCTCACAGTTACCAGCTTGGACTTGCTTGACCCTCGACTCAAATCCCGACTATCTCGTCCCACATTCACATTCACATTCACATTCTTGCGCGTCTCTCGAAGTCCACTCGACACAGGCGTCGGTTCCTGATTTTCTTTGCCCTCTTCAATGTCATCTTCGCGAATCTCGACACCCAAGTTGGACCGAGCACTGCGGCTGGCCGGGAGTGGACGGATAGGCATGGGCGTCGCAACTGATCCTGAGGAGTTCTTGTTGAGGCTTCCGAGGTTGAGATAGTTCTGGCGACCTGATGTGCTTCCCCTAGGTGTAGCGGGGCTTGTGTGCCTTCTCGAGAAGCTGCTTGTTAAGTTCAACATGGGCAGTGTTGGCGAGTCAGGTTCGTTGGTGGATGACCCTAACGATTGGCCGCTGTATGAACTAACCATGCTGTTCATTCTTCTGAGCTCCATGATGGAGTTACCGAGTGATCCCACGCTTGGCACATTTGGCGGAGGGGGAAGAGTCAGCATGTCCTTCTTGGAACGCGAGGTTGGGCGACGAAGTGGTGATCCTGTAGATATGGCGCTGGGGTCATCCACAGGTAATTCGTCGCGGTATATAGTGTTCGCCGTCGAAGACATCTGTCGCAAATGCTGCGAGAATTCCTGTCTGGGCATCGGCGAGACCGGTTTGGGCATCATGATGTGATCAACCTGGGCAATGTGCCTCGGCGGTTCAGGGAGAGATCTTTTCGGGCCTGTGCCCATCAACAGCGACAGCATATCTTGTTCATCAAAGGGTGATGAGGTCATGGTCGATGGGCTAGGCACCGTTGCCATGCTGTGCCTGTTCTCCTGCAACACTGGCCTCACACGCTCGGGGACTTCAGGCTTGGGGCTCTCACTCATTCTGTTGCCAAAAGACAAAGGGCTATCTCCCTCGGTGGTCACAGAAGGTGTGAGAATGCTGGTAAACGAGTTGCTAGCTGGGAACGCTAGGGCGATGCCCTCTTGATCACGGACGTGAAAGCTATCGCTGCGCTGGAATCGTTCCGGCGGTGGTTGTAGGTATGAGGAAATTGGAGGCCCGCCGACAGCTTGTGTGCTCACGAACGAAGGTCGAAGTTTTCCTTGCACTTGTCCTTGTCCGCGACTCTGAGTATTGAATATGGTTTGTCCACCTGGGATTGAGATGCTCAGATTTCTGCCCCTTCTGTGCGACACCCGTGGTCCAAACAGTGACCCTCTACTATCCGAACTGAGCCCTCCCGGGGCTTTCCTCTCGATAAACGGGTCACGCTGGTCCTTCTCTTCAGACTCGTTTGCGCTGTATAGTGTTGATAGGGAACTAGACGCTTCACTCTCTTGCGATGCCCGTCTATCGGGACTATCATCCTTGACGATATCTTTCGGGGGTTCATTATTTGGAACAAATGCGTTCTCTTGAGGTTCCCACTGACGTCCCCTCAAGCGACTTGGACTCGAAAGTCCTCCTGGAAGAACGAGCTCTTGCGCTGCCTCTGCTAATAAGCTGTTGGCAGCACTACCAATAGAGCTAACAGAAACCTGTCGACTTTGCGCGTCCATTGGTATCGTGTGAATAGTAGCTCTTTTACTCGGGCTTGGCGGTACCCGACAGATGCGTACTGTTCCAGTCGTGTTGGTCGAGTCGAGAGATGACGCAGTCCTGTGGCTATGCGGAGTCTTTGTAGGCGAGTTCTTGCGAGGTGTGCTTCTCAGTGACGAGATCTTCTGTGGTGACCGTTTTGTCGGTGAGCTCCGGGAGTTCTTGCTAGGTGATCGGCTCGTCCCATCTTTAAGTCGTAGTTCTGTGCTCCGAAGAATGTCTCGGAGATCGGTATCCGTCACTGATGCTCTTACACGGGCTCTTGACGGAGCTCGCACTGGGCTGATCTGTATGTATTCCTCCTGAAGAGGCAAATCAGGCGCTGTCTTGCTCGGCTTCAGAGTCTCAACGCTGTGCCTCTTCTGCACATGGATACCTTGTTCCATCTCCTGCGCTTCCTGTGCCTTTTCCAAATCATCATCTGTCATAAGAGTCGGAATGGTTGGTGCTCTTCCAAGCCATCCATCTCTGCTAAACAGACTATCTCTGCGACTTCTGCTAACCCTCGGTCCATGGAACTTGTCCTCCTCTATCCAACTGTTCGATCGGCCTCGTTCGTTGTTTTCGCCGAAGAAGGTAAAGCTGTTATATGTCGGAAGAGGTGGCAGCACTGGTGGTAGTGAGAGGGATAGACGACTAAGAGATCTCGAACCATTGTACTTTCGCTTGACGAGGCGTTTGCTGAAGATGGATCGCCGATGATCCTCGACACTCTCTGATACTTGATATATTGTAGTCGCATCGGTTTTATCTCGAGTCTTGATGCGCCAGGTAAGAAGGAACCCGATGGCAGCAAAAAGGAGAATTGCGCCGCCGATAGAAAAGGCGAGGATCCATCCCAAACCAAGTCCGCCTGCACCGCGCACTTCCCTTTGTAAGAGAGTTGAAAATTCCATGATTGTTTACACTGCCGTAGCTGAATCTCGAATTATATTCAGCTATCAGCAGTGTTCCGTAACGTTTCAAGAGTGAAGAATATTAATCCACGAGGCTTCAAGAGGACAGACAGCGTGAGATATGGCAAAGGCCAAATAAAGAAAACAAGACCCTTCATTCGGATTACGCCCACTTTCATCTTAATTAATGAGTTCATACTTGATAATTGTGCTGAGGTTATTTCAAGAGTCTCAGTTCAATATTATGAGGAATGTGTTGCTGGGTGTTACCCATTCCAGTCACTCCAAACCAAGAGACCAGCTTCACATTTTTTATATATCAACTTCAATGATCCGGCCTGAGAAAATACGAGAAAGTCGCCGTGAGTCTTGTTTCAATCGGTTATTTTCCGATAGATGGATACGAGTATCTCCTACTTATATGGTTAATTCCTACGCCGTCTTGGCTTGAAACCAACCTTCATCTTGTAACTGAGACTATGGGAAATGCGCAATCACTAGGGAGAATTGTTCTCCAGCACAGACTGTGTTGCTCATTTGTGATCATTCGTCATTCCTTTATTTGTATCAGGTAGTTTCTCCTTAAGCTCACATGTGCCCAAAGTCTTGGGTGATCATCGTCCCCTTGAGAAGTAAAAAACCCTTGCACCCAAATGCTCCTCTTCCAACAATGCATACCATGCGAACAACTGGGACCAGCCAGACAATAGAACGGAATATTTTTTTTGTCATTTATCTTGTACAACTCCTTGATCTCCTACTCCAGATGACTAAAAATGAGGGCGTCTATGGCCGTGCAGATGAGCACCACGACGTCTCCTTCTGGCCGGAACCGCCGCTGGGGGGGCTGCAGCCGGAGGGGCAGCAACTGGAGGAGCCGCCGCCGGGACCGGTCCTACTGAAGGTGTAGCAATGGCAGTTGATGTGACGGTGACAACTACTACCTCCTCTTGAATGTCGGTCACATAAACCACTTCCTCTTCCCAGAGAATCTTGCTAACGAGGTTGCCGTTGGTGATATACTGTGTGCTATAAAAGCTCTTGGTGTCCGTAACTGGCAGGAGCTCAGGCGCAGGGGTGGTTGTAGGAGCCTGGGCCTCAACAGGCGTGGTAGCTTCGATCGCAACCACACCGACGTCTGCGACAGCCTCAATAGTGGGTATCGGTAGAAGGGCTGGCGCAGAGGGAATAGAGATCTTGGAGAAGATAGGGGAAGGTTTCTCTGTGTTGACGGAGCTGGGTCCAGGAGCGGGGGCTTCATAAGCCGACGACACCTTGAAGATCTGACCTGGCAGAGGCGAAGCAGAGTTCTCTGGCCTTTCGCCAGGAGCATAGGTCAGAGTGGGTACAGGGTTGAGACCGGAAGGATCAGGCTTCTCGCCATCTCCAGAACCGTGCCCGTTGCTGCCAGGGAGTGCCTTTAGGGGGCCCTTGCAGTCTTCGTTTTCCAAAATGTTGGGGATCTTCATTTCGCAGGTCTTGGCTTTCTCTTCGCTGACAACGTTGAAGAGGGGGCAATCCTCAATCCTTCCAGTTTCACTGGTACAGGTGTTGACAGCCTCCTGAAGGAAGTCTTCCTCCCAACCCATGACAAAATCTCCGTGGTATCCGTAACCTGCGAAGGGGTCAGCATGACACTACTGTGAAACATGGGCTTTTACATACCGGTAGTATCGCCGTTGGCAAAGACAAATCGGCCGTTTCGGTCGGTGAAAGCGGCAGTGTTCCAGATCACCTCATACATGAGACTAGGTAGTCGAACAGGATAATCCTTGGGGCATGTGCCAGTCATGACAAGATCGGGGAATGCGACATGGTCCTTGTGGTTTTCACTGTCGACGGCATCACCGCCCTTCCAGCAAGACGGGAACATGAGCTCGAGACGGATTCCATCCTTACAGTTCGCATCGAGGTAGTTCTTATCGGGCATGTAGTGACGGTACAGAGTGCCTTCAGGGGTCTTGTCGTAGTTGAGGCAGTTAAAACCAAGTGCGCGCTCAGCTAAATCACTTTGCGAGGTCTGGCCAAGAGCCTGCCACGATGACTTCTCAGGATCCGGTTTGCTTGGGTCGCCGAATGAGTACGTTCGTCGTTCATTTGAGCCAGACAGCATTCTGAAATCGGGTGGGAAAGCGGTGATATTGTCTCCAAAAAGGAGATAGTAACTTGAGGGTGTCAGCTTCTACTGAGTACAACACGGAAACCTCCAGAGGGATTACTTACGCAAGCATACCGCCTACTTGAGGAACAAGTTCGAACTTTCCAGTGTCTGAATCTTCGAAGTATAGCGCAGGATGCCAGTAAGAAGACTTATCTTGTGTCACTCGGCATGAAGTACAATCAGCATCAAGAAGCTGCTCAGTAGTAACAGTATCAGCGAATCCTGTGCAATTGTTAGATATGCCATGGCGAAACATTTCGTTTCCTTGAGTCATCAAGGCAGCCAAACTCACCAGATGAACCGTGGATTGAATGAACGTGCTTCGAAACTGTGCCAGGGTCGATGATAGGGTCGAGACGTGCAAGTCCGACACGGCCAGGGCACTCCATGCGCCAGAAGGCATGGGCGCTTCCGACGAGGCCTGCGGAAACTGTGACGAGAGATTTGAGCATCATGATGCCTTTGCCTATTCAGGCTTGATATTTGACGTTGGGAAGGCTTTAGTTTAAAGGAGTGGACGATGCGACAAGGCGATCTGTACGATGTTAGAATCCAACGGCAACGATGATACTGAAAGAATGTGATCAAATAAAAAGAAGTCGATGAATTCAGGGAATGAACGCCCAAGGAAGGTGCTAGTGTTTGTGAATCACAAGCAGAAGGAGCAAGTGGACGGCTGAAGCATGAGACGGAAGGAGGGGCTTATTCGGGAAGCCAGTTGGTAACGGGTACCTGCTGGGCATGGCGGTTGCCAACACATGAAAATGAGGAATTGTATTTCCAGAAACTCATCATTTGATGGAAGATTGAGTTGCAAAAAGAAGTTTGTTCACTTCAGAAACCCAAGTCTCAAATTCAGGTGGTGGTTGCCGAGTTCCATCCAAGTGATGACAGGGTTATGAGGGTGTAAGTGTAAATGGACAAGTACTATTTACTCACCGTCGTAATAATGGTAGACTTTTAATCAAGTCAAGGACTGAGTTTCTGTAACCCTTGAAACCTTTTCGATCGATAATTGATCCGAAAAAAGAAACGAAGAAGGGGTCAGAGGGGAAAATATTGAAACCAAAAGCTGCAATGGCTGGGGATGCCTTTATTGCTCGTTGACAGTAGTACACTCTGGCCAACCCCGCTAAGAATCTGAGACCCTTGGATTCCAACGTGTGGTTTAGATCTTCCAACGTCGAGCGTCACTGACACGATTCCGGATTAAGGCACGGGTCTTTTTTAAAATAAGAGGGGACCTTTTAGAAGTGAGGGAAAGGAAGAATGCCTTGTCCAATAGTGCCGCTTCCGGATTACCGAACGCCCAACAACCGTACAGTCGGTCGATGTGTCTCAGCGTGTTAAGTGGTTGACGCTTGGGGAAGTTTCCTGTCAGAAATTCAATTTAACTGAACCAGATTGAGTCTCGGTAGTGGCGATAAATGAGGTTGACAATTTAAATGAAAAGCCGTTTTCGATGCAACGCGGTTGGCAAGCCTCGTTGATAGAGTTCAAGAAACCGTTGGAGTCTATATCGACGATCAACGGTCGCAAGCCTCTTTTATCGTGAGATTTCGGTTATCGAGTTTGACGGCCTTTGCAACAGAAAACAGAATAGCAGGTTTGAATGATAGAATGAAAGAATGTCGAACGGGCGGGTTCGCAAGGAACGTCGTTGGTGGTTTTGTCAATAATGAGTGTAAGTACAGCGGAACTAGTACGTCGAAACAAGGTACGAAGAGTTATAAAAGGCGATAAAAAATGAAGGTGAAGCAGAGCCAGCCCGAACTTCAGAAAAGAATGGATCAATCAGCAATAAAAGCAATCGAAAAGGAATGATGATAGACAGACGAGATGTGAAAAAGATGGAGAATAGGGAATGAACAAAAAGGGTCATCGGGATGCCCATGCCACTAGTAGATCGTGTTGGGCTCGCATTGACAGACGAGAAAACAGAGACCAATCCTCGTACTGACTGACCTACTGGGGCAGTTCATCTTGGCAGTCAAGCCAGGTCCGGACCAATTAGTCTACTTTCTGAGAGGGGAAGTTTTGCTATGTCGCAGTCAAAATTGCATCGGTTCCAAGGGTCAAGCTCCAACCCTCAGGGGTGTTAAAGTGGTGATACCGAGCCAGGAACCCAGAATATTCCGAGCCCCATTGGATAACATGGGAGACTCCAAGCGTCTGTAGGGGCGACTAGCATGTTGCGAATACCTTGGCCATGGGACAAGGAACGTGCTGTATGCAGGTACCAGGCACATGGCTTTTCGTCGTCCAGGGAGTTGAGTTGAATAAAGATCTTCAATGTTATCCTGGATGATGCTGGCTTGTGGACTGCCGAATCAACGTTCGTATGCGCCTTGCAAACGGCGCCAGAAGGTCTGGGCTTCCATCATTTCTCCTGTCAATCACTTTCGGAAACCCAGTTCTCCAGATTGGCATCTACAGATCTTCACTATTAGTTATGAAATTGGTTGACATGCAGTCAAATGATGATTGGATTCCTGCGCCTTTCATAGTCGCGCAGACTCCACCAGCCCGGCTTTGCATAACTTGACATGATCCCAAATTTCCTTTGTATGGCATTTGACTACGTATTTCCCAAGGCTATGGATTGTTAGTTGAGTCAGTAGATTGTCATTCTCAATGTCTGTGCGGTTGGGCAATGACGCTTTTTTCTTTGACCTGCCTTTCAAAGTCCCATGTCTGAGTGGCTGGTCTTCTCTGGCGTCTGTCTTGTGTTGAGCAAGGGTCAAGGCCAAGCCTCCTTAGACACAACACAAAGGGAGAGACAAAGGGGCGCTGTTTGTGACCTTTTTTCAAAGTGGTATTGAATGAAACCTCCTGACTGTTCTTCGCTAGTGGTCGACATGATCGTCAGGAACCGGCTGCACATCCTCATCTTTCTGTTTCGTTAAAGTGTTTCCGGGAAGGTTTCAACTTGATTATCCCCAGACGTTTATTTACTACGCATAAATCGATTTATCATGAGATCCAATATAATTCAGGGGTTGTCAAAAGGCCGGGATGCCTGAAACGGGTTTCACTTCGACTCTAGTCCAATCAAAAATCGTCTATCCCTCACTGTCACCTGAATCCCCTATCAAAGTTCAGTAGCGTTGATGCTTTTAGTGACAAAGAGGCAATGACCTCATTAGGTCCGAAGTTAACCAGAATAGGCACGTAGAAAGAAGAACCCATGTATATATCAAACAGTTAAGAGCCAAACACGGCTTTCTCTAGTTCAAAAGCTTGATATGGGTATCCCTCGAAGTCTAATGCGAAATCTAGTTCAAAAGCAATATTCTTGGCTTCTTCAATTCCGCATACAAAATGGGAGATTTTGATCATTGCTGTTGAAACCGTTGAAACCCTGAGAGTTCATACTCCCAAGCACTTCTCCACGCTCCAGTGCAGATCCAACTCTCATTAATCTCCCTTGCCATGAACTAAGTGCTGACTGACGTAACCAATATCGATCTAGCATTACGATGACGTTGATAACGTTGTATCGAATTCTTTATCTCGTCTTTTCAAGTTAAAATTGAGGCTTGTCGTGATGGCCACGTTTCTCCCACAAATCGCACATTTGCGACAAAACTGAACAGCGGACCGAACCTGACTTGGCAATAAAATTGAACAATCTAGACTGGTCTCGGACCCTTATTGTTTGCTTCTATATTAACTGCTGCTATCAAAATCAAAATGTGTAACTTGCAGTAAATAAAGCCGCAAGCTTGGAAATTTAATAATAATATAATAGTATTAATAGTAGTAAGAGTAATAATACTATAAGGCTTAATATAAGTCTAAACTTTATATAAGAATATAAGCTTTAAATAAATAGTAAAAAATTCTTTCTTTTTTATAATATAATAATAAAAATAAAAAAGTTATTAATATTAATATTTAAAGCTAATATAATATATAAGTTATTTTAATTAATTATTTATATAATAATAGCTAATTATTAATAATAATTTATATAAATATATTTTATTAAATAGGCTTTAATTTTATAAATAATAGCCTTAAGGCTTTAATATATAGAAATAGTAATTAATATAATAATAAAGAAAAATTAATTATTATATTAATTAATAATAAAAATAAGCTAAAGATTTATATTAATTAATCTTTAATTAAAATAAGCTTAAAAATATTAAAGTTAATAGTATATATAATAATAAGCTTAATATTATATTAGTTTAATTTAATTATTAAATCTTAATTTTTTTATACTTTATTAAATTAAATTATATTAATTAAATTCTATAAAAAGAAAAGTAATTTAATACTTTATATTAAAAATTAAATTAAAAAATTAAACTATTAATATAAAAAAAGGAAATATTTTTAAAAGTAATATAATTAAATAGTTATATACTTTAAATTATAAATCTAAAGATAATTATTTATATTATAAAGATATTTAAACTATTTAATAGTTTATAATAAATAATTAATTATCTATTTAATTATAATAGCTAAAATAATAAAGTTAATTAAAATTATTAAAATTTTAAAATATTAGTTTTTTATATAATTATTTTAAGTTTAATAGGAAGTTTTAAGCTTAATTAAAGGCTTTCTTTAAGGATTAGTAAATATTATATAAATATATTATATAATAACTATTTAAGCGAATATAAATAATTGCCTATAGTAAGTATAATCTTAACCAGTAGTTTCAACGGTAGATTAACTGCTGCTATAATACCGGTGGCTCTTCAAACATATAAACGCTGTGCCTATACTCTGCAGGGCACTCATGATCCAATTTTTAAATTGGAGTGCACGCGATCCGTTTCATCACGAAACATTGCGATACACAATCGGAACCCAATGCGGTTGGTGACAGACTTGCTAGATTGATGACAGGTCTTTTGTCTGTGGTACACTTTTCTCAAAAACAGTATAAAACCCGATCTGTGTATATATCAAACGCCAAGTGCACGTTTACTTATCCGATATTGGAGTGGGTTAATCAGGATGGGTACGCTTGGAACTAGCAACAGTTGAACCAGAATAATGATTATACTTAAAAGTATGGATACAAACACGGAAGCCCACATTGTTTGTTTCTGTGTCTTGGTTGTGAAGAAATCTGTGCACAGTTTCACATTCAGTATAGGGTAAGATCATAGGCACAATGTATCTCATGGCTCAATTGACATCATGTCCGTGAAGAATCTGACTTGCGACTACAAGGAGAGAGAAGTAACACCAAAAAAAAAAAAAAAAAAAAAAAAAACCAGTGCGTGAGTTCATCATTTTTGTGCTCTGATAATGATACAATTGTTCTTGGTGCAGTTAGAAAAGTACATTGGTGAATACAGTCCAAGGTTAAGGAATTTCTATTACTCTATAGAAGAACCAGAGCCGAAATTATTAAGCCACCCAGCTCATATCGCTTTAGAGGAGTCGTTTAATCTTGCATTTAATAGCTCAGAGGTAACAGCAAGAGCAATTTGAACTTGTGGATCTAACGTTGATGTTTTCGATGACAGACATGGCTGATATGTGTATGTACAACATGGCGTCGTCTTTCCACCGTGTCTCATTCCTCCTCCCCTTTTATCGAATGCCTATACTACTTCATCGAACCACATAGGAATTTAATTGCTTACAACTTCTATGTAGATTCAAGAAGTTCCAATTCATGGATACCTAGAATATGTAGAAGTACCTACTTACAAACTATCTCGATTCAAAGTTGAACATATGTTAGAATCATGTGATAGAAGAGCGAGCCACAGAATGCGTCTAAAGAGGTAACCTAGCATTACACAGCCACAACCCCACACCCGAATGCGGCCCCTGATGGGGTAGTAGCTCACACTTGCGATAGCAGACAACTCACAACTCACCTTATCATACTATGATTGACTATCTACAATAACATACCAGCTCTCTTCACGATGGACGACCTCTCAGGCCTCGATTGGTCTTCAAAGCCAACTGGCGGCCAACCGAAGCCGCCAGTAATGAACCCATCTTTTGTGTCAATGCGACCAACACCATCTCCTTTGGGTTCTGGACGCAACACTCCTCTGTCCACACAGGGTTCTGGTTCCTTGACTTCCAAGGCGGCGCCGGCACCAGCGAAGCCATCACATGACAGTTTTAGCAATTTGATGAATTTTGGACCAGCAAAGGCGAAGCAGAACCTAACCTTGGCTGAGCGACAGGCGCAACTCGAAGCTGAGAAACGTCAGAAGGAGGAGGAGAGGAGGAAGCAACAGGAGGCCCAATTTGGCAACGGTCAATTTTGGGACGCGCTTGGAAGCAGAGGCGCATCGACAAGTCCTGCATTGCAACCACCACCTGCATCGAACACGACAAAGTCTGACGACGACGACCTCTTTGCTGCCTTCAACAAGGACACCAAAGTTGACAATGCGAGCCACTACCCACCCCCCGAATCGCATCGATCGACCCCAGCAAACGCAGCTCCGTCTGCACCGCCGATCAACTTGAGCGACCCGAACGCGTGGAAGACTAGTGGGGGTGGCTCAAATGGAGGTGGATTTGGAGTCGAAGACGACGATCCATTCGGATTGAACGGGTTGAAGCCCGCTGCTGCTCCTGCGGCGCCTACTCAGCAGGCTGATGATGACGACTTCCTAGGTGACCTTGGCCGCCCTGTTGACGAAGTGCGACGCATGCAGGAAGCAAGCCGGCCCCGCGCCGAACCTGGAAAGCCTATCGAGGATGAAGATTCAAGCTCATCCGACGACGAGGCTCCGCCAGCACGAGAGCAGTTTGCTGAGCGAAAACCCAGAGTCAATAAGGATCCTTTTGACAGAGCGGTGGCTCAGCTTGTGGACTACGGATTCTCTGCAGATGATGCCCGACGTGCCCTGGTTGAAAGTGGTGATGGCTACAACGCACAAGCCGCAGTTAACTGGCTTTTAGATGAAGCGCACCGAAAATCAAAGGAACAGGCGCAAGGAAAGACCTCTTCGGCCAGCTCTAGTAGGCCAGGAAGCCGGCCCCCTAGAAGTGACAGCAGGTCACCAGCGGCTGGAGAACAGGATCTGGCCAAGACCGCGGCTGCTATGGGCAACAGTCTGTTCAAGACGGCTAACTCACTTTGGAAGACGGGACAGAAGAAGATGCAGCAGGCTGTTGCTGATTTGCAGCAAGAAGGCGGCGACCCAAGCCAACCTAAGTGGATGCGAGAAGCGCAACAGCAACAATCCTCAAAGGCGCAAGGAAAGGCTCGCGCAGATGCTACAGACGAAGCCATGATGCTTGAAGCCGGTGGTCGCCCTCAACCTCGCCGCACTAACAGTCGATCTACCGAGCAGAGAGAGACTCCTCAGCCATCAAGGGGACAATCCCCTGCTCATTCTGTCGGCAGCCGTTCGAGCCCTGCTCCTCGATGGCAACAACAAGCACCACCTCCGACATCGGCTTTTGATTCGAAGTCTCGACTTAATCGCCTCGCCGCAGATGACGACAGCCTCTCGACTTACAGAAGTCCTAACAGACGAAACAAGACGCCCTCACAAGGTCCCTCACCAGTGCCAACACCAAAGCCAGTTGAACCTGAGCCAGATCTGCTCTTCAACTCACAGGAATTCAGATCAACCCAGTCTCTACCTACAAGATCAGCCCAGCCATCCCCTCGACCGACGACACAGGCCAAGCGACCTTCACCTCCTGTCTCAAGACCTACGCCACGACCAGCTCGGGAGGTACCCTCCATTAGCCCTGTTGCCTTGCAAACGTCAACACAGCACCGACTTCAAGGCACAGCTCACTTTAAGCGAGGTGACTATGCATCTGCTCACTCATCGTATTCGTCTTCACTGTCGGCTGTTCCACCAACACATCCTCTCGCCATCCTCCTTCTATGCAATCGCGCCTTGACTGCCTTGAAGACCGGAGAACCAAAACAGGCTGTCGAGGATGCTGATACGGCGCTCAAACTTATTGGACCTGGTAATGGCCAAGGAGAAGTGGTGGCTGTCAAGAATGAGAGTGGTGTTGATGAGAACAGAGACTTGAAAGACCTCTATGGTAAGGCCCTGAGCAGGAAAGCCGAGGCTCTCGAGCAGATGGAGAAGTGGGCCGACGCCAGCGCGGTCTGGCAACTGTGTGTCGAGAGTGGCGTTGGCGGATCGAATGCTATCAAGGGTCGACAGCGATGCCAAAACACTTTGGCGCCCAAGCCTAAACCCAAGCCGGCAGCTGCCAAACCCCGACCAAGGCCTACGGCTACAGCTAGCCTTGCATCTCAAAAGAGCTCTGAAGCTGTTACTCGTCTCCGCGAGGCGAACCAGGCTGCGGCTAAGGAGGATGACGAGAAGTTTGTTCTCTCAGAAAAGGTTGACGCCAAAGTTGCTGCCTGGCGCGATGGAAAGCGAGACAATATACGTGCTCTCATCGCCAGTCTCGACAGCGTGTTATGGGAGAACAGTGGGTGGAAGAAGGTTGGCTTGCACGAGTTGGTCATGGCCAACAAGGTCAAGATTTCTTACATGAAGGCGATTGCGAAGACCCATCCTGACAAGGTAAGCCCCTATACCAACTCTGTGATGATCTATGCTAATGTTTGACAGCTTCCTCAAGACGCAAGTACTGAGGTGCGGTTAATTGCGGGATTGGTGTTTAGCACTCTCAATGAGAGCTGGGATAAGTTCAAGGCGGATAACGGGCTATGAGCGATTATGCATGAGATGGAGTTTGTAGAGCGTTCACGATAGAAGCGTTTCTCCAAGGGATGAGTATATGAACAGTTTATTTAGGCGGCCATACCGCTGCCAAACACCATGCTATGCCACAACCATGCCAAAATGATGTGCGCCGATACTCCCTTGCCACTTTGAGTTGTTTACTTTTTGCCCTGCAACAGCGGGCATCTTATAGACCCAGCATTCTCCTGACGCCCTCGCGGACCTTGTTCTCGTATTCGGCGCGGCGCTCTCGCCACATTTTGGCGGCCTCGACATTTGCGGGGGATTCGTCGTTGGGTTCAGCCAGCATGCTCATGACAGAAATGAGGATCTTCTCAACAGATTGAATAGGTGACCATCGCTCCGAAGCGTGCTCGTAGTGATTGGGATCGTCGCCGGGGGGGTGGAGGATTGAAATGCAGACCAAACCACTGGGGTACACTATCAAGAAGTCAGTAAGCGCGGCGCGAGAGGAGCAGTAGGGTCGACGGACCATTTGGGTGCCACACATCGGCAAGGAAGCGCATAGATGGCGGGGCAAGAGGATAGTCCTTGGGGAACTTGAGCTCAGCAGGGAAGACGCCGCCTTCAAAGGGAGTGCCCTCGGGGCCTTGGATGAGGCATTCCCAGTGAAGAAGATCGTCTTCTGAGATGGGGCCTGCGGTGATGCCCTCTGGTGGATTATTGGTGAGAGCGCGGTACTCTTGGAGAAGGCGGCGGTGGGCGGTGGACTGCGCCATGATAAAGTAAGGAAGAGATGGTGCGAGAAGATGCCGCGCTTATTATAAGATACCTATAAGCTTCGCTGGTGTATGTAGTGTAGAAATGTATTGAGGTTGATGTTTAAGCTCAGTGTTGGCGTTGGCGTTTCGGACAAGGTGGAGGGAAGCTGGGAAGGACGGGGTGGTGGGGACCCCGGGATCCCGGGCTGCTTCATGCTTTCATGCCGGAGGCTTTTTGCCATTTTGGGAATGCTACCTACTTAATAGCAGAGTGGTTTTCAGTTTTTGAACCTGACTACTAATTGAGAAGAAGTAACATGTCTAGGTAATTATTGGTAGCGATACTACATAGATATTTGTCTTTAATAACTATGACTCTAAAAGAGGCTGGCCACTTTCATTATATGCCCCCAACACTCGGTATCTTCAACGATAAGGTCCCATGTCTTGGGTTACAGCAGCATGACATGTGAGCCATGACACAGTAGGTATACGTAGCTGCCATCAACTGACATCTTATCCATCATGTAAAAAAACAAAACAAAAACATTTTGAGCTTTCGAAAGCTCACTTATGATGTCTCCGGTGCGGGGAATCGAACCCCGCTCGCCGCGGATTTCTCAAGATGAAAACGCGGTATGCTAACCGATACACCACACCGGATGTTGTTGTTGAAGTGGCTGTGTCTATTTGATACTCTATAGTCACTTACATACACGCCAACGTCGCCCTTTGTCCATTATATGATCGATGATCCATCCACTTAAGCCACTTTCAGTTGCTTTCGTATAAGTCAACGACTCAAGCGCCGACGAATTCCTATTCCCCTTCACTTTTGACTAAGGTGATTATTATTCAACTGTTTACATGACGCCACGCAGGATTAACGTTTGTGTCGGATATCCTGTTTCTTTTACCCAAGGGTTTTTGTTTTCTCTGAAATGACAACCCGACTATCATGAAACTTCGAGCGAGACTCGCTGAAGAGTTCTTTGAACTTGGCTTGGGATAATCAACATATAGAAACATAGGACAGTTACCTAAGAAAACAGATTCTTGCATTGGAATACGAACTATAAAGTGTTCGATGCCATTTTATTCGAATAATTTTGTTATTCAAGAAACCAAGCCTAAGCTAGTAAGACAACATCCATTGTTGTGTGTTGTTCATCTCTACACGAGCCAACTGGATGAACAATCGCGTCATATTCATCAACAATATCCAAATATAAACCCCGAATGGCACTGCCCTTATTTCCAAATCCAATTTCATCAACAGCCATACACTCAATAAAAAACAACAACTTCAAACAGAAACTCAACTCACAAAAACTCTAGTCCGTCATCATGGGTTCCTTTACTTCTAAACCCCAAAAAGCTGACCACATCAGTGGTAAGCGAAAACGTTCAGTTGACGATCATCCTGACTGTCCTCCTGCCAAGAAAACTCGTCCCGCTCACATCCCAGACGAGCAACACATCATGTCCTTTACACAAAACGCCGCTCTCCAAGCTGAATGCATCAGTAGGTATCCCCGAGTCACTAAAACTGACCCCAAAGACAAGACCCGAGTGGTTGAATCTCGCTGCAACGACCCCGGCGCTGGCATCTCCGAGCAGCTCCAGAAGCTTAGAGCTGATGCAAAGCTCACATGCAACAAAATACATGAGGCCATCAAGTGGTTTGACAAGAATGTAGATGTCGACAATGAAGGACAGTTTGTTGATGCTGACCATGGTTTTTGGCTTGAAATCGCGCTTAGTTCTGTCAAGGCCGATCTTTTCTTGATGGCTAATCAAACTAAAGACATCATCGAGAAGAACTGCTCGAATATAGCAGAGTTGGTAGCCAGCGGCGAGCTAAACCGCTCGACTGTAGCGGACAGAATCAGTGTCCAGCGGCAAGGATGAGGTGTAGAGACGGGTAGGATGTCACTGAAAGGATGGATCAATATTCACAAGAAAAGTTCAGGGAATGGATGGGCAGGCCCAAGTTCTCGTGATAGTTTGACCATTAGGTAAGTTTTTTATCAAAAATAGGTATTCCCAATCAACTCCCCCATTTCCACATTCAAATTTAACACTAAACAATGTGCTTCGCTATATGATTGCTGTAAAAAAAAGTGAAACCATGTGTACAATATGCAATTATCAATAGTCCCAGTCATCATCGTCTCCCCAATCTCCACCAGAATAATCTACCACCGGTTTCTTTGCCCATTTGTCTTCCACCAGAGGAGCTGGTTTGGTAGGAGCATACTGCACCTCGTTTGTTTTGACTCCGACAACGTGATTGTTCTGTTCAAGCGGGGCGATATCGTTATTTGTGTCAGCAGCCGAGGGCTGTTCAGACTTTGATGGCGCTGCTGGTTCTTTGTTCTTGTGTTCGTCCCGAGTATCAATTTGAGCAGTCTTTGGAGCACTGGAATCGTGGAACAAGGGTGCCGTAGTGTTATCGTACTTGAGGGTATCCATCTCATGAGCAGGTCCAGGTTGTGCAACGGTTTGCTGATGTTGAAGACTCGAGGGTGGCAAAGCTGGCTCTGTTCCAGCACGAGGTGTCTCTGCAGAGATCCTTGGAGTGACGTCTGAGCTCGACTGGGAAGCATTGTGTTGCTGGATCTCTTGGGATTGGCGCCACATGCCTGTCGATTTCCGTTTCACTTGGACGATAGAGGGCTTCAACACAGCCTGTGGCTGGGCTTGTGCCACTTCGATTGTTGTGATCGAACCGGCGTCAGAGAAATAGCTTTTTTGAGAAGACATGCGACTCAAAGGAGTGTTGGCTGTATCAGAATGGCCTGGACTCGCTGCCGGTGCATGTGGCGACAGACTTTCATTAACAGTCGAATCAGGCTGGAGATAATGGGATGCAGAGGTCTGGAGCGGCTGAGTGGTTTCAGGTGTTTTAGACCGAGGCACAGGAGCTTGTTCCAAAGGTCGAACTTCACCAGGAGAAGGTTGACAGGGTGGTATTACTTGTTGACGAGCGACGCTATCAGGCTGGCTCCCCACAGGCGCTTCCTTAACAGACCGTGAGAAATTTGCTGGTGAATTCGCTGGCTTCTCTACTGGAGGCCCTGCTGTAGATTGTGCGGTTACGCGATATGCTCGAGGTTCAGGTTGAGAATGCATTGGTGCTGGGCCTGGTGGCGGACCCTGGCTAGGCGCCATAGCCATGTCGTTAGACTGCGCTGGTGTTGGCGTCTGCTGAAGCGACAGTCTCTTCTGAAAGGATAGCTGCCTTGGCTGGGAAGGCATTTGATTCTGAGGAGGGGCCATTTGTTCCTGTCGTATAGGCGTCTGGACCTGCTGGGGAGGCGAATATTTCCTTTGAGGCGGCAAGTGTTCTGCTTGAGGAGGTATCTGCCTAGAGTGAATAGGCATTTGACCGGGTTGGCCAGCTTGAAAGCCCATTTTATCTGACTCATGAACCGTCTGAAAAGAATGAGATTGTCTCTGAACAGGTCGAGATTGTACCGGCGCCTGCTGAGGGGCTATTTGCACAGGCTGAGGAGGCATCTGCGTCTGCATCTGCATCTGCACCGACTGAGGCGGCGGCATGTTTCCCTGAAGACCTGGCTGCGGCCCAGTAGAGATAGCTTGCCCAGGTTGCCATACAGCCTGCTGTGAATATTCTCCCCCGCCCCAGCCTGGGCGTCCAATAACTGGTGATATAGGCGAAGAAATGACTGGTGTAGTCGGGCTATGCGAAACAGACTTGGAACCACCCTTCAGCCATTTCAACCATTTCTTCCCCTCCTTGCCTTCTTTCGAACCAGCACTCTGTGTTGACTGAGGCTGCATAGACACTGGCCGTGTGTTTTGAGGCATCACGGGGTGCGGGTTAGGCTGCCAGCTTCCTTGGTCTTGGGGAATTTGAACGTGAGGCTGTACTCGGCTGGGATGCGCTTTTTGGAGGAGGGTTGGCTGCCCTGGGGGAGGCATCTGGCTTGTAATGGGACCTTGCTGTTGTATTTGGTTCTCTCCTTTCAGGCTAGGAGGTAAAGGTCCTTGAGGAACTGTTTGCCCTACTGGGCTTGATGGACCGTAGGTAGATCGTTTTTGCAGCCTCATTGGTACAGGTTTGGGAGGCAGCACAGGCGGTACAGGTCCCTGAAGAGCATTTTGAACCTGCGTGTTTATCTGTCCGGGTTGGGGCGCTCTGCTCTGAGCGTGCGGTGGAAACATTTGTCCCTGAACAAGCTGCCCATGTGGTACAACACCTTGGTGCTGCGGCATCCCTCGAGGTACTCTCGGATCATGCATAGGTACTTGTTGACCCTGAAGGTGATGCGCATTCCCTTGAGAAGGCTTCCTTTGCAGTTGTTGCAGATTTTGTGGTGGCATGGGAGCAGCTTGAGAAACTTGCCCTTGAGGCACGGGCTGTCCCATATTACTCTGGGGTGCTTGGATCTGCTGCCCTTGGAACTGACCAGGTGGGACATTCCTCGGACCTTCTGCTTGCCAACTAGCTCTTCGACTCCCCATTGGACTTGGCTGTGCCGACGAAGAAAACGATCCTTTCCTTGTTTCGGACGTTATACTTGCTGTTGATGATCGACTGATAGTTCCGATTGGAACTTCTTCATATTCTTCGATGCGTCCGAGGCCCTGCTGGCCTTGCGGAGGTGGCGTGGGAGCAACGGGACGCTGGCTCTGTAGAGCGGTATTAACCTGGGATACCTGTGGTACAGACTGAGAATGCGGTAGTCCTTGCGGCACTGTGTTGTAACCTTGAACTGTCTGCTGTGCCAGAGGCGATCCACGTTGAACAGTGACAGGATCTGTACCAACAGAGTTGCGTCTTGGGTCTACACCACGGCTCAGAGACTGCCTACGCAGCACATCTCGAGCAGCAGGATTATAACTCTGACCCTCAGCATCTTGCACGTTGAAGTAAGACCCCTGAGGATATTGGTTTCCTGTAGCAGGAGGGGGCGTTAGCGACAAGCCCTGCGTAGATGGCGGCGTATTTGACACGGGCGAAGGTGTGTAGTTGGGAATAGAACTTGAAGTGGTAGATGCACGACGACTGTGTTCCATTGGAGAAGGTGTCTGAGTAGGAAAAGACATGCTGCCATGTCGCGAGTCAGGCGAGACGATAGCAGAGCTGTATGATGAATGCCGTCGATTATTGTGAGGCGGAGGAGACGGATTAACGGGGCCTCGATCTGGTATGGAAGTTTTTTGCACGAATGGCTCTTCGGGATATGGAGGATCTTCTCTACGAAATGCTGGTCGGTCGTCAGGATAAGGCAGATTATCGACTGGATATGGAGGAAATTGAGTTCCAGGTCCGGCTGTTGCAGATCGGGGCAGGTTTTTGGGTGGAACGCCCTCGATTGGACTCCGATATTGAGCCTGCGTTTGCGTTCCCATCATGTCAGGCATCACGCTGGCAGGCCGTTTTGGCATATGCGGCCGATTAGCTGTACTAAGTGGCAGTCCTTGATGCCCATTTTGGATCACAGATTGTGGCCTCTGGGAAGGCAATGAATCAGGTACAGTATTGATTCTCTGGACACCCATTCGCGGTTCCTCAAGGCGCTGTTGCTGAACCATAGGTGCTGGAGTCATGGACGGCGGATGTTTTCCTTGTGTGGGTGGCACATAAACATGGCCCTGTGGCGGTCTCGTAGGACCAGGTTCAGGCTGCCCAGGGCCTTTCCCACGTGCAGGCTTCAACACAGATGGCATGTGAGATAATTCTGGCTCTTGCCCTGGGATATATGGTGCATTTTTAGCGGCAACTGGTGGTAAATTAGCCCGAGAAGACTGATCGAAAGCTGGCTTAAAAGGTATTTGAGGTTGAGATGGTTCATCTAATGGACGCTTAGGCGGCACTTGAGGCGGCGAGAGCACGTTGGGCGTACCAGCGTGACCTCTGTCGGGTGGTCGAATAGGACTCGAATTAGCCATTGGTTCGCCAGGTTGAAAAGTCGATCGTCGCAGAGGCGCCGGATTTGGTGGTATCTCGATACGAGTTTCTGGCTTGTATGGTTGAACCATGGGTGGTGCATCCTCAAGTGGATTTTTATCAATCTTCAACGGCCGCATGGGTATGCTATAGTTCCTCAGCGATCCAGGCGCGAGTTGTGGTTCATCTTTCTTCTTTTCTATTGGACTCGTTCGCTCTGGTAACTCAGCCACCGGGACTGCAGTTTCTATAGGCGCCAGAACTGTATTATCCGCCATCTCGATCGGTGGAGGGTGTTTTTCGATGTGTGCTTGAGCCGTATCGTATGTCGGCATCTCTGCGATGATGCCCACAGGATCAGGTGCTGGCGGAGGCTCATGGCTCGGCATTTCGTGAATCTCTTCGACGACTGTAGGCGGCACCAATACTGGTTCTCCTGCGATAGGGCCTGCGTTTGCAGTGCTTTGAGATGGCGTTGTCCTTTCGCTGTTCAAAGGACTTACACCCTTTGAAGGACTCTTGTCGACTCTCCCTTCGATGCCCCCCGCAACAACTCTCCTTGCAGCCTCCTCTTCCTCTTCCGCTAGCGGACTCACATCGGTATACGTCCCTGGCCCGAGGTACATAAAGTTTTCTGGCTGAAAAACCGTGCTCTCCTCTTCGAACGCTCCATCCCAGGTCATACTCACCGGTCGCGCCGTAGCCGACATACCATACCCTCCATCGTCCTTCTTGGGGCTCAGCCTGGCCGGCGCCGCGGTGGTACTCCCATGGCGCCGAACCTGTTGCTGCGACTCGAGCCGTTCTTCGGGCGCAAGGTCCGGCGCGGGTGAAAAACTATCAATAAAGTCCGGAAACTCATCGCCTTCCTTGGGGAAGTGGTACTGGATGTGTCCCGTGGGTTTGTACTTGTAGAACCAGCGACGGCCATCATAGTCGGCTTCCCAGCCTTCTGGAAGGCCGGACATTTAGTTTTATTGTCGCTTTTCTTATTATGAGGTCGGTATTATTGCACCGCGACGGTGGGCATGATTGCTTAGGGCGAGACTCGACTCGGCTCGTTCTCAAAAGCGAGGCTTTGGAAGATGCGATGTGTCCGGGGATGGTTGAGGGTGAGGTTCAGCTGAACAAGACAACGGCCAACCATTGGATACAACTGACCTTAGGCAACGGCGGGTGGCTGTTGGGAGCACAATCGAGGCGCAACGGTAGCAGATCTGCAACAGTATATTTCGCAATGAATAGTTCTAGAAGCAGATGAGAAAAAGGTACTGTAAGCTCATTAATATATACACACTTCAGGCTCAAGCTCTCATCCCTTGTTCTACGGCCTAACCTGAAAGTTGGTTTCAACTACAAAAGGCCTGATCCTGATGCGCGGGAGCTGAACATTGGTCTCTCCACTTTGGCCGACAAGCTATTGAATCGCTCTGTAGTTATTGGATACAGAGCTTGTAGGGCGGACTTGATGGACCCTTTAATTACGCTAACAGCTCTAATTACCACCATGGTTTTGGTTCCCTTTGACTAGGGGTGTCAGCCTTGATTGAGGGGTTCTCATTCTCCTGGAAGGATTGTAGCATGATGATCCTAATGAACGCTACCTACACAAGACGCATTGATATCTAGTTGCACGGCCAACACAACTGCTAGAGTTCGCGAGATGAGAATAACCGATTGAGTTCAAGATACAAGCTCAGATCTCATGCTTGAAACATTACATCATTGCATTTACCCCAGGATTACCCCTGTAGCGTCCCGCCCGGTCCGTAGCGATGGGCCACGACACGTCTATAGTATCATGACCACAAGCAAGAACACTTGATTCTATCACGGCTTGTCGAGTTTTATGAATTAATAATAAAATTTGTGTAAACTTTTCTCGCTCTCTATCTGCTGAGTCGATCTGTTTAACTAACGTTTTGTGTGGGGTGCTGCAATCTATGCGCAACCAAGAAAATGAAAACTGAACACCACTCCAGATGTTCCAATCTGAATGTCTATATGCTAGGTAAAGATTTGGTTTTTCGTAGGTATCATAAGAAGCTCTTCTAGACAATATTACCGGGGGTTTTACTGCTCCTAGACCCTGTCCTCACTCGGTTGAATACGTGTCGTCGGCTTTCTGTTGAGGTGCGACGATCAACGCCTGAAGAGCTGGCCAACGATCGTCGTTCTGACTCTTCCTCAGCTCGGGCTCCACGCTCCTTTTCCCGGATCGATGCCAGGCGATGTGCTTGAACGTTGTCTCGTCGATTGTCGAAAACATCCTGGAAGTCAAAGCTCTGGTCAATGCTGCGCATGCGCTCAGCTCCTCCTCGGCGGGTGCTGTAGTTTGAAGGGACATGGCTCAGGGGAGGACCTTCAGAATGAAGGGGCCGCTCATGGGGAACGGGCTTATCGTGAAGGTCAACGCCACGGCCATGTTCACTACCATGATCTGGCTCCTTGCCATATGGAGGTGGCTGCATACCAGACCAGTACATGGGATGCTCGCGGCTGCCACCAGGCTCGATGCGGAATGGTGACTGGATGCCGACATTTACCATTTGGGTCATAAGCTCTGTTACAAACTTGTTGTGACGGTTGAGACGCAGCAGTTCGTTCTGGAAGTTTGTCTTGTGGAAGAAGATCATGTTCATCAAGCACGATCGAACGTCATCGACCTTGACCATTTCGGTAATGATACGAGGCGCATAGTCGCGCTTGTTGGCAAGACAGAACTCGGTCATTCGTTCCTTAAGATCATCAATCATGTGCTGAGGTGTACCGAAACGCATCACCAGTGGAACAACATCCGCGAGACCGTTGGATCGTCTTTGGTTGAGAATGAAAAGGCTGTTGAGGAGCGAGTTGGGAGCCTGCACGATGTGACCCTGCATCTTCTTAAACTCGGTGTAGAGGAGAGAAATCTCGGTTACGTAGAAATCATCACCCATCATGTTGTCACCGGTAGATCCGTAGACAGTTACACGATCGCCAACATCAAAGGGATGTTTGACGAAAACGAAAATGATGGACTGGAGGAACTCCTGGGCCGTGGCTTGAAGAACCCAGGCCAGACCCAGAACAACGGTACCTGCCGAGCCAAGAGCAGCAGCAGCCGATCCAGAAAGAATCGAAATGAAAACAATGATGGTGATGATGATGATGATGAACACAAAGACCTTGTCGAGTTTCTTAATCACCGAGTCAAGATCCTTGAGTGAAGCAGCAATGGCCTTCTTTTCGAGATGGATTTCGTTGCACACAGCTTCAAATTCGTCAATCGAGATGTCACCGTTCATGTCCTTGTCAAACATCATGAAAGCAGCCTCGGCCTCCTCTTCGCTGCCAAAGATTCTTTCCATGTCTTCTTGGTAAACCAGGTCATTGCCCTCCTTGGCAGCGCAGCGGTAGATGAGACGAGCGAGGGTATGTGCCGATTGACTGGTCCGGAGAAGTTCGTTGACAACTCGACGAGGGTGGTTGCTATCGATTTTACGACCGATCAAGTCGTTTCCGACTCGACCAGCTACGTACCCGACCTTGTCAAAGATCTGACGAGCGTTGTCCTGTAGTGTCTGCATCGGAGTCTGCGCGCCACTAGCGGAGCCACTACCGCGCTGGAAGAAGTAGTCGGTCTTTTCGTTGTGAGCTTTGGCATGTTCATAGAGGTGAACCAATTGGCCAACATCGGCCTTGTTGTTGTCGATTCGAGTCGCATAAGTTCGCTGATGAAAAGTGAAAGCAATCCATTGAATGAGGATCTTTTCAACAAAGTTGAGAGCTGCCAAGGTGAACAAGGCAATGATGACCTTGTTCATGATGCTGACCCAATGGGGCTTCTGGTCTCGGAAGTTGTGGTTCATCATGGTCGGCTCAAAGGAGATGAGGATGGCGAGGAACCAGAGAAAGACGGCCGTGTGCAAGTCAAGCTGGTATCCGATATCTTTCCACTTGCTGGCGTTGGTAGATCCGAAGAGCTTGGCAACAAGTTTGAGAGTTGGGGGCAAAATACTGCTAATCATACGAGAAACCCAGAGAACACCCCATACAATCTCGAGCCAGATACCAAACCACATGAGGTCGACACCGTTGACATCCCGTCGCTTACCATCATCCTTGAGGGCGAATTTACCCAGCAAGACAGGAATGAGAAGCAAAGCAGCTCCGGGGACCAGGTATAAGCAGTATCGGACGAATCGAGGAAACTTTCGGAGAAACATCCAGAATTTGAGCAACGTAGCATCGGCATCCGGCTGCTTCTCCCTTTGCATGGTCTCAGAGGGTATGGGCGCGTTGAAGGCATCTTCAGGCTCAAAGTTGTGAGCTCGCTGTTTGAAATGACTGGAATCATCGCGAGCCTCGGCGGAAACAGCACGCTCAATTCGCAAAAGCTCAATGTTGTCGTCCAGTCGGCAGGCATCTGCGCGCTGGCTAACAGGAGATCGGATTGAATTCGAGTCATTGGTGACGACAGGAGCTTGCAGAGTAGGGAATGTATCGAGTGTTGTTGGAGGAGCCGGATTTCTTGTGTCGGCAGGCGATTTAGGCGAAGTCGCCGGTGCTGGTTCCGATTGCTGAGCGCTGAATTGTGAAGGATTTCTTGAGGGAGGTGGTTGTCTGAGATTGAAGTCTTTCAACTCCTTCTCCTCCCAGCCATTTGGAGGCGGATCTGAACTCATGATGGTCCCTGTTGATGATATTCACTATCTACACGAGGTTTTACCCGAGAGATCAGACAAGGTAGTGAGATAGGAGAGAGTATCAATGTCCAAGAGATTATTTTAGAAGGGCTTTGTCCAACTTGTGGTGGAGAGCGAGTGATGAATACCCACACTGGGGGTTTGGTGATGTGACAAAACGAGAGACGAGACAATTAGGAAACGGAAATAGTAAGGAAGTGGATCAATCAGATGATGATCCTCGATGACATCGATCTCGCAGATAAAATGGGGTTTCTCGTTTGGTGAGGCGACGCGTGGTCGTTTAGATACACACAAGGTTGGGTTCCTTGGTGTTTTTGGGTTGATTGCCTGTGGGGGAGGAAGAGGTGATATGATGTCGTCACTCCGATCCCAGCCTTGGGTTATTTCTACTCTCGAACAAAAGAAGGAGAGGTGAAATCTTTACAAAGGTCAAAAAGGAAAAGAGAGAAGAAAAAAGAACTAGAGTAGGAGAGAATCTGGGGGAATTATTGGAAACCCTGCGGGCGACGGGGATGTTGTCGAGCTTTAAGAGATCGGCCAGAGGTTCAACACTTTCAGTTCAGTAGGCGTGGAGCAATGGATACAGCCAAGAGGGAGGAAGAATGGGTCAGTACAGATAAGGTAGCCTTGGTTGATTTCTTGGCCAAACCATGTCAGGGAGAGATGGAATACATAGTAAATGGCATTTCCATGTGAAGCGGAATTAACTTATCCACTGTTCTTTATGCTGTGTGGTCCATCATTGACTTGCGGTGTTGTTCTTTGATGTTCCATCATGGATGGACCTTTTCTTCCTTTTGCTCCTCTTTTTCACTTTATTATTGTCATTAAACGTTAAAAATGGCACTCGCCTCCGTTACTGAATTCACCAGCGATCGAGAGAGAAAGAAAAAAAAGACAATTGTCACTGTTCAGCCGTTCACTGGGAGTGACAAGTTCAGGTGTGGTTAGCAAGTGGAGCCGCCGGAGTAGAGTCAAGACCTAGCGACCGGCCGCCAAGTGTCGAGTAATGAGTAGGACACCCGAAGCCCCGTATTACCGGAGGGCGATTAGTGGACGGATACTCTAGACACTGTTCCATGGATGGTGTCACCGTGGAACACCCAAATGGGAAACCCCGAGGGTGCCGCCGATAGAATGGATGGATGGGAATTTAGTCTAATAGAGCACGCCCCAAGCCAAGACCATAGCGTTTATCACCCCTAAAAAAAAGAAGACGATGGGATCTCAACTTAATAACTTAGGTACTAATTCAACTCATCACTTGTTCTCGGTTGGGGAGGACCTTTTGTTTCACAAGCTGATGTAGATCTCATATGATTGTGTTGTCACAATTTATTCACAAGAACAACAGGCTCTTCCATCTGCAGGGGAACCAAATGGTTGATCTGATCTGACACCCAAACACAAACAGGCGCATTGAATTCAACAGGCCCAGGGGAAGCTAAAAACATTTGATCGCAGGGAATAACCACGCTGACGTCACGAGCCAAGAAATCGACCGAGATATGCTCATATCCACTTTTGTGAGGCAATCTGTCGTAGGTACTAAGGTTGTAAAGCAGTTTTGATTCATTCATTCATTCATTCGATCATGGAATCTTGGTCAAACTTTGCCCATCTCGCCCTCGTATTCTTCATGCAGATGTGACAGCCATATGACGACGATCATCCTATGATGATATTGCTTGGTGGCGGCGAAAAGGGAAAACAAAAAAAAAGACTTTCTTTTTTTTTTTCTTTCCAAATCCGTCTCTTCCCGTTGAGAGAAATTCTTGTCGAGCTTCGATTGGAAGCTTTTCAATAGAAAGGGTGTGCTCCCCTGCATACCTTCGTACCACACCAAAAATGATGGCTTTTCCACCAGGCACAGACAGCACCATCCCGTCTTTTCTTCATCAGCTGTGTGTAGTCTCTTGGCTTGCAGCGTGGGGGCACCCTCACAGTACGGACATATACCGTAGAATTATTGGTAGGTAGCGATTAGCACAAAAGCCTTTGGTTTCAGCACAAAAGAGCCTCACTCAGAAGCATCATGAAACCACAGAAAATTGTATCCAGGACCCCTAAAATGTCACCTGAAAATCCTTTGCCCAGACTTTAGACGAACCATGCTACCTCCGTTTTTACAAAATTTCAGGGCTCCAGCTCAACAGCCAAGACATATTATGGAAACCTATGCCCAGCTCAAAGAATTCTATTATCCACACACAGCAAAGAGTATACAGAGAAAGCAGCAACAGCCTCGCACAGAAAGCAAAGACCTTAACCCGTTAACTAGAGTGATCAAAGCTCAAGCTCAGGGGGTTTTGTGCTAGGGGCAATCCCCCAGTTCGTCAGAACGCCCGCAGCGCAGTTTCTAAGACAGTGACACCATCCTTGTCCTACCGCACGCACGTAGATAAGGACGATGCTATGTAGAATCTCAGGATATCTACCTTAGGGGAATAATGACCTGGGTTCAAAAGAATGATAAAAAGACTAATTCGCGTCTGAATCACCATCAAGTCTTGGGTTATCTCTTCCAACTCGCTACTAGAGTCAAGTCTTCAATCATCTCGATGCAATGCACTATCTCTACTCAGGAGTTCCAACTCCTGACACACTAAGCCAGGGGTCAATGTCGTTTCAATTTAGAACATCTACCCAGTAGTACAATATCTAAAGGGAAAAGGCGGTAGGTGAGATAGATGAGTAGTCTACTTGCTGCTGCTACTCCTCTAATATTCGCGTGTCTAATTCTAGTGATATTACAGCAGACGAATCAATACAGTGCTAAGCATTAACCATGAAGGAACACTTTGCCTAGCATGTCATGGAGCAAATCCACTTCTTGTGTTATAATACTCGCCCACAATGGAAATAGCGCCTTATGCCAATGCTCATTTAAGCATGCGTACTCTGTATAGGAAGCGGCCATCGAACTTTCAAGCAGATGATTTATGGAATCGCTCGGCATAATGCTCTAGGTATGGGTTTATCGTGTTCTAATGCACGGGGTCTTCCCCATCGTCTTCACAATTACTAAAGGGCCGCGCCATTGTCTGTTCAATCTCATTCAGATGTTCAGTCCGCTGGCTTATCTCAGATGCTGTTGATTAACTGCTTTGGTGCGTATCTCTCGGTCTGCCCTCGTTTTCGTCCAGAGTCGACTGGCTGTCTTCCTTATATAATGGATCTTCCAAGGTCAATACCATCCCTACTATTCCACCCAAATAAAGGGAAGCCACTTGAGTAATCACGAATCTTTACGATAGGTATCTCTAGAAAAGTTAAGGATGCTATACTGGAGAAAGACCGTAACAGTATGACAAAGAATCGTCAATATAGACTTCCTTGAGACTTGCCAGCCTGTACAAGATGAAACCACATCACAAGGTCTATTGTGAAGCAGGAAACAAACAGTATTGGCTTTGTCTTGGTAACCCGAACTCAGCTCTGTTGAGAAATCACAAGTTGCTTTCCATCCATGTCCGTCCATGCCGGATATCGGGTTTCTAATCAAGAAGCTTAATTTCACCAAGGAGGTTACATTGCTCCATTCTATACATCACAACTCGCCTACTGAGTATCTCGACGCGAGCAAATCTTCAGTGGAGAACTTTCATGCATAATATGTACCAGGTCTTGTTTACATACATACATCTTGTCGATTCGCGCATGTCCCAGTTAATGAGCCTGGAGTCTTTTGCCTCCACGGTGTTATAAACATTTGGCAGATAAAATACGTAAGTCCATTTGCATAGTTAGACCAAATTTTCAGCTTCATGACAGGTAGATACCTATTTCTCACTGACAGCAAGTAGGTCGATTCATTTGCCCTTGCCTGTCAAAAACGCTCATGGCTCCATTTGCACAGACACCACCGTGGTGATAAACACAACTTTCCAACGGCCTTTCCCAACCATGCTTAATTTTCACCCTGGCTTTGCACTCGTTATCCTCCCCACTAGGCCAATGTATCCATATTTCCGTTACGCAGCATAGATGTTGATACTTGCCTTATTGGTGGTTCCATGGTGCTCACGGCTCCCTTTCATATGTAAGTCTCTAGTCACGGTTAAGTTACAGTTCTCACGGGTGCTGCCGCCAACCGTTAATTCATGGACCAGTTCACGATCCAGAAACGTGTCTATTCTTAGCTTCTCCCCACCTCTAATTAAACTAAACATCTGTCATTAAGCAAGCTTAATGCTCCAATCTTCACCGATTTTGGCTCCAACTCGACCCACGACTGCAAAGGCTGCACGGCTACCCTGAGCTGCATGATATTGAATCTTGACTGTCCATGTTCGTCCCTCTGACTCAATTTGAGCCTCCTTCTGGTCCCAGGTCTTGGGTGCGCCGACAATGACGATTTTGTCGACGTGGACGTTTTCCATAGCCTTCAGCCATGAGCCAGCCTTGACTGACTTGGTGTCACGTCCCTCGGCATCAAGAGAAGTTAATGTGTTACCACCGAGGGTGAACTTACGGTGGATGTATTGACCTTGCTCGTAATCAAATGAATCACCGTCATCAACGTAAAGCTCACCCTCTGCGGCGCCAGCCTTGGAAGCTGAGACAACAAGCGTGTAGTCGTCGAATCGCATGAGTGCACTTGATCGTCGAGGGGTGTCGCGTCGAGGGATGATGTGCCCACCTCGGAGTAGAATGGGAATCTTCTCTAGTGGTGCGCTCACTGTAAGATGCTTGCCCTTGTTTGTCTTCCGAATATCGTAGGTAAAGTAATCATAGTAGATTTCATCATCAGGAATCCAAATGTCAACTGATTCCTTGCCCTGCTCCGTGACCGGCTTCACTAGAAGACCTGTTGAGCCAACGAAGAACTGATCCTCGATAGCAAAGCCAGCCTCTTCAGTGGGATGCGTCCAGAACATGGGTCGGATAATGGGGCTTCCGTCCTGGGCCGCGGTGTGGAACGCAGTGTACCAAGCAGGCAGGAGAGTGTATCGGAGTCGGATAGCGGCGGTCGAGATCTGGGTGTAAGGCTCGCCTAGGAGATAAGGCTCTCGACGTCGGGCATCGAGATGCGCATGAGCTCGGAAGAAGGGGTACCACACACCAGTCTGGTACCAGCGAACAAGTAGGTCTTTCTCAGGGTTGCCAAAGAAGCCTCCAACATCAGCACCAGCGAAGGGGAAACCAGAGATTCCCTGGTTCAAAGTCATGGGGATAGAAGCCGCCAAATGTCCCCAGTCAGCCTGGTTGTCTCCTGTCCACATGGCGCCAAGCTTTTGCGATCCAGCGTAAAAGGCTCGTGTCAAGATGAAAGGTCGTCTAAGCTCTCCCTTCTCACGGTGAAGGAGAGCTTGGAAAGTGGCGTTTTGGAAGGTCAGGCCGTTCAGGTTATGGACATCACGATGTTCCCATCCTCCATGATGAATATTGTCTTTGGGCATGGTTACTTCGGGTCCGTTGAAAACCGAAGGCTCGCTCATGTCGTTCCACATCCAGGTGTTACTCATGGTACCCTTGAACTTGTCGAACTTGAGCATAGTCTTCCACCATTCAATTGCCTTGGGGTTGAAGCAGTCAATCCAGTTGGAAGCTCCAGGCCAGCACCATCCTTCATACGGCTTTTCCTCCTTGTTGTGGACAGCAAGGTCTTGAGCAAGCATTTCCTCAGAGGCGGCGTAGTTGTCAGTCTTCTTGATATGGGGGTCAAGAAGGACAACAAGCTGACGGCCATGGGCATCCAAATGCTCACCCATGTCAATAGGGTCGGGGAATGAATGAGGCTCCCAGGTAAAGTACTTTCGGTCGTCGGTGTACTCAAGATCCAACCAGATGACATCATATGGAATCTTGTGCTTGTCCATGTTGCGATCAACGTTCCTGACATCATCACTGGAGATGTAGTTCCATCGGCATTGGTGATAACCGATAGCAAACTCTTGAGGCATCGCAGTGTAGCCAGTCAACTCTCCGTATGTCTTGGTGAGATCGGAGGGAGTGGGACCGAGAAGCACGAAGACGTCGAGGAGACCACTCTCGGAAATCCAATGGGTATGAGTGCTTGTCTTTCCACCAGCACCGAGACTCAGAGGGTTCATGCTGCTCTTGTCCTTGGTGATATCAACCCAAGTCTCAGCAACATTGAGCCAGAAAACACCAACAGACGAATCCTTACGATGAGCCTGCATGAAAGGGATAGCACCGTAGAGTGTCATTGGGCTGTCGAGGATGTATTCGAACACATCGGCGTTGTACATGCGGTAGGGCTCGGCGTAGTTGCCATCTCCACCACGAGTCTGCTTCAATGACAGGGGGCCAGTATGCTCAGGAATTCCAAATACGTGCTCGTATCCATGAAAAGTGATGTCCATGGCCACACTCTCAGGTCCACGAGGCTTGGTGTCAGTGTTTCCACCAAAAGACTCGTCCCACCATGTACTCTCATCCTCAGCGGCCTCCTCGCCCTCCTTGTTCTCAATCTTGGGTCGCCAATGCTCCATGTTCAACCAACCACGGTCGTTAAACTTGACATGCGAGTTACCATCGCGTTGGAAGTCGATTTCAAAAGGCGAAAACTTGACGATGGCCTCTTGCTTGGCATCAGTTCCATACTTGATGTTGATTTGAGTCTTGTCTTGATGTGCAAGTTGTGCGTCCTTGTCGAGATCCAGACCAGCAACAAGAACCCACTTATCAGCCTCATTGTATCGTTCCTTACGAACTTGACTGTCGTCCCGGAGTACAACGTCCTTGTTGCGTCGTTTCTCCTCGTCCATCGTTACTCGGGCGGCACCAGATTTAAGGAAGGAAATTGTAAGGGGGAGGCGAACGGTGTCTCCGTTGGTATTGATGGTCTTGATTACCATGGCCTCCAGCTTTCCATCCTCGAAAGATGTCGAATCGGCCAAAATTTCGTAAGGTGCCTTCCAGTTAGAACCTTGGGCGATAGCGTCGTCGGCATAAGCGCGGTTTCGTTTACAGAAGCCGGATTGGTTGCACTTCTTGAAGTCCTTCTCTTTAACAGCAACTAGAGCGATTGTGAGCTCGGAATTGATCAAGGACTAGTGCAAAGGCTTACCAGCCGACTGTATGAGGCAGCTCAGAATGCCAAACAGCAGCAACAGCGCCGTCCAGCGAAAGGACGACGCCATATTTGACCTCATGATGTTTAGACGGTCAAGAACCAGACCGCGATCAGAAAGTTAAACAAAGAAATTGAGTATGTCGTAGATATATCAAGCAAGAATTAGAATTTAGTCTCCTGCCCTATATCAACCGTGAAATCCTCTGTCTAGCAGAAGTGAGTGTTGTTATTGGGGTTTGTGCTGGGGATAACCTCAGCTTTGATGATGTCGAAGTCAAGCTGTCCCTTAGCTCCCTGGCTTCCCAGTGAAACTTCAATCCGAAACGGGATTAGTGCAAGACGCAGGGGAGCGGGTAACAAGATGGCGGGGCAAGCTTCAGTAGAAGACTAGACCTGATAAGAACCAGTTTCTAGGTTTCATTTTGTAACTCGTTTCTTTGCCATTGAGTTTAGACGTTATTGCACTGTACTTTGTTGATCGGAAGTTTGTAGTTGTTGTGTGTTGGTGACATCTCATGAGCTTTGTAAGTTATTTTTTCTATCGTTTGTTTTGCACTAAAACTGATTGAGATTGGCTGAAGTTTATCAACATCCATCTATATTGATTAACCGTCTGATCTGTCTCTACTCCTTCCTGAACCAAAGTGTCAACATCAACCAATTACCAGTCACGTGTCCGTGTGAATTCCCCAGATCTCGCACCTACCAAGACCCCTCAACGCCAGCTCATCATGGCTGCTGAAGAGCCCCGCCAGCGAAAAGACCCCGCCGTGAGCGGCAACGAGAATAGCAAGCAACAGAGACGGAGGACTGCGGAAAATCTTGCCCCGCCATTTTTTGCTCTGCTCTTCGCCCTCCTCGCCCTTTATATCCTCTTTTCACCGCCTTCTTCAAGCCTTTCCCCTCCAGTCCCCGTTTGCCATTCTGCTGTTTCCTCCTCTGTTCCTACATCTCAAGTCATACCAGACAAGAACATCGCCAAAATGTCCTCCTCCGAGCAGACGTAAGCTACCCCGCCACCAAGCTATACACCCATCAGGGTTGATGCTCCTATGTTATGAATTCGTGCTGATATTACTATAGCTTCATCGCTATCAAGCCCGACGGTGTCCAGGTAAACCGGCCTTGGTGTTGATACGTGATTGATTCGAATAGAGCTAACTCAACTCCCACAGCGTGGACTCGTTGGCCCCATCATCTCTCGTTTCGAGAACCGAGGGTAAGCACTTGTATCTGTATAAACGTTACTACACAAACTAACTTTCAATTAGCTTCAAGCTTGCTGCCATCAAGCTTGTCACCCCTGGCAAGGAGCACCTCGAGAAGCACTGTTTGTCACCAAAACTATCCACCTGACATGTCCATGAATTCTAACATACTCGCAGACGCTGATCTCGCTGGCAAGGCTTTCTTCCCCGGTCTGATTGAGTACATGAACTCTGGCCCCATCTGCGCCATGGTCTGGGAGGGCCGTGACGCCGTCAAGACTGGCCGTGGTATGTTTGACTGTTTCAGCGACTATACCAGTGCTAATCATATTTCTAGCCATCCTCGGTGCCACCAACCCCCTTGCCTCTTCTCCCGGTACCATCCGTGGTGACTACGCCATCGACGTCGGCCGCAACGTCTGCCACGGTTCCGACTCCGTCGAGAACGCCCAGAAGGAGATTGCTCTCTGGTTCAAGGACGGCGAGGTTGTCTCCTGGAAGTCCGCCCAGTTCAACTGGGTCTACGAGAAGGCTTAAATCTGTCATCGATATGACACCCTAAATGACGGAATGGAAAAGCACATATAAGTGGGATGACTTCATCTCTGTGGGTATATCAAAATCAAGACAAAATCTTCTCAAACTTGAGGTCTCATTGTCATGAGTGACTAAGGCTTGCGCGTGAACACCCCTTTGGCTCTCATGAGCACACCGGCAAACCATGGCGTAGCCCAGACGCTTCCAATAATTCGGACTGGCAGTAAAGCCTTGG
Source organism: Fusarium poae (assembly GCF_019609905.1). Lineage (NCBI taxonomy): Eukaryota > Fungi > Ascomycota > Sordariomycetes > Hypocreales > Nectriaceae > Fusarium > Fusarium poae. The sequence goes on along the minus strand of NC_058401.1, from coordinate 4,539,359 downwards.
TAATCGCATATGCTAGAGCAACCTCCACTAGGACCTTGTAACGTCCGTCTCCACTATGCCAGCGCTCAATTGCTTTCTCAGATTTCGAGTCAGGGTGTGTCGTAGATGTGTTCGATGTTGTCTCGTCCTCTTCGTTCTGCCCAAAGCCAAACCAGCCCTTGCGTTTGAAATACCGCTCAAATCTAGCAACTCCGTCATCCACATGGCCATGAAAATAGCCCGTTACGTAGTCGACAGGCACATAGTTCGTGTAATGAAAGAGCCCGAATAGTCCTAGAACAGGCACTATGGCTGTGATTTCGTGTAGGATTAGAAAAGAGACAATATGCGAAACGGGCGCGTTGCGTAAACCGCCGGTGTATTTCTGCAAACGTCGAGGTAGCTTTGATGTGATACGGTCAATACGGGAAGCTTGGGTTGACTCGGCGCGGACCGTTGAGTTGAATTGGCGCGGGAATACACGAGCCCTGAGGCTGGGACGCCAATTGAAGGCTACCAGATTGCGGCGCATGTCAAGGCTGGAATAATTGAACCTGAAGATGGCAGTGCAGCATCAGAATAGTGAAAATAGAGCGATCATCGTTGATATTTTGTTACGCCTAAGTGGAGCTGCTGACAGATTGACAAGACTTCGTTTCTCATACTGAAGCTTCAGGGTAGCAAGCTTAAGTAATTGCAACGTTCTTTTCCACGGGTTTGAACTGTCAGGGATGTTCTGTGTTGAATACATTCTGAATCACCATCCCATACATTAAGTAAGTGAGTGGTTGTTTCATACCTTTGCTGCCTTTTTGAAATCTGGTTGTATCTCATCGTTGCAAGCAGCGTCGGCACACACTATTTGGTCTGCCGTAACGCACGACCAAGTGTCACTCCCCTCCTTATAACAATGTTTCTTTCGGCTATGGTAAGACAACATCAGAGACACTAAAACTCCCAGGTGAAAAAAGCATTCTCAAGAGATAGGAGGCTTTTCTTTGAATTCAAGAACGGGTGTCTCTCCAATAAGATGTTTGCCTAACGACGGCCTCTTCACAAAACCATCATCTATAATTCGAATGTGACCTTGAACTGCGACCTACTATCCGTCGAGAAAATCGGATTGGCCCGTACAGACTACTGATCTATTGAACTGAATTTTTACCTTCGCGGGTACTAGGTAGTATCCGTTGATGATTTCTCAGGGTTGGTACCTGCCTCGGTGGGTAACTGAAGGCATCGTGGCCTGGACGAACGAACCATGGAGCTCCAGCCACTCCTTCGTCTTGAGAAGTTCTTCTATGTCAACTGATTCTCTCTCAACAGTTTCAAAATGGCACGAGTGGAGGCGTTTGGTGACATAATATGTTGGCTTGGGTAGTTGATGGCATCATCTCTATCTCGCACCTGCCCTCTCAGTTAATCATTAGGCGCGAGGCGCGCAAGTTCTTTCCTAAGACACGGTTGAACAGGTACTCAACAATCCCAACGAAATGACTAGAATGAGAGCAGAGGGAAGGTGCTCGACCTTTGGCTGTCTCAATGCAGGATGTCGAGGCCTCCATAGCCTTTCTTCCCCTTCATTTGTTTCCATCTTCTCTTCTTCTTCATCTCCTCTCATCACCAACTTCATCTCCCCAACTCAAACTGATCTCTCATTCCGCTATCACGGACAACCACCAAAAGTTCTACAGATCTTGCACATTCCCAACACTACACTCCCTGAACTCACTACATCACCAACATGATCTATATCAAGTTGGCTGCCATCGGCGCCCTTCTGGCGACTGTCCAAGCCCAGATTCGTCACCCCGATGAAGATCTCATCCTTGCCGATTGTGGCATTGGAGACAACAAGGCCCATCCAAAATGGTCTACATCTCGCCAGGTCAACTGGTACAAAGACATCAAATGGCCTGAAGATGCCTCCACATTCCCTGCTGCTCCTGATCTGTCCGTCGAAGTTCCCTATGCAAGTGGAAAGTACCCATGGAACCCCAAGGGAACCACAGTCAAGCTTTCCAACGGCGTTGTTTGGACAGCCTACATCAACCCTGCCGTCGCTGATGGGATGCCTGCTGGATCTGCCGTAACCACCAAAGAGGGCGGCCAGGAGCTCAACTGTTATGCCTATCGTGGCCGTCCTGTCAGCGCCGCTCTCAACACGACAGTCACCGACGATGCTGTTTGTCTGTCTGCTTTCGTCTGCAACCGCGATGACAAGGCCCCCCCCCGTCCCAGCGACATGAGCTCTCCCACTTCTACCCTGCAAACATCACCCGCTCCTCCTGCTACCACCTTCATTTCGCAGCCGCCTGCAACACCAAGCTCTACTGGTGGTGCTGATCCAGCCCCTCCCACAGACCCCAATGCTGGTAAGCTATTTGTGTCTACTCTCGTCAGTCCTCGTTTTGTCAACTGGCCCAATACCTGGCAAGCCTTCATCGAAAAGTTCTCCTGGGATAGACAGACCGGCAAATGCGTCGCCCAGCCAGTAAAAGGAGACGGATACACCATCAACATTGATTGCGCAGGAATTCAGATCGATTCCGACTCTCATTTGACTCTCCTCATGATCAAAGCCCTTCATGACATTGGCATGAACAGCACCCTTTTCAACCAAAACCCCATTGTGCCAGGAAAACGTAACTCTACCGCAGATCACTGGGTGGTCATGCCAGAGGCTTTCAGCCTACAGGCCATTGATGTTTCTCACCAAAACGTTGTTGGTTACCTCAGTTACAACACAAGCTATGACAACTTCCTGAGTGGACCGTGTTCATCTTGCGATACCAAACGGTTCAACGAGCAATTCTTCAACCCCATTCTGGCTGCTATGAAGGGCACTTACCCTCGCTATAACAGCTACAACGTCGAGGCTCAATGCAGCCCCTGGATGGCATGCTTCTAAGGTTGGGGGTAATGACCCGTATGTTATCGTTTGGCGTGTTTTACATTACATGAATTATTAAGGCTAATGTGGTCCACGATGGACGAAAGGGGGATGTAATTTTGGTGGCTCATGTGGTTATGTCTTTGCCTCGACATGTATTTCAATGGTTCACTGTATTCTACGAGGAGTCAAGGTATTTCATTTGTTAGTTCGCCAGTTTCCTGTACAGCTATCCCCTAATAATGATGGAACAACCTTTATGAAATCAGAAAAATGCTTCGCCATGTGAAGCCACTTGTGACAGCTCCTCATGTATGATGCTATGATGATAGTGATCTAGACAGCCCTACCCGTCTTGTATATCAGAGCGTCAAGTCACTGGCGTCAACAGTGTCTGTAAATATAATTAGATAGTCACCTGAGCCGGGCCTTTGTTCAAGGGCGTCTGGTAGGATCTGAGTCAACAACGATGTATCGAGGCTGGTTCCTATTCATTGTGGTAAATAACTATGGTTCGGATGGAGCGTACGTGAAGTTCTTGGATCTGTGGACTGAGGGTGGGACATGTGTCGCAGTAATTATAGGTCTTGGAGGCCTCTGGTTATCAATCTTCCCACCTTGAAGACACTGCTTTTACACCATTATACCCCCCCTAAACACTTTTCGTTTGTCTGTGATCTTGGAAAAAAGAACACACACTAAATGCAGCCATAGATCTGCCAATGTAGAAAGCAGTGATACCTATGCATCGGAGCCGTCCGTGTAGTAGTCAAACTGCTTCGGTAGTGGTACGTCTTTTCCACCTGGTGTATCTGGATCGACCTCCTTGTTCTTTTTAGAGGCAACCTCCACTGCGACTGGCTGCTCTGGTCGGGCTGGCTGTGTCAATTGTGCTGGCTCTGAAAGGATGTGCCCCCTCAATAGCTTGGTCATCTCTCTCGCCCACTCCCAAGGCCTCTTCTTTCCTCCCGGCAAACTGTTGAAGTACTCCCATCCCATCACACCTCCGAACTTTCCATACCGTCCCCGCAACGTCGTGAGCACCATGCTGAGAGGGTTGAACGGCACATAGCCGTGCCCATTCTCTGAGTTGGTGAGGAGCCCAATGACGATCTTCTCTGGTGGCCAGCCCTTTTGAACCATGAGATCGTACATGAGTGGGTTGCTGCAGTCTCCCCAGCCACAGTAGAATTGTGTGTTGTACCAGGCAATGTCGCGACCACGCATCACTTCCAGAGCCTCGTAGTCGAATCCGCTGAGGTTCCTTCTGAAGTCGATAAGAGACATTGCGACGGGGGCGAGAGTGATGATGAAAGCTGGACCAAAGTCGCTGCGTAAACGATCGATTAATCGCACGATTCCACCGAGCGACATCTCTTCCTCGACGTCTAGATCCAAACCGTCGAGGGCCCTTTCTCGAACCATGTCTCTCACAGGACCGTAGAACCGATCAAACGTGTCCTGGTCAGCATCCAGACGTGCATAACTACCCTGGCAAGCACCGCCCAACATGCCCATGACCTTGACGCCCGAAGCTTGCAAAACACGCAGCTCTGCCCACATTGTCTGGAAGATAGGATGAGACGGGTGATAATCGTTCAGCGTGATCTTCTCAGGATCCTCGTTTATGTGGATGGCGGCGACAATGACGTGAGTGATGGTGATACCCGGTTGTGTGATGAGGGGCAACGGAGAAATGAGGTTTCCTGAGGAGTCATGATGGGTTTGGTAGTATGTGACTAACCGGGGGAGGGGATCTGCTGAAGGTGAGAGAGGAGGCATGGTGTGTTTCTTTTGCCTGTCAAGATTGTTGATGAGGGAGGTTGAGCTGGGAGCTTGGGGATTGTGGTGGTCTGAAGTACAGACAGCTTAGTACCTACTATGGAGCTGTAAGCTTTGGTGGAGCTGCTGAAGCCTACCTTAGTACCTACCTACCTACTAACTTATCTAACTTTCAGTACCTTCTGAGATGTCAGCCAGTAAACTTGACAGTTACAAGGCACTTGAACCTGGGGATAAAGATTCCAAATCAAGACATTTGGAGTGTCAGTTATAATAGAAATTTAGCTAGCTAAACCTGGGCATCATTCTTTGATTATATTTAAAAGTTTTGAACTCGAGCCTGTTCCTTTTCCAAGTCCTTCACCCGCACTTTTTTGCCTACACATCGACCAGGATGCCAGATAGCAAAGAGTATTACAGCCAATGCAATAGGAGCAAACTCAAGACATGCGAAGTAAATTTCGTTGGAGTATAAATGACCTCCAAGCCCCTCGGCTGTTTCTGCGAGACGAAAGATTGTTCGCAGGTAAACCAAGATGGTGGCCACTGAAAAAGCGATACAGAAGACACTCAGTTTTTTGCCGCGAGCGCTAATCTCCCCTCGAGCGCGAAATAGAAAGGTTGCTGTGAGGATAACAAAGACACTGATGGAAAAGACCTGGTAGGCCAGACCTCCAAGAAGAATGTTATTGGCAACGGTGGGATCTTCACGGTTCGACTGTCTCACTCCAATGAGGGCAGCACCTGTAACCTGAACAACCGTGGCAATAACATCAGACGTGATAAAGAACCAAAGAATAAACTTTGGCGGCGCAAGAGAGTATCGACGTCCAAGACGAGGGACCATTGCCGAGAGGATGGTGTAAACGCCTGCAGCGAGGAAAACAGGTGCCGTGACGATAAAGAAGTAGTTGAGGATAAAGTACAGAAGATGGTACGGGTCCTTCTTTGCTGAAAGCGAACGAGCAATGTATCCGACAATTTCGAAAAGGAGACCAACAGGGAAAGTGATAAAGTACCAGCTTCTAAATCGAATCGTCTGGAAGAGATGGATAATCATGAATAGAGCGAACCAAGCTGCTGCGAAGACGGCAAGGGAGAAAGCAGGCGTATAACCATAGATAATGATGGGCGTATCCCACTCGCCGTTGGGATTTGGGAAGTTGGGGTCAACGTAGCCATTAATAGGCGGTCGATCTGACTTTGTTAGTATATTTATATATTTATATGTATATATATATATGTTTATATATAAATTAAATAGATATTTAATACGAAACTTACCTCCTGAGCTGCTCATATTAAAGACAGTGACAGGTCAAAGCTAATACTGGATAATCAGGGTCTAGTATAGTAATACAAATCCCAACCACGCATTAGCAAGGCAGGCAGGGTTGGATCTTTATATCCTTTACAAGACCCTTAAAATAAGGAACGCGACTCAGTTCAATTTACCTTGTGTTTAAGCTTCAATAGGTAGTGGGTCTATGTGAGAAACCCCTGATGCTAGTGAAAGTCATGAATCATCATTCATTGTTCGGACTTGCTAAATGGTATGAAATAGGTTGGCTATTGGGTCAATCTTCAAGGGTCTTTGGGAATTATCCAAACGGCTTTTTGATGATCGTTGAAGATTTGACGAAAAACGGTTTTCATGACGATTTGGTTTCCTAATTCGGATCAGTCTTGAACTTATTAGTCTAATCAAGAGGCATCTTCACATGAGAATGGCTGACTTGTGAGTCTTCACTCTTTAGCCTCTTTAGCACCAACTGACGCTAATAAACAATTCAGTGCGCTTTGACCGCTGTCAGAGTCCCTTGGCATTGTGTCATTTAATGGTGCAGCTGTCAAGAATTAAGCGACCGCTGCTGAAAAGACGAAGCATATTTAGTTCTAACGACGACAGTAAAGATTTGAAGATGCTTAGCAACTTGATCTAATACCATGGGCTCAAGACCCTCCATGAACCGAGACCCGAGCTGTATCTAGGTAGTCTAGGTATCGTCTATGATCCCTTGACCAAATCAGCACCTACAACTTCCTCAAAGATACCCTTCCGAATCTCCTGTAACTCTGTCCTCGCCGTCTCCATCTCTTCTTCTTTCCGCTTCAACTCTTTGGACACGCCGTCTCTCCTCTCCTTCGCCCGACTTAAACAATTATTCAAAGCTGCTGCGCATCGCGCTACTTCTCCACGACCACCTGTGATATCAACCTTTCCCCAGACTTCACCCAGATTGGATGTGACCTCCATAGTGCGCGGGTTAGCCTCGGGAGGTAACTCGATCACGTCTGGACCGAGCTGCACCAGCTGATCAACTGTTGTTTTGCTTTGCTGAACGAGGTCCCTTCCTTGATTAAGATATCGGATGTGGTTCATGTCTCCGGATTGAAGAGCCTTGTCTATCTGTTGCAGCCCAGCCGTTATGGTTGCTGTCGCTTGCTCAAGAAGATCCACAGCTTTGTGGTCTAGTTCAAGCGCTGTCTTTGTAGCAACATAAGTAGACAATGCAGCGTCACTTCGTCGTTCCTTTTCGTCCTCTTCAGGGAATTGAGGCGTCGGGCCTGAAAAGATATCGTCGTAAATATCGTCGAGCTGCTTCTGAAGGTCGAGGTAACCCTTCATACTCTGGTCAAGCTCTCTCTTTTTCTCGAGTTCCTGCTCCAGTTTTGCCTTGACACTTGAATTGTGCTCTGCTGCGTGATGCGCCTGCTGAAGCGTGTTGTGGTAATTCTGCTCTTCCCTCTCAGCTTGACCCGTAAACGAGGTTTCCTTACCGCTGGCCTTGTACAAAAACTTCATGACATGGCCATCGCGGTATTTCTTATGTGACTCAAGGTCAGCCAGGCGTCTGCGATCTAATCTGTCGAGCTCTTGGTTTGAGTCTGCTAACTGTGACTCAAGGTCTGAGACGATCTTTTGTTGTAGGGCAACATCAGAGCGGATATGTTTTGTCTGCTCTAATAAATCCAGTAGCTCTAATGTTTTGGGAAAGGCCTTTCGTATTGACTCCTTGATATCCGCCATTGGAAAGCGAGATCCATTTTGACCGTGAGAGTCAAATGCAGGCGGCGGTTGATTGTATTCCATAACTGCTGTCATGGTGGTGGAGTTGCTCGGCAAGTCTAGACAACTATATCATGTGAAGCACTAGGTACTAAGTCAGATGGTACTTTGAGGAGTCAGATGATGTCCAACTCCAACTGAATGTTGAATAGGTGTAAATGATATAGGCAATCACTTGAGATGGTTGTTTCGATTGGAGAAATACGAAGAAAACTTTTAAAATACGGAAACAAGTTGTATATAAATGGGAACAAGTCCTACACACATAAGCAGCGGCGGCTACAGCGCAATCACAAGTATCAGACAATACAAGGTAAAACATGACATGAATCGAACGGTGCAGAAGGATTCCCTATCACATTCATAGGCATAACAGGCATAACAGAAAAAAACTCAATAAAATTGGAGCAACATCGTCACTTTTTCCTATCCAAGGCAAGCAAAGGCTCAAGAGAACCACAAGTGATCGACAACAACTTTCCAAGCTTGTAAGGCTGATGCTTGTTTGGTTGGTAGCGAATGAGTCGAGGAACGGAACAGGAGAAAGAGGGTGTGGGTGTGAAGGCGAACGAACCGTTACTTACGTTGAGCTGGCTTCCGTAATTTGCCGGTCCTTTGCCGCGAAAACGGAGCTCACCTTGCCTGTTTGAGGAGCTCCATCTCCAAAAGCCATCACTGACTGAATTGAATTGAACCTCGTCATCGCCAATCATTTTCGCTCAAGGGGAAATAAATGGCTTCGTCAAGAGCCCGTTTGCCTCGTGCAGGCAAACTAGGCGCCTTGTTGCAGCCTTCCCAACCCCAAGGCACCTCGATATGTCCATTTTGCTCCATCACATCATCTGCCCGCCCAAGGATAAGGATACGGACCCGTCGCGATGCCCTCGTAAAACGCTTCGCTTCAACCTCTACGCACTCGACGAATCCCCGCCATGAGCTACAACAGCACCTCCTCGACATTCAAAAACTCGCACCTTCGCTGGTAAACCTTTCAAGACTACAATTGGCACTTCAAGGTCTGCGACAAATACCAGGCCAGGAAGCTGTGAGGGTTGCAATTTTAGGACTAGCACCTGGTTCCGATGCGGGACAAAGAGCGAAGGATGTGTTGAGAGTCCTCCTGACGGATCCGTTGCAGGACGAGCAGGAATGGGAGCGACAATTGAAGGGCCACAATCCGGAGAACCCTCTGATTGTTCGAATCCGGTCTACCGAAGAGCAACAGAGTACTTTGACAGTTACCAAATCGAGTCTTGTCAGTGAAATCAACGTCTCATCCGCCGAATGGAACAGTCTCAACCTGGAGTTACTGTTAATGGAGACCCATCTTCCTGAATTTGCAAGGGACGAGCAAACGAGAGCTGTCGAAGTGGAGGAATCTGTTCTCGTTCCCAAGGTTGGCATTCCCTCAGCCGAAGATCGAGTAACCCCAGTGACCACTCCCGTGCATCGGGCGATCGTGGTGGGCGATGGCTTTAGGGGAGCTGTCAATGCTACAGCAGTACCAGTTGCCGAAGAAGAAGAGTCAGTGTTAAAGGTGGTTGACCTTGGAGGCGTTGACCCAAAACAGGTCGATGCACCCTTTGAGATGGTTGACGTCTCTGCTGCTGACAAGGGCCTGTCGCTCTTCCGCAAGAGCTCCAGTAACGCCATAGAGTATGAGCGACTCTGGTTCAGAAGCAATCTCCCCGCTTTGACAACATGGCTGAAGTCAGGCATTAGCTCTTTCGACGAAACCACAAAGCCCGCGGTTCGAGAATTAATATCCTCTCTACTAAACAATGTTTTGGCGAGATGCGAGCTTCAGAACCGTCGTGAAATTAAGCACATTTACCAGGAGACTCCTGTTGGCCACGAGCTTACCTTCTTTCCTACTTTGAATCGGGCAGTAGGTGAATGGTCACAAAAAGCGCATGCGGAACTACAAGAAGAGCTTGACCTGGCATTTACAGGCAGAAGATGGCGTAAGCTGGGATGGTGGCAGTTGTTTTTGAGAGTGGATGATGTGGCTATGCTCACAAATGAGATGTTGAACCAACGGTTTCTACCCACAGCAGAGCGAGAACTCGTCTATTTGACCGGACAGATTGCCCAAGCTGCAAAGGCTGACCAAAAGTACCCCCAACCACACTCGTCCAGTGGCGTCAACCCTGACCTGAAGCAACTTGGCTCGGGAGAGTTGGAACCATTCGTGTCAGTCGACACCCGCCCTGCGCTACCCAAGTGGCCTGGCCACATCGCTTTCACACGACGATATCTACAAAATGAGACTGTCCCTGCGCTGCAGGCACTAGCTCAAAAACTCGTTGTGCAATCTCTCGGTACTTCGGGTCTCACCACTTCCCTCGGTGCGCTCCTCTACGTGTCTTCCTTCTCCATTTTCGAAGCCGGGGCTGTCGCAGCACTGGGAGTAGTCTGGAGTGCCAGCCGTCTGCAGAAGAAATGGGATGCCGCGCGATCATTCTGGGAGGGCGAAGTACGTGAAGAAGGACGCAAAGCTTTACGAGGTGTTGAAGAGAGTGTTGCAGCTGTTACCAAGGTCGAAAAACCACAAGAGCGGGTGGTTGTCGACCAAAAGGGCGATCAGACCAATGAGGTTCGAGAACTTGTAGCCAAGGCTCAAGAAGCTCTCGGACGAATGAAATAAAAAGGAGGACGGACATGTACATTAAAAATGAAATGAGAGCACCTGAGACGATATAATAGATGGTGACGAGATACCAGGCGTGACAGACAGACGCCTCTTTTTTGTAATCTAGTCAATCTGAAAGAACCCACACTATGCCACGAGATCATGCATTCCTCGTCGAGCCTCACAATCAATGCAGCATCTCGTCCTTCATGTCCAGACTGGTATCACACCCGAGCCTGCTGTATCACTTTCCCCCTCTCCTTATGATTCACTTTTACCAAAAAAAACGAAGATGATAAACCCCTCGTTTGAAGCTCATGAAAAATCCAAACAAGCCTGAACGCCAAAACACGCATTTGTCTCTCTATTATTCGTCTCTCCTCTTCCCTTTTCTAAGTTTATCGTCCTCCTCGACCGCCTGCGCGCGCTCGGCTAACGGTCGCGCGACCTCTGGCGAGACCAACACCGCGGCCACGGACGTTACGGCTGCGGAACATGGGCGCGTTGCGGAGCATGTCTGGAACGATGAAGAAGCGCACGTGAGAACCCCGGATGTAGACCTGGTCGAGATGGGAGACGCGGCCGTCTCGGGCGGTGACGGTGATGTCCTTGAGCTGGACGTTCATGTTGTCCTCAGCTGGGTTGTATTAGCAGATATTCCAATAAACACCACACTATAGAGGAGAACGGTGTAGGGAGGGAAGAAGAAGCGTACCGTCAAGGAGTTTGCCGCGGTAGGTCTGACCAGAGGTGATTTCGAGGGTAACAATGTGGCCCTGCATATTAAAGTTAGATCTCTCCACAGATGGAATAATAGCTAATAAGGGGCATACGGACCTGTGCCTCGTTCAGGAGCTTGATGGGAATACCGATTGTGGAAGTCATGATTGCGGCTGTGTTGATATCGAATTTGTCGCGTGTACGAGGCCGAGGCTGAGCTGGAGCTTGGTATATACTGAAAATTGGTGAGGCTTTGGTGGTTGACGAACGAATGGGCGGGTTGAGGTGGAGAAAGAGTTGATCCGGCCGGTAGTTGAATACCTACCTAGGTAGGTACCAACTAAGACTGATCTTAGTAGGTAGGTAGGTAGGAGTAGCACTGTGTTGATGTGCGGCGGTTCTTTATATTTTTAGAAGTAGCCTCTTTAATTATTTCACTTTTCATCTCTAGAAATACAATAAGAGAAGCTTCAATGGTGATTTAAGTTCCAAGTTTATCAGCCAAAGGTAAAAAAAACATGCATTGATTCACTGTACGGAGACAAATTGGCAGGCCAATAGACTTTGTTTGGAGGTGCACAGTGCATTCGTTACAATCTATTCTAGAGATGTTGAGCCACTCCATCTAGGTACTAAGTTACGTGCTATCCTCCAACTCATATGAGTATTATTCTAAACTCCATTAAATTCACGATACCGCCAGTCGCCTGATATGTAAACCAAGCATATCGTCATAGAGCATCCAGCCATTTGTTAACCTTTGCCTTATTGCTAACCTGCTTTCGTTTATCCACTTCTGTCTTCTTTCCGTGCTTCTTCTTCTCTTTCTGTTTCTTTGATGTTGTTGATGTCCGCTTGAGTTGAACTTGACTTGATATAACCACCACTGCTTTTGCCATATCTGTTTCTGTCTGCAAAGCGCCGCTCATCAACATGCTGTCATCCGGCAACGGCCCGGCAGCAACGACCTCATCGTTCGTTTGACCTGATGCGACTGGTAAAGGAACAGGCGGGCCACTTGCTGTTGGTGTAGTTGCAGTATAGCATGTAGAAAGCTCCGGGGCTTGACTGGAAGAACTTTGGGCCTCGGCCTCATTGGCGGCTCTGGACTCATAGTGAATGTATCCGCCTCGGACATTAGGAACAAACCAGTCCCTACCAGTAGGTCGTATGGATGAGATGTCCTCTAACGATATGTATCGAGCTCGATAGTAGTATAGCCCCGAGTTATGCAGGGACCATTGTGACCACCGAGAGCCTCTGTATGATGGCTCAATCTGTTTCATGGCGGTCTTTGAGTGCTGCTACGCAGGTTACTCAGGACAACGAAATGTGAAATGTGTCCGTCTGTTACCAGTTTTGAACAGATTCAAGCACGCGATCAACCGGGTGCGTTCAACAGATATAAGTCAGGGATAACCCTCCAAGTAGAAGCATGCCACCAACGATCTGGAAACTCCAAGTTCGCATATCGTCCTGTCCCAGCATGTTTCCCTGCCCGACAGCCTCACTCTCGTCGCTGGATGCCGAGAGGAAACCCGCATGCAGCAGGAAGCACAAAATTCGACCTCTTGCGTCGCTAGTAACCCGCGGGCAGTCGAGGCAAGCTTGGTATACACCTGATTGGGCACGGCATGGGCAAACAATTCATATAGTTGGTCGAAATCTCAAAGTCGTATTTGTGAAAGCTATAAGCGTTGGACAGGTGTCACTGCATCTGCCAATTGAAGAGCTGCACTTTGGCTAGAGCTGCGAGGTTCCTGATCTGGTAAAAAGAGCATGGCCTCAGTCAAGGCCGCCTTGTCAGCTGCCTATCGCGTGCGGCGCGGCTTCAAACCACGAATGGAAAACTGAAAGCATGATGGTAGTAATGAGGCTCTTTGGGCACCAGAAGTGTGTGGTTGAGAGAACTGATATCACAATTTGGGAGTAAAAGGGATCACAATGATGGATAGATTGTAGCCATCCAATTGGTCGCCCGAGGCGCAGATTGGCTTGAAGATGACATGTTTGAACTTACAACCCGCTTATTAGCCGGTCACATTATTATTGAGCTTCGGTCATCTCTTCGGCCGGTCCCTCTTTCTGGGTATCTTTCTCCTGCTTCTGCTTCTGTCTCTTCCTTGCCTCGAGCTTCTCCCGTGTCTGCTGTTTGCGAGCCTGCCTATTGAGGCTTCCAATCACTCCTCCACCCTCTTTTCCGCATGGCCACTTGGCGAAAGCGGCTGCTTCATCTTCCTCCGTCCATTCTCTGGGTAGGACAGCAAATGTTAGGTATGACGTGTGAGTCTTGAGATCCGTCTCGGGTCTGTGATAGAGATTCCCATTCATCCAAGGCTTGAAATCGTCCTCGACAACCTTTCCGTTGGGCTTGAAGGAGTTTGACTTTGGTGTATCGATATCCATTGCCGAAGAGTCATCTTCAGTATTTGTTGACTTGAAAGCGACCTTGTGAAATTCTTTGGTCTTTTGATTGATTTCCTTTAGTCTTTGCATAGCTTCCTTCACGTCTGCTGGTGCCTGAATGTTTCCTCTTTCGGCAGGGAGATTCGCGCCTACTCGCTCACGAATAGTGTTGATTCGTCGGGCGGATATTTCGACCATATCAATATCTGTCCAGCCTAGGAGTCGGAGCTCCTCAATGGTCCGGGTAACCTGCTCTATACATGGTGAGAAGGTACAGATGTGAACGCTTTTTTTAGGATCAAGGGGCGAGACCCAGTTCTCCTCGTCCTTCAGCTTTTCAGGTCTTTGTCGGGACAGATGGTGAAGGGCTTCCCATGGCGCTGGTAAATCGAGGAAGATTGCCGTAGCCAAGGGAGACTTCCCGTCGACGTTGAAACCCTCCCCATAAACATCGCGGTGTGACAACTGAACGACGCCGTCTAGTTTATGCTCGTGGATCTCTTCTTGCATCTTCTGATATCGTGGCTCATGGTACTCAAAACTGAAGACCTTTCCTTTTCGGTCCCTGTCATCCTTGGGGTACCCGTTGTACACAGCTCGCGCAGAAGCGTGTGTGAAACTACCACTACCGGCGCCTGCTTCGATAATGCGAGTGCCGGGAACTGCTCGTATCCTCTGTAGGATGTAGCTGTAATCGGGCGTATAAACAACCTGGGTTCGATGGGGGAGACTACTCGTCCACAGTTCGGGTGTCGGTCGAAGAATATGAATAAAGCCACTTGCTGCTACGACAGCCTTTTTCGCAGGCTTGGATTTCGCATCAGTAACATCCTCGTCAGGGCCAGTCGTTGTTGGTGTGTCGTCGTCAGTCACTTCACGGCGGCGCTTTCGTCCTCTTGAGCCAGTATCAACATTCGATGCACGGACTTGAGACCCCCAAGGGATATTGAGTAGAGTCGAGTGAGGAAACGATCCGAATCGTGTGTTGAGGGTTGCGCCTTCAAGGTAGCCATCAACTGCGCCAGTCGACTCCTCGAGGGTAACGGGTTCAAGGTTGTCGCGTGAGAGAAGAACAATCGCCAGATCGCCAGAAGAAGTAGTGGAACCTGGCTCAAGAAAAGGCGATGGCTGAGCCATTGATGCGATTGCACGTCGAGGCGTGTTTATTGAGATCGAGTTGGTTTTTGGGGGGGGGAAGAAATAGGATTTTTAGACGAGGCAGGAAAATATTTCTAAAGATACAGCGCGAGGCTGAATGATTAGCGTTTGCCCCCACTGAAAACTTAGTGAGGGGCATCCAGTATCATGGACGCTAAAAAAGATCTATTGACCAGGCCATTGGAGGGTTCCATATCGCGGGGACATCAGCCCGGACTGCTCCCCTGTAGCTCTCCTGTAGCTCAGGCCCTTGCTTGGAAAACTGATTGATGGCGTCTTTCACTCCCTTTGACTCGACTGTGACTCAAAGCCTCGTTATTGTAGACATTTGTCTTGTTCCAAGGACCCATTCCTTACAGCGCCTTGCATATACACCTCCCTTTCTCCCTCCTACGATACCCTTCTTCCCCTTCTTTTTCTCTTACCTTTTCAATCTTCTTCCATTCGTCTTTATCTTTGGCGTCTGGATGAATTTCTTGCGACAACGTCTCCCAATTCGATCTAAAATCCCCACTCCATTATTCTCAGCCCGACAACGACCCCTCCATCGATTGTATTCGTCTCTATCCAGCTCCAACGCGAGCACAATGGAGTCGCTAAAGCTTTACAACTCGCTCAAGCCCGGCGCTCCGGTACCCTTTGTCCCTATTGAGAAGGGCAAGGTCTCTTGGTATGCCTGCGGTCCTACTGTATACGACAAGAGTCACTTGGGCCATGCTCGCAACTATGTCTCGACAGACATTATTCGTCGTATCCTGATGCACTACTTTGGATTCGAGGTCAATTTTGTCATGAACATCACCGATATTGACGACAAGGTATGATAGAGAGCAAGCTAGGCATCATGCGACTTGTCTAAACCTCAACAGATCATTATCAAGGCCCGACGACAACGGTTGCTCGAACTTGAGAAGAACAAGAACTACCCCAAGGACGAACTCCGAGACCTAGCTCTTGCTGCTTTCCGAGCTTATGCCAAGAGCAGCCTGCCTCTTTTGCTCAAGGACGGGGAGGACATTGATGCGACCAACTACGCCCAGAGAAGGGAAGCGGGATACGGACATGTGCTCGCAGGCGGTACCATATCTGGTGAGGGCAAGCCTGGAGACGACGAGGCCAAGGTCAAGATGCATCTTAGCAACATGACTTCCGCCGCTGAAGCCATTGCCTCGGGCGAGATCTTTCCCGGCACCGATGAGATTCTCCTTCCCTACCTCGATTCCCTTTACAAAGAGACGATCGACACCAGGGATCAGAGCATGTTTACAGATCTGACTCAGAGCATGGAGAAGCTATTTATGGATGATATGGATGCGCTAAACGTCCTCCGACCTGATGTCATCACTCGCGTCACCGAGTATGTTCCCCAGATTGCCGATTTTGTCAAGACAATCGTCGATAAGGGATTCGCATATGAGGCTGAGGGATCCGTGTACTTCGATATCACTGCTTTCGAGAAGGCCGGAAACACTTATGCACGACTGCGCCCTGACAACCGAAACGACAAGTCCCTTCAAGAAGAGGGTGAAGGGTCCCTTTCCAAGGGCCTTAGCGGAAAGAAGAACCCCGGTGACTTTGCTCTGTGGAAAAAGTCCAAGGCTGGTGAACCCTTCTGGCCCAGCCCTTGGGGAGATGGCCGTCCCGGGTGGCACATTGAGTATGTCAATCCCCCGACCTTGGTCGAGTAACGAGCTAACTGCTATTTAAAGGTGCTCCGTGATGGCGGGATCCGTTTTGGGACCCAACATGGATATTCATTCCGGTGGTATTGACCTTGCATTCCCTCACCATGACAATGAGCTGGCACAGAGCGAGGCTTACTTCTGTGAGCACGGCAAGGGTGAACACACGTGGGTCAACTACTTCCTCCACATGGGCCACTTGTCTATCTCTGGTTCCAAGATGTCCAAGTCCCTGAAAAACTTCCAAACCATCCAGGATGCGCTTGCTACAACCTATTCATCGCGAGGCATGCGAATTGTTTTCCTGATGGGCCGATGGAATGATGGTGTTGAAATCTCACCCGACATGAGATTGCAAGCTGACAACTGGGAGTCAACTATCAGCGTAAGTATGACTCAGCCTGCATTTGACCATGACTAACATATGATAGAACTTTTTTGTCAATGTCAAGGCATTGCTTGCCGAGGCCGGTATCACATATGGAGTCAAGTCTCTGTCTCTGAGTGCTGATAGCAAAGCAAGTGAGGGGCTTTTGGGTGAGCTGGAACAGGCCAAGCAGGAGTTCGAGGGTGCCATGACCAACTCATTCGACACGCCAAAGGCCATGTCTGTTATCCTCAAGCTGGTCAACACTGCAAATGTTCACTTGAGGGATAACAAGGACGCTGACCTCGTCGCTCTAGAGTCCATTGCTCGATGGATCACCAAGATTGTTGGTATCTTTGGTCTCGACTCAAATGCTTCACCCCCGTATGAGGGTCTCGGCTGGGCAACAACTATCGCTTCTGATGTCGAGCCCAAGACGGCTGTGCAGCCCTACGCTGATGCTTTTACCAAGGTCAAGTCGGACGTTTCTAGCCTATCTCTTGAAAGTGGGGAGATCTCTTCATTGCTTGAGCAAAGCCCTACAACTGAGTTTGAGTCGATCGCAGCCGGCGGCTCACGGGACCCCGAGCAATTGGCCATGCCTTTCCTTCGTGCCGTGTCCAAGCTCCGAGACGAGCTTCGCCGCATCGTTGGCAACCAAACTCCCGATACTAAGAAGGCTATCCTTGCCTTGACCGATCGCATTCGTGACGATGACCTTACTAACCTGGGAGTGTACCTCGATGACAGACCTGATGGCCAAGCTTCTCTGATCAAGTTCATCCCGGCCGCTGAACTGATTGCTGCTCGTGAGGAAAAGGTTGCTCAGGCTGCCGAGAAGGCGCAAAAGAAGGAAGAGGCTCGTCTCGCACGTGAGAAGGCAGACCAAGAAGCCCGCGAAAAGGCAAAGGTCAGACCGGAGGATATGTTCAAGGGCGATGAGAGATACAGCGCCTGGGATGAGCAGGGTATGCCTACAAAGATGAAGGATGGAAGCGATGTGCCCAAGAGTCAGCTCAAAGGCTTGAAGAAGCAGTGGGACCGACAGAAGAAGGCGCACGATGATCTGAAGGCCAAGGGATTGTTGTAGAGGTGGTTTCCATGTGAGTGGTAGGCTATCTAGAAAGAGGAGTTTGGAGATGAGAACAAAAGCGTTTCAAGAATTGAGCATTGTGTTGACCATTTGTGTTGGAAGGTCTCTTCTTGTCAATTGAGTGACTGGCGAATTTAATGGTCATAACTCCGAACGATTACTAAGGGTTACTTATATTACGATGAGGGTAGTCAATGAGACGTGATATAGTTTGTTTAGATAGGTAGTACATTGTATCGAGTGCTCACGACTCAGTTGGATTCCTCACGTCTGGCCAGGTGAATCTTTGAAATTGTTCAACTTTTGATCAAGTATTAGGATATCATTAGAGAATTCATAGACTAGAGTACAATTCTGTGCCTTTATTTGGCCTCCTTCTTGGCATCCTTTTTAGCCTCGCCAGCAATCTCCTGGGCCTTTTCGGACTTCTTCTCCAACACCTGTCGCAGCTCATCGATGGTCTCCCTGAAGAGCTTCTCACCCTCCTCCTTGTGCTTGTCAGCAACCTCGCTCAGCTGCTGGAGCTTCTCCATAACCTCCCCGCCGTTGGGGATCTCCTTGATGTACTTCTCAATGTCGACCCAGCCGCCGGTGAGCTCGTTGCCCTTAGACTTGGCCTTCTCTGTGGCGTCCTTTACGTACTTCTCAAGATCACCTAGGTCACCAGAGTCGACAGCGGACTTGGCGCGCTTAAAGAGCTCAGCGGCGTTGCCCTGCTTCAGAGCATCGGCGTTCTTCTCGATGAGCTCCTTGACCTTGGGGTTCTTGTCGAGGTAAGGCTTGGCTTCCTCCAGACCCTTCTTCCAGGCCTTGTCACCAAGCTTCTTGATCTCCTCGATCTTCTCTTCAATAAGCTTGCGAGCCTTGGATATGGTGCTGGCACTGAAGCCACCAGCGAAGATGTCCTTGACCTGCTTCCAGGTCTCGTCAACCTGCTTCTTAGCCTCGGGGCCGTACTTGTCGCCGAGCTCCTTCAGCTGGTCAACGTTGCCGCCAAGCTTCTCCTTGACTTGAGGGTGGTTGTCAATGATATCGCTGATGGCGTCGCCGGCGAGGTTAGCGACCTTCTTTCCGAGGTCAGCGATGACATCGAAAGCCTTGGAGGCAGTTTCCATGCTGAGGCCCGACTTGGACAAGTCCTGGAATTGCTTGTAGGCATCGTTGACAAGCTTGTCAGCCTCGTCCTTGTTGTTCTCGCGGACCTTCTCCCAGTCCTGGAAAGCAGCATCGACGTAGGCTCGGCCACCGGGGATCCAGCCGACGTATGAGTAGGCGTACTCCTTGATATAGTTGACGGCCTGGTCGGCATCGGGTGCCTTTTCTTGGAGCTTCTTGGCGGCGGCGTCATACTTCTTTTGAGCCTCGAGGGCGACCTTGTTCACACTTGAAACAGCGCGTCCAGCAGGTGTGTAAGAGTAGATACCGAAGAAGAGAGCTGAACCGACGAAGCCACCAGCAATACCGGATGCGAGATGCATGCTGCTCGAAGATGATGAGGTGGAGGATGTGGACTGGAAGCGAATCTGGCGACGAGGAGCGCGAGTTGCTCGTGCGGCACGAGGCACGCTTGATCGGATGAGAGGACGAGCAGGAAGCATTTTGTCGGATTGTTTGTGTGTGAATTAGATTAGATGATTGTGGTTATGAAGAATAGTAGAGTAGGTAGAGGAGAGAAGAGAAGACGACGATTATTATAATGAGGGGAAAAGAAACATTGGGAGCAATGGAAGTAAATAATGTTTGTGGTTAGCTAATAAAATACGGAATGACGTATTTACACGGTCACGTATCATCACGATGCAAACAAAATGACAGCAGCTAATAGTAGAGCTCAATGGAAGCTCAGCTCTGGAACAAAGCTCCGGAGTGACGTCAATGACGCTCATATGCGGACATTGCGGGGGGAAGACATTCCAGAATTGGCTTTTTCCCTTGAATTGTCCAACCACCGTCTTTTATTCCTAACAAGTCAACGCTAACAAGATCGAGATGAGATCAAATCCTTGCTGTAGTTCCTTGAAGATCAGGGGGAGAGCTTTCAACGTTTTGACGGGTTTAGCCGTCCATGTTACGTCACTATCAATTGACAATATTTATGTATCTATCTATTTATTAACCCTAGCTCAATTACGAGGGTCAATCAATCCCAGTATCTTGGCTTTCTACTCTTAGTTGTGGCGTTGATTGTTGTCAAGTCATTGGCCAAATATTCATGTTACGCTGGTTCCATATTAATGCAAATGCACTATTGATAGACAGACATCTTAGGGTCATGATGGTTGGTAGTGTTTTGATCATTCATGTATAAACTGAGAACAAAACTTTCTTCCAAACATTATCAACTCCTCGTAATTGTACTTCGCCATGCCCAATTCTATGCAAAAACTCCCCAACAAATAACGCCACAAGCTTTCGCCTTCAACACTAATAGAGACCATCAATAAAGTCTGTTATGGCCTCGCCAGCAGTCTTGACTGCATCTGCGTTGTTTGCAGCAGCCCCAAGCAGCCCCATCTCGGCTTTTGCAAAGTCGCGAATAGCTTTGACTTGATACAAGTCTTTCTGTCCTTCCAGAGCTGTGCAGAGAGCCACAGCATGGTCTAGGTAGATCGCCAGTGTATCAACTACCACCTTGTTACGGTGAACAGCGTCATGCCGGATATTCTTGGCTGAATGCAGCACGTTATTGATGGGTTCCGTGATACCGTAGTCCAACAGATTCAACCCGTGTATTGTAAGGTGATATATCCATATGTTCAATTCTCCGTCTTCGGGACAGGCCCACTCGTTCTCAATGAGTATGTGTGGAAGATATTGTTTTGCGAATCGAAAGCAGGCATGCTCCAGAAGAGTTTGGATTTTGGAGAGAAGACGAGTCTGGTCCGCCTTGAGCAAATACACGCCGCCCTGAACCTCGGCAGGCTTTTGATATACTCTTTTGTGTGTGGAGAATTTGGTTGGAGTGGGGGGGAAACCAGTCCGAGTAGTACGAGGTGATGAAGAACGCGAGGAAGAACGCGAGGAAGAAAAGGAAGAACGTGAAGAATGTGAGGATCGTGAAGACGAACGTGAAGAACGTGTTGGAGATGGTGGAGTATAGTAGTCCTGACCTTCGGGACGCCAGGCCAAAGTGGTTGAAGGTACAGAATTTGTAACCGAGGGTTGGTAAAATTGGGTTAAGACCCCAGAACAAGAAGACCCAGAACAAGAAGATCCGGTTGACGGTGCATAGTTATGAGTCTGAGGAGCCTTGATTGTGGCTCGAATATCTTGCGGAGAGAAGATAAATGCAAGGGTATCTTGTCGAGGTGTTGTTGTATGACGGTTGATTTTGGCATAAAGTTTTAGAAACGCGTCCCATTCCATCTTGGACCCCGCGTTGGCTGTTGTCGTAGACATCTTTTGTGTAGGTTGTGACAGGAGCTGTAGAAAGAAATTGATAGTCTGAATGACTTGTATTCGATATCGTATAGCTTATGATAGGAGCTGTAGAAATCGATAGTCTGAACGACTTGTGGTTGATATTGTATAGGTAGCTTATAATGGGAGCTGTAGAAATCGATAGTCTGAATGACTTGTAGTTGATATTGTATAGCTTATAATGAGAGCTGTAGAAATTGATAGTCTGAACGACTTGTAGTTGATATTGTATAGCTTATGATGGGAGCTGTAGAAAGAAATCGATAGTCTGAACGACTTGTAGTCGATATTGTATAGCTTATGACAGGAGCTGTAGAAAGAAATCGATAGTCTGAACGACTTGTAGTTGATATTGTATAGCTTATGATGGGAGCTGTGAAAATCGATAGTCTGAATGACTTGTAGTCGATATCGTATAGCTTGTGATGGTTTGTAAGAGAGAGGTTCTGGTTTGAAAGGACAGGGGCCTGTGCCTCCTTTTAACAATGAACAGAAAATAGGCTTTGATCGATAGGGTCTTCTTGGCCCTAATTGTACCCATGGTTATTCTACCAAGGTCGACTCCCGAATAGACTACTCTGAGCCTAAAACCTTTCATTACCTTTGTATATTATGCTTGCCTGGCCTAGTGGGTAGCAGAAACTCAGGTTACAAGAACAAGTAGTCTCAGGGCTCAATAATATGGCCAAGTTTGAGAAAAGGACCAGGCAACACTGTCGAGTGGCGTCTTTGAGTTGAGCATGTGAGGGACAGAGTGAGGTCTAAAATGTTGTGCTTCTCCTTTTCGTAAGACTGAGCAAAGCTTATATACTTCAGCCCTAATTGCTAAACTCAAACCTGAGATCAATACATTAGACTTTTCCAAAAACTCACACTACCCTTCTCTGCACAACGACACGTATGTCATTGACTGGCTTCTTGACTCCAGTCCCAGGAATCATGGCAGGTAACTTCCAATTTCCATCAACTGGAGCAATGTTCCAAAGACTCACGACAGCCGAACCCAAAGAGATGATTTCCTTCTCTGCAAATGTACGCCCCTTACACATGGCAGCCCCGACACCCCACGGCTTCAACTTTCCATATCGGGCTGTCGACTTTCCTGTCTCGGGGTCCGTGTCGAGGAAACGATCAGGGACAAAGGAGTCTGGGTCTTGGTACAGATGAGGATCTTTGTTCCTGAGAGCTAGGGGTACAGATATGTATGTCCCTTCGTTCAGGTTGTGCTGGAGATTCCCATCGTTAACACTGACTGATTGAGACACGTGGCGGATCGATGTTGGCTCGTTGACTAGGCGATATGTCTCGAAAATACAAGCTTTGATGAGGGGACAGTTTCTGAACAAATTTTGAAGATCCATAGAAGTAATTTCTGGTCGGTCCTCTCTAGCCAGAGTGACATAAGGCGAAATCTCTTGTCTAATTCGCTCAAGCAAACCTGAGGTAGAATAAACGTAGAGTAAGAACCAGAACAAGACAGGCTGAGCATTGGCATTCAGACCCCAGAAAGTGCCCAGGTCAGCAGCAGCACGCTCTTTGAGGGTCCAACCATCTCGATTATAAACCTTGTTTCGTTCGCGCAGCATTGTGCTGACATCAGAGATGTCGGCGCCAAAATCAACCGGTTCTCCTCGTCGTTCTTGCTCAACGCGTTTGTAAACACCCTCCAGACTGTCAATGATCCTGGCTCTCGCTTTGAGTCCATCCTGCATCATCTTAAAGGGAGCCCATTTGGGAATTCCAACCATAAGCAGAGGAAATAGCTCATTGTCGAAAACCCAAAAGTCGTTGAGGAGTTGAGGATGGCGGTCGAGAAGATCTTGGCCGTAGATCAAAGGAATGGACATGCAGGCCCCAAAGTCACGGGTCAGGCTTTGCAAGTTCGCTTCGACTATTCCGGGAACACCTGGTTGCTCCGACTGTAGAACCTTTATTCCTGCTGATAGTTCCCAGCGTGCCATATGTTGTGGGTCAGAAGAAAAGGTAACGAGTGATGCCCCACGCTCGGCAACACGAGATCTCTCAACAGCAGCAGTAGATGCAGCATCGTTGAGAAAGGTTCTTTCCAGAGGAGGGACAAGATCTTTCAGAGACGTATGTAATTTTCTCCTCAACTGAGGGGAATCGGTACTTCCAAAAACAAGCGTACAGAGTGAATACTGGGCTGGCGTGGAGTCGAAAATGTGGTGAGACTGTGTCAAGAGACGCTCTATGCCTGGGAGATCGGCCACAATCTGGTGCCCTGAAGTGATGCCAAAGAGTGAGCCTCCGTAACGGCTTACAGCTGAACTGTTTGTCCATATTAGCAAGCGTGATCGATGAGAGAGTAGGCATTGGGAATAAGTGTTACAAGATTCGCCGACTGATGCCATCTCCACTGAGGATATAACTGGCAATAGCAAGTTCAATTGGTGCATAAGCTGGTAAATTCTTATACCCCTTGCTTCGGCCACCGTAAGCTTTATTCAAAACAAAAATGGCAACGACTGCAAATAGAAGTTTATAGCCAACAGATAAAGATGCAAAAGTCACCAAAGCGTTCTGGTAAAGCGAAGACAAGTCCATCGTAGAACCACGATCCCTGGGCAACAGGGGCTGGGATGAAACTGTTGGATTGAAAGGTGGAAAAAGAAGATGTCAGCTTTGTCTTTTCTCTGGCGAAATTAACTGAATTGTAATTTACATGATTGGCTCCTGTACCTACCTAAGGAGCGATATCCCTACAAATATCAGACGAATTGTGTACGTACTATCATTTTAGCGCGGTACGAAGCGATCCTTTGGCGTCATGATTGTTAGTTACTCCAGGTTCTGAACGCGTCCCTAGGAGCACATGATTTCTGTTGTTACTGCCAGATGAGTTCCGGGATGATTTAGAGAAATACTAGATAGAAAGACACTCATAACCAAATAGATAGATAGTAGATGGCGTATGTTCTCTGAGTAGTCCTAGTCCTAGTCCTAGTCCTCAGATAACGAAAAGTATAAACACGAATACGAGTCTACCCATGTCTCAGTCATTTTCAGCCTTACATGGTAGATATTATACAATGGTTACGAAACTGATGCTTTTCATATTATAGCAATCATACAAACATCATTAACACGAACCAGTAATGGCTGAAATATGTCTATCCGTCCTGATGAAGAGTTGAGAAAAGCCACATGCGGCTAACGAGGCATCTCATCTTCACATGTCCCATACTAACCAGTAACTAACAAACTCTGGGTGCCTACCTCCTCAATTGGCGTCCTCTCCTCACTTATCATCGTCATCAAACAGCTCTCACCTTAACCAAAATACTCAGACAACATCAATCTATCATGGATTCTACTATACGCACATGCCAAGTCTTCGGCCTGACTTCAAGCCTTCTCCTGGCCGGTGTGAATCTCGGCTCCTCGCACCTCACCGTTCCTTTCCTATATAATCAACCTACATCCGTCAACACGCCCTTCTTCAAAGACTTCTACACTCGCGGTGCTCTGACCCTTGTTCCCCTTGCCATATTCTCGGGTGCGTCGTCAGGCATCGTTGCCTTTCTCGTTCCCGCTCAACGCACGCTCTGGACTGTTGCAGCTGTGGCTACGCTGTCTCAGTTACCATGGACTGGGCTAGGGATGATGGCTACCAACAATCGCCTCAATGACATTGCGGCCAGCAGTGCTGAACAGGAGAAGGCGAGTCAAGAGGAAGTTGTAAATTTGCTAAAGAAGTGGCGATGGATGAACATTGTTAGAGGACTTTTGGCCTTGACTGGAGGTCTGACTGCTGTTTTGGCTCTTCAGAGTCAGTAAGGACGGCCGGATTGTCATAAAGCTTGTTGATTATTATCATCATCTATGTGAAACACTTTATTCAAAAACATTATAATGGGGAGCTATATTCAACTCTCAAATGCTGGTATAAAAGAAAAGGTCCAATGCTCCATGTCCTATGCCTGTAATCAAATTACCTCCGTAACAATCATATAATCTCACCTTATTAAATTCGTCAGCATACCCCAAAGAGGTTAACCCCCCGAGCCTTTACTGCAATTTCAACCCTCTTCCGTCAATCATACACATTCGTTCATGGCGCAAAATTGAACGCCTCTGCTGAATCAAGAGACAAGAACGCATCCATGTTCATTGATCCAAAATCAATATCCCAACCAACATCAGCGGCTGTAAAATCCGCCATGTCTTCTGGTCTGGCACCCGCCGGCGATGCACCATTTAGCTGACCCGTCGTGTCGAAGCCAAAGGGCATAGAAGGAAAGGTAAATGCTGGCTCGTTCCCCATGCCAGCCACGTTAGTAGGGGCTGGCGAGCCGGGAAGTGTCGACTTTGGAAGTTGTTGCTGATACTGCTGGGTCTGGCTGACAGGGTCTTTCATTTCAAAGCCGGCAGAGCGAACCATCTGCTCGATTGAGGCAATCGTAATCGGAAGTTGGCCTGCGTTGACTCCGGCTGATCCCATCATGGAACGTAAGCATCTAAGACCTGAATGGATCCAGGGCAAGTTGCGGTGGGCGGTTTTCTTCTCCTGGAGCATGTCAAAAGCTAAGGCGTAGCAAGCTCCCTCGATAAAGAAGCCATGATATTTAATGTCCTGCAATTTGTTAGTCTGGCTACAACTAAGCAGAACGAGTAAACATACGCGGCAAAGAATGTTTGTGGCACAAGAGCCTGTCAGGAATCCAACTGAGTTTCTCGCCGCTTCTAGACAGTATTCACAAGCGCTGTCAAGCCAAGGTGGAGGTAATTGCAACTTATCGGCAGATGTAGCAGACGCTCGATCACGGTTGAGCTTGGCTCTTAATATCAGGAATGGGCGGAATGTCAGTAGTAGGGTGTGATGGTACACTACTTTGGGTCAGCCACAAAGTCAACCAATATCCAGAATGACTTACTAGTTGACACCATAGCTTGGCACACACCAAGCTCCCCTGTACTAGGATCTCCAACGAGGCCAAACTTCATGTCCTTAAGTTGCTGCTCTGCAAACTGATGTAATTCGCGACGGATCTCAACAGCTGCATTCCACACAGGCAATAACGAGTCATGTCGTGGACTGTATATACGCTTGACACACTTATCCATGATGCGTGATAACGTGACCAAGGATCTGAGTAGTTTTTGATCTTTCGGCAACGGAATGACTGGGCCAGGGTCAGGAATGGAGCTATGGCGACCAAGAACAAGACACTGCCATCTGTATAGTGTCAGTCAGATGTTGTATAGATTATTCTGATATTGATCTCACGTTTCCCAGAAGAATACACTCCAAAAGGTGATGCTTCTTTGATTTGTGTCATCCTCTGTATATCCAGGGCGCATGCACCCATCTTTGTGTAGGCCAGCAGCTACAGCCTTTCTACAGGCAGTGCCAACATGCAAGAAGCTTGAGTTTGGTCTTGCTCTCTCTGATTGAAAATGTGCGTTTGCGGTTGTAAGCTTGAGTGAAACGAGGGCTTGGGTTAAGGGTGACTTATCATCAAAAGGTGTATTTGGACAACTTGCATGTTGACGACTTCGTCCAATTTCGCGGCGCCCTGCTTTGTTTTTTGGAAAATAAATTCCGCAATGGCTTCTTCACCCGTCATGGAAGCCCCTAGGCCAACTGCAAGCATGATGATGATTGTCTCGGGGGCATCATAATCAAAGATCCCTGGCGGTTGAAACAACGCGTCTAAGCGACGACGATAATCGTCTTTACTCATGACGGGCAGGCCATGCCAGTAGGTTAAAAGATATCTCTCGAGTAACCGATGGGCTGTTTCAAGATCAATAAGTAGGGCTGAGCCGTCATCGGGGAGTAAGGATGGTCGTTGGTTATCTGCCAAATCTCCAAAGAACAATCGTCGATGACTGAAAAGGTCTAGACCTGGACCACCCTCTTCGACAATACCAGAGCGCGACGGGGGATCGTTCGGAGATGTCCCTGCTATTTGGTGGTAGATAGAATTGAGAAGGGCGAAATTGGATGAAGGTCCATAATAAAGCTGGAGGAAACATGACGGGGATGCGCGATGTGTTGCAGCGACGGCATTATGAGTTATGCCGGTACTGCGCTCACTGCCCATGACTGATCCAGATGGTCCGATAGAAGCATCATCAGCGCTCGGCGTAGGCGGGACTGTCCCTTCGTCGGATGCTTCTAATGAAGTGCTCTCCATGGCATCGTGAGACATGATTGTTTCATAGGCGGCAGTTCGCGGCTTGACCTTTCGCGTCCGATTACGGGCCTTTTCGCGATAGACGCAACTGAGATTTCTCATTCGGCAGTTCTGGCAGGGCGTCTCGCCGTTGCACTTGATCTTCTTGGCGCGACATTCTTGGCAGGCCTTTGAGATTCTCCATTTTGTCGCGTTCATAGTCGTTGTCGTCAACGATGAGGCACGATGAATATAGTTAAAATTAGATATCGAATTTCAACCTTCATCAGCTGCATAGCATAGCATGGATGCATGGATTTTGGTTTGGTTAAACTTGGAAGTTAATTACCTACCTAGGTCAAATTTCGCTTTCATTAGCTGCATAAACCTTAATCCTTTTGGTGCATATACATGTCGCGGGCGGCCCGTATCGGGAATGCCGACAGGTAGTTAGATATTCTATTCCCTGCATGCTGGCAGGGGGGTAGGATATGGAGTGATCCGGTTTCAAATATACTCGCATGCACCATTTTGTATGTATGCAGTTATTTCATAGACATGATTTATTATTAGTACCTAGTTCCAGTTATTCTTGATGACGTCGGCAATAACTCCATGATCCTCATCCTGCTTCAGTCCACTAACAACCACAACAGCTACAATTCCCTCAACGCCACGAACACGAATAGGAATGGCTCCGCCGTGGATAGCGTAGTCGCCCTTGTTGGAGTCGGCGATAGCATACTTTGCAGCAAAGGCAGACTCATCGCCTTTGAGTTTGTTGTGCATAAACCAGGTGCTACAACCAAATCTGAGGACTGTGTTTCTCTTGCGGCGGACCCATTGCTCGTTGTCAGGCGCTGTACCAGGTCCAGTCACAGTCTGGAAGACAACCTGAGAAGTGTTTGCGAGAGCAATTGAAATCACTGTTGGCTTGCCCTCAAGAGCGAAAGGGTAGAGGCGGGCGTATAGAAGATTGCCGAGCTCATAAGCATCCTCTGTGGTGAATGAGGCCAAAGTGAATGAGTCGCTATCCGCCTTGATCTCCTCAAGCTGTGAAACATTATCATCAGTCATTGTCACATGATGCAATAGAGTCACTTACGTCAGAAGGTGGCTTTGGAATTAATGCTGCTGTAGGGTTGCGAATGGCTTCTTGGACTTTCTCCAGAGCAGCACCAGCTTGTGTGTTTCGGCTCCAAACTTTTGTCGTCATATTGGATTGTGTTGTTGGAATGTTGGTGTTTGTAGACAGCAAAAAAATGCATAGAAATGTGATGGGTCAGCAAGTTTGTTATATATGACTTAGTCTAGCTACCTGCATAATTCGGCTGGACCTTCGCATCTTGTGGAGACATCACAATGCCAAATCACGATGATATGCCGACATGCATTATACTCCACAAAGAAATACTATCTGTATATTGGATGTTTCTCGTAGTCTAGGTATGCATAATTCCAGACTTTGACTCATCTTTTCTTGGCATGAGCTGACAATGTCTACAAACAGAACAGTACTATTCTTGGCATTTTGAGGCGTCATAATTAAGCTACATGGATGATATTGTCTCATCTCGTATGAGCGCAATTGGAATAGTTTTCTGCTTTCTAACAAATATTGGAACAAGGGTAAAGAAATAGATATAGACGATATTAAGGGATCGAATAGACTACCTAGATATATATACGTTCAACACTTGTTCTACTTAGCAACCTTCATCTAGAAACGGCAAAGTCTTGCAATTCAAACCGGCTCAGTCTGCTTTAGAGAAGACTATTGAAAATCAAACCAGCTAATACCTTATTTCTCGGGTACTCGACTTAGTAAAGGGCATATTAATCAGTCTCTTACCCAGTCTCGTGCCCTATAAAGTCTGTCTGCATTAATACAACATCATCCAGTGACAACCTGATAGATAATACTGACGTAATCTTATCCTGGTGCTGTTACTGAGACGAGTTTGATTGTCAACAAGCACGTGGATATTTGTCTTTTTTTTCTGACATTAATACCTTGTTTGCATCCAACAGGAAATGGCAAAGGGTGTCTATATCATATGGTTACCTAGTAGATATTGCTTTCTTACTACTTTAACAGTACCTTAGTACTAGGTAGGTAGGTAATAAGGCAGGTATTTTGTTTGCCAGCTGGCGCATACCTAAATTCTGGCAGTGACAAACCGTGTGTGACAGTGACAACCACTCTGCCATTTTACTATCGGGCAGGCACCAGCGATGCCATCACGCAATCATTATTTCCAGCTCGTTTCTTAATTACAAATACATTGTTTCCTCTTCTTTCGACACGGCGTTTTTCTCATCCAATACACTCAGATTATTCACGAGTTTTTTCACTCTACGTTCAGAACATAGCAACCTCTCAAGTGGCTGACTGGCAGGATGGATGACAGATTCGCGGATCCCCCTACTCCTACTCTAGAACAAGGGATTGTCTTTCAGAATCCCGCCACCACCACTTCTACTGTGATGACTGACACGGCTGGCACGACTGGCACGACTGGCACGACTGGCACGACTGGCACGACTGGCGGCCCTGGATGTTCAGCCCCTATCCCGAATGGGGCCGGGTGGCCTGTACATGAGAGCGACCCAGATGCCAAGTACCTCACAATCATATCAAAGCTTGAAATCGTGAGTCCTTTTTTGTAATCTATGACGGTACAGCTCACGCTAAGCAACCTGTAGCTGGAGGCCGGGCAGAGTCTGATTCTGGACGACATCTCCATGCTGTCCTACCGGGTCTCCAAGATTGCCGAAATGATCCAGACGCCATACGGGGCCGGACCATCTGCTATCAAGAGCCCCAAAACGAGCTTCTCGAAGAGCCTGCATACACCCAAAGTGCCTGTTATCAACGTCAGGAAGCCAGAGACGGAGCCCTCATCTCCTAAGATCATTATCCCACGAACGGCCAAATTTGCTCGCTTCGAGATCCAGTTTGAGTCTCCAGATCAGATCGTCGAAGAGTGCGACCTCAAGTCATCTGACATCCCATCGGCCAACGCCGGGTTGGCTCTTCCTGAACATACTCCTACGAAATCTACCCCCGGGTCTCTGTCCGTAGCTAGTTCATGCACTAAGTCTCTAGAAACATCTGAAGATCAGAACATTGAAATACTTTCTCAACCAGACTATCACGTTGAAAAGTGTATTCCTAAACGATCGGGCGGAAGCGCTTCATCCTCTCTGTCGTCCGAGGAATCTGAGCTAGTCAGACAAGGGCAAGATGGAGAGGACGAGGCATCCGGGCCAGTCATCCAGCGACTGGCGAACAACGATGCCCTCTTCAGCTACTTTGTACGCTATCTATCAAATCCAAAGACCAGCTTCATCCGACAGATCGCCACCGTGCCCGACGAAACTGCCCACTTCCTGGCACGCAGCTTCCAAGACGCTGTCAGAAAGCCTAACCAAGCGGCACCCATCGCTGGTCCTGAATTCTGTAAGTCAGTCCTAAGAACTGAGAGTGATCGTTTACTGAATAGGAACGCTGAAGCTGAGATCCGTGAAACTGTCGATAAGATGAGTAGCAACACTCGTGTCGACCTGTATATTGAACTCAGTCAGCGGTACCGCAAGATTTATGGGATGGGAAACTAGAGGTAGAGTCGCGTCCCGAGAAGTGAGTACTGGGTCATCAAGACCATGGTAGACGATGTAAAGGGGCTGCTTGATGTCACGTTAGATTATGCTTTAGGGTAATGTGCCATTGTACCTATAGGCCAAGAGTTCACGTTCTCCTTAGAGCCTTAGTACAGACGCAAGGCCTGTCCGCCATTGGTGTTACTAGATAGCAACAGAGTTTTTCGATGTCCAATTCTTCCCTTCACAGTCAATTGGATCCTATAAGCACCTGAGGGAGAATTCGAGCATGTAGAAATATACTGCCTTGCCTGTTCTGGCACATCAATGGTGTGGTATCACTATACTGAGTATAATCATTGATCATTGTAGGTCTATCATGCTTCGTGTATAATTTTACTTTTACCAAACTCCTCTAAAAGAAGACACCCCCAATCAATTGTCTCCAGATTCAATCGCTCTTCTCAGTGTATACAAAAGCGTCCAACTCCTGGTATGTCTTCTCCAGATCATCATTGACGAGGATCTTGTCAAACTCGGCTGATCGCGCCCAGGCAAGCTCGTCCTGCGCACGGGTGAGACGCTGCTGAATGCTCTCCTCGGTCTCGGTACCACGGCCTCGGAGTCTCTTCTCAAGCTCCTCGGTGTCAGGGGGGGATACGAAGACGTAGCGGGCGTCGATAGTGGAGGCTTTGACTTGCTTGACACCCTCCATTTCGATGTCGAGGACGACGACTTTACCCTTGGCTGTTTGCTCCTCGATGGTCGCCTTGCTCGTGCCGTAAAGGTTGCTGCCGAATTGTGCGCTGCGAAACGAGTTGTTAGTGTATGCGCAAGTCCGCATGCGATTGATGAACGTACTGCTCGACGAAGCCATCCTTGGCGATCAAGTCCCGGAAAGCATCCTTAGTGACAAAGTGATAGTGGACACCGTCACTCTCACCCTCGCGAGGGTTACGGGTAGTATGCGACACGGACAGGGTAAATTGATCGGGGTGACGGGTGAAGAGCATGTTGATCAGTGTACCCTTTCCGACACCGCTAGGTCCCGAGATAACGATGGGTCGACGGTCCGAAGGAGAAGCCATTGTGAAGGAGCGTCTGGAAAGGTGAGAGGTTAGAATAGTTTGTTTGGTATTGGATCTGCGTAGACTTACTTTGAGACTTGAAAAGCTGGGGTTTGCTTGAAAGAAAGAGTTGAGTTGCGCTTCGCAATACCCAAAAACCACCGCATCGTGGGAAAATGCTTAACGATGGCGGGGTTCTAATCTACCTAATGCAGGAGCTGGCGCACACTGTGGGGGAATTTGTCCAATCACGTGCTGGCCTGTGATGGCTAAGACGATGCTTGGGGGTGAAGATACATGATGTTGTTCCCTGTTGAGTAAGTTTATCGAGTTGGCAAGCCCATGCCAATAGATTGAGCACATTGGCAGTTGTTAGTCATGTAAATCAAACTGTAGATTGTAGTCGTCTGTGAACCGGCACAGATTGGGTGTCTTGGCTACTGAAATGCCACAAAACAAGTCAAGAAATCAAGCATGTTTATCCATTAGTATATATATCGAATATTCTATATATCATTGCGACTTTATGCCATAAGCTGTCGTAACACATCACCCGTTGCCTCAAGCCCGGGGTATTATCCATATTCTGCCTCATTAACCCGAATACGCCCACCCTCATACATGTCGTAGTATCAACTCCCATACCTAATCAATCCACCCGATGCTTGTTTTGCAAAGGTCCTCTTTCGAGTTCAGGTGTCCTCACTTCGCGAATTCGTTCCTCTCGAGGTTCAACAGCGTCGACTGTAGTATCCCAGTGAATGTAGAATAGTCGCCCGCGCCAGTTGACCGTGTTGCCAAAGACAACTGCATAAGCCCAGACAGGAAAAGCAAGACCCTCGCGTCCGATCCAAGCAGCCAAGAATTCCAGAAACGGACGGCACTTTATTCCGCCTTTGTTTTTGAAGCCCTTGGCAAAATAAGGGGTGTATTCGTCAACCTCCATGGTGACGCCGGAATGCAGACGTAAGTAACCGATATAGTCTATAAGCATCCACAGAGTAGTTATCGCGAACCAGGCAATTGCCATGGTGCTCCAAGTTTTAGGAATGCCACAGATCTGGCTGAAGAATGGGATCGTTGTCATCGCAAAGGAGATATAGGTAGCGAACAGAAAGCACTCGGTGAACGGTTCAAGGATTGTTGCCGAAAGGACTGTGTACTTCCTGGCCCTGAGCCAGCGAGATCGTCGTGCTGTGTAGGCCTTAACAGACATGTTTGACACTGGTTGAACGGCGATATCACCCCAGACAAGTCCATGGCTTCTATGCCCGGGGAAATCAGTCGTCCATAGCGCATCGCCGATCAAATGATCTTCGCAGATATTGTGCGAGAAATAATCAACACCCGTTGGAAGATTTTTGTTTTGATCAAGTTTCGGATTCAAGATGGCATCCGTCGCTTGATCAAGCTGTGATTTGCGGAACATGTTACTTTTGCCAACAGCGCATGGCGCTGCACGGAGGGTGTTGATGGCGCTGTAGAACTTGGCATGCGAAGTTGTCATGAACATCTCATCAATACGTCCACCGCCCTGAGACATGATTTTGGGAAATTCCTCGATGTCCAAATCACTAGCATGGTGGTCTTCCTCCGATGAAGCATCCAAAAGAGACTGGCCTTCTGCTGCGAGTGGAGTGGAAAAGTCCATCAAGTCCACAACGATGGGAAGTTGGTGGACAAATTTGTATGGTTTTGCAGC
This sequence comes from Fusarium poae, assembly GCF_019609905.1. Classification (NCBI taxonomy): domain Eukaryota; kingdom Fungi; phylum Ascomycota; class Sordariomycetes; order Hypocreales; family Nectriaceae; genus Fusarium; species Fusarium poae. Next base: position 4,505,645 of record NC_058401.1, on the reverse strand, counting down.
GCCGCCGACCCTGTATCCCATGAGCTTGTCGACCATACGTCCCAAAACTCCCTTTCCCATCCAGATGTTGCAGTCAATAATCCATACAATGTCACCCTTGGCCTCTCGGTACGATCGGCTGAGATTACGGATCTTGGGATTGGGACCCATGTTGACAGTTTCGCTTAGTACATGGTCTTCCTTCTCGAGCATGATACGCGCATCAATTGTGGGAAAATCGTCGATGACCTTCTGGAGAATAGGGTACGCGGGATCGGTATCATCTTCGAGGCAGAGGCGGATCGAGAACTTGTCCTGTGGGTAGTCCTGTCGAAAGGACGCAGCGATACAGTCGTACAATCTAGGTTCTACGCCCTTCACGGGTCGAATAATTGTGACATGCGGCGCATTCTGGCCAAGCTGAGAGGACAACGGAGGAGTAGGGCGATTCTTAAAGTTGGAGAGGCTTGGGTCGCGCGTCAGGGGGAGTTTAGACGTAGATTTGTGGTGAATAGAAAACTTACAGCGCACGCACACCAATGACGACAAGGGCAACAACAACGCAGCCGAGTATAAAAAGAGCTCCAGCGAGACATTCTATAAAAGAATACATTGTAATGTTGACGGTGGAGGCGCAAGATTAAACCCTCGAATGGAAAAGAAGGTTTCCTCTGAGGGTACTCCTACTCCGTAAGGTTGGAGGTAGGAGTAATTAAACAGAGATCTACCAGGTCCCGTGGAGGGAGGTTGGATGGGTATGGAGCCCCGCTAGCATTACATTACATATCAAGGTGAGTGACATATTGAACTTGTTGATTTTACAGAATCAGTTTATTAGTATGAAAAACAAGGCAGTGAATAAAGGCTGGAGAGTGATGGGTTTGCCTGGTCCGTAAGAATGATTCGGGTTTTCTGTCGGCTCATGAGAAACAGTGGAAGGTTTTGTGATGTTTTCCAGAAGGCCACCTGTCTGGAGCCGCCCCCCTGGTAGTTCATATTGTCATAGTCATGCATGGAGTAGTTACAAATATTGAGGAGCAATCAATTCGGTGATATAATATGGATTGACCTGAGCATTATAATTTCGCAGCTATTGAGCTGTTGTCCCCCCTGAGGCCTGTCCAAAGTTACTGATTAAGAAAAAGAAGAATAAGAAAACAGGCTCCTGATGTTGTAGGGTAATCGAGCGATGACAGTGTTTGAACGCATACCTAGGCCTCAGGGTATCAGAAAAATTGGCCGCTGGAAGCTAAGAGACGAAATTAGTGGGTCACTTTATGCTCCTTAGCCTATAGCTCTTAGACTAGTTATTTTTGTAACCTAAGACTTGGGAGGTCATTTTTTCTGCTACCCACTACCTAGCTAGGCTACTAAGGTCAAGGTCTTGGGAACCAACAGTCACTCACTGGTCGAGTGCTCTAATGTTAGGAAGCACCTTAGTAGCCACATAATAGTATGGCGATTTGATCCAGTCATAGCCCAAGTTCTTGCTTCTTCGTTCGCTTGTAGCCTTTTTCTGGAGAGATAGTGTATGATTTCACTGAGCCAATAAGGAACATTTCTTTTCAGCATTCCCATGGATGCGAGAAAAAGGTTCAGGCCCTGAAGCTTGTCGCCTACAAGTGGAGAGATTGGTCAGTGGAGAGCCTGAGTGTTGGCCTTGCGCACGAGGCATCAAAGTGGGGAGCTCCAATTTCAGAAAACCTCGATTTTCTTCCCCCATCAACCTTTCTCCGTCATCATCCTCACAAAAAAATACAACAACAAAATCTCTCATAGCTCGTGGAAGCTTTCGTACCTCAGGTCGAGCTTCACACTTGAGCAATCAACATTGTTCACCCTTCGAGGTTGAGCATTGTGTTGCTGTGAATGGCCACGAGGATTAATTCCCAGCCAGCATCGTGCCTGGGTCACGCCCTTGATAGGTAGGTTTCTTGACTTTTCTTTTCTTTTCTTTCAAGCTTTTTCTTCCTGATTCGAATGAACAGGGCTCATGACTCTGTGCTTCGAGTTTCTCAAAGCCTCTCATTGAGCTTGGTTCTGTTGCGGTGATGACACCATATCAAAATGCTTAGAGAATCCATTCATTTGGTCTCCCATGAAGCTCTGATATTATAGACTACAACGGTATCTGAGCAACGCAATACATTTGGCTTCTGCTTATATCTCCACTACTTGAGGTCTCAGCTAACATCTGTCGCAAGACCAAGATGACCCCGAGAAATGGCTGAGATTCAATCATCAAGTACAAAGCCCGTTGGTACCGCGCCGACCACTGATTCCGCCGGCCAACGGCAGTTCCAGCAGCGAGGGCCACCATTGCATCAGATCTATGCCCTTCCGGCACCGATCCGCACGTTTCCTCTGCCGGCCTTTTACCCGAACAACCCCATATCCTTCTTCCATGTTGCGTATGCGTGGTTAGGTCAATTGTGGTCTCCGCCCCAGGCGGAACCTTCCGTTGTGCACACTGGAACATGGTCTGCCGCTACATCATGCGTCCACATTACGGATGATGTCTCTACCCGAGCCTTATGGGAGCAAGGCTTCTATGGGAAGGGTAGTCTAAGTCGTAGTGAGCCAAATTGGCTTAAGCGTGAGCAGGTCCGACAAGGACTTGCCGATGCACATGTCAGTGAAATCATGACAGTGCAGAGACGTGAAGAGCGTATGCGCGCCAAGTGGGAGCGAGCACGACTCGAACAGGAAGCAATTAGAGAGACTAGACTGAAGGAAGCCGAAGAAGCGAAAGCGAGGGAAACTAAGGCACAAGAAGCAAAAACCCAAAAGGCCAAGCAAAAGGAGCTACGGGCCCAAGAGTTGAAAGACATTGCATCGCCCGAGTTTGACAAGCCAATTTCACCCTCCGCCGCTCTTCCAACCTACAAGTCACCTGTCAGCCCTGCCGCACTTTTGTCTTTACCAAACTCATTGGCAGACCTGGTTCAGCCCAAGCCCGTTCAGTCTAAGCCTGTCGCACCTGTCGTTTCTGTACCAAAATATGCCTCGCCAGTGTGCCCTTCGACCATTCTATCTCTACCAAACTCGGCGACAGATATCGTCAGTGAGCCTGCTGGTGACAAGGCTACAGATGAGCTCAATATTCTTGGGATTTCTGGATCACACATGGCGGGACTTGGCCTGTCTGTGGATACTGTGCGCTCCAACTCGGTCAACGGAGCCGTCACCAATGGCACGGCTTCTGTTATAAGTTTCTCATCTGATAATGAAGACATCACGAGACCGAAGAACCGCCGCAAGAGCGTCCGATTTTCTCCTAATGTGGAGTCAACCACATTTCATTTCGCAGACCCCCCAAGCCCCAAACGTGTAGAGTCTAATGACAAGCTTAATGGACTGGGCGATGCCCACCCTATCTCGCCTGTAGCTCTGAATGGACGAAAAGAAGACGCCCAAACCGATATTGCAAGCGAGCCTATTCTGAAGAATATGGAACACCTTCAGCTTATGCCCGAGGAGGCTTTCTTCCTCAGCTTTGGCTTGGGGGCATTGCAAGTTACTGACCCTGTTTCTGGCTCTCAATTGTCATCGTTGGATTTGCTGAGACTCTTCCGACAGCATTCATACTTCCCCCCTCGTGTTGAGGCTGAAGACCCTGCTCTTCAGCCCGACGACAACTTTCTGGTCCACTACGCCGTCTATCACCACTTCAGATCCCTTGGTTGGGTTCCTCGTGGTGGTATCAAGTTCGGTGTTGACTGGCTGTTGTACACTCGAGGACCTGTTTTTGATCATGCCGAGTTCGGATTGATCGTCATTCCGTCCTACTCTGATACTCTTTGGAAAGAAAGCGGAAAGCAGAACCCGCAAAAGACCTGGCAATGGCTTCATGGGACTGTTCGCGTCCTTTCACACGTCATGAAGAGTCTTGTGCTCGTTTATGTGGATGTGCCGCCTCCATCCAAGTTTGAGCAGGCTCTTGAGCAAGGTGTCGCCGAGGCCCTGAAGCTGTACAAGATCAGAGAAGTGATGGTCAAGCGATGGTCAAGCAATCGCAACAGAGGATGATGAGTTTACGCTTAATGAGAAAACGTTGCACGCATGGAAATATGTGCTTGTATTATATCGGGGGATAATGTGATCTTTGATGTACAATAGGCGACGAGGCGTTTATAATTTCACTGTACAGCACAATGTTCTATATCAAGACATCAAGAAACATATGGTCTTTGATCAAGTAATTGCATCATACTCGTGATTGGCTTTTTGTGTGTATATCTAAGCGACGTATACTGTAAAGTCTATTTTGGATGTTTGTCCTAGTAACAACTGTACATCATATCATCTTGTCAACCCATTTTTGCTTTTGATAGAAGCTGTCCTCAGCAAAACGCGGGGCTTGAGCCGACAACCCCACATCAAGCTACCTCTATAAGGTACAGAGTACACCTTGGTCCCTTTTGGCCGAGGTAGAGGCAGCTGGGTGCACACCTACCTAGGTAGTTACCTACAGAAGTCGCTTGATTTGACTTGGCCTTTTCATTTCCTGCATTTCTTTTTCTTTTCTGTCACCCACTAACTTGATTGATCTCCGGCGCGTTGAACAGAAGCATCAGAAGGTAGCTGAGAGCACTTACCATGTTCTCTCGTCGACTGGCAACTCATAGCTGCAAAGCTATCCCCCGTGGATTCTCATTAACTCGAGTACGTGCTCAAAGAGCCAGCAGCTACAAGAAGCTATTTATTCGACCTCCCATCTTCAAAGCCCGTGACTCTTTTGAAGCCAAAAATGGATCACTCACCATTTCCAGTGCTGATCGTTCTATCTACGTGGTAGAGAAGAAGGAAAAGGGCGGCTGGACGAGTTTAGACGCCATCCTCCTCCGAGACAGTTGTACTTGTGCAGCGTGCGTTGACACAGCCTCGGGTCAAAAGACCTTTGCCACAACAGCTATACCATCGGACATTGCCATTGACAAGATTCGCTCGACCGAAGAAGGTATCGGCATCTCGTTCAAGAATGACATGTATCCAGACCACGAGATGGTACTGCCCTGGCTATCAGTCGATAAAGCAATGGGCTACGAAAAGGTAGATAAGATGCCTGCTCCAAGGCAAGAACTTGTGTATCCCAAGACAGGCCGGACATTTTGGGACAAGGCCATCATCCAGGAACGTGTTCGCAAGATCGACTATCAGGAATTCATGAAAGGCTCCGACGCGTTCTGGCACACCATTCTAGACCTCACGAATCTTGGCCTCGTGTTCCTCAAAAACGTACCGAAAGACGAGAATTCTATCGTTGACATCACCACGCGCATCGCCAACATCAAGGAAACCTTTTACGGCCGCACGTTTGACGTTCGCGCGAAGCCAGACGCCGAAAACGTAGCTTACACGAGCGGCTACCTGGGCCTCCATCAGGATCTGCTGTACCTCGAGAGCCCGCCTGCTATCCAACTGCTTCATTGTATGGAAAATTCGTGTGAAGGCGGCGAATCACTTTTCAGCGATGGTCTTTTCGCAGGCAAACTCCTTCACCTACAATCTTCTCCGACAATCAGGAACCTCACACGCGTGATGATTCCGTATCACTACGAGAAACATGGCTACTTTTACCGTCAGAGGCGACCGATTCTTGATCTCGGCCCAAATGAAAACCTTGCTGGTGTATACTGGAGCCCGCCTTTCCAGAACCAATACCAGAACGCTTCTGCTGATGTGCGAGAATGGCTCGAGCCAGCGAAGCTGTTCGATCGACTGATCAATGACCCTGATGCCATGTACGAGATGAAGATGGAACCTGGAGAGTGTGTACTTTTCGATAATACACGGATCATGCATGGACGCAATCAGTTTGATGCCGGCGGTGGATCAAGATGGCTGAGGGGAGCGTACATTTCGAGAGAGGACTTTGTGAGCCGCGCCCTGCATGTGCCCCAGGAACTAGCGACGACGTATCGAGCCGGTAAGGAGTGGACCCGAGATATTGAAGATGCAGAAGTGAGGGCGTCCGAGCGGTTTGGCAAGGTTTTGGAACAGGTCGATGAAATGGTGGAAGGATTGAAGAAAGACAAGAGCATCAATAGTTTGAGGACTCGAGAATTTGAGATGTTGAGAAACTAAAATGAGGATATAGAGCACGCACAGTATTAAGCGACTGTAAATTACAAAAGTAGTTCTTGACATCCAAGCTTTTGTTTTAATTCAAGTAGTTCCTGACTCCCATTCCGAGACGCCTAACCGGTCCCAATGTATGCCATGAATCATGTTTCGTCGATCATCGTTACTCCTCACCATAAAATACTTACCACTTCTTGGCTTCAACACCCTCGGGTGGGACGGTCTCGACCTTTCGGTCTTTGACATCATCCCAATCAGTGCTGAGACTGGTACCGTTGCTCTCAGTGAAACTCTTCATCATGGCTCGCTGTTGCTCAGGAGTAGCACCCTTGAAAAGCTTCTTGAAGAAGACGTTGACATCCTTCTCTTCGTCGGAGTCAATATCGTCGCCAATATTGTCCCAGTTCTTCTTTTCGGTCTTGGTAGACGCAGGATGTTTGGAGGAGGCCTTTCCCTTTCCCTTGTCACCGATAATGGTTGTTTCATCCTTCTGAACGGTAGGAGTCGCCTCGTCTGAGGCATCAGCGGCATCCATGGCTTTCTTGCGAGCTTCTTTGAGAAGCTTGAGCTTCCTGGGGTTGAGGTTAGTACATGTTATTAGAAGAGAGGCACGGAACATACTCGGTTTCCTCATTGGGAGCGCTGGAGGATGTTGTATTGTTGTCCTCATCCTTCTTCAGCTGCTTCCACATGCCAGGACTTTTCTTTTTGAGTGTAAGCTCAACCTTGTTGGGAGTGACCCTGCATGTGGAAGTATCGGTATTGATAGGACCCCATGTGTGGAAGCTTAGGCATCTCTCGGAGCCATCGGGCCAAACGACAGAATCAAGAGAAACAAACTCGTCCTTGAATACAACTTGAAGTTTGTCTTTGTTAACTTTCTTGGAGAAAATGGACACTGACATGGTGTCACTGTTCTGGAATTCCTGAATTCGCGGAGGAGAATCATCGACCACGGCGGGCTTAGCAGTAGTTTGAGTAGTAGAAGGGGTTTTGTTGTCGGTTATTCCCAAATCCGCCAAACCTGCCAACTCTTTTAACTCAGGCTTGACACTTGTGGTGAGCTTGCGGGCAGGGTCATCCTCGGGAAGTTTCTCCATAGCAAATAGGATTTGCATACGCAAAGTGCTGGCTATACGCCAGTCTTTCCAATTAGCTGGCTCCGCTTGTTGGAGTGAGGGGCCCTTGTTCCTGTTTATTTCATCTATCGCCGACTCTTCTTGTGCATCTTTCAAGGCTACCTTGTAGAAACCATTCTCGTCACATTTGGCCTTGGCTGGGTCTTCTTTTTCGATAGCAGGAAGATTTTTGATTAGACGCATGGCGTAAACGCAGCATGCATCGGCGTTGGCATATTGTCCAAGACGGAAGTAGGCGACAGCACGTCGATAGTGGGCTTCAACGAGCAGCGGTCGCTTGCTACGGTCATACGCTGAGTGCCAAGCGAGGTTGGCGTCGTTAAGTGCCTCATGGAACTTTTTATGGTGAATGAGGGCTTTCGATCGAGCTATGAGCCACTGGGGGTTCTTGGAGGTTTCGAGAGCGGTTGTGAGCTTATCGATCGCTTCGTCCCAGTTGCGGGCTTCGGCGGCGGCGAGACCCTGCTGGGCCAATGTGGTATAAGACATGGTGGGTGCTGGAGGTACACAAGGCCTATGGGAATTGAAGAAAAGAAATGATGGTACCCTTGGATAGAGAACACAAACTTTATAGACGTTTGTGTTTGATAGGCAGAAGTCAGAGTAAACAGAAGTCAAACAGAGGCTGAAGCTGGATGGTGGGTTCTGGAAGCTTTGGTGGGGCAAACAGGCGGATGAGCATGATGCGCTCCTTCTTCATCATAGTGCATCTAGATGGATGGAAGCTACAGGTACAAATACAGCCATGATGGAGTGCCAGCGTACCTAGAAATACAGAAAATGTCATAATTTTGATGACAAAAACACAAAAGTTAACATAATTAATCATTTTATTCTTTTCGTGTCTTATGATTTCAAAATCTTGCATTTACTACAAATATAAATAAGGTGGAGGAAGTGTCTTCTTTCCCCATGTATAGTGCTACAACCACTCCTCTTTCCCTTTCCATGGTGAGACAGAAACGGAAGTGGCTGCACTACACCAACTCTGTCTATTCAATCTCTGTCCTATGCTAATTTGCATCCAAGTCACCCTCAATACGACGACCATGCTTAAACAGAGAGAACCCCGATGCCAAAACACACATCTCGACTCCACTGCTGACGTATCAAACCGCCTTCTTCAAACACTCACCAGCGACCTTGTCGTACTCGCTTGTCGACTCCTTAGGCTTTGCAACCACAAGCACCACAAACGAACAGGCAAAAAGAGATACCAAGGCTCGCGATGCCCTCTAATGCGTAATCTGGGAATCGAACCCAGGGCTCCCCGAGCTTACTCGGTTTCGTAGGAAACTGAATGGCAACGGAGAATTTTACCACTAAACCAATTACGCGGATGCTTTCTTGGTTTGCGACACACGTATCAAGTCCCAAGCACCAAGACTGAGATAAGCTACAGAAGCGAGCAGGGGGATGAGAATGGAAATAAACAGGATCAAACGAAATACTCTCGAGGCATAACGGATGATGTTGCTTTGCCTGATCGTATGAAAGTAGCCTGCGATATGTTGTTTGAGGAGCTGCACAACGACAGAAATAGAGTAGAAGGCATGGCCAAGAAAGAGGCGAGATCTAGACCACAGGGATAGCATCGTTTGTACTCCCCCAACCGATGATGGCTTGGGCATATTCAAGGGGTAGGGTTCGTTGTATCTGTAGGGAAGCAACCGGTCCACCTTGTTCCAGGCGATGGTCTGGTGGCTTTCGAGCTTGTCATGCGCTTCCTGGATAATCTTCTGCTCAAGAGCATCTAGTTCCTCTCGACGTGCAGCCATCTCTTCGAGAGCGTTGTCAAGTTTTTTTCCAATGTCATGTTTCAGATCAGAAAGTGCCGAAAGGTGAATCTCGACAGAGTCTCGAACCGTCTGAAGTGTACTTAGAGCACCCGCGTCTGAGGTATCAAGGAGAGTACAGAACACAACAGCGTGGCTCGACAACAATGCGAGATGGTTGGCATGAATCAACCGGCGATGAACAGCGAGGTGACGGATATTTGAGATTGAATTCAAAAGAGGCCCCAGAGAGACTTCTATACCTTTCGAGCAAGCACGACGTTCCAGCTCGCCCAACCTCTTTTTAAATTGTATCACCCAAATATCCAATTCGCCCGCTTCAGGGCAGTCCCATCGTTTGTTGATTAAAATCTCGGGCATATTATCCTTGGCGAAGTTGAAGCATACATGCTCCAAGATGGTTTGCATCCGTTTGAGGATAAGGTGCTGTGTTTTGAAGGGTGGATTCACAATTGGCAATAGCGTCGAGCCTAAGCGGCTTCCTTTCAAGGCAGCCATGTTTGTGAAGTTTCCTTTGCCAGTGATGGGTGATACCAGCGTTGTAGTGTTTTGGAGTGTCTCCAATTCCTGTTCGTGCAGATGCGACGTCGACGAGAGCCTCTCGTCAACCCCAGCTGAAGACACGCCGCAGACCTGCGATGCTTGGATATCTTCTTCTCTCTCAATCTTAAGAGGCTCTCGTGTTTCTACAGGATCTGGCGATGTACCTAGTAAGAGATCGAGATTGGTGAAGGTGACGCCCTTCTGTCCCAAGTCCAAGGGATCAAGAGTCGGAGGCGGCGATGGTTCTCCTTTGGAAAATCGCATTCCGGCGATTTTCTCGGATTCAAAAACTTTGGCCTCCAGCAGCACACGAATAGTCTTCACAACCTCGTTTTTTCCGTACTTCCCGATCGAAGTCTGTACGATGGGCTGGTTTCGTGTGTCATTGATGCGCTGCTGAACACCTTTGAGCCTTCGAAGCTGTGAGTAATTCTTGTTGAAGATGTCCTTGTAGGCCAAGTATATTTCTCTTTCTTGGTCTTGTGTAAGAGCCATTGGGGAGATCGGATGAGGAAGAAGATTTGGGCTGAGGAAGTCAAGAATGTTTTAATTTTTTTTATTTTTTCTTTTTAAAAAAAACACGACCTGGCTGGAGCTCGCGAATAATGTTTGGTCTAAAGAGTCAAAGTTTATGCTACCTGAAGTTAGATAAGAAAATGGATGTAAAGAGAGAGGGGATGGTGATCTATGCAAGTGCAGAAAATGCACTTAAATAACGTCGCAAGAGATGCAGCTGGCTAATTGTTTGCATGCAGCAAACAGACACTCGATTCCAGTGCCATAACTTCAGGCAGCGAATACCTTCAAGAAACTGTATAAATTGTGTAGGCAGTGGCCAACCAGTGTTGGCCGGCTGTGGTCGATATATGGCCGCAGAATGCTGCGCCCCAGCAGCCTTTCATCTGAAGCCAACATACCCCCCAACTGCGGCTTCAGCATTAATGAAGCGGTTGCAAAAGGTCAAATATAGTCTGAGTTAATTAAGTAAAATTGTATAATAATCTAGGTCGTGAAAGCATATCTAGCCATGCGTCATTTGTCAGTCTGTGGTTTTTCAATACCATTTCCCGCCATGGCCCAGCTAGGAACCAGCTTCTCCTCAGGGAATCTGTTGGCAAACATGCCTAGCGCTTTGATGGTAAAAGTAAACTTGTAGTTGGGGTACGAGATCATGCATGACTTATTAAAGACACCCTCGATGGCCTCCTGCAGCCACTCTCCATTGGGTTGTTGTCGATCCATGATCAACTGGATGCCTCTCCTCAGGGGCTCCACATGGGGGTACTCAGCCTCCATCAGGCCGATCAAAGCCCATGCTGTTTGAACTACAAGGGATCCAGAGGGATGTTCGACATATTTCATCGTTTCGCATGCCTATGCATGTTAGTAAAGCCCTTCATAACGAGTCTGGCTCGCATACCTTGTAGCTTTCTGACCAGCCGCCATCGGCCCTCTGCTTGGAGATCAAAAAGTCACAGCCTCGTCTTGAGTTCTCGCCTGTAGCGTAGGTCTGGCCGATATGCTTCATGCTCTCGAGCGCAAACATGCCAGCATACGTAAAGCAAATACCCCAGCTCCCGTACCAACCACCATCAGGACGCTGGTTAGACTTGATCCACTCAGCGGCTGTTCGAATCAGAGTCTTGACTTCCTTGGTGCGGTAGTCAGGCCAGTACTTGTTGAATAAAGACAACGCCGTCACACAAGCTGTTGTGCATTCAGGGTAGTCGTATTCGATCATAATACGACCAAAAACCTCGGCGGCATTGAGCATTTCCAGCCACTCGCCTCCTCGTCGCTTTTCGTAAGACGACATACCACCGTTTTCATTCTGATATAGCAACAGGGTATCAACGGCATCGAATAGTCTTCGTTCTTCAAGGACTTCGGGAAGGCCTCCCACCTTTTGCAAAAGGATGATGGCCTTCATTGCTTCAGAGATACAGTCACTGACACCATAGCCCTGATCCTTGTTACTGAATGGCCAGCCACCCTTTCTAGGTTGACGGTAGCAAATATCCTGGTCAACACAGTCCTCTCGGATCTGCTGTCTCTCCAGATAATGCAGCGACTTCATTAACATCGGCTTCCACTTCTCATCCTTGTGGAGGCCGGCTTCAAACACGGCTTGGATCAAAAAGGCTGTATCCCAACATTGGACACCGTTAGTGCCGTTGACCAACATGCCCTCATCCTTGACCCAAAGAAACTCTTCAAGTCGCTCAATGTGCCTTTGAACGCCGTAATTATCCGGGCCGTCTCGAGCGTAGCACATGACTGTGTTCATGGTGGCGTTGACAGGCGCCAAGCATGCATAGTCAGTGTTGGCATCCTCCATATCAACCTGCTTGCTCGACCAGGCCTCGGCCTTTTCTTTCAGAACATTGGGTCGAAGATAAGGGTTCCAGATATTGACAATCAGCCAGTTGGCCGTGTTGAGTAGCCATGATTTGGGGTGATAGTTGTCGACAACACCAATGTCGTTGCGGTGGTTTGTCCATTTGATCTTGGCGTAGTCTTCGACGAAAACCTCCTTCCTTAGTGATCGGGTAACATCTGTCTCTTCGCAACTCCATCGCTTTGAGTATAGCCAGCCCATCGGGAGAAACACCATTCGAATGTGAATCCACCATCGCCATGGCGCAAAAGGGACCCAATCGGGAAGTAGCCATATTTCTGGTGGCACAGGATTGACAACATCCCAGTCCATCACTCCCAGGACAGCCATCCAGAACTTTGCCCAGTGCGGCGCATATAATGCTCCTCCCATCTTATGGAGAGTGCCTCTGGCCTTGACTAGTACAGGATCGTCGGCCTCGACTCCAACAAGACGAAGGGCTACATAGTTCATCAAGGTTCCGAAAACGCTGCTTTCACCTTCGATATGTAGACCCCAGCCGCCATCCTCAGGATGCGCTCGTGCGGCTATGTAGTTGTAGATCGCTGTCGCTTTCGAAGAGGGAATCGGTGTCCTGGTGACATACCAGGTGATGACAACACTGGGCAAGAGAAACATAGGACCGCCATATTCGCAACCCCAGTGACCGCTGGGTAGTTGAAGTTTTTCGAAGAAGTCAAGACCATTAGTGGCGGCCGCCAAAGGATTTTCGGGTTTTGGAAGATCGGGAAGATCCTACATGACCATATTAGCTTCGGTTTAACAAGAGATCCCAGACAATGGGCACGCACCAAGGACTGGTTCAAGTACCACTTTTCAGCATAACTCTGGGGACATTCCTTTGCAGCATCATCGTCCTCAAGGTAGTGCCACGTGTGGCGGCTGTCGTCGTCCTTGAGCCTCCATCGTGTCTTGTCCAACTCTGAACCGATGCGCGGCTGCTTAGGGAATGGCTGGCCCTGTTTCAATAGTGGTTCGGACTCAGAGTCAGCAGCGCGCTTACGTGACTTTAGCGCGCTAGCGTCAAGTCCACTGGAGTTGGCGACCATGATTGGAGAAGTGCAAAGGTTCTCAATAGAACACAAGAGTAAAGTTAATCGATTGAGTAGTAGTGGAGTGATGTTGAAATAAACCCCTTGTCAAAGCCAAATCATGCCAGAAGCACATGCTTTAAACTAAACTGACACGGAACCGGAATTAAGCAGTTTGGGCTAGAAGAATGGGCCGCGGACTGCCGGTAGCACTTGCCCGGTACGGGGCCAGGGACATTAAAATGCCCCGGCCTTGGCGGTCAAGCCCCTGAAAGTCAATTCGGCCACGCGCGGGATTGGTTGCATCTACACAAGACAACCATCCACAAAAGACATCATCTGCGTATTCGGACAATACTTTGTATCTCTCGAAGAGCTTCACAGCATCACTACTACCGAGTTGGCCTTTCTGACGATTCAGGGGACATGGATGAAGAACAAGACATTACTCAAACAATTGCTATACCAGAATTGTCCCAAAGACGCCAGACTGACCTCCCATCATCAGTGACAGTCAATGACAGTGATACGAATACGATATCTCACAATACGAATGTCGGAGCAGTTGTGGCTCGCATCGAGGGCATCCTCGAGCAGGTCATCGATGCCTTAGCTGCAGGCCAAGAGTTGTCGATTGCATTCTGTACTAGGAAGTCTGCTCGTCGGGCTTCCAATGCGACTTCAGAGCAGGTTCACTTCCCCGGTCGTAACAAGCAAGAGGCCATCAAGTTCGGTAATATTATATAGCGCCTGCCTATTTCTTGGCTGACATGAGCAGCGCGCATACTTCTAATCCTTCAGCTTTCACATGATGCCCTTGTATCTGGCACAGTCCTAACCAAGCGGTTAGTTGGCTCTGTCCGAAAGCAGGCGGATACTTACTAATGGCTCTAGCCATATCTTCTACCAACACCAAGACCTCTTCGAGAAGCAAAGAGAGGTAGACGAGCTTGTTGATGATATCGCGTTCACGCTTGGTATCAGCCGTGGAGACTTGAACATTGTGCGCGCCCCCCTCGGTTGAATTCTACGAAGCATGACTGCTTACTATAGCAGGTTGCAGCTTCAAAAGGTGTACTAGCTGGGCCGCTGACAATCGGTCTCCAAGACGGCAGCACGCTGAACCCTTGTTTAGGAGACCTAGTAGGTCAAACCTGATGTGCTGTCATTTACCACAGTCTAATTGGAGTAGGGAGTAGCCATCCCATCTGTGCAGTCAATTTCTGGCGTTAACATCTACGATACCAGATAGATTCTGGTAGTGGAAAAGGATGTAAGACTGCGTTTCATTGCTTCAAACGTTTAAATGCTTATCTTCTGTCAAGGCCGTCTTCAGATCACTCTGCTCCTCTCAATTCTGGAGGGTGTCTCTATCTGGCCCCGGCGTACTTGTCACTGTATGTATTTGTCAGATCTCTTGAGACGTGGACTTATCGAGGCAGGCAAAAGGGTATCCAGACCTGACGACTCGTTCTTTTCTGAACTTTGTCAGCACAAGATATCCACAGCTACCAATCTTGGGATTGTTCGACTACGACCCTGACGGAGTCAAGATTCGGCAGTGCTACCAATACGGATCCGACAGGCTCAGCCATGAATCCGATCTCGGCACCGAAACACTACAATGGCTTGGTATTAAATCAACGCATCTCTTTCGGGATTATACTGGTGATTCGGTTGCCGCCACACTCAGTCGGTCGTCCATCACCTCTACCTCATGTCGAAACCCTGTTTCTTATATGAGTACGAGAGAAAGAAACGCAGCAATCTCGACGCTAAAGAAGATAGCCAACCATTCTCACAATGAGGCCGAAGTGTCAGAATCCGCGCACGAACTACAACTGATGCTGGTCCTTGGGGTAAAGGCTGAGATTGAGTGGCTGGATGAATCTGGGGATCTATTCTCATGGCTTGATGGTGAGATTGGCGAGGCATTGATTAGTGATGTGTTGTGATTTGGGCGCAAAATTGATGAGACTATCTTTCAGGCACGAATAATGAATCGACGCTTTCTGTAAATAACCTACTTTAGACAGTAGCATGACCGCTTGCCATGCTCATATGTGTAAAATGGCCATCAAAAACTGCCTACCCTGCGTCTCGACGCACCCCACACCGTGCGAAAATAGCGGGGTATCTACCCACACAGTCCCCTCATCTTCACAAAATTTTATATTCTCGACATTGAATCATTCAATCGCATCATCATGGCCCCCAAACTCACAGAGGACGAGATCGATGATCTCATTTACTTTTCCCGAGCAGGAGAGCAGGGGGACCTGATAGAGTCTATCAAGGCTCTGGCTGAGCGAGAGAACGCCAGCCCTGCTGAGATTGTTGCAGCTGCTCAAGATGCTTCCAACAAGTCTACATGCTTGCATATGGCAACGGGAAATGGTCATCTAGGTATGAAATGAGAATACGCAGGATCTGGAATCTTTAGAAATTATAGAGTCGAAAGTCCAGATCCCCAGTAGTGGTGCAATATCAAACTAACAGTTTCTAGAAATCGTCCGCCAGCTCATCCAATACTTCGAGAACCGACCAAAGGAGCAGAAGCAAGCCTTCTTGGATGAGGCAAACGAAGCCGGAAACACTGGTCTTCACTGGGCGGCTCTAGGCGGCCATCTCGACGTCATCAAGTTGCTCCTGGAGCAGGGTGCTTCTCCCGCGCTTGCAAACGAGCAGAACTACGTTCCTCTGGACCTGGCCTACTTCAACCACAAGAACGATGTGGCTGAGTACTTCTTGTCAACTGCTAAGAAGCTTGAGGACGCGAACCAAGAAGAAGGTGGCCTGGAAGCTGCCGTTGGATCTGTTGAGATTGAGGAGGAAGGTGACAAGAGTGAGGAGAAGAAGGAGACTTTGTAGAAAGTTCCAAGGAATGATATTGGTTGAGGGAATGGATATGGATGGACATGATCTAGATCTTGAGGCTGGGGGGGGGGGGGGAACGGAATTTGGAGTTTAGGACGTCTATGAGAACAACGAAAACACTTTCACATCACTATGACTACAAAACATTTTGAGAATATTGACCAGGACATATGTGGTAATATACTATCAATCTTTGAAAAAAAGAAGAGCGGTGACCATAACAGTATGTTCCTAGCATTACAACAGTAACTGACGCTACTCTTACTACTTACTACTTACTTTCTTAGCTGTATCCAGATCTCGACCCTTGACGAATTTCAAACCATTCTCAGCCCAATTCAAAAGCTTCAGCTCTGGGTTTACTGAAGAGAGGCAAACTTCATGTAGATCTCTGTTTGGTGCCTGGTACAGTAAAGAGTCGAGAGATCTGCAATGCGAAGACCGCAGCGAAGTCTGTTGCAAGTATGCGCAGGGCAGTAAATCGAAGGCTGGGCATTGATACGAGTAGTTGAGATATCCAAGAGACAGTCCCATTCGGTAGCGCTACAGGTATGTCTCTTGCAGAACATGCCTTGTTGCCCATCAGAGGAAACAATAGCGAGGCTTTGACAAGGTCCAGAGGCACAGATGGTTTCAAGCTGATTGTCAGTCTTGTTTTGGTGGGTTTGGTTCGGGTTTTCGACCTCTACAAATTTTTCCTGACTATCCTTCGCGAGGCCTTCTGGAAGCATGTTCCTGTCTTCTGACTCTTTCTTGAGTTCTAGGAAGATTCTTTCTTCGTTCTGTATGAGTTTGGTCTTTCTCTCAGCGCACTTCTGGCAATCGCCATCGATTTTGACAATCTCGTAGTGTCGCACTAATACTCGTGAGTTCGACCCTTTCTCCGGGTCTGGCTTTTTGAGGGTGACCAGTTCAACTACACAGCTCTGAAAATCGTCACAAGGGAGAAACCCTGGAGTTTCCAGCCGATGCGGGTTGTCTGCAGTGGAGCAGGAGAACTCAAGTTCCATGAACTTGCACATGATTGTAGAGTCTGTAGTGGTGCGTGGTTGAATGATGATTGCTTCTGGAAATGGTGGTTTGCAACGAGACAAGATGCTTTGGAATAGGACTGTTGAGTTGATTTGACTTTGTACAGCTGGATCGATTTGCCTTTATATAGGTATCCAAAGTTTCTATTATCTTTATGGTTCTTGTAACAGAATGAACAAGGTTTTATCCCTCTTTTTTACTAGACAACTCTGACTAGAATATGAAGCATTGTTCACATCGCATAAAAATAAGAGAGCATTGTGCTGGACAAAGAGTCTGGTAATAGTAGTTTGGAAACTTGATCAGATGTCTTTGTCTGTACAGCGTCTCTGTAAACGTAACAAGAGACGTTAAAAATCACATGCACAAATATTCCAAGTCTTTGGGGTGCTACCCATCCAGCGGCCATCGGAAATAGTCGGCGCCGCTAGAAACGAATTAGAAATGAACTGAGCTTGCACTGTTAATCTGAATATCATTGTCATCCTTTGCTTTGACGCCGCGGTCCAGTTCTCTTCAGGTTTTGTTGGATAAATTAGGTTCTGCTCTCTGTAGGCCATCAAATCTTTCGAGCGCATTGAATATTCGAATAGAACTTGTGCTTCGTAGAGTTAGTTACCTCTTTCTCCTCGACCAAAACATACTTTGTTGTTATTTTGCTCAGTCCCACTTACGCTATCCGCGAGCTCTAGAGATATAATTAAAACAAATATACTATCTACTACGTAAACCTATGTTTATGAAATAATGGGTACTGGGTAGTTGCATGGTTGTAATGCCCGGGTTATTGGCTTTGCATTCGATTTATATGGGCCAATAGTTGACAGCGAAAACATCTATATACCGTCCACCGCCGCACTCGCGAGGGATTAGTGCACCAAAGGGTACAGGAGGCTTGTGATTAAGTTAGATGACGCTATCACTATATGAAAGAAGCAGCCGGGAGTGGCTTTTGCGGCAAATCAGCAACTACGGTGAGCTTGGGTGGATTGATAGGAGAGGCCATCAGGGTTCTCGCCGACTGAAACCCTTTTATTGCTTCTTACCTTGAGAGCATCGCGTTCTACACAAAGCTTCATTCTACATCTCAAGTTGAAACAACAAGTCATATTGATTCTATATAATCATTGTCAATTATTACCTCGAAATATGGAACAGTCCGTTGAAGACATCCCTCATTGCCATCATCATCACCACCACCTGCAATACCATACTCACCATCATCACCATGGCCCTCTCCAAAATGTTCCAAGGTCTATGGGACAGCACAATAAATCACACTACAGGTTTGTTCTTATTCAAAATGTCTTGACTTGTTTCATTTATTAACTTGAGCCTAGCAACGCTCCTCCCGCAATCTTTCAATGGCCTTGGATCATTGAATTATGCAACCAAATATCAAAAGAGCTTCGACAAAACATAGACTGGATCGGAATCAAACCCCCAGCCTCAAGGCCGACAAAGATGTTGGACTATGCCTGCGGTAATGGCGTGGCATCTCGCGTAAGTCTAGTGGTTCTGTTACTGTCGAATTAATACTCATTGTGCCAGGCACTTGCACCATTCATGTCTACCGTTAGAGGCTTGGACATATCACTAGCAATGGCAGAACAGTACAACAAAATGGCCCTTAAAGCAGGATATACTCCAACAAAGATGCACGCCATACAAGGCGATATGATCGAGCCAGAATCGACGCCATGCCCCGAACTCGACACACCTGCATTTTTCAATTTTGATTTAATAGTCATGTGCATGGCTCTCCACCACATTGAGAACCCGGATGATATGATCTTGCAGCTCTCTAAAAGACTGAGGCCAGGTGGACTTTTGCTTATCATTGACTGGGTTTCTCACTCTGACAGTAGAGGTGGAGAAGACGGAACCTGGAAGATGGATTTCTCGAAACTTAGTGTTAATAGAATAGGATTAGAAGAGGATGAGGTCAAGACTGCGTACGATAAAGCTGGACTGGAGGATTGGTCTTGGAAATGGACTTCGACACCATTGCAGGTACCTAGGGAAATTGGAGGCAAGCAACAGCTATTTTTTGCTAGAGGGAGAAAGCCTAGTACTTGAGAGTTGCAGAGGATGTGAATCAAGAATGTTTCAAAGACGTATTTATTTCTTTACTATCAATACAAATGCCATCAGAAGAAGTTATTGTTGTGCCCAAATTATCGATATTAAATAATTATAAATCAAGCGATGTCTCACGTGCTACGCTTTTGTCAGGCACTAGCCCTTTCTGGAACAAGACATCGTCAAACCCACAGCGGAATGCAAGCGACGATGATCCTTGTCATAAGTTTATCTTGCGAATGCGAATATCCCTAATAGACCACAGTCTATTAATGATAATACTCTTTCTTTGCCCTCCTCTATACCTAAGTCTGAGCTTGAAGACAAAGATACTAATATCAAGAATCTGTACAGTTTTTGCTTCACCTAAAGACCATTCTCTACAACAATAGGCAATGGAAACAAATCGCGGAATGATCCCATGCTAACATGCTAGTCTACATAATATGCTAACATTTTAGAATTTTAGGTTACCTGCCTCTACAGCATTCGCATAAACGAACAAGTATCAAGCATCTCTACGCAGCAACGTGTCTCAGTCAAAGAACCAGGGCACAGCGGTAACCAAGTCGGAGGAATTTGAGGCTGTGCTTACTTCGCGCTAGACATCGAATGGCTGGCTTTCACCATTTCGGTAGAGAAGAGTCCGCCAGGATAACACTGCTGCAGCTAGCTTGTTTGCTATGACAAAAATGTCCATCCACTGGGGCACAGTTTTAGCAAGGCTGCAAGCTACTCCCCGTCGTGGTCTTTTACCGACCTCTTAAATCAGGTCATGCTTTTGTTAAAGGATCGAATAAGCGAAGGATCAATAAAGTCTCTTTAGTTCTGTTTCGTCATGCCACGTATTGAAATAGTGTATCAGCACTCTGTAAATCAGGTTATAAACTGAAGCCTTGGTTCATGTTTTATCTCCAAATTTTATTTCTTTCCCTCACCATCCATCATCACCTTACTTCACGTGCGTATCTGCAGCCACCACCAAACCCTCACAATGCAAGGCTCTCTACCCCATTTCATGTCATAAACACCCGCTAACATCCCCAGAAGCCAATATGAAGATTCAAGCTGTTCTCGCTGCTGTCATGACCGCCATGGTCATTGCCGACCAACACCCCGGAGCTGAAAAGCTGTGCGGTCGTCTTGGGCCTATGACATGGGATCCCAATGACCTTCCCGAGGGTGTTGATGTTAGTCAAATCCGCATGTGTGCCGACCATCCTATGGGAGCCGGTAACTACTGGGGTTGGGGTGAATATCTTCCTAGCTGGGTTCCTCGCAACCCCGTGGCTGATATTCCATGGCAACGAATCTACAGGTTATAAGAATGAAGACTGGGTATTATAAATATGTGCGCTTGATTTGGAACGATGTCTGGGATGTATCCACATAGCGAACGATAGCATCAAATATCCTTAAATGCTTCCAGATCGATACAATTATGGCCAGCTGACTAGTATCCAGTTGTCAGCCTTCTATGAACAGCATCCTCGAGAGTCTCAAGATCTTCGTCCTTCAATCCAATCCTTTCATTGTCCGTCTTCTTGTAGAGTGTCCCGCCTTCAGACCAAATTCGTCGAAGTGTATATAAAGTAGCACTGGGGTTTCCTTCAGCCCAGGTGTTTTTCTCTGCCTCCCTCAACTCATCAAGAGTGTAGTTTGTGATAGCCCATGGCTCGCCTCCAGTCTGCTTCTCAAGCTCCTTTAGGATCTGCTGCTGTGTCACAACAAAAGATTGAACTTTGAGGGCCTCATTGAATGACTTGGAAGGGTGACGAAGGGCAGCAACCACAGACTTTCCAACACTGTAAAATGTTAGTCGTGCTGCCTTGAGAAGTAACCCGCAAAACTTACTCAGGCATTGTCGTAAATCCTATCTTCCCTTGTCCATTATCAACCAAAACAGCCTTTTTGTCAACATGATCAAATCCCCCTGCCTCAGGGATCGTGGGTGTGAGGGTAAAGAACATGTCAATGTATGGCCCAGTAACCATAAAAGTATACTTGAGACTATTCGAATTCTCCCGAATAAACTTCCGAACCTTGAGCTTAAGCTGATGCGGCTTCTCGTCAACGCTCTGAGGGCCGTACTCGACATCTGTGCCGTACTCAGAAGGGAAGAACCATTTCACAGAGTCTGATTGTGTCGCAAGCTTGAAGAGATTGATTTGAGTCTCGATGACGTTTCTTCCCACGGCACTGACGACTGTGTCGATCCCTTGGTATGCTTTCTTGACGTCTTCCTCATTGTTTACATCTCCCGTCACGACCTTGACAGCCTTTGCCTTGAGTTCTTTGATAAGATCATATTTCCTGGTGACTGTGTCCTCGGAAGTAAATATGGTGACCTGGTCAAACGCGGGTTCAGCGTTTGCTATAGCATTGGAGATATATCGGCCGATAGTGCCTGTTGCGCCGAAGATAAGGATACTTTTGGGTTTAAAGTCTGCCATTTTGAATATGCCAAGTGTGACTCAGCCAAGGTTTGGCGACTCCCACGAGTTTTATACTTTAAGGAAAAGGTTGATTTATAAGCCAAGTTTGAAAGTTATCGGATTTTGAGGCCGAGGTGGGGTCGTCCATCGAGGTGGTCTAAATCACGATATATTCAACCAGGATGAGCAAATGTTATTGATAGGAGGCAAAACAAACTCACGATACTTTTCAACGTCAATCTCTTTCATGAACTAAACAACGAAAGCTTCCATGTCCTATCCTGAACCTTTGTTCAAATAAAAGAAATATCTTGGTTTGTTTATAGAGTTAGAATTATTCAAATTCCAAGTAATCACAGGACAATGACATGATTATTATCATCGGAATGTGATATTATTTTCCTATAAACTTCCAAAAACCTGTACCCAAAACTTTGATTTCATTGTGACCAAACTCAAGCTCACATTGTCCCAGCATATTAACTGTTGCTTTTGCAAGTATCCTTTCAGAACCTACTCGTCTGTTAAATTTGGGTATATAAAGAAGACATCGCCATTTCCTACGATTCGTATATCTGATACACTACATCAGCAACAATCTCTTCTTAAACCCGGCCTATATGAACACCTTTGGACCTCTCATTCCCAGAAACAATGTCGGTCAACCAAGTCCCAGCAATGCCTTCGGACTTTCAGCTCAGACAAATGGCCGGATTCCGCCGCAGTGTCCTCTGCAGAGATATAACACAAGGCCTCCACAACCTTCTAGCCAAGAACAGAAAGGGTGGTGCACCAGAACACGATTCCATGCTGCAGCGCTACCACATTGTTGAAATGGGGCGCATGACGCCCAAACTAGGAGTGGACATGAAGTGGGATACCTGTGACCGAGAGCCCGGCGTCGGATGCTGCCATGATGATCTCATGTGCTTCGACCCAAACGAGTGTGCGGTCAGGTATATGGATAACTTTTGTCGAAGAAAGTACGCTTTCTGTACGTATTTTGTTGAGTGCAGCCAGGCCAACATGGTCTTTGGTTTGTACAAAGATTGCATCCCCTCTCAGTATTCAAAGGGGTGGTTGAATGCGGTCACAAACATATTTGGTACCTTGTACACTGCCAGGCTGGCCAACAAGGAATGGGATCTGACGGTTCACGGAGTTCTGTACAAGAATTGCTTGGAGGGTTTTCAGATGTTTGCCAATGATCTTTTCCATGAGATTATGGCTGCTAGGACGAGGGAAAACATGGGAGGATTCTGTTCAGGAAGACGGCAGTTGTCCGAATAGGAAACGTCTCATTTTCATCATGGTTACATGAGACGAAACATTGATTCATTTGGGTTTTGCGAGGCATTGTAGATCTTTCCCATTTTATTCTCGACCTCGGTCATATCGAGCGAGCTGTCAACTTAGTCTAGAGTTCTATTACTTCATATCCTGGCGCCGTTGAGTCCCCAATCCAAGCACCTTACAACGAATGTCCTTCGACCCGTAAAACAATCCGCAAGTGCTTAAATGACAACTTCTCCTCCTTGTGACAAGCCAGCAAGTTTGCAGTTTTGAGCACATTCTTAATCTGTCGTCCGTTCAGGTCCAGCCCAGCCAGAGCCTTAATCTCATCCTCCGTGATAGTATGCGCCGAGTCACCTTCCATAGTAGCGTGTAAGCTGATGGCGCGGCTCAAGAATCCTCGCCAGACAGACTCGCGTGCTGTGGCATCGAGAGCAGGATACTCGAGTGACATGTGGATTCGACTCTGAAAAGCTTGATCCATGTCCTTGACACGGTTGGTAGTGAGGAAGAGGATTCCCTCATAGTATTCCAGTGTGCGGAGGAAGATGGAAACAATGCGGTTGCGCTCGATGTCGTGCGCTGATCGAGCCTCGAGGAAGACATCGCACTCGTCGAGAAGGAGAACAGCGTTCCAGTTGGCGACCATCTCGAGGATACGGTTTAGGTTCTCCTCGATATCGTACGCATCGCTACCGAGATCACCTGCGCTCATGATGTACAGAGGAACCTTCATCTCCTCTGCCACCGATTCGGCAGTCAGCGTCTTACCGATACCGGGGCCGCCCGACAGAAGCATGATGATACCCTTGCCTTTTCCAGAGATGATGTCGTCAAAGACATTTTTGAACTTGACTTGACTCTGAGCGAAAGCGAGGATGAGCTCCTTTTGATCCTGGGGAAGAACAAGAGAGTCGAAAGCCTGGTCGTTGAACTTGACTTCAGTCACGTCGTCAATGTAGAACTCCATCCATCGCTTATTCTTGAGAGCATAACCTCGCACGATGGGAGATGTCATGATGAGCTGATCCTCCGTCAAGGCCAAGGAAAAGCCAGCGACAACATCAGGCTTCCCTACCTCGGAGATGACATCCGAGTAGTTGTCATTGCCGTTATCTTCGTCATCGCTATCCGCAGAGTCGTCCGCAATGTCTTGGTTGTCCCAGAGGTAGTCCATCCAAACCATATGATCAGGGTTCAGTTTCTCCCAGTTGGCTCCATCAATGACAATACGGGAGTTGACGTTCTCCTGACGCGACTTGGTTGCGGATACATGCCAGATGGCAGTTCCACTGTACGCCTTGTAGTGATAGCCCGCAAGACTTTCGAACTTGCGTCCGCGTTGGAGGAGTAGTTCCCTTGCGGCTTCAGGCTTAGGATGGAATTCGAGAGGGTAGCAGGAGAGGTTAGCGAATGGGACTGTGCCGGTAAAGTCTCTGATCTGCATGCTCACGTCCGTCCAGCCCATACCCTTTCCATCCCAGTCGATGCCTTTGCAGTTCATGCTGTATACTAGACCGCATTGCGTCTTGACGTAGTTTCCTGAATCGAAGCGAGCAGCGACAGGCTTTCCCCTAACGGAGCCCCATACCGTGCAGCCAGGGGCAAAGAGTGCCCAGGCATGCTCAAATGCGACAGCGCGGTTCTTAAAGTAATCTTTCCTGAGTTGGATGATCTCACCCAGCTCCTCTTCCAGGATCTTGTGCAAAAGCGTAACATGCTCCCGAGTAATGTCATCCCAGCTAGCGTCATCCTTTGCTTCTGTAAGTCGTTCCCAGCGGTGAACAAAGCAGTGGAAAGGAGCCGAGAACTTTAGACGGGTGACGTCGGTTATAATGCCGGGGTAGTCATCAAAGACCTTTCCGAGCACGCGCTTAAGGTAGGGAGACTGAACGACGATACTGTCGATGTCAAGAGGCTTGTTGGAATCAGCCTCCTTCGGCTTTACCTTGCGGATAATAACAGCATATTTTTGGGTCTCTTCATTCTCTGCTGCCTCCTCGAGATCGTCTGGGTACTTGTCTGTCCATGATCTGGATCCGTTCTTGTCGAATTTGGCGTAGAGGTCTTTACTCTCAGTGAGGAGACCGACAATGATCTTTTCCTTCTTTTCCTCTGCTGACTCTGACTCTGACTTGGACTCTTCAGTCTTTGTCTCTTCAGTTTTTTTGTCTTCAGTCTTGGATTCTTGTGTGCTGGTCTCTTGGGGCTTTGTCTCGGATGTTGTCTCCTCATTTTGAGGTTCAGTGTCTGTGGGTGTCACAATGACAGTGGATTCATCCCCACTGCTCTTACTTGAGTCCATTGTGTCGACAGTCATGATGGCTCACAGTGTCTTGATCAGACTAAGAATGGTTGGTTGCTGGAAAAGGAAAGAGATGAAGTAGAGGGTGGATGTTGTTGGTGATGGTGATGGTGATGGTGGTTATGATAATAATGATATTGGCCAAATGTCATCTGGCGTCACCCTCTATATAGTCTCTTCTTCCCGATATAAAAAGGCCTCCAGGCTCCCATCTTCAGTTTGTAGGCTGCAGGCTTACGGCCTGTTACTCATCCGGCACTGCCTAGACCCGCATTGGAGATCAAAGTCAGCAGTGATTTACTGCAGAAATAAATGGATTGTTATCGTGATAGGCTAGATCAATCCTTGGGAATTCATGTGAGGCAATCCTGATGGAGGACAGTTCAGGCTGCACTGCCCGGGCACTAAAGGAACCTACCCCAGGCACGGTGGGTAGGGGACCCATAGGGCTTAGTCTCGGGTGTAGGCATCAGCACGGCTCAGGTTGCTTAGACACTGCCTCAGTGAGCAGTGGCCTCAATCGATAGGGTTGTTAGTGCTGATCATTGGGGCCTCTTTTTTCCTGTAGGAATGAGAACCTAGACTAGAATCTGTGGCCGAAAGAGTCATCGGAACCTAAGGTTGAGTTCCATAGATCGTTAACATGAGCGGGGTACTCCAGTAAGACGGATTGACTGGCATGGCGTTTTCAACTACTATTCACGTAAAAGATGAAATGTATAATAAATAATACATACAGTCTTATTGTCGTCGTGAATGATTGATTTACTACAACAGGCAGCTACAAGTTTCCGCCAGCAAGAATCCTTTCTGCCGCCTGTTTCGCAGCCTCTTGGGCCAATAGAAACAAGCTTGGCCCAACACTGATCCTGGCAACACCAATATTGGCCAGATCTTTTGTCGACAGTGCATCTTCTGTTTTATGCGCCAACTTGACTGCGACTCTTCCATCAAGCTCCTTGACCAAAGTCTCGACCCAAGAAGTCCTTAGACCCCGTCCAGAGCCGCCCCAGTAAAAGACGGTTGTGGCGCCCGCCCCGAGATATGCCTTGCCACGTGTGACGGCCTCCTTGATGACTTCTGCTTCTGTAAGGCCTTGGTCGATATGGAACATGTCGCACCGAGCATTGAGGACAAAGTCAGTACAGCCTGCTTCAGCTGCAGTTTGCAGGACTGTCTTGAGGCGCTGCACTTGTTCGTCGATGGGATAAAACGTGTTGTCTTCAAGTCTGATATCCTCTATGTTTGCGCCCACGACGCCTGCTTCAACAGCTCTCTTGATGACAGATACAACCTGTGAACCGTAACCATCCTGTAAATCGGCCGATAGCGGGATGCCAGCTTCCTTGGCAAGCGGGCCAATCTTGGCAATTGCTTCGAGGTTCTGCTCCAGAGTGAGCTCCTCATCTTGAACGCCGTATGTAGCAGCAATAGCCCAAGATGCTGTAGCGAGTGCTTTCACAGGCTTGGACGTCTCTGTATTGAGAGATTTGATAGTGTTGAATGAAGCTACATCCCATACATTGGGGAAAATGATAGGTACGGATGGCTGATGAAGAGCCTTGAGCTGCTTGGCAAGATGGTTGGTCATGGTGAATATCTGACGTCTCATCATAAATTGGAATGATTCGAGAGTATTGAAGTGAATTTATTCATGGCTCCTAGGGCACTTATTTATAGTAAAATGCTGTAGAGTCATAGTCCATCGGCATCCACATGTCGTTACCAAGTGTTGCTTTCAATGTGAAGGGCGCGCGGGGTTGATTGAACTGAGCTGAACAGAACAGTAAAGGAAGGCGGATAGAGAGCAAGATGAACAATTGATTACCATTTGTCAACCAACTGGAAGCCATCCATTGGCTTTCAGCCACAAACAATTCAGAGTCTAATATGGCTTCGCCCTGAACAATTTTGCTATAAAAGCACTTTTCTCTCATGACACCCTCCATCGCTTCATTACTTGGTCACCATCAATTGACCTCAATGAATCTATCACAAAATGATCGACAAGGGTAGTCTACCTAGCTTCCCACTTGGGACTCGCCAGTGGAGTTGCGGCGTCTTGTCATTCAATGCAAAATTGCACTCGAGCATATGGCCTTTTGTGTGTCATGCCATTGCTATTTAGCCGTACAAAATCTTCGCCATAGTCTGTTCTCTACAGATCTTGACTGACAAAACCAATTCTGTATCACCAAAATGCCTCTTCAACTACGGCCAGCTGTCCCAGAGGACATCCCGGGCATGTGCAGGGTTTACTACTCAGCCTTTGGTGACACCATCATCGGAAGCCGTGTCTTTAACGCAAACAAACAAGCCTCTGATCAATTTTTCCTCAAGAGCTTCGCAGAAGACATGGCTAATCCGACCTGCCAAGTCCTCGTCGTCACCCACAAAACGTCCCCAGAGTCAAAAGACGAGCAAGTGGTCGCCCTATCAAAGTGGAATCTCCCCGGAGCGCCGATCCAAGACGTCCCACCAGCCGAGGCATGGCCCGCTGCAGGGGATTTGGCCGTGGAATTCTTTGGCGCAATGACAGAAGGTCATCGTAGGTTCATCGGCGCCAGACTCCACTATCACCTCGAAGTCATCTGCGTCCACGAGGATTGGCAGGGCAAGGGTGCAGCAAGTCTCTTACTGCGCTGGGGTACCGAACGTGCCGACGCCGAGAGTCTGCCATGCTTTCTCGAAGCTACGCCAAAGGGAGCGCCGATATACCAAAAGTATGGATTCAAGAGAAAGGCTGACGAAGTGTTTGAGTGGTCGTTCGGGAGGTCTGTGGAGACGTACATGGAGCGTGATGCAAAGGTCGAGAAACGGACCATGACGCGGTCCAGGACCAAGGAACTGGCGTAAGAGGGACATACTGTTGATCACTGCGGCTTTGGTTTTACACAGGTAGGTAGTCACTGTTTCACAGACATATCTACATACATGCTACACACTACCCATCCTGTATCTGGATGATTAGTCGCAACAAACAAAACCTGACACCTTCAAAACACTAGACGACGAAATATGATACACAATGTGCACCTGCGAATGGATCCGATTTGCCTGCGGCCATGAAGAAAAGCGCCGTTACATCGCCTGCACGACCCTCAACGAAATAAACAACAGTTCCGAATGTCCCTGCGGAAGCGTCAACTTTACAGTTATCAGATCACCGAAACCATGCGAAAAAGTCGGGTGTACTTATATCGAATGCATGGTCAAAGGATGGGCTTGCTGCAAGTGCAAAAAGGGCCCGAACGAGGGACATGCGTGCAAGCAGGATGTGAAGCCATGGCGATGGGAATATGTCGGATGTGGGCATGATTTTTGTACAAATTGTACGCCATGGAGGGACAGAGAGAGGAGGAAGAGCGTTGATGGGCAGAAGGATGCTCATCAAGGACCTCTCAGGAGAAGGTCTAAGAAGATTCGGAAGAGCTTAGATGTTATCACCGGAAGGGCTTAGGCACTGACGATTTATGATGTTTCTTTCAATGATTACTTTCATATCAACAAAGTCAACGATGATATGTACAGCTCCGTGGTAGGCACTCGGCCGAGAAACCGCTGAATCTAAACATGAACCTGACGATCATTACGTTAGGTTACATACAAAACGACGTCAATACTCCATCAAACCCGAGAATAGAAATGCCAAGGAAAAGAACAGAAAGAAAAAAGAAAAGGATCGGAATCTCCGGAAATTGATAAACAAGCCTCGGCTGATGAGGTCAACATAAAATAGCTTCTTCTCTTTTCTTTCTGTTATGACGTCGTGATGATCACCATTTATTTTTTTTGCGGTCCTTTCGCAATAAGGCAATTGTGCACAAGACAAAAGCTTGATACTGTCGCTCGGTCACGGAATGGGAATAGGCTGCTGCAAACATAAAGAATCAAACAATTATCATTTTTGTGTCGCGTGACTCACCCCTTTCTTTTCAATGCTGACGATGCTAGTTTCCTTGTCTATTTTCTTTCTGCATTTTATTTAAAATTCTTTCATTCCCCTTGTCTTTATAATAAAATACATTTTTAACCTGTATATTTTTTTTTACATGTGAAAGGATAATTAATTATCTTAGCGTCGGTGCAAACGTCACCAAACGTTCCAGAACATCAATCAATCAATCATTCATTCATTCATTCAATCAACAGAAATCATCCGCCACAATAATAATTACTACGTACACAGATAAACGCCGTCGGATATTCGTGTTGCTTCACTGCATACATAAACAATACATCTTATCACTACACTGACTTCTCTCGCCAATACCTACTTTCCTTCATCGTGTCTCTCATCTCCATCACCTGCGCCTCGTCGCATTCATTCTTTACCATGAGCGCCTCCAAAATGTCCTATTTCTCACGCCTAAGCCCTATTCCAGCCTTCCCCGAATACACGGGTCCGTACAAAGTCGGCACCGTCGATGTCGAGATCCCCGTTTCCGAACTTGATGCGCCCAGCACCGCCCCCGAGGGTTCCGACAAGATCCATACCGTCCAGTATCGCATGTTCTACCCAGCGGTCCCCGAATCGAACGAGAAGCGTATCAGCTGGCTACCGAACCCTCAACGACAGCATTTAGTAGCCTACACTAAATTCTTGGGTATCGGTCCCATGCTCTCCGAGTTTCTCTCGTAAGTGTCCAAACCACAAAGCTGTCATCTTGCGCTGACGTACCTTGCAGTTTTCTCCCACGACATCTTCATTATACCACAATTCCTGCCCACAAGAATGCGAAGCTCCTCCAGCCTTCGACCGAGAACAAGCGATGGCCTACGATGATCTTCTCCCACGGCTTGGGAGGTTGCCGAAACTCGTACTCCTACGTCGCCGGCTCTCTCGCCTCCCATGGCATCGTCGTAATCTGCCCTGAGCATCGCGATGGCAGCGCTGTTGCCAGTTTCATCCGCGTACCTGAGAAGCAAAACGAAACAATCACATCGAATAGCCGAATACAAGTGCACTACGAAAAGATCTCGCACGATGTCAGCCCCGAAGTCTACCAGGCCCGCGAGGCCCAACTCCGAATTCGGTGCTGGGAACTCGGCCTAGTTCATCAGGCCATGCTTACCGTTGACCGTGGCAATAAATTGACTAACTTGAACCGATCTACACCCAGCCTGGATCAATTTGTTGGTCAATGCAACATTCACGAGCCTGGCAGCATCATCTTTGCCGGACACAGCTTTGGAGCAGCTACCGTTACTCAACTTATGAAGAGCACGTATTACGCCGGTGTTCCTGAAGCTGCTACTATCCAAAAGCCTATCTTTGCTCCCACCCAAGGTAGTGATATCACAAAGCAGATTACCGAGAAGACCCTCACAATGCTACTCGACATGTGGTGCATGCCCTTGATGGCTCCCAACTCAAAGCCTCTGTTCGAACTGCCGCTACCTGTATATGCCGACAAAACTACTGCTCCTGGTGGCAAGGCCATCTTGGCAGTTGAATCGGAGCATTTCTTCAAGTGGGGAGACCATCTTAACCTCAAGGCTCGCGTCCTGAGCCCTGATCCCACCGCCAACGTTGTGGCTCCTCAACTGTTCGAGCGGCCTAGCGGAATCAAGATGTCGGAGCCAAACTTCTTCTACGTCATCAACTCTGCTCATCTGAATCAGTCCGACTTTGGAATCCTGTTCCCTTGGTTGACGCAGAAGATCTTCAAGGCAGAGCAGCCTGAACGAGCACTCCGTCTGAACCTCCGGGCACAACTTCAAATGCTTCGTGAGAACAACGTTCCTGTCGGCCGTACCTTCGAGGGAGATCTCGTTGACGGAACGTCTTTTGATAAGCTTGAAAAGTTCAACCAAGAAAAGGGTGATTCATGCAAGGATGGCATCAACGACGACCAGGCCATCTTCGACACGAGCGGCAACAACCCTGTTGACTTCTGGCGATGGATTGACGTCATTGGCCTCGGCGAATCTAGCGGTAAGAAGACGACCGAGAAGAAGGTGGAAGAGGGCCAAGAGGATATGAAGGGCGAACTTGACCCTAGTGATGAAGTGCCTGGAGCACCACCCTCCATCACCCGAGCTATGAGCGCTACTGCAGCATAAAAAGGGAACAAAAATGAGTTTACGAGCGATTGATATTTGGGTATGACTGCTAGTTTGAGATACCTCTTTTGGCGTAAGGAAAAGCATATTTGTTTTCAGCAACCTCTTTGGGAATACACCAATAGATAGAACTTCTTTTTCCGCGCACGAATAGAACCTGATTTGGTTATTTCTCCTTTGCATGTCCCATCTCAATCACCAATGTCGACCCTTGGTTCTGCCATATCCCTCCCGTCCCGCCAAATACACATCGCGAAGACACAGGATTCCACATGTGTCCCGTTATTTCTTCCAGTGCAACGCTGACATCTCCTCTCGGGGCGCACGCAACCGTTCGACATGTCCCTTCGGTAACGGAACGGCATTGACCCCCGGGGATATTGATGTGACGTTGTTCGTCAACTAGGTTGAACCATTCCGCGATGGCAGCAGGACAAGCGACTCTGTCCGGACCAGGTTTCTGCTCTTTGTTAGCTGGAAATCTCTTTTGAGACAGACAAGAGTGTCTTGCAGTAGTACAGGCGAGTGTCTCGGGTACGTCCTCAGCAGGGGCTTTCAGATATTTCAACGGGTCAATGCCTGTTTCGTCAAAGAGGGAGAGCCATGGGAATTGGTCTATTATTGCGTTTGGTTCATTGTTGCGGTTCTTGTTAATTTCTTTTGCGAGGCAGAGAGATGCGATGCCGATAAAGGTTGTCGTGAATAGCATTGTGTTCCGCTTGCGGTTGGGATGGTAGATGTCTTAGACAATGTGAGAAGAAAACGTTCAGTTTTTTCACTTGATGACATTTGCCGGTTGGTAATTCAATCTGGCGGGAAATCTGTGGTGAATAATATACCACCAACCGTGCTGGACAAATTATGTTCAATCGCCCACGGCAATGGCTTCTTATATCAACAAACTCACACCATCCTCGCGTCATGTTCTGTCGAGACTCTCGTCGCTGAGGAAACACAAGGTAAGTCCGGTCTCCTCGCCTATCCTTCGCCAGATGAAGCATGGCAAACGTCGCACTTGGTGTCATTGTGAGCTCGGGTTCCGGATGCGGACGTGGGACAAACATATGTGGACATGTCCTTGACAGAGCTTACATTTCACGGACTACTATGATGGGTACCTTTTGGGCATCACGGGGCTGGCTTTCGTTTCCAGATGTTGAATTATTACTTTGTATATTCTCTAACCTCGAAGCCCGAGTGTTTCCCCTAACTTTACAATCACCATAGGCGATTGAGCAACGAAGCTCAATTTCTATTCCTGGCTTTCACAATATACTTTTATGAAAACTGCCAACTTAATTATGTTCTATTAAAGTTGTTTTCGTGAATGCGTTTATCTAGATAAGAAAGAAGCCTGTTGAGAGGGTGCTCAATTCCGGGGATTAATTTAGTACAGAATCCATGGTTCAACAACACCTTTTCCAAATCACGTAATCAAAAAGTATTGATTCTTTGAGGTTGGTTACTCTTCCATCTTGCCCTTTGTCCACATTGCCTTGAATGCAATACATCTTGGTTCAAGCAGATGCGTGTTCAAAACTTGCAAAGCCTTCTCTGGCTCATCGTGAGAATCAGGACTCACGCCGCCTCCAAAGACACCAATCTTAGGAATTTGTCCCCATCCCGGCCCATTCTCAGGATCTCTAACGAACTTCCCCCAGGCCTTCTGCATCTCCCTACTCAACTCATCTTGAAAATCCGTCGACCCCTTCTCAGTATACGTACCGAAGAGGGTTTGAATTTCAGAAGAGTGGTAAGCACCACTACCATTGAATATCTCCGTGTTTGCAAAGCTGGCATTGTACAGGAATCTCCATGTCTTGATCCCCGTTTCAGCAAAATCCTCTGCAACATAGCGGATCGGGCACTGCATGCCGAGTTCGGTTGCGACTCTGACGACTTGGTCGAAGTCGTTGTGGATGCCGGGAGATCCGACGGGATAGAAAACTTTGAGAACTGAAACTTGAGAGGAAGTGATATCTGGCATCCAAGCTCGAAGAGCCTCTTCGATCGTGATGTTCATGAAATCTTCCAGTCGTGCCTCATCAGCAGTCGAACCCAGCATGACAGGAACACGGGCCATAATTCTGTTGTCGTCTCCGGACTTGAGTCGGATCTCACGGGGGAAGTTGGCAAGAGTTGTCCCATTGTCACTAATGGGTTGAAAATCAAGCTCGGCTCTCTCAATGATATCCTTGAGTTTCGTAGCAGAAACTTCACGCATACACTCAAGCACCTTTTCAAAATCGTCGTTATCACAGTTTGCTGATTTGGTAGCAATATCCCAAGAACCGTTAGGCGTCACGTTAGTGTTGGCAGTGCCAGACTGGAGTATAGCGGCACGAAAAGGGAGAGGGTCAGGAGGAGCTGTGATAAGATCTTCAACACTTCCTGCACCAGCACTCTCTCCAAAGATGGTGACTTTTTTGGGATCTCCTCCGAAGACTTCGATGTTATCTTGGACCCATTGCAGGGCTAGTCTTTGATCAAGTAATCTGACATAAATTAGAACCAAGTCTACTGTTTGTTTGTTGTCGGCACTTACCCAACATTCCATTCTCCTTTAGGCAAATCATAGGTTGCAGGGAAACCAAAGATGTTGGTTCGGTAGTTGATGGTGACTACTACAATATCCTCATATCCCGCCATCTTGGATCCATCATAGTAAGGTAACGATCCAGAGCCATGACTGAAACTGCCACCGTGAATCCAAAATGCAACGGGCTTCGAACCAACCTTTGCGCCAGCGGGTGTATAAATGTTGAGATTCAAACAATCTTCATCGGTCCCTGCTGGTGGACCAGGTGTAGCAAAGGCCTTGATAGTTCGGTTGCGTTTCACCTCTGGGTAGTTGAATTTCATGAGGCATGATGGCTTGTACTTGGACGCATCATAGGCAGTGTCCCACGCCTTAGCTGGCTTGGGAGGACTGAAACGAACAGGCTTTTCGCCAAAGGGGATACCAAGGAACTGGTTGACGATAGTTTTGGAGTCCGGGATGGAAGTTACAGTACCGATTACCACGCCGTTATCAATAGTTGCTGTTGGAGTGTTGGATGTTTGAGAGCGAGGAAAAGCGAGTGATGAGCCCGCAAAGAGAGCGACAGCCAGAAGTTTGAGTAAAGCCATGATTAGGCTACTGCGGATGATATCGAAACAAGATTGGGGGAAAAAACAGGACATGAGGCTCTTTTATAAAGTTTCCTCAACCTCGACCCCGTCGTCGACAGCCTGACAGCTTACCTTGGACTCATTCCGCAGTGGGTATAAGCCAGCATCATGCCCTGGCTTGGCGTCTCCAGTGGAGAAGCAAGGCTGTGTCGTAGAGCCTGACATCACGAACTGCGATGTTCAAGGTCTATCAAGTAGCCAATGACGAGTTGAAGCTCATACTCAAGATCCAAGTAAACCGTCGAGGCGATATTGACCTTACTCCATCAGGTTCTATTTTGCGACTATGCTTATTGGTTGAGTTTAAATATCCTAGATAGTATTGGCAATGCAAGGGTAGCGCAACATGAGGCCTGAAGTAGTTTAGGCCAGAATCTTAGCTTTGACGTCTGATATGGGGCGCACATCTGCTGGACCCACCAGCTGGGCTTGTAAGTCAAAGCCGAAGTGTCTATTATTAACGGATGATTGGAAAGGACATGATGGGAGTGTCCTTATTCAACAATATTTCACTTATTGTGGCTTGGGACACTCAGACGTTGCAGAAGGGACTATAATCCCGATAAATTTTGGCTACCCTAGACTTTAGAAAATATACCAGGTCGTGAAAGATCGCAAACGATTAAAGCATAAAACCGAAAAACATATGGAGAAAAACGGCAAATTACACATGCGCATATGATATAATTCACTTAAAATAAGCATGCCTCAACCACGTGACACCGTTGTTTAA
Organism: Fusarium poae; assembly: GCF_019609905.1. Classification (NCBI taxonomy): domain Eukaryota; kingdom Fungi; phylum Ascomycota; class Sordariomycetes; order Hypocreales; family Nectriaceae; genus Fusarium; species Fusarium poae. The sequence continues at coordinate 4,470,681 of NC_058401.1, read as the reverse complement.
TATCGCTGCCTGCGCTCCTCAACCCCAGCAAATAACCAAATAAAACATGAGCAGCCTCACGTCGCCTGCACAACCAATAACACTCGCTTACGATGGATGAAAGGATCTGTCGACTTGAGAGAGACGGGCTCTGCGATATTCGCGTTTGCAATGCTCTTCAAACCTTTTTCAATGCGCTCGAACGTGTTGCAGCCAGAGGCGGCGTCTTCGAATCAATCCTCCAGCCAAGAATGGCTTTTTAGGAGAAAGTTCGCGACCTGAAGGTTGATGTACGATTCGATGGATCATCAAAGAGAACGAATGCGATTGAAAAGAGCACAGAAAGCAACGGATCCCAAATCGAGAGCCTCCAGAAACGCGCGTTCCACGAACAGGTCAAGAATCATCGCTCCTCATCGAGCCAGCACAAATCCAAGTCAAAAGTCCCGAAAAGCGCCAAGTATCTATTTCCAAGGAAGTGGGATTCCAAGGACGACACTTTGGTTCTGCAACTCAGGAAAAAATGTGAAGCCCTACAGAAAGCTAGGCGGAAGCTTGAAAAAGAGAAGCACGATGCTCAGTATGTCGTCAGCAGGCTACGCCGAAAGATTGAGAAAAAGCAAAAGAAGTTATCTAAAGAGAGACTTATTTCGGAAGGAAAAGATCTAGAAATAGATCTTCTAAGAGAAGATATCAACGCACTCGAGCAAGAACTCAAGTCGAGGAGGGGCGATTCTGATGGATTCTCTGAGGATTGTCAGGAAATCGGCAGTAACTTGCAATTTTGCGTCGAATCTACCGCTATGCGCTCACCTCAAGACTTAGGCCGGGCCACGCCGAAAGTAAGCAATGGTGGCTATAAGACCGATGATCTTTGGAGCCAAGGATATGGGACTACTGCCGACAGTTTTTGGGATGGGGCCAAAACATCGTCCTCCATCAAATCGGATCCCTTCCAAAGAGCTTACGATGCAATCAGTCTTGCGTCTGATCGTGCGGACAGAAACGATTTACTCTCAATCAAGTCGAACACCACCCGAAGGACTTCTCGTCGCACCACTGGATCTGAGGCCCAAATCGACCCTATCAAGTCTGGGTCGCGTATGGACAACTCCGGCAACGACAACATGGCATCAGGACGACGACGACGACGACGACGACTCCGAAATGGAAAGAGAGTAAATTCTGACATCGGGGCGCCCGAACATTGGCTGGGCGAGTCCTTCGACTGGGGCGATGCCGGACTGCTGTGACATCAACCGTTGGTCTTTTGTCTGCTACTTGACATGAATGGGCACTCCAACTAGATCTGTAAGTTTCTTCCATTATAGAGAATCGGCGTATGGCATCGCTGACAAGCATTGTAGCCGACAATTCTATCAAAACATTTGAGATACTAGCACACACCTATACTTTATTCGATGAGGGATGAATCATAGGTCACGATATCAGCTGGCTATTCAATATTTCGGGGCATGGCTATTGGGAATCTTATGAGGATTGGGACGAGGAAAATTATCCGGATCGTTTGGATGAGTTGAGAAACACATTTGCTCTATCATTTGTAAACCTCGCTCAAGCATGAACCTCTTCCCTATATAGACTGTGACTGTGAATGTTGCTCAACATTTCCATGGGTTATGAGGCCCCCACCTAATATCAATCCGTCATTCTTTGGCCTCGGGCAAGTGCATAAGAACCAGGATCACTCGAATGGCAAAGGCCCATGAACCGATTGAACAGTCGATTGGACATGTCCCATACGTTGATCTGGTGATTTGGGATTGTTGACCATCCTGGTAGGGTTGCGACGTTTTTCTTGGTTCATTTTTGCTGTCACAGACTTCCAAACGGAATGTGATAGTACAAGTATTCATTCGGCAGGCTCAATAACGCTGGAAAACACTATGACTTGCAACAAGTGAGTTTAAGATCACATGCAATCAAAATTAGAATACAGGTGTCTTGTTTGGTCAATGATACTCACCGGACGCAAACCCGGAACCTTCTCCACTTCCGTCCGACACGGCGCCGGCCATTGACCCGGTTACGGAAGCTCGCAATTCAATATTTCTGAAAACGGTCACCGAGTCTCTTAACAATAACTTTGATCAAGTCTTCGGCTCGGGCCGCTGGCCTGAATTGCACAAACGCGATGTTTGTACATGCCTGCCTCACATCATTCTCAAGGGTCATTTACCATTGAGCCATGAACGTGGAGATGAAAGGTGTCTTGTGCTGTTTATTGCTAATGAGCCTTGTTAATCTGGCACGTGGGTGGTTGGTTCCTGGTGACCTGGTGGTTTCAAACTTTGATGCAAGCCTGCTGAGGACAGACATACAGACGCTGATTGGTCGCTTGGGCCTAGGGGTAACTATAAGCTCACGAGGTTGTATTGGACCGCGGTATGATTAGATGGATCAGATATTGGGATGGGTAAGTTAATGCGAGAGGCATAAATAGTTTCAGGACGCCTTTGCACCGAATCTTGGTTTGTTATCCTCACTCGCTCAGCATCTCACCATGAAGTCTTTCGTTTCTGTCGCCCTTTTGCCTCTTGCGGTTCAAGCCGTAAGAATCGTCCAATCCAATGATGATGGCTGGGCTGAGTCGTATATCCGCTCCTTCAATGACGCCTTGAACAACGCAGGCTACGATGTTGTTCTTTCAGCCCCTGCTGAGAACAAGTCAGGCAGCAGTAAGTCGGCCGCGCGTAATCGCACATCTCAATCACATCTGACACTACCCAGGCTCTCGAGATGAGAATCCCAAGGATCGCAAGACGCCTTGCCAGTACGATAGTTGTCCCGCTAACAGCGGTCCTGCTGGTTCCGACCCCAAGCGACCTGATCTTAACTGGGTCAACTCTTTCCCCGTCACTGCCATGAAGTACGGTATAGACACCTTTGGTCCTAGCCTGTGGGATGGGGCTGCCCCTGAGCTTGCCGTTGCCGGACCCAATGTCGGCAGCAACATTTGGCTCCAGGTTCCCTTTTCTGGCACTGTTGGCGCTGCTTGCTATGCCGCCCATGAAGTCGGCATTCCCGCCATTGCCTTCTCTGGAGCTTCCGGCGGCAATACTGCCTTCAACACCAACCCCATTCCCGAGCGCAGTCTCGTCTATGCTGAGCTTGCTACCACGTTCGTCAAGAAGATTGTCGACTCTGGAAAGCCTTATTTGCCCAAAGACGTCTACCTTAACGTCAACTTCCCCAAGGCTGAGGGCAAATGCACTGATGCGTCCAAGTTCCAGTGGGTGCTGACCCGCATCAACAGTGGTTTGCTGTCCGAACGTGACACTGAGTGGTGTGGCGAGAATCGTCTTCCTACTGAGACTGAGATTGCTCTTAAGAGTGGCTGTTATGCTTCTATTAGTGTTGGAGATGCTGCCGATAAGACCACAGCTGATGCTGCGAGACAGAAGATCGTCTTGGAGAAGATCAAGGACATGCTTGTGTGCGTTGACTGAGCGAGTGTATGAGTTTTATAGATATAGCTTTTAAACCTAATTGTTGTATTTAAATCAATTGACTTCTCGAACATTTTTTCATCACTCAAAATTAGTAAAAGAGGGAATGCCGTTGATAAAATGAATGTTGGAGTTCGGGCTGTTGAAGAGACCTAAGCTTATCGATAAATATAGGCGCCTGAATTCCCAGGCCCACTTGGGAACCTTTGGAGCAACCTCGACTTTTTGCGCCGCCTCCATATCACGATCAAGGGCCGGTCCGCCAGAGCTCTCAATTCCGACGTATAATGGCACCAATCGACCGTTGCTTGGCCTCAATGGCCAGGCTATCCCTCCTCCAGACTCCTCGGCCGGCAATCCCATCGATACCCAAGTTCCTCGCCCCAGCGGCAGCCCAACAAGTTCGACAGGCTTCAGTGGTCCGAATCAGGAAGACGGCGAAGAAGAAGAAGCCACTCCCTAAGGACTTCAAGAGACATAACTTGAACAAGAGGGAATTCCCTCAGTATTCGTTATGCGAAGCTATGAGGTCAGTGGGGATCTACGGACTTGGGTCTGAGAGCAGAGACTAACATATCGTAGAATCCTCCGCGCCGTTGAGGTCGGCAAACCCCCCGCTTCGATCAAGTACGAGCTACACATCAATCTGAAAACTGCCCGTAACGGCCCTGTCATCAAGAACAGCGTCCGTCTCCCTCACCCCGTCCAAAGTGATTGGCAAATCGCCGTTGTGTGCCCCGAAGGCAGCGAGATCGCTCGTGAAGCCACCGCCGCCGGTGCTGTGGCCGTTGGTCAAGAGACCCTCTTCGAAGCCATTCGACAAGAAAAGATCAACTTTGACCGACTCATCTGTCATGAAGCCAGCGAGGCTGCCCTCAACAAGGCTGGTCTGGGAAAGATCCTCGGTCCCAAGGGTCTCATGCCCAGCAAGCGTATGCGAACCATTGTTCCTGATGTCGTCAAGTCTATGCGAGATTCTGCCGGTGCTGCCGATTATCGTGAGAGACAGGGTGTTATTCGTCTGGCTATTGGACAATTGGGATACTCGCCCGACCAGCTCAAGAACAACATCAAGGTGTTACTGGCCAAGATCAAGGCAGAGTGTACCGAGATTTCAGAGGAGGTGCACAAGGAAGTCCATGAGGTTATTCTAAGCACGACTCATGGACCAGGTATCAGCTTGAACGGAAACCTGAAGGATGCCGATGAGAAGATTACCCCCGAGGCTTTGACGAGCATCATGTAAAAAGTAGCTTGCGGGCTTGTATAATTGTATCATATATCATATTAACGAATAGAGCTTGTGGGTGGTCGTGGGTATCATTTGTATTTTATTTGCAGTGATATTTTTTCTCAACCACCTCGGAGAGCCTTGACGGCCTCTGATTGTGCATCTAGCACTCTATATATCGCCAGGCACTTGAGGACTCGGTCCTGACCTTTAACGCCGGCCTTTTTGGCTTCTTTCAGCGCATTGCCCAAGTCTATCAGCAATGTGTTTCTGCAGCGTGTCAAGCGTTCCTCCATCTTGATCACGTATGGTGTGTCGGGGTCCATGGACCCAAGAAGCTTTGTAACCCGGCTACATTCTTGAGCCGAAGTGAGTAATTTCGCAGTCGAGCTTCCGTAATTGTCGTCCTCATCTTCATCCTCACTATCTTCATCCAAATCTTCATCGGCTGGCAGACTGTCCAAGGAGAGTCGTTCTTCTAAGGATGTAAGCCGCTCAGATACCTCCATCATCTTTCGACCCTTTTCGACAGCAGATCGTACACCATGTAGCTCCCCATTGAGAGTATTAGTCTCTTCCCTTCGCTCCGTCACTTTTGCTTTGACTTCTTCAACAGCTCTGCGGAAGCCTAGCAGGGCAACTTTGGCATTTTCGACCTTGTCGTCGCCGCCACGTAGCTCGCTACCTAGGGAGAGAAACGCTGTGTAATTTGAATTGACGAGTTCGAGCAGCTCAGAGCTAATAGCAGCACTTCGGTCGCGCAAGTCCGACCTTAGATCCTCAAGTGTTTGGTGACGATTCGGTAAAGCGGATAGGTAAGCAGCAGGTTGAAAGTCTTCAGCGAGAAAGTCGGCGCGAGGTAGAGCTTCAGGGAATGGGAGTGGAGCATCGTCGTCAACAGATGAAGAGTCGGAACTGGAGAGTGTGAATTGATTAGATACGGTAAGGCCCGCCATTGATGACACGAGAGGATCCGGCGCGGCAGCCGTTGTGAATTGCGGTACTGGTATCGTCTTTGTCGTCTCTAAGTGTCTAGATGAAGCACTAAAGGTGAGGTGGCATGGTTTGGTGGAGGAGCTTCGAGCGGTTGTCGGCGCTAAGTCTGATAGGGAGTTTTTGATCTTATCGATAAACCCCAGATCATGTATGTATGTAGGTACTTAGAGACTCGGAGATATATTTCCTACAAGGCGAACAATTACAATATTTATACATAATCTATTTCGCTTTCCGTTCATCGTCATATCCTCTGCTACTCATTCTACAACTAAGCCTGGCTTTTGAAAAGCTCTTTGCATTCTTAAGTCGAAGGTGTAAGTGCATGTTAGGACACGAACACGAATAATTAGAAGAAACAGTACCCTTGACACAGATCTTTCTCAAGTATTGGACCCCTGAGTTGCCCACGTCGGTGGTGTGAGCCTTTTTTGAATTTTCCGGTCGTCAGAATCACCTTATATGGAACCCCTCAGTTCCGTGAACTGAAGCTTCTTTTATTGGTTGCCTCTCGGCTGTTGGCGATCCAGACCTGCTCCGTGCAACAGACAAGCGGTTTAGCTTGGTGGATAATGTGCTCAATACCCGGGACCAAATCATTACGAACACAGTCGTAGTGGACAGGACAACAGAATGCTCAAAGAGCGGATTCGTATTACGTTAAAAGAGCCGAGTTCAAGCCTACGTTACCGAAGGTTACCTCGTGGCTGAAGATCTGAGTGACCATTAAACGCCAATCAGCAAGGAAGACACATTCAAAGGAATGAGAGTCTTGCAGTTTCTCTTGCCACTCATTAGGTTTCCATTCTCAGGGACAGGTAAAAATTAAGACTCGACGATCGCTTCGGTATCATATTACCTTCTCAGGGCCTATAAGATATATTGAAATGCTCATTACAGAAAAGGATATCGAAATCCATCGAGGTAGACATATGATTGGCCTTCGAATTCCAGCATAGCGCATCACACGTGAGCGGGCCGGTATCATAACGGTTGTAATGCGACCAGAAAAACCTCAGTGGTCTGGCATGAATTCAAGCGAAGTCGGAGGATAAATACCTTATGATCGGCACTAACTGCAGTAAGACGTCTTGACTGGATCTTATCTGATGGTTGCAAAATCACCTCGTGCAATTCCGACTTACGCCGGCTTGTTCCAGGTGAACCCCGAGCTTCGGGTTAGTTCAACAAGTTAAAGGTCCATGTTTTGAGGGGTCTTTAGTGGAGGCAGTCCATTTAATAAAGGACAGCTATTGGAGATCACCAGTGATAATCCCCCTTACTGTTGCATTATGACGAGAATGTTTGTCCGCTGCGACGTCACGTCAACTACCGTTATACCCATCACTTTATCAATCTCTCCTCTACCTAGCTACTTATTAAAGTCCCGAAGTTTGCCTGTTATTCTAGTTATTTGTTTGGGGAGCGTGGTCGACGTCGTTGGGGCCAGGTCCCGGTTCATACCTGGATGCTAGGGTGGGGAGAGACTGAAAGAGGTCAAGGCGCTGCGGAGCCATCAAAGTTACCTATGACTGATTGAAATATTTTCTGTGAAACTTGATGCCTCAATAATTTGATGGCCAGCAATGAGATTACGAGAAAACTGGCTCGTCAACTCGGTTGTAATCTGGTTAACCATCCTCTAAATGGATGGCCGCGCTGTCTTCATGCCGTGATGTGTGCCTGGCGTACGGGGATTGTGGCCTGGCGTCGTATCGTCTGCAAAGTTTTTATCAATCAAATCTTATCAATCTGATCAGATCCACTATCGTCTCCTGGAATCGGACCATTGGTTTCCTAACTGTCGGTTGTGGTCGGGGCACAAAAGCAACGACGCACCCCGCGATTAATTTCCTTTCTTTGCTACTCTTCTGCCTTCATACTTGACCCTGTTGCTTGCTTGATCTTGATTGAGATTTCTGCTTGTACATACGCACATGGGTCCTTCAAAACATTGTTAATCAGATTCCCAGGCTCTCCTCAGCCGAGACTAAAACCGAGGTCGCACCGAGCTGTCATATTGTAGCTTGCGTCAGACAATCTTATCAATCTGTTTATCAATCTCCCACCCATCTTTCATCATCACCACCATTGATGACTTGTTTTGGTCAACCCAAAGCAAAATACTCCCAAGCAATTTCCGGACGCTTCCTTCGAGTTTTATATCACGAATTCATCCTCTCGGCTCTTCAACCCGAGTTGGAATAACCGGCCGACCGAGATCCGATTCCGCAGCGACCACAATATCCATTACTCGTTCACGTCTCCATCATGTCGGCATCATCTCCTCAACAGTCAATTGAGTCTCCAGGGGCAAGAACTCCAACCATCGCTCCTTCACCAGCTGGAACAAGAAGTCGTGCTATCTCAGCTGCACCTGGACCTGCGTCACCAGCCACAGCAGGTCCCCACAGCCACAGAACGCCACTCTCCATTAAGCCGAGCTCGAAACCACCTCCACCCACACAACCTCATCAGCGCACTGCTCTTCCATCCATCAACAAGATGGCCATGTCGTCCGTAATCAGCCCCAGTCCGGCTCCACCAGAGCCCCCAAAGGTGTCTATGACTTCCAAAGAATGGGTGATCCCTCCTAGACCCAAGCCTGGCAGGAAGCCCGCTACCGATACGCCGCCAACCAAGCGCAAGGCTCAAAACCGCGCAGCTCAAAGGGCTTTCCGAGAGCGGAGGGCTGCCCGTGTTGGTGAACTTGAGGAACAACTTGATCAGCAGCGTGAGGTTCAGGAAAAGCATGAGGCGGACCTCAAGGATAAAATTCACGAACTTGAGCTTGATGTTCAGTCATACCGGTCCCGATGCATGTTGCTTGAAAATATGCTTGAACGGGAAAGACAAGATCGTATCAGGGTTGAGACAGAAGCTGAAACTCTCAAGCGTCGTCTGGATGATGGCATCTTCAACTCAAATTTTCAGTCAAGAACTATGAGCGCTCAGCACTCTTTTGATGGAATGCACAGTCCTACAAGTCAAGGACCAAGACACAGTTTGCCCGATGGACGACCTGACCGCCAACCAGGTCACTCCTTTTCCATATCACAAATCATTTCCCCCCCAGAAACTCTTGACATGAACTCATCCCATGATCCCGAAACTACCCTGACCTGCGGCAATTGTTCCCCAAACGGACATTGTGCGTGCGCAGAAGAGGTGATGAGGACAGCCGAAAGCGGTTGCGGCAAATGCAGTCTCTCGTCCACTTGCCAGTGCCTCGACGAAGCAGCTGAAGCCCTTGATCGATCTCAGGAACTCAAGCGTCCCGTCTCACCGTCTGCAGATGTATCGCATGAGAAAAGACACCGATCCAGTCCACATGATACAGTAGAGACTGATTATACAGCCATGTTCTCCCGCAAGCCTGCTCAAGAGACCTTCTCAGCCCCCTCTCAACTACCTTCTATGGATCCTATGCCGTTCAGAGATGGCTGCGGCTTTTGCAAAGATGGAACGTATTGTGTTTGTGCCGATACAGCACTGGCAACTCCCGCCATGACTCCTAATGATACCCTCCCTCCCATCTCTCAGCAGGTTCAAACCCCTCCTCCTGAAGAGACTGATCTTCCTATGCTTGCGATGGAGATGACCGCCGACGGAGCTGTCAAGCTTCCCCGCCGCACGCAGCCCAAGCCAAATGAGCGCCCAAGTGGTTGCGGTCCAAATGGACCCGGTTCATGTGCTCAGTGTCAGGCTGACCCCAAGTCTGGACTCTTCTGTCGTCTCATGGCCGCTAACTTCACCCGTAAGGACGGTACCTCTGGAGGTTGCTGTGGTGGCAAAGGTGCTGGCGGTGGGTGCTGCAAGTCTCAGCCCAAACAACCCCAAAAACAACCTCAACAACCCGAAAAGATCAACCTCCCAAGTCTCCCGAGTCTGGGCCTAAGTTGTGCCGAGGCGTATCAAACACTATCTAGTCATCGCAACTTCTCCAAGGCGGCAGACGATATCGGATCTTGGTTGCCCAAGCTCAAGGCTACTCCACGACCTGGTACCCGACCAGCCCCTCCTGGCTCGATGATGCCCATTGAGGTTGAAGCAGCAAGTATAATGAGCGTCCTGAAGGATTTTGATGTTCGGTTTGGGAGAGGAATTTAATGGGATCCCAAGCCGTTAAAAAGGATGGAAAGTATATTGAGTACATGAACAAAATGGTGGTTTAGCGAGCGCACATGCTCGCGCGAAAGTTTCAGCATGCCTAATACGGCACTTGGTTTGGTTTGGTTGGAGCGTTGATATTATACCCTTATTTGGTGAAGATGTAGTCACTTTACTGCTTAGTTATGCATCTACAAATTTATGCGTCTATCAAGTTTCTAATGCAATGCTTTAGTGTGATGAGATATGAGACATGCCGGCGGATGCATTCAATACCGGATTAGCGGATGTCTGGTACGTTGTAAAAGCAAGGATTGCATCATGGGGATAGGGTGATGAATCGACCAGTCGGAGACGTAGGCGAGGTAAACAAGACAGTAAAGGATGGATGGCAAATGTGTCTGCTTTTCTGGAAAGCCGCTATCGACCGAGCTAGTCAAAAGGAAACGGTGTCTAGAATGATAGCCGCGGCTCTGGGGATGTCGTTGTGAGGTGTATCTGCTTGATAGGAGGTGGTGATAGTAACGAGTTGACAAGTAGGTCGATGACTACATGGTTGACGACGTGGATGACTAGCTTCAATGAGTTGGTTCACAAGACGCCACAAATGAACCTGTAAATCTCTCTGAGAATAGACCACGCGCTGACGTGCATGAAGATAGAATCATGCTCGGCTGAAAGAAGACGGGATACCGGGGAAAAGCTGGGGGCTGTAGTCGGATGAAGTCGTCGTGAGATGTTGACAAAGTTGCGGTGGAGCTTTGATGGTGGATCAGCATGGCCAACGCACCATACTGCACCGCACTGCACTGCACCGCACCGCACCGCACCGGTATACATTATACAGGACAGGATAGGACAGTATTGAAAGCAATGTACGGTAGTACGAATGAGTTGTTTACTTTATCATCACAGACAAATGAGAACAGCTGCATTAGAGTGGCGAGTTGGGGTTAGAAGCAGCTGAGAATTAGTTTCTGTTAGCGAGTAATAGGCATCAGGCCGAATACGGCTGCATAACTCGGCATGTCGGTCTGTCTAACAGATATGAATGGGTCAAGGCCTTTTCGGTGAAGGTTTCTAAGAGTCTTTTTCAGCGCAAAGAATTGGTCTGGCAGTCAGTGATTGGAAGAGGGTTGCATGTGGAGGTCGGCGCATGATTGGCGTCTAAGGAGGGATGCGTTGGCAGTTGGCACACAGCCCAGCCCAGTTGCTGCAACTCTACAGCAACTGTTGTCTTTGCTTTGCATAGAAAGAACTGGCGTGGTGCGATTAGATTGGTTGATTGATGTGGGCGAGAGGGGAAGGAGGGTCTTTTTGGTACCTTGTGTGATGCTCAAGTTCAGTTAGGAGCATGATGTTAATTGTTAAGAGGAAAGTATAGTTGGATGAGTGACAGGTTAAAAGTTTCTGTCTCATGTTAAGTTTAAGAGGATCATGTTTTGTTTCAAACAAGAGCATCGTGAGGCATCTGAATGGACCATGAGGTTCTATCAACCACTGTAAATATACCCTGTCCACTAGGTACTAACCTAGTAGGTACCTGGGTAGGTAGGTTACCTTAGTACCTATCAAATGTATATGTTGTCGGGTAACTTGGTTTCCACAAGTACTAACTGTAGAAACGAAACGCTTAATCCGAACACGGGAGGACACGCATGTATGTATTTGTTTTCTCTTTCTTTGTTATATCACTCATTTTTTTTTTTGGAATTTGTTCTTGATAGAAATCCCTCGCTTGTCCTCGTGGACATAATTCTTGGTCCAGTTTTTTTGGCGAATGGTCTTTGTTTGGTTATATGCAGTGACAACACAGAGCTTCAGAGTTACACCAAAAAAAACCATGATACTTACATACACATACAGCACAATCATATTGTCATTTGTGTCTAGGATTCAAGATTTACAAAATCATCTCGATTTCAAGCAGAGAACATATGTAGGTACACTGCATTCCCTCAATACCTGCCTAGTACCTACCTAGGTAGGCACGCAGAATAAACAAAACTAAGGCCCTGCATGTCATTGTCCTACCATTATTGTCCCATCATGACTTGTTGACTCGAGTGGGTGCATTGTTCCACTCTACCGCCATGACGGGACATGGAAAACAGGTGTTCTTGACAGGGAGTGTAGGCGTGCATGGCAAGGTTGGAGGCTCTTTACAAGGTCCACAGTTGACGATGATAGTTCCCAAGAGACCTAGAACCTTGGGTCTCTGCTTACCAAGGTAGGCAGTCTAGTTTCAATCGGTTGAGGGTTTAGTAACTTGGTAGGTAGTAAACAGACTACCTATAGATAACATAAACTCCATGCCCAAACTCATATCCGTAGCGCTGAGACTTGCCAACGCACACCTCTGCCCTCCCCTGTGACCCGGCCCGACCTAGGTATGGACCTCGCCTTGCCCTGCCCTGCCTGCCTGCCTCTGCCTTTTGCCTTGCCCTGATAATACAAAACCAAGCCAGGCGCTGACTGACACGTGCGAATCGCACAGGGCTTCAGGTACCGACCCCATAAAGGAGTCGTTGATCCAATTGTGTTTCAATCTCACCCGCATTACCGCCTTCGCTCCCTCCGAAATAAGCTTAGTGCACATCAACCCACATCTGCCAACGCTGTAACTTTACCACTGTAAAAGGCGGTGCTGTATCCACTCCACTACCGTACCCGTACCGCCTGTTCCCGTCCGTTATAACGAGTAGTTTTAGTGGCAGAGGGAATCGGATGGGTCCATTTGCGATACCTCTACCCCTGGGCATCATGTTCCATCATACCCTTATCCCATGGAGCCCAGCCTACCAGCCCAGCCAGCCCGATCTCGTTGTCCAAAGCCAAGCCAAGTTTGTGTTCGTGTCTGTCTGTGCCTGTACCTGTATCGGTCTCGAGACGTCCGTCTTGTTTCTAGCGACTACGCACGCAGTCGGCATAACCGACAAGTGCCAACTGTGAGGTCCTTTTTTGTTATTACCGGTCTGTTTCTCTCCATACCAGTGTATAGTACTGCCGTGCTTTCCCACGATACTTCTCCCCCCACCTCCCACTTCAACTCTTTTCTGACCTCCCACATCTTCTCTCTTCTCTCCTCTCTTCTCTTCGCGTACCAAGGCCCTGTTCCCTCCCCATATTCTCCGTGTTTTGTGTTGTCTCGTCTTGTCTTGTCTTGTGTTCTCTTGGAACGTGCAACTTCAGCCCGTGATACGATCAATACTTCATACGCTAAAGCACCTCGAAACGATCGCGCCATCATCTTTCCAACCTCCCGCGCCTTGTTACTCTCCATCCAGTCCGATCTTCGCTGGCAGGTCTAGCGCTCACTCTCGAATCCTCGTACAACCATCTTACTTGCGACTTGCTTCGGCCGAAATCTGTTCGAGCCATATACTTTTGTTCAAAGGCCCGTGGGCGGCGCCTCATAGAGAGCTGCCATAGCTGCGCGATTGCGACGCAGTCTCCCCAAAGCCCGAAATGGTTTCTATGCAAAGATCTCTGTCTTCACCAGTCCGCATTCATTCTGCTCCCAGTACGTCTCCGACGTTGCTACTCCCTAGCCCGTCTCTAGCCTGAACTCGATTCTGGCTCTGCATGCCTTGCAGTTATGCTGATATGATTGGCTTATAGCTGGTTCCTCTACTGATGCACAAGATTCGGGGTCGCCCCCTCCGTCTGTCGATATCCATGTGCAACCCGCTCGATCACGAAGAAGACGCTCGCCGAGCCCTAGCCCAACCCGTGACAACACGCAAAAGCACTTGCGGAACTCTGACAGCAAAGACCATCGAGGTCATGCTCACCAACAGTCACCAGTCATGTCCTCCCGAAAGCCAATTGTGGCACAACCAAATATGCCTGGCCAACCATCACCAAGAAACAGTCCAAGAGTCTCATGTCTGAAACTTAGCAAAGACGAAAACGACAACGAATCTTCTTCCAAGTTCAAGCCGTTATTGCAAGACGTTTCGCAATACACAAACCCACACCTGTCGCCTGAATCCGAAAGTACAACTCTCGAGGAGCTGGCTCATCTAGTGCGGCTGTCCAAGTACCAGGAGCGCAAGCGCGCCAACAATCGTCTACGTCTTCAAAGGAATTTGGTCTCTACTGCTCTCAGCGCCCGCCTGACCCGCTGCGGGGAAATAGCTCATCGTAATTTGGTCGACAGTTTCCGTCGTGACGACAAGGAGAACTTCTCTGCCCTTTACAGCGCCATCCATGATGTACGCAACAGCTGCGACGAGCTCCGTCGTTATGCCCTTCTTGACCCCGAGATGGAGGGTCTTGCCAACGGTGGTCTTGGATCTTCTGAAAGTTTGGATACCCCCACTAACTCGGCAGCTCTTGGTCCTCTCAAATCAATAACACCGTTTTTACACGACATTTCTGCTTCTGCTCGGGATACGTTTTTGGAATTTCTCACTCAACTCCGTACAAACCCTGATTATCTGGCTACTCGTATATGCTCTCTGTCAAGCTCCGAGTTGAACTCATTCTTGACTTATCATAAAGGTTTGGAACCTGTGGAATCAGTCCTGCCCTTCCATGGCCGTTCTGGAGGAAGAGTCCACGCAAGTGCGCCCAAGAACAGCACTGCTGTGGACATAGAGCGACTGTTGTCTTTCCAACGCCACGATCCTCTCTCCATTCTTATTCATACCTGCTTTGCCAATTCCGCTGGACCTGATAGTTCTGAGGATCAACGACGAACCGATATCTGGGCTACGGCTTTGGCGCGACTGATTTCGGAACCAAAATCCACCGGAGAGCACTTTTTGATTTCAGTTCTCAACATTTGGACAGCGATGCGTGACTGGTCCGGAAAGTCCAATATGGAATGGTACCTAATGAAGATTCTTGAAGATGGAGCCTTTTTGCTGGACCGGGCCGAGGACCAACATGGTACCCGATTCAACCTCTCTGACTGGAACCATTCGGACGAGGTTGCAGCTAAGGAGTTCTACGAGCGGGCCGTAAACCAATTATTTGAGCTTGTCGACGACGAGGATGCCACCGGAATACCTGAAGGACTCTTGGAGCTGGGAAATGCCATTCTGAAGAAGCTCGACCACAAGTATGTCGAAAACACCTCTCGCTGGTTGGTCTGGAGGTGCCTGTTTTTCGTCTTCCTTTTGGGCGTCATTATCCATCCGGAGTCCTATGGAATGCTGGCCGAGTATCACATCACACCTTATGCGCGCGAGAAGATTCTGAAAAAGGTAGCCATGAAGGCTCATGAGTATGTCTCCAGCATGTGGAGTGGTAAGCCCTCGGCCACCTGTGTTCCCGTGGATGTACCGCCAAAGATCAAAGGCCATGTGGAAAGCATCCTCGCACGTTTCCAGGGATCACGATCCAAGGCACCGGCTGCCAAGTTGCTTCCGGCGAGATCCGTTACATCTCTGAGAGAAACCAAGGAGGTTCATCCCTACTTGGTCATTAGCCCAGCTGATCTTGCAACCTTGATTAATGCCATCTTCCCAGAAAGAAGACCACACTCGGCTTCAGGTAGCTTTAGATCAGGCCCAGCCTCCGTTTCAGGCATGTCTGCCATTTCCCAGCCTATTTCTATGTCAAACCCAAGGAACAGCAACTTCGACACTGTATCTATCATCAGCACCAGCGTCTCTTCAGTATTCAGTGATTCGACCACAAGGGATGACTACCTAGATGAGCAGACCTCGGTTACACCTCAGCGTTACTCTCCTCCAGCAATGGACTCGGAGCTTCAGAGGCGCTTGAACAAATATGAAGATGACGGCTATCGACTTCGCCTGGCACTCCATGAGATGACTCAAAACTTGGGTTCTGATATCACTCGTGGTTCATGTCATCCTTGTGCTGAGCGATGGGTTGTACTTTTCATTTCCTCTGATGGAAAGAGTTTGTCTACTAATATGACATTCGATCCTGATGACGAACTAGACGATGAAGAAAACTCGTCTAGTACTGACACTGATGAGGAGGATGCCTCCGACGGACCCGAGCTCGATAAGGACTACCACCAACTTAGAGATTCCATCCTCAAGTTGGTGGAAGACTACGAGATCCCTCGCAGTCTTGAGCCAGAGAACAGCCGGACACAGCTCAGCAATCGTGCTTCTGGTCTCAAGCGGTACAAGTCCAAGACACGCATCATCACCACTGAGCGGTCAATGTCAATGGCCAGCCGCAATCCATACAGAAAGCACATGGACAAAGATGCGAGCGAGAGGCGACAGCCATCGATCCCCGAGTCGGAAACTAAGGATGACAAGTCGGAAGCTGTTTTGATTACTATGCTCAAGGCAGCCTCAGCACAATCCAAAGCTCTGGCAGACTTTGTTTCATCTCACCAATATTGGAAGACCCTCAACCAACTCAATGCTCTTGCATCCCCTTCACTACGGGCAAACGGGTTTGCGGTTCTAATCAACATTTTCTCTCGTGGACCAAGAGATTCGATCCGCCGCTCTGCTTCTGCTATTGAAGAGTACGATGCTTGGCTTGTCTGGCTTAAACAGAGCCAAGAGCGCCACGAGGGCATTATTGACCGCATGATGAAACGTGTACGGGCTGTACGCGACAAGATGTGGTACGTGACTGATGTGCGAAACTCAAAAGAGTATGCCCACAGCCGCGATATCTGCCAGGCACTCAAGACCATGGGCATGCCTCGACGTTGGAACTCTTTTCAACGATCTCGTGCGCACATGGCTAGGGGACCAAGCTCGTCTTATCTCTATCGCACCGAATCTCAGATCATGGACCTTCTAGCGGCTTCCGAAGAGCAGGGTGGGCCAAATAAGCTTAGCGATGACCCTGCTGAGGCTACCGCAGCATGGCTTCAAAACCGTGGCATCGAGAACTTTTGCATGGGCGAAGAGAGAATTCACAGATTTTGCTACGAGGTGGACAAGTGTATCTCTAGATTGGTCGGTGAGACCATTCGAGATGCACCAGTTTTGTGGTCGAGCGAGCTCTACAAACGTGACAAGCATGGCTACGACCGTGCAAGAGCCAGAGAAAAGGAAATGTCGTGGACTGGAGACGACTCTGGCAGTATCATCAGCGAACAAGATCGCAAGTTCAGCCCAACGTCAAGCAGACCAAACTCACTTGCTCGGGATCTGAGATCGCTATCAATGCACAACCCTAGCCAGCAGTCTCTTGACTCGGTACGACAGAGTATGCCTCGAGCCAGCTCAGCATTGTCGGATATTCTTGACGGACAAGAGTACTTCGATCGTGCTTCGCCTGCGCACACCAATGATTCGGCCAGCACCTTCTGGTCACCATTTCAGCCAATCACTTCTCCCAGTTCTGGAGCTTCTCGGGGGTACTCGCCTACAACTAGCATGACGAACCTCTCCACAACCTTTTCTCATTCTCAACACGGTACCGCTCCCTCCAACTCGACTTTCTCGACTGGACGTCCTGGTACTTCTGCCTCATCGAATGAGACAGTATTCCAGCACCAGCGAGTTGATGATGAGAAGACGCGCTTCCTTAACGAACTGAGGCAGTCCCTGACCAGTCTTTTGCTTTCAGACCTCGGTAACCAAGTTTTCTCCCGAGGTTCTGAAACAGATGGCTGGTTTGATACGTTGGGGCAACAGTGCATCGATCGTAAAGATGCCCTTGACCGCCGAGCTCGGCGTCGATCTGAGATCAAGGAGAAGCGAAGCTCAGGCCGGCCAAGAGTCATTGAGAAGAAGAAGAGCTTTGGTAACCTGCGAGGTGCTGGTGATAACAACTCTGAGCGTGCATCAGAGACTTCGGAAGGCGTTCCTCAGAATTCGAATGAAGGATCGAGCACCAACGACTCGACGCCACGTCTTTCTGCGGCCAAGGAGGAAAAGGACAAAACAGAGTTCCCTTTCAAGAAGGCATACAAGCGGCTTCTCAACATGTTTTGCGTCCATCCCAACCCTTACGCAAAGCTGAATGCCCTTTATGAGTTGGAGAATCTCATTGTGGCTGCGCTTCAATCGAGCGGGCAGAAGAGACCCCGATGGAACCGGTCCGATGCTGGATCAAGCGTGGTGACAGAGCACAACACCAACGCTCGCCCTACACCTTTGGAAGGGACGATTGACAATGTGAAAGAACGCCGATCGCAGGCACTTCAATCTCAACTTGCAACGCCGTTCTTTGGCCCTCGCCAAACCAATTCCGAGACGAGGTCAATCATGTCGGGAGGTAACGTCAATACCGACATCATCACCAAGGAGCTGCAGGCACTGTTTAGAGAGGCATCGATTCGACCAAAGACTATCTTCCGCGACTTGCAATTCATTGCATCATTTGTTCCACCTTCTGTATTGGACAAGCAGGAACGCGGCAAAGCTTTCTGGAACACTGCTCTGGCGGCACTCAAGCTCAAGGCAGAGGTTTGCCGAACCATGGTGGAGATGGCAGACGAAGTGGTCGCAGCACATACGCATGTGCGAAAACCTAACGATAATACGATAGCAGATGTGCCACAATCAACAACAGGCACACCACCACCGCCGTCAACAACATACAAACTGGATGATGCGGGTAAGATGTGGACAATCACGGCTAAGGAAGGATTCCCAACGGCGCAACGCGAGCTTGCGCTGTTCTACCTTTCTAACCCGGAATACGTTGAGCGGACAACGCTCCCTCTCTCCAAGCCACGCGAAGTGTTTAAACAAACTGTCATGGACAAGTATGGCCGCTTGGGCAATGGTGGAGGACGCACAGGGTTCTCGGGTGGGGGAAGTGAAGGCAAGGAGAGCGATGTGAGAAGCGACCCAGGGCTGATGTGTGTCGCGGTTCACTGGATGGAAGCGGCTGAGCATGGTGGTGATGAGCTGGCGACGAGCTTCCTGCGACAGAATGAGTTTATGGGTGGTCGTTGAGGAGAGTCAAGTTGAGTTGAGTTGAGTTGCTGCTGGTTCGCTGAAAGTATTATACCCACGTGTTTTTTTGTTTGGCGCTTGGGCGTCTATAAGATTTCTTTGGATGCTTCATAGAGGAAATTGAGGATATGTTTGATACGATTTGAGATGTAGATGATGTTTATGAGAAACGACGTATCATTGGATGGATGTATAGGGTTTTGTATGATTGATACCATATGAGAACTCGTATATACATTGATGACGGCCTATGAAAGCGCCAGTAATTGTATATAATGATGCATCATGATCTCTTGACTACGCTTCTGGCTGTTTGTCCTTTGAGTAAATTCTCGGCAATTTAGTATTGGAGTTTACATTTCCTGGTATGCTCATTGAATTTCCAAAGAAAGTATACATAGAACTCCATACTCCAGAAACAGTAATAGAACGAATGGTGCTATGAGATGATGTCGAGAACCGGGCGATGGCCTGACTTTACGGGAGAATTTAGATAGATAGATAGTGGGTTCGGTAGGGGCCGGGTCCGATGGGATGGATGGTCAGATGTTTCGGAGGCCCTAGATTCTAAGGATTTCTTTACAGAAACGACCTGGACGATGATTCTCTGTAGACTCTATCGGGTTGGACAGATATAATATTGATTATTTCCTATAGCTCAGATATGCGTCTGCATTAACAGCATTTATTCACTGTTCAAGTCACAGAGCGACTGACACCTTTCCCTATGGCCTTTTCATTAGACTATAGAACAGAAAATTAGTGCATGACATGTATTCACTTACTGTATAATGATTTAAAATTGTTTATCCTCAAGCATCTCTTTGACTCAAAGTCTTATTGAGACCCAACGGGATGGTACGGACCCCGGCAAGACCCGAAGTGGTAGTGTCGATCTATGGCATGGACGGCACTCAATTATGGCACCACAAAAAACAACACCACCTTTCCAACTATCGGCTGGTCAGCATAGAACATCAACATTCGACTTGAAAAACGAGACGGAATTCAACGAAAATGATGTTGAAGAGGGAAATATATAATAATGAGTGATCACGCTCTTAATCTAATATTCATCATCGTCATCATCCAATAATCACAACTCTATTACAGCTTCAGCTCAATTAACAACTTACACAACTTTAACCAATCACATCAATCCATTCGAAATGGCACCTATTCCCATGATCAAGTCCGCTGCTGCTCCCAAGTACGTTCTCAATCCATCACACTTAACAAAGAAAAAGAAAAAAAAAATCTAATAATTAATTCTAGGGTTCTTCCAGTCCTTATCGCAGTAGGAAGCATCTCCATCGTCGGTGGCTACGTCCGCTCTCAACTCACCACCCAATCACGCACATTCGATCGTCAATTTAGCCAGTACAACACCAACAAGAGCGAATCCGTGAGGGCAAAGACATTCAACGGCGCTGTTCCTGATCCTCGAACAAGTCTTTTCAACGTCCTTGGCTGGTGAGCCACTCAGGATGAAATTGTCATGGCGTTTATAGGTTGGGTATTGCTGGATCTGGGTTTGGATTTGAGGCGTTTTAAATCTGCCTTGAGAAAATAAAGTTACATAATTAATTGAAAGATTATCGAGAACCTGGTAAAATGCGAGCGTTGTGCTAAGCTTAAACGAACTGCCGCTCCGTTTCTACACGGAGAGGCATCCAACTATTGAATCTGAACAATTGACTAGTGGAAATGAGCTCCTTTTATGAAATCCAAGTGTTGATTGTGCTTACAATTTTTGTACAAAATTGCATCTATTTATTTATCCTTCGATTATTCTTTGTACACACCATATCTATGTCGTATCTATTGAGATTCGTTGTGATAACATCGAGACTTGCCTTCCCATGACCTTCATCTTTCAGCTTCATATCAGCCAGCACATGACCCCTGAATCCCTGACACCCCCTGCCTCATTAAGCTTAAACATGGTGGTGGTCTAGACGTTCCATAAACTCAGCTCAGTCTTGGCATTTCTTCTTTTGGCTCAGCCCTACAAGCACATTCGGCTGTTGGCCCAATTACCTTTTCTCTACCGTTCAATAGCGACGCCGCATTTTTACAATTTGGGATTTTCAAGGGAGACGCCACACGCAGTTGTCAAAGCTGCCAATGACCAATGCACAATGACCATTCGCCCCGTGAGCTAATCTAATGCAGTTATGGCACTCGGAGGGTTGAAGAGCCGGTGACGGGCGGTGCGGTCGAGGTTGTGCTGGCAGTAGTTTATATGCTACTACCCTCGCACAAATATCTCGTTTACATGTAGATGCACACACAAGCCTAAGATATGGTTTATCGGCAACATGTATCAACCACCATATCTGCAAAATCAAGAGTGGCAGCCTCAGCAACCCACGTACGAGTACAAGCCCGTCACAGCACAAGAAGTCTACCCTGTCGAAGCAAATTCAGGTCATCCAGACAAGAAACAACGAGAAAGGCCTGACTACCGACCCATTCCTTTACGATGGCCTTTTATCAGCGCTCTCATCCTCGTGCTTCTGGCACTGATGGGGTTGGTCATATATGCTGTACGCACCCTGGACGGAACCGATACCACAACAAGGCTCGAGAACAGATCATTCCAAATCACAAATGACAATTCCTTCTTTGTAAAAAGACAGGACATTATCAGTCAAGATGCTGTGCCAGATGCAACGGCCGCTGCTGAAGTAGAACCCGAAACAGCAGCCAACCCTGACCCCGAGGAAACAGGTGTTTCCGAGTCTGAGCCCGCAGACAATACCTTAGGTACTGGCGATGGCGAGAGCGGCACTCTGACGACTGCCCTTGTGGAAGAACTCTTCACGACCATGGTAACCAAACCGGGCTCGCTTGAAGTGACATCCATCACAGAAACCATCACTGAGACGGGCGAGATCACACGCACATTGGTGGAAACTATTCCAGGAACTACATATGTCACATCATCCGAAGTGCCTGTGGAAGATATTCCCACATCGGCTGGAGATGGTGGTGCGCCAACCAACGCGTATGTCCCAGTCACCGTGACAGAAGCTGCGCAAACGAAGACGAGCATCACTGTTATGGAAAGCGGCGTGGTTCGCACAACTGTCAAGGAGACCACGCGTACTGGACCCCCGATTGTATACGCTTCTGTGGGAACGACGACAATTTACTCTGTCCTCACTCTCGACTCAAAGGGGAAAATTGCAGAACCTCCCGTCACAAAGTATCGAACGAGCCAAGTCGAGGCCACTGTCAAGACGATTGTCGATGCGCCACCGCCAGTAACAATGGTTCAGACACTTCCTGATGGCCAGGTTATTACCTCGGTGTCTACACCACTTGGTACCACACGGGTTACGACCATGCCTCCAACGCAGGTTGTCATCACCGACGTTTCCACGCCTACTGGTGGTACTCGTATCGTCGTCGAGGCTACGACACATACTCTCACGCAATCGGATTATTTTATAGGAAAATTCCTTCCGCCTATCCTTGCTGTGCTTCTCGCCATGGGTATTCGTGCCCTAAATCAAGCTGCTCAACAATACCAACCATTTGCTGCACTCACCAGAGAAGGCGGTGCGTTGGGCCGTGAGGCTTTGCTTCTTAGCTTTGATGGTTGGCAGAGTATCTACCTCCCATTCAAACTTCTTTTTAATGGCCAGTCTCTTCCCTTCCTAACAGCTTTAGCCCTGTGGTCATCGAGTTTTGTAGCGCCTCTGTCCAGTGAAGCCATCGGTCTCAAGATTTATGGTCGCTGTAGCAAGGGGGCCATTGACGGCTGTGCTCTTGAGCTCGGTGTCTCTAACAATGCGGCCTATGCCCTTGTTGGTCTCTTGGGTGCACTCGCCATTCTTCTGGCTTTCACACTGAGTGTTATCAGCCGTCATTGGCGCACTGGCGTGTATGCAAACCCGTGGTGTGCGGTCAACACGGCAGCTCTTGTTGCTCGGAACCCGGATATTCGATCCATGGGGGCCAGTGACTGGAAAGATCTCAAGGGCTCTATCACCGAGAAGAGGTTCGCCATGGGTTGGTTCCGCAACCAAGACGGACGAGACGAATATGGCGTTGTTGTCGTCGGAGATGTTGATCGTCCCGTCGCAGCGCCATATACCAATACGCCATATACTGAAGGCATGGCCTATCGCCCACAGACACGCCATAGAGCTCCCCAGACGTTTATGGCTTTGAGCTTCTGGTACCGCTTCACGTTTCTTGTGTTTTTGATCTGTCTTCTTGGCTTTGTTGGGTATTACCACTTTGTTGATACCTTTGGCAAGCTGCCTGAGAACATGAAGAAGCTTATGGAGAGTCAGGACTTTGGTGTGCGCTTTGTCTACTCCGCCCTTGGTGTTATCGTTATCTTTTGCTGGGAGTTCCTATTTACCAGTGAGTCTATCCTCGGCCTTTATTCTTTAATTCGTATTAATCTTGTTTAGGTGTTGCTGTCATCACACCCTACCGCCGTATGGCTGAAGACCCTCAAGTACCGACGCGGTCAGTCTTGATGACACCAGCAACCAATCCGGTTTCGGGTGTGTTTGTTGCACTACGGATTCGAGATCCTCTCCTCTTTTTTACGGCCTTCACCACTGTCCTCGCACAATTTCTCCCAATTTTGCTCGCCAATGTTCCGTACAACCGCACCCAAACAAGCGATGCCCACGAGATATGCTCTCGTCTCAGCATTGGTATCTTGCTTGTCATGGTTGTTGCCATGCTGTCCAGTCTGTTGGTGAAATGGCCAGACTTGCCTGTTGATCCCAGTAGTCTAGCAGGAGCACTGTGGTATGTTTCCGATGCGCCGTGGGTTAGAGGTCTTGAGGGCGTCGCGGCCATGAGTGCAAATAAACGTAAGAATGCCGTGCAGGGTCTTGGAGGAAGATGGACATATGGACCCATTCATACGTCTATGGGAGAGCGTATGTGTATTGAACATGGAACGACAGGATTCAGAGGTTAGTAGTATTTGGGTACCTAGTTTTAGTTAATAGGTAGCATACAGCAATAGTAGAATAATTGAACAAAGCATTGTTTTGACACTCTACAGGGATTTTGGTTGACATCGGGGAGTTGGTGAATCTAATCAAGAGAGAAGAGTGGGAGATTATGCGCGTATCGGCCAGAGACTTCTGTTAATGGTCACTAGTCGCCCTGAGTAGTGGAGACCCCCCGCACGCCATTACAGGGCCTGGTGATGTGACGGGGAGTACAAGAAGCTTTATTGGATACTTTCTTGTTTAATAAGTCTTCCTAGCCATCATACTTATCTCAAGTAGAATGGCGTGCTCAATATGTTACCTGTTTTGTTTTTTCTTGTGAGAGGAAGGAAAGACAGACAAAACACGTACTTGCCCGAGCTCGTAGATAATTGAACTTGGGCATGTTGACAGGTACTACCTACCTTAGTACCTAAGCCAACATTCATAACGCACCTTCCTTCTTTACTGTGGACATTGTGGATAGAGAGAAAGCATTTTCCTCTCGCATCTCCATAACTGTCTGCAGTAGTTACTTTGCTCACATTCAACCAAAATGGTGCAACTTGATATTGTCTGGTATTTATAAACGACGATAGAGACATCGCGTCGCAATCAAACCAGTCCAGTTGGTACTTACAAATCTCAAAGATATACTCACTCTACTCTACTCGGATTCGGAATGCCAACCGCTCTAAGCCATCAATCATCTTACTACACACATTCCAGTACAGCCTTGAAATGAAAGCCGCATGTGTCCAGTGCCGAGTACGCAAGGTATTTACAGCAACCTAACCCTCCCTGGTAGTCGGCCAGTACTGACTCCCGGAGGTCCGATGTGATGGTACAGTGCCACGATGTCGCACTTGTGAACGACTCAACTTCCAATGCTCCTTCGAGCAGGACGGCTCTGATGGAAGTTATGCCCCCCGTCTTCCACCAAAATGTCGCGGCACAAAAGCTTGTCAAGAATGTCGAACTATGAAAGTCCGATGCTCTGGAGATACACCGCGATGTACAAATTGCCAGCGCAGGAAGAAGCCCTGTACATATCTGTCAAGGGCTGCTTCTGCAACAACAGAGGCATCTTCGTCTCGGAGTGACTCTGCGTCCAAGTCAGCTTCTCAAGAAACTACTTCACCTGAACACCGACGCTCAAGCATCGCTTCTAGCTCGACAGCGAACGCGACCAATTTAACTCTTGTTGAGGGTGCAAATTCGTTGCCAGACGAGCTAGTTGTCCCTTTGGTCAATCAATATTTTGACCAGATGTACCCTCTCCCTTCTTTCAGCTTTCTGCACCAAGCCACTGTCACTCAAAGGTGCCGCGACAAATCCATTGACCGAGCACTTCAGCTGGCGTTGTGCGCCATCACATCAATCTACTTTGACAAGCACCATGAAAAGCATGCCAACTGGGCACAGGAAGCCGAGCTTCTTATCCTCGAGCGCCTCGAAGAACCCTCTATTTTCAAGATCCAAGCATCACTCCTTCTGATACGCTACCGAGCCGCAGTTGGACAGTTCCCAAGAGCATTCATCATGGCTGGTCTGGCAGCTAGATGGGCTGCAGCATTACGTCTCAACTACGAACACTCCAAGTTGACCCCTGTCGCACAGGAAGTACGAAGACGGACGTTTTGGTCCCTGTACTTATTGGAAGATAGCTTTTGTGTGGGTTTGAAGGAGTTTGAGTTATTCGATCCTGATACCATATATCTTCAATTGCCATGTGAAGATGTTGACTTCCTCCAAGAGCGATATATTAGCACAGGCTACCTGCAACCAGGCAAGGGATTCGAGCCAGATGTGTTGGGTCCTCGTGCTGCGTTCGTGCGGTTAGCATTTATAAGAAGAGCTATCATAAGACTCAGTCGAAGAATATCTATGAAGGAAGCCAACCTCTCAGATCTCTTCTCATCAATGGAGCGATTCCAAACTGATCTTCTTCGTCTAAAAACAAAGCTTGCCCCTTGTGATCAATACCTGGACTCGGATCCTCAAGGGGTTCGCCGGTCACCTCAATGTGCTGTCATGGTAAGTTCCCCAACAAAAATGTCAAACTCAACTAACACCATCAGCATATGAGTTGGCATCAAAGTCACTGCAACCTCTATCGGATATTCCTCACAGAATACCCAGAGTCTACCCCTCATGCTACGATCGAAGGCATTTCCGCGTCTGAAAGGGCGCTCATGAAGGACAAATGTCTATCGCATGCCGAGCAAATAGTCCAACTTCTTTCGGACTTTGTCCAACACAACGACGAGACGGATCTGCTTGACTTTGACGCAGCTATCTGTGCCTATCATTCCGCAAGGTTGATACTATTTGGAGCTTATACTAGTAAGGACAACAAAGGGCCATCGATGCAGATGGCTATTAGTAAGGCCCAATTGTGCTTGGATGTTATCACACGTTACTTCCGCTTCTCGGAACAACTGAGATCCATGGTAAGCACTAACATTGCACTTGATGGAGCAGTAACTGACTTGACGTTAGCGACAAGAACTTGAGCGAGTTGTACAGCAACACACAACATGGGCTGAGTCTTTGGATAATCGTGCTATTGCAGCAACCGAGACTACCAACAAATCGCCGCCCAAGCTTTCCAGGGACGCATATATACGTCAGCGCCTCGCTATACACAGTTTACTGGGACAGTCTGATTTTGTCGACGATAGCCGTGATGCTGCCCCTGCACCTCCGCCTGAAGCTTTGAGCTCGACTGAATCTCCAGAAGATAGTCAAACCGCACCTGAGCCGCCGATGGATGGTGATGGAAGAGAACTGTATCTCCTCAATGATCCCATCATGGATCCCAACATTCTCTTTGGTATTTCATATGGTGCTGGGTCGGACATGAGCACGTGGGCTTATAATGCCGCCATAATGCAGGATATAAATGGATATTTAGCGGATGTCGACGAACAGTATATGTACTAAGAGGCCATTTATACAACGAGTTGTTTTGGTCTAATATTTTAAGCGATTTTTTTCAAGTTAAAATGATGGCCTGATAGAATCCCAGGTATATCATGACTTTAACACATGGGCCAATACATATTGAAGTGGGATTTCGAGTCACCTATTCAAGGAAGCAGATATTAAGCAAGATCTCGTCTGATCCCAGGACGTCTGTATCGTGGCATCATCGTTCCATACATCGAAAGTGATGAAAACACGATGGCGGAAGACATGCCGGCATAGTTCGTTTTGTACTTGCACTCCAAGAGAGGTGTCTTGTTATCAGGTCTAAACGATGCTTGTGCGCCAGCCCATAGAGGATTAGTGTATAGACTAGTCTTCCAACTGCCTATTTACGAAGTTGTGGGGGAGGCACAACAGCTGCAAGAGCTATGGCTAGTGCTGGACAAGTTCTCATGATCAGTCCTCAAATGTTTTGTGATCTTTGGGATATCAAACAAACAATTGTAACATATAACAAAAGTGATTGACAGGATTGAGTTCGTTATTTGAAACACTATCAGTTTTCGTTGACGTTCAGTCGTGCGATGTCATGATTGGTGCATTATTAGGCATGGAGAACTCGAATAAAGTGCTGCCCGTATATAGGTACTAAGTCAAAGTATGGAGAAAATAGTGATATCTTGTCCCAAGACAACAGTCGATGCTCTTCAAACTATGCATTCCATAGCATCCTGCATTTCATACGCATAGGTAGGCAATGTCATGGCGGACAGGATAGCACTCATCCTGGTGTTTTCCAGACCTTGACCAGGTGTTGTTAATTATTAAAAAACGAAAAAAAGAAAAAGATAAAATGTAAAAGATTGTGATAGTGACACATAGATTGACCCCTCAAGGACCTCGCAAACGGAGGATAGTGTGTGAGCAGGGACTCAATTTGTGGTCATTGTACAAATAATCATCATGATGTATTACGGTAGGGATATCTAATCTAGATTATTGGACGGAAGTCGGTCTTCAGGCCAGTAAGAGTTGGCCTTGAATACAGGTCGCATTGCTATCTGGAAAAACTGATGCACCAATTGTTTATTCGCTGCCGAAAAGGATAGTCGTGTTTAAGTGGCTGACATTTTGAATGCAATCATTTGAATGTGCCTCTCACTGCGACTTTGGGGGGGAGGGGGGATTAAAACGATGATATTCCGGGAGTCGGAGCGGCCGTCGGATAAATGACGCAGTTGTTCATTGTGGTTACTCTGCATATGCGCCAGCGAAAACACTAGCCCAAAAAGAGATGTCCGTTTTTTTTTTTTGCTTCGGTCGGTCGCCAGTTTTTCAACAATTCACTTCGGGCCGTCGGTGTCCTAGACCGATTGGTATCATTAACTAAGAAACGACCCTCGACTAGTTTGTTCAAGGTCTGAGTCAGTCATGCTGTTGTTCACTTGTTTGTTTGAGACTGGCGATGGAACCATTTTGAGCTTCATTCCATGCTCACTTCATTGTGTCTCTCGTTCTCACAAATCGGTATCCGTCGGTCAGTGCCCTCTAAATTTTGACTTTGGATCCTGGTCGATAACCTTGTCGATGGTGGAGACTCTTTGAGGCCCAGGCGCCAGGGTTGAGCGGGACTCAGAATTATGAGGCGTCGCTTCTCGGTCCATTCTCCTTCTCATTGGTATCCCCAGGTTTCCTCTGCCGCGTGATTGACGTATGGGGGGAAATCACAGTGTTGGAGTCATTAATGGTCGGGTTTTTGACACAACGGTCAATAGAGCTTGCTGATTGCCGTGTGTTGGACACGGACAGGAGTGTTGGGATACTACCTCCTGTAGAACCTAGTACAGAGTGTCAATCAACGGCCCTGTGCTTTCATATTGCTTATCGGCAATGACTCGTGTATAGCATATCATCTCGGGAAGATCTCGTCTGGCTTTGGCCGCAACTCCGATCGTCAAATAATATATACAGTGACACATCAGCTGGGGAGAGCAGAACTCGCTGATAAATCGCCTGCGTTGAAAAAAGCAAGGGGAAAAACTCTCCATGGCGGTGACCTCAGCGGCCATTGAGGCTTGGGCACAGCATTTTGCCAAGCTTGTGGGTAAATTCGGTCCACAAAACGTCGTTCCATCAGTTTTCTATCGGCTCGGCTAATCGAGACCAAGCGTATTTTTTGGCGTAATATATCACTCATAAAACGGGTGTAAGAGGGATAAATGAGTTTTAATTGCCCTGGGTAAGGTAATCAGACAAACTTTAAAGCTTGCGGAGGTACTGATCAGTTGTGACGTCGGAATATGAAAATTACGATTAAACACAATAGGAAAGTACCCATCGATTGAACTTGCTTGCTGCCCCACCTGGAGCTGTACCAGATCTCATGTGAGCAACTGCGATGGACGGAAGGGTGTGATGTGCACCAGACATATTTCGACCGGGGAAGCATCTTGGCTACATTCTTCGTCATTACCGAAGAATCATCTTTGCAGCAAAATTCCGAGAAAGGAGATGTCCTTACTGGGATCGAGATGCTTCCAATAAATAGGTAAACACCTTATAATAAGGCGCGTTCAACTGAACCCACTGCCGCTCGCTGTAACAACACCGTCTTTTAGAAAACATACACCCAACCATATGCCTGTATTGCCCCTTCCGGCCCTGGGCAGAACCCGAGTTAGGTAGCTAACACCCCGGTGCCTGCCCCAAGAAACAGGACCATCCTTATCGCCTCCACTAGACCTTGCCCACCTTCTAACTCCCACCACACTCGGTCACTAAACATCACCATCGTTACTACAAATTCTCTCCAAGACAAAACATTCCAGAAACTTCAAACGAATCGCTCCCCCACCCTATGGCCTTCGTCGAACTCGATGTTGGTCACGGCGGATTGCTCTGAACTTCGCTACTTAGCCGATATAGGCGGTCCCAGCCCTTGGGCCCCTCCATGCCCTCCAAGTTAAACCAACGTCGCCATGGATCTCGCCTCCGCCTCAAGCGACCATCCGAATAACCTCATTACCAGCCTCGACTCTCCTCTTCCCGCCTCAGCTACCGCCTCCACTACTCCGGTAGTGTCTCAGCAACCCGTCAATCCTTCTCAGCCCGCCTCTCATGCCAACTCCCCCGATCGCAAACCCAAGAAATCGTCGTTAACCTGCACAACCTGTCGCGCTCGCAAAGTTCGATGCAATGGTGCTCGCGACATCTGCTCCAACTGCGAGCGACTAGGCTTTCCTTGTTCATATGACGACGGCGACACTGGCGCTCTATCTGGTGCACTACCTCGCCGCCGAGTCCGACAAGCTTGCATCAGCTGCCATAGTCGAAAAGCCCGATGTTCCGGCCACATGCCATCATGCGATCGCTGCCGTTCTCAAGGCATTGAATGCGTATACAGGCCAAGCAAAAGAGCCCGTATTTCTCTCAGAGAAGGTCCAAGTCCACAAAGCCATGAAGGCGATCGAGACGACGGTCACAATGACAGTGATCCTGGGTTGACCGATCCAGCTAGCACCGCAACGCCTCAAGGCTTTGCACCAGAAATGTAAGTCGGCATCGTAGGTAATGCTCCCTTGGCTAACAAGCAGGCGTAGTTCCTTTCCAGATGAGTCTTTCGATGCTTTGATAGGTCGGACATTTGTGAAGTTCTTTAATCATGTCCATCATATTCCCATGTTCTCGTTCCTACATCGAGCCTCTCTTGAAGGACGATACAATTCGGGCAAGGTGGAGAAGGCTCTTCTGCTGGCCTTGATTGGCATAACATCTTACCTTACGGATATGGGGCCTGGGATGAAGGATTATGGTGAGAGGTGTATCGACGATGCTGAGGGTCTCATTTTTGCCGATTATACTCGGCCTTCAACCATCAAAGTACAGGCGCTTGTCCTGATTATCAAGCACCGTATACTGTCCAAGAAATCTCCAAGCGCTTTCATGCTGTTGAGTATAGCATCTCGATACGCTGCAGCTCTACGTCTGAATCACGAAGCTCCAAACCTTTGTTTTCTTGCTCAAGAGTCTCGCCGTCGACTCATGTGGGCACTATACTGTATTGATTCGGGTGTCTCGGGCGGTTATCGTGACTACTCGCTTTGGAGTGCTGATAAGATCCACATAGGATTGCCGTGCAACGAGCGCAACTTTGAATTCGACCTTCCACAGCCGACTGAAAGGCTTATTCACGATCCTGACAAGCCTCGCAACCCTCAGGCCGAAGACATTGGGAGTCTAGCTCTCCACATCCGAATACAACACATGCGACGCCGAATTATGGAGTTTTCAAGACGAGTCATGCTAACCCGCAACACCAAGCCTGATGAACTTCAAGCTGGTATATGGGGGCTGCAGAAAGATCTCAGCGAGTTTGCAACACATCTGCCAGCTTCGTTTCAATTTTCAGAAAGCTCATTGAGGCTCCGGGCTTACTCTCCACGAATTTGCATATTTATCATGATCCACGTATGGTGGCATCAATGCCAGATCGATCTATACCGTCTTGCCCTCGGGGGTCTTCGCGAAGCCCTTCCTCGTGTCATTCTTGCATCTCTGGACGATGCATTCTTGGACCATTGTCAACGACAATGCGTCGAACATGCCATGTCAATGGCTAATATTTTCTCTTCCATGCACAAACTAAATGCGAAGCCTGTGGCCGATTTGGACATGGCCATTTGCGCGTACCAATGTGCTCGCGTATTAACCTATGCGTATCACACTAACGCTCCTAAATATGACCTTACTTTGGATGCCGTGATGGAGCGGGCCAAGATTTGCTTGCTGACAATCAAATCGTGTTGTGCTGGAAAGACAGCAGAAGGCATTCAAGCGGATTTGGAAAGGCTGATCACTTATGGCATCGCCCTTCGCGTACCCTCGGTTACACCGGATCCGCATGGTCGGCTTCCTCTGGACAATTGCTATTCTCGACAATCTCTACGTCAGTCTGGTCTTGTGGATGACTCAAATATCAACGATCCCAGCCAATTTGTCTCGATGACCCCCGTTTCGATGTCCGCCATGACAGATTCAACATTTCCTCCATCACTTGTCGCTGATCCTTGGGTTCCTGAAAGCCAGGTGTCTCCGGACTTACCACAACCGAGTACTGAAGTTCAGGTTCCCACGAAGCCTGCTGTCAGTGTTGCAGAGATAGTTCCACGACAAGATTTCGGCATTTCTGAGATCAATAACGCATACGACGGGGGTGCGGATGGCTTGGGCACAGATCCAGGCTTGGAGTATGGAATGGGACTCGATCAGAATCTGTGGATGCCGAATAACGACTGGCTGAGCATTGATGCTCTTCAGGGGGGTGTTGGAGCATGAGAGAGACAAAGTCGGTCAGGAGAGTGGGACAGCCAAAATTTGGAATACCATGATCCTTGGAGCCATTTCTACACAGCTATACATAGGAGACAGAATTTAGGTGCCACGAAACATCTGGGGCCTAGTCTTTCTTCAATGGTCTGATGAAAACGACGATGAAGAATTAATCGGCAAACGACGTCGAGATCGACGCAAGTGAAGCCAAGAGAGAAGTGCCAGACATGTCAGGTAACACCAGAGCTAAGGTGCCTCGAGGTAATCTCGTCAAAGTCCCAGGGGTCGAATGAGGATCCAACACTGGGATTCTTGATATGACTCCATCGAGGAGATGTGGAAAGTCAACCTCGCAACTCATATCAGTTTGGAGGATCTGGCGTGAAATTCATTGACCGCTGTAACGTTCGAATCACATGCAATTTGGATCCAGAGGGACTTGTGGTCATCAGTGTCATAGTGGATCGATTTATCTATATTCAAGAGTTGGGTATTAGAAAGGTTGGTCGCTGGAGGCTCAAAAGACGAAATTAGTAGGTCAGTTTATGCTACTTAGATTATACTTCTTGGGGTATTTATTTTGGAACCCTAAAGCCTAGGAGGTCAAGAGGGCCTCATGAATGATCCTTCACGATTATATGAAAGAAAATGTTCGACATATCAGGTATTCACATAAACAGACTTCACAACAGTGTGAGAAACAAGAATGTGAAAACAAGAACTAACCGGTTTCTATCTGCCGAAATAAACGCCTGACTTGTTCCTTTAAATGAGTCCATTCCAAACGACACTAGCTAAAAGACATATGTCAAGCAAATCACTTTTCACAGTAAAACAAAAAGAAACCACCAGGGCGCCAGCAACCCAGTGTGTCGTGTCATTGACGGAAATGAGGTCGCAAGGAGGAATTCCCACATCAAAGACTGCTGCTGGATCAATTCGAGATGGCTAGTGCGTAGCAGAAAAAATAGCCTCCTGAGTCTTGGGTTATAAAAATGAGTACCTAGTCTGAGAACTATAGTCTAAGTAATATGAAGTGGCCTACTAATTTCGTCTCTTATGATTCCAGCGGCCAATTTCCTGATATCTGAGGAGTGGTCCATACCAAAAGTAAGCTAGACTTCTGCTACTCGTCGGGCAGGTCGGACATATCTGTACATGTTAGCCAGCGCTTCACAGATCAAGCGCATATTGGTCCCAAATACCGTCACTCTCGTCGTCGTCGTCGTCGTCACTGTCACCACTGTCTTCGTGCGACCATTGCACAGTCACTTTCGTCCTCATTTCATGCTCGACAAAATGCTTCCAGTCGGGGCCCGTATATTGGCTGACATTGTCTCTCGTGTCCTCAAAGGCAACGAAGCATCGTGATCGTGAAGTCCAATGTTGTTGCGGTAAGCTCACTTTGATGTGACGCAGATCAAGATTGGGAATATCCTTGAGCTTTTCGAGAAATTTGTTCCACATGTTGACCTTTGGGGAAGCGCCTGTATGACCCTCGGGCAAGCGTCGGCGGAGTGTAATCTTGTGCAACTCTAATCGCTTGAGCGTCGATGAAAACTTTCGGACAACGGCTAGTATATGCTGTGCTTCCACGTTCATCATGCCAAAATCCAGGGCTTCAAGCTGGGGATAGTCTGGCGAAGGAATAGAAGGTAAGGAGGGGGCGGGGACGGGCGCGGAGGCAGAAGGGGAGGCGGGAGCAGAAGTAGAAACCTCACTCCCAAGCCATTTGAGAAGCATGCCAGGTCCGTTGACACTACTGTGAGTCTCGTTTATACGCAGGTGCTTAATATTTTTCAGCCTCAGGAGAAATCCGCGCAGCATCATATCCGCGCTGGATGAGTGACCGGCACCATCCATGGAAAAGTCGCTTCCTCCAAGGAGATCGATATCGATGTGCAATTTTTCGAGATTCTCCAGGACCGGCATCACTGAGGGCTCCATGTAGGAGGGGATGTTAAAGGCACAGTCCCGTAAATGATTCTTAGCTCTCGACATGTACTCGATCCCCTTTGGCTTTGCGTTGGCTTGTCCCAATGCGAAAAGGACAGAAATGAAAACTGAGCTTCCGTAATCTGTCGAGGGATCAGGGCCCCAAGCCTGACCACTTCCCTGACCAGGGCGGTGCCCAGTCTCCCTGAACGCTGTAGTTGACCCATAGCTTGTCCATTGTTTAGGGCTGTCACGAGAACGCCTGTTGGAGTTGAAGTCGCGGATGACTACATCTTCAAGGTTGCTGAGGTTTCTGAACGCTTCGGCGAGCATATCCCGATGATAGCCTGTGCTCAACATTGAGAACTGGCCGTCGTACAGCTGCTTCTGCCTGACATTTCGCGCGTTTTGGCCACTGACTTGAAGAGCATGGGCGAAACGATCAAGCCCGATGTGGACCATACGAAGATAACCACCGAGACGACTCTTGGATATGTCAATCAAGGCCTGTAGACTTGTCTCGGAAATCATGAACTGCTTGCGGGTGAAAAATTCGTTGGTAAATGTAGTGAACAAAGCCTGTTCAATTGAACGGCATGTCAGACGGGTGTTGCCGAGTTCGGGAGTTGTGAGGAAGGATGTTATCCGCAGGAGGACCTCGAGAGGGACCTTTTGAAGAGGGCGGCAGGCTATGATTGCCGCAGGCGTGCTGATACCAGTCATGGCGGTGTCTGGGTCGGCGGCCATGTCGAAAAGGTACTAATTGACAGGATCTATCTCAATTCCAAACAACTTCTTTGAAGGATGAAGCAGACAGCTCGGCCCATACGAAAAGACAATGCCTATTGTAAGTTGAGATAAGTGGACGCGGGCTAGACAGAAGTTTATGATGCAAGAAAAGGAAGCAGAGATTGTGGTCCAAGCGATAATAAAAGGACCGATCAAGTAAAAGTGATTTCGTCTTTCAGGTTGCCAGTGTTAAAACCTCGTGGTGATACGGGGAGTGATTGATTGATTGCTCCAGAGTGGTAGGTAGTAGGTAGGTAGTTACTACTAATCCACGGTCGAGACACAGCAGGCAGCAAACAGGCAGGCGCCTGGTGTGCTCCACTCAAGGAGAAGGACAACATCTGTACCTATGAACAGTCAGCCAGCCACCTTGGTGATTTTGAATGGCATTACCCAGGTACCTAGGTTAACAAGCACCTAGACATTGCGCTATGCAAGTGCAACTTGCCATGATTTATGTGAAATCATGAGCTCAATACCCTTAGAATCAACCCTCTTAATTGAATTATAGACTATGCCTCAAACATTCTTGTTTAAAGCTGAAGGCTATGCTTGCTACAGGGTAGCCGAAAAGTTAGTATCCTACGAAGTAAGTCTAAGATGCCTGGCCTTAGTAACATAAACTGCCTTACTAATTTCGTCCCTTATGCTTCTAGCGGCCAGTTCTTCTCATACACTGAGGGCATTTATAACAAAGCTTAGTTAAGTTTCCCAGGTCCTTATCCATTATTTCCAGGCAGAAAATCCACTTTTGATAGATATAAATGGGTCACCTGATATCGTGATGGGGTCGTGCCTAGATCTGGGGTCTTTTAGCTCGTTGGTGCCTGGCAGCGCGTCATGGGTAGCTGGAAATCTTGGAGATGATGGATTGAGGTGACAGAATAAACAAATGAGCGACCCGGAGTGTAAGACCGGTTAAAACACGCGAATTTATGCAGAAAAACAATGAAAATCAACAAACGGTTATGATACGCATAAGTTAATTAGCCAGTTGACCATAAAGGTCCCAGATTTAGTGACAAGCAATCGCTTTAGTATGAATTACTTTAGTACTTACCTAGGAGCTGCTTCAACTAAAGTCTTTTTGTCACCCTGCAAAGCATCGTACGGCAAGTGGGGTGTTCAGCCTGGTAGCCCATAGTATTACCTTCCCATTCAGCTGAACGTCACTCCATGGGCTCAACCTTAAGGAAGGACCTTGTCTACAGGATACTTTAAAATGGAAAGGAACCGACCTTTTCTCTCCCTACCATCTCTCTTCCTTTTCTTCTTTTAACACCATCCACTCAATCTCGGCTTACCTCTTTGTAAACCATATCTCACACACGCTATTTGACCAACGCAAGGATCACCCTAAGATTCGGCGATTGCTCAATTCGGTCAGCTCTTGTTAACGCGCCAAAAACCGTTGGGTATGACATTCCGTCTCATCTCTCAGCCCAGCCCCTTGTTGATTTGGTTTTCATCGCCACGAACAATTTGGGTTAGTAGTCACGCGATTGCTAACATAAATTCAGCTTGTTCCCATTTTGTGACTTACACACTGGGCCGCACTTTCTCATCTTCTCTGCACAATCTTACATACCAAACCACACTCGGGCAACAAACGCCAAAATGTCTACCAGAAGGAGAGCAGCCGCGAAAGCTCCTGTCGATCCGCCTCTAGATGGCTGTGCAATTGCAGTGAGCGGCAAGTTTGACGACATTGGCCACAGCCATGCCTCCCTCGAAGCCCTCATTCGCAAACATGGTGGAACGTTCACCAGAAGCGTTACAAAGGCCACCACTCATGTCGTTTCTACCGATGATGACTTCAACTCTGGCAGCAACAAGGTCACCACCGCACAGGCCAAAGGTCTTCCGATTATGATCCCATCATGGTTGCTTGACACCGACTCCGCAGGCACCAAGGTAAAGATGGAGGACTACCATTGGTCATCGTCCAAGACCAACGGTGCGTCAAAGAAACGATCGCCTCCTGTAGACGCCGATGAAGAGGATAGCCAACCCAGGAACAAGCGCGCACGAAGCACTAGCGTTGCTCCGTCCACGGCGAAACCCAAGGCTACCAAGAAGGGGGCCAAGGCCAAGTCAGATGTTGCAGCCGAGCCCGAAGAGGAAGAAGAGGAGAAGCCAAAGACCAAGGCTAAAGCCAAAGCTCCAGCAACGAAGGCTACCAAGGGTAAGGCAGTCAAAGCTGAGTCTGAACCCGAAGACGTGAAGGAAGAAAAGATTGTTGCTGAAGGGCAGTTCATCAAGAAGAAGGATATCGCCATTCCGCTTGATGAACATTGTACCCTCCCCACCTACCAGGTTTGGGTTGATCCCGACTCTGGTCTAATTTATGACGCCTCACTGAACCAGACCAACGCTGGGAATAACAACAATAAGTTTTACCGTATTCAGGTGTTGAAGGACCCCAAATCAGCAACTTTCAAAACCTGGACCAGATGGGGTCGCGTGGGAGAGATGGGCCAGAAGGCCATCCTCGGAAGTGGAAGTCTCGATGACGCTGTCAAGGTTTTCCAGAAGAAGTTTAAAGACAAGTCTGGCCTCTCCTGGAACGACCGTGGTGCTGATCCTAAGCCTGGCAAATACGCTTTCGTTGAGCGCAGCTACAACCCTGACTCTGACTCGGAAGACGAAGATGACAAGGCTGTTAAGAAGGAGGACGGAGAGGACGAGGACAATGCTCCGGAGCCTGAATGTAAACTGGAGAAGCCCGTCAAGGAGTTGATGGAACTGATCTTCAACCAACAGTATTTCCAACAGGCAATGACTTCCCTCAACTATGATGCGAACAAGTTACCTCTGGGCAAATTGAGTAAGGCAACTATTACCAGAGGCTTCCAACAGCTGAAGAACCTTGCGGCTCTATTCGATAACCCCAATCTTGCTTCCACCGAGTACGGTATGAGCGTGGCTTCCGCTACTGAGCAGCTTTCCAACACTTTCTATTCGCTTATTCCTCATGCTTTCGGCCGTAACCGACCACCCGTTATTAATAACAACCGTTTGCTCAAGAAGGAAATAGAGCTTCTGGAGAGCTTGTCGGATATGAAGGATGCAGCCGAAATCATGAAGACTGACCGCAAGACGAGGGATACTATCCATCCTCTTGATCGCCAATTCGCGGGTCTTGGCATGGAAGAAATGACTCCCCTCGAACACAACAGTAATGAGTTCACACGTCTCAAGAACTACCTGAACGAGTCTAGAGGTGCAACTCATAACATGACCTACGACGTGAAAGAAATCTTCCGCATTGAGCGTGAAGGCGAGTTCAAGCGATTCGACGACTCTAAGTTTTCCAAGATCTCGTCCGATCGTCGCCTCCTTTGGCACGGTTCCCGAGCGACCAACTTTGGTGGTATCCTTAGTCAGGGTCTCCGAATTGCGCCGCCCGAAGCTCCCTCCACGGGTTACATGTTTGGGAAGGGAATCTACCTTGCCGACATGTCCTCCAAGTCAGCCGGCTACTGTTGTTCCTCCAACTCTGGTGGCGAAGCATTACTTCTTCTTTGTGAAGCAGAGCTCGGCGATCCCATCCAGAAGCTAACCATAGCAAGCTATGAAGCTGGCCAAACAGCGAAGAAACAAGGCATGCACAGTACTTGGGGTCAGGGCCGAACTGGTCCCAGCAAATGGATCGATGCTGAGGTTGTTCATGAGAAACTCAAGGGCATCAAGATGCCCGACCCTAATGTCAAGCCTGGGAATACCAATGTCCCCAATGCAGGACTGTACTACAACGAGTACATTTGCTACGATATCGCCCAGGTCAAGCTCCGCTATTTGCTGCGCGTCAAGATCTAGAAGCATAAGAGACGAAACTAGTGGGCCAATTTATGTTCCTTAGACTAGGTATAGTTCTTAAACTATTTATTTTCGTAACCTAAGACTTGGGAGGCTATTTCTTCTTCAATTCGTATAGCGACGTCGGTTTTGTGGGACAAGAATAAATGATCAAAGAATATTCTGATAGCATGAGTTAACTGACTTATATCTACCTGGTAGGTAGGTAGTCAAGTAAGGGCTTTACGCCTTCTGGCCTTGGAATAAACAATGTCTCGTACTTCGACGTCTCCTCGTCGTCATACACCTCTAAAAACACCAACCACTAGAAAACGGGCAATTCAAATTAATGATGTCCAATAATCGTCAGTAACTTCCTTCCCTAACCTTTGGCGTGAGTTTGGAGAATGAGACCTTCTAAAAATGGCTGAATTGATGGAGGTCTATCCCCACGTCATCACCTCATCATTCGTCAACCCGGTTAAGTCATTGATTGATCCCAGGAAGCTTCCCTTCATCTTCATGACCTCTAGCTTTTGTCCTTGTTCAGTTCTTTAAAATACCAACCTAACGACAGTACTACATCAAA
The DNA here is from genome assembly GCF_019609905.1 of Fusarium poae. Lineage (NCBI taxonomy): Eukaryota > Fungi > Ascomycota > Sordariomycetes > Hypocreales > Nectriaceae > Fusarium > Fusarium poae. Next base: position 4,431,694 of record NC_058401.1, on the reverse strand, counting down.
ACCAAGACGGTTTATACCATTGCAATCATATAAACATGGCGCCTTCAAGATTGATTATTCGGCCTGTAGCTCGCATGCCTTTTAGGCTTTGTCAACAACGTCTCGCGAGCACAAAGCCGAATCCAAAACATGTCTATTCTGATGGCAACCTTGGCGGTCCTGGAGGTCAACAACCTCCACCTCAAGCACCGGGCGGTCCAGAAGCCCTCAAGAGGAATTGGTACAATGACCGTTTTACCAAGAAACTGACTAAAACTGACACTATCAGGCCACCCATCGCTGCTGCTGCTGCCGTACTAGCAGGAGGTTTTTGGATCATGCTCCCCAGGAAAGGAAATCCACCCGAGATGACGCTACAGTCCTACAAGGACCTGAAGAATCTCGACAGCCCCGAGGGGCTGAAGGAGCTCAGTGGGCGAAAGCCTAATCCGCTGGGTGGTTTTAGAGCTGACTGAGTGTGCGATGAATCACGGAAGGGAAATGAGCAATTGTTTTGAGGTGTATCATAACGTAGGCAATCGCCCAGAGTATCAAAATTATCTATGTCGTCCCTCATTCAAAACCTATGTACAATAATGGTATCAACAATAACCGAATCATGTCTCTAGTGCTGAGATGACATCTTACTTCTGTTCGGATGTTTTGTCGCTCTTCTTCTGCAAGAGATAATCTCCTCCAAATAACGCTTTATATACTCCTTTCAGGCCTTTAATCGGCCATCCGGTCTTTGCAGTGGACTTCATCAGCTTCTCCTCGCCCTCAATGTCTACTTTTACTTTATCATATACACTCGGTAAATACGACGCTCCGTACTTTGCCCTCAGCGCATCATAAGACTCTCTGTTGTAATGCGACCAGAACTCATCCTCTGTGTAGTACGCATGCGCATAGAGCCACTTCTTTCCTCCGCAGTCTTGCACCTTTTGTTCTAAAGCGCGATTATGTTGAATAGCATCTCGTCGATTCCCTTGCAGAGGACCCCAAACACCGAAATTAAGTAAATCCGCCGTACCAGACTTTGCAAACTCAGCGTGTAAACCATGCCCCGAGTTTGGCTCTTCACGCCGCACGCGTAGCGGGCATATCCAGAGGGGATATATCTTGAATTGCTTATCCAGCCAGTTCTGGAACTCGGGAACGCTGCTGTAAGGCACACCAACGTCTTGCACCATGTAGTAGTCAAACAGGTTGCTCTTGTGGCCTGCTGAGTACATGACGCGTGCTCGTAGAAGGGGATCCAGGATATATCGTGTGACGCGATTGAATGGCGTGATAAAGTAGTCAAAGGCATACTTTGCAACCCAGAATCCGCCTCTGTCGTAGCGGAAAAGATAGTCTTTTAACGGGATGTAATCGGCGACGCACGTAACTGAGCCCATTCGTAGACCGTCTCGGACTTTTTCGACATGTAGATAAAACCACTTGTCCTTCCGTCGGTTCAAGTGTCTTGGTGTTGCACTTATTGGGACCTCGTCCACAAGTCGACCAGCGCACACCACGGTCGTGTCTTTGGAGTAAACGATACCATCCACGAAATCATTGTCCCATCTCCTGCACTCCTCTTTGATGATTTTTACTGACTCTGAGGGGCCCCTCGCAAGTCTGTATTTTAGTTCAACAAACTCCTTTGCGTCCTTGAGCTGCACCTCCAATAAAGTAACGACGCCGAGAGTGCCGAAGGCTGATGCAGCACCCCAAAACAAATCCTGCTGGTCCTCTTTTGATGCCCGCGTAACAGTTCCATCGGCGAGAACGATCTCGATCCAATTGACAGTAGCATCGAAAGCGCCGTAACGAAAAGAGCTACTCTCTCCCGACGTCCCCGAAAAGCCACCTCCAACGGTAATAGCCGGGAACTCCATAACCACGAGAGGGACAAGACCATGGGGCAGGGTCGCATCGACCAGAGACTCCATGGAGACGTTTGATTCGACAATGACCGTTTTTGAGTCCTGGTTCACCTCGAGTACATTGTTTAGTCTGCTCGTGTCGACGGTGTTGTCGACGCGGCGGTTTGAGTGCCGAGTGCTGTTAGTCGATCCATGGTATAGTCGAAACGGTTCTTGGCGGGCGTGGAAGTACTTGACTCTGTCTGCAACGCCCGCGACAACAGTTTTATGCGCTTCCATCATGAGATGCAACTTGAGATTGATTTTTTGTTTCGATGATCAACAATGAAAAATGCAAGGCCAGAAATAATTTACTGGGCATGAGTCGTTCAAAGTGGTATCGTTTCGGAAATAGCGAGGAATGATCCACAATTCCTCTTTCCTGTTTGCTCTGCTTACCCCCGAGTTCTTATACCTATACGCAAATGAGGTACATGCAGTAGTTAGATATAAGCTGAGTGAGTGTGAGTTGTCGTCGGACATGTGAGTTTCACTATGACGCTGATTCCGACATATCCGAACAAGATGGTTTGATCCGAATCATGGGTGAGAGCGCTTACTCTTTAGTCTTATTATATACTCTTAACTATACGTACGTACTTGGACTCAACTACTATGGTCCCAGACTGAGACGCCACGTCAAACACGTCAGCCTTGCTTTGACCCGACTATCATATCGCCAAGTATTTAATCCTAGTCGATCCCAATATGACGTTTGTTGTTTCATTGGCTCAGCTGGAGATGCATGAAATTGCTTTTCTTTCCGAACTGAGTATTTAACTGGCACACGATTCAAGACAGTCCCGGCTAGCCCAGACAACTTATTAGACCCTGGTCAGTTAGCCTCATATATAAATAAAATTGTAGTCCAAGTTAGCTAGGCGAAACCAGGTTTAGAGGCGGGATTGGTTTAACATGGTGATAACATCCTTGGCTTTCCGTTGATGCCAAAGAGATCTCAACTCGCCAGGAATGGTCTGAATCGTTCAGGGGGTCTGCAACTGCTCTTGCGTTGGTATAGATACCCGCAAAGTCTTTGTCTTCAGCCTCTCTAAGGTTACGGCCAATAGAGGTCATAGGAATAATGCTCATAAACTAGCGGGTCTTAGCTACAGAGTGGAGACATTTGGGTATAAACATGAAATCTTTATGTTATTTAGGTCCTTTTGATGAAAGAGCCGACGACCTTCTTCCTTAAGCACTTCCGATACTCAATGCGTCTTCCGTTTCTGGGGATGAAATCTCCTTTGTGCTTGCAAGTGTGGGAGAGATGATGTCGTACAAATCAATATCTTGGTCCGTACACGCGTCTGGGTCCGTGACTGTGTCGTCATCTGTATCTTCAGAAGGTGCTTCGGTATAATAAGTCACAGTTGGGGAGAGTCTTCCTGACCAGTCCGGATCGGCATATTTCTTCGGAAACTTGGTCCACAGGCCGTTGAGAAAGCAGTGATGGTCCCGTTCTCGCTCCCAAAGTTCAGCTACTCTGGCTCGCACCAAAACTCCTTTGAAAGTCTCATCCGAGCAACCTCTTAAAGTGCCGCTCACCGCCCAAAGCCTGTGACATCCGGTCCTGGCGCGGGCCAGCATTGTCCACAAATTCAGTTGATCTTGCAACGTACATCTTCGACATTTTACGGTGGTGGTACCGAAAAAACCCATGTTTGCCGACCCGGTACTCGCAAAAGCCTCACTCACCTCTACGTACATGTAATTGTGACCGCACTGGTATATGACACGGCGAGCACATGGTCCCTCTGTGCTGTCTTCGATGTCCTCTGAACGTCTTCCTTCCTAGGGGCACAACGGTGAACCCCCCTCGTCTTTGTCTTCGTATTCCTCTACCATTGTGCGATAACATCCGCTTCCGATTATATGTCCGCAAGGGAAAATATAGGGAATGTGACCAGCTATGGGGCTCGCATCTCTGACGTCTTCGCAGGGAAGGCGGCATTTTGCACATCGAAAACGGATGCATTCCAGTCGAAGGACACACCCTTCGTAATTAAAATCATGTTCGGAACTGTCGAGGTCCTTGAGAACATTTATTGCCCAAGACATGGCGTTAGGTTGATGGTATTGATCAGGGAGACCAAGGCCGCGTTTCGTGAGTACGGAGAGATACATGTCGGACATGTGCGGGAAGAGTGCTCTGTGAGAAGCCAGAAGTGCTTCGTTGTTGTTTTGAGATTCGTCGACGGACATTATTATGGCTCAGTGCAAGTCACTTGTCGTTTATGATATATCTTGCGTAACGTATGCAGTTGGGTATTGTTTGGCGATGATTAATGTGTGATGCGAGATGATACTTAGAGGATAGGTCAGTACCTACCAGATATCAAGATTGCTGAAATAAGTTATCAGTGTTTTTCGTTAGTGGTCGTTTCCTTCCAAAGCATGGGCAACAGTCTATTCTTTCGGTATCAAATCAGTAAACCGTATCAAAGGCACTTTCCCCAGGTATCAGAACAACTGGCGCTTACTAAGGTGCCTACCTACCTACCTCCTTAGTAGGTCAGACTCTTTCTTAGGTTCTCCTTATGTCAACCTACATACTACACAGGTAGGACTCGCACTTCTCGTATTCTGTTCCAAAAGAACTTAGAGATGTTTATATTGGTGGGTACTAACTTAGGTAGTAGGTATTGTGTGCGAGGTCTCCCGAATAGTGGCTATTCCACATATTCAAAGCCTTGGTACAGCAGTCAAATACGTTCCACCTAACTTCAACATATCAACGGCCTCCTTGACCATCTCTTCAACAATCTCTCCGGCTGGCTGAACCTTTGTGATGGCACCAGCAACCTGTCCCATCAGATGCGGCAGATCAAAGTCGTTCCCTTGCTCAAAGTCATACTCGAGCGGCACAACACCCTTACCACACAACTCCTTGATTTTGTCAGGCTGGTCATGCCACTTTTGAATGTACTCGTTCGTCTTCATCCTCAACGGTCGCCCAGAGATAACAAGTGTTCGTTGCGTATCCTCATATCCACATGAAACAACCGCCTTCTTATGCTCTTCGCTACAAGAAGCTTCTTCGGATGCGACAAATCGAGTACCAACCCAAACGCCCGCTGCACCTTGCATAAGAGAGCTCGCAAGACTTCGTCCGGAGGAGATGCCTCCTGCTGCAAGCACCAACGCAGGCAGTCCTTTGAGAAGAGGAGGGTGGTATTTTGATGCTATGTCGGCAACTGCAGGGATAAGAATTGAGTTTGCGACATCTCCTGTATGGCCACCTCCCTCGCCGCCTTGAGCGCAAATCATATCAACTCCGAGCTCCAAGGCTTTTGTCTTGAAAACTATGTCAGCGAATAGCGGGCCAATTGAGTGTCTGACTTACTGCATGCTTGGGATGTCCAACCATGTTCATGACCAAAATACCTTTGTCGTGGAATCGCTTGATCACCTCTGGTGGCGGAACTCCAACTGCACTGACAAACAACTTGGCGCCACTATCGATGATAATGTCAACCAATTCATCCAACTTGCCACCCGTGTAATCGTGGTTAGTCTTTCGAGCATTGCCTCCGATCTGAGGTAGTGCTAGATCAACACCAAAAGGTAGATCAGGTCGTGAGAAGTTGGCCTTCATCTCGGCTAGGATCTCGCGGAGTTGATTGGGAGTGTATTGGAAGCCGCCGATGATACCAAGACCACCAGCATTGGACACGGCTGCTGCAAGTCGACCGCCTGACACTCTGGCCATTCCGGCAAGGACTATAGGATGTTTGATTCCCAAAAGGGACGTAAGTGGTGTTGTAATTGGACCTGGCGGTGTCATGTTGGCGATGGTTTGTGATTCTGTGTATAACGTAGGTATTGAGACAAGCTTGTATCTGTATGGTGGTATGGCCTGGTGAATAGAATGCAATATGGATTTGAGTTAAAATACGAGAGTACACACACAATATGATGTGCAATGCCTTCTCTCTTCATTAGTCTCTCCTTTAAATTGTGTGGGGTATCGACTCTTTAAGCATCACGAACCGATCTGCCGGTTTGCGGGGGAGGTTTCACCTCATGTCCGAGGCATTTCCGCATTGGGTTATAGATTCGCGGAGCCATGTGCTCCTCTGCACAAAAGTACGGCACTGCACACTTTAGACTACCATGCATTGCATTACCCTCGGGAATTGTGCATGTACTATTCCTCATTAAAACGCTGCGTCTACTTATCACTTATCCTACCCATGCCATGCTATCCATATTCCCACGTATCATCGCATCGACTCAAAATCCCATACTTGGCTCAGGTTTGGTATCATACATAAAGTCATCTCATGGCGGTCACCACCTTCAACGCTCTCATTAGTATCATGGCGAGTCTAGGTCCTTTCGTAACGGCGGTGTCATTAGAAGTGAGGTAAACGCGCTGGGACGAAATCCGTCTTTTCTGGAGACTCTGTATCATCCGAGCCTTCAGGGCTCTTGGCACGTCCCGACTCGCCTCGCTTAGATACGTGTAGCGTATTCCCAACCTCCTCCACGTGTTGATAGGCGGCCTTGGAGGGCGATGCTTCATAAACGTCGTCCTCGGCTACTTGTGGTTTTGTGTCTGGGAAATATTGCGGTTCAGATCCTCTCAATGCAAGACCTTTTTCTGCTGCAAGCTGTGCTGCAGCTTGCTTCTTTCTCTTGACGGCTTCGTCCTCTTCTTTTTGTAGCAAGTGCTCCTCTCTTTCCAAGTCGTGCAGAGTCGGCGTCTCTTCTACGTCTGGCGTGGCAGAGTATGAGGTTGAACGACGCTCCAATCGGAAATCGTCTTTCGATGTACAAGATCCTAGTGTTGTTCGTGAGACCGTCCTTGAACCAGCTAATCCGCCTGCTGGTCTTTTACCCTTACTGCTTGTCCTCGCGCTTCGTCCGCTCCTGTCATCTTTTCTGACCATGTCATATGTTACTTCATCGTCTAGTGGGACGGCGTCTTCTTCGCCCTCGCCGTCACTTGGGAATAAGTCTCCCCGTGATCGATACGAGTCTGATGTATCGCCCGATCCAGTCGTCCCGCTGCGCTTCCTAGTCACTGGTCGGTCGAGATCGAGGTCAGATCCATCATCTGAGTGTAGTAGTGGTTCATTCTCTCCAGCGCCATGTCGATGTGGATGGTCTTGTAAATCTGCCGCGCTAGGCTTGTATCGTAGAGTACCGCCCACTTTCCATGGTAGTTTACTGAGGAATCCAATTGGTTGAGTCTTGGGAATAACAGTTGGGTCGTCATCCATGCTTGGTTTTCGTCGTCTGTCTCGAGTTCCGTAGCTCATGCCACGTTTCCTGCGTGGCTGTTCTGTCTCTGCTCCATTATGCTTTCTCGAACTGCCGGTCCCAGCCAGCAACCTATCCCAGTCCTCGTTGCCCCACGCTCCAAAGAGACCGCTTTGTTCTTCTTCATACCAGTCATCGTAAAAGTCGAAGCTATATTCGGCCCTACTGTGCGACAGCTCTCGTTCTCTACGCCGTCGTAAACGTTCTTCGGGGTCACCTAAACAAACAGTTGTGCACTGTTCAAACGAGTGGGCGATGGAGGAGAAACAAGGGTTGATGTAATTATGCTGAAATGTCCAAATTCCAGCTGCTGCGTTCTCTGTTATCGTCTCGGTATCGTGCGCGATCTGATTCCAACGTTGACGCAGTCGGGGGTCCTCAAGGAATGCCATTGTGTAGATGTTGGATATGACGTCGCAACATGGAAGCGCCAGATCGCAAATCGTTTATTCGGATGATTTAATATGGTTCGGGGGGTGGCAGAATGTTGGTCCTGGTTGTTATTTGGATTACTCAGGAGCCATGGTCGCAAGACTTGAGAAACCTGCGATCAGCTACCAAGATTATACTATCGTGAGTTCACAAAAGCTATGACATGGAAGAGATTAGGTTAAGTTGAGTGCTACTGAACTATAACCCAGCGGTTGTTGTGGCACGTGCAGCCAAGTGAGACGATTAACAGCTTAAACTTTGTTGGGTGGTTGGTTGAGTCAAGGTACACGAAACACATGCGTTTGATGGCTGGCGGCGAAGTACCCCCTATGGGCTCCACTGAAATGGGCTTGGATTAATGATTCGATGATTCTGAAGGATGATAGCAAAAGAAAATCATTATCGAGAGACGTGCCATAGTTTGCTGAGTATGTATTCAGTTTTTAATTTAACTCAAACCTCGATATATAGATATCAAGTCTGGAGTTACAATGCTAAACTTTGCATAAAAGGATAATCGTATTGTGTGTATGAGGACAAGACATTTAGCTGTGGTATCAAGAAATGCAACAAAGCGACAAGCAATTATAACCATGACTCCAGTCATGTTCTAGCCAATTCTTTACTTTCTTGGGATGCGCATATTGGCCAGAACCCTTTCGATAAGCTCCTCTTTTGTAGCTTTGGGATCTGGATGTAGGTTTCTCTATAGAAGGTTAGTATGCGTCGCTTGTAAAGGTACCTGGATTTGACTCACCTTTTCCAACCACAGTCGGCATTCTTCTCGAGACCACGTTTTGGGGTCACCGGTAGGATCTGACAGAGGAGGGAACATCCCTTGACCATCGTTTCCCCAGATAGTGTATGCTGCCGCCATAGAGACGACGCCTCCAAAAACTGGATCATAGTCAGTATATAGCTTACCCTGAAGGTGACGAGCACTTACGGAGAACAACGTTCTATGCAAAATTTAGTAGAGTTCCATCATGCAGATATAGAGTATGTTGTATGGGATACTCTCACTTACCTTGGACTTTAAGAGATTATCAAGGCGAGTAGACATTGTTATTCGTGTTCACCTGTTTGACAAGTTGATCTATGGCGGGATACTTCGACAACAACAACCACCAGGTAATTGTACAGTTGAGAATGAAATTCGGGCTTTGATAGGGTTTTAATATAAGAATCAAGAAATGTTAAATTTTAATATCGTAGTGTAAAGGTGGCCAAAACCAAGCTGAGTGAGTTGCCTGTTGTTGCCTCTCAGTCTCAGAACCTGATCTGCGCCACGTACTTCCTCTACGCCACACCTCGGTGGATCGGCGCCCTTCTCTCCCGAGCTGGCCAGAACTTGAAATGGTCCGTGCACCCACCCGCTTGCCTGCGCACAAAACATTTTCTCAATTCTGTCGAAATACTCTAATCGCAAACCAGTGCCCGTCAAGTTACCTGTTCAAACCATCCCACCTTGAACTACCGCCAAGATGCCTCAAGAGGTCGCTGATATTAAGAAGGTATGGAGATCGGAATACCACAAGAAGAGAATAATTTGGATTTATGAACAAATCACTGATTCAATTTCTTATAGTTCATTGAGATCTGCCGTCGGAAGGACGCCTCCTGTACGTTTTTGAACGAATAAGCAACTACCCATACGAAGCTTCGTACGGAACCCAAATCGATTCTAACAATTCATCTCAACAGCCGCCCGGATCAAGAAGAACAAGCAGACCAACAACATTAAGTTCAAGGTCCGCTGCCAGAAGAACCTCTACACCCTGGTTCTCAAGGACAACGACAAGGCCGAGAAGCTCAAGCAGAGCCTTCCCCCCAGTATGCTCTCCCGACAAAATACCCACGATGGAAATCCAGCTTACTGACAATAAATCCACCAGACCTGCAACTCACCGACGTCTCTAGCAAGAAGAAGTCTGCTTAAATGAAGGTGGTTTGAAAACGGGTAACTCTTGGTAGCGGGAGATTCACATGCACGAATGGGCGTCTTGGGATACCTTGCATTTCATCATGTGCTCTGAAAGGAGAATACTCGAATGAGTCTAAAAAAATAAAAAGAACCGATTCGAGTCAAGACGTGTTTTGAGTGATGACTGTTTTGTTTTTGCTAATGCATAAAGGGTCTGTGTCCGAGCCGGGAGACTTGAGCATCTTCAAACTTTACTGCAATACCGGACTCTATCACCTCTTCGAACCCCGGGGACGCAAGTATAACCATATCTTCGGTGTCCTCTTTTTCTACCCTCCACCCTGCCCACATCCTTTGGTTTGGTTCTGTCGAGGATTGGGCCTCAATGATGCGGTACTCCTCCTCGAGCTTCGCCTTACATTCAGGCGTCACTGATATCTTCCAGAGCTTGACTGGCCCTCGAGCAAGGATATCACCACGAAAGTCATTGTTCCCGCCTGCAGGTGTCAAGTGGTACAAAACTACAGAATCCTTGTCTTGGCTGATGAATCCTTTGAGTTCTTGCATCAGAGACATGTTTTCTTGGCTTTGAATCCATTGATTATGTGCATCCACGGACTCCCAAGGAGCAGTGAGTAACAAGTAAGGCCTCTCGTGTTCGCCAATCCACACTTCGGTTGTATGGTGATATGGCTTCCCTTCAAGAAGCTTTGGCTGGTGTTGACTGATCCATTGAGCTTGGATTTGTTGCGTTCTCTGAAGGATTTCTCCTAACTCCTCTGGATTGTGGTCGACTGATAGCTGAAGGAAGGCGACTTCCGCGACTTCCGAGGTACCCTTCATGATGTGGTAACGGCAATGATTATGCCGTCAGACGGCGAAGACGATAAGTTCATGTACTTGGCGATGCTGGCGGCTGGGTAATAAGGTTGGTGTGTAGATTAGGCATCTCCAGCTTGCGTGAAGCGGGGCTCAATTGGTGATGCACCCATTACGATGCCTGGGGGAGATCAACAGTCAGCAATATACATAGTATTCCCGTGTCAGCTGTCAAGAAGAACGACAGTACATGAACTCCCCCCAAGTGCTGGTAAAGCTGAAAGTCTCTTGAGGCTTGTTATCTTGAAGTTGTACAGAAGTGACTGAACTGCGAAAACGAGACAGCTGACTGTAATTGATAACCTCAGACATTGTGCACGCAATGTAACGATGACTGCTTTGCACGGCCTCAAACAACGCTACTATTCCTTGCCGGGATTTTCGCCCTCTAGGAATTTGAAAAAGGTCAACGTGTTTCCATCAGGATCCTTGATAGCAAACTGCCGATAACCCCATGGCTGATCATGAACGTCCTCTTGTATTACATTGTTCCTCTGAAATTTGATAGCATTGTACATAATGTCTAGCTGCTCGGTGCCTAGAGCAATGTAAGCGCAGCTGGGCCTGAAGGAATCATCCTTTGACTTGAAGAAGTAAATGTTGGCCGCAGCTCTATCGCCCGCAAAAACTGAGCAGAAGGTGTACTCGGAAGGATGTCCATCCTCCGGCTTTACTCCACCTAGCTCGAAACCAAGGAAATTGACGTAGAATTCGATAGTCTTTTGTATTGATTGTGATCCAAAGGTTGGAATAATCTTCCAAGCAGAGTCGATTGGTGCTGCCATAGAGTTCTGTTGCGGTTATGTATTCGTATAAAAGATATGCGAATACGAAAAGGGTATTACCAAAAATCCTTTTATTTGCTGCAGAAGAAGGGCTGTTATCTTTAGAATGATTGAACAAGGAGGACACCTGCATGCACCAGTTGGGGGACTGGATAAGGCCACACCAGTAATCGCTTTTTCTTACTGCAGGCACCAAAGATGACAGGATGTAGTCTTTACCCGTCCGCCTGTCGTCATATTTTAGGCCCGCCGCATTGGAGTGCGACGTAATCGCAACGACTCCAAAAGTAGAAACAAATGATCGAAACTTCGGCAGATAATTTTGAGGCGTGGACTCTTGCGTGTTATGGCTGAGTCCATGACTGGATTCAATTGCACAAGAGCCTTGACCAACCGGAGCTTCTTTCATTCGAAACGGCGTCCTGTCTAGCGTATTGATTCAGCTCGAACGCGGGGGCCAGGGTTGTCATACGCCTGGTAAGTGTTTCTGGCTCATCCTATGGCATTGTTTCGAGGTTGTCATCGTCATCTATCACGCGCTTGCAAGTTGGTCACTATTCGTGAGATACATCTCATCCTCAGCTTTGTTTCCATGACTGAAGAATCGATACCGAGTCTCGTCCCATTCCTTTGTGAGAAACTCGCTTGATATTGTTTCGCCTGCCCGTTCGATTTTCCACTATTTGGTTGCTGCATCGACAAATCGCGGAGAGCCGGGTGTAAGTTGTTGTACCTAGTGGGCTCGATTCTCCAGATACTGTACCAGACCACTACCCCTAAAAGCCTAGACTTGGTGCTAGACCGCTATTTTGAGTTTCTCCCAATTGGCGTCGCAACATTACACATTCAATTCAGCAATAGCTAGTATCAAAGAGGACGGGTGTTGCTGTGCTTGAATAGCATCATCATATATCCTTTTAGTTCGAGGTGATTCTCATCTACTCCAAAATTACATCTATTGGACTAAAGATCGACTATAGCAGTTAGATTGTAACCCAACTCCCTAGGCCCTGTCTCGTTAAAAGGCCGTTCCACTTCATCTTGTTTGCTCGTTGGCAGAGCCACGATAAAGCGCCTGCAGGCTGCGCAAGGGAGGCACGCGCATCTGAGCCCTTGCCTATTCCGGATGACGGTCGTTCCCTCTTAATTCTGCCAGGCCAGCCAACAAGTGTCTGAGGTGTGTCAAACAGCAAGTACATTGATCCAGGGACAAAGATCCATTGGGGAGGAACGAAGGAGTGCGGGGAGCTCAATTACACGCCAGTAACTTGCAGTTACGTTCTGGACTGGCAACTACTAACGCACCTTCCGTGACGTTACGATCTGAGTTGCTTGGATTACCTTCCTTGCCCATTCTGCCATTCATGCTCCTCTGGCTTGCACTTGCACTTGCATTCGCGTGGTTGGAGCAAGGCCGTCGTTGCCGGTTTTTACTTTGATTTTCCCTCCTTGCCGACTGACTGACTGACTTATTTTAACTCCTTACACCCCCGCTCTCGAATCTAACAAAGGTGCTTTCCACCCCCTGACGATAGTAGTCATCAGAACAGCAACCTCTAATTTACCGACCCAAGCAACCAACTTCTTCCTTGCAATCTCTTCTTCTTCAACGTTTCTTCCTTACTGTCGTTAACTTCTTTCCACTTCATCTTCAATCCTCCTCACAACAAATACTTTTCACGATATATCTCGAAACGCGAAACACATACCGCACAGCCATCTATCCCCCGTTGACAGGGACGATCATCACGTATTGAGATTACCATTCGACTAGCTCGGAACGCGCAACATCCCAATTGCACCTTCATGCCTTCTTTGACCCCAGCCATGGTTAAAGGGCTCAATGGCAGCCATGCCAATGGCAACGGTCACAGTCATGCATCTGATTCTGGTTCGGAAACATCTGGCGAGTCGAGCAACGGCAGCGGCCCTCGTCGCATGAAACTGAACCGCAAAATGTCCAGCCCTATGGCACCTCCTTTCATGGTATCAGCACCAGGAAAGGTCATTGTTTTTGGAGAACACTCTGTTGTTCATGGCAAGGTATGACAGACTCACCTGATAGTCAATTTTGTACTCACATCGCCATTGGCGCATAGGCAGCCATCGCCGCAGCCATTTCTCTGCGGTCTTACCTGCACGTTACCACCCTTTCCAAGTCGAAACGAACCGTCTCGCTCCGATTCGCCGATATCAATCTCGTTCACACCTGGAACATCGATGACCTACCGTGGGAAACGTTTCAACAGCCATCCAAGAAGAAGTCGTATTATTCTCTCGTAACAGAGCTCGACCCCGATCTTGTTGCCGCCATCCAACCACACATCGAAGTTGTTTCCCCCAACCATCCAGAGGAAATCCGAAGAGTGCACCACAGCTCTGTGTCAGCTTTCCTATATCTTTTCCTATCATTGGGATCGCCTTCATTCCCTCCTTGCCTTTATACTCTTCGCTCGACAATACCAATCGGTGCTGGCTTAGGCAGTAGCGCATCGGTTTCAGTATGCCTCTCGTCCGCCCTTCTCCTACAGCTACGGACGTTATCCGGCCCTCACCCTGATCAACCTGCAGACGAGGCTCGGCTCCAAGTAGAAAGGATTAATAGATGGGCGTTTGTGTCCGAAATGTGTATTCATGGCAACCCTTCAGGTGTTGACAATACGGTTGCGACACAAGGAAAGGCTGTGGTGTTCCAACGAACAGATTACTCCAAACCACCAAAGGTTCGCCCACTGTGGGACTTTCCCGAACTGCCTCTGTTGTTGGTAGACACCCGCCAGGCCAAGTCCACTGCACACGAGGTTGCCAAGGTCGCAAAGCTCAAACAAACCCATCCTAAGCTTGTGAACAGCATTTTAGATGCCATGGATAAGGTCACTGATGCTGCTTCTGAACTAATTGAAGAGAGATCTTTCGATAATGAATCTGTGGAGGACCTTAGCAAGGTTGGTGAGCTGATGACCATCAACCATGGTTTGCTAGTATCGCTAGGAGTTTCCCACCCACGCCTAGAACGAGTACGAGAGTTGGTCGACCACGAGGGTATCGGATGGACCAAGTTGACTGGTGCTGGTGGTGGTGGCTGCTCCATTACCCTTCTTCGCCCCGATGTTTCTGCTGAGAAGCTCCAGAAGCTTGAGGGACAACTTGAAGCCGAAAACTACGCAAAGTTTGAGACAACACTTGGAGGTGATGGTATTGGTGTTCTTTGGCCAGCTGTACTCAAGAATGGCACTGAGGAAGACGACGAGGGTGGTATGGAGATTGATTTGGAGAAGTTCCTCGAGGCGGAAGGTACAGAAGGTGTCGAGAAGCTTGTTGGAGTACATGGCGATACTGGAGAAAGAGAAGGCTGGAAGTTTTGGAGAGTGGAAAGCCAGTGAGAAATACTAATAAATAACAAAAGGACGTGCTCGAAGCTGTGCAGGCATTCACTCAAATGTATTACTAAACGGTTATAAGCCATGCGACGCCAGACATGACCGGGAAATTTTAGAAAGCGGTTAGAAAGGAGTCGCTCGATTTGGAGTTTGGTGCCTTTGTTTCAGGGCACATATATGTTTATAATCTAGTAATGCAAAATGTTCTTTCTGCTCACTTTCATGTTACTCACAAGACGCCATCCAATATAGTCCTGTACAGGAAGCGAAAACAAGATAAAGGGGCTAGATAAGATAACAGCATTCCCAACCCAGACTACTCCTTTGCACCACTCTTCAAAAGCTGCACTCGGTATTTCCAGTATCCTTCACGCACAGGGTCCCATTTCTCGCCCAATCGACGCAGGCACAGCTCGGCCTTCTCCCTCTCACCCTCGTCGTCGTAGAGCTTGGCCAGAAAGTCAAGCGCATGAGAGCTACGTACCTCCTCTGCATCTTCGCCTAGTGCACTGACGAAGCTCTCGGCAAACTCCCGGAGAGAAGAAAGGGGGCGAGCACCCTTAGCCAGGATTGCAAAAAGATAGTTCCAAGGGGACTGGTTTTGCGGTGCAAGGTTGATCTTTTCTTTGCAGTAGTTGACCTCACGGTCGAGTGTCTCTGCTGGAACACGAGGGTCTGCGTCAGTGGGACCAGATCCAGGTGTGGAAGCTGTCGGGTCCGAAAAAACGAGATAAAAGCGATGCGACCAGGCTGAGTTGTTCCGCACGTCCTCTTCGATGTGGTTCTGTGTTGAAAGGAGCTCGCTCATTGTCCACATGGACAACTTTGAGACGAGATACTGGCGGTACGACCAAACATGGTAGTTCTTAGCATCCGCATCCAGCATGCGGGTGATAAACTGGGTCTCTGAACGAGCAAGTTTTCGGATAGTCTGATCTTCTTCTTCTATAATAGGATAGTAGTAGTCCATGAGGAGCTGACGATGGTTCCAGATCTGGTAATTCTTGAGATTTGCCAAGGCGACCTCGTTTAGCCACTCGATCTCATCAGGGATGCTGAGTTTGAGAACGGAAATAATCTTGAAGCGGAACAACCAGACAGTATAATGCGCTGGGTTCATGGAGATGACGTGTTCAGTCAGGCGCAGGGTTCGAGGAGAGCACTCGTCCGCGGCCATGACGGCGCGGAGGTAGGAGACGGCTAAGATACTTTTCAGTCAGTCACTCCTTTAGACCCTTTGGGCAGCGTCGGACGTACCCTCGGCATAGTCGTCCGGGTAGGCAATCTGCGCGAGGGCGCCTTCGGGCTCGTTTTGCGGAATGGGGATCACGTCGTCCCACTCAGGATCTTTCGCCAGAGTACCCGTGATCTCGCCGTACAAGTCCCTCTTTAGCGCGGCCATGGCTTTTCTCCTCGTCTTTTCAGCGGTGATGTCCTCGGCGGATACTTCGTGCTGTTTCTCACGCTTGCTGAGAAACTGGCGGTGTTGGATTTGCAGCGACGTGAGCTTTGCGTGCTTGAGACTGCGTTGCTCAAGCTCGTCGGGCGAGTAGGATCCAATGTCTCTACCTGTGCGGTCTGTTCCCCAGGCGTAGTTGCGAGGGAGTCTGCGGATGGGAAGACCCTCTTTTGTGACGAACTTCCAGAACTCGCGCTCTGTCTTGTTGGAGAAGGGCACGCGGCGGTTGACGGCGGGATGGATAAGATGAACGTGCGCGTATGTCTTCTTCTCGGCGGGTGTCAGAGACGATAGGCCGACTTGCTGACGACGCTTCTCAATGGGATTGGTTTGGAAGAACCGTTGCTCTGAGCGCTGGGCGATGGTGTCTGGAGGAGATTCAGGAGCAGCTGTGGACAGAGTTAGCAAGGAGGTATCTAGATATAGATATAGATATAGTCGTAAGCGACTTGCCTTTGGGCTCTGGGGCGGAGACCTTGGGGACGACTTTGGTCTTGGGTGGCATTGTCGAGAGTTGGAGAGAGCTCAAGGTTGTGATGGATGGTGGGGTTTTGTCACTTGGTACATTTTTGCTCAATGGAAATGGCTGCAGGGGACCATGTTACCCCGCCAAAGTGAAGCTAGGTATTGTTCTTGAAGCCATAGCAAAGAACAATACAAAAGCACGTCCTGAGAAGGTTTACGATAATGTGCAAACAAACAGAATGGGGTGTCGTTAAAAGTCAAATTGATTGTTGATCTAGTCTAATTCATCCGCCCGGGCAATAGTTCTTGATGAAAGCTGTGATCATCTGAAGGCCGCTCTATTGTTCTATGCATGCGTCATGGTATCCTCGCTTTGATTGCTTTTGTTTGTTTTGATAGCCTAACCCAACCGCCGTCTTTTCGGACCATCATATACAGGCCAGCGGGCTTCTCTGCTTGCCCACGGGGAATTATAACCTGCAACCTATGCCTTCTTGACGCGGGGCTGCCTAGCAGAGTTGCCTTTGTGTCTGTTCTCCTTAAGAGTACTTTGTTCCTCGAATATTATTCTCAAGGCTTGTGTTGTTGTGATTGTCGATATCGATATTCGCTCGTCCGCCGCCTGGTTCTACAAGGAGCGAAAGTTTTGAGACATGATCAACCACTTCCTGATGCCCCTGGGGGGGAGTTTCGTCATGGCCTCCCAGTTAGGAACCAGGACGAACGTCTCGTTGAACATCTTTTGCGGCGCCTCTCTGCCTTTTCCGTATTGCACTCTGCCCATGACGGTCACGAGGACGCTCATCTTCTCGCCGTTCTTCTCCCTCTTGGCGTTGTCGTAGATATTCTCGGGGGCGCCCATGGTAAAGGAAGGGTTAAGGACATGGGCATCGAGAGATTCTATCTCATAATGCACATCCTTGCCTTGGACTTCGAGGAGTTTTGAGTAATCGGCGGGTGTAGGGACGACAGCGCCATTGATGGATATGTCTGCGGAGACGGGGTATCGCGGCGAAGAGTTGATGTAGAAGGGAACAAGATCTGAGTGGCGGTTGACAGCTTGGTAGTAATGGGTGGTGAAGACCTCGGCGGCTGCATGATTGTTGGCTACTAAGGTACACATGAAGTTTTCGCGAATGCAATGACGACTTACCGTCACTCGAGGCCTGTACCTCGTTCGTGGTGTTTGGGAGCGGCATAGTGGTACTGTGGTGTGTATTGGTGAATGAAGAAAAGATCCAAGGTGGTGAAACAATACGCGTGAAGAAGATCTTTAATATAATAAGTTTGGCGCAACTTAATTGTTGCAGGCAGAAGTCAAAGAGGATGCCTTGGTACCTGTGATGATGGTGGAAAAATGGACAGTTATCGGAGAAACCAATGCGCACAGTGCATATTTTTTTGGTTGTCTCGCAACAACGTGATCTATCTCCGCATCTAAGTTGTTTAAACTACAGCAAGAACAGAGCTATTAGAAGCTTAAAAGTGCCATGAGGGCATTCAATCTTCAATCAATACAAGGCTTGCGCCAAGTACAATCGAAATTATCTCGCCAACCTTGCTGGGTCCGCCCAGGATGTCGAGTCCTGCAAACGCCCACTTCGCGATGGAGTAGCTCTCAGAGCTCTGCGATAGAGAAGGAGAAGCCATATTATGTGACCACGCCAATTTTCTATGTCAATGCTGGTCAGTCATGTGTTCTAGCAGCTTGAGTTTTGCTAATTACCCACCGTAGCTCCTCATATTGGTCATCTCTATACCATGGTGTTAACCGACGTCCTTAAACGATGGCAAGTGATCAATGGCAGGGAAGCGTACCTCTGTACTGGAACCGATGAGCATGGCATGAAAATTCAACAGGCAGCTCTGAAGGAAGGCATTTCGCCTAAAGAGTTGTGCGATAACAATTCGAATAAATTCAGAGATCTCGCCCAAGTCTCCAACATTTCCCACGACTACTTCATCCGGACCACCGATCAGGAACACAAAGACGTTGTCCAGCAATTCTGGCTTCTCCTCAAGGCCCGTGCCCCTGAAGGATTGGGTTTATACAAGGGAAAGCATGAGGGCTGGTACTGTGTCAGTGATGAGTGCTTCTACCCAGAGGATCTCGTCGAACCCAGCGTTGTACCGCAAACCGGTCGTAAGATTATGGCTAGCACTGAGACAGGTAATGAAGTCGAATGGATTGCCGAGCATACGTGGTTCTTCCCTCTTTCAAAGTACAAGGATAAGCTACTTCAATTCTATGACGAGAATCCTGATTGGATTCAGCCAGCTCATCGTATGAATGAAGTGCGAAACTGGGTCGAAAACCATCTTGAGGATCTTTCAGTTACTCGCCCTACGTCAAGATTGAACTGGGGAATTAGAGATCCCGACGACCCAAGCAGTACCATCTACGTCTGGGTGGATGCCCTAGTCAACTACCTGACCAAGGCTGGATTTGGCACCAAGTGGCATGTTGACGATGCCGACACAGGCATCTGGCCAGCAGATGTGCACGTCGTCGGAAAGGACATTATTCGGTTCCACGCAGTCTACTGGCCTGCTCTACTCATGGCTGCAGGCCTCCCTCTACCCAAAAAGATTCTCTGCCACAACCACTGGACCATGTCCAATCGCAAGATGTCCAAGTCTCTTGGAAATGTCGTCAACCCATTCTCAGCGGTGCAAAAATGGGATCTTGACCCTCTGCGATACTTCCTTATGCGAAACGGCAGTCTCAAGGGTGACATGAGCTACTCGAATGAGTCCATCATGGTCATCTATGAAAAGGAACTCCAAGCCAATATTGGTAACTTGTTTAATCGCATTTCTCGCAACAAGAACTTTTCTTGGTCAACCTTGGGGGCAGTTCAAGCTGCCCGAAATGGTGAATTCGACGACATCGAAAGTGCTGTGCTTAGCGGAGCTGAAAACGCCGACTTTATGAGTCTCGAATCAACACTGAATGAGGCTCCCACAAGCATTCGACGTGATATGGATGACATTAACTTGAGTAATGCGCTTCGAGGCATCTTCGAGCTTCTTCGAGAGGTGATTTACACCCATTCCGTTTTACGTACAAACTACTGACTGCTTCTAGGCAAACCGCTTCATCAGTGATACTGAGCCCTGGAAGATAACCAAGAGCGAGGAACCCAATGCCAAGGTTTGTACCAACTGGGTTATATACGAATGCGCCGAGGCTGTGCGAATCGCGGGTATCCTACTGCAGCCTGTTATGCCTACAAAGACCGAAGAGCTCCTGGATAATCTTGGTGTCAAACCCGAGAGGCGCACGATCGAATTTGCTCGCAAGGGCGCAGATCTCGAATATGGCACGCCACCTCTTACCACAACCAACATCAAGCCAAACAGCTTCCAGAGCCTGTTCCCTCCTGTTGCAGCAGTTGATTTGCCCGATACCCCAATCAAAGCACCAAAGGGCAAGGGCAAGATCAAGAACCGGCTGGGACGTGTGGCAGGTTCGTTGGCTGAAGAGGCTCGAGAAAGTAAAAGTTAGTTGAATTTGTGGAAGTAAATGAGTGATGAACAATGTGTAAAATATGTATAATAGTAAAGAATTATTTCTGTCTGCTGTTCATCTTGTAACTACTATGTGGCTAGCTGTTGGAAGCTTTTTGGTGCCCCATCTCGATTTTTCACCAATGGTGGGAGGTGAATATTGACTTCACAACTCACACCAAGCAAACCTCAAGATGAAGGTCAACCAAAACACAGGTCATTTCTATATCTCCTGATAGTTTTATTACAATAGCTAATACATAGCAGCAATTTCAACAAGCAAAGCTTTACTTGTTCCATACGAGGCTCACCATGTGCGGCAATACCACGCATGGATGCAAGATCCAGTAAGTTCTCATCTCTGCGACTACACACGACAAATGCTCACATATTCTAGGATATCCAAGAAGCTACCGCTTCAGAACCGATGACTTTGGAGGAGGAGTACGAGAACCAGCAGTCATGGCGCACATCGTCCGATAAGCTCACATTTATCGTTTGCGCACCCGTCACGCAAGACACATCACTCGTGCAGTCCAGCACGGCTGATGCTGACGCTCTCATGCGTGGAGACATCAACTTCTTTCTTTACCCCTTTGAAAGCGATGATGAGGATGATACTACATATACCCAGGGCTGGGTCACTGGCGAAGTCGACGTCATGATCGCTTCACCCTCGCATCGCGGACAAGGTCTTGGTCAAGCAGCAGTGTGTGCGCTGCTTGTGTATATCCGAAAACATATCGATGGGATACTCGCAGAGTATGGGGCGAAAGAGCTCAAGGGTTTGATGGTGAAGATCAAAGAGGGAAATAAGGGCAGCAGAGCTCTATTCGAGAAGTTGGGATTTGTACAAAAGGGCGAGGTGAATTACTTCGGTGAGATTTTGATGACTATCGAGTGGGATGAGGTTTTGAGGAGGGACTGGTGGAAGGGAGCTGAAGAGGATTTTGGAGAGGTGAAGTACAAACTGGCAAACGAATAAAACATTGCCGAGAGGGGAAGTAAAGGTGACGGGCCATTCAGCAACTTTACATCAAGAGTCTGCATTATCAGCCGTCTCAGCAAAGACAATATCACAGCCTGATCTAGAGTAAATCGGCCCAAAATCCAAGCGCTTGATAGAAACAAATTCAGGATATGATTATCCAGTCCGATGTTGGTTGAAGGTATCATGATTAGACTTGATTGGCAACCCCAATTGTGTAGCCGCCAATGTTGGCTGTTGGTTGAGCTGATACAGGCCAACGTGACGACCTGCCTATGCAGCGTTGTATCAAGAAACACATTAACCAAACTTAAGATCAGATCAAGTCGATCCTGCGGATTACTACTTCTGGCCTGCATGTTGATTTCTCAGCTTCTTAGCTATGCGCTCGACCCCTGCAGAAAGCTGAAGGAGTCGCAGCAACCAACAACATAGAACCAACAGGTAGCTAATGCTAACCAATAATGTCGTTATCCAGTGTTTCAAAACTGCTGGCCAGCTCCTACATGACCTTTCTCTACCTGAACTTTATATTGTCTATAACCTATTTTTGTTTCCGTCCTGTACTCGGTAACTGGTCGTTGAACAACATTTTACAAACCTGCACTGTTGTTGGCCAGAAATCAAGCCATACTCAAGGCTCGCCATATTCTGTGACGGGAGTAGAGCATCAAGGTTTCCTACTGGGATAGAATCGCTTTGACGTGATAAATCCTTGACTTTATGCGGATTTGAATAGTGACTGGCGCCTAGATGCATGGAAAGCCGATGTGATGGCAGTGCAGACCTGCATATCTTCTTTGTCTATCGTGATGGAGAGATTTCTCGGGTTTTCTGTTAAAATGCAATATCGAAGTAGGGAGCCTTGTAAACTATAAGATGACTTGATATCCAACCTGTACTAAGAGATCAAACCATTCTCTATTTTCAATTATTATACAAATACCGCCGTTTCCTTTTCTCTTTTGCAATCAAGTCTTTCTCATACAGTTTCCTAGATCTAAGTTACACCATGGCTGGCCCAATTGATGATCCTACAACACGTCCTTCTACTACCCCTCGAAGCCCTTTCAAGTCTAGCGATGGACCTGTCCCTATCAAAGAGAGTTCAAGACAGGTACGAGCACAGTCCTCTACCGACTCCGGAATTGGGGATGCATTTGAAGATGCTGTTGGAACAATAAATGGTTCACTTCCTTCGAGCCCAACTGCTGAACCGGATGTTTCCAAGAGTTCTTCGCCTTGTAATGAGTCTGGAACCATTATGCCACAAGACCCATTTGATAGTCAACATAACCGCATATTGTTCGATGCCATCGATGCGCTTCAATCCTTTGGAGCTGGAGAATTGAGTATTCCTCAGGTATGTACAAGGATAAGTATCAAGACATGGCTTCTTGTTAACAGACAATAGCTCATCATTGTCGGCGGCCAATCTTCTGGCAAATCGTCTCTTTTGCAAAGTTTGACTGGTATCCCATTTCCCGTTGACAGCGGATGCTGTACTCGTTTCCCTACTCGCATCGTCTCCCGACGTACTGAACCAGATAGTGATGATTCTTTCCGCATCACTATTGATCCTGCTGAAGTCGATGTTCCTGGCTTAGACCCTGCGTCTGACAACATCAGGAACTATGAGTGCAGTGGAAAGATCCTCACGAAAGAGAGATTCGCCAAGGTCATCGAAGAGGTAAAGCTCTTTCTAGCCAACTCCACTTGTACCTAAGACTAATACTGGCAGATTTCTTCTGAATTCATGGGTCTCCGAACGGGCTTGGGAGATGACAGAAAGAACTTTGTAGCAGAGGTTCTCAAGGTCGAACTTTCTGGTCCGCAGCGTTCCTACTTTAGTATTCTCGACCTTCCTGGTACATTCCAAAACGCCTCCACTGTTAACGAGACGGATCAAGCCAAGGTTGAGGGCATGATCAGAGAATACATGGACAGCGAAGATAACATAGTCATGTGAGTTGAACTGTGGACTGACTTTAGTACATTGATGCTGACCTTTGTAAAGCTGCGTTGTCGACGCCCCTACAGACTTTGATCGACAAGAGATTTTGAGATTGGCCAAGAAGCCTATCAAACAAAACCGGTTTGTTGGCGTCTTCACCAAGTGTGATATGGTACAGCGTGAGCCTGAAGCAGCAAAAAGAGTAAGTCTATCCAATTGACAACCTCGCTCACATTTCTAACATGATATAAGATCGTATCCATTGCGACTGGTAACTCTACCCATAGTCTTGGAAGTCTTCGTGACGGCTGGTTCCTCGTCCGGAACCGAGCAGACAAGGACCCGGATTCTTTCGACCTCAGCGCCGCAGAAAAGAAGCTTTTTAGTAAAAACCCCTGGAACTCGGTTTCTCAGAGGCGTCTAGGGTCTTCCGCGGCCAAGTCTTATCTAGGAACTCTTCTCAGTTCAAAGATTCGAGAGTGCTTCCCCACGCTTCGCGGCACAATCCAGCACAACCTTGAGGAGAGGCTGCAAGAAAAGGCCATGCTCGGAGAACCTCGTCTTAGCCATGCCGCAAGACAGCAGTACGTTGTTGGGACTGTTCGGAAGTACGAGGAGAAGGCACAGATAGCCCTTGATCGTCCTGGCTTTCTTCATCCCAGTATGGAGATCTGCAGGGAAGTCAGCCGTCTGAACGCAGAGTTTGATAAATTTATGCGAACCTACGGTGGTACTTGGCACTTTGAGGATGTCGATGTCGATCCTCTGGCCTTGATTGAGGAACGCATGGCACTTCAAGCAGAGGCCAGTGCTGAAGGTCGAGTTCTCCCCCCGCATACTCGCAAAACTCCCAAGACAAGGGAGAATGCCTCTCTGAAAAAGGCGTTTCCTGGCCTATCAGAGGTTCGAGATACAGATGATCTCATGAGGACTATCGACGAGAAATTCTCAATGTATCAGGTGTCTCAGCTAGATGGCGTGATCAACCCAGATATATATCCAGACATGTATCAAGAGCAAGTGAAGAAGTGGACAGCCATCGCAGAGCGTCACCTCCAACGAGTCGCTTCAACTGTCAGCAGCTGCACAAGTTCTATACTTGATGATGTGTGCCCACTCGAGGGAGACACGGGGCTTATGTCAAGAGAACTTAGGGCTCTTTTGGAAGCGTCGTTTTATCGATCCGAAGCTCAGGCATTCGATCGCTGCAAGTCTCAGTGCGAGATGGAGACGAAGTGTACACGGCTTCAATCAACTGGGTCTCGATTCGGAGATGAGATCCTGAATTGGAGAAGGTTCAGATTCTTTGAGGCATTCAGCAGCTCTTACACTGGACCAGACAGCAATCTCTCTCTTTGCTTTAACTCGATCCATCCCAGTCTGCAGAAGAACATGGTTGTCGATGTCCACGACGTCCTGAAGGTGTACTACAAGGTATGAGACTTATCTCCTCTGAATGCTTTGGATACTTACTAACTCGACAAGATTTCTCTGGACGCCTTTATTCGCAATGTCAACATGCACGTCATTCAGTCATTCGTGACTGCTGAAGATGGTCCAGTTTGGGGACTCAGCACAAACCGTATTCTTGGCCTTTCTGAGGAAGAGATGAAAATTGTTGGTGGAGAGAATGAGAATACCGCTCGCAGACGAAAGGAGCTTGAGCAAGACGTTGAGAAGTTGCGTGGTGCCCTGGCTATTGTCGATAAGGCAACACGACAAACGGCCGGCTTGGAAAGAGATTGATAATGTAGAATAGGATTGTGGTAAGCCTATTTTGAAGAGTAGACGTGAGGATATTTTGAAATGTGACACTATAAGAAGAAAGGTCCTTGTTGAATTGGAGATCAGATAAATATGTACTTGTGAAAACACAATCTTGGTCAATAGTAATGACGGCAAGGTCAACAAGAGTACCGCCCTGATCTTTTCAAACGCAACTTGATGTAAGTATTGGAATAGATAGACAAATGAATAATAAATTAATTACTCGGAGAATTGACTGACTATTTGTTGTCCATCTGTATATTACTAGGTAGGTAGACTCGACATTCCAGTACAGGGTAAGCTGCCCCACTCTGAATAGCGGCGTCGATTCCGAGGTTAGCTCAAAATTTCGACATTCAACACCACCAACTCTTTGGCCCGTTGTATCTATTTCATCAGCAGCAGCAGCAGTCTATCAAGCGCTGTGTGCTGACGACCACAATGAACACAATGTTCTCTTCAATCACGCGCCTCGCGCGCCCGGTCTTGACCAAGTCTCTGGCTCAATCGCCCAGGTACGGCCCTCGATTTATCTATATCAAAAACTATGGCTGACCTCATCAGGACATTCACAACCCTCGTCCCTCTCCGACCTTCCCTAACTCCTATGAACGGCGCAATCCGAAGATCCGTTCTACCATCAAGCTTCACTCCTTCGACGGCCGCCTCAGCTGATATCGTGCCCTCAAGCGCCATCACAGCACACCCCGCGATGGGCGATATGCAAATTCGCTGCGGACCTCGAAACACCATGAACGGACACACCAGACTCGTGCAGAAGCGTAGACATGGCTTCCTAGTCCGTAAGCGAAGCAAGACGGGCAGGAGGATTCTCCTCAGGAGAAAGATCAAGGGCCGAAGGAACATTGCCCAGTAGGTTATGACTGCTGAGACATTTAGGAGGATGGATGACACGTCAATGAAGCCGCAGCGGCATATGTACGATACGAGAAAGGGGTAGAGGGCGGCGGTTATGGGGGGATTCAGATGTCTCTCAGCCACCCTCGTGTGATATGAAATCTGTACAAAGACTACCAAGAACAAAAGATCTTGCACTATGGATGATTTCTCGGCGTGATGCCAAACTCAGACATGGAAAGCTGAAGTTTAAACAGGGGTATATCATGCAAAAAGAATTACGAACAGCCAGTTCCAGACTGCACATGAGCGTCATTGGGGTCGGCAATCTGGGGTCGACGTCGAGTTTGGAAGGAGGTCGAGAAAGATCGATGCTTGGAAAAGCGCCAAGCTGTCAAACTCGATGCACCTGACTCCGGAGGTGTTCTCAAACGAGAAAGAGAGATATTATGTACTGTAACTATGTCTAGTTCCGATAGATGAATGCAGCACTGGTTCGGGTTTGGCTCACCAACCGGAACTAGGTAGTCAACACCATCACGACGCGGGGGAAATAACGTTCAACCCCGCATCGAGAACGGTGACAATCACAGGCTTCTAGTCAGGACGAGAAATGTGCATTTGGGTGTTCTGTGTTCCTCGGTTTGTTTTTTCTAGTGTGACCACCTGCAGGTCTTGGGGTTGTCGATCATCAGGTACAAAGTGCTACGTAGGTAGGTACAGTAGGTAGTAAGCGAGAGTATCCGTACATAACTTGGTAACTAACTTAGCGACAAGGCGAATGAATCGGATAGAATCAAGATGCCTGTACAGGGTACCATTGGAGCGCATTTAATTAGTTAGTATTCAAGAACTTATAATCATGTTTTCACTTGACATTGGTAAAATAGTTCAGACCTTAAGAGCCTGGCTACTGGTCAACGGTGCAGCTCATATATAGCCATTATCTCTGTCCCTTGTAGAGTCAAGATGATAACAACAGAGTGTGTGACATCGGCCCGCCTTGCATCGAGAGAGCAATAAGATGGTGTGCAGACTTATGAAAGGGGTAGGTGTCAAGGAAATCAAATGTCAATCAGCTGAAACTACCTAGCATTGCTTCTGTAAAAGAAAGAATAGATATAAAAATAGTTGATGTGAATTTACTATGTAATGATGTATTGTTGCGACATACAGACGGGTTCAAGCGAGATGTATCTTGGTCATTATTTGATGGGTTAGGTATTCTTTTCATCGACTCGGTAATTATTCCCATTCCCCAGATATCGGCACTTATTCCTAGGTACTCCAGATTTCATATCACATCTATCTATCTAGTTAGTTATCTATGTACAGTCCCAATCTAGTCGAGTATCCCGTTCAAAACAGGTTTTTCTCACGAACCAACCGCAGCCTAACAAAAAGTCCCTTGTCTTTCTGCAATAAACGCTGACACCCCCTGGCTTTTTAGGACTCACGATGCAGCCGTTGCGATAATTAATTGACAATTATCCGCACATTGATGCATAGTTACTTGGCGGTCAGGTCAGGCCAGGCCAGGCCAGGCTGAAGCAGGGTTAAACCGAAAGGGCTGCAGCATACCCATTGGGTCATTTACTTGTCGATCGTGGTGAAAAGAATGCAAGTGATAAGTACCTACCTACCTAGGTAGTCAGGTAGTTACTAAGTTACAAGTCGCTTTATGAAAGATGGTTGGTCGAAACTGTCAATATGGATGGCTTGGCTTGGGCGGCAAATCGGTCTTAACTCTATAGCATGTACTATAATTGGCCTCTTGATCACAGTGACACCAAAGTGGTAGTCTCAGACTATGGACCAACCACTTTTCTCCTTCACGTCTAAACTGATTTGATCACCAGACTCGAATATTTTTTCTCTCTTCTTTTATGCCCCTAGGATCATACATACAACAGAGAGAGAGTCCCTTTCCCAACATTTTGATAGCCCTTGTCCTTCTCCTCCCAGGATGTAACAGAAGCTGAAAGGGTACCCCTGTAATCCACCTTTACCCACCATCTTTTCCATCTGCATCGGTGCATCCCATCACGACCCTCACGTGGTCCGAGATCGTCGTTACCCGTATTGGAAGCTCACTCCGGCCCCAACGAGAGATTGGACCAAGGAAAAATAACTTGGAGACCTCTCTAAAAGCAGTTGGTCATTTGTTACTAGGATGTGTAGTTGATAATGCGGGGTGACAGGCCCTCAATCCAGCACCCACCATACCATCATGGGCACTGACTGTATGTACTGCCGGAGCTCATCATTTCGTTTTTGGGCCCTGCCCTGGCGTCTACTTGACCGACTGACCTTGCCAAGATGGATGGCATGAAGGATAGTGGTTAGGCTGGGCGGGTATTGTGATGAGAGGAAGCGAGAGACTAGGTAGTTAGAAGCAAAGACAAAAAAGATATATAGCCTGTCGCATCCTCCTTGAATATCATGTTCTTGTAAGTCGGGACATCAGGGCCAGCTTCAGTATTCAGTACTCTTTCTGAGGGGATTGCACCTTGTCACAGCTTGTCTGTCTGTCACTTTATACTCACCCTTGGACCACGTTCTCTGTCCGTCAAGATGCATCTCCTATCACTCCTCTCAGTTGTCACCCTTGCGGTAGCCAGCCCTCTGAGCGTTGAAGATTACGCCAAGGCTCTCGATGAAAGAGGTAAAACGACTCTCTGTTCCTACAACGAATCCTGTACTCACAGAGTCTGTAGCTGTTTCCGTCTCCACCAACGACTTTGGTAACTTCAGGTTCTACATCCAGCACGGTGCCGCAGCATACTGTAACTCTGAAGCCGCAGCTGGTGCAAAGATCACCTGCGAAGGAAACGGTTGTCCAACTGTCCAGTCCAATGGTGCCACCATCGTGGCATCCTTCCTGTAAGTCCAACACATCACAAACGCTACCAACTCGAAACTTACAGATCTCTTTATAGTGGCTCAAAGACTGGTATTGGTGGCTACGTCGCGACCGACTCTGCACGCAAGGAAATCGTCCTCTCGGTCCGCGGTAGCATCAACATTCGCAACTGGCTTACCAACCTCGACTTCGACCAGGATGACTGCAGCTTGACCTCCGGCTGTGGCGTACACGGAGGTTTCCAGAGAGCCTGGAATGAGATCTCGGCCGCAGCAACCGCTGCCGTCGCAAAGGCTCGCAAGGCGAACCCTTCGTTCAAGGTCGTTGCCACGGGTCACTCGCTGGGTGGTGCTGTAGCCACACTAGCAGGTGCCAATCTACGAGTTGGCGGTACACCGGTTGACATCTACACCTATGGCTCACCCCGAGTTGGAAACACCCAACTCGCTGCCTTCATCTCGAACCAGGCTGGTGGAGAGTTCCGCGTTACAAACGCCAAAGACCCCGTGCCTCGTCTTCCCCCTCTGGTTTTTGGATACCGACACACATCCCCCGAGTACTGGCTGTCTGGAAGTGGAGGTAACAAGGTTGACTACACCATCAATGATGTCAAGGTCTGTGAGGGTGCTGCCAACCTTCAGTGCAACGGTGGAACACTTGGATTGGATATCGACGCCCATCTCCACTACTTCCAGGAGACCGATGCTTGCTCTGGTTCCGGTATCGCATGGAGAAGATACAGGAGTGCTAAGCGTGAGAGCATCTCAGAGAGGGCTACCATGACTGATGCCGAGCTGGAGAAGAAGCTTAACAACTATGTTGAGATGGATAAGGAGTACGTCAAGACTCATGCCAACCGCTCATCATAGGATCATATTTACACAGTAACGATATAATTATAATAATAAAAATTCTGGATATCATTCTGATGCAAGCATGGCGAAGAAAATGTCATTAACTATGTGAATATAACATGCCCATCCTTACGCCATGCAATGAATCTTGCCCGTTGAGACAAAACACTCAGTCATGTACTACAAACTCCAAAACACCGAATGACCTCTGGCGTCTTTGGCACAGCACGAAATCAATCATTCAGACCCCTCCACAACCATGCCCTGCGCATTGGGAACGCCCACGAGAATGACACCGCGAGGCACACGAACACTCTTCACCTTCATGCACCCAAAGACATTGACTTCCCGGATATTAGGGCAAGCTCGGAAGATAGAACCCAAGACAAAATCCGTCACCTCCTCACAGAAACTGATCTCCAGTTCTTTCAGCTCGGGGTATTGGGTATTCTCGTTGAAGACCTCTTCAAAAGCCTCTCGAGAAATATGCCGACACGCATGGATGTTGAGGTACCGAAGTTGACGGCCAGAGTGAGCCATCAATGCTTTGAAGCCATCGCTACAAAGACCAATATTGTCAGGGTTTTCTCGAGGCCTACTCGCGTCCACCTGCCGACACTTTTGGAGGTCCACAAAGCGCAGTGGAGGGTTGTCCCAGTTGGTGAACAATTCAACAAATCCAAAATCAGTCATGGTCTCACAATCAGTGATGCGCAACTTGACAAGCGACCGACAGTTGTCATGAATGGCTCGCAACACGGCATCGTCGATACTGGGCACAATTTTGAGTGACAAAGTCTGAAGGTTGGCACCGATACTCCGGATGATTTTGACGTAAGCATCAGATCGTGTCTTGTGCAGCAGCTGAAGTCCAAGATGTTCCAAGGATGCCAACTCCGCAATCGTCTTCACACCGTCATTGGTGAGCTTTTGGTTGTTCTCAACCTTGAGTCGTTTCAAGTTGGGGCAGTGATCTCTCAGCATGGCTATACTGTCATCACCAAAATGGTTATCGGTATAGTATACTTGAACCCCCTTCAACGACTGGCCCTTGGCTTGCATGAACTCATGCCACTTCTCTTCACTCAAAAGATTCGCCCCATGAAGATAAAAGGTCTCCAACGCAGTGTCACGGGTCAATAAGTAGTCCATGACCTCGTCCTTGAACTGAATGCCACATCGAATTTTGAGGTGTCGAAGTTGTGGGGCGACTTGAAAGATCGACATGTAGTCAGACTCGGTGATTTTTGAGCCGTCGTAGATGTGGACAGCTTCGGTGTTTGGTTGGACAAAAAGGGGTAGAGTCTCGGAATTCAGCAATCGGCGCTTGGAAAACATTCGTGCAACTTTGTCAACGAGATGATCTGGAAGATCTCCGAGACTATCTGCCAGATCAACATTCTTAGCCAGGGTCTGGACACAAAGAGTAGCTAAGCTCTTGGTACCGACATCGCCATCTAGAATTCGACTTTGAATCGCACGACGTCTGCCAACACCACCAACGGCAGCCTGCTTCTTGGCCTTCTTCTTTGGTGCACCTTGTCGTTCCTTGGCTATCTCCCTCCCACAAGGAGAACACAACAGCCCACCATTAGGTCCAGCGACCGAGTAGGGCGTGACAGTGAATCGTTTATCGCAAATTTCACAGTTTTCCATCTGTCCGGGCAGAGGACCGCTACCCTCTTCCATGATGGCACGGGCAATCTCGTCGTCCGATTCGTCGGTGTTCTTCTTGCGCTTCCTGAAAGCCTTGCTCTCCTTGATTTTGGCGAGCTTCTTCTGCTCCTCCAGCTTCCGCTTTGAAGAGGCTTCATTTTCGTCGTTCCGGCCTGCACGACGTCCAGATCTGGCGCCGGTTGCAGAAGATTCACCATTTCCATTCGCTTCTTCTTCTACTGACTCCTCAGCTGCAGCTTGTCGCCGGCGAGCATCGGCAGTGGATCGAATTTCCGCAGCAGAAATGTTGTGCGACTGAGATATGGTTAGTATACTCTTGATTCTATCATGGCAGTGAACTCACAGCCAGGAAATCCGTCAGAGCTGATTGACTATTACAAAGTTAGTGTATACAGTTTAGTTGGCCATGATGAGACTTACGGCCCATAGACAGCACGAGCAGGTCGACCGTTCCCATTTTGCCCATTCTGGTTTTGGGCGTTCTGGTTGTTGCTCCTTGATCGCGCCCTGCAGATATGATAAGCTTATCGCCACCTAGAGTAGTGACGTTGATGAGGGAAACACACATGGTTGACGAATAGAGCGATGCGCCTTGTAAAATGAAAGATTTGCTCAGGGAAATGTTCCTTGAGCTTTTGCGACAACGACAAGGATGCAAATACCAGCAGAAAAGGAAAGGTTCAGCTTGAAAAGGAGTCGGCGCAAAAAGTGTATTCATGCGACTCGAGCAGGTACAGTGGCGTTCCCGCTGCTGCCCCCCTCGCACGAGATTGACACCGTGTCACGTGATGAAAAACGCCTTCCCGATGGACTTTTTTGGTGGCAAATCGAGGATCAGGTACGATGCACCCCAATCAGATCGACAATTTAGGCCCCCTTCCCCTGACACGTCCCTCAGGGTATCAGAAAAATTGACCATTGAACGCAAAAGAGACGAAATCATTAGGTCACTTTATGCTCCTTAGCGTATAGTTCTTCGACTATTTATTTTTATACCCCAAGACTTAGAAGGCCATTTTTTCTACTACCTAGGTACCCATCAGCACGTGCCTTCGCGTAGCGGGGTGTTCTCCCGACACTGTGAACCGTGAATCGTGAATTATAGTGAACCGGCGACTGGCGTTTGTAGGTTCCTTTGAACGGCTAGGAAGGTAAGTACGCCCCCCAAAAAGGAGCAGGTGGCGACTTGCCTTAAACTTCCATCTCACTTTTTCTTCCCTTTTGTCTTTGTTTTATTTTCGTTCATCTGATCTTTAAAGACTTTTTCCTTGATACATTTCCGTCAATTGCAATTGCTTGTTCTTCACTGTTT
This sequence comes from Fusarium poae, assembly GCF_019609905.1. Taxonomy (NCBI): domain Eukaryota; kingdom Fungi; phylum Ascomycota; class Sordariomycetes; order Hypocreales; family Nectriaceae; genus Fusarium; species Fusarium poae. The sequence goes on along the minus strand of NC_058401.1, from coordinate 4,399,430 downwards.
GTTTGCTGTTGCCCGCAGTGACTTCCGTTTGTCACTTGTCTTATTAGTACCCATTCACGGTCACTCCCCATCACTGCATTACACCTGCCTTCTAACAGGCAAGGGTTCCCGCAACTGCCGCCCTTTGCCATCGTCAGCAGGCTTGCAGTTTGTGATTTCACTTACTCAATCGAAGGAACTAAATCTCAAAAGAATTATTCCTTACGTCTCTATCATCGTGCAGCTATCGATCTCTCTTGAACCCCTGCACGGGCTGACATCATGGCTCGCGGTCGCCCTTCGACTCGGGGTACTCCCAAGACCTCTTCGACGACAGATGGTGAGCGTCTCGTTAATCGAATGATTTGAAAACACTAACAATAATTAGTCTCTAGGGAGCCATCTATTGCTTCTGGCCGAATGACCCGTTCAGCTGCAACAAGAAGTCAAGCTGCTTCATCTACATCAACTCCGGCCCCAGAAGTCCAGGCGGCTTCAGGGTCACGACCAAGAGGCCGCCCCAGAAAGAGTGTTGCTGCTGTTGATGCATCCCCTTCTGTACAGTCACCCGCTCCTGATGTTGTCCCTGCTAGACGGCGTGGACGTCCAAGTAAGATTCCTGCCGCTGAAAGCGAGTCAGTGTCGTCAGTGCCCACCCCCAAGGATGGCGACTCGGAGAGCGATTATTCAACTCCAGCTTCGAGCAAAGTGCCCACCCCAGCCGCAGGAGGCAACATTAAAATTGAGGTTGTGATTCCTGCTCCTTCTACCTCACTTGCTCCCGATCGTGAAAGGGAGCTGCGCAACAGTGCCTATTCGATGAAGGCAAGGGGTAAGGGTAAATCAAGAATGATCGCAGATTCCGACGAAGACGACGACGATCTTCTTGACGATTCCCGGGACGCACAGGTAGCCCGTCGTCTTCAGCAAGAAGAGTTCAAGAAACCACCAACCATTCCTTCGCCAACTCTTCCCTTTCGCCGTAGTGGCAGGTCATCTTTGTCTACTACTATGCCTGCCCAAACTTCAGTGAAGCGAGAACGGGCGTTGACTGACACGGCCGCCAAAAGAGGCCGCCCACCAAAGAAGCAGAGAGTTGTCCCTGACTCTGACGATCAAGACATCGACATGGATGCTGAAATCGCTGCCGCAGCAGTGCTAGACTCGGACGACCTCTCGTCACTGAGCTCATTCGGGGACGAGGAATTTTCCGAGAACAATGGGAGTGATGAGGATGGAGGGGAGTATGTCTCCAGTGATGACGAGCCGCTCAGATCTCGAAAGTCGAAGGGAAAACTCCCTGCACGCACCGTTGCGACTGCAGCATCTCGTGGGAATGGTGTTGCCACTACAGTGCCGCCCTCTGATACGACAACGGCGCTGGATCAAGGCCCCTCGGGTGATGAACTCGATGCTTTGGAAAACGGGTTGGAGTGGGTAGAACCATCTGGCTCTGATAACATCACATCTGCCATTGACACCGGTACTAGTGATACTGATGGAGATGATACCAGAGCCAATGTTGCTGATATCTCTCGGAGTCGACGAGGTTTCCGCTCCGTCCCAGGTCGAAGGGGGCGCCTCGTTAGGGAACGAGAGCGTTTGGAAAAGAACCATCCTGAGATCATAACACTGTGGCGAGACTTAGAGGACAGGGCTGTCGTCAAGGCCGGAAAAGCAGTCCAGCCTCAAAACATCTCGCGCCAACTCAAGCCGTTTCAGCTTGAAGGTTTAGCTTGGATGATGGAGATGGAGAAAGGAGATTGGAAGGGTGGATTGCTTGGCGACGAAATGGGTCTGGGCAAGACTATTCAGGCCGTATCTCTGATAATGTCGGATTACCCTGCAAAGCTCCCGTCGCTGGTGCTTGTGCCCCCTGTTGCTTTGATGCAATGGCAATCGGAGATCAAGTCATACACGGACGGTACCTTGAAGACTTTTGTGTACCATGGCACGAATCAAAAGACCAAAGGAATAACCGTCAGTCAGCTCAAGAAATTCGACGTAATCATGATGTCGTACAACAGTCTCGAATCCATCTACCGCAAGCAAGAGAAGGGATTCAAGCGCAAGGATGGGATCTACAAGGAGAAGAGTGTCATTCACGCCATCAACTTTCACCGAGTCATTTTAGATGAGGCACACTGCATCAAAACACGAACCACCATGACTGCCAAAGCATGCTTTGCTCTCAAGACCAGCTTCCGATGGTGCCTGACTGGCACGCCTCTCCAGAACCGAATCGGCGAATTCTTCTCTCTAATTCGCTTCCTAAACATCGCCCCCTTTGCGTCTTATCTATGCAAGCAGTGTCCTTGCTCGACGCTTGAATGGTCTATGGATGAACATAACCGTTGCTCCGGTTGTAAGCATGCAGGCATGCAGCATGTTTCGGTTTTCAACCAAGAGCTTTTGAACCCCATTCAGAAATACGGCAACCGTGGACCCGGCAAAAGGGCTCTCGAACGTTTACGGCTGATGACGGATCGCATCATGTTGCGTCGACTGAAGAAGGACCACACCAATTCTATGGAACTGCCTGTCAAAGAAATTTATGTTGATCGTCAGTTTTTCGGCGAAGTTGAAAATGATTTTGCCAATAGCATCATGACTAATGGTCAGCGCAAGTTTGATACCTATGTTGCACAGGGTGTTCTGCTCAACAACTATGCCAACATCTTTGGTCTCATCATGCAAATGCGACAAGTTGCCGATCATCCCGACTTGCTCTTGAAGAAGAACGCTGAAGGAGGACAGAATGTCTTAGTCTGCTGCATTTGCGACGAGCCGGCTGAAGACACGGTGCGCAGTAGGTGCAAGCATGACTTTTGCCGAGCCTGTGTCGGTAGCTACGTCCGCTCGACTGATGAGCCTGACTGCCCTCGATGCCATATTCCCCTGTCTATTGATCTGGAACAGCCGGAAATTGAACAGGACGAGAACCTTGTCAAGAAGAACTCGATCATCAACCGAATCAAGATGGAGAATTGGACTTCTTCATCCAAGATCGAACTTCTCGTTCACGAGCTACACAAGCTTCGTTCTGACAATGCCTCGCACAAATCAATCATCTTCTCCCAGTTTACAACTATGTTGCAGCTCATTGAGTGGCGTCTACGCCGAGCTGGTATCACTACAGTGATGCTTGACGGTAGCATGACTCCTGCTCAGCGACAGGCTTCCATTGAACATTTTATGAATAACGTGGATGTTGAGTGCTTCCTCGTGTCACTCAAGGCAGGTGGTGTGGCGCTGAACCTAACCGAAGCTTCTCGAGTCTTCATTGTTGACCCGTAAGTTACTCGATTCCTTTCCCGCGATCTCGACTAAAAATATATATAGGTGGTGGAACCCGGCTGCCGAATGGCAGTCTGCCGATCGATGCCATCGTATCGGCCAGACTCGACCCTGCACGATTACCCGCCTTTGCATTGAAGATTCGGTTGAGAGCCGAATGGTGCTGATCCAAGAGAAGAAGACCAACATGATTCATTCTACTGTCAACGCCGACGACAAGGCTATGGAATCGCTTACCCCAGAGGATATGCAGTTCCTTTTCCGTGGTTCTTAAACGAACCGGAATATTTTGAAAGTACATTTTGAAAGGTGCATTTGAAATGCGATGTATTACTTTGCCCTCCACGGCTAATCCCTATCACGTTCCATAGGCAGAAGCATGTACATAGTGGCACCGTGGCCTAGGGCAAACGAGATCAGATATGGAGTAAGGAGTTAGGCGCCAGCACTGCGGGCTGTGTAACAGTATGGGATTAGTCCATTTCGTTATCCTTAGGAATGTGCGTATCTGCTCCGTTAGTTATGAACCAATAAATGTCTTGAATCAAGAAGCACTCTTCTCGTGAAGTTTTGTCAATCATATCTGGCTCCCAAGTGTACACATGGGTGGAAAATCAGGACGAATCACTATTGCAATAATTTTCAAGAAGGACATTATGTTAGGATTGAAAATATGTCCAACACATCTATCTAGTTCTTTTCTTGTCTTTTTTAAGTGCTCTCACGCGAACAGGCATGCTGAAGTTCCCACCGATTCTGGTGGATCCCAAACCATATGGATAAAAAGATTCTCCAAAGAGAAAAACGAAAGAAACATGTTTGGCTAGACAGTCAGGCCTAGCAAGATTTCTGACCTTGGGAGATCACAGTCCGAGAAGGGCCTTGGCACCGGGCTCGCTGCAGACATAGATGACGTCGTGAGCGTTGGAGAAGCCGTTGAACTGAGTGGCAGAGCACTTGGTGTATGCGCCCATGTCCTCAAAGTAAAGCCAGTCACCGACGTCAAGAATGGGATCGAAACGAGTGCTATCAGTGATGCGATCGATACCATCACAGGTAGGACCCCAGATGGAGTACTCAAAGCCCTCGCCGACAGGAGTGGGTTTGGCGGCGGCAGTCTCGAAGAGGGTCTTGCCAGAAGCGCGGAGGATCTTGGCAGTGGGCTGTTGGTGGTCAAACATGATGTTGGAGAAGTTTCCATAAACACCGTCGTTGACGTAGAGCATGTAACCCTTTCCATCGAGAGTAGGGTCCTCGACGGTGCGGCGAGCGATGATGTTGCAGGCGATGGTGAAAGCGGTAGCAACATAGTAGCGACCAGGCTCGGCGATGATCTCGACGCCGCTGTGAGGCGGGAAGAATTCATCGAGAGCGCCACGGAGGACGTTGGCCATAGCCTCAAAGGTTTCGCCACAGAAGCCACCACCAACGTCAAGGGTGCGCATGGCAAATCCAAAGTCGCGTGCCTGTTGGAAAACGGTGTGGGCGTCGCGAACGGCCTTGTAGAAGGCGAGAGGGTCGGAGGCACCAGAGCCAACGTGGAAGCTAACGCCGACAACGTTGAGACCAAGATCCTTGGCCAGGGCGAGGAGACCCTCGGTGGTGTCCATGGCAGCACCAAACTTCATGCTGAAGCGGCACAGAGACTCGCTGTCGTCGGTCATGATGCGGAGGAAGAGCTCGGCTCCTGGGTAGAGCTTGGCGATCTTGTAGAGCTCGTCGGCATTGTCAAAAGTCATCTGCTTGACGCCCACAGACTTGACGTATCGGACGTACGAGTTAGTCTTGCAGGGTTGGGCGTAGATGATGCGGTCGGGGCTGAGGCCTGAAGCTAGAACCTGCTCAATCTCGGTCTTGGAGGCGCAATCGAAGCCGGTGCCGAGCTCAGATAGAAGCTTGATGATCTGAGGATCGGGGTTGCACTTGACGGCTGATAGATGTGTCAGTGACTGTGGGAGAAGACATGTCACACAAAAGGTATATGCTTACCATAGAAGGGTCGGACTCGAGGGAGATTCTTCTTCCAGCGGAGATGCTGGCGGTAGACCTCGCCGAGGTCGGCAACGAAGAATGTATCTTCGTCGCCAGGCTCACACATCTCATGGTCAATGGCCTCCACGCGCTGGTGGAGAGCTTGGCCAATGAGTTGCTTTGGGGTAATCACGTCATGTTGCTCAATAGATTCCCGGAAAATGGGTTTCTTTAATGCGATATGAGGGTGATTAACATTGTGGTTGTAAGTGTCGAGGACAGCCGTTGCCATAACCATATCCCAAACAGTTGCGGGGGTTTGTTTTGGGAGTTTTTGACGAGGGATTGAGTCCGGAGACTGATTGATTTCTTGTGTGAGTGTGGTAGTGTAGAAAAAGGATCAACCGATGATTCGGATGATGTTAGGGTGGTCGGGAACGGTAATGAACTGATCCCTCGGTGATTTGGCGAGGCCTCCTCGACTCTTCCTCGGCGAGAGGAAGAACCTCTAAGTACCTCCTATGCGGCAGCTGGCGGGTGTCGAAGAACGACGGGGGAGGATAGTCGGGTCTTGGATGGTACAAGACAGAGAAATCGAGAAGCTTATCGTCGAGCAGCAATAGCAGCGGGAGGAGGGATCGCGTTGATAATGTGTGAGGGCTTGCAGAGGCTGAAATCTTTGTCACTGACGAAACTCACGGCCGGAGGAGCCGTAGTGAAGATGGTGCCTTTTAAAGACCAAAGGCGGGTCGAGTTTCGGGTAAAGGTGTTGAGCAGCTGGGGAGACTTGCTCAAACGAAGACGGTCCTTTTGTTGATACCAACGGGTTGGTACTGTTTTAGCTGTTGTAGAAAGTATAGGATTTGTTGTTGACACAGAGTAGGTACTCGGGGAAGGGGGAGAAGGAAAAAAAAGTATGGGGGGGGAGACGGAGCCCTTTTTATCTAGTCTTGTCCAAACACAGAAAAGATGGAGGTTGTTTTTTTCCCTCGCTTCCTTGCAACTTGCAGGTAAGTCTGTGCAGATTCTATTTCCAGTGGTTGGTTCGGTAGGGGAAAAAAAGGTGGAGGTCCCTGTTTATAGTAAGAGGCAATGCAAGTCAAGTCAAGGAAGTCTAGGTCGTTCGACATGTCGTTGGAGGTGAGAGAAATTTTTATCCTCCACTGTGACGTGACGTTTAAGAGGGGCAGTACATATTTACAGGGGACGGAGCACAAGATAGCTTAGAGAGGTAGACGTGCCTGGCTACTAATCAGCAAGAGTAAGAGTATAGATGCTTGTCAACACTTGCAATTACAGGCAGTAACAATGTTCAAAATTCTTACCAACTTACGGGTCGAAATTGACATGTGGCATGACCTCGTAAACGCCACCCAATCCGGTTCTGCAGATAAATAAATATAAATTGGCGGTGATGATCCATCTCGATTCTTAAAAGCTATCCCTGGTCCAGGTCCTCTAAACCCCCCCGCGCTAAACCCAACTCAAACCCCAAGAGGAACGGCACAATGTCCGTATGCCGTCTTTTTAACATTCTATGGTGCTACTTTCTCACACTTTTTTCCAGAGTCTTGGGAATATATACTATATAAGCAAACAGGATACAATTCCTATACATGATGCCTATATTTCTTTTCTAATTCTTATTTATTAGTAGTATTCATTTGTTTGTTGACCGACAGAGTCACCGACAGTTACATACAATCGAGGCGTCATGTCACTTTTCAGAATGCCAACTTCCAAGACTGCTTAGCAGACCCGAGTTCCCGATAATTCCCTCGGTAAAACAAAAAAACAGTCACAGCGAAACCTGGGCGGGAACAAGCCCAAGCCTTTCGCGGTCAGGCACCATTAGCTACCCCCTGGACAAAAAACATGGACAAACCCAGTCAAAGCTTATTTCACATCGTCATCTTCTCCATCAAAAGGTCCATTAATATTAATGCCTCTCTGTGAATACCATAAGGCTTGCTTCGTAAACTACTCAACGAATCGGCTGGTATCCGGTCGTAACAATACCACAGTATCCGTATATCTTGCAGCTCTTGGGTACACGGCAACATCCTAGTAGCCTATACTCAGGTCCATATTCAACACATGTACTCTGCTCTTTAGTCCAGTAAATCCATCGCTCAAGGACTCCGGCTCTGATAGAACGAGCTACCTTCTCATCTTTCCATCCCGTCACCTCGAATCTCTTCGTCCACAGCTCTGTCCAGTCTACGCCAACCATAAAACGCATCGTGCTTGGTGCTTTCGCTCCACAGCCTCGAGGGTTCTTATAGTATAGGTATCCAGTGCAAAAAGTGGCTTCCAACAGTCGAGATAAATAAAAAGGAAAGGGGTGAGAGGTTTGTGTATGTTCTTGCGTTGCTCTGTGATCTTTAAGCCATCGAATAGGCAAAAAGATGTATCGTATCTGAACGCGTAATTAGAGGTCAAGAATCCTCGTATCCAAAACAAGTTTCCGCTGCGAAGCAACGTGAGGAGAGTCATTTATGCTTTGTTCATCTGTGTAGTCTACACTTCATCGTACATGTTGTCATATAGCTGGAGCTGCTTCGTCCATCATTTCCGCACGCCTCCGCTTCCATCTCTAGTGCTGTCATAAGCTCTTTAATCGTAATTCCTTTACTCGGCGCCCTTGACGTTCATCTCGCGAATCTGCCACTCGCCGTCAACCCATGACTGCTTCTCACCAAGGAAAGCCACTCGGCCTTCACCATTGGTCAGTCCGTCCACAAGGTAACGCTGTGCGGCCTCGCGAACCTGATCCTTGCTAACATCCAGAAGTTGCTCGCGCTTCTTCTGCTTCATCTCTTCGGTGATGCCCGAGAGGAAACGGCCCATACCCTCCTGGTTCACAGACTTGGGCGCATCGACCCCTTGAAACACAGAGATTTTGGCCTCCTCCAAATCACGATCCGTCCACTTCTTATCAACAGCCCATTGGCCAGCATTTCGCATGATGCTGAGCGTGTTCTGGGGGTTGGGATCGCGGTAAGAGTAGAAGCCGAAAAGACCGTCCAGGGCTCGAGAGTAAGCACCGCCACCGTACGCGCCACCCTTCTCACGTATCTCATGATGAAGGTGTTTGTGTGTAAGAAGCTGTGACAGAATTTGAAGAGGCGCACCCTCTGCTGATGTGTATGAAGTGGTCGGTACTGACAACCCACCATAGTAGACTTGGTAAGGTAGAGGGTAGAAGGTCTTGCTGTCCTTGGGAAGCTGTCGAGGTGAAGGGTTCTTCAGGTTCAAGGGGTCGCGAGAAAGGTTGCCCATAAAGTTCTGCAGCGAAGCCCCGTTTGCTGCAACGCTCTCTGAGCCACAAGTGATTGCGGTACGGAGATTTCCACCGGCAAGTGCAAGGTTCTGAATCTGCTTTAGCTTAGAGATGACATCCTCAAGCTTGTCTGTCTCAGGGCGGCTAGCGAGAGAAGTCACCAGCTGCACTTGAGAAAGGCCAGACACTTGCTGTCGTAACCACGCTGATCGGGTAAGGCCAGACTCTGCGCTTCCCATGGCAAACCTATGTCCAGTTGATGCAATATCGTTGACAACGCCGTCCGCGGAAGCCTGGAGAAGCTGGCGAATCCTGAGTGCGGCTTCAGGGCTATCGAAATCGGTTCCCAGAACAAGTTTCTGGATAATGTCAAACATAACAGGAACGTTATGGTCCAGTGCCATACCAGTGAAGATGAGGCCCTCACTAGCAGCATGGAAATCCGTGGGAGACGGTGTGCAGTGGTATCCGACCGAAACGCCGCCAGTCTTGAGCTTGATCAAATCCTCAAGCTGTTCCATGTTCATGTCCTTGGTACCGAGGCGCATGATGCTGTCAGTGAACAGAGGAACCAACTCACGAAGCTCATCTGGCAAGTTCTCCAACGTGTTGATGGCACGGAAATATGTCAAGCCGTTGGTGGGTGCCTCGTGCCATTGAATCTTGGTTCCGTTGGCGTTCTCGTCTCGAACAACGACGGCCTCTTTGCTTCGGGGAATATCCTTCACATAGACAGTTGGCAAGCAGCCAAGATCTTCAGTGTTCGTCTTGTTCTGCTCGACCAACAATTCTTGCTCTTGCTTCTCAAAGTGCTTTCGCGCCTTCTCCTCGCTTCCAGCCTCCTTGATCGCCGCCTGAATTCTAGTGGAAAGCCTATCCTGCTCCTCCTTCGCTAGGTCTTCACCATATGTTGTTGAGGGAGCCATGGTGAATGTCAGGGTATTGTCGTTGAGAAGGTACTTATCGATAAGACCCTCCAGATAGTTGCCCTCGGCCATCTTGGCTTGAAAGCCATTGATGGTATCATTCCATGCCAATGAGTCGAAAGGATCGACACCGTTGAACCACTTTGGCTTAAGGCGGTTCAGCATAGAGAAGCCAAAGTTGGCAGTCTTGTGCTTGAGTGACAGCTCCAATTGGTGCAGTGAGCCGTCAATTTTTGTCTTGTCGAAACCTTTATCACGCGCATCTCGCAGGATCTGCTGGACCTTATCCTTGAGCTTGGGCACATCGCCCTCCTGGACACCAGTCAAACCAATGGAGAAGATTCCCTTCTTGGCGGAACTGTCATAACCGGCGTTGGGGCTCCAATCGGCTCCCATACCAGCCTCAATAAGACCACGGTATAGAGGGGAACCGTAACCATCCATCAAAAGGGTCGAGAGAAGAGCCAGAGAGAACGATTCGAGAATATCAGTAGTGTCGCCCATGATCCATGAGACGGACGTCTTGTACTGACGATCTTGATCAACAAGAGGGTCGAGGGGGCCGTAGAGGGTTACTTCCTTGGGGCCGCGGAGCGTGACTGGCTCATGAATCTTCTTGTCCCCTTGGATCTTCTCAAAAGCTTGGAGCTGCGCGTCAACTTGCTTCAGGTGATCAATCAGGGGCATATCACCGTAGGTAAAGACCTTGGCGTTGCTGGGGTGGTAATGTTCGGCATGGAACTTTTGCAGCTGCTCGTATGTGAGGTCGGTGATCTTCTGCGGGTCGCCACCAGAATTGTTGATATCAGGGAAGATGTGGTCGTGAAATCGAATATAGTATAGATAGCCAGCATCCGACATTTGGCCTTTCATCTCGTTGTACACAACACCCTTGAATACCAGCTTCTTGCTCGCGTCATCCTCGGCAAGGGGGTTCTCCGGGCCAATTCGCCAACCCTCTTGGGTAAAGTCGGACTTTTTGAGCAACGGATGCAACGTTGAGTCCAGATACACGGACATGAGGTTCTTAAAGTCCTGCGCGTTGGTTGTTGCGAAGGGGTAGAAGGTGTGGTCCGAGGCTGTGAAGGCATTCATGAAGTTCGATAGAGTTCGCGGGAGCATCTTGAAGAAGGGGTCTCGAATAGGATATCTATGACTATTAGTCTTGGGCCCTTACATGCTTGTGCGAACAGATGACTCGTACTTTTCGCTACCGCACAGCGTCGTGTGCTCGAGGATATGAGGAATACCGGTGTCATCCGGAGGGTTCGTCTTGAAGCCAATTGAGAAGACATTGTTGCTGTCGTCGCGAGCGATGTGGAGGTAGTCGGCGCCGGTTTTGTCGTGTTGAAGGTGTAGAGCCGTCAATTCGAGCTCCGGGACGTGCTTTGATCGAACAAGGGTGAAACCATGGAGCTTCTCGCCAGGTTTTGGGAATTGTGACAGCTCCGTTACGGCCTTGCGAGCGCCAGCAGCGGCGTTGCGAAGCATTATAGCGTAAAAGAACCAAAACTAAATCAAGACAAAAGATAATAACAATACAAGAAACTCGGAATAAATACTGTACAAGTCGTGGGGGCCCAAAACTTATTTCAAAGGAAATAAGTAATGTCGTTAAAGAAGCAACGGAGATTTTGCTGCACGTAATGATCCGAAAAAGTGGAAGGGTCCCGGTCTGCTTTGTAACCAAGCGCTACCTGGAAGGCCCGGTCCAGCCCACGTCAGTTGCCAAGTCTCCATGCCGTAATTGTGGGTGCTCCAGTGGCACCAGTCAGTAAAAGACCACTGTGCGATAGTGCACGGCAAATGTATGATGCTAGCCGTTATGTCACTAGCAGTTTTAGCGGCTATCACCAGGTACATCTGCTAGTCACTTAGCAGTCTTTAGCAGGCACCATAATGGCCCATGGAAAACCTATCCATGCTCCAAGCCTCCATGAGCCCTCCATCCTGTCACATCGTATCGACTGTCCAGTATCTTCAATGACCAACAAGTCCTGGCTTCTACGCTGTGCGCCTTAAAGATCTACCATAGGTCGCACCGTCGTTGTTGTTCAGCATTGATACATATTGCTATTCCACAAAAAGAATATCGAGGTACGAAGATATTGCCTCCTCCAACCACTCAACGTGCCTCTCTGCGCTGCAAGTGTATTGCATGGTGGTCAATTCTTGCGTGAGCCCAACTAACTTCATCTGTTCGTACCACAGTCGATACCAAACATTGCTTTGCTGTATCTTTCTTCCATTATCAGGATTTCGACTCCCGACACGGTGACAAGTGCCTCCACCTGCGAACATCGACAATCATCCCGCTTCGATGCCCCCGGCTCTTCCTCACCTCGTGACCCCCGCCTGAACGATTGTCGTCCGTTACCTTGGCCTCCAACTTTGCTCAGTCGGCGATGACTACGAGCCAGTTGGATGCTCATCTAACTAACGGGCACAACGGTCACGCTCATCCACCCGCAACAACCAAGAAAACCAAAGGAAAGAAAAATATGCCTAATGACGAGGCTTCGCGCCTGCTCCATGCGCGTATATCGCAGTTGGAGCAGGATGCGGCGGGAGAGAAGGACCAAGAGTTAGAAATCGGTGCGTCTGACCTCGTTGTTCACAATGGCGGCACGCCAGCGAACATGAACCGCACATATGCTGATACGTGGATGCTACAGAACGTGAAGTAAAAAGGGCGAATCGAGATCTTCTTCAACAGGTTTCTAAGATGGATAATATGCAGAAAATCGATCACCTTACCAAGAGATGCAGCGAACTCCTGGCCGATATGCGACGACTGGAGCGCGAGAATCAGAAGAACAAGCGACGTGGAGATAACCTACAGAAGGAGAGAGATGCAAGCCGAACCGAACTGAGTAAGACCGTGGGCTTGAAGGAGAAGTTGGAAAAGCTTTGTAGAGAACTGCAGCGTGACAATAACAAGATGAAGGTTTGTTGGTAGGTGCTCCGCAAAGCACAGTGGCTAACCTTATGGATTTCAGAACGAGAACAAAGAACTTCAGACAACTCAGAAGCGTAACAACACACACTGGGATGAGAAGTATGCCACTCTATTATCGAAACTAGAAGGCTACCAAGAAGAAAAGGATACACCAAAGAAACAAGTTGTCGACATGGAAGTCGACGAACTGTAAGGTTTTGCGTGCTATTCGGAGGCTTGTCCACTAACCTTTGCTCTGCAGTTTCCGGGTCCGCTTCAAGTCCTTTATCGAGCAATACGAGCTCCGAGAGCTGCATTTCCACTCGCTAATGCGCACCAAAGAACTCGAGGTCCAGTACCACATGGCGCGATACGAGAGAGAAAAGAAGAATGCCGAAGCAGAATCAACCAAGGCTCGACACCTTCAAGGGCAAGTCCAAGCTTTTACCAAGACCGAAACTGAGCTTAGAAATCAACTCAATGTGTATGTCGATAAGTTCAAACAGGTGAGTGGGCACGAGCAGGATAGTTCGGCCTGTTGACTAAGCGCACAGCAGGTAGAGGATACCTTGAACAACAGCAATGACTTATTTTTATCGTTTCGCAAGGAGATGGAGGACATGTCCAAGAAGGGCAAGCGATTGGAGAAGGAGAACGAGGCTTTGAAGCGCCAAAAAGAAGCGACAGCTGCCAACATCCTCCGCATGGCCGAAGAACGGCAGGGCTGGAGGAAGAAGACAGAAACCGCCGAGAAGAAGACTGAGAAGCTTAGGAGCATCATCCAGCAGATGCAGCAACAGGGTCGTAAGGTGCCACCCGGCATGATCAACACTGTCGAGAGCGGTTACTCGGATAGTCACGGAGGAAACGAGGGCGACGAAAGCGACTATTCTGAAGAAGAGGGCGAAGAAGAAGAACTTAGCGAGTTTGACGACGATACAGAGGAGGAAACTCAAGGCAACGATCAAGCGACGCCAGTAGCATACGGTCCTGAGCGTCCTCCTCAGCCAGTTACCTCGGCCGCAACAAACGGGCACTAGGAGGCCACTCAGGAAGAGACTCAAGCTGCAGCCGGAACTAGGGATGGACAGCCAGAAATTGACTCCGACACAATGGCTAAGGATCTAGCCTCGATGAACGAGTACATTAGAGACATGTCTCGTACACAGCTCGATCAACTCATCGCAAAGATGGTTCACTATTTCGAGAGACAAGCGAATGTTGACTAGTTGGCTATTCGGTTGGGTTACTTGCTAGGGATGCTTTTCTTTCGTCTCGCTGTTGCAGCATATATGGAGTAGACTATTGTCGTACGTAGCTTGGCATTATTCAACTTGGACGTCCTCGCTCTACTAGAAGCCATGCGCACAGTGAGACATGTGTAAAGTCAGCGATTGTACCATATTAAATTCATGAGACACAACAATCGGGTCAATTAAATGATGATAGTTATCAGCATCGTTCTCTGGAATACGGTGTTACCACATTGTTTGTCCTTTATCCATGTTGTGCTGTAATTGTTACCTGTCTATCCGTACAGTGAAATCGGGGTATCGGGAAATATCACCCCCGACGTGCGTTAGGCCAGATCTACGCATCCCACTTTGATAAGCCGCGCAATGGGGGTCGCATAGCTTCCATCTTACAACTACAATCCAAGGTATACGGTTTATCAACAACACCGCAACCATGGATTTCCTTCAGGTATGTTGATATTGTCAGATACTATACAAATCGCTTTATATGATGTGACATGCTTTAATGATCAATGGGTGCTAACTTCTCATAGCGTCTTGCGCGCTTCCTCGATCGCCCGCTCTTCCCATGGAAGAAGCTAATCATGGGCTTCTCAGTCGGCCAATACCTCTTCGAAACGTTCCTCACTCTCCGTCAATACCGTGTCCTCCAGAAAACTAGCCCCCCCGCTGTCCTCTCCAAGGAAGTCTCCCAGGAAGTCTTTGACAAGTCGCAGGCTTATGGCCGCGCCAAAGCAAAGTTCGAAATCGTCAACGGCCTCTACTCTCAGGTTCAGAATATCGCCTTTATGCACTTCGATGTCCTCCCCAAGCTCTGGTCCTGGACTGGTGATCTTCTCCTCAAATGGGCACCTGCGCGCTTTACCGGCGAGATCAGCCACACCATTGTCTTCGTCTTGACCTTTACCGTTATTAGCCAGCTCCTTCGTCTCCCCTCCTCAATCTACCAGACATTTGTACTTGAGGAGAAGTTCGGTTTCAACAAGCAGACGCCCAAGCTCTTTATCACTGATTTGGTCAAGACCCAGGCTCTCACCTTGGTCCTCGCGCCTCCTTTCCTTGCCGGTTTCCTTAAGATCATCCAGAAGACGGGCAACCAGTTTTTCTACTATCTGTGGCTCTTCGTCATTGCTCTCCAGGTCTTCATGATTACCATCTACCCTGTTGCTATCCTGCCCCTGTTCAACAAGCTGTCTCCTCTCGAGGACGGTGAGCTCAAGACCAAGGTTGAATCTCTTGCCGCGAGCCTCAAGTTCCCCCTGCACGAGCTCTACGTCATCGATGGAAGCAAGCGAAGCGCCCACTCAAACGCCTATTTCTTTGGTCTTCCCTGGAAGAAGCACATTGTGATCTACGATACTCTGATTGAGAAGAGCGAGCCCGAGGAGGTCGTCGCCGTTCTAGCGCACGAGTTGGGTCACTGGAAGCTTGGCCATACTACCAGTCTCTTCGGTATCTCTCAGGTAAACACATGAAATTTGGCTGGATCAATTACAAAAACTGACATAGTTTAGGCTCACTCTTTCTACATCTTCCTTCTCTTCTCTGTCTTCATCAACAACCACTCTCTGTACTCATCTTTCGGTTTCCTCAAAGAGCACCCCATTATTATCGGATTCATCCTCTTCTCCGATGCTCTTGCCCCCATGGATCTCGTCATCAACCTGCTTATGCACATTGTCAGCCGCAAGTTCGAGTTCCAGGCCGATGCTTTTGCCAAGGGGCTTGGTTACCCCGAGCAGCTTGCCCGCTCCCTCCTTAAGCTCCAGATCCAGAACCTTAGCACTATGGATGCCGATTGGATGTATGCCAGCTACCACTTCTCTCACCCTCACTTGTCTGAGCGGCTTAACGCCCTTGGCTGGAAGGGATCTGAGGGTGTTACCGAAGGCGTCACTGACAAGTCTCTCGATAACGAGAAGGAGGGTGTCGTCAAGGCCAGTGGACGCGACGAGTTGTAAACCTAGAAAAAAGGAGCGCAACATTTAGAAGAGATTTCATAATAGCTTTTAATCAAAAGACTGTTAGAATGGAAAAAACGGCCGGGAGGAGCTGGCTCTCTAGAAAGGATTGGCCACCCTTAGACACAGTATAGTTCCAGACTCAGTGTATAATATAAGAACTAGTTGCTTTTTGTGCCATCTTTTCGCTTCTAATTCTGGCATTGCTACCGATATGTTCTTGAGGAACTCAAGTCTACCTGAGCGCCATTTACCTTGGCTATTTTAATCGTTATCTAATCATCGGATTCATCAGAATCGTATGACCCCTCTGAACCTTCTAGTTCCTCATCTTCCTCGGACGATTCTTCTTCCTCTCCATCCTCAGGCTTGAGGCCATAGTCATCGTGGAAGTAGCTGAGCTCATGTGTCTGGACCTTGTAGCCCATCTCCTTGAATGAAGCCTCCATGCCCTGCGGGAAGTTAGTACGAATCAAAAACCAAATGGGGGGGAGAACAAACCTCTTGCATAATCTTGGCAGCAGTGACGACGATGTTGCTCTTGCCAGGTTCGAAACATGGCAGGACAGTCTCACGCAAAGCAGTCTTGATCTCATCAACAGTGACATCTCGCACACGTCGTAGCACTTCCTTATCCCAGTCCTTGGGCAGACCACGCACCACGCCTTGCACAAAGTTTTGCTGAGCGGCACTAGGCATAGTAGATTGCTCGTCAGCAAACATGACAACGATCTGGCTGATGGTACCTTCAAGTAGGTGATGATCAATCTCAACGGAACCGTCGGCGATCTTGCTAATGGCCTCCTTGGAGGCTTTGATGGCCTTGTAGGCGTCGGGTGAGCGGTACACGTTGTACGAGATGATACCAGAGTTGATATCCCTGGAGAAGTAAACACCATACGCGTAACCAGCACCTCGAACCGCGTTCCAAAGAGGGCCTTCAGCAGCTTCAAGATAGCCAATAGCTACCATGATAGAGGCAAGGCGGGGATCGGTATATGAGGCCATGCCCTGGGCTGTTGAAACAGAGTAAGAACTCTCAAGGGCGGTCATGGGGACGATGACTGCGCCAACCGAACCAGGATTACGACCTTCATCATTGAGAAGGCTCACGGGCTTAGGAATATCGATCATGTTCTCGGATACGGTCAGAGACTTGGAAAGGGTATCCCAGGTGGTCAAGGGGTTGGGGAGAGTGGCAAGATTGGCTGTGACAAGGAAACGGAGGTTCTGGAAGGTGAAGAGTGAGTCTCGGATCGTATTGAACCAGCCGACAACCTTTTCGGGCTCCTTCTCAAGAAGCTTCTTGAGTCTCTTTAAATATACCGCACGAACAAGCACACGCTTAGCCACAGCCAGTGATGACTTCTCCATGTGGAAGGCAGCGCTGACCTCGCTGGCCATGGACTTGCCATCACGTTTGGACTCAGGAATATCAGCCAGAGCCTTGGTGACACTAGCCTTGAGACGCTGAGGGTCGAAGATAGAGTCGAACATCATGGTACGGATCCATTCGACTGCTGCAGCGTATTTCTCAGGCTCAACCTGGAATTGAATCATGATGCCATCAGGATCGCCGAGGTATCGAGCGGAGTTGAGGGCGTAACTAATAGTGTCTCTCTCAAGCTCCATAACGACCTGCTCGAAGCCGACCTGCTTACCATCACGCATAATGTGCGTGTTGAATAAGTTGTCGCTGAAAATGGGCATCAGAGGCTTGAGCTCATTGGGTACCTGAGAGGTACCAATGTGAATAGAGATATGGACAAAGTTGGTGGGAACATCCTCAAATTGGATGAACAGTGGAAGCTTGCCTTGGGCTGCACCTTCGATGAGCTTCTGTGCGGGTCCGCTGCCCAGGCCAACTGAACGGGCACGTCCAGAGCGAGCAGTGTCCGACTCGATGAAGTGGATAGAGTCGGTACCAGGAACGCTCCAACGATCGACCACTTCGGCAGGAATGGGTTCGTCGTTCTTCTTCTTGGCTTCTTCAAGACGCTTGGCAAGTTTCTCGAGGCCATCAGGGCCCAAGTCTTCCTTACGCTTAGCAATGCGAGCTTCTTCGTCCTTCTTCATCTTAGTAGCGAGCTCGTTGGAAGGCTTGCCGAGGATAGAGATATGAGGGGCGTCAGCCATCCATTGGCTAAGGAAATCTCGCCATTGCTTGTCCGACCACTTCTCCAAAACATCGTACTCCTCCAGGTTTTGTAGATCTGCAAGCGTAGATCCATCCCGCTTGCCGAAAAGGTAGTCAGTGATGATGTTTGTTGCGTAGAAAGACTCGGATGTCTCAGCATGGTACTTGACCTGGCGCCTCTCACGACGGATGCACTCCCTCATATAGTCCATGTCGATGGGCTTGGAGGCAACTTCTTTGAGTAACTCGATAAGTCGCTTTTCGACAAACTCGAGCTTCTCAGTGGCAACACCTGTCGGCTGCAGCCAGATGACCGAGTTGGGTCGAGGGTCCGTCCAGTAAGAGACTGAGCTCGCAAGTTCCTCCTTCTCAACCATGACATTCTCTAAAATAGAGACAGAAGAACCACATAGGTATGTGAGGAGAACATTCAGGGCAGAAGAGTTGATAAGGTCGATACAGTCGGGACCAAAGAAGCCAACGAGAATCTCACCAACAGACTCGTCCTCCTCGGGAAACTCAGCGGTCACGATTTTGGTTTCGCTAATCTTTGGGGGTGAAGCAGAGTCAATCCAGGGTCTATAAATGGTTAGTAAAGGTATTGTTCACAATCCAGAAATGACTTACCTCTGGAATGGAGTATCAAGAGAAGGGATATCATCCTTGATAGACTCTTCAAACTTGTCAAGAATCTGAAGAAGTTCATCCTGGTTGACCTCTCCGACAAGAACCAGACACAGATTTCGCGGCTGATACATATCTCGATGGAATTGTCGAATACGATCAGGAGTGAGAACCCGGAGGGCATCGGTCATTCCACCAGTTTCGTAACGAAAACCAACATTCTCAGGGTAGAGAAGACGACGAGCCTTAAGATCCATGATTTCGGAACTGCGGAATTGAACAGCTTGCATTTCGGAATAAACAACTCCAGCATCGTTACCTTCACCGTCAATGTGCCAAACTTCGGTCACAATACCCTCATCTGTGATAGTGGGCAAGATGACATGTTCAAGATAGACAGGAAGAATTTGGGCAAAACCATCCCAGCCGGCGGTTTCGAGCGTGTAAGCTGTGTGATCTGTAGCGGTCCATGCGTTGGTGTGAGAGTAGGCTCGAGAAGACAGCTTGTCGAGAAGGCCCTTGTACTGGTAACTCTTGGAACCCATGAAGACGAGATGCTCAAGGGTATGGGGAGCACCGGAATCATCAAAGATCTCAGTGGCTAGGGTGAAATAGCCGTTGAGCTTGGGGCCCTTTCGATCGGCAACAACAACTTGCATACCACTGCGTTCTGATACATATTGAGTGATTGTACAAGGGGCATAGTCGGTCTTGAAGCTCTGGATTTTGCGGAAATGTGAGTGCGCCGACATCTTGAAGTGCTTGAGGCCTGTAAGGCTCCAAAGTGAACTTTCTAAGTCAGTATTTGGAAGCAATAATGGAGATGCGGAATTTTTGCTTGTAGAGGATGAGGAATTGTTGCTTGTAGAAGAAATTGATCTTGGGGATGATAGGGCAAGACATAAAGCCCGTGCAAAAGGAAGGTGTAACAAACAAAACAAATGGAAAGCACAACTAACTCAACACTTGTAGCTGCAAGAGGAAGGCTCGATGTGAGAAAATAAGCGGTAATACTAAGCAGAGCAACTACCACGGCAATGACATATTGTGAAGGGGAAGATTTGGGTGACATCACGACTAAGGAAGTACTTTGACGATAGTGATTTCCCAAGTTGGATTCAAAGACAGCCTGAAGCTATAGAAAGCTTGGCATGAGCCGCACCAAACGAATAGAAATGACAAGGATTTCGAGAGACTTCCTGAGGGGGAGTGGACAAAGTTGCTTTGATATACTTCTTCTCGTATAGAGTTGTTACACCCAACGAAGAGAAAAAGACCCCGCCATGGAAAAGTGACTGAGGAAGAAAGAGGGAACAGGATGGAGAAACGAGGCAAACAAAGGAGAAGTTAACCAGAGTGCGTGACACAAAATTAATGCAGTCAGCATCCAGATACAACAAGATACTTTTACTCACCTTCGAAGAATTGTTGCGGTTGGTAGTGAATGTAGTAGTGTTGCTGCAAGTGAGAGCAAGAGAAAGCCCAACGACGAGCTGCGCGAAGAGGGGTCCAATCAATTCAGCTGAGACTGGACCTTCCGTAAAAATTACCCCGCTATCAAGGCAGCACAGCGCTTGATCTCGGTGTAATCAACAACCACAGGGTCAGCTTGATGATATGTATAGGGAGAAGAACTGGAGAAGAGTCGATGAGATTCCGAGTGAAGAGAGAGGTCCTCACATTATATAGGCAAGTATAGCAATAAGCACACAAACAGGATGACAGCAAACTAGTACCTATAATACCACATTTGATGGCCACGGCCTTACAAATGAAATGTGACCTCTTGGAAGCAACACAAGCACACACAAGCCAAACGGCCACTGCATTCTCAATTCCTGCAGGCACGGTCCTTCAATTAGCATACTTCCCATTCATGATTATAAGAACAATGCAATCCAAAGGTGGGCTTCAAGAACAATGTGGTAGGTACTGACCAAAGATGGCCTACGCTTGCTATTGATTGGCTATACAGCCGCTAAGCGCTTGGACCAATACGCAAGCCACGCTGTGGGAAAGTGGCAGGTGCGTCCACAAATTGGGAAGGTAAGGGAAGGAAGCTGTAGTGCTGTCATGACGGCACTGGAAACTTGCCAGCTTGTGGCTGATCTACTCCTGCAACTTGCGACAAACACCACCAACAGCTCATGATCGCACCCAAACCAACCATGCGAAATATTGATGGTCTGCCGTAAAGTTTAATTCAAATGGTTGACTCATCTACAAGGGACGGACAAACAAATAAAATACCAAGACGGTGTCACCGATATTTCAGAAGCTATCGCACTACGCATACTATACACGTATAGCTTCACCACTCGATCCATTTTCCCAAAGACATCCCGATCAACCTCATACAATGGCTTCGAAAACAGAGAATACTTCGCACCGATTGAGCGACGCTCTCGTTGCCTTTTCACTCGAAGGCCGTTTCCCCGATGACATCTCCGTTCTTCCTCCTGTTTCCGAAACCGACCTGCAACCTGCGATCCAGGCTCTGGCAGAAGCCAAGCAAGGGCTGGAGGTAATATGATTCCGTTACAAACAAATAGCCATCAACTATGATGCTCACGACGCCCACAGGCCGAGCTACACACCATCAACCAAGAGACAAAACAAGATGTCGATTCATGGGTACGGAATTCAAAGACTTTGCAGGAAGATATTTTCCGCTCAAAAGCGATGGCCAACGAGATTGAACGCCAATCTGAGGCTCCCGATGTATCTGGAGAAGCTGTGCAAGACGCGGAAGAGAAGGCAGAGTTTCTCAACCGAGAAGTTCAGTATAGCCAGCAGCTTCACGGTGTATTGCGAAGTATTAAGAGCGTTCATCAGCTCTTAAGTGAGGTCGAGGTTGCTAAGAATGAACATCGAATCATAGATTCGTTGCGACTCCTCGAGAGTATGTCGCCACAGTTTTCAGCCCGATATGTTGCTAAACATTAAACAGAATCATGGGAAGCGATTGATCGTATAGGTGTCAGCAAGTCTTGCCGAATAATGAAGCTTTTGGATCTGCGGAGTTTCGAGCTTAAATCTGCTATCCATGAGGTTTTCGATCATATTTGGAAGACACTAATCTATGCCGATATCGAAACTCGCCAATTTGCTGTGTACGATGTTATTAAGGGTATGAATACTGGCGATTCACCACAAAGTACCGCCACTAACAAGTCTTAGACGAGCAAGTGAATCTCACCGATGCTATAATTGGTCTACAGGCCTACAAAGAGGTCGACGAGCGTATGGAGCAGCTATGGCGAAATGTAGATGCTGCTATCATATCTCCTCGCATGGATATCAGGAACGACACTTTTCCTTCGATACAAGCAGACGGTGATGTTCTCAAACTATCTGGCGAAGCATCAAGATCAGTAGATGCCCTTCTTGCTGACTTGGAAACAACATTCGCTTTCCTCGCTCGAAAACTGCCCTCCACTCTTTTACCACCACTTGGCAACTTCATGATGGCCGACGTAATACCCAAACTCATTGGAGAATGGTTGATTCCAGCTGTGCCCTCATCACTCAAGGAAATGGACAACTTCCAGGCCATGATTAAAAGGGCCCAGGCGTTCTGTCAATCCCTCGCTGATAATGGATATACCGGTTTTGCGGATCTACAGAATTGGGTTGATAATGCACCATCAATATGGCTAGGGAAATGCCGGGAGACAACTCTCGATTCTGTTCGATCCAAGTTACTTGATGGCATTGGCGAGTCC
This sequence comes from Fusarium poae, assembly GCF_019609905.1. Lineage (NCBI taxonomy): Eukaryota > Fungi > Ascomycota > Sordariomycetes > Hypocreales > Nectriaceae > Fusarium > Fusarium poae. The sequence continues at coordinate 4,377,333 of NC_058401.1, read as the reverse complement.
AAACAGGTCGAAAAAGTTGAGAAGCAGATGGTATCAATCGCAGAAGGTAAAGAGATTACCAAGACACCAGGAGGGGCTGGCGCAACTGCCGAAACGGCTGACTGGGGTGCTGATTGGGGCGATGCATGGGAGGAAGATAACGAACAAGCTAAGGACGAGAGCAAGCCTACGACGAAGGGGCCAGGTTCTACCAAGGCCGATGAAGACGACGGCGCAGATGCGTGGGGTTGGGACGAGGAAGACACCACTGCTGAAGCTCAAGACACAAAACAAACTACCGAGAAGGATGATGAGGACGATAGCGCTGCCGCTTGGGGCTGGGGTGATGAAGACACTGCTCAAGAACCAGAGCAAGCCCCAGTAGTAGGAAGCAAGATTCCGCAGGCTCGAGAAGAAACTCGAGAGCTTGTTTTGAAGGAAACTTACAGCGTTTCGTCTATGCCCGAGCCAGTTCTCGAGCTCATTTACGCTATTCTAGAGGATGGTGCTACCTTGACAAGAGACGATGTTGAATATGCGCCAGTTTCAGCCACTGCCCCTGGACTCTTCGGTTTACCCACGTTCGCCTTGGCCTTGTTCAGGGCCATCTCACCATACTACTACTCTCTCAGCGAAGGGGGCAACATGTGAGAATATTGACAGTCTGTCGAAGGCATTACTGACTCGAAACAGGTTCTTATACAACGATGCTATGTATCTGGCAGAACGACTCTCCGAGTTTGCTGATGCGTGGAAGAAGCGTGAAGACCTGACTCCCAGAGCCCGGAATATGTTGCGACTCGAAAACGACATCAAGAGCCTACAGAGCTTTGCTAATCGCAGCTATGCCAACGAGATGAACATCCAGAAAACCATCCTTCGCGATTTCCTCGGTGGAGCCCAAAGTCTGATGCAGCAGGATGAAATGGAGTCTTGCGTAGAGTTGGCAACGGGTCGCATTCGCGCGATGGCCTCTGTCTGGAAATCCATTCTCGCTCGTTCAGTTTGGACACAGGCTTTAGGTTCCCTGGCCGATGCTATCGCAACGAAGCTGATCACAGATGTCCTTGAGATGTCATCTATTGGTCAGGACGAGGCCTACAACATCGCCAAGGTCATTTCTACTGCAACAGAACTCGATGACCTCTTCCTGCCCAGCGTTTTAACGGGTACTACAAGTGTAGAGGGTGAGGTTCCTCAAACAGCTCAGTATGCGCCCAGCTGGCTTCGCCTTAAGTACTTGAGCGAAGTACTTCAAAGTAATCTTAATGAGGTACGATATCTCTGGTTTGAGAGCGAACTAAGCCTTTACTTTTCCGCTTCAGAAGTCATTGACCTCATCGAGGCTAGTTTTGAGGCGAATCCACGAACAAGGGATACGATTCGGGAGATTCAATCCAAACCTACTCCTGTGGCTGAACGGTAATGATGGTTCACATAGAAGAGTTGGATATCCTAGTGATGGAAAGTGTTTATCCCCGTTCAAAACTAAGGAAGTAATTGCGATTTCTCAAGCCCAGATCGGTTCCCGTTCCGTCCACATATACGTTGATTGTGAAGAGTTCATTATCCTTTTCCACATTATGAAAAACCCAAACTCCAAAGACAAGAGCATCAAGTCACACTCGGAAAAAACTGAAAATGCAAATTGTCATTTATTCATTAATCCCTAAATCCAGTGGTTTATGTATAGTTTGTGTTGTTCATTATAACGATGTCTTTAGGTTGAGGTTACCCTATACTACACGTCGATCAAGTTTGAAACAGAGACATGTTAAACATGCGAACGGTTCACGACCAGTTGCGTCTCATAATTACTCCACATCGTAATGAAAGTGTCATGAGTCACAAAAGATATCATTTCTTGCTACTCATAAGATAGATAACACTGTCTCAAGATGTATCACCTCAATAAGTTGACCAACATAACGGAAACATCCAACAGTTTCAACGGATTATAACACGAGACAGGTTTAAGAGACTCGGGACTTTTTACAATGAACATATGACTTCTCATGATGACCTACCTCAACACAACATATCACTTACCACAAGTCACCTCTGCCATTCACATTCTCACTCACTTTACCTCCTCTGTGGTCACACGCAAGGAATGCTGCCTGTACACATCGGTCGAGTCTATCGTACCATGCTGAGCTGATTGACCGGGAACTTGCAGCGAGGCAGACATGTCACACAGCATGAGGCAGCAGCCGAGCCCTTTCCTTTTTTCTCTCTTTTTTTGGTCTTGCTTCACAGCATCATATTCTTGGCCTCTGTTCTCCGAGGTCTTTTGTGTGAGAGGGTGTCTCCCATGTTTTAGGCATGACAACAAGCAAGATCTACATCAAGAAACGCCAAGGAAACTACATATATATCTTTCTCCCAAGACACACGGAGGCCCGAGGAACCAGTCAACATCGACGTTGCAGCGACTGCAGGATGCTTCATCGGAGAGAAGCGGACTGACCGCATGTTGCAGATGGGCACTCGCAGGAGAAGGAAGAGATTGCACGTTTCTATCCCAGGTCCTTCCCTGTGTCTGTGTTATGCTGTGTTGTGCCAACGCATTATGAACTTAACTGACCGAACAGGCAAGGTAAACTTTCCGTTTAACAGTCCTCGTGAGATGTGATTGATGAGGGAAATCCATGCCAAAATTATTGTGTTGGTCGTTGTTCCATGGCCTCTGAAGGATCCTGTGCGTGGGTTTGATGCCGAGTAAGCATGAAATGAAACACGAAGCACAGCTAAGCAGAGAGAGAAGGGTTTGTGCCCATGAATAGTATACTCGCCGCAGCAATTGAACAGGGCAGAGGCCGCAAGATGGTCCACGTTGCGAGCATAGCATAGTATACAGTAGTGGGTGTTGGCAGTTAGCTGGTTGAAACAGCTTCCAGAACAAATGGCATAAGCACCAGAAGAATGTCGCACAGATCCCAAAGGATTCAAGGCAGAATCTCGAGAGGCTCAAGATTATGCCTGTTTGGCTAGCAAGGGTTTTTTTTTCCATTTTTTTTTTCTTTCATAATTGGACGCCCCCGATGAGGCCCCTTCCATCTCCCTCAGAGTCTCTCTAGGGCATCCGGTATCGTCTCAGCATATGATGAATAGATGAGATGGGGCCTGAGCTCTTGATCGTGGGTCTCTTTATTCTGTCCGGAAGCCTTCCAGAACCTCCGGTGGCTATCGAGGTCGGTCATAGCTTCGACCAAGTGTTTTTCTTCTTCCTTCGATGTTCCGAGCTCCCCGTTGAAGCCCGGGATATCCATGAATATTTCCCATCCTTCCTCGAAACCTGTTGTAGTAACTCGTCTGCTGTCCTGTCCAGGCCCCCAAGCCAATGTACATACTGAGCCACTACCAAAATAGATCTAAGTCCGCTGTCATCCCAACGGAACTCATGTACATAAGTTACAAGGTCCACCCCCGCACTAGGACCAGCCTCTCGGAACCGAATTTGCTGTTTCAGACATGCCAGGTCTTCGCGGTAAGGGGAAAACCCTACTGCCCAATCTTAGCCATGCTTGCTTTGAGCAGAGCAGAGCTTCACGCGGCGAACAAGACAAGTCAGGTCAATATTTCTTTTTTAAGTTTTCCTGAGACATGACCGTGGAGAAAACGTGACCAAACGAATATGCGAGTGATGCCGTGGTCCCCCCTGTATCGAAAGTTTGTGGGAGATTAATTCAGTGCACTGATCACGTCCTGCCGTCGTCAAACAAACTAGACTAAGTGCCGAATCCTCACATAGAGTGATTCTGTTTCCTTCATGTTGGCAGATAGGGGTTGATCCTGCGCTGACCAACTTGTACCGTATTATACTGTAGGATCAAGTGCAATCTTGTAACTAGGTGTGTACTGTACATCCGGACTGTCATTGTAAAACAGCCTCCTCTGTGCTAGGCTGCACTAGTGGCGGATCATTCAATGCTTGCGAAACTAGCCTCCAACATTAGATGACACTGATAAACTAACGTAGTCGCTTGATGGTTGACGTGGCATGCAAGTACAGTCAGAGGCGACTGTCTGTGGTGGTGAGACTGAGTTAAGCACTCATAAAACCCAACAATATGTGCTCGATTGCATCACAAGGCATGGAAAATGATCACGTACAACACTGCCGAGATATGTCGGCGATAACTCACCTGCATCTCGTTTTAAACGGACAAACAAAAAGAAACTAGTCTAGTATCACCCGACAGGTTAACCATTCGAGTTGATGCCGTTTGTCCTCGCACAAGGTGAGCTCAGTACCACCTCGAATCGTGATAACCACTCAGCTTCGATGGGCTCGACGTCGTGGCTCATCACTTGGTCTTATGATGCAGAGACAGCGGGCGACGGGGGAGCGAGAATTAGTAGCAGCTCGAAGCACGCACATGCACATGCATACAGGGTCACCTCGCCTCTAAGCAAGTTGATGTATCAATCGTAATTCGAGGTTGTCCTCTTACACGATACACATACCGTAACATACCGTGGACACGGCGCCGGACACGCCCTTCCGATCTTGTCTTTGTCCGCCGTGCCGCGCCGTATGCACCTCTCCAGGAACGGGCATGCGAGATGCTGACTTCGCAAACACCCATACTGACCTCCTTGAACTGACCATTCGAAGTAGGGTGACACATTTGCTAACAAAGTGATCGGTCACCATGTAAGACAACACATGGGACCGGCCCGAGCCAGGACTAACGATTCCGTACATAGCCTTTAATAAAAGGCCTTATACCACTGGCTTACACACGACAACACCCTTTATCGACAACCTGCCAACGCAACCACCTACTCAGCTTGCTGAGCAAATGAGACAAGAGTCGCCATTCAGGGGGACACCCTTGGATCGCCGTTCATCAGTTTAAGAGACCAAGGTTGCACTCGTCAGCCTACATACAGGAGCATATTGCCAGCTGATCAGACGGTTGAGTAGCTTGTATTCCGAATGCTGTGCCGTAGGTGCCTAGAAGGCCGTGTAGATTCGGTGAGATCGACAAGGCTGAAGGGTGCGTCGTCTACAATTGAGATTCAAATACTCTGTAATATAGAGAATGTCTGTAAATAGACAATGGTTGTGCTCAAAGCTGGTAGAATATGCAAGCTGTGATGTTGGAATTTTAATATTGGTTGAAGTGTCTTGTACCAAATACCGTTTTCTTCTTCTTCTTCTTCTTCTTCTTCTTCTTCTTCTTCTTCTTCTTCTTCTTCTTCTTCTTCTTCTTCTTCTTCTTCTTCTTCTTCTTCTTCTTCACCATGCATGAACCAGCGCCGTGGGGTTCCAGCAATAGGTAAAATGGTATTCCAGATAGCAAGCAGCCAAGCTTGTCAGACAGTGATTTATGATAATGTCAAATACGGCTAAAAGCCCGATAGACAATGACACCTCACGATGCCACTGCTAAACACTCTCATTGGTACTATTCCTTCATGTGAAGCAATTTAACTGACTAGTCATTGCCTAATGATGGTCTGTGGCTGTACAACGCATAGTTCTGTACGACAATACCATCAATGTGTCCTCCCTCATAGCTGTTGAGAAAGGAGGATTTCTACCCAGCATGGATGTGGGCCTATGTAATGAAAATAATCAAACTGCCCGTCCGTACCTACGTAGTACTGAGCTACCAACAGATCAGGCCGCTGATATCTAGCCACTGGCGCTTGCTGACAGCGCACGCCCCAAATGCTAGTTCAACAGTCAGCAGGCAGCCGACACCTAAAAAGATGTCAAAGTCATTCCCGCCAGGGATGTCAAGACAGGGGCCTATGAGAAGGATTCTAGAAGGCTGAGTATGTCCGTTCTCTCTGCACATACCATACAGTATTGATACATACAGTAGGAGTAGGAGTAGGTCGGCACCCTGACAACCCTAAGGATATGAGGTAGGGGTTCTTGGTCCCTGGAGGGTTCGCGACAAGGTATGACCACCCAAAGTGGCCGTTGGGTTGTCCGTGGGTATTGATTCGTGTGTTTCAATAGTTTTCAAGCTCGCGAACGCTTAGACGTATGTCGCAATTAAATGTTTGATTCAACATCACTCAAATTTAATCTGGATGAGACGACAGCGAGTTCCCGCTGGTTTGGTTTGGGTCTGCATGCTGTTTCGAAACCAAGTTGCCAAGAATCACGACACAGAGGAGAGAGACCCTAAGGCTGTGGCGTCTGTTAATTCAAGTCTCTAGTCTATGTTGATGCTGGCTATTTTTGCATGTTTCCATGGCTTCTCTGTTTCGCTGAGATATGGGATTGCCGCATAGGTCTGCCACGTAATTCAGCTCATCACTGCCCGATGCTGCTGATTGCGCATTCTTCTTGAGTCAAGAAGTGGCTGGGTTTAGTTTTGCCTATTATGAGCCATAGGTAGTTAAGCTATGGGCTCCCGACCATCCAATTCCTGACCCCGTCAAGTGTTACGGACACTAGCGAAAAACGGCGCCTTTGGTTTCAATCTAACGCGTTGACGATCTAGGATCAGTCCGCGGGATGGGATTGGTCACGATAATGCTATGTTCGACAGTCGTATCATCAGCGGTATTGTCTGTTCAATGCCGGAATTGAGATAACTATAGGAGCGACGCGGCTTGCACCATGATGATTGAGTTGTCGCAAAGGTACAACTCTGTACTGGTATACCTCTTGACCTTACCCATGATAACCATAAGAACCCCCTTGCTGCACATCATTGATTTGCAGCGGCAGCTGGCCCAAGCGTTGTATTTATTATCTGCAACAACCGAACGAGGCGTTGCGCTTGGAATTGTTCACCATCTGGCCCTCTACATCTTGTTCTCCTGGGCGCAAAGCTTTCGGATGATGTTACCGGATGTTTGATCCGTTAGGCTGGGTGGCGCCGCGTCCTGTAGATGGCCTGTTTATTCCGAGTACATAGACTTGAAAAAATGTTGGGAGCAATCTATTTACCGGAAGCCTACCTGTCACGACCCTATCAGCAATGCGTCTCCTCCATCAGCTAGGGTCAATCGAAGGAGTAGGCGTAGACCCTGAGCCCCTCTACAAGAGGAATTCACCGAGGTCATGTTGGTAAAATTTGGTTGGTCAACTGCGAACTTCATCTCGCGTAGCAAGGGCATGATGATCGATTCGAGTCATTGAAAGGAGTTCGGCACATTGTCTATGCCGCAAGTGTTTGTCCAAGGTTGCCCTGTAGACAAAAAGCTCGGTTGCATGCCGTAAGAAAGATATCAATACAACAATTGACAAATGCAAACAAAGCAAGTATGTGCCGACGGAATCTAATGCTACCTTGAAAGTTATCAGTTATAATAACCGGTGCTTGACATCCGAATATCTGCACCTCAATAGGAAGGCCGAGTTGACGGATCAATCACAGATTAGCGGCTCAGATGCACGTTGTCACATCTTGACCCGTTCTATGCGGCATTGAACGCAGCGGCAGGCGCGCAATAAGCGGGCACTCCCGCAGAATCGATTCCACGGGCAGCGTGGTTTTCCATCCATCAGTGGGATGATTTGGCGCATTCCATCACGAGCATCGCTGCGTAGCATTTTTTCGGCGTCCTTAGAGGTGCCAGCTCTACCGAGCTAAACAAACTAATGCGGCCTTGATATCCTGCCACAAATAGTTGGTTCTATCCGTGTCAAGCTCGTATGGGTAAATCCGGTGAGGAAGAGTTCAACCTCAACTAAGTTCTCAATCTTGTCGTGATTGGATTGGTTTGGCACTCTCTGATGGTCATAGCTGCCGAACAGGCTGCTGCTACCAGCTACCTGCATAGGGTACTCCCAAGAGTCTTGATCAATGGCGGATTTGCCAGAATGATGAATGATGATAGCCTCGCACCAGCAATTGGACTCTGAGTGAGGCCCGGAATGGTAACAACTTCCTTCACACACTCTCTCTATTTTCGTTTATAACGCTGAGCTTTGATACCACAACCAGTAGGTTGATGCGAGCCAATACATAGACTTCTCGCTGTGCCACTTTTTGCTGGCAAATGTAGTAGCATCGCATAGGTAACCTGCAGAACATCAGGTGCCCAGCCGCAATGACGCGATAAAATGCACGGTAAGATTGAGCATTATTTCGTGCCTTGCGCCGACAGACCAAGGTGGTTGTGACGCCGTCACTGCAGTGGCCAGAACCGGTCGCCGAGAGTATTCAAGGCCTCTCGACACAGAAGCTTATGGCATACCATAAATGCTTGGCTTGGTGTGGTTGGTCATCATCCCACAAACGGTTAATGCCTTTGACGTACTGCTCAACGAAGCGCACGTGGATGCAGCCCATAGAACAGTGGAAATTGAGGGCGTGTCGCAGAAGTCTTGGAACGGAATAATCGGCATTCTTTGTGCAGAGTGAGAATACGGCGCACCTTGAACCACTCGTGAACCGGCCGTGCCAACGCCCAGAAGGGTATAATACTATGGACAGCACGACCGCTTAGCAGGCCTTGGGCTTGGCGTCTGCTACGTTATCTGTATGTAACTGTGGGTAATTATAACACGAGAAGGACGACAGTGCTAGAGCAAACTGAATACGGGGTTCATATCGGTTGCAGGATAGCTTGGAAAACTCCAGACATAATAAATCGAACGCCCAAGTGACGAAGTCAACGAAAGATATCGTATCCCTCAACAGACGACGCATGGACCCTGGCTACCTACTATTAGGTGGCATTGCAAAAAGTGGCATCGGTCATGGCCAAAGAGCCCAAAACATGCCCCTCGTCTGATTTGACCATGATATGCAAGTCGAGGGCCATAGACAGCTGCTGTGCTACCGCCGGATCGAGTTGTGAGCTTTATCTTCCTGATAGCAACGGCCCAATACGACATAATAGTATCTGAAGTTGATTTGGTGGAACCGCAGTAAATAGACACGTCAGGGGATCACCTCCTCAGTCCCGGTCATGATTTGAGAGGTTTTAAAAAAAACCATCACAGGAGTGATATCTAATGAGCTTGTCGCATGATTGCTCATGCACGTCTGGGAGCTTCAATGTTTGTGGTCCATAATTGAGCCCGCTCGCACCCCCGCGTCTCTCAATGTCACTATCAGGGCCACGATATTCCCCTACGTCACCCGGCAATCGCGTCATATCACCTTTCCGGCCACCCTTATTTTCCCATTGAGGATATAATTGCAGTCAGAAGCCAGCGACGGTTCTCGTGAGACTTGAGATCATGTTGCATATAGTACTCTGCAATGAACAATATCCAGCTGGACGAATAAGGTGTTGGGCAATCTGCTGGCTGTTCCAAATGCTGCCGGTACATACATACACAAGGCTGATCAATTGCAAATTGCCCCCCGAGACAAAATAATTCTGTCTCCAGGGACTCAGGGCTCAAGTTGCTGCTAGCAATTGGTGGCCCTATGTCTCATAATCATGCCCCTTAAGGTCCCTTAGAGGCCGAGCAACCGCAACTGATAGATGCTGCAACCGATTGGCCAAAGCAGCGAGAAGCGACGTCATTACCCTTCCCCACGCAGCCAAGCGAGCATTTAGCGAATCAACAACGAATCACAACTCGACTGGCGGCTATGGCTGGCCCAGCACACTGGCACTCATATTCCCCCAGTAACTCGGGATGCGTGAGCCGCCCAAGAGTATCCTATCATTGATCCAGATGGGAGCGAGTACTGGCACACCGCATGTGATGTTATGACATTCTTAACTGGCCTTTTGTCGATTGGATCCAGCTGGGGATGGGTACTGTTGCTCGTGACCATAAAATTCCGTGCCTGGCTGGCAAGAAATGTCGGTGTATGCGCTTTTTGACATGAAATACTGTTCGTGGTTCGTTGTTCTAGAACCCCGCTTCAGAGTTCCAAGACTCAAGTATGGAGTAGGGTTGCTCGATAACAAACCCCAAGTAAGATTTTGGCCTATTGGCTCCTGTAGCCAGGTCAAACAGGGGCCATTTGCGGCGCAGAATCTGCAGTTGTCTGTTGTAACAGGATTGAATGCAAACAGAAGCAATATGACAAAATTGAGCTCAAAACACGCCTGGCAAGGCTGCAGACTGTACATAGTATGTATTGCTGTCCGCTCTAGAAACAAGAAAGCGGGGGGACGGCGTCGGTCAAAAATGGATGGATGAGCGGACAGTCAGGTACAGCCAGCATCCATTCTCCGTAAACTACGGCCGAGATAGCTGAAAATTCCCCACAGCGACATTGTCCGCAGCATGGAAACGATCGCTTACTATAAACACCCCCCCTGATGCAGGTTCCAAGCTTGTCCAGGGCCCTCGCTTCACCCCTGTCTGAAGCTGGGGCCCTGACCTAAAAACTGGCGGGAGTCGGCGCCAAAGGATCGACGAGATGATGATCTCATTCCGCTGTTGGATGTTCAGGCGTTTGTTTCAAGATGTCTTTTTGCCCAGCATGAGCAAATTGTCAAATCGTATGGCGAGCTGGGAGGGCGTCCCACAGAAATTTGGCGGAATGTGGGCTAGGCATTTCGAGTCCAGGAACTGATATTCTGGGGCAATCAGCCTCTGATGTCTCAGACTCCCCTCCCTTGATGCTTTGCAACCCGTCTCCTGGGACTGAGGTTCGATTGGGTTTATCCCCATTGGGTATCCTAACTGGCGACCTCTCTGCCTGGCTGTCTCGTACCTGGACGCGTTTAGGTGGCTGTGACTACGCCGCTCTCTGATTGTGACCGTTTTGAAGAGGACGAGAATAGAACCACCAAAGCAAGAAAGGAGCCGATAGGTGAAGGCAATGAAGGAGCCGGCCATTCAGCGCCCTACTTGTCGTGGTTGTCGACGATGGCGTTTATATCGCGGGCCAGCGGTACTTTCCAGTAATTCTACACCTATAATCGGCGAGGGCAAGAATGCCACGTCACCTCGACGATGACTGTTTGTGAGAATAGACATCGCAGTCGGGTTCGGGCAGTGGTGGTTTCTTGGAACGACCCTGCAAACAATGTGACATAAAACGTCCTGCATACCCTGTTGAACAAACCCTGACCCCCCTTAACCGAGTATCTGGGTGCCATCTACCGTGGCTGTGTGGCAATCTGCACTGACGAGGAGTCGAGGCCTGTACTCCGCATACGAAATCCAGCTGCACGCAGACGAAGGTGAGTAATCTGGTGGTCACTTTTGAGGATCAAAACGTGCCAGCCTCTAGCGAGGGTAGGGCAGGGTTAGCAGTGACAACTTTCGGGGAGAGTTGAGTAGATTGTCCTTGGGGGTGGATACGTCGGATAAGGCGAAGGTACTAAGCTGATGAGTACGGGCAGTTGCGCGGGGGCTGAAGTTTGTTGATATTTGAAGGCTAGCGATCTGTTGGTTACTTGCTTGCTTGGCCGGCTGGGATTCCCGGTGACTGAGATATTGAACAAGGGATAATAATCAGATAATACGCATGCGCCGTAGCGCACTGTTTAGGTAGGATTCAACTGAAGCTCTGCTGTGGAGATATAGTTAGTCCCTTGATAGATGAGATTATCTTCATCAACTAAAAAAAGAGGCGATGTATCCGTAGTGCTACAAGCTAGTCAATGAATCTGGCTACACCCTGCAGTTACTGCGTACCTACTAACCTACCTACAGAGTACTACGGATAAGTGAATTCTAATTCTACCTAGATGCTGAGGCTGGTAATCTTAACGAAAGGTCCGGGCAATCTAGTAACGGCCGGCGCTCTTTCCTTGGGCCAAGTAACTAATGGAAGCATCAAGTATGGACAATCTACTAACCTAACAGAGTTTTAGATTCCTAAATTCCAAGGCGTTTCTAGGTAGTATCCACAAGATCTGATCGCATCTTGATCACATGAAATCGCGACCAAGTGTGTAAGCAATCCGCCTCTGAGACTTCAATATCGGCTATTAAGTCGATCTAAATCATTGCTGTCCTCGTTTCAAATCTCTCGGTTCGTGGCAGTGGCTCCTTTCATCAACAAGGGGGCTAATTTACCTCGGGTTTGGTCAGGCTGCGTTGACTGGAGACTGAAGACTGAAGACTGGAGACCGAATGGACATTGGCGCTCCACACATCGTGTCAGACTGAGGTCATGGTATCGAGGAGGCTCAAATGCCTAGCATGGCCAACGCAACGCTACGCTGCATGCACTATGAGCCTGTCTGCTCTACTGAGAGCCTGAGGCAGAGGGTAATGCGGAGTTGGACACACGCCGTCGAGGCCCGTTAGCCCCTAATGCAACAACGCCAATCTTTGGGGCACTTTTGCTCTGTTACTTGTGCTTGCACTTGCGCCATGATGAACCAAAGGTGAGGTTTGCATGTGGCTCTCATGTGGCCTGTAAAGTTAAATCGCTGGCATAAAAATTTAGTCATCACGCACGTATGTACACTGCACGACACAGGTACCAGGTTTTCATATCTGCCCGCAGACCGAAGGAAGGGTTGCCTGTGATATGTGGCGACTGATTGGTAGCCCTGCTGGTCTGACCAACACCGGGCACATGGTTAGCCGTGTGCCGAAGCGAGATATAGGTACCGCTCACGTACATACGAAGAAACCCAAGTACAAGCGGCGGACAGGCCCCGTAGCGTATCGGCGGGCGTTTGGACATTTTTTTCTTCTTTCTCTCGCGAGATTCCCCTGTCGTAGAATTGTTCTTTCTTCTGCGACTATTCAAGTCCAAAAGCGACGGGTTGTGGTTCCGGCCACTATCGACGGACCAGTTATTGTCAATGACTCCTTGAACCGGAATGGTCGGTCTGCTTACCGGCTCGTAAACCATCCCAAGATTGCTAGGCTTGGCCCGACAAGTCACTAACCGAGCCTGTCCTCTCTTGTTTTTCTGTCCACTCACGGGGGCCAAGCAAGCTGAGGACCCATTCGTCGCTGTCGATATTCTTTGACTTTCCGTTTTTCTCCCCTGTTATTTTCTCTCGTGACCATATTATCAAAGGGTCTCAAACAACTAGGGACAAACAGAAATGCTGCATCCGTGCCAAGAAGGAAAAAAAAGTGCCGACAAAGACACAACAATAATACGAAACTGTCAAACAAACAAACAAATAACCGACATTGGTTACATACTTGGCTGAGTGAGGTAAGACCTGTCACCAAGCTTGTTTGTTAGGTCAAAAGCCAAAGCTTAAAAAAAAAGATGGTGAAGGGCAAAAAATAGTCTAACCCCAACCCAAACCATAGACTTTTTCACGGCTACACTTCCGGTCACGGTGTAAAACCTTCCTGTCACAGTGGAAGGGCATCTAGCCAATCAGATCTATTGAAATAGGGTGTGAATATCTTGTGAGACTAGTGTAAATTTCGCTCAGAGCCTCCTAGGTGCTGTAAGAAGCTGCTATAAGAAGAAGAAGCTACTATAAGAGGCCTCTATAAAAAGAAGAGGCTGCTGTAGGAGGCTGCTGTAGAGAGAAGAGGCTGCTGTAAGAGGCTGCTGTAGAGAGAAGAGGCTGCTGTAAAAGGTGGCTACAAGTTATGACCGGGCTGTTGAAAAACTGTACTATAGCTACTGTATTAGACATTTAGTGGGGCCTTATACCGTGACAGGAAGGTTTTGCACCGTGACCGGAAGTGTAGCCCTTTTTCACCACCCTGCCCCTCTCGCCCTGTCCGTATCCGGTCTGGTTTCCCATATCCCCATCGTGATCATCCAAGGTTCGATCGTTGTCGTCTTTGAAAAGAGAAAAAAAGAAAAAACCCTTTTTTTTATGCTGATAAATCGTTACATATCCAAGGAGGGTGAGACGACTTTAATATGCGTCGTCATTCTTAGCTAGGTGCTCATCATCAAAAGGTCAAATTACGACCAACCAGACTTATTGCAAGTGTCTATCTGTCAGAGATAATCAGACTATCTTAGACGTAAATCTATCTTTTTCGTCTCCTGGTTAGACAAGCTTGTTAGTCAGGAACGAAGAATGCACAACTTGGATTGTTATGGCATGACCGAGAAATTGGATTTGTACCAGCACGTTGTCCCGTTCTAACTGATCGGCTCGAGGGCAAAAAGGTGTGCAGCTCAGACCTCTCGGATCCGGCGGCGCTCATCTCCATCTTGTTGCTTCGAACCCGCTGGCTCTCCCTTGGGACGGTATCCTGGATCAGCATGACTCTTTTTCATGCACTGGAACATTAAGACTTGACAGAAGGATGTGCAAACCATGCATGCCCTACTAAGTTAGAGTACTGTAAGACCAGAGGATTTTTGAGTTGCCGAGGCCTTCGCACAAAGCATCATCGACGACGAAGAAAACGCAATCGCCAGCATGATGATTTATGATGATGATAACATTAAATGGCGTGTACCCACTCTGAATGGTTGGCCATTAGCATAGAGGTCAAAATGTTGTTTACTTAGTCTAGTACATAGGTACCTTAGTATGTAGCATACTCCGGACCTAGGTACGGCATACTGCCGCACTCTGGATAGATGGACGGGAATTTAGATAGATGCCAGCCAGTGGAGTACTGTAGTCCATCGAGTCGGCTTTTCTGTCAGCCTTCATAAATTAGGCCTCAGGAAGGACAGAAAGGGGGCGGACAGAAGGGAAAGTGAAAGAAAACGGTGTTAGCCACACTATAGGTAGGGCCATCCATGGCCGAGCCTCCCGAAGCCAACCACAGCACAACCACAAACCTACCTACCTACCTAGGTACTAAGCCACAGCCCCTACAAAGGAACAGCTCAAACCCACTGCCGAACGCTAATAAGAGTCGGGCACACTAAATTTACAGCACAACGGTTCCCGGAGTTCCACGTTGGTATATTGTCAAATCAGCAGGGGACAGCCCGAGGAGAGCAGGATCCATCGTTATTCTCCTGCGTTCCAGTTCCCCATATCGGACAAAGAGCGGCACCGCATCTCATCTTTCTGATTCCCACAGGTATAATCTAGATATCTTCCGGTGGTTTCCAAGAGCTTCGTTTCCTTCCCTTCATATCTCGCCCTTGAAATCGATCTCTTGGCTAGACCAGAGATTCAGGAAGACAGGGTAAGATAACCAGCGGCAAGCAAGTATCCCGTCCCGTCCAGTGCTCTGCTCTGCTCTGCTTTGTTCCGTTATGTTGGCCTATCCCTGGCACGTTGACGCTTGTTCTCTGGGTTGATATCTTGGCCTATGTTATGTTTTCCGAGTCTAGTTCTGTATTCACTTTCCGTGTAACCGGCTTGCCCATCGTCAACTGGTATGACTCTTCCCCCCTTTCTCACAGCCCTTGTCTTCCAATTGCTTGGTGGGCTGGCCCGTTCGCCCTGTTCTTAACCGGCGAAGAGGTTCACCGTATCAGTTTATGACTTTATGTATATCACAATAGTCTCGCGTGGTATGTCGGTCAATCTCTTATTCGAGACATTGTCCTGTAACGACATTGGGTTTTGGTCATGTGCACATCGAAAACAGCTAGGCAGACCTCGGAGGATTTCATCAGAGTTGATGTTGAGTTAATGTGGTGCATTAGACCCAGTTTCTCTAGGTTGCTAAACTCTACTTTGCTCTCTACTTGGCTTGCCAACTCAGTCTTTTACGAGTACCGTATGTAACAGTCAACAAAGTCTGAGCGAGCGAGTGAGTGAGTCGAGTGTTGGACCGCATCGCATCGCATCGCATCGCATCTGCATAAGAAGGACATGCATTTGCTTTCGCACACACGGTCAGGGCCCAACTATTCGCCTCCCCCTTGACCTTGCCCATCAAAACTCCACTCTATCAAGTCGCAACGGATGAAAATCATACACCCCTCCCCCTTGTCGCTTCCCCCAGTCTCTCCAGTATCCACCCCGGTCTGCCTGTCGTCCACAGTAAAAATTGAGAGGGAAAGGGAAAAAATAATTACAGTAGAGAAAAAAAAGGGCTGTACTACGGATACGCACCCCGGTCTTCAAGTTGCTGGCAGTTCTCAGCCTGTGAGTTGAGTGTGCAGTGCAGCGCAACGCAGCGCAGCAGAGCAGCACAACCCCCCAGTCAGGCTTTCGAATCCCAGTCAAGGTCAGAGGGATATCAATCAATCAATCAATCAATGGTCATCCTATGCATACCCTCGCTCAGGCTTCCCTCCTGACTTGAGATTGACAACGGATCAGAGTCGAGGATCCGTAAAAGTGAGGTGTAGACAGGACAGAGGTGTACATAATATCTGTTACAGGGACCAGCACGAGCACGGGCACTGACTGAGACCTTAGTGGGCTGTTTAGAACTAAGGCTTAGTGAAGCTCACACAGACGCTCAACCGACCCGACTCGCCAACTCGTACACACAGGGCCTTCCTTACCTTACCTTACAGTGCTGGACAGGACAGGCATACTGACACAAGAGATCAACTCGTGTTAAGTAAGTGTCAAGTAGAAGATGGTCCAAATAAAGGAAGGAAAGATGAAAAACACACTTTCAACTCAACCCTCTTGGCTGGCTTCCTCTGAGAGACCACCCCCTCCCCTCTGCCATAATTTCCCGGCCCCAGGGCAGCCCAAGAATCCAAGCCCAAGGTGCCCAGCACCAGCATCAGCACGGGCGAGCAACCAGACAGCACCGGCCAGCACCCAGCGCATAGCAGCGCCGCATAACTACAAGACTCTTCTTCTGCCCACGTCTTCTTTTTCTGCCTCTAGCTCTCTTGACGTTAGCCTTCCCTCCCCCCTTCCCTCTATCATACAAAGTCTCGCCCGCTCCAACGCGCGCCAAAAAAGTACGCCATCATACTTTGGTCTCTTTTCTCTCCCTCCCTTGCAAGTTTACCACCAGGGAATTACCTTTTTTTTTCTTCCATCTTTTATCTTTTTTTAAAACCTTCTGGTAAACTTACTGGACTGTCAACCTACCACCCGCCCCAAGATACTTATTACTACTGGGACTCCCCCCCTTTCCGTCCCAACTATCTTTTCTACCCCTCCCGCTCCACCACCAACTTTCTCATTGACAACCCAACTTCACCTTTCTCACTTCTTGCCTGCCATAGCAATTTGTTTCTTCAAAGAAATTCTTTTGACTCTCTGCAACGACACGGACGAAATACTCTTCTTGTTCTACGCTACTCAGATTCATCCAACGAATAATCGAGAACAAACTGCAAATCAATTGCAATTCGCCCATCAACTTGCGACAGCCTGCGCCTGTCCTACCACTGTCGCGTTGCCTTGACGTTTTGGGTGACTCAGCCATTGACCTCGAACTTCAACTTGTGTTGCACTTTTACGCCAATAACCCGCGACCTCTCGGAATTTTCATTACCTCGCTACTCGAATTGCGACTCGTCCTTCTATCATAACGAATTGTTATATTGAATCGGTAAAATCGGGTTTCATCGCTTCGAAATAAAGGACCGACCAAGCGCAGGACGTTGTTGGTGACTTGGTGTTGACATATACTACCCACGCTATCGACGAACGTGTTTGTAGCTCAAGCTACCCCAATCTTGTGGTTCTCAACGAGCATCCATTCATTCACTCCGTTCATCACCTGGACCAGTAGCCCTGCGCTGTGCTGCAGCTCTCTGCCTGTCAAAGAGGAACGCCCTGTTTTGCTTGATCCAGCGACCCCAAGGCACCCCAAAAGGAGCCACCTGCATATCCCGCCCTCTGCCAGCTCACCACGCTGCTGCGAACTTGGCACATCATCACGCCTCGGATCGGCCTTGTCAGGACCTACCTAGTCATCCGCCTGCTGCTCAACCTCACTGCACTTTTGTGTTCCACCCAGCAGCACCTCCAGTCTATCTTAGTCGTCCCTGCATCTGCATTTATTACGTGCCATTGTCACTGCCCTGGACCTTCACAACATCCTACCTCACACTGGCTGCACCCCAGGTTGACAGTTACTCCACGAGGGATCGACTTTCCGCAGCATCTTCCCCGCAATTCGCGTGTCTTATCGTTACCTCCAAGCCAGACGTTCCACCATGGCTCCCCATTCTGACTGAGCTTTTATATATGTCGATGCAACCTTCGAATGCTACTCGTTTCGCCCTTATAGTGTAATCACCACTCAACACGACCATGTCTTTCAACTTTGCCTTCGATTCAAAATTCACATCAACAACTCACAACTCATCCGACATGTCCTCATTAACACGCTCTCAACTCGGTCAGGTCCAGACATCCTTTCCGTCACAAACACAACCAGTTCCTATTCCCATGTCAGCCACAAGCACTTCAACAGGAACTTCAAACTCACAACAAGGCTCACCAATCATGTCGCCTGATACCGCTGTTCTTACCACATACTCCTCCGTCCAGGCCTCACCTGAGCCCATACGGGGTCGAGAGGAGGAGGTTTTCCCTTCTAGCTTTCAGTTACCTGAATCTGTGCTCTCCAGGAAGACGAGCACCAACTCCCTCGGGTACAATGCCATGTCCGAAGTGGCCAACAACAGCAAGGGAGGTCTCATACGTCGATTCTCGAACCGAGCTCAGCGCTTTGCCGGAAGAAGACGACCGTCTTCAGGTGCTCCTGCCAGCCGTGATGGAAGTGTTGGTCCTAGTATCCTCAGACGTCGCAGTGATAGCAATGCTACAGCACCCCAAGAGAACAGCGCCCTGACAGACACAGACGAGGAGTTTGTCCCTGAAGACTCTATTTCTATGGTTTGCCTTGATGGCGCCACCTACACATCATCCGCCAACAGTACCCATGGATCAATCAGTGCAAGTTCCGGAGCTATGGCTGGCCCGGTGCTCCCTGCTGAGCTACGCAATGGGTGCCCGGTGAAGAAGGTGTCCAAAAAGAGCCGACCAAAGAGGATCAATCTTGTTTACGAGACCGAGTCTAACAAACTCTCTTGGGATCCAAGCCGTCCTCAAAAGTCTCTCCATGTCGACGAAATCAGGGAGATCCGAACAGGCACTGATATCCAGCAGTACATCCACGACTACGGACTTTCAGAGCATATTGACTTTTACTTCCCCATTTGGTTTACTATTATTTACAATGTTCCTGAAAGCTCCAAGACAAGATTCCTCCACATTGTCACTGACAACCCAAACACTCTATCACTATGGACAGAATTCCTGGATGCAATGTTGAGGTATCGACAACAACTCATGACATCTTTGATGGCATTCAACGACCGTGCTGTCGCCCAATATTGGCAAACCGAGATGGCCAAGGAGTTTGGCGACCAGCCCCGAACTCCCGACCAAGAGGAGATGAACATCGCTGGCGTAAAGCGCGTTTGCCAAAACCTTCACATCTACAGCTCATCAGCAACTCTCGAAGTTAACTTCCACTTATCCGATTCTCGACGACGACAAAAGCTCAATTTTAAGGAATTCAAGGACTTTGTGCGCCGCATGAAGCAACGCCACGACGTACAGCGAATCATCCGAAGCATTGCTGCGAACCCTGAGTTTGGTCTTACCCTGTCGGAGTTTCTCACTTTTCTGCGTGATGTTCAGGGCGAGGATGTCGATTCTAACCGTACTGCTTGGGAGAAGCTCTTTTCTCGGTTTTGTCGCCAATACCGATGTATCGAGGTCGACCTTCCCGAAAATGCGGAGATGATGAGCGAAGACGCCTTCATTGGTTTCTTGGCCTCAGAGGACAACGAAGTCATCCAGCCTGAACCTCAAAACATTGTTTTGGACCGTCCAATGAACGAGTACTACATCTCCAGTTCTCACAACACCTACCTTCTGGGTCGCCAAGTCGCTGGTCAGTCAAGCGTTGAAGGTTACATCTCAGCGCTTGTTCGTGGCTGCCGATGTGTCGAGGTTGATTGCTGGGATGGCTACAACGGCCAGCCCGAAGTCAACCACGGCCGTACCATGACGACCTCGATTAGCTTCAAGGAGGTCATGACCACCATCAACAAGTACGCTTTTGTCAAGTCCAAGTTCCCCCTCTGGATTTCTCTGGAGGTTCACTGTAGCCCAGCTCAGCAGGCGACAATGGTTGAGATCATCAAGGAGTCCTTCGGTTCAAGGCTGGTCACGGAAACCTTGGAGGCTTTCCCCGACAAGCTTCCCACCCCCTCTGAACTCATGGAGCGTGTTCTCATCAAGGTCAAGAAGCCCCAGATCAAAGAGGAGCCTGTTGCTGCTGGCAATGACTTCCGTGGTCGACGCCGAGGTAACAGCCTCAACTCGCCCATGATGCGACCATCTATTCCCGATGGCACTCCTTTAATGCCTTCTCAGTCCCTCCCTCAGAGCCCCATGCTTACCCCGAGCCATTCATCTCGAAGATTGGTCAGCAAAACTCGAGTCAACACCATTACTGAGGGCCAGGTTCAGGGCATGTTGAGCAGCAGCACGAGCGACAACGAGAGCGTTTGTGAGCAGCCTGTTAAGAAGGCTCACAACAAAACTGTCAAGGTTCTTGGTGACCTCGGCGTTTACTGTGCCGGAGTCAAGTTCTCTGGCTTCGACACTGTCGATGCGAAGCAATACAACCACATCTTCTCCTTCATGGAGTCGAGCTTTGCCAAGCACTCTCGCGCCAAGGAGCAGAAGATGGCTCTTGATATCCACAACATGCGCTACATGATGCGAGTTTACCCTGACAGAACTCGCATCACTTCTAACAACTTTGATCCTCTCAACTACTGGCGCCGCGGTGTTCAGATGGCCGCCCTCAACTGGCAGACTTTTGACCTTGGAATGCAGCTCAACCGTGCTATGTTCGATGGCAAGGACTCATCTGGCTACGTTCTCAAGCCAGCCGAACTCCGGGACATTCAGGTCCTCCCCTACAACTCCGATATTGCTGAGGGCAAGAAAGAGCGTACCGTTATCTCTTTCACCATCGACGTCATCTCTGCCCAGCAACTGATGCGCCCTGCTAACCTCCCCGCGAACCGGTCCATGGACCCCTACGTGGAGGTTGAGATCTTTCATGCCAACGACAAGTGTGACAAGAAGGAGGCAGATTCTGACCTGGTCTTGGAGCATGACACGCCTCTTAAGTTCAAAACCGAAGTCATCCGCGAAAACGGATTCAATCCCATGTTTGACAAGGAGATGAAATATACGGTTACCACCAAGCACCCCGACCTGATCTTTGTTCGCTGGTCTGTCAAGCTCTCCAATGATGGCGAGAGCTATAACGAGCGGCCAGCCGTCGCTACCTACACCGCTAAACTCACCAACCTTAAGCAGGGCTACCGCACCCTGCCTCTTCTCAACCATGCTGGTGACCAGTATCTTTTCTCAAAACTCTTTTGCAGGATCAACATCGACTCAGTCGAGAAGAAGTTCATGGCAGCTCCTCGCCGTACCCAGGACGGAAACAAGCTCAACAGGCTTGGCGGCAAGGTTTTTAGCCGCATTAACACCAGCCCCAAAAGTACCATCGAAAAGTCTAGCTCGGAGAAGACGAGCTTTGACAGCTATTGATTTCTGACTGAGTAATATTTATCTCATCTGTACGAACACCTCTTCAACTTTCTTGGATATAATTTTACCATTTCATTTCTCGATTCTATCGATACTGAGCTCGACGAAGCCGGGTCTGGGCACCACACGGGTCTCTATCGACAAGGATCTACGGCAATGGACTTCTGCAGTCATCCTCTGACTTTGATCACACATCTTTTTTCCCATGATCCCAGGAGGATCCTGGCGCGATACACGCGATGGACCGAAAGGGATCTGTGACTTGACGATGACGGGAACCAGCGCCCTTTGTCTTACTTTCTTTTTCTTTTTACATCAAGAACGGGTTGAAGCGTTTGAATAACCCGTCGAAGTATCATTTGATACACAACGATTTCCTTTGTTGAAACATGGCGCATGAAAACAAAAACACTTAAAGAAGGACAAATACCCCCTTGAGCGTGGATGGTGTTGGTCATTATCGGGATTCTATGTTTATATTATTACTGTGGCACGGTAGCCGCTTCAATGGGCAGGGACAGGAACGGGAATGAAAAAAAAGGAGTCTGCATACACCACGCTTGGCCGTGATTTGGGAGCGTCAGGAAACTAGCATTGCACTGGGAAACCGGATTCACGTATTATAGATCGGCACAAGGCAGGGGAAACCAAACACTTGGGAAACATCTCTATTCTGCTGTAAGCATTTTATTCTTGACCCACAAATGTTTATTCTCTGTGACTCTTGTTGAAATGTACACCTCATATCGTCTCAAGTTTTCACCAGAGATGGCTGCTCGGGTCAACTGTTACGGACCGGCAGAATGCGTGCTTGAGGCCTCTTGAATGTAACAACGGGATCGGCGTAGGGAAATCATGATATACTGTACACATACCTGTCACCCCGCAAATAGAAGGTTGACAACGAAGGAGCCTTGATCTTCAAGCCATTTAAAGATAAGGGGCAACAGAGGGGCACTAAGAAATGAATTATTCTTCAAACTATGACGAACATCTCTCATCACGCGAATCGCATGCCTGTTTGGTTCGTCTGTATAGCTTCGTCTGGAACCCCTGTTTCACGACTCAGGATTAATAACAGACTAACCTCCACAACTACAACTGCCACTATCCCCTATGACGACGCTAGGTTTATCTAATCTTCACCACTAGACTAGATGGCACTATTAGCAACGTTGAAATTCTTCATTCCAGGTTCATCTTGTCTTCCCCGCAGGGTTCCCCCCTTCCCAGCGCTGATCCACAAGATCGTCGTTTTGGGGGTGTGTGCATCATTGCAAGAGATGGTTGGTGCCATACAAGGGGAGGGATTTTCCATTTGGAATGAGGCCATCCTGATATCTGAATCGGGATAATGACTGTAATCAAACATGTTGTTGATATTGGGCTTTGTCAGCGGTTAGGCCATGTAGTATTCTGCCCCACTGTGATAGTCTTGAAGTTCCCAGCATGGGATATCACCATGTCGTTTAAATCATTTCGAAACGACGAGTTCTTTAACGAAAAACACTATGTCATCCGACATAAGCGCCCTGGTCCTTGACAAGGTCCCCGACAACCTTGCCTGTCATAGAGCCCTTGATCTCGCTAGAGAGGCACTGCCTGTCCCCATCTTGAACCACTCTCTGCGGGTATATCTGCTGGCTCGATTTGTTGCCAAGAAAGAGGACTCTCCCTTTGTCTCTGAGGGGCAGATTGGGCTCCTCTTCGTAGCGGCTGTTCTCCACGACGCTGGAACGAGTCACCTTTACAACGGCACGCAGCGCTTCGAGATATGCTCCGCTGATTGCGCGAAAGACCACCTCATCAAACATGGCTACTCGGAGACCGAGGCGCATCAAGTGTGGACGGCCATTGCAGTGCATACATCCCCCGGGATAGCAGAGCGTATCGATACGCTGTCTCGTTTGATTCGACTGGCTGTCCGCTCTGACTTTGGGTCCGACGAGTATAGAAGAAGTGTTGGAGTTGACGAGTACTGCAAAGAGATAGAGGGGCTCCTGCCAAGGTTAGACCCCGAAAAGGCCCTGGGTGACGCCGTGGTAAAGCAAGCCAAGAAGATCCCGCAAGTGAACAGTCTCACTTGGCCTAATGACGACAAGTTTCCCGCCGCAAGTTGGCCCGGTATTCTGCTACGGGCACACGCCGAGAATCCAGACCACGAGGGAGTAAACCCAGCATTCTGAAAGCAAGGAAGTCTGGCGTGCCAGGCGTTGAAACAGACCCTGGGGCTGTCATAATGACTGGCTGTAGAGCTGAGATTGGCGGTGAAAACCCTCCGACAGTGCAACATTGACCGGTAAGCGATTGTCGAGGGGTTGGTGGTGTTGGTGTTGTAGATCGTGTAAACGTGGACGATCTCCAGTCGGCAGTTGTCACAGATCACACGAGTCACGCTTGGCGAGCGCATTAGATACACCCTTGAATAGGAACATACGATTGAGGGACATAACTAGCACTGGATATGTCAGATTCGTACGTATGATCGGCCAAGTAAGATTTCAGTAATTTTTGGAGTTATAACACATAAATTGTACCATGTATAAGAGGGTAAAAATATCAAACCAGAGAAGAAAATAAGATACCCGCCCGCCACAAAGAAACTCCACATCTCATGACAAGAAACATTAGACATTGAAGAACCTCGCTCATTTCTCATTCGCTTCGCAAAACACAAACCCCTTTAACTTTCTAGTCGACGCCTTCGTCCTGGAACTTGGGTGTCCCTGAGCGGCTGGTATTGCTGATGCTGCTCTGTGAGCTTCCCTTGCGGAGCATTCCGCTCGCACCGCCGCGACCCCAGTTTCCGTTGGTAACGACCTCTAGAGCGCGCGCTTCGGCATCGTCTCGACGTTGGAAGCCAGAGGGGAAGCTTGGACTGAGCTTTCCACCTTCTGTTTTATCAGGGTTGTTGGCGTCGAGGAAACCATCTTCATCATCGCTGTCCAGGTCTGCTAGTTCATCATCCACTGTTCGACCACGAGGGCTGAGACGCTGCATAGGTACGTCTTGTGTTGCATCGGCGTATAGGTTGGGATCCCGGCCAAGAACTCGATCAGCTTTGCTCATAGACTTGGGACCTGCAAGTCTTGGGGTAGGGGAGTAATGTTTTCCTGCGCCTGTAGGCCGCTCGGGGATGTCAGGTACATCATCCGGTGAGCCCCAGCCAGCATTCACCTCACGAGCTCGCTGTTGTTCTCTCTCAGCTGAGAGTTGATCACGAGCCTCTAGCCACTTGTCACTTGCTTCCCATGTCCAACCATCTCCTGTAGTGTTGGAGACAGGGAAGAACCACAGTGCGGGGGTGGGGCCAAAAAGGT
Organism: Fusarium poae; assembly: GCF_019609905.1. NCBI lineage: Eukaryota > Fungi > Ascomycota > Sordariomycetes > Hypocreales > Nectriaceae > Fusarium > Fusarium poae. Next base: position 4,352,767 of record NC_058401.1, on the reverse strand, counting down.
GCAGCAAGTTGCGTTTCCAGCCAAGATCGAAGACGTTGGGAAGCTTTTCGGAGTCTTGCTCGTCCAGGTACTCTTCGTATCGTCTTTGTCGCTGTTCACGCTCGCGCTGAGCGTATGAAAGTTGAACAGGGTGAGAACCGTCAGGGGGATATGATCGGGGCATCTCTCGTCGTTCCTCGCCTTCCTCTGGACGTGTGATACCGGGCAGAGCATTTGCGTGAAAGTCGACAAATTGACGAGCAGCCTCCGGTACTTCATTGGCAGGGTTGTGGGCAGAGTTGAACGTCTTGCGTAGCGGCGAAAGGTATCGTGTCTTTTCGAGACACTCGATCGTAGTTTGTCCACATCGAGCCAAGTGAATATGCCATGATGTAAAAGCGCCAACCACAAGTCCAATAATTCCACTGATAACACTCAGCATGATGAAGTTGACGGGCAGCAAAGTGTCGATGTATTCCTGGTCGTTGAGCGCCTCATACCAGACCCAGCATGCACTCACGGCGAATGACCAGAAGCAGAAAAGAGATGTGTAGATCAAGAAGAGGAGGAAGGCTTTGTGGTTGCGCAACCCGATACATGTCGCCAACCAGGGACAATGGTGATCCATCTTGAGGACGCATCGTCGACATGTCGAGCAGTGGTGAGCACGATCGGGTTTGCGAGCCTGGCATTTTTTGCAGAATCGAAACTCGCCGTTACTCTTGACTGTGAAAGAAGTCCCTTGGGGTGTGTTTTGTGTCGGTAAGAGGCCATAGCCCATGTCATTTGTCGTCGAGCCGGGAGGTGTAAAGACAGCAGTGGTGTAGCACCAGTTGAGCATGAGATAGAGTGCGACGCCTATTATGGAAGAGCCAGTACCTGTGAAGCCGTTAGACAGAACTCTTTGGGATGACTTGGTGATCCGAACATACCTATCCAGGCGCTCTTGGTGCTAACGCTACCGATATTGACAACTACCCATACAGCCCATGATGTCAAGCTGTATACAAAGGCCAAAGGAAAGTATGTCGCAAATGTACAACAGCAACGCTCGGCTTTGCGCGCCCACCTACGAGCCGACGCCATTGCGCTCGCTTGTGTTGTGATTTATGTAGTATTGAAACCAATCGAGCTATGTCTGTGCTGATCTCTCGTTCGATAATTGTTCGAATTTGTATTAGAAACGCCTCGTCATATCGTCGTTGAACCGTAGCGAACACAGGGGTATCTATCGTTTAGTCGATTTCTATCTGGATAGGTGAGGCCGTTGTCGATAGCGGATCGGATGCTGAGGCCAGGCGGATGAATCGACCGGGCACGGTTCGTATTGTGTCGTCTCTATATACCGCAATTAAATCGAGTACGAAATACACAAAATTATTAATTCGGTTATATCGAAGAACGAGAGTAATAAATAAGCTGGCAAATTATCGACTGCTGTCAATGGATTAAAGTGAAGCTTAGGTCATCAGGGGTGATTGGTTCCACAACCAAAGGTAGTGGCTCCGCTCCGCCTCTGCAACGCGTATACTATTACTATTACTGTTACTGTTAGCATAGAAGGAGAAGCCTCTATTAATGATAAACTTATTGCTACAAAGATCATGTCATAAAGAAGCCAGTAATACAAGACGATATATTGCTTGTGTTCATCTTCCAAAATTCAAACAGGCGGTCTGTTATCGCTCTCCCTCCTTCTCTTTGCCATGTCAAGAGCTGAGTTTCATCACCCCTGGCTGCTGTGCGTAGGTTAGTAGGTACGACAAAGCATGCATCACGGCAGACTTGCATCAAACTTCACCGATATCTTCCACGGTCGAATTTATCAGTTCAGCTTCATGAAGGAATGTGTATCTAACCACAATGTCCATTTCATCAGTCACTTAACTACCTGTCCCGAGCCTGTCGCTCAGCTGTCTGTGCTAGATAAGACATTTCATGGCCGCTTTAGAGCTGGCCAACATCAAATTTTCCATGCACCAATGCAACAAAATCTACCAGTGAATATCTTCATGCTTGTACGGGTCCTTTCCGAATGACTTGGGGTTGACTTTGGGTTCATCCTGAACGGGCCCCTGTCGGGGCTTGAAATCCTTGGCCACCTCATATTTGACGGTACCATCGTCGTGCTGGTCGTTCTTGACATCAACCATGCCACCCAGCAGCTGATCCATGTAGGCACGGTAGATGTCAGTCTCACGAATCTTGCACCTGTTGCCATTGGACTCGGCATGTTGAGTGATGGAGGTCAAAGAGCCAAAAGTGTTGAGACAGTAGGGGCAGCGGTACTTGGTCTCGGAGTGTGCCTCAGATCGAAGATGGCCTAGAAGTGCTTGGCCCGACTTGAAAGTTTTCATGCAAGTTGCCATGGGACAGTTGAACTTGCCGGTAAACTGGCAGCTGTACCGAGCGACGTTGAAGTCGGGATGGTCGGGATTGTGAGTGCTCAAAAGGTCGTGAGCCGCCCGAGCGTTGGGTGCAGCGACTTGCTGAAGTTGCTGTTGGGTAGGTCGCTGAGGCGCAGGAGCCTGTGGGAACAAATTCTTCCCTTTGTTCCAGTCGTTCGGTTTGATGTTCTCCTTGTTGCGAAGCTGAGCACCAGAGTTGGAGGCGGCAAGAGTTGGAAACTCCTGCTGCTTGGTCGAAAAAGGACGAGTAGAACTCTCAGTGACCCAGCTAGTGGTTGAAGGGGTCTTGGAGCCTGCAGATGGCATGTAGTCTGCATAATTGCTCTTGAGAGGTTCGTTGGTGGCTGCCACAAGAGCATTTGAGAACTCCATCTTCTTCTCGCGAGTACTCTCTATCATTCTGTTGTTAAGACACGGGCAGTCCTTCTGAACATGGGCTACGAGGCCACCAACTCGAGCGAAGGGGCCCTTTCCGCATCCTGAACAGTAAAGATTCTGTTCCTGGGGATGAAACTAGATGATAGGTAATCAGCGCAGTGCCCAAGAGATGCAAAGTCGCGGAAACCAACCTGCTTGATGTGCGTAGCCTCCGCTTCTTGAGTTTGGAAATCTGCACCGCAGAATTTGCAGTGAATGTGCTCTTTGCCGTTGGCTCGCATGATGCGCTTGTGAGTGTGTAGATCTTCCCAAGTCTTGAAGATCTTGTCACATGGCTCGCACCAGAAATCTCCTTCGAACCGCGTCCCTGACGGCATCTTAAGTAGTTAAAGGGAATTGTTTTTGTGGTACACGATTGTTGGACGCTGCAAGGAGGCGCAAAGAAAGAGGAAATTTTTCCGTGTGCAGGGACCGCACGGGAAGATGCTGTTGCAGGAGAAGGGAAACTGATTGTTATTTGATGATTGAAGGTGGTGGTGGGCAAGTGCTTATCGGTGACGGGTAGTGACAGAAGATGGAAGGTAGGAGAGGCATGTGTGAAGAAAGCAAAGCAAACGAATTTACCGGTGAAGAGATAATAAAAAAAACATTTTCAAGTAACAATCACACAAGAGGTGAACGGGACTCGCGAGCAGTGAATCACCGTCGACCCCTTAACAAACGGGCGGATTGTTGATGAGCTACCTGAGGAATCTATATAGCGAGGAAAGGTTTGGGGCGGCGAACAAATATTAGCCACAAAGTAAATAGTTTGTCTAGACGGAACTGGCTCAGAATCATGCCTCTCAGTAATAAAACAGTCAAGCGTCGTTTGTTAACATCGACATTGACCAAGGCAACGTACGTCTGCGACAAACTCGCAAACAGCTACCTAGATAGATAGAGCGCACGCGTTTCAAAAACATCCACACAATAATGGCCAACATGCGTTAATTGAACGCGGCAGTAATTATAATGGTGAAGAATCATCCATACATCTCTGGATCAATATCGTAATCCAGTTCGTCTGGTAAATCCCCATCCCCATCCCCATCTCCTTCTCCATCGTCATCGTCACCGGACTCGTCTTCGTCAGAATCCTCGTTTCCAGATCCCATCTCCTCCAGCAAACGGGCCTCTTCCTCTTGCAAATCTGCAGCGAAAGAGACTGTTTCCTCAGCCGGTGCCTTTTTGGGGCCTGCATTGGGATCTCTTACTCGCACGCTGTAACCTTTGTGCTTGTTCTTTTTAGTTGGTTGTCGTCCCCGGAGCTGCGTCAGCTCTTCATCTGTAAGCCGTAGGTTTGGAAGTGGCAGGTGAAATGTTGCTTGGTTTGACCGGACTGGTGTCTGGTCACCTGCTTCTAGCGTTATTGCGAATTCTTCCCTGGTGAGGTGTCGGTCGAATTGGATGGCCACGAGTTTCGTCTTCATAATCGCCTTGGCTTTAGCCCAGAGTCCTCCATGGTACCACCCACTGCTGGGATCCCACTTAGGGCGTACAGCAGCGTTTTCGAAAAGCTCTTTGAGAAGAGAATCGGTGATATCGCAGACTTGCCAGACTTTTCCGTCAGTATGGAAAGTGTCGCCGTCAAAGACGTGGCTCTCGGAAAGCTCTTCTAGGAATTCTTTCAAGGGTCCCATCTGGACCTTGCGTAGCGATTTCCACGTTTGACCCCGCTGGGCACGCTTCTGCTTTGGAAGCTTGAACATGAGGGTCTGGTAGATTCGATATTTAGGATCCGTTCGTGGGTCAATGCCATATTGAACCACCCCATCTCTCCACGGACCTCCTTTGAACTGGTAAGCGGCGTAGTTCAGATATTTCTTGAGTTCGTTCCAGTTCTTAAGCTTGCCCCCAAGGTAATTGAGCAGTGACCGCCGTGTCCAAATGGGCCGTTCTTTAAATGCATCTTCGAGTTCAGCTATGATTTCCACCATGCGTGGATCGGTCATGTCAGGTTGAAGTTGAGGCTCAGTTGGCGCAGGGTCTTCTGCGCCAATGAAGTATCCAACCTGCTTAACAGCGGTGGTGTTTATTGTGCCACCGTCTTCGGTGGCGCGGACATACGGATTTTGTGAGTATTGATAGTTGAAAGGGAGGGACATGTGTGTGAACATGGGTGGTGGGATGATATCAACATTGGGGCCTTTGTCGACGCCAGGTTGAAACTTGAACTCCTTCATCTTGTCGACTAAGTAAATTAGCTTTTTGTTGAAAACCAGGAACTAGAAGACATACCATCTCCAGGAAGGACTTGATCAACGTATCGCTGTGCAAAGTCGGACTTGGACATGTCCCAGTAAAAGTCGTGAAGTCCGCGGAAGCGATGAGTACTGCGAATTACGCCCACTGCTTCGACGTGATAGTTGCCGACGTTGTCTTCCATTTTTCGACGTAGCACCTTGGGGTCATCTAGTCGAGCGTAAGACGAGACTTTGTCGTTTGCTGGCAACTGATCCTGGGCATCAGTGATTTCAACATCTCCTTCCCACGGTCCATCAGTTCCTCTTTTTCTTTTCCTTCCCGTTCTTTTCGGGACTGTGATCTTGAGAACCACATCATGACTACGGGCATTGTGTGACATGATGGGTTTGAAGAACGGGTCTTCCGGTACCAGATATAGCGGAATCGAATTCCTTCCTGTATCCAAGACCTAGGATATTGTTAGCAAGTTGAGTGACTGTAAAGAATAAGTTTTTCTTGCATGTTGAAGATGGGGAACGCGACCAAACGCCTTGACAGCACGATCGGGGTTTTCTACAACGGCAGGAAACTCAACAGCACCAATAACACGCTCAGGTATCAAATATCGAGGAGCTGAATCCGGATGAACAGATTCAGATGCTCTTTCACCATGGTCATCCTCGAACTGAGTGTCGTCCAGGCTATCATAGCCATTTTCATCGGATGATAGATCCGCTTCCATTGTGGTTATCGTTGATAATTTTGGATTATTCGTGAGTTTCTCTTGATGAAACGAGATGATATTTTGAGTCTGGACCTCTGTAAGTCTAAGTTAATTGTATGAGAGTCTGCGACATGTGGAAAAAAACAAACCAGGGTTCACTAGCCTTGTACAGAAAGAAAATGAGATTCCTGTGTCATAGAAGAGTGAACAACAAGAAGAGCCAGCTACCTGCCTAGGTAATTAGCGTATCTGTGCTAAGTCCTAGACATGGCATTGAGATTAGTTGCAAAGCTCCTTTGTCATTGTAATTATTCCGCCATGATAATGTTGACCTGATTCTTACTTGGCATATTGATGATGTGGCTGTGATCCTCATAGTGCTAGATGTGATGCACACTGTCAGTCAAGATGCTTTCGAGGTGATTTAAACAGTGGGAATAAAAGGAGACTAACAACTGTTCCTGTGGCTGTGCTTCAGGTCTGACCCTTGATAAAAGATTTGATGTCTACCTAGAACGTCAAAATATTGATCCGAGGTAGTATAATTACATTTTCGATCATTTCAATTGTTTTGAGGCTTCATATTGAGTGTACAACTTCAAATATCAGTCCATATATGACTAAATCATTTCCCAAGTCTGGTAGGTAATTCAGTATCAGTAGCTGCCAGCTCATCACTATCAACGCCAGCCTATCTCATAAACAAAGAAGGCAGTGAAACTAATCTATCTAGGGCGCAGAATCCCTCACTTCTATTCTTGAAAAGTCGCTTTATATTGAGGTGAAGCATTGTGTTGGTTCAATAAAAGTGTCCTTTCACAGCCCAGCGTAATTCCGGCCGCGTGACGGGTTGATTTAACCTTAGTAGCACTCCAACTAAACTCCCTTGACGCCTATCTTGGCAGATCCTGAACTTGAAGATTGTCGAGATCTATGAATTTCATGTCAAGGATTTCGAGGATGATCGTATCAATGATCCTTGAAACATCTAGATAGACATGCAACTTTGAGAACCACTAGTCGCATGATATCCAACGTCTTCTAAATGATTGTCCGCATTGATCCCAGAAATTGCATTCGTACCAACTCTTTTCAGCGTCGGGGTCCATCTACCTAGGAGGGGCATCATCCCCCTAATGCACCTCTGTAGCGCCTTTCATTTAGTTGGTTTCACCGCCCGTTCCCAGCACCATCCCAGTAAGGGTCGGTCCAGTAAGAGCTCAGCCAGTTAGCATCAGGTACGCCTCGGGCATTTGTTAGTGATTGTTTGGCCAATGCACTATCCTACTAACATTACAACCCGACCCGACCTCCCCTCTCCAATAATCGAAGCGCGTTTCCTTCAACAGGAGCTCCCCCCCGCAAAGAACCTGTCTCTTCGCCGGCGCCCAACGATCACTACCTACCTTTCTTTACCTTAGTACTTACGACAAGTTTCCCATCACTCAACGACGACAACGAGGCTCGACTCAGTAGCCGCCGTGAGAATCTCGACCACGCCGCGTCTTTGTGATTTATCTCTCCTTCTACCTCACATCTCGACTTTCGATTCTTCTCCTAAGACAAGACAGCACAGCAGCATCAGCAGAGTACAGCACAACACGCACAGAACCCCATCCCAGTTCCAGCATTCGTCCTCCACTCCTGCGCAAGTACCAGCCAGCACCTGTCTGCAACAGCACCAGCACTGCACTGCAATCAATTGAACCGCACGATAACCCACCGTCGTCCATTACCATTCTCAGCCCTGGCTGGTTCAGTGCTTCATTGTACCCTTCCTGCATGGGAGTAATCGTCGCATCTCGCTCCCTCGAGTAGTCTTTCTTCATTAGGTGCTGTTTCAGCCTCCTCAGCTTGATTCATCCAATCTCGAGCCGCTTCGACTCCTCCAGCTCTCGCACTCGCGGTTCTTCGTCCGGCTCCCGACAGCAACACAACGCTTTCGCCAGATCGGCCCCTCTCCCCTCGCCTAAAAATCGTCTGCTAATAACGATTATCAACATCATTCATCCCTACAACGCTTCGGTGCATTGAATCAGTTGCTTGCGCATCTGCTGTCACCTCTTCGACGTTCCCTTCCCCTGACGTCGTTGCCCCGGTGCCCCACTGCTTCATACAGTTGAGCAGCGGGCGTCTTAAACCGCCCCTCAGCACGATACACTGTTGTCCGACAAGATGAAGCGCTTCAGTCAGAGAGTTGTACGTCTTTCCATTCTTTGAGATTACTCGTCTGTGTTAACATGTGTCCAGCTTTCGCGTGGGAAAGACCCGAACAAGTCTTCTAAGAAGAACAAGGATAATAAGGATGGTACCGCGTCTCCCTCATCACGGGACAACAACAATCAGTCACCTGTGCTTACGCCCTCATCCTCCACGTCGACTTTGAACGATCCTCGAAACAAGCAGCCGCAAAACAGCTCTAATCATGGAGGCGAACACGGCAGCGCCTCGCAGCCCTCTAACTTGTCCAATGTAACTCAGGCTGGTAACGCCCCTGATCACTTTGCTTCTGGAGGTGCCTCAAGCCCCAACGGTGGAAGTTCTAGCTCTCGATTGCCCCCAACCGTTGTCATCAGCCCTACACCTGGCGTATGTTGATTCTCTCCACTTTCGTTCTACTCTCTCTAATCGTGATTCTTTGCAGCATGTCCCTCCCCCAGGAGCTGCCGAGACAATGCCGCACGACTTGGCTCCCCCCAAAGCAGGCCAGAAGTCGCTCTTGATCCATCGAGGAATAGATAACCGTGATGCGATTCCAGAGGGACTCCGAACCCCAAAGAGGCAGCATTCCTCAAGATTCGATATTTCAGCCCACCGCGAGCTTGAGAAGTTGCCCGGTTTCCACGAAGTTCCCCCCAACCGACGACAAGAACTATTTATGCAAAAGATTGACCAGTGTAACGTCATTTTCGACTTTAACGATGCGAGCGGCGACATGAAGTCGAAGGAAATCAAGAGGCTTGCCCTGCACGAGCTGCTGGATTACGTCGCCAACAATCGACAAGTTATTACTGAACCCATGTACCCCAAGGTTGTCGACATGTTTGCCAAGAACCTGTTCCGCCCAATCCCGCCCCCGATAAACCCCCAGGGCGAGGCTTTCGACCCTGAAGAGGATGAGCCTGTCCTCGAGGTTGCTTGGCCCCATATCCAGGTCGTTTATGAGTTCTTCCTGCGCTTCATCGAGAGTCAGGATTTTAACACCAACATCGCCAAGGCGTACATCGATCACAGCTTCGTTCTCCAGCTTCTTGAGTTGTTTGATTCCGAGGATCCCCGCGAGAGGGACTTCCTGAAGACCACCCTCCACCGCATCTACGGAAAATTTCTGAACCTCCGATCTTTTATTAGACGATCCATCAACAATGTCTTTTTTCAATTCACCTACGAAACGGAGCGGTTTAATGGTATTGCCGAATTGCTCGAAATTCTTGGTTCCATCATCAATGGTTTTGCTCTTCCCCTCAAGGAGGAGCACAAGATCTTCCTGACCAGAGTGTTATTACCTCTACACAAACCCAAGAGCTTGAGCATGTACCACCCTCAGCTTGCCTACTGTATTGTGCAATTCCTGGAAAAGGACGCATCTCTAACTGAAGATGTATGTTGATTCCCTACCCTTATCGGCATAGGCTAACAAATCATCGCAGGTTGTTATTGGACTTCTTCGTTATTGGCCCAAGGTCAACAGCACCAAAGAGGTCATGTTCCTCAACGAAGTCGAAGATATTTTTGAGGTTATGGATCCCGCAGAATTCGCCAAGGTTCAAGAACCTCTGTTCCATCAGCTGGCCAAGTCCGTAGCCAGCCCTCACTTCCAAGTTGCCGAGCGTGCTCTTTATTTCTGGAACAATGAGTATTTCTGCAACCTTGTCAGCGATAATGTGGAGATTATTCTTCCCATCATGTTTGCTCCCCTCTATGAGAACTCAAAGGGTCATTGGAATAGGTATGTTGATTCTTCCCTCCTCAAAGGATGATTCTAACTGGACAGAACAATTCATGGAATGGTTTATAATGCCATGAAACTCTTTATGGAGATCAACCCTCAATTGTTTGACGACTGCTCCCATGAGTATACGGAACAGCAGAACAGCGCTGCAGCACGCGAAGCCCTCCGCGAGCGTAAATGGGCTGCTCTGAGCGAAAAGGCGAACCAGCAGAGAGAAACCAACGGTAATGGGGTCGCCGATGCCACTGCTCAGATCACGCCTATGCCTCGTGTAGACGAGAACGACGCCGCCACCGAGGACAATTCGAAGCGCCTCGATTCGCTTAAGTTGCAAGACGGCCGACCAAGTCTTCATGAGCGAGACAACTCAGTAGGATCTGCTCGGAGCAGGTAATCCAAACCGACAGCTCTATCCAACATACATCAGTGCATCGGGCTTGGATAAAAGAGCGCAGGTCCATTTCCAAAATCGAAGCATCACGATGGGATATAGTAGGTCCGAATACCATCATTGCTGTATAGTCGTGTTTTGCGGTGGTATTATGATTATGAGGAGGAATTGGTATTTCGCAGTTCAATAATGGACTTAGGAACATGCGTACTCGACATACAGTCACTTTGCTGGGTTGGAATTGGCCAATGTGGACACCACCATTGCTCTACAACGCCTTTGGACCTTTCAACCTTCTTTCTTGGCTCGCACCGCAGCTAGACCACTTTCAGGGCTGCCGTGGGGAGGGGAGAATGCGCGCAGACAACATTACAATGCTACCGTCTTTGTCTCTTGTCCACTTCTCGTGCACTGAATGTGACAAGCGAAGCCGGATGCTATATTATATCTGTGCCGTGGTTATGGGTGGGATACGGGCATAAAAAGCATGGACGTCTACGCTTTCTCGTGTAACTCTTTGGGCGAATTCTTACTTTGTTTTTCTTTTACTTCTTCTGGTCTTTTTCCTGCCCCGCTGCAAAGAACCGGACGTTTGGAGAAGCTATAGGTTCTTCACTGGCATGGTTTACGTTGTGTCCTTGTGTCTTTTGCTGTGTTGTGAGAGAAGAGTTAGGTCTGCTTGGTTTTACGGAGACTATGAATGAGCAAGACTAAAATAAAAGTCGTTATTGTCAAATCGTCATTGATTATATTTTTTTTCCGTGAAAAAGTGTCCAGTCACTGCTCAAGTTTTAAACGTCTACTTGTTATAACAAAACTGCACCTAGAACATATCTAGCTGGCTCCTACCATCCCCGTCCTCGATCATAGCCACCCCTTCCTCTTCCACGGAATCCATTACCTCTTCCCCTGCCTTGATACCCGTTCTGTGGTGGTGGCTGTGGGGGCACATTCCATCCCATCATCTGCCCCATCATAGCAGGATTGGGAGGGAACCAACCTTGTGCCATGTGTGGAGGAGGTGGCGGTGGTGGCCAGGGGCCCTGATAACCAGCTGGTGGTGGAGGGGGCAGAGGAAAATCCCCGGGTGGAGGAACAGGAGGGAAATGGGGTTGGTGCGGCTGTTGCGGAATCGGAGGAGGTCGATGCGGTCGATCTTGAACATCTTTGTTGTAGTATCTCGAAGGTGAGCGGGACTGTGATCTGCTGTATGATCGCTGCCTCGACCGATCGTGCTGCTTTCCACGGCTTCGACTGCGACTTCGGCTGTAGCTAGAGGTACGACGTCGGTGTCGACTACGATCATGGTCGCGGCTACGTGACCGACTTCGACTACGGGTTGGACTTCGACTCCTGGAGTCTCTTGAGACCCGTGGCCGTTTATGCGCAGGCCGTGAAGAGCTTCGTGATCGACCACGGGAGTGGCTTCGTGATCTTGAACGACCTCGGTCTGCTCCTTTACCGCCGTTTCTTTTCCTCTCCTTCATCTTCTCACAAAAGCGACGGGACCAACCATAGTACGTCTCACCTCCAATAACATCTCCTGCAATCTCGTCGAGGACAACTCGTTCTCCAAGCTCGTTAAGGTCGTTGGCGGGGTCGTCTTCCCATTTCTGCTCCTTGGAGAACATGCGCTCTACTTCACCCAAAAGATCCTGTACAGCAGTTACAAGAGCTTTATCAGCGGGCCCCGGAGCGAGTTGAATGGGTCGAATTTGATCGGGAAACATTGGTTTGGTCGAGTTTGGAGTCAGGTGTGGTAGCCATGTTGTCGCAGGCAGGTCATACCAGGGTACCGAATGGTCGCCGTGAAATGAAGGGAGAGTGAATGGCGCGTTTTTGGCAAGCTTTAGAGAAACATTCGAGATTTGCGGTTCCTGGGCAGTCTGTGGAGCAACACCGCTGGCGAGGGCTTCTTCGAGCTTTGTGACCATTTTCGAGTTGACATAATGCTGTTCATCCCATAGTCGAATAAGATCCTCGAGTTTCTTTTTGTGTTTCGGGCAATTGTCGAAGGCGGCAGCGCTTGCGATCAGTGCGGGCAAAGCGTTGTCCCAGGGTATCGCAAATTCGCTGTTACCGTTTCGCGTTACGACATGGTAAAACACATCATTGATAACGTATAATATATGAAGTTTGCGTCGTTTCAGACTAGGCCGCGAGCCATCATCTTGCAAACTCTTTGATAAAGCACCACAGTACTTGGCAAGCGCAGCGGTGCGCGCGGTAGACGGGGCAACATTTTCGACGATCCAAACCTTGCATTTCTGTTTAACCAAAAAAAGCACGCAAAATTTAGTGACTTCTACTTGGGTACAGAGGGAACAGCTTTTCAAGCGATGGAGCAGACCTGGACGTTGGGGCGCGAGCACTGGGCGAGGGCGTCTGTTAGGAGCGAGAAGAAAGCTTCAACTGAGGGACGACTTAGAGAAGTCGGATCAGCGCGGAATAACGTGGCGGATAGTGTGGCCTTTGCGATGGCCAGCTCTGGCGTTGCCATTTTGGCGAGACGAGCTTTCTCAACTTTGTTCGAGGATAATCAAATGTTGATGGACAAAGTTATGTTATTGAAGCTATGGTGGAGCTAGAGGAAGACCTCCAAGTGTGATAGCGGCTAATTGCCGGCCTTGGCAGCACGTGGCTGTGCAGTTCAGCCGCATGGAATTGAGGCACTACCTAAATGTGCTCTACATTTGACATGAGGCCTGTCATGAGTTACCAATACGTCACTCGAGTGGATGAAGTCTGAAATGAATAAAATTCAATTTTCGATCTCAATAAGTGCCATGAATGCATAAGGCAAAGGAATACCAATGCTATAGTAGCCCCAGAAAGCGATTCTTTCCGTACCATAGCTGCAAGCGAGGTCGGCACAGGGTTCAAGGATCCACTCTAACCGGTCTTGTCCGTACATGTTGCATCCAACTCATGAGCAGAATAAGCCAGAGTATTAAGCAATTTTGTGTTGATCATTGATATTGTAGCCATCAGATCGTTTAGACCCTTCCTTTGGCAGTTTTCCCCAGACTAATTCATGACGATAAGGCGTTCCATAACGTAATTGTTGTACACAGCTCCTTCCAAGAGCTTACTCCTCCCGTCCATTGGCTTCCATTAACTTAGGAGAACCTGTCACCCTTTGGACTTCGGTACACTGAACTGCTCTCGTACTTGCTCTTCTCGTTGATTCGTTGATCCTCGGTCGCTGGCGCATGTCTTGTAGGAGCGGGATCTTGGGCAATCTCAGTGCTTGGGGAGTAAGCATGGTCGTCGCGGGGAGGACCACCACCCTCTTCAGCCTCCAAGTTTTGGATCATCTGGATCTTCTTGCGGTGGGCGTCCATCTTGGCTTGACGGTCGGCATTGATTTGCTTCTTAGCGAAGTAGTAGGCACCGCCACCAGCTATGACAGGGTCAGCTTGGGTTCGATAAGCTGTTTGACAGCAAAGAGAAGTTTCATACCGACGCAGAGAGAGCCCCAGCCCAACCTAGAGTAGAGGAGTTTGGTCAGTTTCGGGTTGCTAAGAAATGGAGGAGCGAAGATCATCGGCGCAAAGTACGAACCAGAAGGATTTGACCTGTTGCAGTTAGTATGAGCCGCGCCAATATTAGAATTATCTTTGAGAAAACTTACAGTGTTCATTTTGACGATAGTCGGTAAACCAGAGAAACGTGGAAATTTTTAACAGCGAAAATCGGGGTGAGAGGTTGAAAGTGGCAGGGTTTGGTAAAGGTGTAAGTGGAATGGCCTGACATGATATATGCGTCGGTTCCTTCAAGGTCTGGACCTTATCGCTTGGCATCCACCTTTTAGCTTTAAGTTCGATGCAGGTGGAAGGTACGTACCTCTGTGCTACATCTACTTTGGCTGTGTCTCGGAGTTTTAATTCAAGGGAATAAGCATTTGATCTTGCAAGGTTTGAAATGATCTTATAAAAGAGTTCATGGTCTATGAAGTTTACTCTTGTAGTCTTTACGATGACGTAAAATATAGTTTGCAATATGAGGGGGAAATAAACATCGAGATTGACAGTGTCTGCCAAATAATAGAAGAATCATATCTTCTGTCAACCCAAACTAGATAAAATGCTTGATCTGCCGCTAGAACAGGCGGGTTTCACCTCGGAATATCCAAGGGCCTGCGCTGCGGCAGCCATCAGCTTCAGTTTAGTTAGACCGGAAACCATAACTTGAGGTGTGTCTTTTACAGGGGTTTGGACTGGGTTTCAAATGAATTGTTTCCTTGAGCGTTTCTATTGTATATTTTAAATATGATAATGAAGAAACTATTTAAACATCAGATCTGAAACTATTAAATAGGCTACTGATTCTAGTATTATAGTGTTTACTTCTCATGTCAAATTGATTCTTATAGTCAGGTCGCTTTTTATGAAACCTGAGCAGCTGTTTCATGGCAGTCGATCTTCAGGTACCAACAACCAGACATCTTCCATTAGGTACCCGATTTCTAGGTCAGATAGAACTCGATTATCGCTACAGGACGGAGATATAGTTCAGAGACTATTTCTGTAGAGAGCTTTCATATATTAAATTTTGAATAGACTAGATCATCTGCTGATTGTTTTGGTCAAAGATGATCATTCTCCTTGACCGCGTGGTCAAATCTTCAACTTCATTGCTTTCCCCGCCGCTGTCGCACCCCTGAAGCCTTAGTGAAAATCACTGACCCTGGTAGCTTCACCGTGCATCATTATGGACACGAGAATAAATGCACCGTGATGGCTATGCTCAAATCGCATAGCTCTACAGTGTCCAGAACCTCATTAGATACACTCCGTTATGACATAAGGGTGGCTCAGCCAGCTCGAAATTGTGAGAGACCACGCAAGACAACTCGCAGTAAGATCGACACTGAAGCCACGAGCATAATAGGGGACTCTGGAGAAAAAAACAAGACACTTCTCCAAAACATCCCTCGCTTTGATTGCATTCATTTTGACCACGATACCAACCAGACGAAACTGTAATGCCCATTGCACGGCCCCTGTCATTAACATCACCTACCCGCTCTTTCATCGATCCCCAACTGTTCCTTGTCACTGCCCAGCGCCGACTTTTGGGAGCTTAAATTTACCATCTCGAATTTATTTACACCGATCAACTTGCAGCTTCACTACAAACTTACATTGCTTCTTTTCCACCGCCAGGCCTAGATTTGGCTTCCACTTACATCCTGTTGATGCCTTCATGAACGACTACTAGGCGTGGGCGTAGCGGGTATAATCACTCTCGACCCTCGCTGTCGAGAGGAAGCTTTGCTTTACCATCATGGAGCCTACCAACGGCGAAGGGCCTGATGGCTCTTCACTTGTACGCAGATCTCAACACATGCTTGAACAAAACTGACAATTTCTAGAAGCCTGTGTCGTCTTTGCGAGCGCGATTCGAGAATATGGGCACTGCGCCCAACTCTAACGTCAGCAAACCTTCTGATATCCCACCTGCTACAACAACTACTACTACTACTTCCGGACCGCCTTCACGACCCATTTCTCCCGCCCCGAAGCCGACGCGACTACGTGAATTCAAGCCCGTACAAGAAACACCAGCTGTCAGCCCTTCAACTCCAGCCATTCCTGCGAGACCAAAGCCGAAGCCTGCAGCACTATCTACCAACCAAGATGCCCCTCCCCCGCCGACGTCCGCGAGACCAGTACCGGCCGCAAAACCACAAACCGTTCAGCTTCAGCAGCCAGCACCGCCTATGCCTCCTGCTGTGACAGTCCTTCCACCTCAATCGCCTCCCAAAAACCGGGTTTCGAATCTTGCCGTTGGAGACCAACCTTCGTTCATAAACCCAGACGCTGTCGCAACAACACCTGCTACACCAACCGCTGGAGGCCGGTCCTTCAAAATTCCAAGTCGATCACTCAATACTTCGCCATCACTTAATGCTCCCGTATCTCCTCGGCCTGGTGGCTCAAGACCACCGTCACCGCCTCCACCTAGAAGATCTGGGGAGCTGAGCCGAACTCGTGAGCCTAAAGTGCCACCACCACCGCCAGCGCCTCGTAATGAGAAAGCATTGATTCCCGCGCCCAGGATGGGGTCGATTTCCGGCCCGACAGTAGCACGAATGAGTGATATATCGCAGGAGAACTCCCCATTTAACAGCCCACCAAGCAGCTTTGGGTCTGGCGAGGAGACACCGCCGAAACTGCCAACACGTCCAAGACCGCAGTCACATATTGAGCAGCCCGGTAGACCGGGATCAGTAGTTGTCGGTTTCGATCCTCCTCCTGTGCATCATTCAGTCACAACTATGAGGAAGGATCGAGAGGAGGCCAATGGGATGTCTAGAGGCCACATCACTCCTCAAGTAACTGGCGAGCCACGACCTGCGTTACCAGCAAGGCCTGCGAACTTTGAGCCTCCCCCCCGGCCTCCTCCTCTGAACAACAACAACAATAACATGCCCCCTCCGCCGCGACCGCAAAGGCCAGCTGCACCAACAGCGATCCAAGCTATCGACCCTCCGCCTTCTTCTACGCCACCAAAACGAGTTGTATCGACCCCAACGACACAGCAACCTCAACAGCAACAGCAACTTGCTGCTCCCACTCGAGGACATGGCAGATCAATGACGATAGACAGGGCATCCGACAGAACCCCCGCCGAATTTCGTATCGCCCCAACCACAATTCCACAATCAGCTGTTGCCGCTCCGCCCCCTAAACCAATACATTCCACTCCTGTTGTTGCTGCTAGAATTTCACCAAATACCGAGGCAATTCATCATGTTGCCACATATCCAGAAGCTTCGAACACCAACCGACGACCACCATTCAGCAAACATGGAACTTATGAGATTTCCACCAAGTACGATGCGAGAAGCTTTGATGTATGTGGTGAACTCATATGCGCAAGCGGTTACATGACAAGAGTATGGAGTCTGATAGATGGCGAACAAATCATGAGCTTGCAACATACCGAAGGAGTCAAGGCAACTGCAGTAAGCTTTAAACCCGCTGCTGATCCGCGAGAAGAGGGAAAACGAATATGGATTGGCACCAACACTGGAGACCTAATGGAGGTTGAAGTTGCCACGCATGCCATAACGCAAAGTAAGCCCAATGTTCATGGCCGATACGAAGTCATACGAATCCACCGGCATTGGAACGAAATTTGGACTTTGGATGAGTCGGGGACATTACTTGTCTGGGGACCCGACGAGAATGCTGTTGCAAACATTTCCGGGCACCCTACTCAGAGTTACAAGGTTCCAAAGGGACATACACATTCCATGGTTATTGGTGAGGAGCTTTGGCACGCTACAGGCAAGGAAATCCGAGTTTTTGCACCAACAGTCGATGGACGAACACAGTTTCAGGTGCTCGTTCGACCTTTGATCGCTGATAATGCGGGCGAGGTTACTTCCGGCACTCTTGTCAAATGCCACCCAGGCAAGGTCTTTTTTGGACATGTCGATGGTAAGGTAACGATTTACAACACCAAGGATTATTCGTGCACAACAATGTTGAATATCAGCACATGGAAGATCAACTCGTTAACGAGTGCCGGCAATTACATCTGGGCAGCGTACAACACTGGCAAGATTTGTGTCTATGATGTGGAAGAAGCGCCATGGGTCATCCTCAAAGAGTGGCAGGGACACGAAAACCCCATCATGAAAATGGCCGCTGATCCCTCGTGTTCTTACTTCATGGACCGTCAACAAGTAATCTCGTTGGGAGCAGACAACAAGATTAAAGCATGGGACGGTCTGCTCGAGGACGACTTCCTTGAAGACTCGATGAAGTCGAAGGACACTCAGTACTGCGATTTTGACGAAATCCGAGCTCTGTTCTTTACCTGGAATGCTGGAGCATCTACACCATCAAGTTTACGGCACTCCCAGGGCGATTCAACATTCTTTCAGGATCTTGTTCAGTCAAGTGGCTCGCCAGACATTCTTGTGTTTGGTTTCCAGGAACTTGTGGACTTGGAGGACAAAAAGTTGACAGCCAAACGATTCCTCAAACCGAAAAAGAAAGAAGCTGGAACCGATCAGGAACGAATGAGCCATCAATATCGAGATTGGCGTGACTTTTTGATGAAGACACTCGACGACTATATGCCGGCAGACGACTTGTACCACCTCCTTCACACCGCACCCATGGTGGGACTGTTCACGTGCGTCTTTGTCAAATCACATCTACGAGACAGGATTCGGGGACTCCAGGGCGCGGAGGTGAAGCGAGGCATGGGTGGCTTACACGGCAACAAGGGCTGCGTGGCTGTTCGGTTCAAGGTTGACGATTCCTCGATTTGTCTTGTTAACTGTCATTTGGCTGCTGGGCAATCACAAGCGAACGCACGACATAACGATGTTGCTGCTATTCTTGAAGCCAATTTGTTCGCCACTGAACGAGATTCAGCAGCTCGTATTGACAGTTTCGTTGGTGGAGGTGATGGAAGTCTGATCATGGATCATGAGCTTTGCATCCTCAACGGTGATCTTAACTACCGAATCGATACCATGTCTCGTGATACTGTTGTTGCAGCAGTCAAGCAGAACAATTTGGGCAAACTTCTTGATCGAGACCAACTTTTGGTGGCGCGTCGGCGTAACCCAGCCTTCAAGCTTAGAGCATTCGACGAGATGCCCATCACATTCGCCCCAACATACAAGTACGATGTGGGGACTGATAACTATGACACCAGCGAGAAGAGACGAAGTCCCGCCTGGTGTGATCGATTGCTTTACAGGGGCCGAGGTCGAATAGAACAGTTTGACTACAGACGTCACGAGGTCCGAGTGAGCGATCACCGACCTGTGACGGGAACCTTTAATCTTTGGGTCAAGAAAGTCAACCCTAGGGATAGAGCAACGGCATGGATGGAAAGTCAACAAAGCTTTGAGGATATGCGTGACAAGGAAACCTCTGAGGACAAGTAAGTCGCAATACAACCTCGAACACGGCACGGAACTAACCAACCATAGACTCTGCTTCCTGAGAGACATTTGCGGATTCGACGAAGCAACGAGCAAAAGGCTCATCAAAGAAAGATCTGCAAGGCGTGAAAACCGCAGCCCTGTGCGCACTTGAAGTGACTAACCATATCATATCGTATCATATACCCAAATGACATTGGCATGAATCATAGAAAACGGAGGAAGCATGAGAGGCGCATGATTGAGTTGGATTAATGTGTTAATCGGAGTACAGAGGTGAACTGGAGCGGTTTTGAAAGATAACGAGTGTGATAGTTAGTATCACGGAAAAGGGCGTGAGGTGCTGTAGACTATTTTGTTTTTAACTTGGGTGTTTTTTGTCTTGTTGACAAGGTAGCAATTTAGACATTGATGCGGACGCACGAAGAGATGTGGACATTTATGATAGACGTTTAGTTAGCAGAGAGAAATATTCAGAATGAAACAGTTGAGTGCTGATTACGAACTACAAGACGATCAAAGCTAGCGTCTTAATTACGTGATTGCAATGGGCCTTTGTGTGAAGATATTTCAGAGTGATAGTTATAAATTACCTATGTTCCTTCTTGTACCGGGTAGGCTGGTATCTCGATGATAAGTGGTTTATTATCTTCTGCAATACCTAGACTAGACTGATTCGTATAGTTGCATGTTATTGGAAAATGCCCTAGGGTAACTTGCAACCAAATCGAAAGATCAATTGATGCGTTGTGTCCTCAACCTTTAGCTTTATTTGAATCAATTGGTGTCCAGGTCAAGTGTCTCATATGATGAATACGATTACGAGCTCCATAGGTACTAAGGTACTCTGTAGTGGCAGATCAAATGCATGTCAGCTTGCATATGGATTCCTAGACTCAATTCAATTGCCCCTAATTCTGCGAGATGAGAGATAAGATTCCCGTACAGTCCGAAGGTCCCTTGGAAAATTAGTGGAATGCCCCTGTATCTGCAGGTATCGGATGCCGATCCGGGAATTGACTACTTGCTAGGGGAGACTTTGATTGGGTAAGGGAAGGTTGGGCTGGCTGCCAAGTCAGTTAGATTGTCGATGGTAAAAGGCGACCTTACTATTTATCCGTATCTTCTCCTGAATCAACAAGACAGTCGATCTTGGAGTCTTCTCTCTCTCTTCTCTTTCTTCATTTTCTCACAAAAGAGAAAAGGTTTTGGCAGGAAATTCGAGTCTGATTTGAGAGTCCTTGGCGAACTTGTCCAGCATAAACAGGCCGTCATACTTGACTAATTCCTCAGACGCAGTGAGCGGTGAGACTCAACAATATCAACCTCAACACTCACATTCTTTCAGAGACTTGACCAAGACGATCGAAAATGGCAAGCTCGGCAGAAAACACCTCTGGTCCCCGCAAGACACCTATCCCCAGTCCAGGACCCAACAGTCAACCTGCACCAAGGCCAGAGTTGACTGAGGAGCAAAAAACAAAGTATGAGGCTCTGCTAGAGCAGGTCAAGGGCTTCACCGAGATTGAATGCGAAAAGCAAGCCGAAAAGGAGGACAAGTCAGGCCCCATCACCGAACACGAGCGCTCATGGCTCACTCGTGAGTGCCTTCTTCGTTATCTCCGTGCCACAAAGTGGACTGTCGATGACTCGGCTAAGCGGCTCAAGGCGACCCTCGCATGGCGTCGTGAGTACGGTCTGGAGGGCTTCACGCCCGAGTACATCTCTCCCGAGCAGGAGACAGGCAAGCAAATGATTGTGGGCTACGATCGACAAGGTAGACCGTGCCAATACCTAAACCCGGCGCGGCAAAACACCGACACAAGTCCCCGTCAGCTTCACCATCTGTTTTACATGGTTGAGCGGGTGACGGACCTTATGCCGCCGGGCGTGGAGATGCTGAGTCTTATGATCAATTTCAAGCCTAGCAAGGAGCGCAAGAACACGAGTGTACCCGTGTCCGTGGCCAGAGAGGTGTTGCATATTCTGCAGAACCACTACCCTGAGAGGCTGGGCAAAGCTCTCATCATCAACGGTATGTAACCCTGTTCACATTTCCAAGAGCCTCGATTAATAAAAGTCAGTTCCTTGGATCGTCTGGGGCTTCTTCAAAATCATTACCCCGTTCATCGACCCCGTGACACGCGAGAAGCTCAAGTTCAATGAGGACATGAAGCAGTATGTCCCCCCAGAGCAGCTGTGGAGCCTCGACTGGGGCGGTGATATGGACTTTGAGTACGATCATGAGACGTACTGGCCTGCGCTCAACGAGCTGTGCCGCCAGAAGCGTGAGGATAAGTTCCGTCGGTGGGAGGCCGCCGGCAAGGAGATTGGTGAGAGTGAGGATTACCTTGCTGGTGGAACGGACGTGAGCATCAAGGGTGTCAAGTTTGAGGGTGCCAAGGATGGTAAGGACGGCGTTAAGGAGGTTGAAGAGAAGTTGGCGGCAGCCAAGCTGGAGGAGCAGCCCGTTGCGGCTTGAGGGGATGGCACAATGTTTAGGCAGTTTGTGTTCTGTCGACGAGTATAACGGAGGACATGGCAGAGTCGCGCATAGTGTCGGATATAACGAGGGACATTGAGCTGCAATAGGGTCAATGGGCGGTGCGCATGGTAGGCTGAAAGTTGAGCCTCAATTTTAGATGCAACGTCGGTGCCTGTCTGTTATGCATGCGTATTGCCCGCTGTGGTCAATTGCATCATATGAGAATCGCTTGATACAAGGTTCCAGAATTACATAGTAGGAAAGCATTGCGAGCCGTATTCCATGTAGATATTTGAGGCCAACCAGTCTACTTCTGGTCACTAATGACTCTTCTCATCACATTTCGTCTTCGAAAAACAGGATCGGGTAGAGAGCTTATGTGTTCCTTACCTCCGTGATGGTACTCAAGATAACTGCCACCAATCAATCTTGAGAGAATTCTCCGATATTGTCTGACATGTACTTTACCACTTGAATTGATGAATAAATTCTGCCTTTGTTACGATGGTACGCCATGGGGGGAGGGGAGTCAAATAAAATTGCATCTAGATGTATACTTGATTCACGGTATACGATAATAGAGTGACTGCAAGCCAAGGACGGGTACGACGTGCAGACACGAAAGTAAATATTATGCACACAAGTCAGTTGACCAGGCAGGCTCATCGTTGTATTTCAACCAACCCCTCCTTTGTGATCTGGACCTGCAGTATGTGTATGTATGAATGTGTTTATCAAGATGCATAATAACGGCAAGGCTGAATTATTCGAATGTATGTCAGTTATCGTATTCGGCATGAAAATGATTTGATTGCACTCGACGACTTGTTTATCCCTTTTTTGAGTAAACACCGACTGAGTGAACCAAAGAGTCAGCCTCCCTCATTTGATCAAAATATTCTTGTTGCTGCCTCCAGCTGTAACCACTCACACGCTGCTTAGCACAACACACTTGAGCAGAGATAGGAAATGAGCAGCACAGCAAATCATCCGAACAGGAAAGCTGCTGGCACACACACTTTTTGCATCTTACATCCTATTTGCTTATATTTTTGTCTTGGAATATGCACAGCATCAGCCAAGTGTGAGTCAAACAAGACGATAATAGGTCAACTGTTACACCAACACTAACGATATTATTCCTTAGTACCTAGGGAATCATTGATGCATATGCATATTCACGAAAACAAGATGTGCACTTGGGAAAGAATACCTAGCTACCTATGCAGCTATGTACTAATGCTAGTGTAGGCAGATGCTAGGTGCGTGTCCTTTGTGCGCATGTGTGTGCGTATGCTACATGCGTTTGGGCAAGACAAGCGCGCGTGTGGCAACATTACCAACATTGCACCCTTTCATGAAGAGCAAGTGTATGGTTTTTATTTGATAATTTGCGGCTTCTAAAGTCTGATACTGACTTTTCCCCTTTGCCTTGCAGCTTTGAGTCACAAAAGGTAGGGGCCAAAGAGCAACCTTATTCTCACACAATACAAAGGTGGTTGACTGTTATAAATGCAGGTTTCCGGATAAAAATGCTTGACATGACCATAAAGTACTACAAAACAAGGCGTTCTTTGAAACCAATTTTAGCCCTAAGACCTGTTTGTTCTGCCTGGAACCTTTCCAATCTCACCTTGTTTCCTACTTGCGCCTCCTTTGCCTGCAGCAGAATCGTCTCATAACCAACCATACCTTGAGGCTCTGGCCATCCTCTCGGGCACCTATAAGAAGGAGTCCCGGATGCTTCGTGTGACATTGCCAACACAGTCCTGCGTCTTGTATCCAAGTCATCGCAGCAGAGTGTCCAATAACCATCATCACCATCTACACAACACTCTACACCATCCAAAGTCTCAGACCAAATCACTCACCACCGATGGACCTTTCAAGCGTGGGCAAGATGGCTTCGCCCTGGTTCAAAGCCATGAACGATACATCGCAGCCAGCCAACTCGTCAACTACTCTCCCTGGCATTTTGGACAGCGTTCTTACTACCGCGGGCCAAGCATCGCCACTTCTTCAACTCTTCCTTTTCGTCTATCGCTTGGTTGGTGCACAGTTGGGTCTGGACCCTTCCATGCTCCTGACCTTCCTTGGCTGCCTCTGGGGTCTATCCAAACTGTTCGACCAGGTTTGGGCCATCATAGATAACTTCATCAGTGGCTACCTGAGATGTACAGTATGCGTCACCGAAGATGACCAGATATACAATACACTCATGCAATTTCTTTCCGAGCAACAAGACATCGCTACCAATCGACATCTAGCTGCCCAGACTGTTTACAAAAGCGCTTGGGATGAGGAAGAGGATTCGGCTGACGCATTGGCAACGACAATGGTTGGAGACAACCAAGACTCACCCAAGTACCTGAACTTTGCCAGTGACGCTGCCAGATGTGTGAGTTTATCGAGAATTCCTCTCCAACAACACTGACAAATATAGAATCCACGATATGTCCCAGCCATGGGTACCACCGGATTCTGGCACAACCGAACATTTTTCAGAGTTTACCGTAGAAAGGAGACTTTGCAGAACACCCATGGATGGGGAGGAGTCGCCAAGGACGTCGAAGAGCTCAGGATTTCCTGCTTTGGAAGATCGACTGGTGAGTGTGATAGTCAGTCCGCCAACGTGGCACATCTAACATGTTTCAAGACCCCATCAAGAGTCTCTTGAAGGATGCTAAAACCGCTTATTTTCTCGACACTCGATACAAGACAGCCATCTTCCGCCCAAGAATTAAGGAGAACCGTCGGGACTCATGGAGTATGTGGCAACAGGTTGCCAGACGACCAATCAGACCAATGAGCACTGTCATTCTGGAGAATCATGAAAAGCATGAAGTGCTTAGAGACATAAACGAGTATCTTCACCCGGCCACACCCAAGTGGTATGCTTCTCGTGGTATCCCCCTTCGTCGAGGCTATCTCTTCCATGGTCCTCCTGGCACCGGCAAGACCAGTTTCTCTTTTGCATTGGCTGGAGTTTTCGGCATCGATATCTACGTCATCAGTCTCCAGGATCCTACCATTAGTGAGGAGGACTTGGCTGTGTTGTTTACAAGACTCCCTCGACGCTGCATTGTTCTGTTGGAAGACATTGATACGGCTGGCTTGCGTCGTGCCAACGACGACGAACAAGGTGAAGAGACATCTGAAGGCGCGGGCGACAAGGACGACGAGAACAAGAAAACGGACAAGTCGACCAAGAAGAAGAAGACCAAAGTAAAAAAAGACGTCGAAACTGACAGCGACACAGACAGCAGCTCCGAGGAGGAGAGAAAGCGTCGTAGAAGAAAGAGACGCCACAGAAGGGACAGAGACAATACTGGAAACAAGGGTACTAATAACATCCTGACTGTGGAAAGTATTTCACTCTCTGGACTCTTGAATGCTATTGATGGTGTCGCGTCGCATGAGGGTCGCATTCTCATCATGACAACCAACAAGCCCGAGTCACTTGACGATGCTCTTATTCGACCAGGACGTGTCGATGTACAGGTTGGTTTCAAGAATGCGACGAGCGAACAAGCGACGGAACTTTTCTATCGCATGTATGAGGTATCACGAACCAAGCCCATGCCCATATCCAAGACTGGAGCAATGGCGCCAAAAGCTCAAAATGGAAGCATTCACGGTGCTGTGGACAATAAGGGATCGGCGACAGATGTTGACGATGACCTCGAGGAAACCTCGAAAGAATTCGGGAACCTCATTCCAGAAGATATGCTCTCGCCGGCTGAGATTCAAGGGTTCCTACTGAAGCGGAAGAAGAGCCCAAAGAAGGCGTTGGAGGATGCCATGAGCTGGATCGAAGCTACCGTGAAGCAGAAAGAGCTCAAGTCCAAGGTCGCAACAGTTCAGTAAAGCCTAAAGGGAATATGAAGGAGAAATGGTTTCTGGGGTCGCCACATGGACTAAAGGGTTACACTTCTCGTAGATTGACCAAGGTTCCTAGAGAATCGATAGGTAGTGTTGAGACTAATTGAGCTCAGGATTTGTTTTGTTTTATTGAATTGTTGTAATTTTTCAATGTTTTGTGATGATGATAAGTACTAAGGTAATCTTGACTGGAATGTGTAGGTGAGCTTCGGTGTGGTTCGGTCAAGAGCTCCAGTCTCCACATGTACCTACCTACGTGCTACTGTACTCATCTCACCGGCTAGACAAGCCCACGTTTACACGTGCGACAACCAAACTCGCGACAAGATTACACTGGGACTTTTCCACATTGAGCGCTTGCAAGAGATAGCCCGGGATCTAGAGTAACTTCAATAGCTGCAGCATGAACCAGCGACAGCGACGAAGCCCATCATGAGCAACCTTCAACCCCCCAACGCCGGCCCAGCGTCCACCCCTTCACCCAGCGGCAAGGATGGCCTACGATACCCCAGCAATGGAAAGACCATTTACCACAGACCATTAAACAGAACCAAGGCGGCTGAACTGAGCCAGGCCAGTTTTGCGTATCTGTTTGGTGAGATGGTGACGTATGCGCAGAAACGGGTCAAGGGCATTCAGGAGCTGGAACAACGGTACGCTGGATTTCTCTGTCTCTAGATTCAGAGCTAACAAGTCTACAGTCTTAACCTACAAGGTCATTCTATCGGCCTCAAACTTCTTGACCTCCTCCTCTTCCGCGAACCAGCGCGCACGCAAACTCGCCCCTTGGGCATCATCCAACTGCTACACTTTATCAAGCAGAACATCTGGCAGCACCTCTTTGGCCGACAAGCGGACCGTCTCGAGAAGTCTGCTAACCCCGAAACGCCAGACGAATACCACATCATCGATAACGAGCCCCTCGTGAACCAATACATCAGCGTTCCCAAGGAAATGAGCCAGTTGAATTGCGCGGCGTTTGTGGCGGGCGTTGTTGAGGGTGTTTGTGACGGAGCTGATTTCCCCGCCAGGGTCACGGCGCATACAGTCGGAGAAGGCGACATGTGGCCTGGAAAGACAGTCTTTCTAGTCAAGTTTAGACCAGAGGTTTTGGAGAGGGAAGGCTTCTTGGGCAAGAATTAAGCGGTGAGAATGGAGTTACTGGAGTTATTTACGATTGGCATGGGATTGATTAATAGTAGAGGGACGGTATTATTCTTTGTGTTTGTGGGGCGATGTGATATCTTGCCACTGAATTTAATACTGAACTATCTCGGTTCAATTTGGGTTGTCCTTGTATGAAGATATGCTATTCCCAACGCCTTGCTCAAAACATAGTGACCATAAACTGTAAGTCTTTCTATCGCGGAAGAGAACTTCCAGCACCCTTTGGCTTCCCACCTGTTCCAATACTGGGCCCCTTATTCATGAGCTCCGAGAGACCCAGATCCTTCCACGCAGGTTCCTTGGACTTTTGCGTTGCTCTCTGAATACCAAAGGCGGCGTGCTGATCGGGAACAACGTCATCTTCGTCCTCAGGGTTGATGGGTTGATGTATGGGAGGGACATATATCTCGTCATCAGGGAGTCTGTCCTTGCAAAAGTCCTCGAAGAGGTCTGCGTCGCGAGCGCGGTGCATGTGGACGAACGTGAATGAGGAGTCTTTATTCTGAAGATTGTTAGTTAGTGGCATATAAATTAGAGAGGTATTCAGATAGATGTACCATTTTGTGTTGGATGATAGAGAATGAGGCTGTCTTGTCTTTTGTTTGTTGACGTTGCAAGGGACTCGTTTCCACAGCGGAACGGGAGGCGGGGTGTGGGGCCGACTCTTACTCACTGTAGAAGGAGTTAAAGGCGGGCGGGCAGCTGAAGATGAGCCGAGATGGCGGTAGTTAATATGCTAATTAGCTTGACTACTAATTTGCCTGGAGTACAGTCGACTTGAGCAAAAGTACTAGGTAGTTCTAGTATAGGGTCCTCGGGCAGATTATAGTTAGTTGTGTGGCTGATCTCGTTTGGTGATATCCATAGAACAGCAGCAGGCACTAAAATGTTTCAGGGTGGGGGTAATATTTCTTTTCCACTATCAATACTGTGTCTGTCTAAAGGTTTACTTATCAATTAACCACAAGTTAACTACTATCCCTGAACCTGTATTCGACCACGAATATCTAGAGGGTACCAGGTATCTATCTAGATAGATCCTCATATCTTTTTTTTTATCTACGTCTCACCCTTCATCATGGCCTCTTCAGACCCTGCACCACAACCTCCAACAGACCCCGCGCCAAAGCCTTCAACACTACCAACACTATCCCTTGATATCATCTACAATATCGGCCTTGCTGTAGTTGGGGACCCTTTTGAGCAAGCCAGGCTCTATGCGAAGCATGATGGCGATCCAGAATACCTTCCAGACCGCACCACTCTTTACCGCCTGACCTACCTTTCCAAAGCTACCAAAGGTATCTTGGAGCCTCTTCTTTACCGGCACTTCATCTTCACCACACCTCAAGATGTCATGAGCACTTTCGTCACCCTTATCCAGAGACCTGAGCTTCGCCAGCATGCTCAGTACATTGCTTCTTTCAGTCCTTTATCAGGTCCCGGTGTTAGAAAGAGGGAGTTGCCCAAGTGTAAGAAGCTCTGGTCTAAGCGATGTCCTTCTGACAAACCTGCCTTGATGCGTCTTCTCGACGGCGCTGGTCTCCACAACCTTGCTTGGTCGGCTTGTATGCTCGAGAGAACAAAGCAACGCTTCATGTTTTCTCCCGATTTCAAGCACGATGGTATACTAGAGATCATGTTTGCTGCCATCCTCTTCCTCACACCAAACGTCACTACGTTTGTGTGGCGTGATATGAACACCAACCCCAAGGCCTTTATCCTGGACCAAATCATGGATGAGGCAGTCAAAAGTGGCATTCCCCTGTTGCCCAAGCTTCAATACCTAAATACGGAAAAGTCGGCATTCGTCGAAGCCAAGCAAGCGCAGTTCTTCACCTCTCACGTCAATATGTGGGACAACCTGGATACTCTCATTCTAAACGATGTCGATCTGGATGTCGAATTTATCGAGATGCTGGCCAGGGGTGAGTTCAAGAAAGACCGGCCTGTGAAGGAACTCCACGTTCTTTGTGTACCTGGATCCGAGAAACCGGGCAGCATGAGCTCATTCCCGCCTGGATTTGAACTATCGTCAACCACAATTTTGAATGCCAACGACCTCGATAAGAACAAAGAAGCGTTCGACGCATTTCCTAACCTTGAGCTTCTTAACATCAGATTCGTTCATCATCAGCAACGCTACGAGAACGGCTCGCTCACTTTGAGAGCCTTCTTGCATGCAGTTGGCTGTCCCAAAGTTTTGAAATTGGAAGGCCATAAATTGCCGTTCAATGTGCTCGACACCGGCGTCACCCACGATAGACTTACCTACCTCAAGGTGCGCGAGTATGACCCGCAGTCCAGGTCCAGGACATTACAAAGTGAAAGCCTCTTATCAGGACTCAATTCGTGGTGGGGCAGCAATTCCTCGCTGGTCCCTAACCTGGCCAGGATTGATTTGGATCACTACAGGTTCCAACGCGAGTATCTCTCTGATGAAGACAAAACAGTCTGGAAGGTTATTGGAGAGGACGAGTGGGAGGATGACTCGAATAATGGGTATGACGATGACGACCAGAGCGATATGGGCGAGGAAGACGTCGTTAGGCATGTCTTCGACGATGTTTACTATGACCCGCAAGAGGATCAGTATTTTCAGGATGGGTATTCGACCCTTATGGCGGCTTTGCAAGAGATGGGTATTCAGCAAGTTCAGCAAGCCAACCTTCATGATGGGTGAGCAATTCAGTATAAACAAATCTACAGTAGGATGTCTTCTTTATAGGCTGCTGAAAGACTCTGAGCTTGAATAGCCTGTAAAAGAGAAAGAAGGAAAAAAACAGAGTATGCGTTATGATAACCACGTCCAGATCAGAGTTCGATTTCACGTTCAGGGATGAATCAATGTCTCAGATTACTTCAATTGACTAGAGTTGGCTTGTTTTAGTTGCTCTCTGGCAGACCCTTCGAGTACATTTCCGTACTTGAGAGCATTCTGCTCAAGCTCTCTAGTAAGAAGCCCTGGCCTCCCTTGCGATTCCATCTCAACCGCGCTCAACAGCCCAATACCGTCCTGTTTTATCTTCCGTAGTAGGCCTTAAGATCTGAGGGTCAAATTACCAAAGATTTGGTCCTTGTTGTTCTCACAAAAGGTTTCAAAGTCAAAGTAGCCAGTCTGGCCGCTCTCGAGCACCTTGCGCTTCTCGCGACTGGAAAGGGCCAAGCTGTTATGGCTAGCGAGTGTCTGCTTCTCTTCCAATGGTTCCCACCAGATGTCTACGGGGTGGTCTTGGGGAAAGACTGCATCGTTCTCATTTCGGCCATTTTTTTCGATGTCTCTGAAGCCGGAATTCTCCAACATTTTGAGATCCCAGAAGACGTAGGCCCATGAATAAGTTTGAAGCATCGCGAAGCGTCCATCGTCTACCCGGTAGTTCCTATTACCTACAAACATACCCATGTTGGACCGTGCGCTCGCTGGGCCGCTGTCGTGATCGTCGAAGAAAGGGATGCTCATGAACAAGTCTGGGGTCCTGCCATTTTCCCAAAGGGTGAGATAGGGCCCAACTGCAAGCTCAAACGTTTGCCTCAGGTATGACACTCCTGCAATCGGATAAATGACCCGATTTTTGGCATCTGGGCCAAATGGGATCTGGTCAACCATGGGTTGGACAAGCTCGTACAGTTCATCTCGCGTGGTGGCCATCAAAAATCGATTCCAAAAAGTGAGCCCGAGAGCGACCAAGTTCGTTGCAGCCGGGTGCATGGGAGTGGTGATATATTCATCAAAACGTGAACCGAATTCGATATCATGTTCGATAAAGTGATTGAAACCTACATATGAGTCAGTAGGAGGGTTTTGATGTGCCCTGGAAACAAGCCACTCACCTGGTGCGATCTCGACGATCAAAAGAAAGCAAACGGAGGCCACCTGTTCCACTTCAACCGCAGAGTAACGGGTACAAAAGGCCTCCGGTAGATGACGTTCATCGAATGTAGGGAGTGATTCTACTCGATCAGACTCCCTCTCCTCATCAGGAAGAATACGTCTCTCTTGAGCACCATTTGACAAGGACGCAGCCTCGCTCTTCTCAGTGATGACCAGGTACGAAGACAAACGATACAAAGCCCGCTGAAAACGAGCTCGAACCTTTGGAGTGAGAGAGAAGTGGCCTTCCACGCTAGTGACGGGATGGTCTCTAAGTAGTGTGGTCGGGATTCGATCGGCGAAGTACTCAACACTCTTGTGAAGTCTCCACATGTCTTTGATGTTTTCCAAAGAGTTATCTTGTTTGCAGATGTCCTGCACATTGTGGAACACGCGGAGGATAGATTCGAAACCGTCCCTGAGGTCCTTCCACTTCTCTCGTTTCAAGCATTCAGTGATGGTGGCTTCCTTACGAACGCCTTCGTCCATCTTGTAGAGAAACACCTTTGACAGTATTTGCAGTTCGTTTCTCTTGAATACGCCGTAAATAGCTTTGCAAGAAGATGCAAAGGCGTGGACGGATCTGATGTCAGGCATTTCCTCCAGAAAATTCAGGATTATCTCATATGGCATTTGATCCAAAGTGAGAGGATTCGCAATGACTTCAGATTCACAAGTATCAGATCCCTGAGGGGAACGTTGCTTTGAAAACTGTGCCATAGTGGACAAAACGGTGGCAAGGAAGTTGAAGAAGGAATATTGCAACAGATGAAAAAAGAAGAAAAAAGGTTACAGCAGAGAATATTTGCAGTAGCGGCATTTGACGCCCGTCACGGGTCGCGCGTGCTTGACAGCTGTGTGCCAGTTGTGAATTATGAATTGCCAGTGCCTCGACAGTGCTGCGTTATCTCTTGTCAAAGTAACATGAGTGTGCCTGATCAGGGATTCTCGTCCCTACCTACTTGATATGATTCCTGTTGGCGTGGGTAGAGTTGATCTATTACAAATTCCTTTTTTGATGTTGTGTGGCCCCTATAAAATATATTTACTGTATGAACAATAACACTTCAAGTCTCCCAAAATTGCCTGTCAAGCTTGACGAGAACATTAAAAAACATTCATTGGTCACATAGACAATTCTCACGTGAAGAAGTTGTAGTTGACTTCTGCCCCTATTTTAATGGGCTATATGTTTAGGTGTTGCTAGAAATATTAATCTCTAAGCCATGTGATGCACAGAAACGTAAGTGTATCTAGAATTGTATAAATCAATTCTGGCCAGTTTTAATTCTTGTCAATTCCGTAGCTAAGTTTTCTAATACCCTGAGGTCAATATGCAGCTATCATCGATGTTGTTGGTAGCTTCACCTAGCATGTATCTGGGCTACACGTTCCATATCCCTACCTAAAAAACGCTGCTCTTGTGATCCCAACCAGGTTCGACAATGTAGGCTGTCCAGCTAGAATTTTTCGCTGCGATCATGGTGCGTTGCCCTCCAAGCTTACACTTTTCTTTGTGCGCCCACTGAGTGACTTGAGCAAACTCTTCACCATTCATGTTGAGGACAAAGTGAGAAAGAGGTCCAGATTTGATGGTCACTTGACAAAAGCCCGACGACCAATTCATCACGTCGGCTGTTCCTATCGTCCACCAGCCAGTCTTGGAAGCGGTTCCAAGCCAGTTCAACAGGTATTCACAGCTGTTGAGGTCAAGTGTAGAGTTTAGCACCTAGAAGGATTAGCATCACGTAGACAGTGTCCCAGATGATGTACCTTGCCACATTCCCAGTTATAATCGACTGTAAAGTCCCTGAGTGCGTTGCTCGGATTGCTTGAGTCAGCAGTAACGAAAGCGAAAAGAGCGGCAAATACCCCGATGAACTTCATTTTGAATGCGCGTCAGGATATTTGGTGGCAATAGAAAGTTAATGGCTGATCTCGAGTAGTTGTCTTGGACTGGTTACGATGATTTTAGGACCTTTATAGACTAAGTACGCAGCTGACAGTGTTACCCAGGCTTGGGCATCTATTAACACTTGCTTGTTGGCTTCTGAATGACTTCAGTTATCTGTTACTTGAATCACAATCAAGAACATGGATAAATGTAGTGAATCAATAGCTGGTAATTGGAGCAGTGAATAATAAGTCATGTCACTGTCTGCTTGTAGCCGTGTTCTTTATGCGAAAGAGCCTGTGGTGAATGTTTACTGGCGACATGAGCTATGATTAATGGATGCTCGGGCATGTACTATATGCGAGAACCCATCTCAGCATTATGCACAAGGCCGAAGTTTGTCTATTGCATCGCAGATATTGATTTCGTTCAAAACACTGGAGCAAATGGTCAGTCGTTCGAGATGGATTACCCTATATCTACCAGTCTGAACGGATTAATGATAAACCGAAAAGAGGCCCGGCAATGATGCTTCCTGCTGGGGTAGCTTGCATGTCATAGCGGGGCATCGCGACTTGGGACAGCTCCGACCTTCTTCCGCCTGCCTAGAGGTGAAGCCTAATCCTCCGATCCGATATTGTACAAATTTATCGTCAACAGCATTCGTGTTGGGGGCGAATACTTTCTTGTCTTTCATATCAATCGCATTTCATAGCTTTGCAGTCATTGCTCTCGCAGATCCCCCAGCAAATCGTTACCCCGCGCTTATGATCTAAAGCTGTATTGCAGCTCTCCCCTCCCACTCTCACACCATCGTGAATCTCGCCCATCATGGCATCCGCTCAAATTCATGCCACGCCGCAGGCGGTGATGGGACATGTTCAGAAGCTCAGCGACAACGACCCTGATTTCCGATTCATGGCCTTGAACGATCTGTTGCAGCTCCTTAACCATGCCAAGCCCGATTTCCTCCAGAATGACTACAACATTGCGGCTCGCACTGTTGATAGTATCATCAAGACCCTCGATGACCAGAATGGTGAAGTCCAGAATCTTGCTGTCAAGTGGTATGTCGACGTAGGCACTTCTGAGTGATTCGCTAACATAATCAGTTTGGGCCCCTTTGTGGGTAAAGTCCCTACCCCCGTTATTGCGCCCATGATAGAGAAGCTCTCATCACTGAAGCTTAAGAACTCCGTGGATAATGCTGTACCTTCGATGGCTTTGAGAAACGTTATTATCGCTCTCCCTCGCCCCGTGCCAGGAATCCCTCCAGCCGCAGACGTCCAAGAAGCCTACAGTGCTATCAGCCGCGTACTGATTCCCCGTCTTATTGGCCCCGGACCCAAAACACAGGTTCCCAAGAACCCCAAGATCCCCCTTCCCGCTGTTCCCGAGGGACTCCTACAAAACGAAGGCGACCTCAACGCTGAAGCAGTTGATGTGCTAATCGAGGTTGTTCGATGTTTTGGTCCCATGCTTGTACAGGTCGAGGTCGAGGCCATGCAGGAGGTAGTCATCCAACTTTTGGAAAGCGAGAAGGGAACATCGGTCGTCAAGAAGAGGGCCGTAGTAGCGATCTCTATGCTTGCCGTATACCTCTCAGACGAGCATTTGCAGGAAGTTGTCAGACGTATCACGAACGGCCTATCGAAGCAATGCAGCCCTGTAACAAGAAGGTTGTACATCTCTATTCTCGGAAGCATGGCGAGATCCATCCCTTCTAGATTCGGACCTCACCTCGCCGACACCGCACCTCTGGTGCTCAAGGCGCTCGGCGAAGAAGAGCTTGAGGAGCATCTCGAGGCACTCAGCGATGGAGATGATCTCGGCCAAGACTTCAACGAAATCCGCGAGGCTGCTCTCGTAGCCCTCGAAGCTTTCTTGGCATCATGCCCACAGGAAATGCGACCATTCACAGACCAAACAATAGAGGCCTGCCTACGTTTCCTCAAGTACGACCCCAATTACAACGTCGACGACGAGGATGAGGATATGGAAGATGAAGAGGACGACGACGAAATGGACGACGACGACGAATTCGATGACGATGGTTTTGAAGATGACGATGACGACGCCAGCTGGAAAGTTCGACGATGCGCCGCAAAGACTATTTACATCCTTATCTCAACACGCGGAAGTGGTGACCTTCTCGAGAACGGTGTTCTCTATACCCAAACTGCCCCATCTCTTATCAAGCGTATCGCAGAGAGAGAAGAGAACGTCCGTTTGGAGGTTATTTCAGCACTTTCTCTCCTTGTCCGTAAGACAGGTGAGGGACTTCACACACCTGATCCTTCACTCGAAGATTTCGAACCAGAATCCGAATCTCGCATCCCAATTAGCCGAAAGCGAAGACGCCAAAGTAGTGGTGGTGGCGCCACAGCTTCTCAATTCATGTCGAGTTCTGGTCTTGTTTCACCCATCCAGGAGAAGATTCCCCTTAGTGGCCCGCGAGCTGACTTGGCTCGCCTGACTCCTTCCATCATTAAGGTGATTACCAAACAACTCAAGGGCAAGACAATTCCCACCAAGCAGGCAGTCATTAGTCTTCTCGATGACATAGTGTCTGTTCAGCACGGAGGATTGGCCGAATATTTGGATCAAGTCATCGGACCTATAATCGACGCCATCCAGCCCAGTGGTTCTGCTCATGTTTCGGCAAATCTGTCGTCACACGCCGGTTCATCTTCCGCAACCCCCAGTACGCTAAGGATCACAGGACTGGGCGTTATCAGCGACATCGCCAAGACTCATTCATCTACTATTCTGCAGCCTTATCTCACTAAGATTGTTGATGGCGTTACTTCTGCAGCCAATAACCGATATTACAAGATCTCAAGCGAAGCGATCCGCACTGTTGAGGAGCTCGTCAAGACCATCACGCCACCGCGATCACGAAACGCTGCTTCCAAGTACAAAGCCGAGCTGGATAAGCTTTACACTGTCATTCTAGACCGTTCATCTGCCCAAGATGCTGACGCTGAGGTTCGCCAACGCGCCATACATGCTCTCGGTGTTCTGATCTCCAGAACCTCAACCTCAGAAGGGTCTTCTCTACTGTCCGAGGACAAGGTCAAAGCCGCTCTGGATATACTCCAAGAACGACTCAAGAATGAGACCACTCGCTTGGCTGCAGTTCGAGCGGTCGAGAATGTTGCCCGATTTGCGAAATCACCTGGCCAGCTTGAGAAGCAGTGGATTCAAGATGTTTCCTTGGAGCTCTCCGCACAATTGCGAAAGGCGAACCGTTCCCTCCGTGGCTCAAGTATCATCGCTCTTAGAAATATTGCCTTGTCACCCGCTACCAAGGGTCAGCTCGAGCCAGATACTATTCAGGGAATCGTCGCCGATTTGATGCCGGTCATTACCAACAGCGACACACATCTACTTGGACCAACACTGATCATCCTCGCCAAGTTGGTACCTGAACATCCGGAACTTGTGGTCACAAACGAAATGATCACTGCGCTATCGGACCTCCTTAAGCAGCATTATGCAGGCATTGTCCTTGATCAGCTACTCCTCTTTGTCAGTAGTATTGGAGAGAATGGTGCGGGCCAAGGTCTCATGCAAGGATTGCTCAAAGATGTCAGCGTGGCAGGAGACTCCCCAGTCGTCGGTAAAGTGATAGGAACCTTGCTTGTTACTGGAGGTGAGTCAGTTGGTGTCAAGTTGGACAGCTTTGTCACAGAGCTATACACGAGTGCCAAGAGTGGCGATGAAGCCAGAGTTAGCCTTGCTCTCGCTGTTTTGGGCGAAGCTGGAAAGAGACTCGGAACTAGTTCGACTCTCAAGCCAGACCTCTTTCTGGACCAATTCCATGATGAGCCGGACAAGGTATCGCTTTCTGCTGCCGTCGCTCTTGGCCAGGCAGGATCGGGCAATGTTCCCGAATTTCTGCCCGTCATCTTGAAGACCATGCAAAAGGGCGGCAATACTCAGTACCTCCTCATCCAATCAATCAAGGAGATTCTCCAAGCCATCTCGGCACAGTCGACAGACCTGCGAAATTATGCTCCGACTATTTGGGATGAGCTTCTCAAGGCCTCCGACAATGCCGACAACAAGGTCGTTTGTGCCGAGTGTGTCGGAAGGCTTGTCACTCTCGACCCTGCTGTGTTTGTTCCTCGTCTTCAGGTATGTACATAGGAATGCTCATGCTTAAGCTCTCTAACTGGTACCAGGCTCTTCTAGAGGACAAGTCACTTGGCATTCGAGGAATGGCTGTCCAAGCTGTCCGCTACACCCTACCCGAAAGTGACGAAGTATTGGATGCCATGCTCCGCGATGTCCTCATTTCGATGCTCCTGACGATCCTTCAGGACTCTGATATGGACATCCGTCGATTGGCAATGACAACACTTACCACGGCTGCACGAACTAAGCCTGATATGATTCTGCCTCACTTGGGCAAACTAATGCCATACGTGTTGCAGGAGTCGGTGATCAAGAAGGAATTTGTGAGAGAAGTCATGATGGGACCTTTCAAGCATACCGTTGATGACGGCCTTGAGGTTCGAAAGGTACGCTCACTTTAAAGCCGTTGATGAACCCAACTAATTTGCAACAGAGCGCATATGAGACCTTGTATGCTCTAATGGAGACTGCTTTCAGTCGCATTAACAATATCGATTTTTATGACCGTGTCGTGGCAGGTCTTAAGGACGACAATGATATCCGTCAACTTTGTAACCTCATGGTGACCAAGCTGATTGCCATCGACCCCGATGAGACCACACGGCGACTAAACTCTATTGCAGAGGCCTATCGGTCTGTTCTGTCAGTCAAGCTGAAGGATAACGCTGTGAAGCAAGACGTGGAGAAACAGGAAGAGGCCAACAAGAGCATCTTGAGAGTGACACTGCTGTTGGGCGAAAAGATGAAGGCCACGACTGGGAACGCTGGTGCTGCTACTAGTAATGCTGGTGCCGCCAGCACCTGGACCGGGTACTGGGAATGGGCGAACAAGGAGTTCGACAAGCAGCTCAAGGGACTTCGTGAGGAGAACAGCCAGCTCCAGACCCGCATGGTTTAGGGAGAAAGCGATTCAAAAAGAACCAGGCTGTGACAGTCTCTTGACAAAATGAAAAAGCTACATAAGATTAAGCAGTGTGAAAATATCACAGTGACACGGTAAAAATGCAATTGGAAGAAACTGCGAGGAACATGAATTACTTGCTAGTCAGCTGAATAATTGGTAGTGCTGTGTTCTGTAATCGAATTGTTTCGACTTATCTTGCCCTGAATCGGTTTTGAAAGGGATGTTAATCGCAGAGATCCATTGTACCATCTGGTGGTATGGGCCATCAGTGTCCATCCTCGATCTATTGGCCACGAATTGATACCAATTTCTCTGGTTACGCAGAATCTCTGTTGGTTGTCGCTCCTGTAACCTTCATGAAGTTAACCTTTTGGACTGTGGTGTAACAGACCCACAGCCTACCCACGCATACACACCAAATTGAACAAGAAGCATATTAAATAACCCAGAGATGAGTTATAACTCACACAATCTCACCTATCCCACCATTTGTTTTAACTATTGTGAAAATAAGTGCTTGCTTAAAAACATAAAAAAGAAAAAAAAAAGAAAAAAAAAAGGATCTTGACTACCCTAAAGCTCTCTAAAGTTAGCCCTCCACTATTGGTTCTCTGCTCAAAGTTTTATAAAGGGTTTTAATTAACTTAATCTTTGAGAGAATAATGAAACGCAGATTGGTTAACTATACCTACTCTAAGGATTTTAAGCTTATGGAGATCTGTTACGCGAACTATGTCTCACCCGGCAGAGATAAGCGACCCTTTATGTTTGGGTTAGTAACTCGTGACAGGCGATGCTATCAAACGGAATCTGGGGATTCCTCAATTGTGGAATGTTGAACAGGGTATCACAACGCAGAATCCCTTGTGAAAGAAAAGTCTAGATTGAAGTATGGGGTTTCACGATGGAGTGTGTACCATCATGTCGGACTTGCGGAATAGGTAGACTTCCCGGCTTTTGACTCACAAAACAGCTCGCCTATAAAATCATGATTGAATTGACGTACCATGGAACATTCTATAGCATCCATTTTCCGAAATGACCCGATACCCAAGGATCTGTTCCGTTCTGATTGATGAAGTATACTGCAGCAGAAGTGTTCCGACCCTTGGACGCTGATGCGGGCATGAGGGGTTGGAGAAGGGGGAAACGCGTGGAGAAGTTGCTAACTAAAGAACATTCTGAACAGCTTCCTTTGCCTCTTCTAAGTAGGTAGCGCGTGTAAGTAGGAGGGTCCCATGTGCCTGTGAGAAAGTGCAAGGCCTAGGATGTCCGTGTTTGTAGTATTCTAGAGCGAGTGTATGATCAGCCCCTCATGAGTCTGGACTGTTCGAGTCGTATTTGAGCACCGTTACATTGTGTTTCCGACATTTCCCATAACTATGTTATGTCTCGTGCACAACACGGGTCCAGATCTGTAGAGCGAGTTGAGCCATGTCCATCAGATACTTTACACTAGTG
The DNA here is from genome assembly GCF_019609905.1 of Fusarium poae. Taxonomy (NCBI): domain Eukaryota; kingdom Fungi; phylum Ascomycota; class Sordariomycetes; order Hypocreales; family Nectriaceae; genus Fusarium; species Fusarium poae. The sequence goes on along the minus strand of NC_058401.1, from coordinate 4,313,988 downwards.
ATCTCCCCAGTTCTTACCCCGGCTCACCCCATGCAAAGAAAGCATTTGTGGACTAACGTAGGGTCTCTTTGCTCGAACTTGAATGAGATCCGCTCGTCTTGAACCCCAAAAACTCCTCACAGTGGCGGTAACTTTGGAGAGATCGTACGACCATAGACAGCAACGCCCAGACTTTGCGGCTGTAGAAGATGTCAAGGGTATCTTAGTGTAACGTATTGGGTCAATAGGACGTTGAGTCCCGCGATTCTCCAAGCGATGAGGGTATACCCTGGTCAACTGGGCTGCTGGGATCGGACATGTCGGCGTACCATGTCGAGCATGGGCGTAGATGACCCCAATTGATGATGGGGAAATATCTTTTTTTTGTTCCTTTCTCTCTATTTTTTTCCCCTTGGAGAAGAAGTGTTGGTTGAATATACCCATTAGCTGTTCCACCATAAATCTTGACAGTATCATATGATATGATGTAGGGTCCAACTTAGTAGTGAAGCTGTTCCCCAATTGAGGGAAGTCCCCCCAACGCCAAGTCTATCTAGTATTCCCCGAGTCAGCCACAGGGCAGAGAGAATAGACTAGTGATATCATCCCGACCAAATGATCGACTACCAAGAAGGAAGAGAAATGCCGATGATCAACTGCTAGTCTAGACTACGGCAGGCAACAGTTGCTGAACTGTTAACGCATGGACCAACGAGGTATTATTTCCATTCGCTCGTGTTTGTGACCTCTTGCAGGATGAATGTAACCAAAGACTCTGTTATTGAATGTAACCAGGGAGAAAAGGCCGCTAAGGTAGCTGCCATCGCCAAGGCGGGTAGACAAGAGATGTGGTTGCTGGGCATTTCTGGGCAGTGTATGGTATCTCCAAATTTGAATGGTGGTTGATAAAAAAAAAAAAAAACTCTTATCTTGAAATACCTACCTAATCAACGGAACCTTTACTCCCCGCTTATGTATATTAACTGGATCAGTAGGTAGCCCTGGTAGATTGTAGCCTCGGCTTGAGGTCCAAAGAATGAGGGTGTATTGGCCCCGTATTTCTGAGTACATAAGCTTAACAATAACCATGAGGTGAGCCTTAAAACCCTAAACCGGATAAGCCCAAGATTCTGGGGTCTAGCGTTGGAGGATCGGCAATTAATAGTGGACGTTGGTGTCGTTTCGAGCTTCCACAAGCCGCGACTCTGAGTATTTTTGTTGTGCCGGTTTGCCGAGAAGGAACAAGCTACTTTGGCGGTTCTCCGCACTTCCACACCTCTTCTTTTTTGGTATCTGATCTGTTTATTCCCATGAGCTAATGGGTTTTGGAGTTGACCAATTGTATTTCATGATCTACAACCTTTTTACAGAGTTACGGAAGGAATCACAACGTCATACTGATAGTACTTGTGTAGATTAGACTTGGAGGAACACCCACATCAGATATTGTTTATGTACAGAGTACCTAGAAACACCATTTCAGTCAACCTTGTCTATACCATCATCGCTGTATTTGCAGGCCATCTTTATCTGCGGATCCGCCATCAACCCTCTTCTTCTTCCCCCGCACAACCATCTTCCTCACAGTGAAACAAACAACCATGACCATGACCATGACCATTCCTTGTCCATGTCCATGTCTCCTCCGTTCTCACCCGCAGTCTCGACTCAATCTTGGTTCCCCCGTATTCTGTAATCTATCCTGCGGGGAAATGAGACCAGAAGAGAGAAAAAAAAACAAGGACGTGCACCCCCTCAGTTTTCTGTCACCGGGCATGATCCGTTTCTTCGACCTCCCCCAAACTTGCCCAACTCCCCACGTTCACTGTCACCCTGGCCGGACTTGTTGGTGCAAGTATGTAACCGTTACTACTAACATTCTAGTTCTAGTGCTAAGCTACCTAGGATGTGCTACAGCAGTTTTGTGACCGTGTAACTAAAGAATGTGATGCATGAATCGGAGATAACAACAATTTAGTTACAGAGTACAATCTTGTCTACCTTAGTACAATAGTCTCGTGTAGTGCAGTGTTGATCTTTGCCGGTAATACTAGGTACCTACCTTAGTAGTAGTGGGCGGCTGTTGGCAGCTGGCAGGATATAAGGTTCCCTTCCTCCCCTCCTTCCTCCCCGAACTGATTCTTCCAACCACCTGCCTTCTTCCCTTCCTCCCCCTTGAATCTCTTCTATCAGACTCGAGTATATTTACAATGGTTCAACAACCAACGGCTGGCGAATCCGCTGGCCCTGTGGTCAAAGGCGTCATTCCTACAGCCAAGCAGGCCTTTGCTGATCTCTTCATCTGGAAGCAGCGTGTCGTCATCACAAACGAACATGGCGAAGAGACAACCGAATGGAGGGACCCAGATCCTATCAAGAACCCCATAAGTCTTATGGCTCAACTGTCAGGCAAAGATTGGGTCTTCTTCCTTGTAGGCTTCTGCGCCTGGACAGCTGATGCCTTTGACTTTCACGCCTTGTCAATCCAGACCAAGAAGCTGTCTCTCTACTATGACACCAGCAAAACCGCAATCACAACCGCCATCACCCTGACCCTTCTCCTCCGCTCTGTCGGTGCCGCTATGTTCGGTCTCGCTGGTGACAAGTGGGGACGCAAGTGGCCCATGGTCTTCAACATGATCATCCTCGGTGTTTTGCAAATCGCCACCATCTATAGTACCACCTTCAACCAGTTCCTTGCTGTGCGAAGTCTTTTCGGTCTGTTCATGGGTGGTGTTTATGGTAATGCTATTGCCATGGCTCTCGAGTCGTGTCCGTAAGTTTACCCCAATCCCAAAAACTTGCCATGCCAAGTCTGCCAAGTTTTGGAGTAGTTATTATTCCCGTTCTAACATCGTTTAGCTCCAACGCCCGAGGCTTGATGTCCGGCATTCTTCAGCAGGGATACTCATTCGGCTACGTCTTGGCTGCATGCGCCAACCTTGGCGTTGGAGGTAGTACCGAGAGCTGGAAGACTGTGTTTTGGATCGCTGGTATGCTATTCACTGTCTCGTATCACCGATATCCCAAGTACTGACTTTTACAGCTGGAATTTCCATTGCCGTCGGTATTGTTCGTATCTTCTTCCCTGAGTCCCAACAGTTCCTCGAAGCCCGTGCCAAAGGAAAGCAGTCCGCCTCGCCTGGTGCTTTCTGGCAAGATTGCAAAAAGATGCTTCTCGCTGAATGGAAGATGTGTGTTTACTGCTGCTTCCTCATGACCTGGTTCAACTACTACTCCCATACTTCCCAAGACTCTTACACCACCTTCATGCTTGAACAGAAGGAATTCGACAATAAGGCTGCTTCTCGCGCTTCTATTCTCATGAAGACTGGTGCTTGCGTTGGTGGTACAATCATTGGTTACCTGAGTCAATTTGTGGGCCGTCGACGTGCTATCTGTTGCTCAGCCTTCATGTCTGCTCTTCTTATCCCGGCCTGGATCCTGCCCACCACTGAAGGCGGTCTAAGTGCGAGCGGTTTCATGATTCAGTTCTTCATCCAAGGCGCGTGGGGTGTGATCCCTATTCATCTCAACGAACTATCCCCCCCTGCCTTCAGATCCTCGTTTCCAGGAGTCACCTACCAAATTGGCAATATGATTAGCAGCCCGAGTGCACGCAAGTAGCCTGATGACCCATTTGACGGATATATGCTAATATACTGTGCAGAAATTGTCAACGCTGTGGCAGAAAAGACATTCGTTACTCTCAAGAATGGCGACAAGGTCGAGGCATATGGACCTGTAATGGGTGTTGCTACAGCTATCATCGCTCTTGGTATCATCTTCACCACTATGTTTGGTCCGGAGAAGCGTGGACGAGCTTTTGAGCATGCGGTAGCTGGTGTCCACAATGACGAGCTTCCTCAACATCAAAAGAAGGATATTGAGACTGCAAGTGTTGAACAGGTTGAGTTGGAAGACAAGAAGAAAGACAAGGAAGAGGTTTGAAATTGTTATAGCAGTTGTGAACCGATGGTAGATTATCCGTACTGATAACTCAGTAGCCAAGGTCTGCCCCTGAGTCGAGATACCCTTTGAATACACTTGTTCAGATACCTACAATTCCAGAGCGACTATAGCTTCTGTACACTGTCAGGCAAGGAAAAAAAAATAACCGCCATGATATTGCATGAGGCAGATGTTCAGTATCAAAGAATCAGACCTGTTACACCTTGTTTCATCAAAGTGAGATATTAATGGAAAAGCAAACAATACTTTACCAAAATTGCGTACATGTTTCGCGTTTCGGTGAAATTGCGTAGCCGGTTGACCGGCTCGGAAGATACAGTGCCAAGACCTTTTCTCTTTCCAAATGAATATATAGTAACATTCAAAGAGGATATCGATCGTGCCTCATTCTAAAGTTGAGTGATTTCAGTGGCTTCAGTGGCATTTATAGTTTTAGATAAGCGGGACGGATAAATTACAATCTCATGAGATGGTGTTAGTTTGATGTGGAATGAGATGGCAAATTATCCCATTTGTCACTTTAACATTTTCATGTTCTGTACTCTGTATAGCTTGCGATATTAGAATCGCAACTCTACAGTTGAGAAATAGATAACAGTTTGACTTGTTCTCAAGTTTTCATGTTCACTTTCCTCTTCGGGACGTTTGGCCGTTGTTATTGTGGGTTTATCTCCTCCAAGACTGCCCGTGGAGTTGGTTGACAAATGGTGAAACGTGGGGGCTCCATGGGGTCTTGTACTTAAGCCTGGAAGCCTGAGAGACGAAATTAATAGGTCACCTTATGCCCTTTCGACCATAGTTCTTAGACTATTTATTTCTATACCCCAAAGTACATGACTCAGCATCCCACTCTGCAAACAGATGGGATGACTTGAACGAGTGGAGATTTTACAAGCTGCATTGACCTCTTTAATAAAGCGAGATCTCATGTCCGTCTTGTCGGGATTGGAGGAATTCATCAACTCCTAAAGGATGAAACCATAGTAACAGAAATGATGTCAAACAACCAAGTTTGCGTAAAAGACGGGAAATAACATGATGTAGGTATACGAACCAAACAGTATAACTACTGTTGTCTACTGTAGGTACCTAAGTTAATGGTTGGTATATGGACACTACCAAAACAGAGCCTCAATCTTGATCAAGAGCAACAAATGTATCATGTCTGGACCATGCCGTACATAATCGCTTCTACTAGGATGAATACATCTTATCAATCAGATCAAAAGTTCCTAGTTACGTAGGGATACATATCCACTCCTAATCAACCCAAGGCATGAAGCTCCACAAGCAATTTCAACGACGGACCACAAAGAGAAGTTTACCTACCGATTTACGTACGGTCTTGGCTAAAAGTTTTTAAATACTTATTCTCGCAAACCTCGCACTCCGTCATGTCTCTGATCTTCTTCTCAGACACCCCAGGCTCACCATAGTCACTCTTTTGTTCTACTAGCCTAGTTGCTACAGTCATTCTTTTAAACCTCAGGAAGGTTATATACTTTTCCCAAAAATGCGTACTTCGACTCTCATTGCCTCTTTGGCGGCTACTGCCTCGGCCTACGATGCTTGGGTAAACGAGCCTGACACTGGTATGGACACTTACCTCACCAGCACCAACTGGACCGAAGGCAGCCGTCCCCTTCTCAAGGACATTCGCGGTGTTCCCGACTTTGACTTTGCTGCTCGTCAGACCTTGACTGACCAGCAGTACGCCTTTTACCGCACTGCCGCTGCGGGAGAGTGGGCATACCGTAACAACCTCAAGGTTTGGGAAAAGGCTAGACTTCGACCTCACCAACTCGCCAGCGTTCGTGGTCTGAATGAGACACTCGGAGTCACCATTCTCGGCCAAAACTTTAGCGCCCCCATCTTCATCTCTCCCGCTGCCCGTGCTGGTTACGGTGACGAGGAGCGCGGTGAGCTTAACTTTGTCGATGCTGCCGCGGACGAGGACATCCTCTACGTTGCTGCTCTCTACGCCAGCAAGTCCATCGAGGAGATTGGTGCTCAGCGCAAGAAGCGTGGTAGCACCATCTTCCAGCAAATTTATTCTAATGCCAACCTCTCTGTTACATGGGATGCCATGAAGCGTGCTGAGGAGCAGGGCGTCAAGGCTTTTGTCTGGACTATTGATGCCCCTGCTACCTCTGTTCGTCATCGCGCTGCGCGATACGATACCACCAATTCGTAGGTAAAATGATGCAAGCGATATCGAATTCAGCTAACACAGTTCAGTAATGGTGCTACTTCCGTCCTCAGCTGGGACCTTTTCGATGAGATCAAGTCTCACACCAAACTTCCCATCATTCTCAAGGGTATCACCACCACCGAGGATGCCCTCCGTGCTGTCGAGGCTGGAGCTGACGGTATCTGGCTCTCAAACCATGGCGGTCGCCAAGTTGACTACTCTCCATCTCCTCTGGAAATCGCCTATGAGATCCGTCGAAATGCCCCTGAAATCTTCACCAAGACTGAGGTCATCGCCGACAGTGGCATTCGCTATGGTAGCGATGTCATCAAGCTGTTGGCTCTTGGTGTCAAGGCTGTTGGTCTTGGACGTCCGTAAGTATCCCCAAGCCAGTGATAAATAATTCCATGCTGATATCACAGTTTCATGTACTCCAACGTTTACGGTGTTGAGGGCCCCAAGAAGCTCATCCAGATCCTCAAGAGCGAGATCCTCGCCGATGCTGCTCAAATCGGTATCACTGATCTTCACAACATTCCTTCCAAGGTGGTGAGTAAATGTGACATGCTTGTGTAAGAGGTACTTTTGCTAACAACACTGCAAGCTCAACACTCGTGCACTGGAGCGCGATGTTTACCTGATGGATGAGAACTAGGAGCTGTAAAGGAAGATTATATAGTGGCCATCGATGAGCACTAGAGATAGAGTCATATTGATACGGTCATATGTCCCATGCGATATATATATAATCTAAATGTATATATATGCTTTCCAGCTGTGGTTGTATTAGAGCCTGGTCGTAAGGTTTCTATGCATGGGCAAGTTTGTTGAAGAAACTTTTGCTTCGGGTTTAATTCAAACTATCAATCAATGAAAGTTTGGCCCATCTCAAACTTCGCCTTTAATCATTTCAGTAACCATCTTATCATCATCATTTCAATAAGGGACATTTTCTTCTCAGGCGCTCCTTGCGACATTATACCAAACAGTGTCGTACCATCAACAGCCACGATGTATTTCAGAATCGACCCCGACTTCCAACTTGAAGGCTGTAGAGATGCCGGGGTTGGACACGCATTTGGACTTGCTGGTGGTGGACAACCGCCGAGCGACGTACCAGAGCCATACGATACCTACAGATGTTACCATTGGCCCAAAAGCGAGGAATAACAAATCGATGTCTTGATGAACGGCCGGGCCAATATGCCTCCTCTCAAAACTAAGCCCTGGTATCCCTCCCTATTCGCGTACAAACATTTCGAGCCCAACAGCAATACAGATGGATATCCCTGGACTGCGCTCTGGGATCGAGTATCCAAAGAGGATGTCGATTTTCATGAGACCATTAACTTCGGATTTTCTGTCCTCACGGACCTCCGATTAAAGAACTGAAAGTACGTCATAATATTTAGGTAGAGGTGATGGCTTTGGTACTCAAGTACACGTGCTCTTGTCGATCTGCCCTAACAGCCAAAGGACAATTGCTGAGTGGATATTGATGGGCTTTCTGTTCGATGTAGAGGCCTTGACTACTGTCAGAAGCTTCTGATGCCGAAATGAGGCATCTGGAATGCAGGTGATAGGAGCCAATGCGGGGTGCCCCCTTGTTCCAGTCATCGATATGCTTGTCACCCGCGTCTGATTGTATGATGCATACGGCGACATCCTAAAGGTATCGGAAGCCTAGTAGGCGAGTCACCTGAATGGACTCTCTGATGTCAGTTTGGAAGGCCTCCCCTGTAACAATCAATTGAACGTATTTCTCGTCCCCGGTATCAATGTCAATCAGACGTGTCGGAGAAACCACTGTCACATCCTGCCTGAACCATCTGACATTGCACTCCTGATGGATAGTGCAATTACTAACATAATTGCCAATCTCTACTCGTAAACCATCCAATAAAGAAGGGCTCGGGCATACGGTTAGGGAAACTGAAGCCGCGATCTGCGTCTGTTAACCTCTTGAAAGGTCATCATGAGGTTGCTAACTCACAACAGACTCGGTATTTGGCCCAAAGCGATTCACTGCAAGTATCAGAAGAACAGCACGTTTCCTACGTAGAATCTGATGACTGCGGGCGAAGTAACTTGTGTGAATCAGACCCATCGCGCCTGGCTGTGGTCGCAGGATCGATGGAACTCTTCTTTGGTAGCCACAGAGTATATGGACCAGTTGGAGCTGAAGCTTCAAGGACTGCAAAAGAACTGTAATGGTTGATTGCGACGGTATACGCTGGCAGGCATGACGCCCTTTTGGTTTGCGAGCTTCAGAGATCAATTTGAACAAGGAATGTGACGAGATTGGAGACGTTGACCCAACAAACACTGAGATTGCTTATACCCAAGTAACAAACGAAATTTGCAATTAATGGAGCTGAACAATATCCTATTTTATGGCTTCACATGAGGCTTCATGTTATAGAAGGAGCACTAATGACTATCAACAACTCAAACATGGAGTTACAGCTGAATCAGAACAAATACTTGCTTTCCATCTGTTTTGGACTGTTTGGGACCAGGCCACGGAGCTTTTTCACGCAGCAACAAGAGCAGTTAACCTGCACATCTTTTGAACAAATCGACTGACGTTTACATGATATCAGAGGTTATATTGCAATCAAGCAAAACCTGACATCAAATTCTAATCTTATGAACCAGAATCATAAAGGAGGAGCAAGAAGGTATATCTTTTCCTAATCCAACTCTGCTCTTGTAAGACGAGCGACAGAAAAACAGCAGCAGCAACAACACAGAAGTGCGGTAGGCTCATCCATATGTTATGTTCTATGAGTAGATACTGACTGACGCTTTTGAATAATGAAAGGCAATGCCTAGGGCCCGAGAAAGAAGAGCAAACAGCGGTAGAGACCGGTACAACCCGCACGGCAGGCGGTCACAGCCTCATCATCTTGGTGGTGATGGATACGGTGCTTCCAGAGGAGAAACTCCAGTCGGCCATGGGTTCGAAATGCCAGACTACTTGCAGAGTCAAGGACACCAGAACTCGGGATATCAGGGCCCAGGAGTGCAGGATTACAGATATCATAATCCACAATATGGAAACGGCAATGGTAATAGCCATGGACCGTGGGGATCGTATAGGATACCTCCCCTAGCACCACTTTACAGTACCTACACACCGACGACACCCAATTGGTATTACCAACCACAGTTTGATCCCAGAGGGTACCAGCATAACAGCCAGTATCGTCACTATCAACCTCCTCCTCCTCCTCCTCCTCCTCCTCCTCCTCCTCCACTGCAGCCAGGAACTTTGCCCATAAGTCTCCTCACGGTGGTTGATCATGTCACGGTCAAAGTAGATGACAAAAAAGACATGCGGGTATACAACACTTCTTGTGGCAATGGCGAGAAAGTAAATTTCTGCTCCAGTCTGAACGCCGGCAAAGACACCTGGGCAGCATATACTGACGGGTCTCATGCTTCGATCATGGCTTTGAATGCAATGTTTCCACCCGGAAGATGCAGGAGTATAATCATCAAGTTCCATGACAACTAGTCAATTCCCAGGTCTTATCTTGATGCAGTTGCGGTGGTTTAATAGAACGAAATAGAATATGTTTCTTTGTTGCCAATCAAGAAATTTCTTTGTTGCTTCGTTTTATTCCTTTTAGGCTGCTTTTGCCTGCGCGGGGTTGAATGGTCGTTTCGTTGTTTGTTTTTGTCTTGACCTTTCTCTGGCACGGGTACCAGCATTGGTCTGTGAGTCAACAAAAGCAAAGCAAAGCAAAGCAAAGCAACACCACCCCAAACTTTGTGTGCATCAGTACCCGAGAAATAAATTCTCTTTCAAAGTCTTCTCAAAAGCGGCGATAATGAACTCCGAAGGCGACCCATGCTGCCCCTCTACCCCTGCGAATCCCACTGTCGATACTGTTGACCAAGACCCAGGTACTCAACTTCATATTCCTGGTCTCGTTGGAAGACGGAAGCCTGGAAGGCCTTCAGGATCCAAGAACAAGGCCAAGGCCAAGATTCCATCTATTGAAGGTCTGGGACTTCGAAATAGAACTGTCTTTGTCCCATGGAGCGAAATCGACATCAGTGACAGCAGTGAAGATGACAAGAATGACTTCAAAGACATCCACGATAATGGGAGTGAGTGGGAGGGCGATGATTCCGACTTCGAGAGTAAGGGTGAATCCAAATTTATCTCCGAGCAGCGACAAGCATACCGACAAGGAGTTCAGCATATGACCCAACTGATCCAAGAAAGAGGCCCCAGTACTGATAGATCCATCGGATCTAAGCAACATTTCTCTTCTCCCGCTCGTCGACGTACTACCGTCTGGAACCAGGCCAAGGAGGATGACCTCAATAATCGTTGGGAACGTAGCTTGGAAAGGGCAGCCATAGAGCGTTACTCCGAAGGGGCTCATAGTCTTTTGGCGACGTGGAACATGTCTCTGCACCTCTTCGGGATCAACCCTCTCGCACTGATCTCCATGTATCGACACACGACCTTCGACAATACCGCCAGCGACTGCTTCGAGCACCACGGAGAAATAAAACAAAATCCACTTTGGACCCGCGACTTCTGCAGAAAGCTCACACGAATTATGGTTCACCCTCTGTTTGTCAACGACAACGATCATCGCTTCATTCCTATTTTCATTAGATGGGCTGTGATTTGCAGGGCTGACGATGGTCACGGTTTCACAGAGATGGAGCAACAATTACTTGACGACGTCCACTGCGGGAGCTTTCGTCCATCAGATAGCAAAGAGTCTATGGTGGAGCGTTTTCAAGACTATCAACAGAAACGAAAGGATGACGACCGAATCATCTCGAGACATGCCCAACTAATGTTCCGCATTGTGGAACATTCCAAGACAATCAAGAGAGAATCCCTCGAAAGCTTCGCCCCCGTCAAAATTCGAGATCTGACAGTCATTGTCGATGCCCTGGATAGCCTCGAACGCTACACTACCAACACCACCTGCGAGACATATTTTCTAGTCTATTCCGCCTGTGAAAAACCTCCAGTTCAACCCAAAGGTTTGCACGAGCTTTTGGAGGCGTACAAAACATCGTGGATCAGCTTGCAACGGCGAGAAATGCCCGACTATACTCACATTGGGCTGACCACCACACCCAACCATCAAACTAATGCAGCAGGAGCGGCTATCGAAGGGCCTGGGAAACATAATACTGATCAGACAGATTGTAGCCCTGGTTCAGCTGTCGATTGTAGAGGTGGGACTGCATCCGAAGCCAACGACCCGCCTCCCAAGTCTGATGAATATCCTTCCCATGATCACCAATCTACCCGCTCTCCATCAGAACTTGGATACTGCAAGGTACTAGGAAATGCAGAGGCCTCTATTTCCAGCCCTGCCGATGCTGGTATTGATCACTTGCACGAATCCCGGAGATTCTTGATAAGAATTGATCAACATTCAAAGTCTCTTGCTCATGAGTCTGTAAAGCCTCGAGATATCACGCAAACACAGCCTTCTGAAAGCGACATTGATTTCTATCAAGAACTTGACAAGTTGCTGGTATCTTGTCCCGCAACCCAACCTGAACATACCGAACCGAAAGCGCCCGTGGCGCTTATGACACTCCCTCGTACCAGGGACCCTCATCGAGAATCTACTGGATTTTACGATGATCTCCGCACAGACGATACGGTGGGCGAGTTTCGCAATGTGGACGAGCTATTCAATAGACGTAGCGGAAACAGAAGAACCACCACGACTACACGACCCTCGGGAGCTTCGTACAGGGTTAAGGATCTGGCGACGCTATCAAGTCGGAATCGCAAGAGAGACTCCAACAGGTTTCAGAAGGAAGACTACACAAAAAGACGAAGATTTCATGAAAGTGATTGGAGGCAAGTTGAAAGATCTGATAGGAGAAACAGCGTCAACGAACGTCGAGGTGACCATCGACCACAACGATCCCCAAGTTCACAGTCACAGCCGCCAAAAGGCCCAAGGGTCTGGGAATTCGAACAAAGGTATAGGCGGAACTAAAACTGGAAGAGTGGTAAAGAAGTCGATGTTTCACAACAAAAGGTGAAGATGTAGAGTTCCTGGTTGCTTCGGGTCTTGCTTTGGCAAAAGCGAGGATTTGCAGGCGTTGTTTGTACGCAAGAATTCGTCTCATTTCATCACTTCTCTTGAGTTAGTTTGGCTTGTTTAAATACCTAGGTGCCTTAGTACTTAGTTCTCATAAATGCCTACCTACTTAGATTCAGGAACTCCTTGAATTCCCTCCTAAAACTACTCTAAACCAACTTGCTGCATGGAACGAAGCGCATTGAAACGCCTCTGCCTAACTTTGGTGCAGAATTGGTTCTCCCCTTCCCGAAATCAGCTTAATTTCTTGGTTAGAGGTTTCTCGTGCAGTCATCTGCCTTGGCCCCGCCCCTCCTGAACCACAACCTCCCCCATCCCTCTCACACACAAACACACAAGCACACAAACACACATCCCTCACTACTTCACCATCGGCACCACATCTTGTTAGGAATGATGCCTCCCCCAACCCAGGATCCATTTGAGCTCTCGAGGCTTCTCGAGGATTCGAAACGCACCATTACGCGCATGCAGCATGACTTGGATCTCGTTCGTGAGAACCAACGAGACACCGCAATCCTCAACGGTGACCTACGAGATTACAATAACCAGCTGAGAGGAGAAGTCGCCGATCTCCGAGCTCAGCTAACCTATGCCACCCGAACTCTGACTGCCCAGATCCAGGAGCAAGTTGACCGCGCCCGGTCGACAGGATCATCTGAGAAGAAACTCCGGGATGTGGTCGACGAACAGAAAAGAGCCATTCAGAAATTTGTTCAAGAGAAAAAGACGAACCTCCAAAGGATCAAAACACTTGAAAACCAGATTAAGGGGCAGGCACATAATGCAAAAGCAGAGCCAAAGAAGACAAAGGCACAGAAGAAGCGCGAGAAACGCGAAGCAGAGCGCGAGAAGCGTGAAATCGAACGTGAGAAACGTGAACTAGGGCGTCTCTCTGCTCTTCATCCTGCCCAAGCTCAATCTCAAGCTGCCGTTTCTGCTTCAGCTCATACGCCTATTTCACCAGCGGGCGCCAACCTTCCCAATACGATCAAAGAAGAGATGATGGCCATCGATGACGATACAGCGGCCGACGGAATAGTTCCGGGCCTGGCACTTCTGGAAGATGACAGTCACTCGAAGGAAGTGATCGAGCAACTGAAGCGCCACATGGCCAAGCGTACTGGAAGCAAGAAGTTGCCATCATTCCTCAATAGTGGCACCAAGAACAAGTGCTTTTGCATTCACGAGGTCTTAGCTATGGGTAGCAGTGCTTGCAAGCCGTTACTCCCATCTAAAAGTTACTGTATGGTCCTTGGTCCGACGTGCAATTTCTTGGTCGAGGTCGTAGAGACGGCCTCCGGAAACAGATTGCGCACCTTTTCTCCTTGGGGGGTCTACACTCCCTACCACTGAGTGCGTGTGAGATGTGATTAAACAGGCGAGGAGAAACCATTCCAATAGCGAGAGGCACACGGCGATACTCAGGTTGAATGACTGTGTTATATTTCTTGGGTCGACTAGGAAGTGCAACGATGCATACGCAGGACTGGTACTATCAATAGGAGATTTAACCCATGAAGATAATGCAAACTTGAAGTATAAAGTTTATCTAAATATTACAAACTGATTCGCTAATCTTTGTCTCTTATGCCTCTGGCGGCTAACCTCTTTGGTACCATGATAGATTTGTTGTTGTGGCTTTTATTCATTGTGTTATTCGACATGCATCCAGGCTAGTAGGCAGCAGAGAAGTTACCTTCCTAAATCTTAGGATATCAAAATAAGTGATCTAAAGACTATAACCTAGGTAGGTAAGGAGCATAAACTGAACTAATGATTTCGTCTCTTATGCTTCCAATACCAAAAGAGATTGCCTTAGTAATTGAATTCATCCGAAGCAGACCTAGAAGGAAGGAGCAAACCCGCCCGCTCCTGCCGTGCCCGATTCAGAGAGCCACACAAAAAAAATCTCTAGGCATCCAAGCACGCGACTTTTCCAGCGTCAAACACAACACTAATAGATAGCTTCCTGCACTTTCTCTTTCCCTCTACCTCGAGCACCTCTTATTCCACAGCTACCTACATCGTAACGATGCCTAAGGGACCCCCCAACCGTAGGTCTAGCTACCGAGCGCGGCCATACGATAACTGGAGCGTTGCCTACAACCAGACTCCTCAGCAATCGGACTTGGATCGCCGACCTGATCCGTGCAAGGAAGATCGTCACACGGTCCAGCAACCCGTTACCGAGGCCGAGAGATCGCAGCCCGTCCAAGATGCCTCAAAGCAACACAACCTTACTGGTACAACGGACGATATCGCCGACGACGTCAACACTTGGTCAAACCAGCCTCCCCGTGGTCCCCGCTATGGGCCTTGGACTCGCGCATATGACAGCTATCGACCCTCCCGCAATATAACCATGGTGGATAGCATGGTCCTCCAGTCTATCGGGCGAACTGGAAGTCGTGCCCCTCCGGGTCTAGCAATTCACAGTAACAGTCGCGGCGGCGGTACTCAAATCGACATCTTTACCAAGGTGCCTAATACCTCAAAGACTATCGCCTTCCGCGTAGAAAGCGAAGAAACGCTTATCCAAGCTTACCGCCAGGTAAAGGCGATGAACCCTTACGCTTCTGTGGGCGGGATGATGTTCAGCGTGGCGCCCAAGCCTGAATCTCCTTTTACTGAGATTGACAATGTTCGCTGGGGATCCCTGAATGGGCGACGTAGCTTCGCTTCCCGGTTTACACCTGCTCCCTCGAGAACTGTCCGAAGTAGGTCTACACTTTTTCCACCCAATTTATCAGTCACTGATGATCGACAGATGGGAGAACCTGGGCATTTTAATATTTGAGGTTTAGCTATGTGTACTGGGATTTGCGAGGGCATGTGTTTGTGGAACTATGGAATGGGAGGAAGGAAATCGGATTTAGAAGTGCATCGAGTCGTTATTTTGGGATTACGACCTGTCAAGCTAACGCTCATGGGAAGAATCAAACTATGGGGTATTTATTCTCCAGGCTCAACGACACATATCTAGATGTATATGTTTAACACGAGTTATGTGCCTGGTGCCTCGTTCAACGAGGCGGACCACCTTATAAATTAGCCACCTGTCTCTCCTCACTCCTAGGCATGCCACCTCCGACACATCTTGCTGGGAGCACCTGTTGACTTTCATAATCATGACACATTAAATGCTGCTAAATTAAAGAATTTGGCGACACAAGGCCATTGATAGTCAGGCTTCTTCTGATCATTTCCTGTGTCATTATCGAGTGACGCAGGGTACACATTTGGTGGTGACAATCAATAGATGAAGTCAAATTGACCTCCGAGTTTGTGGGGCACCGGCTACGGGATGCAACATTGCGTCGGTAGGCGTCGATCCACAATTATCGGCATCGCTACCCTAAATCAGAAAAATTGACAACTAAACCACCTACGGGCAGGGCCCAAGTATCTCAACTGTTTGATTGATGCTAGAACAAGATGTACGATATCGTGTCTTCTACATTTTTGGAGTGAACTATTATTCAACTACCACTTGTGAGACCCGCGGAGACTCAGAGTCCAAACTATCTATCCGACCCAATCCTGTAGCTCGTCCCCAACAATGGCCTCCAAGAATGCCAATTTGGACTCCTTCTCAGTCAAAAGCCTCTTCAACGTTGCTATTTCGCTCTTGTACATATGAGATTCAGAAGGGTGTGTGTTCTGAAAGGTTTGCGGTTTCCTTCTCTCCTCGTTGAGATCCTTTTCCAATCTATCATTCTCCTTCAAAAGACCTTGAAATCTACGGACCATGTCATCCTGAACGTGCGACAAACCAAAGTTCTCGTCTTTAACATCATCAAGTTCCTTCTCAAGATGGTCGATCTCGATGCGCTGCTCATCCATGACTTTTTGCAAATCTCGATTCTCCTCAGTGAGTTTGCTAATCTCTTTCTTTTGGTCTCTATCCTTATCCTGGAGCTCTGAAACCATTTTACGAAGCTTGCAGTTCTCCATGAGGATTTCGTTGGTTGCGCCTTCGACCGACAATTGATCTACCTGTTCTCTCAAGTTGTTCACTACCTTCGCATTGATTGCGCAATGGGAGTGTTCAAACTTCAGGGATTTTATCTCTCCTCTGAGATTTGATATATTCGTGTCCATGATTGTCTCCAAATCCCGGTACTTTTCGTATAGTTGGGTAACGGTGACCTGGTTGTCTTGATACGTGGTGTCAGCGCCAACACTTCTAGTGTGATTTGACTATAAACAGTTAGAAAGCTTCTTCAAGAACAGTGGATAAATAAATCCAATTACAGTTTGTCTGTTAATCGGCTCATTCTTAATTCTGCGGCTGTCGTTGTCGTCCAGATCGGAGGTCATTGTGGTTGCTGCGATGGTTGCAAGTGAGATGGATGTTGGACGAGGAAAGACCACATACTAGCCCCTATAAGTACTAGAATAATACTGAAAGTGAATACATTTGGAGCAAATAAATTGAAAGTGACTGATTCGACAAAACGTTTCAGTGAAGGCAGTTGCACAAACAAAATTGCCACGGAGAAGACAAAGCCACCAAACATGGCGCATACACCTAGTATTGAATGTTTTAAAACTCATGTAGATTCATATGTGATGCATGTGATGACCAGCTGAAACACTTGAAGACAAGGAAACTCCAATTAACTACAACTATTGCCAGGGAAGGATAATCGTCGAACCATTCGTGTGCCATTAGTGGCAGTTTGATTCCTAGAACTATAGGAGGAAATAAGTTACACTAGTTTCGCAACTTATCGATGGTACAGACGCGATATAGTTCTCATAGTCTATCACATTTCCATATGAGAATCGAGGTTTCTCTCTACGCCTGTGAACTAGCAACATATCCATTGGGTATGCCGACTTCTAAGCTGTCTTTCTCGCAGACCAAACTAGCTGATGCAGGTACTTTTCCCAAAGATTCATGACCACATGACTTTTAATACTCTCAAATAACTTCCTTGATAATGAATCATCTGTTTCCGATGTCACATAGCAGTTCACTGGTATGCACGTACCCGTAGAATACGACGCTCGGCGTCATTCCTAACAGATCATCTCCAGCTGGAGAACAATATGAGAGGCTTTTTGTTTTTCGTTATATCCTTTCAAGAGCTTCAACAAATACTATGCACAACCTAAAAATTGATGAATGGCAGTCTCATGGTAACTCTAAGTGCCTTGCATCAAAGACCACTTCCTAAACGACTATCTGCGTCTAATATTGCACCTATATAAGAGAATTCTTGCCTGTGATATTGATCTATATCAACCTTCCAACCTACAACAACAACTCTTACCTGACTAAATACATTAGCAAAAATGACAAAACGACTTCTTAACAACGACAGTGTCGCTCGCAAAAGACACAAACCCACAACCGATTACCACCAACCGCAGCTCAGCCCCCGTACCGCTGACATTATGACTCGTTTGCAAAATCAGAGCCTTTACGAAGAAGCGCGGGGCTTATACGAGGAAAGCCAGCGCTGTCAAGACAAAGGAGATGCCAAAGTACGCGAGATGGTGCCGACAAGTGACGGGCGAGACATGAAGTATGAGCATTTTACACCCGTTCAGCACGAAACAACCAACCCTAAGACTTTTGATGAAGCTATAGTCAGAATTAGGGAATTTGAGAGGAAAGAGAGGTCATGGGAAGAGGAGAGGATGGCCTATAGAGAGAAATGCGACAAACAGGCTCGGGTAATCCAGGATCTGAAGACGACCAGCAAACTAAACCTCAAGATTAAATCTCATCACTAGAATTGAGGATGAGTGAGGGTGGACATCCTAGAATTAGGTAGTTTAGTCACAAAAGAATTATTTTGAGTGGTAATTTTCGACCTGCCTTTGACTTGCTCTCTGATAACTCGTCGGCGCTTAGGCAGGCAAGCATCCCTGATGCCGCGTCAAACTTTGACAGTGATGTGCAGCTGGCGAGGAACTGTCTACCAGATCAGTTCTATAGATGATCCTCTCTATTTCCTTTCGCTGCCGCCACCACAGAATTTCCTGCTGACCTCAAGTCATTTCCCTAACTAAATCTAGAGAAACACACTCCTCTCGAAATCGATCGTGCTTTACTACTTGCGATCAATCATGTCTTTGAAGCGAAAGAAGACCGATGAAACTGAACTTGTCCCTGACCAGGTAGTTCTTGTACGAATACTCTATCAGAGGAGAGCAGTCAACTGACATAGCACAGTCGGGCATGAGCGACACCCAGCTTTCTATCTCTTCTCTTCTTCAACAGCAGCGTCACCAGGCGCTTGACATTCTCACTCGGCTTGAATCTCAGCAGAAACAGCTGGAGCTTTCCCGCGAGAAGGATATGGAGGATCTGAAGCAGGAATGCCAACGCCTTCGTTCAGAGAACCAGAAACTGCACTCTCAAATCGACTCCTCTCGTCCTGCAAGCGCCAACCCTACAGCACCAGGTGCACCTCTATCAGGTGCGTCTGTTATCCAGACCGGGACTGCGTTTGGATCTTTGTATTGTGAATTCGAACAGGTCGCCAAGCATGCTCTGGAATTCGATATCAACGGCACCACCACCAGAGAAATTGGGGTCCTCTGCCAGGTGCTTCACACCGAATCTTGCAGAAATAACCTGAAGCGCTTCATGCAAGCCCAGACCTGCGTTACCACGACGCATCACCATTGTCTCAGGAAAGTCGGTAGCGGCAACATGGCAGCGTCGCTCTTGGCAAAGCCAACTAACACCACTTGCCCTTGGTGCCAATATTACAGAGTTGATTGTGTTTGGATCGTAAGGAAAATGGGAACATGGTTCATTGGGAGTGGTACACCTATCTAGTGCAGATGCAGGCTCTAGAACTATGAAATCGGTGCACTCTTTGATGGATCAAAGGCAATGCGAAGGCTTCTCAAGGAGTCCCTGTAACTAATCACCACTTTTGTTCCGGGCATAGCATGTCGGTACCTATTGCGCGTTTACAAAGATGTAGCAATACCTGAAAGACCTAAATGCTTCAGTAAATATAAAGAAATACCAAAGACTTTGTGGCATAGCTATGAAAGAGTTCTAAACAAAGAACTGTTCTCGTCTTCAAATCGCGTTTCCATTCTATATATGTTTCTATCTTGGCAGCTATCTAGCCTCAACAATCACACTAGATACAACATCGCAACATCACACACAACATCATCACCGCATCGCAACACGTTAAAATGCCCAAGTTTTTCCCTCCTCGCGGCCAGCGTAGAAACGTTGAGCCATACGATCGCACGCCACAAACCAGACTCGCCCGTCTCTGGACTATAAACGAAAAGATTAAGGACCTAAAGACGCAGCTCGACATAATCAAAGCCAGAGAGGAAAACTGGAAAGCCGAATACGATCTGATTGATGAAATGGTGGAAGTCATGCGCAAACACGTCAAGAGATTGCTGGACGGATTTGAGGACCGTGGGGAGGTCGGGCAGACGGAACTACTTCTTCGCTTGCAAAAGATGAACCTACGAAAGTAATTTCTTCGTATATCATGCATAATTCGAATCGACTTCAAGGTTAAGCTGAAGTTCCCCGGTGCTGATGGAAGTTATCTTGGAGATTACACTGGGTTAGTGCAAGGTTGTGGAGGTTCTTGGCAGGCAGGCATGCGATTTCTGGTACATATTCAATTCTGCACCATTGATCTATCATTTTGGGTATTTTTGTTCTCCCATGGAGGCTCTTTTGTCGTGTATAACAAATAATCAAGAAGTACCAATTACCACATGTTCACATTGTCCTTAGTCATTTTCAAGTGTCTTTGTCTTCCATTTCGCCCTTTTTTGTTTTCCTTGTAGTCTGAATAGGAATGTTCTCTATGATCCCCCTTGTTCTAATATGGTTTCTGACTTGTATCCAGAAAAGGAAAAGGTACGAACAGCGCGAGCTGCTATTATTACGTTGTCTCTTTGTTGTCAAGTCCAGGTGTCCATACAATGTTCTAGGTCAGTAGAAATCTTGGCCTCCTAGGCCTAACCCTTAGGATGTAAGGATAAACAGCCTAAGAAGTCTATTCCAAGTATCATAAGCTGTGATTTGGTCTATTATGCGTCCAGCGGTCAATTTGTCTAAGACCCCAAGGTGTCCCTCATGGACAATAGAAGAGTCAGAACACGAGTGCCGTTAAAGTCAGAACAGTCACAATACTTAGCTATCATACTCTTAAATATAAGTAGAGCCTCATCTACTCGCATGGTTTTCTAATATCTTTATCGTTTTCACAACTCAAGCTTCAGTCCACAATATCATTGCAAGGTTATCAATCCAGAACCAGAAACCAAACTACTTGAAACTAAACCACACAGCCATTAAGCCATTAACGAACTTTCTCAAGATGCCTCGATCAGCTAGTTCAGTCGGTTCGTCTTCTCGATATAATCCCTATAGTCGTGAGGGTCGATCCACCGAGGAAAGACAGTATCAGCAACAATCAGAGGCCCTGCACAATGCCAGTGACCTCTCTCGCATCCGTGCTATTGACGATGAGATCGAACGCTTATACCAGGCGAGAGATGTTATAGTCGAGAGAGTCGGACCGCTCGATCTTATTCAGTTTCTCTCCAACAGCGAAGCTGAGGATTTCGACGGAGACGGGAGACGCACCCGTCCCACCTGGACCATGCTTCGTCAGCTTATCCGTCAGAAGAAGGATGCTCTCAAGAAGGTTCGGACCCTTCTTGAGAAATACGAGTCACTTGAGAGGAGCACGTCTATGCTCATCACCATGAACTGTGTCAACACGGTGGAGCGCTGCCTCGAAGAAAAGGAAAAGGTTCAGCGGGATCTTCGACTTGCGCAGAGTGAGATACGTATGTTGAGATTTGCCACCATGCTTGACGAGATGAGCGGGGAGCAGAGTATCACTGAGAAGCAGGAGGAGGATGCCATAAGTCCGTAGATAGTATCGGTGGTCATGTGAGGGTTTGCATTCCGATCAGGACACGTTCGTTTTGGTGAGTGTTTTTGTTTCCGGTGCTGGTCACCAAGGAGTCTTCTGGGGCGTTTGGGGGACTAAATCTACTACAATAGAATGTTAGTCTGTAGGTAAAAATCATCTTTGATACTTCAATATCTATCAATGCTTGTCTTTATGACCGACAAGTCAGGAAGCCGACTTGTCGGATCGTTCCTATCTCACCTGGGTAGCAGAAACGTCGGCTTTTGAGCTTTGGGATATGAAATAAAATAAAATAGAGTAGGCACTGGATGGAACAGGTAAACTCAAACATCTACGTTACTTCTCTCACTTGGGTACTGATTACAACTTCATACTTCAACATGGTGACTGCTGATATTCCAACGAGTGATTAGATAGGTAGGCAGCCGACGACGGCATCAATATAAATACAGGGTAGGCATCGGCCCCACAAACCGTCCGTCAAAGCTTCCCCCACCAACTTCCGATTTGTTTACTCTGCATCAGCCTTATTTACACTCCGCCTTTTCAGGTGCCACTCACCAGACAGCTTTACTTACCGACAGAACAACTCAATCAATCGCTCAACAAAACTCAACTCTATCAATTAACAAACATGTCGCTATGGCTGCTGTACAGCCTCCGCGAACAAGATCTGCCCGCTTAGTGGCTGGTTTTACCAATAAAACTACTCATCATGCACCCGCATCAGCCACCCATGCTCATCATGGGCCTTCTGCTCTATCCATCTTTTTGACCAACCTGAATCTTCTTGACCTCGACCAACATCAAGACTGGCCTGGAATCTGTGCTGAGACCTTTGCGACAGGCGGCACAAGTGCCCAGGGTCTAAAGAAGAGGGTACATTGCGTAGAATGGGCTCTGTTTCAGCTCTTCTCTTTATGGGACCCCGAAGAAACAAAAAAAGTAAAGTGAATGTTTACGTCAGAGAGAAATATGCTAACCTACCTCAGAAACTCAAACCGTTCTTCCCTCCTCTCGATCAAACTCAATCTGTCAACCTCCGCGCTGCCTTGTTAAGATCTCTTGAAGCAGCCAAGAAAAATGGGGTGCTGGGAAGGGATGCCATTGTACGAAAGACAATGTTGGACGAGTGTCGAGGAGAAAGACTGGAAGATGTTCTTGCTGCGTTTTCATCTGCTGTTCTCAAGCATGTTATTGCGCAAGAGGTAGCATCAGGCAGTGAATACAAAGCTCTTGCACTTAACATGGCTGTCGAGGATCGAGGATACAAGAGCGATAACACGGACCTCACCACCATGGTCCTGGCGCACAGGGTTGCCATCAGTCGCATATTGAATAGCAAGGTGGCGGCTAGCTCAAGGTTTCATGACTTTGTCGATTTATTGACGGTCAAGGAAAAGGGCATTGCCAGGAGGAGAGAAGCACTGAACGCTCTCGAAGGGGGCACGACCATATCCGATGATGCTAGACGCGAGATGTGGCGTACGCTCCGTAATAACTGGTCCGGTAACGAACGATGGATGGAGACTCTGCTCTATGGAGATGCCAGCGTGACAAAAGATGGTCTTCTTGGAATGTCCTTTGACCGTGTTTGGCGACGGGTGCAGCAAGGCCGACTTGACGAACTTGAAGAGCACAGCACCGGTCTCCTGGAACAACTCGACACTCGAGTGCGCGTACAGAAAGAAAGACTCCAGAAGTGGCAAAGGTTTCGGAATGAGATGTCCACCGATCAACCGGTCCCATCGCCGTCAAAGGTCCAGCGAAAGGAGAAGGAGAACGGCATTGACTTTGGATTCGGCGCCCACGGGGCTTTGCTTCTCGGTAAAGTCAGCCCCAAGAAGGCAACGTTCGGAAAATCGAAACTCTTGAAGGAATACGACGACCTTGTACGCAATCTGGAACTGGAGCTCCAAAGCACGAAACCGCAAAAGTCGTCGGCTCTTGACTTTTTACAGCGTCCTACCTTTCAGAAAGGACCAGTGATCAACATGCCAGACCCCGAGCCAGAGGAGAAAGAAGAAGAGGTAATCAGTGAATTGGAAGACGAAGACGGGTTCCCCGAATCTCCCATCAAGACATTCAAGTCAAAGTTAGATTTGTCAAAGCGACTCCCAGTACGACCAAAACTTTCCCATACCAGCGACTCTTTTGCTACAGTCTCTTCAAGCGCTAGAAGCCTTCGCAAGCCATCCCAAGACGAGGCGCGCATTCTTCGTGCTTCATCAGTTGAACGAACCAGCTCCCCTGAGCCAGAGGACGAACCAGTCGCGGTACCTCCACGACCTGAGTATGATGTATCACCCCAACTTTCACCTCATATATCCCCGCAACCATCTCCCCCACCCTCGCCTCTGCCACTTCAAGAGTCACCAGATCAGATACCTTCACAACTATCTCCTACCCAAGAGATGGCAGACCAGATCCTTGAGTCAATGGACATGACTTCACCATCGCCCGTCAAACGACCGAGAAAACGACACACACTCTCGCTTGCTGAGCGGACACGTTTATCCATGGCGCGTGAATCCTTTGGTGATCCCGAACCCGATGATCTGGACATCACTCCACCATCCGCAGAACCTGTTTCTGCAGAGGATCCTAGTCAGGCACTTCCTGAAGAAGAATTTGATCTCCTTGCTCGAACTCGGAAGAGCATGGCCGGTTTCGATAAGGCGAGACAAAAGGCACAGATGGAAAGGCGACGTTCGTTGAAGAAACCCAAGGCGCCCCCCAAAAAGGAGGGCAGTTACTTTCCCAAAGTCGAGGAGAATACAGCCGTTATTACAGACGAGTTGATGGCGCAGGAGGACATGGAGGCGGTGTTTAGATCACGACCCAAGATCAAGGCCAGCCCGCTACCGAGTCCAACCAGGGACTGGGATGACGACTATGTGTAATCACGATAACGAAACCCCTTGTTGATCATACTTTACATGCTCACATCTATAATACAATGATGCTTTTGCCGATATTTTAGACTCGAACATCTACCACCCTTGCTTCTTAAGCTCGATAACCCTGCTGACCGTCGCCTTGAATCCGTGCTTGAATCGCGCTCGCCATCTCTGACTTGCAAGCCTCTTTCTCTTTAGACCTTTTCGCTCGTGGAATTTTTGGCTGTGGTATTTGTTCTTGACTTGGTCCTCTCGCACAATCCTGTTGAGAATCTTGAGAGCAACCATAGGAGTGGGACCGCTGGTTTTGGTTATGTATTCCTTAACAAAAACTGTGCGACCGGTGACAGGCTTCGCACGAATTTGGGGACGAGTTATAGGGTCTGAAGCTTCTTCATTGCCGAACGCGCTGGCCTTCTTGGCGATGATCTGGGCAATATCCAGTGAGTATGGTTTGGTGGCATCGTAGGCGTGGCTGGTGGTCTTTGATTCGGCCGTCTCAGGAGCATCACGAGGAGGGGCAGG
Organism: Fusarium poae; assembly: GCF_019609905.1. Lineage (NCBI taxonomy): Eukaryota > Fungi > Ascomycota > Sordariomycetes > Hypocreales > Nectriaceae > Fusarium > Fusarium poae. The sequence continues at coordinate 4,289,420 of NC_058401.1, read as the reverse complement.
TGGGATACTGCCGATAAGAGGGTTCGATCGTGTTTCGGAAGCGGCCTCGCCAAGAGCTTGAGATCGGGCCTCGGCAGATGGATCTCTGACAAAAGGGTCAGATCGGGCAAGAGGATTGACGGCCGGTGAAGTTTCCTCGTCTGTGGTGATCTTGGGTCCTGTTCGGAATGCGAGAGATGTGGTGAATGTCCTTCTAGCGAGACATGTCGATGGCGTAGCTATTCTCGACAGCATCGCGCTACCGGTTCTGAGCGAAACAGCCCTGAATTGTGTCAACTTTGGAACAATAACATTCAAGTAGTTTCACTTACATTTTGCAGACACCAACGTAATCACCCAATTGACTCTTGAGCTGTTGAACAAGACATCTGATGAAGCAGAAAAGTCGCGATAACCCGGAAAAATGTAGGGGCGATAAGGCGGTAAATTGTGGATCGCATCGGCCCCACCTTGAAGAACATCTTCAGCCTCGTGCCTACATGCTTCAACACGTTTGCGCGGATCCAGATTGCGCAAAACATCATAACGGAATTATTTCGCGTCGTGGTATTATTCTTACCAATACTACACGAGAATCGTTAGACAAGGACCTCACTAGCAGTGTTGCGCCAATATGGCATATAATCATTATGGCAGTATGTTTCTTTTTTCCAGGCTCCATCACAAAGAGCTAACATTCGCAGACAATCCCTATGGTGCGCCTCCTGCCTATGGAGGTTATCCCGGATCGAACAATGCCCCTCCAGGAATGGCTCCTCCACCTGGTCTAGGTGCGCACGCTCAAGATCACCCCCATTACCCATCTAACATGTTCTTAGGACCTCCCCCAGGCATGTCTTCTGCTCCGGGAATGGCGCCTCCGGGTGTCCAGCAGTCTAGCGCCCAGCAAGCTAATCGTCCAAGCGGCCTTCCACCTAGCTTCCAAGCGCCTGTCAACATGCCCAACATCAACTTCAACGCCCCCGTGATTCGACTCGGTACCTCTCAACAAGGGAAGCCCGGTACGCCCACAGGCGGTCGCGACATGCCTGGTCCTAGCGGTGGACGACCGGGACTCGGTATGGAGAGAGGAATGGATCGCGATCGAGGAGCAAGGGAAGCACCTCAAGTGCTTGTCCCCCCTACAAACGAAGAAAAGCTCCGAACAATCTTCATACACCAGATTTCTGAAGGCGTGGGCGGCGATGATGGCATTCAACGGTTGTTGGGTGCTGTTGGAAAGCTGCGCAAGTGGGACTCCTCAGCGAGTGTCATAGATGATCACAAAGGCGTTAAGTTCGGTTTCGCTCTATTTGACGATCCATGGTCACTTAGCTCCGCAGTCAAGCTTCTCCACGAGGAACAAATCGAGGTTCCTGTCAAGCGCCAACCAGTATCCATCGATGGACCCAAGGACGATATATACGAGGGCATAGAAAAGACGAGGCTCCAAGTGACGGTCGACGAGAGTTCGCTGAAGTACCTCGAATCATACGAAGAGGGCCAGGACGATTCTATTAAATCTGAGAAGCTCGAAGCCGCAAGGGCAGCACTGAAGAACGCCGTCCGTGATCTATTCTACCCCAAGACCAACATTGCAAGCGAAGATGTCACAATGGGCAACACCGAGTCTGGCGAGAATGTCGAAGTGGTTAATATCCCATTGGCTCAAGAGGACGAACTGGCCGATATCCCTGCTGAGATGCGAGAGGTGGTCGCTCAAGAGATCGCTGCATTTCGGGAAAGAAGCAACCAACGAGATTTGGAGCGCCTACGAAAGGAAGAAGAGATGGAAGAGATGGAGCGACGACGAAATGGACCGTCACGAACGTCTCGACTTGATTCACCACCAGCCAGTACCAACAATATTCCTCTTGGCCCGAGAGGTAGCATAGCGAATGCTCCGTCGGGTCCTAAAGGACAGAATGGGCAGAACCGAGTTGCCTTTGTAAACGGAGGCATTTCCAACACAGACCTTTCCATCCACCAAGAGGACGACGATACAGACGCAAGCGATGAGGAGCTTTACCGACGATACAAGTCCAAGAAGGATGAAGAAGATGAAAAAGCGTATCTCGAGGCCGAGAGAAAGTGGTCGAACCGAGAACGATCAAGACAGGCGGCAATAGATCGAGAGCGCGAGCGAGAACGTCAAGATGCCGAGTCATTCGAACGAAGGAAGGAGGAGCAGCTAGAGAGAGAAAAGAGCTGGGACGATGAGAAAGAAGCAAGTCGGAAGACCCACCCATACTACCGCGATCACAGTGTCTGGGCTCGCAAGAGGACAGCCGACCGAGCAGATGAAGAGGCACAAGACGAAGCCGACAGGAGAGCAGAGCATGATGAGCAGCGCCGCGAAAAGGTCGAAATGGAACGTGCGCGCGGTATGGCCGACTCGTTCCTCGACAAGCAAGCTGAAGAATTGGAGGAGGACCGACGAGCTCCCGCCGCCACGGCACCGCAGCCATTCAAGCTGTCTCTCGGAGCCGCGGCTCAGAAGGCCCAGGCATCCAGAGCAGCTCCTCAACGGCGCACCATTGCAGAGGTGGAGGGTCTCTTGGACGATGAAGAGGCTGATTCTTCTACCAAGCGACAGCTGATTCCTATCCAGTTCGAGCCTTCATCTGCTACGGCACATATGACAGAGGAGGAGATCTCACAGGCAGTACGATCCCTTGCCCAGGAAATTCCATCAGACAAGGATGGTCTTTGGGGCTGGGAGGTCAAATGGGATTACATGGACAGTTCTGTCATCAAGGACAAGCTACGTCCTTTTGTCGAGAAGAAGATTGTCGAGTATCTCGGTGTCCAAGAGGAGATGCTTGTCGAAGCAGTGGAGGAACATCTCCGCGCTCACGGCACAGCAGCCGCTCTAGTGGAAGAACTAGAAGGCGTACGTATCCCCTCTCTCTTGATTTTTTTTAATATGATTGATTACTAACTGCTGCAGGCCCTCGACGACGAAGCCGAAGATCTTGTTAAGAAGCTCTGGCGTATGGTCATTTTCTTCACCGAAAGCGAGAAGCGAGGTCTCCCCGCATGAAGAAGTTTGGAAAGAAAAGGTTGAACGAACAAAATGTATCATTATTAATTTGAGTTTCTTAATACCACTGAAAGAACGGAGAGTGAGGTGAGAGGCGTTTGCGAGCTGTGGAAATAAAATGATTCAACCTTTTAATCCTTGTTCAAAATCCATGTCTTTCTTGTCTGTGTTGCGTACGGAGTATCGTGAGGGGTGATCGATCGTCTGGGGTGTTACCTTTGTTGGAGAGGACCGAGGTGCCGAGGTTCCCCACACTGAGCTTACCATTTACTTGGAGCTTGATCTAATAAAGAGCTTCAAGTCTGTGAATTATCTGAATCATTGCAACATTTTACGATAATATAGATTCAAATCATCACAATCATGACACATAATCTTACACCTCCAAACGTCCCCAATGTGGTCCTCTCATACCCCGAGCCTCATATCCTTCTCGTCAGGCTCAATCGACCAGAGCATCTCAACGCGATGCAGCGACAAATGAGCTTCGACCTCGATCGTCTCTGGAAATGGTACGATAACGAGCCCTCACTACGATGCGCTGTCATCACAGGTACTGGTCGAGCATTCTGTGCGGGAGCAGATTTGAAAGAATGGAACGTCAAGAATAGCGGAAGCAGCACAAACAACGTGGACAAGTGGGCAGACAACGGTTTCGGAGGTCTGAGTAACCGACGAGGCAAGAAGCCTGTTATCGCGGCAGTCAACGGTCTCTGTTTGGGTGGTGGAATGGAAATGATACTTAACCTCGATATGGTCATCGCCAGCGAGACGGCCAAGTTTGGCCTGCCCGAAGTCAAGCGCGGCGTTGTAGCCATCGCTGGCGCGCTGCCACGATTGATTCGCACCGTGGGACGTCAACGAGCATCCGAGATTGCACTTTTGGGACGCATGTACACCGCAGAGCAGTTCCTAAACTGGGGTGTCGTGAACAAGGTGGTCAAGCTGGAGGACGTTGTCGCAGAGGCGCTGCGATGGGCGGTGGAAATGTCTAACAATTCCCCCGATTCGGTTATCGTGTCGCGCGAGGGGTTGCTGGGTGGGTGGGAAGCAGAAGGACCCAAGGACAGCACCAACAGGATTGAGCATGGGGTATATAAGACAATGGAAGGCGGTGACAACATGAAGGAGGGTGTCTTGAGTTTTGTCGAGAAGAGGAACGCTGTCTGGAAGAACAGCAAGCTATAGGCGTGAAGGGGTATTGTTAGTTATCTTGAGAAGCGACCACAATGAATCATGTGCGGATGATGATCAACAATGTTTTAGTACAGTGAGACATGACATTTCCTAACCGGAAAGCTGTGCATTCGTAAATGCCACAAACGTCGATGGCGCAACATGTCTTGACCGTTCAGATTGAGAGAACGAGTCAGTTTGTTGGCACACAAAAGAGAGAGAAAGAGAGCTTTCATTACCCGTCTCTACCTAGGGACGGCCCTTGAAGTGGATGATACCATAGTAGCGTCCGACAGGCTAAAGGCTTACCCTCCGATTGGCATTGGTATACGCTCAGACTTTCCAAGGGCAGAGAGGGATGTCGATCCACAAAGTGAAGCTCTCGGGCAGCCACAAATTGATAGATCGACTGGCCAATAACCCAAAAGGGATTTTCAGCTGGACGCTGGTAATAAGCCTTGTCTGCAAAAGCGCGATAGTGGAAAGTCCAATTCCATTTTTGCCGGTAGTTGATGACGATCAGCGAATTCTGGTTGGTTAACTCGACCCTTCGCATGCAAGGATTAATTCAGTGGAGTTTTGGTACGAGTAAAAGTCCGTCTTGGTTCGACGGTAGCTTGTGGTTGAACTCCTCAATGTCTTGGGGCTGAGATTGTGAACCAGTCAAAGTCAAGCGGGCGCTCTGTAGAGTATCGCCATGACAAAGATCGACGCAAGATATCAAATAATAGTCCGCCTGTAAACACAGAGAACCTGTCCCCTGGTGCAGTCATCCAAGACACTCTTGCCCAACTCGAGTTACCATGATATCCCGCTCTAGCAGGACGGCATTTTGCGGAGAAAAGAACGGAATGAAGTGGTTTTGAACGACATGCAGCTCGTCGATCATCTTTGAACTGAGCCATATTACGGTGGTAGCTTGATGAGATCTGAGACAACTCAAAGGCTAATAGTCATGTACTCATGCTACCATGCCCGTATAAAGATGGCTGCTCCCCGACCACCACTACCTTTGGCCTCTTCCTGCGTGATGCCACCCACATCCTCTCACCAAGTGTCACCAGTAAGCCTGGGGTCGTGGAGCCATGAATTACACACACCTTGCCCCCAACTCGGCAACTGAGTCTATAAAAGACCACCCTGCATCGGGTCATGATTTCCAAAGCAGACCACAAACTCCAATGGGGCCTGTGGTTGCCAATATTGAGCCAGGGCGAAAGCCTCGGAAGCTCATTCTCTGTTTCGATGGAACTGGCAACAAGTTTCACGGCGATGATAGCGACAGTAACATTCTCAAGATTTTTCGAATGCTGGATCGTGAAGCGGACGACCAGTATCACTACTACCAACGTAAGTCCGCTGTTAGGTTGCTATTCTTTGCTAACAAAATGAAGCTGGCATTGGCACATATGTAATTTCTGGATCGCTCACCCACACTGGTATCAAGGCTCGCTTCAGTTCTTGGTACCAAAAAGCCAAGGACTCAGCGATCGGCTCCTCGTTTGATCAGCATGTCGTGGGAGGTTACCGATTCCTGATGCGATTTTACAACCCCGGCGATGAGATCTATATGTTCGGCTTCAGTCGGGGAGCATATATCGCTCGCTTTTTGGCTGAGATGCTTGATTACATCGGGCTGTTATCCCACGGCAACGAAGAGATGGTCAAGTTTGCTTGGAAGGCGTTTGCTCAATGGCAAGGTCGTGAGCAAGTACCCGAGGACGACGAAGAAGATTGCAAGAAAGAGCCCGACAAGAAAACCGAAAGGATAAAACAGAAGAGAGAAGAAATGTTTCGATTCATGAAAGGTTTTCGAGAGACATTCTCTCGTCCTGTTGGACGCATCCGTTTTCTCGGTCTATTCGACACCGTCAACTCTGTGCCCAGTTTTGAAACGGCCTGGATGCAGCGCAGCAAGTTTCCATACACTGCACGAAGTAGCGCTAGAGTTATTCGTCACGCTGTCAGTATTGACGAGCGGCGAGCCAAGTTTCGCCAGGATCTTATGTACCAAGATCGACCAACGAAGAACGAAAATAAGCATCACCACTTCCACAAAGCCATGAACGACATTCGCGAAGAATTCCACGGGCACGAAGAGAGAGGAAGAGCCGGAAATCATCTTTCACCGAACGACAAGCGAAGCGGGAAAAAGAAGGGAGGCGAATTTGCCCCGTATCGAGCTCGTTCCAGGTCATGTCGAAGACCAAGCCAATGTGGAGATCCAGAAACATTCTCCAACCTTTCTGGACTGGCACTTTCCGACATCAACAACATTGACGACGATGAGGCCCAAGATATTGATGAAGTCTGGTTCTCGGGAGGACACGCTGATGTTGGTGGAGGTTGGGAGATCCACGAAGGTAGCAAGAGCACGAGTCACATCCCTCTCGCGTGGATCGTGAGAGAGGCGCAGAAAGCTGGACTTCCATTTGACAACCAGAAGGTTGCTGAGATGGGATGCTGCGTCGATCACGACTGGGAAGTTGCCACAGGGAGACCACCCATTCCTGATCTTCGAGTCTCGAGTGGCAGCGGAGGCCCAGGCCATGCACCAGACATGCCCATGGACGAAAAGGAGGACGATCCTAAAGAAAAGTTTCACGGTGTCATGCACGGAGCCTGCACTGCTCGAATCCACGACTCACTAGAGTATGGACAAGGCTTGGGCGCTATAGCTGTCACAGCTTGGAAGATCATGGAGTACATGCCCTTCCGTAGAATGGATCTTCAGTCCGACGGATCATGGAAGCCAATTCGCTGGCCTCTTCCTGGTGGTGAAGTCCGAGATGTTCCCGATACTGTTCGTGTGCATGGCAGTGTCATACGACGCATGAATATGGACGAGAACTATCGCCCTGGAAATCTCATCATCGGAGGCGGTGGTCGGGGTGTTAGAAAAGCTCCTGCGAAACATGGTATCGGTGATTGGGAATGTGTAGCTGATCACGGTGATCCAGTTGGAGAAATATGGGTGAAAAAGAAAAAGGATGACAGATTACACGATTAATCACTTTGTAATGAGGAGGGAATAAATAGTAGTCAATTAATATTTTATTTGTCGATAATATTTTGAGTGTACATAAATCTTAGTTGACATATAACGTAGGTCCGTGTCAAAGGTAGCCAAGTAGGACGTCACGTGCAACAAAGCTCTCCTATGTCATGGAGCCACGACATCAAACGTTGATCCGTCACAGCGGCATTCAATTAATGGCATGCGCTGAAAAGAAAAAACACAGCCATTAATTCGTCGCCATGCCTCTCGTTCTTTTTCTAGGCGTACTTGAAAATGGCATACCCGATGCTGTCCGGCAACATGCTCGCACAATAATCTACACCATTCTCATCCTTGCATTCCTTACTCTCCTTAAGATCTGGACATCCGGTCGCTACAACCCTACCCAGCGCCTCCTTCATGGCAAGGTCGTGATGATGACGGGCGGAACGTCTGGGATAGGCGCCGCTGCAGCTTTGGGTCTTGCATCACAGGGTGCGCAGCTGGTTCTGCTCACACAATCGCCCCCGAACGATCCGTTCCTAGTCGAGTACATCCAGGACCTTCGAGAAAAGACGAACAACCACCTGATTTACGCCGAACAAGTCGATTTGTCGAGTTTCTATAGCATTCGAACGTTTGCGACCAAGTGGATCGATAATGCGCCACCTCGACGATTGGACATGATCTATTTGGGTGCGGCGGTCCTTACACCCCCTGGCGGAAAGAGAAGGGAATCTGAGGAGGGCATCGAGGAGACATGGATGGTCAATTTCTTGGCCAACTTCCATCTTCTGGGTATCTTGAGTCCTGCTCTTCGCGCCCAGCCTATCGACCGAGACGTCCGAGTCATCATCCCGACCTGCTCTTCATACATTGGCTCTCCATCTCTCAAGGACCCCGTGTCGAGAGAAACCTGGACACCAGGCACGGCATATGCTCGAAGCAAACTCGCGATGAACGTCTTTGGCCACGCTTTTCAGAAGCACCTCGACTCATACGAACGTCCTGACAAGGCGCCAATGAACACACGAGTAATCTTTGTCGATCCCGGTCTGGCCCGAACCCCAAGCACCCGTCGCTGGCTCACTCGTGGATCTCTATGGGGACTCGCAATCTACACGGTTGGCTATATTTTCCCCTGGTTCCTTCTCAAGTCTCCCAACATGGCCGCTCAGTCCATTCTCTATGCCGCTATGGATCCTGAATTCGCACGGGGCCCAGGTGGCAAGTTTATAAAGGAGTGTCTGGAAGTCGACTTTGCACGAAAGGAGATTAAGGATGATGAAGTCGCCAAGAAGCTTTGGGAGGAGAGCGACAACTTGATTGAAAAGGTCGAGAAGATACAGGCTAAAAAGCGGGCTGCTAAAAAGGCGGCCGATGAGAAGAGTGCAAAGGCAAAGACTGAAAAGGAGAAGGAAGCCGAGATTGAAGAGCTAGTAGAGGCTATCAAAAAGGGCAAGGAAAAGGCGGCGGCTAAGGAAAAGACGTCAGGGAAGAAGAAGAAGAGCAAAAATTAGTTAATGATATATACGGACGGGGGTATAGACAGGTATAGATAGATGGAGTTTGGATTTTTGTTACTCGGGTGTACAAAATATAGCCCTTGGCCAACAAACTTATTGTAAAATATATCATGACAGTGCCACGTCAAGTCGTGACTCTTGTGCAAATGAAACAATCATATTAGACTACAAACATCGACATGGAGCCTCATCTCTGCCAACACAACCCATCGAAAAATCGTTAGACTCGATGGTGAAAGGATCTGCCCTACAAGGCTGTCTGGGTGGGGTCTTGTTCCTGAATTATCATCATTTTCCTCGTATCAAAGGCGAGAAACTAACGAGTCCGAACAAGGCAGTGACATGTTCCCTGAACTGCCGCGCGTGGGAACGGACAACACGGACTTGGCGAACATGAAGAATCTAAGCCACAGTCCGTTTTGTCCGATTGAGATCCTTGTAAGATTATCTGATCAATAAAGAGACACACACGAGCCACTTTAAAAGATGTGATATGTGACCAGATTATTTCGTCGCCTGTGATGGAACAGAAAGTCCTGTAACTTTGCCGTATAATCACTGCAAAATGCCCTGAAACCGAAGCCGAGACCGAAGCTTTCACAGCCACATGTTGTATTCTAAAGTCCGCTCCATGCACAGCATACGACTCATCGTCTCTTGGCCCAGCCTACGGAAACGGTAAATACAGAAATAATACCTCTGACGTCGCATCACTGGTAATGTAATATAATAAAGAACCAAAGATGGAGAATAAAATAAATAAAACAAAAAACAGAGCCAGGAGTTATGTATGGGCCTAATGAATGAGTTTCATTTCCCCGCCCATGAAATTAATCTCTTCCACAAACACCAACAACAACAAACATGGCTTCACGAGCCGATAATGTCACGCTATTAAAAACATGTCAAACATGTTTTCATGCGAAAATCAGATGCGAAAAGTCTCAGGAGTCGGGGAAATGCGATCGATGTTTGAGACTTAACAAGATTTGCGTCTTTAATCCTTCTAGACGGCGCAAGGCTTTGAGGCCGGGGTGAGACAATATGCAAATACCATGTCAAAATTTGTACCCAACTAACATGAGATAGACCATCGAGGAATCTAGAAGCTGTCAGTCCGACGAGGTCAAGATCACCTTCTCTCACTTCTGCACCTGCGACTTCAAACGTAGCCGACTTTTCACCAGGCGTGTCCAATACACCTGGGAGTATTGACACAGAAGCATCACACAGTCCCTTCTCCAGAGGATTGATGACACCCGAACAAGGCCAAGAATGTCTTGACATGTTCCGAAGTCGAATGTCGCCTCACTTTCCCTTTGTCATGATTCAAGAATCGGTCACTATTCAGAGCCTGTCCCAGGATAAACCTGCATTATGTGTGGCCGTACTCGCAGCATCCTGCCATGAACATCGCAGGCTTCAACGAGAACTCGGCAAGCTGTTTCATGAGATCGTCCTTGTGCGTATGATGAAGGGACCCTTTGCAACTCTCGACATGCTACAGGGATTATTAGTCCATCTAGCGTGGTATGTCAAGACGATGCTTTGTTTGTCTTTTACTTTTACTAATGGACCAGGGCGCATTATCATCATGGGACCATGAAGTACACACAACATTTATCGCTTGCCGCCAGTATAATCTCAGACATGAGACTCGATAGACCACGAATAGCAAGTCTATGGGCATTGAGTAGAGAGAATAAACATGCGATTGGTGAGATGACGCATGATGAGCAGAGAGCGTTAGCAGGGACTTATTATCTTTCCTCAAGGTATGGCAAACATGGTCTTTGACAAATGGTATCTAATTAGCTACAGCTCTGCAGTATTGCTGCAAAAGTCTCATCATTTTAGATACTCACCTTACATCCTTGAGTGCTGCCACAAGCTCCTAGCGACAGGCTCATTTCCGACTGACAGACATCTGCCGTATATCATCTATCTCCAAAAGCTTACCGAAGAAGTCGACGATGCTGTCATTGAAGCTTCAGGTACCGTCCGTGGATCAAGGCAGGGGCATCTCCCTGCAGAGCTTCAAAGGATCCGAGAACGGTATACGTCCACAAAGTCATCCCTCCCATTCCCTCTAAGCGAAAGTCGTGAGTAGTTTCCCGCCCTCTCATGAGTTTAACTAACAACGCAGCCACAATTCTTCTACAACTCCACGTACTCGACCTCATCATCTGTCAACCCTCGCCGGATGGCATCTCTTACGGCCCAAACGGTTTCCAAAGCCTTCAACAAGGTGCAGACCAAAACCGCTTTCTCGACTGGTTGTCGCAAAGCATGTCGGCCGCCAAGTCCCTCATCAGCGTGGTACTCCTCCTACCCCAAGGCGAAGAGGATAGCATGCCCAACATAGGCTGGATCATGTTGTACTGCGCAGTTTCACTCGCTGTGCGTCTTGACCTTGTTGCCGCACAGCCAGAGAATGCACAGACTGCAGGTCATCTCCGTCGAATTCTCGATATGTCGCATACGCTGCGTCAGATCGTTTTGAGGATGGAGGCTGCTTCGGGGCCTGACACGGGTGATACCGAGCCAAGTCCATACTGGGATCTTGCGAGGCGTGCGAGGAGGATAGAGAGGTGGTATCTTGAACGGTGCGGACCTGTTGAGTCGCCTGATGTAGGGAGTATATTTGCATCAAGCGAGCCGTCACCTGCAAACCCCTTTTCTGGAGTAGAGATGGAATTCACCCCATCCTCGTTCCAGGATGCAAGTATGGTGCCAAGTCTACAAATTACAGGTGAACCGGAACCTGAACCATGGATGACAAATCTGCTGGCAGATCTTGAAGTCGATCCGGGAATGGAGAGTTTGCTCTTCACAGGCCCATTTGACTTTTTGGGTGAGCGGTGATGGTGTTAGTTATATAAATACACGATAGATATACGGACACGGATAAGGTGAAGTCCGGAGTTTATGGTGATGCGAATAGATTCTGCATGCCCGTCGGTGTTCGTGCACTTTGCGCCGCGGCCCCGTGTACCGTCGGGCCAGATGTGAAGGTCTCTCACTTTATAGATCCGATTTATACCAACATTTACTAAACACAAAGATACAAGCACAAGGACTTAGTTGCTCATCTCAACGAGCCTAATTGTTGCAAATATCTTTCTTCCATGTATTCATTCATCAGCCAGGACAATCTTACCCCTTTCACAATTGCAGTTCTCCTCAATACGTGACCTTCACATTACTCTCTCACATGCTGACCTTGCAGCTCATAAACTGGAGGGTGGTTGTACAACTCAGCAGGCCGCCCATGACCATCCATCTCTGACGGGTCCACAGTCTTATCGTCCTTCTTGACTTCTGTAAAGTTTGAATCTGTGGGACTAGCTCCCATTTCGGAGCCAGAAGCCTTCTTCTTGTTGCGCCGCTTCATCCAGAGCCAAGCTATGACACCGACAAGAAAAGCACCGACACCAACTCCAACACCTATTCCCGCTTTTGCTCCTGTGCTTAAGCCTGAGGAACTAGAAGTACTATCCTCCGCCGGCTTGCTGGCTTCAGTTTCACGCGGTTCTTCCTGAGGCAAGGCTTTTGCATCTTCCCAGTCTCCGTCGTAGTTCCTGTATGTCTGTACAACTGTCTCGTTGGACCAGTAGTATACCCACACTTTACCGTCAGGTTGGTTGTAAGCTACCGCCAAACCAGAGTTGGGGTCATCAGCGACAGGCCAAGCTTTACTAGACTGGTTGGATGCTATCTCCCATGTGTCTTTCTTTGCTTCTACCTCGTGGAGTTTCCTATCGTTGCCAATATAAAAGATGCTTCGCTTTCGGGATCGGTCTATCGCTGAGCCTATGGCTTCGAGAGAAGCGTTCCAAGCCGGCAGAGAAAATATCGGGCTTGTTTGGGGGCTGACGGCGGTGATGATTGTAGAGTCATTGGTGAATGTGCCTCCCAGCTTTGTCGGGAAGGAGTCTGGTGCAGGTTAGCAACGTTGTTTGAGATGATATCATGGAAATACAGACCTAATCTCCACTGCCCAGCCTTCTCCAAGCGAGATATCTCGATATCTTCGGAATCTTTAGGGAAAGCGACTGTGATATTCTCCTTGTCAATGTGAGCAGATCCAAGCGCCATTCCTGTTGCATTATCCTGCGACACAAATCCACCATCTGTCCAGTCAGTGTACTGCGTATAATGCAACATCATGACGTTCCTGTGTTCGTTGTGATAAAAGATACGGTATCCGTTGTCGGCTCCTAGAAGGTCGACGGCAAGACCTGATTTGTTGTGAATAGAGCCGACCTCTGCAGTTTCTGAAATACGATACTCTCCATTGCGAACGAGTTTTCCTGTCTTCATGTTGCAAGTATAGTATCCGTTGACGATGGCATCATCTTTAGTCTGCCAGAAGATAGATGCCTAAGTATATTTTTATTAGCTACTGTTTGATTATTAGATGGCAAAACGCACAATGATGGTTTCCTGGCCAAAGTCCCACCAGCCCTGTGCTGCCAGTGCAGTACCATTTCGCGGTGTCTCTTTTGCGTCCAGGATATTAGGTTTGTCAAGTGGGAAAATAGGTGTATCTTTGCTGTTGCAGTTGCTATAGTGAATCTTTCCTGTGACGGGATCTTGGGCGCCGACTTGGATTGTTCGTTCAGTGGTGTAAGCGTACAGCGCGTGGCTATAACTGAGCTGTATCCATCCTACTATCATCAGCCATGATAGCAAGATAAATTGGTTTTTACAAGCACACATGGTTAGATATCCCGAGTGAGATTGACAGACAGATATTGGGCCCATACACGTTAACAAGGTAAATATGGGGAAATGGTGAATATATCATAGCACAGAGACTTACTACAGGAAGGTCTCTACTCTGACACTCCCCATTTTGCAAGTTATGACCCTTTCGAGACTGCGAATGACGATCATGTATAATCTAAAGGTGGCCGGCTAGTGACAGCCCAATACCCAGATGGGATTTTTGCAGGTAAGACTTGCTACGCGGTGAGAGATCGTCCATTCTTCTCACGTACGGCTGATGATTACCCATTATTCATTCGCCGCCATGAAAATTGAGGGTTGTCAATAAGTCTTTGACGACCTATAGTCGACATCCAGGTATGATCTCATTTGTCTCGGGCATTCCGTGTCTAGTGAGATACATGTTGTATCGTAACCTCAATCCCACAGGAAGGGTGTCTCAAGATGCCACACTACAGGAAGAGAGAAAAAGTCTTGTAGCAATGTTATAGCCAGAGTTTATAAGTTCTCATCTGGGCTTCATCATGTCCAAGACCCAAGTAAAAGTATCCTATAGTGTCGAACAAGGCCAACCTATAACAACGGATGATAAAGTCCTATTCAGTCGTCAATTAGACAAGAAACTCCTTCTTCCCTGACAGGTCCTGAGCACTCACTCGAGTAAGTAAGCTGAGGGGTCCAAACTTGGATGTAGCTTGAGGCTGAATGTGCTGGCGGCTGGCCAAGATCGCCGTTGTGGTCACCGTTTCTAGTATTTTCGGATACACCCATAAACGCGGACGGTCCGAGCCTTGTTCCTTAAGCCCTACAAAGACTGGAACATGTGAAAGTGTCTGACAGTAGCAAAAACATCAGCTTCCCGAGTCTTGGGATATACGTAAATGGTCTAAGAGCTATAGTCTAAGCAGTATAAAATGACCTACTAATTCCATGTCTCATGCTTCCAGCGGTCCGTCCTTCTGATACCCTGAGGGCATGACTGACAATCCTTTGTCTTGTATATCAGATAATTATATGTGATTGATTTGAAACAGAACTACCATCCATTAGCCTTCGCCCGACCATAGTTTACATTGCTGCAGGTAGCCTTTTCTCACCAAAGACATATGCTGTCGGTGCAACGGACAGCTTACACACCGTTTAGATAACACTTGAATATGCGGCACAATATAAGATGCATGCACAGCTTACGTTACTTTTCATGGTTAGGCACTTCTCAGTCCTGCGAATCAACGAGCTATCTCTTAAGTTTGGGGTTACACTCAGCTGCAGGCTGGCCGTGTGTGCACCTGCTGTGACAACCTACAAACGAGCCATCCGGTGTGCAACTGACCAACACAATCACTCCTCTACAGCTCAACCTCCTAGAGAACGTGGTGTCACAAAGGTAATAACCAGAGCCTGGTCAACCCAGCCTACTCCGCTGATTGTGTACCAATCAAGAACATGGACACTGGGAGTCAACCCCGCGCTGTTTTGAGCCGCAGTCTTTAGTATGGGCTCAAAATCTGGTGTTCAGCCCAGTGTGATCTCTACTGGAATCCTCAAGGCAGACTGCCTTGAATCGAGAATACGCCTAACGAGTAGCCGCGTCAGAAATACCATTACGATATCGCCTATACAATCAGAGTTCTGCAGTCATGAGACACAACTCCATCCTTGCGTATAGACTACGGCTGGATGATGTCCAGAGATGGCTTCGAAACAGATTCGACGATCAGACAATTGTTGTTGAGGTATCTAGTCGTGTTTCTTATATTTTATAAGGTTAAACTAACACAAAAATTAGAAATCGGGAGAGGAGTTTGTGTTTTATCTACCTCGAACATTGACTTCTGTAAGACTTTCTTGTCTTTGTACCTTGATTCGTGGTTTTACTTTGTTACTGATGGTTGCAACAGGCGGAAAAGAACGAGATTCTCGATCTACAGACTTGATGAATCAGATGAGATGGGATGGGATGGGTCACAAATTCATTTGTTCACCTTTATTTATATTTTATTCGAGTTTCACTCTGCGCATTCTAGCTTAATCAGTCATATCATATGTGAAATGGGTCTTTTGGCCGTTGCATAAGGTCTCGCATTGCCTCTACGCTCCGCTCCGCCTTGTTACACTCGAGGTCTACAGAGACATTGTCCATCCCATCGCCACCATTGATTCCCGTAAAATCGAATCCCATTGTTTCAATACCGACGAACTATTGTTTCAGTACGGTAAACCCCAAGGCAGATGATCAGGCTGTGCCCGGCGCTTTGTGATTGTTATTCTCTCGACAAGAAGTTAAATTCACCGCCTGATCACTTCGGATTTTGTCGTAAATCTTCTACCCCTATCTTTTCAAGTCTTTCTTATCCCCTAGGTCATGTCGTCATCAACGTCATCATCATCATCGTTGTCGCGTCCCGGTACACCGGAGCTCTCCGAATCGGAGCGCTACTTTGATGGGATATGTGATGCATTACACAACTACCCTAATAACTTTGCGTGTAGTGCGCGCGGTAAAAAGGCACGTCAAGAAATTGCTGAGACTTGGTATCGAGAGGCATCACATGTGTTTCATCCGAGACTGAGCGATCCTCCTTTGAAGATTTACGAGACTTGCGATTGCACTACACCATGCAATTGTCAATCCCTTGATGCAGAGGTCAAGAATCTCCAGGAACTCAGATCTCGTCTACACTCTAGTAATAAGACACCAAAGACAAGATACGTGTAAGTGTATCTCCTATAATATAAGGGTAATCCTGACCTTGAAAGTTCTATCAAATCAAAACATTCTAAAGAGCAACTGAGATGTTCAATCCATACGTTCAAGTATCTTTGCACATATCAACAGATCCCACCGTCATTCCTCTCATGTCTCTACTCTTTCAGACGTTCCCTTTCGGCTCATGAATGGTGCAATCTACCTCAATTCAACGATGACAACACTCTTCTCTCCAAGGAGAAACATCTCTTGCCTCTTCCAGGACTTAACCGCTCTGGTCGAGAGATACGATATTCATTTGTTTTGCGATCAGTCGAAAGCTCCGAATCCATTACAACAAAGCCCAAGTCCTGGGGCATTCGGCAGCTTGCGGTGTACCACTCATTTGATGTTGTAAGCGGCCAAGCGTTGTGGGTAACGTGCAAGGGGAACTCTTTTAACGAAGAGCTCTTCAAGGAAGCCTTGAGTGACACCAGGAACGAGTTGGGCTCTATCCCTCAGTGTTTTTCCTTCTCTCTGGAAACTCTGGGTATGATTCTTGACTGGTGCGACAGCAACTGGATCTTTTACATAAACGAACTCCTCGAGAACGTCAAGCCGCAAGTCGACAAGGCTAGGACACCTGGTATACACGACGAAGCCAGACTCAGCTCTGACGTGAGACATGCCACCGGTCTAAGCAGCAGCACACCCTCCGAGAAATCACCCGGCTGTACAACCGTATTGTTGCACGATAGCAAACATCGAGTCTATCATGAAGACCGGGCAAAGAAGTTTGAGGACCGTTTAAAGAAGCTGGAAGGTGAAGACTGGGTAAAGAAGCTTCAGGGTTTTTCTTTCGACGAGGTCGAGGCGCTTCAGCAAGGGCTAGAGAAGATACAGGAGGCTCTTCTTGTGCTCAAGCTCAACAAGCAAGTCGTACGGCAAATTCGAGAGCACTACGAATGTGTTATGAACGAGTACAAAATACCCATGCTTGATAGTATCCAAACGGAGTGCAAGCTTTCAGGCGTCGAGTTGTTTCAGCGGGCCAAAGGCGTCGAAGCCAACCTTGAAGCCAGACAAGTACAGCTCGAAGCACTATTCTTACTTGTCAAGGAAAGCAAAGAAATGGTGAGTTTCTCTGACAAAGATCAAATACATGGCTGATATTTTGCAGTACAACTGCATTCTCCAATACAAAACACTACAAATCAACAAGCTCTACGCTGAAAGCGCTAAATTGTCCGCTCTTAAGATGGAGGATATCGCTTTCAAGACTAAGCGAGAGACAAGCTCGATGCATATTATAACATTTGTAACCCTTATTTTTCTGCCAGGGACATTCATGGCTGTGAGTGTTTTTCCATTCCATTCCATTCATTCATCTCTTCTTTCACCATCTAATAAGTATTTAGTCCTTCTTTCAAAGCGGTATACTCGAGTGGCCTCCACTCAATTCTGATGAGCCATGGGATCTAGGCGGCGGATCATGGAAACTCAACACCAAGATCTTTGGCCTTTTCTTTGGTATTTCTGCGACCATCACGGCAGTGACTATTATGCTGTGGATGTTTATTCTGTTTATGCTGCGCAGGTCACTTAGAGATTAGATATTAGGTTGTAGTTCACGCTACTTGGTATTTCTTTTCCTTTTCCTTTTCCTTTCTTTTTCTTTTTCTTCAGTTTCTTCATTTACACCTTTCTTAGAATGCCTACTTCTGTTTGTAGTTTATAGATCATACGACTTTGATATATTTAGAGTAATTAGTGGATGACACATTATCCTTGTATTAGGCAGAAGCTGTCTAATGATGTCAATCTGGGTATGTTTTCAAATGGGAGCCTCGTTTCCCCTCGTCTCATTGCATTTCAAGCCACCATCTTCTTTCTGCCCCACGTTGGTTGGGCGTTCAAGGCTTTGGGATGTGGGTGATTTATAATACTATCTATACTCGATCTGACTTACAGTGGTTCTAGTTCTGTTCTGTTCTGTTCTGTTCTTGGGGCCAGCCTCAGGGCAACCTCACCTTATTTCTTTCGAGGTGGTGGCTTTGCGTCGAGGCATTTCAACACAGCCATAAATCACTCGCTAATGGTGTGCAACCTTTGTCCAGAAATCCAATTCGGGGGGCATATTGGAGAGCCTTGGAGCCTTGCGTTCAACATATTCCTGTGGCACACCCTCTGTAACCAATCTGGAAAGCTGAAGTCCTGGATGCTCTGCGGGGAGAAAGGCCCTGTATAAGGCACATCGCACATCCTTTTCGCCTTGTGCGAACCACCCCTTCCTCAGCCTATTCGCGCCTGTCTGCAAATATATCTTGCATCATCTTTTTCCCCTTTTTTTCTCCTGCTCGAGTCTATCCATCTTTGGCTCAATTGCATCGAGACCATTTATCTCAAACAATTTACTTTATCCAACACAATCTTTGAACTTGAAGCGCCTGCTATATTGCATAAAGTAGACGCTCGCTGCCAAAATGGCTTCTCTTCATCCCCAGGACGAACGTCATGAAGAGTTCATCCAGTTCGTTCGTCGCGAGCTCCAACCTGGCATTGATGGCGACGGTGAAAAAGTCGAGTTCATCAGTCCTACAAAAACAGCAAAATGGTGGAAGAAAGGAGGCGAATACCGAATAGCCCGCGCTATCAATCACAATATCAATGCGAGAGCAGCCACGATCGAAAAAGCCTACCTCAACATCTTTTCTATTCTCGTTTACAGTTCCAAGACATCTTTGATAAAAGAGTTCATCTCCCATGGCTTTCAGGACCAACAGCTACCTCTTCTCGATACTGAGAGGTTTGGAAACGACCGTGCAATGGTTAAAGACATGGAAGAGTTTTGCGAGAACCAATGGATGTTTTGTCCTGTCGTTTTCTCGAGCACTATGCCAATGGACAAGAGAACTATTCCCCGCCGCCAAATTCTACCTATCAAAGACGAAAAGATAACAACAACCAAAGCGAACCACTCCAAGTCTGTCATTCGAGTTGTTACATTACATTCCGAGTGCTATGATAAAGATTGGAGTCCATCAGTAAGTTGTCTTCACTCACACTCTGTCTCTACGCCTTCATTGACCTATTTAAGCCCACTGTCGTCTTCAAAGAGTACCTCACCGGTGAAAGGGATGCCTTGCGGGACTCCTGGACCAGAGAGTACAATGCATTTGTCAAAATAGACTCCTGCGACCACATAGTCCAGTACCTCGGTTCTTTTGAGCAGAATCAGCGCTGCTTCATGGTGCTAGAGTACGCGACTGAAGGTAGTCTACTCGAATTATACAGACGAGATGAGCCTCCGGCGACGCCTGAAGAGCGCAGGTACTTCTTGTACGGCATGATGGGTCTCATCAAAGCCGTCGACAAGATTCAGAATTTAGGAGGGGGGCCTAGAAATCAACGCACAGGATTGTATGTGGCACATCCAGAACTTTGGCTCCTCATACTAACTTTCACAGTGCCCATAGGGACATTAAGCCTTCCAATATTCTTGTGTTCCCCGAGAGACAGGGTCTGTATTCCGCCGGTTTCACGATGAAGCTTGCTGATTTCGACACTGCAACATCTGAACTGCCCATTGATGAGGCTTCGATCAGTTTCCACGACAACAATGGAGACAAAACATATTGTAAGTCTTAACAATAGCTCCATTGTGACTTCTACTGACCACGCTGTCCCAGGTGCCCCTGAGGCTTCAAGAGTCTATACTTATGAGAAACAGACTATCAGGCCAGTTCCTTTATCATCAGACATCTGGTCTCTTGGCTGTGTATTCAGTGAAGCTCTCGTCTGGGTCGCTGGTAGGATAGCCGCCGTCGATAAAGCTGCCAGCGATCGCAGAACTGAGATCCAGACCTACCATTCGCTTCAAATCGATGCTAGCTTAGGAGACTGTTTTCACAATACTCAAACGGCACTTCACTGCGTCTTGGAGTCTCAACAAGCTGCTGTTGAAGCCCTGAGTGGACCCACGAATCTTTCAGGAACTGTCTGTACTCTCGTCAAGCAGAAAATGCTTGTACCTAGTAAGGATAGACCCAACCCCAGGTCTTTATGGTACGAATTCAACAGCAAGTATGAAGACCTGTTTCCCTCTCTTGGCAGAGCAAACAGCGCACCCACGCGATCCCATTCTCAGACCCTCAGCCCCAAAGTCGCTAGCCCAGTATCGACCGACAGATCCCCAAGAGGGAGTTTTCAATTCGGACAACCTCCACATCTACGTACGGCTTCCAACCCGGGAACAGAAAGGCAGACAATCGCCGACTCCGGTCACGCTCAAACAGATCCAAGCCCTCTTGGTCTTGATACCCAAGTACGATTTGGGTATGGAACGCCAATCCAACAGATTTCCTCTACTTCACGAAATCACGGCGAAGTCCAAGAGATTCCCGGTTTCGACAAGTCCCTGACACTATCGACAAATGGGTTCGGTGCCTCACAAGCCATAACAGACATTCCCTCGCAGATAAGATCCCCTGGACATCGCCACTCTATCTACACAAATCCTGTAAACAACGCATGGGATCCTCACCGACTGTATCCTAACAGAGATCAACAAGCTCCTTCGAGTCTACACGAGACTGCGACTGTCGAAGATGTGATCTACCACCGCACAATCAAGGTCAAGAAGCATCGTCTACCTGGCTATGATCAGTTCTGTCGCCGCATGGGCCGGAGACATTTCATTTTTGTCATAGACGACTCTGATTCGATGCGAGGGTTAAAAAGTGAAGTACTTAGGACGGTTGAGACTCTGATATGGCTGGTCAAGGACATCGACCTTACATGCCCGGAAATCCGCTTCACCTCAAAACCCACCAAACGATTTCCACAAGCAATCGCAGCAATGGCGGGTCGTTTGTACTCCATGGACAAGCTGGCCTCCCTGCTACGCCACTGGGCGAGTCCGAACATAACTAACAAAGAATGCAATATGAGATACGCACTAGACCAAATATTCAGCGATACTAGTATTGTAGATCCCAAAAAGCCCACTAGTGTTTTGATCTTTACAAACGGGTCGTGGGAGGGTGGTCCCATTGAAGCTCGAGATGTGGAGGGATGCATCACGAATGTCATTGGTAAGATGAGAGATAAAAACATCAGCAACACTGGTTTCACATTCCAGTTTGTCAGTTTTGGTGATGATCAGGATGGGCTGGATCGTATGACATATCTTGACGATTATGCTCTCTTTGGGGGCAGCCCAGGGAACAGAGAGTAAGTTCACCTACTTGCGCTACTTGATGGGGTATCAAACTGACATTTTTAGTGATATTGTAGATCACAAAAGGCATAATGATCCTGTCTGGTCTATTCTTATAGGGTCTGTCAGCACGAAGAACGATGAGAGTTCGCAAGGGCCATCGACGGGGAGGCATTCGCCTTGTTGATGCTTTCGAGTTTTGCTTTAGTTGGAGAATTGCAGGCGTTTGGGTGTGTTTGCGGTAGGCAGGTTATCTTGATGAGTGTTTAAGCTCTGACTTATTGTTTGGATACCCTTGGGAATATTTGGCTTGAATTGCAATTTGTTTATTATGACGACGGAACTCTCTATAGTAGGTATGAATCAAGAAATGGAGCTATGCTGTTAGTCTAGAGCCCTAGTGCAATGTCCTGTTTCCGTTGTTTCCATTCCGGGTCGGAAAACAGCCTGGGATTGGATGGATGGCTGTGTCCAAAGACATTTGCATAAGCTTTGGGCGTCTTGCTACCCTATGGTTGATTGTGATTCTATTCATGACGTGCATCTTGATTAGGTATGATTCTCTCAATACAAGCCCTCAATATTTTTCGCGCGTTATTCACTTACCTGAATGATGTGACGAGCAGAAATGGCATTTCATCTTGTCTGTAAAAAGAAACACCGTTGACAAGACCTCGAGGCAACTGGCGTCAAACAATGCATGGATGGATACTGTTCTGGCTGTTTTCGTGCAACAATACTATATGCGAGTATAAGGGGCTACTTTGGAGTAAGACAAAACTCACAAATAATTCAAATTATAATCATCGTCAGTTATATCATCTTAAGCTTACCTAGTATTCAGTCAATTGATAGAGTTGACTTGCTTGTACGCTTATAACAATTGTCAGCCAAGACGTTTCATCCTTGGATTTCCTGGGGGCGGGCCACTAAACCTCAAATGCCCAAGCGCCAAAAGCTACCCTTCAATTCCTAAGCTCCCCTCCAACTTAACTTAACGTCAACACTCGCTCATCCTTCACTATCACCCGTCATCAAACCTCCCAACCACGCATCATGGCCTCCTATATCGATACATCCCTCGCAGAGGCACAGCCCGCGCCCGAACTTCTAGGGGAAGTTAAGAAGCCCAAGAAGAAAAAGGTGCTGCTCATGGGGAAATCAGGTTCTGGAAAGAGTAGTATGAGAAGTATCATCTTTAGCAATTACATTGCACGCGACACACGAAGACTGTAAGGCTTCTCCCTCTAGCCCCCGTATTCCCTTTGTAACTCGGACTAAAACGTGCTGTGCGCAGAGGCGCAACCATCGACATCGATCTCTCCCACGTCAAATTCCTCGGCAACCTGACTCTCAACCTCTGGGACTGCGGTGGCCAAGAGGCCTTTATGGAAAACTACCTCTCACAACAGCGCGTCCACGTCTTTTCCAACGTCGGCGTTCTGATCTACGTCTTCGACATTGAATCCCGCGACGTCGACCGTGACCTGGCAACCTATGTGTCCATCCTATCCGCGCTGCTGCAGTACTCGCCCGCCGCCAAGATCTATATCCTGATCCACAAGATGGATCTCGTGGTGCCCACCGCCCGCGAGTCCGTGTACGACGAGCGCATCCGCGTTGTGCGGCAAAAGACATTCGAGTACGGAAACTCGGTAGGCATCGCTGCGAGTTCGATTGAACTCACGCCCTTTGCCACGTCGATTTGGGATCAGAGTTTGTATAAAGCTTGGGCGTCGATTATTCACGATCTGGTACCCAATTTGTCCGTCATCGAGCGAAATCTTGCCAACTTGGGCCTTGCCATCGAAGCGGAGGAACTATTGCTATTCGAGCGCACGTCCTTCCTCGCCGTGTCATCCTGGACATCATCCGAAGGCCAGCGCAACCCTACCGAAGATCGATTGGAGCGCATGTCCAATATCATGAAGCACTTCAAGCAGAGCATTTCGCGATTCACAGGTACGCCGCGCAACGCTGAGCAATTTATTCGCATGGAGCACAAGGCTGGAAACAGGTTCAGCCTATTCATCCTCAAGTTTACGACAAACACCTATCTCATGGTTGTGCTCCCGCCGGGAGAAGCTCGTTTTAATGCTGCTATGTTGAATTGTCAGATTGCGATTGAGCATTTCAGGTTCTTGGATGGACCTGCCGTCCAACCTGCCAACGCAATAACTCCAGCTGCTGCCTAAGCCTGATTACCGCGAATGGTTTGTGATTTGGCGTTAGGTGTTAAGATACCTCCTGGAAGTGATGGGCTTAGATACGGATCAATTCATTGCACATACTTATTTTCACTTGCTCGTGGTTCTATTTATCGCCTCTATCAGCCAAAGCTGTCTCGGATGGACCAGTTGGCCATACCCTAAATCACAACCCAAACGCCAACCACCCATGTAACTAAGTCCACTTGACAACAGCGGTACCTCCCTTCTTGAACTCGGGCATCTCCCCTAGGACAAGACTGTGAACGGTGTGATCCTTGTTGGGGAATGTCGTGGAGAGCACCCATGATCTGGATCGTGTCTCTGATGAAGCGCCCTGAACAAAACCATAAACATCGCCAACAGTGTGAGTCGTGTTGAATCGAGCAGGTAGGCGTGTGCCGTCGGGCATCTGAATTCGAATCATGATGGTCGGCTGGGAATCATCAACAGACGGAGTGCTAGAGGACGAAGGAGCCGCGGCTGGTGCGGCGGTAGTAGAGCTAGAGCTCTCTGAAGCACCAGGCACAACAGCCCCAAGTCGCTGACCAGAACCGCCGAAAGGTCTGTACTGCTTAGGCTGAGGCTGGTATGGGGTGTCGTGCTGATGAAGCTTGACGTCGATAGGTTGATCATGCTGCACGTTCATAAGGTGGAGAGGTGCGCGACCGGATCGGATCAACGCCAGGTCGGCCTGGTTAGCAGGGTCATCGAATCGTCGAAGATCTCCATCATCAATGCTGAAACCATCCTGCCAGATGTGAAGAACTCGCTCTTGGGATTCGGCAGTGGAGGCGCGGACTGGACCGAGAGGATCAGGAATGCTGCGACTCTCAACACCATCACCACCTAAAGTCTGCCCTGTGCCTCGGAAACGATTGGGTTCGGAGGGGCCGGCTTCATTTTCGGCCTCGGGGCGAGCAGCGTTGCTGATCTGTTAGCTTATGTCATCCGCGAATTCTTTCTCACTTACGCTCGTGCTTTGGCAAGAATGTCGCTGATGATCTTCTTTGGGCCGGCTTCTTGCTGGTGGGGGTCTTGAACAGCCAGTCCGGACTTCTCACCACCCGCAAACAGATTTCCTCGTCCATCATCGTCTTCGGGGTCGGAATCGTCATCGTCATCGTTTCCATGGTCATGCTGGTGGGATGAGCTACCAATAGATCCTAGAGTAGCAATTCCTGTCTTTCTCTGTTGCGATGGAGCGCTCTTGCGGGTTGCTTGGCTGCTACTACGAGCAGCCTCTGGTGCAGGGCGACCATCGAGGGTTCGAGGGCCGGTGTAGTTATCGGGAACGGGAGCGGGAGCGGGAGCTGTTGATGTGTCGCGGCTATCCTCTTCGGCGTCGCGGAACCAGGCGTTACTGGCTTCGGCGAGATCCCAGTTATGGGCCTCAAGATACTGTCTGGCCTGGAAGGCATTAGTTGTGATGATCCGGTACGCACTTTGTTTGAACAAACCTCTTCAGGGCTTGCGCCGCTCAGGCCTGCGAATTCGACGATCTGACCTTCATGGTCTGCCATGTTGATGTAATAGGGCGGGGTAACTGGATTGGGTATGAGTAGTTATTTCCGAGGCGATATGAAGGTTGAAGGTGGTCCGACGAGATTGAATGAATTGACTAAACGCAACAATGAAAGTGAATCTCAAAGTGTGATGTTTTTGATGAAAGCAAAAGCAGGCAGGCAGCTTGCTCGTCACCTCAGCTAAGCACAAGGCACAAGCTCTGGGTTGGTGGCGGTGGGCTCCAGCACCCCACCTTCCTGGCTGTGACACAAGTGATCCACCCACCACCTTCCTAACCCCCGGTTCTGCAGACTTACGTAAGGATCTGGGGAACAGTAATTCAGGCCGAGATCGTCAACAACCTCTTTCATAGTGTAGTAGGCAGGTAGAACAAGACGACTACGCCTTCAATCTCAACACCAGCTGCCTCTCTACTTTGAACGAACGTCACTTCTTGACTCCGCCATGGCCGACGAACATAACCATCTCGCCGAGTCTGGCGTCACAATGCACTCCGATATCGAACTATACTCTGCAGGTGATGATCTATCGTCACCTCCCTCATCAAACTCCCCGGTCATCCTCTACAAGCCTCCTACTGTGTGGTCTTTGATACGTGGTACTGCCATCAACCTATTGCTGCCATTTATCAACGGTATGATGCTTGGTTTCGGAGAGCTATTTGCTCATGAGGCAGCCTTTAGACTAGGTTGGGGCGGCACCAAGGTACGATTCCCGACTTGATATCTCAACCCTATCGTAGTACTAATAATATCAGGTCTTTCCTCTTTCACGAAGAAGAGCGCACCCTATCGGACCTGGTATCGAGCTTCGAGAAAATTACTGCACTCCTCGTCCTTCGCTTGACGATATTGCAAGCCTGGAGTAAATAAATGCCAGGAAATCCTTACAAGTCCCTATAAGATTCTTGTTACATCTCATATCTACCACCGAATCATATTTGAAAGAGCTAGGAAGGATGAAAATCATGTCAAATAAATTGAGACTACATCATTAGACAGGGACATGGACTGTAGCGTTTGGCCGCAGACGTGTTACAAATGTAAATATCAGGCACTCAAATGCAACAGTTTCAATTGCGACACCAACTTCAAATCCATTCTAGTCGACTCTAGACGCTGCTGTCTAGTCGTCACCGTTGATTGCCCATGACAAGGTCATCCGGAGATCATCGGCGACAGACTGTCGCGAACCCGAGATTTACCCGCCGGTGCCGGAAAACATCCAAAAAATTCCCAGCAACATCATCGGGCGCAACTTATCCACCCGATCATCCCACTCTCAACACCGCCGCAATGCTTCCTAGCCGAGGAATTGTGCGCTCTCTGCCTTCGGGCACTCTCCAGAGACCACTCTGCGGTCAATATGTATGTTGCGTATACAGTCGCTTAACAATGGCCCAACCACTGACTTGTATAGACCTCAAGAACCCTAGGCCGAAAACTTGGAGATGCTAGACAATTCGGTACAGCGCTGAAGAGCGTTCGCACACCCCTTACGGCTGGAACAAGAGTTGGAGTCAAGAGTATTGCGGCACCAATTGTCCTTGGAGGCGTTTCTTCCTCAAGGAACCTTTCCGTCTGGGGATACAGGCTTTGGGGAAAGAAGAAGACAGAAGAGCCCGTTGCTGAAGCCGCCACAACAACACCCGAGGCTCCCACTCCTCCTGAGACTATCGATCCTACACCCGCCGTCAACGATGCTCCTGTTCTCCAGGCTGAGCCGGTCGCCCAGGCTGTTGAGCCCTCATCCGTCACACCCACCGAGTTCGATCTCGAATCAATTGCCGACCTCGCCAACCCCGCCATCCTCAACATGGAAGAGAAAATTGGCTTCCTAAAAGAAATTGGACTTGATTACGGCTGGGGTCCTACATCAGTCATGCAATGGATTCTTGAGCACGTTCATGTTTACACTGGTCTGGGTTGGGGCGGTACTATTGTCGCAACAGCTATCCTGCTACGTCTCGTCATGTTCTACCCCCAAGTCCGTGCTGTTAAGTTCAGTGCCGCCTTGAACGAGTCAAAGAAGGATCCCCGCTTCCAGGAGGCCATCGACCTTATGAAGAAGGGCTACCAGACCAAGAACAACGAGATGACTCAGAAGGGACAGTTCCTCAACAAGATGGTTCGTGAAACTCACGGCGCATCAATGACAGGCATGTTCTGGCCTTTCCTCCAGATTCCTTTCAGTTTCGGTTTGTTCCGAATTATCAACGGCATGACACACATTCCTGTGCCCGCGTTGGAAAATTCTGGTTTCCTCTGGTTCACTGACCTCACTGTCGCCGATCCCTTTTACTGCCTTCCTGCCCTTGGTACCGCTTTCTTGGTCTCTTCCATTGTGGTAAGTTTTGCAACATCCGCTCTAATCCGACTGTTCTAACATATCTAGATCAATGGTAAGTACCAACCTGCCGCCCAAAGGGCTACTACCAAGAAACTCATGTGGGTGATGGGTGGTGTCACATTCGCTTTCACAACCTACCTCGCTGCTGGTGTCAACCTGATGATGACTACTACCGGTGCAGCCGCCCTCATCACTACTACCCTTCTTAACACCCCATCTATCCGTAACGCACTCGGTCTCCCTGCTCAAAAGGTAGAGGAGCCCGCCTACAAGCCTCCCCGCGCCACCAAGGCCAAGGGCATTGAGGGTCTCCGCGAGCGCCTGTCAGACAACCTCAGCGAGATGCAAAAGGGCGTCTCTGACCAGATTGGAAATATGACTCAAGGATATTCAGGCACCGCAGAGGACCGCGCCGAGCAGGCTCGCAAGAACCAGATCCGCAAGATTGAGGATATGCGCCGAAAGCTTGAGCGCGATGAGTTTGAGAAGAAGTACAAGCGATAAAGCAACCAAGTGTACCAAATAAGTGTAAATATAGTGAAGAAGACCTGAACTGAACACTGTTCTCGTTGGATCAGGATTGTATAATATTAGCATTGGAAGGTAGCGAATGATATACCACGAGATACACGGAGCTCTTGGATGGCTGACAGGCGCTGGAAAAGAAAAGGTATCAGCATGTATTCATCAATGAAACAACACTATCCCAATTGAACGAATATGACAGAAGAGGTGTGAAGCATTACGCGTCAACGCATTTAACGACTTGTGTCTCAATTATAAACTAGGCATACTGCCAAGGTCCTTTTCCCGCCCGCAGCTCTTTTGCCTTTGTAATAAAACCCCCCCACCACAGTTCCTTTGCCTTGACGGCAAGCGTCTGGGTACTTGATAATGGATAATTTAGAAAAAATGCTGATGCCTTCGAAGAGCGAAAACCTGAAGCACATCCCCTCCCCCCCCGTCGCGCGCTTCCCTTCTATAACCCAGGTGTGCCATTACGTTCCGTCATATTTATTCAGTAATACATGTTAGAAGGAAAGACGTGTGAAGCCTTAAAATACGGTGCCATCGCTCTCGATCAGGATCGGTGGCTCCTTGGTGTTGGGTCTGTTGATCTCGGCAATCTCACGGCCACCCTAGTTCGCGTTAGTGCAATTCTTAGTCTGAGACAAGGGATAACTTACCCTCCAGCTGCCAGCCTCTAGCACCTGCGCCAGACTCAACTCGTTTCCACCCAGCTCTGGCTTAAGAGTTTTGTTGACCTCTTCACAAAGCATGTCAAGAAAGCCAACTGTGACGCCTCTCCACTCGACGATAACATCATCGCCAGGCTCAAACATGGGTGCTACCTCGACACCCTTGGCGCCTGTCCGTTGCACCCACTCGTTGTAATTCTGTAGACCCCTCTCTAGATCATCCTTCTTGACGTTCAAGACACCCATATCGACGAATAGACCACCGTTACGGTACTCAGGTAGACCGGTGAGCAGTTCGGTTCCAGCAAAATGCATCTTGAGGAGCTGCTGCATGGGTTGCATAAGTGAGTAGGTGAGCCACTGCGTGAGCTTGTGGAATGGTAGGATGGACTCCCAGGCAGCGGCGTTGGAGCTGTTGGGGAAAGCGGAGACCTTGGGGGATGCGCCGGGCTGAGGCATCGCCTGGCAAGGCCAAGCGTCGCCGAGCGAAACGCCGTTGATAGCTGTTCGGTTTGCGGGCCAAATAGGGGCAAGACCACTCATCAATACGTTCCACAGGACGGGCAGAGGAACAATGAGCATGGATGATGCCTGTGTTGAGGGGTGACCGAGAAGGTGGTCTTTGAGAGATTAGCATAGCAAAGATTGGCAGGCATTTGGCGCAACTTACCGATCAAGCATCCAGGGCGACCTTCGAAACCCCAGAAATCGTCCTTGGCGGCCAAAGCTTCACCGAGGCGGATCAGCATATCAGTGCGACCTTGAATACCGGCCATTTCGTTGCCAGGTTTCGATTGAAGGCCAGCAGCAAGCTTCTCCACGGTAAGGGTTTTAAGACCATCCTTATCAACTTGGAATTTGTTGTTGGGATTTCCAGAGAATAGACCCTAGTAAATTAGTCTTGATAGGTACGTCGCAAAAAGAATTACTCACACTTTTGAACATTTCCAGGCTGGCAACTGCAATTCCCTCTGATCTTCTGTATACGCGACCATTCTCACTGCTCTTGTAGGTCCAGCAAGTTCCAGCGCCAGCATCCAGAAGTACACTGACGAGGAAAAGATCGATTAGACGTCGGCAGCGCTCTGTGTTGTCAACGTTGCTAGGCCAGGTGGAAAGTAGTTGTGCGATACGATCCCGACCACCAACGGCAAAGTGCTGGTATCTACCGTGGGTAGGAATGCTGAAATAAGGAGCGTCGTAATCTCGCTGCATTTTGTTAACCCATTGTTGCTTCAACAGCGCTTTCTTGCGCTTCATTTCAATCGTACCTTGATAATTCCAGTAACAAAAGTAACCACATCAGGAAACTTGCTCATATCCACATCAAAATGCTTCAAGTCGTTGCGCAGAGCTTTGTCAGTGATAATCTTGCTTCGCTCTCTCACAGCTCCAAGACTTCGCAAGTAACCGGCAGGGTCGAGCTGAGGGTCCGGAGGTCGAGGGAGATCGATCTTTGGTAATTTGACTGGAGACATTGGGCCATTTGTGCTGGTGGCAGAAGTTCGATTCATGGGGTTGCGATTGGCGCCAGGAGCAGGCGATCTCAAGCTTGACGAGTGTGAGTTCACGCTCACATTAGATTGAGAAGTATTGATGGCCTGGTCGGCCTTTGGCGTCTTGTCTTTACGGGAAAACAAGCCCATTTTGACAGGCTTTTCGAGGAAAACGGTTATGCAGTTGTTGTACAGGTACGGAAAGGAAAAAAAATAAGGTCAAACGTTTGTTGTAGATTCTGATCTGGACTGATTGAAAGACCAGATGAGAAAGTATAGGCTTCGGGGAGGTGGGGCCTCTAAGCACAGGATGGACTGGAGGGGGAGGGTCCGTGGGCGCGCGAGCAAACGGAAGAGTGTGATAGAGGGACGAGCGTCGTGCGTCGTGGGTTGGGTGTCGAGGGTCGGAACGAAGCGAGAAATGATTCGATGGCGCAGAATGCGCTGCGCAGGCGTTGACCTCGTGTGTTTGATGCAAGGGAGAACAGTAGCTGAGATGTGACAGGTCTTGCCAGTGCCAGTGATATGAGCCTCTGAAGAAGCAAATTAACAAACAACAAAACAGAAACAGTAGACGAGAAGGAAGGGGATGGGGGTAGGAAGACGGGGCGCGGCGCTTTTGAGGAACACAAGAGTCAAACTAACAAGCCAACTCGATTGAACTGAACTGACTGATTGACCAGGGAGGCCTAGGCATCTCGGAACAGATGAACAGACCAGAAGGCAGTGAAGCGTATCCACAACCATACCAAGACCCTACCCTTACAGGTTGACGAGAGAGAGAAAAAAAAAGAGGCGCCAGGGGGTAGACCCTCGACTCCTCTGCGGGGGTTCGGGGCTTGAAGGCTTGGAGCTAGACCCAACAGCGGCTCAGGCAGAGGACAAGCCTGTGAGAGTTGGAGGCGCCCGAGCGTCGTTCGGGGCCCCTGAGTCCGTCGGCGATCGCGCCCAGGAAACCAGGGATCCGCAGGGATGGTCAAGCACTGGACTGGACTGGTAGACTGGTCGACTGGCTAACTGGCTAACTGGCTAACTGGTACGCTTTGGCGGTTTATTTGGCGGCTGCTGGCCGCTCGTTGGATTTGACGGTTGCTGAGCCTGTCTAGCTTGCTCATGAGTCAAAGGGTTTTTATGGCGTATCTCTGGTTGCTCGGTTTTGGAACACTTGTTTTGGTATGATGTTCCCCGAACCGTAATTCCGTTCAAGGGTCTTTTTCAAGTAAGACTGGGATAAGTTATGAACGGTTTATTCATCTCTCAAGGGTCAAGAATTCTTATTCTCGGCAGAAGTCTAAAGCAGTGCAATGGCGTTCCTGAAGGACAGGGTTCTTTTCAGGGTGGCCTTGCGAGTATGGGAGTCAAGTCAATAGTAACATTGATGCTGACAGCCTTGTTGATGAATAGCCAAAATCAGCGACGCAGACTATTGGAGCCGGCTCGTAGTGATTGACGGCAAGTGTCGATACGGAAATGAGATGACCGCAACGAGTCATGAAAGGTTCGTGACAGCCTACTAGTATCGCTCTTGGTACATTGCACGCAAAGAGACGGAGATGTTAGTGAACGACGGACCACTCAAGTGCCAGCACTAACACGACCGACCTTGCAGCTGGAAACTTGTTTCCCGAAGAGAACAAGCGTGTCGGAAGCACAGCAGAAACGAAATATTATTGTTCGAGTCGAATTCTGGCAGAATATGGACCACCAACGAAGAGAGAGGATCGGCATAAAACGAGGCAATACATTTGCAAGTGCCGATAGCTGTCATCACAGACGAGACATTCTGGAATGCATGCCCAACAAGGTCGCTCGTAATACCGCAAACTCCACAATCAATCAATATCAATCAGCCTTCTCGTCGGGGCAGGCAGGCAAGGTGTCAATGACGGTCTTTTCGAGACTAACTTAAGATAAGGACGCCAATCAATCAAAATGTCAGGCGAAAAGAGGAAAGCGGCCGGTCAAGAGAAAAAAGAAAAGAATGCAAAAAGGTTATCTTGGAACCAACAAACCAGAGGTCTAAATTTTGGATATCCAATGTTGGAGGAGAGAAAGGTTTTAAGAAAATGACCACAACTAATTAGGCAGATGAAGTTGCAAGTGTTGTCACAGGTAAGAATGTTGGTGTTGAGGAAGTTCCTCTAGGTAGTCACACAATATGGAACCCTCGTGCCATCATATGGCGTACCTGCCTGCCTTCCTATTGAAGGAACACAATGAACACGGCATGCAGCAAACAAATCAATGTTTGCACCTCTCATCACACAACATGACAATCAATAGGACACGACCAACAAGCAATCATACATGATAATTTGCTTCTTCCCACACTCGCCTATGTATTGTAATCTCCACTCATACTGGCACGGGAACGGAAGGAGCAGCACGTGGCAATCAGAGACAAGACGGCCCGTACATACCTACAAAAAGGTTGAATAATAAACGAGACATGAAAATATGCATATATTTATGGTGTTTTTATCTCTTGCGACATGATAACTAAATATTATACGTTCCACAACAATAGACATCCATCTCGATCCAGATGGCACGTTGCGGCGTGCGGTAACAGCTCCAGACCAGACAATGACTCGTGCAATGTACTGATGTTGCGACAGTCACAATCCCATCAGCATACTTCCATTATCTCAACAACATACATACATGCTATCAATGCTATGTCCAGATTTCCGAGTCAGCCTCATACCACCCACACAATTTGTTGTCGCCTTTTTAGACCGTCAAGCCCTGCAATGCCATGCAGGTTGACGGGGTACAATGATACCTCACTGTCACATTGACCCCTGGTATTTTATTATGGTGGCCCGGTGTTACATCCTTGCCTCGAGGGAATATTCAGGAACGAGATTTGTGCATGTTTGTTCCTCTTCTGTGCTGTTGTATATTTCTTCAGCTCTTCAAAGAAAAGGAAAACTACTGCGAGAAGATGTTGGAGAGGGAAACGGCACTGACTCGAGCGTCATCATAAACAGCCTTCTGGATGGCCCACTGCAGTAGCTCTTGTCGATCCCGTCGTTGCATTCTCCAGGGATCTTTGTGCAGATTCCGGTTGGTGATCTACCAAGCATGGGCCATCTGAGTGACAACCGAATGTCATTATTCGCTCCGCCCAACTAACACAAATAGCTTACGGTCGGCCTGCCTCTTTCGCCCTATCATGGATTGTCCCAAAGGAACACCGGAGCGAACTAGCTAACCCGAGCAGGGAGATAATTTACTTGGTAAATCACCCGGGGCTAATCACCAAGTCAGGGGTAAAGCTAAGGTTCGTCTGTCCACTTCCTCCGGATGCTGGTAACGGCTTCTCTTCCATCAAGCTTCTGCTGACTCCCATCAAGAGCCTAGCCGACATTGGCTGTTTAGCTAACTAGCATATGTACCTACAATAGCGCTCCTATTAAGTGTCTGTGCGAGTGAATTCTAATGTTGTGCATCGTCAAGTCACGCCTCACCCGTACGCACGAGCATGGCCCAATGACGTTACAAGCTACCAACAGCAATAACAATGTGATTCTCCTCATACCATTACACGATATTGTAAGTCCACCAAGATGCCAATCTTCATACGAGATCAAGCTCAGCTTCACCGATTTCATCGTCGCCCACTTACGAGTCCGTATCCCTCCCTAGACAAAAGCGAAGCAAAAGAACCTTCCCTGGTGTCAACGGAACAATACTGTAGACGCTTGGTACCAAAAACGGCTCCAACCCTTGATTTCATCGGCCCGGATCGCCTTCCCCCGGCGGAACCAAGCCGTTTTGGGGCTTCAACCGGGTCTTAATCACAGCCTTTCCAACTGTCTGATCCCTGTCTTTGTTCCTGGCTAAGCGGAACCTACATGAGGAGACTCTAGGCGATTGGTACCGACAACAAGATTAGGGGATGCACTGCAGCATGGAAGCCCGGGAGAAGGAAGGTTGGGTGTGGTGATGACAAACAATGTCATCTTTGCATTCCATCCATACCAATGACTATTTTGGACGATCCAAACTACTCGACGTTGAAAGGGTAATTCGTCAATTGGATTTGAGTTCTTCTAGGCCATGCAAGTGGATGGTCTTGGTCTTGGTCTTGGTCTTGGTCTTGGTCTTGGTCTTGGTCTTGGTCTTGGTCTTGGTCTTGGTGCTGCACTCAATCTTGCATATCCATTCCGCGCCATTGTGATCATCTTTACTAGTTCGGACCAGCGGGTTGAACTTGGCCGAAATCCCCAAACTCCAAGATTATCAATGTCGCATGTAGTATTTGCGTTGTTTTTACAGAGTATCCTCTCACAATTCATTTACCAGTTGTCCCGGATCCCATATTTCCCAATAAAAGCCCCCTGTCGCCGGCTTGCTTCCCCGACCATGCACTCATTCGTTCAATTCGTTCTTTTTAACATTACGTTCTCGCTAGACACGTACAAGCACTTTGATCCCACATGGCAACCTTACCCTACCATGTAATAATTACTAACTGTATGTATGTACAAACGGATACCCTCTGCAAAACTCTCGTTCAGCCTGGCATGTTATTTGGTGCCCATTCGTGGCGTCGGGCTTTCTCCATTAGGTTCAACTAGGCTTGACCTAGATACAAATTCGATCTCGCGCCGTGCCTCAGACTGTCCAATCTTGCGTAACATGACTCTTGCGCACTTTGATGATGATTAGCTACAAGATGATACGAGTCTACTTTGTCTCGCTTGAATCTGGCACAGGCTATCGGGGGTGTCGTAGTTGAATCAGACATTCAAGACACAAGACAAGACATGACTGCAAGCTGACGCGCAATGTCACTTTCTCGATCCATCAAGCCCATTTCAATCCCCTGTCCAATCCCACGTTTTCCACACTTTGGGGACCTCGGTGCCGCAGGAGTGCAGGCCCTTGCTATCTGACTACATACACCCACCCTTGTCGTCATGTCCATTCCACATGCCTCTTGGAAATTTCGTCCGAAATGATGATGCCATGTCTTTAATTCACGCTGTACTGTCTCGGTGGGTTTCAATGATTTCTTGCGTTGTCCAGGGCAAAGGTAAAGAAAGCATGGGTTTGTTTGTTCCTCGGGACGTTTCAGCCATGGCCAGAAACAGGCCTTCCCTCCGATGATCCATCGCTGCGTTGCACTGTGACCATAGAGCCGGTAACCTAAGCTGTTCTGGTCTGATCAATTAAACTTTTCGCTTGGGTTTCAAAATACGAATTGTCCACTTCAACTGTCCCTAACCTATAGAGGGTGCTAACGATTTTCTAGAAAAAAAGGCTGAGACAGGTGGCTTGACTCGGTGGTTCCTGAAGATGATAACTTCTGATTGCATGCATTTAATCTAGAAACTAGTTACCCACTGTCGTGCACTGGCTTGTCTCTAAAGTGAAGTTGGGGCTGAAACCGACGTTTCTTGTGGCTACGATGGTTACGATAACGTTTAGCTTGGACGAAAAGATGAGGCAGGGTCTTCCCGTTAAACCTACCCGGAGAACGCGGGCGCATACAACTCGTTGTTTGTCATAGCGGTTCGAGGCTTTTAATGTTGAGAGTTGGTATCGGATATTTGAGTTTAAGGGTGAAACAGGACACACGAGTCGCTGAGGAACAGTGAGGCTGGCAGATAAAGCTGTTGGTCATGTTCATGGCTGACCTAAAACTGAACATGTATCTAAATGACGCGTGTTGGTTTCTATCATGTGTCGACAGTCATGATGGAGTGGAACTTGAAGCTTCGGACTTGTGTTCCTTTCTTCTCTATTGGGCAGAGTCTTGATATGTATTTTGTCTTGGGCCACATAAAACCAGACATTGTGTGTAATAGTGCAACAGACTTCCCACTGCAATAACAAGGACGTATCTTGTATGGGTAATCAAGACTGATGACAATATCTGGGGCATTATTGCTGTAGAACGTTGGGTTTTCAGCCCAGGTCGACACAGTCTCGGGTAGGTCCTGGGAATAACAAAAGCGATATCCATCTGCAGGCAATGAGCCCATAAAGAACACGAGATGGAATGTTGAAGGCGCTACGAGAGCATTCATGTGTCACCGATGAGTTGGACACCTTCATCACATTCTATTTCAATTTGCTGATCCCTGACTTGAGACGTCATATGTCGACCATCGATAACCTTCACAAAGCTGTCAATAATAGAGACGTCTCTACAGCAACCGAAGTACTAAATCAATTCATCGAGAGCCAACTCTGATGCAACCAGACAGACCTTGCGGGTTGGTACAGAGGACTGAAAGGATATGCGATCGATGGCGGGTGGGACTAGCTGGAAAATGTCTTGAAGGAAGAACATGACGAGACAAAGGAGAAGATTGGCCAAGCCGCCGTAGCGAGAGGGAAACCAATCACAGATTCAGAAATGTTAGATTTTTTCTAGATAAGGCAAGACTGTATAAGTGATAATAGGCTTGTAAGTGTGCGCTTAACGACTCGGAGTTTAATCACTAATTTAGTTTCATATATATCTATGTACCTACATATGCTCATTGCTTCTCTGGTACATTGATCGCTCTTGACTGTTCATCCTCCCCTTGGCCATAGAGAATATCATCAGACACATCTTCAATCCTCAAAAAAGACTTATTGCCCTTAACAAACCAGAACCCCAAGGATATGATAAGCAAAATTCCAAACACAGCGATGGCAAAGTTCATATCAGCAATAACTGGGTTTGGTGAACCAGGAAAGAAGAAAAAGACGGTCGTGATAACGGTATAAATGATGGAAACTGTGTTTAATGCTGGTCCAAATCTGCCCAGCCCAAACTCTCCTCCTGAAGGCAGCTTGTCTCGACCAACAATCATCAAGACAGCGATAGGAATTGCATAAGATATTGTGAGGGCGATGGTACTGACGCTCAAAATAGCATCGAGTGTAGTGCTAGAGAAGAGGTACAAGAGTCCTACAAGATTGATGATTCCTCCTTGGAGGATCAACGAACGAGCAGGGACTTCCCAGTACGGATCAACGTAGGAGAAATAATCTCCAAATGGAAGACCCCCATCACGGGCGAAACTCCAGGTAAGTCTCGAGGACGATGTCACGATCGAGATACCCTGACCAAAACCGTTGAAGATGAACAGAGCGATCAATGCAGCTGCTCCTTTGAGTCCCACAATGTTCTGGACCACTTCAATAAAGGGGAAGCCAGAGGGGGGATCTAAAGTATTATCGAGATCCTGGATGCAAAACAGAATGGCAACCAGAAAAATAAAACCCGAGATGGCACCCATAGCAATAGCCATGACCATTGTTCTGGGTCCATTCCGTCGCGGAGCCGGGATCTCTTCCACCATATGGATGACAGAGTCATAGGCTGTCAATCCATAAGCAGCCTGTACAAGTCCGAGGAACCAAACAACTCCATCAGACCAGCCTGTATGATTGATCCACGATCCAAAGACGAATTTAGCCGGTTGATAATCGAGTTCCGATTTGGTTCCGACGAGGATGGGAAGGAGGAGGCAGAAAGTGGCAAAGAGGCCGACGAAACCAACAGCGACGAAGTTGTTGAAGTATGGTAGAAACTTCTCGGAGCGGCAACCGACATAGTTGACAAAGGTGAACAGGATATTGATTCCAGTATACACGAGGAACAATACCCAGCCTTTGCTGCCTCCTGTCCACTCGGGGTCGAACATGAGTTTCATCGACAAAACAAACTCCGCCATGAAAGCAATCTGCGAAGCAGAAAGACACCACCATCCAAAGGTGCTGATGAAAGCCGTCATGTAGCTCATAAATCTCCCTGTCGCAGTCCTCCATAGTTTCGCAGTCCAAAACGCCTGTCCCAGCGCTGTCGGCATAGCAGAGCACATTTCACCAAGCGACATGGCGATGGCGAGGTTGCAAAGACAAACCAGGACAAGACCCCATAGGCAAGTCACGGGCCCGCCATTCTGGATACCTGTCGCGAGACTCTGTGCGCATACAGCCCATGTACCTAAGATACAGAAGGCGAGAGATAGCATGCTCAGCATGCTGAACTTGCGAGAGAGGGCTTGCTCATGGCCGAGGGCGGCGAGGTCGAGAGCGTCGCGCTCGGCTTGATTCATTGGTGTCGCTTTCTCCATGGTACACCAGAGCTTGAGTCGATGGTCGGATGGTTATAAAGGGAGGAGGTTGTGGGCATTCTCTGGCAGTTGATCAAGATGGAATAGAATGTAGTGTATCTACAGTGATTTGGTTTGGTTTGTGTATAGCAGTATGCGCCTGTTTAGTAGGGATGCCAGACACTTTATATCCCTGAGTCCCATCACTAATACGTACTCAAACTTATCTTTTACCCCAGATATTCGCCGTTACATGGGGTCAATTTCCATTGAGCATCTAGTTGGCCGCAATGCTTAAGTGTGCAAAGTATTTGCCGCATGCAGTATAGTGTGGCGGTTGGAGATTTCCACGTACATACATCCTTGGGGTAGAAGGTCTAAGCTAGTGGAGAGGGTTTGTTATCAGTTCCAGGTTCTGGCTATGCAGAATTACGGATGTTTGATAAGGATGATGGATGGTATGGCGTATCGTGCATATGTGAGTCCACAACCTTCCGTATACGGACCGGGTATGAATCTTGTGACCGGGTTTAGGTAAAACTTTGAATAAAGGATGCCATGTACCGGAGAAAAGATATAGATGCATTAGAACTTATCAGTGACTTATCGTGTAACCATCGTAGCAGAATGACAGGGTCTAACAACGGACTATAGCTGAGACCAATCATAACTTTGACTAGTTGGTTTGAGAATATCGCTTCGAAAATATAGTTACCAGACCTGTCACAATAGTACGCGACACAAGGACACTGATAAATAGTCAAGAAGCATCTGGTCAAGTTGCAATTTGCGTACCCCATGGGGAAGATCTCAGGTAGATCAAAAGGAATCAATTCATCACGTAATAAATTCTTGGTTCCTCATCGTAATGACACTCTCGGGTCGTTAAAATTGGGCCTTGATGGTTGATCTGATTTGCAGGGGTATGTGTGTCGCATCCACATATCCATAAACTTCGAGATGGTGCTTGGACGAATTGGGAAAGTTGGGGCGACAGTAGATAAGAAGTACGGCCAGCCCAATAGTGCGTTTGCTGTAAGTTCGAGGTAGGTAGTAGGCAAAGACTTGACTATTGACGCTTATGAGACGAGATGACTGCCGACGCGACGAATAACAAACACTGTCAATTTATTGAGTCTTGAGCTGAATATGCTTTTTGCATTAAATATTCTCAAACTGTCTGCTTATCCCGAGAAGCCCTTTGTTCAGGGTCAAAGTGATCCCCCTGTTTTCTTTTGGCAATCTTTTCCTCGTGTGGTCTATATTCGAGTTAGTTAGTTGTGACAAGAGATGAGCAAGTCAATAACTCACTGAATTCGGTACACGGCCCCCTTCCTCCACTTCTACCGCGTCCTCTTGACGCGGCGTTCCTGTTTCGTAGCGATGATATCACAGTGCCCCGATATTTGTCTTAAGCGATGAGGTCGGCAACGTTCATGGGCATCTCATCAATCTGGGTAGAGTAGTACACTAAAGGGTCAGTATTGATTCTAGCGGACATCGAATCCAGGATACTCACATTCAATGTCTCTCAAGATGCGCACGTCTTCGGTAGTAACGAAGTTGATAGCAACACCCTTGCGACCGAATCGCCCACTACGACCAATACGATGGATGTAGTTCTCACGGTTACTTGGCAGGTCGTAGTTGATTACCAGACTGACTTGCTGAACGTCGATACCACGGGCCCACACGTCGGTCGAGATGAGAACTCGGCTGTTACCTTGACGGAAGTCCTGCATAATACTATCTCGCTCCTTTTGGGGCATATCGCCGTGCATACTGCTGACGGTAAAGTTGGCCTCGCGCATCTTGTCGGTGAGCCAGTCAACCTTTCGGCGTGTGTTGCAGAAGATAACGGCTTGCGTGATAGTGAGGGTGTCGTAGAGATCGCATAGGGTGTCAAACTTCCAGTCCTCCTTCTCGACGGCGATGAAGTACTGCTTGAGACCTTCAAGGGTCAATTCGTCACGCTTGACGAGAATGCGAACGGGATCGGTCATGAACTTGGTCGTCATGTCGAGAACATCGTAAGGCAGGGTGGCACTGACGACCACGACCTGGGTGGCAGGAGGCAGGTACCGGTAGACATCGTAGATCTGCTCTCGGAATCCCTTGTTGAGGAGCTCGTCAGCTTCATCAAGAACCAACATCTTGATATGCCTGGTGCGCAAGTGTCGTCGTCGAATCATGTCTGCCACACGGCCTGGGGTGCCAGAGACAATGTGTTGGCCGTAGTCGAGCTTGCGGATATCTTCACCAACGTTTGTACCTCCGATACAAGCGTGGCATTGGACGTTCATGTAGTCACCCAGCGCCATGACGACGGACTGGATCTGGGTCGCCAATTCTCGTGTGGGTGACAAAACAAGGGCTTGTGTCTCGCGCACCGCGGTGTCGATGACCTGCAGCATACTGATGGAAAACGTAGCTGTCTTTCCTGTACCGGATTGAGCCTGGGCAATGGTGTCACGGCCCTTGCAGACCTGGACGATGGCACGAGATTGAACAGCAGAAGGAGACT
The DNA here is from genome assembly GCF_019609905.1 of Fusarium poae. Classification (NCBI taxonomy): domain Eukaryota; kingdom Fungi; phylum Ascomycota; class Sordariomycetes; order Hypocreales; family Nectriaceae; genus Fusarium; species Fusarium poae. The sequence goes on along the minus strand of NC_058401.1, from coordinate 4,248,692 downwards.
CGTATCCGTAAGCGTAGATGCCGCGAAGGAGGTTCTCTGGAGTATTGTTAGCTAGATCATAATCAATCACAAGCTTGCGACGGACCCTTCAGTGACATAGATTCGAAAGTAGGATGGACCGTAACCTCCTTGGAGGTGGCAAACTCCATCCTCTCATCGGCCTTGCGATCAATTCCTCCTGCGCTTTCAGCCATGATTTCGTTTTTGATTGTGGTTATTGGTAAAAATGAAGAACAGCACTTCACGACCAAGTAAAGTCAAAGTTTTGAGTTGTAACTTTTAGTTGGAGCAAAGACGTAACGCGCAGCGCCGGGTATACTTCGGGGTGATCGGTCTGGGGTGCCAGAAAGAAAAAGTAGAGCTCCAATTTAGAGGTGGAATGAGCTGACTAACTTATTTCGTCTCTCATCAGTCCCCAGTCAACTTTTCCACCTCGAAGCGCGCTTGAACGCCACTGAACTCGCGACGAAGCTCCGCAATTTTTAAAGCATCAGGCTCATCTTTACATTCACTCATTCATCAATTGAGGGCCGTCGTAGCATATTTTTGACATTTTGAGAGTTCTTATACCGCAACATCCGCCGAAATGCTCGTCCTCGAAGAGCAGCGCTACATCCATGAGGATCTAGAGCGCCTTGAGCAAGGTATTGCTGATCGCATTCGCGATGAACCCAGACATGTGAGCAGCTCCATTTTCCTGACAATTCGTCTGCTAATCCTTCAGATCCGTGATCGCCTCAACAGAGACCATGAGATTTCTCAATTACTAGACCAGATTCAGGTTCAGTCAAGTAACCTCGTTGGCATCTACAAGGATGAGAACGGAGTTCGGGCACAAGAGATTCAGCAGATCGGTACAGGCGACCCATTCGGAGAGTTCTACAAGCAGCTCAAAGACGTTCGCGAGCACCACGAGAGATATCCCCATGAGCAAGCAGAAAACTCGGAGCAGCGATACAAGATCAAGAGATCTGATGGAGAGCCGATGCCTTCAATCGTGGACTCTCTTTTCTCTGGAGAGGAAGCTTACGGACGATTCTTCGACTTGACAACCTCTCACGAAGCCTACCTCAACCTTCCCAACGTCAGACGACTCACATATCTGCAATATCTCGAGACTTTCGACAACTTTTCTCCTGCACATGGCGGTGTCACGCGAACAAACAAGCTAACAGATCAATACTTCAAGTATGTCGGCCAACTAGCAGACTATCTCGAGAGCTTCATGCGACGAACACGGCCTCTGGAAAACGTGGGCAAGGTTCTCGCTTCTTTTGATGAAGAGTTTGAGACGGCATGGGAGAAGGAAGAGATCCAGGGCTGGGAAAAGGATGTGTCTTCAACAAACGGTACCGCCAAGGAGACCAGCACGGCGGATGCGGTATGGTGCGATGACTGTCAGAAGGAATTCAAGAATGAGAACGTCTACAAGAACCATCTTACGGGGCGAAAACATATCAAGGCGGCAGAGCAGAGAAAACAGCGTCAAGAGCAAGACTCAGCCCCCACCAATGACGCTATAAACGGAAATTCGGCAACGCGACTAAAAGAGCGCGCAGTGGCGGAACGAGAGTACAGAGTGAAGCGACTTGCCAGCGCAATGAGCACCGAGCGAAGCGATACTAGAGTCAACGTGGAGCGCAAGCAAGGCATGACGGAGAGAGAGCGCGCGCAGGAGCTCGAAAACTATTTTAATTCTGAAGATGCGCCTCAAGAACCACAAGAAGAGGGCGAGGGCGATGATGAGGATGGCGAGGAGCGCATCTACAACCCCCTCAAGCTCCCTCTTGCTTGGGACGGCAAGCCTATCCCTTTTTGGCTATACCGCCTTCACGGTCTGGGTGTCGAGTTTCCCTGCGAGATTTGTGGAAACTTTGTGTACATGGGCCGACGTGCATTTGACAAGCACTTTAACGAAGCGCGACACATTTACGGTCTCAAGTGTCTCGGCATCACCAACACAACGCTGTTCAGGGATATTACGGGTATTGCTGAAGCGCTGCAGCTGTGGGATAAGATTCAGAAGGAGAAGAAGAGAACCACAGTCGACGAGGGAAGTGTGGTGCAGATGGAGGATGGAGAGGGCAATGTCATGCCTGAGAAGGTCTACTACGACCTGCAGAAGCAGGGTTTGTTGTAGATGGATATGTACTATACGGCGCAGAGAACGTTGTTGGGGATATTAATATCTCTCAAAGGATATAAAGATATAATACTACATGATGCAATCGAATTATTGAGTACCTAGTTTGACTCAAACGTTAGATAGTAGGTAGTACAACTACCCAGTCTTGTAAAGGGGTACTACCTAGGAATGACTTGATTAGTCATGACATCACATCGCCCCTCCAACTCACGCTCACACCAAGTAAACATCGTCAAAGTTTTATCATTCATCGCCGTCATGTCACAACTCCCAGGACCTATTCCAGCCTTGTACACGGTGTATGTCCTTCGCTCTTCAGTTCGTCATGCCTCATTTTACATAGGTTCTACGCCTGCACCTCCCAGACGTTTAAAGCAACACAATGGTGTCGCTACTGGAGGTGCTGTGAGAACGGCAAAAGACAAGTTGCGACCATGGGAAGCAGTGATTGTGATATCGGGGTTTCCGAGCTCGATCGCAGCTCTCAAGTTTGAGTGGGTTCAATTTTGCTACGGAATAAAGTTTAGATATTGATTATGTCACAGATGGGCGTTGACGAATCCTCATTTAACGTCGAGTATTCCATCAGATGAACGAATCACAAAACGAGCACCCAGAAAAAAGGGACAAAGGAAATCAAAAAGGCCTATTCATAGTGCTATATCTATCGTATCCAACCTCCATCTACTCACTGGAGTGCCGACTTTTGCACGGTGGCCACTTACCCTACACTTCTTTGCAGAAGAAATCAAGAAGAAGTGGGATACCTGGCTCGAATCTAAAGACACAAAACTCCGGGAAGGTCTCAGGATTGAGACGGATTACAAACCAGAAGGGGATTCAGCGGAATCATGGGGTATTCATGCGCTGCCTCTCAACTACGCACCTCTAAAACCCTATGTCGAGAAGGCGCATAACATCGTTTCATTTGAACGCGAAGGAGATTGTGTGCATTGCCACGAGCCACTACAGTCAGGAAGCGGTCTTCACCCAATATGTCCTCACCAAGGATGCGAGGCCATGGGTCACTTGGAATGCTGGGGGAAATATGCTCTGCAAGGCGAAGATGAGGGTGTTGTTGTACCGCTGTCTTGCAGGTGTCCGAGCTGTGATGGGAATATTAATTGGATTGATATGATGAAGGAGTTAACACTTCGTATACGAGGACCGAAAGAGGTAACGAAACTGCTCAAGAAACCACGGCGTACGAAGAAAGCTATAGCGGCTGAGGCTGAGGCCGAGGAGGACATTTGAGAGATTGGGTCTATTTTGGCGTTGGTTGATACCCGCTCTTGTTTTAGGTGATATAGGTGATAAATGATAGCTGCTAGGCTTAGGTGGTATTTTCATTATCATTGTGCAGTTACCTAGGTCTCATGTTGACTGTGTCAGTCAGAATTTGTCTCTGATACAATATAAATCAATAGTAAACAATATAATTCACAATATCCGTGCCGTAAGTTTAGACCATGAGCCAAATTTAAGCCATCGAATTCGTGTCGTGTAAATGAAGCCAAAACCAACCTCATCGTAGTGCATTCCAACTTGTTGCTTGCCTTATATCCCCCCCAGTTCCCCACGCGAGTTGACTTGCTGACCGGGAAGACCCCGGCGTTTGTTCTGAACGTCATCTCACCATGATTGGCTCGTTAACGGGCGATTATGAATCACCCCCTGTTCACTGAAAGTTGGATATCAGATTGGATTCAGTTTTTTTTCTGGGCCCGCCTTTTTCCCTCTCTTTTGAAGCCCAGCTTGTGGCCCGTTCTGCCCGTCAGACTTTTAGGGGCCATGCTATTGAGCAGCCACACGGTGAACAAGGAACATGATGATGCCAGTCAGCGCGTGACTGTTCTCCAATGTCACCATCATCTGCCGCATTTGGATACATTATCCTCCTCTTCTTCATGACGACGTGGCCCAAAATAATCATTGGTATTTTTGTTGAAAGACCGTCATACTCAATTTAATGCGACTGTTTATTGCTGACCTTGTCAAATCGTGACAGTATGATTCAATCATTGTGGTAATAACGCGCCTCACAAGGCTGTAGGCATCCTCCCTGACGGCTCGCTTCACCCATCGTCGCATACCTAGCCTACCTATGTGGAGACGAGAACGAGGCTCTGAACTGTAATATTCCGCAATGATAATCGCTTCACAGACCCCTCCAAAGAGAACAACATATTTCGTCGATTGAACTCAAATTCTCATCTTTTGTGCCCGACATGTTGCTTTTGTGGATGTTGATTTGGTTCTCGGTAGAGGGGGCACCGGCCGGATGTCGTCTCTAGTGGGTCCGCCACATGAGTTTTCGGGTCCTTGTATCAGGACGGTGTTTCTCAGCGCTATAATAACCACAATGGTTCATCGGTCTTGAAAAGAATGGTTTGAATTGCAAAAATTGAAAAAGAAACAAAATAGTCAACCAAGACCTAAAAACTCGTTGTTGCTGCCCATTGATGTTCTTGCACTTTCTTTGTATTTGTTGGCCCGAACCCACCGGTCCTTCCTCCGTACTGTATGTAAATGAGCGAGGGCGGCAGATACTTTGTACCTGGCGCCATGCGCGTGCTAAACGGAGGTACCCCCAGGAACCTAGGCCTGTACCTCCTGCCGCACCCTTCCCTTTCACACCCCCGTCCTTGTTCTTTCTCTTTCCCTTTGCGTGCAAAGGTACCTGCCGAAGCTAACCTGGGCGCTGAATGCTGAACTGGTCGTTCGCTCGCGCCTCCAAGATCTAAAGTTACCTTTGGGATTCCCTCGACCCATTCCCACCTTCCCATCTTCGTTCCCACTCACACCCACTCTTCACCCTCCGCTCCTTCCTCGCTTTTGGCTCTTTCATACAACATCGACAATCACGTTTGAAGCTAGATTGCTCGTTCTTTCAGCTATTACCACAAGAAACCCAGTGTCATCACTCTACTTGACACGCACAATATCGGCCGTGTCATTCACATCTTTGGTGTTTTTATATTGACGTTGTCGCTGTGAGTATGTATTTTGCTCTTCATGTTAGTTGGACATGGCACTCGTACTCCCTTGAAACATGATAACTACTATATACAAACTAGACATTAACCTTCCACTGCAGGCTTGAAAGACGACTCCGATCTATCACGCCTCTCAGCCGCTTCACCAGTATATGCAAGCTGCTTCTCGTCGCGATTGAGACTCCTTGCCTGCGATGCTGATATTCCATTAACGAACGGACTGCCCGAGTATGAAGTCGATGCATGCCGCGTAACCGTAACGCTCGATCGATACCCCAATACGTTTCTCTATCAGTTGCTTGCTACTCGTCAATTTCTATTCATCATCATTCGCGTTCGCCATGGTTTCAGTACCAACTGTCGGCGCTGTCGCCCCCCCAGGCACTCATAGCACAAACGGAAGTTCGCGAAGCTCACCCAGTGCCACTACTGCTGGCCTCTCGTCAAAACCCAAGCCGAAAGTCAACTCCAACGGATACCACCCGAACAATCCACAGACTCCCCTCAGCTCGCTTTCAAGTACTGCCTTGGACCTCACTTCTGTTGAACGTCGCGGGCAACCCACCGCAGTCAGGGAAAAGGTCAAGGAGAGTCGCCCACATGGTCTGCAAGAGGCACCTACGTATCGACCAACCGAAGAAGACTGGCGAGACCCTTTCGAGTATCTACGGAAAATCACACCCGAAGCGAAGAAGTTTGGCATATGCAAGATTATCCCCCCCGATTCTTGGAACCCAGGATTTGCAATCGATACAGAGGTACGACAGTCTGACGCATCATAGCGCGTTTTGAGGCTATATATGCGAGATGGTTTATGTTGTGGTTCCTGCTAATTATGTAGAAATTCCATTTTAGGACCCGAAAACAAGAGTTGAACTCCGTGGAAGGGAGTACGTGTTTCACCCTTTTCTGACCACATCGTTTGGATTTTGGTTAACATGTCGCAGGTACACGTGCTAATCTTACCTATCTTGACGGCCTCTCGAAATTCCATAAGCAACATGGCACGAATCTTCATCGCTTACCGTACGTGGACAAGAAACCACTTGATCTTTATAGGTTGAAGAAAGCGGTTGAGTCAAGAGGTGGTTTTGAGAAGGTTTGCAAGCACAAGAAATGGGCAGAAATCGGCCGTGATTTGGGATACAGTGGCAAGATCATGTCGTCACTGTCAACGTCCCTGAAGAATTCTTACCAACGATGGCTATGTCCGTATGAGGACTACCTCAGGCTGGCGAAGCCTGGTGTTCATCAACAGCTGGAGCAGGAATACGGTGGGCCATTGACCCCGAGCCCTGGGCAGACCCCGGTCAGACGGTCCAATGTCAACACTCCCGTGAGCCTTCGAGGTGATTCACCAGCGCGTAATGCCTCCGACGCTTTACAGGCAACCCTTGGCGGAGTAAAGACCGAAACAGATCGAGACGCTCCCATGGCTGATGCACCACCTCTGCCACAAGCGCCTACATCTGGTGGATTCACTGCCGTCAACTCCGGATTTACCGCGGTGAATTCTGGCTTCACAAGTGTGAATCGCAGCGCAACTAGCGAGCCCAAAAGCTTCACACCTGATCCCAAGCGATTTGAAAGTCCCACTTCTTCCGCAAAGAATACTCCAGACAACCGGGCATCAAGCTTAAAGGCTACAGCGTTGAAGCGTCAGCTTAGTGGCGAAGAGTCCTCCGACTCAGCCAAGAAGGACTATGACCTGGACGATTCTGAGGCGGCTAGCAGCCGTCGCAGTAAGCGACTCAAAAAAGGTAAGTTGATACCACCGTATTCTATTCTCTTGGCGTCAATTCCCATTGTCGCATACATGCTGTGTCTTGACGTTGGCGACCAAGCGCAGGGATTTTAAATGCAATGCCCGACCGCGTTTTTCATTGGTTCTATGACTCCCAGACTAACATCGACAGATGCCGTCCCCACTGTGGCTGGATCGCATATGACGCCATTCCGTCCTTCAGTGCCACGAATTCCACGAGAAGAGCCACTGCCACCAGGAGAGGTGAGTTGAATACCACTGTTCAATGTAATGTAGCTGACATTTCTAGAAATGCGAGACTTGTGGGAGAAATGACAACGTTCTACTGCTTTGTGAATCTTGCGACCACGCCTATCATCCAGGATGTCTCGATCCACCTTTGAAGCGAAAGCCCGATAACGAATGGAACTGTGCAAGATGTCTTGTCGGGGACGGCCAGTTCGGTTTTGAGGAGGGCGGTTTGTATTCGCTCAAGCAATTTCAGCAAAAAGCAAACGACTTTAAGCAGGGTTACTTTGAAAAGAAGATGCCGTTTGACCATGAGCTAAATTGCCACCGACCTGTTACCGAAGAAGATGTTGAGACGGAATTCTGGCGACTGGTTGCTGATCTCGAGGAAACCGTAGAGGTCGAATACGGCGCCGATATCCATTGTACGACTCATGGTTCAGGATTCCCGACTGCAGAAAGAGACCCCAGCAACCCGTATGCAACTGATCCTTGGAATCTAAATGTTCTTCCATTCCACGGCGAGAGTTTGTTCAAACACATCAAATCAGACATTTCCGGCATGACAGTCCCCTGGGTTTATGTGGGCATGATATTTTCGACGTTCTGTTGGCATAACGAAGATCATTACGCCTACTCTGCCAATTACCAGCACCTTGGTGCCACCAAAACATGGTACGGTATACCGGGTGAGGACGCCGAGAAGTTCGAAACGGCTATGAAGGAAGCTGTGCCAGAGCTTTTTGAGACTCAGCCGGATCTCCTCTTTCAGTTAGTAACACTATTGACTCCCGAGCAACTGAAGAAGGCCGGCGTCCGTGTGTATGCTCTTGATCAAAGAGCTGGTCAGCTCGTTATCACTTTCCCACAAGCTTACCATGCTGGATTCAACCATGGATTTAATTTCAACGAAGCAGTCAATTTCGCACCTGAAGACTGGGAACCTTATGGACTTGCCGGTGTGGAAAGATTGCAACTGTTCCGAAGACAGCCATGTTTCTCTCACGATGAGCTATTGTGGACCGCTGCAGAGAGCACCGCAACTAGCCTTACAATCCAAACGGCGAAATGGTTGGCACCCGCCCTCGAGCGTATACATAAACGAGAGCTTGAGCAACGCGGAGATTTTATCGCAAAGCACGTTGAAGCAGCACCACATCGATGCGAAAGTACAGGAGGTGACGAACCGTGCTCTTTGAAAATCAAGGTTGAGAATGAGGATCTTCAAGATGAGGATGAACAGTGCTGCTGTTACTGCAAAGCCTTCTCATATCTATCACGATTCAAATGTATACAGTCAGGCAAGGTTCTTTGTTTACTGCATGCTGGATATCATGCATGCTGCGACATGCCCGAGCAGGAGCGCTTCCGAGGTGCCGAACATGTCCTCTTCTTTCGTAAGGAGAAGCAAGACATGGAAACGATACACCAAAAAGTGTTGGAGAAGGCTCAAACTCCTGATTTGTGGGAACAAAAATATGAGAAGCTACTCGAAGAGGAGCCTAAGCCATCGCTCAAATCGCTGCGTGCACTTCTTCACGAGGGCGAGCGCATTCCACATGATCTTCCTTCACTATCAGTTCTGCAAGATTTTGTCAATCGATGCAACGACTGGGTAGAAGAGGCAACAAACTACATTGTTCGGAAACAACAGAATCGACGCAAGAACGAGAAGGCTTGGCAGTCGGGCATGCGCAAGTCCATCGGCAGCGCCGAACATGACCAGAAGGAGAGAGAGTCGAGGAACGTCAGTAACATCTATCGACTGCTAGAAGAAGCTGAGCGAATCGGATTCGACTGTCCCGAAATACTCCAGCTTCAAGAGCGCTCTGAAGCAATTAAGCAGTTCCAGATGAGCGCATCCCAGGCTTTGAAGAACACATCCGGCTTGTCGGCAGACATGATCGAGAAGCTTCTTGAAGAAGGGCGAACCTTCAATGTGGATACTCCTGAAGTCGACCAGTTATCTAAAGTGCTGGAACAATCTCGCTGGAATGAACGAGCACGCAACAACCGAGGAGTCTACATGACCCTTAAGGAGGTGCAAGATCTTATCGAGGAGGGCAACCGGCTTGAAATTCCTCCTTACAACGATCACCTGACCTTCTACCGTGACCAAATGGTCGCTGGCCAGCAATGGGAGACAAAGGCTAAGGAGCTTATCGTGGCAGAATTTGTTCACTATCCACAACTGGAATCACTCTCAGCGCAAGTGCAATTAAACGCACTACCAGTTTCACAGGAGACATTGAGCGCTGTCGACCAAATTCTTCACAAACAGCGCGAGGCGCACCGCCAGATTATCGATTTAACTACACGATGTCGCGATGTCGACTTTCGCAAGAGACCCAAATACGCTGAGGTTGTGGAGATCCAGAAGAAGCTAGAAGAGCTCAATTCGAAACCGAATGGTACTCTCGATCTTGAAAACGAGCGCAAACGCCACGAAGATTGGATGCGCAAAGGAAAGAAACTTTTCGGAAAATCTAACGCACCATTGCACATTCTCAAGAGTCACCTGGAATATGTCCTAGAACGCAATATGGATTGCTTTGACATCGAGCACGACACGCCAAGGATGCCCGGAGAACCCGTTTCCAGAGAAGTCAGCCCCGAGCCTGAAACGAGCAAATGGGATGACAGTAGGTCCAGGCAAGTTTTTTGCATTTGCAGGAGAATCGAGGCCGGAATGATGATTGAATGCGAAAGATGCCATGAATGGTAAGTTGTTCTGGCGCTGACAGATGGAGTAAAACTCTAACCTTGCTAGGTATCACTACAAGTGTCTCAAGATTGCTCGTGGCAAGGTTAAGGAGGATGAGAACTACACCTGTCCAATCTGTGACTGGCGCATGAAGATCCCCAGAGATGCATCCCGACCTAAATTGGAGGATCTGTTGGCACTCGCAGAGGAAATGAGGACACTGCCTTTCCAGCCAGAGGAAGAAGAAGTGCTGATGAAGATTATCGAGAACGCAGAAGCATTCCGACATCATATAGCTCGCTATTGCAGTCCGCTGCTATCTACGGAAGCCGAAGTAGAGACACAGCGATTTTACCTGCGCAAGATTGAAGGCGCTGAAGTTTTGTTGACATATGAGACGAATTTCTTTCGTCAAGAGCTCCACAAATGGTCTCCTGTGGCCCCTGAACCCCCGCCGATTCAAGAACAATCCCGAAGCACACGAAAGCCTCGGCCGACAAAGCTTCAGAAGATGCTTGTCGAGTATGGCGTCGATAACCCCGATGACCTTCCAGAGCATGCCAAAGGGAAAGCCAACAGTTTACGCCGAAAAGCAGCCAATGCAGAAGCGGCGGCGGCAGCAGCCGCAGCAATTTCACAACCAGGTGCCTTTCCACCACCACCCGCAGGAGCTGGAGGGTACAGCGGGGCGCCATATTACTCGCGACCTGGTGAGGTTGGAAGTCCTTCCAGCTCTGGACATGCTGAACGCCGAGAGTCTCATTCCTCAAGTCGCACTAGGGATAACTCTATCAACCTCGACAACGGGTTGCATCTTGGACCACTAGGAGTCGGCGGACCACAGTTGGTTGCTGATGTTTCCTCAATGTCTTTGGAGGAGAGACTTCTTCAAGGCCAAGAGGATGGCATCAGCTTCCAAACGGATGCTGAAAAGAGCAAGGCTTTGGAAATCCTTTCAAGGACCGAGCTGGGCCGAAAGCAGGCCGAGAGGCTTTGGGGCCCCAATGTCTGGGGTCGTGGACGTGGTTCTATCAGTGACGCTGGCAGACGCTTGTCTAATCCAATAGATGAGGATATGTTGAGGCAGGATGAAGGCAATGTGGATCAGATGTTTAAAGAGATGACAAACCAAGACGAAGAAGACGACAGAAGAAACGACAACGGAGACGTTGAAATGACTGCAGCATCATTGGAGAAGGAGAGGAACGGCATGGATGCTTTGCTCGACGGGGCGTGAGCTTCTTTGAGATCAATTTAGGTGCAGGGCGTTCTCATTCGGCAAAAAAATACCAGAAGGAATGGAGTCATGGGAGGCCAATGCAATTAGGTGTTTGTGAGCTAAAATCCCTTTTTATACTTGATGCATAAGATGCATAAGATGCATAAGACGGGGCGCCTGGCAGCGGAGCTTTAGCCAGGGATTCGAGTCAGTTTGTTGTCGTTTTACTCGACTTTGTTGTATACCTTGTCACTCAGCCTGTAGTCTAATGTGAATAATGACAGCCACTTTCAAACATTGTAATAAAGTGATTTTCCTCCCCAGGGCGTTGAGCCCGGACGTATCTAATGGGACAATGGCTAATGAACGCTTCTACCCGCCTGTTTTCCAACATTTGATGACAACCTAGACCTGAATATGTTGAAGACACGGTCTCTTTCTTTCTGTGTCCCAAATCGTCCCACAAAGAAAAAAACACCCCGAACCTGACCTTGAACGCCAAAAGAATGCAGATAATCAAAGGTGATGGTACCCTAGGTAAATGGCAGACAGACAAGTACCCTTCCTATACATGGTGAATGTTGCGTTGCTTCATAGGTTTATAGTTATTTTCCATCATGAGCATGTTGAAGAATTGCTTCGGACTGAGTGCAGTCCCCGACCTTTCGTTTCTACTCTTATCTCTTGTTAATGCCGATGAGGTTGAGGAACTCGTTGCGCGTCTTGGACTTGCGCTCGAAACAGCCGAGAACGCAGCTGGTAATGGTGCTGGTGGTGGTCTTTTCGACGCCGCGCATCACCATGCACAGGTGGCTCGACTCCATGACCACGGCGACACCCTGGGGCTTGAGGATTTCCATGATAGCGTGGGCGACTTCCTTGGTCAGACGCTCCTGGATCTGAAGACGGCGGGCAAACATCTCGGCGATTCGGGGGAGCTTGGAAAGGCCGATGACGGTCTCGTTGGGGATGTAACCGATGTGCATCTGCGGGGGTCAACGTCAGCTCGGAAGGATTGCGGAATTGGCGGGATTTTGCTTACCTTGCCGGTGAATGGTACGAGATGGTGTTCGCAGAGAGACTGTCCCTTGTTGGCATAGGTTTCTGTCAATTGATGGGGAAAAGACTTACAAAGACTTCAATGTCCTTGACAATGACCATCTCGCTGTGTCCTTCTCTGAACAGCGCGTTGTTGACAATGTCTTCAACGTTGACCTGGTATCCTTTGGTCAGGAACAGAAGGGCCTTGGCGTAGCGCGAAGGTGTATCGAGAAGACCCTCTCGATCGGGATCCTCGCCGACACATTCTAGAAGAGTGCGCACAGCACCTCGCATGCGATCCAGTCGCTCGACCTGCTGCTCTTCCGTCTCTTCCCGACGCTCTCGTGTTCCACGGCCTAGATAGCGAGCTGAGTTAGTAAAAGAAAGCTCTGGGCAAATTAATATCGTAAGAACATACTGGGTCTGCTGAGACCGTCAAAGTCAATCACAGGACTGGGCGATCTGCTGGCCTTGACAACAGCGCTTCCCTCCTCGGGAACAACAGAAGCGCGACGCTTCTTGGGGATGGGTTCATCGCGGGGGTCTCGGGAAGCTTTAGCCAAGCTGTTGCGACGCTGCGAGAAAGCATTGGGCTTTGCGCCGTTGATCGCAGCAACAGCTGTCTCGCCATTCTTCCTCTTGCGCTCCTTGCGCTCGCGACGCTTTCTGCGACGGGCTGAGTCGTCGCTGCTGGAAGACGAGCCAGAAATGCTTGCTGCGTCTTGGGATCGCTTGTGAGAGGGGATGACGCCGTCTTCGGAGGGGGCCATTGTGGCGAGCTTTTTTTTTTCTTATCGTGTAGTAGTGGTAGTGGGATGTTTCTTTCTTTTTTTTAAAAAAAATCCAGAGGAGGGGTGAGAGAGGGATTGAAGGTGGATGATGGAGGAGAGGAAAGATGAAGGAGAAGATTTCTCCAATTTGTAAAGTATAAATAAGAAACGCAACCGCAAAAGAAAACGGACGATTAATACTAGACGAGAAGTAGAGGAAGCAAAACAGCTTCTAGTTCAAGGTAAGGTAGCACAATTGAGTCAGGGTCCAAAACATTCAATCCAATGGCCGGATCGGAGAACCGAAAATTTAGAGGGGCCACGGGATTAGGATGGACTATGAACTACCTACCTAATCAAGTTTGCGGGGGTGCTCAGTGCATCATTTCCGGGCAGTGAATTTGAGTCGCTAACTAACGGGCAGCTACAGACAAGGTATCCGTAGTTCCAGTGGAATTGCTTCCCTACGCGAACGAGACGTGCGACGTGCAACTGTCCGAAGAACTGCTTTATCTTATCAGTGAGTGGATTGACGTCAATTGTTGGCTACTAGGTACGATTCTCAAACGGTCATGTCACCGTGGATCCGATCATGTGAACAAGCACGTGACTCAACTCAAAGAGAATCGTCACGGTCTCCGTTCGGTATTGAGAAACGCGTTGTAGCACGGATCATCACTCCGGGAGCCGTCAGAACGAAATACTTTCAAGGAATCAAACATACGACGCCGAGAATCGGCATATCGAAAATACGTATCTCACCTTCTTACCGAAGCGACTTCTTGGTACACCATTCATTCAAAGCTTTCTCCCTGTTTGCGTGCAACACCGTGCATTCTTGACACTACTACCCTTCGATTCAAGTATCGCCAATTTCCATCTCTTCATACCCAACATTTTACATCTACGCATCTCGAGCGATAAAACATACCGTCTCAATCATGGCGTCTCCGCCTTACGCTACTTCCCCATCAGGAATGTCGCCTCCTTATCCGTCACCCGCTCAAATCCCCAACAAGAAGCGCTCTTCAGGTATCGACGCCAACGCGCCCCCTCACAAGCGACGTAAACCCTCAAACCTCTCCCAAGCCTCCGTCGCAGCCGCCGCAGCCAACCATCCTCTTCGTCAAACATCGTTCCCCCCCGAAGCTCGATCGCCTTACCCGCGCTCTCCTTCTGTAGACGCTCAGTCTCATGTCAGCGGCAGCGCTGTCAGCACAACAGCTAGTGGAGCGCCCAAGAAAAAACGCGGCCGCAAGGCCAAAAACGCAAAGCAGGATGATGCGAGTGAGGCGACGCCCAGTCTCGTTGGTGGACGGGCTCCAACTGCTGTGAGCGGACAGGGTGGTGATAAGGAAGATGACGACGAAGATGACGAGAAGGCTGAGATGGCGTTAGAGGATGTTGTTGCGCGAACTCAAGAACAGAAGCAAGAGGAAATCCGTCTACGAGCTATGCTTGTCGAGGCATTCGACTCTCAGCAGTACAACCGATATGAACTCTGGCGCGCCGCCAAGTTGGCCGATAGTGTCGTCAAACGAGTGAGCAACATTTGTGTCTACATCTTAAAGCGAGTTGCTAACAGCCATAGGTCGTCAATGCCACAGTATCTCAATCCGTGCCTCAAAATGTCAGCACAGCCGTCAAAGCGGTAGCCAAGCTTTTCGCAGGAGAAATCATCGAAGCTGCGAGGAACGTCCAAGGCGAGTGGATTCACGCGGGAGAGAAACAAAGCGAACTGCCTACGCCGCCACAGTCTACGAACGACGACCCGGATGCCACTGAGGAGGAAGTCGATCTCAAGCGCGGTCCGTTACGACCTGACCATTTACGCGAAGCCTGGCGACGCTATCGAGTTTCGGGAGAGAGTCGAGGTGTGGGTGTGCAGCAGCTTTGGCATGCACAGCAAAACGATGGCGTGGATCGTTTCTCGACACGCACGGGGAAGCGACTCTTCAAGTAAAGTACGACCGAGTATGTACCATGAGAGTTATTCCGTACGGAGACGAGGAGTCGTTTTCACAGGAGACAAGAAGCCTGTAGTGCAAGGTTGACATGTGTAAGATTCCTCACAGGAACGATTCCAGTTCATCACGTAAAACGCATGGATACGGCGGAAATAATGGCTGTGATTGGTGTACGCAGGAGTACAGGGATTATGATTCTTTTCGGCGCAAAACGATACCCCAAAATCTGAGATAGGACATAGAAATACAATAATACAATAATACAACCAGAAGTACATGCATCTACAGACACGACAATTCCCCAATCAGTAGAGGGCGCAAGTCACAAGACGCAAAACATTATCGGCAAAGTTGATTGACAGGGACAGAGACTCCACGTGGTTGGTTCGGGGAGTTGGCGGAAATCCTATACAAAAGCAGTAAAGCTCTGTAGGGCGTAATCTCAACCCCAAATACGAAGTCACGAATGACATGGGAGCAAACACAGTCGTCCCCAATTTCTACCCGCTCTATTGCCGAGTTTTACGGACTGCCGAGGTGGTGTGTGTGGGATAAAAAGGTCAAACATGAGAGATACACTATACTGTTCGAATCATTAGTGTCTTGTCAAGACGGCGGTCATGACTTTTGAGGGAGTGGGCGAGTGTGTCACGTCACGATGGGTGCTGGATATGGCTTCATCGAAAGAAATCATGCTGATCGCCGTTTTGGATCATTCTTGGCCGGTGTAATGCGCTTTGAAGACCAGGCTGCCAAGAGGAGACCGCCGGGGGATAAGGGAAAGACGGCACACACACAGCCACGTTGTTCTCCCAGTTGAAAAGGGAAAGAATAATGTCAATTGGAGCCAAGTCTTGGCTGCTGAGGTCTCGACTCTTGAACGTGACACTCTCCGATAGTGGGTTCCGCACCGCAGGTCCAAGGGCAGAGCAGAGCAGAGCAGAAGCTATCGGTTCTTGGAGAGATGTGTTCCTTGTCTGTTGTATGTATGGTGACTTGTTCTGGCTATTGGCCAAGAACCGAATGACATTACCATCTCGTCAGCCAGGAATCTCAGCAGACTGGTCTTGACGAAGAGAAATGCATCAGTGACAACTTGAGCAAGGAGTTAAGTTAGACGTCAAGTCTTGGCAAAACCATCGCGGTCTAGAACTGCCAATTGACAATTGTGTCCAATCACAGCGGCTCCTGCTAGGTCTCAAGCACCGTGCCTGACCATGCACAACAGCCCTTCATCAACCTGAATAGTCAATGTTGCAGCTTGACCGGCTATAAGAAGCCGAGAGGCTGGCTTGGCAAGTCGGCTGGCCCGAGAGTCCGTGGCGCAGCAAATGCGAGCCCAGTAATGCGTTGAAAAATACGGGGCGCCTAGGCTTCTGGGCATCCCGCAAGCAGAGACAATCTGCCCTGTAAGATTCGGGTCTTTTACAGGGCATTCAAGGGAGGTAGCAGGTTTAGGGCGGAAAACTCGACCAAAGTACCCACTGCCTGGTCGCCTGTCACTGTCAACCAACGACGTACGTTTCATGACTGTCAAATTACAAAGGTCGTCGTAACGATCGGCCAAGGATTATCGTAGAGGATCGAGAATCGAATGGTAGCGCAATTCCCTATTCACTCTCGCAGCTGCCCATAAACCCATTGCTTAGTCTCATTGGCTCACATACCAATAAACTTTCCAACGGGTTGAGTAAGCACGAAGTCGTGATAGGGTTGTCACGGCCGAACCTATGTTTAAATATCATTGGCGCTAGCGTCTCTTGACATCGGCTGGATCTGCACCGTAAAGACATGGGTCTTTGCCAAGAGGTCGGAGCTCGGCCGTCAACGCGCGTCCTGCTTGGCAAATCAATCAAATGGTGACCTTCATCAAGAAGAGCTCAAGTCTCATATGGGCTGGCGTTCGCCATCATTGACGTAGCGTAGACTTTGGATCGGCATCCAGATGAACTGTACTTGCCAACATGACTGGAGGAAAGGTGAGTTCTTGAAACCTTCACCTTGAGAATCTTTCTCGACGGTTCGTCCTGTATTGCAATAAGTTACTCTGTCTGACACATTCCCCTGCAGAAGGAGGGCTCAACCAATCCGTCAGCTGTCCGAATTCGTGACAACCAACGACGGTCCCGTGCACGGCACAAGGAGTACGTCGAGGGTTTGCAGAAGAAGCTTCAAGACTATGAGCGTCGGGGTGTAGAGGCCACATTGGAGATGCAGCAGGCAGCCCGGAGCGTTGCTGTCGAAAACTCTCGCCTGAAAATTCTGCTGGGTTATCATGGTATCACTAATGATGATGTCGAAAAGTTCCTGCAAAGCTTCCCTGATCAGTCAGTTTCCGATGCCGCAAAGGCAGCCATCTCACAGTCAACCGCCGGTCAACCACCCATCGCCCTCGCACCCAAGGTGCCTCTTCAGCCTCTGTCAAGAGCGCCGTCAGATCCTCCGAGGACGTTACCGCCGCCGCAAATCCAACAAGAGACCAGTACAAGTACTCGAGATGTTGTGGACGCAGTTGTAGGGATCAAGAGAGACTCTCGAAAAGCTGGATTAGACGGCAGACCAAAGCTTCCCCTGCCGATAGAACAGCGACAACCACTTTTGCAACCTCGCCCTCAACTACCCATACTGCCAGCACTGCCATCTCTTGTACTTGGCCAGGGCAGACCAGAACCCCCTCCTCTCGATAAATTGTCGGTCCTTGCGACAGCCAGCGTGCACCAAGAACCCGATGCCAACAAACACCGTCGCTCACATTCTAATACCGACAGTCTCCGTGTTCCAAGTCCTTCGATAACAGGGCAAAGCTCGCCGGCATCTTCACATACAACCCCCACGAGCCGTTTAAGTTCAACGTCACCGTGAAGATACGAGTGCGGATGGGGTTCGAGTCCTTATTCTCGTAAACCGACGACTACCCCTGAGAGCACAATTCACGAAGAAGCTGCGTCTGCAGAGATCTGCAGAGAACGTGGCGACAAGTTTGGGAGGTATCGGTGAAGCTATCGGAGAATGGAGTTCTGGATAACAAGATTGAATGATTGAGAAATAAGAAAAGGCAACTTCGCCTTATTTCATGGGTGTATGTCCAATACAGTCCGGGCACGGGCTGAGCTGACAAAGGTTGACTGCCAGCCTCAACTCTGAGATGGAGTCATTGAGAAGAAGAACAACAAAGTTAATATGGGCATTACTAAATCCAATGGAAGTTGGCGACAAACACGAGGTTGGATGGGCAACGCGGAACCATGTTGCAAGTATTGGCGATACTGTTGCAGATTTGGGTGGAATCCATTCGGTACCTGACGAAAACGTTGAATGTTGCTGGCAAAACATAAAGAGCCAAACTGGGGAGGGAAGGGGGAATAGTTGTACTGCGACCAGATCTGTTGCAGGGTCGAACACGAAATGATACCAGGATTACGGAAGCGAATCGATCGAACCCGGGAAGGCACACACCTTGCAGAACCGCGTCTTGGGTGCTGCACGGCAGTCTAATGGCTTGACCTGGATGTGAGATGCTGAGTTATATAGGACGGCTTTCAGGTTGTTCAGGTGGGAGGCCGCTTGGTGGAGACGTGGGATAACAAGGTAGCAAGGGCAGGTTGACTTTGCGCAGGCGGGGAACATGCTTAGCCGGTCGAGTTGGAGGGTGTCCCCGATGCAATGTGTTGCTGGAAGAATTCAGGGATTCCTGACGCCTCAGACGTGTAGAGGGGGAGGCGATCTGCAAAAGCTTGGCACAGCAACAAATAGCCATGGCAAAAGAATAAAAAAATTGTTATAAGGGCAACAGGATGAGTCCAGCGTGTGACAGAAATGACAAAGTACTGGCTCACAGTCAATTTCTTGTCGCAGAAACAGTTCCTAGACAGTCCCTTTGTCAACCACTGACATGGAGGATTTACCAAGGCCGAGGGAACCGGGATCCAGTGTTACTCCACAACGGCGTCATGTTGACCCATTGAAATGCAAGGTTGAGAGTGAGATAAGATGATTGATTATTTGTAGTCTCGTAGCCGAGTGGACCAAAGAGAAGGATGCTTTGTCACGATGCTTTCTGTCAGCTCGGTCGCGGAAGTGGCAGCAAAGTCGAAGGCGAAGGCGGGAGACAATCCAAGGGACAATATTGGGTTGAGATTCTTCTTGACGACTGAAAGATGAAGGATTAGTTGTGGCGGATGAAACATGGGAGATGGTTTGAGAAATGGAGTTTGTACAAGTTTGGTGAGGCGGTCGAGAAGGAGAAGGATATCGGATATTATAAAATGATCCAGGTTCAGGCAGGAACGGGAGCGGCAAGTGGGCACGAAACTCCTTCCTTTCCTGAAGAACCAAGTCGGTCTTCAACTTTGAAGAGCAGCCAACAAAACATTCATAAATACTACTATGAAATGTCGGTCGAAGAGACAAAACAGAGCTTTGGCTCCCTGTTCAGCTCATTTCCATGACGTAGAGAAGAATACCAATCAGAATCCTTCAGTGACAAAGGCCCTGAACGTCAGGGACCGGGAAGTGGGTGCTCATGCGCCGACCAGGGGTGGGTTACCTCCGTGGGTAGGAAGCTCAGGTATGATTGGTGAGCTGTCGTCCTCAAATAAGCTTAATCGTGTGGCTTCGGTTGAACGTCTGGGTTTACCGTTAACAATCTCCGAGGTATCGGCTGTAGATGCGTCTGACCAGGCCTGGAGAGAGTTTGTCGAGCTGTGAATGTCCTGGGGCCGGTGTTCAAACTGGTCTAGGCCATGGCTGGGTTGGTAATGTCGGTGGATAGTTGCTGGGCCCAAGACCCATATTGTAACAACAACGCCTCCTAATGTGCAGAGTAATGAGACGCTCACTGTCAGACAAACAAAGATGAAGCAATCAAATCATTCAATAAAGGTCGCGGGACTCGTCCAACTTTAAACCTCTAATCGCAGCCCGGGGGGTTCATTGGCCGCGCGGCCCTGTCGACGCGTAGGTCCCATAATTGGTGGTGGCAGTGCACCCTCTTCAAACGTCACCCATATCCCGAATAGTCTCGTTTTTGTTTTTTTGCCATTCACAAATAGCCCGGTCTAGACAGTCAAGACAAGTGAGTTGTTGTGTCTCGTTTATTGGTCAGCTGGTATTATTACCACCATGGAAGTCAGCATAATTCTAGACCAAGCAAGACAGCAGCTAGCCTCAAACATGTTCAATCATCTCCACCTACATCTCACAAGGCCAAAGAGAAACAATAGAGTAAGCTTTTACTATATACAATGGAGATACTATTGACAGTATGTACTTGCAAAAAATATAAACAAAAAAGGAGTAGGGGAAAACACATCAAAAAAAACTAGCCCAGACTCTTAGTTGACAGACAAGCTATAGGCAGAAGTAGCAAAGACACAGTTGGAACCTATAAACGTTAGTCTCTACCAAACACAGCACAAAACCACACAAACTTACCGACAAAGGGCTCAGTACCAGCCTGGAAGCTAGTAGCAACATAACTACTCGGAACACCCTGGCTCTTAGTAAGATACGTAAGAAAGGGAAGAAGATCGCCTTGGAAGTTGCCCAGATTCTTCGTCGACACAAAAGAGTACACAGTTGTATCGCCATTAGGTCCACGGAATAGCTTCCACTGAGACCCATTGATAGTCAAAGTCACAAGAGGTGTAGAACCATGATCAGAAATAGGTCCAGCACCACCATAGCTACCCACCCAAATCATAACCTCATACTTGTTGCTGGCACCGACTGAAGGCGCAAGCCAGAGATCGTACGCAACATCAGAGACCATGTTTGTTCCCGTGTATCGCCATGTCCATTTTGTAGGAATGGACTTGATCGCCGAGACTTTTTTGTTGATGTTCTCGAGGGCAACGTTGGAGTACGATTTGACGTGGATGTTGCCTCCGGCCCATGTCCATTTGGTGGACCAGGAGAAAGAACCGCTCTTGTACGAGTTGAATGTTGTACACTGTTCTCCGGACGCTGCTTCGCCGCGTCCCCAATTGTTGTGGTAGATGGTATATCCGGCTGTTTGGAGGGACCCAAAGGCTTCGCACCAGGTGGTGGTTGCGCGCTTGTCGAAGGTCTTGGAGGGAGTTGTGGGCGAAGCTGATACCACAGCCATGAGGAGGAATACAATGCTAAGGAGCTTCATCCTGAAAAGATGACGGTGAAAGAAGGACTGAATAATGAACTGAGTAAAGAAAAAAAGAGAACTTGACGGAAATACTCAACTTATACTGTACTTCCTACCATGGGAACGGTGACCCTTTACACCAACGCTCCAAGATTTATTAGCTAAATTACTTATACGTGCTGAGACACCTCCTTGCTCAAAATCGACATATCCGGTAAGTTTCAACTGATATACAAACCCACCAAGTGCCGACTACCGAGCTCATCCCAACATACTTCCACCAATCACCCACTCAACCTGAGTTCTCCCAGCAATCAGATGCTGTGATGCAGAACATCCTTGGTTTATCATAGTCGATAAATGGTGCCATCTCACAAATACAATTGGATCATAAAAGAGGAAGTGAAATATTCAATGCTAAATTGAGACTGCTCGGAAGCGCCGGACGTGCTTGAAGAAGGAAGAGTGTCTGTCTCCTGTGCTCTGTCTGAGCTTGAAGTATCTCTATGTAAATCTGATGGATATCGAATCTTGATGGACGTTTGGAAGAGCATGCGGGTAAAGAGATGACGTCTCCTGGGTATGTAAACAAACGTGCTGTTTAGGAGAGTGATTCGCTCACATTTCTTGAACACTTCCTCACATGACAACGAGGCATAGAAATTGCCTGACAACACTACGGCTAGTGGCCTCCTAACTCTTCGAGTATAAGAATAAGTAATCTAAAAAGCATAGTCTGAGTAGCATAAATTGACATACTTATATCGTTTCTTATGGTTACAGCGGTTGACTCTCTAATATCCTGAGGCCTGGGCAGGTTAAAAATAGCAAAACATTGACCGACACATTTTATCCTTAAATATCTAGGCAGGTAAAGTTAAGTTCTTTGCGACCCCGAGGCCTTTTAGTCACAAGTCGGCTGGGAAACTTCGCTGCGCTTAAATTTTTCTTCGTATTCCTTCTAATATCGCTAATGCAAAAGCTAAACTCGGGGATGTAATAATGCCAAAAGCCCAAAAGCTAGCGAAGCATAGAAAGAGATAGAAATACCAACTCGCCGTAACGTGATGGCCGTCAAACTTAATCGCTCCTCAGGGAAACACCGCGTGGGTATGCAGATGTCCAGCTCCTGTGATCCATAAGCGCCCCTGGTCTTTCGTGGCTTTCACCAGAACTCTCGCATCATTTTTTGCTTCCATTCTGGTTCAAATATAGTTTGAGTTCTCACTCTTATTCCCGCGCTGGTTTTGGTCTTGAGTCTGGATCCAAGACACTCCAGCCCAAATTCTCTGCATGTTCTGCGCGCTTGACATACCTCGACATAATAAAAGAAACCCTTTTGCCGCGCATGGAGTGATTGTAGATGTCCACCAGATATTGTAAACTGTCAACATTGCCCGCCCAGGTGTCTTCAAGTCCATCGACTGTGGCCACAATATTGTTTTCCTGTCTACTGTTGGAGATCCTGATGCTTTTGAGAGACTTTTGCTCCTCTGAGTCCTGGTAGAGGATGCTCTCTAACTGAACCTCCTTGACCAATTTCAACTAGACTGGTTTGGACTCGGCAGTTCCGTCTTGAATCTGATTGGCGTGGTGAGAATTTTCCATTTCTTGAGTATGACTCTCTTTAACAGTGGGAGCAGCTTCAAACTGGTTCTCTAGCTGCCAGCGAAGCTGCTCTTCAGCGTGCCTTAACTCCCTCTCGAGACAAGCTATTCTGTCGGTGCTGCGTTGTAGTTTATACTCCAATGACGTCCTCGTCTCGTTCCAGGCCCCCTGTATAGCTTCATTGTGCATATGCCAGGCATACGAATCATGACGGAGCTTTATATTAGCTGCATCCACCTGTAGTCGAAGCTGTGTATTATCCTGTTGGGCCTGATTGCGCTGTTTCTCGAGATCTTGATTGGTTTTTATAACCTCTTCGAGTTTGTTTTCAAGAAATTCTGCTTTTTCCTGAATATAGCCTAGCTTCGCCTGAGCGTCCACCCACTTCGTCTCTGGATCTTGAGCCTCCTGCTTGGCGTCTTGATATTTCTTGTCGAGTTGTTTCTCAAGATCCTGTACTTTTTGTTTGGCATTTTTTAGCTTCGTCAATAGGCCTTGAGTCTTTTGTTTGGCGTCTTGGTGTTGCTTGTCGAGTTGTTTTACGAGATCCTGTGCTTTTTTGCTGGGCCTCCTCTAGCTTCGTCTCTAGGCCTTTAGTCTTTTGTTTGGCGTCTTGGTGTTGCTTGCCGAGTTGTTTTTCGAGATCCTGTACCTTTTGTTGAGCCTCCCCTAGCTTTGTCTGGGCCTCCGCTCGCTTCATCTCTAGATCTTGAGCCTCCCATAGGTCGTCTCTTAATTTATTGAGGTTGTGGTAACATGTTTGGAGCTCTTCCTCTGAACGACGAGCCGAGTCAGCGTTCTCTTGAGCCTCCCGCTTGGCGGCCTGGTATTTCTTGTTGAGCTCATCGTAAGATTTTTGGGATTCTTTCTCTAAACGACGAGCTAGTTCTTTCATTCGCTGATCGTGTTGATTTTGTCTCTTTATTGCAGTCTGTCTCACGACATGTGCTAGTCCCATGTCTTCGTTGAACTGCTTTATTTGTCGTCTTAGCCAAACTTGTATGGGGGATGGGCGAGTCCCGTTTTCCTGCGGGCTGGGATCTTGTAACACTTCCATGATTATTATGGCGCTAATAGTAACAATTCTGATGATAGTGTTGTTGCTTGGACTGTTTGTTGAAGAGAAGAATGGAAAAGAAGAGTTGGTTTGGAATGAAGGATAGATACCTAAGTACTAACCTACCAAGGTAAGTAAGTACCTGCCTACGATTGCTACCTACGTAGAGGAGGTAGCTCTTGCCTAACACCTGTTAGCTAGGTAGGTACCTATGGGAGGGAGGCTGAAGCAGAGCTGATAAATACGCTCTTGGGAAGGATCGATGCAAATAGTCAATAGGTTTGTCTAAGGATATCCTGAGAACATAACTACCTAGATCTAACATGAAATGACAATCTGAAGACATCTCAACTCTTCCTTCTTAAGAGCTCATTATGGATCGAGAAAAGGAGAGACACCAACCAAGGCACAGCCGCGCAAAGCAAAGGCACCCTTTCTCTTGTTTTATAAAACCAAGACTTCAAGCCCGTCTGATGCAAAAGAAACTCATTCTGACCTTCTGTGTCAATCAGCCTATCCACCTCTATATAACCCTTATATAAAAAAAAGATGACGGGGGCTCAGGTCGGCAGTCCATAAGCTGTCAAGTGCCAGCGGCATGTGTGTTCACCATTCTGTAAACTTCAAGTATACTTCACTTGTGGACTTTGCGTAGTCCCGTCGATCATCCTTTAACAACCAGGAAAAATCAGTTCCAAGATTTTCGAACCAATCTCATTCCTGTTCTGGGTGTTTCAACCTCTTGTCGAAAGGTTCATTCCGCCTCTTTGGAGGACAACTTCGAATCAACGGATTGCATACAGAGGGTAACAAAGGATCCTGTCATGTTTGGCTCTCTCATACATGACCGCGACAGAAAACTGTGGCAAAAAATAGCCACAATGGTTTCATTATTCAGCCAAGGCAAAGAAGGCAACATGGTTTGACGGTAGTCAAGCCACTGTAGAAAAACGGTTCCATGGCTTGACAAATTACTTCCAAACAAAGAAAAGCTCGGTAGCGCCAAGACGTTGGCAACGAAAGATTGATCTGATAAGATTACGGAATGGGAGGAATGCAAACCTGAGACGTGTGATTTCCGAGATTTGATGCATTCAAGGGATAGTCTATGCATGGAGTTGGACAACCTTGATAATCTAATCTAGTCTAGTCTAGTGCTTTAATTGATGCCGATATCGCCACGATGATGATGATGATGAATTGATGGGAATAACTTTTGTCTCCGGGCCTAATGCAAAGCTGAGTATAGTTTGCCTCATCTCATGACAAGACGATATTCCCATAACGTAAGATTTACTTTGTGACCCTCTCTCTCATCAAGTACATACCTACATCAATAAACGTTTATTACATACTAACCTACTTTCTACTGTAACCCTGTGTCCTTCTAGACCGGGCATGTTATAGTGGACCTAGTGAGCTGACTTGTAAAATTTTCATCTCATTCGAGACCCGACAATGTGGAATAATGACCCGGTTGGAGAAATACATCCGCGATGAGCTGAAGAACAAGACAAGCCAAGAGAACCGGCCTGTTATCAGTCAGTTTATACTTTTCCCTTTTGCGGCTCAAGTCCGTGATATCCGATATCCGTGCGTCCGAACGTATCATAAAACATTTTGGCCTTGTAACTTTTTTAGATCCGATACCACGTAGCATCTTTTACATACACATGAGTGGATGAGAGACCTGCGTAACCGTCAAACGGACAGCTCCGAGGATGATGATCTTTGCTGCTTGTGGCATCTGAGTTCTTGCATCGGCAAATCCGTTCCTGTAAGACATGAGACACTGAAGGATGAAGGAACCGGAAGCCTAGGCAGCTGTAAATGAACCCTGTAGTATTCTCGGCGCTTGGTTCAGAGAGGTAAAGATGGTCGGCTCACTTTTGACTAACGCCAAGAAGTTCGAATCCACTGTTGTTGATCCTAGGTTCGGAGAGTGAGTGATGTGACTCTGAGTTACAACGCGTTCAGAGCCACAAGTTCTATCTATCAGTTACTGTTTAGCGTTGAGCATTACAAATTCAACGTTGGCAGTGGACAATAACATTCAATCGAATTCTGGTATTGTCTTTTAATCGGTTGTACAGTCTATCCTCATCTAAACATTGTCTTAGGTTAGTACCTAGGTTTGTAGGTTTATGGCAACTTTTCATCCGCCACTACCATCATCAGGTACCTCCCTACCTTAGTACTGAGGTAGTCCCCCAAATGCGCTAATTAAGTCCCTAGCGCTGTATGTATCCCGTAGTGGTCTCATGATCCACCAAAAATTCTTGCCTTTTAGAGTTATCTAATCAATCTCACTTAGACCTAGGTACCTATCTGATCCACTCACCTGTTCTTCCACTTACCTTTTTAAAGGTCGCCATTCCCACACCATTTCTCGAAATGTGACCCTCTACTCTTTTCTCAGTCTCTATGAGATAGTATACCAATTCACCGGTTAACCATCATGTCCCTCAAAGAAACAAACGAGGCCAACCATGAGGCCAAAACGCCTGCCGAGGCCGTGCGCGACATCACGTCGCCCGGTGTTCAGCGCATCAAGGCCATGTCCGAAGTCATCACCATGACAGATCGCATCTTTATCTTTTTAGGCGTCTTCCTCATCTCTTATGCCTACGGTCTCGACGGAACAGTTCGCTACGCCTACCAGCCTTCAGCCTTGAACGAATTCAAGGAGCACTCACTGCAATCCTCCGTCAACACCCTCCGCGCCGTCATCGCTGCTGCTGCTCAGCCTACCGCTGGTAAAATTGCTGATGTTTTTGGCCGTGTCGAACTTATCTGTATCTCCGTCTTTTTCTACACCATCGGTACTGTTATTGAGGCTGCCTCGCAGAATCTCGATACCTACTCTGCTGGTGCTGTCATTTACCAGATTGGTTATACCATGATCTTGCTGTTGGTCGAAGTCATTATCGGAGATATTACCTCGGTCAGATCTCGTCTGTTCTTCAGTTACATCCCTGCTCTGCCCTTCATCATCAACACCTGGGTTAGTGGCGACGTCACAGCTGCTGTGCTCGGTGCTACAACCTGGAGATGGGGAATCGGCATGTGGTGCATCATTTACCCCGTCTGCGCCCTTCCTCTCATCATCAGTCTCCTCGTCGTCGGTCATCGTGCAAAGAAGCAGGGCCATCTCGTTGGTTACCGTTCATCCTTCCAGCAACTCGGTCTCAAGAGCTTCACTGTCGAACTCTTCTGGCTTCTCGACATCATTGGAGTCATCCTGCTCATCGCCGTCTTCGCTCTGCTTCTCGTCCCCTTGACCATCGCTGGTGGTTTCGAGAGCAAGTGGTCTGACCCCCAAGTCGTTGCCCCTCTTGTTGTCGGCTTTGTCTGCATTCCCGTGTTCGTCATCTGGGAACTCCGTGCTCCTCACCCGCTCGTGCCCTTCCACCACATGAAGGACCGCTCCGTCTGGGCTCCCATGGGTATCGCGTGCATGCTCAATTTTGCCTGGACAATGCAAGGCGATTACCTCTACACTGTCCTCCAGGTCTCCTTCAACTTTAGCATCAAGGCGGCCACCCGAGTCCAGTCCCTCTACTCATTCGCCAGTGTCATTACCGGCACGATTCTCGGCCTTATCGTCTACAAGGTGCGCCGCTTCAAGGTTTTCATCGTATCCGGCACGTGTCTGTTCCTTGTCGCCTTTGGTCTGCTCATCCGCTACCGAGGTGACCCCAGCGACTCGAACCAATCCGGTGTCATTGGCGCTCAGATCCTCCTCGGTATCGCGGGTGGAATGTTCCCCTACCCCGCCCAGGCCTCTCTCCAAGCCTACGTTACACACGAGCGACTTGCTGTCATGACAGGTCTGTACCTGGCCCTGTATCAAGTCGGTTCCGCCATGGGCAACGCCGTGTCGGGCGCCATCTGGACCCAGGTCCTGCCTATTCGTTTGGCTTCCAGCTTCTCCAGCTTCGGAAATGAGACTCTCGCTGTTTACACCTACTCGCAGCCTCTTTCCGCCATCCTCGACTTCCCTGTCGGCTCCGACGAGCGCACTGCCATGATTGACGCGTACAAGCATGTGCAGAGGCTGCTTACCATTACTGGTATCTGCCTGTGTATCCCTCTTATCGCCTTTTCTCTGTGCTTGCGTAACCCCAAGCTCACTGATCAGCAAAACTTGGTTGAGGATGAGAGGCCTGGTGAGACCACCGAGCGTGCCAGTGCTAGTGCTTGATTTGGGAAGGAAGAGATTGAATGTTTCGGATACTTAAAAGTTGTATATAATGATATAATACTGTAATTGGATAAGCCTGTAGCTATATTTTGTATACTTGGTTGGCTGCTGTGATGATTGTGGCTGCTGAAGTTGATGAATACGTTGAAGCAAACGTCGATCTCTACCGTCACCACGTCGGTTTGAACTTTTCTACTAACCAAGACCGGGCTCTAATTAGTACGGTAGGTACATCTACAAAGATTACCGTTGATGCAACCCTCAATCGCTCGCCAATCTATATTTAGACCCATCTTCCCGTCTTTTAACCTGACCTCCTAACAATGCCCAGTGACATTCAACAAAGCAATTGTATAAAAGCCACCATGATAATAAACTCAATGCCCATTAAGCATAATTTAAAGCATGCAGTAAAAACCTGCACGGCGAAAAAATCAGCTTCCAGTCATCCGTCTATTCGGCTATCAGACCACTCGCTCTCAAAGCCTCGCTGCAAGGTACCGGCGCAGGACAACCAATATCTCTGATCTGATCTCACTCAGCCGTATCATTCCCAACTGCAGATCTCTTCGGAGCTTTTGTCCGCTTTTGTCGGCTCAACTTACTGATCGCCACATTTATACCCTCTCACCAAAAAGCAACCATACCTCTCACACCAGCTCTGAGCCAATACCATCCTGCTTGCATCTGCATTCCTCGTATGAGAGAAAACTCTCCGAAGATAACGTTTTTTGTTCTCTTAGCACAACATATTCTTTGTGACACGTGTTCATGCTTCAATTGCGATACGAGGACTCCCATCCATATGCAGGAACCAGCACAGTCTTTCGCAAAAGAGTCGATCAAGGTGGAGATGAAGACTCAGAGATTATTGACAATATTCACATTTGTGTGGCGCGGCTGAAAAGTCGAAGGCCTCAATATATATGCGTGAATGGGTTGTATTGCAGGGTGTTCCCCCTTGTCGTTGCATATACATATGTATAAGTGGCTTACGCCCTCAGAATGTTGGGAGCTGTCACTGCATATCGCAATATGAAGGGAGAGTCGCTTTTCTTTTCCGCTCGACTCGAAAGGTAGGTGAGTAGAGGAAAAGAAAGAAGGTATATAACAATGGCCATGGCCACAGGAGACTCGATCAATCAATCAAGCCTTTCGAGTCAAAGGCATCCATTCGTTACAGTCGCTCGTTTTTGACACTCCTTCACCATGAAGAGTTCATTTGCCTTTGTCGTCGCCTTCCTGGCTGTCAATGTCCTCTCAATACCTAGTTTCCGCAGTGTCTTTGGTCTTGAGAAAAGACAAGCTGGACGATGCGGGACAGGTTTTGGAGGCGTATGCGCTGCTAATGAGTGCTGTTCCAGCGCTGGGTAAGTCGTCCCTCCTCATCTCCCATTATGAGTCTGCATGATCTGATGATGGTCAAGTTGGTGTGGAACTGGGTACCTTTACTGCTCCGCTCCGTCATGTCAGATAGAGTACGGCCCTGGCTGTGATGCGAATGTGAGACCTACTGGTTCTGATACTACCAATGTTGCGAGGCCAAAGGTTGGAAGCATTCCATATGGGCAGGCGATTTATCGATGTAACCGAAACGGTGATATTGCTTTGACGTACGATGATGGTCCGTATACTTATACCGAGGATCTGCTTGACCTGCTCCAAGTAAGTCCCTGATCTACGCATCACGCCCATTCTCACGAGTATCGTCTAACAGTCGCAGCGCTACAATGTCAAGGCAACATTCTACATCACAGGTCGTAATCTTGGCAAGGGCGCCATCAATGATCCCGCAACCCCATGGCCTGGCCTGATCCGCCGCATGGCTCGCGACGGTCACCAGATCGCCAGTCATACATGGTCTCACCAGCGCCTTACTACCCTGTCACGTTCCAAGTTCTGGAACCAGATGATCTTCAACGAGATCGCCTTTGCAAACATCCTCGGTTACTTCCCAACGTATATGCGTCCCCCATACTCAGCCAGCAACGCTACCACAGATGCGTGGCTGGGTGAGCTAGGATACCACGTCACTTACTTTAATTTGGACACGGAGGGTTATCTGCACGACAGTCCAAACACAATCGATACCTCAAAGCAGATATGGGATACCACTGTAGAGGGAAAGTCCCCTGCTAGCAACAAGTGGCTTCACATCGAGCACGACCCTGTGTACCAAAGCGTATACAACCTCACCGAGTACATGCTCAAGTCTCTTGTCCGCAACAACTTCCGCGGCGTGACAGTCGGCGAGTGCCTTCAAGATCCCAAAGAAAACTGGTACCGTCAAGTCAGCCCCTCGTCTGCCTCGTCCACCACTACAGCGGCCACGAGCTCTGCGACGTTCCCACTGACCACGAACGGACGCTGCGGTTCTCGACACGGCGGGGCAACGTGCAGAGGAGAGTTCAACGGCGAGACGTGCTGTTCACAGAACGGGTGGTGCGGGAGTACGGATGCGCACTGCGGGAGAGGATGCCAGCCTGTTTTCGGGACGTGCAGTGGGGTTTCGGAGCCGGCGGGGCCGGAGCCGACTGCAACGAACCCGGGGCGATGCGGTCCTAATTTTGGAGGGAAGAGGTGTGATCAGTGGGATCCGTGTTGCTCAAGAGCTGGATGGTGTGGAACTTCGAGTGATCACTGTGGAACTGGATGTCAGAGCGCATTTGGAACATGCAATTAAGTTGCGCACCCCTAACTACAGTGTCGAGTGTCACTGGAATAACTTGGTTACGGTAGTATCGGCATTGACTATGACGAGAAGGATTGGAATTGTCTCCATCAAAGGATCAGACTTCCATTACTTGGCGATAATAAAGGGTCAAAGCCGCGGGAATAATGGCTTGCCAGAGTTTAGATGATTGGTGGAGGCACCACCTAGGCTAGGGGTTTCAGTAGGCGGCTTTAATGGATGGACGGTGTCGGTAGCCCGTCCGGCGATTACCAGCAGAGGCAATTTAATTTCAGGGGGCAACCTAAGAAATCTAGACGACCTGTAATGGCCAATTAATCGAATCATTTAATTCTAGCGAGAGAGCTTGTTTACATTAACGAATTTCCCATGATAAGCGAGGGTGACTGCATCATGAATAGAAGACATGTTTGTTAAAAAAAAAATGTTGTTTGTTTGTTTGTTTGTGCAGACGAGATCGTCGATGCAAAAACCTCAGCTGTAAGCGCCAAGGCTTAGCCCCAAGATTCAGCCAGCGCTATCGGCAGTTCATGACATGTTCCAAGACACCCTTCAAGGTATCGATCAGCACAATAACAAGAAAGAAACCTCGCATTCCGATACCCCAGCAATCAATTGTAGGGCTGATTCGCATTGGTCAACTGCAACTGTGACTTGTAAATGTCATGGAAACGGCTTCAGTGGTGAAAAAGCAATGAAAACACCCCCTGAACTGCTTCAGGTTCCACTTGATTTATGACATATGGCCAAGCCGACCTTGGTTTTCGGTCCCGACGAGGAAAAGCGCCGCCAGTGGTGAGGCTAAAAAGTGATGGAAGTGAGCTGTCTGCTGTAGTCTAGTCTAGTCTAGGTAGTCTACTTGGAAGTTAACCTGCCTGGGCTGCCTAGACTAATAAGAGACTTGGAGAGAGGCTAGAACTGTAACTAGGTACCTAGGTAGTCTTATTTTTACCCCGGAACATAGTAAACTATTAAAGACCATCTTGTCCCATCCCCTTTTCTTTCGTCCCTCCCTCCCATCTTTACTTCCAGTAACCATCAGTCTTCACTCGTTAGACACTATAAACCGTCAAAATGCAGTCCATCGTTATCGCCTCTCTCCTGGCCACCGCCGTCTCGGCCAACGTCAACTTCATGGCCAACCCCATCATGAAGCGTGGTGCTCTCGAGGCTCGCCAGACTGGCCTCCCTTCTCTCGGTGACATCAGCGAGGAGTGCCAGTCTGCCGTTCTCGACATCGCCCAGGGCGTCCCTACTCCTGCCCCTGAGATCGTCTCTGATCTCCTCGAGAACCCCCAGACCGACCCCTGCAGCTTCAGCACCCCTGCCTCTCTCTCCAGCGAGTACGGTGCCTACAGCTCCTCCATCATTGCCTGGTACGCCAAGAACCAGGACGACATCATGTCCGCGGTCAAGGAGTGCCCTGAGCTTGCTGAGCTCGCCAGCCTTGTCCCCGTCTGCGAGGCCTCTGCTACTGCCGCCCCCTCCTCCCTTCTCGCCTCTGTCACCAGCGCTATTGGCTCTGCCACCGCTGTCGTTCCTCCCGTCGTTTCTTCTGCAGACGAGACTGCCCAGACTCCTGTCGCTACTCCCACCTCTGGCGAGTCTACCCCCGTTGAGACCAACGGTGCTGTCGCTCGTGAGGGTGGCCTCCTCTACGTCGCCGCCGCCGCTGTTGCCGGTGTTGTTGCTGCTCTCTAAATTTGAGATGGTGACAGATGGACTGGTGGATAAGGCATTTAAGATTAATCGTTTTTAATACAAACACGTCTATTTCGTGCCAAATATGAGCATCTGTAAAACGAGGTCATTAGTGATGTTTGTTAACCGTTTAAGCATAACGCCACACCGTGGTTAGTTCAGCCATGTCTCGTATAAATTCACCGATGGTAGCCACAGCGCGTACAGTTGGTGGTCAAACTCTCATTTGCAAAGCATACCAGCAGTTAAGGAACCAGGCATCATCACTCCCTCTTGTGCAAAATATTGGTCTCGACAAGTCAAATTCGCAAAGTTGTACTGAGAGCCAGTCACGACACCGACTACAGGCTCGGATTTCGTATGAATGAAACACGTTTTCAAGACCAAAAATCTACCAAACATGAGACACTAACATAACCACAGCATCAAACCCACTAACGAGTGTATCAAACTCCAAACGCGCCAAAACAAAGTAGGCTTCTTATCTACATTCATTCTCATCCGCATCCTCTAGCTTCTCCCAGACTGTTCTGTTCTGTTCTGTTCTGTGCTGTGCTGTGCTTCTCATGGGCGACACAGTGTTTCCCACGTCTCCGCCTCCCAGCTACATGGCTCTTTTGACTGACAAAAAGACTGGCATCCTGCCTGAGTGAGTCGAGCCAGTCCAGACTCGAGCCTGCCCGCTGTCTAACTTCTGTCTTGCGTCTTTGACAAGATTTATCGGTTATCTGTCAAGCTACCGACAAAGGACGGGTCCTTGACACTGCCTCCAGCATCCCCAAGTCCAGCAATTGGTCGGTTGTAGCTGAATCCTTGGAACTGATTCTGCATCGTCTGTGACAGCATAGGGCCATCGACGTAAGAATCCTGAGGCGCTTCAGATGTGAATTCGGGGTCAAAATTGGTTGTGTCCAAAGCGTCGGCCTATTCATGTCAGTGAGATCCAGCTTAAGATAAGAAACGGAACACATACCACGCTAGGCTTGAATGTGGGCTCGTACTTGCGCTGAAGCAACTTCCTCCAGTCAATAGCATGGAAGAAGGGGTGCGCCTTGATTTCAGCTGAGCCATTGGCTCCCAATCGCTCTTCGGGATTACGGTTGAGAAGCTTGGTGAGGAGATCCTTGGCAGCTGGGGGGACCACATCCGAGAAATGCAGAGGCTCTGATAGAATCTTGCGGTACATCTCGTTAGTGTTCTCATCATAAAAGGGTGGCAGACCCGTCAACATCTCGTAGAGCAAAACGCCAAGAGTCCACCAATCAACTGTCTTGTTGTAACCTTGACCCATCAATAACTCAGGCGCCAGATACTCGGGAGTACCACAGAAAGTGTTGGTTCGGTCCTCGTCCTTCATGTCAAGCTTGCAAAGACCAAAATCGCACAGAGCAATGTGACCTTGGTAATCGAGGAGAATGTTCTCGGGCTTAAGATCTCGGTAGATCACACTGAAGCCGTGCAGACATTCCAGAGCACAAAGAAGTTCGGCGGTGTAGAAACGGGATCGGTTGACGTCGAATCGATGCTCTTTTTGCAAGTGGTGAAACAGCTCACCTCCGTTCACAAAGGCGAGGACAAAGTAGAGCTTCTCTGGTGACTGGAAGCTGAACTTGAGCGGCACAATGAAGGGGTTGTTGATCTGCGCCAGCACAGACCGTTCGGCGAGTGTATGGGCAACTTCGGAACGCGAGATGATGTGTGCCTTGCGAATTGTCTTGAGAGCATAGATTCGGTTTGTGTCCTTCTTGCGCACCTGCATGACCTTGCCGAAACTGCCCTTACCAACGAGCTTGAGAAGTTCAAAATCCTCAATCTTGAGCTTGCCTGCTCGGGTCTCGACGTAGTCGACGCCAACCTTGATCTTTCCTGTTCCGTACTGCACGTCAACCCATTCGGCACCCTGATGGCCGTGACGCGCTGCGAATTCGGCAGCCGCCTTCTCGCGGTCCTTCTTGCTGGCTTTGGGGTCCTCCACGAATTGCTGTCTCTCTTCGAATCGGGGGTTGATGCGTACGACACCCAAAAAGATATCCTGGCTTCGACCGGATCCAGGTGGTGCGTTCGGGTTGCGCATGTACAGGTGGATGACGAGTTCTGTCACTCTTGAAACATCGAATTTATATTGGGTGTTTCCACCAGCCCAAAGGGGGTTCTCGGGGTTTCCGTCGACCGAGTTGACAAAGACCTGAACCTTGTCGAAATCGAGGAGGGCGTACGGCATGTACTTGCCGGAAATTCTACCGTGGTTGGTTGGGATACCGTTGAAACCACCAGCAGACGATTGCGGCCTTCCGTTGGAAAATCCAGCAGTGCGTTGTGAGGAGCCGGGTCGAACGGAGCCAGAAATAGCGCTTCCAGAGGACATCGATCCTTGGTGTGATGAAGCAAATGCACTTCGGTGCTGCTCGGGGAGGGAAAATCCTTGACCTTCGTGAAGGGTAACGACGAGAATACCAGGCTTGGGCGGCTTGACTACGGGAGACTGTGTCATGGCCTCAGAGGCGGCTATATTCGTCAGTCGTTGACCTTTGTCCCAGTTTGACATACTCACCTATAGCACTTTCGGTCGTGGGTGTGACGGCACCGCTGGCTTGGGCCTCCTTCTCCTTGTCGGTGATGGTTGAGGTAGACGGTGATCGAGAAAATGGACTCAAGGATTGACCCAGATGGGTTTCCTTTAATTCTGATGAACGTTAGCTGTTGCGACTGGACGCTGGAGGTCAGTCAGATACTGGATGTAAACATACTCTTGGTAAGCTTCCAAGACATGGCTGCGACTGTTCACAACACGAGGTGTTTGCAGAAGAAAAGGTGCTATCGACAGAAGCCGATGACTTGGGAGCAGAGAGACAAAGTCTGCGCTCGCTGACAAACTCCTGATCAAGCAAAAAGGCAGATGGTAAGAGTACGGTAGAGTATTCAAGTGGATGATTTGTAACCCCGCATATAAACGTGGAGAGAGCGTAGGCCGGCCGCTTTGAGTCGAAAGTTTGGGTCGAAAGGAAGTCGAAAGGAAAATTGCGCGTCAACGATCTAGAAAAGAGTGAGATCGAAGGAAAGATGGAGAGGAGAGTTTTGTTGTCGAGGCAAGGTCAAGTCGGGTCAGGTATGAGGAGGCGAAGCAACAAGAGCCCGAGACGAGACGAGCCGAACCCAGATATGGCACCTAGTGGACGTGAACGGGGGGGGATGGAAAGAAGTCCAGGGGAGCCATCCGTGGCGGTGGACCTTTTGAGATAGCTTCAGGGGATATGCACTGTGACTAGAGTTTGTGCAGCGCTGTTTGAGTGCTGTAAACACAGTGTCTCAGTCTGCGACACAGGAGCTTCAGACTGTGGGGAATGGCTGGTCTGGGCTGTGCTGTCAGGTTGAGGTAAAGCCACTACGGGCTCTAGCTTTGTTGATCTTAAAGCGAGGATCCAGTCAAATATTCATAAGCATAAGGGGTAAATGAGATGGGACTTTAGTCCATGTAGCAGGACATGTACTCAAGATCTCGAGTTTGCCCAATCCAAAGCCCAATTGAGGGTGCACTGTATGTATCGTACATTAGATGGTTCAACTTGTACAGCCACACCTGATGATGTAAAAGACGACGCGTGTCGAACAACCCTGCTTGGCTGAATAGGAATTGCAGGATGAATTACCGAGCTAGAATATCTGAGAATAGAACACCTACTTAATTGTGCATGATGGTCAAGATCGGTAGTGGTCCACCTCGAAACTTTTGTTTTAAATGTCATGTTCATAAGTTGGTAGTTTCAAGTGCATTCAACCAGCATAGTCCACAGTCTCGACTACGTCAACGGCAATAAACATGCGATTGAGTACAAACCGACATAATCTACAAATAATAACACACATTAAATCACGTAAAATGACTTCAATTGAGACGTCACGTTCTTTACCAATGTGACCGTTGAGTTACCCTATAACCCCTTTTCTGGAGCATCCCTGCGATAAGAAGGGATAAGGAGGTAGAGGCCTGATACTTCAGGCCAAAAATACATGGCATTGGATGGGATGGCCAGCCTGGCAAGAGCCGCAGGACACATTTTGGGGAGCTCACAATTGAAGAGCTCAAGCTACATTGTCAATCCAAAAATCGAATCACGATTGATGATTAGCGTTTGAATATTTGGCTCTGTTTTCACTCTTGTTCCTTTCAGTATTACTTCTCTTTGTGACCACTGTCGTCCCGCATGGTAGACTCCTCCAGGGATTCTTGCCGTTGACCCCACTACCTTACTATCACCGCCCTCGCTGGACAGCTTGCAACTTCAACTCTGCGCAACGCGACAGCGACGACATAAGACAAGATGAAGTTAGACGTCAAGGTCAGTTTGTATGTGGCTCTGGGTGCGCCTTGTTGACAGCAAGATCATATCATGTTGTCTCGAGCGCAGCAACCAAATGCCCATAGCTTCAAAGCTTCGACTTTGCGATCTGATCTGAGCTGACACGTTTCGCAATACAGCGCCAGCTCTATGCTCGCAGTGAGCGAGTCAAGGGCATTGACTTTCACCCTCATGAGCCATGGATTCTCACAACCCTCTACAGCGGTATGTTCTTCGATTGCAGAGGCTTCGCACCTAGCTAACAGTATAGGCCACGTCTACATCTGGTCCCACGAAACCCAACAGATTGTCAAGACCTTTGAGCTCACAGATGTCCCTGTCCGTGCCGGTCGATTCATTGCCAGGAAAAACTGGATTGTCTGCGGTTCAGATGACTTCCAACTACGAGTCTACAACTACAACACCTCCGAGAAGATCACCTCTTTCGAGGCGCACCCCGATTACATTCGAGCGATTGCCGTCCACCCCACGCAGCCCTTTGTGTTGACTGCCTCCGATGACATGACTATCAAGCTTTGGGATTGGGAGAAGGGATGGAAGTGCGTGCAGGTTTTCGAGGGTCACGGCCATTATGTCATGGGATTGGCCATCAACCCCAAGGACACAAACACCTTTGCGTCAGCCTGTCTCGACCGAACTGTCAAGATCTGGAGTCTTGGATCTTCCACCCCCAACTTTACCCTCGAGGCACACGAGACCAAGGGTGTCAACCACGTCGACTACTACCCTCACTCCGACAAGCCCTACCTCCTCACCACTTCCGACGACCGAACTGTCAAGATTTGGGATTACACCACCAAGTCCTTGATCGCTACTCTCGAAGGCCATACTAACAATGTCTCATTCGCTTGCTACCACCCCGAATTGCCTGTCATCATTTCCGGTTCCGAGGACGGTACAATAAGGATATGGCACGCCAACACCTACCGATTCGAGCAATCCCTCAACTACAGTCTGGAGCGAGCCTGGTGTGTCTCTTATCAAAAGGGCAAGCAGGGTGTTGCTGTCGGTTTCGACGATGGTGCTGTCGTTGTCAAGCTTGGTCGTGAGGAGCCAGCCGTATCGATGGACACATCTGGCAAGCTCATCTGGGCTCGTCACAATGAGGTCGTCTCTTCTATCATTAAGGGAGGAGGTGTGTACTTGTATCCATTTGCCGAATCATGCTAACAATCGTAGATGCTTCTATTAAAGACAACGAGCCTATCTCACTCCCCACCAAGGATCTCGGCACCTGCGAAGTTTACCCCCAAACGCTCATCCACTCTCCTAACGGTCGATTCGTTGCTGTCTGCGGTGATGGAGAATACATCATCTATACTGCACTTGCCTGGCGTAACAAGGCTTTCGGTTCAGCACTCGACTTCGTCTGGGCTTCCAAGGATAACAGCAACGACTTTGCCATCCGAGAGTCAGCCATGAGCGTCAAGATCTTCAAGAACTTTGTCGAGAAGAGCGGTGGTCTTGATGTAGGTTTCCAGGCTGAGAGACTCCACGGTGGTGTTCTTCTCGGAGTCACTGGTCAAGGCGGTGTCTCCTTCTTTGACTGGACTACTGGTGGTCTTGTTCGAAGAATCGAGGTTGAACCTAAGCAGGTTTACTGGTCTGATAGCGGAGAGCTAGTTACCATTGCTTGCGAGGACACCTTTTACGTGCTACGATTCTCTCGCGAGAACTATGTTGAGGCTGTTCAGTCTGGACAAGTCGAGGAAGATGGTGTCGAGGCTGCCTTTGAGGTTATCACTGATATCAGTGAATCGTATGTCTACCCCCAAATACTTTCATATGAACCTGCTGACCAGACAGTGTACGAACCGGAGAATGGATTGGTGACTGTTTCATCTACACCAACAGCACTAACCGACTCAACTACCTTGTTGGCGACCAGACCTACACCATCTCTCACTTCGACAAGCCCCAGTACATCCTGGGCTACATCCAGCGTGACTCCCGAATCTACCTCGCCGACAAAGATGTCAACGTTACCTCTTTCGGTCTTTCTCTTCCCGTGCTCGAGTACCAGACTCTTGTTCTCCGAGAGGATATGGAGACAGCTGCTGAGCTACTACCAACCATTCCTGAAGACCAGCTCAACAAGATTGCTCGATTCTTGGAAGGTCAGGGCCACAAAGAGCTTGCGTTGGAGGTTGCAACAGATCCCGAGCACAAGTTTGACCTTGCCCTATCGTTGAATGAGCTTGCTATTGCTCTGGACCTTGCTCGCGAGGCCGATGCTGACCACAAGTGGAAGACTGTCGGTGACGCTGCGCTATCAGCTTGGGACGTTGCCCTTGCTGCTGAGTGCTTTACCCACGCCAAGGATCTCGGGTCCCTGTTACTTCTGCACTCATCAACAGGTGACCGAGATGGTCTGTCTGCTTTGGCTGCCCAGGCACAAGAGGCTGGTGCTCACAACGTTGCCTTTTCATGCCAATGGCTCCTTGGCAACATTGATGCTTGCACACAGATTCTTACCAACACCGGCAGACTGGCCGAAGCCGTTCTCTTCAGCCAAACTTACCAGCCCAGCTTGACTGTGCCACTAGTAAATCAGTGGAAGGAGGGTCTAGAGAAGAACAAGAAGGCTCGAGTAGCCAAGCTTATTGGTGTGCCTGGTGAGGACGATGAGCTTTTCCCCGAGTGGGACGAGTGGCTCAAGCTTGAAAAGGAGGGTGGTGCTGCTACAGAAACCGTTAATGGACAGAAGGAAGAGTCTGAACCCGAGGCCGAGGCTGAGGATGACGAGTCTGAGGAGGAGGAGGACGAGTAGATGCAGTATCTATCGGATATGTTGTGCGTGTGTTTTAAACAGAGCAATGGTGCTTAGATGGCTGGTGTAGAAAAGGTTTGGTCATTTTTCGTCAGGGTTGCCATGGCATCAATGAGTATAATGAAAAGAAATTGACAGTTACTTGTTCTTTATGTTGAAGTGTTAGTGTTGTGATTGCTTTTTTATCAGCAGGAGACGGTGGTTAGAGTGAGACTCATTTGATTATGTCCTCATGTCATAAAGTACGAATCTCAACAAGTTTGCCACACAGGTTTCCGGAGAGATTGCCGTGATTACTATAGAGAGGTATGTATTTTGTGTCCTGGGTTGTAAAATTGATGCATCCCGAGGCATTTTTGGCTCGTAATTTGAGTAATACAAACACTTGGTCTCTGATTAGACTCGCGTTTATTAATTTTGAATTTTGGGGGTGGAGAGTACCAAAGACATGGATATTGGGGGATCAGTCACCATGGATGGCGTCTGTCAGTCAACACAGTAAATAAGCTACTGCAGGTGGATCATTATGGATAAGTGTTATTTCTATTGCTAGATACCAATTTAATAAGCTACATTCCAGATCATTCACACATCACCCTGCAAAACAAGAGCGAATTTGGCTTTGATAGATCTCTTGGGTTGGGTGGTGAGACCGGAGGTGATGCGGGACAACTGCGGCGAGTGTCCGGCTTAACCGGAACTTGGACATGATGACGCAGGGTTGTTGATTATGGAGACATGACGAAAGGTTGTGAAAAGTTCAGTCAGCCGATCTTGATGATTAGAAAGATACTCATCTGCGTATCAGTCAGTAGATTAAAAATTTGATAGTAGAATGAAGCTCAATCATGGCAGCAGGTAACATTGCGAGGCGGGGCTGCCGATTAGCGTGGTGACTGACTACTGCACAGCTATAGCTTTATCCTTTGGTGAGAAGCATGGTGTAGAGAAATGTTGTCATTGGAGGGGTTAAAATGCTGGGCGAGCTTGACCTCAGGAGACTTTAACTTGGGGATAATTGACAAGGCACGATTAATTAAGTATTAATTAACTATCATAGCAGAGACCTTGATAATCAATGAACAATGAAAATTACTTGATATCGATACCCATCTTTTATATCATATCATGACAACATCAAACGGTTGACTTGAAGCTTCCATTTGGTGGGATGATGCCCCCACCCCGCCCGTGCTTTTGCTCTTTCCCCCTCCACTCATGGAACAGTTTAGGTATGAGGACCTGATCTGAAGCAAAATACAAGTCAACATCATTTCCCCTCTTCTTCTTAAACCCTCTTTCTCTCTCCTTATCTTCTATACTTCTTATCCTCATCCATATATCGATAAAATGGCTCCCGCAAACACTCTCCCCGCCTGGTCTGACCTCCAGTCGCACCGCGACAGCGTTGGCAAGTCCTTCGTTCTCAAGGAGGCCTTTGCTTCTGACCCTCAGCGCTTCGACCGATTCACTCGCACCTTTACCTCTGGTGGTGTCAGCTCCGAGATCCTTTTCGACTTTTCCAAGAACTTCCTCACCGATGAGACCCTCGACCTCCTTGTTAAGCTCGCTGAGCAGGCTGGCGTTGAGAAGAAGCGCGATGCCATGTTTGCTGGCGAGAAGATTAACTTCACCGAGGACCGCGCCGTCTACCACACTGCTCTACGAAACGTTGGTGGTTGGGACATGAAGGTTGAGGGTGTTGATGTCATGAACACACAGGGCGGCGTCAACGATGTCCTCCAGCACATGAAGGAGTTTTCTGAGCAGGTTCGCAGCGGAGAATGGAAGGGATACACCGGCAAGAAGCTAACCACCATTATCAACATTGGCATTGGTGGCTCTGACCTGTATGTTGCTATACCGTATGCTACAGACCAAGCTAACATTGTATAGTGGCCCTGTCATGGTCACCGAGGCTCTCAAGCACTACGGTGCTGACGACATGAAGCTTCACTTCGTCTCCAACATTGACGGTACACACATTGCTGAGGCTCTCAAGGACTCTGACCCCGAGACCACTCTCTTCCTCATCGCATCCAAGACCTTTACTACTGCCGAGACCACCACCAACGCCAACACAGCCAAGACGTGGTTCCTCGAGAAGACCGACAACAAGGGTGAGATTGCCAAGCACTTTGTTGCTCTCTCCACCAACGAGGAGGAGGTGACCAAGTTTGGCATTGACAGCAAGAACATGTTTGGCTTTGAGAGCTGGGTCGGTGGTCGTTACTCTGTCTGGAGTGCCATCGGCCTGAGCATTGCTCTCTACATTGGCTTTGACAACTTCCACAAGTTCCTCAGCGGCGCTCACGCCATGGACAAGCACTTCCGCGAGACTCCCCTCAAGGACAACATCCCTGTCCTTGGTGGTCTTCTGAGCGTTTGGTACTCTGACTTTTTCCAGGCCCAGACTCACCTTGTTGCTCCGTAAGTTTATATGCTCACCAAGTATGCACAGCCATTAATAGTTATCAGTTTCGACCAGTACCTCCACCGATTCCCCGCCTATCTCCAGCAGCTCTCCATGGAGTCTAATGGCAAGACTATCACTTCTGATGGATCTTCCGCAAAGTACACCACCGGTGAGTTATTTCATATTAAGCAAGGACCAAGCTAACCTGTCAGGTCCCATCCTTTTCGGAGAGCCTTGCACCAACGCTCAGCACTCCTTCTTCCAGCTTGTTCACCAGGGTACCAAGCTGATCCCTACCGACTTTATCCTCGCCGCCAAGTCCCACAACCCCGTCAGCGACAACCTCCACCAGAAGATGCTTGCTTCCAACTACTTTGCCCAAGCTGAGGCTCTCATGGTTGGAAAGACCGATGAACAGGTTCGCGCCGAGGGTGCCCCTGAGGAGCTTGTTCCTCACAAGCGATTCTTGGGTAACCGACCTACAACCTCTATTCTCGTTGGTGGTGCCATTGGCCCTGCCGAGTTGGGTGCTCTGATCGTCTACTATGAGCACCTCACCTTCACTGAGGGTGCTATCTGGGACATCAACAGCTTCGACCAGTGGGGTGTCGAGCTGGGCAAGGTCCTGGCTAAGAAGATCCTCAAGGAGCTTGACGAGGAGGGCAACGGTGAGGGTCACGATGCTTCTACTGGTGGTCTCATTGGCGCCTTCAAGAAGTATGGTCAGAACTAAAAGGAGTATGAGTGATGATAATGGGTAGCGAGTGGCGCGATGATGGGTAATAATTAAAATAGCATAAACAAGTTTGGTTAAATTTGATGTTCTGGACCTTTGAAGAGTGATCTAGGCTTTGTTGAATGAAGTGTGTATGCACGTATTTACTTGTGAAGGACGAGTTTGGAAGTTCTGTCTTCGGATGTTGACCGCAGTGAGTCAAGCCGATAGATAATCTCATCCATCATACCCCGATGTGAGTAAGTGAAGTTGCATCAAACACTTCCCGATGAACCGAATGCAGAACTGTTGCGCGATTTCTCGCATTGAACGGATCTCATTAATCGCAACACCTTGATGCAGAGCATCATAACGACAGACAAACTTTGATGACACGTAACAATATTTACACCGAGGCTTTTCAATGGAGAGTACGTTGATTAGTTTGTTCAACGTGTGCGTATGTTGGGAGCTTGAACTTACGTCTTACCTCTAGGGTAATACGAACAAGGAAGCATGAATCGGATTCTTACATGTAATTCTTCATAGTGAGGGGAAATATCCTAGTCATACCTGTGCAGGGCTTACAAAGAGAACGTTGGCTGCACTCTTACATGTGCTGGGTGCTGTCGATAGTATTTCCGCTTTGGGAGTAATAGAGAACGGTTGGTGGTGAGACCAAGGCCGAGATTGAGTGCAGAAGGTGGAGTTGTTTTGGTTTGCGGGGGAATATGGGGAAGAAGGAGGGGGGGGAAGTGATCAATGTGAGTGTGATATGAAGAAGACATAGAAGAAAATAGTCATTGTGGCATGTTTTTTTTCGTTATATCGCGCAGGTCAGAGTGATATTGCAGAGTGGTATTTTAGTGATGGGGTACATGGTGAAGCCGTGGTGGCTTTGGCGGGGGAGAAGATGTGTGTATACAACCCCGGACTTTGATCAAGAGAATGAGGGCGGGGAAAGGGGATATTGTTACGTGGT
The DNA here is from genome assembly GCF_019609905.1 of Fusarium poae. Lineage (NCBI taxonomy): Eukaryota > Fungi > Ascomycota > Sordariomycetes > Hypocreales > Nectriaceae > Fusarium > Fusarium poae. The sequence goes on along the minus strand of NC_058401.1, from coordinate 4,205,235 downwards.
TCAGCATAGATTGATCAATGATGGATCCAATTGAGTCGAAATGAGTTATCGAGGTTAACAAAAATGTTTGTTGATTGGAGTGAGAGGAGGTATCATGATTTGAGGAAAGGACATAATTCGGCTCATGTCGGAATCGCGATGATTGTTTATCTAGATACTCTTTTGGTTCAAAAGAATGACGATCACTTTGCTTTGACATTAATCGTCATGTGAAACGTATCCAAGGGATGTTCATCTGCAGTGGTACTTGTTGTGCATAGTCGTCGTCTGAATAATCCCCAACAAGCCGTCTGTCTCGTCAGTTCTTTTCTGCAGTACTCTTAGTATACTGCGTAGTATGGACACTTTTACAAGTTCAACTTGACGACTAGCAAAAGGAAAACTCCACCCACACCAATCCGTCCAATGCGATGCGACACTAATAAGAGGATTTTTTGTTTGCATTGCGCTTAGACAACATGAAGTCAGTGTGAGTGGGCCACTGCATTGTAGTTCGTTCTACAGTAACTACAAAGAACAGGTAGGTAACCTCTGACGTCGTGAGGCTTTTCACGATGTTCTTGTCCCTGGGCAGTTTGGCGAGATCGATGACGAGCGAGTCAAGAAGTCATGGTGTTTTCTCTGTATCATATCCGGTTTTCCGCGGCTCATCGACATGCGTGAGTCAGCACAGCACAGCACAGCACAGCACAGCACAGCACAGCAGAGGAGCGAAGCGAAGAAAAAAGACAAGCAAAGAGATGCTATGTTACGTCGGTCAGTCACAATCGGTAAGCTGGTGGCTTGGACCCTTAGAAGAAGCGAACAGGACCCTGCGTGATGATTGAGACAAAGCACGTAACAGACGGTCAGTCAGTCTACTACCTAGGGAGTATCGGATGAAGTGAACAAATGTATTTGCCGGAGAAACATTGGCATGTTTCCGAATGATATCAATTAGCCTGTTATTGATATTCCGAAAAAAAAAAAGATACCTTTCCCAGATCAACAGGTACAGCAACAAAAACGCAATTTCTAGCGCGGTAAACGTGGGAAAATGTTTATGTATTGCAAAAAGAGAGATGAAGGCATCACCAATCGGATAACGGCGCTAATTCATTGCCAAGGTAAACCGTTCTTGGCTTCAAGTCCCACTGGTAGACGAGGTTATGATTCGTTCTGTTGGACAGCGTTATCTACGGACTGAGGCTATGCTTGTGTACATACAGTATACGGACGGAAACGGACAGACGGAAGGGTTAGGACCTCGGGGTTGAGGCCCGATGAGGGATGAAGTCAGGGATATACGGGGCTGTACGGTTTTTGATCCGATAGAATACACAATCGTCCCTATCATCCTTGAGAGAGAAATAAAATTGAGGGAATTTGCTGTACGAGATTCAATGGCATGACTCCTTCGGAGCGATTACGGTGGTAGAATTAGGAATGGCCGTTTGCTTTGTTAGGTGTCCCTGGGACAGCCCAGGCTGAGATGAGAGCGCTGTAACCCGACCCTGAATGCACTGTACAGGAAATGTCCAAGGATATGACGTCGGTGGTTGCAGATAGGTAGATTCAGATGCATGGCAGATGCACTTTGTCAGGTAAGACGAGGGACGGCAGACGACTCAACGCCCGTTCGTCACAGGCTAGGTGATACAACTGATACACATTTACAGATGACTTGTAGCACATGAGATAAGAATTACCTACCTAGACTGCTAGTCTGTGAATAGGTACCTAGGGAATTACACGTGCTACACTGCATGCGGTAACTGACATAGGACAAGTCGAAAGCGTCGAGATGCAGTTTCTCCGACTCTCACAAGCGATATACGCGCCTTTGCACGGAGGAATTTTATTTTAAAGCCTCAATTCGAGACCTGGGAATTGCCGAAAGTCTTCACATGCATCGGAACAAAAAGACTCCACACTCATGCTGGGTTCAAGTTTCGGGTTTCAACATGTCAGCCATTTTGGAAATACCCTCACTTTTTTAATTGAAGCCAGTACTACACCGTCTAAGGATGGCGTACCCACCCTACCAATAATAATTGGTGGAATGTACAGGGCCCTCTATGGATGGGTTGCACATGCAGAGATCCGAGCCGCCTTTTGATTATCGTCAACAAGGGCATCAAGTAGACGAGAGAGTCGAGTTTGAAATGGCGGAGAGGCATGGCCGAGATGCCGACGATGAGTGGCCATGTTTACGTGTTGTGTTGTTCATCACGATGAATATTAAAACACATGATTGATTGACATACATAGCAAGTCATAATTATGGATATTTCTAGGGAAATTAATATGGGCTATGAAATCATGTCAAGTCAATCGAGATACCGCAAGTTTAATCAGTGAATCGAGAACATCGTGAGATGAGAAACAGAAACAAGGAGGTTGACTAACACAGGTTGAACGAGCGAGTGATGTCAACTGCCCCAGGTTTTTTTAGTCTTCTTTTTTTTTGTCTGGGGCTCCAAAGCTGGTTCCATTCGTTTAATTCCATCATATCCATCCGACCAGTCCAAGTTGTGTTGCACTGCGCTTTGAAGACCCACGATGGAGGAGTCGACGTCAGAGAGAGGGGAAAATTGTTGTTTTATCCACTCGGCAGAGGTACCTAGGTGTATCTGGATGATTCTTTAATTGATGCAAGTGGAGAATACGATGAATTGTATAGAGAAGCACAGTAAAAATGGTTAAATATTTTGGATATTTGTAGGCTCAAAACAAATCTCTCAATCACAACACAAAAGTGATAAAAGGTGGCGTGAGATAGAGTCTTTGTCTAGACGTTCCATGGTTACCTAACTACTATGGAAGGTAGGTCGCTTCAGGCAAGGCGGCCGGCCCTCTGAGTCTGACTCTCTTCAGTGAGGTGAGGTGACAACCTGCCCGGGCGTGTTACAGTGGGGTCAGGCTGGGCTGTTTTGACCCCTGTAAATCTTTGCAATTGAACTCCCCTGTAGTGCCGGATAACCTCCGTTGGCTCGATGCATGAGGCACTGCATTCATTTATTTAGGTACCGTCCGTTAAACGGTAGTGTTCGTGCATGACTAGGTACCAATCATCTGTCAGGAGGCCTGTCGACATGCTCGTTGTCATCATTGATTTGATCCTTGTTTGTAGGTGTGTTACGGTTTGGGCTAGTGACCGTAACCAATGGATAAGACGTGAAGTAGCCACGGGCACAGTAACCAAAATGCCAAGACTGCCCGTACAAATGATGGCATCCATGGTACTGCATTCTGTCCCCACTTGCCTTGTTAGTAGGTGTTTAGCTACTACATACTACCTACAGTGGACCCACCCCCTCTAACAACGAGGATGATGGCATCTATGGATCCCCGTCCCCTTGTCCCGTCATCGTCACGGAAGAAAGAGTCTGATCTACCCACCACTTTGGACTGACTATAACGAGAGTGACATATAAACTCGTCTTTTCCCTCGTTACGGTCACCGTTTTTATCTCTCATCTCATTCCATCTACTCTCTCATACAATAACATCTATTCTTTGTTTTATACACAAAGACATATCACATACACTTATACCACATCCTCCCACTTATACACATCCATCTTAACACATTCACCATGGCCAAGACAGCTGTTCACTTTGGCGCCGGCAATATCGGTATGTTCTATACTTAGTACTCAGCATCTTTCTAAAATCTCCTGCTAATATCTCAGGCCGTGGCTTTGTCGCCTGCTTCCTTCACAACTCTGGCTACGACGTCATCTTCGCCGATGTCAACGACACCATCGTCAACCTCATCAACGAAACTCCCTCCTACAAGGTCATCGAGGTCGGATCTGAAGGAACCACTGAGAACACAATCACAAACTACAAGGCCATCAACTCCAGAACACACGAACAGGACCTCGTCGAGGCCATCCGCACAGCTGACATTGTCACTTGCTCCGTCGGTCCCAACATCCTCAAGTTCATCGCTCCCGTCATCGCCAAGGGTATCGACGCCCGCTCTACAGACAGCGCTCCTCTACATGTCATCGCCTGCGAGAACGCTATCGGCGCCACGGATACTCTTGCTGAGCACATCAAGGACCCTCGCAACACTGAGCCCGCTCGTCTTGAGGATCACCACTTGAGAGCTCGCTACGCCAACTCTGCCATCGACAGAATCGTTCCCGCCCAGGACCCCAACGCTGGACTCGACGTCACACTGGAGAAGTTCTTCGAGTGGGTTGTTGACCGCACCCCCTTCCAAGACGTTGGTATCCCCGACATCAAGGGTATCAACTGGGTTGACAATCTTGCTCCCTTCATCGAGCGCAAGCTCTTCACCGTTAACACTGGCCATGCCACCGCCGCTTACCACGGCTACAACCGAAGAAAGCGAACTGTCTACGATGCTCTTCAGGACAAGGAGATCATGGCCGAGGTCCGTGGTGCTCTCATGGAGACCAAGAGCCTGATCGTCGCCAAGCACGAGATCGACGAGGAGGCCCAAGCCGCCTACGTCGAGAAGATCATCAAGCGAATCGGCAACCCCCACTTGGAAGATGCCGTCGAGCGAGTCGGCCGTGCTCCCCTGCGCAAGCTTTCTCGCAAGGAGCGTTTCGTTGGCCCCGCTGCCGAGCTGGCTGAGAACGGACAAAGCATCAAGTACCTCCTTGATGCTATCGAGATGGCCTTCCGATTCCAGGAGGTTACCGACGACGAGGAGTCCAAGGAGCTCGCCAAGATCATGTCTGAGAATGGGCCTGAGGACGTTGTCAAGCAGGTCTGCGGCATCCAGGATAACGAGAAGATCTTCCCCGAGCTTGTCAACGTTGTGCAACGTGTCCAGGCCGACAGTGCCGAGGACTAAGCTTGAAGCTCTCATCTCTACAACATCTCGGTTATTCACTAGATTGGCTCATTACAAGGCATGGCGTTAACGAGGTCACGATACATCATTTGTCAGCATGGCGCAGGATTGGATATTAGGACATGATATGCATAAGTCCTTTGGTTTATAGATTGATATAGCGCTGAATACATCGGTTGCTCAACTTATATTCTTCAATTTTTTGTGATTGTTGCCGAGGAGTGTGAATCCTTCAGGGTAAAGTGCCTACATCTGCTAAGTGTTTATTGACTCAATGGTTCGGTGGCAAGATGAGACATTTACTCGTCAGGCCTCCATGGGATAAATTCAGGTAATCAATGCAAGATACTACTGACTTGGTATTCATTTACAAGCTTCCATTGTCTGATTGAGTGATCGAGACATAACCTATCGCACGCCCTCGGTGGTAAGACCCGCTATCTGGATGAGATAGGTAGACAGAGATCTGATCCTATCGAGACTAATGGCCCGATTTTGACAACTGTGACTACAGCATATAGTTTAACAACAACAAGATGCATATCATGATCTGAGATGCAATCATAAGATAGACGCTGATACAACATGAGATTTGAGCCTCATTATTCGGTCCAATTACAACTCGACCAGCATGATGGAGCCGCTAAAGCAGGGATTGTCAAACCGTCCGATCGGTAGGCCCGTAGTTAATCTTGGTCATCCTTGACTCTCAAAATATTATATGGCCTGATTGACATATCTATTGGCCGAATGTCTATCCGACATCATTCCACGATGCTTCTGTGGCTGGCAGGTCTAGGTTTTGTCACCGCCTCAATCACCATTCCGCTCTCACCCGTCGCGCCACTACCGCTCTCTCACCAAGGCGCAGCGACTTCGGCCGACGATTTGTTCAGGAGAAGTTGCCCCGAGGAAGTCGCCTCCTCAAACCCATACACTCCCTCTCTTTTCGCATCCTCCTTCTCCAATGATGTATTTTCTACAGGGCTTGTATTTCCCTCTTCGGGCGGGCTAATACGGGGCGCCGTTGAAGCATGGGCTCAGCATCAGCATCTCGTGTTGAGGCCAGAAGAAGTCTGGTTTGAGGTACTTGTACAGATGAATCTCTACATGAGTGTCCACTCCGAGAAGGTTAGAGGTTTATTCGTTGAACATGAGGGCGGAAAGGAAAAGATAGTCGTTGAGGGGAATTCATGGGATGATATGGTTGTCAGCTTTGGCGACGAGATTGACAAGCGTGTCAAGACAGAATGGCTGAAGGACTGGATCATGCCCGGCTTCAGCACTTCCACCCCCAAAGACGATGTCACTGCCGCGGCGCTCATGATGGGTCTCATGAAGCAGTTCTTTGACTTTGAGGGATGGGTGGTCTGCGGTATACCCAGTGTCACACTACTCGGCACGAGAGAAGACTGGGTTAAGCTCGAAGCCAAGCTAGACTATCTCAAAGAATTCGGCCCTGATCCCGAATTATTTGCAGAGATGCTGAGGCCAATCATGAAGAGGTTCGTTAGTTCTTGGGACGATGCACACGCAGAGGAAACAAAATTGTTTTGGGAGCAGATTGTAAGAGTGAAGAAGCAGTGGTCCTGTGGCGAGGGAGCAAACGAGTGGGATGTTAGCGGCTGGATAACGGGGTTTGACTTTTTTGATAGAAATGGATGGAGGAGAGGGTATGATGCATGGGAGGATTATGACGAAGATGAAGATGAAGATGAAGATGAAAACGAGGAGGAGGAGAAGGAGAAGGTGAAGGAACCTGTCAAGGAAGAACCCCAGATGGGTATATTTGCTAGCGATTGGACTGTCACCATGGATGGACAAAAGTATCTTCATCTGTCTTTGTCAGATGTTTCTACAAGCTACGCAAAAGCACCCGTCAAGATGAAGAATTTTCCTCATCCAGGAGTTGATACAGAAGCTTACATCCTCGCTGGAAATATTGGAGTGGAGAGGACCGAAGAAGGAGGTAAAGTCACGGCGCAGCCTGTCAGTGGATGGTTTGCATATGGACCAGTGAACTCGAATCATACTGTCGGGCCATTCATTGGGAACTGGAATGAGCTGGAGAGTATTGCTGTCGGTATTGAGGATTGTAAAACTACCAAGAAAGAAAAAGAAGAAGAAGAAGAAGTGAAGGACCTATAGATCAAACATGGTCTGAGACATGAGAATAGAGGCCATGACAGAACACAAAGAGACAGTTTCAGGTATAAGAATGGCCCAAAAGATAGTAAAGAAGAGGAAATGCCACCGCAGAATGATACTCCTCAACGGAAGCGAGCGAACGGCTAGTGTAGAGCCTACCAGTCGAGCTTGGGCTTGGGTGCTTTCCACCCCTTGCAGCAGTAACCTGGAATATCTTCCAGGGAATTTCCTAGAATCCCCCAGGGAGGATTACATCCGTTGGAGGTCTTTTTCCATGATTCGTCGTTGAAGAGGTAGAAGTTGCCTTTGAGTCAATCAGCGACAGGATAACAACGAATGGTAGATTGTATGTAGCTTACCATCTTTGCAGACGCAGACGTGGGGAAGACAGCAGTGATTTTTCTTTGAGATTGTGCTGTAAACGTGTCAGTATATATTGTAGGAGGACAGTAGGAGAGTTTGGGAGAACGAACTAGTGGTAACACCCTGAATGAGCCTTGTCAGGAACAGGTTTGAGGATGACAGGTTCCGGAGGCGTCGCAACAGCGAGGCAGAGAGAGAAGAGAGATACAAAAACGAATTTCATGATGGTTGACTTGTTAATGGAGGATAGTCGAGTGAGTCAAGCCCAGTGAGCTGGCTGGGTCGAGTAATAGGTTCATATATCCATTTTGATAGCCTTCCTCGATGCACATTCGAGTTAGATGTGCTATTCTGAGTAACAAAAGTCGGAGCTTGTGTGGCTGAAAGATTCTTTAATGCGGTGCATAGTGATGTGGTAAAATCTAAGTATGGGAGCTGGAGTTCTTTGTGCACAGACTCGACACAAGGTTGTGACTGATCAATTTGACGATGAGTGTTATGAACGACTCGGGAGGGTTCATTGACTGTTGTTGTGCCTGTGTCTGTTGGAGGTAATTGCAATAGGGATTTGTCTCGAACGAACCAGAACAAGTTTGGATAGTTGTTGTGATTTTGTAGGACCGAGACCACATAGGAGGACTAGAATGGCCACAACCTGGTCAGATGGATTTTTGTACTATGTAGTTGGATCAATACGTAAAAATAGAAACAATCAACATATAACTGTTACCAACCACTTGGGGGACAAAGAACAGCGAAAGAGCGCATATCCTCAAGAGGTGATCCTCCTTCTCAGCAGCCTATACTTCAGACTTCCCATAGTAACATTGCTCAGAGAGTGACGACGTGTCAATCAATTTTCAACAACGCTATCTATTATCGGTAGGATCGCTACAACTGGTCTCATACTTTGCTGACCATGTATCTGTGCTCGAACAGCCTCCATTCAGTTGGTGTTCACTTTCTCTTCTTCTTTTTATTGCTGGAACATTTGCCGAATCTTGTCCCCCCTTTTCGTCTCGGAGCCTTCTTCTTTCGTCCCCTTCTTGGCTGTTTCTCTTGTTGAGAGTCTTCACTATCGGTATCGCTTTCTTGTTTGTCGCCGCTTTCTTGGTTATCGTCGTTCTCGGCGCTGACCAGTTCCCCTGGTCCTGTTGATGTCTCGTTGTCGGCAGTTGTTGTGTCCAAGGGCTCGTCGACAATAGTATCTTCTGATGTTTTGCTATCCGTCGTATTTCTTCCCGAAGTCTCTAGTTCTAATTCTCTCATTTGTGCCAAGTCCATGTCGTACTGGAGATTTTGATACCACTTGCTGATATCGAACCTATTATCATCAGTAAAAGTTAAGACAGAGGTTCGATTAACATACCCCAAAGGATACATGATATAACGCTAGTGTCTTGATCCGTTGGTCGATTCAAACCACCAGGCATCCACCTCCATCCCTTTGAACAGGTATGCTGCTATGTCGGCAAGCTCTTCCTGCATATTGTCAAGAGTAACAATGGAAATGGTTTGAGATGTCTTGAACTGTTCCACTTCCATGTTGCGCCAAGGCGGAGGAGGTATAACCCACGCCAATCTCTCGTCCGTCGCTATTACTATATATAGGTAGCCTTCCGGTATGAAATCCATCACAAACAGCAACTTGGGCTGCCGCCTTGAAGAGGACATTATGAGTGCCGTAGAGATATTATATAGCGAATGTGTGGATTATATCCTTGGTGATGATGATGTTACTGTTGGGAAACTGAAAAAAGATCCATTGCTTGAAGCTGTCCACGACTTCCCTATAATGCAACTGTCTTGGAAGTGGCCACTTGTTCTTCATCGGGTTATCAAGGTAGGCAGGTACTGAGGCAGATGGCCGTAAGATTCAAGACGCAAAGAGAAATTGCACACACAAATGATCACAGCATGGAGGGTAAGGCCAAAGAGTCAAGCACGATTGACTCAATTAGGTACGGACACAGCATTGTTTGATCCTGTCTATTTGTCTACCTACTAACCTAGGTAGGTACCTAGGTAGGTAGGCAGGCAGGCTAGAATGCACTTCGGACCGTGATTGATCACGTTCGAGATTTGCCTGACAACCAGTCTCGTATCGTAACCGGCTGTGCTTTCAATCTTGTCCTTTCACTTGATGCTCTACCAAATATTTGAGCGGAATTTAGAAGTCAGAAAATGTCCCCATGGCATTCTCAACGCTACCATCGGCTGCTCCAACAATACATTCCTAGTCCACTATTGCTTGAGCCTCAAAACCGCATTTGCGAGCTACTAGTCATTCCTCTCCATCTGGTCCCATATTCGAAATCCCAATCTTGCCTGGAGTGCAGGGATTTCCTCAGGCCCAGTCATCACAAGTGTGACCTGTCCTTCGGACGTTCCCTTGAAAGATTCGATGATGATCGACGTGGCGTCTTCTCCTTCCACTTCCTCATGATTGATGTAATGTTTTTGGTCGTATGACTTTTGCTCTTCGGTAAAGTGAGACGCGACAAGGCTTAGAAGCTCCGACATCTTTTCACTGCTACCAACTCTGGAGAATCTGGCGATCCAATTGTTCTTGCTGCCCGGAACTCTATAGCAAATATCGATATCGGGCCCCCCGTTGTTCCAGGTCGTGACATACCAAGTACCTTGGCTAAGAGATACGCGGGCGCGGCGTATGAGTCGAAGATGACCGCCGTGACGGATAGGAATGGCCTCGAGATGGGCAAGATGACGGCACTCGTCAGCGAGGTAACGGTCGTCACTAGAGCTGGAGGAAGGCGAGCCTTCATCGGGGGTAGGAGCATCCTTGTCGTCTGAAGTGGTGTCGGGGTCGCAATCTGGCATGTTGTCGATGGTGAAATTGCAAGATCAGAGTTGGGAGTGATTACAGGCGAATGTCGCATAAGGCACCATCGGAATGGAAGTATATTAGTAGTTTTAAGAAACAAAGAGGAGGAAATGATGGAGCATGGGTGCACTTAAACGACGAAAGAGAGTGGGCAATAAATTGTTTATTGCTTGCGACGGTTGTTTGCATTAGTGGAGGAAAGAGCAACGGGCAGTTGCACTCTTGGCCACTGCCTTCCAGTACCTAGGTAGCCTACCGAGATAACTACCTCCTACTGAGGCAGGTGTTAGGCAGCCAACCATTGGTAATTTCCCCCTTCCAAAATGTGAAGCCTTTTATTTTTCCCAACCCAGAACCTGCCGACTTCGTGGGTGCTGCACTCTCAAGACCTCAACTCAACTCGAGCGAGTGGCATCCGCAGCAACCACTGGGCATGTAAATTGCGTCAAAGCCCATGACCGAAGCTAACCAAGGAATAAAGTCTTCTTCTTTGCTAGGCTTGACGCCTCCGGGGACATACTCAATCTCTCCCTGCTCATTGGCACGGATCTTACAAATGATGATGGACAGACTGACATCGTCATCCCAGGTGCTCACATAACCTCGCATGGTGTTTCCTTGGGCAGGACGGATCATGTTGAGCAACTCGGTGTTGGCACGGGGGTTGCTGACTCTGGCCAGCCAGTTGTTGCTGCGGGGGATCTTCCAGGCAATGTTCTTCTGGGGACCTCGGGGGTCCATGTTGACGACTTTCCACTTGCGTTCAGAGTGCATTACGACTGCGTGCTCGACGATGGTGATGAAGTTGGGTTGAGGGTTGGTCTGGATAAGAGGAGCTGGAAGAGGGGGAAGAGCAAGAGAATGAGGGGAAAGAGGTGGGAGAGGGAGATTGGCAAGTTCGGGGGGAATTTCCAGAGACATGATGGTGTATGTGCTTGTGGTGTTGATGGTGAAGATGTTGCTTTACAACTCAATTCTACCGGGATGAGGCTGATAGAAGAGGAAAAGTCGATAAAGACTGAGATAAAATTTTAATACGCTTCTCATAATTGGGAGACATCTTTATACTCATCAGTTTGGCTGAGGAAGCGAGCATCTTAGACTCTTTATCAGTGTCCCATTGCCGCGAATTTAGTACTAAGTTATTGAGGTCCGTTGGACTGATTTGGCGTCGCTATTTGTTGATATTCTCCCTGTAAAACTGCGTTTTTGGCTATTACAACAAGCGGTGCCGAATCAATGAGGCTAGCATTTATTGTGGTGTTGAATGAAAGTTGATCTATTGTCGATGTAGATCTTCAATTGTCCACCCCAAGAACAATACTCGTGATAGTAGCTACGGTCAGACCTGTCGCATTTCTTTGCCATCCTCCCTCGTGATTTCTTCTAATGAATAAATAGGTTATTGATTTATCTCTTTTAGTATTGCTGATTAATCTTCATTTTCCCTTTTTCAGTGGCAATTTTCCCCAGCTTCTCACGTCAATCCCCCGGACCCAAACAATTCTCGCCAAAATATTTTAACGAGAATCTGGAGAAAGAGAAGTAGGGGACCTCTTTTCTCGGTCAAAAACTCGGTCAAAAGTATCCCGCATTGGAGACCCCGCGAGATGAAGAATACTGGGTCGCATGTTACATTTAACGACAATGGAGAGACTCGGGTAAATAGATGTAACAATAGAGAATTAATTTCTTGGCTTTATGAATAACATCGTATGAGTTTAGTAGTATCTTGCTACCATTTACAAACTTGTTGTCTTGGCGAATATCCACAGAGACGACAAATTGGCGCATGGTAAACCCTCACTATGCCCGCGTAGACGCGGTTCGCCAAGAGACCAGGCGGCAAAGTTATCCGTGGGATTCTAATTGATGCTTAAGACAAGTGGAGAGCCAAGAACAGGGTCCAGATATTTAGTCAAGTGTTGATGGGTAACAGATTAAGGATTGGGTTCTGTACTGGCTGACTAGACTACCTAGATACATAGCAAGTAAGGCGGTGCGGCTCAAAGGGAGACGAAAGATGGTGGCTAGAGTAAGCCACCGCAAGACCTATTCAAGTAATCCGAGAATAAGAGGGAGGGATTCTGTAAGATCGGGAGTTTAATTACGAATGATCGGCGGAAGGCTGGAGGGAGACATACAATGGTGCACAACATGACGGGTGAAGTGAGGAATGGATATTGAAGGCTGAAAGGTCTTGTACTTCGTAGCTGTAGTAATATCAGCCATTGTAGGACAATTGTGATCATTATGGTAAATGATGGTGAATGCCAATGTTTCTGGATCGCCAAGTCAATAACCAGGTCCCTGTGTTTGAAGATCTCCCGTTGGCCAAGACTGCACAGGAACGACTTGCATTGGTAGGAATTTATATCTGGTTATTCTCACAGTATTTAATGAATCATCAATCAACAAGACACGTCAGAAACAGGATGTTGATCAATCACCAAATAGTGGACTGCAGAGTCTATCAAAACATGAACCCAAATACTCCAAACCAAGGACAGTGATGCCATTCAGAGGCAACGTTGCACCAATGATACTTCCCTCTACCTACTAAGGTACCTAAGCACAGAAACATCCAAGTAATCCCCTGCGAAGGACGTTGGCCGACTGCAAAGAAAACTCTTTAATTCCTTCCCCCACGCGAACAAATTAAGCTTAGAATTTGTCAAAAAATACCTGTTTTCTCCTTCTTTTTTCCCCCGTGGGCCACCGCAAAACAATAGTTCCTTACCATCCTCCAAGCTGTGGAACTACTGAACCCCTGCCTGTCCGCTCCATTTACCTTGTGAGGAGAGGATCGTCACTTATAAGTGGTCCCTTCAAGATTTGAGGCCCGGATTTTGTTGACTGTTGGTTAGCGAACCCCGCGGTCCTGTTTTCTTTCGCCATTTTTTTTTTCAAACTGTAAACTGTATGAACTGGAGAAAACGTTTCTGGGGAGCATATGCGAGATTGCCTAGGGAGAGATCGTCAGTGGAAAAAGACAAATGTCAGTGATGGAAACCGAGGTTGATAGAATTGATGATATCTCCCACATGCCGAATTTTAGTCAGCCAATGATAGTCGTCACCACTGCACCCTGCCCGTGGCTTCTCCAAAAACCATTCCCGAAAAACTATTCTCCAAGCGCTTCTGCCGAAAATTAACTTGACGTCACACTCCCTCGGTGTTACTGAATAAAGAGATCCTCCGCTCGTGGATCTCTTACCGGTCTTGGCAGATCCCGGGGATAGACAAACACAAGTCGGGTACCGGCACAGAACGGAATGACACAGTGAAGGATGGAATGGATGCCTTGCGAGGCCGCTGGCTTACAGTGGTATATTGACGCTAATAACTACAGCACAGCACAGCACGACTCAGTGGGTTCATCCCTAGGTTGGCCCCAAGGCTCCGCTTGCTTGCACATGGCGATGGAGACAAGCACAAGCACGCGCACAAGATGAGACATGTGCAGGGACTCTAGTTGGGTATGGAGACGTTTCTCTTACCAACGGCCAACTTTGTTAACTTTGTTCCAGGATGATCGTCACTTTACATGTGGGGATGAACGGGCGAGTACGGATACACAGTCCTTGGTCCTTCTCTTGACCTCTTTCCCTATATAAAGTACAGTCTCCTCCTCTTCAGTCCATATACTTGTCAACACGCCTCGTGCATAGACTACAGCTCCTGGGAGAGCTGCTCTTTGTTTTGTTTTTGTTTTGTTAGCATCTCAAGCATAGCTGGTCTTGCAACAACCACACAAGATGCCTCCCACCTTTGCGGGCCTGACGGGCAAAAAACTGTCCTTGGCCATTTCTACAGTCGCAACAACTGGCTTCCTCCTCTTCGGATACGATCAAGGTGTCATGTCTGGAATCATTGACGCTGACCCTTTCCACGATTACTTCCCCGAAACAAAGGACAGCACCATGCAGGGTTTTGTCACTGCTATCTACGAGATTGGATGTCTGCTGGGTGCCATGTTCATTCTCTGGATCGGTGATCTTCTCGGCCGTAGAAGGGCTATGATCCTCGGCGGCTGGATCATGATTCTCGGTGTCATCATTCAAGTCACCGCCATCAAGGGCCACTCTGCTCTTGCCCAGCTCATCGTTGGCAGAACAATCACCGGTGTTGGTAACGGTATCAACACTTCTACTATCCCTACCTACCAGGCTGAGTGTTCCACCACTTCCAACAGAGGTCTTCTCATCTGCATTGAAGGCGGTATCATTGCCTTTGGTACCCTTATTGCCTACTGGATTGACTACGGCTGCTCCTATGGTCCCCAGGACCTTACCTGGCGTTTCCCTATTGCCTTCCAGGTTGTTTTCGGTCTTGTCGTCTGCCTCGGCATGGTCTGGCTCCCCGAGTCGCCCCGTTGGTTGCTCACCCACGACCGCCACGAAGAAGCCGAAAAGGTCATCGCCGCCATTCGAGGCTTTGAGATCGACAGCGACGAGACCCGTGCTGAGCGCGACAGAGTTGTCGACTCTATCCGTGCTTCTGGCTTCGCTGCTCAGAAGAGCACTCCTGTCAAGGCTCTGTTCACCGGTGGAAAGACACAGCATTTCCGTCGTATGCTTCTCGGCGCTGGATCTCAATTTATGCAACAAGTAGGCGGATGCAATGCTGTCATCTACTACTTCCCTATTCTATGTACCGACATCTTTGGTGATAAGAACTTTGCTCTTCTGCTTGGTGGCGTCAATATGATTGTCTACTCTATTTTTGCCACATCTTCTTGGTTCCTCATTGAGCGTGTTGGTCGCCGCAAGTTGCTACTTATCGGTACCGCTGGACAGATGCTTTCCATGTTCTTGACCATGGGATTCTTGATTCCTGGTGGTAGCGACCCTGGTAACAATGCGCCTCAGATCTCCAAGGGTGCCATTGCTGGTTTGTTCACGTACATTGCTTCCTTTGGTGCTACCTGGCTGCCTCTTCCTTGGCTGTACCCCGCAGAGATCAACCCCCTCAAGACCCGTGGCAAGGCCAACGCTACATCTACCTGCACCAACTGGTTGTTCAACTTTGTCATTGTCATGATTGTTCCCATCATGATCTCCAACATCCACTGGGGAACTTATCTCTTCTTTGGTTGCGCCAACGCTACCTTCTTCCCCATTCTGTACTGGTTCTACCCCGAGGTATGTTACTCGAAACCATCGTATTCACAAACACAGATACTAACAAATTGCAGACTGCCAACCGTTCTCTCGAGGAGATCGATATCATCTTCGCCAAGGGCTTCGCCGAGAACATCTCGTACGTCAAGGCTGCCAAGGAGCTCCCTTTCCTTACCCACGAGGAGGTTGAGCGCGAGGCTATCCGTCTTGGACTTGTTGACGAGGCAGGTCGTGGTGGAATGATGGAGAAGCCAGGCGAGGAGAGCGGTACTGTCCGCGATGAGTCTGGTTTCAACTCTGAGAAGTCTTAGATGGCTGGGGTTTCTGCAAGGAAACAATTTTTTTTTAAACCAAGATACCCTTGTTTAGATGTTCTTCTCTTAGAAGGAGGATAGAGAGTATAGATGCTTGGATCATTATAGAGTTGGATAGACTCAATAGAAGTACTGCATACATACATCTTTTACAATGACTGTTAATGTTTTTGCATGACATCCAAACCTGCACCAATTTAGATACCTCTGTGACTCTTATAATCCGATATTTTCCGATTTCTTCCTCATATCAGTTTATATAATTCTGAAAGTCTCAACTGCATGAAACCCGTGGAGAAGTTAAAGAAGCTGGTGTTGATCCTTTCCTTGTTCTTTTGTTATTTCACAGGCCTGACAGGCAACCGTGTAAATTAAACTGGAGATGTATCCCGCTATTAATCGGGTCTGCTCCATTACCCCGACGATCCACATTTCCAGGCCGGAGGAACTGTTTACTTAGTCATGGCACGCGCTTTTTACAGTGACACACAGGGTGGCATTTGTCTCTACCGCTATTTTGCTAGTGACTTGTTGGTTGGTAGTCAGTATCGGCGGATGTCCGTTTTTGGAAAGCCGGTGTTGATGCGCATTGGACGCGCATCTCAAGTACGATTGATAGACCATCCGGGGAATGCGCATCACAGGTGAGAGACATATAATGTGATGTTATCTTGACCCGCCCGACGCGAGGTTCCTTTTAAGTGTGGGTGTACGCCCCGTGGGTTAGAATAAGCTTACTTTGATCAAAATAGCCATAGGTTTAAACCGACGACCAAGTCATTTTGACGACATGCGAAATCTGCCCCCAGTCTTTGAGCGTAAGGCTACTATTTAAAGGCCAACAGCGATGTGTTGTGTATGTTGAACAGTACATAGAATATGTCTCTAGTCATTTTTCACTGGAGACTCAGGTTGTCATAACCCTCTATCAGAGCATCGCCAGCAGGTTAAAGGTAGAAGAAACAGTCTATGCATAGCTACAAAATGTATTCATAAGCTCATTGTTACCGTCTGTCGTGTTTTATATAATCCAGTCGTTCGCAAGACTTTGATTCTCCAGTAACCCTATCGTCAATGGCTTACTGAACTGTGATCTTGCTATAAAGCGTGTCTACAAGCTTGTACTAGTCTAGACTACCAAGTTGTACTAGGCTACCAAGATCATACTCGATGAAAAAATAGCAAAACACTTAATGATTCAAAGCGTGGGTAACAGAATACAGGTCATCCTGTTTCTTGTAAAGGAGCAGGCATTACTAGCTGTTTGGTCACTGTCATCGCCTTCTAGCAAAATCTCTGAAACAACATCTCCGCAACTCACTCAAGTCAACAAACATCCATAAAATCCATCAGATATCAAAAACTCGAGGTAGATCGATGCATGTGGGACACGCATATGTAGATCTCATTAAAACCCTGGCATATATGAATGCCAAGCGATCATCAAAGGGTTTTCTGGAGAAGACGGGTCTTGATCGATGATCGCGGACTTGGCGTCGTGGTGTAAGTCAACTTTGCCACAAAATGACAGAATTAAAAAGTGTTCGCATTGACCATGTAAGTAAAAAGAAAAGACCGAGGACGTATCAATGTTCACAATTAACTCTTCGAGACTGGAAATGTAACTGCCACATCATTATTGCTTACAAAGTCAAGCAGTTAAATGTACCCTCAGACATGTTATGACGTTCACAAAGCCAAGAGTTGTGGTGATGATAAATACTAATCAAAACGGCGACTGGTATGATTCATGCATCGGAAAACATGTCACTATTCGTATTGCATGTGCTTGGATACCTTCTTTTTACCCCCAACACTGACCACGGCAACTGTGCCTCCTACGATGATCACAACGACGGACATTAATGACGCTCTTGGAGATCCCTCCAAGCAAACGTCATAGAGCTGAGTATTCAACATGTTGTCAAAGGTACGTTGGACAACCTCTTCAGATGACATCGAAAATACAAGTGTCAGAAGCTGATATTGACCCAATTAGCCACCTTATCCTAGGTTCAAAAACTGTGTTTCTTATTGAGTTGATTTTTAATGTATACTTCGGGACTTACGCCTCGGACATCTTCAAATTATAGTCAAATTATAGCCACCTTATCCTGATAACGGGGGCCTTCGTTTTGGTCAAGCGGTCTATACGACAACAAGAAATCCAAACAGAGATTATGGAGACGAATTGTAGGATTGATTCTCCCTGATATTGACAAGATAGACGTTTAAGTGAGAAGAGTCGGGCAGATGCTCAGTTTGGTCTTGTTCGCAAATTGTCTTTATATATCATTTGTTTTAAGAAAAATAAGAGGCTTCATCACAACAACGGCGATATAGAAGTATATGCGATCGTACTACAAGTATAATTATGAATTGGTATACGCTAGTCGCATTCTATAAATATTGGCAACCAACTTGGCTTAACAATCCAAGATATTCATAACAGGCAACCCATGTGAACTGAATAAAATACTTTCCTCAAATAATGAGCCTATGCTAAATTCAAGCCAAGATATCCTCCAAGACCCATAGCCAAGGCAGCCCAACTAAACGATGCCATAGAAGCGGCCGAACAGTCTTGGTCATTGTCGTTGTTAGGCTTCTTGTTGACACTTGACCCGGAATCTCCATCGGTGTCAGCATCAGCGTCAGCATCACCATTGTTAGTGTTACCCGTACCAGTACCAGTGCCACTTCCACTGTCGCTCCCATCTCCACTTCCACCACTGACATGATCGCGAACTTTTCGCTTGCAGAGCTTAGGACTTGATGACTTGGTCTCTTGTGCGTGGGTAGCAGTTGTCTTTCTCTTCTTAACATCGACAAAGGTGATGGCGGTCATCCAGAGAGAGCTCTCAGATGACGTAAGAGTTCTTGTCCCTGCTTCGCTTGTGGCAGTCTTGGAAGCGCAAATAGCTCGGCCATTGCCCGTTTCGCAACCAAACGATGTCACACCGAATTGGACGTCTATGCTGGACTCGTAGCGGGTATATGTGATACCTGAGAAGTCATTGTCGCAGGAGTATGTTGACGCATCAAGCGCTGTTTGGCAGCCAAGGAGGTATTCTGTGCTGCTTTCGTCTGAGGTGATGATGGAGGCGTAAATGTCGGTTGCAGAACCAGTCTTTACTGGGGGAATAAAGACGGTTGTGCTGCTATATTTGGTGGTGCTCTTCTGGGCTTGGGCCATGTATGGAGCTAAGCCGAGCAGAGCGAGAGGAATTGACGACTTCATGATGTTTGTGTCTGTGTCTGTGTTTGTGTTTGTGTTTGGAGAGTACAATTGATCAAGTGTGAGAAAGGTTGATGAGGTTTGGTTGGTGTTTGAGAACTTTGTCTGAATACCTATGGAGAGAGGTTAAATATATAAGAATTTCAGAAAAGAAGTAGGAAATTACAGTTGTTTTGTATTCTCATCCATTGAATCCTACAACACGCTCTTGACCAATAACACAATGCCATGTTCCCTGTGACGCCACAGCGATACCCCTGCTTGCCAGACTCAGCCTTGCTCATGGTGACATTCGTCTCAGTAGCGAATGGTGATCCTTGGGCATGTTTTGTTTTTTCCCAGCGGAATTGTAGCGCCCCGTTAGGCCCCTTTCAGGACGTTTATGCTTAAACTCCGCCACGTCCTTGCTTTTGGCTGACTTTTTGGAATGTTCCCTGTAAGGGAATTGAGCCTTTTGGCTAGAGGCAACCCATCTTGAAACACGAAAGGAAGGTCCAATTAATGAAAAGGCAGTCAGTCATTAGTAAAGATGCACTGCCTCGGAATCCAATCACTAATCGTTGCGCATCAGTGACATGTTCACCGCCGAGTTTGACAATATGTACGGATGGAGTTATTCAGCCCTACATAGCAATCTCGCTAATGATCTTTTGCTCGGAAATGACCCACAAAGGGATAAACGAGGCTGTGTCTGCATGACCTGCTCTGCCCAACGTCGGCGCATTCTCGATTGAGGTTGATCCTTTATCACAGTCATCGTTCGTTTTTGGTGGTGTTTATCCTCTTGTCAAATTGATATGGGTATCCCTCGAAGTCTAATGCGAAATCGACAATTATTAAATTATAAAACTGGACAGAATGACCCGCTTCCCACATCCGAAATGATATTCCGGCCCGTTTACTACCTCAATGACGTAGCTCAACATGTTCCAGTCATTACCTGACTATCGTCTCATCAACACAACCCAAAATGGCCAGTTCCAAGCGAGTCGCCGAGGTACTCCTTGAGCCTCTGGGTCTCGAAATCACTTCTTTTAGAGAACTACAAACACTATGGGCAGGATATGGCGACATCTGTGCTCTCACCGCAAGACCAACCGATTTTAAAGCCGCAGCTGCAGTCCGCCACCTCGCGCACGCAAGAGGATCGAACAACACTTTCTTTCTCATCCTTAAGCTTATTTCTCCCCCACCTGGTCCAACTGATGAAGGACATCTACGCAAGATTCTGAGTTACGATGTTGAGCAGTATTTCTATGAGCATGTTGCTCCGCACTTGGAAGAGGACACAGCTGTGGCGCATTGCTTGGCCTCGAGCTGGGAATCGAAACATGAGGGCGGTGAGCTCAAAGACCTTACCGCTACGATCCTTACGGATTTGAGGGTCAAGTTTCCCGTCGAAGGGGGCAAGAGATCCGTTCTTGGGCCAAGACAGGTACAGTCTGCATTGGAGTGGTTGGCCAGGTTCCATAGTAGCTCATGGAAGTCACTACCCCCAAATCTCGATGACTATCTCCTTCCACCACTGGAGGAGTTTAAAAGACGAGAGACTCAGACTGGAGGGACCAAGTTGTGGCTCAACGGCGGGTACACTTATCTCGCCACACGACGCAGCGAGTACAATTCACTTGCTGTCGATACATACTCTGAATGGTCCGAGGCTTTTTGTAAGCCCTTGCAAGGGCAAGGCAAATCAATGGCGGAACTAGTAGCCGAATTCCTGACTCCGACTGGTCGACCATTCGAGACGTTGATCCACGGCGACGTCAAATCTGAAAACCTCTTCACCACCGAGTCTGGTGAAGATGTCTGCTTCTTCGATTTCCAGTATGTCGGCCTAGGTCTCGGTGTTTGCGATCTTGCCAAGCTATTCACATGTTCTGTCCCGCTGGATATGCTAACCGACAAACCCTCGATACCGCACGAGATGGCGATGGACCATGGCGAGGAGACTTTGTTGTACTTGTATCAAGAGACATTGCTTGGTCGTCGGCCTGCTGATAAAGAGTCGCTTGATTATGAATGGGCTACGTTCGTGAGACACTGGGAGTGTGCGCTTGTCGATTGGTGTAGATTCCAGGCGTCTTGGGGATTCTGGGGGAACACAGAGTGGTTGGAGGCCAGGGTTAGGTATATCCTCAAGGACGAGAAGTGGAAGGAATGGCTGCTTAAAGAGACTTCTGAGAAGGGTCGGTCTTGTAGCATATAGACTAGACACACGATAGAGAAATAGAAGCGTCTCGTTGGGCGAATCCCTCGTTGTATTTTCTAGGTCAAATAAAAGTCTCTGAATTTTCAACAGTCTACTCACGCTGGGTGATTGATGTAGCTAGCTAGTGTTAATTTTCTGTCTTTTATAAAGGTACTAGATACCTGTCTAAACTATTCTACAACGTCCCGAGGTACCTACCTATCTTGTAACCCTAGAGTTTACCCCATTTCTCCACCTTTCCCCAGATCTTGGATTTAGAACATGTACGTACTTCATCTCCACAGTCGGCCGAGATTTGACAGCACAAAAAGGCTTTCGCCTCTCTTACTAACGAAATGTTCGCTCAATGTAATCTTTCAAATCCATAGTTTCCTAGTAACAATACAGATTTTAATTGTGTATTTGATATTGATTTATCTTCATCTTAGTTATCCCCGACTAAGTAATCTCCTCCAAGCCAAGCGGGGGGGGGGAGCTCGGGCCGAGGACCGCGGCTGATATATACGGCTGATTTGATTTGGTTCTCTCTGCCTCAGGCACATTATACCTTTCACCCTTGACCTTCTCCTATCGATCGTCATCAAATAACAACAACACATTTCAATCATCTCACCTCAATTCACTCACTTTACACTCTAGACAACTCACAGCAAAGCACAACCGTCCAAATGTCATCTCTCACAAGCATACAAAATGGAAAAAGCGCTATTGACCCGAAAGCCCTCCTGGCAGTAAGTTCTGTGCATTGTTGTCCATCACAAGACAAATACTCATATCGCAGGCTTACCTCAAACAACTCCAATTAAAACCTCTCCGCACCAAAATGTGTACCCAAGGCTCTTTATCAGCCTTGACTGAAATTGTAGCATCATATTTTGCTTATGCCCGTCCGGGCTACGGCCCAGCAATCACATCGCGCGTTCCCAAGATGGCTTTTTACGGGGCTTGCGTCGCCGCGCCGCTAACACATTTCCTCAACACCATGGTTCAGAAGCAATTCCCTGGCAAGATCCTGCTTCAGCAAATTATCACCATGCTTTTTGTACGTCCCTGTCTTCTGCTGACATGTATTCCACGTAGCTGATCTTGTAGTTCTTCCCTATTCAAAACACTGTCTATCTCGCTTCCATGGCCATCATTGCCGGCGCCAAAACAACCGATCAAGTCCGTGGTGCAGTACGCGCTGGGCTGGTTCCCATGACAAAGGGAATGTGCGCGCTGCACCCGATACTATTGACTTTTGCAAACTTGTTTGTGCCTAAAGAGATGTTTGCGCCGTTCTTTAGCTTGGTGGGTTTCTGTCTGGGAACGTTTTTCAACACCATGGCAAAGAAGAGAATCGCTGCCGCCGCCGCTGCTGAGAAGAAGGATATTTAGATGGAGTTTTGGAGGGGCTGTTTGTCCACTTACTGCCGATCTAATAGATATTTGGCATTTCTGTGCGTTTGGTAGAGTTGCACCTCGTTATTATACATATATAGAGCTTGGCGTTGTTCCGTTGGCATCTCGACCTGACTCATCTTCTTCGCCCGGGTCTGTATCCATGTGCGGCCTGTCGTCATACCTATCATTCTAATCATCTAGTCTAGTCTATCAAGTTTCCCTTGTCTATCATGTCTCTAGTCTACATCTTTTGTCTAAATTCTTTCAATCCGTCTACGCCCAACCAATTCTGAAAAGCTCATAATGACTCTCATCTCCTCTTCCTACACCACTTCGTTTATCTAATTTCTGTCTCTCAAAAATATCAAGTTTCTTCCCGCCCTTCCCACACGGTCTTTCGTCTGCTGTAAAAGCAGCCTCGACAGTGTCCCCAATGCCCGCAAATTTGCCATTAGGTCGTATGGTGACCAGCAACCAGAAAACACCGCCTTCTGAGAGAAGCTGTGTGGCACAGTCGCGTAGCCAGCGCGCGTGCTCAGGAGCGTATACTACATCTGTTGCGAAAAGCATACTAGCAGGCACATCGAAAGGAGTATCGAGCGAAAAGTCTGCCCAGTCGAGACACCTTGTTTCAACGGCCGATGCATCATCTGGGTAGTTGATATCTATGTTGGATTGCAGATTCCCGAGAACAGCTGGGTGATAGTCGGTGGCGATGATCTTGGAATCCGTGATACCCAGCGCTGGAATCAATTTTCCGAGAACAAGGCTCACAAGCCCAGTGCCCGCACCAAGCTCGATAATTCGATTATGTTTTGTGAGAGAAAGGCCTGTGAGACCGAATCGTTCTGGAGTCGCGCACAACATGTCTGAAAAGACGATGGAAGCACCCCAGCTCTGGAGGCCCACATCTTCAAAGTCTGAGTCATTTGTCCCAGCAAGCCCATCGTTCAACTGCACCGAAATGTGTTTTTTCTCTCCTTGAGTTGGATGTGCGTCGAAAGAAAACTGTCGTAAGAATGGCGAGTTCTGATCATCTTGGTCCAAAGCGCTTGCAAAAAGTGATTCGAAGATATATGCTGCCTGGTCCAAAGCGCGCTGGCTAATTTCCTCCGAGGTAAAGATCTCCAGGCTTTCGGCACGAGATAAGAAGCCGGTCAACCACCTTTCCGTAAAGGATTTCTCATACGGGTCTGCCCGGATAGTAGCTGGTGTTGGAGCAGGCTCATCGTCTTCATTTCCGGATGTATATCCCGAATCCACCGGTTCAGCAACAACATGCTTCGTTTCATCCAGTTCAATAGAAAAAGGGAATGAGAGCGGGCAGTATATGGTGGCCAGGTAATGCAGAGCATTGAAGATGTCGGACTCTGTTTGTTTGGCGAGAGTGAAGAGAGGCGGTAAGCTGCTCGACGGCAGTGCTAGCGTACGCGGCGTGCTCATCTTTATGCTTTAATATGATAGTGGAAAGAGTGTGGAGATGTGAAAAGATCAAGATCGTGGAGAAGACAAAAGAAAGAATGGAAAAATATTCCAGTCTGGAGACAGGGAAAAAAGTGGGTGGTAAGTGCCTTTTGTCTTAAATAGGTCTAAGCTAAGCCCGAGGGGGGCCAAGTTGAAGCTATCATGAAAAAATTTGCTGACAAGTGCCTGAGAGTTAGGTCTCTGGCCCACTGTTTGGCTTCTGGAGTTTATTTTGGGGGGCGTCCATAACTACCTACTACCTAGTAGGTAGGTAATGCGCTAAACTTTAGAATTGAAAGGTGCCCGCTGTGGTGCAGGGGCAATCAGTGTAAGATAGTGGGCCAGAGACCTAACTCTATCGGGGATTTAGTTCCGATCAGCTAAAAGTAGATTCATGACTCGAACAAATGACAAGTTTATGCATGATCGATAGCTTCAAAACCGGCAAGGTCAATATTATTTTCCCTAGTAAATGAGGAATGAGTTGATCAAATCCAATGCTAGCCATTGACTGCCCATGAAACTGGAAGAATCGGTAACCTGAGAATCGAGGGTAGGTAGCCGTTGTTGACGCTTTGCTTAGTAGTCAATGGGTCTCGACGTTCCTCTCCTAGTTTCACATAACCGCCCTCACTAGATCTTAAAATCCTCGTGAACTCGAGGATAGATGTCTCTACAATATCTGAATCGGCTCCATAATACAAAGAAGCAGAGACGTCTGTGTACTAGTAACTAATTCCAATGCAATTACATCCCTTGGATGATCTTGGAGTTTACCTCCACGTTGGCTGTAACTTGGGCTTTGACTGTTGGCTCGGAACACCATAGGAAATGTATCTATCTGTACGGCGCACGCAACGAATATTGGTATAGATGTAACAGAACAGATGCCTCTCATGACATGTCTTATCGAGATAGAGATTGCTCCTGCATGTTCAAATGCGGTTTGGGCTGAAAGCTGTCGTGCCGACGACTGATAAGTGTCGCTCTTGGGCCACGAGAACAACGGTACAATTGAGGAGTGCAAAGCAGATAGTGATTGATGATATACCACATTATCCTGGAGGACTTTTGGCATTCATTCACAGGCCTTGCTTGGGCGTCCTTGAACTTGCTGGTGACTTGCTGGCGATCTAGAAAGACATGCACGCTTAACAATAAATACCCAAATGATGCAACATCATGTGAGAACAGTAGATTGGACAGGGCATAACTGCCAACGGGTGTTATACTCTTTGCGGTCTCTGACGGCATGAATCGATGCTGAAGTTCACATGGAGCCGAGAGGCAAGATCGCTGGGAATGATGGCTGCAACAATTGAGAGACTAATCAGTCCAAGCTCTAACAAATGAGCTAAAAAAAAAAAAAAGAGAAGAAAGAAAGAAGAAATGTTATTCTTTGTATCGACAATCAATCACAAAAAGAGCCTCCAGAATATTAGGACACAACCAGCGGTTTTGGGTCTCATCCGTCCTTGGCACAATTGGGAAGGGGCTGCCTTTCTTTCAGCCCGTTTGAGGCCACATAGTTGGTAATGTACACGGCTGATTGCGAGGAATAGAAGAAGCTCATGAATCTTTGAGAGCACAGTTGTTGGTGTGGTGTAGGTCCGAGCTATATTGAACAAAGACTACGAGGCACACACGGCATGTTAGAGATAGCATCCACCACTCTAACTAAAGCTTAGATAGAATCGAACAAAGGAAAGGAACAAAACAAAACAAACAAATAGCGCCATTGACCGCCACAGCCCCCATGCCTTTAGAAACAGTGTTCAAGTCCTCCACACCATCAGCACTGTTGAACAAAGAAAACACCACATCAGGCGCCACCAGCAACCTCGACAACTTTCGCATCTCTTCCGTGCTTGGACGTTTGGGAATGAAAATAGGAAGAACCTTTGGTCAAGAATGCGACCAAGAGTCCCGACTACTGGACCGAGGCTTTCCGTGTGTTGAGCCGAGTCAAAAGGATGGATAGCAACTGGCACATGTATAAGTATCTCACCTGCCACCTCTCTTGTTCCATCTCAACACCTCAAACCTCTCTCATTCAAGCAACAAAATCATCAACCAAGTACCTTTATCTCTATTTCACCATGCCTATGCAATACTTTAGTATTGACTACTTCGTGAAAGAAGTCAATGACAATGCATGGATTGTCCTCGGCGAGGCCATGATATCCCGACACTCTTCCAAGCCAATTCAACCTCACTGGGAAGACGACGAAGGGTTCTTCTTCACCATGGAAAAGACTCCAAGCCCGAGGCCACCTACTCGGGCCATTTCAGATTCCTGTCCCATCTCCGACGTCCTCCAGCAGTCTATGTACAATCTCGAGACTCTTTTGAAGATTGGCAAGGCTCACCTTCACGTCACCCCTAACATTGGGGCAAAAGAGCATAACACCCTGAAAGCTGTGGCAGAGAAATCTTATAACTTTATGGTGCCAACTGAATACTGCCATGGGGAATATGGCGATTTTTACTATATTGCCTACAGTATTCTGCCCGGCAAGTCGATTGCTGAGATCTGGCCAAAAACCAAAGATAAAGCTTTGAGGGCTAAATGGGCATGCCAAATTGCAGACGCGTATTCCGAAATGGCCAAGTGGCGTGGTGACGCTATCTGTGGTGTGGATGGTGGTCACCTGTGGGAGACTCGGATAAGCAAAGATCGCGCGGATAACCCAAGAACATTCACGCCCGAAGTCCTTCGAAAGAACTTCGACGAGGCCGGAATTGACTGCTCTAACATTGTCTTTTGCCACAATCATGTGACACCCCTTTGTTTTACGGTGGATGAGGATCGAGGACTGCTGGGAATCACCCGATGGTCTGCTGCTGGCTTCGTTCCCACAGAATGGCCACAAACGGCGGCGCAAAGTAATGGTTTTCTTGAGGCTTCTCCCTTGACCAATGCCACATGGACTCGAGAGGATAAACAGGATTGGAGAGAGCAGATCTTGACGGCACTCTATGAAATCGACGTCTTCAGCCAGAATTGGCCGGCATATGCCAATTGGAATGACACCCTACGTTGGCAGACTGACTAATAGTCATCTGATGCTGGACTGAGGCTACTTGTAGGGAGGCTGGCCAAAGATTCCCCTCTCAAGATCGGCCTTGTGGGCGCCAGCAAGTGGAGATGGGATAGATGAGCTTTGAAGCGCAGCCAAAGGGGTTTTTGCCCCAAGGTTTTCCCCTCTGGAGTCGGAACAAGCTTTGTATCGGGTTGATTGCATACCGTTAGTTAAATGCTTTCTATAGCCACGAATTAACATGATTTCTGTTTGAAAGAAAATGCTTCTCATTCGCTAAATCGCACCCAATCCCACAAAATCATACAATATCCCCAAACCAAACTCCGTAATCGTGTCCCCGGTTCTCAACAGAGAGAGACTTGACATACGAGACCGTGTTGGCTAAACCCAAAGCTCACTTCCCCTCACAAGAACCCCAATAGGTGCCTCCAATCTTACTGCAGAAACCCGTTCTTCAAACTTGAGGGTCTTCAGAGGGAACACCATTTGCATCTGACCATGTTAGCCGCGTTCATCAGCGTTCATCAGGTCGCCGTGGAAACTTACACTCCAAGGTTTGGCGGATCTCTTGAGCTCCTGGTAGTTCGTGTCCACATGTGCTGCCATTGACGAGTATGTTTGGGCCCCCGCAAGTTAATCTTCCCTTGATGTTACTGTAGTCGCACTGAGGGCACGTACTAGGCGCGGATATTGGGGCATAATATGGAACTGGCTTCCTCTGCGTCTTTTTATTCGGCATTCTGAGAGATGCTGGTTTCTGTCGGTGCATTAAGAAAACTGAAAGAGGAACAAGGTGAAGAGTATGGTTTTCTGCAGTTTCCAAGAATATAGACCAGAGAGTGTCTGGAAATGACTAAATCAATGCATGTGGAAATCAGTTATGGTTTTTTATAGCGTTGTCACTCACCTCAAGATTCTCATGTCTTTCAGGACTTTAAACGCCTAGTGAAACATGTGGCATTTCAAAGAATGAAAGGAGGCCATCAAGATACACCCTGTAATCAAAACACATCAATTCTGTGCCGAGAGTCATGGCTCAAAGATGAATAGAGAGCCTTTGTTCTCTTTAAGCAGCCGTAACCAGCATGTATGTACAAAATGGCTTATCCCAAATTGTCGTTTACACGCCCTATGTTTGTGTTTGGTCAGAACTCAACTTTTTGCACTCATTCTACAAGCATTGTCCTTGAACATTAACGCCTGGATAACAGGGGGAAATGAGTGGCTTTTGTACTTCTTTCAGGTACTCAATAAACTACGTCAAAATTCAAGGCTAGCAAATTATTTCAACAGCTCAAAGGAGATTGTGTTTCAAGTTCGTACGGTCAGAGAAGGACGTTGGTAATCTGTTACACATAATAAAACCTTTATGATCTTGATAGATCTTTGTTATAAATTGACCAACGATTTAGGTCGAAATATGAATTCAAAAAATGGCAAGACATACGAACTATCCCACGCATCTCAATGTGTCAATCAATAGCGTTTGTCATGGTCATTGTGGGCTTGATATGCAACGAGGATTCCATTCTTGTCGCGACTAATTTCATTCAACGAATCTGATTTCCCCCATTGATCGTTCCCAATGATCTGATAACATTCGACGGCAGGAATCGGAGAATGGACAATCCCTGTTACCGTAGAACGTATGGATCGGTTGATGTAGGGTATAGATGCGCTCTATGAGTTGTTCACATCTCATTTGTCAACTCCAGTGGAGCTGGATAGACTTGAGACTCGGCGAGTGGATCAATGTATCATGACGTTGCGGCTCCGGAGCCAAGTTATGCGTGTCGAAAACAATCTGTTGAGTATAAATCATACGTTGTTCGCACATCTTTTGGATTAATCCAATAACTGCCTACCTCCTCTATCTATCTGTTACTACTATAATATGGCAGAAATCACCATCACTGGCGCTGGAGGCTGCAAAATCCAAAGTACGTCTAATCCCTCACACTACAAACATGGACGCAAAGATTAACAATTTGATAGTCCCAACAGGGCTTTTCATAAACAACAAATTCATACCTTCCACTACTTCCGAGACCCTCACAACCGAGAACCCAACCACCAACACGCCCCTTGGTCAAGTCTCGGCAGCCCAGCCCTCTGACGTCGACGCCGCCGTCTCTTCCTCTAAGGAAGCCCTCAAGACATGGAAGACTACCCAGCTTGCCGAGCGACGTAAATTACTCAACAAACTAGCTGATTTAATTGAACGAGATGCCCAAGAACTTGCCTCCATCGAAGCCGTTGATGCGGGCTTGTTGTTTAACATGTCCCTCGGTTTTTGCATTGTCCAGGCTGTCGAGACGATTCGATATTTTGCGGGATGGGCAGACAAGATCGATGGACAGTCCCTAGATTTTGGCCAAGGATTAGCATACACCAAGAGAGAGCCTATCGGCGTTTGTGCTGCTGTGGTACCATGGAATACTCCCCTGTAATCCCAACTCCGCTTTGTCATCTCTCGAACCATGCTAACATCGACAGTATGATCACAGCCTGGAAGCTAGGTCCGGCCCTCGCAGCTGGAAATACTCTTATTATCAAGACTCCTGAACTAGCTCCTCTCTACGGTCAAAAGCTAGCCCAACTCGTCCTCGAAGCAGGTTTCCCACCAGGTGTAGTTAACATCATCGCCGGTCTGGGCCCTGTCGCAGGCCAAGCTCTCGCCGATCATCATCAAGTGCGCAAGCTCTCCTTCACAGGAAGTGTAGCCGTCGGACGTACAATCCTTGTCAGCGCCGCAAAGTCAAACCTAAAGAGAGTCACGCTTGAACTAGGTGGTAAAGGTCCAAGCATCGTGTTTAACGATGCGAATTTTGAGAACGCTCTTGCATTTGCGACGGCAGGAATCACCCTCCACAATGGTCAGATCTGTGCGGCCGGAAGTCGAATTTATGTTCAAGAAGACATGTACGATCGGTTTGTTTCCGAGTTTGCAGCCAAGACGAGGGAGGCTGTAATGGGTGATCCTCTTCTCGACGAGACGGTCAAGGGACCTGTTATCAGCGCTACTCAAAAGGAGAGGATCATGGAATACATCACCAAAGCCAAGAGCGAGGGAGTAGAATTCTTGCACGGATCAACCGACTCGGATAGCATGGGTAACTTTGTCCCAAACACGGCCTTCATCAACGTCTCACCCACAGCAACCATCATGCGGGAAGAGGTTTTTGGACCAGTTGCCAGCTTTGCCAAGTTCAAAACGGAAGAAGAAGTCGTCGCTCTCGCCAACGATAATGAGTACGGCTTGGCTGCTGCTGTGTTCACCAATGATATCAGCAGAGCCGTGAGGGTGTCTGACCAGATTGAGGCGGGCATGGTCTTTGTCAATACCTGGGGCAGTATCAGCGCAAACAGTCCGTTTGGGGGTATCAAGCAGAGTGGGTTTGGCAGGGAGAATGGTACTGACGCCCTTAATGATTGGACGCAGGTCAAGTGTGTCAAGATTAATGTTTTCGATTCGTGATGCTTGGTACTTGGTGACTAGCTGCAGCAATTGGCAGTTGGATGAGGGTGAGTCCTATCAATTTATCAAATTCAAAGACAGTAGGAAGGCTCAAAATAGTGTACTTGAATTGTGTTGTATGATTTTGCCTCAGATAGTGAATGTGCTGATTGAAGATACACCCACAAGCACCTACAACTTGAAAGGGCTCTTTGGTGGGTTCGCACCAATAGCCAATTCCATGCCGGGATCGATCTTTTCCATCGTTCTTTGATACGCTTCCCTGCCTGCGATACGCTCAAGGTACTTGACAATGTTGGGATACTCCTCCAAGCTGTAGGGTGAAAAGTACCTCATTGTTGTCAAGGGGAACACGACCATGATGTCAGCGACAGTAAACTCATTTCCGGCAAGCCACTCATTTCCCTTGACCCTTTCGTCTAGTATTCTCAAAGCCTGATTGTACTTTGCTTTTCCAAACTGGACAACGGGGTTATCATCTCCAAGCTTTGCTGAACGAATCATCATGATGCGTCCCAGAGCCGGTCCGAGAGTTCCGGCAGGGAAATGCCACCAGTAGAGAAAGTCGGCGTAGGCTGGGTTGTCTGGGCGCAGGAAAAGAGAGCCGTTGGCGTACTTGTTGCTGATGTACTCGATGCACGCGGCACTCTCTGCGAGTGTGACAGGGCCATCTTGGATCACGGGAGCAGCACCCATGGGATGGAGAGCTTTGAACTCTGGTGGTGCGAGGAGAGGGGAGCGTTTGTAGAGTCTGAGATTATAAGGGATGTTGAGTTCTTCGCACAACCAGGGAATGCGTTCTGATTGGGAGACTTGGAGATGGTGAACTGTAAGAGACATTTTGAGAGATATCGTAGGTCAATCGAGACAAAAGCGAGCTTCTGTTTGTTTGGATGAACCGAAAGTAGAAAAACATGGCCTCTTCCTAAAGACCTCTCTTCTTGTATAATTCCACTAGTATCGTCATTGTGGAGTTGGCATTGCCCGTGCCGAGGCATTTATGTATTATGGACTGTCTCAAACCTTGATGAACCAATCATCAGGTTTACTGACTCGGTAAATAATCAAGTGCGTGCTAATATGGACTGACTTGACTGTCTGGGCTTAGATGAGCCACCATGATTTGTAATTCTGTCACAACTCTCCTACCCTGCAGTCAGAGAATTATCTCACATCACCCAACACCACCAGCTTGTCCTCATCGAACCACCACTTGGGTCTTTGGTCCCCCTCCAATATACAAATCACAAAACCTCTCAACTCTCTCAAGCATATCCAACCAAAATCTCTGTGCCTCAATTCCGTGTTCCTCACCTGGGTACTTGACAAACTCACATGGCAAACCATGATATCTCAACGCCCTTCTAAACCCTTCAGCCTGGGAAAAGGGACATCTCTCATCTTTTTCGCCATGCAAAATAAGCATCGGCGGTATAACCATCTTTCCCTCCCGAAGGGAATGCTCAACTGCGCCGGAAACCTCCCAAATAGCGCTACCTTGGCGGTTCCGTGTGTCATCGTGACCGAGATTCCAGACAGTATGACCTTGTACGAGCTCGACTTCAAATGTGGAACCAAGATCGGCTGTGAGGGCGAGACTTTCTATGTCGCACACTCCTGCTCCAGCAATGGCTGCGTTGAAGCGCCAGCCTAGATCGTGAAGGCCGTTTCGGACACTGCACAAGTATGTCAACAAACCACCCTGACTCCACCCTCCAACCATGAGCTTTTCCGGATCTGCGAAACCTTTCATGATTGCCTTGTTCGTTATGGTTATCACATCCGCATAGTCATATAGGCCTTGTCCACCAATACTGTACGAAGCGAATGCCTCGCCTCTTCCCGAAGATCCCCGGTATTGTGGAAGAAGAAGGCCGTAGCCTTTTGTGAGAAGGTAAGGAGCCCAGTTGAAGCAGGATGTGTCGAAACTATTGCAGTTACGATCCCTTGGACCACCATGGATCAAGACAAATGTTGGAAGTGGTTCTTTCGGCTCCCCATTGCAATTTGACTTTGATGCTGGGCTAAGGTATAGACCATCTAGTTCGACTTGCCCGTCGGATGACTGGCAGGTGAAAACAGTGCTAGATCCAATCGACTGGCCTTTGAGCATGTTTCCATGATTTGAGAGCTTCATATCGTCCTTGCCTTGTTGAATGACGAAGACTTCGTAGGGGATATTGATGTCAGAGAGACTGGCTGCAAGTGTCGCAGTGCCCGTTTCTGGGTTGATGGACACATCCCATACCCACATCTCCTTACCCTCTGCAAAAAGATCTCCTCCGCCTAGTTCGCTGATCACATCGACGAGTCTGACTTGTCGATTTAGGATTATTTTACCGCCCGCTATGCGAATATCTCCTGCATCATCATCGTCGCCGCATCCCACTTTGACAAGATTAGGAGAAGAGGCGCCTGGATCGATACTGTATACAGATCTCCCCCCGGAGTCTTTATCGGGTGGCGAGCCTGCGATGAAGTAAACGTGACCATCAGGTGCCCATGTTAGGCTGTACGGCTCATTCATAAGCTTGCACAAATGTTGAACTTGGCCAGTTTCGATGACGACAGTCGATATAGAAGTACCAGTCAACATAGCCTCTTCTATATGAGGATTCTCGGTACTCATAAAGACCAAGGCTTTGCCATCTGGGCTCCAAGCAATTTCACCCATATGCTTGTTACCTCCCACGATGACCTTGACATGATGGGTTTCCACATCGACAAGCCGTAGACGAGCATGATGCCATTTTTCTCCCCAAACTTCAGGTTCCTCTTCTTCATCATCGCCTTTTTTCTTTTCGTCACATGAAACATAGGCAATTGTCTTTCCCTGTGGCGAAACAGAAAATGAATCAATATCCTGCTCATTGTCCTCTGCGGTAATAGAAATAGGATCACCCCCGTCCAATCGCATACGCCAGATTGTTGAGCTTTCGCCCGGGTTGGAACGATCAGACAGAAATATGATACTGTCACCACTGGGATGCCAAGCTGGACTTGTATCGTTGAAGGACCCCGATGTCAGCTTTCGAGACGAGTTGGGTTCGTTGGTTGATGCTAGCCATAATGTTGAAGTGTGGTACTTGCCCTTGCGATGACTACCGACAAGACTGGTTGAGTAGACGAGCTTTTGGCCGTTGGGAGAGAGCTTAATGTGCTTGGGGACTTGAATGTCGCAGAGTGTCTCGGCGAGGACTTTGTCAAAGGTTGAGGTGGATTGTGCCATGTTGAACTGAAGGGTCTTGCGTGTCTGGAGACTTTTCACTAGGTTGAATGGGACGTTTTTACTTTTGGATCCTTTATATACATAAAGAGGCGACTGGGGATGATGTTGTCTTGTGCTTACATGTCGTTGATTGTCAGGCTACAGTTACAGCGACATCAAGACAACTGTCACGGTAGCTGACTCACCTTTTCGTATCTGATTGGCTGTAGCGTATATAGGTAGGTAGGTAGGTACTTACTTAATACGTAGCAAAAACAAACCCATATTGTTAACTCACTTGCCGTACTTCGAAGCCATGAACAACAATACGCATGAAATCACCTGTTGACAACAGGATTGATGTTGTCGACCTGGGACATGGTAAGGATATCTTATCAAGAGTGCAATTGGCTATTTGCTAATGATTCATAGATAGTGCTTCTCCAACCCTGGCCCTGCTCGTGGTGGATCCTCAATCACGTTTCTCAATGGAATGCTGTATCGATCGTATGAATGGCTTTGACGGAAACGTTGAACAGGGTGGCGCACTGGACATTTACAACATTGAAGCCACATCCTGGTCCACGATACCCTACATCCCGGATGGAATTCAGGGCCCAGAAGCAAGGACCCTTCTATCATCATCCATACAAGACAAGTCGTATTTACTCAACATGTTTGGGGAAAGAGATCCTAGCTCACTGGGTCCTTGGAGAGAATGAGAGGGCAATGAGAGGTTGGGTGACGTCTGGTGTTTGCAATTCCTTACATGAAATGTGAAATTCTGTTTCAGATTTCAGCACGGAAATGCCAATTGGATCTTGGAAAGTTGACTGACAGACATTAACGCCAGGTTGGGAATGGCTTGCAGTAGCGTCTTGTATGTCAGCGGCGTTCGGACTCCGTCGCATTTGATAATCCCTGTCGTACCAATCATTCGAGGTCACTTACAGGTACATACATCCTTTTGACTGAAAATTATCGAATCATATGGTAGTTATTAGTTAGTACAAGAATCTGTCATTCTTGACTCGTATTAAACACCTTCAGTATCTATCACACGGACTCCGATCCACCGCCGACACGACTACCGTTCAAACATCCTCGACTACGAATCGCGTTATTCATCATTGTCTCCGGAGATGCCGGTTAAGAGAGCATGTGATGTGTGCTTCAAACGAAAGGTGCGTTACTTGCTTATTCATATCTTATCACATCATGCATGCATGGATGGTACTGATAAGATATTTAGATTCAATGTATAAGAACTAACCCCAATCTACCATGCGAATGGTGCTCCGATCATAACCTGGAGTGTGCGCTTCGACGAGAAGCACAGAGAAAGAAGCCAGATGACATGTACGTTTTATCAACCATGGTAGACAGTATAGATATCTAGTTGCTCAGCTGACTTTACCATGCGGTAGTCCATCAATCCTGAATCATGTACACGCACTCACTCGTCGAGTCACAGAACTCGAAACCACAGTCGAACAACTTCGTTCGGCAGTGAATGGTACTGCACCAGTATTTCAGAGTCAAAACACGCCTTTATCATTACCTGGAACGGTAAATACGCAGGCAACTCCCCTCTCGCCACAGCCTCGCCATGATGGGAGTACTGCCCAATATCAATATCGTGCCTTTCTAGGCCAACACTGGTACTTCAAAGGAGTGCCATTGTTTTCAGAAAAAGGAACTGACTGGATGTCATCCAAGATCGGTCAAAAACCAAACCTAGGGAATTTCCGTCTTTTCGGGTCACTCTCTTTCCCACACAGTCCTTTCCAACCGCGTGCTGAACTACCCGAGCGAGAGGTAACGAATGAATTGCTCGATTCTTGGCTGTCATCAGACTGGCAGCGGGTGTATCCGATACTTGACCCGTCATTTGTGTTGGGGACTATTGAAGCTGCATATACACTGCCAAGGAGTCATGATACTATTCATAGACAAAGAACAGCCGAAGCATGTGTACTTGCAGCGTTGGCTCTTTTCTCGCGAGCAAGCGAATTCGATGTCCCGCAACTGTTTGAGGGCGATGTTTATGCCAGTACCGCGCACAGCTATCTGACGCAGGTATCTGAAGGTAGCAACTTGGAAACATTGGAAGCTTTTCTTATGCTGGTAAGTATCTTCTGAATGCTTTCATTCCCCCCACCCATTAACAATCTAGGCACTCTATAAGACTCTTTCCGGCCAATGGGAAGATGCTAACAAACTTCATTCGTCGGCCTGCCGTATTGTCTATGAGCTGAAAGGCTACTGTTTTTACGACACATTTACAGAACAACCATCTGAACAACATACCCAACAAAAGCACATCCGAGATCTGTTCTGGTTATGTTATATTTTTGACAAAGACCTTTCAATTAGATTTGGCCGCCCTCCTCTCCTCCCTAGCAGTTATTGTGACTTGACATTACCAGAGGGACTAGATAGGATATACGACAGTCAGTCTCTTGACCGAGAGGCTTTCGTTCACTTCCCTCAAGACCTTGAGCTCACTCAGATAAAAGAGAGGCTATGCCTTTTTCTGTGTTCTCTCGAAAACCCGAATCTGGCTGATGGTACAATCCTGTTCCACTTGCGGCAGCTGGATATTGATCTCGAGACATGGCGCCTGAACATTCCAGTAGACTTCAGACCTAAATTGTCATTGTCGGCCGATCAGCCAATTCAAACGAAAATGTCCTATCTCCAAAGATGGAGACACAGGTATCTGCAGTTGGAATACAACTATATGACAATCATCATTCACACGGCCGTACGAAGATGCGGCGCGGCCTATGCTGTAGATGAGAGTCTACCTGATGATTTGCATAGTGTTTATCATTCAAGCAGCGATATATCCCTTGAAGCTAGTCGCACGATCTTGCAGATTTTCAAAGATCAAGATATGCTACTAGAACGAAATGCTTTCGGGTGAGTTACTATTATTGCATACTGACTGATAGCGTCTTACTAAACTGTGTATAGGCATATCGCTTTTCACCCACCCATAGCCGCCTTGGCATTATTCTTGAACATCTTGATCCATCCTCTCGACAGAGAGGCACAGACGGACTTGGATATCCTAGCATCATCAACCACAATCTTCCAAAACTACTCATCAACTACAATGACAGAATTGGATCTTGAAAGTGTGCAGGAATTGAGCCGATTCGTGTCAGAATTGGTACACCTTGGCAAAAGCGCCATACTAAAGGCAAAACAAGAAAACAAAGCCACAGAGTAAACACCTTGTGACTGAATAAGGATCTTCAGTGTGTATTTTGCTTTAAAATGATAGTTTCTATCCAATCTTACCTACCATACAGTGACCGGATCAAGCTCCCGGTCCCGCTTATGATAAGCGTTTGTTGTAAGTCGTTTCCCCGCAGATGGACCGTCAGTATTTGGAGGGCGCCTTTACAATGACATGAGAGGGAACAATTAATTATAAAAAGGCTCCCTCCCGTCAGTTGGCGAGATGAGGAGGAATCATCGTTCTTTATCTCATTCACTAAAGCTCTTCAAAATGGCTCCCACTGCTGTTTCTGTTTCGCCTGCCACTGATGGCTCAATCACCATCATATCTTCAAAGACATCTCAGTCTCATGGTCACGAACTACAAAACAAGACTCCCCTTCAAGCCATGTCCCACGGCGATGTTGTCTTGCAAGGCATCCCCAAGCACCCAAACTTCGCAGCTCAACGCCAATGGCAACTTGAACATCTCGCTGCTGCCTTTCGCCACTGGCATCGCGAAGGTTATGTTGAGGGTATGAGCGGTCACATCTCGGTCCGCGATCCCGAGTTCACTGATGCTTTCTGGACAAATCCTCTGGGCAGACACTTTGGCTTGTTGAAAGTCAGCGACATGATTCTCGTCAATCTTGACGGCGAGGTCATAGGTGGTAATCGGTCACGCCCACCCAACACTGCTGGGTTCCTGATCCATGCATCTATTCATAAGGCCAGACAAGATGTACACGCTATTTGTCACTCGCACAGTATCCATGGGAAAGCATGGTCAGTATTTGGTAAACGGCTTGAGATGCTTACCCAAGACGCTTGCAAGTTTAGAGGAGACGCGCACAGCGTGTACGACAGTTATGGAGGTG
This sequence comes from Fusarium poae, assembly GCF_019609905.1. Lineage (NCBI taxonomy): Eukaryota > Fungi > Ascomycota > Sordariomycetes > Hypocreales > Nectriaceae > Fusarium > Fusarium poae. The sequence goes on along the minus strand of NC_058401.1, from coordinate 4,167,493 downwards.
TTGTGTTGGGCAGTGAAGAAGGTGATCGGATCGCTGCTGCCATGGGTGACAAGGGTAAGGGTTGTATCCTGAGAAACCATGGTATCTTGACTGTTGGCCAGACCGTGGATGAAGCAGCTTGGTTGTATACTTCGATGGAGAATAGTTGTCGTGTTCAGTTACTTGCCGAAGCCGCAGCTGCTGGCGGTATCAAAAAGGTTCTTATAGAAGATGAGGAGGCGGATTTTAATTTTGATGTCGAGAGTGATCCTGAGGTTTGTTACTGTGAATTTCAGGTTTATTATGATCTGGAGGATGAGTTGTCCAAAGGAGATTTTAAGAACTGAAGCTGGACAAGACCCTACATTACTCGATACAACATACAATTCACAACCAAAATGGATAACAAGAATGTGCAAAACCAAACAAAAAATCAATTTAAAAAAACCCAAACCCTATGAGCACAGTTTTTCTGTTCCGATAAACTCCTCGCAAAACCGATCCAGCCGATGCCCAAGACCCAAAGAGATAGAATAGCCGCCATACCATACCAAAACGCTCTGGGCGTGTCTACTCGACACGTCTACCCGACCTTATGAAAAGCAGTGTCAAGTTCAGCTTGTCCGACACCTTCGAGGTTACGCCCAGACCAACCACAGTCCCAAAATGTGATCCACGCCCAGAGCTTGATGAAGCTATGCGCATAACCGAAAAGAACCTGAAAGATCATCAACGGAAGATCGGAAGGATACTTCAGCAAATGCGGAATGAGCTTGACAACCTTTGTCCAAAACATCCAAAGTAGAAGCAGAATGACATCCGAAGGTCCGACATTTGCGCTCTTGACAAGTGCGAAAATGAGCAGGAAATCCCACAGCATGGCAAAGTTGAACAGAGATGCCCAATAAACCATGAATGTACTCCAGGGATACCGGTAAACAAAGACGGGGTCGCGAAGCATGACGGGGTTGCTGCGGACAGTAGTTCGAGCCCATCGAAGAAGTTGATCCTTGAACTTGGGCCACTCGCCGAGTGTTGTTTCAATAGTGGCATCCTCGGTGTCTTGAAAGACGATAAGCCAGTGCTTCTTGATGGCTTCGCGGGTGAGGAAGTTGTCATCGTCTGGGCCGAGACCGTCACCGCCCAGCAGGCCGAAAAAGAACTTTTCGTGACAGAAACGTTCCAAAAGTTCGTCATTGTTGAGGAACTCTGTGCGGTAGGCAGCTGTGCGACCTGAAACGACAAAGACTCCTCCGTCAATAGCGTTAGACGTTCGAAGCTCCCAGTTGTGACGCTGGAGATAGTTGCACGCTATAAAGTTGACTATCGATGGCCAGGACCATTCTCCGGGTGTTGTTCGTCGAACGTGCTTCTTGGTAACAACAACACCAACGTGAGTGTCGTCAAAGGGCGCGATGACAGATGGGATGAAATCGGCTGGCCAGAAAACATGATCGTCAGCAAAAATAGTGATGGGTGTGGTGACATTTGGCATAGCGTGGGTGATTTGTTTACGCTTGCTTGGCTCTGAGAGTGCTGCAATGGAGATTTCTGTGTGCGGCGCATCCAGGCTCAACTTTAGCATGACGGCCTGACACTCTTCTCGAAGAGAATCGCCAACTGTCACTACCAGGAGACAGGCCGGGTGATTCGCAAGGATGCTCTCCACGCACTCCCTGAAGTCAGGGCCGTGAGGATCGATAGTTGGAAGGATGACAGTGACATCTCCGCGAGTGAAAGCCGGATCAGCACTCACTTCACGAGCACGGTACATCCATGATCCGAGAAGATGACCAACCAAGCGAGTGTAGCGGAGGACAAAAAGGGTGCAAAAGATTCTCAGCCAGGTGTCGGACAAGAGAAGCCAGGTGCAAGTGAGGGAGACGACGATGGGGATGATGACAAGAAGTGCTGGGAAGATACGAGCCAGGAGGTGTGATTTGGCCGGGAGGGCAGTTGGCCAGGTGCTGATGAGTGCCATTTTGGCTTACCTGGTGGGTGTTTCGGCTTGGTGAAGGTATCTCGATGATGGCGATGACTCGATGTAGATAGCAAATTGTGATTGATGATGATGAAAGTCAAAAGGTAAAGACTTGTCGAATGATTGTTTTGAGTTGGTATGGGCAAGAGTTGCTTTGATTTTATATCACTATCGAACAATAGCATCCTGAGAGTTGTTCAAGCAACCCATCACTGTCTCCGAGTCAACGCAAGAACAACAGCTGCGGACAGCTGCGGACAGCTGCACAATCCATTGTTGGTCAAACGAGATGGAACCAAGATGAACTGTTAGCGAGAACAATGGATACATTGTCAACATGAAGGACAGGCAGTGGCTGACAGTGCACTCGTTGTTTGTTTGTATGAAGTGCATGAACAGAAATTGAACTAGTCGGACCTCGCGTCTGCAGTGGCCGTCGAATCATGAAGAAATTGTCATGGCAAAGGGTTTTATTTCTAGATCTCGAGTTTCTTTCTTTTTGTCAGAATTGAAGTGTGGTGATAAGATCCTCATCTACCGGTCACAAACATACACATACATAATTCAATCATCTGGTCATGTAAACTCCAAGATATCGAGTTAATAATAAAGCGAACATCCTATCATGAACTAGGCTACAACTTCACTATTGACCTAAAACAGTTCAAACCAACTTCTCTTTCCCTTCTTCTTCTTCTTCTTCTTCTCGGGAGGATAAACAACAATCCTGTCCAAATCCGCTCCCTTGACACCCTTGCCATTATCAAGACCACCAACAGTGATAGTATTCTCGCCATTCTTGAGCGGCAAAAGAAGAGGCGTAGACAAAATTATACCCTTGTGTGTATCCTTTTGGTACAGAGTGTGCACCTTGTCTTTGTTGCCGTTGACAACGACGCTGCTGATGCGACGGATTGCCCATGTGCCGTTGATACGGTCCGGTTGACCCATCGGCTGGTCGCCGAAACCCATGTCATCAATGTCTAGATAAGTCAGTGTCAGCGAACAAAGAATTAAACTTGGGACAGGAATAGGGATGTGTACTTTGATGGTAGAATGATACCCATTGTTCTGCGCCTTTGCCCTGAACAGTAAACGTGACTGTGCTGTCGTTGCCAGAGATACCAGTTGCAATAACATGGTCGGTTCCAAACGTCTGCCACATATATCAGTCACTAGTGGTCTTTTGGTTCAAGGTAGTATAGTTAGTTAACTTACAGCCTCTTGGAGGAATGCATTCCCGGCGAGTTTGGCCTTGCTGGCCGGGTATGTCTTGCCCTTGATAGGCTTCCATTCGCCAGTTTTCCTACAACAAGGTCAGCGCCTATGTTCTCTGTGCTTGAATAGATCTTCTTACACGTTCAAGTCGTAGATATCATGCCAAACGACCTCGAGGCTTTTGTTATCTTCATCAATCTCGATGGGAAGCCACACATTGCGACTTTCCCAAATTGACGGTAGATCCCACTATGGAAATCAGCACAAGATCTGATCAAGATCAATACAAAGACGTACGTACCTGGTCAGCCATGTACAGAAACGTAGTCTTCTTTGTTCCGTTTATCCTCCAAGAAAAACCAGACTGGGTGCTAAATGTTCTTGTGTAAGCTGGCGCAACAAAGAACGGCTGCGACCAAGGTCCCTCTAGCTTATCAGCTCGCATGGCAACAACATCTAAACCAGTCGTCAGTATTCGTTACAAAGTCTGAATCTCAACACATACTGTTTGGCCGATAGCCAGTCTTGTGGCTCATCAAAGTCCAATAGCTCTTTTCTGTCTGAAGAATGGTTGGCGCCTCAAAGTCGTACTTGTTGAAGCGATGCGTAACCTTTTCAATGTTGGTAATGTTGCTATTGAACTGGCTCACATATACGTCTCGGCCTTCGACACGGTCACCATTAGAGTATAAGGCGTAGGATTTTCCAGATTTGTAATCTGTAAAGGCGCCAAAGTCCTGAGACCAGTTCCCGAGAGGTGCAATGGCGTGATTGAACTGATATGGCCCAGCAATGGAATCAGATGTTGCGAGACCTTGAAGGAGAAGGCTATAGTTTCGATCGTCGGCATGCCACCACATCTACTTGCACGTCAGCGCATATCTTTTCAGGGTGGCTCTTCTATGCGTACGTGGTACTTCCCCGTCTCCTCACTATAGAGAACCTTGGGTCTCTGAATAATGCTCTCCGGTGAAATATGCTCATGTCCTTCTTCAGGGGTGAGCGCTAGGCCATGAGATTCCCATGTCGCGAGATCATCGGAGCTGTAGACAGAGATACCACCGCCTTCTTCCCGTTGTTCGGTTTTGTACTCTCCGAACCAGTAAAACCTGCCGCTGGAACGATCGACGCAGAGACCACCCGCATGAGCGTTGAAGAGATTACCCTCAGTATCATGCCAGCGAGCGCCTGGAACAATCCAGGCTGCGCTTGTGAGAGAAGCCCAGGTGAGGAGGGAGAGGAGAGACATGTTGAGTGTGTGAGGCTCAGTCCATTGACGACGGTCAGTGGCTCAATTGATTGTTACGCTGAAGATATTTTATACCTGTCTCGGCTCATGATGACCCGAAATTGCTACGGCCTCATCTACGAGATCAGGGTTAGAGCCACTTGTACCTGTCAACTGTTGGTAAAAACGCGGGGATCGCCCCCAATGCTAGGATCTAAACATGTCGATCCCCCGCTGAATTGGTAGACGCTTCAATCAGGCTGTTGCTTGGCGGCTGTTTACCCCGGAGAGGCAGGCGGATAAATGGTGACCACCAATCAATCCCTGTAGTAGGCGTGCTTAAATCATGCTGGGATGATTTATCGGGGAGCTCGGTCCGGACTATTGGTTAAGAATAAGGTTGAATAAGGTTGAATAAGGTTGAATAGGGTGGAGGGATTGATGGTAGTAACTAAACGAAGCTGTGTATCCTGGATAGTCTAACCATCCAGTTTCTTATAGAAAAAAGAACAATCATGCAAATGTCCATCTGCGCTCTCAGCATAACTCGGACAGATACCCCATTCTGTATACCCGATTCTCAAGTAAAATCCCCTGGCGGGCGTTTCTGTCGCAGTATCGAGCATAACCATAGTCTTGCCCAACTTCTCTTTAGCAAAACTCTCAGCAAACTCCATTAGTTTCCTTCCTAGCCCAAGACCTCTTTCCTCTTCCGAAACCAATAGTTTTGCAACCTCGACTTTATGCGCGTGGGTTGCTTTGGGGTGAGACAACAGATGGATAGTACCGATTGCGGAGGAACCCCGTGCGAGTACGAATAAGCTGATTCGTGACTTGGGGCCGAATAATTGAGTTGAAAGAGATAACCAAAATTCTGTGGCTTCGTTGATGGATAGAGGCGCATGGAAACCGAGTGATGAAGAAGGAGGGTTATCGTTGACGCAAGATTGGAGGAGCTTGGTGAGAGCAGGAGTCCATTCTTCCAAGGCTTGGAGAGTGTCTATATGATGTAGCTCCAAACCTTGCGGCCAGTTGATTGTAGTTGAGATGCTCATCATGTGGTTGATTGTGCACAGTTGACAGACTAGTCTAGAGATTAAAACACGGCATACATCATCAAGACCAAGGCTTTATATCCATTAGCCGAAGAAGGTGAGTCATTTATTTTTCGTGACTCATTTGGTAAACTAATTGGAAACTGATCGACCCCAGCTGAGATCCGATACTGCCACCGCTATCATTAAATACGGAGATATGTTTTGAAAGTAATATACTCAGTGCTATCCAGGTGGAACATGATGTACCAAAAACAAATCCAAGATGATAAACACACTGAGATCACCTAGACCCAAACAAGCTAGACTAAATCACAACATCTGAAACGGTTGACATCTTCAATATTGCCATCCACTTTTACTCTACTCTTTCTTATCTTAAATCTTACTCACTTTGAAATTCATAATAATGCCGCAATATTACCCAGATTTGCTTGACGCTGGTTCTTTCCGTCTGGCAACCATCTCGATCGATATTCATCCTTACACAAAAGTACAAGTACCAAGTGTAACACTCACAACATATGGACTATCCAGTGGCACAGAGATAACCTACAATGCATTGTCCTACACTTGGGGCTCGCCTCGCCCCTATGATACAGAGGCCGATGCAGGCACATCTATCCTGTTGAACGGGCAGACGTTCGAAGTTCAGCCGAATCTATACGACGCACTCATCGAACTCCAGGCCTCATGCCCCCAAACCCCCATCTGGATCGACGCCTTGTGCATCAACCAGTCTGATCCCGTTGAGCGATGTTCCCAGGTTTCGGTAATGAATCAGATCTACGGAAAGGCTGACCGCGTCATCGTCTGGCTTGGTAAGTCATTTCCAGAATTGGAAGCTGGAATAAATGCGGCTGAGAGGATCGGAACCGAATCTGTTCCTCACACACTTCAAATGATTCAAAATCAATACTGGGCCTTTAACTCTGATCTTTCTATCATGCCTGATAAATATGGAATGGAGCCTATCGACGAGAAAGAAGCGCTTGGACTACTCACCCTGTTTATGAGTAATTGGTTTGCCCGAGTTTGGGTGATACAGGAAGTCTCTCTTACCAACGACGTTGTTATTTTGTGCAACGGAAAATTCACTGGTTTCGATTGCGTGGGTTACACAGCAGCATTTCTTCACTACAGCGGGTTTTTCCAGCCTTGTCTCGACCTAGTCCCCAAGGACGGACCGGGTATCCATCTTCGTGGCGATCTCTACATTTTCCACGCCGAGAGGATCCAACTGCTCCGAGAATGGTGCAAGGGACACAAGAGTCAGTGGACACGTACTTTAGAGACGATCGACTTTGAGGCTGGGCTTGGTGTTAAGTATGAAAAGTCGGCCGAGATGGTCTTGCTACGGTTCCTCTTCACCTTGTTCGGCCTACAAGCTTCTGACCCTCGGGATGTTGTCTACGGTTTGGTAGGTATAATGAAGCACATGGCTGCCGAGGATGGCCTTGTACTACCATCGGAATTTGAGCCGAATTATGACATCGATATCAAAGATCTTTTGAGGAATGTCGCACACAAGATTATTGAGGCAACCGATTCCTTGGTCTACATTACTCTTGTCAAAGGTCCTGACGTGCGAGAGACTCCCTGTCTTCCATCATGGGTCCCGGACTTCCCAGCAATCATGACCAATACTCTCTCTGGCGCTCAGTTTCGATCAGTAGGCATCATCAACTCTTCCAAGCATGTGCCACATGCTCCGAACCCACGCCCATTCACTATCGAAGGAAACATCCTCAATGTGTTTGGATTCTGTCTTGGGAAAATCAAGAAAATAGGGGAGACCTACATCGAGACAATGCAAGGCCGGCGCGGCATGTCGGGTGACATTCTTCTCAGCATGGACGAGGTTTATCCATATACTGGCCAGCCGGCAGATGAAGCCTTTTGGCGCACCTTGATTCACGATACCGACTTCTCGAATCGACCGGCTACACTTGTCCGACTTGGGGATTTCCAGCGAGCCATCTTGGAGGAAATAGTTCACCCGTTGCGGGTTTTCCACATGGAGGCTGATACACCATCTACTGGCGAAGCTCTTGTGCTCGAGTCTCTGCGAGAAATGTCTTACTTGGATGACATAGTTGCGAGATACCCTTCGAGTATTTTCCCCAGCCTCAACCTCGTAAAGTCATGTCTGGATTTTCTACCACAAGAGCATGTGGAGCTTAATGATGAAGAGATCCAAATGTTGAAGGAACCATTGTCAAGAAATTCTATGCCGCCAGGAAGCATCATGGCGACGACTTATATCAACAACAGACCCATACTTACTGATACGGGATACTTGGGGATGGGATTGGAGTCTTGTGAAATTGGAGATGAGGTGTGGATAGTTGCCGGATCTCCCGCTCCGCTGGTCATGCGAACGACTGACAAAGAAAATGAGTATTTTGTGGTCGGTGAGAGTTATATTCATGGGGTTATGCAGGGAGAAGCAGTAACTGAGAGTGTGGCGTGGGAGAAGATCCAGATGGTGTAAAGGTTTAGACCTACAGGATTCGACTGTAAAGCTCAAAGTACAAAGAGAGCCAGGCATCGAACGTCTGTACGAGTATCAATTTGTTTAAAATTTGTGTCGGGGGTTTTTCACTGCATCAACAACTTTCGTTGACCGTTCTCGCTGTAGCACATACTATTCGAAATAGAGCCATATCAATACTTTGTATATTTAAGAACTGTCTTTCAATCCTCCAATGGGGGGCTCATCAATCCTCCAAACCCTGGCACGGCATGTCGGCCCTCAAGAAAGAATCTCATCACCATGTCAGCCGCAATCTTGGAGTCGTCATCCTTATCCATAGCCTCGACTGATGCCTCAATAAACTGGGGAGCCCAACCGTATGCTTTGGCAAAAAACTTGCAAGTCTCGATGTTGATGAATCTATCGAATTCGAAATGACCTTGATACGTGAGCACATGATTCGGCTTATATGCTCCTTGAAATGCGCAGTGTTTGGTTTGGCCCATGGAAAGCCATGTTGGAGGTAGAGAATGGCCTTCTGGTACCTTGACATGATCACCATGAACAAATTGTAACCCGAGTTTGTTGTTGTTTATGACAGACGAACGACTTCCTAGTGCTTTCAGGAAGTCTTGGTCGAGCTGGACTGTGTGAACACCGATTTCCATTCCTTTCGGATCTTTCTCCACATAGATCCCATGTTCGCGGAACAGACTTTGGCAGATGATCTGGTGGCCGAAGCAGCTGCCGAAAATCTTGACATGGGGTTGTTCAGCGTAAACTTTGGCGATATAAGCGTCGAGTTGTTTAATCCAATCTTTGTCTTCGTAGGAGCTGGCGCTGGAACCGGAAATGACAATTGCGTCAAAATTGGTGAGTGACTCTGGGTATGTACCATGATAAACGTCAAAGTATTCTGCCTCGACGGATAACCCAGGGGCTACACGAACCGCCGACTGAGATAGAAGTTCATGGAAGATGTGGCCGTACGAGGGTGCCCTTTGTTCTGTCACACTGGGCACCGGGGCATCGGCATTCAGCATGGCGATGCGCAGGGTAAATGGTGAGGCTACCATGACGATTGTACAGCGATTGTATTGTCTAGAAGATGTATGCAGAAGGAAATGGTATTTCTGTAGTTGTGTCGGTTTTGAAGCAGTTTACTTTTTGATGTGTTGACTAATAAAAATGGAGTACCGGCAATAATTACCTAAATAGTCAATAAAGATACCATCAGCTGATGCTGTCACGCGCCCTTTGACATATGTACATGCATCCTTATCTCAGTATTGTCGAGGTGAAATATGGAGATTTATCTGGCAAGATACTGGATATAGATGGCTAATGTGTATGTCTTTATACAGTACCGGGAATAGGATACTTTCTGTGTTTGTCTCACATAATTCCCGAGTTGAGTCAAGGTGGCGTTTTCATCAAGTTTTATTAGATAACCATCATAGAAAGAACCTAAACTATTCATGATCAATAAAGGCAGACGTGGATAAATATGTCATCGGCTCACCGTTGTCGCTAGCACACGACGACTGTGCTGTCTATTGGGACTAGCCTGGAGATGGGATGACAGGACAAGTTCGCCTAGACACTTCCGTCGACAAAGGAAAGGAAGCCAGTAGTTAATTAAGTAGTTCTGGTCTGGACTCGACGATAACATTACATGTTAGCTCTTAATGCCCCAGTCATGTTTTACAGTTGCGTGCATCAATGATATTATTCGAGATGCAGATGATAGGGAATAATGAGACGCGTTTTTGGACTCTCCACCTATTTATTGTCAGCGCGGGGAGATGAAATTAATAACTACTAACCTAGGTAGTTTGGCACCAACATGACCATTTGAACTATCCACGAATACGGGTCTAGTCCAGGTTATGCTTGGACGTAATAGGTATCCTTTTATCATAAACAGCCTTTGAGCAAATGAGGCACACCACGTGAGGTCAAGAATGCGTATGAGGCTGTCAGCGGAACCAGAGTGGTGGTGGAAAGAATAATAACGATCTTCACATTAGTGCTGCATGACGATGTCAACAACAATTGCGCGATAAGCAGATCAACATCTTCTTGACATGCAAAGGTGCAGATCCGGCAAAATTCCGTTGAAGGAAATGATGAGGCTTGCAATTGCCGACATATCCCATCGGCTGGTCGATTGTATGTACAAGGGTACGACGTGAAGCTAATTTAGATGACGGGAGAAGTGGTGAAATTAAACCTTGCAACCACGCGGATGGAAATGAAGAGGCCCACAACAGATGATTGACGTGTCCGAATACTACGTACAATACTCCGTACGCATTAGATTCAACATGCAATATTGATCAATGTGAGTGTAATGTAGCTACTTGTCATCATGTCCAAGAGCGAGCTCAAGAACGAATACGGTTACCCTGCAGCTCTTTCATACTGACATCCACCCAACAGGCAGACAGATAAATAGTGCACTATTCATGAGCCAAAGAAAGCTCAATGTTATTATGATATCTATCAACTTTATCTGATTGATAAAAGATTAGTTGCCAAGAAATTAAAAAGTCAAGACCTCGGCAATACATACAAGATTTACATTTACATACTGCCTGAGTAGAGTTGAGTTGAGTTGAGATCCAAAAGTATTACGTAAAGCGTGCGGCAGTTGAGGAAATGAACAGGGAATGAATGCCTGTCACTTGGGGAAATTAACTGTCAGATTGACTGACTGGGGCTAAAACACATGAGAGATCAGCAGTTGTCGGTGCAAGTCATTCCGCTGTGAGGACAGCCGATCAGTCGACTTAGTTCCGTTGGTAAGCTGAGTTATTGTGCTGAGCAATCAATTCATCAGCCTAACCTCAGCGGACAAGATCGAGATTGGACACTGTCGCTGTTATATCCATGCGCCACGTGGAGAAATCTTGAACTGTAAAGAGGCTCTACCCCCACTGATCGACACTTGGTTATAGCGTCTCGCTCACTGAAACCTCGTTGAGAAGCTGCCCGCTGTTTTGATATATACATAACAACTTCTTACAAAGAAAACAAAACAAACCTCGGGGAACCCGATGACATGGAATAAACATAAACTGTAGAAAAAGACCATTATAACCCAAACATGGACATTTATACTCGTCGGGCTGGAGAAACCAGAAACCGTCCGTTGCTAGACTAGCTCAGACCATGCATGGAAGTTAGTGCTGTCTTAGTATCCGCTAACTTGGTAAATATTCTCCATTGAGTCAGGCTAAGTCAGGGGTTTCTCCATTTCTTCTCTGCTGCTTCTTCTCTTATTCCTCTACTAATGAATCCCTCCCCAGACCCTCTGTAGGTAGTAACTACTAAGCTGGGCATGTACACGAAAGACTTTCCCTTTTGGAACACACCGTTTCTTCCCCAGGCTACCTAGCGTTAATAGTAAAGAGTTGGTCTGCACAGTATATACAACAAACAAATACCACTATAGGTACTCTGTACATCCGCGGAATTAATTGATCTTGAGTCAAGACAGTAAGTGAGTGCTCCACACGTCTGGTGCTTTTTCTTCACTTCCATGCGTGCACACGGGGAAAATGTCAATCGTCAGTGATCTACAGGTCGTGGGTATCAATAATCATGTCGGGAATCTGAATGTTGATCCGTACCTGAGTACTAAGTAATTTATGACAGTAAAAGGGAAAATTTTGACATATTTGTCTCTCGAGATGCATATTATCTACGTCATTCTACAGAACATCTTAGTCTTGTGACTCTTATAAGCCCCGGCCATACTAATCAATGTTGAACATGCTTCACTGAAACCAGGTGGCTGATACATGTAAACAATAACTGGCAGCAAACTGTCTATAGAACATGACGAATGTTTCGAAATGTGTCATGAAGAATCCCACTCCCATCACCACGGCATGGACGTTCCGGATCTACAGTCCTTCCCGAGGGCTTGGTAGTATTCCGCCCGGCCGACTCTTGCACTTGTCGACTTCATCGTCATGCCAAGATGAACTCATCGTCTTATCTACTCTGAGACGAGTCAGAAACTCTAGATGATTGATTTATGACCCTGTCTGTGCGTGTCTGTTCGCAAGACTAGGTAGGTTTTAGCGTCCTGAGAACACACTTCGGCATATATAGCGGCTAAGGCGATCTAGAGTATGGCTAGGATGCGACCCAACCAGAAACCGCGCATCCTCTTTTTAGTTTACTTTCTACGGAACCAGAATGGAATCCAACAATACAAGTCTTGTTATGGTGGTGACATACCAGCGTCCCTGCAGATGGTGTACTTTCCCCCCTTGGCTATGTAAAAAGGAGCCTTTCTCCCACACCAACTGTCATGTCTCGGATCTCTGTCACATCTAATTTTTTGCTTTTTTTTCGTTCGTCTCGTTTAGCCCGTCACCATGAGGCTCTTTCGTGGTTTCATTGCCTTTGTCTTGGCATCCTCTCCTTTGGTATTGGCTCAGAGTTCTGAGAGTTCCGCTATCCTGGCCACGCTACCAAAATGTGCTGTGAGTTTAGTTAATCAGTTTCTGTAAACATCTACTGACCTAACTTGACTAGTTGAAATGTCTGGCTGTATCTGTATCTAATTCAACATGTGATCTTCTCGACACACAATGTACATGTAGAAATGAACCACTCCAAGCCGAGATTGAGACTTGTGTCTTGGCTTCTTGCACCGTCAGGGAGTCATTAAGTGCGTCGTCATCTAGCCTAGTTTGCAAGGTACAATGAAACTTACTTACACTCGATACCTAGGTACCAAAAATGCTTCCATGACACTATGCGGTGCACCTGTCCGAAATCGCCAACGAGAAATCCTCGCCGTCAACGATGTATTGGGCGTCACCTCGGGTATCTTTGTCTTGCAACGATTCGCAACGAAACTAGTATACAAGCTACCTTGGGGTCTTGACGATCTCTTTATCGGCTTGTCTATGCTCATGGCCATCCCCTGCATGGTCATCAACTCGCACGGCTTAACACCAAACGGTATGGGTCGCGACATCTGGACAGTCACCCCCGACCAGGTCACCAATTTCGGTCGGAACTTTTACATGATGGCCATATTCTACTTTACGCTGCAGACCTTCCTCAAGCTGGCCATGATTTTCTTCTATCTCCGCATCTTTCCAACACGCGGCGTCAGGCGGGCTTTGTGGGCCACTGTCGTTTTTAATTGCGTCTTTGGCGTCTCGTTTATCCTGATAGCCGCATTTCAATGTCAACCTATCAGCTACTTCTGGACTAAATGGGAACACAAAACCGAAGATACGGGAACATGCCTTGACATTAACTCTATAACCTGGTCCAGCGGAGCAATCAACATTGCCCTGGATTTCTGGATTTTGAGCATTCCACTCTCGCAGCTGAAGAAGATGAATTTGGACTGGAGGAAAAAGATTGGGGTCGGAATCATGTTTAGCGTTGGCATCTTGTGAGTTATTACCATCTTCTCTGTTTAAACGTACCACTACTAATTTGGCAAAGTGTCACCATAGTTAGTGTCCTCCGCCTCAGCGCCACCATCAAGATGCGTGCAGGAGTAGGTGCGAACAATGCAACATGGGAATACACCGAGTTCGACCAGTGGTCCACCATCGAGGTCAACGTCGGAATTATCTGCGCTTGCATGCCGAGTCTTCGAGTTCTTCTCGTCCGCCTCTTCCCCAAGATACTTGGCAACTCAACTCAGCAACAATACTACAATTACGGCAGCAACAACTATGGCGGCCCAAGCGGACCCGGAACGAACAATCGAAGCCGCTCTCGATCTCAACCACTGGGCACAACGTCGCAAGTTGACAAGACGGCATTCCGTTCCCACGTTAATCCTATGGGTATTACGTGCGACAGAACATATGAGGTGGAATTCGGTCATAAAGACAATGATGAGACAGAGCTATTTTATATGAAAGACATGGACTTGGACTAGACGGGTGCAAGGATCTAGTGTTTGAGTTCAGTCTTTTGTATAGACTGCAATAGAAAGATGGAACGACTATAGACTAATACCATAATTGAATAAAGCAACAAGACAGGAGAAACCTGTAAAATTCAAACCGCTTCTTTCAAAATTTGTCAGGTTATTTGGGATTCTATGATATTGTTAGTCTGACAAAATTTATCAAAGCTATATATATAATCACCTCCTGTTATCTGAAAGTGTGCTGAGAAGCTGTCGAACAAAGATTCCTTTATTTGTAGTTCGGGCCATTTTATTACATAAAGGTCCTTCTTGACTAGATATCCTGGCCTGGACGTGGCATTGATCCCTGACTTATATACCAGAGATCCACCACTATCATGAACACACCCACTCGTAGATCATGAGATGCAATACCACATGGATTATAAGTGGAGGCCATTTTACGGAACAGTGGTCCGGGTACGACATAACATGTGCTTTGATGGCACAGCAGACATGCATATTGCAAGTCAGATCATGGACGGATCAAACATGTGTGCCTAAAGACGCAACCAACAGATGATAAAATATTGTTAAATGGGACAACCCCGCCCGATCGTTTGTCTCTAATTCTCATGTCAAACATTTACTCTCAAATTCTTCAATACAAAGGTATCACTGTGGAATACAAGATGACGAGCTCTGTCAAAGCCAAAGTCGCCGCCGGAAAGTCATTCCCCCGAGAGGCCATACCTCCCAATATGTCTTCATCCACCCCAAATGACGAATTGGATTCAATCGTTGACGATGAAGTTCATCTGGTAAGTGAATTGGTGATGGCTATGGATTGGCGACCGAGTTTTGGTAACACGTCTACTCCAGGAGGCAGACGCTGACACAGATAATGACTCGGCGATCGGAGTTGTGAGTCTATGAGGTCCTTGCGTAGAAGGATATCCATTAATCACATTAGACTGATGATGAGTTGTCGACTGCATCTCTACGCTCCAGTATCCGAGATTATCACATGATCAATGGACGCGGATATCATCGCGACGAGAGTGAGTGATGACGTGATTATTGGGTGAACTGTGACTGATTGAAACGCAGAATACTACCTTCCCAGTGATGAGGTAAGATGTTAGACTCCCAAGCGCGAGAGAATTACTGACGAGTTCTAGCACGAGTCAGAAAGACTTGGTAGACCTTGACCTCCTCAAAGATATAGCAGGACTGACCGAATACCACTAGATCTCCAAAACCATCAGTTGTTACTCACCTTTGGTGGGAAAAGATACTTCTCACCAAATGCTGAGACTGCCAAGCGGGTGCTCGATATTGGAACAGGTACTGGGATATGGGCTGTCGAGTTTGGTACGTCGTAACACACGATCTCTCGGAGAAGAGAAACGAAACACTAACTGAGATACCAAGCCGACGACCATCCTCATGCTGAGGTGAGATACTTTGGACAAAACCTAGAGCAGATGACTTAAACCAAACAGGTTTTTGGTATTGACATCGCGGCTATTCAGCCAGCTTTGTGAGTTGCGATCTCGATCAGCAGGTCAATCCTCTAACATGACCTAGTGTTCCTCCAAATTGCACATTTGAAATCGACGATGCTGAACAAGAATGGACTTGGACTAAACCATTTGACTACATCTTTGTGCGTCTCATGTCTGGTAGTATAGCTGACTGGAACAACTTCACCCGCCAGTGCTTCGAGTGAGTTACCATTTTCTTATTTCTTTTGCTTTCCTCTAACCTATGCGTAGGAATCTGGAGCCCGGAGGCTGGCTGGAAGTTATTGATCCTGCATTTCCTGCCAGGTCTGACGACCGAACACTCGAACCTAACTCTCCGTTACACAAATGGGACGAGTTAACTGTCAAAGGAGCTGAAGCACTGGGACGTCCCTTTAATGAAGCCGTTAACCATGAAGACCGTCTGAAAAAGCAGGGGTTCATCAATGTCACTCGCAAAGCGTTCAAATGGCCTACCAACACTTGGCCAAAAGATCCGAAGCACAAAGAGATTGGGCTTTGGACGCTGGCGAATATTGAAAGAAATCTCGAGTCTATCAGCTCATTCTTGCTGAGGCAGGGTCTCAATATGAGTCAGGAGGAGATTGTGGTGTTTATTTCCCAAGTTAGGGCTGAGATGCGGAACACGAAGGTTCACGCATACTGGGAAGTGTGAGTGTTACTCTTATCCAAGTCATATGGATACTAACGAGCACAGTTTTGTGGTCACTGGCCAAAAGCCGAAGTGATAGACCAAAGTGCAATTCGATATCACGGGATAGTTTCAGTATTATAAACGATGTCCGGAAATTGCAAGTCGTTCACTCCTATTCATTCGCGGTACCAATACCGTCTATCGTTGATGATAGAATAAATGTAAAATCCCATGTCAAAGTCTTATTGCTTTACTACGGGAACCTCATTTGATAAGAGCAGAAAGACATAACATTACTACAAGAAAAGCCAGTTCATTTCGTTCCAACAATCAATGATGACTCTTGAAATTGTCGCTACCAAGTCTGGAGTTTAAAGAGGCAGATGCGGATGTTATAAATAGGTAAGTAGTATGTTACCTTGAATAATATATAATGTGATTCTATAAAAGTAAAATAGGCAGGTATCTGGCTATTGAATATTTACTCTGTGCCCTTTCCTTCGGCAGCCTTGACAACTTCAAGAAGCCCCTGAATATTCTGAGACCACCCAGTTTCCACCTGACCATCAAGGATCTGAGCCGAGGAGACCTCACGTCCATAGAATTCAGCATTCACATCTTTCTTCTCCTTGATAACAGTCCCATCAACGGTCAAGCCACCATAAACACCACGCGACTTTGTGTATGTCCAGACAGGTTTCACTTCACCGACATTGACATTTCCTCCCAGAGGTCCTGCAGCAAGTGCAACTGCACCACCAAGGCTGACCTCGGATTTTCTATATGCATCAACAGCTTCGGCAGTGTTGAGAACGCATATGCAATCGTAGACGTCGATGCCATAGACAAGACCAACGCTGCCACTGCGAACAGAAAATGCAGAGGGGGGAGACCATGTACCGTCTGGCAGTCGGGCAATCACGACGCCTGATCCGCCTGCGCCGGCAAAGTACATGCCTGCCCGGAAGCCCGTGAATATTGCGATGCCTTTCGAGTTTTTAATGACATCTGAGGGTATCTTTCCCTTGTCTGATATGGGTCAGTGACCATTTGTGACTAAAAGGATGTTTTGGTAAACTTACCGACAAAGGCTTGCAGAATTTTGGCACTCTTTTCGCACTCTGCGACAAATTCCGATGTTTTGAATAGACCCATGTTGGTCGATATGAGTGACGTGATGATGGCGATAGGGACAGATGTGATGGTCAACTTATTCTTTGTTCACTGGCCCTTGATTCAAGTTCCATGATCATGCCAACACTTTATATATAGCTTATCCTGCGAGGCACAGAGGACCAACTCCATAGCTAGAATCGCGCATAACGTATATTCGGCGTATTGAATCATATTGAACATAGCCTCTCATTTCGAATACGTCTCAACTGCTCCAAGTTTGGAATTATGGGAGTGATGATAGACTTAATTACACAGCCGCCTGTAGGGTATCAACTCACGTAAGCCGAGCCTATATGAGTGTAAAGCGTATTCGGCGTATTGATCAAGATACAAACAGCCAATTAAAAGTCTGGGTCAGCTGGAATCGAACTTCCGGGACTTCCATCAAAAATGATTGGTGACTGAAGTTAGACGGGCAGCTAACGACCAACCTCTCGGGCCAAGACCAGGAGGCCCGGAACAAACGGGTACGAGAGTCATGAAATTGTAGGGTAGACCCTGTCAAGACCAAGACTAGATGCTGTTCAGGTTAGTCCCCGCCATATACTAGCTGTAAGAAGTATTAGACTTGAATAGAGTTCGCTGGACTGAGCACCATGGTATTCTCAAACGTAACTAGCATCTCACAATATCGCCTCGTTCCTTTCTAATCTGAGTGGAGTTGAACGGGATGTACTCCGGTCGGTGTTGGATATTGGCTATCTAAGATCCGCCGAGATGAAGAATGGTGGATCAGATAAGTCTCGGTCCCAATGTCCTGGTTCGGTAGATTTGAGCGAGATCAACTGGTAGTTGCTACATATCAAAAAGGTAAATTCAAATGAAGATTAACGAAAGTATTTTTCGTTTCATTACACATTAAAAGAAAATCTATATAAAATCTTAAAACTAGTGAGATTGCCTAGTTGCTATTTGTGGTATATCCTCCAACACTCTTTTACAAATGTTCTTGTACTCTGTAGATGGTAGTTTCTAGACGACGCTGTAATTGCGCTGATGCAAACGGTTAGTCGAGCTGGCTTCGCTGATAGCATTGTCGTTGTTGTGATCATCGTTTGTAGAATCGCTGTCGTCCAACTTCTGCTCGCCTGAATGTGTGATCTTGGTGACGACAGTCTTCTTGATACCGTCAATCTTCTCTCTCTCGTTGAGCTCGTACTCGTCATCGTCTCCGAGCTCGATATGTGTGCGATGGTGAGCGCTTGCAAGGGTGTTTCCGAATCGTGTTCCGTGAGCTCGGGAAGCTCCAGTCGTTCGTGATCGAGAGCTGTAGTCGTTGCCACCACCTCGGGGATCGTTGTTGCCGGCCCGAACGACTTTTCCAATGAGATCGGCCATGTTCATTTCGATGTGAAGCTTGAGAAGGTACACAAGGGGATGGAATTGGATGTAGCTAGATTATGTGAGCAAATGCGGTCTGCTTTTTCAAATAGATCCAACTTACACGAAACCATTGGGGAGAGACATCATGCAAATAAGAAGAATATCCAGGGCAATAGAAATACCACAGAGAAACATGTTCATCTGATAGAGGCGAGTGTACTTTTGAAGACCGTTGGCGACAAGGCGCTGCTTGACGATGTAGATGAAATAAAAGTTGAGAACAGCATCCATGATAGCAAAGATGACCTTTTCACATCTATCCCAGATCTCGTTGAGGTGGATATACCGCTCGCTAATTTGGAGTCGGGCGGGTACCCAGATGCAAAAGACGCTGATGTTGACTGCAAAGAGGATAAGAAAGCAAAGCCATTTAAGCTTGGTACCATTGGAACGAACGACCATCAATAGGGAGACTCGGTTGATGATGATCTGGATGAGACATTGGACCTGTGTTGACCACCAGACAACTTTGAAATGTTAGTGAATCAACACCCTTGACTTGGATGACTGGTTATCTTACTGATAAAGAAAAAGAATTGCATGCTCGGTTCAATGGTGCCCCGAAGATAAAACCAACACATGATTCCCAGCAAGAAACTCGAAATGATTTCGGCCCAGATCAGAGCAACATAACTCGTGATCTTCTTTCTTCGTTGCCACGATGATTGCGTCTGTCGAATCGCTTTGGCAACGTTGAAGACCGTGATACCCAGGGACAGACCCCAGGCGATGGACGCGATGTTCATATCGACATCATTGGGAAGGTCGTCGACGTAGTAACTTGGAACAAGAAAACCTCGTTGGTCGCCCGTCATCTTGACGTGGTGCGTGCTACCCTGATTTCAGGTTTGTGCTGGGTAACAATCTAGGAAAAAGGAAACAGAAGCGATGTATGAAAAAGGAATGTAAGTTGGATCAGGAAACAAGATCGAAGCACGAAGGCGGAGTGCGTCGGGGATATAACTAACAGGCAAGGGGATGGAACCTTTCTGCAGAACACTGGGCATTGATTCTTCGCCTTGACCATAGTTTGACTAGCATGACCCCTGTTTCTTCCTTCCATCTTTTTTTGCTCGGTTCTAATGCAAAGTCATCCCCTCTTAGTCTCAAACTGCCGATCAATTGCTAAGGGAACTCATGGGATTCCCAATTTGCCTAGTCGTCCTCGAACCCACCCGTGGCTTACGAAACGGCGTTCTCAACAGAAAGAGGTTTAGCGGAACGATACTACCGACTTGGCTACCGTCGACGATATTTAGCCCAGGTTGCATCTCTCCTCATCCACTTGGTCTTCAGCCACACTGGGGAATCCAAAGGTTAGGCCGTAGACCAGATGAGATGGACAAACGACTAGTAAACTCTATTCGAAGCCAACTCGGAGTCGCATTGAGTTCAGCTGAAAGGATTTCCCACTGTTTTCCGACTTGTTCTACTACCAAGACTATGTTTCTGAGAGAAAAGGTGTTTGACAGCTGTCTTTTGAGGGGCAGAGGGTCCTGATACTGCTGTCAAATGTTGAGGATATCCTCATTGTGGGTTACAGTAATCTGACAGTTCGGTTCAAACGCCCGGGAATCTACCTTGGCTATGAACATGTTTGAGATTCAAGTATGTTACCAAGTTTTGGGTAAATTCAATAGCCTTACCAACGTCTGTCTCAGAGCTCAAGCACCCGGTCCAACAACTCCATACAATTCAAGTCGGGTAATAATTGATTAATCAAGACGCCTCAACACTTGGCAAACCGATTTTATCACGTCAGTAGCAGAACTGTTGATCCCTTGATCCTCTCACCTTTGGTGTGGTGGTGGTCTTCTTGCTGTAAGATCGGCCGAGTCAGTTCCTCGACAGGTCAACACTTGTATTGATGCCCGGTCTGATGCGTGCTTCCGGGCCCCTTTTCTTCGATCTGCTGCTTGGTCAGGTCCAGGATTCGAGGGTTAGTGTATCTTGGCACGCATCGATCATTTATGACCTAGATCCCTTCCCCGATCTTTCCACTGCAGATCCCGTCGGGCAAGGTTCGAGGCCTCAAATGTCGGAGTCAGTTAGATACCAATCAACTAAAAGCCAACAAAGCATGAATCAAGTATTTCCTCTCTGCAAAACTCGGTGGTTGTCTTTGTCTTGCCCTAGAAGGAACGTTAATTCTGAAACAGGCGGCTGGCAACCAACATAATCCCTCAGACACTACTAATCAACAGGATGACAGCTGTCGCCCTTTGGTCTGGGAAGGAAATTTGTCGCCACAGTAATAAACCGGTCAGCTCTAACGTTCTCCAGTAGCCTGGGTAGGTTGGGGCTGGAGTTAACCAAGATTAGAATGCCCCCTGCAATGATGAGATTGATGTCTAACCCAACAAAGTATTCATATTACAAGCACAACGTAATGGACTGAATGACCGAGTGCCGACTTTACCGTATCAATCCCGTGTTGGTTTACTAACAGCCCTGCAAGAAAGAAATACAGTATCAACTTCCCATCGTGTACTCCGTAAAGCATCCATAAGCCATGAGACTGGGGAGAAACGCCCGAGCCTTATCCCCAGATATTGCACAGACAGTGCGGCCCTCCAGGCTCGTCTGGATTCATTATGCATGAACGCCATGAGCTGATCTTTGACCTCGAGAGGTGCTGGATTGTCACTGTAAAGCCATGGCGCTCTTGGTGTTGAAAAGAACCCTGACCGCTGGACCGAGTAATGGACCACTGAAAATCATGACTCGGTATAGTAAGTATTCTCTCCCGATACCCGTGCTAGTCTAACCAATCTGGAGTTAGTGTTAGTGCTGAGAAATTCTTCTTTGCCATGGCGCCTCAAAGTCAATCCCCTGTCCTCGAAACTATCAATAGTGAAGGGGGATAAACATGAAACAGATGACCGCAAAGTCAATCACAGAGACATGACACCCATAGAAACTGTTCCAGAAGACATTCCTTCCAAAACCCAAGGTAAAAAAACGTGGCAGTTTCCTGCATCTTGGTTTCGCAGACTTTTGTGTGCATACAAGGTTCAGGCTAGGTCCCTAGTCTAGGTACTTAGTATGCAGTCCTTTGTGAATGAGGGCGCCAGTCGGCATCTCCCACAAAGCATTAACAAATCTCCCTCCGAGGCTACTAATAGAACCCCTGTAGCGCTTGGTCTTCCGTATCGCCCCGGACCCAAACAATGACGATCTCTCGTACCGACATCTCGGGAGAGTGATTTACCGTGCGATGAGACCATTAGTTAGATCTTGGTGCATGCATGACTCTGCACAGATGAAATGCGTTGCAAACGTTGATCACGTCCGAGCAACAACGTATACGGTACTAATGTACAAGTTGTAACATTCTGCCCATGAGAATATGTCACTCGTTCAAGGGTTTTCAAGCCAGTGTCATTCTACTGCATTAGCATCACCACCTCATAAACGGTGGTGTCCTCAATCCTTCCCAGTAGACCCCTTTTGGTAGGAGCTTTCTCTCCCATCCCCAACCCAAAACCCTGGATTCCATTAGGTACCAACAATCGATTCCCTGCCCTAGCAAATACCCCTGCAACTTGCCAAGAAGTGTTCTAGTCTAGTCTTTACCCAGAGGAAACGCCCCTCACACAGCCTCATGTGGGGTCCTTTAAATGAGACGGAGGGTCTACAAGCCGATTGCTCTATTCCTCAAAGGATGGACAATTTGATAAAAGATGATAAAGATGAACGAGTCGGTGCTTTCTTTATCTCAAGCTAACATCAACAGACTCTAACATGGTTCCGATAGATGTCGGAAGCTGGGAGTTTGTAGACTCTTTAGGTTGCTTTGTTCATTATCGGCATGAGCAGCGTTTCTGAATCAAATATGGCTGACCTGAACATTTCATCAAACGAGTTCGGTCCAGATATTCTAGAATGTAATAGCACACGTTAAGCGCAGTGGCTTGTCTTTTTCCCTAGCTACAGACCATCATCCGCATTAGCCAATATATTTAAGCTGTGTACTACTTATTTAACACAAATGCCTATTGTTCCCCTAACGATGCCACCTCTACAGCAAATAGTGCTGTGTCCCAGAGCCTTGCCGGCTTCAGGTCCGGCCATCCAGCTTGGAGGCTTTCAGCCAAGATTGCACAGGACCCTTGGAACTATGTAGATACATATTCCCTCGCCGAGTCATAGATATAATCAGCAGATCAAATTAATCCTATTCTCAGTTATGGGACGATCATTCGGCAAAATGACGCCGGCAAGGTCAGGACCACAAGAATCAAGGTAAGGTGTGCCACACCGGGAAAGGGATCGCCAGGAGGCTGTTCAATAGTCTCTCTGGTCGACATCAGTCATTGTGATGCAGCAGCGCCATGTCTAGACCAGCTGCCCAACTAACCTATAGGATACAGATCTTATCTAGGTTGATGATGACATTTATGGTGTTGTGGAAGATGTTTGCTCTTCATCAGGTTACTTTGTAGCCTAAGGGGCAAATCTTTCTTGGACAACAATCAAGCACGCCAAGCACCATCATAATTTCTTCCTGTGGGAGAATAGCAACTACTTACATTGCATGTATCTCTGGGTTTCTCGTTTTTACACCTTGCCATATCGAGATTCATTGATGTGAATTAACTGGGGCTAGGCACAGTGGCATTTTGAATGTACACGAACGTCGATTTCGTTTTGTCTTTGAACTCTTGACATGTCATCCCATCATATATCCAACCTGTCCCTTATGCACATTGCAACTTGTCTTGTTTAACTCTATGGGAATGAACTTGACTGCAAGCTTCCATCTAGCCGTAGAAACCGTGGTGGCGTTGTGTAGTCTTGAACAGTCTACAGGGGTTAGGACGACACAGCCGAATGTACCCTTAGACCCTACATCACACCGTCAGAGTGGTCCAGCATGATGAATTCGACATTAGCAGCGGTCCATTCCTCCTAACAAAACAGTATTTGTTTCTTTAGACGGCGTAAGCTTTTGTCTTATGCCGTCTAATCTGCATAAGACAACCTAACCCCTCATCTAAAGTACCTCCACATCCAGATGGGTTTCTGCTACCTATACAATTGAGGTCAATAGCTAAGAATCAACATCCTGTTACATAGCGTCCCGATCTCAAATGGCATGCGTATATAACTACAGAATGATAAATTGAACTCAGTCGGAGCTTGACTCCTCTACCTCATACTTTTTTCTCCAGATTACCTTTCCATCCTTTGGATCCATTATGACGGCGTAGTGCGTTTCCTCATTCCTGATCTCATCGTCCTCCAGAAATTTGATAACATCGCGCTGGGTCACAGCATCCCTTTCTTGCCTGTACCTCCTTTTACATGCAGAGGTCTTTTCCCTCCATAGGCCTTCCAAGTGCCTCTTCCTATCCACGGATAGACCTACTAGGTCTGCCATGCCGAGTGCGTCGTCTGCCTGTTCCAACTCAGCGGCAGCCTCACGAAGAAGCGAAGGATCGTCTTCATGCTTTATATCATGGTTACAAGCGGTCAGAAAAGTGTCCGATTCGCACATGTTGGCTGTTTTGTGGTCCTTTTCGACTAAGAATACGCGTTCTGGTTGGCAGAGGATGAGGTATGCCGCGCTTGACTCAGAAGTAGAGAGCCTATTTAGGACCTTTTGTACGTACTCAACCGAGACACCTTGCGCTGCAGTATCCGTGGAATGTCTCGGTGACTCAATTTCGATGTCGGCTTCTGCAGATTCATCAAGTAGGATGTTCCTCAAGGCGCTCGATATAGATTGTCTGTAGCCAAGAACCACCATGGCCTGGTTCCACCTGAAAGATAATCTCTGTCGGACAGTCTCTCTTGCATGACAGGGTCGAAAATTCAAACTCATGCTCAGGCCTTTCCTAACACCTGTCAGTACCCCGACATAACCAAGATAAGTGATGGTAGTTGCGATAACAGGCCCTCCGACATGACGAACAAAATCGAGCTCAACAACGATATGTCGAAGACTTTCCATACCCCAGTCCAGGGTGCGAAAATGCAACATTCGAGTTCTTCCCTTTGAAATTGGCGAGTCGAGAGTACGAACACCCCCGCTTGTGCACCCCAACAAAAGATCTAGGAGAACATTGAAGGCGACAAGGATGTGTAAGGGCATACCCATGCCTTTTGAAATGCCAGCCAACTCGGCCGTCTCTTCCTTGGAATGGACGCGACGTAGAATAAATCGCGATACATTGGCAAGGTGATTTCCTATGGATGAGCCCGCCAAATCCATGAGTAGTATCCAATAAAGCCCACTCAAGTTACACGAGTCGATAGATTGTTGGAAATGAGGAATGATATGATTGTAGCGATCTTCCGGTGGCTGAGACAGATTGACAGAAAACTTTGGAATATTTGCAGCTTCTGGCATGGCGAATAATTCGATGTTGTTTGAAATAATGTTGTTCAAGGGTTGAAAAAGAAAGTGTAAGACATGTAGGACTCATGTTTCCCATGGTTGCCTATTGGCGCAGCACGTGATTTTGGTGTAATTCTATTTCTACTGATGTTGGCGGTAGTCGGTGAGCGAAGACACAAATTTAGTGCTACCGTAATATTTGGTTGGATTGGTCAAGAAAACTAACAAGAGCAAGGCAGCTACAGCGAGGTATAGTTAAGGCAACTTGGCATTTAAGCAAATCAATAATAGTAACTCTTTTCTTTGTTATCTAGGCAAGACGACATATATAGGTGATGAGCACGGCAAGGCCTAGTGACGTGCCTTATTTGGCTTACTCCCCTCGACCAATTTGACACAATATTGCGGCATTGAAGTAAAAAAGGTCATACTCCAGCATGTCTGGCCTCGTCATCCATTGTGCCGCATTCTGAAATACTTGGTATTCCAGTGTATAAGGCAAATTGGCGGCAAACACAGGGTATTCCCAACGAGCACGTTGAAGTGAAAACCTGTTCAGTAATTCCAACATCAATAACAGACGATTTCCACAGCCCGTGCCACATGATGGATCAGTGCACCACAGAACACCCTTGGTGCTTTCGTTCAGGATAGGATGAATGGGGCGCTCATCCGTATAAAATGTAATGTTTGAAAGCCAGCCCATGCTATGCCCATCCCTTCTGGATAAATCGATTGAAACATGTAGGACAATACAATCGTTCACGTAGGACCAAGAATAGCGCGCGTAGCAAAGGCGACAATCATAAAAGTGGTTATCGCAACAATGTCGAAGCCCGGTTATAGGGAAACAATCGCATTTGTCCGATGACAAAGACGACACGATTGAGTCAAGTTGAGTCGGACCGTGCTGGCAAAGTTCATATTGATGTTTGTCTTTTAGTTGTTTGAATAGCCGCGATTTCAACGCCGACATCCTGGGGTATTGTTGAGGAGCAATCTTTACCAATGGAAAAGATCTGGAGTACCGCAAACAGCCGCGATCGTACTTGATATGTGGGCGAAACCCGTTGAAAGATGATAGTTCTTCAGGGTTCATTTTCTTGGGAAAGTGGTCCGGGTGTGAGCAAATAACTTCCACCTTTGTTCCGTCATGTACCTCGACCTTGCCCGAGACTTTGACATGCTCGCAGAGGTTAAACGTACCCAGAAGTCCCACACAGATGTTGCGCGCTCTACCGCCCTGAGGGAAGAAAAGTTCCGGGTGGTCAGTTAGACATCTAGTACAGTAGACAGGCTGCCAGAGGTTCTTCAGTCTTTCTTCCAGTACCCCTGAGTCGAAAAGGTTGCCGCATGGTATACATAAGGATCTTCGTAGGAAGATCCGCTTGATGTCCCGTAGCTGGTAACATACAGGTGTGGTAGTCCAGGAATCCACATGCTCATGCTGCAGAATTTCCCACTGGAACCATTCGAACTGAAAGTCGTCGGTCAGGTTACGCAGGACCTGGCAGGTTTGGCGGACCATATAGAGGGAGCTATACGGCAAATGGAGCATGACATCGATCAACAGCTCAGGTGGGAGTTGTAATAGTCGAGACTTGAAATTCTGTTGACATACTGGCTTCTGAGGTTTGAGAGGTACTTGAAGACCGGCATCTTGTGGTACTGGTGTGTCCAAATGGGACACATTCCCTTCATCGGCGCCCAGGACGGGGATGTGATAAGTGCCCTGTCTGAAACGGAATCGGTCTGCCAAACGTTCAGTCCACGACGACGAGAACTGTGGTTCCAGTTTAAAGCGAAGCATCTTGGTGATGAAGAAGGACTTGTGTTTTCTTGGTCTATTAACTGGACCCAATCTTGGCCCTTTTATTTTCCTCTAAACCTTCAATAAATTTTTCTTTTCTTTTTTTATGATCTCTTCAGCTTTCGCCCAGGCCTTTTCAATTTCCTCAAGGTTTTCAACAAAGGTTAATCTGTCCGCGCAGACCAACTTATCAAACAAAACCTTCGATAAAATTACATGTGCGGGTTGGAATTTTGAAGTCAAATTAGGGTTTCCCAATAACAGAACAATAACAGAACTCTATGACAGTGGCTTTAGGGTATCAGAAAAATTGGCCGCTGGAAGCCTAAGAGACGAAATTAGTTGGCCACTCACTTTATGCTCCTTAGAATATAGCCCTTAGACCATTTAGTTTCATAACCTAAGACTTAGGAGGTCATTTTTTCTGCTACCCACTAGGCAAGGCAGCGTTGGGAAAACACATGTGGCCCCTTTGCTGCTGTCGTTCAAATTTGGCATGGCTTTCTAAGCTTTTCTATGCGGCGGCTTCCATGTCTCGTCAAATATCATTTCCAATGGATGGAATTTTGTCTGGATTGTATGGGAACAAAGGGACGAATCGCAATGAATTTGTTATTATCAAGCTCGGGATCTAATTATTAGTTCTTATGTCTTCTGCTAAATATGCCTATATCTCAATCTCTCTCAAAGGATAAGTCTGATTGGAAACATCTCTATACAGGTCATGCACAGTGGCCTGAAATTGGCCTTGCAATCGACGAGCCAAAGATGTCATTATGCTTCTGCTCAATAGCTCGGGTGTTTTGTCCTTGCTCTTCCAGTTATGGCTAACAAAGACACCCTGACACTCGCATTGTCCGTTGGCGGAAAACTCATTCCCATTGGCATGATTACATGGTATGTTGACAACATCATGTGTCCTGTTAAACTCGTAGCGGATGTAGTAGGAAAAGGCACTTTGTTCATGAGCCCACTTGAAGTTCCAATGTTCACAGCCTGGAATACTTCGTGGACAGTCTTCCCATCTTTCGTACATGTCCTGTGTTCGCTGGCTAGCTTGCGAAATAACGAAGCCGGTGTTCAGAATGAGGTTCCCTTGGGGGTCGTAGTCCCCTTCCCAGTCGAGATCGTAGGCCATGGCGACAAGGGATTCCCCTGTAAAGCCCCAAAGGTTCATCAGCCATTCGAGTGGCAAGTCGAGGTGGGTAAAGACTGCGTCGGAATCGAGAGAGACGACGATGTCATGAGTCTTGAGTGCTTCTTTAGCGACAGCTGGCTTAACCCAGGTACCATGACGGTCGGGATAATCTGCTGCTCGTACTAGGCGGTAATCATATCCATGGATCATAGCTATATGGAGACGGGAGGGTTAGCAAGCTGTTACATCATTGGTTCTGTTTACCGTACCATATATGTAGTGATTGAGATGACCTGCTGTTCGACCAGGAAGAGATGGATAATGCAAAGGGCAGTCATTCAACATGGTATTCTTGTTCTTTGCATCGAGGCGTGTATCCGTATCGATGAGGACGACTCTTTTGCCAAGCGGTTTCTTCCATCGCATCTGGTTCTCTGGTATCTCGAAACGGTCTCCTTTGTCAGTGACAAATACTCGCTCCTCGATAGGATGTATCAAAGGTTTCCATAATTCTGCAAGCAATGACGGAAGGGCTGCGTCATTTGAGTTTGTATTGTTGATCTTCTTATGACAGTTTGTCTTGAACACATCTGTTGTCTGCGTTCGTAGGGGTTTGATCCTATTTGAGAGCGTTATCAGTCAGAGCAGAGACGACCGAGGTGCGAGAAAGCCTACTGTGGACGGTATGATGAGAGAATAAAATAAGAGCACAGGATGAAAGTACTGAAGCCGAATACAGAGCCAATCCACAAAGAACGCTTGGAGCTTTGTAAAACAGCCATTTCTCCCATCCCGAGGCAAAGGCTATCAGACTGTTTAGAGAACAACAAAGAAGAAACTCAAAAAGTGTGAAATCATGATGGAAACTCTTCCAGTCGCCGTACATTATAGATAAAGCATTGGCTAATGAGCTATGATAGGGGCAGGGCGAGGAACTGCCTTCCAAAACCCTGATGTCGTACAACTCATTAACTCGTACTGGAATAAATTCATGATACGATTCAGCGACTCGTGGAGGGTCATCATTAACTCCCTATGAGGCGCAAAAGATTGGAATTGATGTTTTATACCACATTGGGCAATCGCCGACTACAGGGGAGAGGTTCTGGATCTTCATACTGAAGGGATTCATAAACCAGATTGGGACTAATATGGTGGAACTTCCCATGTCAGTCAGTAGAGAATCGACAACCAACAACAACATGGCTGTCTCGCTTAGCTGGTAGTAATGTTAAAAGATTTGTAACTCGTGATTGTTATTCTAGACTACAGGGTTACATACCGGCTGGATGCTTCATTTTGATAGTACAATTGTTGCCATTGACAAGATGACCATTATCATTATAGCACCCGCTCTTGCGCCCAAAGCAGTTTTTGTTTTTTTGAAAATTGGAATCTTCGGTTTGCAGGATTTACATCTGTGCTTGTCTGTGCGAGGTTGATTATTATTTGAAGATTTTCGAGGCATAAGTCCCGAAGTATACATGTGCGAGGTTGATACGTCGCCTGTTGAGGCTTAGACAGGGTGACGCGGCATTGAAGCTTATGTTTATGACCACTAGTAACAGCATACCTAGTATTTTGATGATTTGCGGCTACCTGGTAAGCCTATTCCTCTAAAAGGCAAACGCCGGCTTTATACGACTAAGCCAAGAAACAGAGTCGCAAGTAGAGGGACTCCCAGGAAAAGCAAATCCACAGCCCTCATATCTGCACCGCCATCTTCTTTCTCGTCATCAAACACATCACTTCTGCTATTACTCGTTTCTGAACTCCACCCCCAAACGTTTTTATCAGTCCTGGTAGCTTCCTCAATAACAGTCCCTGTGTACCACTCTGTCATCGCATCAACCTTGTATCCATTTTCCATACAATAAGAGGCATAATATGATCTCATAGATGACGCATCTTGTGACTCGACACCTGCTGAGCAACTTGCCTGGGCACAAGTATCGATGTGTTTGCTGACGAGTTTCGCTTTGTCGCTATTGGTTGCGCAGTAGCAAGCTTGCTTATACGGTGTACCGCAGTCTAGCACACCACCGACGTCGGTGTTTGCGTTGTTGGGTCGGAAGAGACACGGTTTGATGCATTGGTTCACATCTTGAGGGATTTGATCGAATATCCTAACACGTTGGGATAAAGTTTGAGTGACGAGTATGAGTAATAAAGTGAGTCTCAACGCCATGGTGAGATGATTGAACAATGATGTGATCAATATGCTTTAGATTCAAGATTGAGTATAAGTTGGACTGTCTTTCTACCCAGTCGCGACCCGAAATTGGGATAGACTGGCAATCATCAAGCACAATAAACAGCCTAGACTAGTAATTTCCCATGGTGGGTATCCTTTACTTTATCAACTCATTATATCTCTTTATTACGATAAACTTTGTCTATTTGCATAGACAAGCATCAGTGTTGTGAGCGGCTACATGGCCAATCATAACGTTACTCTCTCATCCAAACTGTAGATCTCTGTTTCATCCAGGGCCGGTTAGTCGTTATCACACATATCACCAACACAATACTTTTGAAAACGCATCTGCCGAAGAGGGTAACGAGAGCGAAATGATATCTGTCTCGGGTCAGGACATTTTAAGATGGAACTGATGTTCCGCAAACAACAAAATGCTTGGACCCATGACGCTAGCCTGACGCCAACTCGTATCAGAAATTGGCTACCGGGAGCATGAGGGACGAAATTAGTAAATCAGTTTATGCCAGTTGGACCGCTATCTTTAGGCTGTTTATTTTGACATCCCACCCGAGAGGCTAGCCTTTCTAGTACCATCCAGTGCGGCTTTTCGTACCTGTCCTCGGTATTTGAGCATAAAGCCTGATGTGATTGGTTGAAATATGCTGCTCGGTCTTTGATCTCACAGGAAACATGATATACACGAAAAATTGGGTAAATGGGCTAGACAGAATCAATAGTTAGCGTGACGACTGTTTATAATCTGACTTTGATTGTTGAATTTTCCCAATGGAAGTGCGGTACATGCGACAACAAATAACACTTCAGAACTCATGTTGGAGATGGGTCTATAATGTCGATGGAAATCAATCTACTTGTTAACGTTCAGGTACTTCGAAGTAATATTTTAGAATAGACGAATCAACGTTACGTGCTTATTGGTATATTAATCCTTGATGTTGTGAGTATTATGTGCCATGTAAGTCTCATTATGTTTATCTCAAAGCCTATAGCTTGATTATACACTTATGAGCTTTGGGTGCAATTAAAAAGTGGTTTTCCATCGCCATCATATCATCAGTCATCCCCGCACCAAGTTTAGCCCCACGACACTCTCGAAAGAATAGTGCAGCTCCAAGTCTCAGTTCCATATAAGCCAAGTGCATACCGATACAAATTCGAGAGCCAGCTCCGAACGGAGATAGCGCTGATTTCTGCGCAGCTGTCACTTTGGATTTGTCCATGAATCGATAACCGTCAAATCTTGCAGCCCTGTCAGTGCGTGCATTCTTTTGTTAGTTTATGGGGGGTCATACCTTGCCGCATCAGACCAGATAGTCTCGTCGCGATGAACCGTGTATGCTTGTGTACTGACAACAGTACCTCCTGGGAGGTAATGGCCAGCAAGAGTGGCACCCTTGCTTGGTACAACACGTGGAAGTGCACCAGGTGCTGCACCATACAGTCGAAGTGTCTCTTCGATAATGCTGTTCAGGATTGGTGCGCTCTTGAGTTCGTCAAATGACAACTCATCACTAAGTGAGCAAACCTCTTCCTCTAGTTGAACTTGTAGCTGAGGCTGCTTGAGAATAGCCCAGACAAGATATGTCAAGGTGACAGCAGTCGTATCTGACCCAGCAACTATGAGGTTACCTGCTTCTGTCTGTACACTTGATGATGTGAGTGATGTCTTTTCTTGGCCATCAGCTTCAGCTACCATCTGACTGAACAGATTGTCCCTGCTTAATCCGTCTCCGGCACTTTGCATATTTCTAACGGCTATAGTGCCATGATCATAAATGACGTTGTCGGCATTCAGCAGAGTCTTCAAACTTTGGGAAGGGATGTATTTCAGAAAAGGGTAGATCCACGAGAGCTCAGTTCTGATGCCACTACTTATCATGGCCAACTGCATCGAGTCGATATATTGTGTTTGCTAGCATCATTAGTGAGTTCTCTTGACGCATTGCCGGCACTTGCTTACCTTGCCTTGTTCTAACATATGGAATGACTCTCCGAAAGACAGATGAGCAATCACATCTGTGGCCATAAGCGTCCACCACTTAAACACATCAGCGCCATCTCCGAGAGCATCATTCTTTATCTTCTGGACAGCAAGGCCAGTCTTTTTCCTGATCTCGGGCTCCCAATTGGTGAGCAAGGAGCCGTTACTGAAAGCGCGAGCAAAAAGTCTTCGGCGAGCTGAATGCTGATGGGGATCACGCATGGCAAAAATGCCCGGTTCGCGGCCCGGGGTAATGCCATCATACCAAGC
The DNA here is from genome assembly GCF_019609905.1 of Fusarium poae. NCBI lineage: Eukaryota > Fungi > Ascomycota > Sordariomycetes > Hypocreales > Nectriaceae > Fusarium > Fusarium poae. The sequence goes on along the minus strand of NC_058401.1, from coordinate 4,135,154 downwards.
GGACTTGAGGAACCCTGCCCCAATCTTATGCACGGCCGAAACAGCTTCTACGTCACTCACAGATACCTCATGAGGGGAAAGACGGACAACGGAGCCGTATATCTGGTGAAGTGAATGGACATAATGTATCCTGTTTCCCGTAACAATGTGGAATTTGAGAATCAAATGTGTGAAATGTGTGTACCAAGGACCAGGCAAGCGACGTAAAGGTGATGAGAGTGATGTTGCCAGAGTGTAACTTGCCATGATAAAGAGAAAGACACCTGCAATCAAGGACGCCCCAGGAGTGGTAATGAGAGTCATTTTGGAAGGAACAGTACAATCTCTAGTGCGATTTCAAGAGAGAATATTGCAGATGGTTAATATTAAATCCTGTTGACAAAAGGACGTCTTTATTTATTCATGTATCTTCGGGGATTCGGAAGCTTGGAGGAACCGAGCCCCGCTACGGCTGTGGTGACCTCCACATCCCGATATGCCCCCCGTTTAAACACGATACAAGCCAAGCATACTAGAATAATGATCAACTGAGTTTTAGTTCTTATGCGATTTGCAGATATTCTTTATTACGATGCGCTTGAACGGATACCATAGCTTTATGATTCTTAATACTTTTATATTCTATACACAATCTTTCTATCTTACAAATTGTATCCATCATGAGAGGAAATCATGCCAACGGAGTCATGACCTAAACCCGTGACATCCCATCTACAGCACATCAGGTGTGTCCTCGCCCTCCTTCTTCTCAAGAGGCTTGTCCAATCCAAGTCTCTGGCGAGTGCTGTAAGTAGCGATGGAGCCGTTAGGGTCAGCCTCGGTGATGAGCTCCTTGCGGCGGGTGTCAACCAAAAGGCGAATGAGATCAGGGCGCATGTAGTGGCCAGCAAAGTCAGCGAGGACCTTGGTCAGATGACACTCGTTGAGATCAATGTCGACAAAGAGTAGACCATCAAAGTCCTTCTCGGGCTTGACAACGAGGCTGCCATCGGGTCGGTAGATACGGGCATGGCCGTTGTAAACCGAGGGGTCAGTCTCGGGCTCAACACCTTCAGGAGTGTTGATCTTCAAACCCTCAACCGAAAGACGCTGGAAAGGAGCAAGAGTCCATGTACCAGTCTCAATTGCATACTCGGGAGTAACCAGGTCAGAAGCTGGGTCGGCATAGTTGGTAGCGGGGTCGGGATGAACCTGGCGCTCCTTGCCAGGGTAGACAGGCCATGCGGCGACGTGAACCTGCTCGCCAGCAGATACGTTGAGAGACTTGAGGAAGGGGTTCATGTTCTCCCAGCAGTTGAGCTGACCGACGCGGCCAATCTCAGTCTCGCTGACAGACATGAAGGTGTCACCAGCTCCATCACCGTAAACGAGCTTCTCAACATGAGTGGGCTTGATCTTGCGGCGGTGGTTGATGACAGCGCCATCAGGGCCGATCAGAACCTGGGAGAGGTAAAGAGTGGCGTGGTCAATCTCGGAGAATCCCAGAGAAACAAAGATCTGGCTATCGCGAGCAGCGCGTCGGATGCGGCGCATCTCTTCAGAGTCGACAGCCATGGAGTTCTCTCGGTACTTCTTGAGCATAGGAAGGGACTGGAGGTAGGTAACCTTCCACATCCAGTAAGGGTATCCAGGAATCCCTGTGGGATGTTAGTATGCCACTTGCGAGTCCATCAAAAGTGAGGGAAAACTCACAAACTTCTGGAAAGGCAACGAACTTGCATCCAGCTTCACCAGCCTCGTTGATGAAGTCAATGGTCTTGCGAACGCCGCCCTCGAGATCGAACCACTAAATATCGTCAGTAAATGCATTGGTTTTAATGGTGAGGTACTCACTCCAGGCTCGGAGGTGACAGCGGCGGCCTTGTACTTGGTGATAGCCATGTTGAAGGTTGATGAGAGATTTGTTAAGATTGTTTGACTGTAGTGTTTCTGTGTGATGATGAGAGTGATGGGGATCATTTGGATGTGGCAGAGCTAGATATTTATACCAGAATACACAGAGAACAATTTGGTGCAAAGCACTGACTGTCGAACTGATATCAGTATAACAACCAGCGCGACAGTCCGAGACGCCGAAAGGTTCCGATATCTCCATCAAGATTCATGATCAGTGCACGTAGAACATGATGCATCATGTATTACATAGAAAACCCACGTATAATAGCAACATCACACTCACAGGGTTGGTTGCATACAGGCCGCGAGCTGAACCAATAGCATAGCCGCATCATGAGTTTTCCTAGATCTGCCGGCAATGATGGATATGATTTTAGTCAGGGCCTACGTAGCGGCTAGGGCCCATGATGGCATAAAGCGGCATGTTCGGGATATGAATGGCATGATAGCCCACATTAGAAACTGTGATATGAAGGGTGGAAGTTGCGAGCTGCCGCAGCGGCGTGTTGCGGGCCGCAGATTTATATGTGGTGCGGCGGAGCGGCCATCTATCATGACAACATAGGGAAAACGTCTATCAAATAACACTTTGCGCATCAATGCATGGATTAGGAGTTTGCGTTGCACGATGTCCACTGAATAAGTTGATTTTTCTTGTCATGAGACGAAACGTTCCGAAATGCCCGGAAGCATACGAAACGAAATTAGTAGTTCCCTATATGCCCGTAAGTCTATGGTTCTTAGGCTACTTATTTTCATAGCCTTAGACTTGAGGGGGCATTTCTTCTGCTACCTATTAAATTGCGTCAATATATTTCAAACAAATAACAGAGACGTGTTTCTTTAGCCCCCTTGTGTTGGAAACTAAAGACTTGCTTCTCATCCAACACCAAGACAAATCACGTGAAGGCTCGGGGCCAAACCTACCTGCCCGGGTGAGGGTTATCTGAACCAAACCTGATTATCAGAATACAGACTGTTTGGAAGGATCGATGCTGATGAATAGCGGACTATTACATCACCATCATGTTTCTTTACCTAAACTGTTGCCTCGTTGCGGATTTCGCGAGGCAATTAAACATCACTTAACCTCTCCATCTCCTGATATTCACCGTTAAACCTCCATCCGATGCTACTGTAAGAAACACATACTCAGACAAACCACAACCAAAGACACAAAGACCGGAAAAGCCGCTCACCACCTACACGGGAAAATGGAACTGGAAACCTACCTAACCGCCGAACCGATCTTTTATGGTATACTGCTTATCCCGAGCGCATACCTCACAAAAGCCCATGGCAAGTCGGGTTATGTCGGTTGGGGGCTTGTTACATTCTTGTGCCTAATACATGTTATCGGCGGCGCCATGCAGCAGACCGGAACACAACATGCCGTTTCTATTCTCAACAGTTGCCCCAGTATTATCCTGCTGGTCTGTTGTGGTCTGTGGTGGGAAGCGTACGTGAAACGACTCATTCTAGGGAATCGCTGACATTCATTACAGAAAGCATCATCTAAAATCACTTACCTATTTCGCAAAGTCTAAAGCCATTTTTATCAGCCTCATCATCATTGCCAGCACAGTCTTTTTGGCTGTACAAATACCTACGCTAAACCTTCGAACGAAATTCGGTGTTGCTCATGGATGCTTAGGAATAGCATCGATAGCAGCTTTTCTCCAGGTGACATGCAGTATGATAAAGCAAGGGTTCGATTTTCGGCAGCCCACTCAAATGGTCAGTTTAGCACAGTCCCTGTCTCTTTCCCTTTCCCTTTTCGACAAGAAAGCACTGACTCATTGCTAGCTGCTTGTTGCTGCAGAATTTGGTACAGTCTTCGCTGCCATACGCATATTCTTCACAATCCAGGTCAAAGTGAGACTCATGCACTTGTCACATCCAAGAGGAGGCCCTTTTACAACAACTGCCATTCTGCTGTTTGTACTTGTTCCTGAAGCTCTTGCAACGCTCGTATTCGTTATCTTTGGGCTGATGACGCGCGGAATTGGTGGTGGAAAAGATGAAAAAGATGGTACAGCAAGTGACGAACAAGATGATAAACAAAAAGATAATGGAGAAAATGGGGAGTACGTGCCGTTGGGTCTTGTGGTTAGACATAGACGCGCGACTTCGAGTAACTCGTTTCGCGTATGTCTAGCGTGACATACTACGAAGAGTCTTGCTAAATGGGTAGCCCCTCCTTAAGCTTTAGGATATATAGATAAGTGGTCCAAGAACTACTATAGTCTAAGGAGCACAAAGTGAACTGCTAATCTTGTCTCATACTTTTGGGTATCAATTTTTCTAATAACCTGAGGACGACTCTCATCGAAGAATACGAAATCATTCAAAGGAATGATAAATTTAGAGAATAAACATATCAACCCCCAAGGCCAATAGCGCATATTTGTATCCGTCTAGATGCTCGGCTCCAAATGTCCCAGCGGCATTGCTTTCCAAGGGTGCAATCTCCGACAAGGCAGTCTCAAGTGACGCGGTTCCTGTTGAAGAGGTGCGCTGGACTGAAACAGTGCTCGCATCGGAAGAGGGTGTGCTGGTGATTCCATGATTAGAGCCTGAACTATGCTCTTCCTTGGATATCTCGGTCCCAATCAAAAATGGTCGAGACTTGGACGAATCTGAACTTCCGCATATTTTATGGACAAGCTCAAGCTGACCGTTCCAGTAGTCGGTGCCAGGATTAGACGAAAGCAACCACGATGGAGTGCTGGTCATTGCAGTAATGACTTTACCATAGCAAGGATGACAGAGCTCGTCGTATGGCCTTTGTTCGCCGTCGTCGATCTCGGAAAACCCGTCTATGATTTCTTGGTTGCGTTAGTCATGTACCGTAAAAAGAGGTTTTAATTTCGTTGCTTACCCTGACAGTATCGACCTGTTCTGGGATCCTTGACACAAGTCTCATTCCAAGAAGCCCAAAGGTTCCCACCGAAGCCTGTATGTGATACTTTGTCGAGAAGGAGGTAATTGTCCTCACCATTGTCGCATGCATCGGTAACTGTATCATACCAGCTTTGGAGGGAATTGTAGCAGGTGTCGGTGCAAACAGAGTCGGCGAGCTCGACTTTTTTCTTTGTCCACTTGGAGTCATCATCAGACATGACCCCAGACAAAAACTTGTCACAGTGGATCTCCTTTTCCAATGCTTTGTTGCAGGCTTTGTTGGTGAGAGTACTGTCGTCGGATTTTCTCAAGTCGGGGATGATCCAAGCTGAGACACTCGTTGAGAGGCTCAGCGCCACAATAATATTGAACAGCATTTTGTCTGTTCGACGAATGGATGACTGCGATAGTGAAATTGGATAAGGAGTACCACTTGACTCAAAAAGAAAGCACTGGTTCTCATATGTGCTGTACAGACACTTTTAAATACCCAAGTGGGAAAGAACGGGGCGCCGGAAGTAATGATTTTTTTTCTCGGCAAAGAGTCATCGGTTAAACTGCAATGGAGAATAAAATTGACATCGGTCAAATATGATCGTGAAACAATGGCATGAGCAAGAGTCTCGAGTCCAAAAGAGAGGTCTTTTGCGCACGCTAGAGATGCCAAGTCGGCTCAATGAAGATATTCCCGACTAAAACCCCTGTCTAGCGTATTTGGGACCCTTAATTCACGTAACATGTTGTTGGTTGTTAGCTTTTTGGTGTTGGTTGACGGTTGCTAAGGCTGCACAGTGTAATTACAACCATGAACGACCACTAAATAAAGTGACATTACATACAATGTGGGACGACTGTTGGTTCTCAGCTGCCAAGGTATTGAAAAGTCCGATTACCCTGGTAGCTGTGATACAAGTGGGATTGAGCCCGACGGTCCAAAAGAAAATTGGGAGACATGTCTGTTGAGAGTTTTCCGTGCCATTACTGTAATTACTCGGAATTTATTCAACCTACGACGTTTTTGGAGAAAGAAAATGCTGCTTGCGTAGTACCAAGAATCTCCAATTCCAAATGAATGAAAGATGCTCCTTGTTTTCAAGAGTTTGATATGATTTAATAAGCTTGACATCCCAGTAGCTCAACTGGGTGGGCGGTAGAAAAATTAGTCTCTTAGAACTGAGGGTATGAGAAAACTAGTCTAAGAAGTATGGTCTTAAGGGCATAAAGTGGCCTACTAATTCCGTCCTTTATGCTCTCAGTGATTAACTTTACTAATATCCTGAGGCAACTGCCAGGAATAGTTATAGAAAAAGCTGTAAACATAACACCAAGGAACCATTATATATCTGTTATGATCCAAACAGAGACTAGGCTTACAGGCATACTGTAATGGTGACATTACTTATGTACTGTATTTCTAGGTAGGTGTGCAAGAACATAAAGAACCGATAAGATTTCCTGGATGAAGTCTAGGGTGAGGTTATTGCCAAGACAATTAGAACATAGGTACTAAATCTCAGCTCCATATCCAATAAGATCAGGCCGCGTGGCCTAATGGCTAAGGCGCTAGATTTCGGTCCTCAGCAACTGATCCCTCTAGAGATTCCAGGTTCGACTCCTGGCGTGGTCGACTTTCATCGCTGATATATCTTTTGCCGGCTTGTCGGAATTGATATCGTTTTTTCTTTTTTTGCTATTCCCCTACCACTCACTGACATGATATTCTGCGTATGGTGATAAAATCTGCTGTATGAGGAAGGGATAGTGGCCGCGTTGGTGGTAACGCGACTAGCGCGTAATGGATACATAATTTCGCGACTTATTTATGCACCTCATTGTACAGTCAAGGCAATATCATGATGCAGGGCTGTCGGTTATGAGTATGTTGCTGACATACTCTGTCGTCTATTCATTCATTATACTATCTATTTAACCAGTTTTCCTGAAACCATTCCGTAATCCATAACCCAAGTCATTCCATGTCTACATCTTTTAAGTGGTGAAAGGGTTGAAGTCAACGCCAAGGCGGTCAGCCTCTGACCTAATCTTCTTGTTCTTCCTGGTAAGGAACCACTTGATGGTAGACGCCAGCGCGATACCGAGACCAGCAAACACGATCTGAAGAATCATGGCCATAGTGTATCGAGGTTGGTCCTTGTCAGGGAAGAAGTAAGGCGAGATGACATTACCCAAGTGTCCAAAGATGTTGACAATGGCACCGGCAGCAGCTCGCTTCTCAGGTGTCTGACTCATGGTAGAGACAGCCCAGGTGTATTGCAGAGTGTTGGCAGAGAAGCAACCAGCAGCGTAGAGGAATGTCATGGCGTAGCGGACAGCCGCGTTGCCGGTTGCGACGGTGACGATGAAACCAGCAACGGAGCACGATAGGGGGATCACAATGTGAAGACCTCGTTCTTGACGACGATCGGAGTCCCATGATACATAAAAGGTGCAGAGTGTACCGAAGATGTAGGGGGGAGCGGTCATGAGGAGAGATGTAACACTGTTGCCGAAGCCTGTCAACTGTTAGCAAGATTGTAATATTAAGAACGAGACGGTGAGACATACCAAGTCCTCGAACAATAGTGGGGAAGAAGTTGTTGAATCCATAAGACGAGGTGATAAAGATGTTCATAAACAAGAACATGTAAAGCTTGACGTCGATGACAGCAAGCTTGAGACCAACCCAGACAGTCGACTTCTCATGAATCTCGACTCGGTCATCAAGGATACGGGCAGCAGCGATTTTGCGCATATCCTCAGTCATGTATCGCATAGCACCGCCGGTAGGAGATTCAGGATAGTTAGGCAGAATGAAGTAAGCTGTGATGGCAAAGAATCCACTCATAGCACCCTCGAGGATGAAAAGCCACTTCCAGCCTGCCAGGCCCATAGGACCATCGAGACCACTAAAGACTCCAGCTGCAATGAGACCAGAAAAGGCCTGGGCGAGTACGAGACCAGAGTATAGAAGAGCGACACGGAGGGCGAATTCGCGACGAGTGTACCAGCAGGACATGAGGAAGACAGCCTGGAAGTTATTAGATGATGAATCCAGAGCGATGGAGATGATAACTTACACCAGGGAACAAGGGTGCCTCAACAATACCAAGAACAAACTGCACAGCCCAAAGACCACCAGCACTCGTGCAGAGCACCGTCATAGCAGAGATAGCAGACCAGATGAAAGCAGCCACGGGGAGATAGATGGAAGGTCGAACACGGGTGATCAACATGTTGGAGGGCAGCTGAGCAAGCATGTATCCGACAGTGAGAATCGCAACGGCAGTCTGGTAATCGCCATCCTTGAGGTTGAGATCCTCATTGAAGGTGTTGAGTCTGGCCTGAGCAATGTTGGTGCGGTTGAGGTAGTTGAACATGTAGAGAATCCAAAGCTGAGGAAGCATCCACATGTCGAGCTTGCGGACAATCTTCTTTTCGAGCTCTGCGGCGTTGGGAATGCCGAGAGCTGCGACATTGGACAGGTTGGGAACCACCTCGGGCTTTTCCTGAGCGTAGGAGGGTGTGTTCTCCAGAGGACCTCCAATGTCCTTGGCGTCCTCACCTTCGTGAGCTTGCGGTTTGTGGTCTGACATGACTGCAGCTTTTGTCACGAGAGATGCAAAAAAGAAGAGAGTAAGAGGAGAGAGGAGAGGGACAGAAAGAAGACTGTCTGTCGTTCGAAGCTCAACGTCGATGCCCTCCGTCTTTATACCTCTCCACTCACATCGTCACCTCCTTGGTCTTGCTCCTCATCAAAACCATCCATGACGAAAACTCCACTGTCAGAGCATGGTGGTATTGCCTCAAGACTGCGGGGAACCCTTACTCGCATGTTGCAGAATGGAGCATCATGTCCTGGAAGAGAAGGTGCCGGACGTCTTGGCTTTGCGTAAAGGGAAAAAGTAATAGCCACTCGAAGTAGGCGAATCGAGAGAGAGAGCCAAGCCAACAAGACGAGGAAGAAGAAGAAAGGCGAGAAGACGGGGGAAAAGGCCAAGACATATGGTCATGGCTTATATTGTGGGGGAATGCTGGGGGGGTAACATGGTGAGATGGAACAGGTGTGCACCATTTCCAGCGGAGAAGATGGCAAATGCGTTGTTTTTTAGGGAACATGATTGGGGTGATTGGGGTAGTTGACTAATAAAAAAGTAATATTATCGTATTAACCAAACAGTCACTTGAGTCTTGTTTTTTTCTTCTCTTCTCAAGGAAACCTCTGCTTTTCTCAATACCAGAGTCTGTAGATTCACTCTCATGAGAGATTCTCTTCCCCAGACTAAGCCTTTTAGCTATGCCAATCCCCCAGATTCTCTAGACGCACCTTGGCTTACGACAAGGCTTGTCTCTCTTGGCGAGCGATTTTCCCTTGGTCTCACTCTTCTTTCTCTGTAATGATGATGGATACATACATCGGCGACCAATTCAACTGCCGACCAAGAAACAAGCCAAGACCCCAAATCTCTGGGGGGGAGGTTCAGGTAAGCCAACCCCCTCATCACTCGTCTCCAATCAGAACCTGGCCATTATAGGAATGTATGTATGTACATGCAGACAAGTCGGGGAAGCCGTAAGGGTTTACATGCAAAGTGGGTATCGTTTATGTACATGCAATGTTAAGATTTGTAACAAAATGCCTCTCTTGGCAGACTTGTATGCGGGGATATTGCAAGTCTAGAAGCTTGGGAAAGGGTTATTTTTCAAATCCGCGGTACGCTGGTTGGTAGAGCAGGCAACAAAGGATGTATAAAGACAAACTGGGCATGGCGGGAAAAAGTTGGAGTCTTGGCTGTGGAAATTCATGATTCAGGTGGTAACGAGAGCGTGGGGGAACCCCAACCTAATGTTTCCAAGGGGTAATGATCCCCACTTGTTTGAGGGGAAAAGAGAAGGAGAAATTGGATGGATGGAGGTAATTTGGTAGCATGTTGAGATATGTCATGATCTTGATATACGTGCAATACCCTATAGATGATATTGATACTGATGAGACAGTTCAAGGTTTCGCTTTTTCAAGCCCAAGCCAAAAATAAACACAACTTTCCTATTCACCATCCAAGATCTCCGGATATCTAACGGGCAATGCAAGAAACATGTTTGACCGCCTCCAAAAAGACATACATCCTGTCTCACTTACTCCATCTTCATACCTCATGCCCAACAGATTCTTAAATAAGCTCAGATTTAACCTTAGCAACGCTCAGACCGAATCCTTCTCGAAACAGGTATCGCTCCAACCAAGCCAGGATGCATGCTTGTCCAGGGTAGTATCACAGCGGCTATCATCAGACCATATTGTGTCGCTACCGGTTCGTGGAAACGGTTAATCGATGGAGCGCGCAAAAGAAAAGGACCGAGACAGGGATAATCATGATGTAAAATGTGACATGTTGTTTATTTGTTATGCTATCAACAAAATTGTAATTATAGATTGTTACATTGGATCTGGAGACAAACCGTTACGGAGTCGAGTCGGGATGCCAAGCGGAGATGCCAAGTAGAGATGCCGTGCTTCAGCCGATCATGTGAGGAGACCAAACGGAGAGAAGAGCGGTGTCAGGGTCATGTTTCCATTATATATAGTAATCGACTCCTCCCCCGGTCTAGTTGATGATGGAAGGATTTTACGGAAATGATTTCGGCCACTTGGACGAGATTTGTTGTTATCCTAATTAGGGTACTCCGACCATGGCCAATCGGAGTCTGATTGTTCCGTTGAAAGAAGGCTGGTGTTGTGTTGTCTTGGTGTTTGGTGAGTGATACTTATTGACACACATCATTCAAGCATAACCATCACCCTTTACATAATATTACATAAAACATTAATCCTTCATTACTCGACTTTCATAATTATCAACCCAAATATCCCTTTTCCCATCATCAATACGTATTCTTGGTAGCCAGACCCCAAAAGTAAGCTGCCCAGGCACCAAGAATAAGCACAACAACAGCCCCAAAGTTGACAAGTCCCAACTTGCGGTTCCATCCATCTTGTCCCTCTTTCTCAGCCTCTTCCTTCTTGGCATTGATGATGTGCCCATTCTCGACTCTCTTGCCGCGACTCCACTGCAAATGTCCCATAATATCACTGGCGAAACCCAATGCTAGGATGATCAATGCCACCACCACAGAACCAGCAGCCATTGTCGCGTAAAGAATCGTAACATTGTCGTAGCTGTTATCATCGCGATCTTGAATGACACCCGCAACGACGCCCACGATGATGGTCATGCTGTTGTTTATCGCAATCTTGATCGCGTAGCCCGACCCAAAGACTTCCTGGTACCACATGCTCGTGCGGATACTGTCGATGATAACCGTAGGTCCAAACGACGTAGCGACGGCAAAGATGCCAAAACTCGCGGCCGTTCCGGGCACAGTTGGTCCCCAAGCTGCAAGGCACATGGACAAGAGCATACCGCATCCACAAACAAGCATGAGTGTCAGTCGTTGCCCAAACATGTCGACAAAAATACCAATCAAGGGCACAAAGAAAAAGCCCAAGTATTGCGACATGGACGAATACCAGCCTGCCTTGACGGCCGAGATCTTGAAGCGCTGCTCAGCCAATTCCGTGCTGTTTGACGCAAATATACCAGCCGTAGAGGTCTGAAAGAGCGAAAACAAGCAAATCATCCAGAATGACCAAGGCAGCGATAGCATCTTGCCAATCTCAAACTTCTTGTTGTTCTCCGTCAACTTCTCTCCCGTAGCAGGATCTCTAGTACCCGCATATCGCTTCTCACACCATCGCGTGAACCACCAAAAGAAGAGGGTCGCGACGTTGGTGAATAGGTTCATAAAGACGGCCATCCAATACGCCCAGCTGAAATCGCCAAGGTTCTGAGCTATCACGTTGGCCGTTGCTTTTCCTACAAAGGAACCGATTTTACCAATACCGAGTTCAAAGGCAAGTGTTGATGCGAAGCCGGAAGAGGGAGGGAACCACGAGGAAAAGATCTTGTACTGGGCGACCTGGGTTGCGACATCGCCGAGGGCTTGGATGACGGCACCTCCAATCATGAATTTGTAGCTTCGGACTGTTGTGGCTGCAGCGACGAGGATTGCTCCTAGACTGAAGACGGCGTTTCCCCAGAGCATGGTGCCTGAGACAAGGTTAGTTAGTACTGGAAGGTGATGACGGTAGTCGAGGTACATACTTGCACCACCGTAGCGGTCCGTGAGAACACCACTAACGAGAATGAGAGCAGTCTTGATAAAGTTCTCACTTGTGTCAAGGACCGCATATTGGGTGTTTGAAATGTGAAGCTCCTGGTAAAGGTTAGGCAGAGTCCATTTGCTTCAAGTACCTAGGTCAACATGCCTTTTTCAAGGTACTCTTCAAAGCACCAGTGACACCACTACTCCAATGTCCACCAAAGCCAATCATACTGACGATGACGACAGAGAGTATCTTCATACTCAGGGGTACAGGCTTCTTGCCATGATCCTCACTGCCACTATCGTTGTCTGATTGGTCAGATGCTGGAGAGACACTGGTCATGTCCTTGACTTCTTTTGAAGACTCCATCTTGTGAAGAAAAAGGGATTGAGATGAAAGATGAGACGAAAGATGAGACGAAAGAAGGATTATCAAATGGCGATGATGCTTCTTTATCAGATCAAATCGGGTGGAACCGTTTCCAGAATTTTAACAAGGTTCGATAAGTTGGAGTCCAGACCCGCTAGGTTGATTGTATCCCCACTTGGTGCGAACACGTTAGGAGAGCTGAAGAAAAATACAAGAGTTGTTAGGGTAGTGATATGTGCAAAGACAGTATTGATATCAATACTAAACCAAATGAAGAAAAAAGACACGCAAATCTTGTTTAAAACAGAAAACATATTTTGTGCTTTTTCATTGTTTACAAGTTATCAAATTGGATATCGGACATGCCAAAAGAAACAGAGACTGTTAACGAAAAGACTTGCTTACAATGATCTGATAAGCAACGGCTCCAATAATTGAACTCATTCAACCAGTCGGTTTCACGCCTTGATTTTCTTAAACGAGTTAGTCCCCGAGTCTCGGAGCGACAGCCATGAAAATCCTCTCACTGTGAGACGCGACGGTCCACCTCAAAAAGGGTTAAACACTGGCAATCCCCTTTCTCACTGTGAAAAAAAAATCAAAAATCAAAAATCAACGATTATCAGCCAAGATTATCTCGCTTTATCTTGATCTTGCTAGCCGAGATGGCGTGTTTCTGCAAGCATCTTGATCAACTGATTGATAACTTTGACCCGTCATCCACCGCACGTTTCGCTTCCAATCTAAACAAGCACCTCGAAGCGATCCGCTCCATCCTCGCCAAGAATAAATCCCTCTCTAAGGAGGTTCGGTACCAGGTTATTCCGAGCAACCAACGCACTGCCAAGATTCTTTCGCTTCAGTCCATCACTTTCGACAGGGTTAGGAAACTACACGACACTCTTCAGAGCGACACCAAAGCCTTTTGGACTTCCAAAGATGATTCCCTGCTGCAGGAGCTGAGGAGACGAGTTGCGTGTGTGACAATATTCTTGAGATCAAAGGTTAATGATGATGCTTGGATCGCCAACGACGTAGCTGCTGTTGTCAAGGGGAGGACACTATCTGAGTTAAGATATGCGGGAAACAAGTATATCAAGATTGCCAGAAAGCTTGGGGGAGTCGGTTCAATTCTTTGGCTACCTTTGGAAGTACCTGCATCAACGTGAGTAGTTGACGGATAGAGTCTACCAAACATACTGACATGAACAGATATGAGAGGTACCTGAATATGGATGACACTGAAGCATTCGATCATCTGCACAATCTTGGGTCCGAGGCTCCCGATTTGAACTATTTCGTGCAGAGTCTAATTACAGAGCAACTCAACGGTAAATGGCCTCCCAACTGTTTGGGACTCCACTAACAGACAACAGACTCTTCACTCAACCTATCCTTCCGCAACCTTCTCTTAGAGTACGGATACTGCTTTCTACCGTCTGAACAAGGCCTCCTCCTCCTCCACACGCTAGGAGGAACAGAAGTGCCGGTCGACCTTTTAAAAAGTGTCAAGATACCAATGAGACGCTGGACAAACGAAGGAGAGATACAGAGTATCAGTGCCATCGACTTTGGGCTTAGCTCGGATCTAGTTACTGTGCTGTCCAGCGATGATGCCGTGTCACAACTCCAACAAAGGCCAGAAGTAACCCAAAAACCCTTGGAAGATGGTGCAGTCACCTTGTCACTTCATCCCCAAGCAAAAGAAACGATTGCCAGTCGTTTATCACCACAAGCAGTAGAAGATTGGGAAACAACAGCTCTTAGACTAATATGTTTCGCCTGCCCTCCCTGCTATGAAGGAAAAGTCAACTGGTACATCCATCCATCCACCTACTTCCCAGAACATAGCTGACAAACTACAGGTCACTTCCCACGAAGAAATCAATCTGGGCTCTCCTCGACAAACTGACTTCCCAAAAAAGGATCACAACATCACTGAGAACATGCGTCATCGAGGCCCTCCTCTACTTCTGCGAACGTGACCTCTTTAGCATTCGTCTCGCTGCTATCCAACGCGCAAAGACCCTCGTCCGCAAAAATATGCCCTTTTATTATCAAGCATCCGTCACCCTCTTTGACAGCATAATATCTGGCAAGGACGGCGACTTTGAGCGCTCAAACGCTATTATTAATGAGTTTCTGTCGTCCGAGCAGTGCGAGACCAACACGAGATCTGACAACGCTTTGAGAGGAAGACTACACATTTCAAGTATCGAGAATAAAATACATCGGTATGATGCAGAAGTCGCCACAACTATATACAACTGGAAGGGAATCCATCCACTATCCACGTTTGAAATCGAAGTTACGAGGAGGTTACAGGGTGTTGCAGCCAAATTCTTCCATTCTATTGGGGATTTCAAGACGACGAGGGCTTCTTTGGAACAGCATTTGTGGCTAAACTCGACAATGCCGATACGACACAATACGAAATTACTCATCGTTACAAGATTGGCAGAGATTCATTGCGAGCTTCATGAGTATGAAAAAGCTCTTCAGATTATACAAGTAGAACTTGATACCATGTCCGTGAAAAAGGGCCGGCCGTTTCGACGTTTGACCATGGCCATGGGAGAAGCCTACATCGGCCTGGGCCAATTTTATGATGCTGACTCAATTCTCAAAGAGCTCATCGCCGTCGAACCACCCGAGTTGGACGATTTGAATGATCAAGTCCTCAAAATGAGACGTCTAATCCTCTCAGCGCGAATCCAGCACGAACGCTGCGATTTTGTCAGTGCTTTGCTGCTTTGGACTCAGGCTGGCCAACAAATGCAGGGTCTCTCTACTTTTAGTTCCAGACATGGGTGGATAGCAGCCATCATTAAATTATCCATGGCTCATGCACAAATAGCCATGGGCGATAGCGAGGCTGGGAGAAAATCATGGGACGCCGCTGTTGCAGTTGCTATGAGGGAGCGATTCGAATTTGTGTTTCCGATCCTTGCAACTACTTGGTTGCAGAAGATTGTGGGGGAAATTCACCAGGCCAAGGGATGGCCTTTGAGGATCATGATGCCAGGTGGGAAATCTGATCTTACGTGGCTGTGATGTGGGTATTTGCTGAGAAGCCCTATTTGGTAAACTAATGATGATTGGAAGTTGTGTATTGCATGGTCTAGACAATCAGCGCTATTGCTGACAGGATTTTAACAGTACTGTATATACCTATCTGACACCATTTCGTGTCAAGTATTAATATCGCACTTTACTATTTTCGAAAGACCTAGAGCCCTAGCATATCCTGGAAAGCACATCTAATATATAGGATGAATGTCCAAGTGGCTTATCACCAACAGAACATGTACTGACGCGGCGCGGAAACACAACAAGGCTGACATGAGCACATAACTGCCTGACTTGTCTAGTGCTGACCCAAACATTGACACATATAACGTCGCGTGCCGAAAAGCGAAAGCCCATCTAAGTAACCAGCATATTCCAACCTTGAACCCTATCTATCAAAATGTCCGAGAAACCAGTCGTTGCCATGGTGCAAGGTGCCTGGCACCGTTCAATCCACTACGAGGCATTCGCTCAATCACTGACGACCAAAGGCTTCACAGTTCTCCAGCCTGATAACGTCTCAGCTGGAAAGGTTGATGACATCAAGGGCAAAACGCATATGGATGATGTTAAAGTCATCAGAAAAATATTGCAACCTTCTCTGGATGAGGGAAAACGGATTGTTCTGGTCTGCCATAGCTACGGTGGTATTCCCGGATCTGCTGCTGTTGAAGGATACCAACTCCACGAGCGAGAGGCAAAAGGCTTATCTGGAGGAATCATTCATGTAGTTTACGTCGCATCGTTTGCACTTCCTGTCAAGGGACTTTCTCTCCTAGCTACTGTTGGAGGAACATTTGGTCCTTTCTTGGACAGAACTGTACGACATCCTAACCAACATTCCAAGACATTTGATACTGATACAAACTTTCTTTTTAGGACGATGCTTTGTATCTGAATGAGGGAGCAAAGGATACATTTTACAACGATCTTCCCTCCGAGGAAGCAGACAAGGCTCTATCGGCATGCGCTCTCCAGAGCACGGCTAGTCTTGAAACCCCAGCGGACTTTGTGGCGACTGATGTCACGGTATCAAGAACGTATGTTGTTTGTGAGGAGGATCACTGCATCCCTAAGCAAGGACAACTCGCTATGGCGGGTGCTATGGGAAGCGAGATTGTCATGGAGACTATTAAGTCTGGGCATGTACCGTTTCTTAGTGAGGAGGCCATGTTGAAGGTGGTTGATATTGTCGAGAAAGTTGCCCAATAAGTTGTGTGCGCTTTTACAGAACGAGTAAAGAGTCAACCACTTAACTGAACATTGGCAAACAATCATTCGCAGTATTGTTATGAATCAGCTAGAGAGAGCCACTGATAGCCTTATCGGCCAATTCTGCCGTTTAGCATTATTGAATTCCACAAAACCCATGATGTTATACCCATCGTGAAGGAAATCAGTTAATGAATACACTGAAGCATTTAAGCCTCAATCGCTCAGGGAATGGCGTACAATCACAAGTAAACAACGGAAATATTGCGAATACCTTTGCCATCGTCTCATTGATTCATTATTAGCATGATCAACGTAGAAATTACGGCTGAATTATGGCGGGTATGCTGAAGGAGAAGTTTCAAGCGACCAGTACCCGTCTTATTCCCATCAGAGAGATCTGCTTGACCTTGACAGGCCGGGACGAGTCTCGGCATCGATGAGCGGCATCTTTCTCTTGGCTGGAGCTAACTTGTTCCAGCAGGTCGATCCGCTGCTGAACCATTACGTTCCACTACAGAACTAACACAAAATTCCAGCAAAATGTATGGTCGACTTTGGTCTGTACCTTTCAAAAGATGGACGCGCTGAAAGGTCTAAATCAATATATTTCCAGATTCATCTTGATGCGTCTCCACCTTTAGTTACACTCCAACCTTATTTATATCTCTCGATATCCCCTTTCCTGTCCCTCAACGTATATCGTCAAACATTCTTGACCATTATGGCTTCCTCAAAGATATTCACCAATGGCCGATTCCTTAGCAACACCCACGCCTCTCACCAAGAATGCATGATCACCCAAGAATCCAACATTGTATACATTGGCCCAGAGAATGATGCAGCAGTTCAAAAGGCAAAATCCAATGGCGCTGAAATTTTGAACCTTGGCAACAGAGTTGTCCTCCCCGGCTTCATCGATAGCCATGTCCATTTGTTATTCTTTGGACTCTCACAGCAAAAGCTCGACCTTGGGGGATGCAAGTCTCTTGAAGAAATCCGACAGAGACTATCCGCTTTCGCATCATGCAACCCTGACCTACCACATATTCTGTGCCGAGGATGGCTTCAGTCTGCGACTGGGGGAATCGCACTGGCGAGTATGATCGATGATGTCGACCCAAGGCCAATTTTCATTGATTCGAATGACCTTCACTCAGTCTGGTGTAATACTGCCGCTTTGAAGAAGCTACCCATCCAAGAAATGAAAGCAAAGGTGCCAGAATTCATCACATGTGACAAAGACGGAAACCCAACTGGCCTTCTGGCAGAAGCCGCCGTTACAGCCTTTATCTGGCCTTTTCTTATCCAGTCGCTTTCTATGGATGAAAAGATAGAGGTATTTGAGAGAGCGATTAAAGCTTACTCTGAAGAAGGATACACTGGAGTTATTGACATGGCCATGGATGCGATAGCATAGGAAGCCTTGCAAGTACTACGAGAAACCAAGGGCATCAATCTTCATATCGCTGCTCACTGGTTTATTCCCTACGAAGCAGATCAGACTCTTCTCGATGCACAAATCCAAGAAGCTATCGACATGCACAATAAATTCCACCCTTCAAAGTCCCCGGAGTTCTGCATCGTCGGCGTCAAAATTATCGGAGACGGTACAGTAGACGGCTGCACAGCCGCGCTATCATACCCCTATGGAGAATCCGTTGATCTCGTCGAGCCGCTATGGCCAGCCCAAGCTTTGAACAGAACACTGCATCATATTACAAAAGCTGGTATGCAGTGCGCCATACACGCTATTGGGGACATAGCCATCAACCAAGCCATCGAGGCAATAGCGAGCACTAATAACCCTACCGCTCGCCATAGGATCGAGCACTTGGAAATGGCTACCCCAGAAGACGCCCTTAGACTTGGTGGTCTTGGCATAACAGCTTCGGTACAGCCTGTCCACAGTGACCCTGCAATCCTCGAAGGATACTCCAAGCTAGTCAAACCATCAGCGTGGGAAAATGCGTTTCCTTATAAAGAGTGTCTTGACGGTCATGCAAATATGGCAATTGGCACTGACGCACCCACAGCCCGACACTTGTCTTTTCCAAACCTGTATAACGCAACTACGAGAAAGTCTGCATTGGAGCCCGAGATGGACAAGGTTACAAATGGCAAGAGTGCTCTCACTTTGGCACAGGCTACGAAGGCTGCAACATATGGAGCTGCGTATTCTAGGTTTGCAGAGACTTGGACAGGGAGTCTGAAAGAGGGACTGAGAGCAGATTTCATGGTTTTGCCGGGTATTCCGGAAGTTCACGGGCTTTTGGATGTCAAGGTCGACGAGACATGGTTTGGAGGAAAGAAGGTTTACGACAAGAGGGGCAAGGGAAGTCAATTGGGTAGTTCCCGTCTGTAAATTGGTCTAGAGGATTTGTTTCGTACCTACAAGGGTGCAGTTGTAAACTCTAATGTTTTTTGTTCGGTTTAAAGTGCCACAATTTGATTATCGATCGGCGTCAAACTTGGGTCTGTAGCATCCCCAGCGCCAATATCAGCATGTCACTCCATTTTCGTGCTTCCCTGATTCCTCCTCGAGTAGAATTGTGTTCATAGCTCAGCATCAGGGCAGTTATTGTATTCAAGATATGGGTTGTTGAAAATTCATCACCACTAGAGATAGAAGTCAGGAGAATGAATATTCAACTGAAAATAGATATCTAGACAAGAGAAAAAATGGTCGGTTTTGTGTATAAGGCTGCTGAGACTTGGACAACGGTGTGGCACAGACTATTGCATTTTTCAACAATATGGACTGGATAATCGGCGAACCCTGAATATTTGGATAGAAGAATCGATATCTGTAGTATGAGACTTCTATGCTTTAGAATATGGGCCCCAGTTAATAACATCACGAATCTCTTACGAAGACAGGAGTAGAATTTAAAGGTTAATTAACTAGATTATTCATACTAAGATAGCCTTTAGCTTTAGGCTTTATTATTTAACTTTTTTTAATAGCTAGCTATAACTAGAAAATCTTATTAATAATTACTACTTACTCTTTTAATTATTTAAATTAGGCCTTATATAGTTCTTACTTAAGAGTTTAATTAATTTCCTCTATAAATATTCTTTTTACTTTTAATAAATTATCTTTTAGCCTTTTTATTAGCTTTTTTTTTAATTTCTTTAATCTTTTTAGCTTTTTTTTTATTTTAATAAAACTATATATATAAATAAAATATAAATTATATATAAAGGCTATTAATTTAACTTTAATAAGGCTATTAAGCTTTATAAATATATATAATTTAATAGTTTTTTTTTTATAATATATTAATCTTATTAATATCTTTATATTTCTTAATTATTAACTTAATATTTTTAAATTAAAAGATTATAAAATAGATATTCTTATTAATAGTTTTTTTTTTTAATTAATATTATATTATATAAAATTTATAAAGGTTATTAGCTATATTTAATAAAAGACTAAGATTAATTAATTATAAATATTTTTACTTTTTTCTTTTATTTATATTTATAATAGGACTTAGAGGTAGCTAGGTAGATTCTTAAAGGTAGGACCTATATTAATATAAGACTAAAGCTTATCCTTTTCCCTAAGGGACTATAAGATTTTTAAATAAATCCCCCTAAAGTAGGTCCTAATATATAGCTAAAGACCTCTTAAAGGTTATAGGTTTAAACCCTATTATAATTATACCCCCCTTTATAGTTAATAACCTTAGTAACTAAGAGAAATATTTAAATTACTTTACTAGTTAATTAATAATATTAACTAGCTATTAAGTATATCCTTTTAATTTAGTAATAAGTTTAGCTATAATAGAATCCTATAGAAGTAAATAAATAAAAGTATATACCTTTCTTAATTATAGTAAATCTCCCTTAAAAGGCCTTTTTTTCTAGGCTTTTTTATTCTCTTATTATATTTAACTCCTTAGCCTTTCTTTTATACTTATAATAGCTTACTAATCTCTTTTAAATACTCCTTACTTTCCCTTATATATTTCCTTAATATTCCTATAATACCCTTATAGTATAAAAAAAATACTGCTACTTATAAATATACTGCTAATATATAATTCTAGTATATTATTATCCTCGCTTTAGATAATACTTTTTATATATATTATTTTTATTCTATAAAAAATGCCTTAATTAAAGCTATAAAGAAACCCTATAATTAAAAACTTATTAAAGTCCCCTTATTTCTATATAAATTCCTTTTCTCTATATCTTTATATTATAATTATTATATTAATAAAGGATATATATATAAACTATAAGTAATTTAATATAGTTTCTTATATAGCTTAAGGATTAATTTAATAAGAATAGTATATATTTTCTCTTAGCTAGAAATACTATTAACCTCCTTTTTCTAAATAAATATATTTATTATTTCTATATTATAGTAGATAATATAAACCTAGATTTTAACTTAACTTAGTATTTACTTTTTACTAATATTTACTAAAAATTAATAAAAATTACCCTAGATCTTTAAGAAGCCTTTAATACTTATCTCCTTACCTATACCTAGGAATACTAATTAGGTTCTACTTATAATAAATATATTAATTATACTAATTACTATATATATATTCTAGGCTATTATTAACTTCTTACTATTTAAAATAGATCTTACCTTATTAACCTTATAAATATACTCTCTCTAGGGATCTTTAAGTCTATTTTATTAATAATTCGCTATAGTATAAAGCTACTATTTAAGATCAGTATAACCTTCCTTATTTAAAGCTACTTAACCTTATATACTCTATCTAGCTAATAGCCCTTAAGGGCTATTTAAATAGTTTAGCTATTACCTTAAATAAGAATACTTAAATTAATAATAATAACTAGGTTATTTAAACCCTAGAGGAAATTCCTATCTAGGTTCTTAATACTTTTTATAGTATTTAAAGGGTTACTTAAGCTATTATCCCTAGTAATTAAGTCTAGTTTAGTAATTTTTATTTTATATTTTTAGCTTTTTAAGCTTTTCTTATACTTTAGCGCTAATACTATTTACTTTTAAAGCGCTCTTTAGTATACTTTATTTTAATTATAAAGTTATTTTTAAGTAGCTTTTTACTTTTTCTTAAAGTTTATATCTATCTTATTTTGCCTTTTCTTATAATACTTCTAGAAGCTCTTAATAATCTTTAAGGTATATATTATATTACTTTTATTTACCTATTAATTATATTTATAAGGCTAGTCTTTCTATTTAACTAGGAAGTAAGTAATCTCTTTAATCTTCTTCTATATAAATATACTCTTAATTTCTTATTTACCTTTATTTTCTTCTAAGTCTAATATTAAGAGTATATTTTCCTTATTTTTAGCTTATTTTTACTAAGGTTTAAGGAGGCTAATATAGAATATATTATAGATCTTATTATACTTTTTAGGTAATATAAGTTAATATACTTATTTCCCTACCTTCTTAAGGATTTAAAATAGTTTAATAAAATAAAGTATTAGCTTTTTCTTTTTTCCTTTAAATTTAATATTCTTAATAAATAGCCTAACTAGTTATCCCTTTTTAAGTAATATCTCTATATATTTTCTATTATAATATTTATTTTAGGCCTTAGTAGTATTTTACTATTAGATCTTTATTTTTTCCTATAGATTTTAAAGCTTACTTAGTTTAAGGTTTACCTCTAGTATTTCCCCTTTTATAGTTAAATTCTCCTAATAAATATAGAAATTAATATTATATTTAAAAAGTATAAAAAATAAGAATACTTCTATTATAATACTCTCTATATTATTATAAGTAAACTTAGCTATATATAGTAAAACTGCCTAATTTATTTAATCCTTAGCTATAAAGTATTAAAAATAGTATTTAAGTATTTAGTTTATATATTCTATTTACCTATTAGTTTAGGGATAAAATGCTATTAATAGCCTCTATAGTATATATAATTTATAATAGAGGTCTAATTAAAAGGCATTTATAAATATAGCTTCTTAATTAAAGATAATACTATCTAGTAGGCTATAGTATAGCTTGATTTCCTTATAAAATAAAGTTACTAGCTTTAAGGTATTAATTTCTAATAATATAGAGAAAAAGAAATAGTATTTTAAAAATCAGTCTATAATTATAAGGATAGTATTAATATACTTATCTTTATATATAATAAGGGGTAACCTAGTAATAAAGTCTATTAATAGCTATAATATAGGTCAGGAGGATATTAGAAGTAATTTAAAATAGCTATAAGGCCTATATCTAGGGGTAATTACTCTTTAGTATATTCTATATATCTTAATATACTTATAAATATCTTTCTCTATATTTACCTAATATAGCTTTTATTATAGTAGGTAGAGGGTTTAATTTACCCTAAAGTAACCTACTAAAGGGTTATTATAATAAATAGCTAAAAGCTTATTATATAGGGCTATATTCTTAGGTATAAATATTTAATTCTTATACCTTAAAAGTCTATTTATACCTATAGTTTACTTAACTAGTTTTTAAGGGTAGTTTTTTTATAATATAGTAATCTTATATTTATAAGTCTTTTAATCTATTTTCTATAGAGAGGTAATAGTATTTAATAAGGACTTTAATACTATTAACTAATAGATAGATTTATTAATAAGAAGTAATTAATTATTAAGTATAGGTATTTAAGGTATAGTAGCCTTAATCTATTTATTTTAGTATTCTAGGTTTAATAGCTTTTCTATACTCTCTCTTAAGGGAATTAATACCTTCTTAAGTATTAATAAATTTATAGGTATTTTCTATTATTAACTCTTAGACTAAGTAATTACCTAGATCTTTATTATCTTAGTTTATAGTATAAGGATTAATTCTTAATTCTAGGGTTATTCTCTTTTATATTTAGGCTTTCTTAAAGATCTATTAGTAAGGTTTATTTTTCCTATATAATATTTAATAATAAAATTATATAAAGTAAGGTATAAGTACTATCTAGCTTGCCTCCTATTTAGCTATAGGTTCTTTATAAACCTTTATAAATTATAATAATTACTTAAGACCTCTATCTAGTATAAGGCCTCTTTAAGATAGTATTACTAGTATTTAAAGGATTCTATAATAATAAATAGCTTATAGTCTAGGGTACTATAATTAAGTTCTATAGCCTTAAACTTATATAACTAGAATATAATAAAGTACTAGTTACTATCTTTATTAAATTAAAATAAGATCCTAGCTATTATAAAACCTAAAGTATTTATTTTTATATAAATCTTCTTCTTAAGGTTAAAGTAATATAATAAAAGGGCTTTTTAGAATATATTAACTAGGGATTAAAATACTTTCTTTTCTTTTTTATTAAAAGTTATATCTCCTAGTTTCTTACTATTTTTACTCTTTTTTATTAAGGCTATAAAGGGATTAGTAATATTTAAATATCTATAGATAAAATGCTAATAGAAATTATAGAATCCTAAGAATATCTATATTTTATAAAAAGTCTTTAGTTCCTTTTAGTTATAAATAGTCTTTACTTATAATAGATTTATTAAAATACCCTTAGTAAATAGTATAAACCCTAGGTATTCTACCTTAGATTAATAAAAACTATACTTACTAGGTTTAATATAAAGCTTTACTCTTTTTATCTTCTTAAGTATAAATTAGATATACTTAGTATATTCTTCTTAAGTCTTTAAGAAAATAAATATATTATTTAGATATATAATATAAATAGTATTAATTAGGCCTAGGAAGGCTTAGTATATATAGTATTAAAATATAGCTAGGGTATTAATTAGCCTAAATAGTATAACTATATACTTAAAATAGCTATAATAAGTATAAAATATTATTTTCTACTTATTTCCTTTTATAATCTTAATTCTATAGTAAATATCCTTAATATTAATCTTAAAAAAGTATTTTACTCTTTAAATTTTATTAAGGATTTTTATTATTAAAGGTAAAAGATATTAATTCTTTATTAATACCTTATTAAGCCCTCTATAGTCTATATAGAGATATAAGATATTATTTTTCTTAAGTATAAATAGAATTAAGGCCTTAGTAGGGCTTTATAAAAAATAAATATATCTTATAGCTAGATTATTATTAAGATATTAGTATAACTTGCCTAGTTTTACTTAAGATAATAGGTAAATAGGTCTATATAGAGATAACTTTCCTAGAATAAGTTTAATATTATAATTAGTAGGTTTATAATCTAGTATTATAGCTGCCTTTTCTAATAAAAAAATATTAATAAAGTCTTAAAGCTCCTTTAGTATTTTAAGGCTAGCTTAAAGCTTATTTTCCTTATTATAAGGAATAACTATTACTTCTTTAATACTAGTAATAATAAAGACTTTTGCCTTATTTTAATATTCTTATTTAAATTATTATAGCTTAAAGATCTTTACTTTTTACTATTTATATTTAAATTACTATTTACCTAAAGAGTAATCTATAATAATATTAAGATCTTTTAAAGTATTCTCTCTTAATAAGAGAGGTTCTTTAGTAAGGTTTAGGTCCCTTTTAACCCTAATATATATATAAATAATCCTTTTAACCTTCTTATTATAGTCCTTTAGTATAATTAGTATAAGCTAGGTATATTTTACCTATAGTAGTATATTATTAATAGTATAGAAAGAAGGCTTATTAACCTTAATAGGTTTAAGCCTTTATAAAATAGTAAACTATTTACTAATTAAATTAGCCTTTATATTTAAATCTAGGATTATCTCTATATTAAGGGTCTTTTAGCTATAAATTAAATATAAAGTAATAAAGGCTTTTTTAATTTAGAGTTTTAAGAGTATAATTAGTAAATAAATTATTTTATTAACTATTTCCCTTTTCTTTAATAATTCTAAATAGAATAGTTATTCTTTTTAGGGTATTAAGAAATAAAATATTCCTTATTATTATAATTATAGTAAGTAAATTACTTTTCTATCTTTAAATTAATAAGGTTTTTCTATCCTATAGGGCATTAATATCTTATTAATTTAAGCACTTAAGGGCTTTAAGTATAATTCCTAGAGTTATTTTATAATTAATAAGATTCCTAGTTACTTTAGTTTTAATACCTTTTTTAGCTTTTATTAGGCTAATTAAATATTAATTCTTTTAATTATTTCTTATTTTTACCCTTTATAAAGTCCTAGAAGTATATAGCTAATATAACTATTACTTTATAAATATCTAGAATCTTAGGGGAATATAAAGAAATATATTCTTAAAGAGATAAAAGCAGTTTAATATAAAATAATAGTGCTTATTATCTCTTAAGAGGCTATAGGAAATTCTTCTTAATAAAGTCTAGATATTAATAGAAGTCCTAAGGGGATTAATTCTCTTATTACTTTATATACTCTAGTTACTTTATTAGTAGAGGTTTATAGTTAATAAAGTCCTTAATTAAGGATAATAATTATTCTTTAAAAGCTTTTTAGTCTTCCTTAGTATCTCTATAGAGGCTCTTAAGGAGTTTATTAAGGTATTAGTCTTATTTTATTCTTCCTTCTATATCTATATTATCTAGGGCAATAAAGATCTTCTTATAATCCTTCTAGTAATATTTCTTTATACTTATAAAGGCTTAGGCTAGATTACTTAATTATATATCCCTTTTCTAGAAGGTAGTAAAGAGAGTTAGTTAAATAATATTCTAGATATAGATTTCTTTTTTATTATTAGAAATAAAAGCCTTAGAATCTTAGTAAGATTTTAAAGCCTTTTTATAGAGTTTTTCCCTTTTAATTAATATAAAGAGTTCTTATTCCTTTTTTTATAATACTATAAGTTCTTTTAGCTAGGCTACTTATAGCTATATAGCTTAGATTATTAGGAGTATATTATTTTATTCTTCTATAAAGAAGCTAAAGGCTAATAAGCTAATTTTAGTTAAATAAGGTATACCTTTATATATAAGACTAGGTTTATTATATAGGTTCTTAAGTATAACCTCCTAGACTATAGAGTTATTTAAGGGGTTCTTATAGATAAATTAATTATAGATTTAAGCTATCTTTAATCTAGGTAATTACTTAAGAAAAGCTTTAAAATTATTATAAGACTTAGAGATAGCTAGGTAGATTCTTAAAAGTAGAATCTATATTAATATAAAACTAAAGCTTATCCTTTTCTCTAAGGGACTATAAGATTTTTAGATAAATCTCCCTAGAGCAGGTCCTAATGTATAGCTAAAGACCCCTCGAAGGTTATAGGTTCGAACCCCGTTATAACTTCCTATTTAGCTATAGATTCTTTATAAACCTTTATAAGTTATAGTAATTACTTAAGACCTCTATTTAATATAAGGCCTTTTTAAGGTAATATTATTAGTATTTAAAGAATTCTATAATAGTAAATAGCTTATAATCTAGGGTATTATAATTAAGTTTTATAGCCTTAAACTTATATAACTAGAATATAATAAGGTACTAGTTACTATCTTTACTAAGTTAGAATAGGATCCTAGCTATTATAAAACTTAAAGTATCTATTTCTATATAGATCTTCTTCTTAAGGTTAAAGTAATATAGTAAAGGGGCTTTTTAAAATATATTAACTAAGGATTAAAATACTTTCTTTTCCTTTTTATTAAGAGTTATATTTTCTAGTTTTTTACTATTTTTATTCTTTTTTATTAAGGCTATAAGGGGATTAATAATATTTAAGTATCTATAGATAAAATACTAATAGAAATTATAAAATCCTAGGAATATCTATATTTTATAAAAAGTCTTTAGTTCTTTCTAGTTATAAATAGTCTTTACTTATAATAGATCTATTAAAATGCCCTTAGCTAATAGTATAAACCCTAGATATTTTACTTTAGATTAATAGAAACTATATTTACTAGGTTTAATATAGAGTTTTACCTTTTTTATTTTCTTAAGTATAAATTAAATATATTTAATATATTCTTTTTAAGTCTTTAAGAAAATAAGTATATTATCTAGATATATAATATAGATAGTATTAATTAGGCTTAAAAAGGCTTAATATATATAGTATTAAAATATAGCTAGGGTATTAATTAGCTTAAATAGTATAACTATATACTTAAAATAGTTATAATAAATATAAAATATTATTTTTTACTTATTTTTTTTTATAATCTTAATTCTATAGTAAATATCTTTAATATTAATCTTAAAAAAGTATTTTACTTCTTAGATCTTATTAAAGATCTTTATTACTAGGGGTAAAAGATACTAATTCTTTACTAATACCTTATTAAGCCTTTTATAGTCTATATAGAGATATAAAATACTATCTTTCTTAAGTATAAATAGAATTAAGGCCTTAGTAAGGCTTTATAAAGAATAGATATATCTTATAGCTAGATTATTATTAAGATACTAGTATAATTTACCTAGTTTTACCTAGAATAATAAGTAGATAAATCTATATAGGGATAACTTTCTTAGAATAAGTTTAATATTATAATTAGTAGGTTTATAATCTAGTATTATAATTACCTTCTTTAATAAAAAGATATTAATAAAGTCTTAAAGCTCTCTTAATACTTTAAGGCTAGCTTAAGGCTTATTTTCCTTATTATAAGGAATAACTATTATTTCTTTAATATTAATAATAATAAAGACTTTTACCTTATTTTAATATTCTTATTTAAATTATTATAGCTTAAAGATCTTTACTTTTTATTATTTATATTTAAATTACTATTTACCTAGAGAGTAATTTATAATAATATTAAAATCCTTTAAAGTATTCTCTCTTAATAAGAAAGGTTCTTTAGTAAGGTTTAAGTCCTTTTTAATCCTAATATATATATAGATAATCCTTTTAACCTTCTTATTATAATCCTTTAGTATAATTAGTATAAGCTAGGTATATTTTATTTATAGTAGTATATTACTAATAATATAAAAAGAAGGCTTATTAACCTTAATAGGTTTAAGCCTTTATAAGATAATAAATTATTTACTAATTAAATTAGCCTTTATACTTAAATTTAGGATTATCTCTATATTAAAGGTCTTTTAGCTATAAATTAAATATAAAGTAATAAAAGCTTTTTTAACTTAGAGTTTTAAGAGTATAATTAGTAAATAAGTTATTTTATTAACTATTTCCCTTTTTCTTAATAATTTTAAATAGAATAATTATCTTTCTTAAGGTATTAAAAAATAAAATACTCTTTATTATTATAATTATAGTAAGTAAATTACTTTCTTATCTTTAAATTAATAAGGTTTTTTTATCTTATAAGGTATTAATACCCTATTAACTTAGGCACTTAAGGGCTTTAAGTATAATTCCTAGAGTTATCTTATAATTAATAAGATTTCTAGTTACCTTAGTTTTAATATCTCTTTTAGCTTTTATTAAGTTAACTAGATATTAATTCTTTTAATTATTTTTTACTTTTACCCCTTATAAAGTCCTAAAAGTATATAGCTAATATAATTATTATCTTATAAATATTTAAAATCTCAGGGGAATATAAAGAGATATATTTTTAAAGGGATAAAAGCAGTTTAGTATAAAATAATAATATTTATTATCTTTTAAAAGGCTATAAGAAATTCTTTTTAATAAAGTCTAGATATTAATAAAAATTCTAAAGAAATTAATTTTTTTATTATTTTATATATTTTAATTACTTTATTAGTAGAGGTTTATAGTTAATAAAGTTCTTAATTAAGGATAATAATTATTCCTTAAAAGCTTTTTAGTCTTCCTTAGTATTTCTATAGAGACTCTTAAGGAGTTTATTAAGGTATTAGTCTTATCTTATTCTTCCTTCTATATTTATATTATCTAAGGTAATAAAGATCTTCTTATAATCCTTTTAGTAATACTTTTTTATACTTATAAAGGCTTAAGCTAAATTATTTAATTATATATCTCTTTTCTAAAAGGTAGTAAAAAGAGTTAATTAAGTAATATTCTAGATATAGATTTCCTTTTTATTATTAAAAATAAAAGCCTTAGAGTCTTAATAAGATCTTAAGGCTTTTTTATAAGGTTTTTCCCTTTTAATTAATATAAAAAGTTCTTATTCTTTTTTCTATAATACTATAAGTTTTTCTAGCTAGGCTACTTATAGCTATATAGCTTAGATTATTAGGAGTATATTATTTTATTCCTTTATAAAAGAGCTAAAGGCTAATAAACTAGCTTTAGTTAAATAAAGTATACCTTTATATATAAGACTAGGTTTATTATATAAGTTCTTAAGTATAATCTTTAGGACTATAAAGTTATTTAAGGGATTCTTATAAATAGATTAATTATAAGTTTAGGCTATTTTTAATCTAGGTAATTACTTAAGAGAAGCTTTAAAATTATAATAAGACTTAAAGATAGCTAGGTAGATTCTTAAAAATAGAACCTATATTAATATAAGACTAAAGCTTATCCTTTTCTTTAAAAGATTATAAGATTTTTAGATAAATCCCCCTAGAGCAGGTCCTAATGTATAGCTAAAGACCCCTTAAAGGTTATAAGTTTAAACCCTATTATAATATTAATTCCTCTTTAAAGTAATTTAAATTAATATTATAAATTAATTAAATAATAAATAGTTATTTTAAATAAATAATTAATTAAGGTTATAAAAAAAAAAGTTATTATTATTTATATAGCTTAATAGAAGCTTTTTTTATAAGTTATTAATATTATAGAGTTTATATTATATAAGTTATATTTATATTAAAAAACCTAGAGTTTTAAAAGAAACCTTAACTTAATATTTTATTAAAAATTTAATTTATATAAATAGATTAATCTTTATTAATAACCTTAAAGAAACTAAGAAGATAAAAGCTTAAGCTATTATAAAAAAAAAAATTAAATAAAGAATATTAAGGACTATTGAGAATGATTTCCATCCAAGTCCAACGCTGCGTTGCGGCACTAAACGGAAATAGCTTTACTTTTTGAATTCTTCCATTTACATGAAATGGTTAGATTTGATTTCTTGTTGTTTGAAAAAACATGATTGGTTTCTTTTCAATTATCTAGACTGGCTTCACATCAAACTAGACGCCCTTTTAATAGTAATTGGGCCCATAAGGATGTTCCAGCGGGTTCAAGCCCCTCATACTCATCGACGTACCATTGCCCTGATAATCACCCTTTTGCGTGGTAAAGTCTTCAACAACTCCCAGGTTCTTGATCCTTCCAAGCAAAGCCTCAACAACACGGTATCCCGCACCAGCGCTGTATCCAGGAAGCTCATGTCCTGCGAGTTGAACCTCGTAGTAGGTCAAGCCACGCTCGTATCCCCACTGTCCAACAATGCCCGCCTCACTAAGCCGTCCGCCGTTATATTCAGGGTGGAAGGGTACGTAGAACTGCTTGTCTTGAGGGTACTTCTGATATCCCTGCTTTCCGTTCCAGGTAACGTTCTGCAGAGCAAAGAGTGTTCCATTGGGGGGAAGGATGTAGTCCAAGCGGCCTACACCGATAATAGTGTTGTTGGTGTGCTCAATGACGCGCTTGAGGACGCCGTTTTGAGCGGGAGCAAGAGATGTGTCGCTGCGAGTAGAGTTGGGGTTGCCGAAACCAAAGACATTGTTACGAGTGCATTGATACCAGGTAGTGTCTACAGGGGCGTGAAGAGCCTTCTTGACGTCTGTGCGGTTGAAGTAGACTTCAGAACCAGGAGGAGAATAGTCACCCTATTTCCCGTTAGTATTGTGTTTGTATTATCAAGTGGAGAGACGTACCGAGTTGACAATTCCCAGTTGGCTGTAAGTGGTAGGGCAAGTATCAGTAATATGATAAATATTGAAGCAAGGGTTCTGGTCAAGAGCAGCAGCGTAACCCCAGTCAAACATATCACAAGTGTAGTTCTTGGTGTCCAGATAAGGATCCGGCAAGACAGGAAATTTTCCCTCAGGCGGGGGGAAAGTTCCGTATTTCTCAAGATACTTGTCAAATCCACAGTGCTGGTGTGTCCAGCGGAGAGCATTCATTGTTGTTTCATTGAGGTAAAACAGCTTCTCCCAGTACTCAATGAAGGGGAGGATGACAGCTTGCTGCTGAAGTGTGCCATCTCCAATGATGGGATCGTTGATGGCTACACCGCCCAGCTTGTAGTAATCATCATCGGCAGCTGTGATGAAGGCGTCGGCAATGTAAGGAACATAGTAGCCTGCATAAGACTCGCCGGTGATGTAGGTTGTGGCACCCTTGAGATCGAAGGTATCGATAAAGTTACGCCAGAAACCAATAAATTGCAAGCCGAGTTCTACTTCGTTGGTGATGTTGGGCTTGCCTTGACTGTAG
The DNA here is from genome assembly GCF_019609905.1 of Fusarium poae. NCBI lineage: Eukaryota > Fungi > Ascomycota > Sordariomycetes > Hypocreales > Nectriaceae > Fusarium > Fusarium poae. The sequence goes on along the minus strand of NC_058401.1, from coordinate 4,103,319 downwards.
CCTACACCGACAGGTTGCTCAATCCAAATGACGTTGGTCCTGATTGAGTCAGCATATCGAGTCAGAGGATGTTGAAATTCAAAACTTACAAGTTGGTCCAGCTGTATGAGTTGGGTGTAGGGGCAAGAGTGCCTTGCTGCCACAAGAAAGGACCATTCTCAGTCAAAAGACCGCTAAGCGAACTGCATCCAGGACCACCGTTCAACCTAAACAGTTAGTTTTGTTGTATGATGAATATTTAGTTGACTAACCAGATGAGAACCTCTTCTCCAGCATCGGGATTGGTACTGGGAAAGAACCAAAAGAACAACTCTCTCTCCTCATCAGGGTCTTGAGAAATGGGCAAAAGTCCAGCGTAAGACTCGCCAACATCAAAATCCACTTCGGGAATAGCAGATCCGTTTACTGCAAACTTTTCCGAATTCTTGTTCAAGAACTTGGACTTGGCTCTCTTGTCAAAAGACGGCTTTGGAGGGACAGGCGCGCGCTTCTGGTCGTAATGACGGGGGTGAGGACGGTTGAAGGCTTTGATGGCGCCCTGGTTGAAACCAGCCTCGACAAAAGAGCCAAGCGCCAGAAAACCGCCGGTGATGAGACTGAATCGCATTTTGGACAATCACGGGATAGTGTGGTTATGCAACGAGAAAAAGCCAAGGCTGGGGGATCTTATATAAGAAAACGCGCACAGGATAGTAACACCCATTCAAGAGGCAATACTCGCGTCATTTGGTACTGATGTCACAGCACGGAACACGGCATTTCGCATCTCAACTGTTGAACCAGGCATCACCGAAAGGAAAAACGGTTCGAACGGCATCTTGCATTACCCATGTACCATGATGACCATGGGTTGGACTGCCCCAAGAGGAACAGCGCATGGGGGACAAGCCTCAAAAGTCCCGGCTCGATCTTTGCAACAAGTGTTGGGTCGGGAGAATTGGAGAAATGTCAAGAGACCTTCCTCTTCTAGAGAGATCTCCAATTGTTCTGTCAATGCTTTTGTTTCTTGACCAGTCAATCGCTCAGATTCGTTGTTATCGCTTCGGGATCTTTTGTTCGCTTATTGTGAGAGTCAGACCAGCCAGACCAGACTAAGACTAGCTTACTATAGCATTTGGAGGTGTCGATCTTGATTACGGCAGTTGACCCCTCATGGCGAGACTTTTGGACACGTACTGACCCTTGCCTGTTGTCGTCATCGTTTCTTTTTTAACACTACAAAAGGACAAGGGAAATGCTTCCAACCGAGGATCTTTTGCCTTGGGGTCTTTTCTTGATATCGCTTCTCGATAATACTACTCTATAGACTGGAAGGTAGGTAGGTAGTCGGCTGATGGATGGGATCTTTGTGATTACCCTAAGATCTGCAGGTATCCATGAAATACAGGGTCGTCATACACCGATCGTACCAGGTAGAGTACATTCCTGGTCGACCGCTGTTAAAACCGGCGAGCCGCATAGATATTTGATGGATCGTCATAAAGAGTGTCTTACTAGCAAAAGTCTAAGCCTCACGATGGATTGTGACTACATACGCGTCTCGGGTCACCCGACTAAACCAAAGTAGACCATGAAGAAAGCTTCGAGAACGCCACACCTCTCAATCGAGGGCGTTTTTAGCGGCCGCCATAATTATCTAAAATGAACGAGCTTCCATGGCTTTCACCTAACCCAGCAAGTGCAATATCTTCAAGGGTTTCGGGGGACTCGGCTGGAATGCTGCCATACAAATTTTGCGTAACGTTTCGCCAAATCCTCGTGCTACTTGTACGTTTGAGTTAAGGTTAATCAAGCCGTTGCCGATGAGCGGCAAAATCCAGCCATTTCATTTTGCTGAAAGTATTGACGGGGTTTGCCTTGATACCCACGTGTTGAATGTTCGCAAAGTTCCATTATGCTGTTCGAACATAAGCAAAGGCTCGAGTATCATGATAGGTGGAAAGTTTCGCCATATCCAAGCGCATTGAACCGAGATATACAAATAATCTATTAAAGTTTGGCGATAATAACATTTTGAGTCTCTTGGTGGTTTCAACTTGTGAGACCTACCCTTGACCTAACCTATGACTGGACCGACCGTCAAGGAAATGCAAATATGCCACAAAGAGATATTTTATCATTGTAAATACATCCTATTAAAGCTGTTATCTTCTTTTGATTGTAATTGAACCCTTCATATCTATTGACAGTCAATTGCCGTTAAACGCACTATACAAAGAATAACTTGAAACGTGAACAACTACAAGCAACAATGAACCCTGCATGTGTAAGGGCACATCACTCGGACAATGAAGGCGAAGCAAATATTAATCTGCATCCAAAACAGCTGGACCTCTCCCCATTGACTTTCAATCCATCACACAAGCACCCTCTTCAATTGACCTTCACAACAAACCGAGACAAACAATTCCAATCATTACAGGAAAAGCAAGTATCAGGATATGATTGAAGTATTTCCAACAATGAGTGTGAAATAAATGTGCGAGCCAAGCTGATAGCATGTATGTGTGGTGCCTGTTCAAATACACGCTACATACCAGAAGCCACACATTCTTCATAAATGAATCTTGTCTCACGCCCGTGGCAAATCCACGGATCAAGTCTTGATGAGCTATTAACGAGAGACTTTTCTAAGGTATTGGCTTTTTATTTCGAGAAAAGGTTTGCTAATGCTGAAACGGGGTTTAAAGACAAACAATCTATTCAAGTTCCGTTACATATATCTCTGAAAGTAGAAGCCGACGCGTCTTGTATGGCCTCAACAATGAGACACGGCACGCAAAATCTACAGGTTCGACGCCCAGTAAAATACGCTGATATGAGATCTATGATTCGTTTTTTTTGTCTTTTATAACATCTATTGGTTGTATAAGTTGAGACAGCGGAGTGAAATGCAATGGAAATGCAGGTCTCAGAGAGATCAGGCTTTCCTCCCTCACAAAATGGGCACATACTCACACCGACATATAGAAACAGACACCTCAATAGTGATCAGCTGAACTTAGCTCTATCGAAAGAGTATCTCTTGGAATGCCATGGAAGACAAAGTGTCTGAGCTACCGATTGCCTATATAATGTACCGCCATGACACAGAAGCGAGAGCAGGAACTCGCAATCATTTGCTCTACATATACAGTATTCGACTGTCTTTACTGCTTCTAAATTATGGCTACCATTACTGCTGAAGACCGAATCGAACGGTTCAGATCATGGCTTGAGACCAAGGCTACACCACAGAAGACTGCAGGTCTTAAGCCAGGCAGTAACCTACTCCTCGCTTCAGCACTTCACGGCATCGCTCGCCGCGGCAAGGGTCATGAACTGACAGACCTCGAAAACTTGGCTGTCAGACCTTTTATAATCATGACGGAGAGCGAAGAGGAAATCGTTGCTCTGGGCCAGATCTGCTCCGAGGCCAAGGCTGCTGCCCGCTCTCGCAACTTTGCTGCCTTCAACGCCCCAAATGGTATCATGAGCATGCCTGATGATGCACCTCTTACCAGGGAGCAGTTCAATGATCAGGTCAGAGAGCTTGGAGAGGAAACGGTTCTCCAGCCTCATATCCGGGCGGTGTCGTCCGAACAAGTTCAACCCGATGGCACAATTGAACCAACTGAAACATTCGTGACTGCTTCCTCAGCTCTCGGTCGAGGTGTCACCATGTTTATTGATCCTCCCCCAGAAAAGGTTGATGTGACCGACACAGGCTATGTGCGCGTCTGGCTGAAACCGGAAATCTTCAAGTGCTACAAAAAGTCTGGCGAACTCGGTAAAGATGAGATTTACTTCTCATGGGGATGGGGAGATGATCAAAATCACGGCATTTCGCACAAGACTCCCGAATTCGGGTCTGTCGTTACTGGCACGATACGGAATTTCCCATCTAACACGCCTGATCTGCATCAAGGCAACGTCAGTCAAGCTGTTTGCGGGACTATTATTTGTTGGGAAGCCGACCAGAGCTCTTCTGATTGGTATGATAAGCTTATTCAAGCGATGAGGGAACTGTCCAGCCTGGCAAAGTCGTTGACTCACGATGTCGGCAATGATGCCTTGAACGCGCTCATCGTACAGCTCCCCGGCTTCAGTCAATACGCAGAAATGGCATTTTGGATCGAGAATGTTGCCATGATTATCGGGGCATTCCTTGATTGGTTCCGAAACCATGATGATAAAGTGGCGGAGCACAACTATGGTTTTAATAGGCAGTTTCTCCGTAACTATCAACATCCTGATGCGTTTATCGATTTTTCTTTTGATGGAGGAAGTGGTGGAAAATTTAGTCTGTTTGCTCGGGCTCTCATCGGTCCAGACATGGGATAGAATGAGGTAGATACTGCTGGCTGATGCAATCAATTGTATACTTCATTACCTACCCAGCAACATCAAGATATTGCCGGTTCGGCCAAGGATTTCTAGGCGGATGAATGAATGCCCTGCAGCAACATCTGCCTAAACTTGACCCTCTAACCGCCGGAAAGCGGCCCGACAAAGCACTGTAATGCGGGGAATCTCTAGTGGACGAGTCACCTACAGTTCCACAAAGGGTCGAGTAACTTACAGGGCATTTTGGCACCTCTCAATCAGTCATGCAAGATATTCCAGCTTCAACCAACGCTCAACAAGTCATTCACAAACGACACTGCAATGCCTTCCGACTCTATTACTCCCAACCCGATGCCTTCATCTGAAATTATATACCCATTGCATGAATTCGACGACTCCCCCATCAATCGGTATATGCAACACTGGACTCTGCGATTTGATGCAGTCCTAGACACAAAGAAGATATGCGCAGCTCTTACACATCTCCTCAACCAGGGCGATTGGAGAAAGTTGGGCGGTCGCTTGCAATTTAATGACACGGGAAAGCTTGAGATTCATGCACCAAGAAAATACACCAACGACCGACCGGCATTTCAATTTTCTGAGGAGACTTTCCCAATAAGAACCACTGATCATCCTATCGCGAAAAACCTCCCCAGGGCAAGAGGCAAGGCCGAACTGTTTCCAGGCATCACAGGCCAATTCAAACCCTTGACCGTTGGTCCCGAATGGGGACTTGACTTTGATGAACACGTTCGTCGCCAGGAGCCTGTCATCGGCGTCCACATAGCTCTCTTCAACGATGCGACATTGATTAGTATCCGCTGGGCTCACGTCGTCTGCGACTTTATGGGGATCAAAGGTCTGGTCCTGGCCTGGTCAATGGATCTGGACGGACGCTACGACGAGATTCCACCTTTCATGGGTGCATTCGACGACCCTTTGAAGGATATTGGGTCAGCTCCGCCCAACGAACCTTATGCTCTGTCGAGTATGAAGCTGAGCCCTGAAGCCTTCAAAAAGACCTACGACAAATACTTGGAGCACGTTGAAGCGTACCCAGTGACAGTGCGACGCATGCTTGTGCTGCCAGAATCTGCTGTGCACAAGATCAAGATGGATTTCATCGGCGGCCAAGACTCGGATACTCTCAAAGTCATTCCCAAGGGAGCTCTGTACAATGGACAGTTTGTAAGCGACGCTGATATTTTGTCTGTTTGGGCCGCGCGACTCTGTTGCAGCATCCTTCCTGCGGCGGATCGGCCCGTCCATGTCATGGGGATGTACGAGGCGAGACATTGCTTACCGGAAACATTCCCCCAGCGCAAGGAAAAGCCCGATTCTAGCCCTGTCTTTATCGCCAATGCGACCTTTTCAACCTCGACCAACACCACTCTACAGGCGCTTCGACATCAGCCGCTAGCGAGAACCGCGTTGTTGGTGAGAGAGTCTGTGGCGACTCTGACCAGGGAGCCGCAAGTACACGCGCAACTACATCTCCTGCGGGAGTCGTACGAGAAGGATAGAGAGAACCCGGCGATTTTTGCCGCCGAAGACTCATTTATTCTGGTCGTGTCCAACTTCAGCAAGATGGGCTTTTTCGATTCCATCGACTTTTCTTCCGCGGTTATTACTCCCGCCGCAGCTGGCCATGGAAAGTCTCCTGGGAAGATCTCCTGGCACCAGTGGACTACGCTAGAGCACAACACGCACATTCGCAATATGTTCCAAGTGGGCGGCAAAGATGGCCAAGGAAATACCTGGATGATGGGAATTCTACCGCCTGAAACTTGGGCTCTGGCCGAGGAGCATTTAGCCGGCCTCTCGGATAGGCCTCGGCCAAGCAAGCTGTAGGATTTGATTCCTGGAAAGCACATTATGCGGCTCATCGAACACCGCCCAATAGACGTTACAAAACACTTTAGCTTCGATAGTTGATGCAACCTAGGGATCCTTCGGAGATAATGCAATGTGTTTTGAGTCGCCATTGGCAGGTTAAATGTCTAAGTCTTACCTGCATACATGATAGACTTCTCTGACGTCCCGTCTCTTATATGTGAGTACTATCTAGATTTCGTGATCACCTACACACTGAAAGCCAATAGGTCTTTGATGCTGTACCTAACCGCAAGGAGGTGCTGATCCCGAATTTGCCCAGAACAGGACAGCGGCCCGCTCAACTACCATATCATCTGAGGATGATCCAAGTGCGATCTATTTTCGGTTCTCGCTTCTCAATACCGGATAATTCAGGCTATTGTCCTTCCAGGACGGATGATAATGGCGATAGATCGAAACCACAAGCCAGGAGAGGTTTCGTTTGAAATCCTTCAAAGAGGGGAAGTCCTTGGTTTGCCGGGATGATGCGTGGCCAAATGGAAAGGTTTATATAATGCACCGCCATTGAAACGAATATACACATCAAGGCTTTTGATAACCCTTTCGATATTGCCAAATCTAAAACCACCCAACTGTTGTGTCAACCATGAGCCCTCCAGCCCCGATTGCTATCATTGGAGTCGGTTGTAGGCTCCCGGGCGGAGCCAACAACTTGGACAATCTATGGAAACTCTTGTCGGAGAGCCGCAATGGACAGACAGAGATACCCAAAGATCGATGGAACGCGGATGCGTGGTTCGACGCTTACCCAGACGCAAAGCAGTCAATGGTAACCAAGCATGGATATTTCCTACAAGATGACATCTCTCAGTTTGATGCCAAATTCTTCGGAATCTCTAGTGGGGAGGCAAATTCTATGGACCCCCAGCAGCGACTATTCCTCATGACGACTTATGAGGCACTGGAAGATGCTGGTATACCCGTTGAAACACTGCGTGGCTCGAACACCGGTGTGTATGCGAGCATATTCGAGAGGAGTTATGACCGGATGGGGCATAAAGATCTGTCCACAATTGGGAGAACGCACCTCAATGGAACGGGAGAGTCTAGTGAGTGAATGCAGCTATCAGTCATGACAATACTTGGCAGCTTACATCACGTCAGTTCTCTCAAACCGGGTATCATACTGCTTCGACCTGCGGGGTCCCTGTATGACGATTGATACCGGATGCGTATGTCATCTGAGGACCGAGTTACCGGGCAAGTGAGTTGCTAACTATCCATAGTCTGGCAGTCTTGTTGGCTTGCATCAGGCATGTCAGAGCCTCCGATCAGGCGAGTCGGACCTCGCCTTGGTGGGTGGCTCTCAGCTCGTTATCCAGCCGGATCTTCTAAGCATAAGTGAGTACTTGGTGACACCCCTAGCGTACAAGCGGGAGATATCCATGCTACATACGAATGGATCGCTCATAAGTATGCAGTGAGCGGCATGGGAATGCTCAACCCAGATGGAAAGTCATATGCATTTGACTCGAGAGGCGCAGGATATGGCCGCGGCGAAGGCGTCGCCACTATCGTCCTCAAAAGATTGGACAACGCACTCAAGGATGGGTAGGTTTCTATTCCTTGAAGTTGCTTGGCATGCTGACCAACTTGGTAGTGACCGAGTACACGCCATCATTGCCAATTCAGGCATGAACCAAGACGGCAAAACTCCCGGCCTCAACACGCCAAGTGGCGAAGCACAGGCAGCACTCTCCCGACGTGTGTACCAAGAGGCTGGGCTAAATCCAGCCGACACTTCCTTCGTTGAGGCTCATGGCACTGTGAGTGTTGCAAAGGTACAGAGAGATCAATGCTGACAGGAACGGATAGGGAACACAGGCAGGTGACCGCGAGGAAATAGGATCTATATCCAAGGTATTCTGCGAAGACTCTGGTAGAACAGATGACCTATACGTTGGATCAGTCAAAACGAACATTGGACATCTGGAGGCCACGTCTGGCATTGCCGGTCTATTGAAGTCTATACTCGTCCTGAAGTATGGCCAAATTCCTGCCACGCTCAACTTTGTGAAACCAAAACCTTCACTGAAGCTATATGAGAAGAAGATCAAGGTACGTCATTATATGTCGTCAAACTAAGTATGAGAAGTCTAACTGTGTATTTTCGCAGATCCCCAGTGAGCTTACGAAGCTGCCAATACCACATAATGGCCTTGCTCGTGTGTCACTCAACTCCTTTGGCTACGGTGGAACCAACTGTCACGTTATCCTTCAGGCCCCAGATTTGAAAGATCCCGATGATATCTCTAATGGTACATCTAATGACACATCAAACGGAGCATCCAACGGTACTAAGACCGACGATTGTGCTCCAAAGCTGTTTGTTCTTAGTGCATCAACCGAAAAAGCATTATTGTCAACCTCAGAGAACCTCAAGAAGTGGGCAGTCAATCATGAGCTGAATCTCCATACCCTGCGCGGTCTCTCATACACGTTGGGAGTCCACAGATCTACACTTGCATTCCGCCGAGCTATCGTCGCATCGACATCTATGGAGCTCTTGGAAGAACTAGACGAAATGGTCTTACCAAAGAGAGCGACCACTCATGCTCCACTGACCTTTGTGTTTTCCGGACAATGTGCTCAATGGCATGCTATGGGCCGCGAACTCATTAGATCGTCACAATGTTTCCGGCATTCGATGATGGCTATGGATGACACAATACGAGAGCAAGGAAGCTCATGGAGTCTCATTGACGAACTTCTCAAAGAAGAGAGTGAATCACGAATCTCAGAGGCCGAAATCTCACAACCTGCAACAACAGCTATCCAGATTGCGCTCGTGGATCTGCTGGAGAGCCTCTCGATAAGTCCTAGCCGGGTTGTTGGACACAGCTCAGGTGAAGTTGCCGCTGCCTATGCGGCTGGTGCTTTGAGAAGAGAGAGTGCCATCATTGTGTAAGTGAATCACCACCCAAGCTACGAGTCTGCTAACATTAAACAGTGCGTATTATCGTGGTGTTGCTTCCCTGAAAGCCAAAGCGGTAGCGGAGGTGCCTGGTTCCATGATGGCAGTTGCCCTCGGAGAAACGGAAGCACAGCGATACATCGACAAGGTCACAACTGGGACTGTCAGTGTCGCTTGTGTAAACAGTCCGGCAAGCAGTACAATCTCTGGGGACTTGACTGCCATTGAAGAGCTCAAGTCACTGCTCGACGCTGAGGGAATCTTTGCACGTGCCCTCAAGGTTGATACAGCATACCACTCACATCACATGCGGCGAGTCGCCCAGGACTATAAGGAATCAATGCGAAATATTGAGTCTTCTCGAGTGCGAAGTGGTGTCATCTTCTACTCAAGCGTCACGGGAACAATCAAAGCTGCAGACTTCGGCGCCGAGTACTGGACGGAAAACCTCGTTTCTCAAGTCAAGTTCAATCAGGCCTTGACTTTGTTGAGAGACGATCAAGTGAGGAACGAAGTGAGCATGGACACCAGCGTCTTTGTAGAGGTTGGCCCTCATCCAGCCTTGGCAGGCCCGGCTCGTCAAACACTGGCACAAGCAGGAAGCGAAAAGTTCAAGTTCGAATATTTGTCTGCCCTGGTGCGCCATAAAAACGCTGTACATACGGTTTTGTCCCTCGCCGGGAAAGTCTTCGAGCTTGGCCTCAAGGTAGACATTGGAGCTGTTCTCAACATGAACGGTGCATCAGAGCCTGAGATCATTAGGGATTTGGAAAAGTACCCTTGGGATCTGGCACCGTTCTGGCATGAGTCTCGGCTGAGCAAGTCTCATCGCTTTCGGAAGTTTGCGCCGCACGATTTACTCGGCCTACTGGACCCAGGGAGCACTATCCACGAGCCTCGATGGAGATATCACATCAACTTGGATGACTTACCATGGCTCCGGGACCATGTGGTTGAGGGCTTCACTCTGTACCCTGGTGCGGGCTACTTGACTATGGCTATTGAGGCAATGAAGCAGCTTGTGCAGCTAAGAAATGCCCAGCGGTCCGTCTCGAGATTCATTCTTCGCGAAGTGGCCATTTCAAAATCTATTGTCCTGAATGAATCGGATAACGAGGGAAAGTCTGGTGAAGTTGAAGTGCAGCTGACAATGTCCAAATCTGGTCAGTATGAAGGCAGTCGCTGGGAGGCTTTCCGGATCTGGTCCTATGACAATGCCAACGAATCGTGGACCGAGCATTGCTCTGGTGAAATTACGGTTGAATACGAAGACACTGAGGATGATGAGGTGAATGACATCAAACAATCAGATTTGCGGAAAGAAGAGTCGATGCAAGTTCTGAACGGCGCGCGACAGAGTTGCGATCTGGACATGACCAAGACTGAGTTCTATGAGTTTGCCAAACTTACTGGCAACCAATGGGATGGCGCATTCAGTCCGATTGATTCTCTCAAGTATGGAAACAAACAAGGTCTTCTCGACATCATTATTCCAGACGTGGCGTCTCTGATGCCCTATCGCTCTTTCAAACCTCACGTTATCCACCCAATCACCCTTGACGCTGTCCACCAACTCAGCGGAATACTCTTCAAGAAATTTGTGTCCAATGCTCCGTGCGTGCCAACTAAGATCACACTACTGGAGATCGATGCCAAGATTTCTGCACGAGCAGGCGACAGTCTTACTGCCGCTATGCAGATCGAACCCGATGGCCTCAAAGCGTCGACTGGCCAATCTTGGGTGTTTCAGCGAGAGGCTGATGGCCAGCTTAGGCCAGTCATCAGACTTTTGGTAAACCTCAGAGCAATTGGCGAGGCACATCAGGATGAGAACAGGCCTTTCGTTCAGGACAAAGTGAACCGACTGGAATGGAACCTGGACGCAGACTTCATGGAAGAAACATCATTCTCTCACTTTCTCTCTATCACCCTCGGCTTGGGCGAGAACATGACATACAACTACGAAGGCAGTAAAGTATCCGCTATCGAAGCTGAAGAGAGCTTCCGTGCAGCCGACCAGGCCGCTTCCATCTGGATTCGAGATGCACTAAGCTACGTTGAGGCCAACAAGATTGAGATCTCAAGCCCTCATCTTATCAAATACTTCAAATGGATGAACAAGTGGGTTAGCTCTGACTATTACAACGACATCATGTCAGGGTTGCGCTTTGAGGACGAAGTCAACATACTGGAGCGAATTGATGCTCTCACCAACGCGCCCGAGCTACAACTGCTGGCACGTGTCGGTAGAGCTCTTCCTGCAATCCTGAGCGGTACTCTTGAGCCATTGAGCGTCATGCTCGAAGGTAACCTTCTTATACGCGCTTATGAGGGCGGAACCTTCAGCGGTGACTACGAAGCTGCAGTTGCATACCTTCAGCTTCTCACATTCAAGAATCCCAGTCTCCGCTTTTTGGAAATCGGTGCTGGAACTGGAGGCTGCACAAAGAGACTCCTCGGTGGTATTGCCGACAAGAACAGTGGCGGTGGACTGCCGATTGAGAAGTACACTTACACCGACATATCGAGCGGCTTTTTTGAGGAGGCTCGTCACACATTTGTGGACTGGGAGACCTACATGGAGTTCAAGACACTTGATGTGGAGGGGGATCCCCTCAAGCAGGGCTTCCAGCCCGAGACATACGATGTTATTGTGGCATCAAACGTTTTGCATGCAACGAAGCGGATGGATGTCACAATGGAACACGTTCGGAAGCTTCTGAGGCCCGGTGGAAGCCTTATACTTGTTGAGAATTCACCTAAAGGCGCGGTCATTGGTCTTATCTTTGGCACGCTATCTGGGTGGTGGGCTCATGACGACGAGTTCAGGGAGGACACTGCGCTGATGTACCGGGAGCAATGGGATAAAATCCTGTCCAGAAACGGCTTCGGTGGGATCCATGTTGCGCGCAACAGTATGATGGTTTCCAAAGCTGTGCCACTGTTGACTAACGGACATGCTGCGCGAAGTGAGCAACTTGTGCTCGTCAGTGATATTTCGGGTAGTGGAATCGAGGCGATATCCAAGAACATCAAGCCTACCTCGGTCAATTCTCAAATCATCAGTTGTAAGTGGGATCAACTACAAATTAATGAGGAGACTGTCTACCTGGTCGTCGATCGCGCTGAGACACCTCTCCTTCTCGACCCACAACCTCAATTGTTCAAGACACTCAACGCGCTCCTAGCCGCAAAGGCCAGGATTCTCTGGGTCGTTACTCAAGATAACCCCGAACCCATCTCCACGGCATACAAGGGCGTGGTCACTGCTGTCGCCAGAGTCCTCCGTCGTGAAAGTGGCAACACCGGATTTGTTACCCTTGACATCCGTGACCCTGCTGTCAATCCAGAAGTGACTGGACGAATACTGTCCGAGATGTTACAAAAATGCTTCTGGCCAGGCGCCCATGATCAAAAGTCTTTGGAGCCTGAGTTCGCGTACGAGAATGGTCGAGTGTCCATTCCCAGGGTATTGCCAGACAACACGTCCTTGAAGTGGGTTCGTAGCAGATGGGAAGCCTCCACAATAGTCGAGACAGAGACTACTCCCCATCAGGGTGATCGGGCTCTGATGCTCGAACCTGCCACTCCTGGATTGCTGAGCTCACTCCGATTTGTGGACATTGACTTGTCTTCCGATCTAGGAGCCGATCAGATAGAAGTCAAGTCCGATGCCTTTGGGGTGAACTACAAGGATCTGTGCGTGGCCTTGGGACAAACCGGTTCGGACACACAAATGGTTGGCGAGTTCGCTGGTGTTGTTACCGCTGTTGGTAGCGATATGAGGGACACGCATCATGTCGGAGACAGGGTTATGGGTTTCGGTGCTCAACCGTACAGCAATTTATCGCGCGTCAACGGATATCTTGCCCATAAGACGCCCAGCTCAATGAGCAACAGCACTGCAGCATCGATCGCTTATGCATATGTGGTGGCATACCAATGCATCAAGAACTTGTCCCGCCTCGACCAGGGCCAGTCTATTCTCATTCAATCTGCATCAGGAGCTGTCGGTCAAGCCGCCATCCAACTTGCCCAGTCAATTGAAGCCGAGATCTTCTGTACTGTTGGAAATCGCGAAAAGCGGCAGTTCCTGGTTGACACTTACGGGATCCCGGAAGACCACATCTTTTCCAGTCAAACTGGGTCGTTGAAACAGAGCATCATGTATGCCACCAAGGGTGAGGGCGTGGACGTTGTGCTCAACACGTCGACGGGGGAAATGCTAAGGGACAGCCTGGATTGCGTCAAAAGTCTAGGCGTCTTTATTGAACTTGGGAAGAGTGAGATTCAGAAGGCCTCTCAATTGAGCATGGCCGCATTCCAAAAATCGATCACATTCAATACCTTTGATCTGATGACTTTGGCTACGCGAAAGCCCAAACAGATATACCAAATGCTTGGTGAAATCGTTGATCTTGTTGGGTCAGACAAACTTCGACCAGCACATCCTATCAACACGTATCCTATTGAGAAACTGGAAGATGCCTTTCGCCTGATTAGTGCAAGAAAACACATCGGCAAGGTTGTTCTGACAGCGCAGCCTTCATCAACAGTCAAATGTCTACCACCAAAGCCGACACCTCTTCGACTCCGGAATGATGGGACTTATATCGTAGCGGGAGGTCTTGGCGATCTACCTTCAAGAATCTGTCGCTTCTTTGCTGCTCGTGGAGCCGGCCATATTGTTTCCCTTTCTAGGCGCACCATCGATGAGGAGACAAGACTTGAACATAGGGCGGCAGTGGAGGCATATGGCGCCAAGCTTCACTTGCTGAGATGCGATATCACCAACGAAGAGCAGATGAGAGAAGCAGTATCATTTTGCAGTACGCTACCTCCTGTCAGAGGAGTGGTACAGGGAGCCTTGGCACTGAGGGTAAGTTGATCTAACCAATGTCATAAACTGTATTCTGACTTCGTCTAGGATCGAACCTTTTCTCAAATGACAGTTGACGAATGGAAGATACCATTGCAACCAAAGATCTTTGGAACCATCAATCTTGACAAGTACTTTGCCAGCCCCGACTTGGATTTCTTCGTGGCCCTGTCGTCGATTGTATCTGTCATTGGCAAGTCTGGTCAATCCAATTATGCAGCCGGCAATGGCTTCCAAGATGCTTTTGCACGCGCCCATGCCAACCACCCGCATACTCAGTATGTCTCTCTCAATATCGGCGCCGTCTCTATTGACGCGCACGGAGCTTTGGAGACTTCCGAAAATGAGACTGCAATCAGTACTATTAGGGCAAGTCTCCGTCAAAACAGTGTCATGGATATCTCTTTTGACGAATTCTTCTCCAACTTCGAATACATCGCGACAGATGTTGCTCGAAATGATGGTTTGCACCAATCAATCCAAGCGGTCACACGCGAGTCAATGGTGGAAGCCAACGACGAGTATTTGCTCGACAATCCCGTTTTCAATCAGCTACCACTCGCAATGGAGAAGAAGGACAGTGGTGCCACCAAGACTGACAAGATTGACTTTGCCTCGGCATTGGCTAGTGTCGAGACTATGGCTGAGGCGGAACAGCTGATACAGGATGCTTCACTCGCCAAGTTTGCAGTCTTCCTTGACCGGCCTGTGGAGGAGATTCGGGTGGGTCAGTCTTTGGCTACCCTCGGATTAGATTCCCTTGTCAGCATTGAGCTGAAGAATTGGATGGTTCGCACATTCCAGGTCAATTTGCAAACATCGGAATTGAGCGGTGCCGGTAGCATCACCGCTCTCACGGCTACAGTCGCCTCGCGATCCAAACTCATACCTGATGAGATCCGTCATTCGAAGCCGAAAGAGGATGTTCCTGTCGTGGATGAGGCATCTCTTTCGCAACGCGATAAGGTAAAGACCAACCATGACTTTTATTGTTGCCGAACATGCAGCGACTTGCCTAGGTATCCGCTCGTCGATCTAGATGAAGCTGTCAAGGACCTTCTCAACAGCGTCGGTCACTTTTCTCATACTCGAGAGGAATATGAGGAGCTTAGTCGCAAAGCTCATGGTCTAGCTGCACCGGGTAGTCTTGGTCGGAGACTCTACAACGAGCTACGCGTCAAGGCTGATGATCCCAACGTGGAGAGCTGGATCGCCGACCTACTTCTCAAAGCCCTACATCTCAAACGCCGCTACCCGCTAGCACCTTTTGGAAACTTTATGGGCACACACTTTGACAGTCCGAAGCCTCACACCCAGGCAGAACGTGCGGCTGCTCTTACTATAGCCTTGTGTGAATTTAAGGCCGACCGTGACGCAGGGAGGCTGGAACCCGATTTCCTTGGCACCAGGGCCAATTGCGGACATTCATTATCCTGGTTATTCAACGCCGTGAGAGAGCCGAACGTCGATTGTGACAAGATGATGAAGTACCCGGACAATGACTACGTTGCAGTTTTGCGAAAGGGACATCTTTTCAAGGTCCCTCTCCATTCATCTGAAGCAAGTGCTTCATACAGCATGCTCAAAGCAACGTATCAGGCAATCGTTGACTTGGACTTGAATGACAACTCGTGGGCTGGTATGTTGACGACCGACAACCGTGATTCATGGGGATTGGTAAGTGTTTTTGCCAAGTTCAACTTGTAATGGGACTGACATATTGTAGAATCGACAGAAGCTTCTCGCTTTGGACAGCAGGAACGCAGCGTATTTCGAAACTATTGAAGCTTCTGTATTCGTCATGTGTCTTGATGACAATAGCCCTGTCACGCGAGCAGACCGGGTTCGTGATGGTTATATCGGCGACTCATTCAACCGCTGGCACGATAAATGTACTCAGATCATTGTGACTGCAAATGGACGCTCGGCGACTATCTTTGAGCACTCCATGATTGATCTCATGACGGTTTCTCAGCTTTCACAGAGACTGCAGAATGCCATCAACACATTTGATCCTGAGGCGCGCGCAGCAAGTAATGGTAGCACTACTGTTGCTTCGGCTGCTCTCAAGGAGATCTCGTTGGTGACAACAGAAGATATTGATAGTCACATCGGGACTCTTCGTCAAGACTACCTCGCCATCACATCCACAAAACAATACGTCCCACATTTTATCAACGGTTTTGGAAAAACATTCTTGCTCGATAGCTCTGCACCCATCAAAGCGACTGTTGACCTGACAATCCAATTGGCCAGTCGACTCTACTTTGGCTACTTGCCAGCCAGTTGGGAGACTGTATCAACTGCACACTTCCATCTCGGCCGCCCTGAGATCGTGCAGGTGGTTCTCAAGTCGGTCATGGACTTTTGCGATGCAGCTCTTGATGATGCCGTGCCGCGTGCAGAGGCTCGTCTCAAACTCCTGCAGGCCGCACGCGAGTGCAATGCCCAAATCGCCAAAGGAACCGAGGGTCGTAACTATTTCAGGCTTATGGATGTGATTGAGGTCATGTCGCAAGATCAAAAAGATGAAGAGATCCCAGAGCTGTTCTCTGATCCTGTCTGGAAGAGGGGATACCCACAACTGATTATGCAAACCATGGTGGAAACGAAGTTGTCAGAAGACCCGGGCTTCACCATGCCGCATCCAGAGTCTGTGTGGATGAGCTATACTGTTTTTGATGATTCGTGAGTCTCTTTGGTTCTGAATGGTAACTATGATTATACATACTAATAGTTGATAGGGTCGAGGTGTGTTTTGTCAGCCCTGCTGACAGTGCAGATCGATTTGGGGCGGCCCTGGATCGAGCAGCAGAGATTGTAAAGACCATCATTTCTGCACGCGATGTCTCGGAGAAACAGGCACCATGACAGGTCTATAAGGAGGACCATTTTAGGGCCGAACCAAGTACGTCTCGTGATTAAGTGACGAATTGATACATGATTAAATCTTTCACCGTCTCTTTAAATCTCTCCATAGCTGATTGATATCTCATCTGTTCTTCTGATCCCGCCACCATTATTTTGGGTCTTTGTATCGCGTAGGATACTCTCGTCACTGGCGTTGTTGGCATTGTAAACGATTACTGTTTGATGGGACGGCCCAGCAGGCGCTTCTGTCCGTGTGCCAGTTCCATACTTCTTGCCACTGTGATTGCCGTACATAGGAAGCTTATAACTACTGTTGCCGCCAGAGCTATCGCCTTTACTCCCGTATCGGAAGCGTACATAGAGAGGGCGTAGGACAGGAATGGAAGAGCACATTATTGTGGCTGTACTTTCAGTAGCGGACCAAATGAGCATGTCGACCGTATCATCTATAAACAGTTAGCGAGCTGGTGTTGAAAGTAGATACAGGATACTCACAGATGTGCTCGTTAGCATTAAGTCCGTCAAGGGCGACTGTTCGGACAATGCCACATATTCCAGCACTGACTTTTTAGTTAAAAACGTCGTCTTCTGGATAAGAGTTTCTTACAAGATTCCAAGGCTCAATCCACAAGCAACTGTTATCTTTTCTTTCTGCTTCATGTTCAGCTCCCAGATGACGAACCAGGGAAGAATGGCAAAGCAAAAGTCGGCAACAACGAACCAAGCTACATGATTTCAGTATCCAAACAATTGCAACAGGGAATGGTACTTACATCCGACAGTCAGTCCGACCTTGGAAAAGTCTATCCAACATGTTCCAGGGATCCTCTTATCCCAGGTACTCTCGACTGGGTCGCACTGCACCACAACTACCACACTTGCAAACAGCGTGATACCGACAGTGCCTGCAAGGAAGGTCCATATAAAAAGCTTCTGGAATCTGTTGCGAACGATACGTAGAAGAAAGATGCCTACAGCGCACTTCCCAACACCAATCAACATAATGCCGGCCACCTGGCTGTAAACTTCCAGTTCGACAGCTTTGAAATATGCATCCGGGTTCCCGATATCGTTGAATCTTCGACCGACGCCATATTTTGTTCCAGCAGTGACGAAAGCGGAGTAGATTATCTGCAGGACCTGAAAGTGTTAGTGTTTATTTTCATATTGGGTTGATTGGGCAGTACCAATGCAATCATAACAAGGTAGTCGTCAGGGCCAACTGAATGGAGGATATGAGAACGTGTATAGATACGAAGAGCAACAAAGACTAGACAGATGACCACTTGCACCCAGAGTACAGCATTGAGCATGGGGCCTAGACCTCCATAGTAGCTGACCATGGCTGTGGACGACAGAGTGAATAAAGAAACAAATATGTGGTGGAACAGTCAGGTCGGATTCTCCGATCCAACAGCCGGAACATATAACCTTATCGACTCTTCAGAAGAACTACATGGCCCCTGATCGGCGTAGAGAGATCAACATGTCAGGGGCTTTCAAAGAGTATCAACATCGTCAGAGAAAAAGAAAAGAATGAGACATTGGTACTGGCTAGCGTGTTTGAGCACAATAGGTAAAAGTGACAGGTTCTTTATTTGGGTCTAAACTGAGACTTGCAATACTGCTGGTGATCCTAGAAGCATCAGAGGCTTGAGCGTCGAGCCGTTAATGAGGAGATATTAGTTAGCCGTGACTTGTAAAGATGGGTCTAGATGTGGATAATATCATACGAGGAATATTCCTTTGCGGTCCACAGCGCGTTGACGAAGAACCTTGGCAAGGCCTGATGTCGTATAGATAGTGTCTCTTCTCTTCACTCTTGTCTCTTGTCCATTGTGTTGAATTTTATCGTGTTGAAAGCTACGGCGTTAATTACAAGCTTTTTCCTTTCCTCCCCAGAACCTTCCTCCTTTAACTTTGCAGGATTCTCAACAAAACGAATTCCAATTCGACAAACTTTGTGGTTTTATTGATATTAATGTTAATGTTGATAAGGAAGTGTTTGACAACTAACCTTTAGAAAGAACAAGAGCTTTTATGGTAATTATTATGATTCTAACTTTATGAGTCATAATATATACCTTTAGACAGGACCTATATCAGCATCTAGGTTCAAAAACTATGTTTTTTTATGAGTTAATTTTAAATGTATACTTCGGGACTTACGCCTCGAAAAGCACCCAACAAAACTTGTCTCTTGTCTCCCCGGACCCGCTTGTAGGCGAGAGCTCGCTTATGCAGTTTGGTCAGGTTATATTCGGTTCAACAGGAAAAAGCAATTCTAAACCAACAGAAACATGCGGGATAGAGGGGAAGTTCCACTGTCACAACTGACAGTTGTGTGACCCTGGTCGCTTTGTCTTTGTCTTCATTCAAGGCATGTGGCGTTGTACTTGTTAGGTTCTTCTTTGTGATAGAAGAACATGTAACCGCAATCTCAATGCCTCAGCGTTGTAATGCGAAAGAAATTCAAGCTCATGTATCTTGATCTGCAACAAACAACTATTAATGAAGAATGTTTCAAGTTATTACGAGCGTTGAGTTAAAGCTGATGCCTACTTCGATGATCGTTGTTTCACATTCCCGGGTTCCGAGTTCCGCCAGCCGCGTCTTGGCCGTTGAGGCTGACAGCCCGAGGTATCAGTCAACTGTCTTATGTACAGAGTGTACTGGTGCTCGGACTGTGATTGTTGTGTCCGATGTTGCCGTGGATCAGAATCCTAGTAACTAACACCATCATGCAGTGACTCGACCAACAACTTGGACTGGTAATTTTAAATGACAGTGAAAAGATGACACATCAGAGAGACACTCAGGAGCGGGAAAGGTTCCGGTAACCGTTATCCGCTGCTATTAATTTCACTTCTCGGTCGGCTATTAGCTTGAATGATATGTCGGATCTGCAAGTCACTCGCATGAAAGTCATGTTTGACTTGCCTTTACAAGTAAAACGAATGGCGTCGTACCGAGTATACACTGCATAGCAAGCGGGGAAGCGATACTTGGTATACTTATACAGATATATCCACTTGTTCATTTCCATGATACTCTCCTACTTCGTATTCCTGTTCTAACTTCTTCACCGAACATGGGTTCTGTAGGTTACTCGACCGACTCTATCATCGCTGCCCTTGATGGCGTCCATCCAGATCAATTCTGCGGCGATGAAGTAGAGCGTCTGCGAGTTCGTGCGGCTGCTCGTCGTCTCTTGGCAAGAGTTGAATCACCATATGAGCGAGCCTGGGGTTTCTGTTTTGAACATCCAGCTGTCTTTGCTGCTCTACAGACTTGCATCGACCTGGGTATCTGGAAAGCTTGGACCGAGGCTGGTGGTGGCAAAAAGACTATTGATGATCTAGTTGCCATGTCAGGGAGACATATTGAGACCAATCTACTTCGTGAGTGTTTTCTTCATCTAAATTATAGTAGTCTAACATGTTTGAGGACGTCTTTTTCGCCTACTGTCAGCCTTTAACGTTGTCGAAGAAACAGACCAAGACACGTTCAAGCCAACGCCATTCTCATACGCAATAGGCGATGAATCCACCAAAGTCCGAGCATCGCTCGAAGCAGCGTGAGTAGTGTTCTATTATTCTCTTTTATTTTAGTGACTGACTTTATACAGAACTCAGCATTATATCTCAGCTGGCCAAAGTCTCCCCAAATACCTTGCTAAAATCGATTACAAAGAGCCGACCTCAGCTGAAGACAGTAACTACGCAACAAGTGACCCAGAAGGTCTTAATTTCTTTGGTCGACTTCAAAAGAGCCCAGAGTATTATGCAGCTTTCACTGGACACATGGAGGCCTGGACATCGTGGAAGACGCCATGGACTAAGATCTACGACCCCAGCAAATTGATAGATGGCGCTGATCTGAGTAAACCTCTGGTCGTTGATGTCGGGGGTAACACAGGGATTGACATCTCTCATGTTCTCAAAGCGAGACCTGATTTACCTGCCGGAACTCTGATTCTGCAGGACCTTCCAGAGATTATTCGCCAAGTTGATGTCGATGAAAGGATTACAGCTCAGGTTCATGACTTTTTCAAGCCTCAGCCAGTAATAGGTACGTTCCATCCGGTCTAATGGGATCAATCATTGACAAGCTGTAGGGAGTCGCGTGTATTTTATGCATGCCGTTTTCCATGACTGGCCTGATGCCGAAGCTACACAAATTCTTCAACACACCAGAAGAGCCATGACCAAGGGATACTCGAAGCTTTTCATTTATGATATCGTGCTACCGCCAAAAGGAGCAAGCATCAGCCAGGCTACCATGGACGTCCAGATGATGTCTCTCCTCTCATCTTCGGAACGGACCAAGAGTCAATGGGAGAATCTGTTGGAAGGGGCTGGATTCCAAATCGTCAAGTTTTGGCCAGATCCACAGCAATATGAAATGTTGATTGAGGCTGAGATTGCTTAGTGTATGATGTTGAATTATCGAAGGCTCTTGAAGAAAAGAATTGGGAGAATGTCTTTATGCGTTGACACATTTTTTTCATATCAAAGACAATCATTCATTATTCCTCATAAAGACAACCAAATAACATGTATCTACCTCATGGCCCTGCGTTAAAAAGACTAAATCACAACCATCCTACGCATCAGCCTCGTCCTCCATACCTTCACGGAGAATCTTGACCTGCTTCCTAATCTCAACCCAAAGCTCAAGTTTGTTCAGATCATCTGCTTCTCGTATCTCTTCAGACACTTGATCATCGGCTACCAGGATCCAAGCATCCACGCAGCTCGGCTTTGTTAACTTTTCCTTAGACCGCCCAGCGATGGCCAAAAGCGCCGCCACAAACGCCTCCTGAATATAGGCAAAACTGAATTTATCTGTAATCTCGGCAATGGCTCTGCATAGCTCATCAGGGAATTCAATATCCTTATTGGACTTGAGTTTCTTTTGCCAGAAGTGGCAGTATGCCTCTCGTTGTTCAAGATTTGGGTCAGGGAAATAATACTTTCTATCGAAACGAGATGGACGTTTCTGCAAACTTAGTTAGTGGTTATGCTAGAGAAACCAATATTCTTACCGAAATTCCAGGGTCCAGCAGTTCCAAGTGGTTGGTGCTGGCAATAATGAATATACCATCATTTTCTTTGAGGCCATCGACCTCGTTCAAGAAGTAGCTCCTTACTATGGGTGTAACAAGTGAATCAATGTCTTCAAACACCAAGTAGCAGGGCGCAAACTCCCTAGCCTTTTCAAAGATGACATGAAGAGAGTACTGGGGTCCCATCCACGATTCCAAACTGCGGACGTACACAGTGGGTATGGAGGGGGTTCTGTCTGCCAGCATATGCATAGTGGCTTTGATACTGATAGTTTTGCCATTGCCAGGCGGGCCATGATAGATGAGTCCTCGCTTCCATGGAACGCCAAGGTTCTTGTACGTCTGCTTAGATTCAAAGAAAGATATGTGGTCGTTGATGAGTAATTCCTTCATGTCTGGATCCAGGATGACAGCATCCCATGTCGATTTCTGAGCGCTCTTCCAGAGCTCTCTGTCCTTTTCAAACCCGCCTTGGTCAAAAACCCACACTTCATCATGGAGATCACTTGCCCAAGAACCGGCGGCAAGTACAAGCTGTTCGGCTTTGTGGATGTTTAATGTCAGGATGTAGTAGTTCCTCAGCTGCGGATACGCTTCGGCACCATCACGACCGTCGACCAAGTAGATGACAAATTCTTCCCCTTGCCATTGGTAGAGGAACTTGCCAAAGATGATCTCCTCAGCCAGTTGTCCTTTATTGCCGTCCATACGACGAGATGGTGGCAGGTAGACGGTTACTTCAAGTGACGAAGGAACTTCGCCCTTGTCGTGAATGGCATTGAAAGTGGCGTGGCCGGCGGCAGCATACTCCAACAGATTACACCGATGTTCTGGGACCACAATGAGGTCAAGCCCAGGGTACTGCTTCTTCAGAGCAGAAGTAAAGACCGAGTCGGTATTGATTCGTTTTGCAGTGGAGTGTTCAAAGTATGAACTAGTCGCCTCATCACCGGGACCCTTTGAGGTGCCAGAAGTCATCCTCGGAATGGTTTGTTTACCATTTCTACGATAGAGGTGGTACGCAGGATCAGAAGTCATTGTTGGTGATAGAGCCAAGATACACCGAATGCCTATCTTGCTGTTATAGATATCCTAGGCGTATGATTCTAATCAGGATAGCGGATTTAAGTTTAAGACGAATTGATACATAGATATAGTTGCCTAGAGATAAAGAGGGGAAGCTTGCATGATGATGTCGTGTCTAGTTGCTGACGCGAACTACAATTGGATAGTCACTTTGGATACTGTATTCGTGTACAGATACCCTAACTAGAAATGGCCGAAGCATGGAACCCCTGCTGTTGATTGCTCGTATGTTGGATGTTTCCGAGACATCCGGGGCAATTGATTGTTTTCATTCATTGACAACACCATTCAGATTAAAATGAAATCGCAAATAAAAGAATCCAATTAAACTATAAGGGGTTGCCTCATGATTGAGTTTACAAGCTTGACTCTTGTGCCATTCACAGATTTTATCTGAATACAATGGAAGACAAAAGACAAAAGAATGAAATAAAAGAAATATATCAATTCGTCGGCGAACAATTGTACCTCAGGAATCAAAAGAAATTAAAAAAAGACACAAAACTGATAATAATATCAACATGACATCCCAAAAGTCCATCATTCCCGCAGCACCTCACCAGTATCTAACATATCCAGTCATTGAATATCATCACCAGGTGATCGACGCAATCTTGTTCACATAGTCAGCATTCCTCTGCAATATCAGACTCTTGGTAATCCATCTGCCAGCATCTTCCCTCGAGATAGTATATCCAATTTCTTGACTCTGCCGTCCCGTCTTGGGGTCCTCAACTCCCACTCGAACAGGATTCTCGCTCTTGCCATTGACTAAGAGACTGGCTCGGACTATGCAAAAGTCTTCACCACTTCCAGCCAGCCTCTCTTCCATGGCGATCTTGTCCTCGTGAGGCACTTTCAAAGCGTAGGAGTAGATCAAGAACAAGGCCAAGGGATAGTCCCGGCCAAAACGGGACGTGCCAGTTGTGCTGAGGGCGACTATGAGTGGTCTTCCAGCAGCACTTTTGGTTCGGAGTTGCGCGACACATTCCAGAACAACATTCATGCCGACTTGGCAAACTTTGGGGTCATCGAGAGTCATCTTCCAGAGGACAGGTTTGGCACCGATTGAAAAGAGGATCTCGTCCACGAGGTTGCCGTCCTTCTTGAGTAAACAGTTACTCACAGCGTCTGAGTCATAGACATTTCCCTCGACGATATCAAGGAGATGGCCATGTTCAGCGTTGAGGGTTTCCAGTTTAGCAGGAACTCGGCACAACGCGATGCAGTGGTGACCAGCGGCCAAGGTTTCTTTGAGTGCTGATAGACCGATGCCAGTACTAGCACCGAAGAATGCGACAGTCTTTGATGAGCTCTCCATTTCCTTGGACGTGTTATCGCGATACTGAAAGGATAGTTAATAATAGAGTGTCGAGAGTGTCTGTCTGTTGTCTAGAGAGACGTGCTTATCAGTGCCGTTCATCAATACAATATCAAGCAAAAGGTGACGCCATATTTGCCTTGCCTCGGAGGGTCATTCCGCCGAATCTCACCATTAATTATGGCCAAGTTCACAGAGCTATCATGTACGGCAGCGGCGCATGACAGAGTATTGTATTGTTGGTAGTTGTACGCAGTTTATTGTTTGCTCCAAGCCTGGCTAATATTTGGGGGCTTGATGATTAGTAATCTGAAAGGGGCCGATAAATTGCCGTTGATAGGAAACACTCTAGAAACTTACCATTTTGGGTCAGTCGACTTAACCTAGACTTACATGCAATGACTCTGATGCAGAGAGTTCATGAGAGAGTACGCCATATAGATCTTCTATCAGTACAAAGTTTCTAGAATCAATACACCTTGAACTTATATATACAACCAAACGCAGAATTAGTTGAAAGGACATGAAGGCAATAGATGATTGACTCCCTCGTTATTAACCCGTTTCCAGTAGTTTATTCTGATGTTTAGTATATATTTCCGGTCCCTTGAACCCTTGGGCTAGCGCCTACTGTCTCAGACTAGTACCGATATAGCCTTCTTTCATGAGGTCACCGCATTGGATTCATTTCTGATTCTTCCCTTGGCAGTGGCTTTGATCAAAGCCTTGGTCAGGAATCCTGCTCCTCCAGCCGGACCATTCAGCATAGCTAATCTGCTTCACAAATCCTACCATTTCCTTGTGGTTCGAAATAATTACTATATTGCAACTATAAAGTTACAAAGGATTTTATTACGACTCTATCATCCTTGTCAGGTGAACAAGTTCAGCCTTACAGCTGTCACCGATAAGCGTTTAGATAACAAACCCCTGCCAACACTGACTTGTTGCAGCTCTAGTCGCATTACATCCAGCTAAGCGTTGTGGCTTTTACCAGATTCAAGTCAAGCTGCCTCTCTCGTATTCCGAGTACTTATTCTTGACTCAATCTCCACGATTCATGTCACCCAAATTATATGCTCATACACAATGGAAACTCAACAACAGCAATTGCCATATCGAGGAGCTCCGTTTCCTTCTAAATGGCGTCGAAACCATCCACGATCTAAAAATGGCTGCATGGCTTGTCGATCGAAACGTAAAAAGTGTGATGAAGCAAAGCCAATATGCGGAGGTTGTGTTCGTACCAGACAAGAGTGTGTCTGGCCCACTCCCAACGGAGATCAGGGAGATAGACAACTTGGCTCCCATACTGAAGGTGTCTTGGAAAGCCACTTTTCTCAAGTCAACTATAGTGCTTGCATGGTTCGGGCGGTTTCAGAGGACACCACTTCGTCGCTATCCATACCGATGGCCCCCACGTATGGAAATCTGGCCTATCTAAGCGACGATTCGAAACCACTTTATCAGCAGTACCTGGATGTCACGGCTGATATGCTTACAAGAGGGCCGAGCGAATGTGGAAACCCTTTTGTCAACTATTTACTTCCATTGGCTTCCAACAACGAGCTTATTCTGGATTGTGTACTCGCTATTGGAGGAGCCCATCTCTTGATCAACAATTCGAAAGCTCGTGGCTTGGAAGTAGCTACAAGAGGTCACTACGCAAATGTTTTGGCTGGTCTACAAACGTTGATCTCTTATGAGATAGGTCAGGTGACACCTGGTATGGTCCAACAGACTACATCGACCAGAACCTCGCAGATCCTGTTGATCCTGCAACTACTCTGTATCTATGATGTAAGTCGCTCACTTCCCCAAGATCCAAGATGCATACTTACCAAATCCACTTAGCACATTTATGGCAATACACGCGGTGCAATCTATCTTCATCTTAAAGCAAGTCGTGAATACATTGCTACACTGACATCACCATGTCAACCCTACGATGAGCTTGCGTATCTGCGAGGTTTCCTTTTGGAGATGTATACATACCACGCAATGAAGTTGGCTCTTTCTCCTCGAAACATGCTTCGTCAAGAGAATGTGGAAATTGATCCTTCTGTACATTCCCTCGATATTCTTGATGGATATAAATCAAGAGGGTTCCTCCTTGGCTTCGGTCAGGCATTGTTCGAGATGGTACCACAGATCCACCAGCTTGTCGAGGCTCGTCGAGAAGAGGAAAATCTGGGCTTGGGAGAGTCTCCAGCGCTGAGAAAGCAATATGAGTATCTCATAGCAAAGCTGAATGCATATGACCCGCACGAAGAAGACCTCAACAGTCTCCGTCCTGTCGAAGGGCGCACCGGCTCAATAATCATTTATCAGAACGCTCTGATTGTGTACCTGCACTCAGCATTTTGTCTGGATATGCTTTCAGACACTGATCTGGCGATGGAGCTCGATGAGAGAATTGTCAAGACGATGACTGCCTTCTATACTCTTTTCGTTGGAAACTCGCCTTATCGTCGTATGCTTCTCTGGCCTGGAGTCATCATGGCTTCTTGCGCGCAGCTTGAACAACATATTAGGGTTTTCCGAGCAGGATTGGTTGGTAGAGCCGAGCGCACACCTGGAGCTGTCAAAACAGGAGCACGGATAGTAAACTTACTCTGGGATGATCCAGATCCACGAGCCTTTGGGCCAAGAGGGCTGTCCTATATCATGACAAAACACGACATCAGCTTTGGGTTGTGCTAGGGGGAAGAAGGCGAGTGAGATATCAGAGGAGACGAGGATAGAAAAGCACATGAATTACATATTTTACGCAACTTTACAGTCTAATTAAGCCGTTCATATTCGGGATTTGCGCGCACCACCATCCAACTCATAAACAAAATGTGACTGCCCTTGTATCTCTGCGGGCATTGGTTTAGATCCTGCCATCTCTTGAGGAGGGCACCATGTTTGAGAGTCTCCCTTGTCAGCATGTACCTGTACATCAGTCGGATGTGAAGTCTCCGCCCTGCCCTTTCTCCTTCGCCTCAGGATGAAGAATACTGCTAGACAGATCACTGCCACTCCAACTACACCACCAGCTACTGCGCCACCAATGATCGCTGCCGAGGGAGAAGACGATGATTCCGGTTCATCTGCTGATTCTTCCTCCTTTTCTTCTTTTGGAGTTGCGCTTACTGTTGCTTGCACTATACCGGTGGCGTCCTTGCCACATTTATCGGCCGTGTCTTGATCGAATACCTTTACCAACTTGCTTCTTTGAGTAGGATTACCTTGCCATAGAGTGAATGTTCCTGCATCGTGATTCACCATGAGGTATGCAGCAGTAAGAAAGTATCGGCCGAGGGTAGCCGGTTGGTGTGCAACGCCATTCATCAAGAGCTCCTTTGTTTTTGGTTTTGTGACTCGAGCACCACTTCTATCAATGTCGACGAAAGGGACAATGTATTGATCATTCGGTACCCTGACTTGAAGACCGGAGTCAAGATGGAAAGTGATGTCGCCATCAAACCTGACCTGTTAGATACATTATCGTCATACCAATGCTGGGAAACAAACTTACACGTCATCGGCATCGAATAGACGGGCTGACCAGTGGAGGCCATACGAAGTGTCGGTATGATTGCTACCAGTCACCTCTTCAAATCTGGAGACGTATGCACCAGGTGCCTCGAGAAGAAGTTGTCTCTGAGGGACAATGCAACATGGTAGAGCTGTGTTGGACGGAAAGATGCTTTCGTCAGATCCATCGCGGAAGTTGACTCTAATGTCGGATATGGTAATCTTCATCCCGGTCCAGCAACCTGCAGTGCCTGTATAATCGTCATAGACAAGAGGTGCTGTATAATTCTTTCCGATTACCTTTTCCTCATCATATCCGCCCAACACCAGTGAACCATCAATAGGAGTCTTTACCCACATCCTCCCCCAAAATATTGACCAGACCCTTGAACTGATTTTGCCAGCCTCTTTGAGGGCGTTGAGGTATGTTGAATTTGAGCCCAAACCAAGCGGATGGAGCATTGTGTAGCCTGCATCCCATTTAAGACGTGGTATCCCAATTGGTAGATCCTCGACAGCTGGTGCTCCCTCTATTGTAATGTTGTCGGTGCCGGCGAGACTGGTAGAGACGAGTTTCTTTATTCCAGTTTCTGCACCCTCAAAGGCTATTTCACTCGTGGAACCTCGTGCATCTCCAATGTCGCTCGCTTTTGTGAAAGATTTCGATTCGGCCTCGTCGTAAAGCCCACCTCTCCTGATTTCGCAAATTCGGTCGTTCCATATAACTGTTTTGTCGCAGTAGGGTTGGTCATCGTAGATCCAAGTGTTGTTCAACTCTCTAAGTCAGAAGTTAGATATGTATTCGTATAATGTCTCGTTATTTGACGTACGCCCAAGGTAGAAGCACAATGTTTTGACTTGGTGAACCGATAGTTGCAGGGATTCCTTTCATGAGAGACTTTTCGACATTGGGAAGAACTTGGACATCGCGGATAGGAAGTGACAAAGGCTCTGTGTTGCAATGCGAAGCACAATTTGCAGTCACGGCAAATAACAAACACAACAATCGACGCATTATGAGTTAAGCTGGTGTACAAAGAAAAGGAATTGTTTGTTTAGGGGTGAAATTCGTGATGAGGGAATATCTATCACCATTCTTGTTGACCGCCATCCTGGCTAGACACAACCAACAGAATGGATCTATATTTACATTTTTTTGTTGACAATACACAACCAACAGCATAAATATTTCTATTTTCAAGGTGATGTACAAAGTAGACATCTAGTATTGGTTCAGTCTCTTGTTTCAACAGGGATATATGGACATGGATTGACCAACATTGTCTCATGATTGGTTATTTCTTCTTTGCCGACTCCGCGACGGCGGCTAAACTCTTTTGACTGATGCAATCTTGCTTCTCTCCCTCCCTTCATCTCGTTTACTGGCGGCAACATCAGCAATCCTGAGCGTCTCCAACTCTTGTTGCCAAGTTGTCGTGACCTTTGATTCTGAGTTTCTATCATACACTCAGTCTCGACATCATGATCTGGCTTCCTGGACCAGTCTCTTTATCATCGCGCAAAGCGCTGGTCGCTGCAGTTCTCTTTTTCTTCTTGTTCTGGCATCTATCGTCCGTGTCTAAATCATCAGCGCCAACAAAAAGGCTACAATTCGTACCAAGCACATTTGACTGGTCAACCCTACGCCAATATTATCCTCCCTCATCCATCAAATCTCTACCAACGGAGAAGCCTCACCAGTTGCCTCGTGTCCAGGCAGATGCGAACAAATTCCGTCAGACATCAACCACAAAAAGTCGTCAAAAAGCTGTCCGCGATGAGTTTCTTCGCAGTTACAAGTCATACAGGCAGTACGCTTGGATGAAGGACGAGTTGACGCCTCTTACTGCCCAGGGTAAAGACACCTTTGGTGGGTGGGCAGCAACGTTGGTGGATTCTCTGGACACGCTATGGATCATGAATCTCAAGGAAGAGTTCAGTGAGGCTGCCCAAGCGGCTGCAACTCTTGACTGGGGACAACCTCATGAAGGTGCTGTCAACTTGTTCGAAACGACAATTCGTCACCTCGGTGGTCTTCTTGGTGCCTACGAACTAAGTCACGAAAAGGTATTGCTCCAGAAAGCCATTGAACTGGGAGAAATGCTTTACGTTGCCTTCGACACACCCAACAGACTACCTGGCTTCTGGCTAAACTTTGAAGATGCCCGGAACGGAAAGCAG
This sequence comes from Fusarium poae, assembly GCF_019609905.1. Lineage (NCBI taxonomy): Eukaryota > Fungi > Ascomycota > Sordariomycetes > Hypocreales > Nectriaceae > Fusarium > Fusarium poae. The sequence goes on along the minus strand of NC_058401.1, from coordinate 4,073,252 downwards.
GTCGCGGGAGTCCATGATCCTTCTGCTTCGCCCAGTTCTTTGGTCATGGAATTTACCAAACTTTCAATGCTGACGGGCGATCCCAAATTCTACGATGCCACAGATCGAGTAACGCAGTTTCTTGTCAAGGTTCAGAACAGCACGTTATTACCAGGAATGTGGCCCCTCAGTCTCGACTTTCAGAACGAGCAAGCACACGACAACACATTCTCTCTTGGAGCACTGGCCGATTCCCTCTATGAGTACCTCCCGAAGATGCATGCACTGCTGGGTGGCGTAGACGAGAATTATCCCACCATGTACCGCACAGCTATGGATGTAGTGGTGAAGCATTTACTGTACCGACCTATGCTGCCGGGACAGGACGACGTATTGTTTTCTGGTGACGCCCGCGTCAATGAAAGAATCGAACTGAGCACCGAGAGCCAGCATCTTACCTGTTTCACTGGAGGTATGTTTGCTCTTGGTGGCAAGCTTTTGGGCATTGAAGAGCATGTCAACATTGGAGAAAGACTTGCCCGCGGATGCGGATGGGCATACAAGTCATTTCCCACGGGCATGATGCCTGAAATCTTCAACCTCTTGGCCTGTCCGAGTCTAGAACCGTGTGTGTACGACAAGGAGCGCTGGAATCCCCCAAGGGATGGCATTCCCCCAGGTTTTCGACATGCCCGAGATCCGAGATATCTTCTTAGGCCAGAAGCCATCGAAAGTATCTTTATCATGTACCGCATTACAGCGGATCCGATCTGGCAGGACATGGCATGGGATATGTTTGAATCGATTGTTCGATTTACAGCCACTCCACACGGAAACGCAGCAATTGAAGATGTTGTGAACGTGGATACAAAGCAAACAGATTCCATGGAGAGTTTCTGGTTGTCAGAGACACTCAAATATTTTTATCTCATATTTTCACCACCTGATCTTGTTAGCTTGGATCTGTATGTTTTGAACACAGAAGCTCATCCTTTTCGGCGGCCATGAGGCATGATACATACTGTAGCATATAGCGTTCTTTATTTTTAGCAATACACTTGATTCAATGTGACTACTAAATGACGCTATAAAATCAACAGGAAATAATGAGAACCTGTTGATACATCGTAGGCCATGCAGTTGAAAGGATTGCCTGTGTAACCGTCAGCCTATAACTAATGCTACCCTGAAAACCTATTACAGCAAGAGCTCGTGTTTAAGTCGGGCCGAAAAGACGCTAACTCTTTTCAATACGGGGGCCAAGAGCAATTGCGGGGATGAACAAGGGTCAGGGCGAGTGTCATCTCATTTCTTCAACTCTCGTTCGTACCTTTTAAATCCTACCAAACTCATCTTCAAATGCATAATTAAATCAATCTCAAAACTCATGGACTCGAAAACGACAAAACCAGCTTCAGCCCAAGCTACTCCTAGGAATGAACCACCACCAGCAGCAGAAGAATCCACAACATGTCGCGAATGTCGGAGGCGCAAAGTCAAATGCGACGGTGTCATGCCCGTTTGCACCATCTGTCGAAAGTACAGGCGTCACTGTTTATACGACAAGCATAGTAGAACAAGGTTAACCAGAAGGTACAATGCACGAATGCCCTGTCGATCAACGATTACGCTTCAATCAACGCTAGCCACTGACACTCATACATAGACAACTCACTCTCTTGGAAGAACGTCTGGAAAAAGCCGAAACTGTTCTTCGGCGCCACTACACCGACAGTCAAATCGCAGAGATGCTAGAAGAGTCCAAAGAAGGACTACTAGCTCAAAGTAAAGCACAAGAACCCACACCACAGGTTCCAGAGTCAACACCAGCACCAACACTAGCACAAACCCCAGGGTTAGTCAGCCTGCCTGCTACCACTCCAGGAACCACAGACAATCTCATGCAACTACCGACTCCCACTACAGACCCCGGCTTTTACTTGGCGGGTCAATCCAACATAGCGAACCTAACTGCGGATCCATTCCTGCTGGCACCCATCGGCGAATTGGAAGCAAGTGCTGGACTATGGGCTGGTTCGCAAGATGCTGCATTTGAATTTGCCCCAGCTACCGCCGATGATTTCGAATGGAACGAGCAGGAAACGTCATGGGGGACCTACGATCCTGCCAGCTGGTCTATAACAAATCATGTCGACGGCAATCCATCTCAAGCCATCATGGATGGTATGGCTTCCTTGACCATCGGGGACCAGAAAAGAGGTTATTATGGAGCTGCGTCAGGATCCGCTCTTTTACGACAGATCTTATCAGCCCGCCCAGACGGTGAAGAGGTGGACAATGACGTTGCACTCCACGAGATCGAATCTTTGTTCCAGCAGCACTCAGATCATTCACAATGGTTCCGCTCACAAGCTATGCTGACTAGAGTCGCCGTCGAAAGTCTCATCGACGCTTTCTTCGTCTTTTACCATCCCACATTCCCCATTGTTCACGAGCCTACCTTCCGAGCCCAATACGCAGGGACATTACCATGCGCCAACAAAGGCCACTGGAACACTCTAGCAAACATCCTAGCGGCTCTAGGATCCTTTGCGAGCAGTAATGTAGCTGATGCGACTGATCTTCCCATCTTTCAAGCAGCGCAAAAGAGTTTGTTTTCAAATTACCTCGAGGTTGGCAATCTCACCCTCGTGCAGGCATTCAGCTTGTCGTCCAACTATATGCAGAAAAGGAATAAACCAAATACCGGATTCAACTATGGCGGACTTGCTATTAGGCTGGCCATCGGACTGGGTCTCCACAAGGATTTGGAAGGGAACAGTCTGTCACCTTTACAAAGTGAGACGAGACGTAGGATATGGTGGTGTTTGTGTGTACTTGATGTAGGCGCTACCATCACCTATGGGAGACCGCTTAACTGGCCTCAGGCTGGTGTCGAGACCGCGTTCCCCCAGAACATACATGAAAAGGTCAGTATACATCGCACCCCAGGAATCCCAATCACTAACATCCCCAGGATCTCACCCACGATTCAACTCACTGTCCACCAGAAGTCGACGGTATTACCATGTACACCTACATTCGCGTCCAATCAGCCTACCATCTCAGCACAATGACAGTCTACAACCGCCTCATAACCAGCCCCTTCCCATCCGCCACAGAACTCATCACTCTCGACGACGTTTGCATCGGCTCTTGGCTTGCGCAAGTACCATACTACTACCGCACCGTTCCTCCACCAGACTCTGAGTATGGTCTTGGTATGGGTATCTCAGAATGGCGTTATAGAAATCTACGTATCGTTATGTACCGCCCTTTCTTGGTCAGATGGGCAAGATCATCAGCACAAAATACACAGCAGAATTTGACCAGCAGTGAGAATTTGGCAGTATTTAGATGTCTCGACGCGGCCAAGGAGTCTGTCATGCATATACAAAGTTACTGGACATCTCGCAGACATTCAAGATTAGCTGCTTTCTATATCCTGTGAGTTTCAGGACTAAATCTGGCATGAACAAGTTGCTAACAAGACAGGTATTTCTTATTCCATGCCACTTTGATCCCTGTACATTGCCTCAGGCAGAACCCTCATCACGCTCTTGCGCCAGACTGGCGGTCGCAGATCCAAGCCTCCCTTACCGTCATGGGCGGCATGGCCGAGCTCAACCCCAACAGCTCCAAGTGCCGCGACATCACGCTTAAGCTGTGCTGGCCTCATTTAAACGAGGACGGCACACGTACATACTGCGAAAACCCGACATTTATGCCAAATGTAGCAGAGAATGAAGCAGCTTCCATCATCAGCGGTTACAATACATGGTGCGAGTCCATGACCAACGCTGGAATTTCGGTGCCGACGTATGAGTGGGCAGACGATAATGATTCAGCGCTGGGTTTCTTTTAATCTCATTTGGATAACTTGACTCGATTAGCCACAACCTTGTATAGACGAGCACACTGGTTACATGAGCAAACAAAAAAAGTCACCCTCAAAAGAAACATTTCAGTTGTGATAAAAGTAATATTAAACATATGATGTACAGTAGTAGAATTAAATACAAAAAACGACAGGGAAAAGTGAAGTCCATCCTAAGTTGCTGTCGTTGCAATATTATGGTAGAAAGAAAGAAATTCGTTGCGACAGAGATTCCGTCATGAGATACAAGAAAACCCAAATTCTCATAGCAAGCGGCACAATCCATTGACACATACACAAATACCCAATGACGCGCATAAATCAAGGCCAACTACGCAGTCTTGTCGCGTGTCGCAGGTAACCTCGTCGACACACGCACCTTCTTGACACATTTTCCCGCTGTCGCACTGCGCGTTTGATGTACAGGTGTCTATCTGGCTCGAGTCAGGCCCGCAGACGCCATTGAGACAGATACAAAGACCAGCCGCACACAGTGGGTTGACTGATAATAGGCAGTCGGTAGCGTCGCTGCACGATCCATCATTTCCGCTACCGGTACTTGAAGTTGCCGCGCGACAGACACCAGAAGAGCATGTCTCGCCTGCCACTGTGCAGTCCGAATCACTAGAGCAGATTACAGAGGTATCGCCTGAGCCACCAGTTGGAGCAGGAGTAGTGCCAGTCGTGACGGTGGCAAACCCGGTATTGGTGTTGGAAACTCGTTGGCAAAGAGCGTCAACACAAGCAAATATGCCCAAAACCCCCGCACCAAGCGCTACAGCGCACTCGTTATCGGAAGAACATTCGCGGTCAGCCGCATTATTTGCAGAAGGAGCTCCGGTGGCCGAGGGAATAGCTCCTGTTGCTGTTGCAGTCTGTTGGCAAATAAGATCGATGCAAGCAAACAGACCCAAGGCGTCAGCGCCGATAGCAGCTACGCAGTCTGAATCTGTTGAGCAATCCACTGCACCAATAGTCGTCGGCACGCTATCCAGCCCTGTTTCTGAGGCTGGCTGGCTTCCATCCGTGGAGCTTGCTGTAGGTTGAAGCTGGCAAAGGAGGTCCACACAGGCGTAGATACCCAGTACAGACAGTCCAAGGGCGGCTGTACACTGGCTATCTGCCGTGCACGAAACTCGTCGGTTTGTCCCGATCAAACCCACGTCAGTTGATCCAGCCCCATCATCTCCATTGTTGCTGGAACTGGGGTCGGCCAGAACACACACCGCGTTCAGACAGATGCACAGATTGAGTCCACCTAGCAAGCATAATGATGTATCGGCAACACAGTCGTCAGCTGAAGAACAGGCTACTGAAGTGCTTGACCCATCTCCGCCAGGAGTTGCCGTGTTGTCTGCGCCATCAGCAGATTGAGTACTACTGGGGGTTGTGTCTTGGACACAAACAGCATTGACGCAAGTGCAAAGGTTCAAGAGACCGTCAAGGCATAATCCCACATTTGCCGTGCAATCGCTATCCTGAATGCACGCTGTGACCTCAGCGCCATTTGTTTCTGTAGAAGAGTCTGCGTCTTGGGTCTGTGATGTAGCGTCGTCGTCAGGGTCAGTGGTAAGAACGCAAACAGCGTCGACACAGGCGCAGATGTTCAAGAGTCCACTGAGGCATAGACCAGCATTCGCAACACAGTCGTCATCCTCATTGCAACTGGTGGTTTCAGTACCCTCAGTAGGTGTAGAACCATTTGTTTCCTGAGTCTGAGATGCCGTGGCAGTTGCTGAAACAGTGTTGTCTTCAGAAGCAGTTGCCAAGACGCAGACAGCATCAACACAAGCGCAAAGGTTCAATAAACCATCAAGACACAGTGCAGCATTTGCCACGCAATCGGCATCTTCTGAACATGCTGTGACGTCTGTGTCATCTGTGGGCTCTGGATTGCCCGCGTCCTGCGTCTGGGAAGTTGTTGTAGAACTGTCAGACAGTGAGGAAACGCCATCAGGGTCGGTGGTCTCAACGCAAATGCCATTTACACAACCACAAATGTTGACTCCTGCGACAACACAAAGATCAACATTGAGGATGCAGTCGCTATCCTCTGAGCATGACGCCAGGGACCCGTCGGTAGGTGAAGAGCCAGGGTCCGTGACTGTTGTGGACTGCCCATTAGTTGGCTCAGCTTCTTGACCTGAGCCGCCAGAGGAACTGCCAGCGCCAGCGCCAGGATCCGGTTGACAAATAAGATCGAGGCAAACACAAGCTGTATCAGAGAGTGCGCACAACCCGGTAGAAAGTCCACTGCAATCCCCATCCACAGTACACGGGACAGAGCCAGTCTCGGAGGGTAGATTGCCGGTTGCTGTTGTCTGGTCTTCAGGATCTGTACCATCCGCCGTAGAAGTAGGCAAAGTCCCATCTGTTTGAGATTCCTGAGTTGACAGTGCATCTCCATCACCACTATTTGTGGGTGAGGATTCCGAGCCACTACCGTCGCTGTTGACATCTGTGGTCAACGAGCCATTACCTTCAGAGTCTCGACTTGATGGATTTCCCTGAGGAACTCCAGTAAGTCCGATACTAGTGCTGGTTGCCTCTATTGAGGGTATCGCTGAGGTTGGACCGGGGTTGACAATAGGTGCACCTTCAGATAGGATTGAACTTTGAGATAGGTCGTCTGTGGGATCTGCTGTTCCAGAACCATCACCCCCGGATGGTGATGCACCATTCGACTCTGCAGGGTCAGAGTCTGTTTGTATACTGGATGGTTCTAAATCACTTGACTCAGATTCACCATTGCCACCTGAACCATTTCCTTGAGGTCCTCCGGTGAGGTTGGGCGGTGGTGCAGTCTGTGAGGCATTACCTCCAGCGCCACCATCTCCAGTGCTATCGTCTCCAGGATCGTCTCCTTCAGGACCAGCACTCTGACTTGAGCCAGTTCCTACTGTGCTAGTACTGCTTTCTGGGCCCGTACCAGCGCCATCGGAAATCATGCTACTAGTATCGGGATCGTTGCCGTCTCCAGATCCAGAACCATTCCCAGACGGTGAACCAGTGATAGGATCTGTACCAGAATTGTCACCAGTTCCATCATCGCCATCCCCAGAGCCAGCGCCAGAGCCTGAACCAGATCCATTTCCAGCAGGCGAGCCAGTAACAGGATCTGTCCCAGAATTGCCATCATTTCCATCCGTATTGTCACCATTCCCCGTGCCAGATCCGTTACCGGCAGGTGAGCCAGTTAGAGGGTCTGTCCCAGAGTTGTCTCCATTTGCGCCTGTTCCGCTACCTGAACCAGATCCCGCATCTGGCTCGGTACCAGCGTTGTCGTTGCTGCCACCACCAGAACCTGAGCCATTACCCGAAGGCGAGCCTGTCAAGTCATCTCCCGAGCCTGAGCCTGAGCCCGAACTTGTACCGGATCCGTTGCCGTCATTCGATCCATTACTTGAGTTGCCACTGGCACCGCCATTGGAAGTAGACTCGTCACCTGAACCATTTCCTGAAGTTGAACCAGTACCAGAGTTTGTTCCACTACCAGATCCATTGTCACTGCCTGATCCTGAGTCGTTTCCTGATGATGAGCCAGTTCCGGAGCTTGGAGTGTCTCCTCCTGATCCTTGGCCTTGTCCGCTTTGTGACTCCGGGTCTGCAGGGACACCACTTCCTTGACCCCCACCTGGGTTTGTATTGGCTCCTTCACCAGACGAGGCACCATCACCATTGGTGGTGGTGTCGCTGCCCGAACCAGGTACCTGGGGGTCGGCAGTACCTCCAGAACCGGTATTATCGATAGCAACACACGCTCCAGCCTGGCAAGTTTCTCCGGTGGCACAAGACACGTTGTTGCAGCCAGCCAAAGCAACGTTTGGTGTGCATACATTGCCCAAGCAAACCTCGCCACTGCCACAGACATCACCACCACAAGAGGATGGATCATCAAGTGCCACGCATGAGTTCTGTATACAAGCGTAATTGAGTGGACAGTTGACTCCTGATGCACCACAGTTCACTGGCCCTGTCGTAGCGACACACTCGTTGTTGATGCATGAGAAGCCTGATTGGCATGCTGTCGCTTGGCGCTTCAACAAACGAAGAAGACGGCTGGACGATGCGCCGCAAGAAGCAGAGCTCTGGACAGTAGAACACTGACTGTTAATGCAGACAGAGTTACCAGTGCATTCTGGATTGCAGGTAGAAGTAGGTGCGGCTGGGCTGTTTGCGCCATTCTGTCCTTGGGGGTTACTCAGGCCCGAAGAGGCGTCCTCATTCTGTCCATCATTTCCCGAGCTAGAGTCAGAATTTGGACTGTTCTCGCTCGTACCGCTGCCAGAGGTTCCCTTGGAGTTCCCTTGCGGTCGAGCTGAAGTCGCTCCATCACCAGTGGGCGAGTCTCCCGAACCGTCCCCGCTTGCACCATCGTCATCAGCAGAAGGTTCTTGCTGATTTGGATTTTCAGTGCTGCTACCGTTTTCGCCACTCGTTCCTCTTGGAGAACTATCGTCTCCATTCTGGGTTTCTCCAGGGGTACGTGCTCCAGGTCCTCCAGACCCAGTACCGCAAGCAACTCTTAGGGTGTTTGTTTTGTCAATTATATTACCGATGCACTGGCCAGAGACGCACATCTGACCTCCCTTGCAAAGTGATGAGTTATTGCCACATTGTGAGGTGTCAATCGAGACGGATAAAGGCAAACACCTGTCTTTTGAACAGTAAGAACCAGGATCGCAGCCTTGTTTAGAAGGTCCGCAACTCTTGGTTTCAGCCTCTGCGGTGATGTTCAAGGATTGGCATTGCCCAGAAATGCAAAGTTGACCGGCGGTGCAGTTCTTCGAAGCACCTTCACCACAATTGTATGTGTCGGCAGAGATAGAGATTTGGCGACAGAGGCCACCACGACATGAAGCGCCGAAGGGGCATTCGCTAGTCCTTTTACAGGACTGAACCTTGGTTCCGAGGATAAATGGGACACATGTCCCATCAAGACACCAGTTTCCAGAGCTGCAGGTTTGGTTGGAAGCCCCGCAAGACGCTGGGTCTGAGCCGATGTCGATCTGTTGACATACATCGTTGACACACAATGATCCTGGACCGCATTCTGTACTGTTACTACCGCATCGACGAGAGTTGGTCATCACCTCGATAGGCGCACAGTTGCCATTAGCACACCATTGACCGGGTTGGCAGGGTGTAGAACAGTTCTGCGGGCTTGGCCTAGGATCAAGGGAGTAACATCCACCAGCAACACAAAGCTGTCCAGATTCACAGGAGTTGTTGCGCTTTCCGCAGTTGTACGGATCGAGTTCGATAGTGACGGTGTTGCAGGTCCCCCAGCTGCACACGCCGGGTAGTGGACAACCACCGGCATATAGCATGCCAGTGCGCTGGGCATCGCATGGGGCAGAATGAGTGAGTGTTGGAGTGATGGTAAGAATTGCAGCCACTGTGGCTCGCCAGCTCATTCTACGGGCCATGTTTGAATTGGTCGTTGGAGTTGGTATTGATCGACCTGATGATCCGGGGTATCTATGAGACGATCCTCATGATATATAGAATTCTGCCATAATACCGAGTAAGTCATTCATCCTCGTCACAGCAAGTAGCATGTCGTCATACCTCCATAAGTTTGAGGATAATCTGTGTGGTGCATCAGCTGTGTTGAGTAGAAGTTTAATCGGACCCAACTTTGCCAACAGTTTGTGATAGATCATAACTGATCACATCAGAGGCAGCCACCAGCGCAGAAATAGTCAAGTCACGTTCCTAGATGCAGCCCACCAAGTCCCTCTCTGTGGCCATGATTGTGTAGGCCAAGGGAACGTTGGTGATAGCCTCAACCACTGTCCCATTTAGGATACGGATCCTTCGTCCTATTGGACTTTAGTTAAACCTTGTTATTTTGCTAACATACCCACATAGCTTAATGAGTTCTCTTATCTCCTAGTGCCCAGTCAGAAATCAAGTTGAGTCCTTCTTGTTAGGTCCAAATAGACCTTTGATGGCATGATGATGTGGGGATAGACCTGTAGATCCTTGGAAAATAATTATCTGGCGTGGATCGTCATGGCGAAGGAATGTGTCAGTTGCAGAAGATAGCTCAAAGTATGTGGCTAGTTTCTGCCTCGATTCCCAACGTTTGTTGTTGATTCATTTGGGGGAAATGCTGTTTTCAGCGGGAAAACGGGTAGGCTAACGCTGAAAGCGACACGGCTGTGGGGTTATGATTGCGGCCCGGTTTGGTATGGAAGAGGCTTGTGACATTCAAAGGTCATTTTGAAGTTGCTTCCTGCTCGATTGCTAAGAGTGAAGATGCTTGAAGTTGTTCAGAGTCCAGGCGTACGTGGACGTCAAGTCAATTTGCGGCTCTGGGGTTAACGGCGGAAGGTGTTCTCCGCTGTCACACTTGCCATGCACCAGTGTCATACAAACTACACGTGATTGGGTATCTCCTAGCAGGTTGAACTGCGTTAATCTAGATTCCCGCTCCATCTTGCATCCACAGCTGAAAAGTGACTATCTTGACAGTAAAACTAAATCTGACCTTCTTTACTTGACTAAGTTTGGAACTACATCAACGGCTTTAGGTCAGTATGAACAAAGTTTTGACTTGAGTATCCCATTTGTTCAACGGCGTCCTTGGCGTTGCTGCTAGCGAAAAGAGAAGAATGGATAACGAAAGCCTGATCTAGATATCACCCTGACGTACAATGATCTGGTTGACACAATACAATTTCTTTTTGTTGTTTTTGATTCACTATCATCACAGAGACAAGAGGTCATATTCTGTCAAATACAGCATGTTACAAGCCGCCTGATCCCAAATATACCGTCTTGGAGTTCAACTGCGTGGGCACAAACTCGCAACATACAGCCCTATCAACAAATCTGATGTCATTTCCCTTGACATCTTGTCCGGATCTTGTTCCCGGTGGCTTAGGCTTGGCGCAGCCTCAAATCAGGGGTCTACATTTCTCTCTGCTCGGGAAGCGTCGCTCAGACGGGGCCGTGGCATACGATAACCTGGTCATTAATACAACGCCATACCACATTTAGCCTTTGATTTCCGCATCATCCAGCGGATGACTGCTATAGGCATCAACGTAGTCGATCCATGACTGTCAGAAAGGGACAAGGCTAAGCCAGCGTGGTTGATCAAACTTTACTTATTACCCCACAGGCACATTATTTTGGTGGACAGCCAAAACAAGGTGCTTACGAAAATATGAGAATGTGATCATTAATTTGACTACTCATATTCCCCAAAACGCCTTTACCATCTTAAGAATAGCCCAAGAGTCATGGAAAGACGGGACCCCCAACTTCATCTCGTACTTTTCTCCTATGAGATCGTTAGTATCATGCCTGTTCCTCGCTTAATGTCATAACGCCAGTGGTCCTCACCAAACACACGGAATGCTTGGTCCGTACATCATCTCTAGCGTTGTTGAATGGAGCAGACAAAACTAGACATGGTGATAGTAGGAAGTTCTAGTGCCCACCGGGTATCCGGTCCACCACAACACGTTTCCGCATATCTGACTTACTTATGATGTCTAGTTGATAGTTACGTGTGATACACTACCTGTTCGGAAACTAGAGATTCCGTTAGTTGTCACCTATAAGGCTTATCCATGAAACGGGCTTTGTGACGACTGGAATGCGATGACGTACTTTTAACTGGCCCATTGAGCCAACGTTGAGCTAATATCAGAATATCAAGACACAGTCGTTCTAAACCTGGCGCTATTCCCGGGTTCGTGGTTACCCGTAACCTAAAAACATTTTTAACAGGACGTCAGAGTAATAATAACGGAGCCGTTCATCCAACACATCTGCCAACCTACACTTCAAGCTGTCATGCGGCTCGAATGGCCTGTTGTACCGCCACCTTGACATCTTTGCAATATGCATTGTCTAATGAGATTACTGAAAATGGGAATGGCCTACGAGATCTATGTCAGTCATCCAAATCATACATATTTCCAGACAATTTTTAGCGTGGTCACCATTAGTCACCTTTACCGTGGCACGCCGGGGCCACTCGAACGAATTCACCGTCCTTGACGAATACAACATTCTCCCAGTCATGACGATGACCGGCGAGGAACGAGAATCCCAAAGACTGATCCTGTTCGACTTGGTACTCGTGCATGATAGCACAGTAGCCGTTGTTACATTGCGAGCAGGAATAGATATCATTGGCTTGGTTCTGGAGACAACGAGAACTGTTGAGAATTCACTAAAGTCAGTTTCTTCCATACTGCCTTGAACATGCAATAGCACAATGATTACGCTTTAAACCTTGTTACTGAGATAAATATTTGCTTTGCGACTTTAAAAATATTCAACATAAATAATCCGTACATCCCATCGGGCTGTAAAGGATTTAAGTACCTTGGGTGGTCTTGTCATATCAGGGGCACAGGAAATCAAAGTCAGGGCGACATGACACCAGAATGGCAAGATACCAATCAACAGTTTACATCATGCCACAGATACAACCCAACAAGAAAGTTCCTAACCGCTTGCCTTGACGTGTATTTTGATCTCGTCCTCAGCTCTTTGCGTACACGATGTTGATTGTGTTAACTGTCGTATTATTGTGGTTGTAACTCCAAAATACAATTCCTCAAATGCTGTCGGTCCAAATGTATCGTCACTACCGCACACTAGGCTGGTCACCATAATTATATGCAGATTGTCGGGTAGAATCTTGACCACCACGGTTGTTCCATGTTGTGGTTCTGTCACTGGAATCACATTCCAATAGGTCAGCCTGAGTTGGCCAATGCCAGAATGACATCACAATTAATTGAGATTTATAAACATGAAAACAATACCAAGATTCTTTCGCAGCGTGCACCGGAGTTATCATCAAAGGAACAAAGGAGAGGATAGCAAGAATGAATGAGAATGGAAAAAGACAAAAAGAAACTCCGGTGCGGGGAATCGAACCCCGCTCGCCGCGGATTTCTATTAATGAAAACGCGGTATGCTAACCGATACACCACACCGGATGTTTGATAGTGAGTTTGTCGCAATTAGGCTTTATATTCCTGTGGTAATCAAGATAGTATTTACACGAGTTGTCTCTTGACATCACGTTCAACTTCAACATAGAACTCTATCACTCTCGGCCTATATCCACTTGCACCAAAACAACACACTCTTCTATCAGCGAAGTAGCTACTGGTAAATACAAACTGCGTCTTGCGCCTTCGCGTTTTGTGTATTATGAGCTCGAACCCCCCTAGAATATCAAAAACAAATTAGCAGGACAGTTTATATTATTCGGATCACACTTCATGTTATTTATTTTGTATCTTTGATGCCAACTTTTTTATTTGTGATTGTCTATCAGCAATATTAAATTCTCAACATGATAACGACCTCACTTCCTGCTCGGTCTATCACAATCAACTCCAGAATGGCTTTGCAGAAACGTTGATATGGGTTTCATGAATCATCAATCTCGCTGGCTAAATGCATGCCATCGCGGCTTGCTCATCTTCCTCGGCTCTTGATCCGATATTGCAATAAATAATATTCCCAGACGCGCTTACGAGTGGCGGTCATGTAAATGTTGTAATCACCTCGCTTCGTTCAGCACACCCTGTAGAACCTTCTTCGCTCCACACGCATAACAGCCTCGGCATGAATCGCAAAGAGCGAATACACCAGATCATCATCTTCCAAGACCTGGTTCGAATCATCTGTTTCCGTATCTTCAGAGGTCTTCGTGTCCTCCGAAGTCTCGGTATCCTCTGAAGTCGTATCCTCCGAGGTCTTGGTATCAGTTGATAGTCTGGCCTTCTTTGTAAGCCTTGTGTTGTTGTGAGTTCTCATCCTCTTCAAACTCGTTTCCGTGCTGCTGGGCTCCGTAACAGTGTTGTTTGAAGTGGTCGGCTTGTCTGGAGGTGCAGAGTGTTGTGGGACTGTAGCATCCCTTGTCGCGATCAGGCTGTCTATCCTCACTTGTGACGTTCTGGCATCGTTGTGGTTCGACATGCCACCACTCTCCGGAGGTGCAGATATCTTGGAAGACGTGGAATGTGCGTAGGTGCAAGAGTTGGACAATCCAATGAAGGTACCTTGGCTTGGAGCTGGTGTTTATGGTTCGTTGTAGCTTTAGGTTGCAGTGATAAAGAAAGAGAACAAGTACGACATTACAGGTCTTGAAGTTATTAACAATTACGACATAATTTAATTTATTCATGCTCAAAACTTTGTCAGAGATAGGATTGATTTACTAGGCGAAGGAATAATATACATATTGTCATAAAGAGTTATACTATAAAATTCTACATTAATACGTTGTTGCTCTAGACAGAGAACAAACCGCATACAAAGTAATTACATACAATACCACAACGAGCATTCGTTGCCTCATCTCCAAGGTTCACACGAGGCTCTGGACAAGAGAATAAGAGATGCCTTCAGCTTGGGTAGTCAACGAAGAACAACAAAGTAATCGGGTCTATGACTTATCAGGTATCTAGGTATCTATCTATCTCGAAACTTTAGTTGTTGTGGAGTACCTAACTTTATGCTGTATTGAGTTTTTGGCGCAGACCAGCCTTACAGATAGCAACTGTAAGTTCACAAGGGGGGAACTTCAATTGGCAATCAAATAAATATGCGTGTATATGTTTAATTAATTAATTGGTACCACATCATCCAAGTCAAACGTTAGAGTCGAATTCTCGCTTTGAGAACCATGGCCCACTCTTAGTAGTTTTGGACTCTACCGTGTCCCGCACCACAAGGCGATCTGCATAAATCTGAATGCCCTCAAAATATCCTCGAGTGCAACCCGGAGAGTTTCTTATGCAGACCCATAAAACTCCAAATCCAGTGATGTAAATATGAATACGAAATTACAGTACGGAATTATTATCAAATGCAGATACCATAGAAGTCGGACATGGACCACGTGTTAGTCTTTCCCCGCAATCGATCACAGCACTTGCCAGATCCGAGCATCCCGTACCAGACTACTTCAGCCAAACATAACCTTCCGAAACCAAAGCAAGTTCATCACGACACAACAACGGAAGCGAATATCCAAGAAATAATGGTTTGATCTTTTTATCGAGTGTTGCCTCGTCTATGTTTGCTCTATTGCTGCTCAATCTTCAGTGCTAATGTCAAAATTATTTTTCATCCACCACCTCTGCCCCGCCATACCCACGACGAGACCTCCCCGTAAACGAGAAACCAACTTGGAACAATCAACGCTCAAACATTCAGATATTCCATGACAGATCCAATGCCGTGACACTACTTAAGCAGCGGGCTTGATGACAGCAGGGGCAGTGCCAACCTTGTTGCGGTTGCGGAAGAACAGAACACCCTTGCCAGCACCCTCAGCCTCAGCACTGGGCTCAACCCACTGGCACATACGGGCACTGCGGTACATGGCACGAATGAAGCCACGGGGGCCATCCTGGACGTCGGCGCGGTAGTGCTTGCCCATGACAGGCTTGATAGCCTCGGTAGCCTCGTCGGCGTTGTAGAAGGGGATGCTGCTGACGTAGTGGTGGAGGACGTGAGTCTCGATGATACCGTGGAGAAGGTGTCGGCCGATAAAACCCATCTCACGATCGATAGTGGCAGCGGCACCGCGGACAAAGTTCCACTCGTCGTTGGTGTAGTGGGGAAGAGTAGGATCGGTGTGCTGGAGGAAGGTAATAGCAACTATAAAGGTCAGTACTTGTTGTCAAAATGGAATGGATCAAAGCTTACCGAGCCAGTGGTTAACCCAAAGGTAGGGAACGAAGTACCAGATGGCCATGTTGTAGAAGCCAAACTTCTGAATGAGGAAGTACAGAGCGGTACCCGTCAGGGCGATACCAATGTCGCTCAGGACGATGAGCTTGGCGTCGCTGTGCTCGTAAAGAGGGCTGCGGGGATCGAAGTGGTTGACACCGCCACCGAGACCGTTGTGTTTACCCTTGCCACGGCCCTCCTTCTGACGCTCGTGGTAGTTGTGGCCGGTAACGTTGGTCATGAGGTAGTTGGGCCAGCCGACCAGCTGCTGGAGAACAAGCATGATCAGAGTGAAGGCGGGAGTCTCCTCAGTGAGGTGGGCAAGCTCGTGGGTCATCTTGCCGAGACGAGTAGCCTGCTGCTCGCGAGTTCGGGGGACAAAGACCATGTCACGCTCCATGTTTCCGGTAGCCTTGTGGTGCTTTCGGTGGGAGATTTGCCAGCTGAAGTAGGGGACGAGGAGAGAAGAGTGGAGAACCCAGCCGGTGATGTCGTTGATGAGGCGGGAGTCAGAGAAAGCACCGTGGCCACACTCGTGAGCAATGACCCAGAGACCGGTACCGAAAAGACCCTGGAGAACAGTATAGACGGCCCAGAGACCAGCGCGGGCGGGGGTGCTGGGGATGTACTCGGGGGTCACATAGTTGTACCAGATACTAAAGGTGGTGGCAAGGAGGACAATGTCGCGAAGGATGTATCCGTATCCCTTGAGAGCGGAGCGCTTGAAACAATGCTTGGGAATGGCATTGTAGATCTCCTTGATGGTGAAGTCGGGAACCTCGAACTTGTTGCCGTAGGTGTCGAGCATAACACCATATTCGGCCTTGGGCTTGGAAATGTCGACCTCGGAGAGAGATGAGAGCGAGGTGGAAGAGGCCGAGTGGCGGGGAGAGTCTGAAGGAGAGACAGCAGCAGACTCAGTATCCGTCACGGTGGTGGAGGTGACGGTGCGTCTAAGAGCAGGGTTCTGCTTAGGCAGAGCCGAAGTTGACGCCATTTTGAAGAAAGGTATACGGCCGACAGAAGAGAAAGTCGAGATGCCGAATGCAAACTGATCAAGAGGAAAGAAGAGGGGGGAGGTTAAAAAGAAAAGAGTTTCGAGGTGGTCGACGGGGGCTGAAGTTTTAAAGCAACCTACTGTCCTACGTGGATGCTTGTTCGGCAAAAACGTTTTGTTGGGGGGGGAGCCCACCTAAAACAAGGGCAGGTGTAAGTACTTGCCGCGGGCGGGACAGCGGACGAGGAACCTAACCTCTCAGCGTAGCGGCAACACAAAGCAGAGGCGGCGGCGAATGTGGGCAAATAACCAAAGGTGGAACGATGGTGAACAGGTACGTACGTTGCTCTCAGTCGATGCTCTTGTTGTTTGTTATCCTACAGCGCCGCTTTTCTCTCCTGTCTCTGGCGAAAAGATCGGCAATCCTCAGATGAGACAGGCACAGTAGCAGGTAGGTTTATGCAACAGCGATAAGCGAAAGTCTGCCAACTACTAAGAATTCTATTATCAATTCTCACTCTTCCAAGCAGTTGTTCTATACAAGGGCTCGTCAACTGTAACCATCTTCTAACAACATGCACATGCAATTGCTTCAAAACGAAGCAGAAAAATAGACGCCCCAATTTGAATCACTAACAAAAAAACCCGTACCCCAGGAAAATGCGCTAGAAAATGGGTCCTGATTTAACCCACCCCTGAAAGTGGCAATGGCTCCCATGTACCGAAGCAGAAGCATCCCGACGGGACAGCCGTCTCATTAGTGGGTGCTTATTCGCTGTCGGGCTGTGTCTTGGTTTTACGACAGCTGGCCGTTCTGTGTCTCGAATTTTGCTGCAAGTTGAGCTGGCTTGGGGGATTTTTGCATATGGTGGCTGGCTGAGTCGCCAAGTCTGCACTTGCACGGGACATTTTCACAGGTATCTATACTCCAATTAAGCTTCTCAGCTATGGTCATCAGATAAGATGGCTTTCCTGGTGGTGTCTTCAAGACCTCTGTTTCCCATCGACGTGCCGTTGGTCTCAATCCATGTTATCCGTGCTGCATGTAGAACGGGGTTGTCAAAGCTCAGACTGTCCCCAAGTCTTGTCAATTCTGGAACAAAAGAGAGCGCAATATAACGTTTAGGCGGCTGTCGCCTCCAAAGTTTCGAGCTTTTGCCATGAATGGACAGTCAATGTGACGAATACCAATACAGTACTTCAACCTCGAACAGTGGTTCAGATCTTCACACCGCCTGAAGAATGGATCTACTCCCACTAACGGGACCTGTCCGACAGCGACAAGATTGGTTTATCACGCTGGACTGTACTGCACTGTATACGTAGTAGATGACAGATGCAAAGCCGGCTGGCTGGTGGGTGAAACACAAATGCAGCAACGCCTCTTGTGATAGCAATTGATGGCGTCGAATTAGAGCGTTCAACCCAGACGAGCCTCACAATCCCAAAGGTACATCCATACAAACTCCCAGGTCGCCCCTCTTCCCAAAATCCAAATCGGGGTTTCCAGTTGGAAGCTCCTGCGGGTCCAGAGTGGACTCCAAGCTTGCTTAGGGCTGGAGATCATCGACATGTGAATCAGTCATGAAAAAAAACCCTTGGGAGGTAGTCTACAAACGGGGGGAACCGGGAGAAGAAGTCGACGTCGACCACAAGCACCACATCTTAGCGGCCCAGACCTGACAAGACAGGGCTCCCTTGGCTCCCTTCTAGATCGTGGCTGGCTTTTTTTTGTTGACGATGCGATGTGAATTGAATCCCAGACGATTGGCTAATATAAAAAGGCGGGAGAAAAGCTCAGACAACGGGCAAGGGAGATAAATCTGGTTAATTGTTTCCACCCCGGCACCGTTGTGGGGGAGAGGCATTGACAAGATGTTGAAGATAATCGCCTGTTTGAAGTATGTATCGAGATGTTGGAATTGACAGCTGACGGCCATGTTATTTGATGGCTGCGCAACGCATCATGGATGAAAGGCATTGTGTTTATCGACATGTGAAAGTCTATGTGTATGTACTCTGTAGATATTTGGTCATGAACCGAGGTGTGTGTATGAATGGTCAGCTCGTGCTAAGATAACCTTATGTCTACGGAACAGTCATCCGCAGCCCAGTACAGAGTACGTGTATTGCATTGTCACTTGTCGTAGACCAAGTTTGAGTCTTCAGACAAACCTGGGGAATGAACAGGACGCGGCGTAGCAGAGCAAAGTATCTGTCACGACTGCATTACCGAACATATACCCGCAAATGCCTGATTTATACTGCTTTAACCGAAGCACAATGGTTATCAGTCAACTCAGGGATAGTGCAATTCAAGCTTTCAACTGATATGAAACTCGGGATTATTTCTCCGACTTGTTTTCCTTCAGTGGGGAAAAAGAAAAAGTAAAAAAGAATCGGATGTTCCGACTACAAGTGCACGTTCCCTCCATCGAAAGGTCCTTATCGATCCATGTCAATTGGAAGGAAAGAAGATGGAATTTTTTTACTTCCGTTCTGTTGGGAATTTTGTTGAGTTCAAGGCGGGACCCCTTGTCTTGGCATTGGCGTCCAGGGTCAAAGAAGAAGTGGAGACGTTGGAGGACCTATGAAGTTGGTTCCCTTTGGCTGCCGCGTAAACAAGATAGGTAAAGGAGATGGTTCTGTTTATTATTTTTATAAGATGTATCCTGCTTACTAAATTACCATTGTCGTTAATTGACTCGATTATTCTCATTGTTGAGTTCTCAGAGCAATAACAGAAAATATTGGACTGTTTTATCAACTCGCCTCTTCTAGGGTCCAGATGCCCCACGTGTCTGGCCCGCTAGCGGCTCTTTTCCGTGGTTCGCGGCTCTGGGCTTTGGACTTTTAGTTGTTTTAATCCTTGAAAGACCCCCAAACCCCGCTATTGGATCTCTCCATGACCCCTCCTTTTTGGAGTCAATTCAACTCGAGAACAACGATGCAGTCACTGATACAACGCCATCAATCAAGACAGGAATGGTATACTCATGGAAAGATTCGGAAATTATGCAGTATTATTGTTCTAATTAATTGTAATGGCCCAAGTTGATCATGTTGATTCTCGTAGTAACAAAGATCCACCTTCTCCCCAGCATTTGATGATCCCCAATCCTTCACCTACTAGTCAGATCATGATC
The DNA here is from genome assembly GCF_019609905.1 of Fusarium poae. Taxonomy (NCBI): domain Eukaryota; kingdom Fungi; phylum Ascomycota; class Sordariomycetes; order Hypocreales; family Nectriaceae; genus Fusarium; species Fusarium poae. The sequence continues at coordinate 4,053,529 of NC_058401.1, read as the reverse complement.
GTTCGATCTCGAATTTCATCGGTTGCTGATATCGTCTTGGAAACACAATGTCGACTTGGAAACAAGGGTCCCAAATTCTTTCAACGCAGTCTTGGCCATTCGATGCCATCTCGCTCAAATATACTTTTGGAGGCTCGTCAAGATTCTCAATGCATGTATGTCAAAGAGCGACCATGCTCTTGCGCATTCCTAGTCGGTCATCCGTAGACTACCCATGGTAGCAACCCGTCCTTAAAATCCCCATCTCCATCCTCAATTCTTCTTCTCCACCATGTCTTTGACCTGTTTTATTTGCCGAAGCAGGGACATGTTCTGTTGTTGGATGGACATTCCTTCGAAATCGGCCGTAGTCTCGCGTATTGCTCTAGGAGGTGGGCGATACCTATCACCGTCTTGATATCGACCTCGATAATAATCTTGATTACGATCGCCACGATAATGATCTTCGTACCGATGAGGTGGATGTCCTCCTGAGCTGCGGTAACCATCATTGCGATAATCAGGGGGACCGTTGCGCTTCCAAGTGGGTGACTGTGACGGTAGAGGGGGTCGCCGAAAAGGTGGCGAGCGTGCAACTCGGGTATCTTTTTGTCTAGTTGTATCTGCCACTGGAGGCAGGTTGTGGTGGTTGTCAAGACGTGGTCTCTTTGACTGGTCATACGGCACAGTGTTTGCTGTGTTTCCTCCCTTGAGACCGGAGCTTTCAGTCTCCAGGTGCTTCCTCTTTCTGAGAGGGTCGTCTTCTCTCCGTTGAGACTCGGGTTTCTCCAGACGCTGTACAGTAGTTGCTGGAACAGAAGCCCCATTCGAACAAGGAGTGAAGCCAACATGCTCTAGTGTACCTATTGCAGGCTCAGTACGTCTTGTGGGCTCAGTCGGACCGTTCAAGAACTGCGAAATTGCGGTGCGCAGACTTGGCTGGAGCTTCAAGACAATTGACATAACAGCTTCCGACTCAAGAGCTTGGCTTTTGTCTCTTTTAATCATCTCGAACTTGTTCTGCAACCCCTTGACAGCATTGCCATAGTCCTTCAATGAGCTATCAGCCGAGAGCAAAGTAGGCTGTGAAGTTCTCTCCAGCTCGTTGCGCCGCTCCTTCAAACTTCTGGTTATCCAACTATCCACCTCATCTTTGACAATCTGCTTCATGGTATCTTGAGCAAACTGCGTGTTTGCAAAGTATCCACTGTGTATTTTGCAAAACCGTTGTGCGAATACCAAGTTCCACTGGTCTATTAGTGTATCGAGTTCGGGTTGTGACTGTGATACGGCGGGCAGTCGGTTCTCCCGCATATAAGATCGACGAGGTTGGCACCAATACTCGACAGCTCGGTGCACGTCTTTGGACTCCTTGTACTTTCCTTTTGTAAGTGGCATCAGATTCAGCATCTCCATCACCCGACCCCAAAAGGGTTCTTGATCTGCCTGTGCGGCAGGCGGTATATCAAGATATTTGTTCTTCAGAGATATGCACATCTCTAATATCTTGATCTTCACTTCGTGTGATGTTCTCTCGGTGTCGCCGCTTGATCGAGAGTACAAGGATTCAGGGCTGGCGTTGGCTCCTGCACGGGGAGGGTCTATTGGGTTATTACTGGAGAACATTGGAAGAGCTTGAGGGTTATGAGTGAATGTTTTTCTCCATGCTTTCGAATGATCCCCTGATGGTGTGTTTGCTGAGAGCAGCGACGGGCCGCCGGGGGCATTTGGGGGCGGGCCAGACTGTGCCTTGGAAGATTTAGAAGTCGGTGAACAACTCAAGTCAATGAAATCTGTTTGCGCCTTGGCCTTTCCCTTCTTATCCTTCCTAGTCGGATCTTTCTCCTTGTCTTTTTTCCTCGTCCCCAGCTCTGTCATGATGGGCTGATTGACGCGGACGGTGCGTAAATGGGTAGTTCCAGGTGAGATGTTGTGGCAAGGGCAAAAACCAAGAAACGCTCGAGAATGATGAAGGTTGTGTGCGAACTCGCCGGTTTGAGTGTTTATGTTGTAAGATGAAAGACTGGAGTGGGTGGGGAGTTGTTTGCCTTGGTTAGTAGGCAACAGAGATTGGCCTGCAAGTTTTAGAGGAGGAATAACCCTAAGGATTTATCGAAATAGTATCGTAGACTGACCTTAATTTGGTATCCAACCTGTATTTCTAGCGGCCAATTTTTCTAATGCCCTGAGGGTTACATCCGATGGTCATTGTTTAGCAGGCCGCAATCGATATAACACTCAACATTAGACGCAACTATAGCAACAATAACTAGAATTAATAGCATATTTATCGTTCCTAAGAAAGCATGACATCTAAATACCTAACCGGCTATTTGAATGGTCTGCAATTTATGTACCAATAGCTTCTCAATGTTCGCGTCTCAAAGTCTGCCTGTCCACTCTACTATTATACATGTCCAAATCAACGCGTCCCAAAGCTACCGTTTGAAACAATACCTCCATCCTATTTCTCCTTCCCTCTGGACATTTTGAACAGCAACAGGAGCTTCTCAGAGGTATTCATGGCCTCAAAATCTGCTGTTGTCTCTCGGAAGCGAGTTGGTAATGTGCTCTCGTGCTGTGCTCGTTCGGCCTGTCGTGTAGAAGGTTGGCTTCTGGAGGGACTCGGTTGTGTTGCCGGGGATGATTGCCGTCCTAAACTTGAGCTGAATAACTCCTGCAACGATGGGAAATACGAAGACTTGGATGACGCTGGGCTGGGTGTAAATCCAGGCGAGTGCCTGACTGTGCAGCGTCTTTTGCTGCCTGCTTTGGTCGGCGTCGGCGTCTTCTCCAATGCTCTCTTCTTGTCGTTGGAAACGCTCTCCGATGCGGCATACCGCCGAAACTCCCTAAATCTATCCTCATATCGTTTTAATTGACTCATGGTTGTAGGCGTCGTAACTGGAGTAAGAGGCTCGTCGACATCTTCCGGATCGTCCTGGTAGTCAGAGTCGTCTTTGTCCGAAATCGTGATAATATCTTCGTCGTCTGTATCCAGTTCTTCTTCCTCGATACGCTCTCGCTCAGCCATAGCCAAGTCTTGGCTTTCCACTTGGATGTTCTCCTCGGCGGTAATTTGACCTAGATGCTTGCGAAGGCATTTCTCTATTCCTGGCTCCAAGTCCATCGCTAACGACATAACAGCTTCAGTTTTTTGTCTTGTTGACGAGTTCGTGGTCGTAGCTTTTATTCTGTTCTTAAGGAATTGAACATAAGTCAGATAAACCTCTGGTGAGCTGTCCGCCTTAAGCAGTGGAGGGCGAGTCAAAGACTCCAATTCGGCCTTTCTTTCTTGCAACATAGCTTCCATATGTTCCGAAACTTTTGCTTTGATGAGGGACTGGACTTTCTCCCACATTGCAGGCCAAATAACACTCTCAAAATCTGGTGTTGGAAGCTGGGAATGGACTGTAGGAGGCTCAGGTTCAGATTGCGGAGTCTTCTGCTTCTTCGACTGCCTTTCTTGTCGTCCGGTCTTTTTTCTGTTGGTCTCATCCGATATAGCAGGCTTCTTGGCCACGGGAGGATGTTTGGGGATCATGACAAGGGGCCTATGTTCGACAGGATGAACGTCACCTCGCTGCACATTTCGTCGATTAAGATTAAACTTGAGAAGTTAGTGGGTACTGGGATGTGTCACAGACTCGCCAAACTAGGCTGTGATAACTTGGATGATATATCTTTTACTCACCTCGCAGACATTGTCCATCGTAGCTTGAAGAGGAGTTTGGTCATCTCCTATAGGGGAAGGGGTGTCAGTAGCTAGGTAGCGACCCATCCAAAAGTAGCTATCTTCTCTGTCTTGCCGATGTCTCTGAGTAGGCAAATTTTCAAAGTCAGTGGAACTCGTGTATCCAAACTTAGGAGAACCCTCGGTCGCCTTCCTTTTGGAGGGTGACTTTGAAGATCTCATATTGGGCAAACTGAGAAAGAGAGTGGAGTCATGTGAGATAACAAGACATGACAAGTCGGTGCATGAGAATTTTGAACGGCAGGTGAAGAAGTGAACAGAGTCTTGGTCAGTCGAAATAGCCAAGGTGGATGAATGTCAGAGTGATTGGGGAGTTAGGTGGTGGATTGTTAGGTTGCAGTGCCAGGCAACCGGTGGTGATTAACAGCCTAGACTCAGCTAAAAACCAGGGAATAATAAAAAAGGGCAGAGCATATGGCATAACTAATCACCTAGTAATATAAGCCAAATTGGCTTATTGATTCCGTTCTGTTTAATTTAAGCAACCAAGTTATCCAGGCTTAATGCCAGCGGATGAACTGTGGTATAAATAAAGAACTTGACCTATTCTATATATTAACATTCAGAGAAAGGCAATATTCGGATATAGAACTTCTTCTCTTGGCTACTTATTGTAATTCATTTTCTCTTTATTTATATCATCCGCCAGCCATCAAGCCATCAATCTGCAACAACAGGATACGAAGCTTTAACAAAACTTTACAAGGTTTTCGCAAAATATGCCCAGCACAGCATGGCTCAAGTCCGCTGTTTCTTTTAGTCCATCGCTCATAACACCATCACGAACAAGATAAACGCCATACTCAATCATTACCAAGATACCAGTGCCCCGTCGGTATCGATCACAGACTTCAGTCGCTGCGGCATAAAGTTGACCCACATGTTGAGTCGTTCCATGTCAAAGGTTGCCCACGCGTCGCGTACCATCTTCTGAAGGGTCTCGTCCTCCCAGTCCTTGGGTGGTTCCATCGTCCACTGCTTGTTCACGGGCCAGAGACTGTCGAGAGGGCTCAGATCAGGGCTGTCGCCGCAGTTGTAGTAGTAGCGCAGATTGTGCTCGTCCTTCCACTGCTGAACCAAGTTGACCTTGCTCGCAGCGCCGTGGGCAAAGGCCTCGCAGTCCTCCTCAAGAATAAAACTCTGTGGGCCGGTGCTGTTGAGCCATGGCTTGACTGTCTTTTCGAGGATGTGGTCCTTGTACTCCTGCATGGTCATGACACCAGTGCAGTTGGGGCTGGTTGAGTCTTCGTAAAAGACGGTGTCGCTCTTGAATCCATAGCCCACAGCAACCCAGGCATGAGCCTTTCGCAAGTCGCGTGGCCAATCAGCCTCGGGTTTGGTGGTGCAGCCTTCGCAAACTCGCTCGCCGGGTCGGGGAATAAGGCGCATCTTTCCATCAAGGCCAAATCCAAAGTGCAGCTCAATGCTGAATCGGACCGCTCTCCAGTCTTCAGGTTGCGGGTACGCCTCCAACATGCGCCGGGCATACTCAACTCGCTTCTCACGAGCCTTCTTGTGCACCCAGGTGCGTGGGCACAGCAAACATCGTCGGTAGCCCAGCGTACCCATGGTCCTGTGCAGAGTTCTTGGGTTCACCTCCACCTCGACACCAGCCTCCTTGGCGAGACCGTGCCAGTTCAAGTTTACGTTGACATAATTGTCGTCCCACAAGATCTTCTCCATCTTTTGCTGGTCCTCTTCGGAGATCTTGAGTGGTCTTCCACGCGTCTCCTCCCATTCGGGATCATTGCGCTTGGACGCGGGGACACTCAGCGCGGCATAGCCCTGAGAACGAGACAGGTCAAAGTGCCTGAAGATGGCTGACTTGTTGACGGGGAGGCCCTGAGACTCGAGGTACGAGATGGTGCCTCGAACCATGGCCTTCTTGGGGGTGTCTCCATGCTTATATCCTGCTGGCATCTTGAACGAGTGTCGTGTCGCGTCGCCCCAGTCTAGGATGCTTTTTTCGCGGTGTAAGTGGGTGGAGAGAATGACTGGGACGGTGGTGTTTGAATGTTTTTGTCTGCTCTCGTTGTTTGCGCGGTACGTGGTGAGGGGTCAAAAGTTGGCGGTGATCACGTGGCATTTCATTCGTGTCACCTTGGAGGCTGGTCTTTTCCCAGGTAGGACTAACTGGGCTGGGATACGGGTAGTCACCTCCCACATTGTCACGACATGTTTGTTTTGGAATGTATCTACTATTTAGACAAACTTTTCGACAGATTTCTTGTCCGAAGGGGCAACGGCATTCTGTTGTCAAACGCGAATGCTGATGCTCTGTTAGCCTCTGAGACTAATATTGACGCGCTACCAAACGCGCTTGATGAGGGATAAAAAGAGATGAAACAGGAAGAAGCAGCCGTCATAAACAGAGGCTTCGTTTCATCGAAAAGCATTGTCGTCTAGCTCATAGTTTTGCTTTGTTTGCTGATACAAGGCTGAAACACCATATTTTTCTTACCCTGCACCATGACTGAGTTTTCTGATATAGGTATGAACCAGACTTCAACAGTGTCCAGCTCTGTATCTACTTGTTCGTGTCTCCATTACAAGTTCCACGACGTGCTGCGGCTTTATCTGATATTCAATTGGGCCAATGTCATGAAAGTGTTTAGGTCGGGTTTGCCAATGGTAAAACCGCTGCACAACTGGTGATCCGTTGGTGCAACACCACCATGTCTCGGTACTTTGAGATCTGAATCGAATGCGTACTCAAGTATATTTTTTTCTTATCTCAATTCAACATGTACCAATTCATAATAACACGTCTGATCATCAAAATGTATTGATTCAAAATCTCGTTGCCCAATTATGGTCAACGGCAATTACGAAGATAAAAACACCGCTCTATAACCTCTCCAAATATTTCATAAGCATCCCATCCAAGATCCCAAGTCCGTGTAATAAACGCCATGAAAATGGAGCCAATATGTTCCCCATCTATACCATATGTACGGCTTGAGAACCAAGCAAGCCCCAAGACCAAGAGCCTTTCCAAAATGGTGGCCCATTACAAACGCCTAAGCTTTTCCTGCCTCACGGACTGACATCATAAATTTGTCCTCGGCACCCACTTCGCCAGCAACTCTGGCGGCAGAGACCTTGGCATTTCTTTCGTTAAGGATTGTCTTGACTTCTTCAGCCGTTTTGGCGCCGAGTAGCGTCATCTCTCGGCTGAGAAGAAGCGCCACGGTAGCTCGAATCAAGAGAGCATCGCCCTCAAAGACGTACACATCCCATAGCCGGGCGGCTTCGTCAATGGCCAGATGTTGTGTGAATACGGCTGTCAGAATTCCCGACAAGGATTGTTCGAGTTCGGCAGTTGGGATCTTTTTGGTAAGGTGCGCGTGCAGAGGCGCTGACTTGATAGACAGCGTCTGCATGGCAAGGTTGAATGCGGAAGCTTGTGCGCCTGGGTCGCCAGTGTAAAAGGACAGAGGTAACGGGCGGTTGAGCACATTGGCGAGTGCGACGAATGCGGACGGGACATCGGGTAGGTTGAGGAGCAGCAGGGCAGCAATTGTCTGACGGACTTGGTTAGTATTTCAGGTAGCACAAGGTGGCTGAGGGTATACTTACATTGCAACCCCGAACATAACCAATATCACTCCTGTACATGGCATAAGCACTCAGCACGTCGACGAGACTTTGGTGCAAAGGCCCCTCGACATCGAAGATCCGGAGATCCGGCCATGTGTTGTCCGAGGCATCTTTTCGAATTTCTTGAAACCACCTTGCCCTTCTGGCATCCTCCGCGTCACCCTTGTCGTCCTTGACTCTGGCCTCGATTTCTTGGGCTCTCGCAAGAGCTGCTTTGAACGATGTTTCTGAAAGACCGAGTTCGTTACCGATCGCTCGACCCCATATGACACCTCGGCTACGGGGCGCGATGCCCTTCCACCAGAGTTCTCTTGTCCTACGCTCTCGGATGGCCTCGTTCCATCGCGGAATAACGTCCCTCTCCCAAATTTGCATCAGATTGTCGGCCGTGCTGTCTCGTCCTTCGATCTTGGCTCTTCGGGAGGCTTCGCGTCGCTCTTCAGCCTTTGCACTGGCTGCCATCATTTTCTGATATTCCTTCAAGTGTCGACGTTCCTCGGCGGGATCCTTGGGCGGCAACCATGATGGGCGCGTACGGCTCAAGACAGCTTCTTTTTCCTTGGAAACAGGAAGAGGGTCAATCATGATGTTGGTTTTGCGAAGAGGTGGCAGCTCAGGCGTTGACTTGACGCGCTGCTTCTTCTCGTACATGTCGGCAGAACGTCGAGATGCATTCCAAGTATTGGGACGTTGGTTCGCGGGGCGCTTGATGTGTTGTTCAACCATCTCATCAGCGTGCTCTTCGAGCTTTTCGGTCAGAGTTTTGGCTTCGGCATTCAGTTCCGCCAATGCTGCGTTCCAGCTCTGCGCTCGTGTCTGGGCGGGACTGCGAGGGGTATCGGTCTTCCAGGTTGGGGAACGAAGAGAGCCCGAAGCTTGTGCTACAGCAGGTGTTCCGTTTCCGACACTTCGAACCCGTTCCTTGGATCGATTCGGGGAGGGCGATGTGGACGGTGGCCTGCTGGGAGTTCGCTCCTGCATAGGTCGAGGGGATAGCGGCACGTTATCCAGAAACATGCCATCGGGAATATCGTCACCGTCATCCTCATCACATTCTCGCTCGAGATCAGTAAAAGATTTGCGTTCACGGGCGGTCTGCCAGCTGCTTCGACGGGGCTTTGAAGGGAAACTGGGGTCTCTCGGATCCCTCGGGTTGAGTGAGGATGCAGGACTCGGGCTCCGGCGTCGATTGAATGTGAGAGAGGCAGAGGACGGGCTGGTCAAGGTCTTTGGGCGCGTAGCAGAAAGGGGCTCCGTCAATGCGCTCAGATTGGTGCTTCGTGGGTTGGAGGTGTATACGTTCGTCTCGAGAGTTGGGAAGGGCGGTCGAGCTTTGGAAGCGGTCTTGCCAGCTACGAGAGATCGACTTGAGTGAGCCTTGGGGAGACTAGGGCGAACGTCGACTTTTGATGGGCTTTTGAGGGTGACGCTATCGTCGTCAAGACCAATCTCTTCGAAATGGCCAATGTCAGCCATGACACTAGCATCGTCGCTGTCATAAGATTGGAAAGATGAGGTCTTTGAGCTCTTTGAGGTGGTCATTCCTGGTGGAGAGTCGGGACTGGGCAGAACGCTGTTGATATCAAGAGTGCGAATCATTGTCGCATCGCTCGGTGGAGCAGAAAAGGACTGAACAAGAGGGGAGTGTCGAATTGCCCGAGGGCCCTCAAGAATGCAATTCTCGTGTTGCAGTGATTGGTTTGTACAGGTATTTGGGGTATGAATCGGCTTGGTACTGGGTCGTGGCTTGTGATATGGTCGGTTACTGTTCAAGGTGGACTCGCTTCTGTTTTTGTTCGACAATGCCGTGCTTGGCTTGCCTTTGTCGATTTGGCGGTAACCGTTGTTATGGGCGAGAAGGAGTAGAGCTGTTTCAAGATTGCCGGGGTAGGAGTCGATTACCAAATAACCGGGCCAAATGAAGTCGTACTAAAGCAATTCGGGATCGAAAAAGGGATAAAAAGCGAGGGTATGAAGCGAATGTTGAAGGTTGTTTTGATGTGCTGTTAAGAGCGGTTCGAAGAATTCAATCGATCAACGATAGACTGGGGGTTGGATAGGCAGGTTGAAGAGAATAATAACAAGCAATGCTATAGTGCTCTTATCTAGAGGTAAACAAGATTTTGCAACCCCAGACGGCGGTAATAATAAGCGGTCGCGGCCGGGATGACGAGAATATTACCCAAAATTAAGCGCGGGTTTGAATGAAGTGGCCTCCAAAACAAAGGGGGGGTGATGATTGATTAGTTCTAAAGTTGAAGGGTTTGAGACAAGAAAGAATGAAAAGGATAATAATATGTAGATGAGTACTAAGGTGGAGGGACAAAAAGGAAATAGGTTTAGGAAATCAAGAGATGTTGGTTAAGGAGAGGAGAATGAGAGCGAGAGAGGGGAGAAGGAAAAACGAGTGAGATTCAAGCATCAAGGCAAGGAAAGTCAAGATTCAATCAAGTCATGGAAGTCAAAGATACCAAGACCAACAAGTTAAACCGGGAAGTGGATGACGATCCCCAAACGAGAGAGAGGAGATGATCCGACCACCCACAGCTTAGTTTAGACGGCAAAAAAAGAAAGATGGAATACTTGTAGTGCTGCATATAAAAATAGCTTCAAAGTGACATTGGTTTTATTTGCAGATGTGGATTTTGCATGGGGTCTGTTGACATGGCCTTATCGAGCCAAGCCACTGCCAGGGGCTTGCACTGTGAACCTTGTTTTGGAACTGTGTAATACCCTTCTATAAATCAAGAGCCCTACAGTGTCAATTTTGCAGTGTACTTCCCCTCCCCTGTTACTTTAATCTCGGTCGCATGACCCGCGTCTAATAAACAGGGACAACCAGTCATGGTTTAACAACCGCGAGGCCTCAACTTTCACATCTCGGTACGGATGGAATACAAACTCATCCACACCAAAGTTAATTCGACACTGCACGGGAGGAAAAACAAGCAATTTTACGCCCCATTCTTTCCGAGAGCCCTATGATCCTTGGTCCATCTACAGCACCACCACAATTGACAAACCCTAGCAACTTGTCTCATTTATTAATAAAGAAGGGATCCAGACAATCAATTGTATGAGGCGAGGCTTCTGCGCCCTCCTTTGTTATACTATCATCATTTCGTCCAAAATATGACATGCTCATTACATTGACCAAAAGATAGGTAGCTACTGATCCGCTTCTCCATCGTATGGATACATCTCGATCGCGTCTTTAAAGATCCCCCTTTCGATACCCACAACTTGTTCCACCTCCGGATATCCTTCGCTGCCTGTCAATATCCGCTCGTACCTTGACCATCAAATCTTCTCCATCGTAATCGGAATCGGTATCATCGGATGATGACTTGCCTTCCTCGTCAGTATCGCCAGGGATCAAGAATGCGTCCACACCTTGAGGAAGCTTCTTTATCTTCTTCTCACGCTTCTTGCGCTTCTTCTCGCGCTTCTCCTCGTCGGCATTGCTGGCAGTCAGGACTTCTTGAACAATTCGTGAACGATTCTTCGTCTTCTTATGCTTCGTCTTTGTGACCTTTGCAGACTTGCAGGCCTTCCGCTGTTTGGCATTGCGCATCGCCTCCTCCACAACCGTCTCCAGTGCCTTCTTCTTTGCAGTAAAGAGTGGGACAGGGGAACCTGCGATCGATGAAATCTTCATCGTAAGATTGTACCAAAAATTGCTGTATTGCTTCTCGGTCTTGATGCCTCTATGCTCCAGTTCCGAGGCTACGGCGCGCGACTCACGTTTGCTGAGAGTTTTATCAATATTCCAGTCGACGTCCCAGTTGTACTTTTGGTTTGGGTCATTGTTCTTGAAGGTGAATCCCTGGCCGGCTGCTGATTTCTTCTCAAAAGAGGCCACGGTGGGTTTAATGGCATGCTCCGAAACACTATCTCGAATGACTTGAGGCATGACCTCTTTGCCGGGGAAAAGGGGCTTGGTCCAGTGTGGATTTGAGACCGGTACCAGCTGCTTTTCTTCAAGTCTCTTCCGACGTTCGCCTTCAGATTCTTCACCGTCGCTAAAATTCTGCTCATCAATCCCGGTTGGTCTTTGAGTCTTGCCAAATAGAGGCTTGGGGTTTGTGAACTGTCGTTCCGCGCTTTGCTTTAACTGTTTCGCAAGCTTATGGCGCCTGGTCTTGGCGGCTCCGGTATCAGTGACACACTGTTTTTCGGCTTTGACTGACTTTTGAGTCTGGCGCATAGCTGGCTGTGTAGGCAGCTTCGAAGGCGTCTCCTGTTTGATGCTGCCTGGTTTCAACAGCTTTTCAATTTGAATGGGACGTTCATCTCCCGAATCGTCCTCGCCGGAACCTTGCGGCTCTACCTTGATCATCTTCTGGGTAGTACGGTTGACTCGCTCGGTAGGTGGCTTTGAGGGAGTGCCCTGGTCAGATGCAGCATCCTCGGCGGCAGTATCATCGGCGATAGATGACAATGGTTTCAATTCTTTTTCTAGATCTACTGTCAGCCTCTCGCGTTGTCGTGATAAGATATCATACTTACTTTGTCGAAGCCATGACGAAGGCTTTGGTAATGGGGTCAAAGGTCGGCTTGCGTTCTTGGGCTGAGATGGGGTCCAACTTTTCGATCGGAGATCCGCCAATGTCAGCTTCCTTGCTGGTGGTGGGTGTGTGAATATCGTCTCATCATCTGTCGCTCGTCTAATGGCAGGCCCGTCCTAAGAAACTCTACGCTCAGACGAACGGATCATCTTGGCTTGATGCTTGCTGTCTTGAATACGCTCGGTTGGCGATGATACAGCATGATCATCTCCAGAAAGCGGAGAGATGTCAGGGAAAGAAGATATTTCGATAAATTCGCACGCCGGCTTTTCGCTAGATCTTTTCAGAATGCTCTTCAAACCGATAAGAGAATCTCGATGATGTGGGCGAAACTGTGAAGGTGTACCAGGAGTATGTGTTTCCTGAAGGTTCTTGCCGCTATAGACCGGCTGAAGCTTATAGGTCGACGGTGGGGTTTTGTTTTCCAAGTCAGATGCTGGGCTTGGAGATGCTTCCCTATGAGATTCCCGAGTTTGAACCTTTCGGCCTGGGCTTTCCATCGACGAAGAGCTTTGAATGGGTTGTTCAGGGGCTGTTGAGAATGGCATATTTGGCGGGCTACTTCCGATGTCAGGAGTTGAGGCCTGTTGAGCCGCTTCTGATGCAGCTCCGCCAGACTGAGGACCGTCAAGCCATGCCTCCAAAGCGTCCATGATATCGGGCGAATGCGCTCGCGGCTCGTCTGGGGCCTGTGTCTGTGTCTGTGTTGGCTCGGGTAGGGAGTTCACATCTTCAACATCGCTGTCGACATCACTCTCGATACAAACAGGACTATCAAGGGAGTCGCCAACTCTACGTCGCTTGATTCTTGCCTTTCCTTGTAGAACTTGGCGACGCTTGGGTGATGGAAGAACCTTTTCAATCACGCAGTCAGACCCATCATCGGATGATTGGGCGTTAGAGCGCTCCATCTTAGCCCTCTTGGCTGGGCGACCTCGCGGGCTAGCAGCAACAAGTTTGCGCTTTGGCGATGGTAGTACCTTGTCGATCTTACAATCAGAATCGGAGCTTTCAGCTGATGAAACCTCAAAAGGTGTGCTCGGAGAGGTGGCTTGAGCGAGCTGAGTGGTTCTCTTTGGGGTTCGCTGGCCTTTGTTACCCATAGCGCGTATCTCATTTGCCTGAGGTGTTTCAGTGATGCGTTCATTGCGACCATTGACTCGGTACTTCTTTTCGGCTTGAGACGAGGACATGGGCTGCGAGATGGGTGTTGAGGGGATAGTTTTAGCACCACGACGCCGGCGCTGGGGTGTGGTTTGTGATGCGACAGACTTGCGCTTGCGCGGTTGTTTCAGCGGCATGATTGACTGCTGTTATGATTTGGAATGCCTCAGGTGAATGCTTTTGGGTGGAGAAGGGAATGCTTGGGCTGAAAGTATGGTCGTTACTCTGCGAGTTGCTTCTCTGAGGTAAGTGAATGGTTTGTGAGTGTGATTGTTGAAGGGTTGATTGTGATATGGGCTGTACAAGATGAAAGAAGTAAATGGGTTGAGCCCTGAAGGTGAGAGATGATAATTCTGATGAACGATATGCAGATGTGAATGATGTGGGCTGAGTTCACCGCTATTGAAGAGCCTGAATGAATATTCACGCTGCACTGCTGCCTATAGAGTATTCTTGATGAATAGGCTATTCATAGAGATAACAAGTAATTAATGGTTACGAAGGATGAGAAATGTTGAATAAGTTGAAATGCAAAGTGGCTTGCCAGTGCCAACAGCTGGCAGCCCCTTTACCATTCTTAGGATTATTCTTAACACTGCCTGCCTCTGACAACTTACCTTTAATGAGATACTCCGTTTTGCATTCACCTGCCATTTAGGTCATTGCCTAGCGGTTACTCCTCTTTTCAGTTTCCAACTCGACTTTGGTTACGACAAGCTCGTCTGCAACTGATCCAGTTTGAGTAGTAAAGTAGTGTAGCCATAGACGCCTTTCATTGTCCCGCTCTTACGTCTTGGCTGCATTTATGTGTTCGAGTCTATCGGGAAATTATGTCACTACGGGTTGATATGTCTTCCAGCTTCAGAAAATACTGAGATGTAGGCAGAAGCCTCCAAGTTATCATCATGGCTTGAGGACTCTTTTGTTTTTGCAGACTGCTCAAGAATTATAGGCTGGTCAGCTTAATTTACTAAGATACACTTATTATCTACTTTTTGTCATGAATCTCGATGCAGTATCAGTTTTCTTCTCATAGCAAGGTTCGTTCATGAAGGTCTTTTTTTGCATTTCCATGTCGCCGCATCTATGGTATCATTACAGATCATCATGGCCTGTGCACATTGACCCATCATCCCTGGCTACCTGAGCCTAACCTTACATACGCTCTCGTCGACGAGGAGCTGCTCGGATGATATCATCTACTCGGAGAAGAAGCTAGTCGTGCATGTTAGCAGTTTATATGTCAGGATGTCAAGTGATTGCTTACCTCTGCGGCCTCGCTGGCCGAAGAAACGACAGCCTTCTTGAGCTTGTAGCTCTCAATAACACCCAGATCCCGCATATCAGTAATTCCGCCGCCAGGTGTCATCAAATCGAGACCATAAGTTGTGAGACCGTCGTAGAGAGCCTTGCGCAGCCTGGCGACAAGATCACCAGAGTCAAGACCAGCGTTGTCGGCCAGAATAGTGGGAAGTTGTCGAAGGGCGACGGCAAAGCTTTGAACGGCCAATTGTCGCTTACCCTCAACTCGTGTAGCAGCACCCTCAACAGCCTTGGCCATGAGCATCTCAGCACAGCCACCACCGAGAGTGGTCCGGGGCTCCTTGACGGTCTGGGACAGAACGGCAAGAGCATCGTGGAGACTTCGCTCAGCCTCATCGAGGAGCTGTTCTGTGGCGCCTCGGAGAACAATTGTGCAAGCCTCTCCACCGGAAACACCGGAGAACTTGATAAGGGTGTCTTCGCCAATGATGACCTCCTCGATCGTATCGCAGTGGCCAAGCTTGACCTGCTCGGGGTGGTCAAAGGTGGAGGCAATCTCACCGCCTGTCACCAGGGCCAAACGCTCGATACCGTCAAAGTCGGCGTGCTCGATTGACATGATACCAGCATCGGTGAACAGCTGCTCGGGCCAGTTGTAAATGAGCTGTCTGTTGATAAAGCAGTTGATTCCATGAGCCTTAATCTTCTCCACCTTGGCCTTCATCTTATCTTTCTCGGCCTTTTCAAGTTCGGCGAGCTTGCTCGTGGAGCCGACCTTGACACGGGCACCGAAGATCTTGACCTTGTCAGTATCCATTGAAGTGTTGGCTACGAGGATCTTGGCCTTCTCGAGTCGCTTGGGTTGGTTGACACCGATCTTTTTGTCCAGAATAAAACCCTCGTCAAGATAAGAGTCGCTCAGTTTACCTCCGGCCTTCTTGATGATTTGGATGTGGTTTAAGTCGGAAGACTTGAGTCGGAGGACAGCATCGACAGCCAATTCGGCAAACTGTTTGCGATCCTGGGCGAGGACCTTTGAGCTAAGAGTTGTTCGGGCGATAGCAAGCAAGTCTTGGCGGAACGCCTCGGGGTTTTTGCTGTGGTCGACGGCTGAGCCCTCCAAAGCTTTCAATGCAGCGTGGCTCGCTATTCTGTAACCCTCAATAATAGTTTGGGGGTGGATCTTCTTGTCGACCAGCTTCTCCGCCTCTCTTAACAACTCGGCAGCGAGGACAGCAACTGATGTAGTGCCGTCACCGACTTCGTCATCTTGAACCTTTGAAATGTTGACAAGAACCTTTGCAGCGGCGTTGTCGAGGGCGATCGACTTCAGGATGGTGGCACCGTCGTTGGTAACCATGATTTCGGCGGTGGAGCTAGCATCGTGTTAAAAGGGGGGTCGTCGACCGCAAGTTGGGCGCAACATACGCTGACTGTAGAATCTTGTCCATGCCCTTAGGACCAAGAGTGCTCTTCACGAGGTCACCGACGGCGATAGCACCAACAAAGGCGGCGAGACGAGCATTCTCGCCCTTCTCCTCGGTGGTGCCCTCCTCAAAAATTTGGGTTGGTTGGAAAGACTAAGGAGGGGCAGGGGCATATGTTAGTTGTTGTTCTCTGTTCAAGTTCAAAGGTTTGAGAGCAGGCTGTCATAATAAGTAAACATACCATAGTGGGCTAACAATTTGACTCTAAACACGGCGAAACCTATAGAAACGTAAGAGGTTATCGTCGTTGTCAACGTCAATATGCTTCAGCCTTGGGGTAGACGTTGCAGCCTTTTTTTCTGGAGCTATCTCGCAGCTTGATAGCGTAGCCCCTCCACCCCAGCCAGGCAAGCCACACGTGACTTGCCCCGCGATGGGAGCCTCGATTTCGGAAGAGGGGCAATCATTTCTCCGGCAGCACGCACACTTTCGCAGGAAAGTGAAGCAAGAACACCAAATTTGTGTTGGAACTAGGTTGGCCACCGCAACATCAAGACTCCGCACGTTCTTTAGCGATCTTCTCCGCGGTTTTAGACAGAATACCGCGTGTCTTCCAGAGGTCATATCTCCTGAGCGCATAAAGGCCTTTTTCGCAGACCTTGTGCTCGGTAGCCGAACGTTTAAAACCCTCGAAAAAAAAACATCCAGATTCGAGAGCGGGGCATTTTTTCTTGCACCCCTCCAACAACCACATATCGCCCATCATGGCACCCTCTTTCGACCACCTTCGCGAGGCCGACCTTGACGATGACGAGTTCAACGATGATGATATTGATATCTCCGACCTGCGAGAGCGATTTGAGGTTTCCCTAGACCAAGGCTATGACAACTTTGTCGTCATCGACGGCCTTCCCCAGGTCACTGAGGACCAGAAGCCCAAGCTGGTCAAGTTCTTGTTAAAGAAGCTCAACACAGTCGGCAAGACACGCGAGGACTCGGTACACATGCCCATGGGCGACGATGGAAAGTCTCTTCGGTAGGTGTTATACGTGGAATGAATATGCAAAAGAGCTTGGAACTGATCTCGTAAAGATTCGCCTTTGTCGAGTACTCCTCGCCCGCCGAGGCTGCCGCCGCTACTCGCCAGCTCGACCTCACCCCTCTCGACAAGAAGCATACTCTCCGCGTCAACAAGTTCACCGATATCGAACGCTACGGACGAGAAGGTCGCATTGATGAGAACTACCAACCGCCCGAAATCGAAGACTTCAGCGAGAAGGAGCATCTGCGATGGTTCCTCAAGGATCCCTCAGGTCGTGGCCGCGATCAGTTCGTTATGTACCGCGGTGACAGTGTCGGAGTCTACTGGAACAACGAGAAGGACCAGCCTGAGAACATTGTCGAGCGCTTACATTGGACGGAGACCTTCGTCCAATGGAGCGTCTTGGGCACATACCTCACCTCCGTCCACGCTCAGGGTGTCCAGCTTTGGGGCGGCCCTTCATGGTCGCGACAGGCTCGATTTGCTCACCCTTTCGTGAACATGGTCGCTTTCTCTCCCGGTGAGAAGTACATTGTCACCTGGTCCAACCGCCCTATCTCTATCCCTGATGAGGGCCACCCCGCTCTCTCTATCGACGACCACGGCAAGAACTACGTTATTTGGGATATCGCTACCGCTACCCCTCTTCGATCTTTCGCTAACCTTGAGCCTCCCAAGGTTGAGGATGGCAAGCCCCCGCCCAAGATGCAGTGGCCTGCCTTCAAGTGGTCTGCCGACGACAAGTACGTTGCCCGTCTCAACCCCGGCCAGTCTATCTCCGTCTACGAGCTCCCCCGCATGAACCTCCTCGACAAGACCTCCATCAAGATCGATGGTGTTGTTGACTTTGACTGGGCTCCCGCCACCCCCAAGCGCGACGGTATCAAGGAATACGAGCAGCTTTTCTGCTACTGGACTCCCGAAATTGGTAGCAACCCCGCCAAGGTTGGATTGATGAGCGTTCCCTCAAAAGAGGTTGTTCGATCCCTCAACCTCTTCAGTGTCAGCGATGCCAAGCTTCACTGGCAATCCGAGGCTGCCTACATTTGCGTCAAGGTCGACCGACACTCCAAGTCCAAGAAGTCTCAAGCCACGACTCTTGAGATCTTCCGTGTCAAGGAGAAGGGTGTTCCTGTTGAGGTTGTTGATACCGTCAAGGATACTGTCATTAACTTTGCTTGGGAGCCCAAGGGTGACCGATTCGCCATCATTTCCACAACCGAGCCTGCCGGTGTCACTGCCGTCGCTCCCAAAACAGCAGTCTCCTTCTTTTGCCCTGAGAAGGCCAAGAAGGGCCAGCAAGTGGGTAACTTCAAGCACCTCCGAACACTCGACAAGAAGAACAGCAACGCTATTTACTGGTCACCTCGTGGTCGCTTTGTTGTTATTGCCACCATTGCCAACACACAGAGCTCTGACCTTGACTTCTTTGACCTCGACTTTGAGGGTGAGAAGCCCGAGTCCGAGAAGGACCTTACCGCCAACCTCCAGGCTATGAACACTGCCGACCACTACGGCGTCACAGATGTCGAGTGGGACCCTTCAGGTCGTTTCGTTGCTTCATGGGCGTCTGCCTGGAAGTACTCTGTAAGTTTGATCTGACACTATTTCGAGTTTCGTGCTAATATATTATAGATGGAAAACGGCTACCACATCTACGACTTCAAGGGTGAGGCTCTGCGAGAAGAGCCCCTTGAGAAGTTTAAGCAATTCTCGTGGCGCCCTCGGCCTGCGACTCTCCTTACTAAGGAGGAGCAGAAGGCGGTCCGCAAGAACCTCCGAGAATACAGCCGTGTCTTTGAGCAAGAAGATGCCGACCGTGGTGCTTCTGCTGACTTGGCTGTTGTTGAGGCTCGTCGCCGCATGCTCGAGGAGTGGCACAACTGGCGTGAGTCTATGGAGGCCGACGTGCTAGAAGAGCGCGAGGCACTTGGCCTACCAAAGGATCCTCACGCTCCTCTGCTAGAGGCCTACACAAAGTCCCTGGATACATCATCAGAGGAGGATCGGGTGATTGAGGAAATTGTCGAGGAGGTTATTGAGGAGAGTGAGGAAGTGCTCCCTTAGAGGGCCTCCCTGCATTTGCATAGAAGTGATTTGCTTGTATCGCGGTAGAAAACTGGTCAGGGCGAGGGGTCACGTAATGAAATTCTTTGTCATGTTCAAAAGAAAGACAGGTCCAACTCTTGGACTCTCTAAAAGCATTATCTGGAGTAATCTATTCGTCCATCTCTGCATATTTCATCAGGGATATATGTGACTGTCTCAGAAATATATCCGCTCTATGTGTAATTGACGCTACCTCGAATTGACTTAAATCTGGGCGTCTTTGACAGCAGATTGTGCTCACAAGTTGCGTTCTAGGGCGTGTTCTAAAAAGTTATGTGCGCGTCAATGAGTGAATAATACTTGCTTCTTCTCAGCCGCATCGGTAGTATACTTTTCAATATAGTTCTAATATACAGTATAACCATCACCCTTAATTGTCCGTGTTACACCTTGTCGTAAAAAGCCCGATCAATTGGTGTATTCAATATCTTACAGTCGTCTACTAATATTATATGAATCACATCGTCCATACCCTTCTAGCCATTATGGATACTTACACAATATTACACACTTTGTTAGTCGTATATGTTGCATCTAGTGCATAGTCCATCATTTGAGACAACGCCTTTCCCACATCTAGTCCTTTTCCTCTACGCTAATCCAAGACCTGCCCACAAGCAATTATTCTATTTCAATGCAGGTATACTCGTCCTACTTGAGCGGATGAATGCCAAGAAGAAGGGCCAGGAAAGATTGCATAATGGAGCCGGTCGAACCGGATGGCCAAGTTGCTGGCCATTTAAATCCGCCACTTCATATTAAATGTACTCAGACCAAGAAATGCAATCCCACTTACATCCAGATGTCTGTTGGACCAACAAGGAAGACCACTCTGGAAAAGGGGGAGTAGAAATGATAAAAGAAAGCATTCTGCACAGCTGGCTTATAACTGTGATCCCTTCGTGACCTTGGCTCCATTCACATTCAACTATTAACTCTCCATTTCAAAGAGGGTTGTATTATTCTTGACTTGTTCTACGGTGGCGTCTGCTCTCACTAATGATAAGTAGAGAAGGGAATCGCGGCCTATCATGCGAGTCACACTATTTATCCTCTCTAGCATCTCTGCTATAACCAAGATCGCTGCTTCAACAGCACTCCCGATACCAGTTTCTGAGGAAGTACCTCCAATTATCAACCCAATTATTGAACCGATTGTCGAATCAATTATTGAACCAGCTGTCGAGCTGATCGCTGAGCCAGTCGTTGAGCCAGCTATTGAACAAGATGTTGAGCCAGCTGCCGATACAACTGTCGACCCTATTATCGAACCGGTCGTCGAACTAGCTACTGAACCAGCTGTCGAATCAATTATTGAACCAGTTGTCGAACCAGTTATTGAACAAGTCTTCGAACCAATTGTCGAACCAATTGTTGAGCCGATTATACAACCAGCCGTCGAGCCAATTATCGAGCCAATTATTCAGCCAGGCATTGAGCCAGCTGTTAAACCTGTCGTCGAACCAGCTGCCGAATCTATTGACGACCCTATTGTCGAGCCAATTATCAGCCCGATTATCGAACCAGCTGCTGAGCCTGTTATTGAGCCTGTCTTCGAAACAATTATTGACCCTATCGATCCGATTGTCGACCAGATTCCCGTTCCAGAAACTCCCTCCCGCATCTCTACTGGGGTGGTCCCAGAGGACCTCAAGAATGCTATGCAAGGGATACAAAGCCTAGCGTTCGACTTGATACTGCAAGCATCCAACATCGGGGGCGAAGGTGTGAAGGTCCAGATTATTGGAGTGTGTCTTTATCTTACTGCAGTAGGCCTGGGCTAACATTTACGCATAGAACACATTCTTGCGCTGCCAAGATATGGTTGATGGGATTCAAGAGATATCCAGCAAAATCAGCCGTCCTCCCACAATACTTTTCGGCTGGGAAGATCAGGGAGCAATTTGTTCGGCCTTTGACACGGTACGTCACGACCCTTGTGGTATTCGTGTGAGACACGATTTAAAAAGGTCACTTGAGAAATTACAAGCTAATATTCCGGAAAGTTCGGCATCAACCAAACCAAGCTCGTCACTGTGCTGTCCATGGAACCCCATAGCGTAGTTAGGGACGGCTTTGGCGACCGCTTTCAAGAATGCTTCGACCAGCTTCGACCGGTGTTGAGTCTCTTCATTAAGCAGCTCATAATATACACACCCACGTGTGAAGCTGAGATGCTGAGAAGGATAGACCAACTGGATGTGGCGTTCAGCAATGCCAAGCTGAGGATGGAGGATGCTCGGCAGAGCTAAGAGCACGCACATTCCATTGCATTTATGTGCCCTTGAGCTGAGGTCATGACTTGATGTAGGGGTTCCGAGCTGGCGTCACCTCTGATTTTACAGATGGCGCATCCTTTCCTACAAGGGTTCGGACGTACGATGGTGGCTGCTTGAGATAAGCAGGGTTGACACGGACAGAGCATGGATTGTCTGTGTTCAAGGGAGGCATGCCCTAGACTAGCTGGAGACACACAGATTTTAATGAGGATTTGAATACATGATAGGTTTGGATTGTGTGTATATGAGGAGTTGTATAGTTGCTAAGTGGGATCTTGCAGTTCTGTCATGTCGGCAAGATAGCGGTCAACTGTTTGTTGAGAAGATTTGATGGAAGCATTGATGACTTGTTCGTAGTGTGCAGATCTAAGATCCACATGTTGTTGTGAATGTCGATACATGGATTCGGCGTCTTTGTAAATTCGCTCATAGCTGGGCTATTAAGTAAGTTTGGTTTGATCAAAAGTAACACTACAGGACGGAAATAGAAGAAGCCAATTTGTGGTTCATGATGGCAGGTTGATAGTGATGTTAAAGAGAATTTACCCTAGAGTTTGAGGTTGAAATGTCGATTGCAAATTGCACCATTCAAGGGAGTGGGACGGTAGTAAATAGGTCCCCGCAGGCACAGACCATCCGATCCGGGGGGTAGCAGTAAGCGAATCCAAGCCCACAAAAAAGAAGAGTGAATAGAATAGACACAGTCCAACAAAAGACTTGGTTTTGATATGTTGATATAGGTATTATGAGATGCTTTGATGTATTCTTTGTTGACTCGGCGTAACAGCTATAGTTTGTGATTGACCTTTGGCACCACAAATCCAAGTCCCAAGCTTCTGTATGTATTGCCTCAAGTCGTGTAACAAGATCAAAGTCAATCAGGAAGGTTACCGATTATCATCACCAATATCAACCTTTTGAAACTGTTACTAATGCAGGACTCTTAATTGTGATTGGGCGATAAAGTGTAGCAATCCGATTCCCCGCGAACCAGTTCAAAAAAAAAAGGCTTGTAATACAGCTCCCGAATGGCTGTTGCTACGAATATGTTTCCCGCTCGCTCCCCTTTCTCATCAGTACGTATGTACATAGTACAGTACTGTCTGATTTCATATTCTTGCTGTGCTTGAAATAACAATGCAAGGAGAATACCTTTAATTGTCTCCTAACTAGATTGGGTTTTGTATCAGATACTCGAGTAATCCCTAGCTATCGCCGTGTCTTTCCGATGTCTTACTGTACGCCCAGTCCTAGACAAAAACCAAGACCTTTATCAGTGCAAAGAAAAGAAAAAGGCCTGGAGTGTCTACAGTGCGTGTTGAATAGAACACGGCCTTCAATTTTTGACTCGGAGGGGGGCAGAATAATTGATATCTGAGTGGAAGATGTAGAAAATAACTCGGCAAATAACAAGACTTCAGCCCCATAAACTGACCAGATGATTTCATTCCTTGTCCTGTCAGTCGTCAATCTTTTTCGTTCCTCCGAAGCCACTGTGATGCTCCCCCTCCCCTTCCTCGCCAGTCCCTGACCTTCTTGTCCGTGCCACGCCGGTCGATTTGCCCACTACGAGAAACGTGCCTGCCCCCCTCGTCCCTTGAGTGGTGTCAGACGGAAGGACAGTCCAGCCAAGCCAAGCCCAGGCCAGGCCAGGGCAGGGCAAAAGAACAAGCGTTTTGTGCTGGGACTCCCTACCCAACCTTTCCCCCGTATTCCATTCCAACCTCTCATTCATTTCTTTCTTTCATTTTGGATATTCCACTATACATAGTACGCGACATTATCGTCTCTTGGTTTCAAGACTGAATCTTCCATCTATACTCAACGTCCCTCAACGCTACCCGCCGTTTTCGAGTCCGACTCCGCATCTCCAACGGTTCCAGCAGTCGATTTGTGACTTCATTCTGCATTGCAACCGTCATCCCCTCCATCTCAATATACTGTAGAACAACGAACCATCAGGACCTAGTCTGACTTGAACAAATTCGATCGAACAACTCTGATCTCCCGCTGCTGCGGTCCTATGTGATCGCCCGCAGCGTTAACCTTGGCCCAAAATGCTGCGACGACCTCCTGGCGAGGGACGTCCCCAGCAAAAGCTCTTCGCCTTGGTTGCTGTTATACTCCTGCCTTGGTTGCAACTTGTCGATGCTCAGCAGCAGCACCGACCAGTCAGTGAACTGCAAAGCCCTGGTGGCAGTCAGCAGCAATCAGCTGCCGATGCCGTTCAATGGGCCGTCACGTCCATTGACGCGGCCAAGGCGCGTGAAACTGTCAATCAACACCAAGTAAAACGACCTTCCACACAGCCTCGGCAAAAGGAAGAATACACCCGAAAGAACCGAAAGAGAGATCAACGAATTCCTGACGATGCGAGCGCCCTCGCAACTTTGGCTCCGGACTCGAGGTCCGTAGGAGCACCAAACCCTTCATATCTTCGGTCCAGCAGCGCTTTTGCATCTGGACTGGCCTCGCCGCAGATTGCGCGGAATCTGAAGGATTGGGAAGTAGAAGACTTTGTACTTCTGGCGACCGTCGACGGAGACCTATACGCCAACGACAGACGAACTGGAAAGAAGCTCTGGCATCTCGAAGTCGACCAACCCATGGTAGAGACCAAACATTACCGCTCCGAAGAATCCACCCTCGATGAAAATTACCGTGCAGTCGACCATTACGTTTGGGCCGTTGAACCTAATCGCGACGGTGGAATCTATATGTGGGCACCAGACTCAAATCATGGTTTTATAAAAACAGGGTTCACCATGAAGAAGCTCGTCGAAGAGCTGGCGCCATACGCCGACGATAACTCTCCTGTTGTTTACACTGGTGATAAAAAGACGACCATGATCACCCTAGATGCCGCAAGTGGAAGAGTCCTCAAGTGGTTCGGCTCTGGAGGATCTCATGTCAACGAAGCCGAGAGCTGCTCACGCCCTGATACTCTGTATGACGCAGGCAACTTGGAGTGCAGTTCGACCGGCACTATCACGTTGGGAAGAACCGAATATACTGTTGGGATTCAGCGACGCGATGACGGTCTTCCCATTGCTACTCTCAAATATTCCGAGTGGAGCCCCAACAACTACGACAGCGACCTTTTCCAGCAACATCATTCTTCCCTAGACAAGAAGTACATCACAAGCCAACATGACGGAAAGGTCTATGCGTTTGACTATACACGATCCGAGAAGGTACCCGTTTTTAGCGAGCACTTTGCAGCACCCGTTGCCCGAGTCTTTGACGTATGCCGACCAGGTGACGCTACATCCGAGAGCAACCCCGATCTTGTTGTACTTCCCCAGCCACCAATGCCAGCAGAGGATGACACACAAGACCGGATGCGCAGTAACAGCATTTTCCTGAACCAAACTCGAGCAGGAGACTGGTATGTCATGTCTGGTCAATTGTACCCTCTCATTGCACATGCGCCTGTGGCCCAAATGTCCCGCTCCGACTGGTGGGACATTGCTCCTCCTTGGGATACGCTCAACCAAACAAAGCTGTCGAAAGTCTTGGTAGGCACCCACTACCTCGGCAATACGGATAAGAGAGGTAGTTTTCATGCTCCTAGCCTGCCTGCTGGTTCAATCGAGGTGCCCGACGTACATGATGTATATGATGACCCTAACGAGTTGGAGGATGACTCTCGGCCTCATACTGAAGTTGGATTTGCGGATGAGCCCACCATTTTTGATAAGTTCAAATCGATTCCCGACAGTGCCGCCAAGAGTATCAAAGACTTCATTACCAACCCCGTTGTCATCATCATCTTTGTCTCGGTGTTGTATTACAACCAGAAAAACATCCGTCGACACCTCAAGCGTGGAAAACGCAGAGGTTTCTGGAAGGAACTACAAGACATCCTGGCGATTGAAGAAACTGAGAACGTCACCGAGAATGTCGTTGATGATGCACAAAGCACTGATACGGAAGTCAATCGAGACAGCACGCCCGAGCCCACTTCAGAAGAAGTGAAGCCTGAAACACTGGGTGAACAGCTTGAGGAGAGCACAAGAGAGCCACCGGTGCCAGCTCCCGAATCATCTAAATTGGAACCCGATGCCTTCCCACACACTCCTGTAAAGGAAGTGGAGCTTAGCGATCGGGAGGCGACTCCCAGGCCTAAAAAGCCGGTGGTTGAAGGCAATGTGGAAACACCTGTCAAGATAGCGAATGATTTGCAAAGCACTCTTCAGAACCAGAACACGCCAGCCAATGCCAACCAGAATGGCGCACCGCCTGAGAAGAAGAAAAAAGCACACAGAGGGAGACGTGGTGGTGTCAAACATCGAAAAGGCCGGGCTCAAGAAGGTTCTCAGTCTCGCGGCGATGACCCTGCCGCAGCTACTGTTGAGGACGCCGTGAACAATGCTAAGAAACTGGGCGAAAGGCCCAGCCTTGAGCCTGATGTCATGACAGTACATGATGATATGCAATCTGTGACGGGCTCTACTATTCGTATGGGAAATATTGAGGTGAACACAGATGAGCAGCTGGGTACAGGAAGCAACGGCACATTGGTGTTTGCCGGCAAATTCGATGGTAGAGCAGTCGCCGTCAAGCGCATGTTGATTCAGTTTTATGATATCGCTTCTCAAGAGACGAGGCTTTTGAGAGAGAGTGACGATCATCCCAATGGTAGGTTTCTCTTCACGTTATCAAGCAACCATCTCTGACCGCTTTAGTTATCCGATACTACTCGCAGCAAATCCGCGATGGATTCCTTTACATCGCGCTGGAGCGGTGTGCTGCTTCGTTGGCTGACGTTATCGAGAGACCACACTACTTCCGTGACCTTGCAAACGCTGGACGACATGATTTGCCCAACGTTCTCTATCAGATCACCAATGGAATCAGCCATCTACACGAGCTTCGTATTGTCCATCGCGATCTCAAACCGCAAAACATTCTTGTCAACAAGGGCAAGGATGGTAAACCAAGATTGCTGGTATCTGATTTTGGACTGTGTAAGAAACTGGAGGGCGGACAATCATCCTTTGGTGCGACTACGGGTCGTGCAGCAGGAACTTCTGGTTGGCGTGCTCCCGAGCTTCTGCTCGATGACGACGCACGAGAGGGTGCTATGATGGAACTAAGCACACAAAGCGGCTCCGGGTCTGTTTTGGCAGACGACAACGCCGTGCCCCGACGCGCTACCCGAGCCATCGACATTTTCTCGCTTGGCCTGGTTTTCTTCTATGTTTTGACTAATGGCTCCCATCCTTTTGACTGCGGAGATCGCTACATGAGAGAAGTCAACATTCGAAAGGGCCAGTATAACTTGGATCTTCTCGACTCTCTTGGTGATTTTTCCCATGAGGCCTCGGACCTCATTGCATCCATGCTTGAAGCAGACCCTAAATGCCGCCCAACAGCTAAAGAAGTCATGGCCCACCCCTTCTTCTGGTCAGCAAGAAAGAGGCTCGCATTCTTGTGCGATGTATCTGATCACTTTGAGAAGGAGCCAAGAGATCCACCATCGGCGGCACTGGCTGAGCTTGAAAGCCACGCCTCTTCCGTGACGGGTGACTTTCTCAAGGCACTGCCGCGCGACTTTGTGGACTCCCTCGGCAAGCAGCGCAAGTACAATGGGGCTCGTCTCCTCGACCTACTTCGTGCTCTGCGCAACAAGAGGAATCACTACGAAGATATGCCCGAGGCACTCAAACGAAACGTGGGACCTCTTCCTGATGGTTATCTCGCCTTTTGGACAGTACGATTCCCTCCTTTGTTGTTAGTATGTTGGAATGTTGTCTGGAGCATACGCTGGGATAAAACCGATCGGTTCCGTGAATACTACGAACCCGCGGCTCTCTAGATGCTGGTCTCCTAAGCCTTCAGGTACAGGAATTTGGATGGGGTTGTCCTCGAAGTATGATGCTTTGAATTGCAGCTTTGTCAGGAAGAGTAGCGTTCTTAGAGCAACCTCATTTTCATATAATATAAAAGTATTGCTACGTTGTCATGAATTTCACAGAGCTTTTATTCTGGTATAAAGTTAACTTTGTTGAATCTTGTTAAAAAGCATAACCTCCTCTAATAATATTCGAAAGAATGAATGCAGATGATGTATGGACAGTCGTATTGTTACTATACTAATACATACCAAAAACATCGTTGATGAAAATGGACTGAGGCGCCCAAGAGTTCCAGTCTTGTTATAATCCGTCCTACCATATCATCACTCAACTTTCCACAGGGAATGCTTCAACGCCAAATCGCCTCGCTTCGTCACTTTGTTTATCCAGTTCCAAAACCCGACACTATTCTGCCCATTGATGAGTATAGATACTGACCCGACACTATTTAGCCATGCAATTTATATACGAGATGCTTAACCCCACTGAACAAGAACTTTCTTGCCCTTCTTGTTACCTTTCTTCTTACCACCCGCTTCATCATCAGCGGGCTCCTCGTCAGCTGGTGTGCTCGGTCCGCTACCCCATTGGAAGTTTGTCTCACGGTTTCCGTAGTCACGTCGTACAGCGCGGCCGTTACCGTAACCGAAAATTGTGGTTGTAGGCTTTGGTGCCGCGGGAAGAGCTGGGAAAGCGTCTTCGCCTGTAGGCCGGGGAGCGGGGCGAGGGCGGTTGAGAGTCGTGGATTGCGATGATGAGGGAGTGGGAGTTGTCCAGTTGGAGCGAGATGCAGAGGAGTTCCCGGAGGAGGGGAGAGATGGGAACGCGTTGGAGGATGGTGGTGGTGCGTTGACGGCAGGCCGACCAGCCCATGATGATGCACCACTTGAAGATACAGGAGCTGGGCCGCCAAGTCTTGTGCTGTTCTTGAGCTTGAGAACACGGTTTGAGTACTTTTGGGTGACCTTGGCATTGGGAACAGCTGGGTTAGCTGATGCTGCGCCAGCCCAACCGCTTGAACTCGAAGTTGCGCCAT
Source organism: Fusarium poae (assembly GCF_019609905.1). Taxonomy (NCBI): domain Eukaryota; kingdom Fungi; phylum Ascomycota; class Sordariomycetes; order Hypocreales; family Nectriaceae; genus Fusarium; species Fusarium poae. The sequence continues at coordinate 4,025,447 of NC_058401.1, read as the reverse complement.
GCATGCCACTCAACCCAGGTGGGCTGGGATAATCCTCGTTGATAGCTCGCCAATCTTGCCAGGCTTTGCGAAGAGCCTCGGCCTTGCTCTTGTCTTCGTAAAGTTCCGCAACTTCTCGCACCATGGTACCAAGAGCGTTTGAGGAGGTGTCGGCAAAGAGGGTGAAGAATGCATCAATTAGCTGTGGAGCAGTAAGACTGCCCTGCCTGTAAGAAGAAATGTGGCTTCGGAATGTGGCCATTCGTTGGGTGTCGTTGCCGAGGAGGTTTGACGCTCGCTCGACAACAGCACCATGTCGCACAAGACGCGCGCGCTCTTCGGGGCTGAGATTAGCCGGGTCGACAGTAGCAGACTCTATGGGATTAGCAAGGTTGGTCTGACTGGCGCGAGGCGTGTTTGATGAGCTAGCTCCGCGGGGTTGTGATGAGGCTTGCGCTGGTGTAGGAGCAGACAAAGCTCCACCAAAGGTACGGTTCGAGACTGACTGTGCAGAATGGATGGCCATCTGTCGCTGGAAAGCAATCTCGTCGCGTCGTAGAGGCTGGGCTGAGCTGACAGGAACCGGTTCCGCATTAGGGTCTCGGCCTCTGTTTCCTCCTCTTCGCCCATCTCTGCCCCCGCGTCTTCCTTCCTCTCTTCCACCAGCACCACCGCCCCCTCTCTCCTGTTGGTACGGTGTTCGAATGTCGAATCCTGAAATATTGACAACTCGTGCGTCTCTACCTGTCGCTTTGCCGCCGTGCTCACTCAACTGATGGGCCTGCAGGTCTAGCTCGGACTCAAAGACAACAAACTTCTTTTCCATACATTCTCGATCGCCGCAAAGGTAGTGGTCCTTCTTGAAATGCTCTTCCAAAGCGTTGTAGTCGAGGTAGTAGTGGGGGTGTCTCGAATCTCGTCGGTCACAAATAAAGCAACGTTCGTGCTTCATTCTACAGTGCTCGTACAGCTTATCGTCATCGTAGAAACGCTCTCCACAGAACCCACAAAGTGGATGTCCCTTGAAGCCCGTTTGGTCCGCTGCACCAGGTTTGTCGTCTCCATGACGCATATGTCTTTCCAGCTCCTTATCTGCAAATAACTCATGCTCATGTGTGAAAACCCTCTTGTTACGAGTGCACAGATCGCACATGCGCTTTTTATGAGCAGATTTGACATGGCGGTGCAAATCCGGCCAGCCAAGACCAGCAAAGTCGCATGACGGCTCGGGACAGTTGTATCGCAGGAGCAGCACGGTGTCGCCGACGATATCCTCATTCGTGTACTTGATGCCGATGTTGCTGTCGGTAGTAGTTATGTCTTTTTCTGAGTACTCCTCGAAACGCTTCTCGGGGTCGTCGGTGAATATGACATAGGGAGCCGGGGTCTACCAAGTTGTTAGTGAAAGACTCTGGTCGAGAGCATGTAAATGGGGACATACACGGCAGTGGGCACAGTCCTTTGTCTTATATAGAGCCCTCATGCGCAGACCACAAATATGGCATGTCGTGTGGTTGCAAGGTGCAATAGAGTGGTGGGCAACCGGATTGGCGCAAATGAAACACACATCGCCATCATCATCGTCCCCGGCAGCTTCGGCAGCTTTGCTAGCAGCTAGGGCATGGGCGCGCGAAGCTGCAGCAGCAACGTCTTGTGCAGCTGGATTGGCAGGGACACTTGGGACGTTGGCGTTGTTACCACCACGACCGCGCCGTTGGCCGCCTCGTCGATTTTGGTTTCCTTTGCCTCGGCCTCGTCCTCTGTTGCGCTGGCCGTCACCTTGGGGTTGGGATTCGGAGGCTGAAACTCCAGTGTTGTTGTCTCCCTCTGGTGGAGCCATGGCTAGAAGCTTTGAGCTCCCAGATGGTGAAATTTGGTCGTGCGTAGGGTAAAAATCGAAGATAGAGCTCTGCTTATGTTGCTCGCCCGCACAAGGAGTGTCGAATTGTTGAGATGTGGTAGCTTGATAGTGAATGAAGACTATGAGTTACAGACAGATAAAAGCTATGACAGAACTCGCAGTGAGATTCTGGAGACGTCCTGATCGGTATCGATGGTAAATTTCCAAGGTTAAGGGTGATATGTGAAGAGAGAAGTGATGATGTCGACTAACTAGATTTTAAATCGAGAGTCTGTCGTCTCTTATGGCGGGGCAGAACTTCATTCAAAGGAACGGAAAGTGCCCTCCGTGGGGGACGTGGCGTTGAGCCACTTCTACCAGTGTCTGTGGCTGAGTAATCTTTGTAAATACTCACCGAACAAGGGATGCATGAATTGACAACTTTAATTGGCTGATTTTCAGGTGTCATTTCAAGTTTAGAGTCACCGGCCAGAGTAACTCGGTAGGCTGATCAAATCGACATGGGATTGACTGAGTCACTGAGGCCCAACACAGCTGGAAATTACGTCTACTCATGTCACTATCGTGAGGATATCATGAACTGTACTGGCATACAGTGTTTAATTCATTTGCCTTTAGACTTCAGTCTGTGTCAAAGAAGTGCATAGTTTGACGCTCCTATGACATAGGAGACCCCCCTTGTATCACCGACTGGCAATCAGACACAGTTCAATTGTTAGCCCCAAGATTCACTTTATCAAAACTAACTATATAGTATCTAATTCAGTCACCCATCAGGAGCTCTTAAGCCCAAAGTTACCCGCCGTCGAGTAAACATCCTGCACGCGCATCCTGCCGCAGCGTGCTATCAAAAGGAATCACTCTCGTTCTGAGCTTCCATATTCCTACCAAAATTTACCCGGTATGCTCCCCTTTTTTCCTATACTGTGAACCGCCGCCAAAGAGCAAAGAGAATAAATGAAACATGAGCAAATCATGAATACCGGTTACGCCGCCGCGTGCCCAAAACGCTGTCATCGAAATCTCCGTAGAGTGTCCGTTATTGTTGTAGAAGTAGTTGTTTGCTCTTTACTCTTCGACGGGGTAAAGGTGGCTGCCGATATCCTTGTTCATCTTGAACATGTCCACCTTGGCTTGCTTGAAGACTGCATGCATCTTGTCGTCGCATATGATCTGTCGTTTGTCCTTTGGGTCTTGGAGATCGTTGGCTTTGATGTGTTCCCAAAGCTTCTTGACCACTTGAGGCCGGGACAGCTGTTGATGTATTAGTATTGATAACGTCCGGGAATAACATGTGGTAAATCACGTACTTGTGTCTCGCCAACCAGCTCGGAGAGGGTCTCGCTCAGGTTGAAAGGCTTTTGAAAACCACCGCCAGCCTTCCTCTTCTTGCCAGTCTCGCCATCGGCTGGTTCCATATCGCTGTCGTCATCGGCCTTGACCTTCTTTGCGCTCTTCTTGCGTGGTGCCGCCTTTTTCTTGGTCGGCTTGTCACCTCCTCGAGTCTTGCGCCCTCTGGCTAGGCTGTTTTCCTGCGCCTGGAGTTGAGCAGCGAGTCTAGCGTCCGCATCTTCGGCCGAGGATGATCGCTTGACCTTCTTTCGCGAAGGTTCGGGAGTCGCAGACTGTTCGGTGTCGCCTACATCGGAGGCTCCGTTGGCGACAAGCGAGTCGGAAGTTGTTGGAGGAGTGATGCCAGTATCAGCTCCTGAAGCGGCATCAAAGCGAGCCTCGATCAGCCGCTTGATGGCGTTCTATTGTGTGTCAGTAAGAATGAATGGCCGCAAGCGCAAGATCATGCCATGGTATCTAGTATGGTAGAGCGACGCCAGGCGTGTTTATCATGCATACCTTTTGTTCGCTCAGATCTTGGCCGCCAAGAGCATTCTCCAAACCCTGTCTAATCTTCTTTCGCGAGATCGTCTCAAGGTCGGACGTTTCGAGGATATCGTCGATGATGGTGGTATAGCGCTCGAGCTCTTCAGAAGTCACTGTTACGCGATATGATTAGAGTGTTGAAATTGGGAAGAGAAGGCGAGAAAGGGGATGCCGGGGTAGCTTACAAGGAGCACTCATGATGATGGCGATACTGCTGGCTCTGTTGTCGGTGGGAGCTGTGCAGAGTTGTACAGGAAAAAGGTTTGGAGAGTGAGTGGCCCGGGAGCAGTTACGACACGACAGGCGCTTCAAACGGCGGGGGGGTAAATGCGCAAACAAATGGTGGTGATTGAAGCCGTTTATAAACAATGGAATGAGATCGCGACAAAGAGGAAGAGTGCGCCGTTTGTCGCCAATATCAAAGCATATCCCGAAAGATTTTGCGTCCGTGCTTGGGATGATATAATTAACCGGATCGCAGATCAACGCGATTGAATATGGATGAAGATGTTTGGTCGCGCAGGTTCCGCGATCGGTCGATTGCAGTTGACGAACCGCGGCATGAACGAAGAAAGATTGATGGGGCGATAGTGGAGATGAAAGTATTTTGAGGGTGATACAAGATCAAGGTCGTAATTGTGGTCAAGATGAAAAGTTTAGAGAAGCAAGTGAAGGTATCGAGAGCTTACGTCGGGCCGTTGTGCATGGATCAAGTTGAAGTTCAGACGGAACCTTGGAAGTCAACTAAAGACAAGCAAGCCACCGATCTCTAACTATCCGATGAGGCTGCTGAGGCTCTTGTTTCCGTGGCTGGTGACTAGTCTAGTCTAGGGTTGTGTCCAATGAGTTTCAAGGACAAATTAGTTAGCGACTTAATGGTGGGTTGAGACGGGAGGAAGCGTTCATCCACGTCCGTGCTATTGTTTAATGTAGGTAGTCACGTGGAGTTTTATGTGTGATGGGATGAAGGTCATATTTTTATTGTTTGTTTGTCAGTGACATAGCTACCTTTGAATGCGTAACAAGGGCTTTGTTGTTGATTGTAGTCCACCAACCATTGTATCAAGGTGATGTGTATCTGTCACATCTAACCCCTCTACTTTCATATTGCCGACAAGCAGACAAGCAAAGAGCTAATGATCATATCTAATTATGCCATCTAGTCGAGTCCCCCCACTTATCTACTCTATACTTTGTCCGTAGCAGGTAACTGATCTCAGAGGTATCCATTCTCGTTATAACGCATTGCTATGCCTAAAATAAGAAATTATAAGTGATATGAGCCCTCAATATATATGGAAAGTTCGAACCATCTTTATATGCTTAAATAGTGATATGAATAAAGTGTTTCTATTTAAATGCTATAGTATTCCATTTTCGGGGCTTTATGTAGCCACTCATGCAAGTAATACCCGACAATGTAAGCACTTAAGATAAATGTGGCACTCAGCCAAGACCTGCGTCTTGTAAGATGCATGCATTATCAGTGATACCTTTGTATTTAATAGTTCTTTTATTAGTCTCTGGAAATATCAAGCGATGCAACTTATCATCAGGAACAAATGTTCTAGGCCGAACTCGGTTGTCGGCCCATGAATCAATTGCCCCGCGTTACGGAGAGTTTATTACCCCGTGCCTTCTCTACAAAGCTATGAGGTAATGGACGCTTCTCTATCAACAAAAGACATCTTGGACCTTTCAATCAACATTGCGACTCTCCATCATGCCACTACCAGCAAAACCTCTCGACGCCCTTAGCCAGGCATTCCCTCCCAAGCCTCATTTCACCGAGTCCAACGTGCCCGATCTCACAGGAAAGGTCACCATTGTCACTGGAGCAAACACAGGCGTTGGTCGTGAGATCGCTCAGGTTCTCTATAGCAAAAATGCTACTGTATGGGTAGCTGCTCGCAATGAAAAGAAGGGTCGCGATGCTATTGAGGGCATCAAGAAGCAGCACCCCGCATCCACAGGTTCCATCAAGTTTCTCAAGCTCGATCTTGCAGACCTGACAACCATCGGTCAATCGGCCAAGGAGTTTCTTGCCCAAGAGACAAGACTCGATATACTGTTTAACAATGCTGGTGTCATGACGCCACCAGAGGGCTCAAAGACGGAGCAGGGGTATGAACTCCAACTTGGAGTCAATTGCTTGGGCCACTTCTTGTTTACCAAGCACCTCACGCCTCTCCTTCAGTCAACAGCCAAGTCAGCACCCAAGAACTCTGTTCGCGTAATTTGGGTATCAAGTTCAGCTGCGGATGTGCTGGCGCCTAAGGACGGTTTCGAACGTGACAATCTTGATTATCATCAGCCGCGCAACCTGATGCACAAGTATGCCACAAGCAAGGCCGGCAATTACTACCACAACACCGAATTTGCAAGAAAATACAAGGACGATGGTATCATCAGTGTGGTATGTCTACCAAATACCCATAGCGAGTTGTATACTGACAGACTAGTCTCTTAACCCTGGTAATCTGGCAAGTGAACTGGATCGTACTTCGCCCTGGTACATGTATTATCCCAGAATGTTCACCACATATCCTTCAATTAACGGCGCTTACACGGAACTGTTTGCAGCCTTTTCAGAGGAAATAACCACCGAGAACTCCGGTATATGGGGTGAGTACTGTATCACTTAAAGATATGACGTTAGCTAACGGCTTCAAGTGGTTCCATGGGGTAGATTCATGCCCATTCGTCCCGACGTGCAGAAGGGAGCTCTGCCCGAGTCTGAAGGTGGCACGGGAATGGCAGAATTCTTTTGGAACTGGTCTGAAGAGCAGATCAAACCTTACTTTAACAACTAATCTTTAATGATAGTATTGACCAAGTGTTGCTGATCAAGTCGAGCATCAAAGTCTCTTTATATGAACCAATACCAACGCATGGTCCTTTTTGTTTTGAGGTAACCTCAACTTAAACATTGTCTCGATCCCGTACTCCAAAATGACCTAGTGACGACGCCAAACCCGAGTCTAAATCTTTCATCAAGTCACCCCATAAAAGCCCACCTGGCGAGTCTGATACCCACAGGTCACTGTCCAGTATGCTGTCGAAACCAGCATTAGCCAAAGCTTCCTCCCCGATACTCATGACCTGGTAGCTACTCGGCTCCATTGATTCATCTACACTCTCTGTATCCTTGTCGGTATCGGCTGGTGTCGTCGCAGGCGTAGCTATACCAATTCTAGTGCAGAAAACCTGTACTATCTCGAAGCACTTTGTCTTGAGGCTGTCAGTCAACTGTGCGTCTTCCCAACTACCAGACATCTCAAAGACTCGTGCAGCTCGTGGTAATGTCTTGCGTGCTATAGGAGACAACGGGCATATGGGATAGCCGCAAGCGAAGCCAGCTAGAGTGAATGTTGCCGTACGTTGCCAGCTAACAACTTGAAAGAAGCCGGCAAGAATTTCCGAACCACCGAGAATCTGTTGTAGCATTAGTGTCATCATGATGCCAGAGTTTACAGCCATGATGCAGTGATTGTCGCTGTTAAAGGTCCCGAGGGCTGGTGTCGGCAGAAAAGAGATGAAAGTTCTCGTGAGCATGATGACCAGAGAGTGATAATCCAGTTCAAGCACCAACCGTTGCCTTTGTAGCCATAGGGGATCTGTCTGGCTAAGGTTGAGTTTGGATCGATCGACTGAGAATGGTACACCCTGTACCCTCGGTGTTTTGAGATTTTCTGGCAGTTCCTCAACCCAAGCTTTGAGACGTTTGAGCTGTCCGTACAGGTACTTTGCGCATCTCTCGCGCGACGCAGCATGTTGGTAAAAGTCTGTCTGTTGGGTTTCCTCAAGGGTGCCCTCCAACACTGCCGCTAATTCAGTATGAATTTCGCGAACGATCTGAAATAGACTTTGCCTCTCGTGTACAAAACGAAGCCAGTTGATGTCGGATGACCCAGAAAAGTCAAAGTTTGGACCAGCAAGTTGGGCAACCTCGTCAGATTCTGGTTCTTCTTGATCGTGTGATTGAATGCTTGCTATTGCAAAAGGACGACCCAAATCCAGAGAGATTTGCGTGTCTAATGTGACCAAACATCGCCATAGTCTATGACCCACGCTTGTCGACGGCATTTCAGTGTTGACAGTGTCATCACCATTGTCATCAAATTGAAGGCCAAGGGATTCGGCTGCTGCTATTGCTGACCGCATCATCATGTGAGCCGAATTGATTTGTTTGAAGGCCAAGAGGTATATGGCACTAAGAAAATAGCACTGAACTGATATTAATGTCGGCGTCTCCAAGCTAGAACTTAAGGACTGCTGTGCTTGAAGGTAAAAGTCGTATCCAGGCTGATCAGGCATGACCAGAGTGTCGTTGGCTGTGTAAGAGGAGCCGAATTGGATACATAGCGCAATCACAATGTCGACTAATGGACATGCCTGCCTCATATTTCCATGCCATAGAGAATCGTAATGTCGTCGGAACGCAGCTTCTTCGAGCACAGGATAAATGGCGTGGTAGCCCTGCCAGTAAAGATCGAGCAATGCGTCTTGTTGCTCACGCTGAAGGCGGTCACAGTTGGACGGCGTTGATGGAGGTGATGGGTGTGACTTTGATGAAGCATCTGGCTCTAAATCCGTCTCAATGAATGCTGACAGTCGATGAGAGAAATACGTGAGTGAAGATGGTCCATACTGGACGCCATTGATCCGAACACCCTTCCATCTTTGTGATTGTCTGCGACCGTTGTCACCTCTCCCAGATGAAAGAGAGGGGCTCAACAGTTTGTTCTCCAATTCCTGGACCTGGGTTCTCAATCGTTGGACCTCCCTACACGCCTGTCAACCTTGTATTCGTGCACATTCGTTTCTAGGACCTACTTTGTAGCCGCAGCAACACTCTTGAAGTCATCACGACCCGAGTTTACGCATTCTCTCTTGGCTTGCTTACAATTGCGACAGGGTCGAGTAGAATCGCACTTTACACGAGTCAATCGACACCAATCACAGGCGCGTGAGACTTGAGCTCTCTTGGGGCGGGGTTGTGACGTCGGCGGGGACAGAAGCTTCCCGTTGGACAGCGAACTTGAAGTTGAAATGTCGAAAGTTGTAAACATTTGGGATTTTTGTATAGTTAGAGAAGGGGTAAAGTGAGAGTGTAGCTTTTGTTGTGCCTTGTTTTGAGGCGTGTTTGGTTCAACATGGGTGAGAAGTGATTGAGTCAGGGATGTTTGTTAGTGGAGGTCAAGTTAATTTGTCATCACAGCAAAGTCATACAAGTATACACCATCAGTATAAGGATCCAGCTGACGGAAATGCGAGTTCTTGATTGCAAATCATAGATTTTTAACAGATAGAATACCGGATAGTGGCAGCCTCGTTGCAAGCCAGAGTAGCATGTATATGGGGCGCCTAACAATTGTCACTTTGTCTGTTCATACCGTAGATGGCTAGGAACAATCTTGGTTAATTTTCGTATGATATATATACTTAAAAAGTTTTGAATATCCACAAGGCCAAGAAAATACATATTCGAGGAAAGTCTCAAGACGCGAGAGCAGTTCAATCTCATGGAAATGTGATGAAATACGGCCAATGATAGGGCTCCGTGCATGCCCTTGCAACCAAATGAGGAAGTCGGAGGAAACTCCGAAAACTCCTTTTGTGCAGTTTCTCGAATAATGGTCCTTGGAAAAAGAACATCCTAGTCAGGTCGTCAATATGGATGAAGCAATTCAAGATATTTCTTCTTCTTTTTTTGTTTGATGGATAAAATCTGCATTAGGAATTAACAAACGAGAGGCTGCGACTACCCGTGCCTGCCCGAGTTAGCAAGCGGTTGTTACCCAGTCTGGCAGCACCACCTACCTACCTTCCTTCTTTCGCAATGCAGAAGTACCTGCCCTGAACGGCGCAAACTGATGGAAAGGAGAGAAGGAGTTAGAAGGTAAGCTTTCATGCGGACACCATCCGTAAAGAACTTCTTCTGTTCTTCATAGCACTCTGGAATACCCACCACCTAGTAATAACACCAAGAATCAGAGATTGCAAAGATGATTCACTTTATCCTATTCTTTTTAATTTTATTTGCAGGTGCCGACTCCTTTCCAGCACTTCAGGATCGAGTGGTAACTTGTGGATCTCCTGACAAGGATAACTACACGACTATTCAAAGTATGACTAGAATCTTGACTGCTGGGCGAAAATACTGATAGGGCTAGATCCATTCTTCGGAGACGTAGATCACGGGCAGCCTGGAATCACCTTTACAACCGAATATGGCGAAGATAGTCTACGCTGGTTCATGGTGTATCAAAACGCGATCGACTTTAAACCATACCGGGCCATGAAGGTAAAGTGTCGCATTTGTTCCAAAGTATCCTCAGTTGATGTCTGAAATAGATCCCATCCAATACAACTGTCTTTATCGACTTGACAAGCTCGTGCCAAACATTCGCTGGAAGACTTGTCCGTGGCGCTGACATCAATTTCGATGGAGGAGTTCACAATCTTGGCACATGGACAGAGTTGAATTGGGGGAACTATCCGCTGGCCTATGGTGGAGTATCTGTCATTGAAGGTAATTCGACGTGACAGTCAAACCTGCAGTGCTAACACAGACCAGGAAACGACGGTCCAGTCATGCTCAATTCTGAAGACGTGAACGCACCTGTCATAGGTTTCGTGCGTGATATCATACCAGAAGCGCCCAAGAAATGTCAAGAGACCAAGGACAGTGGAGGGAAGGCCCTGAAGCCAACTGACAAGAATGGATATGATGAGGCCACGCGCAAGTTCACAAAGCGAGCGCTGCGCAATTCGCAGGTTTCCATCGATAAGAGTTACACTGCAACAATCATGTCCCACAACGGAAGGTTCATGATCAACTTCATTCATGGGAATCATTAAAAGGAGTACATCTGACGAGATACATACGACAACATCTGTTTGGGGCTGGGGGTAGTATACATGAGCCCAGATGATATAGTATGTGACAGAGCATTCTATGGAATTAAGAGCCAAAAGAGTGGAAAACAAGAAACTTGTCATGGCAATAGCTACTTTGAAGATCTGAGATATTCTATCACACTGCTTCCCCAACGTACTGCACTTTTATAGGTCCACATTCCTGGCGCATTACCTTTTGAGAGACCCTCGATAGCATCAGCAAAAGCAGATCCAAGACCCTCTTCCTTGATCTGACGGACTGGATAAAGATAGGTTTTGAAAGAGAAAAGGACAGCGCCAGTGTTTGGTAGACGGGTGAGAGTTTGCAGCTCAATTCGGAGGAATGTCTGGGCGTGTTAGTCGCATGGTACTACTGAGAATAGATAGAAAATTACCTTTTCAATATCTACGTCTTCATCACGTTGATAAGTGTCGTCGCCAGTAATGTGGTTGCCTTGACAATTAAACAGCTCTGTATGCGTTTGAACGGACCACTTCGATCTGTTAGTTTTGCTTTCACATCGTGACCAGAAGCGAGTCTCACGTTTGTTCGTTTTACACTCTTGCCCACCTCCAGCTTTGCAAAGAACTTTTCCATACTAGAGCCAATTTTCTCGTATGACGGCACAGGAGCATGGATTTCAACAAGTGTTTTCCCCAGTTTAGTTGATGGATCGAAACCAGCAGGGAAACAGCACATGAATGCGATAGACTGGTGGCCCTCAGGTGTCTGCTGCAGTAGAAATAAGTCTTCTTCAATCGTTTCACCAAGAACACGCAACGCCGCATCTGCACTACCCTGAGGAAGTGTCGGGAAAGACATTCCTGTTGCTAGATTCTTGCACGTCGATTTATCTTGAGACAGCTGGAAGATAGTTGGGAAACGTCTGGGAAGCTGTTCAGATAAGAGATATGTGTAGAGTTCACGTACGGCTGCGTCGCCTTCGGGGATACAGCCATGAACAGTTGAGCCATGGGTAGCGATGATTCCACGTCGTTGGGTGATGCGATCAAGATAGTCTTCATCGATAGTGATTAACTCCGAGGGCGTGTTGGACTGAATGGCTATAAGACGGTTAATGGACTTCGTATTGCGTTCCACGTTCATAAGAGGATCGCACCCATCGTGATGTGATATGTTGGTTTGAATGGTCGTAGTTGACGTCTGGGAGCCGTTTTCCAGTCAAATTCATGCAACGGCTCAATTATTGGTGTCTTTTCAGGAACTACTGCTTCAACCTTGGCTGGTTGAGAGCGTTGTTTACGGCTGCGCATCCATTGTTTTGCCTGGCGTTTGGGTTAATGTCAAAGATCTTGATCTAGTCCAGCTAAATGACTTACACAGTTGGTAATAATCCATACAGATAGTACGACAGCGATTGGGAGAAAGATCAAGTTTGTACAAGGTTGAATATAACCATCGAATCTTTGAGTGAAAGTCATCTTGAAGTTGATAGCTGTAGAATCTCAATATCAAACAATTGCAGGGCGACCAACAATATTTTATATTGTCTCGCGCCTCAAAAACAAGTCATGTCGATCGCTGATTTGCACTGTCATTGTTCTCCGCACGCCGATATCGCGTGGAGTGCCACTGATAGACCTTAGTCTGGAGTACCTGATCTGGAATGGGTGTGTGGCTCCCTTTAGAAAGGCACTATCATGAGACCCCTCTCTGCTCTCATATTATTGCCGCGATAAGGAAAGGCTCATTAACATTATCTACAAAACCAGTCTATCTATCCGTCCAATGTATCATCTGGTATCATGCGTCGTATATGCAGTTCCGGTCCGACCGGGAAAGAGAAAGCCAACGTCGTCCATTTGCGATATGCTTCTACAACTCCCATAGCAATTCTATCACCTCGTCCTTCATTTCTTCAATCTTTGGCGGTGGGTTCTTTGAGTCACCCGATTTCTCGTCCGGGCCGGGAATGTCGTCCTCGACTCGGTGGATGTAGATCTGTCGGACATTCTTCCCAATCACTTCTGTGTCGACCAGACGATAACTCTTCTTCAGCCGACGATCCATCTTGGCTCTCATAGGACTCAAACTCCAGTCAAAACCTTTTGCGCCCTCCCAGCTTCCTTCCATCTTATTCAAGTCAACACTCTCCAATCCGGCCGAATACTGAACAATACTGTAGCCGTTGGTCAAAACAGTGTCGGAGCCAAAAGCAAAGCGTTGCAGGAAGCAACTACCGCAAAACTCGGAGATCTTGACCATCTTATCAACGGGGGCCTGATGCCAAGACTTCCAGTGGTGGAGACTCATTGGAAGACGACCAGACTCGTAAAAGCCACTCATATCTCCGCCCATATCCAATTGATGGAGTCCTTTGACAACTGTAAGCTTGGTCTTGGTCTTGCTGTAGATGCACTGCTTGAGAAGACCATCACCTTGAGGGACATGGTCAACTTTGAGACATTCCTCAAGATGAGGGTCCAGCTCACGCAGCAGAGCAGGGGTCAAGAAAACCCCAGCTCCTCCAAAAGCCATGTAACCATGGTGCTTGACAGCATCGTAATTTTCCGATAGCCCACCGATATACGCCGGAACTTTGTGATCGTTCTTGGCAAGAATCTGGCTCATGGGGTAGAGCGAAGGAAAGAAGGTATCGTCGTCGACAATCGCCACCCACCGGGTTTTGGGAGTAATGTGTTGGAGAAGATCGCGGACAATGGCGAAATGTTGCTCGTTCGAGGTGATGGCCTTGTTCCATGGATCCTTAATGGTCAGTTCAACACCGCGACGATGGAATTCTTTGGTGACGTCCTTGTACTTGTGCTCGTCACCAGGGTCTGTGATGACTGCCAATAATTGTGCATGTGTGTTGCCGAGCCAGCTCTCAAACTGCAAAAGCGACTCGTTCAATCGACCAAGACTCGTCGCGACGCCAAACAAAAAGGCCGAGTAGTCCTCTTGCGGGTACGGCGGAGGCACTTTGAGAGTAACAGGTTCGCAAGTCGGTTCGGTCCATCCTTCACAGGCCTGGTCAAGTTGAACAATTTGACCATTCTTTATCAACGCATCGGGGTTTTGCGACACGATTTGACTATCGATCTTCTTGTCCACCACAGGTCGGATGCATCGCTTCTGGTAGACGACGTCCCTGGTAAGGCCGTACGCCGAGCGTCGGAGATGGTCAATGGTGGGGGCACATGCTGGTGCGAGGTTGAGTTCTGGTCGGTCGGGTTTGGCAGCTTCGAAGCTCGGTAATGTCAGGAACCCCTTGTAGTTGAGGAGGATAACGGTGGCAACGAAGAAGGCTAGAGCGGCAGTTCTTCGTCTGCCAGAACGATTCCGAGAAACCATTTCCAATGTCGCAGATAAGGATAGCTTATGTCGCTAGACTAAAGCAGTATGACGTCGCACCTGTTGTCGATGTCTCAACTTTTCGTATAGTTCAACTCGTCGCAAAGCGTCTCGTTCGATGATTCAAGTCAGGTAGACTCGTGTCGATGTTGGATTGTAAGCGGCACAGTTCCAGAAAGTCCAAGAACAAGGAAGACACAGGCGGCCCCAACTGTCGCAGTCAAATGCAGCTAAGGAGTATAGACAAGGCTTGGCGCTCAGCAAGAAATGCAAGATCACAACAAGCTGAATCGGAGTGCGTCTATATGCGTGGTGAAAATATGCAAGTGTAACGCTTGATGTCAGAAGCGGTAAGAAACATGAACAAGAATTGTTATATGCTCGCAGAGCCGTAAAAGGATGCAAAAGAATGACAAGCAAAGCAGATGCAAAGATTGAGATAAGGATAGTGCAGATCAAAGGATGCAGAAATCTTGGAGATCGAGATCAAGTTAGGGGTTCATATCCACTATAAGTTTATGTGTGGGGCCCCATAGCGAATCGCTTCGGCGGTCATTAGTACTGACTCGCTTCAAAGACCTAATATATTTCACTAAATGTGACGACGCGTTTGGTGTAAAGAGCAATTTATGTCGTGAGTGAAAAGATAATTCTGCAGACATAAGCTTAAAATATAGTTTCTTTTGAGACCTGAGTAGCAATACGATAGGGGCTATTGCTTTTTCTTGCCAATAAATTCCCCAAAATTGGAGATGTGGCGTAAGCAGCAACAGCCACACTTCCACCGCCCCTCCGCATTCATCCATCCCACTTCATTTTGAGCCCCTCCAAAAAGACCTGGAACTTGATCTCACTCACGCTCATTCAACCCATTTCAGTTAGTTGGACAGGACAAGCGGCGCGAAGCCTGGAACTCAATGAATCGTCAACAGAGACCTAACCTCAAAAACGGCGTTGACCTTCAGCTCCAGTCTGCCTTCAACGATGGCAACTGGGCTGTGGTGATTCGCCTGGCAGAGAAACGGGCTCGGACGTTTAATGATCAATACTACGAGGTGCGCGCTTCTGAGTTGTTGTATCACATGTAGACTGATTTAGTTTAATAGATTGTCAAAATATGTGCCGAAAGTCAACTCGATGATCCCAGTTCCAAATTTGCTGCTATAACTGCCATTGACAAGTTTGTCAGAGAGGAAACCGTTGTCAAGGATGTTGATGCTCTGGATCTTCTCGAATGGGCTGCACAAGGACTCAATGAAGAAGAAGAATTCCCTCAGACTCTTGGACCGTTGAGAGCACGCCTCGTTAAAGCCGCACCAAAGGACAAGATCGGCGCCAGTCGCTGTTTGGAATCATGTCTCTTGCATTGGGACCTTGTTAGTGCGCAGCAGGTATGAGACGCTTCATTATCGAGTGCGACAACAACTGACATACTTTAGATTGCCGCAATAATGGACAGATCCTTTCCTCAGGAGAGGACATTCATGTTTTGGAACATTGTCATCACACATTTATTAGCGGTCCGTATTTTGTCCTAGTATCTTAGCACAACTAACTTGTGACAGACCAGCCCTCAAGCACCACCTGAAAAGAAGAAGTTATATGGAATGCTTGCTCTGAAACAGATTCAACGTGCTGCACAATTGGCCGAACAGGTAGTTTTACTCTCTTCTTCTATGACTATGTCGCTCATTTAATCAGGACGCTGCTGCAGAAGGTGATGCCAAACCGCAACCTAGAAGCATTCAAACAGAAGAAGAAATCCTACTGTTCTATGATGTTATCGAAAAGCATGGCTCGAAAGATGACTTTGCCAAGGTCATCTCCAGCCCTGTATTCAATCCTCTTGCACAGTTCCGAAAGGGCAGAAAGGAGATATTATTGAGGACGATTGCCCAATACCAGCAACAACAAGACTTTGAGGCTATCTTTCAGCTCTGCAATGATTGCTTGTCAACAGAGGATGAGAATGGCCAACCAGGCCTGTTAGCGGCCGACTGGAAAGTCTGGCGACACTTTATCGAAGCTGCTGCTCATATCAAGACAGTTAAGCCTGAGTACGTATTGCATCCCTGTAATCGACTCGGGTTCTGAACTGACAAACATAGCGTCGAGGAAACTGTCCAAAAGCTACTACTCAAGTTCATCAAGTCCCCCGACCTACGACCCATCTACAAGCGCATCATCCTCCTGGCAAGACTCTCGGCAGCCTTTAATCTTGCCTCAAATGATGAAGATGACATTGCCGACAATGAGCCTGCTTCTTTCCGACTTAAAGAGTTGATCAACTACATAAATGATCAAGGCGTCAACACTGCTTGCTTTAACGACATCAAACCTTTTGCCGAAAAACTCGCTCCTTCTGCACTAAAGTACCTTGCCTATGACTTTACCTCCAAATTGGCTGAAGAAATGGAAGATGAGATCAAGTCAGCAAGGATACGAAATCTTTCGCTGAAGCTGCAATACTTTGCGGCTACATGTCCCTCCATGTACAACACAGTACCTGGTGAAAAGCCGATGCGTAAATGCATTGTCTCTGGTAATGAAGTCGGGGCCAGCTCACCTGGGCCAGCTTTCTCAAATGTCGCTGCTGCAGCTCTCAAGGTACACAAGTCGTTGGCTGATCTGACTTCAAAAAGCCCATCTGTGGACGCCGAGATCAGACCTGAATTGGTTGTTATTGCTGCCCTTTGCTATATTCAGGCCGCATATCCCCCCTCGACCGAGATTTCCAACTTGCCTGCCTCTTATGCGCCTCTCCTTCAAGCATTGCTGCTGCTCGAACATCAACTCGCATTGACCCCGAAACACAGCATCATATCCCTTTTGCTTGTGCAACTACACCTTCGCGTTGGCTCATCGGCTCGAGCTCGCGAGATCTGGGATACACTGGGAGTCAAGCGTACTATCATGGACTCTCTCGCACCAATCTTCTACGACCGACTCTCTACCATTTCGCCCGCTCTCATCTCGCCATCGGACGAAACAGGCTGGGAGCTCTTGGAGCTACTCAGTTCTCACTTCAATGTGTCCCTGAAACTAAGAATGCCTCGACGATTGATCGATGCATTTGAGTCGGGAAGCTACAGCAGTGTCGTTGATATACCTGAGTACATGGAGAACCTACGCTGGGGTTGTACGCGTGTATTGAGTTTGGTCGAGGAGACCAGGACTGACCGAATCATGGGAGAGCAGTTTTCAGAGGTCTTGACTGACCCTCGATTCAGTAAGTGATATGGCTGTTATATGGTCTTGCAGTTGCTGACATTCAATAGCTGAAGTGACTGATGACAAGAACCTGGTTGAGGCCATCGACTATGGCTCGTTCCCTTCATGGGACTGCAGCTCTCAATCGCCCATTTATTCCCGTCTGCGAATTGGACCTGCGCCAACGGTTGGTTGTCCTTGGTTATTCCTTTGAAATGGAACTGACATTTTTAGAACCGCCGCGCCCACATGTCGTTGCTCTCTGAGGCTTTCCATGAACTTTTGAGCTACAAGCCTCCGCCCATCTACAAGGCTTCTGCCGCCGCTGCTGTCCCTGACCAAATTTTCGTTCTTGAAACACTCGGTCAGCTGAGCAACTCATTTATCAAATTCTCAAGGGGCTCCAGTGAGGATTTTACCCCTCAAGAAGCAACATATTTCGAAGTAATGAGCTTGCTTAGCACTCTCATTCCATTCACGACTGGCATTAGCAGAGCCAACCCTGTACCCGAAGAATTTGCTCAGGTCACCGACACATTAAAGATCGCATTGGAAACTCTCAAGCTTGACCTTGTGGGACTTGCAGCTGTTTCAGAACAAATCACGACTTTAAGCACTTTCCATTCCCTGGCCATCCTCCGGGACACCGCCGCGGCGATCAAGGATGCTGCGCAATGGATAACCGCCTTTAATGATCGCGAAAAAGAGCGTGACCGGTCTGGCAAGAGCAACTTGCCCAAGGAGGTCATGGCTCAAGTCAAGGAATTGGTCACTGTATCTGAAGCAGCGCTCAAGGAGGGTAAGGACACTGTGGCAAAGTTGAAGGAACAGGTCTATGGAAGAGACTTTGAGCCCGCAGCAAGGAAGTGGATTTTTGATGGAGCTGAAAATGTCTTGGAGGTTGTTGGAGAGGGAGCAACTAAAAAGCTTGTCAAGAGCTGGGAGGCAAACGTTAAGGGCTGGCTTCAGGTTAAGTGGAGTTAGACATGCGGTTATCGATTTGCTACTGTAGGAAGCGAACAAATGTACAAGATAGAGAATGCTCGCTCATAAGAAATACGTTATATGGTTTGACTCTGAGCTGTGAGCTGTGTTGACGCGGTATACTGCGTTTCCTTCATGTTTCGGTAGCTGAATGGAAATGGCTTCCTGATTGTATGTCGGTCAAGTCATTGGACAAACATGAACAATGAATTTGTTGTGACAAAATGACGACTTGAACATAGGTTTCTGTTTTATCAACGTATACCAGTGTGATAGAGTATAGTTCCTCAAACAACAGGACACCTGCGTGAAGAACTGACCTACCCAATTCTGCCTAGTAATTTCACTGGCCAAAAGACAAAGTGTCAACACCATACCTAGCACAAGATCGAGACGGGAACAAAAAACAAAGCCGGCGAGATGAAAAAGAAATGCGACCGAGGGGAATCGAACCCCTCTCTAACGCTTGGAAGGCGTTAATGCTAACCACTACACCACGGTCGCCGTGTTGAGTTGAAACTCGTGTTGTTGTTGCAGTGGGACATCCTGTTGCGCTATATATGCCCGTGTCATGTACATTGATTCTGTGGGGTTGACGGATCACTTTTGCCCAATCGGGTCTTTCCACCCCACAAAAGAATTCATCAGATCCACCAATCATGTGCCGAGCGGGAGTGCTTGTTTGGAGCAAACCACTCCTCCTCAATCAGTCCAGCTGGGTAACAAAACAGTAACCCTATGACCAGCAATTCAAGAATCATCTTTATTCCGTTGACTAACTGTCTGAACTCGTCTCTCATATTTCCGAGACCTAACATCTCCGATATCCCGAGGCGTCGATACTGTCTATGTATTACATTAGTAGCACAAATGTGTTCCAGCGACGGCTATGTTGCTCGTTTCTATCAAGCCAGACGAGGATGTATGAAAATAGAATCATAAATCACTTTCAATATGTTTGGATTCTTTTCCGTACGTCATGTTCCGATCATAATTCAACTGCCAAGCCGGAATGACCAGTTCATGATCAAACCATGTAGTAACGCATTGAGGATGAAGAGACGGGCCGTACAAGTCTCACACAGAGCAGATCCGAGACGGCCTTGCCGAGTATTTTGGTAATTCAAGTCCTTGTCATCATCAAGTATCACCGTGTCACTCAGACATGCCATATGCTCCTTTCAAAACAGTCGGATGTGATCATGTGGATTTATCCTAATCCACTTGCGAAACAAAGTACAAACAGGGCTATACATGGTCAGCCTTGAACTACACAAGTCGTGTGAGCCTCGGTTTGTGCGCAGTGACAGGGCCGAATCCTATCATGCGGCTCTACATTAGTTGGTGCCCATTGAGCGGTGTATAAATCGAGCTCGACTCTTCCTCTCATCTCCATTAACAAGTACCAAGCCTCATCAAAGGCGACCTCTACCTCACTTTCAGATTGATTCACGTCGCTCATCCAAATATGACATCTCAAGCAGTCACCGAGTCACTTGAAATGACGGACCGCCCAGTACCGTCCACCACTACTGCGCCGGAAGAAGCAGACAGTTCCGAATCCTCGGATGCTTCTTCTGCAGGCACACTGAAGCATGAGACTACTCAAGGAAACACTCAAACAGTCACACATGAGCTTTTACCATCGAATAGCGGAAACAAGAACGCTAAACGGTCGCAAGTACCAATGCACATCGAACACCCCTTCAAGAAGCATGTCCTGTACTCCATAGTTACAGTCATTGCCATCGGTATTGCCTCCCTGGCATCTGTTTGCTGGTTGATCGCCTACATCCAGACAAGGTCCAAGAATGAGCATCCTTACATCACAGCTGAGATAGTTGGAGGAAGATTCTCTTCAACAGCAGCCAAACTTATTGATGCCGCCTTCTCTATGTTGGTAGCACCAGCCATCGTCGCAATCGCCAACTGGCACATGTTCAAACTCGCTCGACTTTCTGCTGTTAACGAGCACCGCGGAAGAAGCTCTGCAGTCAGCATGAAGGTTCTCGTCGAGGTTGCCAACACTGATTGGGGTTCGTTCAGTCCACTTAAATTCTGGACCTTTGCTCGTTCAAAAAGACCTCGTGTTATTTGCCTTGGGGCCATCGCTGTGCTTTCAGCTTTGAGTTTTGCTTTGCTGAGCAACGTCGTCGCATATCAAGCCGG
This sequence comes from Fusarium poae, assembly GCF_019609905.1. NCBI lineage: Eukaryota > Fungi > Ascomycota > Sordariomycetes > Hypocreales > Nectriaceae > Fusarium > Fusarium poae. Next base: position 4,005,147 of record NC_058401.1, on the reverse strand, counting down.
AATGATGCTCGAGTACATGTAGGACACGTACTCGTTGCTCTCTCCGGACTCGAATGCAGCTTCACTAACGTCAACAGTGTCAGAGGACCTTCAAAACAAGCTCAGCAGTTTACAGTCCTCGAGGCTCGAATCAGCAACTGGAGGGCTTCTCAGAGCCAATGTGTCGACCCGGTCACAAGGGCAACTGCCTCAAGATGTCAAGAAGCTTTTCGACGCGCCCGTCTACCGCCTCAACCTGTCCTGCACAAGTTCCACTCCTAACGCGGTGACGATCGAGCGACCCGACAATCAGGATGGGCACATCAGAATCGCCTTTGAAGATGCACAATCTATACTTGAATCAGAGATGATCAGGTATCAGGCAGCCTTTGGCAGGGAAGAGTCTATCCTCTCCAAAAGATCCCTGGATGACGCCAATACCAGATATCCAGGTATCAGATATCCACTGATTGCTTTCAACCAAACTGCCATTTGGATTGGCAGTATCAATGTTAATCAAAGTTCAGGCATCAGCCCCGTTGATGAAAGCTATCACCTAGTGTTGTCTGGTATGAACTGTCATTTGGAAAAGTCGAATGGGCATGCAGACATCAAGGTGAATGGAAGCCAATGGACGATCATCAAAGACACACTTTTCAACGAACGTCAGGATCTCCGGCCGAGCAAACCCTTGTCAAGTCTAACATCTGCACTGGATATATTCGATGATGGTCATGTTGGGAGAGCTCCAGGACTAGGCGGGCACTTGCTACGCGCGGCACTCAACACAACGAGCGAAGGAGATCAGCCATCCTGGACACTTCAGAGTCTCTTCGAGGCCTTTCTATGGTATGAAATAACAAGCCAACACGCACTTCTAGACAGCATTCCACTCAAAAAAACAGGTTGGTATCAAATACAGTGTGATACCGACAAATATGCCATGACCTTTATCCCTTGGATCCTTCTTATTGGTCTCATAGCACTGGGGGTCGCGTGCGCAATAACAGTCGGGCTTTCGATCGACTCTCGAAAAGTACACTCTTTACGGATTGGGCGGATGCTAGACTCTATCCGATTGACAGCTGACGTCGGAGTGGCACTGGACAAGCAAACCCTTGAGGAGTGTTCGACCTGGCACGGCTCCAGACTTAACAAGTGCGCTGACGGGGCGAGGTTCCAGTATGAAACAGACACGCGGTTGGACAGAACCACTGGTCTTTACTCTATAGGCACCCGCCTTCGCCAGATCTCGCGGCCACATGATTGATGCGCGGTTGTGGTATTGCTTGTGCTGTCGGGTTTCTGCAGATGCCTGGCAAATGCGAGCGAGGGTGGGTATTCTCTTAACCACTGTGTTTGTCTCACGGCATTTCGACTTTTTCTAATAGTTGCAGAAGCTGTCCCATGAAACCCTTGGTCGTCGAGGATGACCGCCCACTTTGTCGGTGGCACAGGCTACAAGTTAACGTCGTGGAAGTGTAAGGGTGAGTTTGAGGCGTGAATGTAATAGTATATGATTGGGAAACGCTGTAGTAATTGTGCTCCACGAATCTCCAAGGCGGTGAAGACTCTTGGGGACTGTCAGATTGTGATGATAATTTCTTAATCGACACTAATATTGTAACTCATGTTAAATAGCACCATAACTATATCTCCCAAGTCAGCCGTCGTGAGGGGAACTTTGTTGTTATGACATCTGCGTGGACGGAACCTTTTAGTCGAATATCTTGATGAGACGCTTGCTTCAGTCAAGCAGCCTTTACGTAACCATATAGACAGACAGGTCAAGTCAGTTGAGATGGACTGTTTAATTGTTGAAATACATGCGCTGGCGGTAGGCCAAGCTCGTTAATGTTGAGGAACCCAAACTCTTAAACACCATGCCTCCATATAGTACAAGCTTATCAAACTCCCCTATGTTACAATACCTTGGCGATTAATAGTCCCCCTTGGTGGACCATGTTCAGGCGCTTCATCAGATTGTGATGCTGTCGTTCAGAACCAACCGCGTCCCTCTTTTCTTCGCTTCTCAGTCTGTAGACACAATTAGTCTTGGAGCTGCAGTGCTATACCCGTTGCTCGTCGCACGTACCCATTCTTGCTTGCAGTCGCGATAGGCCCTGTCAAAATGTCAATATGTCTCGGTTGCATTCACTGGGATAACATACTGGAAATACTCTCCACACATGTTCTTGTCACCTCCATTTCTAAACAGACATCTGTAACTTGCTTGCGCAGCCTCTTGGCAAGGGTCATAGAACTCGCTCTTGGATTTACTGTATAAGTTCATGCGTCATCAGCACTGCATCACGATACATATCGGACTTGTCTTACGTCTCAAATTTTCGGCGCTTATCGTCGCTCCAAACCTTGGACTCAGTCTCTTTCGCCTTGGTAGGCTCGGCCGTATCAACGGCATCTTTTGGTGTAGAGGAAGACATTGTAGATGGCGTCTGGGGAAGTGATGAAGTCTTGCAAATCCGCTGGTGGAGGCGAGATTATATGGGGGATGATCGGAGAGAGTTGAGGCGGGGCCGAACAGGTCCGAAGGTGGGGGGAACACCAAGAATACTCACCCTAGAGCGACATGATGGCTTCAGTTTAGCACAAAGGGAAAGTGATTAATGAATAGTAAAGGAATAGAAATAAATAAGATTATTACTATCGCGATTCTCTTGTTTACATCTAGGAATCATATATCACATAGTTTTCGGAATGCACCAATTTATACGAAGAGTGTAACATTACCTGAACCGCTGATCTATCACAAAGATCGCATGGAACTATTTGTTCGCATGTTTACAGCAGTTTATATTGAGTAGCTAACTACCAGAAACCATCGCTACTCCAAGCTTTTCTCTCACCTCTCGTACTTTCCAACAACCCATCCCTCGCTCTTTGTATCTTTCTCGTCGTCTCCTGACTACAGCATAAACCAACGTCAAACTTTTTCAAGTCTTCATCGCCCATAGTAGCAAGAGCAGCCAGACCAAGGAATGAGTGATACATATCCGGTGGCCCTCCGACAGCCTTGGAGAACCCTCCAATACGATGTTGCGTAATGTCCAAGAGATACCGCCGTGAGGGCAGCACATTGATGATTGAGGGGTTTCCGAGCATCTATACATGTCAGAGACTAATGTCTAGTAAATCACTAAAAACTTACCGCAAGGGTACCCCCAACCCACCAACAGTAACATGTATCAGCCTTTTTGTTCCATCGCCCATTGAAGCCAATGTGGCCATAGTCAGCTGTGCCAATCTTTGACTCTATAAAGTTTTCCTCCACCTCATCGTCTTCTTCTTCTTGAGGGAGGTATGCAAATGGGCGAGAAGCGAGGAACTGAATTAGACCTTGGCGGTTGGGAATCCCAACTTCCATAGCCTTTTCGGGGGAATGGACCAATGTAGAGTCTAATGGCCTGTCTAATAGAGAAAGAGCACCAATTGCGCAGTATGCGTATCCAGCTGTTGAGGTTAGCCAACATCATGAGCGATAAATCCGAGTTTCATACCATGAGACTCGTGTTGTGACGACTCGGCCACGCCGCCATCATAAGTCTGGTTGTGTTAGTGAGAGACAGTTTGAGTGAGATGCAATTGACTTACCTGGCCTCTTTTGATGTGAGCAATCATTTTTTCAACATCCAAATCATCCACCCACGCTTCATCCCCCTCCTTCACATCTCCCCTCAACATCCATCGAATGCAGCTTGCAAGATAGCTGTGTCGCATGTCCCTTCCACCCATAATTTCACCATCCCATAAATTCTGCCCAAAACTTCCATCTTCTCTTTGCAGGCCGTTCAACCATTTCAACAACCGTACTCTATCCACCCCCTTGAAAGCTGACTTTGCCTCGTCTTCATTTTCAGCCGCTAGACCCAGCAACACAAGCGCAAAGAAAGTGGCTGCGATATTTGCGGTACCCTTGTAAGCTTCCTGTCCTGGCAAGGCGTGCGTTGAGCTTCCGCAGAAACCACCCTCTGGGTGCTGCAGACTGAGGACCCAGCGCCGGATTGCATCGCGCTCAGATGAACTCAAAGGAACAGAGAGAAGATCCAATGATGAGATGATGAAGCATGCAAAGGTGAGTCGGGTAGAGTCATATGCTGTGTAAGGTGATGGTAGGTACGTCTTGTGACAGCGCTGCCAATATTTGATGTGCTGTTGCTTATCCAGCGACGGATTATTCGAATCCGACATGATAAAGCAGATGTAGTCGGGATCTGGAGATTGTGTAAGACTGAGGAACACAATTGATGGTAATTACTAAGGTACTCAGATCGAATGCCTCGACTGGGGTAACCTCGCAGCTCCAAGGACCCAAAAGAGCTGAGCAGCCACAGACAGACTGAAGCACAGCCACATCGCTATAAGGTACCCTACTAATCTGATTCGCCAGCCGTGCCAAATAGCCTTAGATGGGAAGAACCCCACTACAGCACGGCATGTGACGCAACGTGTAACTAATTCGAGCCCCTGGCAGCTTTTTGTTTCCTTAGGTATACATCAAGAGGGTTCAACGTGACCACAACTTGATCAAGTGCTTGCAGGTTGTAGTTACTTGTTCACCTGCTCGAATCTTTCGTTTTTCACTCCTTTGCTTGACGACTTCTGTGTTTCAAAGAGCTTGGCTATTTGATAGCTTCTCTTCACGCCCCTTACGGCTTCATCTCGACATAGACGACAACGATACCCAACTTCTACTTGTATTGATATCAAACTGCAATCATGGCTCTCATATCCGCCAAGACTATTATTACTTCTGTATCCCTCTTTCACCTTACTCTCGGCTACTTCTTCCTCACCAGCCCAAGCTCCATCAATGAGCAGGCACTTGTATATATGATGGGCGAGAGCATGGGAATGGTAAGTCTCTGTCGCAGCTGGTCGATGATCGACTTTGCATATCAAACTCGTGTAAGCTAACGTAAATCCTCGACAGCCCTTGGCCAGAGGTTTCGAGTCGCAAAGCTCTCCCCTTGCTTTTCTCGCTGTGATCCTCATCTTCATCGGTTTCAGCGATCTGGTTTCTCTCTCCATGCCTGATGAGGTCTGTCTAGTTTTTCACTGGGGTACACAAGGTATATCTCCATTTCAAGTGCTTCGTCGAGTCCATAGTAGCTAACAGACAACCAAAAGCTCCGATCCGATCATTCCTCTCCCTCACTTTCGTCGCCTACATTTTCCTGTTTGGCCCATCGTCACCCATATACGACAAGTCCTCCCGTGGACCTCTCACCCACCCGAGCGGACACAACCCTTCGTATCGCCCTGCTGGCTGGGGCGGAGATATGCTCAAGAACCGTCTGTTTTTCACCTTTATCTTCATCGAGACGATGACGTGGTTTTGGATTTGGGTCACTCTGCGCGAGGAGCGAGACGCCATCCTGAGCAAGAAGTCCCGAAAGAGAAGTCACTCGCATTCCATGTAAAGAATATTGGTTACAGTTTTGAAGTGACGACTGTTTGAATAAAACTGTTTGCCTCAAGGAGCAAACTTCAATGACTCTTTACAAGCTAGGTTAATAGATCCAAGATTGTTTCATGTCTGGTTCAATTGACAATCTTGGTTGATTGACGCTGCCATATCCGTTCGACACAATCGCAAATAAATAATAGTCTGTTTAGCTCTATAGTTCCATAATCGTATATAACAAAAAGAGGTATCCATAAAGGGCTGGACTCCGTCTCTCGACGGGTCACAAAGCTTAAGAATCGTACAAAGGACACAAAGTCAACACAAAGCGCGAACACCGGCAAGCTTTTATAACCCCATGATAAAGAAAAACCGCTCCCATCGTTTAGACAATTATACTAGTATTTTTCGTCAAATCGTTGAAGCACTTTTGAACGGTACGGTGATGAACGATCTATGAGTTTGCGGGAGCCTTCCCGGCAGCCATCGTCAACGGTTGGGTTTCCGACTTGGCGATGATGGTGGGCGCAGGCTCCAACTCGGGCTGAGGTTCGTTCTCTTCAAAGATTTGCTCCTCAATCGTTTCGCCCGGACCGCCTATTACCGGGCTAAAGACATCGACTTCCTCCACGTCATCGTCCATCTCTGAACCTTCATCCTCCTCTTGAATGGTGATTTCTCCAGACCGACGTCCCAGACCAGAGGCGCTAGCGCTGCGAGAATGCGACCCAGATCCACCGTTGCGCTGACCTTGTGAAGGTCCACCAAAGTTGTTGAGAGTTGGACCTTTGAACAAGTTCCGCTTTCGCTTAGCAAACATGATACCCGATGCAAAAGGATTGGGCGATCCTGGAGCCTGTGGTGGACCGTCAGATGGCATGCCTTCGTTAAACATGCTCAAGGTTGGTGGCGTAGCTCGAACAAGGCGAATGTTGGAAGGGAATGAAACCGAGGTGGGCGTGGCTGGGAGAACCTTTACAGAATGGTGAGGGGAGTGTCCTCGTTGGAGAGGTGTTTTTGACATGGAGGTGGAGAACGAGGCAGCTGAACTTGTTGAGGACGCTTTGGAGTGAGTGTGGTGATGGTGGTGAATCGATCGTACTGACGACACAGAGGAGGACGTCGACTTTCGGCCTCGCAGTCCAGCTGACGACCGGCGAACAGTCGATCTCGGTGTGAGAGGCGAAGGGGACAATGACTGCCGTTTGTACGATGTAGCGAGTCGGGGAGGCTGCATCGTTGGGGATGGCAGACTTCCTGAAGCTGTCCTCTGGGTATTGGCAACCACCTTTTGGCCGTTAGCCACAACGCCCTTCGGTAGCGAGGCTGTCGGTTGCGTTCCAGGCGAGGTTGCGGCAGGGTATTTGCTAGTCTGTGGTCGTGAGCTTCCATCTTTACTGCTAACCGTGCTTCCCTCCTTCTTATGGAGGTCGGGGGTGCTCTGACTGGTTCGCCTGGCATGGCCACGTCTTCTCCGCGTTGCGCTCTCGACGAGCCAATGCGTCATGTTCTTCCAATGGGTTATGAGTGGCTGACTTGGTCTCCTTCGCGGTCTCTCGCTGCCGTTTTGCTGTTGTTGCTCGTCACTAGTAGTCGAAGCAAGGGCGTCCGAGGTAGTGACTAGATGAAGGGTAGAGCCCCGAGACCGGGCGCTGCGTATCATGCCCTCCTTAGGGGGCGGTATAGGTCTGCGCTGGCGAGACGTCGAGGCGGATCGGATGGAGTCCTTGTCGATGGGTGGCGGAGGTTGGTCGCTGTCCACATTCAGTCCTCCCGAATCCCTAATTTCCGGAAGCTGCGGAAGATCAGACAAGATGTAGTCAACGTAGTGCGCACTTCTTCGCTCGCTTCTACCTCTGTTTCGGGAATTCGACTTCTCCAGCCTTAATTGCCGCCCAACAGCATGTGCATCGTCCCATTCATGAAACGTCGGGGCCATTCTTTCCAGGCGGCTCGAAGCGGCGGATAATCGTCGTATGCTGCGACTATCAGTCTCCCTCTCCCTCCGCTTCTTCTCCCTGCGCTGCATTTTTCGCTGTTCCTTTTCCAGCAACAGAGCCCACCAGCCAGCCAGAGCGTCGCACTTTTGTGCAAGCACGCTTTCTATGACACCATCAATATTAACTCCAGCACTGCGCATTCGCTGCAAGCAATCTTTCTCCAAAGGTGTGGAAAAAGGCGGCGCTTGTTGAACATTCAGTATTGCTCTTTGCGTAGGAGCATGCTCAGCCAGGAATGGATTAGAGAGAATCTCGGGTAGACATGGGCGCAAAAGCGGTCGTTTCGACAACAATGCCTTGATCAACGGAATCGCACCAAGTGGCATATTTTCGGGGAATTTGGGCTCCTCGCTCAAGATCTTTGTCCGGGTCACATTGTCATCGTCGTCGTCGAAAGGAAGCTCGCCGCACAAAAGTGCGTAGAGAATGATACCCAGACTCCAAACATCAACCTTTTCACCTGCGTATTTCTCTCCTTTCAGCATCTCTGGTGCCGAGTAGCAGATTGTCCCACAGAAAGTCTGCAGATGGTTGGTCCTGCCCTCGTATTCTCTTGTGAACCCAAAATCAACCAACTTGACGTTTTCGTGCTTGTCGAAGAGGATATTCTCTAACTTGAGATCGCGGTGGACACATGATTGGTTGTGGACGTAGCTGACCGCACCAACAAGCTGTGTAAATATCTTTTGTACTTTGTCAACAGGAAGAGGGCCGTGTTCGAGAAGATGGTTGTAGAGTTCATCGCCTGAGAGTGTTAGTTTGAGAATTGATGTACCGAATCTGAGGATAGCTACCAGAACAATACTCGAGGACCATCCAGACCATGTTCTCCGTCACAATAACCTCATACAACCTCGCGATATGCGGATGTATGAATTGACGATGGTGGTGGATCTCGCGCGCGAGGTTAGAGTCCCCCTTGTTGGCGGACTTGAGGACTACCTGCTAAAGGTCAGTAACTGGCCTAAAAGTTGCGATTGTGCTGATGTAATGCGGACCTTGGAGCCATTGGTGAGCTTATGCGATGCGAGGTAGACTTTTCCAAAGGATCCTTTCCCGATCAACCGTCCAAGAGCGTAGTTACCGACGGATTTCAGATCGTGGCTCGCGAATTCGCTGGGTAGCACGTGTTAGCAAAGTTGGTTGACAAGGGGAACGGATCGTACTCGAGAAGCTCCTGATACGAGCGGGCAAGCTATCAAATGTTAGTATCATGTCCCCATGCAGTCCAGAACTGCGTCAAATGCCATAAGAACAGCAAACACACCTTTGTCTTGCGCACAAGCTCAGCTTGTCCTTTTAAGGCCTGCATCCCTCCGCGCCGGATTCCGCCAAGCCGCGCCGCGAGGAGGGAAACGGACTATTGGGTTGGATATACTCGGTGACGAGCAAGGGGCTGAACTACGTCGAATAGAGGCGAGGAGTCGACGGGAATTCGTTGGTTGAAAGTGGCGTATTAATTTTAAAAATGCGGAAGCACATGCAGAATTGACCAAAATGCGTATTAAATATGGTAAAGACAGACTCGCAACGGGGTATTAGGGTCGAAGTTTAGCAGCTCTTCATTGGATAGGGAATATTATCGAGCTTGCTGAGTTCAATATAGTCGTGATGAATGTTTCGTTTCGTTTCGTCCGCTGCTGGATCATTTGTTTGCGGTCAGGCTCGATCGCGGTCGGTGGACAATTTGGCAACGGTTCGCGAGTCGTCAAGCGATGAACGGCGATGGTTTAAGAATTTCGAAGACGCAGTCAAGAGAATGACACGAAGGATAAGAATAAGTCGCAGAGAAAACGGAAGAGGGTATTCTTGAAGGTGAACAAGGTGAGGTAAGGCAAGGCAAGTCAAGGCAAGTCAAGACGACAACTGATTGTTGTACGGAGGAAGTGTCAAGGTTTGGGGTAATTATTGGAGCTGGAGATTGGATCCATTCAGTGTTGGCTTCAGTGGTTGGTGCAGCCGTACAGTACAGGGGTACATGTGACGTCTGCAGCGCTTTGCTGGTAAGCGAGGTACTATCTAATGTCGTAGTCTACCGTTGTTGTTTCTGTCCTCGATTCCGTCACTTGAAAGGGAACAATACACATGGACAATATTAAATTCTAGGATTCTGGCTTTTTAATTCTTAGATAAGCTTTGTGAATATTTACAATAGAGGCATCATCCCTTCTTCAACGGTGAGCACTGGTATGATAGCACGAACGTGTCTTGGACAAGGGGATAAGCACAGCAGGGGATGGTTATTCGTCTGATGATGGGATTTGAGGCCCTTTAATTAAAATAAGCAGGGGAACCTCAAATTCAAGTCTAGAGTATATTCAAACCCCCGATGTGTTTGTTTTGTCCATGACAACCATTCTAAGGTATAGATAGAATGATGTGTTACTGGACTGCCATAAGGTAGCACCTTAAGATACTACTAGTATTGCTGTCAGGCAAAAACATGTCAACTTGTCTCTGGTCTTCAACGGCCAACATTCCTGATTCCTTGGTACTATTTATTTCCCACAAGCTGGTCCCATCGGAGACATAATTCTTTGTCATCGTCGGAATTTCTACGTAAACTTGCTTCGACATCGTACATAGGCTGTGGCGTCTCCTATGCGGCCCGGCGAACCTAGTTCTCTTGCCCGATGCTCGGTTAGCATCTATCAAAAACATGGCACGATCAAGACCCAGAGATCTCTAGAATTAACCTGATGAAGTTGGTTGACCCGGGAGACTAACCTATAAGCAGCATGGCATCATTACCTCTAACTAGGTCCTCCAGGCTAGACAACATCCTTACCCTGGCTGTTCGGATATACAGAGTCTTCTGACTCGACATTCGTCGCAGGAGGGACCAGACCATCATGAATGCACAATCTGTTGAACGTCTCTGCTTTCAATCATTCCAGCCAAAAACAGCATCTCTATGCAAAGTATGTCACCAACGTCACATACCCACGAGGTGACGCGAGAAGATATGATCATCCCAACTATTGCTGAAAGATCTCGTCACATTTGTAATGTTAGAATAACGCCGATATCTTGGTCCTTGATGGGATGATAGTGGCCCAGCTCGTTATTTAATGGACCCAGGAACTCAGGAACTCAAAATTGGACTGGTATGTACAAACTGGCCAAAACTCGTTTATGATAAACTTATCATGTCCAACTGCCAATGACAACAAACTGACTGTCCGGATAGAGTTTTCTTTTGGGCCTGCAAGCACGGGTGCCTGCGCTAGTAGCGCCAACATGTCTCGATTAAGGTTTCTTTGAAGCTATCAAGACAGCGACAGCTTGGATTGAGCCTAGCCTAGTCCCTCTTACGGCTCTCCTCTGGAATGTGACCTTTGCAGGAAAAAGAGGTCCCGAAGCTACGCCCACGACATAACTACACCATACGAGGTATAGAGTACCATGTGGTTCTGATGTTTATCTGGATCGAGGCTTGTTGGCATCCACAATGGTTGACCTGCTTGCTTTTTGCTCGTCAAACCTACGCCGAGTCATCGGCTACCAGACTCTATTTGAGACGTTGATGTCCCAGCCGGCTCGACAATATGTTTTTTCATACCGTTTGATCTTTATTTTCCAACGGCTAATGGACAAGGACTTGTCAATCGTTACTCCTTGTTTCCTTGCCACTTATACATATTAAAATGGCCAACACAAAAAGATTCCTTGGCCTTGTGGTCTTTGTCGCCTGGGCTGAGGCATTCTGGAGAATGTCTTGCAGTGTTATCCAAACTGGAAGAGTTGACCCTATAATCGCCCCTGGAACATTCTCAGCACACGTTCACAAACTTTCCGGTGCCAGTAACATCGGCATTGACTCTACATTCGAAAGTCTACAAGCCTCGAGATGTACTTCTTGTGAAGTGCAAGACGACAAGTCAGCTTACTGGACACCCCAGCTGTTTTATCAGCATGCAAATGGCAGTTTTCAGATGGTGCCAAACGGTGGCACCGTCATTTACTATCTCGGTCGTGGCGAGAACAGGTCAAACATCGAGCCATTCCCTCCAGGCTTCAAGATGTTGTCTGGAGACAACTTTGTACGATCTTACGACTCCAAGAACAAGACATACAGTAACTCTCGGTTCAAAGGTCGTCCAATTGCAGACAGAGTCAGCTTTGCGTGCCTTGATAGTTCCGGACCTTCAAAAGAGCGCAACTACATGTGGAAGACCGACTGCAACAATGGTATGAGAGCTCAGATTCATTTCCAGTCATGCTGGAATGGTCAGGAATACCAGCGTGATCAGAGTCATGTCGCCTACTTGTCACAGATAGACAACGGAATTTGTCCCCCGAGCCATCCGCGACAGCTCCCACAGCTTTTCTTTGAGGTTATCTATGGCGTCAATGATATCGACAAGAGCAAAGGCGGGAGATTCGTCTTTGCCAATGGCGACACAACTGGATACGCGTTTCACGGCGACTTTCTCAATGGCTGGGACGAGGCTGTGCTTGCGGCTGCTGTCAAGAAGTGCCTCAATAACGACAGTATCAATGGCCAAATATCCAAATGTCCCGTGCTCGCTGCTTCGCAGACGCCCTACTTTAGCGACAACTGTCCCGAGATGGCGCCTCTTGTCGATGAGAACGTCCGAGGCATGCTTGATGCCCTTCCAGGTTGTATCAAGCCCTTCAGTGGCCCAGGAAGAGCGTCACCAGCAGTATGCGACTCGAAACCTGCTATAAACGACCTTGGAGACGCAGGTCTTGGATCCATGTTTGATCCCTCTCCAGGTGACATGGTCGGTTCATGGTCTTATGTCGGTTGTGCTGCCGAAGGCACTCGCCGAACACTAAACAAATATGCTACCAACTCTGGCAAAATGTCTATTGAGTATTGTACAGCATCGTGCAAAGCTCAAGGCTATCCTCTCGCTGGCATGGAATGGGGTAAAGAGTGCTATTGTGCGGGAGAACTTACTGCCGGTGCGTCATACATGAAAGCCTCAGCCTGCGCATCTACAAGGAAGATGATATGCGCTGGAAACATGACACAATATTGCGGAGGACCTAGTCTGCTCACCATATGGAACGACACTTCTTATACGCCGCCAGTCGAGCTTGTTGTCGGCCAGACCGAAATCGCCAAGGGAATGGCCACTTACCAAGGCTGCTGGGCTGAAGGTAGCTCTGGACGAGCACTCTCGTCAGATCGCACTGCAGATTCTGCAGGAATGACCAATGAGAAATGCGTCGCGTTCTGCCAGGCAGGTGGCTGGACCTATGCTGGCACCGAGTACTCGCAAGAATGTTACTGTGGCAATGACATCGGCAACGGCGGATACGACACGAACGACATCTCCCAATGCTCCATGAAGTGCAAAGGCGATGTTTTTAGCTACTGCGGTGCAGGCAATAGACTGAGTGTCTGGAAGATCAAGCCGGCAGAAAAGCCCAAAGGACCGATAACAGCACTCAATGGCGCTGCTCTCTGGACAGGCTGTTACACAGATGGAGGAGCAGGTGGACGCACACTACCGAGTGCGTCTTTCACAGGGTCTTCCGTTTCGCTAGATACATGCTTCGCGTTTTGTAACAAGCTCAACTACCCACTCTTTGGCATGGAGTATGGGCGAGAATGTTATTGCGGATATGCGCCAAAGACACAGGCAACTATTGCACAGGATGGCGATTGCAAGATGCCTTGTGCTGGCGACTCTACCCAGAAATGCGGCGCCGGTAATCGAGTATCCATTTGGAACAACACTATGTACACTCCAACTGTCAGCACTGAAGGAGTCAACAGCCCCCCCAAGTATCTTGGCTGCTATACAGAAGGTATTGAAGCCCGAGCTCTTGGTGATGCACAGATGACCGATAAGAACAAAATGACTGTCGAGATTTGCGCAGCATTTTGTTCAAGTAAAGGTTACCCTTACTTGGGTGTTCAGAAGGGACAGGATTGTTACTGCAGCAAGAAGGGACCTTCCAATGGCAGTGTTGAAGCACCAGCATCTCAATGCGGCATGGCATGCAAGGGCGACAAGACACAAAAGTGCGGTGCGACCAAACGGCTCAACGTCTACAAGCTTGCGAGAGTGTCCAAAACCAGCTCAACAGCCAAATCAACCGCGAAAGTTGCAGCACAGGTCCAAGGTCAAAAGCCTGCCTCCAAATCCACAACAACCTTGTTGAAGGCAACCTCGACAAAGGCGAAGACCACATCTACAGCAAAACCCAAGACATCAGCAAAGGTTGTCAAGGCGAAGGTCCAGGGATCCCCGGCCAAAGCTACCACTACAGCGAAGAGTACTGGGGGAACGAAAACAAAGAACAAGAAAACCACTACAACCACATCGTCTACTAAGCCGAAGAAGACAACGAAAACGGGACGAGAGGATAAGGGGGACGGAAGATGATTCTTAACGACACGTGATATGACCTTGATGCCTGATGTTTTTTTGTAATTTCCGACGACGATCTTATTTTAATATGGTCTTGTATTACTCCAGAATATAATATAATCATCCTAGCATTATTTTACTTGCCATAAACTCGCATTCTCCCTCGCCTATCCTCTTGACAACATTTATAGAAGAAATAACTCCAAAGTATATGGGAAATGATGTTCTAACAATTGTCGAATTAGGTATACTCTGTTCGACAAGATGCCGGGTTTTTAGTATCTCATACAGTTGATTTACCTTGCGCTGCACATACTCGACCCGTGTACCACGAAAATTGGGATTAAATCTTTAATCCGCACAATTGCTACTTATATTTTGCCATACTTGAACTGCATTGAAGACGTATCATACTGGTTAATACAGCGTCTCAGGGTCCTGGCGAATTTTGACCTGACTCCTTTGCCTGTAAATCGACACCCGCTCTCCAGGGCGACGCTCATGAGAACATCAACCAGACAGCCGGCGCCATCACCAGTACGTAACAGACCGTGGCTACATGTAAGAGTATGCTTAGTCTCATGCTTGATCGCATTCAGTATCTGACCCTTGAATCGGTCACAAAAGTACTCGAGGGCTTCAGCAGCCAAGGCGCGATCGATGATACAAATACTGCGGCACAGGTATCTACCACGTAGTGTGCAGCAGCAGCTGTTGGTAGCGATTAACAGCTTTAATCTCCGTTCCTCGCAGCGCCAAGGTGTCATATAGTAACAATGAGCTTATGCACGCCTGCGAGGACTTGGGCTGTTTGCTTCCGCGTATGCAGTATGTCCACACCGACTTGAGCGCCGTGTGAGATATAACTATAGGCACCTGGAACGCTGATAGCTACCAGCCAATCAGTCTGCCTCGACTACAAAGCCTCCATGTCGACTGCGTCGATAAGAACGAATACCCTGAGAGCTACCATTCGACCAGGCCTACGAAATACGCCCATTATATGATTCAACGACTACAGCAGTTAATGGACGTACCAGAAACAGCCTCAGCGGTGTAACCTGACTTGGGATCTTTACCATCTAGTGGCTATGAAAACGTATGTGCTCATTGGACACTCTTACGTTGTTACATGCGGAAGAATGCCTCTCATAGTGCCGAAGAACGGGATGGCCACGAGGAGATAAGTCTAGTAGAACAAACACCACCAGACTTCGAGCAACCAGGGCTACCCGGGCTGGAGTACGCCAGACTGATCAGCCAAGGGACTTTGGAATCTCATCATGGTTGAGAATGGATGTCAAGATAGGTAGTTCTCAGGGTTTCGGAAGAGTTGGCTGTTTATGGTACAGGAGACGAAATTACTAGGTCATTTTATGCTATTTAAGACACAACTTTGGGTTATTTTTGTACTCCCAAGTAGAGTTCATTATTTCTGTTAGCCACTAGGCATAGTTACAAGGATAAACCCTCATTGAGGTTGGAATGAAAACTTCTGCTCAACCATCTTCTCACTCCATCTCCACAGCAGCTCTGCCTCAGTTGAACTCGTAGCCCAAGGCCTAACAGTGTCTGTAAAAGGGTCCGCCAAACGGCAATCCAACAGATAAGTACCATTGTAATCTAGCAAATCAAGTCAGTGTTTGTAGAAAACATGTTGAATGACTATACCAACCTTTCAGATCAGGATCAAAGGCAGCAAAGACATGTGTTGCGGCGCCAACTTCAGGGGTGACAGGGACAGTTGACCAATCGACCCAGCCCCATGGATCACCCATTGCACGATCAGCCTCCACTAAACTGGTCAGAAAGTACAATACGAACGATTCAAGTTAACCCACCTAGACTGTCCAGGTTACCAAGATGATTTGCCAAGGAGGTTTCCAGAATAACACCCGGGTGAAGGCTATATGCCTGCAATCCACGGCTACCTAGCTTTTCAGCTAGAGAGATGGCGAATAACATATTGGCAGTCTTGGACTGTCCGTATGCACTCCATCTATTGTACAAATCCCCATTCTTCTCATAGTTAGTACCAAATTGGTGTATAGGTGAGAAGAACTTACACTGAAGTTTGAGTCACCCCATCGGATAGGGCCCAGTCGATGACCATTGCTAGAAACACTGACAATACGAGGAGCTTCTGAAGCCAGGATTTTGTTAATGATGAGATTTGTAAATAGAAAATGACCCAAGTGATTAGAAGCAAACTGGCTTTCGAATCCATCCTCAGTAAGTCCAAAGTCTGTTGCCATGATGCCCGCATTGTTGACCAACACATCGATCTTAGGGACATCAGACCATCTGTTAACTTTCTCTGCCGCAGATCGGACAGAGGAAAGAGAACTGAGGTCAAGAGTCACTAGTTTTGTCTTGAGATTGGGATGCTTTGATGCCAAGTCATCTGCTGTTTGTTGGAGTTTGTTGATGTTACGACCAGCAAGGATAGCCAGCTTAGGCTCAGCGACTGCAATAGCATCGACGAATAATGCGCCGAGACCGCCAGGACTGACGCCTGTCGTGAGAATAGTTTTTCCTTTTATGATTGAGGTGTACTCCTTGACGAGCTGATGAATGGTGGCTTTGGAGGCATGTTTGACCATTGTGACGTTTGGAATTAAGTGAATGGTTGCGTGATGATTGAGTATAGAAACAGATTGAAGGCTATGAAAGGAAAAACAAACCTTTTTATACACATCGCCTCTTCCTTTAGTTGCCAACTTTTGTGTAAGTAGGATGGATGATCTGCAGTGGTGTTCCTGAAATAGGTGATTGGCTGGCGTCAGATCAATCTGGCTGGCGTCAGCAAAGTACCATCCCGCAGGGTCTTTATACAAAAGATACTTGTGATAGGTCACATACTGAGCTACTGCTAGAGGATATCTTATCTCCCTTGATAAACTATCTAGATTATAAATCGATAGTCTCTTGTGTAGGTAGTGATTACTTTTGTATGATTCCTTGTACCTTTAGCAATTGCCGGAGCGATAATTGTCTTTACTGTCTTTTTTAACTTTCACCAATGTCTCGCTATGCAGCCAGCCTTGCTTCTTCCCCTGGGGGATATGGATAAGCATATATTCCTTAGACAATTATACCATGTTGATGTCTCTTGGGAGGAAATGTTGTTTTCAACTCTGTGACTCTTTTATTGTGATTGGTCAATTGTTGTCCCTTACAGAATGCGGGGAGAACTCGGAATTGCCTCTTTAGTACTAGTCTAATTCTCTCCTAATCTCCTTCCGTCAGCATCACGACATCAAGTCACGTACAAATAACAAAGATTTCTTTCAACTTCTATACAATAAACTCCCGAAACCTCACGCTATCGATATAATATTACGATTATCAGAATGGTCTTCATATCTCCAAGCTGGGTTCCCAAGCTCCCAATAGGTTAGAATCTTCTCTCGAGCCCCCTTACTTGCTGACACAAAAAGACCCTCCCGACTCTATCCCTATAGCTCAGTTCATGAAGAACGAGAAATACGGCCGTTTACCCATAGCCAAAAGCAGACATCCATTTACTTGTGGCATTACAAAACGTTCATACTCTACGCCTCAGCTATTTGAGCGGTCCGAGTTCGTAGCCAGAGCGTTAGCCAAACGATTACAATGGCAACCAAATGAGGGGACGCCGTGGGATAAAGTTCTCGCCATATTTTCTCTGAATACGGTACCCAGTATGAAGTCTGGGTTGAGAAACATCGACTGACGTCTCATATCTAGATCGACTACATCACTGGTATTTACGGTGTCCATCGTCTTTCCGGCATCGTTACTCCCGCCAATGCTGCTTACTCTGTCGACGAGCTGACACATCAGCTCAGAGCTTCAGGTGCAAAAGCTCTGTTTACTTGTACACCGCTGCTCGAGGTAGCCCTCGAAGCGTCAAGAAACGTTGGGATACCAGAAGAAAACGTATTTCTCTTTGAAATTCCTCGCGCCGAACCCGTCTCCAAATTTACATATGCTTCGCTAGAAGACTTGGTCAGAGAGGGTTCTGAGCTTGATCGACTCGACGAACAACAATGGGTCCCAGGTCAGGGTGCTCGTCAGACGGCGTTTTTGTGCTTCTCCAGTGGAACATCCGGTTTGCCGGTAAGTTGCTTCTAACTACCTGCGATCTGACTAACGATTTCACAGAAAGCGGTCATGATATCTCATTACAATGTAATCTCGAATGTTTTGCAACATGTCACTCACGAATCTGTTGCTAGAACAAAGCGTGGCATTACAACGCAAGCTGTGACAGGATTTCTGCCATTATCTCACATATACGGTCTTGTTATCGCCGCGCATACATGCACTTGGCGAGGTGATCAAGTTATTATCCTCCCTCGCTTCGAATTCAAGGACTTTCTCCAGTCTGTTCAAGACTTCAAGATCCGGCAACTGTTGGTGGTCAGTATAGACGAAGTGGTATTGATAATATAGCTAACGCATTCAGGTGCCTCCTATCATTATACAAATTCTTCGTTTCAAGGACATATGCGCCAAATACGATTTGAGCAGTGTCAAGTTTGTCTACTGCGGTGCTGCTCCATTAGGCGAAGAGACTATTCGGGATATGAGCAGCTTATACCCTGATTGGACCATTGCTCAAGCCTATGGTAAGACTGGCCATCGTCGCCAATGTATCAAGACTAACGTTAGTAGGTATGACCGAAACCGCGACGGTTGTCACGTCTTCAAGTGAAGATGACGTCTATACAAAAGGCTCCGGATCCCTTCTACCTGGAACAAAAGCCAAAATCATCGACCAAGAAGGTAAAGAGATTAATGAACACAACCAACCTGGAGAGCTGTTGGTTCAAGCACCTTCGGTTGTGCTGGGTTACTTGAATAATGAGAAAGCAACATCCGAGACCTTTGTGTATCACCAAGATGGCAGATGGATTCGAACAGGGGATGAGGCGATTGTTACATTGGCTCCCTCCGGCCATGAACATGTCGTCATTGTCGACAGGATCAAGGAGCTTATCAAAGTCAAGGCAAGTTAACATTTTCTGATCCACATTTGGCTTGACTAACACCCCACAGGGTCATCAAGTCGCACCAGCTGAGCTCGAAGCTCACATTTTGACACACCCACACGTCTTTGACTGTGCTGTTATCCAAGTCCCCGACGACCGCTCGGGAGAAGTCCCTAAAGCCTTTGTCGTAAAGAGTTTATCAGCTGAGTCATTGCCGGATGAAGAAGTTGGACGTGATGTAGAAAAGCATGTTGCGGATCACAAGGCAGTTTACAAGCAACTCAAAGGAGGTGTGGAGTTCCTGGATGTGATACCCAAAAGCCCCAGTGGCAAGATTCTTCGTCGACTCCTGAGGGATAAAGAGCGCGAGAAGAGAAGAGGACAAGGAGCGAAGCTATAAACGGAACAGATTCGAAACTTTCTGACTTGTTGAAAGCCATGAACGTGTCTTTGGCCACCGTTTTGATCAGTGGCCGTGAGATATGAGCTGGAAACTGTTGAGTACACGCTGCATATGTCCTTCCTTATCTGTGTATCAAGTTGAACTTTGCAAGCGATATTTCTTTGGATACGTATCCAGGTTTTAGAACCAATCTGTTCCTTTATCATTGAGCCAACCAAAGTACAAGGATACATGGAGTTTCCCATCATTAATTAACCCTATGAACCTGTCACAATGCATTATACTCAATGTTTAGTTAGGCCGAGAAGCGCAGGCTGACCGCGATCACCAGCCTCTAAACTTTTGGTTACCTCGTAAAGATGATTTTGCTGAAGCTAAATCGCCATTAAGCCGTGGAGTGCATCAAGTTTAAGGTTTACTGTAAAGAATATACAGACGCATTCCCCTCTTCCATCAGAAACAGAAACTTCTCTCTTCCCCTTTCCCATCAGAAACGTCCTCTTCCCCTATCCCTTCCCATCGGAAACGTCTCTCTTACCCTTTTCATCACTCAAGGCTACCGAGCGGTCAAAACTCTATCATCATTCAACCAGAACTTCAAAATAATTCAACAACCGCCAACATGATTCTTCCTATTCCCGACGCTCTCCCGGAGCTCGCCAAGCGCCTCCCACCTACCAAGGAACTAGTCCAACCCCCCTCCACAAGGGAAGCGCGCGATCTCTTGGAAAAGGCAACTTCCAAATACGCTCAACACAAGTCGAAGACTGCTAGAGCTGTGAGAAGGCCAAGGCATCCACCCAATGGCGATTTGAAGATCATTTTCTTTCTAGGGGCTGTAATCCTAATAGCGATAGCTGTGTCTATCTTTTGCATAGTCCAGAATAAGAAGAAGGACGAAGCCAGGAAAAAGCTTGAAGCCAAGAAAGAGGCTGCACGAGCAAAGGCAGAAGCAGCGGCAGAAGCAAAGGCACAAGCAAAGGCACAAGCAGCGAAGTAGTCACTGGCCGGCTTTGTTTGAGACATCGGAGGATGGAATTGGCTTACATGTTTGCTGTAAAGGACTTTTCCTGGACTTTGATGGGCCAAGAACAGTGTTGTGCGGTTGCTGTTTGCAAACATTGC
The DNA here is from genome assembly GCF_019609905.1 of Fusarium poae. NCBI lineage: Eukaryota > Fungi > Ascomycota > Sordariomycetes > Hypocreales > Nectriaceae > Fusarium > Fusarium poae. Next base: position 3,984,889 of record NC_058401.1, on the reverse strand, counting down.
TCAAGCAAGGGTGGTTACGAGGAAATTGGTTGTTCGGGACTTACGCCTCGAAAATCACCAAACAAAAGTCTGTGTCTATTCTATGGTCAAAATCACTCAGACGGCTACCTTTCTGAAACCATCGCCGGCTTCATGGAACGTTTAGTTCCTTCTCAAGATCAAGCCTAAAAACGACATGGAGCTTTCTCAACAAAGACAAAATTGACCTCTAAAGTTCGGGGTTTAAAATTAAACGGCCTAATGGCCTCAACTTCATAAAATGACCCAATGTTTTCGTCACTTATGCCTTGGGCGACCGATGTTTCTCTTAACCCGAGTCGTAAAACAACCCATCCATCCATCTTTCCTGGAAATAGCCGCGCACCCGTTTCAACGTTCATTCTCATTGTTTTTCATGGAATTTGTAGCCAGAAAGTCTGCTTCAGTCTCCTCGAGGTAGAAGATCTGATTCGGGTCGCAGTCATAACGGACCAGCTCGCGAAGGCTTTCTGGGATGGAGCCAGTCTCTCGGAGGCTGCCCTTCCAAAGCATCTTGTAGCGACCGAAAAGGTCGACGCTTCTATCCGCATCGGGACCAAATCCACTTGAGGATGAAGGTCTGGATGTCGCTGATGCGTGCTCGAGCGCCATTTCGTTTTCTTTCTCGTCAGCGAGGTTGGCGAATCGCCGAATGTCTCGTCGTACCCGCCTAACGAACTTCTGATCGGGGCTGGACAAGCGCTTCCCAAATTCTTTCATCTGACGAGCATGATCTCGAAGCGTGTTCGAGGTGAGTTGAATATCAGGTTGGGACTCAAGATCCTTTTCGTGCTGAGTTTTGTGGTCGAGACTCTGCTTCTCAATGCTAGGTGGCACGGACTCTAAAGGGACATGATGACATTCAACCTTTCCAACCAACTCTTGAGGCTGGTCAGATGAAAAAGATTGAAATTCAACCGCCTTAACAGCTTCCCAAGGCTGGTTACACTCCTCATTTTCGATCGACTTTCGAATTTGGTCTTTGATATTGAGGCTGTGGTCGGAGATGATATTGTCGCCTATCCCGATCACTCGCCGAGTAACCTCTTGCATAGCAGCCTCGTAAATATTTGTCTCAGGCTTCTTGGCCGTGACAATCGTGACGTAGATACCTAAGTGGGCATTAATTAGTTTTTCTTCATACTACAAAGTGGTCAACAGAGCCATGAATCACTTGCCACTAATCCTCTCTCGACGAACCATGGGTACGGTCGTTTTCTGGTTAAGCTCAATGGCGAACGGGCATTCCTTTATTTGGTCGTAGACTTGAATAGCGATGGGCAACCACTGCATGCCGTTGAGGTGGCCGAAGAATTCAAGAAAACTGATCTTGTGCTCAATGGGCGTTGTTTGCTCCGGTCGGATCCCGCGGAACACGACAGCGGCAATGATAAAAGCAAGGTCGGTTGCTGGCATACAGGTAGGCATACCGGTCACTGCTCGGTCATGTTTCATTTTGACGTATTTGGACATTATATGGCGCCAAGTGACATGTCGTTGGAGATTTGTTATTTGAAGGAGCCTCCCCATCCCGATTCTCAGCCTCATAACGTTCCAGCACTCGCTATCATGATCCTCTGGTATTCCCGTCTCGTAGAAGATTTCGGCCATGATACTCTTGCTGAGCTCTGAAACTTTCCCAGGAAATATTCGATTGACGCGGATAGCACCGCATGCTTCGACACTGAAATCAATCTCACGAGGGTTTAATCCTGCGTTGATCTTCCGCACGATTTCTTCCCTGTTTTTCGCTCGTTGGTCTGGTCCGGCCATCTTAATTACGAGTAGAATTAGGGATAGGAGTGCTAACAAATGATTAGTTTTCATAGAACTGTATGGGGAGCACGATGCGTATCTCGCCAAGTGTTTACTGACAGTGTATAGTTGATGCAAAGTGTAGACGGGGCAAGAAAAGACGCCGGCGGCAATGCCCTGAAAAGAAGAGAGAATGATGACCATAGGAGCTAAGAATAAAGCCCAGGACATAAATAACAGCCGCGTAGGAGATAAAGCTTAGATGAACTGGGCGGACAGCCTTTCTCGTCTCGTGTGGTGCTGGAATTGCAGGGGATGTAGGAGTAGGGGCGGCACCTGCAGCTGCCAGTTGCTGTCACTAACAGCCCCTCCTGCATTTTGGAGTCACACAGGAAAACGAAAAATCATGGTAGCCTTGTGTCCTGGGAAACGGCCTGAGTCGAAATGTTTGCGCGATCTTTCTCAAAGATCGATGATAAGAATCAAGGTTTGATATATCGTACATCATATTAGAGGTGTCATGACGCCTGCAAGTGTATTAATCATTGAGAATAAAGAATCCCTAGTGTAATCTGGATCTTCGTTTAGGCAAGTGAAAGTAATATTAAATTCCGTTCCATTAAACGGTCCATATCTGAGGAAATGTTATTTCGGGGCCTGAAATAATGTGGTTCACTCCAGACTAGATAGGCAGTCTACAGTGAATCAGTCATTAAGGCACGGCCATTCATCGCCCCATTTACTTGAAAACAACAGAAAGATCAAGTCAACCCTGGGAACGATAGAATTGGGGGCGCTCTGAAACCCCCTAATACCCCCCTACTCGCCAGTCTCTCCGGATCTAAAAGCCTCCTCTAGCTGCGCGAGCCGATAAATCTCATCCGGGGTACACTGAAGTTCAGTGTATCGGGCAAGACCTTCAGAAATCATCCCCACCTGACTCAGACTCCGATGCCACTCTCTCTCGATGTATGGAAACATCTTGGGTCCCTCATCCACCTTGACTTGAATCTCTTGTAGAGAAGCCGCGATCCCCTTCTTCTAGTCAGAGACCGCCTCTTCCCGGAGAACAAGTCCAGCAATGGCAGCCTGTGCCTCTCTTTCGACAGTGCTGACCTTTTCGTCATGGAAATCTGCAAAGAGAGAAAGTCCGTACCGTACATTGTTGACGATAGTTCGACGTTCCGCTTCTGGGAGTCCCTTCCGAAGGGGCTTGAGGTCCGCCACAAAGAAGCGAAGGAGGTCAGCTCCGATACCGCACCATGGCATGTCCTTTCGTCGGTTGGGGGTTTCGACAGTGTATTCCCACTCTTCAAGATCGTCTTCCATGAATTCGGCGATTTCATCCAGCACGTGGAGGTTATATTGTTGACCCCATTCTAGAATACGCGCTTTCGGTTCAAGTGGTAGAACTCGAAGAACGGGCTCTGTCAAGACTTCAGTGACTTTGGTTTGAAGGGATTCCCGGTCCAACTCTTTGTCCAAGTTCAAGTTGTTGATTTCTTGAAATAGGTCTACAACTTGTTGAAGAGCCTCTCTTCTCGTTATTGTCTTCTTCTCGACGATAGGGGGCGGATCGAAGCTATCGATGGATGAAACAGATTCCAAATCGGAATTATTGATTCGATATGACGAAGTCATGTTGAAGTGTGATATTCCTCGCGGTACGGCTGTTATTGAAATTAGCGGCAGGTCTGACAGAGCATCTGGCATGGCACTAACATATGATGATGATGGATTTTTCACAAGATCTTGGATGACCTCAGACGTGGTATTCCTGAACCTTGATTGAAACGTTATATTTTGTTACGGTGTAGCTAGGGCACACGATAACAAAGGTCCAACGTCGGTTTGATTCAAAGATGGCTGTGTGATCAAGACACGAATAATGTTTCTGGCTCGACGGAGGGAATCCAAATACAAACAAAGCTGACACAAAGGAGAAAATAAACAATGGTTGGGAATAAACTGTTACTGGGTGTTGACGTTGACGGCGGAGTAGCAGCCTAATATTCTGCTAGTCGATGCCAGTGCCTGCCACTTGTTTATAAATCAACTTCTTTTCTTCCCTGATGCGACTGACCGGTAAAACATACGCAGCTATAGCATCCTGGATCTTCCTATTGGATAGACTGTCAGAATCTTCACCCACATCTGAAGATTTAAAAGATGTACAAACTGATTGCTTTCTTAGAAATCTTATACAATACACGCAGCTATCCGATGTAAAACGACCAGGGACGAAATATGGGCGTTAGATTTCATCCAGTCAGATATTCGGTTATGGCACCTAAAGGTCCTCAATTTAATCCCGGGAAGAACCGCACTTTTTGTCTGATATGACTGTTGAACTGTACTTGGATGTCAATTCAGGTGATCAAAAAGAAATTGGTCACTAGAAGAATAAGAAACGAGATCAGTAGGTCAGTTTATGTGTTGAAGATCAGGTTCCTCAGGCTATTTACTTTTGCATACCCAAGCACCGAGACCAACTTTGCTGATACTCAGTAGTCTATGATGCTTAGATATTGCCGTTCAGTTAATTGCAGATGACAATGTTTGTTTTTTATGATCTTTTAAGCTTTCGCCCAGGCAGATGGCACTGTGAGAGGCGGATGAAGAAAGAGACAAGATGGACCTTTCTAGACAGAAGTGTTTGAATTAATGTGACTTGATTATTATTTATTTATCATCTATATACTATCTAACGCTCATTATGGGTGGTATTCCTCCTCTTCATTAATCCATCTCATTAGTTATCCTTAAATCATTAAATTATCATCTTAAACAGTCTTGATGCTACCATGGTTACCAGAGTGGTCACCGTAGATGTACTCTCGGACAGACTTTGTTGTAGGAGCATCACCACCAGCGTAATCAACGATGGAAATGCTCTTGTAGTAAGCCTTGAAGGGAGCTTGGCTAAAGTCAGTCATGCCACCAGCCCAGAGAACAGCTGAAAAGATTGTTAGTTTGGCTTTTACGGTATCATATTGGACAAAACTTACTGCCCTCAGCAGCATCGGGGGATCCGGCACACCATGTGCCGAGCTTGATCTGCATGGGAGTTTGGGGGAAAGCAGATCCACCCTTGGCATCCTCGTATGTGAGAGTGCGGACGACAACATCGTCAATGATCCAGTTGATGACTGCGGGTGTCCACTCGATGGAGTAGACGTGGAACTGTCCGATGGGGTTTGCAACAGGGTGGAAGGCTCCTCGGTCGTATGTGCTCACATCACCCTTGCTAAAGTAGTTGGATTGGACTTGAGCATTGTCACCTCCTAGCCACTCCCAATCAATCTTTGTATTGTTAGTGGATGTCCATCAGAATCAAACGGTAGACATACCTCGTCAAGACAGTCAGATTGCAAAACAGCACTGGTAACGATACCAACACCGGAAGAAGCTTGGACTTCGATATCGACACGGCCAAACAGGATGTACTTGCCCGTGGCAACTGTAGGGGCTTGGTTGGGTCCAGCAATTGTAAAGACAGCACCGTTGGCGTTGTGGCTAATGGATGTACCGGCATCTTCCTCAAAGGCTGGGCAAGCTCCCTTTGTAAAGTCACAGTGGACGGTGTCCTTGCCAAAAGCAGGATCAGGAGGACATGCTAAAGGATGTAAGTGGTTGTACAAGAGTATTTGGATTGTGAAACTTACTGGTTGTGAGAGGATTGCAGCTTGTGAAAGTCTGTGCTGAGACAAGAGGTGCCACAAGGGCAAGGGCAGTGATGGCTTTGGAGAACATGGTTGATGTAAGATGGATGAGATGTTGTGTAACAGAGGACAAGAGAGAGGGAGAAGGGTCAGGATATATAATGATTAAATACTCAATGGATAGAGAGAGACAAAAAGAAAAAAGAAGGGTTCCTCATGCACGTTTAATAGTGAGACCTGTACCCAAAAGACTGAACAAGTGGAGGAGGCTGGTTCAAGTCTAGTTGGGGCTATTACCATTACCAGCCTTCCCCTTGTCACAGCCTCGGTCTATAACTAATCGATGGTCTGATTGTTAGAGGGAGAGTCTGGTCTCGTATTCTGGGTCGACTAAGCAACACCCCCTGTCCTGGTTGTCCCGTCTGCAAGCCACTTTAACCAGTAACGGTTTAGTCTGGTTCATCAGCTAACCACCCCATATTCCCCGTCACGGGCTTAGATCTTCACTAGGTACCCACGGTCCCAAGGGTTTTTGGACAGGTAAAGAGGTGAATCATTGTTTTTTTGGTGTTTGTATGTGTCCAGACGGGTTCGGCACGGCATAGATATCCAGACTTAAAGTTTGTTACTAAAGGTAGTGGTTGGAAACTATTGACGTCTTAGCAACCAACAAAACAAAATCCCGACCGACCCTTATACAAGGGTCTAGACTAGATCTATGGTGGGGTTGTATGCGCAAAGGGACTTTTCTGCCTTACTGTATGCACTCTAGACAGACAGCCAACACACTACCTACGGAGACAAAGCAACGAAAATGAAGGGTATCAACGGAGAAGAGATTCCTGATGCTGACGTCAGGATTATCACGAGATAAATTACAGGGGGGATTATCGTTTATCATTCCCTGTGAACCCTGTAGTTAAATCTTTTCGTGTAGTGGAAGTGCTGGGTACCTAGATAAATCGGCTTGACCGGAATGGAAATCACCTGCGCTAAAACGGTCAGCCATACGAATCCAACATACGAGAAAAGCAAGAGGCTGTATTGATAGGAAAGAGAAACTCTTTTTTTCTTCTTTTCTCCGCTTTAGCCGATTATCGTACAGACACTCTCAGTCTCTGCATTTCTTGTCTGACAGATCTGGTTATCGATGTGATGTAGTGGAGCACTGACAATCGAAATCTCACTCTCCATATAATCTGCACATCAATTGTTTCAGTGAATTGAAGATCTTGATGATCTTTATTTCTCCCTTGTATTGATGTCATTCACTCTAATTGATGAATTATTTGTCTCCCTTGCCAAGATGTTGATTCAGCTGATCCGTCATGAGGTCTCGTCTCGTCTGTAATACCCCGCTCAACATGCATCGTATCTATTACCCACAGATTCAACGTCGTTTGTCTCACTGACCGCTATCAACTCTTCCCCGCTGGATGGATGCTGATCTAAGCTGCTCAATCCCTTATTCAGAATACCTTCCTTTTTGAGATATCACGACATGCTGTATATCCTATCAACTATCCTACATATCCATGCATGCGACCCTCGTCTCTGTTATCCGAGCAAATACCTATTCATCATTCTAAACGATGAGACATTGAACCGAAAACTCGAGAGGGGAAACGCATAATCACTTACGGATACTTCCAAGCTAATCCTCAGCCTCACGATCTAACGTAAAAAATAACAAGGGTCTGTCTGTCTTGAGTCTTCCGCATACCCGGACTCCTCACACCAGAGTCAATCACACGTTACTCCAAGACAACGCACTTTCGAGTCTTGCTTCACCTGCCATTATCGTTGTTCATCCTTCTGATCCAACATTCTATCGCTTTCACCGAGACTTGGCAAATATCCGCAAGGCTTACTCACTTAGCCATCTCCATTTACGTCTAAAAATACTCCCCGCTACTAAACGGAAGCGTCCGAGACGGTTCAAAACTTGTACGCCACAACTAAACAGGTGGTGGTTGACAAGACAATGAATGAATGGCCATCAACTCCAAAAGGTTATTCCCACCGCTTGCATATCAACTGATCCGTTTCCATTTAAATCCGGAAGCCAGGCTGAATTAAACTCGCATCAATAATGACAGGAACAGAAGATTGGCCAAGCCATCAAAGGCCAATCTTGATCTAATAGCGTCTTGGCGTCATAACAATATGTGGTTGGTTGTCGAGAATTGGTGATGCGCCATTGACTTTATTCCTACCTAGCCAGCCACACATTGAAGAGCATTATCCCACGCCCTCGACGTTGGTTGAGGCTCATAGCCAGCCAGCCAGCCATTCGCAAACAAAAATGCACTACACTATTCCCACCCAGGTCGAGAGACGATGTGCGCAAAAAGAAACTCCGGTACAGGGAATCGAACCCTGGGCTCCGCGGTACTGATCTCTCAGGTTATGAGAGCGCGAAATGTTAGCCACTACACCATACCGGACGATCGGAATTGGTGATTGATGATAGAGGACTCGGTACCGAGAACCAAGTAAGTAAGTAGACGGTCAGCTGTCAGGATATTATCGGCTGAAACAGCGACATTATTGAGTATCATGGATACTCGGTGCGGCAAGGAGGCGATACAGTGCTGCCCATAATGGCTGTTGATAGAAATGTCTGTATAGTTCATAGGTCACTAAGTTTAACGCCAATTCTCATCTACCATATCTCCCACTTCTGATCCCCGATAGCACAAAGCCTATTAAACAAATCATCCCTTCTAACCATAGCTGTAACAAGTACAGCCTTTCCCTTGTCATCAACAATCTCAATTCCATCGACAATATCATCCTCCAAAGCCCATCCAGCAAGAAGTTTCGCCTTTGCTCCATAACCAGAATACTTGTTCAACGTCACAATATCCGCAACCGGTATGATCCACTCAGGCTGCACCTCCTGATACTGTGAACTATCCAAATCACCCACAGAAGACTTCTTGGAAAAGCATAAAGCTGGTGCTACAGTATCGGTGGTGAGATATGCGAACCCTCTCTCACCACGCCATCGACATGTAAACTCCACCGGCCCTGCAATGGGAGGTTCTTCTCTTGGTGATGTAGCTCCGAGACGATTCTTGGCTGACTCGGACCCTGTTTTAGCACGCACTTTATCGACACCTATAAGTGTCTTTGCTGCTGCTTGAGCAACTGGTTTGACGACTTTGAGAAGCTTGCTGCGTTTCTTGCCGCCACTTCCAGACTTGCAGGATTCGTGGTCATCACCACCGGTGTCTTTGATAGTTCCGACGTCTTGTTCCGTCGCAGCGTGAATCTCTTGTTCGCTCGCACCCAGTGGGTTGTCGTTCCCTACTGCGCTTATAACATCATCGTCTATTAAGTGCGGTTCGCCCGGCGGTGGGGTTTTGAGGATGGGTGGTGGTAATAGTGGTGTCTTATTGCGTTCCCCTTGTCGAAGAAGGGTTATTGTCAGTTGAGAGTCTGTTGGTATTCCTTTGAAAGTAATTCTAAAAGTATAAGCAAAATCCAGTTCGAGGTCCCGAAGAATCTTACTTGTTCATAATGGATTTGAAGCCATTGTACGAGGTTCTTAGAGAGATGCTACCAAAGAATGTAATACCAAATCCCAGGGTAGTAGTTCTGTAGAACATGTACGGTGACACGAATATTGACAGTATCAAAATGAGAAGAATGGCCCGGATGATTCGTCGTCGAGCAACATTTCTAGGAAAAGGAGCAGTAGGATCGATTAAACTAGAAGTCCAAATTAGTCGAGTCTTTCTTAAAGATCAAGAGATGGAAACTCACTTGGCACTACGTTCCCAAATATCACAAAAACGACAGATCCAGTGCATCAGAGGCCTCATTTGACTCCACATCAGTTCTTGCATAGGTGACCTAGTCTTATCCCACGACGGATAGTCAACTCCGGCAGCTTTGTCCTTGGCTGTGGTTATCCTGGTAGCCATTGACCTGGGATCCTTTAGATTCTCAGTCACTCCACCTCCTCTCTGTGATTCATCATGCTGTGGATCTTTATCGACAAAGATGTTGACAGACAGCGCCACGAGGCCTGTGGCAAAGTTGCTGGCTTCTCGTTCGAGTGTCTCTCCCTTGAGATTCTCTGGGGCTCCCGTGGCGGTATCGATGGTGCCTAGCATTCCTGCGTGTGGTTTTATCAAATGGCCGCCTTGGTAGTGAACCAAAGATGGCGGACAGGGTGGAAACAAGGTATTTCGAACTTTTGGTGAGAGGAGAGTTGCTAGTACTGTTGCCAGAAGCGTCGGCATGAGAAAGTTGAGATACCATGCAGTAAAGTATGTCTTGGTTATTAGCAAAGTTGCATCACAGGGTAGATAGATTACTTACAACGCAAAAGGCTGCTGTTCGTCTTGGCTCACGCCAGGATTGAAGTCGTGAGAGGTGCTGTCTGGATATGATGAAACCGAGAATCTACAACCATTAGATACGTAGTACAACAGGAACAATGACAACTTACCGCTCCCATGTAGAGTCGTTCAAGTTGAGCTCGAAGCTTGTTTGGTGAGAACTGCTCTTGTTCTGCAATTTCAAGATCCATCTCGCCCTCTGGATGGTTGGGTGTGTGCTTGAGGTGGAAAACTCGCTGCAGCGTCGTGTTAGTTGATGATCCCAGGTATGAGGCTCTGCTTACTTTGTTGAATCTCCTTATAAGAAGCCAAGCATCCTCGTTCTTCACACCATTGACGGTATAGTCTTTTGGATGAATTTGATCAGTATGCCAACCGACATCTGTAACTTCCAAAGATCCAATGGCTGTGGTCTGTACATCGTGTGTCGTTTTACTTGATGAGACTGCATCGCTGTGCACACGGGTATAAATCGTTGCTCCATCCTCATTTCGGCCCAGGTTGACAGCTATTCGTCTCTTTTCGTCCACAATATTCTCCATAATGTTGAATTATTCAATAGAAAATAATTTTAATGGAACAGAAATTCGGTTGGGAATTTGGCCTTGTATAGCAAGACTAGTGGATGATGTCAGTTGGGGATTGTTTTTTACTGTACCACATCTCATCGTCATATTGATTCAACCTTGTGACTTGACAACGCCTTGAGGAGCTTTCACTCCGCCCCCTGACAAACATATCGTACAGACGGAGTTTAGTGAATTTGATCATATTGATGTATGAATCGGAGACATGTCCAAGTGGCGATAGCTTCAATTAATGTGCCAACTCTATTAACAGACAAACAATTCTGGTATCTAAAATTACATCAATTATGGTTCTTTTCCATCTTGATCAACTCCTTCTTTCCAATCTCAGCCATTTCCCCATTCAACAAAGTCTCCTTGGTGAGACCGTTGACAGCTTGATTCAGCAACGCCGCCGTCATCTCAGCCCGTCCAATACTGGGAATACTAACAATAGCATGCGAAAAGAAGCGGAAAGCCTGCTTCAAAAATCCCATGTCTGGATCTGTAATCATTCCAGATTTCGTGACGAGAACCTGCATTCTTCCATCTGACAAATGCGCGCGCTCGAGGATTTGTTTTTCTACTTGGCCCTGTAACAATGTTAGTCGTACTCAGATTTTGGGACTAGAGAGACATACCCGTAGTAGACAATAGTCTCCAAGAATCCATGGTTTCTTTGCTGGATCTCGTTCGGCGTTGGAACCGCTCACGTAGATAAACCTCAAAGGTTCTGGTTTTCCCTCGCGAGGGAGCTTGGCAAAAGTGTCGGCCGCATAAAGAGCATATTCGTAGCAGATCATTCGAACTTGTTCCCAAGTATACTGCTTTAATTTGGCCGGCGTGACTCCAATGAGCCTGTCTCAATCAGCCATCGAGTAGCATGAGGGACGCCTTGGTACATACCATATGCAAGCGTCTGCGCCAGAGATCTCATCCTTGACGTATTGAGGATAGCTCTTAAAGTCGGAGCAACTGACGGACGTAAATTTCTCTTCGAATTCTGGTCTTCGTAGATCTTCTGAAAGCTCGTGGTCGCGCCGTGAGAGAGTGACGACTTTGGTAATTAGAGGATGGTAAAGAGCTTGTCGAACGACTTCTTGGCCGACGAATCCTGTTGAACCTGCAATGACGACTTTCATGATGGCTTTAATAGTTGTGTATTAGGAAAAGAAGTTTTCTTAGCAATTCTATAAGTAAAGATCAACTAAATGGACGTAAACACGGAGCCAGGACAGCATGGAGGGACAGCTTATCTATACTCCCCGCTCCCATTGACGTTGGCACAACATGAGAGCGCCTCAATTAACCAAATGATGCTAGGATCAGACGGAATTAAAAGAAGGTCATTTAACTTTATTGCTTCCAGCTAAATTCTTATTGATTTGCCGAAACCGGGTGAGTGGTCTGGAATGTTAGCCGGATTAGGCTCGGAGCGAGTGATCCATAACTAAAAGCATTCCAGCACAATTTGTTTTCAAGCCTAGATCTACAGGGTCCAGGCGTTCGGGTCTTTGTTTCTCTGATATGATGTAAGCATTCCTGTACTCCTTGAGTATCATTTGACGACGCCGGGTATTGATACAGATAGACAGCCACATACCATTTCCGACAACTCAACCGCCCCCGAATGACATCCAAAGAGAGAGGGGTAATCGGTAGGTTAATCTAACCCTTAATTCAAGAGTCTTTACTTTGATTACTCGATATCAGCCCTAAATCAAGCAACCTCTTGACAGCCCCCGACGGCTATCGGAGTAGTATTCTATGGCTGACAGGCCAAGGGGACTATAGAGTATAAAGGTTTAACGAAGTCATCACTTTTAATTAAAGATGCGCGCTAAATATTCCTTCGCTTCATGTGTATTCATTTCTAGATCCGTATCAACAAGAATATGTATGGGAGAAAGTATCCGATGAGCAAAGGTATGTTGGGCTGGTCGTCCACGGCAGAAGTGAGACGACCTTAGAGGTTCAACGACAACAAGCAAAACAAATACCAGGTTTCGAACCCATAAATTACAAAAAACAAGGAGGGCCGACTGGGTGAAGGGTTTTTAGGTTCGGATTTTTAGAGAAGGTTTGTAGGTTTATTGGTTTGTAGGTTTTTTTTTAGGACGGATACCACTCGACCACTCCTCGTTAATGGTATATACAGTTGCATTAATATATAAAGGTATCCCGACCCCCAAAAGTTCTTATCAGTAGATAAGTAACCCAGGACACATATATCTTGCGTATTTGGTTTTCAAGTCTGAACTGTATTATTCCGTCGAGTCGATACTTCACTTCGCCGTGTGGTACAGATCCGTAGATACATAGTACGTTTTATCAAAGTACCAGGATCCCCCTATTCAGGCCTTACACTCACTAGTTCCGACTTTTCGTGTTGTCCCGACCCTGGTAAATACGCCGTAAGAACTTGCATGGGTACCTGTTTCTGCAGCAGGTTTGTAACAAAAGGAAGTATCTGGTGTCACAAGTGACAACTTAATGAGCTGGATTCTGCGTGACTGGTCACATTATTCATGAGAATCATGACAAAGAAAAGCCTGGTAGGGATCCTGGGCAAGCTAGACTCGAAGGGGCATCTCTGTGCACGACATTGAGACAGAAGGACAATCGGGATCGATATACGAAATATGAAGAGTGAAAGGAATAGATTGTAGAATTCCTTCACCTTTTAGAACCTAAGGAGGTATCGCACATAGAAAAGATAGTAACGCAAGGAAAGAAAGTCTTGTTGCCTCATATTACACTATATATCTTAAAACTGTCCATCATAACCAACAAATTATCTCGGCCGGGCATTCGAAACCATCACAGTAGTCTCATTCTTGACCATAATTCCCCCGAAAGGTGTTCCACCCTCGAATTCCTCCGATTGGTTTCGTGCATGGCTAGGTCCGGTAACAGTAGCCACGTTTCCTCGGTATCGATCCATAGCATGACTCTCAAAGTCTGATGACTGGCGCTCCCTGTCGGAATCGGCAAGTTGGTGTGTAGAGCTTGACTCGTCGTTGTCCTTGTTGTTGGGCATTGTTGAAAGGCGAATGGTGTTCTTGGTTTGGCTGCGACCATGGCTTCGACCGTACGAGTGGCCGTAACTGTTGGAACTAGAGTTGATGGTGGACCTGGGGTTGGTGCATGTGAAAAGGTAGATACAGGCTGGTCGGACGGTAGGAAGGCAGGCTGTGGTGGTTAGTGCTGCCATGATGGGAAGAGGTCTTGGGTACTCACTCGATACAGTGACGAGATTTACTTCGACCGAAGCCCAAACGACAATGGTGGTCAAGTTCCAAGTAAGGTTCTCGGATTGGGCATCGAATTGGGTTGAAGCGACGATAATGACCATGGCTGATATACAGATACTGCTACTGTTAGATGATGTACAAGTTGTAGGAACAGGAAACCTACACAATACCAAAGACAAACATCAGCGAGATACCAATCTTTTGCGCAATAGGCAGCTGCAGCTTTCTAACTTGTAAGATGGGAAGTGCAATAATGCAGACATCAAGAATAACATGAACGAGAATGGTTCCAAAGAAGAATTTCTTATCTTCAATAGCACAAAAACCTTGATCACCTCCAGCAGTCGGGTTCCAGAATCGATCGATAGGTACGCAATGCCAAATTCCCATAAAAGTCTGCCCCTATTAGCCTTTGCATTGTATTGTGTTGATGTATACTCACTCGAATGATGATCCAGATAAGTTTTTTGTTGGGTGATTTTCGAGGCGTAAGTCCCGAAGTATACATATAAAATCAACTCATAAAAAAACACAGTTTTTGAACCTAGATGCTAATATAGGTCCGGTCTAAAGGTATATATTATGACTCATAAAGTTAGAGTCATCCTACACAACATTGTAATTACGTACCGTACAGACTAGACTAGACTACACACGACAGCCTTACCTTGACCTCTTGATTCGTTTGAGCTGTGCATCCATGGATCTTGGCTTGGGTCACAGTAGACTTCTTCAATGCCGATCCTTTTGTGGACTACCAACATGGAAAAGTTCCCCGACTGGTTGGTTGGTTGATCAAAGTACCCCTTGCGCTAGCTGGGGGTTAGACGAACAACACTGTGACTTTTTACTCAGCTATCAAGGATATGAAGCCTGCAGGAACTACGGATGGGAAAAGATCCGGTACCAGGGATGAATTCAACGAACTATGTTGGTTTGTGAATTGGGTTAATCATATCGACTACAGCCAGCCAAACTTGATTGCCGTGCTAGTATAGTATAGTGCATTGTCTGTGTGATTATAACGGCGGCCAACTCAGCAGATCAAACCAAGCTTTCCCCTTCCCCTGCCAAATCCAAGCCGGTTATACCGAGACAGGGATTCGATGATTTATTAATCTGCGCGTTGGTCGGCACCTAAAAAAGAACTGATGAAACCCGCTTCCAACCGCTACGAGTCATTTTCCAAGGATCCCTTGCAGATCTCTGCGAACCAACCAGATTTTCACTTTACCAGGCGATCACTGTTCTAGAACTGCTAATTGTAGTTTAGCATGTAGGCTATACACTGAATCCAAGTTGTTGTCTGTCGTATATGTAGTCTAGGAGAATAGAGTTTGAGAGAACTGGAGACGAGAGATTAGTCGGTGGAACCTGGTGGAGATTATACTCTGTCGGGGAGACGGCATCTGACAGGGCCTAGCAGTAACGAGAAAAGATCACAGGGCATGTAACTCCATCGTATCCACTATTGTGTTTGGGATTTATCATGTAAGTTAACTTAGGGGGAAAAGGACCCCCCCTAGAGGAGGACTCCCCCGGCTTCTTGATTATGTCACCAGTATAGGGTAGGCTTAAAACTGACCAATCATATGATCTAAAGACCAGGGGTGTCCTCTTCCAGGGGGGGTCCTTTTCCCCCTAAGTTAACTTACGCGAGACGTCGGAGAAGGCGCTTGGATTGCTACCAACACAATGCCATATTTGTGGTTTGTTTGGATTGGATTTCAATACTATATTGTTGCCCTACGACTTTTCTTCTCTTATTCAATATTTAATGTTAGTTCTCGGTCTGATGGTAAGTGAGACACTATTACATAAATATCTACCAAACCAAGACAAACGAAATTTCTGAATATCGGGGAATGTTCTAGTCAGCTGTGAACGTTCTAGTTCAAAATTGGTTAACTCCCGTTAAAGAAAAACATCCGAAGCCCATTGTTGATCTTGTCGGGATGATCCTACTCCTCATTATGCCCATCTTATAGAGTATTGATGTAGTATTTCCCATATAATAGCCTCATCCCCTGTGTCAACATCTCCTTTTGTTTCTTGACTCAATGCATACTTGGGTAGCAAATCACAACTGCCGCCCCTTGTCTCTGACTCGGACGGGGATATACCAATGTAACTGCAACACACACTGACAAGGCCAATGAAACGGGACGACGGGAAGACTACCATGACTCTTGGCAAACCAATCGGTTGTATTGCTTTTTTTGCTACCACAATTTCTCTTCTTTGTTCAAGAATCCACAACTTTTTGTAATTGTCTTGGTATTGTTGGTTATAGGATTTGCAGGATGCGAAGCGAGGTTCAAAGCGTAACCAGGTTCACGTGCAAGAAAAAGGGCTGATATATATATCAATGCTGTTTAGACAAAGCAAACAACCTCGGAGATTACAATCGACACTATATTTTTCAAAGAATGAATATCTCCCCTATACTTGACCATCGAGATTTCCACTCGCCCGGAGAAATCTCGAAAGTTTAGTCTAGGGGACAATAATCAAACAGGGCTTGTCACAGTCTCGTTGTAAAATCGTCAGTAAAGTTTGCGGTGAAACTTCGCTACGACGAGGCAAATGCAACATGATCGACACGGGAAAATAGGCTACAACGAGGGGATTCAACGTTAGCGAAGCAGACTTGCAAGGACTCACTTTGAATTCATAATTATAACAGCAAGCGAATATTGAATGCAATGTCGTATCTCTTTACAGAAGTAGATATTGTTTCCTTGGTAAACGATTTCTTGAACCATTAGTGGTCTCTCATGCTCGAATGGCAAAGTGTTTTACTCCTATGATTTTAAATGTCCCCTAACCATGATAGATTTCATTAGAACAAAACACGCAGTAATACGAAAATTAAATTTGCTTGTCTTGTCTTCATTTCTTCAAGAGTGAAGTAGTAACTGTTTTCTCACTTATCTCTAGGGTATGGCACAATAACGTGGACACTTGGAGCACAAAAGATGAAAGCAATAGATTTGCTGATATCACTCTATAAACATATTGATATTTATTTTAGGTCACTTGCTTGTAATTCTGTTCCTATTCGTCTGTCGTGACATTCTGGCAAACTACACCACTGTTAGTGATTATTATCAGAGTATTAACCTTGGAGAGACCCTTGGTCTTAACGTATGCAGTTAATGACATCACGAATATCCGAAGGATCGGGGACTGGGGACAGAGAGCAGAAGCACATATGCATATGATAGTCTAGACTCGGAAGAACTCATGGAAGTGGCACTTTCAAATCCTCAAACAACACCTATCTATGCCAAATAGGCGCCCCAGGAACCCAATCTTTCGCCCTCTGACAAACTAACAAATCCGCTGCACCTTCATCATCCTCTCCTTTGCTTCCAATCGTGGCATAAATCGTAAACCCGCACCTCTCAAGTGTTTCAACCAGCTTGAGCAACATCAATCTCGTCTTCACAGTATCCGTTCCCGATGGTTCCCATGGCTGAACACCTATATGAACTTTGAACCTCTCTGGTGTAATCTCACGTCTTCGTACCTCGCGGCCAAAGGTTTGCAGGATGGCGTCTGTCAGATCTTTCGGTGGTGAGTCAACGATCTTCAACTTGTCGCTGTTATCAAAGGAGACACAAATCCAGTCACATGGTGGTGGAACGGGATATTGTTTCCGAAAGATGAGAGAATCTGGTCAAGTAAGTCAACCGCCCCTTGAGGTCGTTATCCTCACTTACCTTTGCTTTCAGACTTTCTGGTGATATCCAACGAACACTGCATGACCCACCCAAGATCGAACAAGACCTCTAGTATCCAAAGTATGAGTCGCCTCGCATCATCTTTCCCATTGGAATCATATGCCCATGGTCTTCCACGCACCCAGATCTCTGTAGATTCACCGTAAGGACGCGTTTGAGCTAGGCCTGGCTTCCAGCGAGACTTGACGACTTGTTTAACCGCTTGAACCTCTATTTGGGTAAAGTTTATAAGACGAATTCGGTCGTACATATTGAATGTCATACAGGCAAACTGCGTCTTGAATATAGGCGGATCAGCGGATACCGACTCTTCAAATGATGGTGGTAGATCAGAAGAGGGTGGGGATAATTCTGGTGCTTTGGAGTTTGACATTTTGGACTTTGTTAGTAGAAAGATGTTTGGTAGAAATTGTTAATATTTGCGGACAATGGGTATTTATCTCTGTCTTGGCTGACATCTCTTTGCCTGATCGACAATATCAATGGGGCTGTGCGGGGCGAAGCATCCAAGTTTCCTCCACCAACAACATCACCACCATACAATACAAACAACTTATAGTAAGTAGATAATACTTCATCTTATCAATTCTTCTTACAAGTCTAGTATAAATCCCAGAAACACAATCTCCTCTCCAAAACTCCATGCATGCGTTTAAAACCCTCATCTACCACCGTTTTACTGTTGTCATACACCAATCCTTTTGTGTTTTAATCCTGTACATTCCCAATCTACACCCGCCGTATTTGTCATGACCGCGCGCCTTTTTGTTTCGCCTTAATAATGTGGATCTTACTAGTATACAGAATGTTGTCTTTCGCCATGAGGGTGGCTATTATGTATTTATCGTTTGCGTGTGTCTTTGCCTTTCTTCTTCTTTCCCTTCTTCTTGTCCTTCGGGAGCTCGAGCTTAGTATCCTTGAGTTGCTCGGCCATAATACCAAGCATGTAGTCGTCAATAGTATGCATCTTGTCGCCCCATGCGTTGTGCTCCAAAACTTTTTCCACTTGGGGAGTGTCGATCTCATCGAGCCCGCCATCCAAAACTGACTTGCTAGCTGGCGTTCCTTGTCGCGCTGTCGAGGTACCTGAAGCATTATTACTGGGTTTCTCAGTGAAATCGGCATCGTCAGCCTGGATCTCTTTCTCTGCGACACGTGCAGCTGCCACATCCTCTCTATCTTCTGCTTGCTCAAGCGCCCGGCCAACTCTTCGCTGGTCGTTACTGGTATCGGGCCCGCCTAGCACTCTATCCAAGGCAGCATCGGCGGCATCCAAGCCTTCACTCTTTGAATCCAGTTTCTCGCTGAGAACATCTCTGACGGAAAGCTTATTGAAGTAATCTGTAGTAAACTCTCCTTCTTGAATGACCACGTCATCGAGCATTTGCTTTTGCGATGCTTTGCGGAGAATATTGGCCTCGATTGTGTGTTCGCTGACCAGTCGGTAAATGTGCACATCGCGCGTTTGTCCAATACGATGGCATCGATCCTGACATTGCTTGTCCATCGCAGGGTTCCAGTCTTGATCATAGAAGATGACAGTATCGGCACCCGTGAGATTAATACCAAGACCACCCGATCGCGTCGACAAGATGAAGCAAAGAATTCGCGGGTCGTTGTTGAATCGGTCAGTGAGAATTTGACGTTGCTCTACCTTGGTGGCACCATCCAAACGGAGGTACTTGTGACCGTGGATGTTCAAAAACTGCTCCAAAATGTCTAGAACCTTTGTCATCTGAGTGAAAATGAGAGCACGATGGCCGCCAGCTTGAAGTTTTCGCAACAGTTTGTCCAAGATCTGAAGCTTTCCACAGTCGTATTGCAACAGTCGTTTGTCGGGGAATTGAATGCTGAGTCGCATGCGGCCCTCGTGCCAAGGATCTGGGGGTGCTTCTTTGGGTAGAAATGGTGCCCAGCGGACTGGCGCCGATAGTTTGAGATCTTCGTCAGTGAAAGCTTCAATACCCTTGCGACCGAGAACGAATTGCTCCATGTCTCTGGTCACAACTGCTGGGGTGACACACGAAAACTTCTCAATGGTGGTTTTGAAGCTATCAGCGCGTTGGTTCACCGTAGGTATCATGGATTGGATGAGCGTCGATTCCTCTTCAAACCACGCCATGACTTGACGAGGGATTTTTGGCCTCGGCTTGTAGGGTCGCTTGTCAGTACCAATAGTCAATAACTCAATCAAGTTCTTGCCATAGATTGGCTTCTTCTGACGGCGCAAAGCATTGAGGTAGACACAATGTTGAAGCTCTTCGTACCGTCCCCATCTGGCACCACTTTCCAAGTACCCAATATTTGATGCGACCGTAGAAGGGTCCAAATTGGCGTGCGCACTCTGGGCCCGAACCTTTTGAGCCTCTCTCAGATCCATCAATATCCTATGTGAGCTCAATTGAGAAATGCGTTCAGCTTGCGTAGTTGAAAGACTTTCGCATTGCGTAGGCATCAAATTTAGGAATCCCAAGCTAACGTCTTTCATTGGACTGGGGTCATGAAGCAGCCTCTGTACCCTCTGCTCCGTCACTTCAAAATCTGAGACGACAGACTTTTGCATACGGAAGGAAGTCATGATGGGTCGATCAACAAAGAGATCAGGATGATTGCAGACCTTTCGGAGTTGCATCAGGCAATTGATGATGGACAGATAATTGCCAGAGTTCAATGTCTCCTTGGTGTCTGATCGAGAAAGGAATCCATCGTAGAGCTCGCGTTGTCGCTTCGAGAGACGACAAAACTCGACATGCTCATATTTGGCTGGCATCTGTTTCTCGACATCTGCTTTTAGACGTCTCAGCAGATAAGGTCGTAGGACCTTGTGGAGTTTTGAGATGATTGCTCTCGCTTCATCGTCCATCTGTTCTCGCCCACTCTCCAAAATCTGCGATTCTGGTTTGGCAAACCAATCATGGAACTCTTGCAAATCAGCAAACCCTCCAACGCCATTCTCAGCCGGCATGAGAAAGAAGAGCAGTGACCAAAGCTCTGTGAGATTATTCTGAAGAGGTGTACCAGTCAGTAGAAGCCTGGCTTGTGTGTTGAAACCCAAAAGAGTCTGCCATCTTTGAGATTTAAAATTCTTGATGTTGTGGGCTTCATCCAAAATCATGTAATGCCAGCGTCGACGTTTAAACACTTGTTGGTCCTGAAGAACAAGCTGGTACGAAGTAATGCAGACATTCCATACGTCGTCATTGTTCCAACCTTGTCGTTTTCGCTTACGTTCTTCTTGAGAGCCGTAGTATGCCAAGATCTTGAAGCCAGGACACCATTTCTTGAACTCCATCTCCCAATTCAACATCACACTGGTAGGGACAACCACGAGATGTGGTCCCCAAACTTCATGAGTGCATGCCAGATGGGCAAGAAGGGCAATGGTTTGGATCGTCTTACCCAGACCCATTTCATCAGCAAGGATACCGTTGGTGCTATTGGCGTATAGGCCTGCCAACCAGTCAAGACCGTCACGTTGGTACTCTCGCAACGTTCCTCTGAGAAGGAAAGGTACGTCGATTTTGTGGTTGGGCAGTTGGGGTGAAGGAGATCGGCTTGTGTCATGCTTGTCGATAGCCATCTCTCCAGAAGATGCAGTGTCAGGCTCAGAAGGCTTGGTTTCTGATGTGGCGGGTGGTGATGTGCTATGTGCACGACTAGGTGGGTTGGTAGCTGGTTCAGTCGCTGGGCTATGAGGTTTTTCTGTTAGTGCCAGAGATGGTTCGTCAGTACCAGTCATGACAACTTCTTTATCTTTGGCAGATTCCGTAGGAGTTTGGTCTGTGTTTGACAATCCATGCTGTCCCGCTAGATCAGGTGCGACATCCCGGGTGGCTTCCGCTAACTGTTCATTTTCCTCGTCGATTGCCTCATTCGCCGACTTCTCCAATCCTGCCCCCGATTCGTTATGAACCTCTGAATCGGGCATTTGGATCAAAGACATTTCGTTCTCTTCGGCACCTTCACCATCGACATCTGAAACTGCTTCCTCGTCGGGCATCTCGGAATCTTCCTTTGACTCGACCGTAGTTTCCGCAACAGCCTCACTGTTCATCTTTTTCAATTCAGACTTTCCGAAAAGAAGTCCTAAGAGACCACCGGCATCTTCGTCCGACTCCTCTTCTGACTCTTCCTCCTCCTCGCTACTGTCCATATCGGTAGACCCCATATCATCATCCATGTCTACAGATTCGTCGCTCGTCTCGGCATTCTCGGTAGCAGTTGCTTGAGCCGTATCGACAGCATCAGTGTCTTCGGGAGTGGGTTCGGTCACTGGGGTTTCGGTTGACTT
The DNA here is from genome assembly GCF_019609905.1 of Fusarium poae. Classification (NCBI taxonomy): domain Eukaryota; kingdom Fungi; phylum Ascomycota; class Sordariomycetes; order Hypocreales; family Nectriaceae; genus Fusarium; species Fusarium poae. The sequence continues at coordinate 3,963,245 of NC_058401.1, read as the reverse complement.
CTCCAGCTCTGGTATGTGGGCGTATTTCGCTCGTAGCTGTTCTTGCGTCAAGTTTTCGTCGCCAATATCCTTCTGGTCTCCTTCATCATCACCTTCCTCCTCGTCTGATGACATTATATCACTATCGGCATCGTCCTCCTCGTTGTCTTCATCCTCCCCCGATGCTAGACCAAGTTCGTCGTCGTCGTTCATGCTCATGTCGTCGCTGAGATCATCGAATCCGTCTTCCTCTTCTGAAAGCTGTTCAGAATCTAGTCCTGCCTGACGAGCTTGTAGTTTTTGTTCCGAGAGGTTGACGGCTTCGTTTAATGCTGCTTTGACTCTCTTTTGCTCCTCTTGCTCCCACTCGGCTAGTCTTCGACGATTGACTTCGTTACGGACATTCTCCCATGTGCCAAACAATGTCTTGACAACAACACGGTATCGGGATATCCAAATTGCCCTTTGCTCGGCCTCAATCTCTTCCTCCGACTTTGGTTGACGTCGTAGCCATTCGTCACGACAGGCTTCGGCTATTTTCTTTGCTGCAAATCGGTGACGTTGTTGTTCCGCTAGCATGAGCTTTCGAAAGTTGGCCATAGCTTTCACCATGTGATCCTGACGAGCCCATTGTCTGGGAGGCTCTTCTTGCGGTTCTGGGAGAAAGATGGAGCATCGACCCTGGGAGAGCATTCCGCCATCTTCAACTTCCTTTTCAACTCGAAGGATTACACGAGCATCTCGCTCGGCCAATTCATCAGTGTACTGAGGACCATCTTCAGATGCTTGGAGTCCACCCTCCTCAACAGGAATATCGCCAGCCCGAGTCCAAAAGTCCTCAAAGTTTGTTCCAATCTTTGGCCTTTTGCGAACCTGATCAGGATGCACAAGAGGAATATGGCCAGATCGTCCGACTCGTAGTTTTATCCGAGGTGATCGATGGGTAGAATTCGAAGGTGCGGTTCGTGTATCTTGTTCTGGTTCCTCTTTGATGACTGCATCGCTAAATCGTGCCGATCGACGGGATCTGGTCGAGTTTTGGGGAGGGGGCGGAGGAGAGGGACTTCGTCGACGGGTAGAGCGGGAAGATGTTCGGGTTTCTGCAGGCTTTTTTGATGCAGATTTTGGTGTTGATGCGGGTGCTTGCTTCGATGGAGTTTTAGTGGCGGGGCTCGCCTTGTGAGAGCCGTTGGGCATTTTTCTTGAGTTGCCATTAGTCAACTGGATTTCAGCCTTGGTCTTGGGAGTCGAATTCGCGCCGGTAGATCTTCTTGATGTTCGGTTTTTGCTTGAAGGGCTAGGTTCTGGTAGAAGGGTGTTGATGCGGCCAGATTTGCGACGGCCATTCTCGGTATAAGACGTTGGGCCGTCGGCAGATATCTTCTTCCATGGTGGCGATACGGGCTTCATCTTTTTTGGTGTGCTTTGAGGGGGTGTCGAGTCTCGTGTACGTCTTCTCTTTGCTGGTCGTTCGTCGTCATGGATATAACCGTTGGGCTCATGATGATTCTCGGTGGCGGGCGCATCCCCATTCGTTTCATCATGACTATCCATTGTTCCTTGCAACGCGTCTACCCCATTTTCATGCCCCTCGAGCGCGTCTTGTTCAGTTTTTATAGCATCAGGGTCCGACTTGGGCAGCACGTTGGCGGTCGACGCGGTCTCGGGCATAGTCGCAACGTGGGGACAAGGGACGCTGTGGACGTTTTCTCCGCGAAGCTATCATTTGCGGGGTCGGAATTAATGTCTACAGAACGGGGTAATTCAGTGGATATTCATACAAAGTTTGCACATGTTCAAAAGCCTTGCGGGCGAACTGCGTAGAATTTAGTCGCAAAACCCAATGTCGTCAGCAAAACTTTTGAGCTGGGGAGAAATCGAGGATGCACGCCCCTGGACCTCCGACCAAGCTAACCGAAAATGGTCCGGCACGCGCTTGCTGATGCCTGAGGCGGAACTTTTCGGTTGAGAATCATCGCAGCCTCGATTGGCTAAAGCTTCAACACTGAGCCATCTCATCACGTCACAGAGCAATTGGACGCCGACGACATTGTCCTATCGGCCGAGGTATATTGAAGATGTCTGAGCATGTCCAATTGATGTCGCTAAACTTGTTTCCTACAGATGCTCCCCCAACGAATTGCGCGGGCCTCGGCCCTGCGTAGCGGCATGGCAGCTGCTCGACGACTTCCTACAATCCAGCGTCGAACATTCCTCCCCGATCAGTACACCGATAAGAAGGTCATTGACCAGAAGTACCCCGAACCTCCCAGCATGACCGAGGCGGAGGACCCCGGAATGGTTAGTGACAGACGAGCTTGAGGAGGAACCAAGGAACTGATGAAATATCGCAGAACGGCGGCTACATCAACCCACCACGAATCAAACGACAGTTCCGTGACCCTCACGGCAACTGGTGGGATCCTCAGGAGCGACGAAACTTTGGTGAACCCATTCACGAGGATAACGATGTTTTGGGAATCTTTTCTCCCTGGCAGTACACTTGGACCACCGCCGGCCCCGGTGCCATCATGATCGGAACCTTTATCGCCGCTTTCTTGAGCGTCACTGGGGTCGTCTACCTTAACTACCCCGATCGCCCCGCTTATCCCCGAGAGTTTGAGGGTGGTTTAGAGCGAGAGCTTGGTGGCCCAGGAGCTACAAGGGTGAGTAGGCAAAAAGAAGTGAAATATTCGTATACTGACAGTTGTAGGCTCGTATGGAGGGAGATGAGGATCCTTGAGCCAATATGCTCGTTTGTACATAAAGAAATGGAATGCAATGGATTGAATGGTGTCAATGAATGTGCCTTGTGATCTACTGGACGGTCAAATAAAAGACTTAGCATATAAACAATCAAAATGTGGCTAACAGGTTATATGTTATACATCAGTACGTTGAATATAAAACGATGTGCTGCTCGCCGTAGACATGCCTTTGGATTCTGAACATGAGCGCTTTCCGAGAGCCATGGCATGTCGACTTCCAGAAATCTCCCATCTCGGAAATTGACATGCCAACATCAAACTTGCATCAATGCTTTCTTAGGTATTTGTTATAAATCGCCCAAGAGTCCATTGTGGTGGATTTCCACGGCTACAACAATGCATCAGGAATGTCTCCTCTCCTCCTTCCGCAAATATTGTACCATACGGCTGTTTTGGCAAGAGCTCGCACGGGACAATTCACCATGACCTACTGGACTTTGATCTCTCCCAATTGTTCTTACTACCTATCTTCATCCCCCACTCCAGCCATCAACATGCGGTACGCGGACTGGGACGTTCTCCTTTTCCAACAAAACTCCGCTACTCCTCTGCAAGAATTCAAGGTTGCATGTTACGTTGTCCATGATACAGGTAAGTCCATGACTATGTTTACATCTAATCCTTTGGTCCTAACAATAGTGTAGAGTCTTTGAATCCGCAAGCTCTTGGTGTCCCAACAGTTACATGTTTCGTCCCAAGCCTCGAACCCGGCACTCCCTTCCAGATATCCATTCACTTGTGGAAGAAACCACAAAACGATCAAGTCGTCGACAAAGAGCATTCTGCGATTAATGCTAGACTTTTTATCGATGGGAGTCTTGTGACGTTCGTCCTATTCGTCCATCTACAAGACCATCACTGACGTTGCCAGTTCCACGTTTGCTAATCTAGATATCACCTGGCCGTGTGTCGTGTCGCGCACAGATGGAAAGCAAGTTATCGGATTTCCCATATTCCAGCAAGAGCTTCTGTATCAGCGACACTGGAGCGCAGCCGATAACCTTGGCCGTATCAAGCTTGTCATCAGCGAGGGCAACTATGATGATTCGCAAGACAAAATGACTTTCCAAAAAGCTAACAACCTTGTCGTCTTTTCCTTCCAGCATGCACCTCAAGGTGAGAACAAGACTTCAGAAACAAACGTTGCACTGACACCTTGGCAGATGTTCTCGAACACTTGGAGATTGCATGGCCCAATCCATCCATGTGGCGGCGACTACAGCAATCTTCTACACCATCACAAGCAAGTAGCAATTCCGACATTAAGGACCAAATCGTGCAGCCTTATACATTCCAAGGTCAAGCAGCTTCTGAGTGCACTTTCATTCGCCCTGGAACTCCTTCATTCTACTTGGATGACCCGTCCACCTGCTCAAATGCTCCGATGAACGCAGCAATGCCATCCTGGGGACATATTGTTCCACCGCACAATCAGAACATGACGCCACATATGTCAACTCCCGAGCTGCGATTTCGCAAAGAGGATTTTGAACAGATCGCACCATGGCCAGGCTCACCCATGTTCGCCAACGCTGCGCTTTCATCGCTTCATCAAACTCAACAACAGGTGTTGCAGCAGATGTACACCCCATCCAACGGCAGTGTTCCCATACCTCCAGTCCGACTTCAAACACAGAGTCCTGCAATCCACGAGTCAATCAAATTCGGCCGAGGGACTACTGCAGAGAATCCTGCCAGACTTCTTTTCGGCCCTCCGGCTCACAACTCACAACAGCGCTTCTACTCGGAGACGCCAAAGAGACCGGGCAAACGAGCCCGCGCTGACACTCCAAAATTTGAAAACTCCCTCGAGGAGGACTATGGACATCAGAAAATCGGTGCCCAATCCAACTGAAATGCTATGAAAGTGGTCAAATTATCCGAGGACCACGCCTGGATTTTGCGACATTCTTTCTCCGATATATCTTGATGGAAGCTGCACAGCATCGCATGACATCTTTTGAGTGTCGATTGCAAGGGACCAACAGACACTTTATCATTATGTACCTATGTTTTGTTCTTGCTACTTTTATGTAGTTTCGGCCCATCACTCTTGTTCCAAGTTCGAACGCATTAGTACTTATTGTCTAGGGTTGGACCACACGAGCCTTGGGCGCGCTTTGCCAATATAGAAATGATTTATCAGCCTTCAAGAGTTCCGAGCTTCCGTTCACTAATGCCTTGCGTTTAAAAGGCAATTCCAAAGCGGCCTAGCAATTCTTTGCATCTTGTGTGACAATGTAACACCTTGTCTCGTCATTTTGACTCATTCGCGGAGGGATCAAAGAGTCGGCGACATAACCACCGCCGTCCGATGCTGGGTTGCTTTAACCACAGAATTCATTTCGAAGATATGATAATATCCTGGAATCTTCGGTCTCGGGTTTGCTTTAATGTCCGTTATGCTGCGAAACATCCCAAGTAGGGAATGTTCTACTCATTGCCGTTCTCTTCTGAACGTTCTAATCTGGCTTGGTCAAGTGACACAACTTTTCATCTTCAAACCTCTTGCTTATACCGTGTAGCCACGTTTCGCCCTACCGATAACGAGATAGGTTGCTAATGAAGATGCGGTTCGCAGTCTATTTGGTTCGAATGGCTGGTTAGTCGAAATCACTGGCTGAAGGTCTGGCCACCTCTACGACAAGTGTGTACTGCCACTCCATGCAATGGTTATCACGGAGACAAAGTCCCTTTACGCCCAAGGATCTACTTCCTCCTCCAAAGGTCTCAGACTGCTTTACGAGATAATTCGGCGGAAGCGGCTGACAATACGGAAACAGGAGCGGTCATCTGAGGCTTATAGACATCCGAAGCATCCTCAAGCCTCGACGGCACCCGGTCTCCGCTACGGCCACGTTTCTGGCCTGGAGGAGAAGATGGGCTACACGATCTTATCGTCGCACGCTTCTCCTTGGTTGATGCCGCTGAAGTCATTGCATGTCCCAGACGCTATCTGCGGGATGCCACATCTCGTGCTCGGCAAGAAAGGCCACAACTGCAGGTGAAGATCTTATGAGAAGTGATTTTCTTGTGGATTTGACTCTCGCCCCCGTTGTAAGACGAAAGTTCATCATCGACTCGGCATGAGCTTGCTGAAGGATCCGTCGTGTCACATTGCTTCGCAGGCTACTGTTATAAAATTGAACAGAAGATGAAGCTTAAAAGCATGTCACCCCGTTCGAATGAGTCTACGGCTGGGGTCTTTATCTTTTCACATCTCAGCATCATAAACAGCCGTACTACACAAAGCACTCAAGATGGCTTCTATCATGTCCGCCCCAGACTACTCTATGGCTGCGACTAGTCGTTCGCACCTGAGTGTACGTCTACCAAAAGAAACACTCTACTCATCTTTGAGAGAATCATCTCGGTATTTCAACTTTGACTCGGAAACAGCCAAGCTTGCCAGAGATGCCGACGACTGGCTTACATCGCATCCTGGTGCGTCAGGTTCTGGTCATTCCAAGGACATCAATGGTGTAAGCCGGCCATCGTCGATCGCTCCGAGCAACTTTAGTGTCCGTTCTCTTCCCGCAGATTACAGTATGCCGGAACACCACGGCAAAGAATACCCTCATCCGGTGATGGGCTCGGTTCGATATAATGAGATTCGTCCGCGGTCTGCTGCACCTACAGAAAGCACTGAGAAACTCCAGTCCTCACCTCCCATGAGTGGAGAGGAACAATCGGGACCTGAACAAGAATATCCTACTGGAGTCAAGCTTGGTTTAATCACTCTCGCTCTCTGTTTGGCTGTCTTTGTCATGGCTCTTGGTGAGTAAACAGTCCTATTTTCAAACTCTGCTAATTTGTATAGACAATTCCATCATTGCAACGGCGATTCCAAGAATCACTGACGCTTTCCAAAGTCTCAATGACGTGGGGTGGTACGGGTCGGCATACATGCTTACAACGGCCGCACTGCAGCTGTTCTTTGGCAAGCTGTATACCTATGGCAGCATCAAGTGGACATTCCTATCAGCCATTGCCATCTTTGAGGTGGGTAGTCTCATCTGTGGTGTCGCTCCCAACAGTGTCACACTCATCGTAGGACGGGCTATTGCCGGCGTCGGCGGTTCTGGCATCTTTGCAGGCGCACTCACTATCCTTGCCTTTTCGGTACCTCTTCACAGGAGACCTATGTACACTGGTCTTGTCAGCGGTATGTGGGGTATCTCTTCCGTCGCAGGTCCTTTGCTGGGCGGTCTCTTTACAGACAAGATATCGTGGCGATGGTGCTTCTACATCAACCTTCCCATCGGTGCCATTACTGTTTTGGTCATTCTTTTTTTCTTTCCTGAACCTGTGCGAGACATTGAGCCTGCAACATGGCGAGTACGCTTCTGGCAGCTCGATCCTATCGGGACCGCCATCTTCATGCCCGCCATTGTGTGTCTTTTGCTGGCTCTGCAATGGGGTGGTGTTGACTATGACTGGGATGACTCTGTTATCACGTCGCTTTTCATGCTGGCAGCCTTTCTCCTCATCCTGTTTGTCTACATGCAATACAAGATGGACGAGAATGCTACAGTCCCTCCACGTATCTTTAAGATGCGCAGCGTCTGGGCTGGTGCCTGGTTCTCTTTCAATACCGGCGCATGCTTCCTCACAGCCATGTACTTCCTACCCATTTGGTTCCAAGCGGTGCAAGGACAATCACCCATCATGTCTGGCGTGAGGAACCTTCCCATGCTTCTCGCCATTGTTCTCTGCGCCATGGCGGCTGGTGCAGCAGTCAGCGCCTGGGGCTACTACACCCCTTTCATGATTGCCGGCTCGGTACTCATGGCCATAGGATTCGGAGTTATCACCACCTTTGAAGTGGACACGTCAACAGCCGAATGGGTAGGCTTTCAACTTATTGCTGGCATCGGCGTAGGTGTTGGTCTACAACAATCCCTCATAGCCGTTCAAGTGGTGTGCGAAATGGTCGACGTTCCTACAGCCACTGCCCTCATTGTCTTTTCGCAAACCCTCGGCGGCGCGCTCTGCGTCACAGCTGGCAATACCGTGTTTACAAACACGCTCATCAACAAGATTCACGAGCATGTCCCTGGTCTGGATCCTTACTTTGTCATTGCGACTGGCGCGACGAATATTCGCAGCGTTATTCGAGAAGAGTGGCTGGATGGAGTGATTCTGGCGTATAACGATGCGTTGACGACGAGTTTCTACGTTGGTGCTGGAACCGCGTCTGCGACAATTATTGGTGCTTTGTTGGTTGAGTGGAAGAGTGTCAAAGGGAGGGAGATTGAGATGGCGGCTGCCTAGTTGCTGCTGATGGGTGTTGTTTGAATCGTTGATGATCTAATGAGTAAGTAGGTATGGGTGGTAGAGAGTAGTTTGCTGTTTGCTTTATATTGCAGCTTTGGTGTCTTCAATTCGAGATATCAACCCAAAAAGTTAGCCTCTAAGCCGCAAGGTACCTCATAGGAACAACCGAGAATTCAGGATTATAGAGTTATAGCATAAAGTGATTTGCTAGTGTTGTCTCCTTCACTTTTAGTTGGCAACTTCTTTTATACCGTGAGACGATTCTATTGTTGATGGGATCGCAGCGACCCTCGGCAAACTCTCCAGGGTCAGCTTGTGTTAATATCTTATAGGCTGGCCCCCGCGTTTTCCGTCAACATTATCTTGTCATCATATCTTTATAGTTTCAGACTCTCATTCGATTGGCCATAACAATATTACCCTATAGCTTTGACATATTTAATTCAGAACACCGCCTTTAAACTTTAATCAAATTATTGAAATTTTGTTCCTATTCTGTATACTTTTCTAAGATTCAGTTCAATAGAAACCCTTTACTATCTTCAGCTTGTTTTGTTAAGCGCTGGGCCCTGTCACACTCGTTGCCATAATGTCTGGTTGAACTATACATCAAGTATTGGCCAATACCTCTGATAACCCCCCTTGACATAACGACAAAAAGAAGCCACTAAGAAAAAGACATGGAGCCTTTTCTGATCCCCTTCTTCTACAATACAACATAGGTACCCATTCACAAAGCAAATAGATAACCAAGTTCTGATAGGATATATCAATAGGTATAGGTCAATCAAAGGCTAGCCAAGAGCTACTCACCGGAAGTGGAGCACAATTTAAGCTTATCAACCAAAAAAAGAATTATTTCAAAAAGCAAAAGAATGGGCTCAACCGGGGATTGAACCCGGGACCTCCTGCATGAATGATTACGTCATCCCAAAGCAGGAATCATACCGCTAGACCATTGAGCCAGTATTTTTCTTATTAGAATAATGAGATATTATGGTATATGTAGTAAACATAAAAATCTAGTAATATCATGAGGCCTTTGGCCATACATTTGACTTCGCTACTGACATTTCTCAATCTATTAGACTTTGAGGGACACCCATATTAAGCTCAGTTATTGTTGAGCTCCCCCAAGATATCTACTCTACTGTCTCATATTTGATGTAAGATTCGCACTGCAACGGAGTTCTGAAAGCTCCGAAACTAGTAGAGGGAAAGTCCAGTCACACGAAACAAGCCACCATGTTACTCTGACATGCTGTCCCGCGTCAAATAGCAGAGATTGACTGCAGAAATGGTTCGTCGTGACTTCGAATTCGCAAACTGCTGCTTTTTGTCCAAGAAACAAAATAATTTAGTCATTTTATGCATCTTAGACCCGCTCTTGGGCGATTCATCTGCAAGTATATCAAGTTTGGGCCTCAAAGTTTCCCACCATCCCCTAGTGTGTCTACTTGCATAGATGAGACGAACCCTCGATAAATTCAGAGTTATTTTGTGACCATCCAAAACCGCATTCGTATTGTGATTGACAATGAACTGAACTTTAGTTGGTGTCTTGGCTGTCTTATCTCCACTACCTTATTTGAACAGTGTTAGCCGACTTCGGTTTATCAACATTTGGACACCCGCCGAGGGAATAAGCGACGAACCATCATGTCAGCTTATACAGTGCTACCTAGATGAAAGTCGGAGTCAATTCTTCACCTCTTTTATCTTGCACCCTGCATCTGCGAGCCGAGTTTTCTGCTGACCCGCCGACACGTCAGTTGTTTGCTGGCTGACTCCCCCGGACTCAGCGGATGCGGTCAATGCTCAAGAAGTAACATTGACACCGCAAGGTGCATAAAGTTTCCAGACGCGTTAATAAAAAGCTTGGTTTCGCTATCAGCCAGATATATAAAGGCAGCTTCCCCATCTTATGTTTTATGTGACGGCAACACGACAAAACATTGGGCCATATCAGTCATGTCTTCCCTCACCACACCGCTCACGCTCATAGCAGCTGTGAAAGAGATTGAGGATGTTGCCATCACCACAGCAGATAGGAAACTCAACTGTAAGTTCAAACCTGGCTAAGCTCAACATGATACTAATCTGAACAGTACCTTTCCGAGATCTTGAAAAAGTCACACTTGGGAATGAGCATACAATAAAACGATCTGGCCGAAGTCGGCGGTCCCTTGGCATTTCTACCTTGTGGTTTCTTCTGGTCAAGATACCCATAATAGTGATAGTTCTGCTTATCACTTGCGCGTGGTTATGCCTTCGATGTCGCAAGAAGAAGGACTTGGCCAAGTGATAGCTGCTGCACCCGTTCTCGAACCATTTTGACCCTGGTCGTGATAAGGTAGAATCAACAGTCATGGCCTACAGGGATTGGCCACCAAAATACGCCGCTTCGCTGGTTTGATGTTGGTTCCGGGATTGATGACCTGGAACAATCGGCACAGCCACAAGATTCTGAGAAGAGACCCTCACAAACTGGCGATTAATAGAGGGGATACCCAGAACCCACACACTTCCAACAACTGTCGGGCAATCCAGTCCAAAGCGAAATAATTGTCAACAAGCCCGTCCCCTACAACACTCGAATCTCTTCTGGTCAACAACGATACAATGTCTTCACTAGACTCCGAAGCGCTCCTAATATCGCCAACTCTGGAAAAGAGAATGGACAGTATGTCAGTTTATGGGTATTTCATGATGATCGGGGTGCCGCTCATAGTCGTATCGATACTGCTATGCTGCTACACGATGTGCTTTTGCCGTCGGAGACAAGAGAAAAAGGACAGACAAGCATTGGCTGTGACGTTGGAGTCGCTGGCAATTGAGGTTGAGGACTCCCGTAAGGCCAGCAATCGTGGGAGGGATTCAGCCGAGACCTTGGTTCCTCAATAGGCACAGAGCCTTCGCCACTGATATTGAATATCTTTGGTTCATAATATGTATAATTATTTCCTGGAGAATACTTTGCTTACGCGGGCTGGTCTAATTCTTGAACTTGACAGGACGTGAGAAGCGGTTCATATGGAGATTCTTTCCTGGGCACTGGTACCTGTAATTATGGCGAGATCCCCACTGTTTCCCGTCAGGTCCCCTGGGCTCCATTCCGTCCATCAGCTTACTTTGGCTGACAACCTTTTTAATTACTTTCAATATTATTGATTCCATTGCGAGGATTCCTCAATCATACAGATTTCCATGATGGCCGCCGTCGCAATATTGCCATGTTCATTCGACCATTCATGGGGATACTACCCCACCGGGTTAGAGCATAAATGGATTGTCCAGGGGTTCAACTAGTCTAATGTCGCATCATAAGGCTGAACCTGTTCTCAACACTACCGCGATGCTTCGTTAATTGACCCCTCGCGTTGCCATGTTCAACAGAAAGCGTCGCGACCTTAGCGACGAGGAGCGGCTCAGCGGCTATGATCTTGATTCGCCCGCTTCCCAACGTTGGAAGCCCAATTACTCTGTCCCGCGCAACTCGCTGGACGACCACAAGACATCACGTATCTCTCTTGGTGCAGATAAAGAGACCTCTGTAGAAAGGCCGCGCCATGTGCCACATCCGCTCTCCTTTGGGAGAAATAGGCGCGACATGGACACTTTCGCCGATGCCCGACAAAGCAACGAGGAGGATTCTGATGAGGAGTTTTCCGACCCAAAGCTTTGGATAGAGACGATATCTGAACTGTACATGAACGAACTCGACAATCGAGCCCGATGGGACCCAAGATGGCTGAATGTGACTCGGAGAGAACGGTTCGAGGGTTTGGAGTCGGTTACTGTTTCGGTTATCGACTACCTTGCCAATGACAAAGTGGAAAGAAGGGAACTGATTGCCACAAAGAAAGATCTCGCCGCCACTATCAATAACCGGCCAGAAGATTCTCAGGTGAGGGTTATTATGGTCAGCGATTTGAGCCGATTTGTTATGGGCGCATTGGGTCAGCTGTACTCTATAGATCCGGAGTTCTGGCACGAGCAACTCATCACCTCGGGATACTCTGCAAGCGACAGTGGATTAAAGCTGAGAAATGCGGTATGGATGAACTGGAACGAGAGAGAAACCCACTTTCGACATCGTCCTTTACCTGGGATCGGTCAACGAACGGAATGGAACTTGTCACGTCGGACAAAGTCTCGAAACTGGGCCCATCTTCGCTGGGGTCGGCTTGGTGCAATTCATTACCTCGGGCGACCTGGTTTTCATGAAGACGAGATTGCTGGACGCATCTCTGACGGGCGTTGGACTATTGAGCGCGATGTCGTTGTTGATAGAATTGGTCTGCTTTTGACTGACAAGAGGAAGAAGCGTGCAGAGCGAAAGATCCAAGAAAGAAAGGAGAAGGAGGACAAAAAGAGGACAAAGCACAAGAACCAAGATATGTTTGCTGTTCCGGAGCCGCCAAAGTCCACAGTAAAGATTGAAGGCACGTCAAACAGGGTCAAAAATTCCAACGTGTATCGTCCCTACAGTACTTTCTTTCCGATACTCCGCCAAAACCCAGAGTACTGGAAGAACAGGGATTTGAGAGTTATGGCACCGGAAGGGATGGGATACTGGACAAGTGTTGATAAAGAGGGAAAGAAAACAGGTAAGTATCTGTACTGACAGCGCTCGACTACAGACAAACTGACTTGTCACACGTAGTCATCCTGGCCTTTGATCCACCTCGAAGTATGCAACACGAAAAAACAAAAGAGACCACGCCGTCTCTAACATTCATGCCCCGAGCTATGGAATTTGAGTCATATACAGAGGAGGAGCTATGGCGGACAGCTGACCCAGGCGAGACGTATCTTGACCCGCCGGTATTTACAAAGAGGAAGCTAGGAGAAAAGGAGAAATCCAGAAAAAACGGCCTCGACGAGAAAAAAGACAAGAAGGGTGAAAGGTTAGCTTCCACTGGCATGAACAAAGAGGGCGACACCAACTCTATCGACACCAGTGATTCCGAGTACGACGAAGAATATCAGAACAACATCAGAAAGATCTACAAGTCTCGTCAATCCTGGGTTCGCGACCGCGATTTTGCTCGGAAATATTCCCTCTCCACCATGGATCTCGTGTCCCGATACGTCTCCAACATCCCCCCCACCGAGCTTCTCCAGGACGATTCCACAATCCCTTCTCTTCTTGCACGCTTGTCTTTCGACGATACGTGGCAACTTCTTGCCGAGCTCCGTATTATGCTGGACCATATCGACTCAGACCTCGGCGCGGACCTGCATCTTCACCTGCTTCAAGATGCTGGAACCGCCACCCGGCAAAATATGGCCTGGATCCGGTCGACTATACAAGAGTTGGGCGAGTGGGTAGACAATATAAAAAAGTCACAAAGGATACTCAATCTACCCGACGATCTGGAGCAAGAATTGGTTGAACTTCAGGAAGATTTGCAGTCTCTACGAACACGCTCAGAGCAAACACTCAACTTCCTCGTCGCCTCAACTGGAATTAGCCAATCGGCACTCGTGATCGATCAAACATCTGGTATAAACAAACTCACTGAACTAGCATTCTTCTTTGTGCCCTTGTCGTTCATCACGGCCGTCTTCTCTATGCAAGTCGCCGAGCTTAACGATGCGCCGCCCAAAATGTGGACGTGGGGTTTGTCACTGGGTGTTGTGTTTGTTGTCACATACATGATACGCATTTTCTTGAGATCGCCGACCGTCAGATACTGCGTCAAAGCCAGTCGTGTAACAATACTCAATCGCTTCACACCCAAATCCCGATCCATGTCCCTCCGCCTCGACTCCATCAGCAACCGCGCCATCACCAAGTTTCTTTTCTTCCTTATCACGACGTTGTCTTTGGTTTTCTTAATAGTCATAATCTACTTGTTGTCCGGATTTTTAGTCTTTTTTGGTCTCTGGGTTGGTATAGCAGGTACAGCGCTGTACTTTATCATCACTCGATGGCCAGAAGCCGCAGTCTTGGCTCCTTGTTTTGTATCTCTCGTTCTTGCTGGGGTTGGGCTTACGGCAGTTTGGTATTGGGGCGACATTTTGGAAAAAGTCTGGGAAAATTCGATCGATAACGCTATTGACTGGGTAAAGAACCTCTGGCCGGAAGACTGGACGACTGATTCTGTTGATGATGAGGACCTGGATCGGGAGGGGGTTCCGACGTATGCTCGACAGGGAATCTTTCTTCCTTCCAAATAGACTGAGATATGATAGACCTAAGGATCAGTAACTGACTGCTAAAAGTATGAGATGAATTTAGTAGTAGTCTATGTTACTTAGACCATCCCTCTTAGACTACCCACCCTAAGACTTAAGAGGCTAACGCTCTACTATCTTAAGAGTATGTGTCTGTTGGTCCGCATGAATACCTACCTAGCTGTCAAGTTGCACGCCATGCCTTTGTGATCTGTAATTTGCGACACTCATTCACCTCCATTGACGAGAGTGAAAGCCTAACAAGCGATACGGCATTCTCCCAGTCAGGACTGCTTTATGAAAATAAGACCAGCTTTAGTGAATGTAGCTTGAGAGAATACTAATATTCTCGTCTATTCCTATTCTTTTACAACCCGCCTGTCGATATAGCAAAAGTCAGTTTCATGATAGATCATGGAGGTTGATTGTGGCCGTTTGACGCAGTGCACGGCCACTGACAAACGGAAATATGCATCACAAAGCTTATTGCAAACGATGGATCACATAGATGAATGACACTTTGCAAATGTTGGGCTGGTAAAGACGGCCGGCTGCGCGGCAGGTGCGAACCTATCTCCTGTTTCCTTCCCTTGCAAATCACCCGACGGAAGCGTCTATCCGATTCTTTGGAGAGGTATTTGCACAACTTCAGACAACTTCTTTAATCTTCAACGCGCTCGCACCACACAATCATGAATGGTTTCGAAGTCCCCAGCAGTGTCGAGTATCATCTCGTAGAAGAACTATGCACAACTTCAACGCTGGCATCATTCTACAATCTGCTTCATGGAGGGGAACACTCCGACATTACTATCGTCTGTGGCGATCACGAATTCAAGGCTCACCGCGCGATCGTATGCACACGATCTTTATGGTTTGAAGTGGCATTCACCGCCCCGGCCAAGGTAGGCACCACTACACTGTTGATAGACCAACCAAAGTTAACAAAAACAGAAGCGCATCATCAGAAAGGTAGAGGTCAAAGGAGTCAACCCTGAGGTTTTCCAGCGATTTCTCGAATTTATCTACACGGGGACATATACGATCGAAGGCGAGACACCACAACGAGATCTCACAACGTCTCGAACCGAAGAGATAGAGTCGATGCTGGGGGGCAACTCAGAGCAGCCTCACAGCATGCTATCCAGCGAAGTAGCTGCATCGGATACCTCTTCCAAGCGCCCTGTCAGACGTTCCAGTAGGAAATCGCACTCGACTACAGACTCGATGGACGAAGCACCCGATTCCGACCCTCCGATGGCGACGGCTTCGCCCGACTCTTCGATCCCGGAGGAAATCCTATTCAAAACTCCCCTTCCTCCCGCAATGACCATTTCGCTTGAGCTGTACAATCTTGCCCACGAGTACAAAGTACCTGCCCTCCAACTCCTTGCTAGAGAGCGTTTCTTCAGAGCAGCCAAAGCCCGTTGGCTCTCATCCTGGGAAGGGGCAAGCTGGGAGGACACAAAGGAGTTTGAAGATGTTGTTCTGAGCCTCTATACATCTCAACACGGCGAGCCTATGTGGAAGGTTCTGGTTCTATTGGTCCAGGCAAAGACTCAGGATGACATGATGAAGCGTCGAATGCACGATGTAGCGAAGGAGCATTATGATCTTCTGACTGGTGTTGAAGGACAGGTAGCCTAAGAATAATCCACACTGGCAAAAAGCTGGGGAGTGTGCGGCCCGTTTCGGCCAGTCAGCTTGTTATCTACCGATTAGTAGCCTAAATGTACAAAGGGTAGCAGGGAAACTTAGCCAACAGTTTCGTGCCTTGTGTTTTTATACCGAGATGTGAGCTTAACGGTACCTCTGCTGATGACCAAGTTGTAGGGACAAAAACAAACAAATTTAGAGTATAGTCTAAACAGCATGAGTTGTCTAACTTAGTAATCTCATCTCTTATTGTCAAGGGGCCAGCTCAGGTCTGGTTGCTAACTTGGGCACCCAAGCAAGGTGCGCCTTCCTATCATGCATGCAGGGCAGGCGACTGTAACGTCGAAAGAACATCAAATAGACCGAGGTTCTCAAACATTACTTCTACATATCATTTCAAGAATTTCTCAAACAACAGCCATAATTATCGAAATGGCAGACTCTACAGAAACAACAGCCAAACGCGCACGCGTGCCGTCGTCAGAACACTCAGACGACGAACATGATGAATCCCGTGGCACCTCTATCCACGCCGCTTTATCAACACTTCTACACAACGAAAAATATTCAGATATGACTATCATATGCAAGGGACACGAATACAAAGCTCATCGTGCCATTGTCTGCACACAGTCCAAGTTTTTTGACACAGCAATGAGTAGGGGTTTTAAAGTATATCCACGCGCTTACAATGGATATTTCCGACCTTGACTGATCGGTTCAAATTTAGGAGGCCACAACGCAAACCACAAAGTTGCCAAAAGATGATCCAGTTGTTCTGGAAGCATTTCTCAAGTTCCTTTACACGGGAGATTACACCGATACAGTCAACCCTACCTTGGGTAAACCATCTGTCACGGCAATGATGGACCCCAAGACCGTTCGGCAGAACTTGCAGCAACCAGCATGTGGTGAGCTGGATTTCTATACATCTAATGGGAATGAACTATCCAGCGAACCCGATCAAGAGTGGCAGTCGCCAGCTGAAGAAGTAGAAGAAGTAGAAGAACCCGAAGAGGAGGACGAGAGCAATAGCTCCAAGAGCAGCGATGGATGCAACTGCCACAAGAGAGAAACCAACAAATTGACGACGGAATGCGTAGCCACCATCCCCAACCAAGAAGGGCTGAGACTAGTCGCACGACTACACGGCGACATGAAACTGCCTCTCCGGCTTTATATCATGGCAGACAAGTACGACGTGCCCGCGCTCCGACTCCTTACCCGCAATCGCTTTTACAGAGCCGCCAAGCCTGTATAGGAAAAAGCAGAGTGCTTCCCTGATATCGTGGACGAACTGTACGAAAACACGCTGTCCGGTGACAAGGCGATGCGTGAGATTGTTTGCCGTCTCGTAGGTGAAAGGTTTCTGGACCCAGAGGTCAGGGAAAAGATGAAACCTGTAATGGAGAAGCATGAGGAATTTGACGCCGGTGTGAAGGAGTACGCAATTCGTTCGGAAAGGGTACTTCACTAGCCTCGGGTGGCAGTCAGGTCTTCTTCCTGTCTCCTCTCGGCCAGCCCTTCCTGTATTTCCCAATTGGTGAAGTTTGTGATAGCGTGTTTTGATGTATGGGCTGTTGAGATCGGGCATTACCTAAAGGGTACGATTACACGGCTGACTTATTATTCATGCAAGCGACTTTGATAGCAGACAGCTTTTATTGGGCAAATAGAAATTTACAACATTTACGTATTTGTGTGTCTTTTACGCATACCGCGCCAGGGTGACCACAGGGCCAACCATTCTGTCATTCACTTGAATCAAGCATTGTGATTTCTGTGCCATGTCTTGACATCCATGTAAGCGAGAAGGTCCGGGAACCGGTTAATCGGAACGACGGTTGAAATCCCTTCAAAGCACAAGCGGTCAAAGTCAACAGAAGAGCGCCAAGAGGAGAATAACAGAGACTGATCCATCTTTGTCTGTAGATCCGTCGCCCGGTTCAAGTATGAGACAAGACACAGACCAGTGACAGACACAGACACAGCCCCAGACATTGGCCCCGCAATAAGCGGTTGACAGTTTTCGGGTCTCCAGACCAAAAACCAAATCAAAAGAGGAAATGCCCGGGTTGTAGACTAACTAATAGTAAGTGTTTCTGTTGGGGTGGTACGTTGTCTGCTTGGCTGTCACTGCTGCTGTGACTTTGGCTGTCAGGCTGACTACCCCTGTTCTATGTACACTGTCGTCATGTCTTTTTCGCTGCTATTGATCTGCACAGCTGCGCCTAATTGCGTTGCATTAAAGGATCGTGATGACAACTGTAACTGAGTCAGTCAAGCTCAAACAAAGTCGCAAATCAACCAACATTCGTAATCCTTCAATGCTACGCTTCTCACGAAAGAGAGCGGCAGGGGAGAAAAATCAAGCATTGCGGCTGTTTGTCTGCCCGTATGACAAGCTGACCCCTGTAAGACGGGCAACCGTTAGTGTCGTTTCTAGCCAGTCAGCTATTTTGCGTCTGTCGGCTTTTTCTTATTTTGGTTGGTGATGCAGGCGGTTGCAGGCGCAGGTTCTAGATCAGAAAATATGGCTGATGGCTGATTCAGGGGGATGGCTTTTCATGGCAAGATTACGTATCCCAAGGCTGCAGAATAAAATGTTTTCGTGTGCAGAGTACGAAAGCTAAAGTTATTCCATGAGGCCAATTTAGTCTGCTAAGCACTAAATAATAGTCTGAACTAAAGTCTTGTATCGATAAGAAAAATCTCCTGAATATCGGTTAACCGACGCTCAGACTTGTAACTTATTAGTAACAGGTTCGTGCTTCATGAGGAGGAATGTTTCATCGTGGTATCTAGTCAACTTTGTGCAGAGGGGGTTGCAGTGTCGATGCCAATTCTTGGGCTTACTGGGCGTTGTAATTGACCCACCAAGTGCTGTGCAGCAGCAACCTGGAACATGCCTGGCCCCCAAGCATTTGCAACAGTTCAAGCTTATCTAGAAATGTGCTCGATTAGCCAAAAAGTATAATCATACGATCTAAAACATTGCTGATTCCGAAATCGCTGAACCTTTGGCGCAGGCAGTCAGTTGGATGGATGAACTCTCCGCCTCGAGACGACGTCTTAGCCCCAGTGCTAACTTCGGCTACGCATCCCAGTCGCAGCCCTAGGCGTACATATTCACCAATCAAAATCTCTATTTTCGGGATGATCAGCCTGGAATTGGCTCCTTCGCCCCAAAGTATCCCCTGTGGCTGCCAGCTTTGGGGGCGCAAGGGTTGATCAACACGCGTTGCATTGTCAAACTCGTGGAGCTGAGATGGAGGTACCTTTTAGCCGCCGACGCACTCGATTGGTACTTGTCCTGCATCGATAAGATTAGGGACCCGTATTCAATCTACGACTGGCAGGGTTTAGAGTGGGAAACTACCGATGCACCAGAGTCGACCTCCTGTCTGCCTTGTCTCGTCTCGTCAAGCTTGTCCACTTTGACTGTCAGGTCAACTTTCATCATCCTTTTCCTTTTTGTATCTAAACAATCCTTCCACTCCTTGATCGTCGCTCCTTGGCTCTTCCCGTCTCGTTTATACAATAATCCTGTTTTCATCGTCCTGTACCCATTGTATATTTGCTTGGAAGGCGCCACATTTTGTCTTGTCCTTTTACTTTCCTTCTCCCCCCGTTCCTCCCTTGTGCCTTGTTACCTAGTCTAGGCATCTTTCATCTCGATTCAAGACTGACTGGCAGTCTTTTTGTTTCTCTACATACCTTAACTTTTGCCCATGACACATGCCTTCACACATTGCCCTACCTGGCGCTGCGCGTCCTCGTCAAAGGTTTCGTGTGAATGGGTCTAACTGGCGATGGGTTAAGAAGGGTTTTACTTTATTGTTTGCATTTTTTATTGCTACGTTTTTACTCTACCGCTTAGTATGTTGACCGATTACTCTCAAGTTTCAACGCTGACCATGCCACCAGATCGTTAATGATAATGTTTGGCGACCATCCGGATCGATATTAGAAGATACCACAATCACTCCCGCGAACCTCACCTCTGGAGACCGAAAGTTTGTTATTGTTCTGCCTGTCGACAACTCGAGTCCCGATTTATGCAAAGTCGTCAGCAGTGCCGTTGCTCTCGGCTACCCAGCTCCTGTTATTGTCAATTGGAAGAACGACTTTCATACAGACGCCGATGGCATTGGACCTTCGCAGCTAGGCAAGATCACCGGTACACTCAACTACCTACAATGGGCTACTGGAGATGAGGTCTCCGAGGAAGAAAAGCTAGGGGAGGACGATCTGGTCATGATGCTCGACGCTCACGATATTTGGCTACAACTACCGCCCAGCGTTATGTTGAATCGATACTATAGCAGCAACGAAAGAGCGAACAAGCGAATTGCTCAAGAGTACGGCTTTTTCGACAAGGACCTCATGCAGCAGACCATCATTGCTGCTGCGCAAAAGGGCTGCATCGCTCCTCGCGACAAGATCTCGAACCTGTACTGCCACGACGTTCCCGACAGCACACTCCCCGAGAATGTGTTTGGCTTCTTTACCGATTACAACGTCGGACGATACAAATATGTACGACCCAAGTATGTCAACAGCGGAAGTTTCATGGGCCCTGCTGGAGATATGCGACGATACTTTCAACGCGTCAAAGACCGCATGGACAAGGATCTCCTCGAGGTGAGGTCCAACGAGGATCTTGCTGGTGATCAGGGTATTTTTGCCGAGGTGTTTGGTGAACAAGAACTTTGGCGCCAGCACATTCACGAGGATGACTTTGCCCACGACAACCCCGGCAAGGAGGCAGCGTTATCAGCGCGAGACGAATTCGAGTACCATGTTGGCCTGGACTATGCGCAAGAACTCTTCTACCCAACTTGCTATTCTGAAACAGGAGGATATTTCGTGTCCCTCGACGACCCTTCTTCTATCGCCAAACAGTCGAGCAAAGCAGGCGTCTCGCCACCACGCATTGGGGGTGTTCCCAATGACATTTCCGTCGCGGAAGCTCCCCTGGCTCAATTGGACGACGGCAGCAGTCAAGGTGGCTCATGGGGTGACGTTTCGCTTTATGTCGACTTTTGGACAACGTCGGTTCCTGTTGCGATCCACCACAACGCTTGGAGGGATGGTCTCAAGAGCCGTAGAACGGCATGGTGGGATAAGACGTGGTACTTTCCCCACTTGCGCAACCTTTTGGAGGCGCACATGGCAGCAAACACGACTGCGCCATTGGCAAGCATCGCGGCAGATGATGGCAATCTAGATGTGTGGTCTTATGGCGCAAAGGCCAAGGGAAGCGCGTCGCTTCTGTTCGGCAAGAACAAAGAGTCCAAGGCTTGGCAGCTACGGGCGACAGATTGGAATACCGTCTGCAAATCAAGTAATGACGCGGATGAGGCTGAGACACGCTGGTATGACGAAGTTTTCCGAGATGGAAAGGGTTTACTATAGAGATGTGTTTGGAAAGGACTCATTCGGGTTGGAGTTTAATTCATAGCGTGTATTTTTTTGTTTTTGAACCATTCACGAACGATATAAGACAAGACAAGATAAATAACAGATATTATCATTATAAACTTGTTCAAGTTTATTACGAACAATTCCTTGTTGATTAGAGTATTGTGACTGTTACTGTTTTCTTGTTTTTTGTATGGGCTATTTCTCTTGGTAACGCGAATGTCATGATACCCACGTCTGCCAATTCACTTGGCTGACTCTTGGCTGACGTCTCAACCAACCACGACAGGGATTAAAGGTACCTGCATGCTGACGAGTACCGGCGGGTTTTCGTTCCGGCTTAGGCCTCGGCGATGCGCCGGTGCCGCGCGTTATTGAACGGCGCATAGCGCTATCGAGATCAAAGTTAGACCGATATCGAGGACATAAATGGCTTTGAAGAGGGAATGAAGATAAACTCTCACGCCCGAAATTCAACTATTCAGAACTTGATCGACGACATTCCTCGAGTTTAAACATCATTTGAGGTGTTGGTTTAGTTATTTCTCGGCACTCGGGATTTAGTTGTTGATATGGGATGTAATCTTCCTTGATCAGAGCCTCACGAGGTAACTAGGGATTGGTCGAGGTACGACGGACTAAGAGGGCCAATTCAATTGAAACATCAAAATGCCTTATTCCCGTTTCATTATAGCTTCCCCTATATGACAGTGTAATAATATTGGGATGAAATCTATATCCGAGATGACTTGTTCCTGAGGATGTAATGGCAGTTTGGTGTCTTCTACTTTTGGAATTCCGAAAATGAGGGTATCACGGGATCAGAAGTCCACAAAAACTCAGTTTTGAGGGAATGACGAATCAAGATGATTCCTTCCATGTCTCAAGTAAAGAGATTTCATTCATTATCTATTAATATCTCATGGTCTGAAGTTTGGTTCAAGACGTTGAGCGGTTTGCAGAAATTCAAGTTCGACTACACCATAGTCTGGCGTTGTGATAGATATGATCATGTTTCTGTTCAAGATATAACTGAAAATCAGTTGCATACAAAGCACCAAAGATCATAGAAGCATATTAGCGAGCACTCAAATCCACGATTAACCGCTTTGCCACCCATGAATAGTCAAAACAGCATTCGCAAAGTCTTCCGGCGCTTCCATAGGAAACGCATGTCCAACATCAACAACTTTCCTCTCAAACTTCCCAGAAAAATGCTGCCTATGCGCAGCCGTACCACCCCTCTTCAAAGGATCCTGCTTTCCGTCAAGCGCAACAGTGGGCACAGTTATCTTGGGTTTAGTAGCAAGAACGTCTTCCAGTTTTTGCAACGCTGGATCTCCCTGTGCATTACCGAAGCAGAACCTGTAGGCATGTATAACGACATCCACAAAATCAGGATTATCAAACGATTCTGCTGTACGTTGATAAAAGAACTCGGTAAAGGAGAAGGAAGGTGACCACTGTTCCCAAAGTATTCGGCAGAGATCTCGTCTATTCTCTGTCAAACACCTCATCCCTCGCTCCTGTTGGAATAAATGCTGATACCAAACTGAACATTCCAGACTCGGCTCAAAAGGTATCTGGTAAGTTGATAGATCGGCAATATCATACGACGCATACGAAACAAGTCCGACAACACGCTCTGGCCAAAGCGCAGAAGCAACGCAGCAGGACATGCCACCCCAATCAAAACCACCTAGTATGGCCTTTTCGATATTCAACGCGTCCATGAGTTCGATAACATCCGAGCCCAGAGCTGCCTGCTGACCGCTTCTCATAGTGTGCGAGGAGAGAAAGCGCGTGGGACCAAAGCCTCGCACATAAGGGACTATAACTCGAGCACCGTTTGAAACAAGCTTAGGAAATACTTCGTCATATGCGTGGATGTCGTAGGGGAAGCCATGGTAGAGAAGAACTGGCCACCCTGAGGAAGGGCCATGGTCGTAGTATCCTACTTCCAGGGTACGCGTCTTGATTGTTTTGTACATGACTTTTGATGTTTTTGAAGAGAATGATGGTTTCAGATGTGACTTTGTTGGAGGATTATGACTTTCTGCGCCTTGTAGTTGACATCTGATTATGTGAGTTCTGCTTACGTCAGATCGTTAACGTTTGGACATCATACCGATTGACCATAATAATTGTGTGTCCAACAGGTATACAAGTTATTCATATCTCATCAGTTCCTGTACAAACTAGCCGCGTGCCATGAACCAATTCTTAGGGGATGGAGCTTTGTTGAACTTAACGTTCAAAATGTATCTTTCTATTCATCAGTCTCTCATCTTAGACCCAGCTTTTGAATATTAGAATCAAGATATAAGCTCCTTGCTATAGTAATAAAGTAGTCAAAGTATATGTCAATAATAAGAGTCAGAGGGGAGTGTCCAAACATGAACCTGCGCGGATCTATGGACACAGCGCGTCACTCTGTCATGTCCATCTCATATTAGAAGACAATGCAAGTAAAATTAGGCGGCGCTTCTGTGTATGGAGCTTACTAACGATATGATACTAAGCATATTCAACTACCGCTGTCTAAAACTTTGTGAGATCCGCCTACGACAGGGTGTGTCCTTCGCTTCTCAGGAACGCTGCAGCCTGTCCTTCGCGGCACGGGCTTCCAAATACTCGTTTGTGAAACACTCGACAATCTCTTCGTGCCTGGGGTCCTCCTCCTCCGCCACATCGTACCCCGTGACCGGGTTGTCCCAGAACTCCCCATGTATTCGATGCAGCGCCCGGGAGGTCGGTTGGAGATCGTGCATAGAGAAACTGACCAAAGGATCCCCTTGAAGTTTCGGCCCGTCAAGTTTACACCACTTCGTGGATGATTTTGTGATCATTGATTCCCGCAACCAATTCAGAATACCAGCCAATTTGCAAAGGGCCCCTTGAACAGCCTCATCTCTCTCCTATTCTGTGGAAGGACTCGTTCGTATGAGGGTAAAATCTTGTAGCCATGTCTCATCTCTGGCCGAGTTCACGGCGTATTTCCCAGCGATGAAGCTCTCGTGTCTTGTAAACCATATAAAGCTATTCTCGGGTTGTAGGTCATCTGGTGAATTTTCTCTACGATAGAAGACGGCGGCAGGGCATTCAGTACTAGACTGCTTGTCGGCGTTTCCTCGCTTGGGCGCATCCTTTCCTTTTCGATGTTTCTTGCGTTTGGGTTTCTGAGTGGCATCGGTTGCAGGCAATGTTACATCAAGTTCGACAATAACCAAGCATGAGAGGCCTCCAAGATCGTATTTCACGACGCGATGCAGATCCTGAAATGGCTTTGTTGAAGCTACAAGACGTAGTGTATGAACATCATAGGGTAGAGTCCAGTATTCTTTGTGAGTCTCGCTTTCGTCGAAACGGATAATGAGCGTATTCCCAAAAAGCTCGAAAGTCATGCGGCTAAATTTTGATGCCATTGTGTTATATAAGCAACAATAAAACATTACCATCAAAGTGTTACGGTGGATAACGATGTCAATGCCATCGAAGCGAAAGTCAGGATTTGTGGCCTTAATCATCTTGAAAACAGCTGTGAGTAAATAATTGTGGTTTTTGCAATACTCGGTTCTTGGCACGAAGGCAGCCTGGAAACGATCCACCGAGCACGGCAGTTTCGGACGGAAGTACTGGGACAATTTGTTGTCTATATGAGGCAAGTTAGTTAGTCTGACTGAGAAACAACTGCTTGCCATAGGTACCTGGAACGTGGCCAACTTCAGCTTTGTCCTTGGATACATCCAAGAGGTCGAAGGTACAAAGGACTTCATATCCACCTTCACCGGTCACTGGGGAGCAGCGAGGTTTCATGTTGAGAACGAAATTTCCCGTGATCATATTCAGCATTGATATCGACAACGGACCTGGGCCCGGTTCTTGTAGCGTCTCAAGAGAACCCATCGTGATGGTTGATGACACAAAATATATCTCGGCGTGATGATGAAGATGACGAATTTGACGACGAACGAGCGAATGGCAAAGATATGATGATGTTTGATCGGCGATGACTGGAAAGGGTAAAGGATGACTTTCTCGTGGGCTGTAGGGTTTGAAGGACTGCAGATAAGGAAGGTACACCTTTGATCGAAGTGCCTTCCTAGTAGTGAGTAGCAGAACTAAGTCTTGGGGTATATTAATAAGTACCTACTCTAAGAATCATAGCCTAATCAGCATAAACTGACGTAATAGCTTCGTCTCTCATACTTTCAGTGGCTAGCCTTTCTGATACCTTGAGTTGTGTCGGAACACCAAGGTTACTCGCAGGTGGGCTTGCTTCAGACTTGATTACGGACAAATGGAGACGATGAGACTATGAGCACTGGCCGGAAGCATACCCCCAAGTGAACCAACGGAACTCTTTAACATGCGCATGACATTTCAACAAAAGGTATATGTATCCATCCATCCCGACAAACGCCTGTTCCGTATACCATTTCCACCCCAGAACAGCCGCACTTCTCACAAAAGAATCGTTACATAATATTAAAGGACCACTGTCGCTTTTTATCCAAGGAAACACCTCATCTCGATTTATTAAGTACCGTCCATCGCTGTTAATGTCTATGCTCCTCCTTCGTCTCGTTATGGGAAGGCAGTTCTGCTGAGAAACTCTGATGTCCTGGCGCAGGCGATTGATAGCCACCCGTAGATTGCGAGTGCGCGCTGTTGCGGTGAGATTCGGTGGTGGACTGTGACCATCTTGGATCGTAGGACCCTGTTGAGTTGCGGAAGTTATTGGGTGGGTGTCCGGGACTTGGCTGAAGACCGGGGGACTGTTGTGGGTGGTAGTAGTCGCCAGGGAGTTCCATAGGGAAGCTCTGAATGTTGGTCTTGGGCGGGACTGGTGGTGGTTGTTGCTGCTGGTACTGCGCGCCGGGTGGAGGCGTGTGACCTGGGTATTGACTACCGGGTGGGGGTGTTTGAGCTGAATAGACGTAGGGACTTTGGGGGTATTGAGATCCGGCATTGTCAAGAGTTGCGTATGGGTATGTCGGTGAGCGCTGAGGTTGCATCTGGGGCTGATAACCATATGGCTGCTGGTATGAGGGACCTGGGCTCATAGATCCTGGGCCAGGATGGAGAACAGCGTGCTGAGTGTCTGGTAGACCAGTAGAGGGATTTTGCAGAGCCTGCTGTCGGGCTTGATTACTCTCGGATCGATCATTGGGGTTGTAGGTCTTGAGCTTTCCGTCCTGAAACATGGCCTTCAACAAACCAGCATCGAGAAGCTCTGCCTTTTTGATCATACGGTCAACCATGTCAACGCTGGCTTTCCTCGACTCGGCCTTGACAAAACCCATCAGAGTAATATTCGCTTTGAGCTCGACATCAGTACGCAAATAAAGGCCCTCCTTTGGTGCACCAAGCTTCTCAAGACCAAGTTCGGGCTGCTCCGGAGGCTCAATGCCGGGCTGATTGCCCATAATGCGGTACTTGTTCCTCATATCAATACCAAGAGGAATATATATATGCGACTGCATGCCCCATGGCATATCATGGAAGCAACCATTGAACGTGAGCTTCCCAGATCCTATCTTTCCCAAGCCGGGGATGTACTGAATGCGCTCTGTGATTTCGTACCAGGTGCTGTAGTACTCGTCGGAGGCGGCATTGCGAGGAGCGGGGATGGGTTTGTGGCTGAGAACTAGCGGATTGAGGGTGATGATTTCACCATGGGAGTGAAGAAGATCGATGGCGAGCTGTCTCGGGATGAAGCCTGGGATAGGCGTGATGATGGTGAGAGTTTCCTTCTTTTTCAACATTTTGATGTTAGGTATGTCGTGCAGTATATCGGAACGTGTTTCAGCTGCAAGGTACAGTTCTTGCAGC
Organism: Fusarium poae; assembly: GCF_019609905.1. NCBI lineage: Eukaryota > Fungi > Ascomycota > Sordariomycetes > Hypocreales > Nectriaceae > Fusarium > Fusarium poae. Next base: position 3,936,123 of record NC_058401.1, on the reverse strand, counting down.
CACAATATTGACAAGGCTTTCCAATAGTCGGTGTCGGCGCAACCATGTGCTTGTCGCATTAAATAGCAGTTGTATCAATCGTGTCAGGTCGTCGCTTTTGTGCAATATTATCAGAGGTGAATTACTCGGTGATAGTTTTTATCGCATGGATTGTGACGAAGCTAAGCTGAGCTCAAAGAGGAGGGGAAAGAAAAGATGCAAAAAGTCGAGGGGGGGCCACGGGGATTAAAAATGCGGCAGTTCAAGGTGAGCAGGGATCCAGTCTAGACCAGCCACTGATTGAGACGAGACTGACTAGGATATGAGTGATTCCATCCCTTGGGCTGAACTGAACTGAACTGAACTGGACTGAACTGGTCTGGTCTGGTTGTGTATTAAAAACCGCCACGAAATGACAATGACGATGACGTGAGACGGGCGCTGCCATTTGCTGGGTCTTGAAGATCCTTTCGCCAAACACGACGCGACCTGGCGACATTTGAATGCCTAGATGATCATGTCGTAATGGGTATAATATCCTTGTATTACCTTAACAAGGTCATCATATTCTTCTTCTCTATCGCATCGTATCGGCAGTTATACTGGGGATCTCGCTTCAGCCCTGTCCCCACGATGACCCAGTCAAGATCTGATCTTGTATACAATGATCATTGACCAGATAATTAAATCTGCACGGAAATCTCTTGATCCGAGAAAAATAAAAGACTGCGCCTGTAAATTTGCTATTCACAGAGTCACAGGATGATCTGCTCCTTTGCAATTGGGTTTTGACGCGTGGACACTGAGGCTGGGTGAGATTATAGCTCCGTATAGATTGCGACATGAATGTCTTATCGATAAGACAACGCCTTGGAATGTCCCTGATCTATGGTTAATTCTGTTTATAGCTAAAATAGACAATCCTAGTCGTATCAGAAATGATATCAGAAATAATTTCTATTCTTCAGGGATCTTTTGCGGTGGGTTCCCGCTTACGTGCTGCGCCATATTATTACTGTCCGCTCTTTTTCAGCTTGAGAAGGCGGGTCGCAAAAGAAGGGACTGGAGCAGATCAGACGAAAATATTAGCACGTTTCTAAGCTATCCACTCACTAAAACTGAGCCTATCTAATTTTCCCATCAACCACTAAATGACCTGTATCACCCATGCATGCCCGTATTTAATGGGGTCAGCCCTATGGATCTGTCTGAACATGGATCTGGACCCTCAGATTTCTTCCTCAGGCTTCTTCCCAACCATCAAATACATGGGTGTAAACAATTTCCTCTTACCACCCTCTACTAAAGCATCCGCTCCCTTGGCCAGTCCATCCGCAGTCTTTCTCGTTCCCTTTGGTGCAATCGAACAAGCCTCCAATACTCCAATCAAATTATGCATCACCAATCTCCCCCATTTGTTCATCCTAAACACCGTAAAGAGATCACTTAGATTCTGCGCATATCGCATATCACTGTCCAGTGGCCAATACCATGGTGCCGTTCCGTCATCTGTAGCTGCGAGATCCTCGTGGTGAAGCAGCTCGAAACCAGCTGCTTTGATAGCTGACAGCCCATGATCAATCTTGAACATCTGCGCGATGCCGTCGCCTAATTCGATATCGAGACGAATGCGGCGTTGTTCGAGGTCATCATTGTCGTAACTATCCGTCATGAGCCACTCATACACGCCAAAGATACCGCCTGGTTTGAGGACACGTCGGATCTCGCTGTATACACCTTCTAGAGATGGTGCGTGAACGGTTGCTTCGATAGCATAGACAGCGTCGAACGAGTTATCAGGAAAGGGCATTTTCTATCATTGTTAGCACCCAAAGCTGACCAATAGTACAGACAACTAACCATAAAGTCGCCCTGAACAAACTTGAGTTTATCAGAGAGTCCTTCCTTCTCGGCATAAATACCGGCACGTCCGACTTGATACTCGTTGATATTCAGACCAGTCACATGGGCTCCTGTGAACTTGACAATCTCTCGAGCTGGTCCACCAACACCACACCCGACGTCGAGGACCTTCATACCAGGTTTTATGCCAATGTTATGAGCGAGGTAGTGTTCGTGTCGAGCGATGGCGCGGTCAAAGGATTCGCCGTAGGCAAAGCGGCAGAAATGAAAACTCTGAGACCATCCGTATTCGTAGAGATCTGTTGCAAGATTATAGTATCTAAAATATCAGCCAGAAGTTAATAGCAAGGATCAAAACACCTACTGTCTTGTCAAACTGGCATAGTTGTCGGTTCTCTCCTGTCGGACAGCCTCTACTTCATCCTCGGCCTTTTTGTTGTCGAAAAACTGAAAGTATTCATCAACGGCGGCAGCATGAGCTTTGTTGTCTTTGTTCATCATGGCTCTCATTCCACCCATTGACTCTTTTGATTTTCCATGCAGGACATTGTCAAATGCCGAGTTCTGGGCCTCATCGTAAGAAATCAGTTCGGTGTTTGGCATCTTGGCGGTAGAAGGAGAGATATGGAGATAAGTGAAGAAGACTGGTAAGTTGATAATTATGGTCTGGCTTGAGGAGAATTGCCTTTGTTTATATAGGAAACTGCAAGTAATATGAAAACTACCTAGTAGTTGGCATTGAAATTCAGCCCCTTGAGCCACCACATTGCCATCCGCATATTCTTCATCTATCAACACTTACATCACAATTTCGATACAGCATCTTTGCGAAAACGAACAAGAGATTATCGAAGAGTTGTTCCAACTGCAAAAGAATTCCCAAGCATTTGGCACCTTGATACGAAGTGCGAATACGAGGCCCACCCGAATGCGAGAGCTGTCAATTCCTACGTCTACCGTTAACGACCCGGTTAGTTACGGACGGAGTAGGTAGTGGACCAGGATCTGATCTAATCTATATAATAGATGTAAGATAGTAGGCCAATCGGATTGTCGATGATACCCCGTTTATCTCGATCCGAGACTGGGTTCCGGTCCCTGAAGCTCGCTAAGGACTTAAACCATTTAGGAAGTTGACTACTAATTGGCGACAAACAAATCATTCGCTATGTCAGTGAACTATTTGAGATTTGAATCGAATTGTTCAAGAAGCCAGGAGTCAGTAGCTTATCAACTGTTCGGTTTGTGGCCGAGTTTGAAGTTGTTCGTATTCGCGTTTCGCAATGCGAGTCGTTCAATTGCGAAAGATAGTGTCCTTGGATACACGAGGTCCTGTTTGAGTAACAACAAAGGATCTGGACGAAGATCAATTTTAATCAGTTATGCTGAAGATACCTATGGATGATATACTCCAGCACAGAACCAGACTGTCGGCACTTCAATGACCGCCATCAACTTGTACAAACACATTTTTACCACAATGGCTTCCCAGATCGACCACCGCCTGTTCTAACCTTGCGTCTAACGAGCATCACTCGGATGGAACTATAATCATTTCTCTGAGTCAGGTGGTGGTCTCAATATCGTAGAGTTACAGTCGGCCGAGAAGACGTCGCGATCGCGACTGGGTTGGTACATTTACTATGACTCTCACCCCCTACTGTAATACATGAAGAATGAACTTGTTACTAAGCTGTTCAAGATAAATATACTAAGTTGTCTGGGCCACTGCTACGTCCCTCAACCAACCCTTGGTTTAGAGTTGACATTGCCTTGGCTATTTGCTACAACCCTCTCAAAATATAGCCAGTGCATTCGGAGGCGATCCAATCAATCCAGGCTGATTCAGAGGCGTTGAAGTGATCATGAACGAATACCTCTTTGTCTTTTTACAGTATGCGGCCAGCTTACTCAAATCCCACAACTCACCGATCGGCATACCAAAAAAGCTCAAGCAATACACATGGAGCACTATCGCAAAGTCAGCAATCATCTACCGCAACCTCAACACATAACATACCGAGATCTTTCATTCCACCAATTGATCCATCAGGCTTCAGCGGAGGAAACGCTTCGAAAGCGTTCGAGTCCGATGCAGCTGCAGCGAACCGTTTATTCCACATCCATCTTGCTGTTTCTTCGCTTCCATCAAGACCGCTGAGCTTCATAGCCATCATCTTGCCCAGTCCGACAGGATCCATTTTGTCAACGACTTCCGTGGCGCCTGTACGGACGAGAAGGATGTCGCCGGGATGGAATTCGACGTTTTGGTACTCTGCGCAAGCTTCCAAGTCTTCAACGGTGATACGATTTCCGTCGAAAGGATGAAACTCAATCTTCTTTTCTTCAGCGTAGGAGGCGTAGTCGATCAATACGCCCCGACCGGCGATACAACCGCGCGAATGCCAGTGATCTAGCGTGGGCATGGTGTTGGACTCAGTCGAGTCGATAGACAAAGCCTGTTTGTCTGGGTTGGCACCATTGTAGGCCAAGCCTGAATCTTGATGCTGGAAGTGACACAGACTATCCCATTGGGAACTGCATTGGGTGTTGAAGCTAATCTCATCATCCCATGACTTTCCCTGATCAAACGGGAGGTCTGCCATGCTCTCGGGTATATACAAGACTTTGTGCTCAGGCAATGCTCGGCCTGGGACGTTGAGTTTGGTCATTGCATTCATAGGCCAGCTGGAAAGCGTGAGTGATGATCATTCGGTTGGATGCCAGGGACCTACTTTAGAGATATCGAGACACCATCTTTGACTTCGAGGGCAGCATTACGAACAACATCCGGAGTCAAGAAGTTGAGTGTTCCGACCATGTCCTTTTTGCCATGATGGTCAAACACTCCCCAAGCACACCCCTTGGGCATGCCTTCAACCTGAGGGAGATTATCATAATCTGGCACAGAACTTGGATCGAATGTCATTTTGAAGATGATGATAAAGTTGAGAGTTGATGATGCCCAAGAAATTGGACATTGTGTCTAATTTATAGATTCAAGGTGTTTATTGTCTGCCTGGACCAAACCCCTGCTTTGCTGGAGCCTAATGATGGATTAACTACTTTGGGCTATATGAAACTATTCACATTCTCATTCCGCTGTCTCGTATATCATACTCGGATAAGACCCACCTCTTCCTTGGGTCTCACCAAAGATAGCACGATATGGGGTTGAGCAGCTGGCATCTCAACCATGAAGAAACACCAATCGGCACCGACTGTCTCAACAGAATTGGCGACTTGATCGCTTCATTTTAACTATTATTTACTCTTGAACATTTATCGTCGTCCAAGTCCAAACATCCTCACACTATTCCTCCACGCCGCTTCAGCAACTTCGTCGACAGGGACACCCTTCAACCCCGCCACAATCAAAGCAACCCTCTCAATGGTACAGCTCTCATTCCTCTCCTTGACCATACACTTGGCATCCCACTTGTCTCTCTTCTTCGATGCCGGCAGAGGCCTGGCGTTGGCGCAGTATTGCTTGACTACTTCAGATGTGCCCTTGAGTTCACCCCACGGGGCATCCGTCTCGAGTTGTAGCGCATCGAGAGGAATCTTGGATACCATTTCCAGACTTTCTGTGGTCTGGAAACTGAATCCATTGACGCTCACTCCGAAACCCATCGATACAAGCTTCTCCATTTGCGATGCGTTGCCAACAAAGCTGTGTACTAACCCACCGCGGGGTAGCTTCTCCATGTATGGGGTCATTGTCTCGACGAAATCATCAAACGCATTGCGACAGTGCAGAAATAGAGGGAGATCCCACTGGTTCTTGACAAAAAGATCCAGTTGCGCCACGAAAGCCTTCTTCTGTACATCTTTGGACGCATGTTCCTCCTTGTCATAGTCAAGGCCAAGCTCTCCAAAGGCGGCGATATGCGGCGAGTCTTGAGCCAGGGCGTTTTTGACTTTTTGTTCCAGCTCAGCAAGATACGCCTTTCCACCCTTGTCCAGTTCCGAAGCATGGTACGGGTGCACGCCAATGGTATAGTAAGCCTGTGCTGGACGCTGCTTGGTGATGCTGTCGTTGTGCGAAACGTCTGAAAGCGACATGCCCGTCAACAAGACCTTGCTAACACCTGCATCTTTGGCACGGTCAAGAGTGCTAATAAAGTCGGGTTCGTGGTACTGCTTATCATCACGGTATACGCCTTTAAACTCTTTCGCAGTTGCCGTGACAGCGACCTGTAAACTGTCAGTCAACTGACCACTGTTATCAGTGACAAACTTACATCCGCGTAGCGAATCTCAGCTGATGGAGCGGCGGGAGCAGCTGTGGGGAAAGCACTTAGATCAACAGTAGACGACATGATTTGTATGAGAAATCCTAATTGAGGGGTTACAAAGTTTCGAAAAGAAGAGGAGGCGGAGCAGCTTTAAAGTGCTCTGAAATAAAGTTCCACCCAAGGTCATGAAGGTATCATGCTGCATGCATAACAACAAGCACTAGATACCCTGACGGCGTCTTACACCCAATCGCTATCCCCATCAGCCTCGAAACCCTATTATCTGGGCTATCGCGGAGAAGCAAATTACGTCAGCTCTCCATTATGTGGAGGTCCAAGATGCGGAGGTGCTGAGCTAGCTGCTGTACCTTGAGCTGTCAGAAGAGGGGATTCATACGTGTCGAGTCTTGTCACGCGATCATGACGAGTCAGTTGAAGCTTTTCTGTTCAAATATCGGTCTGTCTTGAACTGGATAACACTGACTCCCTAAATCCGCAGACCAAACTCCCCATCGCCTCTTCAGAAACAACCCTCAATAGCCAAAACCATTCTTTTCCCACCCACTCTTTTGGGAAAGATCGATCTCCAAACGGACCAGCAATTCCGCTAACCACGACCCAACCGCCACGCCGTACACATCTCGCCCAAGACGCCCATTACAGCGCCTTGCAACTGATCCTCCCATAAGAGTTGACGCAATGCGCGAAGCCAAAGCCAAGGTACCAGGCTTGAAATGACTACGAGGAACGTTCAGAAAATAGCAGCAGTTCGCAAAAAGGCGTGACACATCACGCGAAGCAACAGTTAAAGGCAGTCAAAAATCAAGGAAAAAGCAGTGAGTGACTAAAGTAAACACAGTAAACACAGAGGGTACAGGCAAGTAGCTTAAATGAATTGAATTGATGACAATCCACCGGGGGACCGAAGATCTCCAACGCCAATCATGATTCAGACCCAAGGAAATGGAGTGTGCGTGGTGTCGTGTAGAAATCCTGAGCTGCCATAAAACTTAAAGTCATAACCCAGATCGCAATCAAGGTTGGGTATCGCTCATAAACTGCCACGGAAAGCAGATAGATTCTGCTCGACATGATAGCCCACGAGAAGGCAAGATAATTGAGTCCAAGGAAATAGAAGTGCCGGGGGATTGTTCGTGTAAAAGCCCCTTGGTCAACGAGTTATCGTGGTCATATTACTGCATGCAGCTTTGTTTAATACTCCTAATTTGTCAGTACATCAACGGTTCGTACGAGGCAAGATGCTTACCTGAGGAGGGCCGTTGGGGCCGGGTCCGGGAGGTCCAGGAGGTCCCTGAGGTCCGGGAGCAGGACCGCCAAAGTGCTGAGGGCCGTAGTTGCCAGGTCCGCCATGGCTGGGCATGCCCATGTAGTGAGGAGGGGGAGGAGCAGGGCGGTAGGGAGTGCCAACACCAGAGTTGTTCTGAGATCGACCCCAGCTGAGGCGGACGCGGGAGTTGCCGATAGGGTAGCCCTGCATCTGGTTGATGGCCATCTCGGCAGCGTGGCGGTGGACGAACTGGACAAAACCGCAGCCCTTGCCAGGTGGTATCTTGACATAGGTGATTTCGCCGAAGCCCTGGAAGAATGATCGAAGCTCGTCCTCGGTGACGTATCCGGAAAGACCACCGACAAAGACGGTGGTGTTGTTGGGGTCAGTGAACTGGTTCATCTGGGTAGCAGGGTTGAAGCCTCCGTAAGGGAAACCTTGCATACCACCATTGTTCCACATTTGCTGCTGGGGCATGCCAGGCATCATAGGGCCGCCATGCTGGTGTCCCTGGCCACCGAAACCGTGGTTGCCACGGTTCTTGGGGGTAGCAGTAGAGATTCGCATGGGTCGGTTACCGCAGTAGACTCCCTGCATCTCAACGAGAGCGCGCTGCTGGTCGTTCTCGTCGGAGAAACGAACGAAGCCGTAGCCGCGGCTCTGACCGCTCATAGCATCGGTCATGATCTTGGCAGACTTGCACGAGGGGAAACGAGCCTGGAAAAGAGAAACCAGGACGTACTCGTTGACTTCAGGGCCAAGGTCACCCACGAAAATGCTGTACTCGGGGCCGCGATCATCCCTAAGCATGTTAGTAGCTGATATGAACAGTGAATACATATGACGTACCGTCGGTCGACCAGGCCACCTCCAGAGGCCCAGTTGAGTTTGAAGGAGCGAGTACTGTTAGGGACTGCCGAGCCGTTCATGCTAAGGGCCTTGGTAGCAGCCTCAGGGCTCTGGAACTCGACGAAGCAGTAGCCGGCGTTACCAGAATTCTTGTCGCGGATGACCTTAACGTTCACATTTTCATGAGCCGAAGACAAGAAGACGCCCTTGATGAAGTTCTCATCCATCCAAGGTTCAAGCTCACCCATCCTATAACAGTCAGCATCACTGCAAAAGCTGGTAGAAATTTTGACTTACCAAAGGGTGGTCTTGGGGGAGTCAGGGCCAGATCCAGGGGGAGGGGCAACACCGCCCATATCAGGGGCGGGAGGAGTGCCGTTAGAGTAGGCCATAGGGCCAGAGGGGGCACCGTTGTTGGCGGGCACACCAGAGAAACCAGAGTTCATGTCCATGATGGGCTTTGCCAGGTCAGCACTATGCGCGGATGTCGAGTCGGAGTCATCAATCGAGATGGTGTTGGGGGAACGAACCAATAGGAACGAAGCAAGAGCTTAAATGTTCAAAATGCGAAGAGCAAGATGCTGCAGAGCTTGACAGGGCGGAGCAACAAAAAAAGACTGCAATGAAGAATTAGCGACTTGGGTTGGGTATTGATCTGAGCAGAAGAAAATAGCAGTGGAGAGTGAAGTTTCTAGGGCAGGGGCCGACTGGAACGTGACAACAAAATGGACAATCAGCACATAATCAGAGTTTGAGGCAGCACAATAATGCCTTGAACTCCGGGTATCCAGATTCGTATCGATAGTGAATCAAAGGCCAGAAGTCCCCGATCCAAGGAAGCCTTGGTATTGCAAGCTCCGTCCGCGGAATGATACTGAAGTGATTCGATGTCTTTTAATCGACAAGTCTGTGATTCCCGAAGTCCCGTGCACCAGGCGGCCAATTGTCCATGGGGCGAGTGGTTTGATAGATCACATGATAGAGCAACTTACCGTGAGTAATAACTCGTACACGTCGTAAACAGGTCGTAGAAGCGCTATGGACGATGTCAGTACCAAACCAAAGCGCTGGTGATCCGAGAATGCAAAGGGGAAGAATTCAAGGTGGTGGGAATTCGAGGGGGGGGGGGGCGAGTGCGCCTGCTTTTGTCGGTGCCCGCCAGGCCAGAGGGCAAGAGCTCTAGTAGCTTCGGCCGAAATTCACCCAACAAAAACATCTTTCAAACTTTGACAAAACAGCCACATGGTGCTGTTGTTGTCCTGATTTGATTCTATCACAAACTTTGCTACAGCCCAAGCAATCGGTGGGGAGGCAAAGAGGGGTTCGATATTGGCGATTCAAAACTTACCGTCAAGAGAATCGAGTACCGAAAGCACAACGAAGTAAGTCGCTATATTTGGATCGTAAGACCTAGAAAATAATGTTAGGACCAGGATACACTCAATACAGCTGCGATTCATACCTTTACACCGAGTCTAATCCTTAAAAAGATACGAACGAGAATTGGAAACGACAAACACTTCGAAAAGTATCCGTACAGATGCGAATCAAATCTCTAGGACGCCGTCACGCCGATACAAGCAATGAAATGCTTTGGAGGATAGTGATAGGGGATGCGAAACGCCGAATTGTCGTTCTCACACGGGGCAAGGTGCTTTACCAAGGATTCCAAAGGAAAGTGGTAAGATAGCTACAAACGTTCCCGAAATGAGCTTAACCTGGACTTGTGTTAGCGGTCTACTCAGGTCTCCAATAAGTCCATGTCAGTCCAGAAGCCCACCCTGGGCACATCTCATCGGCCAGTTTGGTGTCAAAGGCTCGAGATCCAGCATCCGGCTTGCTTTCACCCTGGTATCCAGACCACATATCACTCCATCCGATGGTTGCCCGTCAAGATAAATTGTCCAAAAAGGGTGGCGAGTAATGGCTGATGGTTCCTGGCTTGATGCCAACCGTTCAATGGCTCCATTCCCCATAACCCTCCATCTGCCTATCGGTTCTCCGGCATTCTCCAACAATCCATTCGAATGTCCTATTCATTCATGGGGCAATTGTTCCCCGCGGGCTACCATCCAAAGAATCTGACTTGATTCGATATGCCAAGTTGAAGAGCATAATGATCAGGGCACGGTTGGTGGATATCGAGCGAATGTCTTGTGGAGAGAGGTATGGCGAAATTTGTTTCGGCAAGTGACAGAGTCATATTGCCTTGCGTATTGTCGGCTATTCTTATCGAGACTCGTCGTTGTGCGGATTTCGGGACGTACGGACGAACAGATGCGACCGACAGTTTAAGGATGTACTCGTTTTGAAAAACATCCTTTCGAATCTCAATTGGAAGCAGATTTTGGCTTCCAGGATACAGGTCGTTGTTCGAAATTCATTGATATCGATGGTTTGCGCGCGCAACGTCGAGTAATGCTGATATCCGGCTCAAGATCCCACAAACCTCCACCCACAACCACAACCAGTACCAAAAAGAGACGTGGAATCGACAGAACTCAAAAGAAAGCAAACTCACTTTTAGGCGCCAACAAAAACAACAGTAACTGTCACAGCCAAATTTCCGAAACACGCGCAAGGGAAGAGCCGTGAAAACCGTGATGAGGACAAAGATGGATGAGGGGAAACAGAAAGAGAGTCGTGGGATGAGTTGTAATGCGGGAGAGGGTATAGAAAAAAGACGAGCTTTTTTTTCTTAACCTTGCCTTGTTTAGGCCTTGCTCTTGGGAACAATCGGGGGCGCGCGGGGACGAGGGTACCGGTAGGGGAAAATGGTCGACAAGGGGGTGTGGGCTGCCGTATCCGCTGACAAGGGGATCTTTGGATCTTGGTGTGGGCTTGCTAAGGGTGGTACTGAAACACCTCAATGGACGAATGACGCTGTCAAGTCGCTGGCGAGTGACGGAGCGGCTGCAGGTGCACGGAATCCAGATGAGATGATGGTAACGGTAGCGTGGACCTGGGCAAGCAGGCGCAGCAACGGACACTCCGTAACACAGAAAATCGTTCAAGAGGGACGAAGAGGGACAATGATCACGATCAAGAATGCGGTTGTTACGGAAGCAAGAATTCACGGCAACATTAAGATCTGGGAGGGGGGAGTTCTCTACACATTCTTAACAAGAGGGGGAAGGGCAAGAGGGCTTTTGGAGAAGCAACGCACAACATCGAAATACTTTTCTATTGGAAGTCAAGAGCCAGAAGAGGCTCACTACGAGATGATGGGAGCCAGTGAAAATGGGCGTGGCTTGAGGAAAATGTGTGTCGCTATGTGGAGTGAATGGAAGGGAGGAGAACAAGAACGACAAAGACAAAAGCTGTGGGCCTTGCCCTAGCTGCTCAACTCTTCCACACAGTATCGGCATTTCATGATCATCGTGATGCACACAATTAACGGGCTTGTTACGGCGATAGCGATGGCCCAAGTGCTCTACGAAACATGACCAAAGCTCGTGCCTCTAAACTCGAGGCTACCTAGCTACAATAGCTTTGTTGATTCGGTCTGACTACGATTTGGCCTATAATGTCAAGTACAGTTGTCTGACCAAGTTCAGCCATGCCTGGCTACCTGGGTACCTGGTGCGATAAAAAAAGGTTCTGTGGCTCTCCGCAACCAGGGCTATCCTTGACGGCGGGCGTGCCGCTATCTCGAGCCTAGTGCCCAAGATGCAGCTGGGCACCGTTTGAACTGGAAACTGGACAGTGAACAATGGTGCTCAACGCTGAAAGCAGGTCAGGTTTGACGAGACGAACCAGCAACACTACCCCTGTGAAACAGCCCTGTCGATGGTGGATCATGAAATCATAGGGCATCCGGAGTGTCGATGGCCTGGAAAGCAACCCGATCTAAGTGCGGCACTTTAAAAACGAACGCTGGCAACAGAAGAGCTGAGTACAGGGAGGTGAATGATCGCTGTTGATAACAAGGGCTTTGAGTCGTCGGGAGGACAACACAACAACGAGAAGCAAAGTTTAGCATGACTTTGAGTCAGTGCACCTCGTTTTCGGTCAATGTTGAACCTGATATGGAATGAAGGGAGCGTTCCTTGCCTCGCTTGCTGGTTTCGCCGGGCGAGCAGCATCCTATTCAAATCTATTGATGTTAACCGAACGAAGCGCGAGCATATCACAAACGCACGGCGCACCCAGGAACGACAATGTTTCAACCTCTCATTTATCTGAATATCTCCGACCTTGTAACGTGGACGCCAATCAACTCAATAGGGAAATACTCACCAGCCCTGGGTTTAAGATTGCCGTCACAGTCAACCCCAGAATCCCTTGCTTTAGTGGCATGCCTCATGGCATCGAATGCTCGTCATAGCGATGTGCCACAAGCGAGCTCAGGATAGCAATGCCGAAACGAAGCGCTGCGACATGGTCTCGGAGACGGACAACACTGATAGCTTTTTGTTACAAGCTTGACCATAATTCGGCCCATTCTCTATTAAGGGAATATCTACGGCCCTTTTAATTGCCCATTCCTGGTGTATCAAAGCTCGTTCGAGATGTAAGATCCAACCAATGTTCATAAGCCAAATCTCGGCGATTGGTAGGTTAAGGTTACCTATAACAGCCAAGTGTCATTATCGTTGTTCTTCCAGTAAACAGAGAGGAACGACGACGCCTCGCAACTCATACGACCTATTTTGGGTCGACCACAAAGCTCCTGGTGGTAAACCATCCTGTGAGAAGTGTTAACTCAAACTAGAACGTGGCGCTACAAAAGCCCATGCAGAAGTGCCCTATTCCAACAAGATTTCGGTCTCCTGCCGCGTCAAGGTAGGAAACCCTTTCAAAACCGCACCAGGGTTGAACCAACCTTGTGTTAGTTCATTAGTTTTCTTCGCTTCTTCAAAGGTCCCAGAACAATTGGTGCCTGTTCACTTCATTTGGACTGAGCATCGTGACATCAAATATTGTATCCTACCCACTTTGTACTGGTCACCATCACCACATGGGAATTGGAACCATCTCGACTAGGCCGTGCCACTGCAGGGCGCCGTCGCTATTTTCAATTGGAATATCAACAAATGGGAGGTTTTTCCAGGCCTCCGGACATAGTGCTGGTGGATCACTTTGCACACCAAGATTATTTCTGACATCCACCATACGACATCGTTCTGCAAGACAAACCATCTTTAACCTTGATGATGACTGGTGAACTTCCGGGGCTAGTATATCCAATGAGACTGAAAAGGTCGCCTGCAAGACAGTGCATATTGTCATTGTTGACAAGCTGGCCTTTATTCTTGGATTTGCTTTTGGCAGTTGCTGCGATGAGAACCAAGAACCGATTTAACTCGATGCTTTTACCTGAAAGACAATGCCCCATCAGCTCGCGAATTCTAATGCTTCTGGTGCTTCCCCCTTTAACCGCATTCATCAATTGGGACCGGGGGCCTGGTTGCTACTTGCAGATCGTCCATCCCACCTTGCAACCCTCGTGGAAAACCCAGCAGCAGCTGGTGACGCAAGTTGCGGCTTAGAAACCCGATGCTTTTACAGGTCCCACTGTGTGATGAGACTGAACAGAGACTGGATCGTGAGCTGTTGAATTGCAAGATTTGACTGGCTCTTTATCAGTAGCTCGGAACGAAAAAAGAGCATCAATTATTCATGACACAACACTGGCATCATCATGCCTTTCGGACTGGTCTCCTCTCCGGTAGCAACACTGCGATCTCAAAAGTGCTCGGCGTGCCAATACTGGTGGGGTATCAACCACGCTGCCATCCTTGTCTTTTCCACATTTGTTACCAGACATTGGTCACAGTTTTCTGCCAATGGTGTTTGTTTTCAAACTTGACATTTTAGGTCAGATAAGAAAAACTGGACAGATCTGCTATGGTATGGTGATCGGATGGTTTACTTGGGCCTCAAAATATCAGAAACGTTGGCCGCTGAAAGCATTGTAAGAGACGAAATTAGTGTGCCACTTTATGCCCCTTAGACAATGACTCTTTGACTATTTATTTTTGTAACCTAAGACTTGGGAGGTCATTTTTTCTGCTACCCACTAGAATAGACACAAAGTATCCATAAGTATTCACACAATGCTCTCTGGCTCTCATGTTACAATATGTTGTGATACACCACTCACTTATCTTTCAATTTCACAACTGTGTTTCACACCCACCCTTACCTTAACAAAGCGGGCATTCACTCAAGCCTAAACAATGTACAGTAAATGCTGTACAACCAAACGCTCCATTTGCCCGACGTTACATATCTCAATCAAGCCCAACGTGAGCCTAATCCGTCTTAAATAGGGCCTCTTCTCGTTAAACTGAAACAAATCCAGACAAGTCGAGCGACACAAAAAAGTCTGTAGCTTCCGCCTTGTTTCGCATGCGTCGTGTGGTTTGTTGATGAATCCACGTCTTGGAATGAGACGCCGGATCGGACGTTGAGAGCGGCGATAGCGTTCGGCCGGAAACGTCGGTGTTTTTATGATCCACTGCCGAAAATTGCCATTCCGTGTGACGGAGTAGAGTCGCCGAGAGTGATGTTCTTCTTCTGTGCATGTGCTGCAAGACAAGATTGCAGACAGCCTTGGCTCACGAGTATTTAATTGACACCCGAACAACTACCAAGATAGCAGAAAAGTTGGCTTAAACCTTAGGGTTATAAAAATAAGCAGTCTAAGAAGTATAGTCTAAGGAGCATAAACTGACCTACTAATTTCGTCTCTTATGCTGGCAGCAGTCAATTTTTCTGATACCCTGAGGCTATTGTAAAGCAAGATACTCCCTCTAATTACTTTCCATCTCGACAAGAACGTCTCTCAACATTCTCCGCACCTCCAAAGACCTTTCAGCCTCCAACGCCTTGCTCACTATGGCTTTCAACTGAGATCCATCAGGGCCACTCTGCCCAAAGACTTTTCTTGCTTTTGCCTTGAATAGCGCACCTACTGCCTTGGCTCTCATGACTCTTTGTGGTTCAGTACCAGTATCAACCAAATCAATGTCAAGACTCAACAGATAGGTCAACGCCACAGCTTCGTCGTTTTGTTTGTTGGATGGAGATACAGCTTCGTCCATGAGATCGCGGACGCACTCGTACCAAATGTGACGCTTTATTGGAGCAAAATTGGGGCTTTCAAGGTAAGGTTTGAGGATATTGATGATCTTTACCAAGACTGAGAGCGAGTCCTGCTTGATGGTAGTGCGGTTATATCCTCGAGAAATAGCTTCAAACCCATTGGATGCAGTCTTTTCTGCAAGTTGCTCCTTTTTAACATGGTCCTTGGAATCAATGTCCATCTTGTCTTGGTCCTCGTTCTCACCCTTGAGTTCGTCGAGATAGGGCGTAACCACTTCTGTGATTTTGTCGAGCATGTCGAGATCATCACGAGCCTTGGCAAATTTCCACAGACTACTAAAGGCATGAACACGGTACTCGTCGTTGTTGCGCTTCGCCTCTCGGATGGCAATCTTTTCCATTTGAGCGGCGATCTTGGAGTCTGATGTCCACAAGGTGCGACCCTTCTCGACGAATTGCGGGTAAGACTCGAGGAGCTTCTCTTTGCCGTCAAAGGTCTTTAAAGCCAGTGTTTTCTCAAATACAGGCCAAATTTTATTCAGGTTGGCATCGCTGATTTGACCGCTGGCGTCGCTTGCGCTTGCGACATCAGATACCATAGCAGCTACTGTGAAAGCTCCGCCATGTCGAAGAGCCCATTGTGCAGTGTCTAGGCATCTTTCCACTAAGGACACAATCTCTGGAACATAACGCACAACTGTGCGGCTACTTCCAGCGTGTTGTTCCCACACTTCCTTGAACACCTTGCCGGTATACTCGTCAGTATCGTGAGAGCCCAGGTAAGCGAAAGGGAGCAGCTGAGTCTCGAGTGCGGTAAAATGATCAGGCGAAACCTTGGCCAAAGCCACTATCACGTCTGCAGTTTTTTGACGCCGTGACTCTTCCTCTGCCTCAAAGTACATGTCAATGAACTTTTTGCAGAATCGGTTCTTGGCCGAGTCCGATGCAGCTCTCAACATGTAGGCGGTAGCACGAGCGTATGCCTGGCTGACCTCGTCGTTCTTGTCCATTGTCTGCTTTTCCATAATCTGTAGGAATTTGTTGCCAACGCCTTTGACATCGTTCGTATGGCGTGTGAATAGTGTTGTCAGAACCCTACTGCATCCGATCTTGGTTGGCATGCCAATAGCAGTTTTAATAGTAGCCTCCAATCGGGGTGCCAGTTCCGCCATGACGTCCGCGTCAATAAAGCGAAGTGAGTTCTCAATGGCCTCGGAAATTGGAGACCGATTCACCATTTGTGATCGGATCTTGTCGATCTGGTCTCGGCTATCCTCTCCAGCTCTTTGGTAATGCCAGTTGATCTGCTCGGGTTCGATGGAACTCAATAAGCCAAGCAGCTGAGGTACCATGTCTGGAATAAAAGGTCGGAGAGCCTTGCCACCCTTTTTGGTGAGCTCAATAACAGTAATGGCCGCGAAAGCTTGAACTTCTTTGACCGAGCTTTCAATACCTTTGTCGGAAAGAAGGAATGGAAGAGCCTCCTTCATCATCGATTGAGCAGAGGATCCATTGGTTCCTTCTTCAAGTTGACGTACGAGAGTATTGGATAGGGTTCGGCACAGTTTGAATGCAGCCTCTCGAACAGAGCCTTTGACATCGTCAAGCACCTTCAAGGCTGACGTCCAGATATCTCGGTATCGCTTCTCGTACTTAATGAATGGCTGTCCTTGGATCAGTTCGGAAATAGCCGCACAACTTGCTTCCCGCATACGCCATTCACGTCCCAGAATACTCTTAAGCAGATCGTCTAGAATATCGTCAAAGTGTGAGCTAAGAACAGCGCCTGCATCTTTGACAAGTGCTTTCCAGATATCGTCCATGGATTTTTGAACATTTTGATTTGGGTCGAATCGGTAACGGTAAAGCTTGGGGTAC
The DNA here is from genome assembly GCF_019609905.1 of Fusarium poae. Taxonomy (NCBI): domain Eukaryota; kingdom Fungi; phylum Ascomycota; class Sordariomycetes; order Hypocreales; family Nectriaceae; genus Fusarium; species Fusarium poae. The sequence goes on along the minus strand of NC_058401.1, from coordinate 3,918,978 downwards.
AGTTTCGGGTCAACTTCCGATTCTGATAGGATATTGCTGAGTCCGAAACGACCAAACGCAGAACGGGTCGACCAGGTTGCAGCGTTTGCAGCAAGTGACATAAACTTGTACACCAGTCTCTGGTCGCCAACTTCATTAGCAAGGTTGACAATGTCCTTGTAAGAGGTGATGGAACTGCCCTCTCCAGTTGGCAGTGCACCAGGCTCGAACAGTTCTGTCTCTTGGTCAACTTTGAGTTGGGTGCCTGTGCCTGTGAATGCAGATACGAGATCCTTTACAAGAGCACTCTTGAGATCTGCATCTCCACGTTCGTAGACCAAAGACAAACCGCGGGAAGCAGTCTCTTGTACAAGCTCATCACGTGCGCTGAGAAGCCTCATGAAAGAAGCTTGGGTCTCACGTAGTCTTGACTGCACCTCTTCCAAGTGAGAACAGTACTGAACAATACAGAACAGCCAGATTCCAGACGCCTTGAGCAGAGATGGCTTCGTAGCTTTACAATCTGCAAAGATCTTATTGAGAACAGCAGTGAGAAGTGGACCACGTGAACCGTTACGCTTCTGGAGGCAGCTGCGAGGTTCAACATCAAGAGTCAGCTTGACATAGTCGGACTCCCATCGTGCCAGAGTTGCAGTGATTGCATCTCCTACAGTAAACTGGACCTCGACTTGCTTGATCTCGTGCAAGGCGAATAGTTCCTTGAGGATATTACCGATGATTCCATGTGACCAACCATCTTCTGCGGTTTCTTCATTCTGATCAAGTCCCGCTGCCAACCTTCCAAGAGCAATGATGGCTTTCTCGTTGCCCTTCTTCGCTGGGATAACGAGCTTGCTGACAACTGTCTCGAGGGGGTGGTCTCCTTCACGTTGCGGGATAGCAAGGCCTGCGGTCCACAGCTGGGCGAAAGCCTCTAACGCAGTGTCATAAAGAGAGGAGGCAACATTCTCTCCTGTGAGAAGGTGGAGAGGATATTGGATGTCTTCAGGCACGGGCTGGCCATAATAGACGCTGCGCGAGCAAACATGGCTGTATGCTAGCAGTCCTCCCTCTGCTGCGTTGAGCTCAGGTCCAACCAGCTTTTCAGCATTCTCAAAGAGCGCACTTAAAGTTTCGCGACAGTTGTTTATCGTATTAGCGTCGTTTGCCAGATGAGACACGAGTATCCCCAGAGCCCGTGCTGTCAGTGATCGGATCTCCTTGTTGTTTGACTTGATCAGCTGGAAGAGGCCATCGCTCAACTCAGTCAAGTATCCCAATGCACCACCAGGGCTCAGGGAGGCCACGTCAACAAAGCAACGAAGACATTCTTCTGTAATTGGAGAGTCTTTGAGATAGGCACCATCAAGGCAAGCCTTCAGGTAGAAGACTACAAACGCACTATCGACAGTGTGTAGGTATCCGAGAATCTTCTCTCGGGTCTTGATATCCGTCTTTACTCTAGCGTCAAGTGTCTGCATCCAGTCGGGCTCCACTTCAAAATCCTTAAGAGCTGTAAGAAACATGGTGTGCTTGCAGTAGCGCAGAGCAATTGGGAACGCAGCCACACGAGATCCTTCAAAATTCTCAAACACAGAATGAGCATTCTCTAGGCCAGGTAGAGCTGCTGTTTCTGAGTGTGATTCCGGTTTAATTTTAGAACCAAAAAAGGTGGCCACCATTTCCTTCCAGTCTGGCAAAGCAGGGTCGGCCTCGGCGTGTGCATGATAAGTCCAGGGATCGAGACCTTTGTGGCCCTGTTCAACAACATCACTCCTCTCGTCTTGGTGAGCTCCGATTGCAAGGATGTCGATCCAACGACCAAGTACATCGGAAAAGTTGAGGCACTGGTTCGCCCACTTGACCACAGCATGGCGAGTACTCCTGATCACGGGGGGCTCGTCAGGAAGAGACATGTATGTAAGCAACATTGTCTTTAATTCTTCAGATTCGCTGCCCGAAGTAGCTGGGATATTAGTCGTCAAGCTAGAAAGGGCCCCGTCGATATTGACAACGGCATCATTGGTAGGGTCTTCGGACAAAGACTTGAAGAGCCAGCCAGCAAGTTTTAGTCGCCGTTCAATGGGCATCTTGGCACTCCTTGCCAGCACACCGATCGTCTCGTACGCTTTGGATCGAAGCGCAATATCGTCATTTGATGTCCTTTGGGGAATAGGCCAACCATAGTTCTCAATAAAACCGCTCATTGTGTCAATCAGAGGAACAGCAATATCGAAGCCTTCTTGCGACGGCCCAACACGGGCTACCCAAGCAAGGTATTGGAACGCTGCAGTGTGGAGTTTCGTTTGTTCCAACGCGCTCTTCGGCATTAAGCTTAGCGAGAGAGGATCTGTAAATTGGTCATGGGTTGAAAAATTGAGCTTGACAACAGCCATAATATCGTCAGACATGGTTGCTGATATTGTGGACTTGGAAAGTATGTTGAGAATCCGAGTTCGATAGGTAGACGGTAGTATCGAGTGAGCATGAAACAGACGCTTGACAAGAGTTTTGTCCTCCATGGAAACAGAACTTCTCTTCAAGACCTCCTCAGCTGCCGATACTAACCTGTTGTCGAAACTGGAGGCGGCGTAAAGCGCAGGCAAGAATTTTTCTTCGTCTGTAAAAGCGCCACTTGCAAGTAATGCAACGAGCTTGAGTTTTAGTTCCGCCATTCTCTCAAAGACTTTTTGAGACTCTGGGCTCTCGACAGCAAGAGACTCAAGCTCAGATTTGGTTAGGGTCGGGTTTGCCGTCGACCAGTTCTGGCTTTGTGTAGGGTTTCGTAGTCGTAGAAAGATACTGATGAGGTTGGCAAGATATTTCGCATCGGCCTCATCTGACAAACCAATTGCCTGTCGGTAATCTGTGTCATCTTTACTGCCCCTTGGAGGTATACGAGCATCGAGAAGAAGACGAAGAATGATGTTGAAGAAAGGACCAGATCTTGCAACGCCTTCGTCCTTGGAGAATCCAGCCAAAGCCTTGGGGATAAGCTCTCTTCTCTCATAATCATCCAAGCGCTCTATACTGTGCTGTATTCCAGAGATGTCAAGCTGCTTGACTAGTGGGGAGTCGTTTGACTTGTACTGGTCAAGAAGGGCTCCCACGGGTAGAATTACCCTGTTTTAAATCAGCACCAAATACGCCGCGTCATGTATAGTTTCCTTACTCAGGAGGTTGGATAAAGGTCTTTAGCCTGGAGAAGATCTGAACGACCTATCATAATCTCAGCGTTTGCCCATGGTCAGAACTCATAACCCTTACCTTGGCTCTAACTTGAGCATGCTCGCTAGCAGCCTTGACAATGACGGGTGGAAGGTATCGTTGCAGCAACTCATGAAGCTTCTTTTCCTTATTGGCAACGTTGAGGATCTTGAGCTCCACACTATCTAGCAGCTGGAGCTCCCTTTCTTTGGACGTCGGTGTCGCCATGACTGTGAATGCTGGGTATCGACAATTTTTAAAACCAGTGCAGATGAAAGAAATCTACGCAGGAATAAGAAAGCGCTTTATTTGGGGCAATACCTAGGTAGGTACCTAGGCAGCTCAAATGACGAGGCGTTTAACTGGTGTCTTTGAGGCAGGCAGTCCTCAGTCGACCTGAATCATGACTAAGCTGACAGGTTGTCACGTGTCAAGGAACTTCAGCAAATCAATCATTCAGCAGACAACGACGTGATCAAATTTCTTGAACTGATAACATACCTATTTTTTCATTATTGTTAGATTTTCTGATAGTTTTGGTACTTTGTTAGATTGTGATATTTCCATGTTCTTTGTAAACCTTGATCAAATGTAGAACAAGCTATTATACAAAAGTTCTGAATCATTCAACTTTCAGGGTGTACCTTCTATAAGCTGTGATTCAAAGAGAAACGAATAAAGCAAGTGCACATGCCTGTCGTGGAACAATTCTTGATTGGTACCTTCCTTGAGCTTCTAGGTAAAGACGCCAAACTTCTGCCTTCTACATACCAAGGTACCTAGTAAGTCATTCCATACAATAGTCCAAGACTATCAACTCCAGTAATCAGAACAATTAACCATTAACACTATATCATACTCCAACAACCGTTGAGGAATCGACCAGTTTCTGAACGTTATAATAACCTTGAAAGATATATCAATCTCCAGGGTAAGTTCACTTAAAAAGTCGCGTCATCGATTTTCCGCCACCGTTTCTGGTACCCCTGTCACTTGCCCCTCCAAAGAAACATTTAACTCCACTGATCCGGTTGCGTCACTGTGGTTGGGTGCCTGTCTTTGATGTCTGTGCTTCACTTTCACTTTAACTTGCACCTGCGTTGAAAGCTCATAAATCACAGCAAAACTGCTTTCAATACATGCAAAACTATTATATTGGCAAGTCGAAAGAGAAAAGATACAGTACCAACCTTGTTCGATTTCCCCGAACCTCAAACAGCGAGCGGCTATTTAACCCGACACTCTCCCCGCTATGATAACAGCGGGGCATTGATTTTGCTTCTACCCAAGAGCTACACCGAACCTTGCGAGATCACATCAATCGACGACGTGTTCGCACTCAATCCTCGATTATCTTCTTGAATACGAACGACAACTTATATATCGAAAAGGCCAGCATCCCGAGAATCCTGTCGGACGCGTCGCCGCCATGGACGACAACATTTCCACCTTTATGGCCATTACTGGCGCAAGTACTGATGTTGCCCGCAGCTTTCTTGAAATGACTGCTGGCAACGTTGAGCGCGCAATCGAACTGTTCTTCGAGAACCCCGACTTGGTTTCTGGTGTAGGAGCCGGTCTTTCTTCAACAAATCAGCCAGCTGGATCTGCTGCACAGCCAGGGAGAAGCAACGTTGGCAGACAAGACTCGGCAGGTGTTATTCACATCGATAGCGACGATGACCAAGATATGCAACTCGACGACTTTAGTGACAATGATGACAACGGCCGAGCGGCTGCAGCCCAGGCGGCTGCTATAGCGCAAGAAGAGGAGGATGCAGCCATGGCCAAGCGCCTCCAAGAAGAGCTATACCAAGGGCCTGGATCAGGAGGAAATCCGGACGATGTGCGGGCTCCAATTGCTCGAACTACCGAGACATTGGTGGCACCTGGTTGGGGTGGCGGCGAGCATGACGATGGGATGGAAGCGGCCTTTCTTGAGGAGCTGAGACAACGGCGGCGGCAAAATCCACGTGAGTGCCACTGAGTATGTCTCGGTCTTGTACTGACTCTGTATAGCCAATCGTGCAGGAGGACCATTCTCCCAGCAAATATGGACCGACCCCGAACGACGCTCCGCCCCATCGACGTCGAACGAGAACGGCGCTCATGCGAGACGACTGGAAGATCTGTTCCGTCCACCTTATGACTTAATGGCACGAATGGGATGGGATGACGCGCGTACTCTGGGCAAGGAGGACAAGAAGTGGATCATGGTTAACCTCCAGGATATGAACGACTTTAACTGCCAGGCTCTGAACCGCGATATTTGGAAGGACAAGGCCGTGAAGGAAATTGTCGGAGAAAACTTCATCTTCCTTCAGTATGATAAGGACTTTCCTGACGCACAGGAATTTTTGACATTCTATTTCCCAAACGAATCTCACCAGAACCCCGACAACTACCCTCACGTCTCCATTATTGACCCTCGAACTGGCGAGCAGGTCAAGGTGTGGACAGGCAGACCTTTCCCTTCTGCAGAGGACTTCCATGCCGAACTTGCTGAGTTCCTCGACCGCTACAGCCTCGCAGCCAACAGCAAGAACCCCGTTGCCAAAGCCACGGCTCGCAAACAGAGAGTCGATGTCGAGCGCATGACTGAGGATGAGATGCTGGAGATGGCTCTGAAGAACAGTTTAGAGGGCGGTTCTGGAAGTAGAGGTTCTTCAACACCCAACCTTCATGATCCTGATGCTCTGACAAAGTCTCCTGCACCGGAGGAGATGGGCAAAGGCAAGGAACCTGAGGCTCCAGTCGAGCAGAGCCCTTGGGCGAAGATCTCTGGTACCAACCCACACACAGAGCCCGAGGCTAACCCAACAACCACAACACGAATCCAGTTCCGACATCCTACTGGTCGCGTCATTCGTCGATTCAACTTGGACGATCAAGTGCGAAGAATTTACGAATGGCTCAAGGCAGAGCCTCTGGAAGGCAAGGAGGGCGTCGAGTTTGAACTCAAGAAGATGCCAGCCGGACAGGACCTCATGGAGAGTTTGGACGCGACTATTGCAGACACAGGTTTGAAGCAGGGCACAGTCATGATTGAGTTCATTGAGGACTGAGCAGTGATGACTGACATGACGGACGATTTTCTCTTTATGCGGACTACAGTAGGCATTTGTAGATAGATAGTTATGGGAGCCATCGGAGCTTATTGGACTGACTGCAGCTAGTGGATGTGCAGGGATGAATTATTGAGAGGCATTGGGACTGGCTTTCAGTCCATCATGGACAGGAGGAAGGACACTATCTTTAGACATCTCAACCAGGCCCACAACCAAGGTGAGAAATGATACATGATTTGAAATATCCAATCAGTGGAATATATGGGAAAGTTAAAGTGTGACAAAGATTATTTCCTATGCAAGGAACCATGGTAATTTCCTCAGAATTATGGCCATGACATTTAATGGCGCTGCTTGGTGCTGATCATGCCAGTCAATGCATTCCTGTGTGTTTCACCAGAGACAATAAGCCAATAAATTCATGTAGCTTTGGAAAGTAAAATTCCGATGCCGTCAGGTCTCTACGTAATTATCTAGAGCTTCATAGTCTATATGGCCTCAACTGGCCTCTAGATAAGGTCGAACAAGTCAGGCCCTAGCTGGAGATCTTGGTCGCGCTCATGTCGGGTGCGGGGAGGAGGTGGCTCCTATGGATAGGCACTTACAGGGGTCAGCAAGGTCATGGTCACACCAAAAGCAGAAGAGGCATGAGCAGATCGATTTCAGGATCGATGCGTACAATTGGATGATTGGCAAACAGGATCTCGACTGGTTGCTCCTCAACGACCCCCACCTGCCAGGTAAACAGCAACAAATACAAAACAGCAACGCCTGAACCAGAGCCAGCCGTCGTTATTATACCTAGTGAGAAAAGCACTAACGTTAGCTGTTGCTCCTTCTCTTAGCTTGCGCCTGCTTGTTTTGGTTGCATGCTGTCTCTTTCCCTTGCGTACTCGGGGATTGGCTGCGCTGTGCGACAGCATATTTCGTTTCTTTTCTCACTGGGCTCCCTTTTTCATTTGGGCACATCATCATCTCCCTGATTTCAACTTGACCCTTTTATTTCTTTACTCTTATTTTTCGACAATCCTCAACACCCGAGACAGACGTACCACGAGCCCGGTTCTATATTAGACGACTCTTTGCCGGTGGTGGGGTTAGCGACACCGCCAAACTACCATATCCCACTCTAAATTGTTTCCAGTCGACAGCACGCGCTGCCTTGACACGAGGAAACTCTAGAGTTTCCATCGGCCGACCCGTACTTGATCTTTTTCGCGACCAAGAACTTTGAGAACCAATATTCAGACGTGGGGCAAAGCCTCTGCGACTCGAAAAGCACGATAACACAATGGCAGACCGCGAGCATGACATTGAGGAGGGAAATGAAGCTCTGGACCCGGAGCTTCTCTACTCGAAGGAATACTGTATCGGTCAGTAACTGCACAGTTGTGTCGTGCTACATATGCATCATGAGCAATCAATTAACATTGTGTAGGTGGTGGTAGTTTTGGCAAAGTCTACAAAGGGTACGGACACTCTCCTGCGCCTGCAAGCTCTAGCTAACGAGGTGATAGAGTCGACAAGAGAACAGGCCAATCTGTTGCGATCAAAGTCATCGATATTGAAAGCGCCGAGGACGAGGTCGAGGATATTATACAGGAAATCGCTATCCTGTCCGAGCTACAATCCCCATATGTCACCAAGTACTATGGATCTTACGCGAAAGGCGCTGAGCTATGGATTGTCATGGAATTTTGTTCAGGTGGAAGCTGCGCCGACCTCATGAAGCCAGGATTGATTAGCGAGGATTACATTGCCATTATTGTGCGAGAGTTGCTTATGGGATTGGATTACCTCCATACAGACAAGAAGCTACATCGGGATGTCAAGGGTAAGAATAGAGCTCGACTGTCAAGCATTGCTAACTGTCTATAGCTGCCAATGTGCTTCTCAGCAGCAATGGCCAGGTTAAACTGGCCGATTTTGGCGTCTCAGGTCAGCTTTCAGCAACCATGACCAAGAAGAACACTTTTGTCGGAACCCCTTTTTGGATGGCCCCAGAAGTCATTAAGCAATCTGGGTACGACCACAAGGCCGATATTTGGTCTCTTGGTATAACGGCACTTGAATTGGCGAATGGGGAACCCCCTTATGCTGATATTCACCCCATGAAGGTCCTCTTCCTCATCCCCAAGAACCCTCCACCACGGCTTGAAGGCAACTTTACCAAAGCCTTTAAAGATTTCATCGAGTCATGTCTGCAGCGGGATCCCAAAGACAGACCAACAGCGAAGGACATGCTGCGCCATCCTTTTATTAGACGGGCAAAGCGGGCAACTTACCTGACTGAGCTCATTGAAAGACACTCGCGCTGGACGGCTGCGCATAAGGGCGAGGACGATGATAACTGGGAATCTGTCCACGATGGCCGACCCCCAGCAGAGCGTGAGCGAGTCGATGAAGATATGTGGGATTTTGGCACCGTCAGACTTGTTGGTGACCGAGGGGGTATTGTTAGCCGACCAGGCCTCAATACCCTGGATGAGAATGCGACAAATGCTCGCGCCTCCCGACCTTTGGAAAGTGAAGAGGATTATTGTGAGCAACGACGCGAAGTCAGTCCAATGAAGCGAGATTTTGCACTCCAGCCACTTGAAACGGTTAAAGCGCCCAACTCGAGACAGTCAAGCCCACAACGAAAGGCTGTCCCCCAGTCGCAATACCAACAGCCACAGTCACCTGCAAGAGCGTTGCCTCAAACCCCTTTGAAGCTGCCTACTAGAGATAGCGCAGATACTCCTCGGCCCTTGAGAACAGTACACACTGCACCGGTACCCGAGTCCCCAGAGTATGATCGCGAGCTCCAAAATGAATTGCAGCGTGACATTGGTATGCTCAATTTGGGCTATGAGCCAAAGGAGAGCAGGAGTCCTCAACCTCAACCGCCACAGAGACCGCCTGCTCCGCCGGCACATCTAACACGACCAACCACCACCAAGCAAATGAGTCTACCAGAGATACCTCCGTATAGACCTAACCAAGCTACTTCGCAACAAAGGATGCCGTCATTACAACACACTTCTACACCTCAGGTTATTGTACCTCTTCCTGGGGGAGCCCAAGGTCCCCGGCCTCTTCCTCCAAAGAACTCACCTAGCCCGTCCGAGTTTACTGCCCCTTCTGCGTTCCCTACACCTTCCCCGGCTAACCCGAATGGCGAGCTGGATGCACTTAACGATGTCATCTTTCCAGCGCTTGAAGAGGCGCTTAAGCGGCGACAGATCAACCTCCAGCAATTGTATAAGCCCGGACAGAACCCAACTCAAATCCCGCCTCAGCAGCAACGAGCTGAAGCTGCACATGAAAAGTTGAGAAAGTTGGTGTACAAGCTTGCACATGTCTGCAAAGAGATTGATCATTACGACAAGGCTGAACCTGTTGGAATGGGCCGAGAAGTTGGTAGTTTCCTGGAGGGACTTCTCGAAGAGATCTTGGTACGAGTTGAGCCTCTGGACGAGGATGAAGACGTACAGGGTTAGTGGCTGTACCCGAATGATGATCCACGTGTTTGAGAAAGCGCGAATGGTGTTTTCTGGAGTTTTGGTTTTACATTGTATGGCATATTATGAGTATTATGAGGCGGATTGATGAATGAAAAGGATGGATTAGTAGCCTGGATCAACGTATAAAGGATATAGGCATGGCTACGAATAGCGTATGTGAGAGAATATTGATGAATGTATTTTGTCTAAATGCGATGAGTAACTTGATGAGGTTATTCAGTATTCAGTCGCTTCGGAGTATGGTATTTTGATAGTTTCGTAACTACGACGTCCGAGTAAACCCAATGCTTGCAACCTGACGCGCCAAGGTTTGCTTGGCCCGCTTGAAAAGATCCACATTGAGAATAAAGCTCGATATGGTCGTCATGATATGTATGTATGAATTGTGGTAAGAGAGGGTTGTTTGGTGCATGAATGTATCTTGTGGTGGTCAAAGAAACAGAGCAGTTGTATCAATCAATTAGTTTTATCTTTATATCCATTAATCTGTATTGTTTCTGCTCGACATCCATTATTTTTGTGACGTCGTTTGTAGCCCTTGAGCACTAAAGTCTAGCGACGGAGCCGGCTTTACAGAGAGGTTCAACCCCACAAGCTACCAGTTACAGACTAAGCCTCCGGGCTTTAAACTCCACTTGAACCAGTGACAGCTCGGAACAATCGCGTTTTCCGAGCGGCAGCCGAAAGAAAAGAGAGAGAAAAATATGTCAAGCTCGGCCAATGCGACACCAATAGAGTAAATCCAAGAAAAATAGGTCCTGGAAACGGGAACTGACTGGAACTGGAACTGGGCAACCAAGAAGGGGCCATGCGCGATTTGCTCTCTAGATAATAACTTATGTTACCTAAACTAAACTCTTACTTTTGAAAACATCTCTTCCTCTTCAATCTTCAACTTCCTCCCCTCTTTCTTTCTTTTTCCTCCCTCGTGCGCGGTCTTCCCCTCCTAAGAAACCTCTCCTCTCCTCTCTACTTTTCAAAGATACCCCCACCCGTCATCATGTTGTCTCGAGGATCTCTCCGATCGGCCCAGGTACGTTTCGTCTGTCGCTATCATGATGAGCTTTTTTGTGTGTTTCTGTCTTGTTTTTGGAGGAATGCCCGCAGTGATTCAATTGTGGGTGACGACATGCATCATGTCATGATCATCATTGCGACCAAGCGAGCATTACTCCAAAAACAACTGCAGTACACAAATGGCTCAGATTGATTTGACAAACACTCCAAACTTCAATTGATCATGTCGCTAACTCTCTTCAGCTGCTGCGCGGCGTCGCCAAGCAACAACCCCAGCTCGCCCGATCCTTCGCCACCGTCCAGTCCGACATCTTCAAGCCTGCCAAGTACGGCGGCAAGTACACCGTCACCCTCATCCCCGGTGATGGTATCGGTACCGAGGTTGCCGAGTCTGTCAAGACCGTCTTCAAGGCCGACAACGTCCCCGTTGAGTGGGAGCAGATCGAGGTTTCTGGTCTCGAGGGCGCCGGCCGCACTGAGGATGCTTTCCGCGAGTCTGTCGCTTCTCTCAAGCGCAACAAGCTCGGTCTCAAGGGTATCCTCCACACTCCCATCAGCCGATCCGGCCACCAGAGCTTCAACGTCGCCATGCGACAGGAGCTCGACATCTACGCCAGCATCAGCTTGATCAAGAACATCCCCGGTTACGAGACCCGCCACAAGGACGTCGACCTGTGCATCATCCGAGAGAACACCGAGGGTGAGTACTCTGGTCTTGAGCACCAGAGCGTCGAGGGTGTTGTCGAGTCCCTCAAGATCATCACCCGCGCCAAGTCTGAGCGTATCGCCAAGTTCGCCTTCTCTTTCGCCCTCGCCAACGGCCGATCCAAGGTTACTTGCATCCACAAGGCCAACATCATGAAGCTTGCCGACGGTCTCTTCCGCAGCACCTTCCACCAGGTCGCCAAGGAGTACCCCACCCTCGAGACCAACGACATGATTGTCGACAACGCCTCCATGCAGGCTGTCTCTCGTCCTCAGCAGTTCGACGTCATGGTCATGCCTAACCTTTACGGTGGTATCCTGTCCAACATTGGTGCTGCCCTTGTTGGTGGTCCCGGTATTGTCCCTGGTTGCAACATGGGTCGCGAGGTTGCTGTTTTCGAGCCTGGTTGCCGTCACGTCGGTCTTGACATCAAGGGCAAGGACCAGGCTAACCCCACTGCCATGCTTCTGTCCGGTAGCATGCTGCTGCGACACCTTGGCCTCGATGAGCATGCCAACCGCATCTCCAAGGCCACCTACGCCGTCATTGCCGAGGGGTAAGTTCATTGTCGTATACTCAGAAAAAAACATCTGCTAACAACCCTGCAGCAAGGTCCGCACTCCCGATATGGGCGGCAAGTCCACCACCCACGAGTTCACCCGTGCCATCCTCGACAAGCTCGAGACCGTTTAAATGCAGCATCTTTTGTGATATCCCCCCAAAACAAAACAAAACAAAACAAAACAAACCATGCGTAATCCCATCTTATTTTCGTTTGTCTTGTCCGGCGTGATAGCGGGACAATTTGGACATATACGCACATCACTCTGAACCCACACCACCATCACCTCGATCGAATATATACCTATGACTAGGGAGTCTGCGGATTTAGGCGTTACGAGAGCAAGGGGTTGGCGGCGACGTCGAAGAAAAAGCAGAGGAAGACGATATAGTGGAAGAGTGAAGGAGATTGTACGTGTAACATGAACTTGCGCAGTCTTGAATATATTGTAAAGTCCATTTCTGTTTGTTAAATGTGATTGTGATCGTACCAGTTTATTCGTACGCTATATCATTGTCTGAGATAGTCATGATGCGCATTTGTACTCCCATGATTGACTATTTGATATATTGCGCTTAATTATCGTCCGGGGCTTGGCGAGCGCTTTCATCGCGGAGACCGAGCTACTCCAACCTCGGTTGAAACTGCACCGAAGAATTACTGAAGTTAATTGGCGAATGAGGTTTGGGCATGTGGGTAGCAGTTCAAGGTTAGTAGTGCTCTAGACTAGTAACCTAGGGATGTACTGGAGGCATGTACGGATATAGCTGTATTCTGTTTGGTAGTAAGATGACATTTTGAAGTTTGTTTCTGGGCGATGATGCATTCCAGAGCCCTTCAAGGCTACACCAAGTAGGACTCCCCGACAACTCTAAAATGAATTAAGCTCTACTTTGAACTTGAGAATTATACCCACGACCGGAGTACTGGTATTCAATCTACATCGACTATCTATCCTTGTAAATGGGTTAGATCCGCCCTCTATCCAAAAACGCCTTTGGTACATCGACATATCGACTCCTCAAATACTCTGCAATTCCCTTACCCAATCCATCGATTCGATCAGACGAAGCAATACCTCCGTTCAAGTTATCCAAAACTCGGCTACACCACGGTTAGCACCTTGTTATCACAGATAGGATGAACTTACAAGTGAACGGCGTTGATGCCTGGAAACTCGACTCTCTCAACTCTCCTATCAGGATTCATTTTGAACCAATCATCTCCAAACAAGTGCTTCAATTTTGAAACAGTCAACAAGTTCCTTAGCCAGGCGTATTCATCATCGTTTCGTACAAAGAATCCAACGTTGGAGTTGTCGCCCTTGTCGCCTGACCTTGCGTGCACGACGCTACCCAGCGGCGCCCACTCGGTCGGTCCAAAGGTGAGCATGTCCACCGGTCCATGCGTTTCAGTAGATGGACGTACTATGGGGTACTTTGCTGTTTGTGTAGGAGGCTCAACGCGGTGTGTAGTACCTGTGCTCATGACAACACGGTGATCAATTGCAGAGACAGGCATCAAAGCAGGAAACATCTCCATAAAGGGCTTGGGAACCATGGTTCTGAAATCAAGATTCATATGGTACCCGGGGTAACTCTGCATGCGGAGTGCATAGATTGGAACTTTGAACTTGGACGCTTCAATATCTTCCTTTTGACGGGCCTGGGCAAAGACACGTAGAGACACAGTACCTGCTTGCTGGGAAGTTGGGTTATCCGCCGGTGTTCCGTAGAGTTCAATACTGAGACGGCTAAAGTTGGCGTCTTTAAACATATGCGCCAGTTGAGCCTTCATCATGGCCGCTTTCTCATACACGTCAAGGCCGTTGATGTAGAAAGTTGCTTCAGCTTGAAAACCACCTTTTGCAGCGACCATGACTTTGGCTGTAGGTGGCGGAGGATAACCCTTTACGCAAGAGACAGACACTCGATTCGGTGATTCTTGCTCGACTCGGACCCCTGAGAGATCAGCCACGACGTCTGGGTTAAGGTATAAATGACCCTGAAGCTCGTAAAGTAATTGCGCAGTGACAGTTTCTTTTGTGACTCGACCACCACCTTCGCCCGTTCGACCGATAATGCAGCGTCCTCTTGGGTCGATCTCGGCGATTGGGAAAGCAATATCTACCAGCTCAGGGAGAAAGTCCTTGAAACCGGAGAAATTGGCGCCGACAACATATGGTCCGCACTCGATGAGATGAGCTCCCAGGAGCGAACCGGCCAGTTCTTCATACTGGTCTTCTCTCCAGCCGTGATACCACGCTGCTGCGCCCATGACGGGAGACGCATCTGTACATCGTCCACAGATGACGATGCGAGCACCTGCACGCAAAGCCTGCACGATACCCCAGCATCCGATATAAGCAGTCGCGCAACAAGGTGTAAAACCCCAGGTCTCAAGTGTCTGCTCAGGATGATCTAGATGCGTAACTCTAACATCTCCCTTCATAACCACATCCGAGACATCATCGCCGAGAACTTTGGCAACAATAGCATCTCCATATCCACGCTTCTCACAAAGCGCCCTGACTTTGTCGTATAGAGCGTCGGTATTCAAGGCACCAGCGTTTGTGACAACGCGAATATCGCGCTGCATGATATCGTCGAGACACTCCTCAAGCTGCTCAAAGAAGCCATTCTCGTAGCCCAGGTTCGGGTCAACTTCTTGCTTGGTGATTGCATTCCAGGCAATGTTCATCTCGGAGAGCCAGTCACCCGTAATAACATTGACGTTTCCTGTGCGAACCATGCGAGACATTGCATGCGGGTGATCACCCGTTGCACCGGATACATTTCCTATACGAATGGGTGGTCTGTCAAGCATTTTGATGTGTTGTGAATGAGAGATATTGAGAGTGAGGGGTATGAGGAGAGTCGAGTTGCTTGATAAACTTGTTCAACTTGTTGACAATCAATTGGGAGTGTTGTGTGAGTGATATCTGCATTCAGAATGTTGCATTCATCTCATCGGTTGATCATCATGAGAAGTCAAGTTGATGTTTTGTGGATTCACGGACTCGGCGCCGAGTGGCGATCCACTTACACGGGTTTGATGGCTTTCGGTGTCGGTGGCCGAGTCCACCTCCCTTCGCCTAAGAAGTAGTTACATGACAAGGATTAGTGGTGTCATGATCGGTAAATTTCTCATGGACTAGGATCAAGTAGTTTCGGCGAACTGAATAGTTGGATTGACTTGTCCTGGTACTTGGAGAGGTTCTTGACCAGGTATGGCATGCTGTCTATTGTGATGGTTGTATGCATCCTCAATAATACTGATGTGTCTCATCGCCCAACCCAAAGAACCACTCCTGCGACAACTGCGAAATCGCATCATTATGGAACTCGTCCAGCCCGAGGCTCTGTAAATCTCCAAAACAGTCCCGAAACGTATTGTCAACCGTCATGTTCGCCAAGTCTGCAGAAAAAGGTACTGCCGCAGCAACACTCAACCCGTGATTGCTTGGTGTTGACGCCTCGACTACATCCGCCACCACGGCATCGCTCAGTCTATCAAACAAGTCGGAACAGTTCCTTGCCAGATCCCACCTCTCTGACACAGCAACCAACACCTTTGAACACGCGCGTGTATCGTTGACGACTTGGTTTATGGTGGGTGTTGTATGCAATCTGGCTCGCCGAGGTTCCGAAGTTGGTAACTGAAGGGCTTGGAAATGATGTCTAAGAGCGAAAATATACGACAATCCAGCCAGAAACACAGTATGCATGGTTATCCACGAATAATTCATCTTTCTAGATCTGTGTAAACTGGCGTATAAAACAATGGCCTCCCGCGCCGAGTCAAAGATATTCTGCAGCGCAAGACTATTCACAGACGCATCGTTCAAGCAAGGTGACGGCCGAAAAAGCATGAGGACGCCATTGTGGTATAAAAGACGGTACCACTCTTCGCAACGAAAACTTGACCCACTAGCAGGCGAAGCAGCTGTCGCGTCGCTCTTTACAAGAGGAAGATTGGCTGTTTCTGTATGCCAGTCCTGTAGTTCCCTCGCCAGTGCCGTGCGCATCTCCTCGTAGCTTATGCTCGCAAACGAAACATGTTTGGTACTTCGATGTAGTGCGTTGATAATTTTGCCGCATATGAGACGGTATCGGACGATGTGCACAAAGACGGACGTTGCGGCGCGGTATTGTGGTGTTCCGTATGGTGCGGACGAAAGAGGGCTGCTGTCTTCGGGGAACTGATCGGGTGCCGATGCAGGTGGTAAATCGACGTCGATATCTTCTAGCTGGAGAGCCAAAGGACGACCCAACGCGAGACTCGTCACGCGGTCCAATGCGACAAGACTCCAGAAACATCGTCTCTTGGTCTCCATCTCTTCCTCCTTTGCTTTGTGACTCTCATCGTGTTCGTTTGCTGGTGGCAGTGCATACGTAGCTGCTCTATGGAGCCCCATCTCCAGACAAGTCCGAGCAGCCACGCCGATGAGATGCCATACACTCGTTGTAGTGTTGCTCGACGTTGTTCCCATTCTGTACTGGCACACCAGCAACAAAGCTTGTAATCTCTCGATGCCATCTCTTGCAAGAACATCAGCTAATCTAGTCATGGCTCGATTGTAATGAGTCTCAGCATCGTAAACGCCATTCCAGTTGAACTTGTGGACTTGTGCAGTGCCTATCGCAAGGGTCATGTCGATGAAAAAGGCATCCACGGGATCTTTTTCGCGCCCTTCTTCGTACACTGCGTCCAAGGAGCGGTAAAGGGATTTTGTAGACAGAAAAGGATAGCAGAGGTGGTCATGGCTGCAGTATGCTTTGAGGATTTCTGATGCTAGAGTCTTTGGTGGTAATCCTGATCCTCCTTGGGGAGTAAGTGGTATCGAATTTGGTTTCCATCCTGATGCGTGTAGAGACGATGAGGGTTGGGGTCTGGACTGGAGTAGATTGGCAAGCAACAGTCCACTTGTTGAACCGACAAAGTGATGCCCGCCACCTGCAATGAGGCTCATCTGAATGACCTCTTCAGCAACCTCTCCATCTCCCAGGGGACTCTCAGTGTTACTGCCTGTCGTGTTTCTTTCTGATCCATGTCTCTCTTGGATTGGCCCCTCAGACCTTCTCAGCTGCGCGCTCAAAGTTTCATTATTAGCTTGCAAATCTCGAATCCTGCGTTCCAGCTTTTGGATATTCCTTCTTCTTAGTTGGTGTTCGCTAACGGCGTATTCGCAAGCCACGTCTGCTTTCTTGCAGGGACCGCATTGGGGCTGTATTTTGTCGCAGCGGACTTTGCGACGATGACATCTATCGCATGCGTTTGAATGCATTACATTTGGGTTTGTCGGCGACGTGGACCGTCTCGGTGGATGAGGCCGATGTGAAGAATAGTTAGTAGGAGGGAAAAAGATGGAGATGAGCCCCGCCTACAGATATGGGTCACCTATCTAAGCTTAATTACTTTAATCCTGACTCGGAGAACCTCCCAACTTCATACTAGACAGTGTTGATGTTTCCATGTCAGTGTACTAGCCAATTGACTCAATCGAGTGACTAGAAGGCAGTAGAGTTCAACCATCTACTGGTAGACCTCCTGACAGTCTCGGATATATTTACCCTTCACCTCCAACTCATTCGCGATCAATGTTTCCCCAACCACCATCTTAATCCATCTCAATAGCGTCTTGGCACTCAATTCGGTCTGCGGCCCCGTCTCCGAACAAGGATGTAACCTCATTGGTGATCCCCTCAACGTTGATTCCGCGCCCTTTTGTTTGGCACGGCAATATCCCCGGATCTTGGTACACTAGAAATCTGGGGTAAGTCGAACTCTGTGGGGAAATAAACATGGAAAAGGAATCAAGTCAAATACCACTGAATCCCCCTGCTTTGATCCTTCCCATCTCAACATCAGCCTTCTTCTCTTGATACTGAGCTCGAGTCACTATGGCAGCCCAAGACAAAAAGACCATGGCTGATATGGATACTCTGGACGCGGAGAAGCAGAATGCAGCCCACCAGGAGTTTTCTGCTGAAGTCCTTGACAAGAAGGGCGATGGAGACTATTCTGGTGCTACAGCAAAGTCTGACCCTGAGGAAATCAAGCTGGTTAAAAAGTTGGATCGATGGATCATGGTGAGTTTCTACATCTATTGCTCCAACTCTTCTGACACGTATATAATAGCCAACTCTTTGGTCAATGTATTGGCTCAACTACCTTGACCGCAACGCCATCACTCTCGCCCGTCTCAATGGCTTCGAGGAAGACCTTGGCCTAAAAGGAACCGAGTACAGCACCTGCGTTTCAATCCTCTTTGTCGGTTACATCCTGGGCCAGATTCCCAGCAACATGATCATCACCCGCGTACGACCCTCATGGTACATGGGCGGCTTCATGATGGCATGGGCTGTCGTCAGTTCTCTTACCGCCGTGGCAAAGGACTACAAGGGTGCTCTTCTCACACGATTCTTTCTCGGTGTTGTAGAAGCCCCTTACTATCCAGGTGCTCTGTACATGCTGTCGACTTTTTATACGCGAAAGGAGCTGGCTACTAGAATCAGTATCCTTTACTCTGGCAATGTCCTTGCTTCTGCATTTGCTGGACTCATCGCTGCGGGTGTTTTTAAAATGGATGGCATGTCAGGAATTTCCGGGTGGAAGTGGCTCTTCATAATTCAGGGTGCTGTTACATTTGTCGTCGCCATCGTGGCCTGCTTCACTCTCCCAGACACACCGTTGACGACCCGATGGCTCACCCCTGAGCAACGACAACTCGCCCACGATCGCGTTCTTCGAGATACAGTCGGCGAAAAAGGCGACGGTAACCCTTGGAACGGTCTTCGCGAAGCTATCGTCGACCCCAAAGTCTGGGTCTTTATCATCCTTCAGCATCTTCACCTTGCCACCAACGGCTTCAAGAATTTCTTCCCCACCATCGTCGACACGCTTGGCTTCAATACTACCATCACTCTGGTCTTGACATGCCCTCCCTTCTTGATTGCTGGAGCCCTCTCGATTCTTTGGGCCAAGTCTTCGGGCCACTTCAACGAGAGTACCTGGCATATCACCATCTCAAAGATTGTTGCTACCTTTGGTTTCGTCCTTGGCTGCGCTACATTGAACACTGGCGCCCGGTATTTTGCCATGTGTGTCTTTACCATCGGAACATATGGTGTTAATTCAATTCTTCTCGCCTGGGTCGGAAACACCTGTGGTCAGACAAAGGAGAAGAAGGCTTCTGCTTTGGCTTTGGCCAACGTCAGTGCTACGCTCAGTCTGATCTGGACCCCTGTAAGTTTACACCCTTGAACTTCATTACAGCAACTAACTAATTCTTATAGTACTTGTGGCCCAAGTCGGAAGCCCCTCGATATGTCCTGCCTCTTTCTAGCAGTGCAGGTTTCGCCGTCGCGTGTATTGCTGGTGTTTGGCTTATGAGATGGATGTTGGTCAGAGCAAACAGGAAGATTAGACAGACCGACTCTGAGGCTACTCTATTTTATGCTTACTAGATGTCAGTTGGTGTTGAGTAGTTGACAGATGGATTTAATTACGAAGTGTCTGACCCGAGAATCATAAGAGGCAAAATCATTTGATGACTTTATTGCAATCCAGGCCACTTGGGACTTCTTGTTTCGTAAATCAAGGTTAGGCTACATGTCGTAAAGTTAGACTATTTGGCCTCGGGTTACGACTTGAAGACAGGGGCAGACATATACAGTCGAGGACGATCAACAAGATCTAACCACGCCTAGATTTACCCATATTACAGCCAAGTTCAACCTGATTGAAGGTCTAATATAGCGCTTCCTTTCAGTGTCGACTCTGAATTGATGGCGACGGCGAGAAGGGGAAAGAAGACAGTGATTCAGAGGAGACGTGATTCTTATATAGATGAATTCGACAATGATTCACTGCCAGTGTTTAATGACGGCCATTGTCGAGGCCTATACAATGCTTGGTTGTGTGACTCACTGCCTCTCCCAAACAGGCGATCAATGCATAATAGACAAGCACAACTCTGGCTTGTGTTTTGTCATGTCCAAGACCCTCTTGAAATAGAAATGTCCCCTAGTTCTTCGTCCTGCGTAATTTCGGAACCATATTCCAGGGTCAACCAGTGGCTCGAGACTTTTCAAGGGAAACAGCCAGAATCCTATTGCCTGCTGAGGTACTTCTTCAAGGCCTTGACTCTCCGGGGAGGAATAGTACCGGCCATCGACCTCACAAAACGTCTTCAGACTTAATTGGAACTTCTCCTCATCCTTTCGGACCCATTCGGCAGCGGCATTGCGGTCTTGTCCAAATTGAGCGCCCCTTGAATGATTTTGATGACACATGCCATAACGATAGTCGACTTTGTGATCATGCTTGATTCCCAAGAGCCCGAGTACCCTGAACCAAGCGTGGAACTGCATTCTCGGATCCCTTGGTCCCGTGAATATTTGCTTTAGATGCTCTTCACACAGGCGGGGATCGTATGGTAGTCGTTCGAAACCGATGGTGTTACCAAAGAGAGGACAAGCACGGTGTACCGGGTCACTTGGCAAGGGGGTTGGGTCTCTCAAGTTGTCGCCTAGCCATTTCTGCTTCGAATCCCTATTTAGCACGGTAAAACGCTCAATTCTCAATAGGGCCTGTTTTAAAAGGGCTTTGTCTCTGCCATCGAGTGCCCAGTCAGTGTAGAACCTGGTATTGACGCCCCGTGTTGCAAGGTTGACGAGACCAACACGGAGACGATCGCGGGCCCATACGTCGTAAGCAAAAAGCTCGAAGAACTTTAACCCCGCGACCTCCAAAGTATCCAATTCTGGACAAATGTAAAGAGTGGTTTTGTTCTCTTCTCGGTCCCAATCGCGCGTAAAACAAGGGATTTGAACCCGATAAAAGCCTAACGCAACACGTCGTGACTCATGCGTGGTCCGAAAGAGTTTGCTCATGTTCCGTCGACTATAGATGCAAAGATAATACCTGCCGAAGTTCATAAGTCGGCCAGTGTTGTCATTGTTGTGGCTTGTCAGGAAGATTCGAATCCATCGCTCGTGACTCAATGCTTGTTCCCATATGAGGCATCGGATTTCTGGTGGAAATCGAGCAAATTGGTGGAAGTCGGTACAAGTCTCAGGGGCAGGGTTGAAGATTTGTAGGTAACGTTGGGTATCGGGGCATGTCATGTTGCCGTTTGATTGCCTCCTTTAGGAGGACAAGTAATGTCCAGTCATCAGTGTTTGCATTTGGTTAATTGATGTGGGTGTTCCTCGAAGTTTAATATGATCTCGATAGATGCAGCCTCGTCACGAAAAATAGGGCTCTTAGAGTAACCTTATTCTCACACAAATACAAAAGCAATACCTTGCATTTGGTTAATGTCAGACAAGGAGAGATCACAATGTGTTTGCTCTGGCTGCCAGAATCTCGGGTCTTATAGTTGCCTCTCAAACCTTGGTTGGGTGACCAACGAAACCGGCATTGGATATAATAAGGTACATGAGCCGAACTCAGGCTTACAGCCCTTGTATCAGATACAAACTGATTATCCACCAGTGAGTTTCAATCAGTACCCAGGTAACAAAATGTGTTGCTGCTAATTCCTTGATTGGCTTGGTTGCTAGAGACTCAATACAGACCTTGGAAGTAGTGCGTGTGTTTCAGCAACTTCACTGCTACGAGCACGCGATCAGAATAATTGGTGGTAAACCCTTCTTTGGCGAACCAACACAATTTTAACGTTCTGTTTAGATTGGAGGCGGGAAGTCAATAGTAAAGGCGACATCGTAACTATTCGGAACGGAGACGTCGTAACAACCCCAGTCCTGGAGATGTCATAACTTTGTATATTTCAAAGCTTGTGTTACCAAGGGACACTTCGCACAAATGCTATAGCGCATGACGCCCAAATAAGCAAAATGTCGCAAGTATACAGCCAAAAGTGCTATAACGTCAAGACTTGAGTGCATTGGCAGACACGGCATCGCGGCTATGACAAATTCATGCATCAAAAGTATTCTAGACTGTCGCTACGCCTGTAAAAGTAAAAGTAAAAACTAACAGTAAAGCCGCCCAAATCGACCGACAGAATCGCTCATCCTTTTTCCCAAACCAGGTACGCCTAACAAATACCAATATGTCTCTTTAACGCCATTGTAAACACATACCAAATCCTATCCCAACCCTCATAAATCGCTGTCTGGCTGTTCGAATTACGGGTGCAATGACCACAAAGAATTCGTAGCGCGTGTCTCAAAACGACCCAGCTTCTTGATGCGTTTCAGCCTTTTAGCGATTATGCATAAGTGATCGACAGGCTGCAGTAGCTCGACTACCAGCGCCAAACGCCCTGTTCCAAACGCCCTGTTGCACGCGCTGTAGCTTCTAGTTATTGGACAGTGTATCGCGGGCCGTGACGCCCATGGCTTGGCGAAGTGACGGCGTTAACGAGTCTGTAGAGTTTCGATTTGTTCGATCCCAATTATCGTCTGTCGTCACGTTGGGCTTTCCCTCGTGCGTCTTGTCATACGTCGGTGGTGGTGCTTGGGGTAATTTCACGGGTCTTGGTTTGATGGGGGCGAGGCCGTAATCATCGAGTTCTTGAACGCCTTTGATGTCTTCGAGTTTATCGAGGCGTTGTTTGCGCCGGTGAAAGACGCATAAAAGAGCAACAATACCACAGACGACAATAAGACTAAGAAGATGTCAGCCATGTAAGAGTAAGCAGAGAAGTGGAATTACCTGGCGATGAGAAGAACGACCAATAGTTCGCCTGTTGACATGGCGGGTTTCTCGCAGGTATCTGACTGCATGTCATTGCGGCACGTTTCCTTGGCTTCGCGGGGGAGAACTCGAGAGCCCTGCCATGCGCCAATGCTGGAACCGAGAATCATGTTTGAGAGTAGCGACAAGGCCAATAGAATAGAGTAGAGTAGAATTAATGGTATTAAGTATTCAGTTGATGTTGTTGGTGCATTGAATAGTAGCCAAGTCTGCAAAAGAATGAAGCAAAACTTGGGAAGTGAGAAAAAGGGAAGGAAGGAATCGAATCGTCAGTGACAATTGCAAGGGAAAGAGCATTGATTAATAAAAAGCCACTATCAATAACGAATGACATGCAACCTTCATCAACATAGGTAACTACCTACCTACCATTCGGTTTCTCTTGCTTTTGCTCAAGCCCAGACCAAACTCCATGTTTCAGAAGCTCAGCCCCCCCTTGATCTCATCTCTGTCAAAGCTTACCTACCTTGGCTCCCTCGTGACGGCTCATGGATCCCCCGAATCAATAAATCAGGGGTCCTATTGAAATTGAATCCGGGTCCGATGAAGCCGTGATACGAGTTCTAGAATCTAGAACTGGGTCCTTGTCGCATCATGTTACGCGTTCCGGCATCTTACTCTGCGAGTTTGATGATCCCAGGGACTTGATATCAAAGACATTTGGACTATTAAATGTCACGATGCTTCAACAAAAGAAAACATCAACAGAGAATAGACCAAAAGAACAATTGGTCAAACTGAAACTAACCATTCCAACTCTCAAACAATCGCAATCTACCAAAATAGCTTTCACTCTACCCAGTTGTTCCCCCTGATTTTGTGGGGAGACATTTATTCAGTCAGTAATTAAAAGTGGACAAATCACCCCCTGTTCGGACCGTGTCCCGAATCACGAGCAAAGTCCGCTTCTCCCCCAGATTAAAAGGGATTCGTTATGGTTCAACGGGGACCGGGATAATGACGATCAGTTGGCTGAACCGATCAAAAAGCAAAACATGACCAAATTCTCGCGTGCTTGGCTAACTTGAGAGCGATTAGCGGCAGAGCCAAGAAGACATCATTCGACGTTGCCAAGCGTAGGGCCGAGGTTCGATTCAAGGGAAGGGAGTCGCATGGTTGGCATGGATAAAGACAGAAAGGAAATTACATGGCGTCAAGGGCGGATTACTACGTAGTATTGTGTGGATGCGAATGATGCGGATATGAGCATCAATTCATCTGCATTGTTGACATGAATAAGCTGTACTCAAGTTATATCCGTAAGCGAGAGCAGACTGCTATTTCTGAAAGCTTCAATTGCATCGACATATGTACAGTTGAACCGATAAGTATAAAGATTGTGTTCCATCTCTTTTTGGGATTATCTTGAGTACTATGGTGCTATATGACAGTTGTTGACCTTACCAACAGCCAAGTCAATCAACAACATGACATAAACATCAGACACTTCAATAATGCCCAATTGAACCACTCGACTGTGCAACTTGCAACTACTTTTGATGGAACAACTTTAGACCGGTCATGACATAATTCATTGCCAAGATGATCAGCTCATCAACCTTGAAGCCATCTCCGCTTTTGTAAAGAGACAATAACTCACTCATCATCATGTCTTTCTCTCTAACTCAACAGCTCCTCTCTTCGGATGAGCAGGGCTACAAGCGAGCCACTCAGTCTGAATTCCTACGGCTTGCAGGTCATGGCAAAGCTTCAAAGGACCTTCTAGGTCTCTGGCTTGCAAATGATCGTCTCTACATTCACAGCTATTGTCGCGGTCTTGGTCGTCTACTCAGCTTTTTGGAGTTTCCCGATACCGTACAGCGCGATGTAGATCCTGGGGCCACAACGCAACTTCTAGACTGGGTTGTCGCTGCTCTTGTAAACATTCGACGAGAGGAAAAGTTCTTCATCAACACAGCGTTCGAGTACGGTATCAACATTAACCTCGAAACCAAAGATGGGCGTGTTGAGTCGAGCTCTAAACTCAAAGGTCTTCGTCGATGGGAAGCACTGTACTCTTCTGTATCTCCCAATGAGAAGGATGTGCTTCCCTGGCTTGAAGCGGCAGTGATATACTGGGGAACGGAAAAGTGTTATCTGGATGCTTGGTCGTGGGCAAAGTCGCAGCTTTCGGAGAATGACGACGGTAGTGGTGATGCCGATGGTGGAGCTGTGAGAAAGGAATTTATCAACAATTGGACATGCAAAGAGTTTGTCGACTTTGTTGATGACCTGGGGAAGATCATTGATGATGCTGTTGCCAATGTCGTCAAGGAAAAAGGCGAGGGCGCAAAGGAGGAGCTATTTAAACGAGTTCAAGGGAAGTGGCAGGATGTATTGGACGCAGAAGAGGCTTTCTGGCCAGCTGTTTAGCAGAACTGATCCATCCCCAAGATTTAATTGATGTGATTTTGCCAACCTTGCATATCACAAACAAACAACACATGCGCAAACTAAAGGGTATCCATGTCAAATTGAAAGGTCTAGAAGAACATTTTCCACCACCAACGCCGTACAATGCAAATACATCCATACCATCCCAGCCTAAAACTGGATTCTTCGCTTTCGTCCCGTATACTTGGACGTCGCCTTGACAATCTTTCCCTTGCGCTCCATTTGCTCCTTCTTCTTGACAATCCACTGTTTGCTACCCTTGGACATGTTTGGAGCATGCGCCTTGATCGACCGTCTGGCGTCGTCAACATCGACACCCTCCATGCCATCGACAACGCCGGTAATGTCGCCTCCCTTCTTCTGAAGATCACCACCACCGACAGTGAGTACGAGGTACAGCTTTTGGTTCTTGGTGCCGGGATCGTCTTCAAGCATACCAGCGCCGAAACCAGCCTTGACGGCTGCTTGGGTGATCATGGTGCGCTGGTCGTCGTTCTTGGGGTAGAATTGGCAGACAGCTCGACCGCCGCGTCTGAGAGATGCGTAGAGTCCGTTGAAGAAGCGGGTAAGGCGGCCGACAGGAGATGTATCGCTGGTTTCGGCACTGCAGAGCCATTGAATGGCCGAGATGCTGATGGCTGCGTCAAAGGTACCTGCTCGGAAGGGAACGCCCTGGCCAATATCCGCCAACATCAAATCGCCTTCGACATCTCTTTGGAGCGCAATATCCAGCATGGATGGTGAAACGTCCATTCCGATCCAAGTGTGAGGGCCGCCCTCCTCGGGTTCGACAGAGGATAAAATTTCGCCAGAGAGACCACTGCCGCACCCGATATCGAGGATCAAAGATGGTGACTTGAGATCTAAAAGTTCTAGTGCTCGTCTTGTCATGGAGGCTTGAATGTTTTGGATTCGAGAACTCGTCGTATACTTTCGCGCTTCGGTATCGTCATAGTGGACGTCGGCCGCACTGTTTCTGTGAGCTTGAGGGGCATCATGGCGGGGTTGTAGCAACATACAGCGTATCCTCAGGGCGAGACATGATGAATAGAATAAGTCGCAAGAGTTTAGTTGTATAGATATCAAATTGAACAACGATCCTGCAAAATGAATGGGTCACGAAGCCTGGAACTGCACCTTATCGTCGATTTCCTGGTGTTGAACAGAAACACTTTTTTCGTGGCTATCGATAAGCAGGTCCACAGTGGGGTAAACGTCCCGGAGCAGGAATTTCACAAGCCTCCGACAAGACCTAGACACCTGAAAATTGAACCGATTGGCAAAAACGTGTCCCTTTTCGTCTGCCTGCCTCCTTTCCATTCTCTGAAACCTGCAGGAAATACTTACGTATTCTCCCCTCCCTGGGAATTCTGTTCTCTCTCTCCCAACATGTGAACTTGTTGTCTCAACGCTTTGCTTGCGCATCTACAAGAAACAAAGTAAACGCAACGCAAACATGTGGATTCTACCTCTTGTCGGCTACGTGGGAACCCTTTTGGGTTTCTCCTTTTTGACTCTCGCTATCGCATCTGGTCTTTATTACCTGTCCGAGCTCGTCGAGGAGCATAGCGTCATCGCGAAGCGCTTCCTTACGCGACTTATCTACAGCGTCATTGGGATTCAACTGTTTCTGTGGCTCGTTGATGGATTCCCTTTTTTTTCTTCAATCTTGACGATTATCTCGCATATCGTCTATCTGGGCAACATGAGACGCTTCCCTTTTGTGAAGCTCACAGATCCTCTCTTCTTGGCTTCATGTGGTATGTTGACTTGTCGGCCAGCCAGAGTTTGTCTAACAAGCTGCAGTTCTTGTCCTAGTTAACCACTACGTATGGTTCCGCCACTTTACCGACGCACAGTCCCGTGCCTACCAGCGAACCTCGTTCTACGACAAGGCCGACGTCCCCAGTTTCGCCCAGATCTCATCGTACTTTGCGCTGTGCGTTTGGCTCGTACCTTTTTCGCTATTCGTCAGTCTGTCCGCCGGCGACAATGTCCTTCCCACAATGGGAACCGAGCCTGTTCATGGACTCGATGGAAGGGGCAAGCCTCAGGGTATGATCAAGGCTATTGTTGGTCAGATTCGTGGAGGAATTGGTCAAATCTTTGGATCCAATGCGTCGCCTGGACTTGCTCGACCGTAAAGGTTGGGCATTGTCAATTGAAACAACACCACAATACAAGCTGGACGAGCCGAAATGCTCGTCTCATCTACGACGGCAACGAGGTATTGGTAAGCTGATTTTTATTTCTTTTCGCAACCCCTCCCATATGATGACTTAAAAACTTCACGCTAGATTGTATTTGACACAAATTGTATGATTCCATTATAAGTTTCCTGATATACTTTCACATGCACACTATGTTCTGAGATCTTGATTTGTTCAAGTCGCTGACCATATATAGTCCAACATCCCTTTAAGGAGAGATTCAACATGTTTCTAGCAATCATGATAGTCGCATCAATACCAAGCACAGAAGCAGATTGTTCAGGTGGCATGTTCCATGGCATCGTTTGTATCGTCGTATCGTCTCGTTCCGGAAAGACAAGGGGCTCAAGACCGACTCACGATGACTACCGGTGGTTGGATGACGGCTATCCGCTCAGAGACAGCAATGTTTGACTATGTGTCTCATGTCAGCATGTATATACCCATCAAAGCAAATATCCATGCAATACCTCAAAGACTTCTGGGGCAGCAAGTCTACTTGGCACTCCCCTGAGTAGCAGGGTTTTGAGAGGAAGTGTAGGCGTTGGTGTTGGGAGTGATCTGCGTCTGCGTGCTAGATACTGCAATCGAATCAGGGAGATGCCAAGGCATTTCCCTCTTGCTCTCCTGTAGCCATCTCTCCATCTGTGGTGACAGTGAAGTGTGTTGTTGTACAAGGTCTTGTCTTTGCGAGACTTGAGTGTCGTGTACGTCAGGCATGGTAGAGGGTATGGTGATGAAGGGGATGCTTGCTTATAGATGTGAAGCAAGTCATTGAAATGCACAGGGTAAAGAGAGGCTTTATACTCATCATATTCGATATCAGTGGTTTTGGGCAATGTGTTGTATAGGGTGGACTGGCAATACAACAGCCACTTGCGTTGCTGTATGTGGCTCGCAGAGCAAGACATAATCTGTGGCGTTGCAGTATGAAAACAGTCCGTCCTAGATTACCCAAATTAATATCTCCTACCTATCAACTCTCAGGGTCCAGGGGTGATATCTGGGGTTGAGTTGGGTGAAGTATGCGGGTGCCTTTTTTTCTCCCCACCACTTGTTTCCCACCACCATCTTCGAAGCCAATCCATGTACAAATCCGATCCAACGGAGCCGCAGCACTAGTTTTCGACTACAAGGTATACAAGATGCAAGGCTCGATCCTTGGGAAGCGGGTTAACAACAGTTGATCAACCTACTCATGAACTCGGAACGCAACGGTTGTTGGCTGTATAATTAGGCTCGGTCATCACGTCTCGTGTTACTTGGGAATAACGCTTTCTCAATGGCGGGACTATAACCGTCCCGCAGAGTGTCATCGAACTTGTAGCGCCTCAACATATAATGAAAGGTAGAACGGTGTTATCACAAAGGTGCGTCAGGCTGCTTTGATGCACCATGCGGGTGCCCAGTAAGCTCAAGCACGGGATTTTACCAGCCGTTGCTGCGATGAACCAAATGCGAACTATTCGTATGTGTATACTTTGCAATTTGTCAGTACCAAAAGGAACGGATAAAGCCTAGTCAACTGCTCCGTCCGAACGAGTCGTAGTATCAACACCTACCTTGCACAGCATGCATATTCTCCCTTGCAGACGCGGCTGCCTCGTTGCCGGATGTCACCATTGATCACAATATCAACCAGTGTAAACTTGGCATGCTAGACCGGCAAATCATCGATATTGTTTCAGTTTTACAGTATCTTTGACCTTTGTCTCTATTGGCTATTTCATTTTACCCGCGCGCAGGTATGGTCAACCAGGAAAGGAAAATTTAGCCTAAGCAAATAAATTCTCCGTCAGCCTCATTCAAAACACAGCCGATGGTCATCATCCTTAATACATATCCAAAGCATGCGCCACTCACCATTACTTCTCCTCGTTAGGCTTCACATTCCCCTTATCCTTCTCTCCATGCTGCGCCCCTCCCCAAAACTTCTTGTCAACCTTGTCCCCAGGTGCCGTGTTACCCCGGTCATGCTTCTCGTCAAAGTCTCTGTTGTGCTCCTCCACTTCACGCTTCTGCTCTTCCGTTAAAGAGTCCGTCTGGTTACCGGGGATGCTCTGGTTTGACACTTTGGGTTGAGGGGGTGCGTTCTTGGATGATGCATCGAGTGGTTTACCGCCACCTGTGCGGCCCTTTGCGTCTCCCTCTGCCAGCCCATCGATGAATCCGCCGTCACTATCCTTGACATCTTCCTTGCGAAGTGTACGAGATTGGTGGAAGGGACTGATGGTTGTGAGGCGCGGCGCGATGCGAGCAGTTGGGCGGAGAGGAGTAAGGAAGCGCATTGTCAATGTTTCTGATTTGTATATTGTTCTTTTGGCTTGTAATGATTGAATGATTTGTTTGTGGATTGATTGTTGGTGGTAAGTTAGGTCTAGAGCTATGAGGTAGGTAACTGAGCTCAAGTTAAGCTACCTCGTCGAGGCGATGGTGACGTCAAGGAAAATGACATCACAAAGCACGTAATATACGGGAAGAAACGAAACACAAGCCGCTCTGAGCCGAGATGTTCTTCAAGAAGATGATCTTTGATGATTCAAGGCAAGCGATGTGATTAATGACGGATACATATAAGTCGGATCGACGTCGCGTTATGGTTAATTGAAGCTAAGCTCCACATGCCCCAGATTTTAGACGATCTGAGGTTCCGGTCCTAGAGTATTACCCTGAAGCTGTCTCGATTATTAGTGTATAACAAACAACATTTGGATCGCATCTACACAGTTGATCATAAATAAATAATAAAGATCAATTCGACGTCTATTAGTGGTGTATGATTTTCTTCCGTATGTATGCCCAAACTCCAAATTGCTCACACAAAAAAGTGACAATTTGAACACAACACCTCATGACCATCACCATTCATCCATACCGCGACGGCTCCGTGATACAAGTGTTGGCCGTCCTTGTCGGCTCGTAGCGCTGCCCCATCTCGACATTGCTGTCACTCTGGTCATCCAGCAACTGCTTCCCCTTTCCGCCTCGCATTTTATCCTTGATAAATGAGAACAGCCCGGGCATGTCAGAAAGAGGACCCTGCATAACTCTCCCAGGATGAACAATGTTGAATGCCAATAAAGCCAAAAGCATGGGAGCCGCTTCAAGGATATAGAAGTAAATCTCGTGTGTCACAAGGGGATTACCCTGACCCTCACCACCAGAGAACTCAATGAGACGATAAATGATGCGCACAGAGATCATGGCGAGAGAAAAGTAAAGCGCGCAAATAAGTTTGCCCCAATCTGACGCGATAAAGGCCTTGATACCCTTCTCAAGTTGAATCTCATGCATCTTTCTCTGAAAGACAATGCAGAGGATGATGAAAATGACGATAAAGAACTCTTGAAAACCAATGCCGCCCATGTAAATGTGTATAGCCTTCAATTGTTCATCTGGAGGTGAACCAGGACCGGCCAAGCTGCCGCCAATGAGCTGAATGATGAACGATACAATATCGAGACCGACAAAGATGGCGGCTAAAGTAACAGCTGGCATGCCGAGGAGGGAATGGTCGGGGATAAAGTAGTAAACCATTCGGCCGAGTGTCATGTAAGCATATGCGTTAACCCCTGGTCTTGTTAGTGGCTTGGCTCAAAGAGGTGGTGATAACTTACAAACTGGAGAAAGGAGAATAAATATCTGGAACACGAGTAAGACACCAATACTTTGTTGGTGCTTTGTGCTTATCGCGCGAAAAGTGAAAGCTGTTGTTTCCCAGATGCCCGCCATGATGATGACCCAACACCAAGACTACCAAATCAATTAGTCGCAGACTTCTCCCAGGGATGGTAGTATGTACCTTTTTGTATCTGGCAGCCTGCCAAATATGGGCACCTGTGAGGATAGCAAACAGCACCGCAAAGACTGCAGCTGCAGAGAAGCTGGGGTAGTAGTTCCAGTGGGCATTACATGTTCCTGGAGGAAGGTAGCCATTCTCGTCAGGTTCGTGTGTTTGGACGCATGTTGGAATGACGATTTGAATGGTCTGGGCCGGGATTGTATAGTATCGATCTGTTGTACCGCCGATAGTAGCAATGTTTTTGGTGGTGGTGAACCAGCCTTGTGGTGCTTCTGTTGTGCTGGGCTGACGGGGTGCAATGGTAATTTGGTGGGGTTTAGTTTGGGTGGGTGCTGGAGATGCAGTGACTGTAGAAGTCAACAGGTAAATAATGAGAGCTCTAATATTGGAATGCATCTTGGTTGAGATATTGAATGAAACTATTATTATTTCTGTATTCGTCTACATCTTATATATCTTGTCATTAGTCCGAACTTCAAATGCGAGATGCTGTGCTCGCCAAAGCAGTACGCATTCAATTGCGAGCTGCCCAATCATGTACCCAGACTTGAGACCAGCCCCTGTAGGTATACAGCCACAATTGCCTTATATGGAAGAGTCGTCCAATCGTTGACCATGGAATAAAAGCATGTAATAATAGATTGCATAGATACAGGCTATGCCACTAGGTAGCTAATGTGATAAATAACTCTGTCTCTCTGTTCGACGTATAAATGTTTCTTGACAATGCAAATTTCGACTCTGCCTCGTCAAATATTCCTTCCGATATGTACACCCACTCTCTGGACTCCACATTCGGAAATAAACCACATCCGCTGGTGATGTATCCCATATCAACGCATCTTGGCGTCCTGCAAACATAAACCCTCTTATTCTCTTTGAGTCAGGTGGCAATACGTCGTCGTTGACATCAAACTCTCCCGAAAGGTCAATGTCGTGCTCAGCCTCGATAATGAGTCGTGACAAGGCGTGTACCAGCGATCCATCCCATAAAGATTCCCTTTCACTACAGAGCCTCTCCATCAGGGACAGCGCTTCCAATCGCAGCGATAAATAGCGACATTTGTATATCAGGAAATGGAGCATCGGACTGAACCCCGTTTCAAAGGTAAACCTTGCTGGCTTTTTGTGTCGGGCTTCAAGTATGTCTGCTGCTTTGCGTACCCATGCCAGTATCTGAATAAATTCATCTTTATAGTCGTCGAAACACATCTCATCTTGCTTCAGACATTCTCTGAGCCATAAATTGCTGAGTCCGTTTCGCGTCATAAGTGCCAAAGACGCGCTATCTTCGTGGTCAGCTGTAGGTCTTGTGCATTGGAACCTGTTGAATGCTTTCCCCCACGCATCCACGTCCTTTTGTATTTCGCTCTGTGCATCAAAGAGTTTCTGTGGTGGTCTCTGAGGCATCTTTTCCAGACGATACGGATTTGCGGATCGAATAACCTCCAATGATCTTAGAATCAGGTTGTCCAACGCGTACTGAGCCTCGCTCGTGCTGGAATATATAGGGCATTCGCCGGATTTATTTGTAGGGCTCCCAATATCATCTTCAACAAAAAACGTTGGAAACACGCTTATTTGGTTATATGTGCCAACAAGTCGAGAGTTCTGACCAGCCGCATTAAGAAGCTGCAAGCCATGTGCTGCATGGGTGATGGCTGCTGCACGATTCCCTCGCAGGAACTCGACGCATATAAACAACACACACACCAGCAAAACAGTGTCTACCGATGGCGGAGGTCCATGGACAAGCAAATTAATAGCCGTGTTGTAGTGCACGATGGCGAATCTATCAACAGACGGTTTCGAATACTCGTAGTCTTCAAAGAGCTGGCTGATGGCAAGCACGCTATGTCGCGCCGCAGGCTCAGCATGTGTCATCCTGGCGACAAAATAAGTCCAGAAGGATCCATCAAAGGGCCCCGAAAGAGCTGGTGCCACGACATGATGGAAGAAAGATAGGCAGCGTACTTCGCGTGCGTTCGTCACGGGGATCAAACGAGGCTGCGGCGCCCGAAGAAGAAGATCCCACGATAAAGAACCAACAGGAGGAGCATCATAACCATCGCAGACACGTCTCGCCGTTGTGCACCGTTTGCATTTGGGCCAAGTTTCGTCACATTTGATCTTTCGCGTTCTATAAAGTGGGCACGGATTAGCGTGACAGGCCAAAAAAAGCAATTTTCTTCTAAAAAGAATTCTAGAATACTAACTTGCATGTTCTACAACCCGTCTTTACTCTTTGGGTTCCTTCTCGAGGCATGATAGGCTGGTTGAAACGGGAGTTGAAGGTTGAGGATAACGTTTCCCGAAGAAAATTGAGGGTATCGTTTTCCGAGCGGCGAGTGAGAGATGGAGAGAACCGACGAAGCGGGGGGGTCTGGGGAATTATGTTCAGCCAAGATGTGTCCAGGGGCAAGCCATAATCCTTGACTGTAAGTTGTCAGACATGCGTCCATGCACGATTTGTTGATCGAGACAAGATATCCTGACGCAGAGTACAGAAAATATAGAGCATTCATCTGTTCTAGAGAGTATAGTAGATGATCCAATTATTTTGTTAACTATGCTTCTCAAGTCTATTTCGTTCTGACTTTCGCTGGTACAATAAACCATTTATGGAGTAGTAATGCTAGATCGATGTAGGACTTTGGTTCCCAAGAGCCTATTTAGCCTATCAAAAGCGTAGATTACCCCTGTCCGATCCTTTAAATAGCAAACAGGGATGTCGTTTATGCTTGTTGTTTTGTAAATTATCATCACTCGCAAACTAAAGAGCTATACATGTTGCCATGACCTGACAAGTACCCCTTCCTGTGATCCTCCACCGCTTCAACCTCACCACGTCTTGGGAATCTATCCTCTATTGCCCACGCAACTCTCTCAGCACCGACTTGTGCACCTCCAAGATTCGGGGCCGCGGGCCCAAGGCGCAGAGCCGCGAGTCTTCCCATCATGAACAACGGGACCTCGTCATTCCACATGAGATCGTTATTGATACAAGGGAAACCTCCTCGTCCTTCGATGGGATACTTCTGCAAGATAGTCTGCAGATACGGCAGAGAGGAAAAGTCGGTTTGGATGCCTGTTGCAAAGTACATGTAATCCATGGCTGGCATCTCAATAGGCGGGTTCGTCTGAACAGTCCATGTACCGCTCTGTGCGTCAAAGGATGCATCAACTAGGCTTGTTTCTGTGAGAAGCTCAAGTTTCTTAGTGGCGAGATGCTTCTTGAGGCGCTTGTGGAATACTGGAGTGATGCTTCCTCCACCTCTGGCCTCTTTGATCATCTCAATCCTCTCATCATCGGAATCAGCATAGTAGAACTGTGCTTGCTTTGCATTCTTGAACTTTCCCATCCAATCGAGCGAAACGTCAAAGTGCTTGATGCGGAGAGGTCCACGCATAACATGCCACACTTTGGCCACACCCTTCCGGATAGCCAGATCAGTCAACTGCGCAGACGTAAGACCGCCACCTACGACAAGAATATTGGTCTGTCGATGTGCGGCGATTCTCTGCTTGACTAAGGGATCGGGGAACTCTGTGATATGCATACTGTGACACGTCTGAGGGAGCCTCTCAGTGTCCGGCATGGAGGGGATGTGTGGAATCTTGGCTACATTGGCAGGGCCGACAGCCAATACCACTGTACGGGCATAGCGACGGACTTTGTTGGACGTTACAGTAAAGAGCTTCTCTCCGTCTATGGAGACTCCCTTGACTTCACTGTAGTCGAGATGCTCGAGGGCTTCTTTGCGGATGATGTCTGGACCGAGTCTGTACCGAGCAGCCACCTTTTCGCAATGATCACAAAACAGGGCTGTAGAAGGGTTGTAGTAATCGTTGCGTTCTCTCACGTTGATGTCAACACGAGCTTCTTGTCTGTGTCTTGTTAGTATCCATAAGGCAATTGACCTGTATGACTGACCTTCTTCCACAGGCTCGTTGACCATTCTTTTTTCTTCCATGCTTGCTAACCTCTTTGCCCACACAGTTCCGAATCTCAATCAGCTCATCTTCTCTATCATTCGCGTACGCGTGCGCAAGCAGAGCATCACGATCGAGAGGATCAACATGCCAAAGCATAGGACTTCTCAGATGTGAGATGTCATACATCTTGAAGAGTCTGTTCCAGCGACTCATCCAGGTATCGCCATCAGCATCCAGCACGAGCATCTTGTACTGCGGCTTCTGGAATGGAGACTTGGCAGCTGTGATTTTACCACTTCGGACATGCTTCAAGGGCATTTTGTTACCATACTTGGAGATCCAGTGGAAGCGACGGTGTTCTTCGTCTGTGAAGAGAGCTGCTGGGGTGTGTTCATGGAGACGAGCTGATATAGCGAGACCGCAGGGGCCTGCACCGATGATGAGGACATCGTAAATTTCGTCTTCAGTTTTGAGTGAGTTCATTTTGATGGTTGAGCAAGGACGAGAGAGTCGGGGAGACGCTGAGTTATAAGTGCCAGGAGCGTCGTCAATTATGAAAGCACTCGCTCAACCATGAGAACCCTTGTAGACATTTTGAGATCATTCTGTTGCTCATGGCTTCAATTGAGCCATCGCGTTGGTGAAATGACCTGTACCTTGATGGACATTTCCATCATGAGGACATCAAGGTGTTTGTATAATCAGGGTCCGCTGTCATCATGACAACCCCGGAAGTGTTAGTATTGATAAGATAACCATGATTACTAAGTGCATAGAGATTTGGATGGGAAAACAGGTTATAGTGCAACACCAAGAATGTGCCCAGACAGATAGGTACTTGGCATAAAGGCGACTCGACGGATATTGAAGAACTTCATAATAACAATTCGAGCCAAGATAAGTTGGAGCAAAAGATGAATCGCAGAGTAATTTGAATGCATAGTGTACTAAGTGTAAATATTTACATTCGCTAGATCTTGTGACCTTATTACAATGAAGCTATTCAGACTTGGCCCACTTGGCATTTCAGCCACACCAACCTTTACAACCTATGAACGTCTTGTGAGCAACCTATGACGGAACTAACCAAGAAACCAAGACCAATCTTATCTATAATATACCGCCCTCCCCTCTCATCCCTAGTGATTCCACTCTGAATCTGTTGCATGCCCCAACGGTCCTGAAACCGAATAATCCGTCGTAACAAACGCTCTATCCACCTCACCCAAACCCTCAGCACAGTATTGCAACGTCTCTGCAATATCGTGTGATCTGTTTAATGGAGTCTTTTCATCGAGTAACAAGTCGAATTCTACCCAAACACCATCGCCTGCGTGGTATGCCGTTACGTTCTTGAACCCTGCCACAACAGGGGCGAAGCGGTATGCGAGGTAGATGAGTTTCTTGAGGGTGTGGTCGTTTGCTGCTTCGCCAGAGAGCCGCGCCACATTTTCGAAGCAGGTATGGCCCCAGTCGTAAATGATGAAGAGAGACAACAGACCTGCGCCTGCTGGATCGAGCCACCAGACATTGGCGCGATATCCGATGAAAGGGAACAGCAGCGACAAAGTGTTGAAGATGACGTCCGTTTTGCAATCCTGCACGAGAGCTTGCACCTGTGTGGACTTGATAGGTCGACAGCCAAGGCCGATAGCCCCTTTGAGGACGATAGTCGACAACAGAGAAGCAATAGCGGCCCAGCTAAGAACCTCAGCCTCGGCGTGCGGCGGCATCAAACGCGAAACAGACTCTTGCAAAATCTGCAGGAAGGAAATGACCATGATGATGGAAAACACCAGGATACCCAGCGGCTCGAGACGTCGTTTACCGACTGGAAATCGACGCTGCATGGCATGCAACCTCCAGAGGACGAGTCGACTTGTGGACCAGACGATCAGCGTGCAAAGGAGATCCAGGGCCGAGTCTACGAGTGATGCGACCAACGAAAGAGATCCGGTGGTGAACACAGCAAAGGTTTTACCAGCCAGAAGAAGAATGTTGGCTATCACATTAATGTTGATGGCCCAATTTGCCTTCCTGGCCGCCTTTCGTCTCTTTTCCTTTTCCTCATCAGGGAGTAACTCTCCGATATTTCCTTCGACGCGTTGAATTCCTCCACAGCGTTCTTGATCACCGTCATGATCGGGGTCTGGGTTCATCGACTCGAGAACGTCATCCGCGATGGCCATTACCACAGCATCCACCTCCAACCAATCATTCAATCGTTCATTCTGTTGTTCATAAAAATAGCGGACCTTTTTGTTCTTCATCGCTTTTAGTTCCTCGTCCGTCTTGCGATACTTTTCTAGACCAGACCGATCGATGCCGTGCAAGAGGGCGCGCTTGATCTCGCCGCGACGTGCATCTTCGAGAGCTGTTCGAGCAGCATCCTGGAACTTCATGATACGAGGTTTCGGTCGTGAGTCTTTGCTGGCTCCATTATAGGAGTAGCGACCGGTCTCGAGATCGCGAGGACCGTCGTCATATTGAGGGCGTGCTTCTTCACCAACGTGCTGACCCCGATGACGAGGACCTTGATCGGCATTCCATTGTCGTTTTCCCACCATGGCGTTAAAGATTGCCGACACAGAAAAGATGCAGTTGAATGAAAAAGGATAGCAATAGCAGAGAGATGTGAGCTCTGTTTGTTCCCGTCAGTGCCGCTGCATCCCCTTGTATAGGTGTAAGCGGATATGACGTAGGTAACCTAAATCCGGGGTTGACAGCGCTGATGCAACACGCGACAGGTTCAGGAACGACTTCAGCTCCACTGAATCGGGAAAATATCAAGGAAATAGTGGCATCTCCTACTATTTTTATTTCCACGACTTGTTTCTTCCTTACAAATGAAACACGTACGCGTGCTTGGCGTGCCGAACGCCGATATTTTGAATCTCGTCGTCATCGTTCAGCCTTCTACGACATGATCTCAATCGGAGAGTTACCGGAAGTTAATAGTTTAATAATCGGCTCGACCCTGTATTATATTGATTGCAGTATATAGGAACGATTGTTCTTTGGAAGGAACAGGCATTGCTAATTGTTATTTGCCCTGAGTTTAGAGTATTAGATAGAAAATTGGCAGCTGAAAGAACAGGAGACGAAATTAGGTAGTAGGCCAGTTTATGCCACTCAGACAGATACCTAGGCTTCTGGCAAGCGGTCTATTTTTCTGCCCTAAAATTTAGGCCAACTTCTGTTACCCACTTTAACCTCTACCTGCCCGGCTGCCGCATCCTTTAGAGCACGTGACTCGGCAGTTGAGTTCAACGTCCGCCTCATCTTATCTCCCGTATCATGTCATCTCATCCCCTACATAGGTATCACATTGTCTGTGATTCTTTTAGTGTAAACGCGATTCATAACGATGTATCATATTCTTTCTGGTCTCTTTACTTAACGCGGCTTCCCTGTGACGCCAACTATCAAAGACTATTCTTCGGCTGACGCTTCCCTTCAATGATCACCATCCGCACCATCTCTGATTTCTTCAACAATCGATGCCCAACCTTTCCGTGATCTTCAAGGGACTATTTCATCCAACTACACTTTCCGGAAAAGGAGACGTCGAAAGGCACAGACACCATTCTAGCAGTCCTGGACTAATTGCCAGGGACCCCGGACATGTCGATCATGTTAGCTTCAGAGACGCGACTTGCACTAGACTGAACGACAAGCAGCTGTGCCTTAACGATGGGTCAACGAATAGGATACAGCGTTCCCACATACAAGAACCTTTCTTACTCGACTAAGAATGCTCAATCGGACCAGAATAGCACGACGAGCAAAAAGATGAATGGCCTCACGACCCTTGCAATGCGTAATCTGGGAATCGAACCCAGGGCTCCCCGAGCTTACTCGTTTCGTTTGAAACTGGATGGCAACGGAGAATTTTACCACTAAACCAATTACGCGGCTGTTTGATGGAACTTTAAGTCTTCAGAAACTGTCAAATACGAATAGGTGAAGTGGTGAGACGGCTACAAAATGGACCGTGACCTTCGCTTGCAACGGTGATACCACAAAGTTGGTAGAAAATGGGGAAGTCGGGGGTTTCGGTTCTGCGTGAGTCAAAACTATGAAGATCCCATAACCCATCAGTTGGGATCACCATAAATTGCAAGGGTAATGACAAGAACGCAAGCAGCAGGCAGTGCTGGCTAAATCCATCCTCATGGTTAGCGAAAATACCGTGACTAAAGAATTTGCCCAGGTAAACTTTATTTTGAATCAACTTGCTTTCAGACCCTGAATCCCTACAGCTAACACGTTAGCACAGATGAACAATGGCTGATCATTTCTAGAACAAACCGACTAATAAGCTTGGATGTTTCAATATAACACGCTGCTCAGGTCACGGACTGTCAAACGTTGGTAAATGACTCGAGTACGATTTCGACAGATATACGACATGTCACTTGAAGATTAGTGCTGTGGCGTTAAGCTTTGGACGGGTTTCTCGGCAGCAGGTTAAATCAGACTAACATTACTCGACAGCTTAACTGAGTTAGGCTTCCTGCTCGCCGTAACGTTTCTTGGGTTCCTTGGTATTGTGGTATGAGCGTTAGCATCGCCTCGTTTCCAGACGCCTGCCAAATTTTGCTAACAGTACTGTCATAACCCTGATACACGGCATCTCCAGTTCTTCATTAGCCAAAGCACCGAAAACCAAGACCCTGCACAGATCATGGGACTGGTACCTTAGCACTCGTATGACATGAAAGCCTTGCCTAAAACGAGACCGCTCTATTTACAGCATGACACAAGAGATGATGAGACGCAAGGACTTGTCATGCAACCAATGACACGCGAGTTCCGTCATCTAGGTACCTGACGGCAGCCTTTCACCTGGGGTTCCCCAGACGCGGACTTTTGGATCTTCATCTCATTGCTACGTCGTCTGTCTCTAGTTCGTATGGCTGCAGCTCAGCTTGATTCGGTTCAGCGGCAGTTGCATTTCTCTTAACCCCTGTCTCCCTGCCATTGTACGCAAATCATCGTCGATCCTGGGATAATCAACCTTGCAGGCCTTATCCTGTCTACCTTGCAGGAAAATGGTATATAGACGTGGGACCCAGTGGAACCTTTTCTTTGTTCAGGATTGTTATACCTAACATGTGAAGTCAGCAATACTGGCAGTATCTTGAGCATTATCTTTTTGTTTGACTTTATCACAAGTTAGTTGATTATATCTATTTTCTTGTCTTGTTTCCACTTGGCCCATCATGGCTGCAAAGACTTTCGCTCCAGATGCTGGTGTTATGAGCTCCCAGTTCATCTGCTTTTCTGTCGCTACCATTTTACTCATATGTCGTCTGGTATCCCGAAAGATTACACATGTAAACCTGTGGTGGGATGATTACTTTGCTATGACTTCTTGGGTAAGTTGTTTGATTACATCTCGGAATTTCTCTCGTTCTTCTACTAACTGTTCAAGGTCGCTGCCGCTTTATACTTTAGTTTTGCTGTCTACTGTATGTACTCCACAACTCACCTATAACATATATTCATATGCTAACTCGCCTAGGGGCTATTGCCATGGGCCTTGGACATATCAAGGAAGAACTGCCTCTCCCAGAGGAAAGGGTTGATGAATACGCTCGTTTCGGTCTTTTCATGGCCGAACTGCTTTATGCCACATCGCTTGGATTCTCCAAACTCGCCATCCTTGGCTTTTACTGGCGTCTATTTGGCAGTGTTGCCAAGATAAGAATCGGAATTTACATCCTCCAGGGCAGCACTGTTATCTGGCTCACTATCCGTACTTTTATGACAATCTTCCACTGCGTTCCCGTCGAAGCCTATTGGAATCACAACATCAAAAACGCCGTGTGTGAAGTCGATCCTGCTAAATTCATGTTTGGCACGACTTTGGTTCATCTCATGCTCGAAGTTGCCGTTCTTTCGTTGCCTGTTTTTCAAGTCAAGAGTCTCAAACTTCGCACAGGTCAGAAGGTCGCTGTCGTTGCCATGTTTATGTTTGGTATTTTGTAAGTTGTCCACCTGTTTAGCAGTACATCACTGACCTCTTTAGTGTCTGCATTGCTTCAATTATTGTTCTTTACGAAGCATTCACTCTCAACCCAAAGACAACCGAAATGGCAAGAGATATTAGAGGAGTTATCATTTGGGCTGGTGTAGAATCTTACTTGGCCATCATCTCTTGTAAGTCGTTTGAAAGTAATTCCACTCTAGTACTGACGTTTTTAGCTTGTCTTCCTATTATTCGACCTGTCTTCCGCAAGCTTCTTTCAGGTTCCCTCCTCAGCTCCAAAGGCAACTCAACTGGTCCCAACCCTATCAGCGGATTGACCAGCAGCAAGGGCATTAAGCTTACCCACATGACCCGCACAAAAGAAGTCGACGACAACAGTTCGCAGCGAGAACTGGCTGGACTCGAAGATGGGTCATCCGGTGATATGGACTTTCATACCTATCCTGAGCGCGGTGGTCACAGCAACACTGTTGTCACTAGCTGCGTGGATGAACGACCGGGTAGTAATACCACCAAGCCATCACCATACGGCATCCAAGTCAAGAATGAGACTAGGGTGTATTATGAGTCTTCTTGGAAGAAGGAGAGGGAAGCCAAGAATGATGTAGAAGCTGCTGAGGGTTCTGGGTCATACGTCGCAGCCGATGGGGTACGATACTAGATGGGATTCGGTTTTTAATTTGTGAAATGTTCTTCAACGTCAATACCCTTTAATGTCAATTACTTTCTATATTATTGTATGTCACAATCAATGCCTTGGCATCACATCAAAGTTTCAGTCATTCTCTTGTACTCTATCTAAATCATTATCCTGTGAAACCAATCATAATCGCTTCATTACAAAGGATATTACAGTAATTCGTTACCAACGCCGATCCGTCTCTTATTTAACCTCTTAATTTCCCATTCGCATGGCATTGGCAAGTCTATGTCGCGCACCCTCTCGGCGTTCACTTCGTCCAGGGCTCTCGTTGTACGAGTCCTGGCGACGATTGTCGTAATAACCATCAGCATCTCCTAGGCCGACCTTTGATGGACGGGGTGGTGGGGGAGGAGGAACATGTCCAGGTTGGGCTTGCTGAGCCTGCTGAGCCTGCTGGGCATGATACACTGGCTCCCAATCGCGGCTGGGCTCTTGTCGGTAAGAGCCGTTTTGGTTAGAGTCCTGAGCTGGAATGGGAGGTCTGCTTGATCGTTGTTCCTCACGCTCATATCGATCATCGCGACTGTCGCGGTTTGATCTACGGACGGACTCTTGAGAGGTGCGTGTTGGTTGTTGAGCAGGTTGTGCCTGGAGTAACCCGCCTTGAGGTGCACCACTCTGGGGGGCGCCAACTTGACGACGGGTCACTCCACGAGTAACCTGTTCGTCATCGTCCGTCTGAGTATCATCATCTCCGTCATCCTCGTATACTCGCAAATCGCTTCGCATAGCAAGACTGGCACAAATGGATTTGGCTTCCTCAATAGCCTTCTTCTGAGCTTGTAGGGTCTTGCGACGATCGCGGGTCTCCTTGTTCTCAGCAGCAATAGCCTCGATGGTGGAATCCTGCATGCGGAGAATCTCAATAGGATTAAACAGACGCAGCATGCCGAGAAGGAGGTGTCGCTCGACGACTTGGGTAATGACGTTGCGGGTAAAGATGCGTGCGGTAAGATCATAGTAGATAAGCATCTTCTCCAAGACTTCCTCAGCTTCAGTGTAGGTTCCACCATTCTCGGTAGCTTCGGCGCGCCACTTGCGGAGACGCTCCTCGTACTCGGGGTCGAAAGGCTGAATCTCAAGCTCCATGTCGTCAGTGAGATGACCAAGCTCAGTGTCGGCACTGTCGTACAACTCCTTCATTCTAAGTTCAAGGAAGTGCATGCGAAGAGGATCGCGCATGCGTATAGGCCAGATGTGGTCGATGACATCGGCAAGAAACTCGTTGCAAATGACACCCACATTGTCCTTATACTCTTGTGCCAGAACAGGCCAGTTCCTGGAGTAATCCTGAAAAAGGATATAAGGCGCACGGGGGTTTGAGTCAAGAGGGAGTTCGTTACCCCGGATTTGTCGAAGAAGAGGTTCAACTTCGTGTTCGGCAAAGTCTTTTTTGCTACGATCACCAACCGCCGGGGGAAGAGGAGTGCCGTTTGTGTCTGCGCCATTGGCTCCGTTGGCGGGAGGGCTGTTCTGGAAGGTCACCTTACGACCCTGCTGCCGAAACCGCCTTGCGAAACGCTCACTTTCATCTCGAATGCGAGCACGAAGCTTTTGTGATGGTGTGCCCTTGGGACTTGACTGTCTGGCAAAGAATCGCTCGCCAAAAGGGTTCTTGTAGTTACCGTTCACCGCAGGGGTGACGAGGTTGTTGGATGCTGTAAAGAGCTCACCCATCTGGAAACGCATCTCCTCTGGGGTGTCTTTGCCGACGCCCATGGCCTTGAGTTGGGTTTCGCATCCTTCCAAGGCTTGCTGAATCTGGCGACGCAGAGTCTTGACGTGCTTGCCGATAT
This sequence comes from Fusarium poae, assembly GCF_019609905.1. NCBI lineage: Eukaryota > Fungi > Ascomycota > Sordariomycetes > Hypocreales > Nectriaceae > Fusarium > Fusarium poae. The sequence goes on along the minus strand of NC_058401.1, from coordinate 3,875,369 downwards.
GGCGCTGAAGTTGGGTGCTCAACTTGGCACGAAGGGCGCCAATACCCCACATATCGGGAGGAAGAGTTGACCATTTACCACGGGAAAAGAATTCGGCTTCCCGTGCGTCACGATCCTCAGGAGACTGCCATTGTTCACCCGGGCCAGGGTTTAGCAAGACGTACCAGCCAAGCTTGAAGTTGTTCTCTTGATCTTTGTTGGTGACAAGCTCAACAAACTTGTCTTCAAGACCGATGCGCTCGGTCATATCGGGCTTTGTAAGGACACCGATGGTGCGCGATCCCTTGGGATCAAAGTGGCGGGCCTTTTTAAGGATGGGAGCTTGAACGTAATCGTTGTTGCCGCCAATGACAGCAAGAATGATTGTTCGCGAGCTCTTCATATATCGGTCGGAGAGAGCTTCAATGGTTTGGATGTCGTTCTCGGATTGATCACGGTTGGCGACTCGAACAAGACCAGGCAAATCGACCAAAGTCAATAGCGGCATGTCGGGGCCGCTCTTCTCAACAACGAGAATGTCGCGAGCGGCAAAGCGACCGGGGATACTTCGCGGAGCGATCAATTCTGTCGCATCTCGCATCATTGCGTCAAAGGGTGTGTCACCGGTGACGTCGCCGCCGTATTGTAGTAGACGAGCTTGTTCGTTGTGAGGTCGGGACTTGTCGGGAATGATGGAAACCTTTAGTTTTGTCTCTTTGGCTCGTCGCATGCGAATCTCTGTCGCAAACCGCGTACAGGCGCCGGCATCGCGAGGGAAGGGAGTGCCGGTGAGGGCTTCTAGGACTGAACTCTTTCCCGCTGACTGGTCGCCAACAACAACAATTTGTGGAAGTTTGACATCGTCGAGCTGTGCGAACTGAAGCTTATCGATGAGATCTAGCAGGCTACGTTGCTCAGAAGCAAGGCCTTGATCGCCAAGGGAAGATTCGAGTGAAGGGCGCATGTTTTGCCTAGTAGAAGAATGAGAGTCAGCGGCTTGCTGGGCGTCTTGATCTGGAGGTATGACGAACAGAGAGCCCATTCTCTCGCAGGGAGTAATCACAGCAGTAGTTCAAGTTAGCTGTGCGTGTGTTGTAGTTGTATGTGTCTGATACAGGTTTAGATCAAGAAATTAAAGTAAAGAGAGAATGGTTTCAGCCAAGCTTCGTCATGTGTTATTTTATACATTACGACGCTTGGGCTTGATTCGTTCTTTCTTGGCTGCCTCTGCTACTGTTTGCGCGGCTGCCAAGCGTCGAGGCGACCTAGGTGATGCCCAGCCAGTTAGCGTCATACCCTGACAGCTGCGCCACACTCAACAGAAACATTGGGAAGCAATAAGGCAACAAAAGAACGAAATGGGGACGACTTGATAGTGGCTGTGTTGGATTTGATACTCAACGCCACAGCTTGTCAAAATGATCAGCCAGACTTTTCATTTCTACACTAAATTGCTGCCTTGTTCTTGTGTATCTGACCTGCATGTTGTGCATCCTGTGGCTGTGAATGACGTAGCCCCACTACGTATACAGACGCGTCTTACACATCCTGGACCACAACCCCATAGACTGGCCTGTTTTGCACCATGTTTAAAAATTGACAATAAATTACTGTGAGCTTTATGACGGTAGAGAATCACATCGGTATGATAGTCATATAGTTATTAAAAGGCAAAGCCGTGGCTGACGGGGATTGAAGAACAGGTTATATGTCTGTTGCATGACGAAAAAGCCAGCTCAATTTTATGGTACACAAATAAATAGCCTAAGAGTATAGTCTAAAGAGCATAAACTCATGTACTAATTTCGTCTCTTATGCCTCCAGAGACCTTGCAAGAACCCCCATCCAGCACAGCATAGCTTTGGCATTGCCTTGAAAGGTGCCGCCGTGACGCTCTGGTTCTTCAACGTCAGTGACAGGGACATCTCTGGACCAAGACCATTCTTTCAAATCCTGGTCATTGGACTCCTTGATGATCTGGCACCAAGCTGCCGAGTGTTCTTCACACCAGAAATAAAGCTGTCTCTTGGAATCTTGGTCGAGCACTCGGATGTTGGGTTCGCTTACCCACCGCTCAAATACGGGTTTGAGCGATGCTTGATCCAGGGTCCCGTTCGCAAGACCACGGAACAGGTTCCCACTTTGCGCCATAGATTCGTCTCGAGTACGGGTAGAGGTGACTGTGATGAATTCTGGTCCGACACTTACGGTGCTGATCGACATCTCGGAGATAACATCGTCCATGTCAACATCGTGATCGTTGTTGTCCTGCTTGATATTGTGCATCAAATCCGAGAGAATGTTGTTGGGGAGAATGTGGGAGTGATCTCCAGCAGGACATTTGGTGGTAACGATGGAGACTTGGCTACCATTGATGGACTCTTTGTTCTTTTTGACGGCTTAAGCTTTCGTCTTCTCGGATTGATAGACTCTTTGTTTAAAGTCGGTTGTGGAATGGTCTCGTTGATGTTGACGATGAATGGAACATTTCCAATCTCGTCGTGATACTTGGTAGCAAGTGTAAGCCTGATAAACATCCTCTAGAGCCTCGCCGCCGCAGGAAGCAGCGGCTGCCTAGGAGTAGTTGTTGATGGATAATTCGTCAGGCTGAATCGTTCGATCGTTGGTCTTGGGAAGCAACCAGCTGATCCTCGGCTGAGCCAATGTTGTGACTTTTTCAATCATAAGGCAGCGGTCAATACAGAGAGGTCTTCTATAGAAATAGGAAAAGTTAGTAATATATCAATATTGGTTACACCAGAACACACTGTAGAGAGTGCCCGGAAGGTTCTAGAATAAACCAAGGGGTAATCGCACGAAGAGCGTGAGACATGACCATGAGGAGAACGCCGAATGCATCATCGTTTCTTATTAATGCTTTTGAATAGCATGAGGATACGGGGGATTTTGAAGTCGTTGTGATGTGACGAAAGAGGGGTTGAATGAAAAGTGAAGGAAGGCGCTGTAGGAGAAGGCCTGGGACCTACCTGTGGGTAGCAGAAAGAATCCAAAACCTCCTAAGCCTCAGGTTACAAAAATAAGTAGCCTAAGGGCTATAGTCTCAGAGGCATACAGTGACCCACTAATTTCGTCTCTTATGATTCCAGCGGCCAATCTTTCTGATGCCCTGAGGCCGATTCAAGTAAAGCCTGTGCTGAGACGTCTCTCTGAAAGCGAGCGAATAACTGTGATGTCATTCGTAAATAATAAAGAGAACTAATGCAAGATAGATATCTGAATTAGGTATTTGTGAATACTCCGAGGTTAGGCATCTATTCAGACGTACCTGAATAGAAATCTCATTTAACAAATGCTAATACCAAGCAGCAGATTAATTGGGCGCTAATTTTAGACTTACGTGGGATGACTACCTATATAATGCTATTCCATTGAACTGGATGAGGATAGAGGTTGGTTCTGCAAATAATAGTAACTAAATGTGATTTCTCTGAATACCTGCATTAGGCCGGAGGTAAATAGTGCAAGTCAATACCTACTACTATATCCAGCGATATACCCCTACAATATGGGTGAACGTAGGCGGTATTCTATTATCGTGATTCACACCAAAAAGTACTTATATATATTGATCGAAAAGTCTTCAAACTTGTCAATAACCTTGCTTTGATATATTACCAACTACATACACATAACCACAATATCCATACTACAGTGTACATCATGTGCATAGAAAAGCTTCAGCACTGTTCAATATGTCTTCATACCGACACCATCACATGGGAGTACTGCGATCCTTACAAGGAAGAGAGCAAAATAACAAGCAGTACAGGAAAAACCCCACCGCTCACTTCATTTAAGCAGGAGTCCCACAATCCGCGTATAGATCACAAAATTATAAAGCTTTACACAGCTTTGGACTGCCCTAACGACGATTGTCCCAGCAAGATCAAAGATGAGGATAAGTAATAGAAGGATTATAGAGATAGGGGTTTTGTAAAGGGTTTATAAGGCTTATAAAACCCAAAAATCAATTTAATACTTTATCTTATTTCCGTACTAATGTTTATCATTTGAAAGTCTTAACTAGGTCATGATGTCTACGCTAAATCTTGTGTGGAAGTGTTGTTTTCAACGACAAAGTAACTCAAGACCTAAGGGGTGAATGTCTAGGGGCCTTCTCAAGGGTATTATTCGGCGTGAGAGGGCCCAGTCGCTTATCAGAACAAAGGCAGATACTTTTGCCAAATCGTGTAGTCTTGTTTATGAATGGCCGGTATAGGCTAACAAACTTGCTCAGGATCTGGATTACACAGGGATTGTTACTCACACACCTCATGGGTACAAACTTGAGAAGCAGAATATGTTGATTATAGAAAGTCACCATAAGAACTCTGACGAGGTCATACAGGAGTGGTGGTTACGGAGATTCAGACAAGGGTATATGTGACAGGCTTGCTGAGAAGTTGAGTGGAACTAGGCGATGAGCTTAGGAAATTGGCTGGATTACAAAAGACGTCCCATTTGCTGCACTTCATACCTATCTGCATTGGCTTTCATTCTATAGCATCTAAACTGTGTCCTCAACAATTTCTACGAGTTTTCTCGCAAGTTGCATTGACTTCCCCACGAATGGACTGTGGCCTGCCGCAATCCTCGCTTCTCTCATGCCAGGGATAGATTCTATGAGCTGCTCTTGGAACTCTGCTCGAAAAGCTATATCATCCTCACAGATCAAAAATGTCTTTGGGATCGTGATATCAGAAGCTGACCAAGTGAGTGGGGTCTCGAAAGCATCTTGAGAGTGCGGCAAAAGTAAATCAAAGATTCTTTTAGCTTCACCTTCGGTGGCATCATTGTATAGAAGCGGGATTCCCTTTTCGTTGATGCGAGTAATTTGGTTCTCACAAGTTAGTAAGCAGTGGTTGAATGGGGCAAGATCATCTTACCTTGATATACGGTTTGCCTGTGTCTAGCCATTCTGGCCACTCGCCGCCGAACATGCCAAGCAAATCCATGCCTCTGGCAGGCGCAGCAAAAGCAGTAAGGAAAATGACGCTGCTGAATCCTCCCAAAAGTCCTTTCTCGGCCCTGTCTGCAACTCCTTGGCCCTCAGTCGCAACGGTGGCTGGCACCCCACCATAAGAATGGCCCACCAAGATCACCTCTCTTCCTTGCTCGAAGTACGGCATTGCTACTGAGACAACCTCATCCCGGTCAGCCTCCCATGTTACGCCATTTGTATTGTTACCCATAGAGGGCAGTTGCGGGATAACACAGTCATAGCCTAAGGAGGCTAGGTCGGCCTTGAGATGATTGTAGCAGGCTGGTGGATGCCAGGCGCCAGTGACGAGGAGAAAGAGTGCTTTAGTGATGCTCACAGAGACCATGATTTTTGCGAAAGAGATGTAGCCGGAGTATCATTGTGCGATTAGTAGGAAAGAACGAAAGAAACAGCGGATAGGATCTATATATACGATTTCATGCATGTCATGTTGGACTCTACATGTTGATCCACAGGAACCTCGATGACTTTGCCTCGATTGGTAGATCACTTGATTGTTGATCAAATTTATGCATCAATGATACGACTTTATTGTTGATCAATGCAGATATACCAATAAGATGAAAAGACATGGTCCGAGTTCCACTTCTTAAGCCGCGAAGATGCAGGTTGATGGATGACAGCCAATAGTAGACACTCTTGAGAAAATAAACCATCCGAACAAGAATCGGAAGCTTTTCTCATTCCATTGGCCGTCTTTTTCTGTTCAAGTTCAAGGGGTCCAAAAGTGGTCTTGTCTTTGTGTTAAAGGAAGGATAAGTGGGTTGCATAGCAGTGCTTTTGTATTTGTGTGAGATTAAGGTTGCTCCAAGAGCCCTATTTTTCGTTACGAAGCTGCATCTATCGATTTCGCATTAGACTTCGAGGGATACCCATATCAATTCCATTGGCCGAGTCTGATATACTCATTGCCCTGGTCCAGCCTATAGTTCCTTCCGTGATACGAAACCTAGTGGGATTTCTTGAGCAAAGAAAGGTGTTTGGGAGAGAAAAGTCAAAAAGAAAAGAATAAATCTGTAGGGTTTCCTGTCAGCTATCGGGCAAGTGTGGCTTAGATACAAATATAATCCTCGCGCATTAAACCCCTGTCAATTATGTTGAAGATAGAGCCACGGGGCAAAAAAGGTTCTCATATAAACTAAGTATCATTATGCAGTGTACACAAACAAACCCTTGATCACGTTATATATGAAATCGGGACGAAATAAAGCTTAATAAATACTAGAATGTTCTAAAGAACATTAAACTTTAACGCAGACCAAGTAAGATAACAAAATGTTACCAATTCTCTAGACAAGAGAACAGACACCTCACGTACCAAACTTCCTACTCGACAAACAACCAAACATGAGACGAAGAAAACCTACAGGGTTACCATTGCCTACGGACCTAACAAGGCAAACGAGACCACCGCAAGGAGCACTACCATCTCCGTCGGAGGCACAAATACTAAACTTAATCACGATGTGGCATTACTCTTCCAACCCGTATCAGCGCGAACAGTTGAGCCAAATACTTGTCCGAATACTCAGAGACAAGCTAGATAGATGGCAACAGGCACAAATACAGCAGCAAGCTGCGCAGCGACAGTTATGGGAGAACGAACGAGAGCATTCTAGGTTGGTGACTCTATATGCCCAACTAGAACAAAGACGGATGTACTTGTTGCAACTTCTATCAAGATTTCCTTCCCGTGGTCCATAGGGTGTCTGTTACTACATTTGAGTCATAAATCTCGGCAACTTTCTACCCTGCTAGGGGATCAAAAGCGTTATAGTAAATGACACACAATATTGAGTTGATTTTTTATGTATACTTCGGGACTTACGCCTCGGACATCTCTAAATAATAATGACACACAAGCTGGCACTCTATGGGATCATCAAGCATGCACACCATACCAACAATACAAATCTGACATGGTTAGAATATATGCTCAACCACCAGAAACTCAGCTCATGTGCCAAATAGAGTACGGGACTCAAAACCAGACCAAAAATGCCTGATGTATCCGGGGTATGTAACGAAAAGGGTGTGGCTGTGATATTACAAGCTGGTTAAGAACCAAATGACAAAAGGCACAATAGACTCAAGAATCACTTATGCACGGTAACAGACAGTGCGAGAGAGAAATTGAAGCCCAGAGCCAGGAGTCGTATCAATGAGTGACTTGTACGCCGCGTCCGACAAACCGTGTACCGAACACATAAAAGGCAGGGGAGTTGCTAAAACAAGACGCCTCGTACAAATTTGTATCGAAGCAGAGTCAAAAAGGGTTGCGCTGTCGGCCAAGCCCAACCTTTTTCAAGCAAAAGTCCAAAAGCTTGGACGAGGAGGGAATTGAACCCTCGACCTTTCGCAATTACATATCGTCTGATAATCAGATCAAAGATGCGAAGCGAACATCATACCCCTAGACCACACGCCCTGGACCTACGAGGGCAAAAATTAACACTCTCTATGACTTGGGCAGGTTAGCTGCATCATTATCGCCAACCATACTTCATCACATTCCATACCTAAGCACAAAAAAGATGGTTGCTAGTGAGAAATCACCCGAGTCAAAGACCACATAATGACGGTCCTACACTGCAATCTTCCCCAGATTATTCAACCGCCAAGCTTTATCCCCAGACTTGACCACCAATTGGAATGTTATTCGCCTCCTTATTTTGATATCCACTTACCCCGGATGCATCACATTCGGTAGAATGGACCCTTTGTTTGATACGACGTGCCATGGGGTCAGCAATTGTTGGATGTGGTTTTGTGTAGGAATGACCTTTTCGGTCCGATCAAAAGGACAATGAGCCAAGGGTTGAAAATGAGTGTATAAACATGACGCGAACAAAGAAAGTATCCCAATCAAAATAGAAAAAGTCGAAGGATTCATCCGTAAATTTGTCGCTGGACAGTATACCCGCCTGATGGTTATCCTAATGCTGCTTCATCCCACGTCCATTTAAAGCTTAGGAGGGTTGACAGTGAACCCTCCCAGGGTATTGACTGGGACTGCCAAGGACAACTGAACATGTCTCTTTGTCCGGGTGTTTGTATGGCTATTTAGCCTGAAGAGCGGGTAGACTATGCACCTAAGCTAAGTATACCAATACCAGGTGAACGGTTGACAAGCTGAAGACAGGGGATTGGGAGAGTGATGCAACCTATTGACGCTGAAAGAAGAAATAAAAGTCCGACTTGAACGTGCCACGCCTTATGAGGATTCTTGGCTTCGAGAAACGTTTCGTGGAAACATGTATCGGTGGGTGAACAAGTGAAACGCTGACATGAATCAGTTATTTGAGTGGCTGGTTAAGGTAATTGCCGGTTGTCCAACCGTATAATTGATAGAGTTTGGTAATGCTTTGTTAATCCATTAAACAGCCAAGCTTTACCCTTGTCATACTTCCATGTTATGCTGGGCACAAATGGATGGAGAAATTATACTACGAGTAATGCTCTTGAGGAGAAGGAGCCGGACCAAAACCTTCATTTGTCCCTGCCATGCCCGCCTTGGCTTCCATGTCGCTTTCCTCTCCAAAACTTGACTAACCCCGCAATTTCGGTAGAGTCAGGTGCTAGTTTTAGATCTGGCATATCCTCAACTTGAACCACACCAAAGACGGGATGATCAGCGGTTTTAAGCATAAGCTAAATCCAATCAAACCCCCCAGGCTCTCCACTACCCACCATCAGCCGGTCCGTTTAACCGCTGCTGAGTTTGCCCGAATCTCCTCACTTTCGGCGCGAGAATCCGTTTTTGGGCGAGTGTCAACCGACCGGGGATGTTACCCGAACGAATCGCCTGGCCTGCCTCAGGCTTTTTGCTGACTGAGAATCGCAAAATGTCACATCGCGATGCAACATGGACATGCGGTCAAAGCAAGTTTTGGGTGCGGAGACTCCATGTTTTTTCCCCAGACGACTGCTGAATGCGGAGAATTCGGAAATCCTACCGTAAAACAGCAGTAGCTCTGTATTAGCTATGAGCTATAGCTCCATCTTATCTAACCGGGGATACCTGGAGAGATAACCCCAACATCAGCTATATAATATGATCTGCAGTGTCCCCATTCAAATCTCTCGTCTCCAGTTTCTCTCCAGTACCGTCCGACCGTCCGACTGCTTACTGTTACCGGTAGAGCGGCCCAGCCCTTTGCATTCATTGCATTGCATTCACCAACAGTCAAACCGCCACCATGGTCAACGTTGGTTCCGCCGCCGATCCCATCGTTACCCGCCTCGTCGACGAGGACAAGACACCATGGTACAAGAAACCTAATCTTCGTATCATGTACGTCTGGTTGTTCTTTTGTTGCATGGGTGTCGAGATGACTTCTGGTTTCGATTCTCAGCTTATCAACACCCTTCAATACTCGACAACATTTCATCAGTGTACGCTCCTCTATACCGTTTATCCCGTTACCAACTAATAATTACTAGATCTTGGTGAAGGACGAGTGAACGACAAGGACGAATATGCCATCGAACCTGGTCTGCTCGGCTTTGTCAACTCCTGTTATCAGCTTGGCTCCATCTTTGCTGTCCCTGTTGCTCCCTGGTTTGCTCAGAAATACGGAAGAAGATGGTCCATCATGTTGGGCTCTCTCATCATGGTCGTCGGTGCCATCATCCAAGGTTTTGCCCAGCATGGTAAGAACCCAAGCCTGCAAGAATTTCAACATACTAACATCTTCTAGTCGGCATGTACATTGTCGCTCGTATGATTCTCGGAGCCGGAATTCTCTTCTGTATCATCTCTGGAGCTGCCCTCATCGGAGAGCTTGGTTACCCCAAGGAGCGAGCTACCTTGACCTCCCTGTTCAACTCTTCTTACTTTATTGGTCAAATTCTTGCTTCTGCTATTGCCATGGCCACCACTCCTATCAAGACAAACTGGGCCTGGAGAATCCCTTCTCTTCTGCAGATCTGCCCCTCTCTGATTCAGATTGCCACTGTTTTGTAAGTTAAACACGGCTTTAGATGCTTCAAAACTGACATACGCCAGCCTCCTCCCCGAGTCTCCCCGTTTCCTCATCTCCAAGGACCGCACCGAAGAGGCCGCCGCAATTCTCGTCAAATACCACGCCGAGGGTGATGCAAACTCTCCCCTTGTCCAGGCCGAAATCGTTCAAATCCGCGAAACCATCAAGGCTGAGTTGGAGGCTTCCAAGGAGTCCTGGCTCTCAGTTGTTCGTACCGCCGGTATGCGTCGTCGATTCCTGGTCACCATCTTCATCGGTCTCTTCACTCAACTCTCCGGCAACACTCTCATGAGTTACTACTCTGGCAAACTCTTTGAGCTCATGGGATTTACGGACAACTACACAAAGACCCGCATCAATCTTGCTTTCGCCTGTTGGAGTTTGTTAAACGCTACAATCATTGCTCTTATCGTTCCCCGATTCAAGCGTAGACACATGTACATGCTATCCGCAACTTTGATGCTTCTCGCCTTTATCGCCATCACCGTCTCACTCCAGCAGATCCAGTCGCTTCCCGAAGGCCAGAAGAATAACGCTGCTGGCATCGCTGCGCTTTTCTTCTACTTTGCCTACTCACCAACCTACAACATCGGAAACAACGCTCTGACATATAGTAAGTCATCCAGCCAACAACCACTGAAACCGCTAATACTTTACAGCTTACCTTGTCGAACTTTGGCCCTATGCTATGCGATCTCGTGGTATTGGTATTCAGCAAATCTTTGGAAAGCTTGCCGGTTTCTTCTCCACCAACGTCAACTCTATTGCTCTCGAGGCTATCAAGTGGAAGTACCTGGCCATCTACTGTGGTTGGATCGTCTTTGAGTTCCTCATCATCTACTTCCTCTACCCCGAGACGAGCGGCCGCACCCTCGAGGAACTTACTTTCCGTATGTATTTCCATTCTCCGATTTCTCCAGTAGCTAACAGATACAGTCTTCGAGGCCGACGAGCTCAAGGAAAAGGCAACCGCTGCTGTCGAGAAGCAAATCCATTTTGGAGATGCCAAGGAGGAAGAACAACAGACTCATGTGCAGACCCGAGAGGTTGCTTAAGCCGTTATTTTGTTGGATGGATGAATAAGTGGTTTTTGGATGGGAAATTGAATAGTACAAGACACTCGCTGAAATTGATACAACAAGTCTGCGACCACATCAACTCTGTCTCTAGATCCACTGTTGCTCACTTGAAACTATGACTACCCTGGGACTTTATGACTAAAACTCGTTCATCTATCTTATAGGTAAGAACTGGTATAATTAGGTACGTATCATAGGATGGCATCTGATGCGTCGACGGGGGTTGTGCGGTGGAAGCACGTGTGCAGTCCCATCTGGAAGGCCGCTCCACTCATTGGAAAGACTCGTTACGATTACATTCATCTTACGGATCAACATGGCTACAAGAATCACTGTGTAGTTCTCTTCAGAAGGTGAGTCTTGGTTAAAAGAAAGAACATTACAGTCTACAAAACGCAATTTGTTCTAGGACCTATAATCCAACCGCTGTCAAGTCCGTGCAGAGCAATAGAGGTAAAACTCAAGTTCAAGATTGCAGTCAGTGAATGCACGTGTGCAACCATCCTTTTCGAGTCATGTATCGTTATATTATTGTAGTTCGGGCTGCTTGCCACCCAGAATAATGAGTTTGACATTGTGCGGCCATTGCCTTGTCCAGCCTGATATCGATATCATGAAATCTTTGCAACCACTTTTATTATGGGGGTTAAATTCTCATTCGAAGATGTGAATTAGTACAGGTGAATCACTGTCTGCCTGTTGCGTTCACTCAAATTGGGCTCACATCTGCTGCCAGTGCCAAGCAGCTGCGAATTTAGCCACCAGCAACTTATTTAAGCCTACACATTCGCACAATTTCCTTTTCTTCCAAAGCCTCTTCTTCTTCATTAAATCAGTAAGCATTTCAAGTCAGTTCTGCAGTATCCTCCACCTCTAACCGTCCTTCCTTCTACAGTACACCGCAAACACTCAACTCCGGTTTATTCTCTCTGCACAACTCTCCACCCTCATCAAATCAGTAAGCATTGAAATTCAGCTCTGAAGTATCCTTCATATCTAACCTTTCTTCTACAGATCATCAAACACTCAACATGGCCTCTGACGAGAAGCTGAACGTGAGAGATCAGCAAGAGCAGACTCAGCCCCCCACAGGCGAGTCTAAGGAATCGACCTCCGGCCCCAAGAGCGCTTACATTTTTGTCCCTGATGCTGAAAGAGTGGAGCTTCGTGACCGTGAAGGTCATGAGATGACGAACGTCACCACCACCTCTGATGTCGGCACTTCCCAATGGGCAGCCGTTACTGCTACAGGAGGGGTTATGGGTATTTGCAAGGATGCCAAATCCCTTCCCGAAATGGCCGATCGTGTCAGGAAGGAGAACAATTGCTCAGAGATCTCTTACAGGATTTGGGCCCATGATCCCGAGCTCTGGGACGAGTTCGCCAAGACTGCGACTCACAAGCGCGTTCGAACCAACACCGGTTTGAACAAAGATGGTACCCCTCAGGGCCCCGTTGACTGGGAGGAAATTTCTCGGCCCAAGAACTAAGTCGAAGAAAGCTACCTAGTATGTATGGATGGGATGCAGGTCCCTGAAGGATCTTTCCCACCTAGGGCGGATGTAGTGTCTATGGAAGTTGTCTTCCACACAGTAGGCCTGGCACCGACACACAGAATTAGATAAGGCAGAGCTGTTTAGTACAGAAATAAAAAAGTCCTGTCTACATCTAACATAACCACTAATGGGCTTGTTAACATTGCATTGACACGTATCACGTATCGCCCGGAGCCTTGACGATTTCACAAGACAGTCATCCATAAGAAGCACCAATTTTGAATTAGTTCAGCCATATTTTATTTAGATTTCTGTGTTTAATCACATTTTCATAAACACAGATAAAATTCGATCAGCTTGCAATGATCCATAAATACACGCGATACCACAAGTAATCTTCAGCTGTGGACAGATATCTCACCTTATGCATCAGTATATGCCCCATAATGTCTTCTTCAGACAAAAATGGCCCTGACCCGGTTGACCCGGCCAGCAACATTGGCACTTGGGTCGCTGCAGCTGTAGCAATCATTGCTCTCGTCGGTGTAGTCGGCCCACTGCTAACACTGCAAGGCCTCGATGAGTGATAAAAACCCGAGCCATGAATGCAGTTCAGGACCAACAACAAAAATATGTTTCCAGACGGTATCCAGTCATAAAAGTATTGCGAGTGCTGCTTTAGGCCGTTGGGGGTTCAAAACACGAGATTATTTACCGTGCAATAATGGCTGGGCTAAGATGTCCGAGTTGATTGAGTCGTACAAAATATGAGATGGGATTAGCAACGGGCCAGTTGATTTAGGTATACCCCCAAGACTGGAGGAACTCTATCTGGATTGAGGAGAGAGATATGGTTATAGTATCGTTTTGGATTGCTAACAGATCGGCTATTTGGATCGATGCGCAGGAATCAAAGTCTCATTGGACTTTGTGGAGAATTTAGATACATACCCTTTCTTATGTTCTATAACGTAAGTACGAGTTCCTCCATTCATTCATTCATTCATATCAAGATTATTCATGCCACTCTTCGATACGATTCTAGTATGCAAATAGGCAGACCAGACCTATCGAAGTTGGAGGTCGACGCCGTCTACCTTTGCTCTCAAAAGCAGGCTTTTGAAATTCGGAGCTATCAATCTATTTCACAGACCTGCTTTCTAACTATCATTTGTCATTAGAGCTATCCAATCTTGATATGATTAATTTGATAATCTGCAAAACAGTCTTTGAATTTTGAAAGAACATGAGATAATCTAAACTTTATGACTCGTCTTTTCGGATTAATAATCCTTGTTTATTTCTATGCGTTGCACTTAGGATATTAGAACGATTAACTGCTCGAGCATAAGGGACGAAACATTAGTCTAACTTTATGCAATTTAGATCAGATGTCTTACCATTTTTGTTTATATACCCTAAAACGTAGGTCAACATTTCTGTTACCCACTACTACGCACAAGTATATACAATCCCGTCTTTAACTCTACTAGAAACTTCACCAGTGAATAGGGGTGCACAGGATAAAGGAGAGAGAAGGAAAGCATATCAAATGAGGAGTTTGGCATAAGTTATATACTATACACAGTAACACGTTTCAACCTAGGTATGATAGGGTCGGGATTGATTGCTGAATTTCCGAGAACATGAGCAACGCGGTTGTTCTGAATAAACCGCTTGAGAGACTCAACAAATATCCCATACTTGACACTCATGTTCACGCCTCCCTCGCCAGTAATCCGCACGGTCTTGCTATATAAGTCAGGCTCTCACAACAAGTAGCGACTGAATGTCACCAGAGTTGAGAGACAAAACAGGTGCCATCGATCATATCAACAGTAAGATGGAGAAGGACGATGTTGTTCTCCAGAATTATCGATAGTCGTGATGTCGAATATGCATCTCACCATCTGATGCGGGTTATAAATATGGAACGCAGGTGTTTTCAATCGCAGCATCCTGGAAAGCCAGGAAAGCTTGAAGTCCTGTTCAAATGTGTTCACTGCACTACCAGCAGGGAGTTTTGAGTCTGTAATTATCAGAGTCGGAGCCAACTGATTTTCATCGCCAATAGGAACAAAAGGTCTTATCGAGTTTCCACATGTAATAAGGCCGTCTGTTTGATGCATCCCAGACCTCGGTAGCTACAGGTTAGTTAGAACACCTAGACCAGGGTATCAATAAAAGGTCACTCCACACGATGCATCCCAGTTGCTTCGTCGAATAGCGCCACCTTAGCTTTCTGGTAGTTGTAGCTCCTGTAAGGCTCGGAACCGACAATTGCCGTAGTTGCCGTGACTAAGACAGGAGAAGAGATTGAAGTTTGATGTCTAAGTCCACAAGGCTCTCATTGTCTAATTCAGCAAGAGGGCCAGAACCTGTGTGACCCAGCGCACGAGCCGTACATCAGCATAAAAAATGCTTGGACTCCCTCCCAAGGTGAGGGACTGAATTCGTCACTCCACAACAACGAGAGAAGTGGATGGGCTTCTTGTCAATGGCAAAGCCACGAATAGACATAAAATTGCAGAGTTTAAGGCCATGCTCAGGCGCTTAGCCTTAATCCTGTTGGACTCCCCAGATTCGTTCCTCGATATTGTCACAAGCAGTATTTGAGGGTGCGATAACAATTAGAGCGGCTTGGTTTCGACTAAGCCCCAACAGAGCTGCAATAGCAGCAGTAAGAATCGAGTTGCCAGAGCTAGCTGGTGCTGAGATGTCCTCATTGTCTAGCTGACGGAGACAGAGGTCCAAAATCCTAGGTTCAGTTACAATAGCTAAGCTAGCGTATTGAAGCGTGGGACGGTAGAGATCGGGAAAGGAGCGTCCGACTCCAAGTCATCGGGATGGGGCCGGGGGGACTTCAAGACCCTTTCCGATCTAGAGTTGGTTGATTTTGTTTCGCACCGCGGGATCAGGGTTGGTAGTAAGTGTCCAGAGTCAAGCATCAGAGCTTAGGCGATCCATAGCTGTGACGCGTCTATCTTCACGAGTGCTACCAGAAGGGCAAATGAATGCAGCAGTGGTGTTTTCTTCGGCTTGATAGCTCATAGCGTCTTTTGTTATATGGTATGACTTAAACGCCCAAGGTTTAAAATCTCTAAGGGCAATACTATAATATATAATAAAGTAAATATATATAGCTATTATATTAAATTTTATTATATTAAAAGCTATAGTATTAATTATAAGCTTTTTTTTTTTAAAATTATTTTTTTAATTTTTTAATTTTATAAAATTCTTAATATAATAAATTTTAATTTAATAAATTTTCTAATAATATTATTTTTATTAAATATTTTATAAATTATTAATAATTTATTTTTTTTATTAAAAATTATTTTAAAAATTAAAAAATAATTTTATTAAAAATATTTTATTTTTAATATATTAAAATTATATTTTTTTAAATTTTATAAAAAACTTTTAAAGTTTTTTTTTTTATATAATAAAGATTTAAATTTTAATTTATTAATTTAATAATTAATTATATAATTAAAAATATTATAATTAAAAATAATAAAAATAATAATTTAATTATTATTTATATTAATAATATTTTAATTTTAAATATTAATAAGAATATTATATTAAAAATAAATAAAATTATTAAATAATTTTATTAATATTAATATTAATATTAATAAAAAATATTTAATAATTAATTTTTAAAAAAAATAAAAATTTTTATAATAATTATTATAATTTTAATTTTATAAATTATAATATATATCTTTAAATAAGATTTTTATTAATATTTAAATTTAAAAATAACGTTAGTATTTCTTATTATATTAATTTTTAATATATATTTTAAGATTTATACTTTAAAAAGTATTAAATAATAGAATATATATAGCTCTTTAGAGATTAATACTAAGAATTTTTACCAGTTTAGAGAGTAATAATATTAAATATCGCAACTGCCTCGGCGCGTAAATGCTTATATATCGCAACTGGCAGTCTAATGCCGAAATCCCCAGCCTAAGATTTATTAAGTATAATCAGCCCGAGCATGATTTTTCCAGCCTTCTATAGCAGGGGATAGGATGCCGGTCTCCGGGTTTAAAGACCTTGTAGAAATGAAGCATTTCTAACGCTGTGTCACGGAGGTCTACGTTGTGATATCGAATGATGGCGGAGAACGATCGTCCGGAGTTTATTGTCTCATTCGTTTCTTCGTGTGTTAGCATTCAC
Organism: Fusarium poae; assembly: GCF_019609905.1. NCBI lineage: Eukaryota > Fungi > Ascomycota > Sordariomycetes > Hypocreales > Nectriaceae > Fusarium > Fusarium poae. The sequence continues at coordinate 3,858,610 of NC_058401.1, read as the reverse complement.
TTCTCCTTCAAAAGCCATCATTTAACTTACTCTCTGGGTCCTTCATTTATGAAGTGGTATAGAAGATAGCCGGCTCTATATATAAGGTTTGGCTATCGTGGCACAGTAGCGGTCTTCATCCCGAGCTGGGAACCTCCGTGCTAAGCTTGGTCCATGCTATATATATATATATAATGAGACTGTGTCTTCATTTGATTGTCATGAAGACGCTGGAACAAGAACTTGGGAGAGAATGTATTGAATTAAATGGTGTGGGATGCTGGAGAGATCTTTATAGAGGTTGTAGGAGATGGATGGTAATTTCAATTTCTTGCAATCATATCAGGCATCTGCTGTTTGCAATAGTGCCTAAGCACCTGGAGAGGAAGATCCACTATTTAGTGAATTTAGGAACAAATCGTCTAAGCACAGGTCTAAACTGGCATAAAATGCCTAAATTGTTTTGTTTTTAGGTAGAGAAATAGTTTCAAGTTTCCTGCAAACATGACATAGGTAACCTACTTGAGTGAATCGAGAGAAGGCCAACGTAGGTGCTTATGTGTCACAGCCTTTAGCTTGTTGTCATTGTCGAATGGTAACTGAAATTTGTATTGCTATTCGGACATTGTGCTTGTCCCTAACGAGGTCCGCACTGAAATCTGAACAACAATCAACCGCCTGTGTTTCTATCTTACCAACTTATCAAAAAGCCACGATGACAAGGTGAAACAAGCCGACAGCAAAAACGTGCAAAAAACTAACGGAAGAAAATATCATCATACCACCATTGGGTTCAGCAGTTGTAGGTGCCGTCGCCTCACTGCTAGTTGTGGTAGAACCGCTATCAAAAGTCGAAGTCTCTATTGCTTTTGGGGCATCAATAGTTTCAGCCGATGCTTGTCTGGTAGCCAAAGCTGAAGTCAAAGTGATTTCCACACCAGAAGACTACGTTGGTTAGGAGATTGGCTTAAAGGCTCACGGTGCAAACTCACCATTGATCCCGTCTCAACGGCTTCACTGGTAGAAGCCGTAACAGTCTCGCAAACCCTCCTCAAAACAGTTGCATAAACTAACAAAATCAGTCATTTGCCCTTTTCTCTTGTCAACTCTGAAGCATACCATTATAAGCAGATGGACTGCAAATATCCCAAACACAATCCTCCTCTCTTTCAACCCAGTCATCAGACTCATTATACCAACACTGCCTAACACCTGTCACAGCTCGAAGTCAGACCAACCTACCCTAGAGCCACAAGTGGATCAGATCACGTGGCGATAGCGTTATCGCCGTAACCTTAGTTAGACCGCCAGTCAGATCCTGAACGTAGCTCCTTGAGCTACGTCTTGTTAATAGAGCCTGACCTGCCTGCAGTGCCTATCCGTAGCAATAGAACCTATTACGCCCGAAGCGTTCCCTGTCCACCCGTACCGCCGGACTCAGCCCGTGACACTACGTAGCTCCTAACCGTTGGACACCGAACGCGATGTCTGCCCGCCCGCTCCCGCCCTTCCTGCCGGACAGCGTCGAGTCATTCCGTGACCATGCCCCGGAACACCTAGACGATTGGTTCGAATACTTCCGGAACGTTTATACCTACGCCGAGAACGCCCAGAACCGTATATCCCAGCTGGAGAATGAGACCCAGAACATGAAGGATAAACATCAAGGACTCGAACAATCCCTGCAACAAATCACCACTGAGCGTAACTTTGCCCGAGCCCAGCTCGAGTACACTGAGCAACAACACGAGAAGGCCCTAAAGAGGAAGGACGACGACATCTTCGAGGCCCGCCTCGCCGAACGTCGCGCCCTCGATGCCACCCGACCTACCGTACCTACTATCCGTGAACCCCCGAGACTAGCGCTCCCGCTGAGCTTCGTGTAGCGACTCCTATGGGAACGACTCCTCCGCCTTCTTCCCGATCTACCGAATCAACCAGTCTTACCGAACGATTACCCGACCCTGACAAGTTTGAGGGCGAACGGAGCGACCTACGCCGTTTCGTCTCCCAGATACACTCAAAACTAAAAGCTAACCACGACCGATTCCCGACACGCCTCGCCCGAATGTCCTATGTAACTGGCCGTCTTAAGGGACGCGCCTATGCACAAGTCCTACCGCACATTAAAGCTGGTGAATGCCAACTCCCCGACTACCAGGATATTATCGATCTACTAGAACGCGCTTTTGGAGACCCGAACCGGATCAATAATGCCCGCGCCGAATTATTCCGCCTTCGCCAGACTCACAAGGATTTCAGCACCTTCTTCGCCGAGTTCCAACGCCTCGCGCTGGAAGGAGAAATGTCAGAAGAGGCCCTCCCTACCCTGTTGGAACAAGCTGTCTCCCGAGAACTACGCGGAATGCTTATACACAACCCACCGCCTAGCTATAAATATCACGACCTAGCCACCTTCCTACAAGAATTGGAAAACCGACGACGCCGCTTCGCAGCGGAGCCACAGCCTGCGTCACGAAAGACGAATATGCCGCTGAAGGAGTACCCCCAGACACTCCGAAAGAAGTCCCCATCGCCTCGTAGAGGGAGAAGCCCCCCCGAAAACCGCCAACCAGCCGGAGAACCTATGGACCTCAGCAATCAGCGCCGCTATAACCGCCCTAACCAACGACGGGAGAACAACCAGTGCTTCCGTTGCGGTTCAGCCAACCACTACCTCCGCGACTGTCCCGAACCTGACACACGTCCAACCAGGCTCCGTCAAGCCACCTTCGCTTATAGCCCCAACCGCACCAGCCAGCCCCCGTCTCCACACTCGCCTACATCCAGCCGCGCCAGTTCCCGCCGATCTAGACACTCCCGAGGACGCCAGGAAAACGGGGTGAGCCTGTCTTAAGTCGGCGCCAGGCTCCCTCCCGCACCTACTGTACCGAAGATTAAACTGTCCGCCGCCTCCGTTCATGGAATCCCGATTGAGAACGAGAACAACCAACGTTCGAACCTGATGATACTGCCTGCCAGCCTCAATGTGGCCGGAAGAGAACCAATTCCGTCTTACGCTATGACCGATAGCGGAGCGGAAGGAAAAGGGTTTATCGACGAGAGCTGGGCTAAGTCCCAGAACCTGAAGTTTAGACCCCTGAAGAGAACCTTCGAGATTGAAGTGTTCGACGGGCGACCTGCCGAGAGCGGGAAGGTCGCCTACTACGTCCGCGCCGGACTCCGCATTGCCGATCACGAGCAGAAGAGCATGATCTTCTACGTGACCCAGCTAGCCAGCTACCCTATTGTCCTGGGAATGCCTTGGCTAAAGCAACACGACCCGCAGGTGGGCTTCGCGGCCCACACGTTCACATTTAACAGCCCGTACTGCCAGAAATTCTGCAACACCCCAACCAAGCCTACAAGGATTAAGGCTTTACAGACCGTCCCGAAGAAGTTCATGCGCCAGATGAAAGGGAGTATCCCACCAGCCTTGGAGGGAAAGGATATCCTCCCGGTTTCCCTGCGAACCGCCCGAATATACAGCCAGAAGGACCGTTACCGCCTCTTCACCGTCACCCTGAAGCAACTGGACTACCTGCTTAAGCCTGAGCCAGAGGCATTCGTGCTGCCGGAAGAACTTCGAGAGTTCCAAGACGTTTTCTCGCCTAAGGAGGCAGAGAAGCTACCACCGCACCGATCTGGAGACCACCACATCGAGCTAACCCCAGGAGGAAAACTGCCGTTTGGACCCTTATATGGAATGTCCCGGAACGAACTGACAGCCCTACGAGAGTGGCTGGACGAGAATCTGCGTAAGGGATTTATCCGCCCGAGCTCATCGCCTGTAGCCTCCCCGGTACTATTCGTCAAGAACCCGGCGGTGGCCTACGTTTCTGCGTAGACTACCGAGCCCTGAACAACATTACAGTTAAAGACCGCTACCCGCTGCCCCTGATCAAAGAATCCCTGAATAACCTGTCTGGTATGAAATACTTCTCCCGTATCGACATCGTGTCGGCCTTCAATAATCTGCGCATCAAGGAAGGCCAGGAGTACCTAACAGCATTCCGCACCCGATTCGGATTATATGAGTCACTGGTTATGCCCTTCGGCCTAACAGGAGCCCCCGCGACCTTCCAGCGGTACATTAATGACGCGCTGAGGGAATACCTGGATATATTCTGCACTGCCTACCTGGACGATATCCTGATCTATAGCCGGACCCGAGAAGAGCACGTCGAGCAATTAAAGATGGTGCTTGAAAAACTAAGAGCTGCCGGGTTATTCGCAAACCCAGCCAAATGCGAATTCATGGTTACGGAAACCAAGTTCCTAGGCCTTATCGTGGGACGAGACGGCATCCGAATGGACCCTGCAAAGATCGAAACTGTTAAGAACTGGCAAACCCCGACCTGCCTGACCGATGTACAAGCTTTCACAGGATTTGCGAACTTCTACAGGAGGTTCATCCGTGACTTCTCTAAGCTTACAGCCCCGTTGAACCACCTGACAAAGAAAGACGTACCGTTCGTCTGGGACGAAACCTGCGAAAAGGCTTTCCGAGACTTGAAGGGAGCCTTCACATCAGCACCGATCTTACGCCCCTTCGATTGGACGAAGGACGTAATCCTGGAGACAGACGCCTCTGACTATGTATCCGCCGGTGTGCTGTCGCAATACGACGATGACGGAAGGCTGCACCCGGTAGCCTTCTTCTCCAAGAAGCATACGTCCACGGAATGCAACTACGAGATCTACGATAAGGAACTCATGGCCATTATTCGCTGCTTCGAAGAATGGAGACCCGAACTGGAGGGGGCACCCTCACCGATAAAAGTGATCACGGATCACAAGAACCTGGAGTACTTCACGACGACGAAGTTACTTAACCGACGACAAGCCCGCTGGTCTGAGTTCCTGTCCCGATTTAATTTCCAGATCACATATCGACCTGGGAAACAGGGAGTTAAACCCGATGCCCTGACCAGGAGGTCAGAAGACCTCCCTAAAGAGGGGGGATGAGCGCTTAGCGCACCAAAGCCAGGTGGTACTAAAGAAAGAGAACTGGCAACTTCCGCCGCTACGAGTCCAGAGAGCCCGCATCCGCCACCCACTACAACAGAACCAACCCGCACCAACACCCGAGGAGCCGTCACTCTCAATAGAGCTACCAGAAGAGATCGACCGCTTGCTGAACGAAGGATACCAGACCGATGAAGACCTGCAGTCGATACTACAAGCCCTCAGGACCGACGCACCGCGACACCCGAAGATTACGCTTGCAGAGTGCAAGATCGTCCAGGAACGACTGTTGTACCGGGACCGCATCTATATCCCGAGCCACGACGCCCTCAAGACCGCCCTGCTGAAAGCCTGCCACGAACACCCTATAGCAGGACACCCAGGTCGTGCCCGCACTTATGACCTGCTTTCCCGGGATTACTACTGGCCCGGAATGTTGGCCTACATCGAACAATGGGTTAAGAACTGCCATACGTGTCGAAGAGCCAACCCAGCCCGAGAAGCGAAGCAAGGTGTGCTGAAACCCTTGCCTATCCCCGAACGAGCCTGGCAACATGTGTCAATGGATTTTATCACACATCTGCCGCCCAGCGAAGGAAATGACGCCATCCTGATTATAGCCTGCCGCCTGACCAAGATGAGACATATCATCGCATGCAAAGGAACCTGCGATGCCGAAGACGCAGCCCATTACTACCTGAAGGAAGTGTGGAAGCTACATGGGCTCCCACAGACTATAGTATCGGACCGGGGACCCCAGTTCGTAGCGGAGTTCTGGCAGAAGCTCACCAAACAACTGTCGATCAGCTCGCTACTATCCACCGCTTACCACCCTGAGACCGACGGACAGACTGAACGCCTGAACGCTGTGTTGGAACAGTACCTGCGAGCCTACGTGTCATACCTACAGGACGACTGGAACCGATGGCTCCCCCTGGCCGAGTTCGCAGCGAACTCCCTGAAATCCGAAACCACCGGCGTATCTCCGTTCTTTGCAAACTATGGATTCCACCCGCGAATGGGCTTTGAACCCACGATTACAGTCAGAGGAACCCCAGCCACTAGAGACGCAGAACAGTTCGCAAAGACGATGAACGACATCCTAGAGCACCTGAGATCAGAAAGCATTGCCGCACAAGCCCGTTACGAAGCCCAAGCGAACCGACACAGACGACCTGCCCGACGATACCAAGTAGGGGACTCCAGTGTGGCTAGACGCCAGGAATATCAAGACCCTTAGGCCACAGAAGAAACTAGACTGGAAGAACATCGGCCCGTTGAAGATCGGCAAGGTCATCTCCCCGTACGCCTATCGACTGGAACTGCCCGCCAGCATGAAGATACACCCCGTGTTTCACACGAGCCTGCTAAAGCCAGCTGCCACCAATCCGCTGCCCGGTCAGAACGTAGACCCGCCACCGCCAGTAGAAGCCGAAGGAGTGGAAGAGTGGGAGGTTGAAGACATTGTGGATTCCCGATGGGACAGACGAGGCCGAGGAGGCCGCCCCAGGCTGAAGTATACTGTGAAATGGGCCGGATATGCAGACCCAACAGAAGTCCCTGCTGCCTACGTGGAGAATTCTGCAGAGATCGTGGCGAACTTCCACAGGAGATACCCTGACAAGCCCGGACCACAGTAGCCCGTCTCGGCAGAGCTCGATGCTAAAGAGGGGGGCACTGTCACAGCTCGAAGTCAGACCAACCTACCCTAGAGCCACAAGTGGATCAGATCACGTGGCGATAGCGTTATCGCCGTAACCTTAGTTAGACCGCCAGTCAGATCCTGAACGTAGCTCCTTGAGCTACGTCTTGTTAATAGAGCCTGACCTGCCTGCAGTGCCTATCCGTAGCAATAGAACCTATTACGCCCGAAGCGTTCCCTGTCCACCCGTACCGCCGGACTCAGCCCGTGACAACACCCCCTCTATTATAAGACTTAACTTTTTATTAAGTAATTTTTAAGGTATAAGTCTTAAAGTATATATTTAAAATTAATTTATAAAAAAATATAATTTTTAAATTTAAATATTAATATAAATTTAATTTAAAAATATATATTATAATTTATAAAATTAAAATTATAATAATTATTATAAAAGTTTTTATTTTTTTTAAAAATTAATTATTAAATATTTTTTTATTAATATTAATATTAATAAAATTATTATATAAAATAATAAATTTTAAAGTTTTTATTAATTTTAATTATATATTAAATTAAAAAATTATTTATAAAAATTTAATTTTTATAATTAATTTTATTTTTAAAAAAATATTTAATAAAATTATTTAATAATTTTATTTATTTTTAATATAATATTTTTATTAATATATAAAATTAAAATATTATTAATATAAATAATAATTAAATTATTATTTTTATTATTTTTAATTATAATATTTTTAATTATATAATTAATTATTAAATTAATAAATTAAAATTTAAATTTTTATTATATAAAAAAAAAAAAAATTTAAAATTTTTTATAAAATTTAAAAAAAATATAATTTTAATATATTAAAAAATAAAATATTTTAAATAAAATTATTTTTTAATTTTTAAAATAAATTTTAATAAAAAAAATAAATTATTAATAATTTATAAAATATTTAATAAAAATAATATTATTTTATAAAAAGTTTATTAAATTAGAATTTATTATATTAAGAATTTTATAAAATTAAAAAATTAAAAAAAAAAATTTTTTTTAAAAAAAAAAGCTTATAATTAATATTATAGCTTTTAATATAATAAAATTTAATATAATAAGTTATAAGACTTAAAGTTTCTATAAGTCTTATAGTAGGCTTAGAAATATTCTGGGCGCTTTTCTTCGAGGTTAAATGCCGCGGCTCCTGAGGCAGTTGGTGCGAGGGTTATGGTTGCCAGATAATCACTTTCGGTGTTGGCTGCGGCACATAGACTGTTCAAGCCAAGGAAGGATAATGCGAAGGGTATACGAGATCTCATATTGACAGACTTGATTTCTGACAGTCCTTGTATAATTAATCGAACCAAAGTTGCGGTTTCTGGGAGTTGATGGTTTTTATAAAGTTGCTAGGTTTAGCTTAAAGCAGGGGGTCATTTTTATTTGGCATTTTATCTCACCAACCATATCTCGGACAAAGGCCACGTGCTATTGTTACAGGTAGATACCACACTCCGAATAGTTTTCTATATCATCTCAAGGCAGAATCTATATTGTGAGGCCGTTGGCGAGATCGAACAACCTATTATCATAATAGAAATGATAATCACCTAGAGCCTATTGAGACCTATATATTAACATATCATTCCATTTCACAAAGCCTCTGCTCAGTCTCATAAGTATGTCCAATTCATCTTTCAATCATTTTTACCGTCTCTAAATACGCAGAACCCGAAATCAACACCTTTTCATCTCATCTTACATTTATTGCTGTCCGCCAAGTTCCTCCGCAACCTGTTTCTTAACCTGCTCCCTCACAGCCTTCCAGTCATTTGAGATATCAGAAACTCGCTTGGGCAACTTTTCAAGTCCAACAAACTCCTCGGGAAGAACCTTTTCGTTAAAGTTAAAGTCCTTCTCATCCTTGAGAGCGAGCTCGACGGCACCGGCAAACTTGGCAGGGTGAGCAGTGGACAGAGAGATGTGAGGAATGTTGGTCTCGGCGCGCTCAGCGGATCGGAGAGCAGCGGTGATACCGACAGAGGAGTGAGGGTCGAGAACATATCCAAGTTTCTGGTAGGTATCTTTGATCGTCTCGAGAGTCTGAGGGTCGCTGACGCGTTCGCTCTCAAAGGTCTTGCGAGCGCTGTTGAGGACGTCGACGTAAACAGGACCGAAACCACCCTTGTTCTTGAGATCCTTGAGCCAAGTAGCAACTTCTTGACCAGCTTGCTTTCGGTTGAACTCGACATCCATGCCAACAGTCTCGGCAAACTCATAGGCCAAGAACCAGAGAAGACGCTCAAAGTTACTTGACACTAGAATGTCCATAGCAGGGCTGAGAGTTTCCTTGACGCCATCCTCGTGAGCCTTGACGCCATCAACCTCAAGACCACCCTCAGCCTCGGGGCCCTTGGCGGGCTGCTTCTCGTACTTTCCAGTCTTCCAGAATCGATCAAGAATATCGTTCTCATTAGTAGCGATAACAAGCTTGTCGACGGGAAGACCCATGCGGGTGGCAAAGTATCCAGCCAGGATGTCGCCAAAGTTTCCGGTAGGCACAACAAAGCGAACCTTGTCGCCAACCTTGAAGTTGGGGTCCTTTCTAGCAAGGGAGAAGTATGAGTGGAAGTAGTAGACGATCTGAGCGAGGATTCGGGAAAAGTTGATGGAGTTGACAGCGCCAAGCTTGAGGTCGGCGTTGGTCTCGGGGTCGCCAAAGAGAGCCTTGACAATATCCTGTCATCCGGTTAGCGGGGTCTTATTGACAACGCGTTGAACATACCTGGCAATCGTCAAATGTGCCAGTAACAGCAAGGTTGTGAACGTTGGCGTCAGTGCAGGTAGTCATCTGAAGCTCCTGGATAGGACTGACGCGGCCCTTGGGGTGTAGGATGGTAACAGACACATCCTTCTTTCCTCGAAGACCGTGGATAGCAGCGGATCCGGTCTAAAGTTGTTAGAACAGTACCACATCAGGCCACTAGTGACTCACATCACCACTGGTCGCGCCAACAACAGTCAAATGGTGTCGGTCCTTGCCCTCCTTGCCCTCGTTCTTTCGTGTGAGGAGGTATTCAAAGAGGTTACCGAGGAACTGCAGAGCGCAATCCTTGAAAGAGTAGCTAGGTCCGTGGAAAAGCTCGAGGAGGTGTAGATTGTCCTTCAATTGGACGAGGGGGACGACTTCTTGTGCGCGGAATGTCGAGTAACTTCGATTGATGATGCCTTGTAGGTCTTCGGCGGGGATTTCGCTTCGGGAGATGTAAAGGCTAAAGATCTGGAAAGCCAATTCCTGGTATGAGAGGTCTTTCCAGCTTTGCTAGTTTTGTTAGTGTTGTTACCAGAACTTCTTTTTAGAAATTGTACGCACCCATTCCGTCGCAGCAGGAATTTCATGAGGGAGGAAAAGACCGCCATCGGCAGCCAATCCCTTTAGGACAACGGTCTCAAAGGAGAGCTTCTACGGTTAGCGGGTTGTTCACGGGGTGGGAATCGATAGTCTCATACACCGTAGTCACCACCTCTTGTGGAGAGGTAGACTTGTGATTGCGTATGTGTCGAATCGCTAGCCATTTTGTTTGCTTGTTGATGCTTGGGAAAATAAAAATCTCGGGTGCCCCTCGTCGAAATAGTTAGGGAATGAACCAACAATGAGTCGCAAATGCAGCCACCCCGCCGGAATATAGATGGTCCGTCCGGTATCGGAGATGACCGCATTGTCAAAGTCGCGATTTCCATGTCACGATAATGATCCATTACTCTATAACCTGCCAATCAAGAAGACTGTCATTATATCCATGTATCTTAAGAATTTGGTCAGGCCAAGTTTCTAACCCATCTAGTAGGTAACTGAAGAAATAACTTCCTAACTCTTAGGGTATAAAAATAAGTAGTCTAAGAACCATAGTCTAAGGAGCATAAATTGCACTATTAATTTCGTCTCTTATGCTTCCAGCGGCCAATTTGTGTGATACTTTGAGGCCTATCTCAGGGGTACCTAGGAAGAAACGGCACAGTGATATGATCACGAGCCTTGGCAACCAATGACAGCTCTTGCTTCTCACACGATAATTTAAAAACATGGTTCATTTAAGGCTGAAGGCATCATGTCAGCGGCTAACAGCACGATACGACAAATTATGCAGGTTACAACGTTACGGCTGACCGTTTGTTGAGTCACCGGTAAATTCACAACGTGTCATTAATTTGCCTCGCCCTGCGGCGTGGTTATAGCTTATAATCAATTTGCTCCGCCGTTTTGAACTGCTAAACATCAATCCTTAATCACCAGTCACTCGCTTAGACTTCACATTCGTTCTATAAACCTCCAAAATGGTCAAGACTACTCTTCTCTCGGCCCTCCCCGTGCTCATGCTCGCTGAGCAAGCACTCGGATTCGGCTGCTCAACACACAGCTTCACTACATGCGAAGATAAAATCGTTCACTGGTTTGACCCTGATGATGGCATGATTTGCGATCCTCTTGATTGCGGCGGTGGTCGAGCCCCTGTAAAGACTGGCGTACCAGGATGCGCTAACTACTCTGGCACCGAGACCCGTGGAACATCGTACCTCTCATGCTGGAAACCGTCGACTACTCTTGCCACTGCATCCGCTGAAGCAACCACCGAGGCCGTCAGTGTCGATGCTGAACCTACCAGTACAGCTATTGAAGTCGGGACTCAGATCACAACCGAGAGCGAAGCTGCCGAGCCAAGCACCTCCGGAATGGTTGAAGCGACTGTCTCTGAGCTTACCACTGTCGCCCCTGTCATTCCCTCTCAGACACAGACGACTACCAAAACTCAAGCGACGGAGCCAGCGTCTACCCCGGTTGTTAGTCTCAACGCTGCACAGGCTATGAAGGGTTCTTTTATTGCTGCCGTTGGAGTTGCCATCGGTGCGATGCTTCTCTAAGCACAAACAGTTCTTGATATGGATAGGATATGCGTTAGGAATCGATGATATAATGAAAGTGTATTCAGTTGGATTTTGGTCGGCTTGCCTTCCGTACGGTTATCATAATATGGACGTTCTTCAGCATCAAATATTTCAATTATTCCTCAATATTGACCCCTTCATTTTCGCAATTCTTCGGTACGTCTCGAGATTCCTTGTTTCTCAATTTTCGAAGACTGGCGTTTTTCAACTTTGTAAACGATACCGACTTGAAGACATACTTTCGTTCCCCCGAACCCTCGCAAGCGATGTTAAGTCGAGTACATCTTGAGCAAACCGGCTTCTGTTGATCGCACTAAAAATAGTCAGTCAGTATCCGTCATGATAAGGCGAGTTTGATACCTTTTTCTTTTGCTTGAGGCAGTTATTACAGCCTCTGCTTTTGGGAACTCCTGGCATTGCGCCTACTGAGTACAGGTTTGATTTTTGTGCAAGCCTACAATATCAAATTCGAAAACCCTTTTTAGTTGAAGTTCATATTTCCTCCATCTTATATACCTAATAGCGAGAGGCGGCTTTTTCCCCCACTTCGACCACAGCGCTCTGTTCCACCTTGTTGGGAATAGTGTCATGCCATGGCGTACATCAAGTGGCGCTGTGTAATGCCCATTGGATCTTGTCGTCTCCCCAAGGCCATTAAGATGCAATGTAAGGCTGATATGACAGTCATTACTGGTTTCTTGGATCTTACCTTCGATTAAATGTCCTTTTTCGGAAAATATCTGATATTTGCGGAGGCAAATATATGGATTTTGAGGTCGACTCCCAGTGATCTTCAGATCTGACATGCTTAGACCATCGCCATATGTCCAAAATGGTAGCATAAGCAAGGACCAGTCTGTGTTCGATTTCTAGGTCGCACAGGACAACGCTATTGGTTGGTGCATGGCTGGCACAGAGCTTCACAACAACTTGCTGAGACTGTAAACTGACAGGCTAAAAGCAGAAACAATGGCCTTTTAAATTTTATGATATGAATATAAATAAATAACACTCTAGTCTAAGTAGCATGATTCGGCCTACTAATTTCGTCTTTGAAACCTGGAGCGGCCGCCCTCTGGGATACATTGATGAAAGGACTGACAGCCCGGCCGCTGTTTACTGCATTCAACTTATCTATTTTATTTTCATTAGCACTTGGCATTTGGCATTGTAACTTAACAGCTTTAGCTTTTGACATGCTACTTGCCTAGGTAGGTATATATGAAACTAAGTAGATATCTTTACAAAGATTTTAATGGACCTATACTACCACCAATCGAGACAGACCAAGACCACCAACCCGATTGGCTACCTATCGAGATTTATTTAAGCATTACAATGGATATCACCCGCGACACATCAAGCCCATCATGCTTGAGACATGATGACGCTATTTGTAGTTGGTCAGAAAAAAAGATTTCCAAGTAGATGAAAGTGTTGAGATCTTAGTACTTAGTAGGTAGGGGTTGTTTCGAGTGATGTCATTCCACGTGCTTGAACTGATATCTTTCCCCTTCCAAGCAGTTCAACAAACCTGCATTCATCACCGTGGGATGCAGAATTATGACTTCTCAAACTGATTCGAGAACATCGGATGTATCTAGTTCGCCAGCACTAGAGTTAAATCCGGTGGACAATCTACGACCTTTGATACCAGCTCCACGACCACCTCCCGTTGACGACAATGTCAGCAATCATCCGTACAGAACAGCACCTTTGGCGCGTAAAAGAGCACCCGTATCAATAGCTTGCGATCCATGTCGACAAAAGAAGATAAAGGCGAGTTGAGGCATAATTATCTTGAAGTTCGAGGCTGATGATTGATTGATAGTGCAATGGAGGCCGCCCACTCTGCTCCCAATGTCGATCCCGTAAAATCGAATGCGTCTACAGACAAACACAAGACACAGACTTGCGAGAAAAGTTCGATGCACTCTTGGAGTCACATCCTGCTTTCATAGTATATCGCGCTATTCAGAGTCGATCACAGGCCGAATCCCTCGAGATAGTCCGTCGGATTCGAAGCGGTGTGGATGCTGAAACTTTGATGCGCCAACTCACGACTGCTGATCTTCTTTGCCAAGTGCAACTCGAACCTGAGACAAGATCCCGATATCAATTCATCTATTCTCCGCTCATGCCGAGATATCTGCAAAAGGCAACAAATCCTTTCATGGAATCTCTCATACATGAGTGGAGTCATAGGGACGATGCCAGCCTTATTGCATCCCCGACATTACCAGAGCCTGATCTAGGATACAAGGCGCATTACTTGAGACCTCATCACGCTGCATTGATTGTTGATTCAAGGCTGGACGACATTGAACCTTCCAGATGGACGTCTGTCAAGGCCAGCGATAACACTATGAGGGAACTCTTACGATTTTATTTCCTCCAGGAATATGACTGTTTCACATTTTTCCATAAGGACTACTTCTTGGATGACATGTTGAGCGGTTCCAATACATTTTGTTCGCCACTTCTTGTTAATGCTGTTCTTGCAGTCGCATGTGTCAGTTCATGAGCATCTTACTTCCTCCAGCCTTATCTTTACTAACAATTCGAAGCAATGTCGGAACTTTACCTCGGAGCCTGCAGCGTTTTGGGATCCTCGCAGCCTTGGTTACGCCTTCTTGGAAGAAGCGCGCAGACTATGGATACTAGAAACCATCCGTGATCGAAGCTTGACAAGTTTACAAGCCGCGCTGGTGCTGAATTCTGTGGTCAACATGTTTGACATGGATCCCCTTTCAAAGGCATACCTAGTCCAAGCCATCAAAATGGCTCAGGAGCTTGAGCTATTCGAACCAACGACATATATCATGAACAAGAAGTTGAAGAATTCCTACGACCTTACAGCATGGTCTTTATTTCACTGGCAGTGGTAGGTCAATCTTCACCCACAAGTCCCAAGCTAATTTGTCAGCACATTGAGTTATCAATTCATGACAGTTCCAGTCCTCAAAGCTCCGCCTAGAAACTCGATGCCAAGTCCACAGCGTGATCCTGAGTGGTTTGGTGAGATTTGGCTCAAGTATCCATCGAGTTCAGTTCTTATACCTCTACAGATAGGTACAACGTTCAAAGCTAGAATGGACTTTGCCGTTGTCCTCAACGACGCCATGTTGGCAATCCACCAAGGGGTTCCGGAAGGCGAACTTAGGTTGAACGGGCCGATGAGAATTATCGAAGCCATTCAGAAGTTGGAATTGTGGCAGAAGAATTTACCGGAAAGTTTAGGTCCAACCGAAATTGTTTTCCCGTCACAGCTCAAGATTTAGTACGTTATTTCACTGTTGGCTAGGTAAATTGGGTATACTAACAAAGAGATCAGCCTACATTTTTCTTACGTCCTTGTTCAGCTTTTTGAGATTCTTGCACGGCAAGAACACACGCGACTTCCATCCGATCTGAACCATGATGAGCTTTGTCAGTCTTTATCCAAGTGCAGGGGACAGTTTGAAACTATTCTGCGCATTCACTACCTTCGGCACAGCTTCGAATATGGCAACATGATGCTTACCCGATTCCTCTCTATGCTTGCCTTTCTTGCTCTGAACAAGCTTGAAAACCTCGAGGTCGAGCCTGGGGATCCGTCGACAATGTTTGATCTAGATGTCGGTGATACGGATCCTAAAGAAGCCCGTGCTACACTTCTCATCGCACAAAAAGGACTCAGCGACCAGGGTAGAGGTTATTACCTACCAAAGACACTACTGCAAGATGTGTTGAGACATATGACGGCTAGCGACGCCGCTGTACTTCAAAGTATCATCATGATCCCACCGGAAAGTCCAAGTGAGAGTCAACAAAGAAAGATATTTCTCGAGGGTCATTGTCCACCAGACATTATTCAAATTGCCAACGATTCTTCCAAGCAGCCAGAAGGTAGTTGGATAAGACGATTTGCGATACTCACATTGGGAGAAAAATGTGGTCAATCAATTTTGGGCATGATATCGGGTGGAAAAGACGGTTGATATCCGAATGTCTAGATGAACCTTCTGTCATAATATACTGCAAATACCGATGTTAATCAACATAGGAAAAGTAGTGGTGAATTGTAAATAATCCCCGGCCCGCGTATTTGAAGACGTTAAGCACAACCCTCATTGCTGTATGTTATGATATAGGTCTCAATAAGCTCTAGGTCATTATCATTTTTATTACTGTATTCGCACCGGAAGGGCCTGTAACAAAAAGGTTAGCCTAAGTCTTAGGGTAAAGAAAATAAAGAACCTAAGGAGTCTGATCTAAACATGCTCAGTTGGCCTACTAATTCTGCCCCTTATGATTCGCTTGTGGCAGCAGCGTGGGTGTCGCTGGCGCGTGCAAGATGTGCTGACTGAGATAGCTACCCTTTCGGGGTTAGACTAGAGCGCGTCTTACATGCAGATCCTCGGGCAGCCCAAGGGGTTGAAAAGTCGGGATTCCAGCAGCTGAAGAATGACTCACCGATATATATCCAGCGACACAATTCTGACACATTAATCAGTTTTCGTCAATGGAAATATGCCCAGCTGCATTATCTGAATCTTGATTGGCACCCTTGTTCCATCTAGAACAATTCCAAATTCTGGGGGCTGAGCTAGCGAGGCGCAGTCTGCTTCCGCGCGTTGTCCACACCGACCGGCAATGTTGTAGTGGATTACGTAGCCCTGCTTTCAAAGGCCAAAGTTATATCAAATTGTCTGACTGCGGCATGGTTGTGGATCACGCCCTATGCAAAAGTAAGCGGGATGTTTGCTACTGGACATGGAATCACAAGCTTAAAAGAACCTACAATCCACTAGTAGTTTTGACTGCCATTACCCATGTATCTTTCAACAACAACATGTCTTGCCTTCAACAATCGCCTTCGCGTAGCACGCATCAAACATCAAGTCCCAACACAATCAGGTCAAGAAGATCGCATACAAAGTCGCGACATGGATGCTTGGGATGTAAACAAAGAAGAAAAAAGGTGAGAATATTAAACCATCATTCCGATTGCACAAACAAACTAACATGCGCAGTGTGACGAACAAAGACCCCAATGTTCGCGGTGTTTTGATAAGGACATTCCATGTGAATACCCTCGCCCGCCAAAGTCCCGAAATCTGAGGTCGCCCGTGTCAGACAAAGACAACGCCTGGGGTCAATCTCAAAGACTTACTGTCCCGAGTCCCGATCCCCATCAATCCACTGCTTCCAGTCATGATTCGACATCCAGCATCTCCTCCCCATTCCTGGCGCCAACTCCAAGCTACGAGTTCAGCGCCAACATACTCACCCATCAAAGTATTACACCGTCTGTGGATCTCGGTGCAACAGAACTAGAGCTTTTCAGCTACTACTTGTCGCATGCTGCTCGGTCAATGGCCTATGATGACGAGGACCTATACGCACTCCAAGTTGGCTTTCCAAACCTGGCATTTCGAAGCAAACCTTTGATGAGCTCCATTCTTGCACTCGCAGCAGTCAGAAAATGCCACGATATACTCTCCCAGCCGCCGACACAGCCTGCCGACAAAGGCCAAGTCAGAACTCTTCTGGCTCTTGCGGACGAGCACCACAGAGACTCGCTTCGTCAGACGCAAGCTGATATCCCCAACGCCAACCAGTACGACCACGTCGTCGCAAACGCACCTCTTATGGTACTTTATGCAACAGCAAACCACGCCGTTCGGATCAAACTGTCTGATACACTGGGTAGCCAGGATGCAATTACGAATCTGGCTCCGGCGCAACTGCACTGGATGACACTCATTCGCGCAGCGCATTTGGCGTATACCGGTCTTTTGCACTCTACCAAGGACTTCAGTATCTTGGATGATTTCACTGCCAGTCCTCCAGCGATAACTCTGAGTCATCCGATTAGTGGGCTTGTTCCCATGGCTGAAAATGGCCCAACTCAAAAGACGGAGACTCTGTTGATGCCTATCATTGCAGCCACATATAGCGCGGCGCTGGAGAAGTTACAAACAAAAGCGCAGACGCTGCAATTTGCCCTACATCTAACTTCCTCAGACGACTCCGAGGAGTGCAGTGAGTTTCAAGCTTGCCTTGTCGCCTTGGAGTCTCTGAGGAGTATCTTGAGTGAGTTGTTCGAAACAGACTACGACAACTACGACACATCTCAGATTGATTTGGAGAACGACTGGGCAGCTCTAAGTCAGCTCTCTGATGTGTCGCCCTGGTTGAGGAATTACATGGCACGAGTCACATTCTCAACCCCACCAAAACCACTAAGGCGAACAATCATGTGGTTTCTCAATCGAGTTCCAGCAGAATTCCTGAGTATCGTCCAATCGACCCTTGACAACATACCTGACACTGTTCCCGATGAAGGTATTCAGTGCGACAGTGATGATTCTTCTGAGACTTCTCGACTTGCCATGGACATATTTGCCCACTGGCTTGTTTTGGTCATGCTTCTGGATGGTGTTTGGTGGATCGGTGGAATAGGAGTTTGTGAATTGGGCAGAATCACAAAGTATATGGGTCGGCAACAAGAGGGTGCGGCAGGATCAAAAGGATCTTGGTGGCCGAGAAGTATTCTCAATATCGCATTGGAAATAGGCAAACAGGACTAGATTCGGAAGGAACCTGTATTCATACAGTAGAGATATAACTGTGGTAACCGGAAAACCTGTTTTTTTTTTCATAGGTTTTTGAGCTAAATATCTTAATGTGACTAGTCATTCCTCGTCCTTGCCTTGACAGGCTCCATGGGGATATCCTGTAATCCTCCTAGTTGTTCACGCTGCTTCGAGATTAGAATGGTATGATCAATGTAGGTTCCCAACACTCACAACCACTCTTGTCATCATAGTATCTTGAGACTCGCCTCTCTGGCGCGGGGCGTGACAAACAGAATGTTGGGCATTCTCTTCATGCCACTGTGGAACTCCATCTGCAAAAATCTGACTACCATTTGCCGCAAACTCATAGTGCCCATCGTCCCTTGAGCCTATCGGACGTAGGATCGATCCTAGTTCTGCTCTAGAGGACGATTCAAACCGTGAAGTCTTGCGGTTGTATCCAGGCATCGAGAAATCGGTAGAACTTGGTGGATGGACCGAGGGCGAGGCATTATCTCTGTACTCGAAGGTTGTGATTTTTCTCATCGCCGACTCAGATATTCGATCTAGAACACTCTTGAAATCGTCGAGAAATATGACATCGGATGCACATTTGAATACCAGGGCTAGCTAGAATAATAAAGTCAGTAAATGCTGGGAGCGTATCGTGAGTAGAACGCACCCTCCAAAATGGATTCATTCCGCCCCTCTTGGAGACCACAATCATAAATATGACATCAGTAATCAGAAATATTATTGAGAGAAGAAGACAAAAGAGCATAATTCCGAAACGTGGACTTGTGCGAATCAGGCCAGATATTGTAAATTCGTAGTTCTCTCGAATAGCCATGACCAACTTGATCGTTGTGAAAACCCACCATGGGTCTCTGAATAGCGGCTCGAGCAATCTTGATGTGTCAAAGATTCGACTACCAAGGTGGTTGTGGTATTGGAAGTTTGCCCATGTTTCGAGAATCCAATAGGGTTGGACCACGAGCAATGTGATGATGAAGCTTCGTGCGCCCCATTTGGGGAGAAACGGTCGGATTTTTAGCCAGGCGATAAGATTGTGGATGAAGTATGAGATGTAAAGTAGAGTTGCAGTGCTGCTGAGGATCCTTTGATACGTTAGTAAGGCGTAGTTCAAAAACGCGCTTTTATCTTCGTACCATCCATATTCTGGCTCTTCAAAGAATGCAAAGAATCCGTGTCCGAGCGCAAGAAGTAACTGTCGCCAATGATTAACGCAAGTGTGTGGAGAAGGAGAGGGCGATCATACTTCACCAAGAATAAGCTTATGCAGTAGCGTTTTTCTGCGATAGTTACATAGAACGAGCAAAATAAGGATGACAACGGCTCCGACATTGAAACCCTGGCTCCACGCTTCTACAACGGCCTGTTCGCGGGTCGTGACGTACGGGCTGTTTTGGTTCGACGCCATTTCGACATCGTGGGTGAGCGTTTAGGAAAACGGGTTCTATAACAGTCAGCACAGCATGTAAGAAAACAGTTTTGCATGTAAAATCAGCATAAGCGAAGGAAGGCTGATTAATATTACTCTCGGGAACTGTAACGTCATTATTGTCCCAGGTCGCAAGGGTGCTTTGTCTTGCCAATGCTTGGCTTCTTGGTGTCGAATCATGGATGGGAGAAAGTAGCTGCCTTGACATGGCTCAGCCCAAGGACATGGTTGACTGTGGGCACCAATCGGATCAGAGGATTACCTGTTGGAGATCAGGTTCCCTCTACGAATGACATGTTGGAACACACATTGTGTTGTCAGTGTCACATTTAGGTACATTTGAGATGTAAAACATAAAACGAAAGAAAGTTTGTTGGGAATTTCTCAGGGAAGACTTGAGCAGGTAGTCTGTCTCAAATGCTCAACTCTCCGTTGCTGTGGTATCAATTCTCCGCAACCTAATGCCATCATCATCCTTGAATTCCACCTTTATTTTCCCTGCATGTCTCTGGAGCTCATCCACGTCAGTTTCACGAGTCTGGTCGTTCAAGACATTGGGCCCGTAGAACAACAGCGGCAGAACGGATGTCTTCCAGATAGGCAATGTTGTGTTGGTGTAGCTTTGAACAACAACGTGGATCAATAACGCCATTGTGATTGCCATCAAGCCAGCTGGTAGTAAAATCCAGCGCCAGTCAAAGACGGTACAGATGGTGGTTTCGTTTACTGTTCCCGTGACTCTATCTGTCCCTGAGGTATTAAAACCTCTTCTTGCTTGCCTGCGGAAGTTGTTCGTAATAGCCGTGGTGAACTCATCCATTGCAGTATCCAGGGTTTCGTAGGATGAGTTGTATAGAGGGGTAAGCCACCATCTGCTGCCGCAATCTGCAGGTGATCCTACCATATAACTTGCATTGCAGGCTCTATTAAAGAGTGTATCTCTCATGAAGGCCCCAAAGCCCATTGAGTATCCAAACCCAAATTCGTATATGCACTGGTTCGGAGCGGTATAATTTTTGCCGTCAATCTCCACTGTTGAGGCGCCCTCTGTGGATTCGGCCATGCGAGAGAAATTGTCAAAGTTGTATTCCTCGCCATCAACCAAACAAGGCGACTGGACGGTAACTCGGTTGATATTCTTGGCCGCTCCCCCTCCTTCGTCGTTCAAATTGATCTCAATAGGCGTCAACGGCTCTTTATTGACAACTTTCTCCTCGAGCTTTCCTACCTTGACCTGGGCGTGGTAATGTTTTAGACAAGGGTAGAGCGCGCAGGTCATGGCTACTGCATTCTGCGCCCTGTAGTGCTTAGGTTCCGGTAGGTCGTTGGTGAATCTATCCTCGGGACAATCCGCTTCATTTCTGGATATGTTTGTGCAGGCACTCTGTGACGAGGTCAAGATGGTCAAGTTCGTGATTGATCTTTTTGTCATTTCTGCAAAATCAGAATCAACTCCACCAAGAGCCCAATCAACGTCTCCAGTTGCAGTATCCAACAGCCGGCCTCTTATCGGAATAAAATATAGCCCGTTTGGCAAAGTATAGTTGACGATTGGATAGCCTGTTTCCTCGTTGGTGATATTCAACTTGATGAACTCGGTAGTGTCAAGACATGAACTACACATTGCAACAGAGGTATGGGTCACGCCTTGTGAGTTTTCTGCAAAGGTGCAGTTTCCACTGGCGCATGTAGCTTCGATATTTATGTCTTTTCCGTTGGGATTGACAAGACCATTAATCATGGTAGCCTTCATATCGTTTGAAATCTCGCGTTGAGCGGAAGAGACTCGATATGATGACTCTGGAGCTGGGACGTAGTGTGAGATTGGCAAGGAAGCTGAACCTGAGACTTCGCGTGAGCAAGGGACAGTCCTGACAGCTTGCTGAGAAAATGGTGCAATAGCGGGTGAAAGGATGATGATGATTGCGGCGATGATGCTTGCGAGACGTGGAGGGACATTCCAGAACAGCTTTATAGCTCCAAGGATGCCTCGACTCGCATTGTCGAAGTGGTGAAGGTCTGAAACAGGACGCGGTTTTCGTAGAGAGTACCATCCCATCTGCCCGATCAATTCAGCGACAACGAGCATCATAGACGCCCGCATAAAGGTGCTCAGAATGGCGATTGTGGTGTTGAGACTGATATCGTACGGCCATCGTTTTAGAACTTTGTCATTATAATGTGCTGGAACTGCGATGATGGCGACGAGGAGTGCGAGGGCAAATAGAAGTGATATAATTTCCCAAGACCAGGACCGCACAGGGCTGATTTTGGGGGTTTGCATATTGTGCGACTTTGTTTGTGCATCTTTTGTTAAAAAAGTGGTGACTTCGGGTTGTTTTGTGTGGAGGTTTTCGGGATGTTGGCCGCTGTTGCGACGTGAACTACCATGGGAATCCATTTTGATGTGCTCTGAGGTGGATTGGACCGGACCTTTGAGAGAAGGAAACTGTTTTAACTTATAAATATGGCGTGAGAATGCCTTGCACGGCACAGCCGCTGGTACAAGTTGCACATTTTGCCGATCACTGTTAGGACCAATGTGTGCTGGTTGAAATTGCAGGGTGATTGCATCTCGACATCCTTGTCTTGTGTTTGATTGGCGCGAGGTTGAACAGGAGTAGGGTTGTCGAGTCTTTTCAGCATCCCATCCCAGTAACAATAGTCTATAAATGAAACACGATGACTAGTATACATACCTATAGCCAATCATAGTCTGACATTTCGCGCTCGAATGGGGAAAATGGAACGCGCTCGAGTCTTTTGTTGCATTGCATGTAGTAATATCTCTAACCGCGACCCAAATGATGAACTAATTGAAGAGCGCTTTGCCTCCTTGCGACATGACAAGGCTGTACTTTTCTATGGGCTGGAGCGGACGGAATACAAGATGGAAGGGGAAGGAAGTTCCTCTGGCTGATTACCTCTATATATAGTATATGTATTTACCCGATAGCGTATAGGAATGTTACAACTGCCTCTTTTATAATATGATTTACGATCACAGTGTTGCACTGCATTGAATTGCTGATAAAACCAGTTTATATTGAGACCCTAACCTTGATACCAATCTGCCTAATTCTTTGCTGGGTGGTGTACATGGTCGAATAATCGTATTTTGTGCAGCTTATTTCTGTTGTCAAGTTAGTTGTGATTTTCTAGCCCAAGTCCTGTCAGTCAATACTAACACCGCAACCCTTGCAGGTACAGCTCTGTCCACAGTTGCATGAGCTAGCTCCTCCGCAGTTACAAGAAGATCCGCAATCGCAAGCCATGTTTGATGATGGAAAGTTGAAATGATATCAAGTTATGAGTTGTTGGTTATTAAGGAAGAAGAAGCTTGGAGGTTCAACCGGAACATCGGGGGGTTTATATACCCCAAACCCCCGCATTTCTGGGTATTGTTTAAGTTACCAAGACTTTCATATGACGCATACATTACCATTTGGTGCTAGATTTCGGGTCATCGGTCATGCTGACTTTGCCTGACTATGATGTATCAATGTCACGAGATAGAGTTCAAGACATTTTTCCATTGTTTGGATGACGATAGTTCGGGGTCAGAGTAGTATCATGATAGACTGTAGAACCATCAAGATTTATGATTGAATGACAGACGACAAGTGAGGGCAGGTTCTAAATTATCTAATTGGATGCTGATCATTTAATTACATCTAACCCTGTAGAACCTTGACAATCACATCTACAGTTTCTTGTGTTTTTTCCAAAAATGGACTGTGACCAGCCGCCAATCTTGCAGATTTCATACCAGGTGTTGAATCAACGAGCTGCTCCTGCAGAGGAAGCAACAATAACTGGTCGTTCTCACAGATTATGTAGGTCTTGGGAATGGTGATGTCCGAGGCGATAAAGTCCAGACTTGTCTCAAAGGCATCTTGGGAATGTGGCTGCGTTTCTTCCAAGGCAGCGTTCATGACTTCCTTGGAGCAGCCACTATAAACACAATCTCGGGCTTGCTCTGACTTCATGTTGGTGATCTGATTCTGATATGGGTTAGTAAAATCCAACAGAAAATTGTTGCTTATTGCATACCTTTGCATATTTCTCGCCTGCTTGAAGCCATTCAGGGTAAGATCCGCCAAATGTAGTAATGAGATCCCAGCCCTTGACAGGGATAGCAAATGCAGCGAGGAAGATTATTGATTGAAAGCCTCCTTTCAGGCCTGCCTCTGCTCTCTCGTGGATCCCCTGTCCTTGTGTAGCCGCAGTGGCGGGAATGCCTCCATATGAATGGGCAATAAGAACAACTGTTTGCCCCTCAGCAAAGAACGGCTCCGCAGTTTTGATAATCTTAGCTTTGTCTGCTTCCCAAGTGACTCCGTGGCTATCAGGCCCTACAGAGGGCAGCTTGGGAATAACAACCTCATAGCCCGAATCAATGAGAGCAGTCTTGAGAGCGTCGTAGCACTTGGGGGATGCCACGCGCCTGTGACAAATAGCAGAATAGGTTTTTGGCTCATGATGATGCTACACAGGGCAAGAAATCGTTTGCATATAGAGAAGGTGACTTGACGAAATTGTCTCAGGTTCTGGGTCTTGTTCTTATTCTTATACATGGGCTAAGATAAAAGTGGCCTGAGCTACGGAGTCTTAGTACTGGTATTAATAGCTTGAAGCTAAATTGATTCAACGGTACGGTCCGCCAGACCCTACACAATCAAAATCCGCAATATTTCCGTGGTTTCGTAGCTGCCACTTCAGAAAGTAATATTGAATAGTTAGGACATATACGCCTGATATGATCATTGGTACTCCTAATCTAAATGTATCAGGTACTGCACCAAATAAACGATCATATCTTTTCAACTTTTTGCGGCCGTTATTTCATGCAGTTTATGGGCTTGTGGGCAGTAGAGAAAATGGCCTCCTGAGTCTTAGGTTACAAAAATAAGTAGTCTAAGAACTATGGCCTAAGGAGCATAAATTGTCCTACTTATTTCGTCTTTTATGCTTCCAGTGGTCAATTATTCTGATACCCGGAGGACGGGTCCGCAAGATTTCACGCTGCTGTGTACGGGTCCGCAGAAGCAAGTGACTCCCAAAGTCTTGCGGATCCGAATACCCTGCATAACGCCTGATAGGGATTCAAAGGGAGTGTGATCCTGGTTGTAAGATGTCTAAATGCAGCAAAATACGTTACATCGTCTAGGGGCTTTGATGAAATAGACAGCATCTGGATTTACAAGAGGTCAAAGAGTTATTGACATTCGATTTTAGAGTTCAGCTAAACCACATCGCCAACAGCTGAGCCTGGGTCTCGTGGCACGATTCATTAATCGGCTGTTTGTCTTGATTACAAGAATACTCCTAAATGATTAATTAACAAGTCAGCACCTTGTAGATAAAGTCTTGGTGTCTCCAGAGATAATCTGTATGTCTACAATCTTATTTATTTCCTAAGCAATCACAACAATGTCAGCTCAGCAAAAAATCCCACCTGATCTTCTCAATTATGATCAAGGTGCTCCTCTGGTGATTGTCAGCTCTGTAGCTATCCCATTTGCCTTTGTTGTTGTAGCAGTGAGAGTATGGGCACGGCATCGGAAGCAAATGTCCATTGGCATTGATGATTGGTTTATCATAGTCTCGCTGGTACGTGTCTCTTGGTTCTCACATTGGTTTTATCTCCCTGACTGGTTGACTAGCCGCTGCATTGGAGTACTGCTGCGGTAGCAATTGCATGTAAGTTGATCGTTACCCCTGGCCGATAGCAAATGACAACTAACGTATCAATCAGCTGTTAAATACGGTGGTGTTGGGAAACTATTACAGGTCAACATGATGAAAGACCCAAATCGCCTTGGTAGAGCTCAGCTAGTTAGCAAGAACTCTCCCGATAGAAATACTGTTGATGCTAACTATGGTATCAGTGTCTGTTCTTGACCGAGTTCGTATACGGAGCTGTTCTCTGCACCATCAAAGGCAGCATTCTCCTCATGTATTACCGAATATTTCCAACTCGATCAATGAAATATGGTGGTTATGTCCTCGGCGGAATTACATTTGCCTGGTGGCTTGCCTGTGTCTTTACGACTATTTTCCAGTGCTCGCCTATTGACAAGGCTTGGAAGCCCTTTATGCAACAAGGGCAATGCATTGACAAGAACAAGTTCTTTATCGGTAACTCGATTCCCAATATCATCGTGGATGCAATGATGATTGGGCTGCCCGTATTCGAGGTTTCAAAGGTTCAAGTCCCGCGATCACAGAAAATTGCCATTGCTGGCATCTTTCTTCTTGGAGGACTGTATGTCAAAAAAAATATACATGGATGACATACGCTAACAGTTATAGCATTGTAATCATCAGTTGCATTCGCTTGATATTCATCGTCAGCCTTCTCCAAGCAGGTCCGACTGCAGACTTTACCAGTACGTTGAGAATGCTGTATACGCCAAGACGATGCTGACTCAATAATACAGAGCTTATTTCAGCACCTTGGATCTGGACAGTTATCGAACCAACTGTTGGATTACTCTGCGCCTGTTTACCAACCATGCAACCCCTCCTTTACCTACTTTTCGGTCGATTCATCACCAAAGCGACCCAAGATCGCAGCAAGGAGGGAATCGTTACCATTGGTGGCAGTGGTGCTAAGCAAGTAGTGCCAAAAAAGGACGGACCTTTCCGAAGACTCCATGACAACGACTCCGCCGAGGAGCCAGTCTTGTGGCCAGAGACGTACTACAATCAGCAAAATACTGTGGTGGAAACTGCAAAAGGTGGCAATGTTGAAGCTATTCCGTTGGGTACCATCACGGTCCACAAAGACACGAGATGGGAAGAATCACGGTGACGGGCAGTAACCTTTCCTCAAATTGAACTGATAACTGGCTTAAACTAATATTAAAAGTATTTGTTACTCGATAAGTAACCGTGAAGTAAAAGACCGGAAGACAATAAAGTGAATTAGAAAATACACTGAATAAATCGGATTACCGCATAAAGTGCAGCCATGGTAGCCCCAAACCTGACGCTTCCAACAGCGCCTATAAAAACAGCACTGAGAAGAACAAAGGTCGCATAAAAGTATATGCCGATGGCGCAAATCTCAATGATAAAGAAATAGACCTGCCACTTAAAAGTGAACTGGTCATCAGACATGTTGACAATGATCCGTATAGTGTGAGTTTCTCTAGATATTGCTGGGCGAGTTGGCACGAACTGTAGATATGGAATTTTGAGATGTGGCGTCGACAGTACAGTAATCGATTGGACTTTCCATTCGTATCTTTTCTCAACGTCTAGAGTGTATGGTAGAAGAAGCACTTCCCGCCAGTTGTAGCTTATGTTGAGAGAAATGTGCTGGAATCTTATGTCCTTGGCCATTGAGTGAAGCAGCAGCACGGAAAAGATGACCCAGGTCATGTTTGCCAGAGGCCATGTAAAAATCATAAGAGGAGATTCGCACAACCACTGAACCATAACAGCTGAGTTGACGTTCCAGTTCTGCCACAAAGCAATGGATGCCATGCCAAGTATTGTGAGATCAGCTAGCGCTTTGCAGACCATGTGCTTCCATGACCATCGTCTCGTAAACCGAGCTAGTTCGATCTCCCAAGTCTTTTCAGAATATTCTCTCAAGGTTGATTTCAGAGGGGTCACCCACTTGAATAAACTTGGAGATAGCGCGACACCAAAGATAGACACTGCCAATGCTCTATGCGGCGACACAAGAGCCAGGTGCACAATCTCTCCGGGCTGTGCAGCGCCAATTATCAAGATACTTGGCACCAAACCGAGTATAGTAGTTCCAATGGCCAAATCGCTTTTCAAAATATCTTCGAGATTACCCAGAATACATCTGATCAGGGTGCTACAAGCTGCGTAACCCCAACTTGCTGGATCGTCTGCGTTACATTGTCGTGCCTTTTCCCTGGTGACACTGCTGTGCGAATCACCGGGGAAGCGCTTGATAACATTGGACAAAGGCCGAAGAGCGTGAATTGTCCCGATAAATGCTCCAATACTGAAAATTAAAAGAAGAAGGAGGATACGAGAGTAGGTGACCCTCATTTTGCGAAATGATTCGGACAATGTTCCAGGAACAGGTTCTGGGGGTTTGGTGGTTTTGTAGATCTTTTTCGAAGAGGTATGCAGCCTGATCTAACCAACCATCAGCTTATCAGCTGAATATGCTGTGTAACATCCAAGCGGTAAACAAGGCCCCCAATTGGACGTCCCAGACTCGATCTCCATCAATCGATAACCTTGCGGACGTTGGGGAGAGTATATCTTGCCGATATTCCCCCCTGAACTCTTCATTGTTCAGATGCCGTGAGCTTGACGTATGGCATCAACATATCCTTCAGAATAGGGTCAATGATACTCTCCGAGGGTGAATCAGTCTTCTCCATCTGTATAATTCTCTGCGAAAGAGGTTTCATATCTTGGGCCATAGTAGTTTTGAAATTGAAATCTCGCAAGATAAGTTTCAAGATGATCCGGGAGGGTTCCATCATTTTAGACTTAGATTCTGTATCGCTATCAATATTGACAGGCTGTCTGAACCAGTGTTCAATAAAGTTAGTGGCGACGTTCTGAACGGCGTGTCGTTCAATAGAAAGCTTTATTATATTGAACTTGACGTCGTCCAGAATACATGCGCGGCCTTCCCATACTCCCCATAGTTCATGTATTGGAATTGAATCATGGTATTGTCCACGGCCATCAGAGTACCAGGTTGGCCGAACACTTGCCCCATGACTGAATGAGGAATCAAATCCCATGGCGCCATATTGCATTTTGGCTTTTGCATAAACCACCAAGGGATTGAGCATAACGTGCACCGGTAAATTGAGCTTTGCTCCAGCTTCAAGGAGCAGTTCCATTGTCTTGGTAGACCCAGTACATGCTGTCGTATAGACCGCTTGACCAAATACCCCAAAAACGAAGGCCCCCGTTATCAGGATAACGTGGCTAATTGGGTCAATATCAGCTTCTGACACATGCCATCTGGATTGTAGCAGCCACAATGGGACAAGCGTGGCCTTGGGTAGGCCTTCCCTGCGTCATCGACTTCTGGGTCAAATCAAGGGCCCTGGCGTTGAGATCAGGCTTTGCAGACATACCTAGTTTTAGGAGTTGTGGTGTCTGCCCGAAGAAGATCATACGATGCACGTGGCTATACACAGAGCGTGTTTTAAGGCTTGCACCAAGACGAAAAAGATGATTGATGAGATCTGGATGATTCGAAGCCAACGCGTGTGTAATCTGGTTGTTCAGGTGGACCAGCTAGTGGGTAGCAGAAAAAATGACCTCCCAAGTCTTAGGTTACAAAAATAAATAGTCCAAGAGCTATAGTCTAAGGAGCATAAAGTGGCCCACTAATTTCGTCTCTTATGCTTCCAGCGGCCAATTTTTCTGATACCCTGAGGACCAGTCATAACGGAATGCATCTGCTGTCTAATTGAGCCTTTGATGTGAAAACTTTATGCGGTATATTTGTAGATTTTCTTGGCGGTGCTATAACTTTAAACTTCTGACATGCGAGGATAAAATTCACAGTATAATATCCTACTCGGCGTTACCAAACTTCTGTCATTTTGAATGTTTATCCCTGTCGTTTCCCTTGACGCGGTGAGCCGTTGCTTTGCTTTTAGTTTGCCACATGATGCTATATCATGATCCTTCAAACTCGATTTTCCCTGTATACCTCTGAAGCTCATCTGTATCAGTGTCTTCAAAGTTTCTCAACTCCCCTTGATGCAGCCTCAGATGTAGGCTTCTCTGATCCTCCGTCGACATGACGGACGTAGCAGAGTCTGTTTCATGTTGTCCACTATTGACAAGTGGACCTCACATGCAGGCAAGCCATATACTACAGTGCGCGACTCTGCAGTTCTGCTTGAGTCATCGCACCACAAATGTCCAAAATTCATTGGACATTTTGTTCACTAGATTGACAACCATTGAGATTCCAAGACATTCCCACATAGGATTTAAGAGGAGGGAACTATCTCAGTGGAGTAGGTTGACATCACCTGATTCCACCAGTCAATAGCTCTCATGGCGTCAAAGGTAGACCAGATGGCGGTCGCGATTGTGAGCCGTTCTTCGAACAACCCTCCAGCACGCAAAACCCACTCCTCCAGCATCGCAGGATTAGGGCCATTGGGACGAGAGATATAGGCGTAGATTTCTGGCATCCACATATCCCAGTTCTCTCTCTCATATTCTGCCCCATGCAAGGATTGGAGTGGGTCAAGCTTGATGTGGTCCCATTTCTCCTGGAGTTTGAAAACATAGTCAGAACACTCCAGCATATGGCTGCCACACTGTAACACCAAATCATTCCTCGCTTGTAGGAAGTCAGCCAAGCAGATAGGGTTACCACGGTAAACCGTACAAAGCCACTCTGCGATCTGGTGCCAGAGTGTTCGTACTCGTACGCCACGTGTTCGGTTCACCTTCTCTTTGTCTCGAGTTTCATCATCGAAAAAGAGGCTAGGATCCGGACCAACAACAAGGCGTACGGGACGACCACTCTGAGTACTCCAGAGAAGAACCAGGTCTTGATCAATCAGCCCATTCTCTTTGATCTTGTCAAGACCATCGAGAACCAGATCGTGAAAGTCAAACCATGGTGGAATGGCAATCTCGAAGGGGCCGGGGAAGCAATCAGAAAATTCCAGATGGACAAATTTCTCCCAGATTTCCAGACGTACATCATAAGGAGGAATCGTACACTCCTTGACAGCCTCCTCCCTTCGAGCACCAAATACATCTCTGACGGGAAGAGTAACATCCTCTTCGGATAATTCAACCTCGTCAGCCCAGGATTGGCCACGGAAATCAACGGCGTTGAATTCCTTGGCCATGATCTTGCCCACCTCGGTGTTGAAGATGGACTGTGCGGTAGTGCATCGGGCAGCGCGATGTCGCAACAGTCTCTTCTCAGTGGCAGCCTTCTTCTTTGCCGCCTCTTCTGCTGCTACCTTATCACGTTCAGCTTCGAAGGCCAAAGAACCGAAAGCCTGTTGGTCCTTGTCAACCTGAGCCGTGACAGCCGCAGAAGGTTTGGTAGGAGCCTTAGCTACCTGCCTTGGGACAGGAGCACCGGCAGCTACATTAACAGCTGGTGCAGACTTGTTGGTCTGCATCTTTGCTGGTACTGCTGGGCCATTAAGCGACTTTGTCGCTGTCTGGCCCGCAGGCGATTGGGATTTTCCCACAGGCGTTCTGGCGGACTGCTGAACAGTGGCGCCGCGCCCAGGGACCTCCTCAATCGACTTTCCGTGGCTAAGTCGCCATCTCTTGTACGTTTCAGAGATAGGAAGCCACGGTTTATTCCGGGGGTGGCAAAGGCTCGTCTTCCCACGGCCATGTTGCCCTTCCGCCACGGTTGACTGAGCAAGCGATTGTTAGTAAAATATTTCAGCTAGACATTGGCATTACTTACCGAGGTTGGACCAGACGTTGAGGTCGGTGCAATACTCGAAGAAGGTATCACTGACGCTGTGATACTCATTCTTATCCATCCGCACGCTGACCAAATCCTCGCACCGTGGTCGGATTTTCTTCGCCTTGAGCCTATTCTCGAGATCATCCCAAAGGCCCAGCTGTCGAAACACCTTCGTCATATACTGACGACGGTCATCCTTGTCATAATGGTTGACCCCCGTGGGGTCAGGCAAGACAATTTGGCCGCTCATTTTGACCGATTTTTGTTGTTGTTATTGTTGTTGTTGTTGTTGTGATGGTGGTTGTGGTGGTGTTTTGTGCATGTGGAAAACAAAGGCTCTGTGAAGCTGCAGGTGAAGGGCAATTTTTGAATTTAGGCAGATACGTCACGGGACCGCAGTTGATTATTTCCTTACGGGCTGTCACTGCACTGCTAAACTTGAAAATGATTCGGGCATTCGGTTCGAGCATAACGGAGTGCATTTGCTGTCTAATTGAGCATTTGATAAGGGAACATTTTGCCGTATATTTGTAGATTCTATTGTTATTTCTATAGCTTTAAAATTCTGAAATACGAGAATTGAATCTAAAGTATAATATCCTACTCGGCGTTACCAAACTTCTCAGGATAAACCTTTGTCACCATCCTTCGCGTTGCCAACTGGTCGCAAAACTCAACAACTCTGACAATCTTTGAACCGTCATCATTAAAGTCCAAAGTCCAAGCATGCTCCATAATAAAAGCCTCGCCATCTTTGAACACCATATCAGATTGGGTTGTGGCTGCTGCTCGGCGAATCTCGACATCGATGGCCAAGTTTGACACTTCACAAGTCTTGAGCGATCCCTTGGTGAGATTGTTGGTAATTCCGCTCTCATAAGCCTTGTTGTCGTGAGACCAATCCCCAGGAACCCCGAGGAAATCGCATAGGGAGAGAGGACGGTAGTAACGTTTGCAGTTTTCGTCGACGTCGCGGTTGATGATGCTTGGGTCACTCTTTTCGCCACTCTCGACATATGCGGCAAAGAATTGCCTGACGGTACGTTCGATTGACTGTCTGAGATTTAGGGAAGTCATTGGATGATATTATGCTCTAAAGTAACGATGCGCTATCGTATGATCCGGGTCTGATGCCTCTTTATGTATCTACTACCGACGGGTCAGCTTACGAAAGGACGGAAATACCGCTCTAACCTAGCCCTCCTGTAAATTCTGCTCGATATATGAAGAAAATCACGTAGGCTTCTAGTCGCAGGAGACAGGCTGCCTGTAGTTGTTTCACGCAGGCACGCTGAATGGCACAAAAAGCAGTTGAAATGTCCAAATGTCATTAATATGCTGCTAAATTTCATCATCATGTTTCCTGCTCGTCAAGCGACCGTAATCTTGGTTGCAGTTCTTCAAAATTTGACTTGCCCTCTTCATCTGGGTACGCCTCAAACACTGTCCGTCTCATAATCCGTCGCGGTGCTCTTCGACCAGTGAATAACTCAAATTGGGCAAAACCCTGCTCGGGCAACATATCGAGACCGTCCATACTGACCCATCCTCGGGGAGCTTCTTTTCGGAATTGGGTGAGAAACGGCGTATCCAACGTCTTGTACCCAAGCTCAATGGCAACACCACCAGTACGACTTCCAAGCCATTCATTAGGCAATGCAAGTTCAGGAGCAGGAACGTTACCAATGCGATGTGTTGGAATACACGAAACGATAACGGTAGGCAAACGGTAATCTGTTGGCCAAGGATCCTCCATTGATTCGATGACGTGAAAGCGCGAGTGTTCACTCTCGGCACTCAACACACCCAAGTCTTTTCTTTGTAATAGCTGTGTGAAATGCGACACCATCTTTTCGGCATTCTCGCGTGTACGATTATATATAACAATATTCTTGATACCAAGCTGAAGCATGGCATAGACTGTAGCTCTGGCCATACCGCCTGCTCCGACGACAAGACCACAGGTGCTGGATACGACAGCGTTGGCGGGAGAGAGGCCACGTCGAATAGTGGCACGAATGCCAATCCAATCAGTATTTTCACCATACAAGGCTTTGATAGGGCCAGCACGGTTAACGCTCTCGAAAAAGGCAGCGCCTGTTGGGATTGTGCCGTCTTCGTTCAAAAAGCGGATAGGGATGAGTGTATTTACGGCACCAATTGCTCTGGCATGATTGCTCAATGAATGAGTCAAGGTGATGATCTCAACTTTGAAAGGGAGTCCAACGGAACTTCCACCAAACTCTGGGTCTTCGATCAAATGTTTGATCCCTCGAAGCGACGAGCAAGATACGGGTTCGTAAGTGTGTGGGAGCCCGCATGCCTTGAGTGCGGATGTATGCATCGCAGGCGACAGACTGTAACTGACATTGGCACCAAAAACATAAAGCTTCATTTGGTCGTAGACGAATGAGGAAAACAACGCTTTTGTCGCTCCTACTGCGGTAATGGTTGGCGTGATTGGCGGCTTAGGGTTCACTCGTTCAAGCGAGTCTGGCCGAACAACCGTCAGAACGCGATTGAGGGTTTGGGAGTGGCGACCCAGGTACCCCGAATTGTAGGCAATCAGAGGAATCTTTGGCCCTTGCAGAGCGGCAACTGACGTCTTGAGGTGGTTGATGGAAAAATTATCCTCGATTGACGTCGCTGGCCGTATCAATCTAGCAATATGGCATCCTAAACTGCTGGCCTTTTTGTACCAAGACAGCCACATTGGAGAATCCCAGGCTGGTGGATCTGATATGATGAAGCAATTGCCGATTATTTTTGTTCTTTTCCGGATTGACAGTATGCGTGAGATGTGTACATCCTCAAGTCGGAGATCGACCGTCATCATTTCGGGTGCCAGTCGAACTGTATGGTGGACGAGTTCGAGATAGACGCGCAAAACCTCATCAGTCGCCGTATGAGGAAGAAAGAGGTGAAGTATTATCGGAAGAATTGTACTTCTTCTGACAACCCCGATACCTTTTGTTATATCGGCAAGCAACTTTGCGCTGGCTTCAGGTGTCAAGGTGCCCTGCTCAGCATGGTCGGCAAGGTCATGTACCACAATTTGCACCACATCTGCACCTCTGACATGCTCCTCAACTTCAACACTATCATTGAGAACATCTGTCAAAGGGATTGATGTAGCGTATGTAAAGTTGCGCTCCTCGGCGGGGATTCTCGATAGCGGAAACGCGGAATCGGTAAATGGTATTGTCCCTGCTGGGTAAATAATTGACAAGAACTTGAGAAAATGTCGTTCGACATGCTTCAATGTCAGATATGGAGCGGCAGACCTCTCTGACATTGTTGCTCGAGCAAGCGACGACTTGGATGCTTTTTCGGAGACATTAAAGAACTCGAAATTGGTGCAAGACCTAAAAATGGCGTTGCTGACGTCAAGGAGGTTCCGTATCTTGGCGTTGTCGCGAAATCTGAGGTGGTTCTGGATCGCTTCGGCATCGCGAACAATGTGAATAACGGGGTGGGTAGATGCAAATTCTCGCAACAGGCTTTGCACGCGACTCTCCATCCAAGAGCAGACGAGGATGCAGCCGGTAGAATGGCGTTGCAGAGCGCCCTGCAAAACTTTGGCCTGTTGTTTATAGCACTCAGCAGATCCATGTTCAGCCTTGTATTGCGCACTGGAAAGGCCCATGGCCCTTTGAAAAGTAGGCTCAAGGTCAATGACCTTTCTCTCCATGGCCGACGATGCCATAACCGCGAGGGTTGACTTTCCGGCACCTCTCATGCCAACAAGCATCATTGACGCATCTTGGTTAAAGTCTGGGACCTGTCCAGTCAATGAAGGAAAGGTTGGGGAGGGTGTCCGTGTAAGGCCATCGTTTTGGTCTGTATTTGAAGGGCCGACTGATTGGAAATTGGCGCGAGAGTCAGGTCGGGAGTTGGGTTGAGATTGAGTCTGAGATTGAGCCTGAGAATGAGGTTGCGATTGAAGAGCGTCGCTCAGCTTAAAGGACTGCGACCTTGGTGTCATTGGGTCGAGGTTATCGTGGGTAATTCCATGATCGTAACGGACGTTTCTTGCACGGCCATTACCGTTTGGTCGCAGCAAGGTATCCTCGTGGCCGAGCATCGACCCGAGAGACCTCTTGACACCAGCCATTTCGCGTCGTTTGCACGGGATGCTAGAGTGACGCCATTACAGTCGTGTCGCGGTTTACAGTACTCCTAGACTTGAGGTTCAAACGTACGGAGAAGATGATGATAGTGTGCTGGTCAAACAAAGAGCCTTCGTTAATCGAGAGGCAAGTGGGCAAGAGAGAGGCTCGGCAGATCCCCCACCACAGAATCCGGGGCAGGTACGGCAATTGGTCGGTAAAGTGTTTATCCGACCCACTCCGGCCACCGGACCAATAACATCGGTGATGATTCGGCGCTCGGTCTCGGAGACTCCAAAGTTCAATTCCAACAACTCAAAGTTCAAGGACTCCAGGTCTCCCCGCATCGATCGCGTCTCATCTCATCATAGGCATTGCTCTGTGTTGCATTAGACATTGATGACAATGGCACAGAGATTACGTATTTGAGCTGAGCGTCATTGATTGGATCTGCGCGACAGCACCGCTTCGGCCCAGCTGTATCTCCATTCACCGTCATGCTCCTGCTGCCCTTGCGGCACAGGTAGCTTGTTCACTGTCGACAAAGTTAAGAAATGCCGCCAAAGAAACGCGAGAACGATGCGGATACCACCAACGCTCCCGCAACAACAGCTCCTGTCAAACGTCAGCGAGTCTCTCTTGCATGTGATTCCTGTCGAACTGCGAGAGAGAAGTGCGATGGCGCCCGTCCTCACTGTGGAACATGTACTGCACAAAACAGGCCATGTTCGTATACCCCTGCGTCGCGGAAGAGAGGTGTACAAACTGGCTACCTCCGGACAATTGAGCTGTCCCTCGCCTGGCTCTTTGAACAGGTTCCTGGGTGCGAAGGGGCTCTACACCATCTTCTTACACAGGATGATGGTGCAGAAGGTACTCGCATCCTCGCAACCAAAGATAAAGCCAACCATCGACTATACCGACGATGGAACAAGAGCCGAGTTCATAAGGATATTGGCAGGTTACTATCGAATGAAAAGACACCACAGAACGAAACATCCGCAGACGATTCAGAGTCAGAGGAAAACACTCCATCTGGACCTGGCATATTTGACGTCAACCCATCGCCTAGTATCACGATTCAAGGCGTCAATTCATCAACACATCTCACCACACCCTCCTACACCTTTAATGACGAAGGTGGATCACGGACATCTACCAGGCTGACACTACCTCCCCATTGGAAGCGGCTTGTCGACATTTATGTATCCTACACCCACAGCTGGCTCCCAATTATTGACCCTGCGGTCATCACCAGCACAGCCTTGACATATCCTGCGAATGGGCTGACCATCGAAGCGGGCTTCGCGTCGGCGCTTCACGCTCAGCTTTGGGCCGTCTTTGCTGTATCTTCGTTTCAAGATGCAGCAACCCCTCATGCCTCTAACGACAATGGTTTCACTCCCGACAAGATATTGGCCACCGCTCGACAACTCGTACCTTTTGACGACGAAGCAATCGATCTAGGACATGTCAGTGCTCTGCTTCTCCAGTCACTGGTACTGTTGGGCCAAAAAAAGACCATGCCAGCATGGACGCTCATAGGCCGTGCCTCGCGTCTTGCTCTATATCATCAGGCCACAGCATCGCATATGTACCCAGTGAAGCAGGGAGCTGAACACTCTTTCAATCACAACGAAATCCGGGTTTTGTCTGCGAGTTTCATCTTGGACTCTCTGGTATCGCTTTGCCTTGGCCAGTCCCAAGTAACTGCAGGCATTCGATATACACTTCCTTCTGTTTCGATAGGGGACTTTCACGACTCGAATCAACCCTGGGCTTCTGTCTCTGGTTTTGGGAAGGTGTCTGAAGACGGACAACAATCAACGTTAGAATGCGCGGCACCGCTCCACACATTTCGACAGTTATTCGCTTTTTGTGCTCTCTGGGGTGCCAGTATGGATCGAGGTCGCAACACGCAGATTACTCCGGACGACCTTGTGAAAAGTCTTGATTCTCGCTTTTCCTTTTGCAATTCCTTAATCTTCGGAGGCTCAACACCAAGAGTACCATCAGCATATTTACTTCAGGGCATATTCTTGGCAATCACCCTGGACTTGGTGCCTGGTCATCGACCATCCCTCTTGTCTAACTTTGTAGAGGTCGTCGAGTCGTGCGTGGAAAACTTTGGACTTGGCGGAACACCTCCGATTGTAAACATTCTGATGCAAATAGTCCAACAACACGGCCATGTGGCTCGTTTGCAAGAAGATGACATTGGCAAGTGGAATACAACGATGCAAACACTCACTGGCACTTGGAAGACAAAGGGGCAAGGGCCAGCATCTAAAAACAACCAGGGCACGCCAAGCACAGTGGATCACCCAAGTCACCCAGTGGTAAGCCCGTCATTTATGGATGAGTTATCAGCCGCCACTCATCCGACTCAACGCGTTACCCACCCAACCACTATCACATCTGGAGAACTGGAACGTGAGCTTGGTCAGATGCAGCAAAGACAAAAAGAGCAAGCATTACCATTCGATCGACAACGTTATCAACCGGAACAAAGTCCAAATTCGCAATCATTATACACACTTACGCCCAATCTTACATTTCATACACTACAAACGTCTCACCTCAATGGTCAGATACCTCATGACTCGAACATGCCAAGTCAGCTGTTGGATTACGACGCCATACTGGATGAACTTGGATCTATAGACTGCGCAGATGGCATCGATGTTGATTCACAGTTTATGACAAACTTGGGCTTTGCGCCAGGATGCGATTTAGGAGAGATGTTTCAAGGCGATTTTGGCCCATGATATAATGAAATTTAATTACATCCTGCCACGCAGATTCCTTAATGGCTACCCTTGTCCAGCTGCATAATGATAAACACATACAAAGGTTCCAGTGGAGAAGCTGTAAATTGCTGAGCCCAGACATGTACTCTCAGGACGCTTCCCTTACGCGTGTTCAGCGGGTCAGGCCAAACGCTTGTTGCTCCACGCGGCGAATTAGCCTCGATGTGTCAGTTGCGTTTCTCGAACAAAATATCCTACTGGCCTGGTGTCCATCTAATTGTTAGCTGCGCACGCTGCATGCAGGGCAAAGGCTGCCGTTGAGGCTTCTCAACATTTCAGAACAATTCTGGCCTCAAAAATGCAGAACAACTCGAAGAATAGATCACCATGTCTTCTTGGATTCTCCAACAAACAGGCTTATCAAGATCATCATAAGTACAGTCTGGATGGACACAAATAGAAACATCAATGATGGTGTATTTCTTGAATGTGTTCTCCAGGTTAATCTATCAATCCATGGAGTGTCACACGTTCTAATATCTATCCTTCTGAGTACGAGGATGGTAGAATTTAATCACAGTTTGTCAATGGTCGGATTACTGTGAGTTTAGGTGGTCAATCACGATGAAATGTCATTCTCACTTCACTACACTTTGTTCTCACATGCTGTGCTTGCCTTCTTTATCTCTTCCGTCAACATCTGGTCAATAATACTTGGCAATGATAATTCATTACGCGGGAACAGGCCTTGACTTTCTATGGATTCCCACTGTTTTAGGTATAGACCCTTGCCTTGATCCTCTTTTTATATCGGCAAACTAAAAGCAGAGCAACGGTCTCACCGCGTCAAGGGAAACGACAGGGATAAACATTCAAAATGACAGGATCATCGCCGTTGACTGACGAAACAGGATTAGGTTCTCGACCATGTGGATGGTAACACTGCGGAGACCCCAGACAAAGGATAAGATTTTATCCAGAGAAACGGTTGTCGGCACAGGAGACACCAAAATCGCCCTGTTTTCTTACCCCAACAGACCAAAATGCAATCTCAGATCCAAGACAAATGTCACGGAAGCATATTCTTCCCCCGCAGATCCAACCCCGCAAACCCCGGACTGCTTCTCCAGCTGGAGACGTAATTCTCCCGGTTATTGGATTGACACGAGGAATTGCCTCCCCTGGTACAGAATCCGCTAGTTTTTGGAGAAGACCAGGGGGAAATGGACCAGGTAACGTATGGGTCGGGGCCATGTTGGACTGGTATAAATCTTTCCTCCCCACCGGTCCTGGGGCATTCCTTTTCGATTCTCCAGTTCACCCACAACTTTCTTTCCAACCTTAATTGCAAAGTTCCCTGAACCGTTACAGTCATGGGTATCTTGACTCTCAAGGAGGACCGGCCTACGCCAAAGGCCGTCTACAACTGGCGCGTCTACGCATGCGCCGCCATTGCATCAATGGCTGCTTGTACCATTGGTTACGATTCTGCCTTTATCGGAACCACCCTGGCTTTGCCTTCGTTCGTTCAAGAGTTCAACTTTGAGAATTATGACCCTGATGCATTGGCTCTGACCAAGCAAAACATTGTTTCAGTCTATCAAGCCGGTGCCTTTTTCGGTTCTCTTTTCGCCTACGTCAGCAGTTACTTTCTCGGTCGTCGATGGTCTCTTATCCTCTTTTCTGCCGTCTTCATGGTTGGAGCCGGTATGATGTTGGGTGCCAATGGTGATCGGGGTCTCGGTCTTATCATCGGCGGTCGTGTCTTGGCCGGTGTCGGCGTCGGTGGATGCTCCAACATGACACCAATTTACATTTCAGAGCTGTCGCCTCCTGCCATTCGTGGTCGTCTTGTCGGTCTTTACGAACTCGGCTGGCAGGCTGGTGGCCTTGTCGGTTTCTGGATCAACTACGGAATCAACCAGCACCTCCCCTACTCCCCCGGCCAGAACGAGAATGCCTGGATCATTCCCTTTGCCGTTCAGCTCATCCCTGCTGGTCTTCTCATGTTCGGAGCTATCTTTATTCCCGAGTCGCCTCGATGGTTATTCTCCAAGGGCAAGCGTGAGCAGGCTATCAAGAACCTTTGTTGGATGCGAAACCTCAGCCAAGACGATGTTTACATTGTTGAGGAGATTAACTTTATCGACACCGAGATCGACCGATACCACAGTGCTGTTGGTGCTGGTTTCTGGAAGCCTTTCGCCGCTCTCAAGGACCGCAAGGTTCAGTGGCGCTTCCTCCTTGGTGGTCTCCTCTTTGTGTTCCAAAACGGTAAGATACCCGACTTTATAAACTTTCAATGACTAATAGACTCCAGGCTCTGGTATCAACGCCATCAACTACTACAGTCCCACCGTCTTCAAGTCGATCGGCATTACCGGAACAAACACCAGCTTCCTCACCACAGGTATCTTTGGTGTCGTCAAGACTGTTTTGACCTTTGTCTGGCTCATGGTTCTTATTGACCACATGGGTCGACGCAACCTTCTCATGATTGGTGCTGCTGGCGGTGCTTTCTCCATGTACTTTATTGGTGCATACATCAAGATCGCCAACACCGAGTCCAAGCTTGCCAGTGGACAAGATGTTTCTCTTTCCTCTGGTGGTATCGCAGCTGTGTTCTTCTTCTACCTCTACACTGCTTTCTACACCCCGTCATGGAACGGTACACCGTGGGTTCTCAACTCTGAGATGTTTGACCAAAACACTCGATCTCTTGGTCAGGCCAACGCCGCTGCCAACAACTGGTTCTGGAACTTTATCATTGCCCGCTTCACTGAGCAGATGTTCCGAGCTTGGGGTTTCGGTGTTTACATCTTCTTTGCCTCTCTCATGATCTTGTCTATCTTCTTTGTCTTTTTCTGCATTCCCGAGACCAAGGGTGTACCTTTGGAGGCTATGGACAAGTTGTTTGACACTAAGCCTATCTGGAAGGCTAACAGAATTGTCATGGAGGATTTGAGATTGCAAGAGGAAGAGTTCCGACACAACGCCGATGGTGTTGACTTGCGGGAGGAAAAGGCCAAGGCTGAGCAGATTGAGGGCACAGCCTAAGATTATGATGTGATGGTGTATAGATTGGATGGATACCCTTAGCGTGTTGATATTTATGAAGAATAATATTTTCAAACTTTTACCGATTGATAACAATAATGTTTTTACTTCGGATATATCGCTAAATATCTGTCGATCTCTACATGTTGACTCACTGGCCGCATAGTCTCGACGATCAAGTTGAAGCTCATTTGTCTGTTCGGAAACTTGAAGATCTAATTGGCTTAAATATTCCCTAGCGCTATGATACACGTGACAGACCTCGGAGGATCATTGAGGTGTCTTACATGAACTGGTGACATAAATATCACTCCTCAGCAGCATGTTATCACGACATAGATTTTTCAGTACACATCGTTCTCTCTCTAGACTCAGCATATCCTATTCGACGTTTAACCAACATTCTTTCACAATGTCCAGAACCATAGAAGAATCAGTCCAAGCAGCCATCGACTCTGGCAAAATCAACGGAGCTATCATCTGCGCCACCGATTCCAACGGAGACTTTTCTTATAATACTGCTTTCGGCCGACGCACTCTTCTCTCGGGTGAAAAAGTTCCTCAGAAAATAGACGATATTCTATGTCTTGCGTCGGCTTCGAAACTTCCAACTAGTATCGCTGCTTTACAGTGTGTTGAAGAAGGTCTTCTTACTCTCAAAGGAGACTTGTCAACTGTGGCTCCAGAGTTGGCCGAAAAGAAGGTTTTGAAAGGATGGTCTGGAGATGACGAGCCAATTTTGGAAGATGCATTCCAGAAAATCACGCTTGAGATGCTACTTACGCATAGCGCTGGTACGGCATACGACTTTCTACATCCGACTATTGGAAAGTGGAGTGCCAAATATAAACCAAAGGATCAAGGCAAAAAGACTGTCGAAGATACTTTTATTTATCCGCTCTCTCATCAACCTGGGGCTGGCTGGATGTATGGATCTAGTCTTGACTGGGCTGGTCGGATCGTGGAGCGTGTAACGGGAGATACACTTGAGAAACGGCTTCAGGAACGCATCTTGAAACCTCTTGGTTGTGGAAATGATGCTCAGTTTCACCCGATTACCAGAGACGACTTGAGAGAGCGCTTTGTCGATCTCAACCCCGATGATCCTGAAGGTCTAGGTCGTGCTGTCATGGGTCAAGGATCTTCTATCAACATTCGCTCCAGCGGATGTTTCGGCGGTCACGGTCTAGCAATGTCCGCTACATACTACCTCAAAATCCTTCAATCCATCCTCTCAAATGATGGAAAACTCCTCAAACGCGAAACTGTCGACGACATGTTTCAGAATCATCTCAGTCCCGAAGCAGCCGCTGGTCATCAAGCCATGCTTGCAAGCCCGATGGGCCCTTTCTTCAGAGTTGGAATTGATGAAAATACCAAACTTGGACATGGTCTTGGAGGTGCTGTGACGCTTGAAGATGTGGATGGGTGGTATGGTGCTCATACAATGAGTTGGGGAGGAGGTTTGACTTTGACTTGGTTTATTGACCGGAAGAATGATATTTGTGCCATCGGGGCTATCTGTGCTGCTCTACCTTTGGATGATGAGGTGACCAAAATAGCTACAGACTTGAAGGATGTTATTAGGAAGGATATCTATCGAAAATACGCTAGTTGGAAGGAGGGCAACTGATGGTCCCGGATCAGGTCGATATGAACGAAGATGTTTGCTATAATTGCGCTACTTTCGATGTTGAATCTATTTCATTCTCTTGTATTCTAACTACAGACTTGACTCATATCTACTCCGCGCTCGAATACGCTCCCCATATACAAAGAAGCACCATGGTATAGGGGCCATCAGCAACGTACAGCCAGCCAAAAGAGTCGTTGCCCAGCCCGCCCCAAGCTTCTCAAACATTTCCAGCGCAAACATTGGAAACGCAAAGCTTAGAGAGTATCGACTCAACATCATGGCTCCTGAAGCCGAAGCACCATACAAAGGACCATAAGCATCCAACATGAAGAGATTCACACCAGCGTAAATCAAAAGACATGCCAGCATAGTGATGCCTTGAAATACGATGGGAAGAATCCAGTGAAGCTGATATTCAGCTGTCCAACCTGCGATAAGTAGACTCACAGGGAGGAGAAAACTTCCTATCATAGCAGAGATGAGACGGTTCTCTGGGGGCAGAGGTTCGTCGTGAGTCTGGTTCCATCGGATGAGGCGTTTTTGATAATATGAGAAATCAATCAGGACGAATGGTGCGCAGGCGAAAAGAGTACCAAGAGTAATACCTAGGTATGAGAGCGATTCGCCCGTTTTGGTAAAGCTGTAATAATGTCTGAAGATCCAGGGAACAGATATGATGAATGTGTATAAAAGCCCAAAGATGAAGCCGTTATACAAGCTGACCAGGCTAACGATTGGTTCAGTAAAGAGCATATGGAGTGGTCGGAGGATAAGAACTGTAAAGAAGTGTCGAATAGTTCTGGAGACAGAAGTTTGCTGAGATGAACTGTCCCCCATGCCCATTCTGATAGCTCTTTGTTTGAGGACGACTTTTTTATACGTCTCTTTTGTGAACAAGACAGGGATGTATAGCGCACAAGTCACTATGGCAGCAATCCATTGCGTCCACCGCCATCCAAGCTGCCTCTCTACAAAACCTCCAATGAGCGGCCCAACAGCTGCACCAAGAGATGGGATAGAGTAGTAGATTCCCAGACTCGCACCGCGATATCTTGGCTCGCAGTAATCCATAATCGTAGCAGACGTATTGTTCACATTCGGTGAAGCAAACATGCCAGCAAGAAATCGACATATGGATAAACTGACGATATCTCTTGTAAAACCCGAACCAAGAAGAAACGCAAGGAATATTGGTGTCGTGGCGACATAGACAGTCTTTCGACCGTATGTCTCCGATAGAGGTGCACCGACAAGTGGTCCGCATGCCATGCCGAGGTTATACAGCGACAGGGGCATAACAGCAGCCAAGCGTCCTTGATGGAATTCTTGTCCGACAGATGCTTGAGCGGGTGCATATATCGCTCCGGCAAAGCAAGATGCCCATGCTAGAGACGCTATTGAAGCGATACTCAGAATTTTGGTGAGCAATGAGAAGTTTCTTGGATTATCTGGATCGTCAGGACCGGTCCAGTCGTAGGCTGCGTTGATACGTCTTATTGATCGTTGAATTTCTGTAGGCGAGTTACGGCCTGTAATTTGAGCCA
Source organism: Fusarium poae (assembly GCF_019609905.1). NCBI lineage: Eukaryota > Fungi > Ascomycota > Sordariomycetes > Hypocreales > Nectriaceae > Fusarium > Fusarium poae. The sequence goes on along the minus strand of NC_058401.1, from coordinate 3,814,524 downwards.
TTTCTGGCGAAGAAGATATTGAGGACGCCATGATGATGAGAGTTGAAGGATCTCAAGTAACGCAAAGAGGAAGATGCTTTATAAGTAGCGTTTGTTCGGCAAATTTGTTTAGTTGCCGAAGAATCCTTGGCTCGGAATGATTTTGATCTACCGTCCTCAGACATAAAACTAATATCCTCGGGGTAGAAGAATTGGCCACAGTAAGCATAAGGGACGAAATAAGTAGGTCAGCTTATCAGATTTAGACCAGACTCTTAGGTTATTTATTTTTTTCACCCTCAGATATAGACAATCATTTCGACTACCTATTGGAATGTTTGTTGAGTTTCTGTTAACGCATATCACTAGTCAAAGAGAATTGATCACACTATGGTCTTGAGGATGGAATACATAGCTAAATGTCTATTTATTTGGTGTTTTATCGCTGACGCTTTCGGTGAAATAACTTTCGTGCCGAATACTCCAAATGATCTGCATGTCCATAACCCTGTATGGTGATGACATTTGGAGTTCAATTGACCAGAGGACAACACCGAGGAATGGATTAAACTTGTGTTTGGAATCTCAGTCGTATTTTAAATCTATAAACAAAAGCAATGCACGCTCACCTCCCAATGCACCAGTCCCAATTTTATCACAACTTTGCCTCAGCCCTTTGGGCAACCTTTTCGGCAATAGCAACATGCACCTGTTCAATTGGCATCTCCTCCAATGTCTTGCCCGTCCAATACTTGTCCTGCTCTAGTCCCTGGTATATCAACGCCTCGGTACCCAAGATAACATTCCATCCCTTGTCCTCTGCTATGGCGCCCAGCTTTGTGAACGGTGTGGGATTGTAGCACATTTCCAGGATAGCGCCCTTTTGAGGCTTGTCTAGGAAGGCTTCTGTCACGGCGCGAGCGGTAATCTCTTCTTCTGTCACGGGCTCAAAGTCTGGTACACATGCGACAATGGCACCTGGTGCTTCGAGGGATGAGGCTTGCGACACGGTCTTTACATGTAACAAGCCTTCACCGTATCCGCGGGCCACACAATCGGCGATGACGGCTTCTACCTCTGATTCATCACGGTTGACGAGGTAGATGGCCGTTGCCTGCATCTTCTTGCATAGAGCGTAGATTGCGCTTCGGGCTGCACCGCCGCCGCCGACGACTAGAGCGGGCTTGTTGTGAAAGACGGTATCGGGACTCTCAATGTTTTGGTAGAAAGAGTCTTTGATGCCAATGACGTCTGTGTTGGCGCCACAAAAGATACGACGACCGTCTCTTTCACGGAGGTACAGAGTGTTGCAGGCGCCAACGTCGCGGCATTCTTCTGTGAGTTCATCCAGGTAAGGGATGATGGCGACTTTATTGGGCATAGTTACTGAGGCGCCTATAAGGAGTTAGTAAGAGTTGATGGGTGTGAGTGAGAGACGTACCGTAAAAGTCAGGGTGTTGCGCCAGTTGCAAGAAACCTTCAATATCAGCCGAGTCAAGACGAACTTGACCCCAGTTGTAACCAAGGGCTTTGTAAATAACATCATGAAGAAAGGGCGACAGCGATGCTGTTAGTTTCTTGCCAAACAAGTATCCATGTCGTCCAAGTTGTGAGACTTGGTTGGTTTGGAGTGAGTCTCCGGTAGGAGAAAATGTTATTTGTTGGACAGACATTTTGTAATGAATTGAGAATAATATGAGAAACAATGTGATATGATATGATGAATACTGAATTGACCTGGGTCATCAACGTCTAAAGTACTCTCTATCAAAACCATCCAGTAAGAGAAAAGACAAAAAGGAAGAATCATCAAATCGAGGGTTTTTCCTCCGAATATCCACTAACCTCCACTACCCTCCACTAACTATCTCCCCCCATCGCGGGGTCACTTCAGTGCGTGCTTCAGTGTAGGTGCATAGGTTGCCGACCTAATCTTTGGGTCCGGTTAAAGAATTACCCATCACTATCCCGGGTAAGCTTACACCATCACGAACCCCATCATGTAAGTCAAGGCCAAGATTTCCCTGAACATGGGAAATGTTCTGGAAAAACGTATTGTAGCATCTTTAGCGGTTGTCGCCGCCTTGTGACGGGTAATGACGACCTAAACAGATACAGATAGTACGGAAAAGATGCGCATTGATCAGATGGGGTCACATTGGATGAACGATCCTTTTATCGTTGACTTGTTTATTATATGAAAAAAGGGAATATCCGGTTTTTGTCTCTTATATCAAGTGCCACATCGTCATATTTATTAGTTCATCTCAGATCTCTCTATACAAATTCATATCAAGAAGTTATCACTTCACCATCAGAGTCTACCAACAAACACCATCACAACCATCAACATGGCTCATAAACCAAGCATATGCACAATGTCCCTCGGCCGTTGCTTCGCAGGCCATTCCCTCCCCCATAAACTCGACATGGCCGCAAAATACGGCTTCCACGGCATAGAAGTCTTTTACGAAGACCTAGTCGACCTGTCAAAGTCCCTCCCAGGCGGCGCCACTCACGCCAACCAAGTTATCGCCGCCCGAACAATCCATGACCTCTGCCAAGCCCGTTCACTCGACATCATCTGCCTTCAACCTTTTATGCACTTTGGTGGTCTCGTAGATAGAGACGCACAAGAGAGGCAGTTTGATGAGTTGATGCACTGGTTTGACCTTGTTCATGCCCTCGACACGGATTTGATCCTATTTCCCAGTAGTTTCCTTCCTGCAGAGCAAACAACTGAAGACTTGGATGTTCTTACAGCTGACTTCACTCGTGCCGCCGAGATGGGACTGCAGCAACAGCCCGTGGTGAGGTTCGCTTACGAGGCCCTGTGTTGGGGAACCAGGCTGTCCTTGTGGGAGGAGTCTTGGGAGATGGTGCAGCGAGTTGACAGATCCAACTTTGGAATGTGTCTCGACACTTATAACATCCTTGCACGAATTTACGCCGATCCAGCCGCCGAGGATGGAAAGACAGCCGATTGCGACCAAGTGACACAAGAGTCCATCAGGAAACTCCTAACAGAAGTTGATATCTCCAGGGTGTTTCTCCTGCAAGTGGCTGATGGTGAGAAACTCAATGCGCCTCTGAACGAGAGCCACCCCTTCTACAATGCAGAGCAACCGTCCCGTATGAGCTGGTCGCGCAACGCGAGACTCTTTTATGGTGAGAGTTCGTATGGCGCTTACCTCCCAAGCAAGCAGCTCCTCCGAGCTATCGTGCAGGGACTTGGTTTTGAGGGTTGGTTGAGCTTCGAGGTGTTCAACAGAAGGTTTCTCGACACAGACAAGGTTGTTCCTGAGGAGACAGCTAAAAGAGCTGCCGAGTCGTTTGAGAAGATGAAGATTGATCTCGGACTGCGAACTTCTGATCAAGTTCAACCAAGATTGCAAGCAAATCTGTAATACCATCATATTCTAGCGTAATACCATAGCGATGTTTAAATTTGATCATTTATCTCATTTTTGTCTCGTTATCACTTTGTCCTCAACTTCAAATGCTTAGCAGCATACTCAATCGCGGCCGTGTACCCAAAAACACCCAACCCGCAAATGACAGCCTCCGCCTTGTCGCACAAATAGCTGTGATGTCTGAATGTCTCTCTAGCGTGGACATTGGTGACGTGAACTTCAACAAACGGAATGTCCACTCCAACGAGAGCATCTCGGATGGCGACGCTGGTATGTGTGTAGGCGCCCGCGTTGATGATGATGGCATCAACGTTTCCTCGTGCTTTGTGGATGCGATCCACTATCGCGCCCTCCGAGTTGGCCTGGAAAGTCTCGATTGTGGCTGAGAGATCTGATGCTTGTTTCTCTGCATCGGTTTCGACGTCTTTAAGAGTTGTTGATCCATAAAGGTGAGGTTCTCTTGTGCCCAAAAGATTGAGGTTGGGACCGTTGAGGAGGAGGAGACGACGAGACATGATGATGTGATGATTTGGTGTGATTTGGTGTTTCTGCTCATCGAATTCATCTCGCAATCGACATCTTATGAACTATACCCCGCAAAAGTATAATTCCGTCGTCTTGACCACCAATCTCCATCTTGTCGGCATCCACGAAAGGTACCCCAAGCCACCCCGCAACCCGGTTAAAGCTTCATCCCTAGTCTCCACCGATTGTCACCATCGATCTGACTGACAGCTTCATGCTTCCCCGCAGCGCACGTAATCCGTAGTGCGGAAACAGATCTGGGGACGGTTCGACACGGCTCTTTTTGAACAAAATAGCTCCATCGCAGACTTGACTTTTATCCTTTTGTTGTTTCTGGAAAAACGATACCGTAAACATGGATAGCCAACAGTTGACTGAGATTTATGCTTTTGCCGTGCAATTGGGCAAGGATGCCGGAGACATGCTCATGGCTGCAGCCCAGCGCCGTATCGATGGCCATGGCACTTCTTCCACTACCGTATCATATGTCGAGAAAGAGAACTCGGTAGACCTGGTAACCAAGACTGACAACGGTTAGTTGGTACTTGTTTCTTATTTTGGGTCATGGCTAAGTGTGTTAGATGTCGAGAACTTTATTCGTACAACTGTCGCCAGTAAATATCCTGACCATGGGTAAGCTTGTTGTTAATTTCGTTATCGCATCAATTAACCTTGATCAGGTTCCTAGGAGAAGAGTCATACTCTGCTGGCGCATCACGAACCTACCTCGTTGAAGACAAGCCAACATGGGTAGTCGATCCCCTTGACGGTACCGTCAACTTTACACATCTCTTCCCCATGTTTTGTGTATCCATCGCCTTGGTCATCAAGGGCGTCCCAGTTATTGGTGTTATCAACGCACCTTTCCTTCGTCAATTCTTCTCATCATGCACAGGTCAAGGCGCATGGTTAAATGAGACACAACGATTACCATTGATTCGAAACCCGATCCCCCCAATGCCCGCAAATGCCCCTAGTGGTTGTACATTCTCATGTGAATGGGGCAAAGATCGTCGAGATATCCCAGATGGTAACTTGTCGCGAAAAGTTGAGTCTTTTGTAAATCTTGCTTCAGAGAGGAACGGCCGAGGAGGCAAGGGTGGAATGGTTCATGGCGTGCGAAGCTTGGGAAGGTATGTCACCAGTCTGATACATCCCGATACACTCTGCTGACTGCTATAGCGCAACCTTGGATCTTGCCTATGTCGCAATGGGCTCTTTGGATATCTGGTGGGAAGGTGGCTGTTGGGAATGGTACGTCTCAACCCTGTCTCGAGACTGAATGCTAACATCAACAGGGACGTCGCTGCTGGTTTTGCGATTCTCGAAGAAGCTGGTGGTCTTGTAACAACTGCCAATCCTCCCAGAGATACAGATACTGCCGAAATAACCAGGGCGCATCTTGGTGGTCGATTATACCTAGCAATACGGTAAGTTGCTTCAATCAATGATCAGGACCCTACTAACTTTGTCAGCCCTGCAGGTCCTTCGGAAACAGAAACAGCACGCCAGACACAAGAACGGACAGTAAGAGAAGTATGGAAACGAGTTCGAGAGTTAGATTACAAGCGCCCCGGCGTATAGGCCCAAACTACCACATCAACATAGACTTCTCATCTCTATGATAGACAGAATTCCTGCTCCTCCCTCCCACATGCTACATGTTGTCCACCTCCTCCATGCGCGAAACAAACTCTTCCTGAAGTCGAGTCAGATAACCCGGAAGAGCTTCCTCGCTGCCTGAATCTCTAGCTTGTCTCAAGGCATCCTGTAGGTTCAGGATCAGCTTTCGTCTAGCCACAAGTCTTGACGATTCTGAACTGCGCTTGCTCGCTTCTCGTTTCTTTCGAAGATCATCTGCCACCTCTTCTGCTTTGTCGATGAAGCTTTGGGGCAACCCAATCGCTCTAGCCAGGTTGATACCATAATGTTCTTCACCTCTGATGGCACCCGAAGTTGCCTTGTAAAGCATCGTAATATGTGGGATCCCTTCTGGTGTCATGGTGCTAGTGGCTGCAAGGTGTAGATTGAGAACACCTGGACGATCTGCGAGAACCTTTGTAAGGTCAATGAAGTGAGTCGCAAACCAGACAGATGCCCTGCTTTCAATCAAAGCTTCGGACATGGCAATCGCAATAGCCAGTCCATCCCTGTTACTTGTGGCTCTGCCCAGTTCATCGATGATGGCGAGGCTCTTGTCATCAATGTTGCGCAGAATGAAAGCCATCTCGCGCATTTCCACGGAAAAGGTGGAGAGGTTGCTTTCGATGTTGTCGCTTAGAGAGACACGAGCAAATATGCTGTGGATAATAGAGAAAGCAGCATATTCTGCAGGTACAAAAGAACCGATTTGTGCCATGATCTGAAGCAAGGCGACTGCTCGGATGTAGGTACTCTTTCCAGCCATATTGCATCCAGTCACAATATGGAAGCAATATTGCTCTGTGGAATAGTAGTCATTTGGTACAAACTTGCCATTCATATTCTAAACAGTTAGAGAGTACATTCAACAGGAGCCCCTCACTTACCTTGTCAAGGACAGGATGTCTGGCTGCTTTCAAAGCCAGCGTGCTGCTGATATCGGGCCTCACATAGTCTCTCGTAGTGGCGAGCTGTGCAAAGGATGAGATCATGTCAATGAGGGCAATCGATTCGCAAACTTGGAACAGGTGTGGTGCATTGTTCCGCAGCTCCTTGAGTAAATCCTGTACAACACTGTCGCTGCGAATAACAACCTCGTTCGAGGTGTCGGAAAGTCTCAGGTTGAGTTTAACCAGGTCAAGAGTTTGACATTCAATCTTGTCCTTCTTTCGCACCACATTGATCAAGATATCTGGAATAGGCCGGTCATCAAAGTCGGCCGCTTGAAAGCGCAACCAATACTTTCGACCATTGTCGTATCTGAGAGTGGCATTAACCTTGTGAATCTCTGCTTGTCGTTAGTTATAGCTCAGCGGATGGCACAAAACACACCATTCAACTCATCTATATGTAAATGAATCTCTTCGGTGAGCTCCTTGTAAGTCTGACGTGCAACGTCAAGCATGCCATTGATACCTGCTTTGACAGCAAAGGTTCTCTGATTGCGGAGATCTAATGCAGACTTCATATAAGTGACATCTGCTTCGATGGTTTGGCGGATCTTGTCAAGTATAGGGTTTGTAATCTCAGGGCAACAACGTGCACGAATCTTGGTGAGTAAATCGCATGTAGCAGGGCCTAAAGCGGTATAGAGTTCGGGGATCGCTTCAAGGAAGCTTTTGACCATCAGCACCTGGTTGATTTGCTCTTCAACCTTTTGAACGGTGGCATTCGTATGCACAATAATCAACTATTGCTTTTAGTATAGACAGAGGTCATACCCGTACACATACCTTGGTCAGGAGCTTCTCAATATCATGGAACAGCTTGAGGGCTATTCAAGTCAGCCAAATTCTTCACTAGTTGGTGGTCATACCTTTTCGGATCTCGAGAAACATTTCCTCATTTGTCGTCAACTCCTCGAGGGCATCATAGCGAGTGAGAACAACTCTTTCAGCATCAGTCGGTGGCTGTAGGATATTACTTCGCAGCAGTCTAGAGCCCATCGGGGTGGATGTGTGGTTCAGTAAACCGAACAGCGAGTCTTTAGACTTGGAGCTTCGCAGGTTCTGCATGATCTCGAGAGATTGGATTGCTGAAATGTCAATCATCATGGTATCTTCAGAAGGTCGATACTGAATTCGAAGTGAATGCGGCACGAAATTGATCGAGAACTTCTGATGAATATACTTCATAGCCTAGAACGGATCAGCGCCTGTACCCCGTCTGGGCTATTCACTTACTGCTGCAAACGAACTGATGGCGTAGAATTTGCCTTGTGTAGCTACTTTCAATGGCTCAATGTCGTCTTTGAAGGCCAGGTTCTGGATATACTCCAGGCCTCCCGTCTCGGACCACGCAGAACGCTCGAAAGCATCAATTTGAGCGTCAGAAGTGAGATTTTGTACCAGAGAAAAGAGAGTGCTGGGGTTATTTGGGGGACAGGCCGTTGACATAAAGATAATACGACTCGGTGACGATAATTGTATCTGGTGAATTGACTTGACGTATGCTCGATTGTCACAAATCTGACTGATAATAACTTCACCGATGGAAACATTGACAAAAGCCACACCTATAACCGGAGAGACTCCGCGAGCTTCACTCAATGCGCAGACAATATCCTGCGCTTCGACAGGTCCAAAAATTGAGGATGCTGCTGCGGTACGTGATCTCCTTCCTGAAGATGTACCCGGTCTGGATCCAGGGCGTGTAGTAGAAGGTCGTGATACGCTTGTGACAGAGGCAGAATAGCCCGAATAACCGCTGAGACTTGTTTGTGGTCTTCGGCCGTGGTGACCGCTTATCGCAGAAGTACCAGGGCGTCGAGTACTACTGCTCTGGAAGTAGCTTGACGCTCGACTGTCCGTTCTGGACGGAATCGATGGGGACATTGTTGCTCTGTTTCTGCATACGCTTGATTCACTTTCATCGGCTATTCACTCACTGTAGGGTAGTACTCGTGACATGAACAAAAACAAGATTGTTTTTGTGATATTATATCCGGGCGATCAAAGACGTCCAGGAAGAAGCATGAAGGCACGTTGGACGCAATATGGCTCTTGCCTAGAATCTTCCCTTTGTAAGTCGAGGGAAGGCCATCAAGCTCGGGCAGGAGCTGCTACTCGCTCATCCCCCACCACAACCTGCACCAAAAAAGATTCAACTTCTTCAACCATCGATTATATCTTTTCCGATCAAAGAACTTGATATCCGAAGATAACCACATTCATTAGTCAGTTTATCTTACACCAGATCATACGCTTCGGTTGGAGCGAAGTACTACCGAACTTTACCCGATTCGGAAATTCCTCACCTCCCCGCTGTTGGGATACGCGTGGCTCACGTCTGACACCGGTCAATACCCAAATCCACACACCCCAATCTTCGAGTCCCGAACGCGTTGATCGCGTCGAACTCATCATGTTCGGTATCCTGGAGGCAGTATCCGTACCTCATTCAGGTATATTCAACAGCTATGAAGAACTTTTCAAGGAGCTCAGCGACCGGATGGAAAAGGAGGGATACAAGATTGTCAAAGCTAGATCCCATCGAGGCAAAGTGGGCGGTGCAGACATTCCAGGAAACGACATAGTACGATGCGATCTCGTTTGCGATCGAGGCGGTCGTCCGTATCGCTGCATGGCGACAAAACACAAAACAACAACAAAGAAGACGGATTGCCCATGGAAGGCCAAAGCCGTTCATCGAAAGACCATGGGTGGGTGGGTTTTGACAATTACCTGTAATCAGCATAACCACGAGCCAGGCACTCCCGAACCACCAACCCCCGAACCCGCAAGCGAAGACGAGACCAATATCGCTGACGAACTGGATGGCGAGCAGAGTTTGGATGCGGTTGGCACGCCACTTCTGACACCTTGGGCAGATGATGGTCCTCAACCTGATGCAGAGACCCAAGCCGCAATCCAGGTAGCAGGTGTCTCAAACGCAGTTCTCCGCTTGACCGGCGATACCTTTCATCAATTCAAGAGCGAATACCGTAAAATGTCGCATCCTGACAGGGTTGGAATTCTCTCGCAGCTTCAACTTCGTGTCGCCGCTATCTACGCTGTGCAGAATGAGGATTTGCAGAGACAAAAACGCCAACAAGCTCAAGACAAGCGACACCGGCAAATTGAAGAAACTAAGAGACAAAACTCGGCACAGAAGCAGCGGGCTCGACAGCGTCGTCAGCAGGCGGTTGAGCAGAGCCAGCAGCAGCAGCAGCAATTGCATGTTCAACACATTCAACAACAACCACTGCCTCAGCAGGCTTCTCAGGCTCAAGTTCAGGCACAAGCACAAGCACAAGCTCAGGCACAAGCCCAGGCACAGGCTCAAGTCATGATGCAGACACAGATGTATCTTCCACAAAACCCCCAACAGACACCAATTCCTGTGCCAACTATGGATATGCCACAATTTCAGCACTATGCCGGACCTCCTAAGAGGATGCGCGGACGAACATCACAAGGAGGGCAGAATTAGGCGTCTGTTAAGGACATACCGGCAATACCAGCTCTACCAAACTATCAAGTACAATCAAGCGGTAGCAGATGCTCGAGCAATCAATCTTATGCTACCGAAGGAAGACGGAGTCATGAATCTCATGCTTCTGAAGCAAGGAGAAAATGATGGTTTGCACGTGATGAGAGATGCGGTTGGCATACTCCCAGTGTGGGTTCCGAGGTGTATGGCGTTTCCAGGAAAAGGGCGTAAGGAAGAAATTGTATTTTAGGTGTTTGAGTTTGTCAACAGAAATGGGCTAAAGTTGCTACTGGGAAAGATAGAAATGAATTGGACCAGGGATGGGAAACCTGGTCATCCATCAGTCTTAAAGACAAAATCACCAATCAGTTTATGTTATTACATCCCACGTTCTTGGTAGTTTATTCTGTCACCTCCTAATAACGGCTGCAGCTCTTCACCGCCAAAATTTTCAAGATTTTGCCAAATTGCCCCACTATCTCGCGGGCGCTTTGAAATTCTCCAGACTGCGAAGCGACCACACAGAATTCAAAATGGCGACAATTGTACCCCCTCCGTCGAAGCGACAGAAAAGAGAGACGCTCGAACGGACGCAGACTCAGCAAGATGTTGCAGCGATCATTGCTGGCCCAGCTGGCTCCTTCAAGGCTCGATTCCTTGATGGAGATGGCAAGCAGATGGCCGATGTGATTGAAGTTCCTCTAGCCGATGCATCTGAGAAGAACCTCTCGCTATTGTTGAACACACTTCTTGCAAGAGTATGTGTGACATGAAGGGTCGAAGGATATCGCTGACTTTGTCCAGGAAAAAGAAGAATTCCTCCCATATCGATTTCGAATTCACATTCCCGGTAGTGATATCATCGTAGACCAATACCCTACAGATCTTCTCCAGCTTCTTCGCAACCATGGTATCGAGAACCCTTTCGAAACGACCGTTACCCTCAGTGCCGAGCCGCAGGCCGTTTTCAAGGTCCAGCCTGTTACGCGCATGTCCCACAAGATCCCCGGTCATGGTGAAGCTATCCTCGCAGCACAATTCAGCCCTAAAAACAGCAATCGTCTGGCAACTGGATCTGGAGACAAGACCGCAAGGATATGGGATACTGAAACTGGAACTCCTAAATATACTCTCTCGGGTCACTCTGGATGGGTACTGGCAGTCGCTTGGTCCCCCGACGGTGCGCGACTTGCTACAGGAAGTTTTGACAAGACAGTTCGTCTCTGGAACCCCGACACCGGGAAGCCTGTTGGAAACCCTTTGACTGGTCACTCGAAATGGATTACCAATGTAGTCTGGGAGCCCTATCACCTCTGGAGAGACGGTACACCACGTCTTGCTAGTGCTAGCAAGGACGCAACAATCCGAATATGGGTTGTCAACTCTGGAAAAACCGAGCATGTCCTGTCCGGACACAAGAGCAGTGTCAGCTGTGTGCGCTGGGGAGGAGAAGGTCTGATCTACAGTGCAAGTCACGACAAGACAGTTAGAGTTTGGAACGCCGAGAAGGGAACTTTGGCGCACACTTTGTCATCCCACGTTCACTGGGTGAATCATCTTGCCCTCTCAACAGATTTCGTCTTGAGGACTGCATTCTATGACCACACACCCGTGCCCGAAACCGAGGAAGGGAAGCGAGCCAAAGCCAAGGAGAGGTTCGAAAAGGCAGCCAGGTTCCAAGGTAGAATCGCTGAGCGCTTGGTCAGTGCCAGTGATGACTTTACCATGTACCTTTGGGATCCCTCTCAGAGCACAAAGCCTGTCGCACGTATGTTGGGCCACCAGAAGCAAGTGAACCATGTCACCTTCTCTCCTGATGGCACTCTCATTGCCAGTGCAGGCTGGGACAACCACACCAAGCTCTGGAACGCTAGGTAAGACATCTAATATCCATTCAAATTCGCATACTAACTTGAATAGGGATGGCAAGTTTATCAATACACTCCGCGGTCATGTAGCTCCTGTGTACCAGTGTGCTTTCTCAGCAGACTCTAGACTTCTCGTCACAGCATCAAAGGATACAACGCTCAAGGTGTGGTCAATGGCATCTCACAAGCTCTCCAATGATCTACCAGGTCACCAGGATGAAGTGTACGCGGTGGATTGGGCACCGGATGGCAAGAGAGTCGGCAGTGGTGGAAAGGACAAGGCGGTCCGGGTCTGGCAAAATTAGAATTTCCAAAATGGTGTTTGTTACTCTGAAAGTCAAGATACCCCTAAAGTGATTCACTAACCGGTTGCTACGCCATTCATCCATTGTGCATTTGAAACTACATGCTTGTGTCTTGCTTGATAGGGTTCTGTCGGGGTAGTGAGGTATGCTTATCTTTGGGGATATGATCTATGGAGGAAATATACGCGCGGCGTGGTGGTGTTGCTTACGGGAAACTTCCGATTCTTACCCAATACCACTTCAAAAGTAGCACCCTGTTTTTTTGTCAAGCGGGATTTGCAACAGATCCTGCACGGGAGTTGGATGCAAGCTTCTAGACCTGCTGTGATGCAGCCTGCATTCAGTCCCCACTTGTCTTATAACCAGAGCGCGACACCTTTTAAAACAACCAGCACGTTTACAGAAAGTGTCGCATTAGGTAGTGTCGCGCTGATTGGGTCGCATGTAAGTCTGATAGGGTACGGCAGGGCACGGCAGTTGTGTGGCCACAGGACGGCGAATTAAGGAATAAAGAAAAATGATGGAAACTGTAGAACAGGACCATTTGAGGTGAAGCTCACGATGCGCTGGAAATGTCTAGAAAGTGGTGTTGTGGGGTAACATCACCACTTAGTTGAGCTAAATTTATCGTCCTTTGCATGAGAGCCTGAAATCTCGCCGAAGCCTAACCGTGCACCTGTCGAAATGTCTGGAATTGTCTCTAGCTTTGGACTTGTCGTATTGAGTCATTGCGCAACGCTTGAAGGTGCAGATTCTAATCAGGTTTGGATGCCCAGCCTCTATGGGAACCGGACCGGCATTGCATTTCCCATGCAGTTTTTCTTTTTCTAAAAGTTCCCCTACAAGTCGCCATGAGCACCACGAGGTTACCCCGCTGATTGTGACTGGATGATATTGTTGCCGGGAAGCATCGGGGTTGAAGATCATTAATACATTGTATGCGGGGAACATTGAAAGATTTACTACATATGATATTACTATATCAACCTCTAATCTATAGACTCGACAATAAATCACTCACATAAAGCCAAGAAGAGAAAATACTTCTCATCGCCGAACATGTCCCGTTTGAGATGACCCGTCCGGTCCCGTAGCGGGCCCCGGTCCTCCGGCTGTGGGCTCAGGTGAAAGCCGATGAACCCTGTTACTGGCCCGAACATGTTGTACGAGTGGTGTTACAGGAGCACGGATGGAAAGTTGGAGAGCATTGGAGAGGAGTGACATGCAGATGCTGAGTATTCCCAGCGAATCTTTGCATGAAGATTCCATCCGTGATATTCACCCACTTTACTACTTTCAATGTTCCCAAATTCATGTGATACCAACCGGATATGTTCTTTACCCCAAACATCAACCCCAGTTCAGGCACATTTCCCACTCCATGATCATTGCCCGAGACAAATTCTTGCCTGAAGCTTGTCGGCAAGGTATTACTCCACCACGGTCAGGCTGCGGGGTGCATCCAAACCGATGAGAGCATCAATAAGCTAGGGTCCCCTGAAGATCTTTTAGAGCAGAAGGTTTTAGAAGCTATCGCTAATAAACGGCCCTACAGTTGGTGATTGAAGCTTTTGTGATGGCGCGGGAAAGGTGCATATTGCGACTCAATACGCAGGCACGCACAGCATAACCCGGCTATCGTGATATCGCGTGGTTCATGCGGCTTTTACTTTGAAGTGAACGGAACAAAGGAAATGAGTTCAACTCATGCGACGCGCTCGGGAAGTAGAAACGGCCCGTGTAAGACGGCGTGGAAATGGTAGACGGGCCGGTGCACCCAGTATTGACAAGGGTATGGGTTGAGCTCGAGTTGAGGTTAGAACGACGAATCACTTTTGTATCACCTTGAATATTTGGTGATGGAGTGAAGACAGCCTGATGGTGGTTTCTTGGCGTGTGGTTGACAGGAGTTTGTGGTGGTGTTGACAATCATGGATGCATGAGACCAGCATAGAAAGGTATGGGACGCAGTGAATAGGAAGATACAGAGGGGAAATTCAGGTATTTTGTACCCGTTCAAAGATGCAATGTCCTTGTTCTCGTGCATCTCACATCTCGATGAGTTGCACGGACTGGAGGAAATGTCCCGGGTAGATGTTCTGATCAAGGTTGCACTTTGGCATCAGGTAAAGAGGAGAAGTGCATGATCGATGAGAGAGGGTATGGATTTGAGAGGCCGCCTGTTGAATTGTTTCGGGGTAGCTGTGTACGTTGCAGTTGAAATTGGAGACAGAGATTATCACTGGGTAAATGTCCTTCCCCATTCATCAACATCAACACCAGTCACAGTTTTCTGATGATATTTTCACGTACCGAGACATGTCAGTACGTACCACTCTATTGTACCATCGAGATCTGATGACTTCGGCCGGAATCTATCACCCGGTCAAGTAAAAACATTCCCGACCCATATTGTTTTCTTGTGCCTTGCTAATTCCCCAAACGTCTCTCATCATCTGTACATCATCCTTGTTTTTTCTGTCCATTTTCTAAGTATTCTGGGGCTCGTTTTTAGCCTACCCGCTAAACAACACCTAAAGAGCATTGACAGGCTGTTACTGTGGGCCTGAAACACCACCAGCTGTTTGTGCGTCGTCCAAATTACGATTTCTTACAGTTTCTTTCAAGAAAATTGAATTGTCAAGAGATAAAGTTCTAGTAAAGATAGCTATTCGTGTAGCATTATAGTACTGAGAAACGATTATAATGTTTAGTCTCCATTTCTATTACATACAGTACATCTTAATCGTACTTCTGCGCTATCAACTTCTCGACTTCCTTACACTGGGACGTGGATCACGGACCAAAATCTCCTGTCTCAAGATCCTCAACAACTGATCCCGATTTCTTTTCTCACAAACTACGTCACGCTTGATCTCGTATTTGTGTATTATTTTTGTTGAACTGCTTGAACTACATTGTCTTTTCCTGTTTCTATCCTGTTTCTGTAGTAGACCTCCCACTGCCCTCTTCTTGGATATCATCGGCCCTTCATCACGTCAAATTTTTCTATCTACATTGTTCGTTTGCTGTGGTTCTCCACTCGGTGATCAATTCTTTTATCAGGTACCAACTGTACAGACCCAAGTCAGTCAAGTCAGTCAAGCCAGTCAAGCCAGTCAAGCCAGTCAAGCCAGTCAAGCCAGTCAATCTTGAGGCTCAAGCTCCCCTTGTCTATCATTTCAGCACATGTCTCCATCCATGCACCAATCAAGCATTACGTCAGAGTGAGTACTATACTTCGACTGGCTATTCCCTGTCTTTCTATTTATCCTCCCTACCATCCATCCATATAATCATGGCCTAGACCTTTTCAACTAACAGGGCTCTTTTATAGGTTGTCTCCCTTTTCGGAAAATACCTCTTCTCAATCGATTCAAATCCTTTAATTGCCAGTCGGCCCTCTTCTGTTTGTCTGAGCATCCATCTCGGAGCTAGAGCTACCCAAGCTTGACCTTGACCCTGCCTCTCCAAACTCAAACCACCTGACGAATCTCACGACTCGGAGATTTTCTCGTTGCAATTCATCTCTACTCTGATCCTTGCAAACGTCTCATCTTCCTCTACCGCGCGCATTGTTCCATTTGCGGTACTATTCGCCACTTTCGGTCCCGTTTATACCTGAGCGCATCTGCGACAAAGAGGCGTTTTGCCTGCGACAAGCTACTTTTCTCAACAAAAAGCGACGCCTCCTCGACTTCTCACTCCCATTTCCAGCTTAACATTCATATGAAGTCGTCATACGAGATACCTCAATAGTATCAACAAATCCATTGCTCGTTTCAGCTTGGGTTTCCAACACAACATTCTTCTACACGACATACAACAAAAACATATTTACTTGACATAAATTTCTAGCCAAAATGACCGTCTTTGTGTGTTCTCTGTATGTGTTTTTGGTGTTTTTGCTCTTCCCCGCTCGTGCCCCTCCAAGAGCCCACCAAGCTTTAGCGAGAAATGACGAAAGCTAACATGACGATAGCTTCCTCCCTAAAACCATACATTTTACCCTTCCCGGTACCCCTCCTCCCGGTGTCGACCCAGCCCGAACCTCATTGTCAGGCTCCTCAAACATCAACCTTGCTGGCGATACTCGAGCTTCATTGTCTGGAGGATCAGCTCCTGCTGGCGGTGCTGTTATTCCTCCCAAACCTGCTGCTCCCGCTGGTGGACGACCTGCGCCTCTGAACCGCCAACCAAGTCTCTTCCAGAAAGAGGACATTACACCTCCACGAACGCCGACCGAAGAGGTTGATGTGAATCTATTTGCAAACGAAGATGGAATAAGAATACCATTCCCCAAGAGACCTGGCTCCAATGCTGGTAGTGGAAAGCCATGGGGTAGCCGAGCCAACCAGCCCAAATCGCGAGCCAGCTCCCCTCCTCCTCCTGCTTTATCCGAGAACAACCGTACAATGCAAAAGGCTCGCGAGATGGGTCGCCAGGGAATTCTGCAGCCCAAGCCTCTCGTCCGAAGCGACAGCCATGACCGGGTCTTTGCGTCTGCTGGTTGGATGGTTGTTAACGCCGACCAGGGCAACGGTGGTCTTCGCAATGCCGCTGATGCCGCTGCTCGCGATGGCAAGATTGATGAGATTACATGGGTTGGCACTCTAGGAATGCCCACTGATGCTCTCGAGGGCACGGAGCAAAAGCAGGACATTGAAGACACCCTGGCCAACGAACACAACATGCTGACCGTGTTCTGCTCCGACAAGGACTTTGACGGACATTATGCTCACTTCTGCAAGCACATTCTGTGGCCCGTCTTTCACTACCAGATCCCTGACAACCCCAAGAGCAAGGCGTACGAGGACCACTCGTGGAAGTACTACGTCAACGTTAACCAGGCTTTTGCCGACCAAATTGTCAAGAACTGGAAGCGTGGTGATGTTGTCTGGATTCACGATTACCATCTGCTTCTCGTTCCTGGAATGGTCCGCAAGAAGATCCCCGAGGCCAAGATTGGTTTCTTCTTGCACGTTGCTTTCCCCTCATCCGAGGTTTTCCGTTGTCTGGCTGTCCGAAAGGAACTTTTGGAGGGTATGCTCGGTGCTAACCTTGTCGGTTTCCAAATCCATGAGTACGGACGCCATTTCCTCCAGACTTGCAGTCGTATTTTGAACGCCGAGGCTACACCGGATGGTCTCCAACTTGAGGATCGGTTTGTTGATGTCATCCATCTCGCCATCGGTATCGATCCGGTCAGTCTCCGTGAGCATCTCGACGCCCCCGAAGTTTCCAAGTGGCTTCAGATTATGCAAGAGCGTTATAAGGGTAAGAGACTTATTGTTGCTCGTGACAAGCTTGACCACGTTCGTGGTGTTCGCCAGAAGTTGTTGTCTTACGAGCTGTTCCTGAACAAGAACCCCAAGTGGCGTGAGAATACTGTTCTCATCCAAGTCGCGTTATCGTCCAGCGAAAAGAGCGATCTCGAGGCCACCGTTAGCGACATTGTGACCAGAGTCAACTCATCGTGGGCCAATCTTGCGTATCAGCCAGTGGTTTATCTGAAGCAGGACATTGACTACGCTCAGTACCTTGCTTTGTTGACCATTGCTGATGCTCTCATGATTACCAGCCAACGCGAGGGCATGAACTTGACCTCACACGAGTATCTCTTCTGCCAAGATGGAAAGCTTCTTCCTGAAAAGAAGCACGGTTCTTTGATTCTCTCCGAGTTTACTGGTACTTCATCCCTTTTTGCCAAGAACGAACTTGCCGTCAACCCCTGGGATTACCGCGCATGCGCCGATGCTATCAAGCAAGCTTTGGAGATGGGCGAGGAGGAGAAGGACCAACGATGGAACAACCTCTATAGTCGTGTTGTCAAGCATACCGGATCTCACTGGTTTACCGAGTTCCTTGGTCGTCTGGATATTGTGTACGAGGAACAGCACAAGCGAGACCAGACATCCGTCCCTCGATTGTCTGTTCCTGCCCTCTCGTCCAAGTACACCAAGGCTCAGCGACGACTTTTCATCATCGACTACGAAGGCACACTGGTAGCCTGGGGTCCTGTTAACCAGATTATCCCCATTAGTCCTCAGCGAACACTGGACGTTCTCAACGATCTACTTCTTGATGAGCGCAACACTGTCTACGTCATGTCTGGTCGACGACCTGAAGAGCTTGACCGAGTCTTCCGTCGGGTCCCCAACCTTGGTCTGATTGCAGAGAACGGATGCTTCCTCAAGTCGCATGGAGCTGATTCATGGACCGAGATGGCGGATCTTGATCATGTCAAGGATTGGAAGGAGTCTGTCCGACCCATCATGACATATTTCCTTGAGCGAACTCCTGGAGCCGAGATTGAAGAACGACGCTGCAGTTTGATCTTCCACTACAAGAGTGCGGAGGATTACGAAACCGCTTCACGACAAGCTTCAGACTGCGCCAGCCACGTCAACGACGCCTGTGAATCCCAACGTGTGCATGCTATCGCTCTCGATGGGTGTATTGCTGTGGAGCCTATTGACTGGACCAAACGCACTGCCGCGCGAAAGGTGTTTGAGACTCTGAAGGAGGAGATTCACCCCACTAAAGAGGAAAAGACGCCAGTTGACTTTCTGATGGTCATTGGTGACGGACGAGAGGACGAAAAGGTATTCAAGTGGGCCAACAGGCTACAAGACGACGGTTCTGTGCAGAATGTCGTGACAGTCAGTCTTGGTAACCGTAATACCGAAGCGACAGCCACCCTTACGCAGGGTGTCAGTGGTACGTGTCTTTCCTTGGATTGATTGTGGAAATTGCTAACTTTATAGGCGTCCTCTCTTGTCTTCAACGTCTTGCCTCACTCGAGTGATTGATGAAATGGGTTATTGTATTGCATTTTGTGCCGTTGGCGTTGGGTCAGCGGGCGCAGGGTAAATAAGGAATGTCAGGTCCAAATGACATCAAAGAGAAGTTTTATATGAGTTTGTTTTGTGCAAAGAAAAGCGGTTGTTAAGGTATAGCTCCAATTAAAGATTTGAATTCGCATTTTATTGTTTTGCACAGAAAACATTAGGTCTATAAGACAGTTGGCATAGATGAAGATAAGGGATTGAATTATGTCAATGTAGTTTACAATACAACCCATTACCAGGATAAATGACTTTTGTCTCTACTCATCATGACATCAGCAGAATCCACAAGCAAATAACACGCCTTTAGAAGCCAACCTATAAACCGTTGATAGAACCCCGCGGTGCGACATCGGCGGGGGAGTCTAACAGGAGTCAGCGGGGTCCTGGGTTCCGAACTTCCATCAGTAGACCATCACTAAGAATCTTAGCTAAGAGCTTATAAATGTGAGTAATGGCAGATATAAAGACTTCTGATTGTTAACTTTTTGACAATTAGTCTCATCATCAAAATGGCTTCCTTTCCTCCTCCTCCTGTCAACACAATTGACTGGTCCAACGTGGGCTTCAAGGTCCGCGAAGGTAAGCTATTCTTTACGCTGATGGACAAGTCTAACAATTGTAGTCAATGGCCATGTCGAATCTACCTACTCTCGAAGCACTGGAAAATGGACACCTCTGCGCTTCGTCGCTGATCCCTTCATGCGAATCCATGGCATGGCACCAGCGTTAAACTATGGCCAGCAAGCCTACGAGGGCCTCAAAGCATTCCGTACCCCCAATGACGAAGCCATCACCGTCTTTCGCCCCGACCGCAACGCAAAGCGTCTACAGCACTCCGCAGAAGTCGTGTCCATGCCCCCCGTCCCCGAAGATTTGTTTCTTTCCGCCGTTCGTGCTGCTGTTGCTCTCAATGCAGAGTACGTGCCACCCCACGACACGGGCGCCGCTCTGTACATTCGTCCTCAGCTCTACGGGTCCAGCGCGCAGCTTGGTCTCTCCCCGCCGGATGAGTACATCTTTGCGGTGTTTGTCATCCCTACTGGTGTCTACCACGGTGCGCACCCTGTCAAGGCGCTGATTCTGGAGGAGTTTGACCGCGCGGCGCCGCATGGAACTGGTAATGCAAAGGTTGGTGGAAACTATGCTCCTGTGCTGCGCTGGAGCGACAAGGCGCGTGACGAGGGATACGGTATCACGCTCCACCTCGACAGTGTTAGACACGAGGAGATTGACGAGTTTAGCACGAGTGGCTTCCTCGGTGTTAAGGTGAATGGGGATGATGTGACGCTTTCTGTACCTGATAGCAAGAATGTCATCGATAGTGTCACCAGCGACAGCATCCAGGAGCTTGGACGCAGTTACGGGTGGAAGGTTGAGAAGCGCGCCATCAAGTATGGTGAACTTTCAGAATTTACCGAGGTCTTTGCTGCCGGTACAGCTGCGGCGCTTGTTCCTATTCGATCCATCACGCGTCGCGTTGATGGCAAGGAGGAGGTTGCAACGTATATCAAGGAGGGTTCTGAAGAGCCTGGACCTCTATTTGAGAAACTTCTCGGGCACTTGAAGGATATCCAGCTTGGACGGGCTGAGGATTCTTTCGGCTGGAGATTCCCTGTCGGCGCCAAGGATAAGGAGATCCAAGGTGCTTCTACTGGCGGAGATGGAGATGCTACAACTGTGGACCAGATGGACTAACGAACTAAATGCTATGTTTTGTAAGAGTGACAATAAAAGTCTTGATTATTGTGATAACATCAGGTTGCATTGGGGTCGAAATCGGGAACTTGACTTATTTTATAGGTCGCATTGATTCCCATTAGAATACTTCACCTTCTTCTGACATCAGGCATAGGGTCAAACTTGACAAGACAAACACTGATTTGTACAGCTCATCATCGTCAACATCGTTTGACTCCTCGTTGAAAGCCCCATACGTCTTACGCACCAAAGGGCTTATGGTCCCTTTAGCCGATATCTCGTTGCGGTAATGCGATACACACTCTCAGGGGTAGCGCCAGGGAGGAAGAACTCACATCTGAATGCCATGGCTAGCAGGTGGACCATCTGTATTCCCAACCAGGTAAACAAAAGAACTAAGCAGTCTATTCTGTTGAATCGTCGTCTGCCGTTTTGTTCAGGGCCAATTCCTGCAGACTCTGCGTGTTCAGACAAAGTATTGGTAGTGCAGCCTCGTTGGCTGGGTACACATCGTCAAGACTGTGTACTTCAACTCTTGATCCTCTGTTCCCAAAGAGTGAACAGGGTCCTACCCACAGCCACATTTTGACCCCCTGCCATCCACCATGTGTTAGTCGCACTCGCGATACTCACCCGTCTCGTCTATCTCGAGTTCCATAAGAAAGAACCCAAGACCATGTTTGCCCCCTTCCCGCGAAACCCCCGTAGCTTGGTTACGGCTCGCTGCATAGCACGGTACAACGGGAAGATGGTCAAGGGCAAGGCAAACACCGTGCCCTTTGGGGTTTGCGGACCCGAGTAGAAGCGGGAGTGTAACAGACGGCATTTCATATATACTATGAGGGTTGTCGCATTTAAGAAAACCCACAAAAGAAACCACTGTCTGCATATTGTCATCAGGTCGCCAATTTACAAACACTGATCAAGTCCCGTCTGAAATGTGCACATACTCGTTCCAGCGCATGGTATGCTGCTGCGCCAAAGGCCCCGAATGCCCTCAAATGACCCGCGGTCGCGCCATCATAGGCGGAGAAGCCTTTCACTACATCGACATGTTCTACGCTGTTGACGATTTGGGTTCAGCATGCGATTATCAACGTCGACTCTTTGGGCGCAACGCCTGCCCCACGATGCACTGCCCGCGGTACGCCTTCGATGATAAGCGTATTATTAAGGGGAGCTTTCGAAAGAGTGAACTTGCCTGTGTCAAGTGTGCTGAGACGTGTGCGCCTCCGAGTTGTAGTTGGCAGGCTCCCAGGGCGGAAGTGAAGGAGGAGACAAAGTAAAGAGAGCTTGGGTGAGGGTCATGATTTGAGTTATACAAATACATTGTTTGGAGGCAAAATGGATATTACAGCAACTCTGAATTTGTGAGCACCTGGTTGACTTGGGATACTGGTGTTGAAAGACGACTACAACCAAGATGCAGGGATTCACAACTATTTTCACACCAAACTCTGAAAACTAAACATTACTACTCTGCTTTAAACTTCCTATTTACCATTTGTTCCATTCGAATGCCCATTCGTCTCCAGTCTTGAGTGGCAGCCCTTTGCCGGGGCTCCGTTCCTAGCAGTTGCACTCTTCCCCTTGTTCGCAATGATGTCGTTTGCAAGTTTCATTTCCCCATTCATAGAATTGTGGCTTCCATTAAACTTCATGTTGGTAATTCCATCGTATCCCTTGATGCCAGTTGACTTTTCAAGTCTCTCAGCAATCTCAGGGTCGACCTCGCGGAAGATGGCGATCTGTCGCTTGAGAGGTTCCTCCTGCTTGCAAAGCTTCATCTTGCCGGTAACATTGTTGATGAATCGCTCACGGGCTGGCTCATCAAACACGTTCCTCCACAAGGCGCGAGGAGCGTTAAAGTCTTCGGGTCGGATCGCTGTGAGGAACGTGATGGCTTCACCAGTGAAGTGGCCGTGGGTCTTGTCGAGATCCACCGTTCGGGTGCGGAACTTGATAGGATCAATGGATGAGAGATAGTTGGGTCGAGCACCCTGATTGTAGAAAGCCATTTGGCCGTCACGCTGGAAGTTGCCAAACTTGTATCCTGTTCGCGTGGCGTTCACAGGGAGTTGTTGATAGTTGACTCCGATACGGTGACGGTGTGTATCAGGGTAAGAGAACAGACGTGATTGAAGAACAGGGTCTGCTGAGGGTTCAATGCCAGGGGGCAGGTGAGCTGGGTTGAAAGCAATCTGCTCAACCTCGGCAAAGTAGTTGACAGCGTTTTCATTTAGAGTAAACTCTCCAACCTTGCGGCGAGGGAACTGCTTCTGAGGCCAGACATGGGTGAGATCAAAGACATTAATCTTTTGCTTCTCCCACAATTCTTCGGCTTCCTTGGGAGTCATTGTCTGCACCTCGAGGGTCCACTTGGGGTAGTCTCCGTTCTGAATGGCCTCGTAAAGATCCTTCTGGGAGAAGTCGGGTGAGTAATCGGCAGAGTCCTCCTGCGTGACAAAGTCAATTCCCTGCATAGACTTGAGGTGTATTTGGGTGTAAACCCAGTCGCCAGCTTTGTTTACGAGCTTGAAGGTGTGTCCAGAGTAGCCGTGCATCTTTCTGTATCCCCTATTCATGTTGTTAGTGATAATCGCAAACATATTCGGTGAGACTCACTTGGGAATGCCACGATCTCCCATCAGAATCATGACTTGGTGAATTGACTCGGGATTTTGAGAAAGATAATCCCAGAATGCAAATGAATCATCAGCATGAGTGAGATGAGTGCCTACAACTGTTAGAAACGGCCATTTGACCTTTGGTTAGGTGACTCACTGGGGTCTCGCTTTTGAGTATGGATAAAGTGAGGAAACTTGGCAGGATCTCTCAAAAAGAACACAGGAGTGTTGTTAAAGACCCAATCCAAGTTCTGTTAACTTATTAGTATCGCTATCGACACGATCCGAAATATTGTGTCTCTTCACTTACACCTTCATCAGTTCGCATCTTGACAGAGAACCCGCGAGGATCTCTAGCCATATCGTGCGATCCGGATTCTCCTCCGACAGTCGAGAATCTCATGGAAACAGGGCATTTCTTCCCCTTGGCGGAAAAGATGTCGGCGAGACACAAGTCATCAAGGGGATCAGTACACTCAAAGAATCCATGAGCACCGCTACCCTTGGCGTGAACAACGCGCTCAGGAATACGCTCTCGGTCGAAATGAGAAAGAAGATCAATCAGGTGAAAGTCTTGAAGAAGAAGAGGTCCGTTCTCGCCGCATCGTTGAGTCTCGTAGGCGTGAGGTACAGGAACGCCATTGCTGGTAGCATAGATTGCTTCCTTGGAGGCTGACTGACGATCTTCCTCGTAGGACTGGAACTGGCTGGCTACGTGAGCCGAGAAAGAAGTGTCTGTTGCTGATGGAGCCATGATTATTTGCTGTTATTTGGTTGTCTTTGAGACTCATTTGCTAGCTCAAGGACCATACGCTTTATATTAATCCCATTGATTTAAACTTCCCCAGATACTTCATCTTGTCATGCATTGCGTTGACTGAAGCTGACTGGCTCAAAGTGCTTCTATGACGCGGTGAACAAAGACTCGACCTCACAGACCCTGAGACAAGAGATGGAGAACGAATGGATGATGAAGATCAGCGATTAGTTATTACTATTACAAGTTTTATGATTGGTTTATCGAGATTGTCGCATCTTCGATGAATGATGCCTTGCCTTGGTTTGAGGTTGCTTTGTCGAAATGTTGAATCTCAATGAGGCTAGGATAATGACATCACGACGTCCAACCTCGGTAGTTAAGTCGTTGATAAGTTGATATAGGTATCCCTCGAAGTCTAATATAAAATCAATAGATATAGCTTTATTATGAAAAATAAGGCTCTTAGAGTAACCTTAATCTTATATAAATATAAAAATAATATTTACTATATAACCTACTTATGTCACGGGCTGAGTCCGGCGGTACGGGTGGACAGGGAACGCTTCGGGCGTAATAGGTTCTATTGCTACGGATAGGCACTGCAGGCAGGTCAGGCTCTATTAACAAGACGTAGCTCAAGGAGCTACGTTCAGGATCTGACTGGCGGTCTAACTAAGGTTACGGCGATAACGCTATCGCCACGTGATCTGATCCACTTGTGGCTCTAGGGTAGGTTGGTCTGACTTCGAGCTGTGACAGTGCCCCCCTCTTTAGCATCGAGCTCTGCCGAGACGGGCTACTGTGGTCCGGGCTTGTCAGGGTATCTCCTGTGGAAGTTCGCCACGATCTCTGCAGCATTCTCCACGTAAGCAGCAGGGACTTCTGTTGGGTCTGCATATCCGGCCCATTTCACAGTATACTTCAGCCTGGGGCGGCCTCCTCGGCCTCGTCTGTCCCATCGGGAATCCACAATGTCTTCAACCTCCCACTCTTCCACTCCTTCGGCTTCTACTGGCGGTGGCGGGTCTACGTTCTGACCGGGCAGCGGATTGGTGGCAGCTGGCTTTAGCAGGCTCGTGTGAAACACGGGGTGTATCTTCATGCTGGCGGGCAGTTCCAGTCGATAGGCGTACGGGGAGATGACCTTGCCGATCTTCAACGGGCCGATGTTCTTCCAGTCTAGTTTCTTCTGTGGCCTAAGGGTCTTGATATTCCTGGCGTCTAGCCACACTGGAGTCCCCCTACTTGGTATCGTCGGGCAGGTCGTCTGTGTCGGTTCGCTTGGGCTTCGTAACGGGCTTGTGCGGCAATGCTTTCTGATCTCAGGTGCTCTAGGATGTCGTTCATCGTCTTTGCGAACTGTTCTGCGTCTCTAGTGGCTGGGGTTCCTCTGACTGTAATCGTGGGTTCAAAGCCCATTCGCGGGTGGAATCCATAGTTTGCAAAGAACGGAGATACGCCGGTGGTTTCGGATTTCAGGGAGTTCGCTGCGAACTCGGCCAGGGGGAGCCATCGGTTCCAGTCGTCCTGTAGGTATGACACGTAGGCTCGCAGGTACTGTTCCAACACAGCGTTCAGGCGTTCAGTCTGTCCGTCGGTCTCAGGGTGGTAAGCGGTGGATAGTAGCGAGCTGATCGACAGTTGTTTGGTGAGCTTCTGCCAGAACTCCGCTACGAACTGGGGTCCCCGGTCCGATACTATAGTCTGTGGGAGCCCATGTAGCTTCCACACTTCCTTCAGGTAGTAATGGGCTGCGTCTTCGGCATCGCAGGTTCCTTTGCATGCGATGATATGTCTCATCTTGGTCAGGCGGCAGGCTATAATCAGGATGGCGTCATTTCCTTCGCTGGGCGGCAGATGTGTGATAAAAATCCATTGACACATGTTGCCAGGCTCGTTCGGGGATAGGCAAGGGTTTCAGCACACCTTGCTTCGCTTCTCGGGCTGGGTTGGCTCTTCGACACGTATGGCAGTTCTTAACCCATTGTTCGATGTAGGCCAACATTCCGGGCCAGTAGTAATCCCGGGAAAGCAGGTCATAAGTGCGGGCACGACCTGGGTGTCCTGCTATAGGGTGTTCGTGGCAGGCTTTCAGCAGGGCGGTCTTGAGGGCGTCGTGGCTCGGGATATAGATGCGGTCCCGGTACAACAGTCGTTCCTGGACGATCTTGCACTCTGCAAGCGTAATCTTCGGGTGTCGCGGTGCGTCGGTCCTGAGGGCTTGTAGTATCGACTGCAGGTCTTCATCGGTCTGGTATCCTTCGTTCAGCAAGCGGTCGATCTCTTCTGGTAGCTCTATTGAGAGTGACGGCTCCTCGGGTGTTGGTGCGGGTTGGTTCTGTTGTAGTGGGTGGCGGATGCGGGCTCTCTGGACTCGTAGCGGCGGAAGTTGCCAGTTCTCTTTCTTTAGTACCACCTGGCTTTGGTGCGCTAAGCGCTCATCCCCCCTCTTTAGGGAGGTCTTCTGACCTCCTGGTCAGGGCATCGGGTTTAACTCCCTGTTTCCCAGGTCGATATGTGATCTGGAAATTAAATCGGGACAGGAACTCAGACCAGCGGGCTTGTCGTCGGTTAAGTAACTTCGTCGTCGTAAAGTACTCCAGGTTCTTGTGATCCGTGATCACTTTTATCGGTGAGGGTGCCCCTCCAGTTCGGGTCTCCATTCTTCGAAGCAGCGAATAATGGCCATGAGTTCCTTATCGTAGATCTCGTAGTTGCATTCCGTGGACGTATGCGTCTTGGAGAAGAAGGCTACCGGGTGCAGCCTTCCGTCATCGTCGTATTGCGACAGCACACCGGCGGATACATAGTCAGAGGCGTCTGTCTCCAGGATTACGTCCTTCGTCCAATCGAAGGGGCGTAAGATCGGTGCTGATGTGAAGGCTCCCTTCAAGTCTCGGAAAGCCTTTTCGCAGGTTTCGTCCCAGACGAACGGTACGTCTTTCTTTGTCAGGTGGTTCAACGGGGCTGTAAGCTTAGAGAAGTCACGGATGAACCTCCTGTAGAAGTTCGCAAATCCTGTGAAAGCTTGTACATCTGTCAGGCAGGTCGGGGTTTGCCAGTTCTTAACAGTTTCGATCTTTGCAGGGTCCATTCGGATGCCGTCTCGTCCCACGATAAGGCCTAGGAACTTGGTTTCCGTAACCATGAATTCGCATTTGGCTGGGTTTGCGAATAACCCGGCAGCTCTCAGTTTTTCAAGCACCATCTTTAATTGCTCGACATGTTCTTCTCGGGTCCGGCTATAGATCAGGATATCGTCCAGGTACGCAGTGCAGAATATATCCAGGTATTCCCTCAGCGCATCATTAATGTACCGCTGGAAGGTCGCGGGGGCTCCTGTTAGGCCGAAGGGCATAACCAGTGACTCATATAATCCGAATCGGGTGCGGAATGCTGTCAGGTACTCCTGGCCTTCCTTGATACGCAGATTATTGAAGGCCGATACGATGTCAATACGGGAGAAGTATTTCATACCAGACAGGTTATTCAGGGATTCTTTGATCAGGGGGGAGCGGGTAGCGGTCCTTAACCGTAATATTATTCAGGGCTCGGTAGTCCACGCAGAAGCGTAGACCACCGCCGGGTTTCTTGACGAATAGTACCGGGGAGGCTACAGGCGACGAGCTTGGGCGGATGAATCCTTTACGCAGATTCTCGTCTAGCCACTCTCGTAGGGCTGTCAGTTCGTTCCGGGACATTCCATACAAGGGTCCAAACGGCAGTTTTCCTCCTGGGGTTAGCTCGATGTGGTGGTCTCCAGATCGGTGCGGTGGTAGCTTCTCTGCCTCCTTAGGCGAGAAAACGTCCTGGAACTCTCGAAGTTCTTCCGGCAGCACGAATGCCTCTGGCTCAGGCTTAAGCAGGTAGTCCAGTTGCTTCAGGGTGACGGTGAAGAGGCGGTAACGGTCCTTCTGGCTGTATATTCGGGCGGTTCGCAGGGAAACCGGGAGGATATCCTTTCCCTCCAAGGCTGGTGGGATACTCCCTTTCATCTGGCGCATGAACTTCTTCGGGACGGTCTGTAAAGCCTTAATCCTTGTAGGCTTGGTTGGGGTGTTGCAGAATTTCTGGCAGTACGGGCTGTTAAATGTGAACGTGTGGGCCGCGAAGCCCACCTGCGGGTCGTGTTGCTTTAGCCAAGGCATTCCCAGGACAATAGGGTAGCTGGCTAGCTGGGTCACGTAGAAGATCATGCTCTTCTGCTCGTGATCGGCAATGCGGAGTCCGGCGCGGACGTAGTAGGCGACCTTCCCGCTCTCGGCAGGTCGCCCGTCGAACACTTCAATCTCGAAGGTTCTCTTCAGGGGTCTAAACTTCAGGTTCTGGGACTTAGCCCAGCTCTCGTCGATAAACCTTTTCCTTCCGCTCCGCTATCGGTCATAGCGTAAGACGGAATTGGTTCTCTTCCGGCCACATTGAGGCTGGCAGGCAGTATCATCAGGTTCGAACGTTGGTTGTTCTCGTTCTCAATCGGGATTCCATGAACGGAGGCGGCGGACAGTTTAATCTTCGGTACAGTAGGTGCGGGAGGGAGCCTGGCGCCGACTTAAGACAGGCTCACCCCGTTTTCCTGGCGTCCTCGGGAGTGTCTAGATCGGCGGGAACTGGCGCGGCTGGATGTAGGCGAGTGTGGAGACGGGGGCTGGCTGGTGCGGTTGGGGCTATAAGCGAAGGTGGCTTGACGGAGCCTGGTTGGACGTGTGTCAGGTTCGGGACAGTCGCGGAGGTAGTGGTTGGCTGAACCGCAACGGAAGCACTGGTTGTTCTCCCGTCGTTGGTTAGGGCGGTTATAGCGGCGCTGATTGCTGAGGTCCATAGGTTCTCCGGCTGGTTGGCGGTTTTCGGGGGCTTCTCCCTCTACGAGGCGATGGGGACTTCTTTCGGAGTGTCTGGGGGTACTCCTTCAGCGGCATATTCGTCTTTCGTGACGCAGGCTGTGGCTCCGCTGCGAAGCGGCGTCGTCGGTTTTCCAATTCTTGTAGGAAGGTGGCTAGGTCGTGATATTTATAGCTAGGCGGTGGGTTGTGTATAAGCATTCCGCGTAGTTCTCGGGAGACAGCTTGTTCCAACAGGGTAGGGAGGGCCTCTTCTGACATTTCTCCTTCCAGCGCGAGGCGTTGGAACTCGGCGAAGAAGGTGCTGAAATCCTTGTGAGTCTGGCGAAGGCGGAATAATTCGGCGCGGGCATTATTGATCCGGTTCGGGTCTCCAAAAGCGCGTTCTAGTAGATCGATAATATCCTGGTAGTCGGGGAGTTGGCATTCACCAGCTTTAATGTGCGGTAGGACTTGTGCATAGGCGCGTCCCTTAAGACGGCCAGTTACATAGGACATTCGGGCGAGGCGTGTCGGGAATCGGTCGTGGTTAGCTTTTAGTTTTGAGTGTATCTGGGAGACGAAACGGCGTAGGTCGCTCCGTTCGCCCTCAAACTTGTCAGGGTCGGGTAATCGTTCGGTAAGACTGGTTGATTCGGTAGATCGGGAAGAAGGCGGAGGAGTCGTTCCCATAGGAGTCGCTACACGAAGCTCAGCGGGAGCGCTAGTCTCGGGGGGTTCACGGATAGTAGGTACGGTAGGTCGGGTGGCATCGAGGGCGCGACGTTCGGCGAGGCGGGCCTCGAAGATGTCGTCGTCCTTCCTCTTTAGGGCCTTCTCGTGTTGTTGCTCAGTGTACTCGAGCTGGGCTCGGGCAAAGTTACGCTCAGTGGTGATTTGTTGCAGGGATTGTTCGAGTCCTTGATGTTTATCCTTCATGTTCTGGGTCTCATTCTCCAGCTGCGATATACGGTTCTGGGCGTTCTCGGCGTAGGTATAAACGTTCCGGAAGTATTCGAACCAATCGTCTAGGTGTTCCGGGGCATGGTCACGGAATGACTCGACGCTGTCCGGCAGGAAGGGCGGGAGCGGGCGGGCAGACATCGCGTTCGGTGTCCAACGGTTAGGAGCTACGTAGTGTCACGGGCTGAGTCCGGCGGTACGGGTGGACAGGGAACGCTTCGGGCGTAATAGGTTCTATTGCTACGGATAGGCACTGCAGGCAGGTCAGGCTCTATTAACAAGACGTAGCTCAAGGAGCTACGTTCAGGATCTGACTGGCGGTCTAACTAAGGTTACGGCGATAACGCTATCGCCACGTGATCTGATCCACTTGTGGCTCTAGGGTAGGTTGGTCTGACTTCGAGCTGTGACAACTTATCTTTCTTTTAATATAAAGATATTAAATATAAAAAACTAAGTATTTATATTAATTAATTTATTTAGCTTATTACTTTAATCTTTATTATTAATTAATTTTAATTATAATAATAAAATAATAAATAAATTAAAGCCTATATATAAAAGCTTATAAAAATCTTATTATTATTATTATAAATAAAGATTAATTTACTTTAATTATATTATTTACTTAATTATTAATATAGCTATAAATAATAATAATATTTATATAAAAATAAAAATTATAATAAATATTAATAAGTTTAATATTATTTAATTAATTAAAATAGCCTTTTTTAATTATTATTTAATTAAGCTAATTAAACTTATTAATTTAATTAAAAAAATTAAAAAAAATAAAATATTAATTAATTAATTAAAAATTAAAAAAAAAAACTCTTAAAACCTTAAATAAGGCCTTTAATAATAATAAATATTTATTTTATTAATAAAAAGAATTTTTAAAGGCCTTAAAAAATAGATTATATATAGCCTAGCTTAAAGATATATAGTAAGAGGCTATAGTAATAGTTAAGATATTACTATAATTAAAGATAAGAAAGGGTTAAGTTAGAAAGGGTTATTTAAGTGATTTTATAGGTTAATTAAAGGAAGGTTTTATAGGTTCTTATGTAAGGTTTCAGTTACTCTGTGTGAGCAATAAACAAGTAATCGCATGAGTCGTTGATGAGTGGATGATTTGGGTGGAGTTCTGATTGTTGGGTCTAGCCTGGAATAGATCGGAAATGAGATCGTCGATGAAGAAATTCAAGCCTTGCCAAGTTAGATTGAGATCTTAGTGAGACAGGGATACTGAGCATGTGTTACTTACCCTACAGTAGACATTAACAGCTCGAAGCTGATATACTCCTGCAAGATGTAGTTTTTGTTGGTCTATTCCTGTCCTTTGGCCTTCCAATCCTCCTCCCCTCGAACCCATTCATGTGTAATCGAAACCCCAAAGAAGATCACACCTCTGTGGCATGATATAATCACAATGGTATGATATCATCGCAAAACCCACACCAGTGGTAGGGTCTTTCTCTTTCCTCCCTTCGTACAAAGTCAGCATGTATTCACTCAACTCAGATCCATTACGACCTACATGCGGCGGAGGATGATCATTGCCTGATATCTGAGATCCCAAACCACTTCCAGTGCCTCCTCAAGGTAATCCCGCATCATCCTTCGATCCTGAGTAACGACTTCGCCGCGTATGGTGGCAATCAAATCGGCTTGTTCAAGTGCCATGAGTCTGTTGAACTTTCGATCCAAGTCACGTACGAACTTGGAGACAGCCTCTACAGGAGTGACACCGCTGTTCTCAGCCAGTGCGGCTAAGACATCAAGGGCATCTAATGAGGTTAGCTGGGGAGAATGACGATCCATGGGGGGACATGTACGTACTGACATATTGCGATTCAATGTCGATCCCTTCTGAGTTGTTTTCTTCGACGTTGTTGCTCTGTTCGATGGTGATGGTGATGTACTCACGGGTGCTGTTTCTGTTCTCCTCATTGTTGTTCATTTTGTTTGTAGTATTTTGTTAATACCAAAAAAAAGGGCAAGGAAGTTTGATGCTCAAGAGATCGAAAGCATAGATATATGAACAGCTTCTCTGGTGTTGGTTCAAAAAGATCCGATAGATGAATGGATAAGAGAGAAGCCAAGTTTCTGCTCCAAGTGCAGATGAGATAAAAATGAGAAACACTGGAGTTTCTCTAGCAGGCAGATAAATATCAGAAGTGGCTGCTGACCTGGTGGTTGATTCACCAGCTGGCAACAACTGGCATATTTAGAAGTAGCCTTAACAATCACCAAAGAATAAACTCAACGGGGACAATATATTAAGCAATTACGTTTCACAAAAGAAGAACCTCTACTATCACGGAAGAATTCCAAATACAAACCTTTTTTTAGAGCTGCACAGTTTTATTGTTTTGATATCACTTGATGCCTCTACTCTTACTGTCAATACTTACCGTATTAAACTCCAAACCCAGACCAACAGTCAGCTGCCAGCCAAAAACAACAAAACGCCCCCATACTTACCCTCCTCACCTCACCTTACTTACTTACTCCTACTCTGGTAGGAGAAGAAGTCTTTTGTTCAAGAGAGAAATGTACTCACCTTGCTTGAACTTGTCCAGCTGAGCCTCCCATTCGGGAATGCGATGCTCCAGTTTGAACACTCGTTCCAACAAAGACTTCCAAGCAGAAGTATGTTGCACACCGGCCTCATAGTTCAGATCGATAATCGTCTGAACAATCTTCTTGAACTCTTCATCTTGGGCCCGCGCAAGATCTACGATGCGCGCCACGACTTCGACCCAGTTGCGGAGAAGGACATGGTCGAATGTCATCTGTGAGTAGCGGAACTCAACAGTTGTGGGTGTCCCTTCATATTTGCTTCGCGGGTAGAGCTTATTGCGACTAACCTCAGCATTGCGCAACGCGATTGCAAGGCCACAGCGGCTGATACCTCTCCTTCGAAGCTGCATTGAGAGATTGTCCAGGTCTCTGCACGACCAGATGGTACGAAGCATTCTGTAGTACATCTTGGGATCATTGTTGTTCCACTTGCTCGGACGCATGCTCGACTGCGAAGGCATGTGCTTCTCGAAATCTTGCATGTCAGCCCATTCGATAGTGAGGGTATCCTCTTCCGCAGCCTGTGAGTCGTCGCAGATGGGCCTAGCATAGGTACTTGTCCATCGGCAAGGCGCAACGAGACGAAGAATGAGAGTGTTCTCGAGAAGAACGACGAGTGTCGTGATTCTCTTTGCGAGATAAACTGTCATGCCTTCTTCGACGCCGACGTGGACGTGCATGCCGCAACTTTCATCTGCCGTGATAAAAGCACCTGTCTTTCGGAGAGCCGAAAGGAAAGTCTTGATGGTAGGAAGACCAGAAGCTAACTCAGCTTGGCCGAGAATAGGGGTACACACCTCTACGCCAGGCCAGCAGCGCTCTGCGTTGATAGCTTTGACGCATTCGAGGAATTCGTACTTGAAGAGAAAGCAGGCATCCGCCACCATGGACTCAGCGCTTGCTCCAGGCTGGATGTAGCATACACGATCTACCTTGTACTTGTCGGGAATGTCAGCACAGACGGCGCAAGCCTCGTTGTCGAAGTGCTCGCACTCACAGGCAATGGGAAGAGTAGTGTGCTGGGAGAGCAGCTTGGAGACGTTGGATCGTGCTGCTGCTGCCGGGGTGTACAATTTCCAGTGGGCTCGTTCGGGAGGAGCAGCCATGAATTCGAGTTCTACACCAAAGGTGAGTCCGTCCCAGGTGAGAGAAGACATTTTGACGGTTAGAAGTTGCTGTAGAGGTTAGTTGATGATGATTGTCTCATTTATCTCAAAGTACTGTCTGAATACTTTGCCGAGTGTTGTTTGATGATGGATCCAGAGGGATTTTTGTCTCCTTTTAAAGTCGTTTCTTTGGTGTTCTTCTTTGTTGTTCAAATACCCCATTCTACAGATTATTCCAGTTGTTAATCTCTCAACCATCTTGTTGAAGAGCATTCATAGAGGTTCTGTCACCAACATGCTACAAAAACCTGAACAGTGTCTTTCAACAATCCGTTGTATTTTTGCACAATAGAACTAACAAAGACATCCCTGACAATCCATATTCATCCAGCCTACTAACAAAAGATCAACAAGACCGATGGATCAGAACCCTTGTTGTTCTCAGAGACATGCATATGAAAGTGCTCATGTGCATTCCACTTGGAACCCAACAATAAGGAACCGACCCCGGATCTACGTCAGGTGTGGATTAAGGCGTTCCAAATCCTGGAAACAGTTACATAAGAAAATAACATCATTCCGTCAAACAAACTAGTCCAACAAGTCAATTCATCTCAACTCTATTCTCCTAGCTCAAGGACCTGCTTAATTAAGCTGATGGTCTTTTCAGCTTCAGTTGAAAGTCCAAGGTCTGAGCGTAGATCGTCGCGACGGTGTTGAAGCTAGCGATTTCATTACTGCAGCTAGACTAAACGGTCACTGATTTCGTCAGACTACAGGAGAAGCTAAGTTGACCATGTGCGGGTAGACGAGAGTGATATTTCCGGGGACGTGGTTTCCGGTTGACTATACATATCTGCCATTCATTTCTACTATGGACAACCAACAAGCCTTGTTTGATTTCCCCTGAGCGATTCAGTTTTTGATAGTTTCTGGAAGTGTTTGTGTCGATCTGCGCCACTGGAAGGATGTCGACCAAAACAAGCCACGAAGCCTTGTACAGTCATTTTATTCTTCAACCAAGTCCAATTCGAGGCTGTCATTGTGTCAAGAGTTATGTTTTATTCCGTCTCGAATCATGGCGCGCATGGAAATGAGACATGCAAGGATCACTTGAATATGTTCGCCCTATGTAACGTTCAATCCCTGTTGTGAGTCTAGAGCAATCCCAATAATACGGAAGACGAGGAACGGGGAAAAGAGACGAGTGCCGGTTACTGGGGTTTGACAATAATATCAGATTCGTTATCGGAATTGAAGAGTCATAATATTATTCGTATGGATAATACCTTGTCCTTTTGAAATGAGTAGTCAGGTACGGTATATACCGAGTTGTCCTTGAGTGTCTGAGAGAAACATCATGGAAGAGTTCTTTTGTTAACTGACACTCAGGGATAACAAATCATCTTCTCGCAACCTATCCTCCATTCATGCTGAATATAAATAAAATGCCACACAAAACAAACTGAAGCCTCAGTCTTGATCCCTCCCCTCAACTTCAGCGGACCTAGCCAGATGCACGCTACGATCGCCGTTACTTTCCCCACTTGATCCCAAACTTTATTGTCTTTGGTACTGGATCAACAATCGCCCAGCCCTAAAGAGGGATCTAATTCGCTTGTGAAGAGGGGGATAAATGATCTGTCTCCAAGGGGAGGGTGGACCTGACTCGCTTTGAGGCAGTTGAAGAGGCTCCGATTTGCTGGACTCGTAGACATCCCAACGCTCGGGCCTGCGGCACGGGAGTAGTAAAGTAAAGTACCGTAGTCTTACTCTAGTGCGCCGTTGTTACCGTCGAGGTTGAGATGAAGATGAATTACGTAGCGGTCAAAAACTAGATAGATATTAGTGTATGGACCTGTATGACTGACTGGCTGCACAGAGTTGTACTAACTAACAAGACTTGTCAAAAGACTTTTCTTCCCTCTTGTTTCCTTTCCTTGTCTTCTCCCCAATCCACTCCTTTGACGAATGCAATCATGGGCAAACTAGGCTTTGGCTCAGGCCTGGATGGCATATCCCAAATGACCATCACCATCGTCTTGGTCTTTCTCTCAATATCAGTCTACAACGTCATTGAATTGACCTTTATCATCTTTGGCACGTTCAAGCGCCACTCGGGTCTATATTTCTGGTCATTCCTTATTGCAACATGGGGAATCTTTGTTTACTGTGGTGGTTTCTTGATAAAGTACTATGCTTCTGCCAAAGTCGGATATCTCGCTGCCACATTCATCTCCTTTGGATGGGTTGGAATGGTCTCAGGCCAGAGTCTAGTGCTCTGGTCGAGATTGCATCTCGTCCTCAGAAACAGGTTCCGGCTGAGATGTGTTTTGTACATGATTATCGTCAATGGCGTTCTCATGCACGGAACAGTCATCCCTATGATCTATGGCTCGTTCTCCAAAAACACAATGATGTGGGAGCAACCCTACTCCATCATGGAAAAGATTCAGGTGTCCATCTTTTTCGTCCAAGAAATCGTCATTTCGGCTTGTTACATTTCCGAAACGGTCAAGCTTATGCGTCTCGAACGCACTATGGGCAACAAACGAGGAAGCAGACGGTTAATGAACCATCTCATCTATGTCAACATCCTCATTATCCTTCTCGACATTACGATCCTCGGTCTCGAGTACGCCGATCAGTATCAGTACCAGACATCCTACAAAGCCTTTGTCTACAGCACAAAGCTCAAACTCGAATTTACTATTCTTAACCGTCTTGTCGAGATGACGACCGGAAACAAGGATGCCAGCTCCGGACCAAGGAGTAATACTGGCGGCACTTCGACAGGCAACAGAACAGGCATTGCCCTGGACAACTTTATTAGCACCAACAGCGACAAGCCCCCTGGCGACATATCTTATAGAGCTTATGTTATGGGAGGAGAGGAAGGACAACCACAGCGTGCACCGCGCAGTGATGAAGTTGTCATGACTACTGAAGTCATCATCCAACGAGAAGATAGAGAAGATGATGGGATGAGTATAGGCGTCATTTCATCTGCCGAGTCAACCACTTCCAAGAACCATCACTACGATAACGACGCAAACTTATCCAAAACTTCGTCTGAGCTGGATCTAGCGACGCGCGGCTTTTAGGGGTTAAAGTTTGTTCACGGAGTAGTCAGGTCTCGATCAGTCTCTAATTATTATACCCGGTTATACACCACCATATATTTCATTATCAATACAGCATATAACAGTCCTTTGTCATGGATATCCTTTATCGCACTCTGTCTTTGTAGCAGTTCATTGTAGCCCGTATTGAAGCACGCCTAATTGCAACTCAACGAGACTCTCGTCTCTGTGAACCCTGTTTCTTTCGAGATTCAGATGACACAGGTAGGACATGAGAGCCTTGATACTGTTGACTATGGTTCCAACATCATCTGCTGTATTTGGCCATGGCAATTTGTTCAGCCCTCTCCTCTTCACCTTCTACTTGAACCACAATCTTACCCGGACTCTCATACCCCAGCGCGATAAAATAATTTCCCAACTGGCGTAGCCCACAAGGTCAAATGTCGATTTATTCCCCTATTCGCATATCACTTGTAGCTCGGTAACAGCGGGAAACGGGTTGTGTATACAGCGTTCAAGATATGCAATGAATGAATCAGCTGAACAAAGAAAAACAGGTAAATCTACCTCTAATGTGAAGTGTCACGGAATCCAACAGCCCACTTGCCGAGATATATTCCCGACAAGGTACGTAAAGCGACCACTCGGTATGAATATCTCCGAGATCGATGATTATTCTCAATTAGCGAAATGCCACAGTTTTGATGATGACAAGTGAGAACTCCACCCGTCTTTACTACATGACGAATGATACACAACCAACCCGCCGATATAGGAGCCAAACACAAGTCAAAATAGGAAATTTACTAAAAGAAACAGTAGTAGAGTCGCTTGTGACATGTAATCCTCTATTTACAAAAGAGACTTTTGCAGGTAGTTTGCAGAGATCAAGAGCTCCATTCAGAGATGTACTTCCGGTCCCCGCATCCCGGCATTTGCATTCGGGATAGTTACACCATGATCCAGATCGGATAAAGGAACAACCGTTCTTGATATAAACCACCAGGAACTCTCATAATGCCAAGTCCATTCCTATCAACAATACCGCCAGCTGAGTCTTGCAATTATGACTGACATTAAAGATCTGCATATCGCCATCATGGGCGCCGGCATGGGTGGCCTAGGAGCTGCCCTCGCCCTCGCCAAACGAGGCTTCAAACACATCGACGTATATGAGACAGCCAGTAATCTTGGTTTCGTTGGAGCCGGTATTCAAATGCCTCCCAATGTGGGAAGAATCCTTGATAGATTAGGATGCTGGGACGATATTGAGAAAGAGGCAACTCGTGTCGCTGGCAGCAGTATTCGACGTGAGTTTTTATACCCAACATCTTATAAGAACCATCCTGACATAACCCAGAGGGATCGACCAATGAAGAACTCGCTCATGTCGATATGCCAGATCTGAAAGGCCTATATGGTTACTCGCACCTCTGCGGTCACAGATCATCCCTGGCTGGTCATATGTATGAGGCCTGCAAAAGTCAAGACAGCATCAACTTTCACTTCTCAACAAGCTTGGCCGAGATTGAAACCTTTTCACCTCGGGTATCCTTCAAGCTAAAGCCTAGAGATGGAGAGCCCTACACAAGTCAGGCCGACATTCTCCTCGGCGCAGATGGCATTAAAAGTGTCACACGTTCTCAAATTCTACAGCAAGTAGACGCCGTGCCTGAAGAAGCCGAGACTGGTCAGGCTGCATACCGCATCATGCTCAACAGAGAAGACATGGCCCATGACCCGGAGCTCCTAGCCCTCATTGACAGTGACGAGGTTGTGCGGTGGGTAGGAGAGAAACGACACATTATCGCCTACTCCATCGCCGACAAGTCCATTTACAACTTGTCAACCGCCCATCCAGATGAGAACTTTGCTGGCGCCCCGTCCATAACATACACAACCAGAGGCTCCAAGGAGGTGATGCTCAAAGTATTCGAGACTTTCTGTCCCGTCGTGCAAAAGATGCTCAATCTCGTTCCTGAAGGAGAAGTATGTGAGTGGCGGCTGAGGATGTACAAGCCACTGCCAACATGGACACACGGAGCTGTCGCTCTAATAGGTGATGCATGTCACCCCACGCTTCCGCATCTCAGCCAAGGAGCAGCCATGGCCATTGAAGACGGTTCGACAATCGCAGAAGTTCTCTGCCTTGCTCCCGATACGCAGCCTGAGACTATCGCCAAGTGCCTCAAAGTTTACGAGCTGTCTCGAAAAGAGTGGACGTCGAGTCTTGTCGAAATGGCCTACTTGTCCGGTCGGACGCTGCATCTTGGTGAAGGAAAGGCAAAGGAGGAGAGAGATAGGATGTTTAAAGAGCACAAGCTCAGTGGTTCGGTTCCGGACAAATGGACATCGCCAGATGTGCAAAAGAAGATTTACTCCAACGACTGTGTCGCAAGAGTCAGGGATGAGTTCGAGACACTCTTTGCCGCAGCATAGTATCACAGCACCATATCTGACAATGTTAATATACACCTCAAAAAGATCACCGCGGACAACCTTGCATTCTGGGGACGGAACATTATGTGATTAAAGTCGTATTCTAGGTATCGATCAAACAAAGAAACACCTAAGTAGAATAAGATTTCTGAAATCAAAGAAACCCCTACGCCGAAACAAAAAAAAAACATTCCCATTGCCTGATGCGCCACGCGCTCGTCGCAGGTCATTCCCTTGCCTGCTGGAGAGGAGGTGAATCCTCCAACACTTCGTAATTTGTAGATCCGTTTATCGGCGGCGGTGATATCGAGTAATAGGTCAGATCGACGCTTAGAAGAGGCAGTCCAAACAGCAGCAGCATGCAAGACCAGCTAGAAGACCGGTCATGAGACCACCGCCAGGACCACCACCGTTTCCTCTTGAATCATCGTTGGGGTAATAGCCTTGAGGAGGAGGCTGACCGTAGGGACCTTGCTGAGGAGGATAAGGGCCCTGGCCGGCGGGAAAGGGTCCTTGTTGCTGGTTGTAGTAGCCCATCTGAGGAGGACCTTGCTGGTAGTAGCCTTGAGGAGGGGGCGCGCCGCCCTGCTGGTACGGATCTTGCTGGTAACCGCCATATGTAGGTTGAGGGGCACCCGGGGGAGGGCCGTAGGCCGGAGGTTCGTCTTGCTTGAAGGCCATTGTGGTAGTAGAGTAAAGCGCTATGCGACAACGGATAGGAGGTGGATCTTGGAGTCGCGCAAAAGATAGATCGTCAGGTACGAGGAAATATCAGTCGTTATTAAAAAGTGTGTAAAGAAAAGAAATGGGAAAAGGGAGGAGAGAATGTGGATATATAAGATGGGATGAAGGAATACGGAACGGAACGAAGAAACGAACAACGTTACGAATGCAAGCCAAGCTCCCTCCCAAAAGTAAAAGTGTTTCCACGGCATCTCCATCCCAAGCTCCCTCCTTCTCACATGGCCATTGCTGCACGCCACAAGACCGCGTTGCTGGATTACGTGGACGCTATTGGGTGCTTTGTAGACTGCGCCACGCTTGGCTTTAGATGGTCCAGCGCCCTGTCACTTGGCATCCATGTGTGCTAGCATCTTCATCTCCCAACACGGGGGAGCGTCAAGGGTCTTTGCCGAGTCACAGATTTGTATCAGCAATTCCCACACTCCGAGTGATTCTTTACTTTTAATCATGATCGTCGCTGACTAAGTGAGATTTTGAGCAAATTAACAAAGCAAATCGCAACTTTGAAACAAACTCAATGTGGGATGCCGTGTCACTCATTCGACGACGACATGGTTCGACTGCGCCACATATCTCTCTGTCGTATGCAATTTCGACATGATCCTTCATGCCGATTTCCCGTCTACCCACTGGCAATCGCCGGTTCTAATAATGGCCTGTTCCACGTAACAAGCACATTGATCAAGCCTCGTTAACATGAGACTAAACAAAGTAACGTAACTAACAAGATGTCTAATAAGCTTTACGCTTCAACGGAGCGGATTAAGTAGGCCCTGTGGCAGTGCCGGTCATGTGATCTCGATTCACCTCCAGTTTCTAGGTGTGGCTTGACATCCTGCCCCACCATTGTTCAAACGCCGCACCACGAAAAAGTGCAATAAATTCAACCATCACTAAGAAACCCCACGATCACGAAGTGACGCCTCGACGAGCCACGACGACGCATCCCGACTACCGCGAGACCTACACACATACAACTGGAAAAGTCGCACGGATACGCTCGATTCATCATGGCTGCCGCAGTTGCGAACCAGCCCAAGTGAGTCCGCCCGCCCAGCGCTTTGCTTGTGCTCCGAGTGGGGTATTCTATCGATATCCTCACTATTGTTGAACTTGAGAATGTCTTTGTTTTTGCAGGAAAGCTTCGATGGGATACCTCGCCACTAAATATATAACCTCTGGCTAACCTCACCATTCAAAAGGCACGACTGGGCCGACGACGACGATGTCGAGGAGACCTCCACCGATCTCCCTGAGCCTCAAACCATTGCCAACAAGGATGGAACAAAGACTATCATCACGTTTAGATACGACGACGACGGTAGAAAGGTCAAGACCGTTCGCAGAGTGCGATTTATTACCCACACCGAGACCGTAAACCCCCGTGTCGCCGACCGAAAAACCTGGCCCAAGTTCGGCCTCAGCGCAAAGGATCCCCCAGGCCCTGCTCCCGACACCACCTCGGTCGGTGAGAACATCATCTTCCGACCAAGCGTCAACTGGCGAAAGGCCGAGAAGGACGAGTCCGCCGACACCACCGCCCAGACCATGAAGGATCAGCTCAAGGACAAGCAGGTCAAGTGTCGTATTTGCAATGGTCAACATTTCACTGCCCGATGTCCTTACAAGGACACCATGGCCCCCATCGGAGAGAGCGGCGCTGCAGATGTCGCTGCTGGTATGGGAGACGAGCCCTCACCCGCCGCGGCTGCTGGTGCCAAGAAGGGTTCATATGTTCCTCCTGCCCTGCGTGGCAACGGATCCGCTGGCGAGAGAATGGGATCCAAGTTCGGCGAGAGGGACGACTTTGCTACACTGCGTGTCACCAACGTGAGTGCTGCCCTGACACTGCCACAGCGTACAGTACTGACAGACATTAGGTTTCCGAGATGGCCGAGGAGGGAGAGTTGCGCGATATGTTCGAACGCTTTGGTCGTGTTACCCGAGTATTCCTTGCCAAGGACAGAGAAACCGGCATGGCCAAGGGTTTCGCCTTCATCAGCTTTGCGGACCGTGGCGATGCCGTCAAGGCTTGTGCGAAGATGGACGGATTTGGTTTCAAGCATCTCATTCTCCGGGTGGAGTTTGCCAAGAAGGCTCAGTAAAAAGGTGGTGTTGTTTCGATCTTCTGTGCGTTGTTTAGCTAGGGGGAACACATGGTAATGCATTTGTGGTTGAGATGGGAAAAGAAAACTTTCAACCTCATGATTCAATGAAACCTTTAGGATATGTGTGGTCTGGGATGGGAAAAGTGATTGTCTATATTTATGACCATGTATGAGTACGGATGAGTGTAACAGTACAACTAGTTGTGCTGAGTGTCATGGTAGGATATATTCAGGGGCCAGGTAGACAATTAGATTGTCTGCCTACCTTGGCTACTTTTGTAAGGGAAGATCTTAGGACTGTAGGGTGTGCGGGTGGGCATGCTTCAGCTTACACGTCTGGTGGCTGCCCTGGGCAATGCATGCAGTTCCCTAGCCAGTTATCATTGACAAACCTGATAGGGTGTTACTTTTCAGAAGGCAACGGCCTTGTCCTGATCTTTGTTAAGAGGCTCCTGTCACATTGAAAGTGGTCAGAAACATGTTCAGAGTACAGAACTGGATTGCGATTTGGCTGATCTTGTGTTAAGCAAAAGTGTTTATTCAGCTGCACAAATTGTGAGCTACCTTTCAGGCATTATTAATGATACATAAACCACTCAGATACAGCGACTTTTGATCCATACAGGTAAAATCCCGAGCGTGTATCGCTGAGTGACATATTGCATGATGGCCCGATTTCACTCGGCCACATTTGCATTTGCTCAGGAGAAATATGCAGTACTGTCAAAGATCGGCTACCGAATGTATTTATCGAGCTTGACGGGAAATTTACGCCTGGCAAAGCCTATTAGTATCTTCGGGGACTGTCACGTCAGTCGTGGTAGGTAAGGGTACGAAAGACAAGCTTTCTAGCCAACGAAGAGCAACAGACAGCCATTGCGATCCGAACTCGACAGAAATGCAAAGATCAAAATTGGTTTCTTTCATATTAACCGGTTCTTGCTCTGACTTTTCACAGAAGCGAGGTTAGTTTAGCCGCATGGGTCAAGCATTGCGGGATATAACTCTCGCGTATAGAAACAAGCGGCTCTTTCGGGTTGCCTTTATAGGAACTGTTAAAATGCCACGATGATTATTATGACGATTGGCTTCTCCCGTATCTCAACAGAATCAAACCCACTAGCTTCGAGAACAAGGGGGTATGTAAATCGAGACCCTGAATAGAGCAAGGATAGAGTGAATGTTTGATGCCTGCATGGAGATATTTCCGATTTAGGGCGACGGTCTCGTGCTCAACCAAGACTTGTAGAATTACTCCGCGTTGAAAGTGTATGGTCTGAGAAACATAGATTGACTGCTCATGGTGCGTCTATTTCATTGCTGAATGTACTTTTGGAATAGGCTCATGTACTGAGATAGCTCAAATCATTATGCTGCTAGAAGAGAAGTACCCGACCAAGGAGTCCCCTGCACAAGGAAGGGATGGTCGAGCGATGCCTTTGCAACTCTTTTCTTTCTCTTCTCTTAATTGTATTCCCCTATCATTATTTTTGCCTTTTTATTTTCATACCTACGATAGGGGACGTTTAAGTTAGTGGAGGTATCCGTGACAGAGCCTGAGTTACTTGTCTGCCTTTTCATCTATTACTCAGTGCATGTATGTTTCAAAGTTTTTTGTCAATCAAAAACACTTTGATGGACTATCGTTATAGCCCCTTGTAAGACATTCACGATCCTAGAAAGGTTCTGATATTACATTTTTGTTGGGATAAATCGTCTGGGGTGTTTCTTTTTTCTACTGCTTCAGTGTGAGATTTGCATGTGATTCTACCCCACGCTGTAGACCAAGACAAGGGTCTTTTTATGCCTGCCACGCCTACTGGAGGGCCGTTCGAGCTAAAGAAATGAAAGAGGTAACCCAGGTCCATCAATGCGAGCATCTCATTGATCAAACACCATCAAGATGTCGAAAGCTCGCTTCCGAAGCCCCCACAACGGGGTGGGGTTTGGCCCGTGGTACCTATCGGGACATGTCCTCCATAACGGCGCCGGTCGCCGGATGCAGACCCATTCTTGTTCTTTGCAGAGCGGCAATTGCTGCGGCCATTGCGGGTAGAGTCGGCGGTATTTGTTCCAAAGAGATGCACATTTGAGTAAATCAAAATATGTTGGAGTTTAGTTTATTAATCATAATTAGTCTACAATGACTATAAAAATGACTATAAAAATGCAATTATCTATTCCTGCAATTCACTGATCAACAGGTATTCAAAAGAACCCGATGATTCTCATGAGTTCAGTTCTGTCGAGGTGGGGGAAAACGATGGAAGCCCAGGTCAATTGCAGCCCCCGCTCGCGATTTATCGCAGTGGGTTTAGCGCTGTTGCCGCCCTGTAAGACCACGGCCCTCACTGTCTGAACAAAGGCAGGTCGTGAGTGGTTCTGGTGAATTAGTAGGAGGTATTCTGCTCATGTTATGAAGAAGGCGCATGTTGCAATAGGTGTCACGACAGAACCCGTACAAGAGGTGGGCAGTTGGACTGGTCTTTCTCTCTTCTCGCTTTTCCTCTCCGATGAAAAAAAAAACACCAAAGAATAACACCTCATAGATACGGGCTGGAAGCGATAATCGCATAAAAGCTTGGTCCAAATTATCAAACTGCAACCTCGTGCATACAGACTGTGTTGTACTGTCTCCCTCTTCAATTTATGGAGCTGCCGCAGCTCCAGACCAGGCCCTAGTTAGTTCAAGCCAGGGACGAAGCAGCACAGCACGCAAACGCTTAACCAGCCCAGGTGACCCCGTTCGGACAGTCTACCTAGCCAGTGGAGCAGCCCTGACGTCGTTTCAAGCTTCCCCAGTAGCCGGGTGTTGTTGCTACAAGCCCTTTCATTCCCATCTCCTCATCTTCTCAAACTAAACCTCTATTCTTTTCTCCCTTG
Organism: Fusarium poae; assembly: GCF_019609905.1. Classification (NCBI taxonomy): domain Eukaryota; kingdom Fungi; phylum Ascomycota; class Sordariomycetes; order Hypocreales; family Nectriaceae; genus Fusarium; species Fusarium poae. The sequence goes on along the minus strand of NC_058401.1, from coordinate 3,769,691 downwards.
GAATCAAACCTTTGTCTCGTTACAACAGTCTCTGGGATACATACAACTTTTGAAGCACTCTCTGGCTGCTGCATCGTCACCAGTCATGAGTACTGCTGCCGATGTACCAGACACCAGCCCTGGATTGCGACAACGGCAATCTGGGGTTGATTCTGCCGCGCAGCAAGACTCTCAAGCACAACAAAACCATCATCTTGAGCCATCAGAAACGATAAACTCGTCTGAAAAGTCCAGCAAGACGTATGGTCGCACACCAGACGGTACAGGTATGCAAAGCCCGAATTATGGTTAATTTGGTGGTGTATTGCTCTCGTGTATCTTTGGCTGACTGTCACATGCTGCAGTCTTTATTGTACCCACAACCCATGATATGGTTTCTCAGCTTTTGGATCCTCGACAACCCAAGAATCTTTCTGATGCTATTGTCTTGACAATTCTGGGTCTTCATATTCTAGGTGCTTATTTCTTGCCATCTGGGTCTAAGCGCACTGTCTTTGCTGTTGTCTTCCTGTTCTGGCGGGCTTGCTACAATATTGGCATTGGTGTACTGCTTCAGATCCAGTCGAATCATCGTCGTCTTGTCACCTGGGCTCGACGCTGGAAACTCTTTGAACACCCATCAACTGGCAAGAACCCCCGGCCATGGCTCTACAAACTCCTTAAGACAGAGCTGGAGACCAAGATTACCCAAGATTATGAATTCGAAAAGGCCCCCATCGAGTACAACACTTGGTTGGTCTTCCGAAGGGTTGTTGATTTGATCCTCATGTGTGATTTTGTGTCCTACTGCCTATTTGCCATGGTCTGTGGTCATACTCCTGAAGGCGAGAACCCTCTAGTAGGTTTCTCCCGTTGGGCCGTTGGTATCAGTCTCATTGGTTTCAATCTTTGGGTGAAATTGGATGCCCATCGTGTCGTGAAAGACTTTGCCTGGTACTGGGGAGACTTTTTCTACCTCATCGACCAAGACTTGACTTTCGACGGTGTTTTCGAGATGGCTCCCCATCCCATGTACTCAATCGGTTACGCCGGTTACTATGGTATCTCCATGATGGCAGCCAGCTACGAGGTTCTCTTCATCTCTATCCTCGCGCACATGGCCCAATTTGCTTTCCTTGTGATTGTTGAGAACCCTCACATTGAGAAGACGTACAACCCTCCTCCTCCACGCAAGCGAACCATTTCCGGCAGCCAAAGTGATGCCATACCTGCTGATACCAAATCGCTTGAAGGTGCATTCGACCAACAAACACTCAAACCTTCTCAAAAGGACGAGCCTGGCCAAGTCCACAACCTTGTTGGTCTAAGCAACCTTGATTTGTTCCGGGTTCCTGACTTTGCTGTCATCGTCATGCCGTTCTACGTAGCCACCCTCACTCTGGCGACGCCCTCAACCCCTGCTTGGCAAGTGGCTTTTGTCTTCCACGCTTTGGCATGGCGCGTGTGGTACCACCTTGGATTGGGTCTCATCCTTGACCAGCAGTCCAAGAACAAAATGTGGACTCGCCATTTCCTTAAATTCGGCGAGAGTGCTGGTGAGGCGTGGCGCCAATGGAAGGGCCTGCATCACATCAGCATGATCATGTGTAATACAGCTTTTGTTGCCGCATGCTGGAAGATGTACTCGCCTCCCGAGGACTGGGCGTACGGCCTGGTAATGCTCAAGCACGTCCTGGGTGCCAGTCTTGTCGCCCTCCAACTTTGGACCGCATTCAGTGTTTACGATTCTCTTGGAGAATTTGGATGGTTCTGTGGTGATTTCTTCTTTGACCATCAAGCCAAGTTGACATACAAGTCCATCTATCGCTTCCTGAACAACCCTGATCGCTTCTTCGGCACAGCTGGCGTATGGGGCGCTGCACTCATCACTTGGAGTCGATCCATCTTTCTTATGGCATTAGTCACTCAGATTCTGACGTTCTTCTATATTTCGTATATCGAGCGACCTCACATGCAAAAGATCTATGGACGTGGTCTCCGCCAAGAAGCCGGCCTCACCAAATTCATCAAGAAGTCGTTACCCCCTCATGTCAAGGGATGGCAAGAAAGCGTCGACAAGGTTTTGGATGATACGAGCCAATTCGTCGAGGACTTTCTTGATACTGCTCGGCCCAAGTTCGCTTCAGGTGTCAAGACTATCGTTCGAGATACTTCAGCTCTTTTCAATATGGCCCCTGCACGACTCACAATTACAAGAATCACTCCCGACTTGGAAGGCTATGACCCGAAACTTTATTCCTTGTCTGTGAAGGGCACGCAAGCAACCAATACACCCATCGTGGAAAAGTACACCGGAAAGGAGAGTTTAACAGGTCGGTTCCCTAAGCCTGTCCGTACCATGGCTTTCGAGTACGGTGCACCGCTTCGTGTTCAGTGGAGGGCCCCAGCCAACCACAGTAAGAAGGACTGGATTGGTCTTTACATGGTTACTGATAATCGTTCAAGAGAGACGACCGAGGTTTCTTCTCTTGGACGGTGGGCGCCCACGAATGCTGGTTCTTATGATTCTCTGACAGCCGATGTCAGTATCATGGTTGGCGAGCATCCAATCTCGGCAACTGATGCGATGGAAACCAACCTTGTTGAAGGTGAAGTTGTTTTCGAAGGTGATAAGTTGTGGTGGACACAAGGCGTCTTTGAGTTCCGATATCACCACAACGGACACCATCATGCCATGGCAATCTCTGAACCTTTTGAAATTCGAATTAGCAAGTTTGACGAAGACGTGGATCTTGGTTCCAAGGGCCTATATGAGCAAGCCGTCGAGGCTGCTCTTCTTCCTGTTGTCCAAAACTGCCTAGACCGCGACCCGGACATTGCACCCAACCAGCCCGAAGAGCCTTTTGGAGGGCACGTCGAACGTGACACAAAGTATGCCAAAAGAATTGTCTATGCTATTCGAGAAATGTTTGGTATCGAGTTTGCGCCACCTGTCGTCGCCGCAGATGGAAGCGTCCGAAAACTTGCTTGGAGAGTCTGCAACGCTAAGGAAGTTCTGGTATGTTCAAAATCGAGAATAAAGGTATCAAACTGACTGTTATGTTTCTAGGCACCCTACAGCATGTCTTTATCAAGAGGAACCACTACACCTGCAATTCAAGACTTTCCTTCCGAGAAGGCTTGATGTGGGAAATACGGATATTTGGAGTAAAAGTAGTTTGGAGTTCTTGTGGCAGTGATGGTGATGGCAAACATTGGAGTATGATACCACAGTTGAGGCAGCCGTAACTATTAAAATTGTTGATACATTAAAAATCAAGTTTGGAATTATTTCAAATTGAAATTTTCTGCAACTAATTATCCCAAACCGTACAGTCCGGCTCTGTTGTGCGTTGGTGATTGTTATCTGGTCATTCAACCGGCCTTGAGGAATTAGAACTGTTGGCAGCTGAGATCACAAGTCAATGAAGTTCCTTTTAGTGCAATACTATCGGACCATATACTTTTGTATGCTACAGCTCAGATGCATCTTTCTATTACATACCTTTGAAGCTGTAAAGAATGGCAGTTCATCGACCACCGTGCGTCTACATTCTTGAAACAAACAACCATGCAAGGACGTTAACAATTAAACCTAAAATCTATTGATTAGTGGCAATACTAAACAGTTAGAACCAACCGGTGATACCGATACGAAAGGCGTCAATCATAGTGCTACAGAAGCCACACACATACTCCGTTCCTTACCTAGCGCAAGGCTATGCTTGAAGTGTTGATCAATTGCCGACAACCACAAAGACTATCAAATCTTGACTCCGCATCAATTTCTGATTGTATTTTCGACTCTGCTTTCTCCACGAATCGATATTGTCAATGCTCTAGCGATATAAACATATTAGCAGTCATATTTCGGCTATTATCAATTCGCGACCCCTGATATTCAGCTTGCGGCCAGTGCGTTGGAGCTGCGTCAGCTTTCAGCTCCCCCATACAACCGCAGATCCCATCCTCAAACATTGAATCTTGATCTACCATCTCATCACTCATCATGAAACTCCTCAACCGTGGGAAACCTAATAAAAACCCCTTTAGGGACAACAGCGCCACACTACTCATCTCAACATTGCTCCTCGGCGTGCCTCTTACGATAGTGCTTCTTCACTGCGCATATCAAACATATTATAAGAAAGGAGCCCATTGGAGCCACCATCATGATATACTTGACCCGGTGACACACGCTCACGACCCGAGTTCGTTGCTGTATGCTGCCTCTTACAGTGGACTCGTTACGACGCTGAACCTTTCGCTTGCCGCGTATCGGGATGCACCCGTCAAGCTTGAAACGCTGGCGACGACGGATGCTTGTGGTGGGAGTCCGTCGTGGCTCACACTTGATTGGATGAACGGTGTGCTCTATTGCACTGATGAAGGGATTAAGGATGGAAAGAATGGGTCGTTGGTATCCTTTGCAACGAATGAGAATGGCACTTTGGCACCTTTGACCAAGTTGTCTACGGCACTTGGCCCCGTGAGTGCTGTTGCTTATGGACAGTGGGACTATGGGTTGGCCGTGGCGCATTAGTACGCATATCCCCTTTCAAATGTGGTATTGCATCAAGAGACTAACTATATCTAAGCGGCGGTTCGGCATTTACTACTTGGGACATTCGAGACCCGTCCAATATTACCTCGCTGCAGGTCCTGGAATACAGCCTTCCGAAGCCAGGACCTGATCCATCAAGGCAGGAGGCGTCTCATCCCCACGCTGCAGTTCTCGACCCGACTAAACGGTTCCTTCTTGTTCCAGATCTAGGCGCGGATTTGATCCGTGTCTACAGCGTTGATGAGGATGAAAGCTTGGCGTTGAGCAAGCTCGATCCTTTGGTTGTTGCTCCTGGGAGCGGACCTCGACATCTGACATTTGTAGTAAAAGAGACCAAGACGTTCATGTATCTCGTCACCGAATTGGCCAATACGGTCGTCGGATATGAGGTCGTATATGGCGGGGGTTTTATCGTTTTCAAGGAAGTATGGAGCAGTGGCATCCATGGCAAAGGAAACGATATCCCCCGAGGTGCCGCTGCTGCTGAGATTGCCGTATCTGTAAGTGAGCACCGAATTTTGAAAGGTCGTGATTCTAACTCCGTACAGCCAGATCGAGAGTATCTTCTCATCTCATCCCGAAATGAGAACACCCTCGAAATACCCAGTTTTGATGGTGGCAACACCACCAGTATAACTTCAGATTCGCTTGTCAGTTTCAGGATTGACGGCGAGACTGGGCATCTGGCCTTGCAACAAGATATCGCATGCGGAGGTAGATTCCCGCGGCATTTTACTATCAACAAGGCCGGTACGTTAGTTGCGGTGGCACTCCAGCACGACAGCCGTGTCATTATTCTAGAGAGAGATGTCAAAACAGGAATGATTGGCGATTTCGTTGCTTATGCGGAGTTGGAGGGCGAGGTCACAGCCGTGATCTTCTATGAATGATCTGCTTGCTTCGTATCATCAAACAAGCATGGTTTCGTCTACCATTGAGTGCTGTCCTACGTCATTTCGGTGGCTTGTCATCCGGGCATATTCTTTCGTTCATGTCACGATGTTGAAGAAATATCAGCGAGAGGCGTCCATGACGTAGCTCTATCCGCTAACAGCACCCTTTGTTGAAGAAGACACTCACGAAATGTCAAGGACTTCTCTCCATGCACTCAGTTTCAATATCGAGTGCCTTGGTATTGTTTCGGATTTACGGCTCCCTGGTCCGAAGAGGGATTGGGTTGCAGTGCCAGGGACACTCTGTTCAGTTTGTCTGGACACATTGCACTCGTTATTGGCAGCCAGTCATCTCAAGTGTAGTCGATCGTACCATGATGCAGGGGACAATGCGAGGCATGCTGCATTGGTGGCTGTTTGTATCTTGCAGCGGCTTTGGAGGGGCATATGGGATGAAGCACGGGGATGGTCTATCAGCCCTAGTTCATGAACGACTGAAGTGGGTTCAGTCCTTCCAGAGGGGAACAGGGCATCGACCCTTCCGGGTGCCCCAAAAGGGAATATGGGCGTCCTCTCAATCTCGAAGATCGACTTGCATTCTGGGGACAAGGCTCAGGATGATGATAGCCGGGATGCCAAAGACCCTGAAAATGTTGGTGAGGAGAATAATGTAATTCCTTGCCAACGCTTGATACTTGATGAGAAGTCGTAGTAGATCGTGTGTTTGAAGCTCAAGTAGTCATCTTATCAAAGCCATAATATGCTTATCCTTTTTGTTGCTTATAAAGGTATCGTCCGCCTGAGATTCTAGTATATGTTTATCGATTTCCCAAGCATCTGGGTATCATGGTTGCCAGTGCCGTCTTCTGCTTCCGGTGAGTTGACGCGAGCTTCGATATTAGCCGGAAGATCCATCGAACAACCTTGCTAGCCGTTTACCTTATTTTGGACAAAACGCACCACACCTTTAGCTTTCCCCGCAGGTTGACAGGCGTTTCGAGGCGGCACCCCAGACCGGAGCAGGCTAAAACCGAACCCCAGGTTGGTCACGGGCTTGGGTTTGGATTGGATTAGGACAGCGAGGCTCCAACAAAGACCACCCCTATTCGGGCCGTTGATTTAAGATGGTTGGGCGCATGAGTGCTTGTCAAGATGGGCAAGTCTGCGACTGTCTGAATAGATGAAAGCGGCGCCGTACCGGATTTTAGGTCCAACGCTGTGCTAATGTCAAATAATAATAGTGTAGCGCGATGAACTGAACAAGTTGATAATTGAAGGTGTTTTGGCTCTAAGAGATGAAAACAAAAATGGAATTTCGATGAGAGTCAAGTACTGTACTTTGTGGTTTGGGGGTAACTGTCAACCTACCTACAGTCAATGCTTGAAAGGATTTGCAGACCCCATGGCCATGAACGAGAGGTACGGATGGCATCCGAGACAGTTATTTCGCATATTACTCTGGAGATGTTCTCGTGGCAATTCTCTCGGCTGGGGTCTAGAACTACGGTGGTTCTGACTGTCAAATCGTGGTAGGGCCGCATTAATTCAGGTTCATTATGCCACCATCTCAAGTACTGGTACCGTACAGTACATGTTGTTGGTGAACTGAGCTATAGAACGGACGGTATAACGGGGAGGGAAATGGCGATGCATCTGAGGATACGATACAAGCATGGTCGAGATGTTGTTGTTAGAGATGCAGGTATAAAACGTGTTGTTTATGAGCAGGCTACAACTAAGACTTTGGGGGAGTAGGTAAGGTGAGTATGTACCTAGACTACCATGGAAGGTAGTTGCCAAATGCGTGCGTTCCTTCCATCAGTGCTACTCCCTCCACTCCCAGTTGATGTGATTACAAGGCAAGTGCGACAGGCAAAAAGATGAGACGACACTCCCGCTCTTTCCATACCAATAACACAAGCTCAGTCCCTGACAAATCCACACGCAAAGTAACGGCGCAGTTTACCTAAACCTCACTCTTGGAGAGATCAAACTCATTGTGGGTAAGTTAGTAATTACTTACCGGTTATGAGATGAAATTGAACCTCATCCTCCACAAATCGCTTCTCCACAAGCAAACTGTGATGTTAGCAGGGATCCCACCAATCACTCTCGGAAATGACCCCCCTCCATCTCTGTCTTATCCCTGTCGAGGCGATTAAACGAGAACAACTGGTTCAAGCCGTTCAACCTTCTGGGGGACGCATGGCATCGATTCAGGAAGGACAACGGGTTCGTATCTTGCCCCTACATCGAGGCTCATGGAGAAAAGAAGGTTGAGAGCTTCCCCAGATTCTTCGCTTCACTTTGCTTCGCTAACTCCCCAGATTTAGAAACGACTCGCCTAATGTACGCCACCACCACCTGAAGCCGAAGTGGTCCCCCGAGACAATCTCGAACAATCATTTCCGTCTCCAACTCTCATGTCATGCCCATGTCCTTAATGTCTTCTCCAAGCACCTCGGCCGCTGACCGGAGTACCAACAAGTCCATCGGTCGAGTCTCCATCCGCTGCAGAAGTCCCCCGGATGGTCGACTCTAACGTTAGTCTATCCCGCCCGCTTCTCCACCACCCTCTTCCGAGTTCCACCGCCCGACCCAGGGTCTGGGGTTAAGCGCAGGTGCAGCACCACATGGACTTTGAGACCCTTGTCCATGTTCTTCTCCCATACATAACCGTTTACTCCTCCACTGTCTCCCGCCAAAAAAGAAAGCCTCTCTCAACGTTCGGTGACTTGACGGTTTTCTGGTCTTCTGTTCTTGAGGCTGGCGTTCTTTGATCCTTTGACAGGAAGGCACAACGCGACTTACAAGAAATTCATCCTTCATCACCAGTCTAGCTTCGGCATAACTCTTTCTGTTTCAGGTTTCAGCTTTCATCGCATCGTCTGATCTTCGGCACTACCATTGAAACCTCGGTATTGTTTTAGAATGTGGACTTTTTAAACAAGTTTCTGAAATTGTTCGCACCCATAGCTGCAACTATCCGCGTCGCCATATCACGTCCGCAGAAGCTGTGATCTCGCGACAGTCTCCCGATCGCGCTTCATCTTTGAGCCAACATATCATCATGTCCCCATCATCGACAGGCGAATCCGCTCACTCAATCTCAATCAACTCAGCCCGGCCATTCACCGTTCCTGCTCGCGACAGCTTTTCGCTCGAACTTCCAATGTCGTCACTCGCAACCATGTCGGCCGACGCCTCACTCAAATCTCCCATCAGCTACAAAAATCAGCGCACGCCCAGCTTCAGCAGGGATGCTATGATGGGCACGTCTCAGAAAGCCCGCCATCTATCACAATCCTCCGATAATAATAGACCTGATAATATGTCAAACGGCGGACAAAAGGTCTCAAGCGACGAGGGCTCAAATCCACTTAAGAGGAGAAATACAGAAACCGGGGTCGATTATCCCCGTCGCAGGGCTACTATTGCTGTGCGTCACAGCATAATGCTTATTTCTCATCTTTTGCATACTGACTCTTTGCTAGTGTGAGGTTTGCCGTTCGAGAAAGTCGCGATGCGATGGAACAAAGCCCAAGTGCAAACTCTGTACAGAGCTCGGCGCTGAATGCATCTACCGAGAGCCAGGAATTAAGCTAGATGCTGGTGACAAGCTTATTTTGGAGCGCCTCAATCGCATTGAGAGTCTTCTCCAGATGAGCATGGTGAACACAACAGCAAATGGTCTGGGCCTGACAGAAAACTCGCCCGGAATGAGCAATGGTACCGGGCTCGACGGCGACAATATGATTCTGTCAGCCAATGCGGCCACATTCAGCTCTATCCCCAATGGCGGGTTTGGGACTTGGTCAGCGCAACCAGTAGGAACCAATATCTCTACCATGCCCAAAGTCCATACCAATGCCGCCATGCATCTACTGCAATGGCCTCTCATCCGAGATTTAATTTCGCGGCAATGCGATCCTCAAGTTCTTCTGCAATTGGAGATGGCGCGAGAACCGCTTCACACTCTTACGAAAACTCCATGTGTGGACTTGTCAAATACTCAAGCATACATCGAGGCTTACTTTGAGAGGGTCAACGTGTGGTACGCCTGCGTGAACCCGTATACCTGGAGAAGCCAATACCGAACCGCCTTGTCCAACGGATTCCGAGAGGGACCAGAGAGTTGTATCGTGCTTCTTGTTCTTGCTTTGGGCCAAGCAAGTTTGCACGGTAGCATATCAAGGATTCTCCCACACGAAGATCCCCCCGGTCTGCAATACTTTACGGCAGCTTGGTCGTTGCTTCCAGGATTGATGACTGCCAACAGTGTGGTGGCGGCGCAGTGCCATCTCTTGGCTGCTGCGTACCACTTTTACCTAGTGCGACCTATGGAGGCGTGGAATCTACTCTGCACTACAAGTACCAAGCTGCAACTCCTTCTCATGGCTCCCAGCCGTATTCCCAGTCACCAGAGAGAGCTCGTGGAGCGCATTTACTGGAACGCTTTACTCTTCGAGAGCGATCTTCTCGCAGAACTCGACTTGCCTCATTCGGGCGTGGTTCAGTTTGAGGAGCACGTCGGCCTTCCAGGCGGATTCGAAGGAGACGAGTCAGAGCAAGTCGGTCGAGACGAGCTTTGGTACTTCTTGGCGGAGATTGCCCTCCGTCGTTTACTGAACAGAGTCAGCCATCTCATTTACTCCAAGGACTCTATTGCAAATACACAGAGTCTAGACCCAGTCGTCGCGGAACTCGACTACCAATTGAGTCAGTGGTACGAGAGTTTGCCATTGCCACTGCAGTTTCCTTTTACCCGAAACGCCCTTCAGGACCCTGTTCAAACAGTACTTCGCCTCCGATTCTTTGCTTGCCGCACCATCATTTACAGGCCATACATTCTAGCCGTGCTAGATAATGAACAGCAGGTTTTGGATCCCGCCGTGCGGGAAAATTGCCACAAATGCTTGGAGGCTTCTCTTCGACAGTTGGAACATATCCACGAACAGTATGTCATCCTTTTTAAATATCAACGCAATAGACAACTAACTGTATGTAGCCATGCTGGACATATGCCATACATCTGGCAAGGGGCTTTGTCGATGGTGTCTCAAACATTACTTATTATGGGTGCCACCATGTCACCATCACTTCTCAATATCTTGCTCACATTGGTACCAACTCGTGAGGCGCTAGACCAAATCATCAATGACGTGGTTATGGAAGTCGAACGATACGCGACGTTGGCACCTAGCTTAAGCTTGGCCTCCGAGATGCTCAAAGAGGCTGAGGTGAGAAGGCGCGCATTTCTCGGCACTCCGTAGGGGCTGAACCATGAGTCGGCTCAAGGGTGCTCCAACACGATACAAAACAGGGACTTGTCATCTACCTGACAAGCCTCTTTTTTCCCCTTCTTCGGCCGTCAAGACTACGGCGTTACTCAATAGTAGCGCCGATGTTCTACAATCTTGTACAGCTCGTAACCAATCCAACACTACAATACGACCCAGGGATCTGGGTGAGTGTCGCCCCGAGAGACTCCTTCTGGGGATCATCCTGGGGTACAGCACTGGAAAGTATCATTCTATTGGTTGGCATTGATCCTGGTACGGTTCTTCGGACCGTCTGACCGGCATTGCCAAATCTTGGCTACAAGACATCATAGTACTGCTTCAGCATCATTACTCTCAGAATCTTCTTAATGTAATGTAGATCATGCATACAAGCTAGTAGTATGGTCTAGCTGGAAGTTTCTTGGAGTATTGGCCTACAGATATCCTTCTTCGATTTATCCCTTCAACATGATGATATATCTTATGATAGCATCTATACCCATTTGTTTAATACTGTACAATATTAAAAATCATGATGACGAGCAATCAATGAACAAAAGAATGACTGGAATTCTCTGGCACTGCTCAAACTGAGTCTTGAATGATACGTTATGTGAAGCCTTTTCTTTCTTGTTGTCCAATTGGAACGTCCATAATATTTTGCTACCTGATGTCACACCAGAAAGGGTTCCTACATTTTCCATGATGTAATAGATGTGTACATAGAAACTTTGTGAACAGGGCTGCATGGCAATAGACTCTGAGCCACGGCTATAAGAAGAGTGATGTGCCTATCCGTGCCGATGCCTTGTATGCATGCGGATAGAGTGCGGGAAGAAAGGTCCCTGCAGATTTCAAAGAAGTAAAAACAGTCGAACAAGGCCATGTAGGATCGGCAGGGACGCCGTCACTGTCACGCCGTTCAATGGCCGTACGGGGAGGGAGGCCCGTTATGGCTGCCGGACCGGGCCGAGATGGTGCCCCACATCGAGTAGATGGCCGGCCATGACCCGGCGCAGTACGGACGTGATTTAAACCCCACGTTCGGCACTATTGTTTGTGAAGCGTGGACAGTTTTTTTATTTTATTTTCTTGGGTGGGCCACTGCTGTTCGGGTATCCGTACTGCGAGTCAAGTTACTGGGGTTGGCATCAATGACGAGCTTGTTGTTAGCTTACTTGTTAGCTTGTCACTGTCACATAATCATGAGCGAGTGAGCGATGATGAGAGTCAATCTTGCCACGATGATGTTATTTTGTTTATCTCAGGAATAAGATTTCGAGATGCATGATTACCTGCAGGAATCCAGTGGCACTTGCATTCTACTATAAACGAGCTTGTAGAAGTCGAGAAAATGTATTGTCTCAGTTCCCAGCTTGATTTGACTTGTGGCTCCAGCCACGTGACATCACACCGCAAAAACTGATCCTCCACAGTTTGTCTTGGAATGATGCCAGCCACCTGTAAAGGAATATCGTTAGACAGGTTTATGCTTGTCCTTCGCTCGTTTACAGCACTCGTATGATCACAATCCGGCTCGTACGGTGTGTTGTGCTGCCCAAAGAGCCCCGTCGAAAGCACGACCGTGCCTCTCTCTCATTCTGTCTCTCTACTCTATCATAACACAACGCAGGGTCTGAGAGCTCAGTCGCTAGTTAATTCAGCAGAAAAAACCACATCGGTCGACAAACCCTGGCCAGTCCGAAACCCACCCACGCGGGGGAGGGGCACTTTGATTCGTTTCTAGCTGTTTGATGCGTGAGGAGTAAAGGTGAGGTGACTTAAAACCACGCTTGATACTTGAATCTGCCGCGCTATCCTGCGGTAACATAGCAAACTGCGGAGGTTGAGAAACGTTGCTCAAGGGTTCTATCCAAGATTGGTCGTCTTTTCCTCGTTTAGCCTGACACTTAGACGTCTCTTCTGTCTCTATTCCTTTTCTCTCTTCTTCTTCTTTGCTTCTTCCTTGCTCTTAGTTTAGTGTCTTGACGCCTGGTCAATTTGGATCTCCATCCATCCAGACGTCTCGCGGCCCAACTTGTAAGGCACCATTAGACAAATCGACACCCACCATACATTCTCCTCGCCCCAGCTCCAAACTCGGTTTTATTCGCCTCGACTCGACTCGCTCGACGCAACGCTGCAAGCTGCGGTTGCCATGCATGATCAGCCCCCCGACTCCAATCAACTTTGGGGGGTGCAATTGCTCACGCAGCGTGGACTTCGTTGAGTGGCCCGACTGCTCGTCATCTTTTACTTTGAACCTACCCGTGGCATTCCGACATACAAACTAGTCCTCCTTAGGACACCAACTTGAACCGAAAGCGCTGCGCTGTGCTGCGTTGTGCTGTGCCGTGGACCAGCTCCCTGTCCCTTTCTGGGTCCTGCAGGAGTGAGCCCTCTTCAAGGAGCTCACAGGCCCCTCCTTCGAAAATGAGGCTAGGAGGATACCATCGAGACGTCCCTGATGAAGAGGCCCGACTTCCACTCGTGCGTCGCAGGCCCCTCCGCCCTGAATCTCGCGATTGGTATGGCCCAGGTGACGTCGCGCCCTACTACCCAAACCCAATGCCCCATCGGACACGAGTCGACGAACTACAAAGGCCCAACGGAGGTACACCCAGGGGATATTCGAGGAGCATGAGCCTCGATGCATACCCTCCGCCTACTATGCCCATGCCCCCAGCACACCTGATGCGGGCTTCTACAGACGTTTATAAGAAGCGCCCGCAGTTTTCAGTCTACGAGGCCGACGAAGATGATGAGGACGATGTACGCATCCCGCCCATGAAACCGCGGGGTAGACATCCCGAGCCTGCAAGGCCTCGCCGGCGAGTGCAAAGACCGAGGGAGCCAACGCCCGAATCGACACCACCGACGGAGAGTGACGAGGACACTGAAAGCGAGAGTGAGAGTGAGAGCGAAGATGATAGCGACGACGAACGTATAGAGGTCGTGGTGGAAGAACACGAGAGGGGCCATAAACGACATCATCGACACCACCGACGACCCAGCCCAGATGACTACCTGAGCTCGCCAGACGAGAAGAGAATCCCACGAAGACGAGATAGGATACCATCGCCATCTACCTCTGATGATAGAGAAGTACGACGGTACCGACATGCATCTTCTGAGAGAGGGTCGCCGGATCGAAGACCTGCTCTGAGACGAGAGCTCACCGACACACCTAGATATAGTCTTCCAACAAGATTTAACAGTGTTTTGGATGCTTCTCGACCACCCGTGGCTTCTAGGAGGTGAGTTGCTCCAGTCAATGGTTCAAACTCCAGACTAACAAGAACATCAGGACTACCAAGGTTATTGAGTCTCGTGAAATTGTTCGCGAAGGCCGACCTCGTAGACTAATAGAGACGGTTGAGGTTTCTAGAGAATCTTCAAGACGCCCTCCCAGCATAGCGGGTAGTGGATTTGAAACATCTAGAAACAGTTCTCGGGATCGACCCCGCATAATGTGAGTGGCCTTCAATCAGCGTCTCTTTTCACATTCTAACATGAATTTCAGCCGTGATTGCAAAGGCTGTCTCGATGAAGTTCCTGCTTCAAGATGTCCTAAACTTGAATGCGGTCATCGCATGTGCCACAGCTGTCTGAAAAAGCGATTTAAGCAATCAATGACAGACGCTGAGCAGATGCCTCCAACATGCTGCACTGATGAGCACATCGATCTGGAGCATGTCGACAAGCTTTTCGATCCCGTTTTCAAAAAGATATGGAACAAGAAGTTTGTGGAAGCCTCTCTGAAAAACAGGCTGTATTGTCCCTCGCGGCGATGCGGAGAGTGGATTCGGCCTGTTGATATCTACCATGATCGTGATACGGGTCGAAAAGCTGCTCGCTGCGAACGGTGCAACACAAAGGTTTGTGTGGCTTGCAATGGCAGATGGCACTTTGGGGGGAAATGTCCCAGGGACGATGAAACGGCCAAATACCTTGCGCAAGCCAGAAGTGAGGGACGGAAGAGATGCATCAAGTGTGGTGCTACATCTCAACTTAAAGATGGCGATAACCATGCATTGTGGTAAGTACAGTCTTGGACAAATTGCCAACATGATTCTGATATATGACAGCCGATGCGGTGCTGAATTTTGCGTTGTTTGTGGAGAGAAACCCAAGAGATGCGAATGCCCATGGTTCGACATTGATATCCCCGACTCTGATCACGAAGAGAAAGCGATAACACGAAGAGAAAGGAGCGAAATTCAAGTCTTTCGCGAAGGAAGCACTACAGAGGAATCTCGAGGTCCCCGAAGACCACGAGGAAAGCAGCCACGGCCTCAAATCTACGACGAAGAAGTCATGTTACGTCAAAAGGAGGACCGCGAAGATGAACTGGTTCGCAGGCCTCGCTACTATGCCAAAGACGACGAGTATGATGTCGTTGGTGCTCCAGAGCCTCCCTCGTCCCACTATATGGAAGATAGTCCCAAGCGTTTAGGACGCAGAGTAGTTGGTGGTGTCCCTCCTTCCCCAAGCCAGGCAGAATTCGAGAGAGGTTCTCGTGTCGGCAGAGGAGGCTATTACGGAGGACGCATGGACAGACGAAAGGTAGAGCGGCATGCAGAAGACGATCCGTACGAGATGGAACCCCCCGGCATGAGGCCTCCACCTATGGGAATGCCACCTCCAGTCATGGAGGGAGGATACCGCGGAGGAGCAGGACCTCTGATTGTGGAACGGGATCCCAACACTTACGACGACGATGATTCATATTACAGTCACAGCTCGCGTAGTCGAAAGGGCACGCGACGCAGCGACGCACGCAAATCTTCAGAACTAGCCGGACTTAGCGGACGCAACTCTGGTATGGGACGAATCGACGTCTGGCGGAAGTTTGTCGAGCCCGGTGATCCGGAGGGCGAATTAGGACCGGCAGTTGTAGCAGTTTGAAGAGGAGTCTGATATGACGAGGCAATGAACGATTTCTTGGATATCTGAACTCTCGTTAAAGATTGTCAGTGTTTTTTGTATCATAGTTCAGACTGCTTACCCTCTTTTGGTTACAGTTTATATTGGAAGTGGAATTTTTGCATGATTATGGAAGCATAGGAGGTAGGCAGTAGATAGGGAACAGGGTATTTAACGTCAAGGCCAACAGAACTCAACAATGGAGAAGTCATTTTAGATGGATTGCATGACATGGAGTTGCATGGTATGATGGTAGGGGCATAAGCATAAGTAAGCAAGCAAGCAAGCATGAGCATTGGGGGTCATATTGTGTTTGATGTCATATAACTTCACGTCTATAACCTATAAATTACATTTTTGAAATACTAGTGTCAGTTCTGTGATTGATTTGAATGAAGTCATCAAGAAACTCTCCAAGGAACAAACGGAATGGAGTTGGCAGCTTTGTTCCCGCGATCATCGGATAATGTGGAATGAGAGCCCAACAGAAACACTAAAGATCCACCGCAACCAGCGCCAACACCGGGGCACAGCTGATCACTAAAAATCTACAGTGGCTCATCCCCTAAAACAATCCCGACCCCCTCAAAGGAGATGTCGAAAGCCATTCTTGATTGGCCTCCCTCGGTTGCCAATGACCCGTTTGGTGGTCAGGAGCGAGATTGGAAACCAGGGCGTGAGCTTGCCGTCATTGTACATGTTAGACCCTTTTTCTATTGTCACTGTCACTGTCACTCACTGTTTGTAACTCGGCTCCTTCGGTCAAGGCCTCTCTCGCTGTCATCCTTCTTCTTTACACTAAGCTTCTTTGTCTTTTACTTTGTTTAAGAATCGGCGGTTTCGTTGTAGCGCAGGACATGGTGACGTCAAGCCTTACCGCCGTCTGATATACAACACCCACCGACTCACGAGTTGAGTCCAAGCACGTGCAGTGCAGTCTCTACCACTCGAATTAATATCGTATCGCACACCTCTTGCTTTACGCCCTCAACTTGGACTCGGTTGCTGCGCTGCGCCGAGATGCTTCTTCTCCACCAGGTCGGCAGCCTAAAGACAGGCGAAGTCGTCCGCTACACCATCACATACATTCCATCACAGGACCGCATCCTACCGTCCCCCGAGAAGCTCTACCTCCGCGTGCGCAATACTTCGGCTATCGCTCTCCGCGCCGCTTTCGTACACGGACCGTATACTCTCTGCGCCGCTGCTTACCCCGCGGGCTTCAACCCTAATGAGAAATTCGAATATCCTGAGCGTTATGGTGTCCCAGAGTTTGAGCCCATGGTCAAGGCGGGTGGTTCTTGGGAGTGTGAACTCGTGGTACCCGTTACTATCCGACAGAGCGCTGGGCTAGGAAGTCATGGTGGTTTTGGAAAAGGGCCGTCTCATGACCATGAGAGCGCTAGCTGGATTGTCGAGGTTTCTTCGCAGATCCTCTTCTCTACATCGGCTGCCGTCGGCTTCGAGGTTGTTCTGGCTCGTGACAAAAAGTCTTTGAGCCTGACCAACGCAAGCCAAATGATTAATGGGCAGACTCAAGTTTCGCAGCCTGGAAAGATTAGTGACCATCAGCAGGGCGTGGGGGCCAAAGATGGGCACCATCCCGCGCAGCCTCGAGGTGTGTTTTCTCGCGCGATACAAGTCAAGGTCGAAGATACTGCAGCATTGTGGAACACGCCCAGACTCCCAGGCTGGGATGATAAAGGCAATCCTGAAAAGCTTCACGGTCCAGATCAGCACGTAGAGAGCGTATCCAAAACGAGTGATCCTGAAGTCGAAGAGGATGACACTTCAAACCCACAAAATCCAAAAAAGAAGAAAAAAGTTCATGTTGTGATTCTAACGCATGGCCTCCACAGCAACCTTGGCGCGGATATGCTCTTCATGAAGGAGAGCATTGATGCAGCTGTCAAGCAAGCCAAGATCGATGCCAAGGCACGGCGGGCCCGGGAGCGAGCCGAAAGGGAACAATCAGAAAACGGTCTTGCCAAATCAGATACTTATAACACCAAAGATCAGGACAAGGTTGAAGGTGAAGACGATGAATCGGATGATGATGAAGAGGTCATTGTGCGGGGTTATTCGGGCAACTCGACAAAAACGGAGCGTGGAATCAAGTATCTCGGAAAGCGACTCGCTAGATACGTGTTGTCCATGACATACCCAGATCAGCCGTTCCTACCAACAGGAAAGGGAATGGCCGAGACCGTGTCCCACACGTTTGACAAGCATGATCCTCAGCAAAAGGCAGCACATGCTCACAGTTCCATTCATCTTGGCAAAGACGGTGCACATTTGCGCAAGGCAGATCGACCATACCAGATCACAAGTATAAGTTTCATTGCTCATTCTCTTGGTGGGCTAGTACAAACGTATGCTATTGCGTACATACAGAAGCATTCGCCACAGTTCTTTGATCTCATCAAGCCTGTCAACTTTGTTGCTTTGGCTACGCCGTTTCTGGGACTGAGTAACGAGAATCCCCTATATGTCAAGTTTGCTCTGGACTCTGGCCTCGTCGGTAGGACAGGTAAAGATCTAGGTTTGACATGGAGAGCGCCAACAATTGCAAGGAGTGGTTGGGGTGCTATCGTTGGAAACTTGGGTGAAACAGCACACAAGAAAGTCTATGGCGATTCACAGCCCGAATCAAAACCGCTCTTGAGGATTCTACCAACAGGACCTGCACATACAGCACTGAAGAAGTTTCGCAACCGGACTGTTTACTCCAATGTGGTCAACGATGGTATTGTTCCACTCCGCACAAGTTGCCTGCTATTCTTGGACTGGCAAGGACTCGGACGTGTCGAGAAGGCTCGACGAGATGCCGGTTTGGTTGAAACTGTTGTTGGTTTTGGATGGGCCGAGTTGACGGGCTCCAACCAGGGCAACTCCCGACAAAGACAACTCATGTCAGGAGAACGTTCAGTTGGCCAATCTGGTACTTCGTCGCCTCAAAACATTCACGAAAACATGCGCGAGGTTCCACAGCCACCCAGTACGGCAATGATGGATGACGACCGGGCTAGCTTGCGTTCCGTGGCTACTCCATATGGTGATGAGGCGCCGTCCGACTCGGCTGATTCGACAAACAGCGGGCCATTGGCAGGGTTCTTCAACCTCTTCAAGAGTAACGAGCCACCCAAACCTCAAAATGTGTCACAAAAGCAAAAGAGAATATTTTCTAATAGCCAAACTCTGAAAGATGCCACCGATGGTCAGGGAGAAGACGTCAGTGAATCAGTTTCCACTAAGCAGTCGAAAGTCACCACCGGTCATGAAGGCGAAGATGAGATGACAGCTCCGCCAAGGACAACTGTCTTTGAATCAGCCAGTGACCTTCTCAACCCCAAAATGCCCGACGTTGACTATCTTGTTGATCCATCTAAACGACCACGAACTATCTTCCATGACCGTGTCTATCATCCAGCGGACATACCAGGACCGCCGCTGAAGAAACGCCCCTCGACACTGGTCAGAAGGAAGACTGGTCAACGACAGAACTCCATCGGGCAGGCTTCAACGAGCAGTACGGGCTCTAGTCCTTACCCCTCTATAAATCATGAGGACAGTTCGCTGTCGGCGAAAGACTATGATGATACAGCAAATACAAACCCGGACAAGGATATCCACGAAGTGATCGACACGTCCAGCATGCGTGTGGAAGAGAAGATTGCAAGAGCCTACCATAAAGACTTGTCCTGGAGGAAAGTGCTCGTCAAAGTTGAGCCGGATGCCCACAACAACGTGTTAGTCCGACGCATGTTTGCCAATGCTTATGGATGGCCCGTAGTCAAGCATCTAGTCGATGCTCACTTCAGCGACTCGGCAGCCGCCCGCCTTCGCAATGAAGACGAGGACAACAGGGAGCGAGCCCGCAACATGAATGAGCCACCAGACGCGCATGGTGCGGAGCTCAAAAAGAGCCGAGACGATCTCGCAGGCATGACTAGGACAGACAGCGAGTCGCGGGAGGCCCTCGATAAGGTATCGGACCTACCCAAGGCGGGACGGTCAAAGCGAAACAGCGACGCCTCGACGGACCAACGCCCGAAGGCAGAGCGAGCGGATTCTGTGTCGTGGAGTGATCGGGACTGGCACGATAGTGACAATGACAGTGATCTAGACTTTGGTGGGGAAGCACCGGGCCCAACGTCGCCATCGGCACTGGGTCAGCAGGACAAGGGCAAAGAGGCGCAGGGATCATCAGCTGGGTGGAACTGGACGGAGAAGATTGTGGGCAAGGGAGTATCACGGACGAAGAGTCCCGTGCATGACGGCGGGGAGGAGCTAAAGACGAACAGGTCTGGGCTTTAAAGATGAAGATTGTAAGACTACAAGTTAGAAAGAGACGGGACGAAATAGAGATGATAGAGCATGGCATGAAGGCGTTACGGAAGGTTCGCACTGCGGTTAGATACAAAGACCCTGCATGAATTCAGAAAGGAACCCTCATTGGGAAACAACAACGCGAATACGCGGCCACCTACAGGAACTTTGATCCGTGCAAAAGGCGAGTCGCGTCAACCAATTCCGGAGCTTTGAAGAAGCTGTAGGTCTCAGTTTTGATGGTCTTGTCTCAGGCACAAGTTTCCAAACAGTCGGAGTTGGTGTGACTTGCAGCTGAAAAGTCCATGCCACACTGAGTGAGGTGAGGTGAGTCAAAGAGAAGTTTATCCATCATGGAAAAGATGGGGAAGTGAGCAGATTTGCGGTTCAGTAGGCTAAGTGAAAGGTTCTCCCTGCATAGTGTTAGTTATAGGGGTTCCGCAACGGATGTTTGGTTTTTCGCGATCGAGATCTACGTGAGACATTAGAGGGACAGTGGATGATGGCTGAAGGATGTTCTTAAGTTTTTGTATATTTATGGGCCGAGGTTGATGTGATATGTACCAGTGTTGGACAAAGCAGTAACTCCTAAGTATTACCATAGTCTAAGGAGCATTGATGTGGGTGTTCCTTGAAGTCTAATAGCTTAGTTAGTCTAAAGAGCATAAAGTTACCTACTAGTTTCATCTCTTATACTTCCAGTAGTTAATTTTTCTGATACCCTGAGGTAGCACTGCAATTAGTCTAGATGCAAAAGATAAAAACTATCAAAAAGAGGATATAACAGCGGAATCTAACCACCTATGTTGGACGAACAGGGAATCGAACCCTGGACCACTCCCAGATTATTCGGATGAATTATGCTAAGGGAGTATTATACCACTAAACCATTCGCCCGACGAATTGTTAAAGGTTGGAGTTGAATTTTCGCTCTATGTCGGGGGGTTGTGAGAATTGGTGATAGCGTCTTTTGTGTGGTGGGGGTTACAACTAGAGTGTGTGGAGAACGGGCATGGCTGAGCATGTAATTATGTACATGAAATCAATGCTTGAATCGTGCAGGGTCAGATCTCTTGGCTTGGAGAACACGATGGTCTATATAGAAAGTGTTTAAATGATAAAATAGAATAAAGAATTTGTAAAATGCTCTTATATCCAATTGTATAACCTCGTGGTGTAATTGAGTCAATATTAAAGTACTGCACGTGTTAATCAAGAAATCCATCTCTCTCCAACCATGACGAACATGTGCGTCACCGTCTCGACTCGACTCTTGCTCTGGGGGCCTCCAACTCCAAGCATGAGAAAGCTTTCTCACCAAGCTAATCTCAACCAACGCATTGGGAAAAAACCCAACCACGGACCAAAAAATATTGCATCGTCGTCAGCTTCGCCACGGTTCTAGCTCAAACAGAAACAACAATAAACCCTTGTGTTTGGTGGAAAACTCCCCAACCAAAAAAAAAAGTCAAGTCCTTGCTTAGTATTGAATCTCCATCTAAAGAGGCAAATTTCTACTGCCTCTCTCTTCACCGGCTTCTTCTCTACCCGTGCGGCCTCTTTACAGCCAAGAACTTATAATCACAAGCGTCCGCCATGCTACGATAGTCTCTCTTGCGACACTTTTACGACTATTTTCTCTCTCTTTTGGCACTCAATCGATCCAAACAGCCCCAGTTGACTTTGTCTCTTGGCATAAACATATCCGCATTCCATAAAGCTGCAGCTCTTCTTCCCACCAACCACCCAACATGAGAGTGTACCTTCTACCGCTCTCTACGCGGCGAACGCTGCTCTATGCGAAACGACTCGAGGTCACGACTGCGCCACAGGGTCGGACCTACGTTGACAAGGGCACCGCCTGGGCTGCCAGGACGTGGGCGCAGTGGGAGAAGATGGAGTCGGGCTGGAAGCGCAAGGTCGTCGACTACGGAAACTACGCTTTTCGTCGCATCCCCTATGAAGAATGGGGTCTGAAGTCGGTCCCTCCTCTGTCTTCGAAACGCCGTGGTGAGGATATCCAGAACCGAGGAAAGGTCGAATTGTGCTTCCCGAGCTCCGTGATACCACCCAGCAAGGCTGAGGGTATTCTCCAAACCCTTGCGACGGAACGTCAGGCTCTTCACAAGAAGAGGCTTGTCTGGTGTGTTGTGGGCATGCCAATCACTATCCCGTTTGCCCTGATACCCATGTAAGTTCAATGTCTTTGGCTTTGCTTTTTGTTAGATCCCGCTAGCTAACATCGACCAGCATCCCCAACCTTCCCTTCTTCTACCTCGTCTACAGAGCCTGGTCGCACTACCGAGCCATTGCAGGTGGGAAACATATCCAATGGCTTCTAGAGCATAAGCTATTACGGCCGTCTCCATCCGAGAAGCTCGACCAGCTTTATGCGCTACATGCCCCGCCCGCCGAAGAACCGGACAACAAGGAACGCACCCTCCTCACTCAAAAGGAAGTGCAGACCTTTTCCGAAACACTCAACATGCCTGCTCTGGAAGTCGAGCTCGAGAGAGCTATATGGCAGGTCGAGCAAGCCGTTCTAGACCCAGATAGTAAGAGCCCGCCTAAAGAGAAAGCAGCCGGTACAGCGGCTGATAAACCAGGTTCTACCGAGCCAGTGGAGGAAAAGTATAAAGATAAGAAGGATCAATGAGTAAAAGAACAACTCATGCATAACTTTACACGACGTATGATACCTATGTACGTAGCTAGCACGGAGTGGTGAATCGGACTGGGGACTATGGTTGTTTTCTTGTTATGGTTAAAGAAATATTGTATTGTATTAGACTGGTGTGAAAAAAAGGAAAAGGCAGGCGTAAAGACGCGGGTATATCTATAGAAATCTCCTCCCAGAAACGCCGCACCATAGCCATCATCAAAAGATGGCTCACAATCGCAATTCGCATAAAAGTCATTATTCTTGCCACAGCTATTTTCTTCGCCGTGAAATACAAGTCATAATGACTCTGCTGCTCTCAGAGCTTCGCGGACCTTGAGGGCGGGTAGCAGACCGACGAGGCCCATGGCGAGAAGCATGCGTCTTGTCTTGAGACATGATAGATCAGGTAGACTGATTCTACTGGCAATGCGATGGGCGTCGGAGAGAGAGAAGTTGAGACCAAAGTTCTTAAGGCCGGGCATTGAAGGACAGCAGTTCTGGAATGTAATATTAGTATATGATTCTTGGAGATGTGTACAAGAAGAAACTTACTCTGTCTTTGGTTTGTCTGATAACTCCCATGGCAGCAGCTTCGGCATACTCATACTGAGTAACCTGAGCACTTAGAATATGTCTCCTCCATGCATCAGCGGCCTTGACACGAAGGAACCGCTGGGTGAGAGTGTGGGATCCAGGAGGTCCTCGTCGACCAGGTCGGCTGCGTCTTCGACGAGCAATGCGAACAGCGCCATATTTGTTCTCTGGTCCATGACTTGTGGGGTTGAGAGGAGAAGGGAAGACAGGAGCGTACGAAGACGCATCACGATAGGTACAGGCGGTCATTGTTGAAGAATGAGTTATTTCGGTATTGGTATGTTCACGATGATAGATGGCGAAGAAACCCTTTGGTTGAAGGATGATTGTAATGGAATTCTTTGGTCCTTCACAAGAGGGAGAAAAGAAAAGATGGAATATTGGTGGGATATATTCTTTAGGGAGAAGGTAAAGAAAGGACGAGGGATAATAGTGAGTAACTATCACAAAGAAAAGAGGATTCTCTCAATCCTTATATTCAATTCCAAAAGAGATAAAACAAGAGACTAGCTTGTGTAATTCGAGACACCAAAATCGTCTACAGGGGCTGGCTGGGTCCTCTCTCTCAACTAAAACATTGGTGTTCTGGATTAGAGGAATGCTCTCTCTGTCGCGTATAAGTCACGACCCTTGGATACGAACCAACTGAGTTGAGTGTGGATGGATTGATCGATGGATGGATGGATGAATGGATCGATCGTGGTCTCACTAACTGTTAGTCAGGCACAACGACTCAGATCACCAACACGTCAATCAAAGTGAATGCAGCAAATAAAAAGCAATAAAAACGCGTAAAAAGGAGGGGACCTAGAGGACTGGGAAGCCAAAAGTGCTTGCTTGAAGAGACAAACCTTCATGTAGCCTAGCTAGCACCTGCATTGCATACGAGACAGAGGCTAAGAAAGATTGTGACGAGACAAGGTAGTCAGGAACGGGCGAGACATGCAGCCTTTTGTTGTGGAGATTTCCAGTTTGGTTTGCACTTTAGTATGGAGTAGGAAGCCAACATAGTAGGTACGGATATTTCATCCCTTGACATCGTGGGCGGGGAACAGACTAAAGAGAAGGAGAAGGAGAAGGAGAATCGTCGATAAATCGCCAATATTATTGGCTTTTCTTCCTTCACTTCTCCCTCCCCCACTCGTTAGACCAAAAAGTCTCCAAGTCTGCCCTGCCCCTTCGGTTCTTTCGGTTCACAGAGACAAACAGCTATACGGATACAAGAGACATATCCCCCCCATTGTCATAGTGGGCTCCCCCGACCTGCCCAGGCAATGAGAGCTAACTTGGACATCTGGTCTGGGCTGATTCGAGACGAGGGCGAAGGGAAACAATGGTCTATTCATTCGGCCCGCGGTTTAGTAAAAACACACACAAAGACTAGAACCCGAATCAAAAGACGCGTGAGACGTGTCGAGCCAAAATAAAGAGCCCTTCAAGTCCAATATTGGTTTGGAAAGGGCATCACTTGTAGTGTAGTAAGTAGTGTCTGTAGTATATCGTATCCATTTAAACGAGTGACCAAGCCGTCTGTCTCCAACGCCGAGACTCCCTGCCCTCCTCTCAAGAGTGTCGATTACTGTATTACCCAATGTCTTTGTTTGTGTGTAAAAAAAGGTTGGTACTCTGAATATTAAAGAAAAAAGACGAATCCAAAAAAATAAAACATGATATCGATCCCGTCTTTCTTTCTATTGTCTAGCCTCTACTTCACGAGATAAAGGTGGCCTCGGTGAACATGACGCCCTCCTCGACGATCTCCTCGTCGCCGATCTTGAGCTTCAGGGAGAGCTTGGGGTGGTACTATAGATTATCTTGTCAGCAAGGGGGTTCCCCAATGGTTCGGTTGTTCGGAAATTAAATCAACGGGGGAGAAAAAAACAAAACTCACCTGGTAGATGTAAGGCTTTGTGCCTGCAGCTGCTGCAACAATCGTCTTGACGAAACCGGGGACCTCGGCCATGACGTCAACTCGATCAACTCGCTCGCCGAGAGGTCCTTCAATTGAGGCCTCGACAGGGTTTGCGTCCTTGGTCGCGCCGGACCAGGTGTACTTGACCTCACTCGGTTCGGGCCACTCATTCTCGGAATCCTTCTTAACTTGAACGTGAGTGGCCGTGTTGGTGGCGCCAGCAGTAATGATCTCGCCGTCCTTGACGATGCCGCCAACGTTGACAAGGGTTGAACCGTATGATGGGGTGCTGGTAAACTCCATCATGACAGCTGAGTAGGTAGGACCCTGGAAGTTGACAAAGTTCCATCGACCAGCGGCGTGGTGAGGCTTCATGCCCTGGAGGGCGTAGACGAAAAAGGCCTTGCCCTTCAGGTCAATAGGACCCTCCTTTGTGGTGATGGTACCCTCGGAGACACAGCGAGGCCAGAAAGCATGGCGAATGGATCCCCATGGGTTGTTGTGGTCGGTGCCGTACAGGGTTGTGCCTGTGGTGCCAGCCTGGAAACCAGGGGTAGAGCGGGTGATCTTCAGGTTAACGATGGCGTCCTGGCTGTTCATGCTCTTGATGGTGTAGTAAGTGCCATCCTCGGATAGCTCAACGGCACAGTCGTCGGCGTAGAAACTCGTCTTGTCCTCGTTAAAGTCTTGGTTGTTGAGAGGTGTTGAGGCCCAGAGGTGGGGCTTTGAAGGGTCCTTGTCGAAGACCTTTGCGTTGAACTGGCAGGTTGTTCGAATGCCGCTTTTGTACATGTTAGTAAGTGACAGTAAAGTGATGCGGGTTGTGCGGAACATACGCAACGTTGCTATAGATGACCTGGGCAAGAGCGATGTAACCGTTGTCGGCACAGATGTAGAAGCTCTCTGTCTCAACAGAGGTCGAGTCCATGGCCTTCCACTTCAAGCCATCTCGAGTGAGCTCGGTGTAGGGAGTCTTTTCGGCCTCGATGGCAACAGACTTGATGGCAGAGGGGCCGTAGATGGGCTCCTGAGTGCCGGCGACATTGGCCAGTCTATAGCGGTCAGTATTTACTTGAGTCTCTCCATGTTGGTGGGTGGTGATGCATGGTGGGGGTAAGAAGATCTGATAGACGATACTTACTGTTGCTTAGCCCAGTTGAACATGATGGCTTGGTTGAGTGATTGTATTTGGGGGATAAAAAAGGGGATAAAGAAACAGAAAGTTGATCTGTTTCGATTCGGTAGGTGAAGATGGGAAGATGGGTCGAGAAATGAAATGAAATTCTGGGGACTTTGTTAATTAATGACCCTGTCCCAAGCCTTTTCCGTACCGTAGGTACCGCATTAAAGATGTCACTTTCACACCGCTGAGCCTGGCATGGCCTGTTGTATGGATGTGGCGGCGTGGAGGGGTACATGATGTGGCTGTTGTCCCTGTCCCCGTCCATGATGTGGGGAATGACGTGTGTGTGTGTGTCAACACGCGTAGAGTTAGCAGTGGGACGCGTCTATACGACTTTTTGTTACCATCTTTTTCTCAGTGATTGGAACTATAGTAAACTTGCTGGTGACTCAAATACATATGGCATGTGCCGTACAATTTCTCCATCAGAGAAGCAATCTTTGAAATTACCTACCTCTTGTCTCTGATTTCCAAGCTCCGTAGCTTCCGGAATCCACTCAATAAATCGACCGGCTGGCAATTTCAGCCTCAAATTTGACATGGTCCCATGACAGTGCGCTTACCCTATAGCTATATATGTAGACATGACGGGAGTTCAAAAGCCATGATGACAGATAATATTGGTGGAATTTTCTATGAATGTGTTGTTTGCAAGATTATCGGTGTTTCCATCTTAATTATTTTCTTCCTACCACGTCATACCTAACGGGAGAATGCAAATGTTTGTTGTAACATTGAAGTTGCCTCTGGAACGTAAAATCCAACAGAATTCAAGTATAAACTCAATCATAGTCAGTTGATAATGATCGTTCAATAATCTATCGAGCAATGGCACTAGAGTATGTTCATCATTGTGAATAATTTCCTCTTCCTATAATTTACTTTCGGTTTAATCATGGATTAGAGGTTAGCCACGTCACTGTGTTAACACTTGCTCTTTCTTCCCCGTCATCGATAAGATATTATCTTAAAGATCAGTATCGATAAGAGACATTCATTATCTCGGATCTATTAACGGATACCCGTTATTGAATACGAATTATTCGAAGAAGCAGACGTAGTGATTCTCAAGCTACAGGACAGGGTCCAATTCAAAAGGAATGCTCATGCAACCTTTAGCAAGATGACCAATCAAAATGCGCATAAACTCATTACGTGCAGCGAAAAGTAAAAGTAAAAACTTTAGCCGGCCCGCTCGTCATTATTAGGAAAGTTAGTAGGTACTCAGTGCGCGACGCGGTTGGCCATTTGATTTCTCAATCGCAAACATCGCCCATCGCATAATCTTTCTCATTTACATCAACCTTGCCATCACGTTTGCTCCCACCATTTGGCGCACCAACTCACAGACACTGCTGATCTGCAATTACTACCATCTCAAACTTTTTGTCGCGATACGACTACACACCATACAATCGATTTTGCGCGTCACGACATAATCGCTGATAAAGTCTATCGAATCTCTAATCTTTATCGCCATTATCGTAGTATACTATCGTAACTACCTACCCATACCTCCTTCCAGCGACATTCGAACAAAATGGAGGAGGACGGGTCGCAAATTCTTGCTCAGGCAGCACTCGACCCAATTTCGAGACCAGAGTCTACTTCGACAACTGCATCGACATCTTTACCACAACACGTATTGCCAGGCATCTCAGCACTCGCCGCCGCCAACGCGGCTACAGACGTTACAGCTCAGTTGAGGTACGGACACCACCTGTAAATACACCCAAATGCACATAGGTACACTCGACAAGTTGCGCCGAGTCCCAATCAAGTTCCCCAACAATACCAGCCAGGCTTTTCATGTGCAATTCAACTAACCCTTGCCTGCAGAGCTTCGGCCGCTCCATCGCCCGCTACTATGTATCCTACTGCATCTCATGCCGCGACAAGTGGGGGATCTGGAAGTACCATGGTAAGTCTCGATCATGTTTCTTTATCGCAATCTCATCAGCACTTGTTGAGAGAGAGAGAGTCGCATTCTATTGCATGTCACCATTGCATTGCAATCTTATCTCCAAAGCCGGGCTGCGTCCCGTTTTTTTTCGCAGCCATTACAATCAACTTGGGCTTATCGCCCACCATTCATTCGGTCACGTGGCTTATCTCCAGACCTTGCCACGCTAGACCTCGACAGGATCGATAGTGGGTCTTTACTGCGGGCTTATCTGGCTTATCAAGCCAGTTACGTTGCAGCCAAAGATTTTTACTCCATCCTCTTATCGTGGCCGAGATAATAACCAGCGCTCTCCCTCCCGCTTTCGCATCTACTCACTCTATGTTCATATTCAATAACCGGCATCATGATGGCAACTAACGGATCTACGCAGCCTACCTGCCACAATTGCAGTACCTCTACCACCCCGTTATGGCGTCGTGACGAGTATGGTGCTGTTCTCTGCAATGCCTGTGGCTTGTTCCTCAAGTTACATGGTCGAGCACGTCCAATTTCCCTCAAGACCGATGTTATCAAGAGTCGCAACAGGGTCAAAACCATGCGCCCCGATTTAGCAAATAAAAAAAAGGTTAGTTCAATACCTTGCAACATTGTTCTCCTCATTCATTGACCAGCAACAACAGCAGCAGCAGCAACAAGCAGCACAGGGATTCGCCACGACCGATGCGAACGGGTTCGATACTACTGGACAAGCTGCCGCCGCTGCAGCTCATGCCGCACGACGAGCATCCCAAAACAAAGCGAACGGTCACGATGGAGACTCTCCCATCTCCCGCACTGGCACACCCTCGATGTATGGACATAACATATCCTCTTTTATGGTCGAAGACCCATACCAGAGTGGCTTTGTCGCAACTGGAGAAGGCCGCGCGACATCGCCTATGAACGGAGATCGCAAGATGGATGCACCCCAATCGCAGGAGCAGCTCATCGCGCAAAATTCAAGCCTCAAGACACGAGTGAGCGAACTCGAAGTAATCATAGAGCTTTTCCGAGGTCGTCTCGCCCAGTTGGAGCAACAAGAAGCCACTGCTAGAAACAGTCAACAGGTTGCGAGTGTCGAACAAAACCAATTGCGCGCCGAGCTTGACGCAACACGAGATAGTGAGGCTCAGCTACGCGCACAACTTGAAGATAGCCATCGACGTGAGAACAGCTTGAAGCGACGTTTAGACGAACTCGAGCTTGAGATCCAAGCGATTCACCCAATCGGCTCAGATCCCGATGAGCGACCTGCTAAAAGACCTCGTACTGTCGACGAACCCTACAAGACTCAATCAGAAACCGACATTGAGGCTGCTGCCGAGGCACTCATCGCTTCTGAAGCATCTAGACCCGACGAGACCGCTGAAACCGCCCGTTATGTGGTTGCTGAAACACCCGAAGTATCACAGCACTCGGAAGAGATAAAGGAAAACTACCCTGCCCTAAAGACAGAAGATGTTCCTATCGATCCTGATATGCCTATGATGGATGATACCCCTCAATCTGAAGAGAAAACAAAGGCGCCTGGAGATGCCGGTGTCCTTGATGCCCCTGCCGCCCCTGATGCTTATTCCGAGGCCGTTGAAGGTACAGAAGCCACTACGTCCGAAACCGTGGCTGCGTGATAGTGACTTTCCATATCATTTTCAATCAGCGATATGTTTTTCTTCAACCTTGGCCTTGAAGGTTGACCATGGTCATTCATGCAGAACAGCTACCTGAACGCATTGTCGGATTGATAGCAAAAGTACCCCAGCATCAGTTATGATTCAACCTGATTTATACCCCTTATGCGAGAGGCTGGAGCGCCCTCGCTTTGCTTTCATGATATATACCTCCTAGCGGCGAGGGCAGCAAGGACACAGGCGTTATGGCACGTCGTTTCAGGGCGACAGAGAAGACTCGGGGGGAAGCATAGTGTTTTTAATGGATTGAGTGTAAGGATGAATGCATGGTTTGGAACTTGGCCTTTGAATTGTTATATTCATCGGGCTGCGAACCTGAAGGGATTGTAGTCATTGATTGATAAAAGCTCAGCTGCCCGCAATGAAAAGTAGACATGTTTTTGTTCAGTTGTTTTCACGATATCTTATCGTAAGCCCAAGGCGTACCGCTCAAAATAATATACTAGCCACTCACTCTTTGACTCGCATTCCCAAAAAGTAGTATGATGTCTTCCACCAGTTCCTCGTTCAGCCTTTGGCATGTTGAACAGTTGCACTTTTCTGCCAGTGCTTGCCAGTGCTTGTCAGTGATTCATTTCATGGTCACGTGGTCAGGCGAATGCTGAGAATGAGAAATGATGTATCGCGACGGAGTGCCCGAACCAACACAACAACCTAACCACTGCCGCTATTGTTTTGCAAAACAAAGAAATTCAAGTGCGAGATTAAACTGATCTTTGTTCTCGTTTTTTTAAAGATATCAGTTTTGATATTAAAGTTAACTTTCTTTCTGATATATACTCCCTACTCCACATCCCCAGATCATTCAAATACAATGCCTTCGGTACCTTCACGAGGAGGCCCTTCATCTCGTCCTGGCCCTTCGTCCTCGCGATCGATGCCCACCCCTACCTACTCGGGTGGAAAGGTTGTCGCGCTGCAAAAGAGAGGGATCGGTCGCCCGATAGGCCAACAGAGCACTGGGGGCAAAACAGTCCTTGGTGGCAAGCGACACCGGTAAAGTCCATCAAAGACGAAGAAATGAGACACCAAACTGACAATTCCTCCTCTTTTTTAGCAAGGTCTTGCGCGACACTATTCATGGTGTCAGTAAGTTCGCTCACCTACCCTGAATTCCAAAGATGTATTTGCTGACCGTGCTATTCTAGCCAAGCCCGCTATCCGGTTTGTCACGCTAGCTCTAGAGAACTTGAAAGGAGTCAAAGTACTGACAGAGGACTTGTAGACGACTTGCCCGCCGTGGTGGTGTGAAGCGAATTTCAGCTACCATTTACGACGACATTCGAGCTGCGTTGAAA
Source organism: Fusarium poae (assembly GCF_019609905.1). Lineage (NCBI taxonomy): Eukaryota > Fungi > Ascomycota > Sordariomycetes > Hypocreales > Nectriaceae > Fusarium > Fusarium poae. The sequence continues at coordinate 3,738,436 of NC_058401.1, read as the reverse complement.
GCCCGCCTTGAGAGTGTACGCATATAAATCTAACTGGGGTATTCACTATTGAGACGGCCACTAACGGATATGTAGATTCTCCAAGACTGCGTCATCTATGTTGAGTACAGAAACGCCAAGACCGTCACAGTTCACGATGTGAGTAGCATTCCATTGATTGACAATGATGGAAGAGCGCCGACTGACCCATCAAATAGGTCATCCACAGCCTGAGCCGCATGGGACGCCCTCTCTGGGGTTTCGACCCTGACACCTATAGCCCCAAGAAGCAGTAGATTCACTGTGTCTGTTCCTTTGTGACCATTTCCCTTATTGCGACATGGTGTTTTAGCGTTCCGGAGAAGGTTATGCTCTTTGTCTTTGTTTACCACAGTTGAGAGGATGTTACCAGAGAGAAAGATACCAGAAAGGGTTGTTTATGAATGAGTACATACGAGAGGAAACGTTGTCATACAAATCAGACAGGAAGTTTACAATCAAAGATTTGTTTGTTGTTGATCACGACTTGTATCATGAACGTATAATTATGAGCTTGTTAAACGATAGAAATATGGGGTATCTCAAGTGACAGTACAGGTAGGTGAGGTATCAAAAACAAAAAATAAGAAAAGTAAAGAATAGTGCTCCAGCCATTAAATGCTCCCCCTCCTGCATATTCCCATCTCTCCTGTAAATCAGAGTCTATACTGTAGCATGACCCGTCGTCTTCTAGTGGTATCTTTATGTGATTTGTTGATTGCTGTTTGTGTCTTCTTTCTGTCGGCTGTATCCTTTTCTGGGGTATTTGTTTATCGCAGTCTTGGTATTCTCATCATCGTCCATTCATCCCCTGTCGCCTTCTCGTATTGTGATCGGATTTGTTTAATGGTGATGCCGTCGAAAGTGATCAAGATCCCGGCATGCATTTTGTCTTTGGCTGATGAAGCAACTTCATTTACCTCCTCTTCCTGATGAGGTCCCAGTTAGACAGGATACCGTCCAGGGCCCTGGTAGCTCGAACCTCATCACGTCGAAAGGGTGCATTGAAGATGCCAGGGAGCAACATGGCGCTGTTTGCGTGCTCCTGAGCGAATCCAATCTCGGCATCCTTTCCACACTTTTCTTTGGTAACGCGGACAGCTTCCTGAAGCAGATCCTTTCCAACACCCTTTCCACGGTAGTTGAGGTTGGTGGTCCACGCACGAATAACACCTTTGCCCCCGCGGAGAGAAAGCGATCGTCTTCGTCTGTGGTTAGATGTCTGGTTGGGTTCAAGGCGAAGAACAAGGGTTCCGATGATATCTTGGTTGAGACGGGCAGCCAGCAGGGTATCCTCCTCTCCATCGTCAGATCGTAGCCAGTTCCAGCGCAGCCGTTCAGCCAAAGAAATGTAGCCATTGGCCAAATAACGGATACCCATAAGGTAGCTCATGATGACACCACACGAGACCGTCATGCCAAGTCCAGAGTCCCGCGAAACACCACTGAAATGGTAGATAGAAGCAAGGGCAGCTGATAAACCGGCGAGACAGACTGGGTGGAAAACGAGGTTCAGGGAGGCCCGCTGGCGCATCTGGGCGATCGAGTCGGCGACAAGGCGCATGCCCTCAACCTTGTCTTGGGGCTTGTCAAGGACCTCGAGAGACAACGGTTCAATGTCTTCGTCGTCATTGAGCCCAAAGTATGGAGTAGAAGCTGCAAGCGGAGAAGGCGATGGAGCGACGAAAGAAGAGAAAGGTACAGATGGACCAAATTGCGGTGTGCTGGTGGCCGAAACCATTGCCGAGTGAAGGACAAGGTTGGCGCGCAGGAATGTGAAGAAAGCTATTAGTTGCGATGTTAGTCATGGTGGTTTGCTCAAGCAACATAGTCATGCTGAGCTTTGTCTCAAGGCTATATCCGTAACATGATGAACACTAAAAACAAACTGCAATAGTCCATCCTCTGTCTTCATCATGGGCAAGCTGTATACGAGAATAGCTTCAAATGTTGAATGTTGAGCTCGTGCCAATCAGCCCTAGGCTGGATGCAGTATCCGTCGTGTGCTCAACCCTGCCCAAGGTTATACTGACCAGGGTAGGCCTTGGTGGTGGCCATGGTAACCGAGCGAGGGTCTTACACAGGGTCCAAGAGACAAAGAGCATGACAGAGGATGAAGAAAGAACTTACCAGCGCTTGTCTTCAAAACAGGAACAGCACCAACTCTATCAACCACAGTGCTTGGGTGACAGGTCCTCAGGTCAAGCTCCCGAATGGCCATGTGTTGGGGACTCTCCATGGTGGTGCAGGTCGCCATGGTTGAAAAGACGTATTAGACTAACGTTAGGTAGAAGAACAATAAGATAAGAACTGTAAAGATGAGGGAAGGAGGCCAGCCTTCAGCAACAAAGTCGACCGAAGAAGGAATAAGGGTATCGAATAAATAATATATAAATGTGATATGATTATAAAGATGAGATATGGATATGTTTTGAAAACAAGAGATCGAGCGAGGAAGAGGGAGAGATGAGAGAAATAGCTCGAGACAAGTCCAGGGAGGACGAAGAGATTTTCAAAGTTTCGAGAAGGCAAGGGTAACTGGGGTCAGGGTCGTCAGCTCCTGCAAGTCGATGAATAGGCTTGAACGACCCGACGCTCTGGTGGCCGTAGCGTGCATTTTCCCTTTCGAATGCGACGCGACAGACTCTGCATTAAGATCCTTGCATCGTGCGGCGCTGTCTGTTGCTGTCACGGGTGTCCAAAGCCGGATCCCTGGGCCCTTGGCTCATCCCTGGCGGGTGTTGGGCCCGACTCCGTTTCCAACCAGCTCTGTGACTGTGTCTGTCTTTACCTTGATCGTGGGAGGCTAGACAATTGAAATGCCTCTATCTACTGTAGGCTGTAGCGCCAATGCGGGATGGTGGGTTCGCTTTTCCGAAGAGGGTTTGTCCATGTGGTAAAGGTGGTGCTGGAGTCACTGGTGGTTGCGTGACAAAGTTGAAAGATACGCTACTATCTCGTCGAGCGATATCAATGATTGTTGGTCTAGACTTGTGAGAAGGATTCTATGTGGTGGTGTACTTGCCGCAAAGCACATCCAGTGCTCGCTGCATCTTTGATGTTGTGCTGTGCCTATGCAAGCCACGTCTTATCTCTATCCTGACCCAATCAACGATAGAGATCTTGTCTTTTGGATGCAATGTCGTTGATACTCGACAGCATCAGAGGTGCCGTTTCCCCCACTCGGCAACAATCATCAATAACCAAACTTCGTCACAGACGTCGTCGTCTTTTTTGTTGAATGACACAACAGGGGCCTTTCAGCCTTCAGCCCCTCATCTCCACTTGGCCCCCAGCAACAAACGACAGGAGCGGGGAGCCGAGACGACGAACAACCCAGAGCTCGTTAGTTCACCGTTGGCGTGCCCTATAAACTCATAGTCCAGGTTGGCCCATGCTTGAAATCGTAATTCTACGGGCACGCGATAGCCAGTGAATCTAATTTGATTTGATCCATGTCGGGTCCGAGCTGCTCGATTAAAATAAAGGCTCAGTTTGCTTTGCTTTTCTCCGGGGCAAGTTCATATGCAGCCGAGTAAGCCATGACAAGAGCTCGAGGTAAAGTGTGAGTGGACACACTGATAACCTGTCTGCCCGCCTTAGGTCCAAACCAACATTCGCAATATGCGGGTGCTTGAAACTTTGAACAATCGAGTGATGCGACATGATGTATGATGGATGATCCGTCAAATAACCGCTTGAGACGAGATGCTCGACGCTTAGCACCCGGTTCCAACACGACATGTCCCGTAGCGGCCTTTTTTGTTGTTGCTGGATCGTCAGGGGCCTCTAAAATCGAATCGAATTCTAAGAGCTGAATAGTCTAGACTGCGGCAACGGTGTATCCCATCGCACTAACCGTGCCGGCGCCGATGTCTTGACGCCATCCTTCTCACGCGGCATAGCTAGATACCTTTGTATCAGTCGGTCAGTCCAATAGTTCAGGTCGATACGAAACAAGATAGCCGTGTATTATGGCCAACCTTGGCGCTTGCAACGAGTTGATCGTCGTTGGTGTTGCAGACTGCAGCAAGAAACAACATCAGAAGAAACCAAAATGGTAACATTTATGTGGTGTCACCTCCACTGCTGACGTACCCAGCATGTCCCTGGTTGACAGGGCCAGCCATAAATGAGCAAGAGGATAATTAGCAGTTAATTAATTCATGAATTGTATCCGCACTCACATAACCGACGGGATGTGTGGGGGTAACAGCCGAGGAGGATTCGTCAAAGAGATTCGTGCCGCCCGCGCCCCCCAACACAAGTCCTTTGTTACCAACAGTGACAGTTGATCGGAATATCGACAAGCATGTCGTTATACTTTTTGTCCGCGATGTCATTTCTCTCCCACTTGCCGTACTAGCACTAGTACAGTCATGGTTTTGGCTTTCTCACTTTGTTGGAGCTATTGGTTGGTGATACTTCTGTTGGTAGTGCCATTTTCCTCAGATGATAGACGAGAAGATACTTGTTGGTGGTTTCGGTTCACAAGCTGATCCCAATTTTCGTACAGTCAACTCTTCATTGTTTCTTGTTAGCCTAGCCAATGCCTGGACAACGACAGGCTTATGCTTCAAACTCTTGAAACGCTCGATAGTGAAACCCTGTAAGAGCATGGGGCACGGAACCCGAAACACTCTGGCGTGCTGCTGCGTTTGACGACTGATGGTCCATCCTTTCGACGTTGCATTGCTGTTGAAATTCTGAGATTGGCAGGGATGTTTGTAGCAAGACAAAGACTAGGGACCCTGAAGCCGTCAGAGATCAACATGTGAATCAACGTACCAACATTATCGACATGGAGCTATTAACCAACAGCCAGTCTGTATGCGATTAGTGGTGTTTATTCCATAATGGAAATTCACAGTCCAACTTGGGGGAGATGTTTTCGACAAGTCACTGCACTTGACAAGGCAAGTACGGGCTTTGGGTATTAGCCTGGCAGGTACCTTCCAACAATTAACCCCATTGATATGGCAACTGACAGAGCCAACGTCACATCACTTTGACCAATTCACATTTATTGTTCTTCAAACAGTCAATTCAACGCCTAATACAGAGTATTACATAAACTTATCATCTTCGCAACCGATGCCCGAGAACCATACCGACAAAAGCAATCACTCGATAAAGTGTTCCGATCGCTACCAAAACACCAATATTGAGCCACTTTCGGTCGAGATGATATCCAGTCGCCTCAGCTGCAATATCTACCGAATAAAGATATGAGAAGGGTGCCACAAGTTGCCCGAAATACAACTCCGCCAACCATGTCGCGGGAGACGCCCGCCATAGCCACTCCATATGCCAGTCTCGGACAGATGCCAGCGGTGGCGCGGAACCGGAAAGAATACCAGTAATGAGGGAAATCATAGTCGCAAACAAAGGTGCATCTTCCCGACGGACGACCATGCTTATGATGCTTGCAAGGCCATAAATACAGTAAAAGTACAAAACGTTGACAAGGAATGCGAGGCCCCAGTCCACGATGGGCACCGACAAGAGGAAGAGTGGCACAGTGAAATGCAAACATCCAAGTGCCATGCGAGGTAGAACGGATACAACCTTGGCAAGGAAGTAAGCCAGTCGTGAATGACCTGCTTCAGCCTCCCTCCTGTACAAGAGTGTCTCCTCAGAAAAGAGCTTGACGCCAGGAGCACCTGCGACAAGACCGATGGCAATGGCGATTAGAAGAGCGAACTGGGGCGCAGAAAAGAAATCGATAGAGGTTGATAACGCATCATAGGGCTCGTGGAATAGACCAACAAACATGATACCCTCCTTGGGGTTGTTGGCAAGACCAAGCAGGGCGCCTGCCAACACAGCCAGACCCATCTCAGCAAAGAAAGCAGCCCTTGCGCGGTATTGCTGGAGCATAGCACGGCAAAGACAAAGCCAGGCTTGCTTATAGTACGGCGCACCTCGCTTCTTGAGGGCCTGGCGCATGCCTGTGTCGCCCAGCATAGTGGACCTGATACTCCTGCGCTCATAAGCCTCCTCTTGCTTGTGTTGGCGCATCTTTGCCCAATGTGAGATGAGTGCTTCCTTGGATACATCGCCCACGTTGTTGTACTCTCGACCGTTACCAGTGATGATATCGGTAATGACGTCGCCGTGGTTGCTGTGCTCGGGGAACTGGAAACCCATGCTTTCAAAGTAAGTCTGCGACTCGATCTGCGGGCCTTCATAGATGGTTTGCCCGTTGCCAAGTAGGATGAGGTTGTCAAACAAGTCGAAAATCTCTGTTCGGGGTTGATGAATAATAACGATGATGGAAATGCCAAGTCTTGCGATGGCCTTGAGTGTGCGCATGATGGACGATGCCGCAGTTGCATCCAAACCACTGGTTGGTTCATCAAGAAAGATGGCCATAGGCGCCGCTGCCAATTCCATGCCGATACTTACACGCTTTCGCTGACCGCCGCTGATAACGGGCTTGCCAACACTACCAACCCGAGAATCGCGGACGTGTGAAAGCTCCAAACAATCGATGACAGCTTCAACGTGATCCTCGATTTCCTTAGATGTCCAGTTGTGAGGAAGTCGGACCCGTGCTGAGTGGACAATGTTTTCGTACACAGTCAGCTCGGGTAACACCACATCGTCTTGAGGCACGTAACCCGTCAGCTTCTTATACTGTTTCATCTTGCCTGGAGTGTTGTTGACGGCGACAATGCCACCCGTGTTGCTTGTTTTGCCCATCAGGACGTTGACGAAAGTTGATTTACCAGCACCCGATCCGCCCATGACAGCAACAAGTTGGCCCTGCTCAATGGAACCAGTCACGTTCTGCAGAACAGGTCTAGGGCTTTTCTTGGGGTGGAAAACAAGATCGGAGTATCTGAAAGAAAGACCAAAGTTGGTGGCTTCAGCTGCTCTGCGCATAGACTCGACAAAAGCCCTGAGCTGAGGGTTGGCCTCGAGTTCCCTTTGCTCCGCTTCAGAGCTGTAAACGCTGTTACGGTTGAGAGATGCCTCAAAGCCAGTTCGGCTGCGACCCTCCCGAAAAGCATGCCCGTACGGTGATTGGGGACTGTAGCTGGGTTGCATCGGAGCCATCTCGTGGTCCGCATCGTCGCGCAGCTTCTTGTATCCACCTCCAGTGATTGTCGCTTTGACAGCCCTCATGGTCTTGTGTCTCTTCAACGTACCGGCATGTGCCTTGGATGTTCGGTGCCATCGTGAACGGAACATCAAGATAAACATACCGACAAGGAGAAGAACATCGACCAGAACCAAAACTATCAAGGGAATGTAATATCGTTGGTACTTGGAACCCTCTGGACAACTGCTGCCGACATTGCAAGGTGTTGGCGAAGACGAACCAGGCTGACAATACGAGCCTGCAGGGCACAGGATCTTTTTCTGACCTTTGTCTTCAACAGGGCAGTAGTAGCCCTGCTGGCAAACAACCGGTTCAAAAACACCCATGGCTATATTTGATCCGTTGAATGAACAAGTCATGCCCGAAAGACGTGCCACAGTACATTCTCTGAGAGGAGGGCAGGACTGGGGGAGCGAGTTGATGGTGTTGTTTTGGCCTATATTTGGTCAGCGTGTGTTGTGGAGGATTCGTAAGAGAACCTACACAGAAATCCTTCCTTGCACCCTTCGTCCTGCCACGAAGACACATTTTGCAATTGGAGGGGGAGAGCACCGGGTCTCCAACAAGGTGCCGCATCGTAGGGAAGTTGGTCGTTTAGTTGCTGGTAGGTGGCTCTATAGAAACTGGTGGAAAAGCTTGACCTGTTGGTGCCGGTACAGTCTCGATCGTAGACTGTGAGTGTATCCTTATTCTTTAAAGGCTCGAGAGATCGACTTTTGGAATTCCAAACAAGATCTTTTCCAATCGGCGGGTTCGAGTCATCCTCCATGGGCAATTTGAGCGATCCTTTGGCGTTCTTTGCTCTGTACCATTTCCCGCTTGTTACGTTGTAAACGCCCTGGGTTTGGTTTCCGATACATTGCCATGCTGCTTGGCCATTGTCGAAAACTGCATTAGCTTCGGCGAGCTTATCCTGTCCTGGCAGCGCGCGGAGACTGCAAAGGCATGCAGTTGTGTCGAGAAAAGTTGGTCCTCTGGGAGCTTCACTTGCCAGGAAAGGCTGTTGCGGTACCTTTGCATCGTCGACGCCATATCGTGAAAGAGACATTGTGTTGTTGTGGAGAGGATATAAAGAACTGCTCTCTCACAGTCTTTATACAAAGCTCATGTAAGAAACAAATAATAACAACAGCTCTCATCTCGGGCCTCCAGGGCGCGGGCTTACATCTTTATAAGCAAAATCACTCGACACAATGCCATTTCCTGGGCATGAAATCTTGCTTGAGACGAGGGAGATTCCAATGTAAAGGCTCGGACTAGGGATCTGCCATAAAAAAGTGCAAGGATAGGAATCCTACTATGGATCTAAGGGCAGTGTTTGACTGCTCGTGAGATTTTAGTCTCCGAAAGAATCCCAAGGGTCTCATCATACAATTGTTAGAGGCGGAGCTCGATGAGCTTGAGCTATGTACATATCCATACCGTTGCTGATCTCTTGGCATTGGGTCATGATATCGATATGCTTGAAGCTTTGTTAGTGGTGCTGGCTACTGCTAAATGACCAAATCCGTATACAACCCTGATATGACAGAGCCCACAGATGCAGTCAGCGTTCCGTTGTTCCTTTTTTTTAATATGATGGATGTAGTTGTGTAACCAACTGCAAACCCTCAAGAACAGGAATAAGTAAAGGTTTGGCCCTGTTTGCATCAGAGGCTGTTCCTGCGGGTCGGACCAGCGCCAAGTAAGACCAGATGGAGCTTAGACTGAGGCGCATTTGGCTCAGCTTTTTAGTATAGAGCTAAGGCTTAGCGAGAACGAGAGAAAAGGAGAAGAAACGGTATATACTATACATCATACAGCATAGATAGGGCTGATTGTCTTGTCAAATTACTGAGCGAGAGGGTCCTCTCGCATTCTTCACTGTTCTGATTAGGTTATTTCTGGGAAATTTGACTTGAAATGGACTTATTTCGCGCTGCAACGTCACAGCCTCTTCCCATCATCCTGATTGTTCCTGTCAGCAATGCCCTTGCTCGCTCGTCCGTCGATTTACTATCCACATACCATTTTAAAGGCCCCATTAACTAAGCAATGGGTATCCTGGACGACTCCTCTTTTCTCTCGAGCGGTCTCGCGTTTGGCTGCAATTGCTTCAGTCCATCTTGTCAGCCACTTCGCGCTTGGTGCCGAAAAGCGAAGCATGGCGATTCCCATGTCATCATGTCAGCATTCGTATGAATTCGGAAAGCGAATTTAGAATAAGAAAACCATGCAGCGTCCTACAGAGTCGTGAGAGTAAGCTGCAGATCGCTGTTGATATATACCAATAGCAGCCCTCCATCACAGTCTGATCAGCATCGCATATGCCTTGGGAATGACCGGTTGTTGAACCGGAAACGATTTTATAATACGATACGCTGTATGGCCGACAAATGCATGGTTGGGACAAGCAGAGCTATAGACCTGAGTATAACTCGTCTGACTATGTTCTGAACCATCAGCGAGACTGTTAATTAATTCTAGCTCAAGTCGGATACATCACATGACAATTTTCTACGTAATAGCTAATATGTTTCGATACTTGGACAATTGGATAAGCAGGCAGTAATATTACACTTCTACATGTGGTACATGGCTTATTATATTTATTTGTGGATAGAGACTGATGCTGGAGAATAGAGACTATATGTATTCTAATGTACTTACTCTATGTATCTTGACTAGCACGCCCCAGAAAGGAACAGTCACCACAGTGGGCAATGATAACTTGATGTCTTTTAAGCATTTGTTATATATATATATATATCAGTATGGAATTGCGCTGAATAGTAGTTCTACAGGTAAATAAAACAGTTCCCGCAAATAAAGAGTTGAGACCAGATGGATCGGTTTCTTCACGATACCTACAGGTTCAAAATTCATCCTGTTTCTTAATCAATCACCACGTACATTGTCGTAAGAGAACGCGTTTATGAACACAAGTAATGTTATGTGAATTGACGTTATAGTAAACAAGACACCAAATAAATGCAACTTTGGAATTCTTTCCTGCGTCGCCTACCCTGAACCGAGTACCTTGACACCTCTTATCTATGATTGGGTACACCTTGCATCGTGGTGAGTTGTCCGGCAGCAGGAACCAATACCATGTGATCTCGATTGATCGTGTTTTCTCCTCACACGTAGCTTAGCCATAATTTTAGTACCTGCTTAAATCGGCTGTGGCTGACCTAGTGATGAACGAGGGGTTGTATTGATAATCAATCCCGACTTGTCTTTCACATCACAACTATCCAATTCATCAGAAAGCGATGAAGGTAACTCAAGTAAGTCCAATCGGTCCTCATATTCTACACAATAACAAACAATCTAGAACCTTTGCTAATATGCACTCAATGGCAGCTTTGGTATTATCCCATCAAGGGCATCCAAGGCATCCAAGTCCAGTCAGCCAGATTAGGACCACAAGGCCTTCAGCATGACCGTCGATTCATGCTTTGCAAGATCGAAAAGTCAGGCGAACTTTCTAAGCTACAGCTGTCTAAACATCCGGAATGCAGTCTCTTTGAACCAGAAGTTGTTGGTGATAAGATCCGGGTCAAGTACTTGACTCCGAAAGAGCCTTTGGTACTGTGGAAGCCAGAACAAGACACTGTTCTTGAAATACCGATTGGGCCGGAACTCAAAGATCTGGATAGAGCCGACATCAATCTCCACCAAAGCCTTGTCGTCGCGTACCGCATGGGATCCGACTATGACGCCTGGTTCACTGCCTGTTTTGGTTTTGATACGGCCCTCATTTACATTGGTGATGGTCGACGTCCTGTACTAGGTACATTCTCTCCCAAGTCACAATACACCCCTCCCTCAGGGACCTCATTGCTTTTCAACTGCATTTCTGGGAAGAAGATATCTTCCGTCGAAGAAGACTGGATTACCTTCTCTGACTGTGCACCGTATCTTGTCGTCACCGAGGAATCTCTCAACAACGTCAGGGCCCGCCTGTCAACATCCGACGTGGACGTGACAGCCATGCGACCCAATATTGTCTTGGATGGCGAGACTGCTTGGGATGAGGACTTTTGGGCGCAGCTGATTATCGGTGATGCTCACGTTGTTGCTCTTACCAAGAATTGTAACCGGTGCACCTCGCTCAACGTTGATTACGAAACTGGCCGTACTGCCGAGGGCGAGCGTGGCACGGTACTCAAAAAGCTCATGTCTGACCGAAGAGTTGACACTGGAATGAAACACTCTCCGGTTTTCGGCAGATATGGTTTTCTTACCAGCAAGTCTGACGACAATGCCATTGTGTCTATTGGCGATAATGTCAAGGTGACGGCGCGACAAACCGAGCGCGCTGTCTGGGACTGGACCATGCGCGATTCCAACTTTGCCAGATACTATCAAAAGTCCTCTGACGCAAACCCAAACTTGTCTATAGTTCTTTCGTTCTGGCTGGTGGCTGCGGCTGTACTGGGATTACTACCCTGCTGGCTTTTCCTCTCTTAAACTGAACTCTTCCTTTCTGCAGCCAATGTGCCAAGATCAGTGACAAGTGCATGTCACTTTATTAAAAAACGGATGGCTTCAAGTGCCAGCACTGTGAACATGGGTCATACCGTAGAGACAAGGCAATGTATTCGACACATTCAGCCATAAAAAGCCCAGTATCCGGCCACAAATCGCCCAGTATCCGCAAATCTCGGAGCGGAAGGCCGGAGGGTGGTCGCTTTACCTCCGACGCCGAGACGGAGCGGCTCCTCTTCGGTCTTTGCAATGTCCGCAAAGGGCCGGAGAACAAGCGGGAGGCGAGCAGTCAGTCACACGCAGCCCTCAGGGTATCGGAAAAATTGGCCGCTGGAAGCATAAGAGACGAAATTAGTGGATCACTTTATGCCCCTTAGACCATAGCTCTTAGACTATTTATTTTTGTGACCTAAGACTTAGGAGGTCATTTTTTCTGCTACCCACTAGGCAGCCTGTCCGAGCATCTGGAAACGTTCCATCGCCCCGTGTCTAAGATTTGCCGAAGTATGACAATCACGTTACGCAAATGGGTTATACAAGCGCCCTAGTACAATCTGGAGTAGATAGGGCCTGGCACTTGGACCATTGAGTGTCATTGAGTCCAAGAGGCCACCAACACACGACCATGATTCTTTGATCGAGGCACGAGGGATCAAGAGAGTTTGACCAAAGCACACACCAAACAATCAATGTCCAATGACATGACGCAACTGTCAAATCGTCGACGAAGGTCACAATATGCTCGGACAATTCAAAAGCCTCAGAGCTCCGGGTACGTTCCCCGATGCGACCGTGTCGGCCGGCCGGGCGGGAGATCAGATCCGGCAGGCAAGGAGGGCGTATCGTTCTCTCGTGATGATTGTTAAGGTTGTCGGCATGACTCAGGATAGCTCGGTAGAAATAAGCTATTGGTTGAGGAATGGATTTTATGATGGCGGCGTCTGGAACACAACGAGCCATCGAAACACCTGCGAGGCTAGCATGTAACCATGTTAGGCATTGGCATGTCAGTAATTTGAAACCCCTGGTCCGCGCGTCGTTGTCGATTTGATTTTGTACTGTATGGGTAGAGCGAATGGGCTTGTGAGCGCTCCGTGTGCAGAGTGGGAACAATTTGAGACAACTTCTAACTAAATTGTTCTGGAAGGCTTCTGGGTGAACTTTCGTTTTTTGCGGGCCGGCGCTACTATGTATCTAGCATGTCGATCAGGCCAGGGCGCTGTGAAGCCGAGAATAGAAGCGCCTCATTATGACTGTTCAATCTCGGTGTCTCCTTGGAGTAGTGCAGAGTAGTCGTCGCTGCGCCATTGCACAGACACAGCACAGCAGAGGCTACAACACTCCACGTCGTCCTCGTCACAGCCGCGGGTTTCCTAGTCGAGGATGACGCGGTTCTTACACGTCAGCAGCAAGATACCGAGTTGACCATTCGATGGACTTTGCGCACAGGTTGTGGAAACAAACCGAGCGCGAGGTGCTAAGAGAGGAGGGAAAGTGTTATGCAAGTTACGGTATCCGTAAATGGTGATGCATTGTATGTGTAAGAGCCAAGTCAGGGTCTCGATACGAGCTCGAGGCGAACAATGGTAGAAGAACGGACATCCAATACGTGGTAAATGCCGGGCTTCGATTGATATGTGAGGAGATTACAGGATGTTGGTTCTTTCCTTCTCATCCACCTCAGTCGTTGGAGTTGGGCATGGAAGGCACCACTAGCCGGCAGCTGTGCCTCGTAAACGATCCAGGTACGGTACGTGCATGCAATGTCTGCCCAATCAAGCCTCATATGAACAAGATCCAATGTTAGCCGCCTTGTGAGCAAGAACAAACAAGGTAAGGTGAAAAGATTGGGGAAGGTGCTAATGAAGTTCAATGACTACCTTGTTCATGATTCAGTTGATATCCACTACGCCAAAGGTGATAGATAGTGAAAATAATCAACATCACAAGAGAAATGAGAAATGAGCCGAGATAGAACATTTTCCATTAAACTAAAACAATCAATAATACTGGCTTTCCCTTAACCGCCTGGCGATATCCCTGATTCGCCTTGTATCTTTTTTGGCTTGAGCCATAGTCTATTTCGAGCGCCAACCCCGAACACCAACCAACCAGCCCAGCATCGTCCAATTCATAGTGTGTATCGCCTTGCGCCGTGAGCCAAATGGAAACTTTTGTTGGCTCCAATAAGATGAGATCATAAATGCATTTCTCTTTGTTCCCTTCATGGTCCACCTAGCAGCCAAGTTGCCATGACATGCTGAGACAGACCAATCCTGGGGTACAACAGCCGAAACGAGAAAAAGAAAAGGGGAAAAAGCCAGCAAACACCGTGTCGTATGCAACACCAGAAAAAGAAAGAAAAAATACCGAACAGGTATTGACACGAAGAAAACGTCAAGAAAAGAGAAAAGAGAAAACGCTCGTAGACATCAGTCAGGATCGTCTGTAACAGATCAGATATCCCGAAAAGGGAATTCGGAGCCGCGTCGTAGATTGGAGGATGCCCCAAGAACTGACACGTCTGAAGAATCCATTCTTGTGTTGATAGACAGACTTGACTTGACTTCATTCGGGTAATGTAGGGCCAAGCGAGACCAGCGTTGGTGAGATGGGGATTCAACAGGGGGAGAGGGGTGCTAGTGCTGCACACTTCCAAAAACGTGCCTGGTGCCCTTGAATGGAATCTCCCACGTGGAACGTGCAGGGCGCTATTCCGTCATGGAAACCAGTGTAAAAAAATCAAAAAGTCGACCCAAAAACCACCGTTTGGCCGAATCCCCATTCCCCACCTCGGGCTGACATGAATCAAGATAGGCGTATGTATCATGTCTGTCTATGGGTAGCGTAGCGTGGACAGTTTTCTCGTCTTCAGCTGCCGGCCTATCGGTCGGTCGGGTATCAGGTCCTCTGCGTGTGATGTGTTGTCCTTTTGAGGCTCAGTCCAGCTGTGCCAGACCCAAAAACTCAAGCCAGTGAGTATAATTCCAAGTGACGTTTCGTGCGGGATGCTTTGATGATGGGCGATGATGATGATGAGTGATGGATGGATGGGTGCACACAAGGGGTGTGTGTGACGGTTCAGTAGCCGTGCATCCAGAGCCAGCTCCGGGCTACCGTTCCGCAGAACGCCAAGCGCAATCAAAGGTACTGAGACCATCTGTCTTTGATCTCAATTGATGTGCGCCTGCACCGAGACCAAAAAAAAAAAGCAGCCATCCATTTTCCGTTTGTGTTGAGGCTCACGTTATGTTAGTCAGGGCATGGCCACCGACTGATGAACAAGCAGCAGCACACCGGTTTGATTTCGCATGGATGACAGACAGTGTCTCGGTGTACAAGTCCTTAGGCAGACTGCGTACAAGGTCGGCATAGATGCAGCTTGCAATAAGTGCACTCCCAGATCATCCAGTGAGGGCCAGAGCGACAGTGCTGGCAGATCCACTGGACAAGAGTGTTGTCCGACTTGATCATTCGGAATTGGTGGGCGCAAGCGTTAGCCATTTTGTCGGGAATTGTGACTTTTGCGTGGGTGATACACTAGGTGTAGATGCCGTTGACAGTGCTGTATCTTGATTGTTGAACCCTCTCACAAGGATTCGGCCTGATTGGGTACGGGTATGTTCCTGGGGAGCACTGTATTAGCCTTGCATACCATGCATGAGACAACCCAAAATGGCTGTAAGCAACAGGTGAGATGCGGCGTGAAAGGAACCTCATGCCCGCCTTTTCTGGAACTTACACGATAGTTGTAGTATGGAGCGTCAAGGCAATCAAGGCGGATGTTGTCAGATGTTGTGGCTGCAATGCAACAGCAGAGAGTAGTTGTAGGGTGTAGTGGATGAGGGCTGTGAGGGAGCAAGTGATGGTCAGGTAAGTAGTTGTGAAAGACGTTGATATGTTGTGTGTTCAAGAGACAACCAGAGGAGGCCTTGAGGTCTTTATACTTTGCGGGAAGGGGAGAGTATGAGAGGAGATGTCAATGTCCTTTTGTCGGTGTCTGTGCCAGTTGCAGTTGTCGTTGCAGTTGCAAGGCGAGGCAGGGCGAGGCAAGGTAGAGAGTAGAAAAGTAGAGTTCTGGGTATCTGATATGACGATGGCGTTTGCAGGCCTGTCAAACAGAAAGCCGGGATGGAGGAGAGCGGCCGGGATGAGGCTTGCAATAACGGGCCCAGGAGATAAACGACGGAAGAGGCACGAGCGAGCAACGAGGGAGGCGGAAATGCCGGACAGACAAGGTAGTGCCAACACCCAATGGAGTAGATTAAACGGACGATGGACGGGAGACAAAGCGAACGACCGAGCGAGAGAGGTTGAGCTTGGTAGGTACTGAAGAGACGACGACGATGCAAGACAGGACAGGGTAGGGTAAGATAAAGTACGGCACTGTAGCTTCAATGTTACAACACTGCTAGGTTCCCGGGGGACAGTGGTGATATAGTACCCGCCAACGAGAAGGAGCCCCAGATGGATGGATAAGTCGTCTGTGGATGGATGGATGGATGGATGGACGGACGGACGAAGTTGATGCCCGTGCCCTTTCTTCCCTTCCTTTCCTACCTATATTCCTCTTTGGTCTCTGGTTGAATGACATGCCCCATGTCAGGGCAGTTGCCATTTGTGATATTTGCCGTCTCTCAAGAAATGTTGCACCGTACCTGTCTGGGTGCACCGTACCAGTAGGTAGGTCTATCGGTCCAAATCCCAGATGTGTCGTGTTCCCTTTACTGTTGACCCCCGTACAATTGGAGTTTTGCAGAAGAAGCCCTGTCCCTGACGTTTCTGGAAGACTGAGAAGAATAAAGAGGGGGGTAGGGGAGGGGGAGAAAAGAGAGAGGAACCCGCCTACCTAGCCTAACACAGGAGGGGGGGTGTAATTCTGAAAAGGTATGGGATTCTGAAGTAAATCCAGCAAGAGCATAGGAAGTATAGAGGAGACAGTAGAGCAGAGTGAAAAAGACCAGGTCAGACCAGGTAAATCAGGTACGATCCCGTACCGGAAACTGAGGTAAAGTAAGTGGATGTAAGGATCCTACGACATGGGAAGCTTGTATCCACTGATGCAGGTACCTCGCCTTGTTTGATCGCGCTAGGCCAATTCAATTACAGTGAATGCGCTGCACTGTGCTGCGCTGTGCTGTGCTGTACTGAGCTGAGCTGAGCTGTGCTGTGCTTCGGAGGGTTGATTGGGAAGGAGCCGATGGGGACAAATTCAAACGGCAGAAGGAAGGGAAGGAACAAATAACTTTTGAGAAAACGGCTGGCACGGAAGGAAGGGTATTTCAATTGAGGGGATGACGATTTAATGAGGAAAGAAAGCCAAGAGGAGATAAGGCAGGTCTGAAAATGCAGCTACCTTACCTTACCTTAACTGTCTGTAGGCACATACTAAGGTACCTATGAATATGTACGATACAGTAGATGCAGTAAGGTGTGGTTGACAAGGCTAAAGTTAAATGTTAGAGACACCTGCGACTCTGTAGAGACAGCGCCAAATACTCCAAAAAAGCCACAAACATGCCATCATGACAGAGCAGACCCCCCGTCCAGTGTCCAGGTTCTCGGGGCAGTCCAGCCTAGACCAACCCAACTTAGTACTGATGTAGTTGCGCCAGGATTATGGGAATGGTGGAGACTAAGACACCTCCATCCAGGGTCAGTTCAGGGGGGTGTCAACTGTAACGGCCTAGCATCATAATAAGACTGAGACCACATGAGAAGAAAGCTTGTGAAGGTGTAGTGTGTGTGCGTGTGCGTCGAGTGTGCTGCATCGTGAAAAATGCCCGTACGGAATCAATACCGAAAATGCGGCAGATAAACCTAAAACCTTGGTCTGGGATAGTCTGGACTAATAGTAGTAGACTCTGATCAATTAGTGCGCTTCCAGAACATACCGGCCGTGCCGAGGCAGAACAGAACAGAGCAGGCAGTCTCTAACTAGTAGTTATCACGATTCAACATGACTTCTTTCTTCAGTAGCCGTGAACCTGTACGGATAAATGAGGAAAAATCATCATCATCACCTTGGCTGCCCTATCCTATCTGCCTATTCACCCGCCCACCCCTGGATGTGATGTAAGAGAGCGGACCCCTCTCGTCCAATGTCGAGATAGGATATTTACCGAAGGGGCAATGATCCTAGTGCTAGACATTATAGCGACGCAATTGGATGGGACTTTGATGTTCTAGCCTTCGGAGAACCTCAAATGAAGTAGAGATATTCAACTTTACGGATAACATGACCCTTCATACACAACCAGGCAGCTAATGAATGGGAACAGAGGTCCAAATTGAGGCTTTCGGGAATTTAGCCCGCGATTCAAAACGTAGCCCCTCATCTTTATGGAAAGACACATACATGGTTGGTCTTGTTTACTCTCCTTCTTTGTCGTCCTTTCAGATACATTTCGCGTATCACCAACGGTCTTAGTACGTTTACCTTCTACCAGAATAGACACCGCCTCCCGGGGGATTTAATAGATGTGCCAGCTTCGCGAGGCTGAACCTAATCAACCTGTGACAGAGTCTCAAAGCACACAGCCTTTGGAATCTTCATGCACTTGCATCTTTCGTGGACTAGAATCACAGAAAAGCTTCCAAAGACACATATGTAATTGGAAAGGCCCGAATCGCTCAGACTAGTATTGGCCGTGCTAAGAAGATCACCATAAAGCGGCATAACCCCAGATAGATGCACAAAAAAAGGGCTTGGCCTTGACAGGGGGCTGTAATGAAGAAATATCCGCCCATGTCGTGAAGTCAGTACGGATACACGACCGTTATTTGTTAGTGGTGCTGGTTCTAGTTCAAACAGCAAGGCAAAACACTTTGTAAAAGTCTATTCGTCAAGCCAATGCCATTGAATCACCTTGCCATGGTTCGTTTATGGACCAAATCGGCTCTCTCCCGCGGTGAATATGAGGCGGTAAGACACATAGCCCTGCCCTTGTACCAAAGTCTGTTCGTTTTCTGTGGTTACAAAAATGGTGTTTTCCCTGCAAGTCTAGCGCTCAGACGCCATATGTTTATTAGTTGGTCCAAACTCACTTCCGAAACACTTTCTTTTTTAGTATGCTGGACATTTTTAGCTGCAGGACTGTAAACACTTTATACAAAGCAGTGGCCAATGAGGTTACAAGAATCAACAGCTTGTTGGTTATGTCTCAGCGTAGTTAAACGGTAGCCGTTGTTTGACATGTCAAAAGTTTGCTTGGCTGTATGCCGTAGAGGCTTTGAATATAGTCCAGAATGGTAAAGCTGCCGTCTACCATATCTTGTCATTTCCATAAACGTTCGACAAACTCTCTTCTCCATCTCTACACTGCCTTTTTTGTTCTATTGCATTATTAGCTTCCGCTACGTTGTGCCTACTGATTGCTCGTTTCTCGGATATACAGACCACGTTAAGAGGGGTTAATTTTGACTGCAGTATCGAGATGAGAGGCGTGGCCAGTCATCCTTGCAACTCGTGGACCCCATACCGATACCTGGATTCATGACGATGTTGAGCCTCACCGACCGCCTCGGCTCATATGTAGGTCGGCAAACTCATCCCGCTCTATGACACTATTCACCACGTGTAGAGTAATCGTTTCACTTTCTTTTCCGTGTGTTTGTGGAGCTAATAACAGTCACAGTCAGAGCCACAGTCAACATTGTTGATATTGTTCCCGTCATGCTCGTTTCCTCTGATACTCATCATTCGGCTGTTTTATCTCATCAGAGTTACATCTAAGCAGGTATAACAAAATCGGGCAGGATATTATTATCCAATTCTTTCTCTTGTGTATGGTCTGATGAATGCTGACCCTTTTCAGCGAGATGCGCCGAGGCAAGAAGAATAGATGTTGTCTCGACCGGCCACTTTCCCTTTTCGATCTGCTACTGGTGACCCCATCCCCCTCCACTTTCCCCCGTTTACAACCGCCCTTCCGCTTACACGGATTGGAACCCGAACCTTTAATTCGTTGGGAAGTATTAACCACAGCACCTTCCTTAGCTTAACTACTAATGTACACAAGTTAATGTTGAGTTTACTGGACCTTCCCTCTCTGACAGGTATGTTCGCTTCTCACCCTGTCGTGGAATCTCGTCTCGCACCCCTTTCATCTCAAAATTCTCCTTAGCATTGCCATCATCGTCTTATTCAGAGATTACAAACAGAATTGCCCGGCAAGCCTTTTACACCAACTGCCTGCAAATAGATGCATATCGTCTCACATCCTGGTCATCAAAGTACAGGGCCTAGCCTGGCCTGCTCTCGCTTCATCGTATATGACAACATGGCAAACCTTGTCTCTTCGCTTCCAGAGAATCCTCCATTGATCGCCACGAGATTCGCCTGAATACCATCTCGAATCACCCGGTTCGAACCTCTATCCTTGTTTCTTGGGCTTGGGGGGGCCTTCTTACTACTTCGCTCAAAACTGCTGACTTGAGAGCCATGCGACCCTCCCTGGTGGGCTACAGCTTACACGGCGCAGTCAAGACAGTATACTCTACTCCTCTCAAGCGAGCAAACCCATGATCCGCAGTCTCCATCCACATTCAAGTTACCCGTCGCCGGCTTAATTTGGCAGACCCGGCATTTCAACCGCCCCCGTTCTCACAAGGATATGCCCACAAACCCCAGAACGTCGTTAAATCGTTGCTTGCTACAAGGCGTCATGCAGCCTGCCACTCTTTTCTAAACAGCCACTCGCCCAGCACCCCGGCTGTCACAAGCCAAGATCCGCGGCCGTTGAATGTCATGATCGAGTTACATGGGCTTTCATTAACAGGCGTCTATGCCCCAATTACACACCTCATTTCTGAAACCGAAACTAGGCATGTACTTGCAGAGTTAAGGATACTATACTACGCTCGCTCTTAAAGTTTGCTCCATTCTACTACTTCAACTTTGGGCCAAAAAAGGGACTACTAGACAACCACTTCGCCTCTGTTTCAACCCCTAGCTAGTTGCAAAGAGCAACAAGATGCGATTCGATTGACGGCTCTCGATTATGCTGGTCCCGAATACCACGCAAAGTACACGCGTTCCCCCACTTGTTGCAAGTGCAATCAGAGCTTCGTGCATGTCAAAATCTTACTTACATGGTTCTTCGTCTGGTCTTGAGTGCTTGCCACCATCTGCCGGGGATATCGGCATCACATTTCCCATCTGCATGTGTCTCTTTTGTCTCTGATCTTTCAGCGGAGTGCTTCCCATATCAGGCTTCAAGCCCGCTGTCTTGAACCGTTTGTGGTCAAGTGACGTCGTCTACAACAAGTGATGAGGCCCCGTAGCTGTTTTTGCGTGTTTACCAATGAAGTCTGGGCCTGGGACTCTTCAATTGCCTCACTTAAACTCTATCCATAAATCCCTGTCTCGCGTTTGCTCCTACGTTGTGTAGAGACTTCTGATGCTTATATCTACCAATCACAGATAAGATTGGTATCTAAAGCCAACTATCGAACATGGACGTGTTGCAAGCCTCACGTTGCCAAATATTCTTGACGCTCTTGGCCCGAATTCAGCCAAGAAGTCCAGGGCTTGCGTATCATGCGAGACGAAATATTCCAACAAGTCTCAAGAGAATTTTCCATAAGAGCCCACAAATTCCAGAACACATGTCGAACTTATCCCTAGTATAATCAAAGGACCGTGGTCCTTGTCGCGCGGAGCCTCCACAATTCGATCGTCAACAACATCCCATGCAGCAGTTTTCTTCATGCGGAGCTGGAAGTTAGCGACACCACCATACGGATATGCGCACAGCATTGCCCGTATCACTTGTTCGTATCCCCTGAAAGAAGCGAATTGCTGTCTACCCACAGCTCCGGAGCAAGTTTCAGGACATGGAATCGAAATTCTCAAGGTGACAATTGCGACCCAGATTCCTGGTTCGTGGGGTTCGAGGCTTGAGCCTTTTTTGCGTACCGAGCCTATACCCTTGGTTCCCCATTCAAGGGGTTCTACTTGGGGATTGATGCCGAGCTCGGAGAAAAAAATAGCCCGATAAAAGATTTTAAAGGTTAACTAACACAATCCTATTCTTGAAAACATTGCTCCGTGTGATTAACCCGATGGAGTGTCTGCAATGTAACGACACATAAGTTTACGTGAGAGTATGGGACTATCTTCACATGTCAAGTCGTTTATCAATGATACGAGCCCGCAAGTGGGTTGCTCTTATTAGCCTGGATATTGATATCAATGTCTATCTGTAGTTTTTAGAAAAGAGTGACAGTAAAATTTATGAGACCATCAACTCGTCACAATATTGACAAGGGTAGCACACACCATCATGTGTATGATTACTGAGTGTGAAGCAAGTCCTCCAATGTAAAGACTTGGTATCACGGCGCATGTTCTGTCAAATAAGACAATATGCCCTCCGCTCATTCTTTTCGGGCTTACTTCCTGGACCTAGGAGATCATCACTTCGCCGGCACCAGTTGCAAGATCCTCCGAGCCCTCTTGCCCGGGGGTCTTGGGCTGGTCGGTTAAGCCTCTCGACGGCGCAGCTTTCATCTCTAACACATCGCTGTCGCTCCCTTGCCGCTCGAGGTCCTCAAATGTGAAGGCATCGGACAGGTTGACTGCGAGGAACGTTTTTGGTAATTTGACCCTGTAAAAACATATTAGTGGAAATTCATTTGACGAGGAGGAATTGTGGGGGCCTTACTGGTTGAATTTGGCTCGAAGTGTCTTGATAACCTGCAACCAATCCGCATGTGGCGTCAGACTGCGTCGGGGGGCACATCCGATGCAGTGTCGGCTGTCGAGTTGAACATGCAAGGGATCAAAGACGTGGCATCCAGGGCTGATGGTGATACGAATGCTGTATGTAAACGTGGGGGCGTTATGGGGCGACGAACCATCGCCTGCCGTTTTCATCTCAGCTTCGTAAAGCTCAAAGCATATCTGAGAAAGATAGTCGAGCTCGGGAATAGTGCTGCGCTTAATCTTGGTCTCAACACCTCCCTCGATGATGCAGTTCAGCAATGTATAGATGTGTGACTCCTTGGTAAAGTAGAAAAAGGACTTGGCATCGTCTGAAGCCTGCATCTCCTCCAGGTCCTGCACAATTTCCTTGAGGAGAGGCAAAGATGTGAGTAAGCCAATCTCAAGTTTCTCACTATCCGAGATACCGTATTCCTGAGGACAGATAAAGTCGAACAAGACCTTGGCAAGACGGTACAGCTCTTGCAGAGGCTCATTATGGGCATCTGTCTGGGACGCAGTCTGCTTCGTTCCCTTGTAGAGGCGGAAGTACTGTTCTGGCGGTGCCTCCTCGTTAAAGTGTCGTAGATTGTTAAGGAACGATCGTCTTCTAAACAACTTCTTGACCGAGGCCGATCGGCTCCCAGCGTCCACCTTGTCTGAACCTTCGGGCGAGTTTTGATGACTCTTGTCAGTTTTCTCATCAATGGACTTGCCATCTTCAGACTCCTTTGGCTTGCCTTCTTTGGCGCCGGCAGCTGTGTACTCATCCAACATGTGGTTGGGTGGCGTGTACACCCACTCCAGAAACTGGCGGTTGTGCAACGCATCAAATTTCATGGTGTCGTAAAGTTCCGATATTTTGCTCGGGTCAACCTTATCACCATCACAGAATTCCTGGAACAATTTCTCCCATCGCTCTCGGAACAATTCAGCGTCTTCGCCGCAGCACCATCGTGACTGGATTTGGTTGATGGTGTTTGCCTGTGACATTGATGATGCGATGGATGAGCTCGAGTTATCACCAGACAACTTCTCAGTACTGGGGTTTGAGATAGCATTTAGCGACGTGACGGCACCGCTGCATAGCTTCTTGTAGTTGTGATCCATCACACGCCGGTGGAAGTTCATCAGCTGCACAACTCTCGTCTGTACCTCTGAAGGTTCAGGCATGCTTTCCGGCCAGGTGAATTGCGCGGGACGCTCGTTGCCCTTGCGGAGAAGACCCTTGAGCTTCTTCTTCACCTTGTCCATTTCATCCTTGGCAGCATTGGAGTCGTCCAACAGATCCTTGCGAATTGTGATGAAGTCTTCTGCAATGTCTTTCTTGCCCAGGAACGAAGTGGCCCAGATCTGTGCACTGGTTGTTACACGCCTCTCAGAACTGCTAAAAACATGAACCTCGTCCAAAATGTCCCTATTCAGGAGCATGAGATCGTTGCGCATGTTTTCGCCGAGTTCTTGGGCCTGATACCGGGCCGAGTGTGTTGGCTCGCCTCCCCATTTGACGATGAGCTGTAGTTTGTCGAGGACCAACCTCTCCTCGGCAGCCGTGAACTTGGACATTGTGACACCAGAAAGAGAGTCTTGTCGTTTTGGTGCTCCAGGGGGCTTGTCCTCTTTTGATGAGTCACCCCCCTCATCGGGTTTGTTATTCTCCTTCTCAGTCATGGCGACGAGTTCCTCACTAATGGCCGACGGTTCTGTCTTCTTCTTCCTGAACATTGGCTTGATCTGGATTTTAGTGCCCGGCCAGCTTCCCTTCTTGACAAGGACATTGCGGAGAGATCTAAGCTTAGCACGATCCTCAATTCCTTGTTCATAGGCCAAGTCAACTGCCTGAATGACACTGCCAAGAGCTGCTTCTCCGATCAACAAAACTTCTTCCTGGTGGCCCTTCAGAAGTGCAATAAAGGGTTCTGAGTGGAAAGTGAACTTGTACTTCTGCTTAGGTGTGCGATCTGCGTGTCTAATCACTGAGACCATGCCCTTCAGCTTCCAGGAGTGGGTCGGCAGCGGAGGCTCAGACACAGCAGGTGCGTCTTCTGCTGGGGGGTCCGCGATAGTGCTCTGCGGTGCTGCGGGGGCGGACAAAATGTCTGGCAAGTTCACATCGGTAGGGGTAGTTGGGATCACTGGTGTTGCAGAAGAACTCTGTGTTTTCGAAGGTAGTCCGGTTTCTGTAGGCATCAAGGGAGTTACCGTGCCGCTTGTTGCACGGCGCGATGTATCGTCGGGTTGCGAATCCGTGGCCGGGATTGATGCTATGCTTGTCCTGACACCATTAGTTCCAGATTGGCTTTGTTGCTCTCGGTCCTTGAACGCATTGGATGCTCGAGTGAACGGGTCGGTTCCCGATTCTGACGGCGCAGGCGAGGGCATAGGGGGGGTGAACCCGCCGCGACGCAATTTCTCCTTGATAAAAAGATCCTTGAGGATGCTGGAACAGTGGTCGTAGTAGTCATCGTTATCTTTGACAAAACTCCAGCCATTGACATCAATGACATAACTTTTTCCTGACGCTCGCAGCATGTCGAAACCACAGACTCTCTGCCCAAATGCTGTAGAGATCTTGCTGGCCATTTCCTTCTCTTCGGTACCAAGAGCTGTAACATATCGCAACTCTTTACCATGAGTGTTTCTTCGCACCACGCCGTCTACGACCGGACTCTTTCGAGTCTCTGCGTGACAGTAGCTTGGACCAACGGTGTAGGCCTTGACATCTTCAGCGTTGTCAACTTGCATAAAGCTTTCGTAGATGTAGCTGCTGTCAGGCTCCGTAATAGCTCTAGGCACGTTGAGGTCTTGGATGTAGTCGGAACTCTTGTTTCCGATCTTTCGGAAGAGCTTTCGAGCACCACCACCATCCTCGCTTGGGAAGTAAATGATGATATTGTGGTCTTCTCCGCTGGTTGGTTTCTCAACAAAAGGCTTTCTCAACGTTTGGCCATCGACACTGATTGTGTTGCCATCATCGATCAATTCCACCTTCTGGGAAAGTGGTACTTGTTGAGGGTCGATAGGATCGAGAGAAACTCCAGAAATCTCCTTGATGTGCTTGGACATCTCTGGTGTAAGATATGCAGGACCACCATCACGAGTGACCTCAACACGCTTTGGTGTTCGGACATTGATCTTGTCGAGTAAGTGAAGGCACAGGCG
The DNA here is from genome assembly GCF_019609905.1 of Fusarium poae. Lineage (NCBI taxonomy): Eukaryota > Fungi > Ascomycota > Sordariomycetes > Hypocreales > Nectriaceae > Fusarium > Fusarium poae. The sequence goes on along the minus strand of NC_058401.1, from coordinate 3,712,970 downwards.
ACGGTCCCACAGAATTTGCTGCATTGGGACATCGTTTACGCAGAAAGGCTTTCGTGCCTTGACGTACGCAATCGCCTTGTCTAATGGGAATCCATCTGAGTAGAAGGAAATAAGATAATCACTATCTGGTGTCAGTGGTCTCTTTGGGTAATTCGGCACGTGCCGTAACATTGAAGATGCACCCCACTATGCTACTTCAGTTCACCGAGAGTGGAATACTTACCATATAGGCCAATTCTCAACCTCTAAGCAGATGGATTAGCTTTGCTTTTAAAATTCAAAGTTTCGTGTAATTCTTACCTTCATCGAGGATAACCTTGTCACCAAAGACGACCACATCGAATTCTCGATTGGCGATAAGTCGGTTCAGAATGTTTCGGCTGGGTTTACTTCTGGCCTTGATATCGAGAGCGCACACACCAATTACGCCATATCGTGATGGTTTCACTGCAGCAAGTTAGATACTATGACAAAGCCCTTCGCCCTGTGATCGTCCCAAGTACAGGATACATCAACCTACCCTCTTCTCTCTCCCGGTGCTGGGGAGCCCGATCACTACTCGGGCTATGGCTGCTGGTCGCTGTACTTCCGCTGAAGCGTCTTTTGGCTCGACTGCGAGATCGGTCAGGCCCCTGATTGCGCAGGCCGGATGTAGAGTTCTGCATGTTGTCGTGACGGATGGCTTTTTTCGTAAAGTCAAGTGGCTGCGAATTGTGATCTCGGGCAGTTAGGTTGTGCTGATTGGGGTTTCCCGCGACCGATTGGCCTGCTTGAAGGCTTGAGGTAGTAACAGTAACGTTGGAAACTTCGGCTTCAGACTGGACTATCCCTGTACTTTTGCTCGTCGACAGAAATCCAGGCACAGATCGTGGTGGGGTTCCTAACTCTGATCCTTGAGCTGACGATGAACCACTGAGGACGCCGCGGGCGGATGCAAGAGAATAGATGGATGTCCCCGAAAGCCTTCGAGATTGAAGGTCTGAGGAAGAAGAATAGCGATTATTTGTGGCGGTAGGAATTTCGGACGGGACGGTGTGAGAACTCTCGATGGCAGACGGTAAGCGGGTTCGCTGGTGGTGGGGTTCGTCTGAAAGTTGCAAATCGGTCAACACCTGATCTTCGGCGGCGATATCTGAGGACATGGACTCGCGGCGAGTACTTGTAAGAGCCCGGGGATTCTTGATTGGCAAGGACGAGGCAGCCGATGTTAAGTTTGGGGCTGTCGTGAAACTAGACCGGCGTGCGTATGATTCTCTGGTAACGGGCTCGGCACCGCGACTCTTCCTAGTGGCAGCAGCAGCAGAAGAATTGGCGAGAAGCGAAGCTGATGAGTAAGAGAGAGCACGAGCTTGGCGAGGCGGTTTGGCCTGTATTTGATGGTGCTCGGCAGGTACGTAACCAAAAGCGAGGGCCGATGTGGGAGGAAGAGAGTGTGGATTGGAGCGGCGAGGTGAGGTGGAAAAGTCGGCGGCGGAAGGTTCGCCGGAGGCGGAGGTAGAGGGGCGGCTAGTCAAAGGTCCGGGTCCAGCTTTTCCTTGACCTTGCACCTGTGCCTGTGCCTGTGTTTGTGCTGGTGCTTTTTCTGGGCATTGATCGGAACTGGCAGTGCTAACAAGATCTGTGTCCAGTGAGTTGCTCATGGTGCCGGCCGTTTAGAGCCTCCGCAATAGATAAAGTGAGTCAAGGTAAGGTCGTATGCGGATGATATGGATGGTATCAATTGATACAATGCAGTATCCTTCTTGTTTGATGGGACTGCGTGTTGCTGCTTATCATCTGCAGTTTGTACGTATTTTCTTGAAAGCGACTCTGATTGAATGTATCAAAACCCTGCTGTCAATTGATTCGTGCTATCAGGCTTTGTTGTTTGCAGACTGCCTGGCAATATAACTGTAGCCACGAGCTTGTGGAATGTCTGACGTCGTTGGACAACCGTCTATTGGTATCTTTTGGGTTAACGAGCCTAAATTGCTTGCAGACAGAATAAAGCGGACGTTTCAGACGTTTCTCGATGTCCTCAATAGACTGTCTTGGACACGTCCCAACTCGGCCTTTGTCCACGGTTTTATGAAAGGTGAAGCAGCTTTCTCCAATACATGGAAGCGAAGCAAAATGGATTTATATAATGCTCATGAGAGACAACAATGTCAGGCTCAATGATGACCTGTTTTCTGTCTCAGTTCGAATTGGGCCGTTACCATGTTTAGAGCTCAGAAAAGAATGTGATGCGGGTGCTGCGCCGCCAGCTCGTTAGGTACTAACACTGCTAATTCTACCTACGCAACGCTTCATATTGCTGCAAGTCACCAGGTGACGAGGGTAGGTTTTTTCCCTTTTGCCCGTCCTGCAGCAATAAAGCTCCATGATCGACTGTTCAATGACGCAAGGGCGAGAGATCGCTCTTACAAGATGTCGGTATTTAGGATTGACAACTGGATTGCAGCTGAGCTAGCAGGACAAGGGCCTGTATAAGAGGCTAACAGAATAGATCCGCGGTAGCAAAGCAAGCGCAGATATCACTTGCTGCAAACAGATTTCTTTTAAAATACTTATCATAGTGAATATCATTCTTATGAAGTCTTCCATCTCAATGGCATATACTAAAGCAATAGTCGATTTTCATGGTTGTCATAAGATTCTTATTAACTGATAGCGGGGCTCGCGATGGGGTCATCTGGGGAGTGGAGGACTCTGTCCGTGATAGTGGAGATGGCGCTTCCAAGCTTTTCGTGTAAGTCTCTTAGGTCCAGACTACACATATATGCATGCAGTGGCATATTAGGCTGTTGTTCTCAATAGGTAGTAAACATGCAAGGTCTTTAATAAGACTGTGTTCATGCACCACATGACACTTGCAAGAAGGCGTCAAACCTTGAGAGCACCTGCAGGCCGGTACAGTGGCATCATCCGCCGTTATAGTTTCAGGCACGCGGCAATCAGAACGACATCGAAAGGGGCATGCTCGGATTGAGGTTTGTTATTGGATGAACAAGTTGTGGAAGATATTAGCCCCAAGGTGTGTCGAGATTTCCGTTTTTGGTGACTTGAAGGCGACATAAGTTGAGGTGGGCAACAAACTTTCAATATAAATATGCCATGAAATAAATACCAGATCTTGACATCAACTTGATATCCTGCAAAAGGCACCTGCTTACTTCTGCTCAACTGTTATTTCCGAGTCACTTGGCCAAGCCTTGCCCTTCGTCATCAACTTAGCCTAGATGCGCCATTGCCACTAGTTCCAAACGAAGGGACGAATTCCATCTTATCTGTGCATCTACGCATCCTCCTGAAGACTACATGTTCAACTACCGATATCCCTGCAGCCGTTCTATCGTTCAGACTCTCTAGCCACGAATAACGCCTCTATAATAAGCAATATGCACCCGCAGAACCGATCCAACACACATTCTCATGCACTGTGTATAGATCCAAATCTAATGTATATATCCCTGAAACGCATGATCTGAGTGAGAAGTGCACAAATGTTTCGTCTTAAGATGATAATCAAGTTTCAAACTGATTGCCTAATCACTGAACGGATGGTTTCATATTTGCAGTAGTACACTGTATAGTAGGATGGTTTCACAGTTTCAGTCAAGGATAACAGCATGCTAAAAATGAAAATCTATGTATGGTGTAGGTTCCACAACCCAAAATCAGCCCTTTCCGAGGGAGCCTCTCCCTTAATGTATATGCTGTACAGATGGGCCATGGTATACGCAAAAAACCAATTTCCCCAATATCCCCAAAGCCAGGTAGATACCCAATGCATCGTTTCATAAGTGTAAAAACAAAAAACAATCATCTATTCCTCGTTGGGGTTATATCCCCAGAGTCGTCTTCGCTCGAGAGCCCACCAGTGGGCAACCTCGTCAGCTTCTCGCACCCAGTTTGCGGCTTCGTCGCCGTACTGCCGCTTTACTGCCTTAATCATAGACTTGATAGTCCACTTGTCTAGAGCATCTAGCTCGAGCGGATCTTTGCTAAGATCTGTAAATGTGTATTCGAGGTCCTTCTTCAGAGGAACTGCCAATCGCCATGGTGCGTCGGCTGATGTGACTGTGAGCATGCCACCACCCGGGTTGATAAGCCCAAAGTTCCAAGCACGGCGGCCGTCTTGGGTCTTTTGGTATGGCCTGATAAGAGATTGACCTTCGTAATCATTGGCAAGGTCGGATGCGATGGCGGAGTCTTCCTGGTTCAACGATCCTGAGTTGACAAGGAGGTCAAGAACAGTAGGGAGGATAGAGATGGAGGTAACGTTGGCCTCGTATTGGACGCGAGGGATGGCAGGGTGGCGGAAAGAAATAGGGACTCGGAAGTTGCTAATATGGCGGTTTTCGTAGGTACCCGTCTTGGAGAAATCCTCCTTGAAAGCTTGTCCGTGGTCGCCAACAAATACAACGAGGGTTTCGTCTGCGATTCCAGCATCCTCAAACATCTGCATCAGCTCGCCAAGCCACGTATCAGTGAAGCGAATAGTGTTAAGATATTTGTCAAAATCTTGGTGTCGGCCGCCCTCCTTGCCCATGTACTTCTCGGTTTCGAACCATTTAGGCACGCCCCAAGGATGGTGAGTTGTGCTCGTAAAGTGCGACATGAAGAGACGCTTGTTCTCGGCCAATCCATCGCTGATGTACTTCCTGATATGCTCCTTCAGATCTGTCTCGGGATACCCAAAATAGTTGATCTCTTCCATCTCGGGGTTACTGAGGGCCTCTTCATCGAGCTTTGGTTTCGTGACCTTGAAGTCGAATCCGATCTTAGCATCAAATTTGTCCTGTCGGTCATAGGAATCTGTAACCGCCTGGAAAAACGCGGGCTTCCATTGGTACTCGTGAAACTTGGCTTGCTGGCTTCCACTTGTTCCCCACCATTGTTTCGATCCCCACCACTCTCGCTTTTCTGTCTGGTTGGCTTTGACCTTGTTGAATAGTTCGAGAACCTGGGGAAGGCAGGGCTGATAGCTCTCGAGCTCGGCCTCTTCAAACATGTTGACGGCCATGGGCCACGCGCCGCAATGAGCTGCAGCGAGACTCTTGGTCGAGACACTGCTGGTGGTGAGACCTCCGACAACGTTGATACCACCAAACCCAGGTTTGTCCTGGTCCTTCCACGATAGGTTTTCGGGTCGAGTGTAAGCAGTACCGTTTGAGCTTGCATAGTTGCCAGGCTTTCCGGTAATTCTCTCAAAGTTTGGCGTCAAGCGTGACACTCGACTGTTGATTTCATCTCTGAGCTTTTCTTCGTGGGATTCCATGATGATACGGTGCATGTCGCTGCCCTGTTGAAGTGGGAAGAGCTCTTCACGCATACTCTCCATGAGGATGAGAGCAATGTGACGAATCTTGATAGAGCTGTTGTGTAGTGCCTCTTGGATGGGAGCAATGATGTCTTGGTCGAGGTTAGTAATTCTCATTGGGTCGTTGACAGGATTATAAAATCCCCGATCTTGCCAGGTGTTCGGGCATGTATCGCTAGGACCATCCTTCTTATCAGTCTTGTTCTTGTATCGTTCAGTGTCCCATTTAAGGAATCCACTGGGAATGGGACTAGGCAACCATTTAGGAGGGTTATCTCTGTAGGTCTTGACATAGTCGTTGTTGACTTTGCTAGGCGCCCAGCCCTTGAAGTCACCCTTGGGGGCAGTCCACTTGGACTGTTCAGTGAGTTGCTTGAGAGGCCATTCATTTTGAGAAGCGCAGAGGCCAAATTTAGGTTTGACCGAATCGAGTAATCGCAATGGCAAACTGCTTGCCATGTGGTTGTAAGGTTGATCAGGGCGAACGATGGTGGTTATGCCAATAAAGAGGATGATGGAAGTCGTGATGATCCAAGGCGGAACAAAAGCACACATGCGTCGCCTTGGTGACGAGCCTTCCTCCGAATCCTTCTCTTCTCCTTCGTAGGTCGGGTTGGGCGATGCATTGCCAGTACTTGGCAGAGATTCTCCGCTGTTGGTGCGATGAAGGAAAGGTTCGGCGTTTTCAGGATCATGCTGATTTTGGGGTTGGGGGCGAATCTTTGTCCGGATATGCCTGGATACTTTTAAATGTTAAAACGTCAGCAGTTTTGATAGGGTACCAGAGTAACATACCCGAAGCAATGCGTTTTCCGAGGCCAGTTACGACGTTGCCAACGGTTCGGTAGAGGTAGTTCTGAGGGAACCACGAGACAATGAGAATGATCAATGCAGAAACCACCACACTGCTACTTTCGCTGACAAGAACATTGAGACCTTCATCATTGGCAAAATCACCAGCGTCGCTCCATTCGACTTCGCCGCCTGTTCTGTAGTGGAAGCCGAGTTCGGATGCAGCAGCAACGAATGTTATTAGACTGTGTATGCGCCAACCGTTAGCGACAGACCCAATGAGAGTTGAACCAAGATGGAAAGACTTACGTGAGAATGCAACCAGCAAGATAACCAGCAAAGGAAGCAATTGTTCGCTCTCGACGCAATAACAAACGGCCCAAGAGAACTAAAAAGACATCCTGAAGGAAAAAGGTCGGTAGGTAGACAATGAAGTCAATGACGGCAATTGAGTGAATGTGGATATACAAATGTAATAACTTGGCAAATAGTATTGATACAAAATAGACGGCAAAAAGATATGAGACGGTTGAAGACATGTTGAATCTATCTAACCATCATCAGATGAGACGAAGTCAAAGTAGGAAGATGGAGATGGAGAAGAGGGAAGGAACAAGGTCAAGTCTAGGCAAAAGCCAAGCGGACATAAGACTTTTTGTCAGATATACGAGGCAAGCAAGCATCATTAGTTTGTAGCTGAAGGAACAGACAGACATACATCTAACTAGCCCCAGCCCCAGTTCCGGATTGAAGTGAAACAGAGTGACACGCAACCCCCTCATCACCCCTTGCAAATCCTCACCCCTCAAATACATACTAACTAACTAACTAGTCTATACTGTACAGTACAGTACGTATAAATGGAATTACCTAGGGTTGGTATGTGGTCGCGTGTTGCGCTGCAGGTGGAGTGAACCGCAAAGCTTGGTGACACTGTACAAGTCAAAGTCAGTGTCGGGTCGCTGCAGTTTTGGCACTAAGCCAGAGACAACCTTACCACCAACATCTCGTGCATAATCGACTACGCAAGTCTAAGGCTTTAAGCTTACATCGGGCTTGCCTTTGACGCCTTTGACGTGCCCACAAGCCTGCTTCCTTAGCTCGCTTCTCTCCTCGCTTTCAGTGTTTGGGCTGGGGTCCAGAGTCGGTTTGGCTTTTTCTTAGACTGAGCCGCCCGCTGCGCCACCGCTGAAACAAAACCTAACCACCTACCAACCTAGGAGGTGCACGCGCCCTGTAGCAATTGATCGTCTGCCTGTTCAGTTCTGTTCCTGGCAAACTATCCAAAGGTTACCTCCACTTTTGGTAGAATAGAACAAAGGGGGCTTTTCTTTCAGTTCGGTACTAAGTTTGTCGCCCATTACTTTGTGGCCTCTAGATCCATTCCATATCGACCCCGATTTGCTGCATCGTAAACGTCAGCTACGATGCAACGGGCTACTCTCAGGGAACAAATACGAGAGAGCATTAGATCCGATCCGATCCCGAAACCTTGCATCCTCTTATACTGGTTGGCCATGAGATGTCCCCTGGCGTTGAGCCTGTCTAGGTGCTAGCTAACCTGCCCTACTGCCCTGACTTACAAGCGCTAATAACCTGGTGACGTCTACCGTCAATGCCATGGGTGGGTGGTATCATGTTTATCCTCATACAACACGGTATGTATTTTTTTCATACAGCGGTCCTGACTAATACCAGAGTCGCGTCAAAGATTAAAGTCTTACATAGTGTTTCTCATCCCATCTCCTACTGTGTCTTGGCTGACGGCCTGGACAAGGATATCCAAGAATTGTCAAAGAATGGTGGGGTTGCGTTAGGTAGATCATTCTCAGGTGCATGGAGAACCTGTCGTTTCCATGCTATGAATAGACGAAGAGGTGAAAGGATGTCCACTGTTTTGCATCACAACAACGCACTGATGAAGCAAACGCCGATATTTCCATCATCCCATCCAATGATTGATTCCTCACTTCATACTCATGCTCAATTACCAACAGATTCATCCTTTCCCTGCCAAGCCCGCTCACGTAAGTAAGGATGGCTGCAGTATACACGAGAAATGCCCCCTGCTTTGACTTTGATATCCTTGCCAACTTATGGTGTCACAAACATTCTATCCAAAAACTTGTCTTGGGAATATTGGCCAACGAGTACCACATCGGTTAAGCCGTGCCGCCATTGGGGCCCAGGCGTGTACTGTACACTGGGCGTTCTCGCAGCCTTACTGTACAACCGAGCTTTACCAAGCGCGTATAGATCAATTGATTTGACTTCATAGGGGTCGAATTGAAGCCATCGGAGCAGCGTCCGATTTCGTCAGAGATCTATTTCAGTCCAGATCTCCGATTGATTTGCAGAATTCCAGTCTCGATGTTTTACGCCATGGCTTACCGTCGATGCCTGCCGGACGATAGGACCCTGTATAAGAAACTGTCAAACTGGGTTAGTAGAAGGCTCTTCTGGACTTGACGTGATGCCGCATTCGCAACGATCAAGCTGACAAAATGATCTGCACATTGTAACTCGAGTGAGTCGAGGTTCAATTTCCCATCAGAGCAAGTCTTTGATATAATAAAATACAATCCCGAAATACAATGAGATTTTTATTTCGTTCCTTGAGGATATAAAAGGGTTTTAAAAAATATGAGTCGTTGCAAAGTCGAGTTCTTAGTACTCAATAGGTGTAGATATTTTCTTCAGCCCAGTGTCGGAAATACTGCCGCGTGTCACCGCCAAAAATTGTAAATTTTTGGAGATGGCCCCAGCATCACGCAGAGCAGCCTCCATCGCAGAGCGCAAGCGGGCATCACTGGTGTAGTTACTCTTGTCGCTATTAGCACCAGCTGCATATAATATAATCACAATGCCTCATAATGATGCAGACCACCCGGTCAAGCGTCAGAAAACTGTCGCACCAGCCAATGCTTCAAAGTCCGCATCAGACTCTTCTCGAATTTTTGCGCCTTTCCGCGTATGTCTATTTTCTCTACTGCCTCACCATGTTGCCATAGCTGACTTTTTCGCAAAAGACTGTTGGTTTAGTATCTCCTACAAGTGTTCCTTTCACCTCGATTCCTCTCGGCAAGACCACTTTCCAGATTTCCACCTCTGTTGGCCGATCCATTCAGACTTACGATCTTCGTCGCGGACTGAACCTCGTTTTCATTACTCGCCCTCAGACCCCCGCCGATATCACCGCAACTCTCGCCTGGAAGCAACAGATTTTCGCAGCATGGGGAGGATCTACCAAGGGCGAAGCTCAAGGTGTCTGGATCTTCCAGAGAGGCAAGAAGGTTAATGAGCTTGTGCTGCCCTCCGACCTGAATGAACCTGTCCAGCAGATTCAGGTTTTGGGAACATGGACTATCATTGCTGCTCTGACCCGAATCGAAATTTTCAAGACAGCCACTCTGGAGCACTACACTACTATCCACACCACGCCTGCAAACGACCGCGGCAACGAAATCACAGGCGGTATCGTGTCTATGCCCACTTTCCTCAACAAGATTTTCGTGGGTCGCAAAGATGGCTGGGTCGAGATCTGGAACGTCAGCACTGCCAAGCTTATTTACACCATTCTGCCTCCTGGCCCCGATTGCGGTTCCGTAACATGCTTGGAGCCCAGTCCAGCTCTGTCTCTTCTGGCCATTGCCTATTCTGAGGGAACTCTCATCATCACAAATGTTCTTACTGACAAGATCTCGCTTCGCATTGAGGCTGGCAGCTCGGAAGCGCCAGTCAACTCGATCTCTTTCCGAACCGATGGTATGGGTGCTGGTAATGATGGACGCAAGGATGGTGTTATGGCTACATCAACAGCTGCTACTGGCGATGTCACGTTCTGGGATTTGAACGGCGGCGGCCGTGTTATGGGTGTTTTGCGAAGCGCCCACAACCCTCCCTCGTACGAAGGACCTACTGTTCGTGGTGGCATCAGCAAGATCGAGTTCCTTCCCGGTCAACCTGTAGTCCTGACCAGCGGTCGCGACAACTCCCTCAAATCCTGGATCTTTGACGAAACCCCTTTCTCGCCTGTGCCCCGAATTCTCCACTCCCGCAGTGGACATGCTGGCCCCGTCAACTGCCTTCAGTTCCTTCCTACCGACTTTGAGGGTGCTGATGCTGGTAACAAGTGGCTGCTTAGTGGTGGACAAGACCGAAGTCTTTGGGGATGGAGTTTGCGCCGTGATGGTCAGAGTGCAGAGTTGAGTCAGGGCAATATTCGCAAGAAGGCTAAGAAGATTGGTATTCTGGCCACCAACGCCCTGTCGCATGGACCAACAACGACTTTGGAGGACCTCAAGGCACCTGAGATCACATGCATGGCTTCTTCACTGAACCGAGATGGTGGCATTGGTGCCATGCCCGGTTCCCAGCCCATATGGCAAAAGTCACAGAAGAAGAGGGCTCATAATGCAGAGGTCAGTGGTATGACCGGTTGGGAGAGTGTGGTGACTGCTCACAAGAACGATTCCTATGCCAGGACATGGTTCTGGGGCCGTAAGAGAGCAGGTCGATGGGCTTTCCCTACTGGAGACGACTCCAACGTCTCGACTGTTGCTATCAGCCCTTGTGGTACCTTTGCTCTAGTTGGTGCAGAGTCTGGTGGCATCGATATGTACAACCTTCAGTCTGGAAACCATCGTCAACGATTCCCTTCAAAACTCACCCCAGCTCAAGCTCGTCAGCTCAAGATGCAACAGTTACGACAGGCAGACGATGTTGTTCAATTACACGTCGAGTCTACCCGCCAGTTCCCCATGGGCACCGGAAGGCATACCAAGCGAGTCACCGGTCTCGTTGTTGATTCGATGAACAAGACAGTGGTGTCCTGCTCTTTGGATGGCAAGATCAAGTTCTGGGATTTCTTGACAGGTAACTTGCTGGAGCAGATCGACTGGGCACCCATGACTTTCCCCACAGGATGCAGATACCACCCCGCTAGCAACCTCGTTGCCTTTTCATGTGATGATCTGTCGATTCGCGTGGTGGACATGGAGACCAAGAGAACTATTCGTGAGTTCTGGGGTCCCCAGGGTGCTATCAACGACTTTTGCTTCTCTAGCGACGGACGGTGGATCATCGCGGCCTCTCAAGATTGTGTCATTCGTGTCTGGGACCTTCCTACGAGTCACCTGATCGATGCCATCCGACTCGAGAAGCCTTGCAAGGCGATTGCAATGTCCGTCACTGGTGAGTATCTGGCTGCGACAATTGAGAACGAGTTGGGCGTAACACTCTGGACCAACAAGGCCCTGTTCAAGCATGTTCCCACGCGCCAAATCTCTGAAAAGGAGATCGGACACGTCTCCGCTCCCACGGTCTCTGGCGAGAACAGCCATGGTATACTGGAGGGTGCATTTGAAGAAGAGCAGGCTGAGGATGAGGATACTGTGGTGGCACCTACTATCGAGCAGCTCAGCGCTGATCTTACAACCTTGTCTCTGGTTCCCAAGAGCCGCTGGCAAACACTGCTACACCTGGATCTTATCAAAGAACGAAACAAGCCCAAGGAAGCTCCCAAAGCTCCTGAAAAGGCTCCTTTCTTCCTACCTTCCATAACGGGTAAGGATAACCCTATGGCGACCAAGGAACAGAAGGCGGATGTCGAAAACACGTCTCGTGTAACGAAACTTGAGCAAGCTCGTTTCGAGCAGGCACTTGGTTCCAAGCTTCGTGTTGGAGCAGAGACCGGAAACTGTAAGTATATTCCTCTTGCACTGCTGTTTGCATAAACTAACCTTACACAGACGATGAATTTATCGAGCACCTCAAGTCTCTCTCCCCTTCAAGCGCAGACCTAGAGCTTCGCTCGCTCACTATTGGCGATGGCGATGATATCCCCAACGAGCTGCTGCATTTCATTCGTGCCTTGACAGCCCGTCTCAAAACACGCCGAGACTATGAGCTGACCCAGGCCTGGATGACTGTGTTCCTTCGGCTTCACTTTGATCTGGTAATGGAGAACCAGGATCTGCTTGAGGCATTGAGCGAGTGGAAGACGTATCAAGAGAAGGAGTCCAACCGATTAGACGGTCTGGTTGGATATTGCAGTGGTGTAGTTAACTTTTTGAGGAGTCCAAGAACGTGAAGGGCGTGAAAGAGCAATATTGGTTTGATAGTAAAATAATGGCGTTTGAATATCATGGCATGTTGGGAGCATATGGTATACTAGACAATACAATATTCAATCCCGGCAATTCTTCAAGTCTAATCGCTCGGTATATTCGTACTTCTGACATCCTCAAACTACTGACTCATGAACTCCGTTTATGAAATTGTTCATAACGAGTCACATCTGCAACTCCTTCCTGTCTGCGAATCCTATAAATATACACACTTTCATCCCCCAACTCTTCCAAGACTAAACTCCGTGTAGTCTTGATCCTCTGCGTTTCCAAGTTCACCGCGGTTGCGCATTCACGCTAGCATTCTTATGATGTTCGAATGGTCGTCGCGAAGGTGTTATGCACTCATGTCTGGAGAGTCGATCGTGCGAGACAGTACTGGCTGATCGGCTTTCTAGACCTGCTCGGCACCCCAGCCAGCGTCTTCGGCCTCACGCATGTTGGCAGGGGGCTCGATGGAGGGAACGAACTCGAGAGCGACGTAGGCAATACCGGTGATACCCACGATGCTGCCAGCAATCTTGCTGAGAACGCTGTCGCTCACCATCAGAGAGCCGAGGAAGATGTAGACTGGGAGGGAATTAGTCATGGTTTGAGAACCACTGTTAACAGACTTCAACTTACAGACGCCACGGCCGATGAAAGAGAACATGAACGACGCATGTCGAGAAACTTGAGGGGGGATTTGGAACTCTGTGGTTTGTTAGATTGACTTGCGGAGATTCGGTCTGTCGCGACGTACCAAGAAGGCCAGTAACAAGACCAAAGACGATCATGTAAGCACCCAGGATGATGGGCTGACTGTATAAGAGGCATTAGTACTCGCGCTGCTGTATTACGGCCAAGTGCCTGATTCGAATGCGAATTGGAGGCGATCGGCCTCGATGGAATTGACGTGAACGTACAGGCTGAAAGAGAAGATGGACACGATACCACCGAGGATGACGATGACACCAACGGCCAAGTTGACAATGCGACTACACGTTGATGCGATGGTTAGCGACGATGCAATTCCCTACAAAAACTTCTGCGATGCCTGCAACTCACAAGATGTCGGAGGGCTCCATGTTCATTATGTCTTTTGGGGAAAGGGTTTTGTTCCTAAGGATTGCGCCGGTGATGATTCGAGGTCGATCGAGTTCAAAGGAGAAGGGAGATAAAGCTAGGCAGCAGCTTTAAAAGGAAATCGCGTTGAAGGCAGACGGATTGTGATGGATGTGAGGTTTGCGTGGCCACGAATGGAGTTGGAAAAGCACAGGAACCAGATTACGTAGGTAGCCCGGGCCCAGAGACAGCTGCTGTAGGCTGTAGCTTTAGGTGAGGGTTCACCCCCAGAATCAAGAACCTGCCGCCTGGGCTGTCTAGAGCTTCGGTTCAGGTTAGAGCAGTCACAGCCACATACAGGGGGCTTGGCCTAGCTTAGCCAATGATGATGGTGGGAAATCAGGAGTTGGTTGCGGAGCACAAGTTTTAAGTATTGGCGAATCATGATCAAGAGCCAAAAACAGCCAGAGAAAGCTCAAAATCAACCATCGATCGAGACATCAAAAGTGAACAAGGGCTTTGAGATGCCTGGTTCGAGTCTTGGTCTATTTCCGAGTCCGGAATGATTATTTTAACGCTGCTAAGGAGCGGCCCGGCCATCAAAGGCTCGGGCCGTTGTCTTGCGCGTCAATGGCGCAACAAAGAGCTCGTCAATCTATCTCGTCGAGCTATGCATCAGGCCCATCATGATACTCAGCTACAAAACATACGAAATATTGGCATCATTGCTCATGTTGATGCTGTAAGTTGGACTATTCCAAGTACCGGCTCTTCTATAAATCTCACATGAATAAAAGGGCAAAACAACAACCACTGAGCGAATGCTCTATTATAGTGGTGTCACGCAACGAGTTGGAGGTGACTAGGCCATGACAAAAACTTACTGGGAGTAAATACTGATAAAAACTCAGATGTCGACTCTGGAAATACGGTGACAGACTTTCTCGATTTGGAGAGGGAACGAGGCATCACCATTCAATCAGCAGCCATCACTTTCAACTGGCCTCTTCAACAATCACTTGCTCCTGGTCAACATGCAAAGACGATCAATCTCATTGATACACCTGGTCATCAAGATTTTCGCTTCGAGGTCGATCGATGTCTTCCCATCCTCGATGGAGCAGTTTGTATTATCGATTCAGTCAAGGGCGTTGAAGCTCACACAGAACGAGTATGGGGATCTGCTCACGAATTCAGAGTACCACGCATTGTATATTGCAACAAGCTTGATCGGGAGGGTGCCTCTTTCAAAAAGGCTGTTCTCGAGATAGGAACGCGTCTCAAAGGTTGGCCACTCGTCTGCCAAATTCCTTGGTGGGAGAAGGAGGACTTTGTTGGTGTAATTGATATCGTTAATCGAGTAGGATATCGATGGAAGTCTGAGCGTGAAAAGACCATCTACAACACCGCACAGCTGAAAGAGAAGCTTTCAAGTTCCAACAAGGATCTTCTTCCTGAGATTGAGACTGCAAGACAGGCTTTGATTGAAGGTCTTGCAGATTTTGATGAAGCTATCATGGATGAATTCCTCGCCGAGAATGAAAACATCGATACAGCTGTAATCAAGCAAGCTATCCGAAGAGTCATCCGAGAAGGTGATGGTCGTGTCATTCCTGTGTTTGCAGGCTCTAGCTTCCGCCATATCGGCGTTGAGCCATTGATGGATGCCATCACAGACTATCTACCAAGTCCAGACGAGCGCCCATCCGCAGAGGTCCGTGTTGGTTCAGTAAAGCAGCGCTTGGTTGAAGTACTCGATAACAGTTCCAAGACTGCCAGGGGACAAGTTTCTTCAATCGCTTCAGTCTTCAAGGTCTTTAACCACCCCAAGGAGGGTGTAATCAGTTTTGTGCGAGTTTACCATGGCACTCTTACCAGAAACGCAGCAAGTTTCAACACCAACATTTTAGCAAATGAGAAGCCTATGGGGATTCTTCAGATCTCTGCAAACAAAACACAAGATATTCAAACATTAGGGGTCGGTCAGATCGGAGCTCTGAGGGGGTTGAAAAAAGCTCGAACTGGTGACACTCTCATCACAATGAACGGAAACAAACCTATTCCTGAATCTTTCCGTCACGTCAAGATTCGACCACCTGAGATTCCACCACCAGTAGCATTCTTGCAGGTCGAACCTTACGGCAACGTTGCCGCCCAGGCACTCCAGATCGCGTTGGAGAACACCACAAGAGAAGATCCCAGTCTGCGATACAGCCGAGACCCCAAGACAGAACAGTTCACTATCCAGGGTATGGGCAAGCTGCATCTTGACGTTTCACTTTACAACATGAAGCAAAAGTACAAGATCGATGCCGATTTTGGCCCTATCGAGGTCGATTACAAGGAATGCGTCACAGAGCCTACGCGGCCTCAGCATGTCGTCTTTGACCGTCCCGTCGCGAGCAAGCCGGGTAAAGTGTCGTGTACCGTTACTCTGGAACCACTTGAGGAACATCATCGAGAAACGTTACCCAGTGTCGAACGCGACGGGAACATATATCACGTCGTCATTCCTTTGGCAGAAGGCGCTACCACTCTGAACTTTGACCCTGAAGAGGCAAGGGCGCAACTCCTCAACGGTGCTATTGCAGGTCTCGCGAGGGGTCCTCGTCGTGCAGCCCCCGTTCACGGGTGCCACGTAACCATCACACTGGACACAGAACCTGGAGCCTGCGAAACCCCCACCGGCGGCCATTTTAGCAGTGCTTCCAGGACGGCAGTACAGGCATCTCTGAGAGACGCATTCGAGAAGGAGCAGATTGGCATTCTGGAACCCATCATGCTTGTCAACATCACCTGTCCGGAGGTTGTAGCCGGTGCAGTGCAGCACGACGTCACAGCTGGTGCCGGTGGTCAAGTTCTGGAGGTCAATGACAGATCTGCCGAGTCTACGGGTGAAGACCACATTGATGTATCCAAAATCTATACTCCTCCTGACCCGTACGACTCTATCACTTCATTGCGTGGTAAGAAGTCTACGGCTCGTGTGGTTGAGATTATTGCCAAGGTTCCGTACAAGGAAATGTTGGATTATGATAACCATTTGAGAAGCAAGACTGCAGGTCGGCACTCGATGACCATGTTCTTTGACTCTTTTGCCAAGGTTGTTGGGCATCGTGAGAAGGGCTTATAGGGGGCTTGCGAGAAGGGCTTATGGGGACTTGTGTACCACTGTAAGATAGAATAGAAAGTAAAGATTTATGTATATTATGTACCGCCTGAATTCATGAGAAAGGGATACGTGTCAAAATTCATGGATCTTGCGTTGTTTTTGAAGCTTGAGGGTCATAAGTATGTCAATCGTGTTGGGGAATATCAATTTCATATCTCAAACGCAGAATACGGTTATAACTAAGCGAATGTATTCGTAATTGTTTTATGTACCATGTTCTATATACGAGAGAAACAAACAGTGCGCTAGATCCTAAACAACGAACTACCTTATAGGATGGGGTATTTCTATCAGAAAAAATCTACCTAGTGTCCAGGTATTATCAACGCCAAAAAGAAGAAGAAGTCATCATCGTCAAAACGCTCGTCATATGCAGAAGATGAAAAGAATGAGAGGAAATAGACAATCATCTTAGATAGATCGCTTTTGAATGTTGCACTTCTTGAGGCACTCGTCAACGCCCAGAGCAATGCTCTTGGGAATAGCAGCGCGGACCTTGTCAATGTCCTCGCCAGCAATGCTCTGACCAAAGGTAGCAGCAATAACATCATCGCTCAGAGCAACAACCTCATCGGCAATCTGACCAGTGCCAAAATCCTCGGCGGCAAAAGAGGCAACGAAAGTGGCAGGCTCGCAGTCGGGGTTGTATTGGGTGTGGACAGAGCCTTGATAGAAGGGAGTCATCATGTTGGCCTTGAGCTCGGTGCGAATGACTCGTCGCTTGCCGTCCTTGTCCATGACACCATTCTCGGGAACCATCTCGGTGATGAGACGGCCCGAGGTGACAACTTGAAGTTCGGCGGAGCGAGGGTGGACGTGGAGAGTGTTCATGCCGCAGGCTGGAAGAGAAGATGTTAGAGTTGTTGTGTGATATAATGTGGAAGGTGAACTTGCCATCGATTCTGCCAAAGGCCATGCCAGAACCAGTGCCAACAAGAGCGGGAAATGTCTTGCGGTTAGCAGCAATGAGCTCGCCGCCCTTTCCAGGGCTTTCCTGCTTCTTGTTGAAGTCGAAGACAAAGTCCTTGTCATTGGGAAGAAGGGCAAAGCGGTCAGCAGCGCTGGTCAAGGTGTTAGTCAAGGATTGTCATGAGAGGTTGTTGTTGAGAGTCACTTACGTATCAGCAAGTCGAAGCTGGGCAGTCAGACTGGGGGCCTCGGTGTAAGATCGAGTGTTGCGAGGAGCAGCCTCTGTGAAAGAGGTAAAGGCCAAAACGGCGGAGATGATGGTCGTGGTGAACTTCATTTTGGCTGGTGATGGTTGTTTGTAAGTGTGGATATGGTATAAGTAGTAGTCAGGAGACTTGGGTTGTGTAATTGAGAGATGAGATTGTAATGCTTGAGATGGTATTGAACAGTATATCTCAACTCGACAGGACAAGACCTTCTTATACATTATTCTTCGTCCTGAACATCCCACATGATAGACAGGCACAAGATGCAGCTAAGCTAAGCTGTCTGACAGGAACAGCTTCTCACAAGGCTCTGCAAACTCAAAAATAGGATACACAAGAGTTTTGCTGTACGATGCCTACGGAAACATTGACATCCGCTGCCAGTTCATCATGTAGGCCAAGTAGTACCAGCCACATCCTTGAAGCTGTAGGTTGTTGTCTTGGTGCTGAGCGAGTGACTGCTATTGGTCATTTGCCGCTATTTCAAGATTTGGAGGGCTGTGCAGTGCAGTGGAAAGACAGGACCCAACAGGCTGGGCTGGGCTGGGCTAAACTGGGCCAGTGTCCGCAGCAGACCAAAAATATCGTCAGTAAGCGCTTCTGAGAGTTAAAAAGCCAAGTCCATGTCAGCACCAACAATCCTACGCTTCTACGGATGTTGAATAAGCCGGTCAAGATGGTCGAATCAAAAGACAGTTTTGTTTCTGTTGGTCGGATATTTCCAGGAAACAAAACAAAAATAAAGGAATCAGCCGCCATGTTTCAATGTTTACCAGCTGTCATAAGCCACGTTGACCAAACTAAGCCAGGCCATATATGTAAGCCAAGTATTAATATGGAGAGGATTTGTTTCTATTTGGAACATTGAGGGAGATATTCCATGCTTTGATAGACGTTTTTTACTTTTGGTTCTCCCTTGCAGTTAGTTATCTCCCTACTGATGTTGTCTCATGTTGGAATATGAGTTCGGACATGTAGGTTAAGTTATCCGTAGGACACAAAGATCCATTGAGAAACAAACTTCCAGCCACTGATTTAAAGAGTTTTTACCAGTCAAAGTCTCCCTCCACACTGTTTCGTGCAGTTAACTCAAGTTATTACGCCACTCCCGCCCGGGACGTACGATAACTTTGTTTGGGTTTGAAACATGGCTTCAAATGTTTATTCATATTGGTCTATCCACTTTTGGCAGTTTTGTGATCTGATCTCTTCCGTTCCCACATGATGTTTTACCCTAGAGAAGTCGATATCGCATTAGACTTCGAGGAACACCGATGTCAATTACCCTAGAGAAGTGGTGTCTATCACGAGTAAGAAAGAACCCTGTTTGAAGAGTGATAAACTATTCTGGGTATAATGTCCTTCTACTCTGTACAGGAAATTCATTTCTTCATGACAATAAGCAATAGACGGTATGGAAAATTCATCGTTGATAGCTAGACTAGCATAAGGTTACAGGTGATTTAGATCCTAGAACAGATCAAGTCCGACAACCGGAATACAACCTTTGAATTTCGCTTGTAATCGCGTTGAACTGTATTCCGTACTTGGGCCACAGAAAGCGGCTGCAAGGTTGAATTTTAAGCGATATTTGGATCCTCAGATAACGATGCTTGTTTATTCGCATAAGCTGTTTGTTATCCGACTGTACAGATTGAAGAAGTTTATATGTAATAGAAGAGATATTATGATGAATACCTTCCAGGTAGATATTGCTTATGAATGACCAGTTCTTATAAACAAAAAGGAAGGAAGGAAGAACATCGTAGATCGAGACTCAAGAGGCAGGTGCTACAAGGTCACGCTTCTTGTCACCTCGACCACAGTTCCCGTTTCTCAGCTCACTCACTCACTCACTGACTGCACCTCAAAAGGTCCCTATTCCACTTCAACTTCCACTATGGAGACGCGCTAAACCAGGGAAGCATGGCGTCGATCTTCCAAAATACAAACTAACAAACACTAACTTACCTAAGATTAATGTCCCCCCTCAATAGTAGGTGAGCCTTTCCATCAATCTTATTCTCATTCGAAAGAGAAAGGCTGACTCGTCTCCTCAGACTTTATGATTAACATCGCCTGCCAAGCGCGTCTCGATAGCCAATCGTTAGCGGCGTAGCAAGCGTTTTGTCTAGCCTCCTTGCGTTTGCGCGGACATTCAGTTGTGGCTCCTATTCTCAAGGAGCCGTCTATGAAGCCGTTGTGACGCTAACCAAAGACACATTGGTCCAGGAACAATTTAATACTGGCATGCGGGAAAAACAACTGCCAGGGGCTTTAGAATGTCCAACGAGCCAATGCAAACTCTCGCCTCAAGCCACCGGATAAAACGTCCAGGGGTAGAACCATGGTGGAAGTTGAGAGCACAATAGAACAAGGACGCCATCTTTTTCAAAAGAAAAACAGGATCAAGACAAGACAAGACAAGACAAGACAGGAAGAGATCCAGAACAACAACCCAAAACAACAACCGAGACAAGCTTCAATAGACGACATTCTGCATAATGTTAGAACAAAACCTCCATGGAACAACATTCTCTTGCCTTATCCGGGTCTTTGTTCCGAGCATGCTTGTCTTATCGCCAGTATCAACTCTCTTTTTGGCATCGGCAACTGCAGAATTAAGCTCGTCTTGACATGATGCGATAGACTCTAATCTGCTCCGAGCATTATCCCCTGAGCCAACAGACTTGACCAAGGCACAACTCTCAACAGGATTGGCCAGATCCGACCTAGGGGTCAAGTAAAGGCCTGGTCTGATTGGGAGCAGTTTCATTACTCGACCCCCTGTCACAGGAGAACCTCCACATTATGACAGGGGAATCTCAAGTTCATGCAGGTACGGAGAGCATGGGGTCCTGCCCACGAGCCCACAGACGAGGCCCTCGCTTGTCGTTCAATCTCCTGGTCGTGTGGGTGAATGCGCCGCTGTCCGCGCTTCTGACCATTGCTCATTTCCTGGGGATCCATTTCCATCTCGCCCACTGTCGATCTCTTAACACTCATGTCCTTGCTTCCTTGCCTGTCACTCACTCTTTTGTTTCCTTCCTTTTTGTTAAAACGTTCTGTTGCTGGCCCACAAACTTATTGAGCTTCTTCGTCAGCTTCATCACTCGTTCTGTCGCTCGACGACAATTACACTCTTTTATCTCAGTTCGCCAGGATTTATGTCGTGTTTTTGACAAGTTAAATAAAAGGGTTGGAGGTATTCGCGCACATATTCACCAACATACGTTCTGGGACTTTTCGAATCGAACCGACTATCTTTGATCGACGACAATCACAATGAGACTCATCAACCTTTCGGCTGCCCTTGTGGGTGCCCTATCCGCACCTTCAATCGTCGCTGGCAAGTCACATGGCCACCGCCATGGTCAACATTCTGCCTTTGAGTCTCGTCCTCTCCAAAAGCGAGGAGGACAATGCCAGTTTCCTACCGATGACCCCAACATGGTCGCCGTCACTCCTGATGCGAAGAATGCTGGTTGGGCCCTTAGCCCTGATCAAGAGTGCAAGCCCGGAAGCTACTGTCCCTTTGCCTGCAAGCCCGGTATGGTTATGAACCAATGGGATCCGGATTCCACCTACGAGTATCCCTCTTCTATGGTACGCCTGCGACGCATCGACTATCAAACCGGGAAATCTCAGCTAACACTTCCTAGGACGGAGGTCTCTACTGTAACAAGGATGGTGAAATTGAGCAGCCTTTTGAGGGCAAGCCTAACTGTGTCTCTGGCACTGGCTCTGTCGAGGCTGTCAACAAGTGTGGTTCTACAATGTCTTGGTGCCAGACTGTCCTGCCTGGTAACGAGGCCATGCTTATCCCTACTGTTGTTTCTTCTAGTGCAACTCTGGCTGTTCCCGGATCTTCCTACTGGTGCTCCACCGCTGCTCAGTAAGTATTTTAAGTCTTGTTGATCATTGACGATCTCTAACCATCGACCAGCTTCTACATCAACCCCCCTGGTACTGGCGAGGAGGGCTGCATCTGGGGTACTGAAGACAAGCCTATTGGCAACTGGAGCCCTTATGTTGCTGGTGCCAACACTGAGTCAAATGGCCAGACTTTTGTCAAGATTGGCTGGAACCCTATCTGGGAGGACTCCGCCTTGAAGAGCACACTCCCCGACTTTGGTGTTGAGATCCAGTGCCCTGACGGTGGCTGCACCGGTCTGCCTTGCAAGATCGACCCTACCAAGGGCAAGGGGAACGTTGGCAGTGAGCTTTCTGCCAAGGGCGCTGGTGGCTCAGCCTTCTGCGTCGTCACTGTGCAGAAGGGTTCAACTGCCCAGATCGTCGCTTTCTCTACCAGCGGCGGCGGTTCAGGATCTGGCGATGATGACGAGGATTCCGATGATTCTGAGTCTTCTACTGCCGAGGCCGAGCCCTCCAGCACCGCTGAGGTCGAGCCAACCACTTCTGAGGAAGCTGAGGTTAGCACTACCGAGGAGCCTTCAACTACCGCAGAGCCTACCACTTCTGCCGCTCCTACTACCTCCGCTCAGCCCACAACCACCAGCGCAGCTGAGACAACCTCTACTCCCGCGGAGACCACCACTGAGCAGTTGTCGACTTCTGTTGCCGAGACTACTTCTGAGGAGCCAACTTCAACCAGCTTCACGTCCGCTTCATCCAAGACTAAGACCAAGGCGCAAAAGGCCACCTCGACCACATACTCCAGAAAGATCTACCCTACCGTCAAGCCTGGTATCTTCCGTGAGAATGGAACCACCACTTACACCGGCTCCGAGACCGAGGAGACTGCTGCCGCTACCGAGACAGACTCTGTAGTTGCTCCCACTGAGACCAAGGACAGTGGAGCTGGTCGCGACCAGGGCAATGCTGCTCTTGCCGGCCTCGTCGTTGCTTTCATCGCTGCCGCCTGTTTCTTCTAATTCATGTCTCCTTTAACGACCATTCACCACTGCGTCACCACAGTTGGTTTTCACTTCACAGACTCTATTTACCACATACATTCCTTTATTATTGATATTTTACATATATTATCAAGCCACCTACTTAGTGGCGATAGTGTCTATTGTCCCCTTTCATCTATACTACTCACCAGTCTTATGGCTGTTGTGTCAGTTGGTTGACGATACCCGCCCCGGGTATTAATATTCGTCAAGGGTCCTACCTGGCTCTTGTTGCTCGTGGGCATTATACATTAGTTCAACGCTTCTTTTCACGGTCGATATACCCTTTTTAGCAATTATTGGAGACGTTGGATATTTGGAGGAACAAGCGATGGTTTTCCTTTCAGTTTATTAACGACGTATGCACACTATGAACAGAGAGTTTGGTTTGGAGCTTCAGAGTATGTCGGGTGGTTAGGAAGTGAATACACGGAGACGGTAGCGGATGGGATGATGCTCTGGTCATCTCGACTTATATAACTATGAAAATAATCTTGTCTAGAGACAATTAATGGTGTGGTGTACGTTATCACATGTAAATATTGAAAAAAAAATGTGTCTAGACTTGGCTTCGTTTTCCAAACAAAAAGGTCCATTCTCTTAGTACCAAGCTGCCATATTTACTTCCCTTAGGGTATCATGTAGTAAGTTATATTATACAAACGCTATCAAAATGATTCAGCTTCTAGTAGTTATCCAATTCAGGTTCCCTTTCGGACACTTTTCTACTTCACCCATCCAGGTACCTCGTCAGGATCGAAATCCTCATCGTATCTCCTGTCCCGAACTGCGTGCCACACGTTAGGCCAACCAGCGAGCACAGGGCTGCCCTTGGCCTTGGCGCCGATGATAGCGAACCGTCCTGATCCGTGAGCAATGAATCCGTGCATCAAACCCTGCTGCACGAGCGTCGCAGTCGTCATCTCCACGTCTTCGGATGTGACCTCTGCGTTGCCCCATATCATACCCTCGTTGGGTCGGAGGGATTTGGGGCCTCCAGGTGGCGGGGCTAGCGTGGAGTCACCTTCAGGATTCTGCGCATTGTTCCCCAGAGCCTTCATCAGAAGGGGGTTAACGTTCTGAGATTGATTGTGGCCGTTGGGCCCTGCCGGTACCCACCCTTCGAGGCGACGTTGAAGATACATAGCAACTGTGTGCAGGTCGGCGAGGTCAAGAGTGGCAGCCTTGCGTGATGATGCATCGGTGGGAGGAATATACGTGAGAAGGAACGTTTTTCTACTCAATGACCGCCAAAGCAGTGGCCGTAAGCGGTTGCCCAGTGTCAAGAGGAGGCCTTTCTCGAAGAGCCATGTTTCATGTTGTGCTAAGTGATGTTGGAACTGGATAAAGTTGCCGCATCTGATAGCCTGGCAGATGGGGAGGAATACAGGTGTCAAATCTTTGCATTCCTGACGCTGGAGCAACACCTGTGACGGGAAACGACCCAATAGAATGTTGCAAGGGATCAAGTAAGTGAGGATATTGGTTCGGTGGGAAACCAATTGCGAGGGAGTTTGGAGATATGCCTGTTCAAGACACAGCGCTGCGCGCAGATAGTGGTGGTTTGAGAAGTTGAAGCGACCTAGGTAGTACAGAAATGTAACGCGCTGGGCAGCTGGGTAGAGTGATAGAGGCGGAGAGATGGTATTAATGTTGACAAATATCATCTTTGCGAGATGCGTTCTCCGACACTGTTGTCTTGTCAGCTTCGCTTTGCAAAATAGGTAAGGGTTATAACATACTGCGAACAAGAGCTTGAGTACGAGGTTGGCAAACATGTAGACACCGATTTTCTTGCCTTCGGGTCGATCATAGCGACCACTGGATCGGTCTGTCAAACAAGTGGTAAAGATCTTTTGGATGATCTCTGCTGATGACTCTGCAATAGTCTTGTCTTCGTCGACGGCACGTAGTCGACGCGCCAACTCAGGCTGTCTGTTGAGAGACATTGTGAGGCGAGCGAGAGTTTCTGACAAAGACATGCTTGTCTTGAGAAGCATGGCTCCATATGTAGGATGGGCAAAAGCAGTTGAGCATGAGCTGCAGTCGCAAAGCATTAGCGATGATAATTCTTGATCCGATATTGAATTCATTTCATCCATACTTGACAAGGCCACTCAGCAACTGATGCGCGCCTAGTAAATCATCATAGTTCACGTCGCGCCAGAAAGCCATGTAATCTTTCATAAAGGCGATAAAGCCTGGCCACACGGTCGCTTGACCCTCGGGGACGTCATCTTCCTGAGGCAATGACTTTTCGATGATATTATCGAGGCCCTGCTGGCGGAATTGAGACCGCAGCTCAGCCGCGAGGTTGTGGTATTGTTGTGGTGAGTTGGGCTCTACCTGCAGCCAGGCGCGGAGCTCATCGCCATTCTGAGAGCGGATAAGATTACGGATTTGAGTAAGGAAGTCGAGGACTAAAGGCATTGTGAAGGGTTGGGATGTAGTGAGAAGGGCGGTGGTTAAGATGTAAGGTCAATTGAGACAGGTCTGGGCTGGAAAACATGCTGGCTCCACTGTCGCAGGTGAACAATAGAAGGACCATTGGTAACGATAAACACCTACTAAACACACAGTTAGTAGCATGGATCTCAACCTACATAGTAATCATAAACATAACCAATGATGAAGAAGGGACATGTTAACAAGGAACTGCTTCCAAACTCAATGATAATTTAACAAGACGTTGATGAAGTGCCCGCATAAACTTGCAGCTTCGGATTATTTTACCCTGCACTATTAATTGACACTTCGCTAACCGTCAAGAGAGCATTACTTCACAGATATGGACAATTGTACGTAATGCGTCTTCATTTATTCAATTTTTGATTGTTTTTTATACTATAGTATCGTAAATAGTATTGCTCATAATATCTATCCCACACATTTATACAGACTCAACACGCTGCACAACAAGGGCAGTCGCAGCACCACCACCGTTGCAAATAGCAGCAACACCATACTCACCAGGCTTAAGTTGATGAAGAAGAGTAGTAAGGATTCGTGAGCCAGAGCTACCAAGAGCATGACCTAGCGAGATGGCACCTCCCAGAGGATTGACCTTGGCGCCCTCAAGACCAAGAATCTTGGAGTTGGCCAGGATAACGCTGGCAAAAGCCTCGTTGAATTCCCAAATGGCAACCTGGTCCTTGGTGATACCAGCACGCTCGAGAGCGATGGGGACGGCCTTGGCGGGAGCTACAGGGAAGTCAATGGGCGCAGTAGCGGCATCAGCGTAACCACAGATCTTGGCCAGGACTCGGGAGCCTGAACCGTACTGCTGGGCAATAGCCTTGCTTCCCAGAACAAGAGCGCTGGCACCGTCGTTAAGGGTCGAAGAGTTGGCGGCAGTGACAGTGCCGCTTCCATCACGAACGAAAGCAGGCTTAAGCGTGGGCACCTTGTCGAACTTGACATCCTTGAAGCCTTCATCAGTGTCGATAACAGTCTCTCCCTTGCGCGACTTGACAGTAACAGGCGCGATCTCGTCGGCAAATGCCTTCTCCTCCCAAGCCTTTTGGGCGTTGCGGTATGACTGAATGGCGTACTCGTCTTGCTGCTCTCGGGTAATGTTGTGGTTTTTGACTGTGTTCTCGGCGCAGTTGCCCATGTGGAATTGGTCGTACACGTCGGTCAAACCATCCTTGATAAGGCCATCCTCCATCTTGACGTGGCCGAAGGCAGGAAGACCGCTGGCGCGCGACACATAGTATGGGACTTGGGACATATTCTCCATTCCACCGGCGATCTGAGCCTCGGAGAGACCCATTTGGATGTTCTGAGCAGCCAAAGTAACGGCCTTAAGTCCAGATGCGCAGACCTTGTTAATAGTTGTCGCCTCAACTTCCTTGGGTAGACCAGCGAAGATGGCAGCCTGTCGCGCAGGCGCTTGGCCGACGGAGCCCTGGAGGACGTTGCCCATATACACATCGGTGATCTTCTCGACGGGGACCTTTGACTTTTCTAGAGCGGACTTGATAGCAACAGCGCCAAGCTTGGGAGCTGACAATGATAGGAACGAGCCATTGAACTAGGTAGCGATGTTAATAAAATGCCAAAAGACAGTTGTTCCAGAGAAGCTCATGTCATACCTTTGCAGTGGGAGTTCGGGCAGCGCTTAGAATATAGGCATCTTGAAGTTCCTTGCGCAGAGCTGGCCGCGTAGAGAACTGTCGTGCGCCATTCACATGTCCAGCAAGCTGGGCCAGCCGGCCAGCGGATCTAAATTGTGTAGACATTTCGAGGGAGATTGTGGGGTATCAAGATGTAACAAGACAAAGCAGAACGACACAGGAGAAGAAAATAAAAAGAGGAACAAGTTTGAAGAAGAGGTAGGAATCAATTGTATTGGTAACACGGATATATAGAACAAGACGACCTCGGGTATCGTAATCACGGTCCTCTTCGGCTTTCAGCGGGGGAGGAGGGCCGCCCGAGGTGGTGGGAACAAGCCATCCCGTACCGAATCCGGGGCACCGCAAAGTGACGTCGCTAGAGTTAAGTAAAATGTTTAATACTAGGGGTTTGCAGTATGATAACTGCAAGTATTTTTATATTTGCGTAACGTTTCTTTGTGGACGGTCCACGATTTCTCTCGATTGTTATTTAGGAAGAATGTTTGCTAAACAATAAGAATGTCACCTTGCAGTGTCATTCGGAAATCGGAATCATCGCTGTTTATACTTCATCTTCAAGGAGAGAGCGGCCTTCGTCCCCCGCGACCATGTGAAAGTTCCTGGAACTAATGGAAACAAATCTTCTGTCTGGAGCTCTTGGAAGAACTGGCCACGTGATGAGCTGAGTCCACGGCAAGTGGAGTCCCGCAAGCCGTGATAGGCCAAATTCAATACACTGGTTGATTGGTAGATTGCCACCGAACTTACGGATCCCCTCTGCTTCCCTGGCCGTAGAATCATTCAAGTAAAGCGTTTCCCATCGATGACCAATCTCCATCTCCGCTCATCACTACCTAGGGACTACATTGCACCTTGCACCGCCAAACCCGTCGTTTCCTTTGAGACAACGAAACGTACATACGCAACGAATCTTTACTACCAGAGGTCTCAGCTATAATCTTTCACCCAACAACATCTGCCAAGCATTGCTTAACTTCCATCTCTATTCACTCTATCCGCCATCATGTCTACCGCCGCTCGCCGCCGTCTCATGCGAGACTTCAAGGTATGATGCGCCCCTTCAAGTACCTTCAAAAGCGTACCTAGCTAACTTTTATTGCAGCGCATGCAAACTGACCCCCCAGCTGGTGTTTCTGCTTCCCCTGTACCAGATAATGTCATGACCTGGTTCGTACGCTCTGCTCGACTTTGTCGACACTAAATACTAACCCGACCGCTTAGGAACGCCGTGATTATCGGCCCCGCTGACACCCCATTTGAAGACGGCACCTTTCGACTGGTGATGCAGTTCGAAGAACAATACCCAAACAAGCCCCCTCAAGTCAAGTTCATCAGCGAGATGTTCCACCCCAACGTCTACGCCACGGGAGAGCTCTGCCTGGACATTCTTCAGAACCGATGGAGTCCCACTTACGATGTCGCCGCCGTCTTGACCAGTATCCAAAGGTGAGGAGAAATAGTACAATACGGTCGGGCATAATCTGACCATGTCTAGTTTACTCAACGACCCCAACACTGGTTCGCCTGCGAATGTCGAAGCCTCCAATCTATACAAGGACAACAGGAAGGAATACACTAAGCGTGTCAGGGAGACGGTGGAGAAAAGTTGGGAAGACTGAGCAAAGAATGATCGTGGAAGGACACGGAACGGTATGCCAACGTCGATTTGTCCACTAAAGCATGGGTCAGGTTGCTCTCAGTATGCTCAGTAGCTTGGAGCGTCATCTTCCAAGAGTTCAGGCATGTATGTAAATGGCGTTTTTGGTGCGTTGGAGTTGGACTGAACTGCATTCGGGGCGTTACGAGCGTCCAGGAAGTCCCCGAGAACGTTAGCTTATGATATAGCGAGTGTCATCATGAAGAGGAGTTTTATGTTTCTTCCCATGTTTTATCGTGCATCTGTAAAGTATGCCCTGGTGAAGCCAATGAAGCCGGCCAATGATTTTGCGATAAGCCAAACAAGTTGTAACATGGTAGTATGTGTATGCCTGCAGGAAGTAGGAATGGTGATTCACCCATGATTTCTATGTTAAATGAACTTCATGCACCTACTTTGTAAGTTCCACCGCCCTTGAATTACCCACATGCACGTTATCGAAGCATTGTGGAATTAATGATTGTCAATTCATGCGCTGGAAATGATGCCAAAGATCGACCTTGGGGCATTTACCATAATAGGCAGTCTGTTGACTGCTCCCCTACTAACAATTCGTCCCTCATGAACCCCTCCACACAATATCTCAACGGTTCAAGAACCCCGGTATTTCTCCAACTTGCATTAATTTGACAACGGTAGAATCGAAATAGATAGAACCTCGGGCGGAATTTTGGACGGACAAAAGCACGGAACTTGAGTTCAAGGCCGCAGAGGCCTAATTTCTTGGGGGTGAGTCCCCTAAATTCTAGGCCAGACCCCCTGGGCAGCTCTGACACTGGTGTCCCCTCCCCGTTTCGGCCCCTCTTGGCGCGCGTTCTCTACGATTTGAGCCTATCATCTTCATCATAACCCACCGCCTCTGGTTGCCAACAACACGACGTTGAGTTAGGCTGTTGATTTGTTGTTACTCATATCGTATCGTCGGTACATTACCGCCCATTCATGCATTTTGTTGTTGGCGATCGCAGGATCAGTCAAATCACACTTATCCTAACAACAGTATCGTGCATTTTAACCCCCCGTCGCTGCAGCGAACCGAGCTGAAACCCTGTAATCTTGGCCTGGCCTCGATCTGCCACTTTTCTCCTCAGACACATCCACCGACCTCACCTCTCTTTGTCTCGAGGCCGTCGTCTTCCCCTCCTCTCGCCGCCATTCTGTGGCTCGTTTGCAACATATCCACGGCCCGCATCTTCTGCGACCCCCCTCACCCCCCTGAAGGGTTCGCTTCAGAGCAACCAACGATCGATTCCCGACTTTTTTTCTCCTTAGGACGACAGCGCTGCGGCCGATGATAACGTTTGTTGCGTGACACACAGCCCGCGTTCAACATGTCGTCCGCAAATAGTATCAAGGTTGTCGCCAGGTTCCGACCTCAGAACAAGGTCGAGCTTGAGTCGGGCGGAAAGCCCATCGTCGCTTTCAATGGCGAAGACACCTGTAGTATTAACGTATGCCGCATCATTTGCATCACTGCTCTTTTTGGAGAGAGAGTGACATACGGTGAAGCTTCATGGCTAACTTACTCGGCAGTCCAAGGATGCGCAAGGCAGCTTCACCTTTGACCGAGTCTTTGACATGGGATGTAAACAGCAAGACATCTTCGACTTTTCTATCCGATCCACCGTCGACGACATTCTCAATGGATACAACGGTACAGTTTTCGCTTACGGCCAGACCGGTGCCGGTAAGTCTTATACCATGATGGGTACCAACATCGACGACGACGAGGGCCGAGGTGTAATTCCCCGTATCGTTGAGCAAATCTTTGCCAGCATCATGTCGAGCCCCGGCACTATCGAGTACACGGTCCGAGTCAGCTATATGGAAATTTACATGGAGAGGATTCGAGATTTGCTCCAACCCCAGAACGACAACTTGCCCGTTCACGAGGAGAAGAACCGCGGTGTCTACGTCAAGGATCTTTTAGAAATCTATGTCTCTAGCGTTCAGGAAGTGTACGAAGTCATGAGGAGAGGTGGAAATGCCCGAGCAGTCGCTGCCACCAACATGAACCAGGAATCTTCGCGATCGCACTCTATTTTCGTCATCACCATTACACAAAAGAATGTCGAGACCGGATCAGCGAAGAGCGGACAGCTGTTCCTTGTTGATTTGGCTGGTAGTGAAAAGGTTGGCAAGACCGGTGCCAGTGGACAGACCCTCGAAGAAGCCAAAAAGATCAACAAGAGTTTGAGTGCTCTAGGAATGGTCATCAACGCCTTGACTGATGGCAAATCCTCACATATCCCTTATCGAGACTCCAAGTTGACCCGTATTCTTCAAGAATCCCTTGGTGGTAACAGTCGGACAACTCTTATCATCAACTGTTCCCCCAGTAGTTACAACGATGTCGAAACTTTAGGCACGTTGCGATTCGGTATGCGAGCCAAGTCTATCAAGAACAAGGCCAAGGTCAACGCCGAGCTTAGCCCTGCTGAACTCAAGTCTCTGCTTAAGAAAGCGCAGGGACAGGTCACCAATTTCGAGAGCTACATCTCTAACCTCGAGGGCGAGATTCAGCTGTGGCGTTCCGGTGAAGCAGTGCCCAAGGAGAAATGGGCCACACCCGTTGCTTCTACCGATGTCGTCGCTAGAACCAAGGCCGACGCTAGGACGTCCACCAGACCTTCTACTCCTTCATTAATATCAGATAGCCGATCCGAGACACCTGCGATATCTGAACGTGCTGGCACTCCCAGTCTACCGCTGGACAAAGACGAGAGGGAGGAGTTTCTACGACGGGAGAATGAACTGCAGGATCAGATTTCGGAGAAGGAGTCTCAGACTGTTGCGGCTGAGAAGCAGCTTCGAGAGACCAAGGAGGAGCTGGCCTACCTCAAGGATCACGACAGCAAAGTTGGCAAGGAGAACGAGAAGCTTACTACCGAGGTTAACGAATTCAAGATGCAACTCGAGAGACTCACTTTCGAGAGCAAGGAGGCTCAGATTACCATGGATGCACTGAAGGAGGCCAACTCGGAGCTGACTACCGAACTCGACGATATGAAGCAGCAGCTTCTTGATGTCAAGATGAGCGCCAAGGAAAATGGCGCTGCTCTCGACGAGAAGGAGAAGAGGAAGGCTGAGAAGATGGCCAAGATGATGGCTGGCTTCGACTTGGGCGGTGATGTGTTTAGTGAGAACGAGCGCCATATTGCGGAAACTATTGAGAAGGTCGACTCGCTTCACGAGCTCAGCGCAACCGGCGACAACATTGCACCCGACGAGTTTAAGGCACTCCGGGCTCGATTGGTGGAGACACAGGGTATCGTTCGACAAGCTGAGCTGTCCATGTACAGCACCACCTCCAGCGATGCCGACTCAAGACGGCGACAAGAGCTTGAGACTCGCCTCGAGGCCGTCCAGGCCGAGTACGAGGAGATCCTTACCCGCAACCTCGGCCCCGAGGATGTTGAGGAGGTCAAGGCCCGATTAGAGAACGCCTTTGCCAACCGACAGACTGCCCAGTCTGCATTTGTCGACGAACTCAAGGCCGACATTGCCCAGAAGGCAGCCGAGAACACAAGAATGAAGACGCTGATCGACGATCTCCAGCAGCGGGTCAAGGCTGGCGCCACCGCGCCCATGGCCAACGGCAAGACGATCCAGCAGCAGATTGCTGAGTTTGACGTCATGAAGAAGAGTCTCATGCGTGACCTTCAGAACCGATGCGAGCGTGTTGTAGAGCTCGAGATCTCTCTGGATGAGACACGAGAGCAGTATAACAACGTTCTCCGATCGTCAAACAACAGGGCGCAACAGAAGAAGATGGCGTTCCTCGAGAGGAACCTGGAGCAGCTGACCCAGGTTCAACGCCAGCTAGTCGAGCAGAACTCGGCGCTCAAGAAGGAGGTCGCTATCGCTGAGCGCAAGCTCATTGCTCGAAATGAGCGTATCCAGAGCCTGGAGAGCCTGCTACAGGATAGTCAGGAGAAGATGGCTGCTGCGAACCACAAGTATGTGTGCCCCTGTGATACCCTTTTTGTGTGAAACTCTACTAACAGAAATTCCAGGTTCGAGGTTCAGCTTGCTGCCGTCAAGGAGCGTCTTGAGCTTGCCAAGGCTGGCAGCACTCGTGGTCTTAACTCGCCAGGTGGCTTTAGCTTCGCCAACGCTGGTAGCAGGATCGCTAAGCCTCTCCGTGGAGGCGGCGGCAGCAATGACGCTGCCCCCATTCCTACGATTCAGAACCTTCAGGGCCAAAACGAGGGAAACACCAGCAGCGGTAGCAGCAGCAAGCGCGCTAGTTGGTTTTTCACCAAGTCATAGAGGTAATGAGGGAAAGATAAAATAAAGAAAAAAGAGCTCGCTGCTTTTTCGCTTTTGGGCATGGCGTTGCAAGCAGATTCTGTTAGACACATATATTCACGCACCCCCGTTCATACCCCCTTTCCCCAAACTCAACGATGCCCCCTGTTTGTTCAACAAAGTTTTCCACTTTGCACACATTTTTGCTTCTCCCATGCTGTTCTACTTGTCCCCGATTTCTGTTTTGTTTCTGATTCTATAAGAAGGCGATAGAGGGTGGGGCGGCTACGATGATTTGGATTTACGATAGGCATCGCGATGGGACCATGAATGAACGGATGGATACTTATAGGGCTGGAGCATTGGGCGCGAGAGATGAGATGAGAGTTCAGCTGCAGTGGAGGAAACTTGCATAAGTCTTGTCACGATCACGTACGTAGTTAAGGCACGAAGTTCAAGATAGTCGATGAATTGAGGTTCTAACAATCTATATTTGATCTCACTTGTAAAAAGGAAAAAGAAAAAAAAAAGAAAGAAAAAAAGCTGGACAACCGAGCGGAGTGGACCGAATCCTTGACAATTTGTTCTAGTGATTTGCTTTGGCTAAGTATAACTATATGTGAATGTTCAAGACGGTTCTTCCATAGAGTTCGTGGTAGTTGATGTTAGTCTACATCTTCATGTCCCCGTCACTGGGGCCATCTCCGCTTGGGGCACTCAGGGAGGCCAGGAGGATGATCTGGGGAATTATGACAACCATGAGGCCAAAGATGGAAGCAAAAGAGACAGCAATAACCTTGAGCTCGAGCATTACAATGCGCTTCCAGGCAGACTTGGAGAAGCTGGACCAGGCATCACGAACGGTGGCATAACCCCGACCACCGACAACGACGGGCTCGATGCGGCCATTGAAAGAGCGGTCGAAGGGAATGATGGTGTCGGCCTCGGCGGGAAGGAGAGAGGCCTGGACACGGATGAGAACGACATAAGCAGGAATCTGAACGGCAATCTGGAGGAAGAGAGCCAGGATCATGATGCCCCAGACGCTACCTTCGCTACCGTCAAACTGGGGAATTTCTTGGCCATCAGTGCCCATAGCATAGAATGTGCTGATGCCACCGAGGGTGACGATTTGAGAAGCAGCCCAGAAGATGACGATGGGCCTCCAGGTGGCGAGGAAAGTGGACTTGAAAGCAGGGATTCGGCTGTACCATCTTTCCTGGGACTCGGGCGTAATGACAATGTGAACCCAAGCGGTGCTGAGCTGGACACAGATAAGAGAGCTGAGCAAATGGGCGATAATGAAGGAGTAAGGAGTGATGTGGTAAAGTGCAGTGTTGACGAGTGCGAGAGCGAGAGCTTGGAGAGCGTGCATGAAGATACCGCGGTACATAGCACGGAAGCCACCAGTGGATCGAAGGAGGCTGAAGGTAGCACGGAAAGACGAAGTAACTGGCTTGCCCTGGCCGGCAACGGCAACGGGAGCAGAAGGAACGCCGGTAGGCTTGGTCATGTCGTCGTTGGCGGCGAGAGGCTCGACGGCAAGAGGAGCGTAAGCGGGAGGCTTCTCATCTTCGACGATGGCGAGAACGGGGAAGACCTTTTCGAAAGTGTACGAGCACTATGTATGTCAGTGAGCGAAGAACACCTAGCTATACGATCACGGCATGACTTACGAGGACAAAGACTGGGATAAAGAGAAGGAAGTTGGCCAAAAAGACGTAGAAAGACCAGTCAGGAAGCTGGTTAATCTCATGGCCAAGATTTGGCTTGGGCACGTTATCGCGCCGCATGAGCGACATGGCCGTCTCGGAAATCATGATGAACAACTACAAGAGATGATTTAATATGGAAAGCTTCAAGTTATGTCGAGGTTTTGATAGAAAGGAAAAAGGAAATAAAGAATCCTCAATCAAAGTTGATGGAAGAGGAGGAAGGGATGGGTTGATTTTAATGGAATGAGAAGGTGCTGGGGGTCTTTAGTCTAAGTTGTCAGCTGCGTGTACTGAAACTAAAACTAATTTAGGCACCCGATCCAGCCCATGACGGAGGCTAGGAGGCTAAAGGGCCCCCAACTGGGGGGGCGAAAAGGATGATGCACAGCCCCCTGGTTTATTGATCTGCAGAAGGACGTACAAGTCCTACATTATCATCAATATGAAAGTACATGACAGGTGCACAAACTACTAACCTAATTGATGTTTTGAATTTATTTACCTTGGTCCAAATGATAGCATTCTTGTTTGATATATGTTTTTCTGTTGATTTGATATAGGTATAGTTGATCAACCATATCTTTGTCGGTGGTTGCCGGATTAGGCAATGACTTTTATCTTCACACATAATACACGTAATCACCACAACCAAGAGACAAAACATGCATCTTTTTATTTATTCTAAGAGCCCTATTTTTCGTGACGAAGCTGCATCTATCGATTTCGCATTAGACTTCGAGG
Organism: Fusarium poae; assembly: GCF_019609905.1. NCBI lineage: Eukaryota > Fungi > Ascomycota > Sordariomycetes > Hypocreales > Nectriaceae > Fusarium > Fusarium poae. The sequence continues at coordinate 3,677,935 of NC_058401.1, read as the reverse complement.
GATACCCATATCAATTGCCGTACTCAGGACTACCTACCTAATGATAGATATACATACAGAGGCGTATTCTTAACATTCCTTTGAGGATGGGACCCCTGGAACTAGGCAGTCGCTGCCTCAAAGTCGCAGGCTGTTAGCTGACTATAACTCGGACCAATTCTCCAACATCTGAAACCTTGGAACAGGTCCAACGGGCGATCATCTTCCACTGATTCGCATTAGATAAATAGAATATGAAACAAATGTATTCATGCTATAAAAGCCATTCATATTATCTATTGTATGTGTCTTATGTTACCTACACTTAAGCAAAGAATGCCCCGCAATCATGACCTTGTAAAAACCGACGTCACTGGCTACATTCAGTGGGACACAGCTTCTCAACGACTCCTCGGCCGGATCAACCTACGGACCTGGTACACTTCTGAATGCCCTCACTCTCACTCTGAATCTTTACAGTATATATAATGCCCGCCCCCGAGATACCGAACCTCCTCAGTTCTCTTCGAAGCGCTCGCGGAGGTCGCGGTCGTGGAAGAGGGAGAGGCGGCCATGCCTCCTCATCTGCCACTCACGACTCCACCATTCAAGGCACTGATACTGATGCCTCTGTCTCGAGACTAAGCGCCGTCGATCTTGGCTATCTGGATGATCCTTATGCTCAGTACTTTGTCCAAAGCTCTGTTGGTCCATCAGCCAGACGACTTCCCATCATCAACAGAGGTGCGTTGGCTTGAGCCTTCCATCATGACTTCTATCTTTACTGAACCGACTTTGTGTAGGAACATATACAAGGACAATTTCTCTTGATACTCTTATCGAATCATTCCTCAGTGTGGATCAAGGTGTTGAGTCAGGTCCTGCACCGAAACAAATCGTTTCGCTAGGTGCTGGTACTGATACACGACCCTTTCGACTATTCGCTTCCAAGGCTCGCCCTGGATTGGTCTATCATGAGCTTGATTTTGAAGTCGTGACATCAAAGAAGCTATGGACTGTTCAAGCTGTACCTGCGCTAAGAAACATCTTGACAAATGTTACGCAACTGACAGAGCACTCCTGGTTGAGTACACCTGCAGGAGGTGAATACTATTGTCATGGCCAAGACTTGCGCAACTTTTCTCTGTCTAAGGCGTCAAAGGAGGATCATGATACCCAAGAAACACCGCAAGAGAACCCCGAGATTAATCTTCCCGGCCTTCGCACCGACATCCCTACGCTGCTCTTGTCGGAATGCTGCCTCTGCTATCTCAACGGGACCGAAGCGTCGGACGTGCTCAACTTCTTCACATCACGTATACCAAACCTCGCAACCATCGTCTACGAGCCCATCCGCCCAGATGACGCATTTGGTAAGATGATGGTATCAAATCTTGCAGCGCGACGCATAGAGATGCCCACTCTCAAGATGTACCCTACGCCCGATGACCAGCGAGCGCGGATGAGCAAGGCCGGTTTCGAGACCGTGCAGCACATGACAATTGAAGACATCTGGCAGAGCTGGGTACCGCCGGAGGAGAAGCAGCGTGTGGATTACCTGGAGGGGCTAGATGAGGTTGAGGAGTGGAAGCTGTTGGCGGCGCATTATATCGTTGTTTGGGCTTCAAGAGGGAGCGGGTTTGGGAATTGGAGAGGCATTCAGGCGGGGGCCTAGGCAATAATCTAGATAAAATCAGCAAAATCATGAATATCATGTTTATAGAAAGTTCTTGTACATATTGACCAACACTGTCCCGGCATGATAAGTCACGGAATAATATACTTCCTAATTGAGTTTAGCCTATCATCATCGCAGCACGGTCGCGAACCTGGTCCCCCGACAAGCCAAGGAGACAAACATTATCATCAAACCCCAGAACCAAATAATCATTGTACGACTTCTCTTATGCTGCCTATGACTCAAACCAAAGTCGCATGTATTCATAGTTATTAATCATTCGTACGAGCTAGCACGGACGGCATTACTACGGCGCCCTATCAAAGGTAACGTCCTCAAACAAGCTCATCTCACTTGACACATTCATCATTCTCAATCTGGTGGTTCTACGCGATTTCTAATATCTAATACTGACTTTTCCCCTCGCTCTGAGGTTTTAAGTTACAAAACGTAGGGTTCAGTAACTCTTGAATCAACTGTTGAGGACCAAGACAACAAGTCTTGTCAGTCAACTATAATTCATCCTGGACTGTTGAGGCTCATACGCATAAACCATCATATCCCACCCAAATCACGACAAAATGGCCGAGGCAAAAGATAACAAGGCGTACAAGTATCGCCAGGAAATCAGCCAAATGATGTATGTTTCCGGCGAAACTGCAGAGCCTCCCGTCGAAACTACAAGTATCATCGAGGACATCGTCCGCCAACAAGTAATAGAACTGGTGAGCCTCCCTCCTCTCTTCCATCTGGTCTTCTCATCCCATCTCATCCCATCTCAGCTCCGAAACTGTACCGAGCTTGCATCGCGTCGCGGCTCAAAATCAATCAGCATCAACGATCTGATCTTCCAGATCCGCCATGACCAGGCAAAAGTTTCTCGCCTGCGCACTTTCTTATCTTGGAAGGACGTCCGCAAGAACGTCAAAGATTCAGATGACAAGGGTGCAGACGCCGACCTCGCAGCTGGCGATGACCCAGTCGCGACGGGCGACAACACCACGGATGAAGCATCCAAGAAGAACAAAAAGGCAAAGGTCGGTCTACCGTGGGAGCCCTCGTCGTACTACAACGTCGAGGTGCCCGAGCGCGAAGATGAGGAGGATGAAGAAGAGGAAGAGATGAATTACATTACGCTGCAGCGTTTGCGCAAGGCCGATGAGCGCACCAAAGCCATGACCAAAGAGGAGTACGTAACGTGGTCCGAATATCGGCAGGCTTCTTTTACATACCGAAAGGGTAAGCGATTCAGAGAGTGGGCTGGTTTCGGTATTGTCACCGATAGCAAACCGTCAGATGATATTGTCGACATCCTCGGTTTTCTGACTTTCGAAATGGTCCAGACCCTGACTGAGATGGCACTCAAGGTCAAGGAGCAAGAGGATCTGGTCCGCGCACAGAATGGAGGAGATAATGTCGGCACCGCAAAGAAGCGAAAACACGAGGGTGCCTTGTTCGACTTTCCCAGCGAGGGCAAAACGCCAATTGAGCCTCGCCATGTTCAGGAGGGGTCTCGGAGGTTGCAACAGCGGCCCAAGAAGTCAAGGGCTATGCTCAACGGAACTCGAATTTCACAACATACGCCACTCAACATCTTTTAGTCAATGTTTCTATTGTACTTGGGTTGTTTTGCATGGAGTTTGAGTATGGAGACTGGCAAAGTCATAAATCGTCGACTGATTGTTGTCCTATTATAATTATACCACTGTTTGCCTACCGCCTTTCATATGTTTGTCCGCTTCAACCGATCAGCTCCAACCCCTGAGTCACAAGTCCCGATATTATAAAAGTACCTACCCTGCAGTAACACTCATATTCGATAGTGCCATCGCCGTTGACAGTAGCTGGTCACATTAGTACATCTAATTATGAGCAAGCGAAGATTGACACTTACTCAGTGCAACTACAGACATGGTGATGGAGCCCATCACGGCAGCCCCGATATAATCGGGTTGACCGAATTGGATGTAAGAAAATAGGATGGCGCCTACCGTAAGAAATGCGACCACAGCAACTCTGTTGCCGAGCACGATGGCACAGGATAGAAGTCCTATCATACCACCAACGAGAACACCTAGAAACCGGCTGCCGAAGGACTCGATAGATGCTCCTGCCTCTGCTTTAAAAAGAAGGAGCATTTGCATGGGAGCCCACACACCACGGATATCCGAGTACTATTCGTTCCATGTGGTGAGTGCCGGCCAACTGAGGAGTATGATTCCAAACGTGAATTTAGCGGCATAACGGAGGTGGTCCGATTGACGTTGGAGCTTTCTGTTTGCCGATTCGAAGCCCCGGATTATCGCGAGTACGATAGAAACCGGCGCTGGACAACAATGGCCTTCAGAGGTTTTGAGAGGACCAGGAAGCGGAGCTATCCATCTGGCAAACCAGTTCCTATTACGCCTTGTGTTCTCAGGTATGCCGTGGCCTGTGGAGGTCATGGGAAGGAAATCTTGACCAGGTGTGATAAACTCGGGAAACATGGTTAGATTGATGAACAACGTGACGCCAGCGCCAACCAAGGTTGGATACATGACGTTTGTAAGCGCCGATAGCGATACATGGTCTTGTTTTCCGAGTAGTACAATAAGGCAGGCTAAGAGTTCGAAAATGCCAACCAGCGTGGATTCGGGGGCGGCAGATCTGAGGTATCCATGGAACAATGTACCTATGGTAAGAAATATGCCGCGTATGGCATATGCCGCTCCTTCGTTTTCCGAAAAGCAGAAACTGGAGAGCCAGAGGCCGAAGACAGACTAAGAAACACCGGCTGCTGTGCCCAATACTGTCTTCAGAACAGTCTTGAAGCAAAGGTCAGTCCTTTGTGCCGGGTGGGCAAATACGATCAACATCGGAGCGAGGAAGGTGCATGGACCAAGGGCGTCCATTGCTGGTTGACTGATGACGCAAGCGATGGAAGCGATAGATGCGAATGATGCCTGCATTACCTTTATAATGAGTGCTTTGTCGATAGACATGATGGGCAGTTATGTTGATGTGTATGTAACATAGAGGACTGCCGGTGTGGGCCAGCCAACTTACACAACACAGATATAACTACCAGCCAATCGAATATCTTGTAAAATTACCGCTTTAACACTAAAAACCAACTACATATCAAAAACATCTACAGGCAACCTAACGACATTCTTATAGTTGCAGGGGTTGGAATGCCGGTCTATTGGAAAGGTCTTTGTCGCTAGTGCGGAATCCCTGGATAGGTAGGTAGCGGAGTCAGGGCAGACTTTGAGAGTCATAGCCTTAAAAGATACTTGGTAGTTATTGCTGTGTTGACCGATTTCGCATTAGACTTCGAGGGATACCCATATCAATTGCTGTGTTGACAGTCAGTCACATGCATATTCTTGTTAGGAAATTTAATGATTAAGAAAATATAAATGATTTTGACCGTCTCCATATATGAACAATGAGTAAAGAGGTAGCGCCTTTAGCACCTGTGGCACTGTGCTTTTGTGTGGCACGGTCACAGTGGGTTCAGAAGGCTCCGAAAGGTTACAGAAATAATCAGGATAGAAAGTCCGATCAACGGCGCACAAGCTGACCCATTAATTTTGTCTCTGTTTCTCCAATACACTGATGAGTGATTGTAGCGCCACCCAATCAATCTAGTACCTGTATTCCGCGACAGCCTCCCAACAACGACAGCTTATCCATGCTACCTTAACTATCGCAATCCTCCTTTCTCAAATAAACCCCGTTTTAAACCTTTAGCCTTGACTTCAACATGCTTTCTTTTATTCTCATTCAAAATAGACAGTAAGTTTCAATGCGCTCAATCGTACATTGTTATTGTTATTGTTCTCGTACTAACGTTTCTCAGGGGCAAGACTCGTCTCGCCAAATGGTACGCCCCTTTCAGTGACGAGCAAAAGATCAAGCTCAAGGGCGAAGTCCACCGCCTCGTTGCGCCCCGCGATCAGAAATACCAGTCCAACTTTGTCGAGTTCCGCAACAACAAGATCGTCTACCGCCGCTACGCCGGTCTCTTCTTTTGCGCTTGCGTCGACACAAACGATAACGAGCTGGCGTTCCTCGAGGCCATTCACTTCTTTGTCGAGGTCCTCGATGCCTTTTTCGGAAACGTCTGCGAGCTTGACCTTGTCTTCAACTTCTACAAGGTTTATGCCATCCTCGACGAGGTGTTTTTGGCGGGCGAGATCGAAGAGACGAGCAAGCAGGTTGTGCTCACGCGGTTGGAACATCTCGACAAATTAGAATAAGCCGCGCATCCCACGATTCAAGGCTCAAACAAATACGGGAATACCCAATGCCTTTTCGCAGTATTTATTCATACAGGAGCTATAATTTGTATTTTGAACATCATAAGGAGGCAGGTTGGAGTTGGGGCGTTTAGTGGAGGCATCCACAGTATCAAGAATATACCATTGCTGTTGTTTCTGCTTGTTGCAATGGCTCTCTACTATCAGATGGTCATTTGGAAGCCACACGTTCTCATATAATTGACCTACTCAGAGGTTGGTTCCAAATCTTTGTTCTGATCATTGGATTGTCCCGACCCGCCGTGAGAAGGAACTTGACTTTTGTTGCCAGCGACTGATGAGAAAGAGGGCCTCTCCACCCCTAATGGAAAATGAGAGGTTTCAATAAATTGGCCTGTTAAATGGTGATATTTGCCAGTCCGACAATGATCTGACAGTACCAAGTCAAGCTCAAAGTCGCCGTCTAGATCCATATGATTTCTACCACAAGCTCGACATAATGAATTGACAAACACCTTTAAACTCCACATATCACGCAGTATCCATGAACAACTTGAACTCATCTCAACTGATCAATCACCTCTTCTTCAAAGCCGCAAACCTCCTTTCAAGGTCCCCGAGGTCAGGAATCGACCCATCAGGCTCACTCTTTCGCGCTGCCGCCTCCATCTTCTTGCTCGGTTTCAACTCGACGGATCCCAACGTCACCTTGGGATGTATGTTGTCAGTCGTCATCCGCGGTGGTGTCACCGTCAATGGACTCGTGGGACCTCCAGCAGCTAATTTCTTGACGGGCGTGTTTAGGACTGAATCCTTGGAGTCTGTGGTGAGAGGTACAGCCCTTTGCTTCTGTCCACCAGATGGTTCGTCCTCATCGTCATCGGCTTCTTCGTCTTCGTCGAGTAACTCCGGAGGTGGCGATACGGCCTCTCGCTTGGGCCAGTCGACGCCATAAGCCCTGGCGATTTCCTCGAGATAACCAACGACAAGCTCTTCTCTGGGGGGCGTGACGCTGAGCTTCTTGACAACTTTCTCGTTGACCTTTTTATCCGCGTTCTCCGTTGCCGCAAGAACATATTCTTTTCCGTACTTCTCCGCCAAAAGTGTCCTCACAGTTCCGAGCTCTTTGATCTCTGTCTTGGGCGCAGCGTAAATGAGACTCTGAATCGCCTCCTCCAGTCCGGGGTCAACGGTATGTGCCTCTAGCAGTCCGGACCGCGCAAGCAGGAGTTCGCAGTAGAGTTCGAGAATTTCGTGAAGCTCGGAGGTGATGTCGGATCGGATGATATTCTCAACACGGATGCGGGCCGAGTCCTCCTTGCCAGCCTCAAGGAGTTGGGCCATGGCTCTCCGCGCGGTCTTTCCAAGCTGCTCATCGCGCTGCTGCACCATGCGCAGGCGCGCAATGGTTAGCTTGAGCTGAACCTTGAGCTTTGTCTATTGAGTTGAGTGCGCATATTAGTTATGTTACTGGATCAGCTGTGTGCGACTGGACTGGCGCATCATGGCGGGGAAGCGCGGGTTTCTGAAGAGGGGCATCTTACTATGAGACTGGCACTAGGCGGCATGATGAATAAATGAGGAATTGTATAAGATTAGTTTATGAGGATTGAACGAGGAAATATCTTTGATAGAAAAACAGGGCGAGGAGATGAGATGGTATAGTAAAAGATAGTGGAGGGGTAGGATGGAATAGGCAGACAAAGCTGTACCCAACTGTGTACATGTTGCGACGGAACTCAGACGCCCAGACGCTATGAGCTCATTCTCACTGGGGAAGTCTTGAGCCCCACCACAGCTTCATCCGGATCAGGCCGATCCTGGAAGCTTGCTGCAAGGAAGGTATCACATAGGATAAGACTTTCAATCATTTTATAAAGAAATAAGATGCTCTTAAACAGTAGCCTTTTGATTCAAAAAATAATATTTCAAGGTTATAAAGCTATACTTTTTAATAAGATTCAATTAAGTTAACTTTATATGAGAATAAAATCTCTATAAAAATCATAATAATAATAGACACCTTCTTTTTTCTTACCTGATAAAATCACCAGAGAAAAATATAAATAAGCAATAACGTAAGTTTTCCTGCCCCTGACTGTCCATTTGCTGCAAGGTATATATCTCGGGATATCAGAAAACTTGGTCGCTTGAAGTACAAGAAACAAATCTAGTTGGTCACTTTATGCTATTTAGACTGTGATTTTAGCTAATTTAAAATAAGACAAAAAAGTTCTACCCTGTTCATGCAGAGTGATTGTGAAATTCTTCAACATTGACAGACATCCAGTCCATCCATATAAGTGTACAGCTCTCCTATGAACCAACAAGCAAATTGGCCCCTACTCAAGGGCTGTCTCACAGCTCCAGATGACCTTGACAACGGAATCCTTCATCGCCATATAACGCCGTATCCTAGTTCTATCATTCCCTTTGTAATCCTGTTTGGTACACTCCCTCTTTCTGTTGGGGATGCGCAGCTCTGCGTAGGCAGATGCTTACTCCATATCGGCATCTTCGGCGACCGGGGCTACACCATCGATCGCCTCGCCCTTGAACACATCGCTGCCTTCGTATGTGACTCGGCGCCATCCGCAGGCCTCCTTGTCGTCCTTGATCCACTCCATTGTAGGGAAGTAGTGGTCGTTCTTCTTCATAGTGATCACCCATGGTACATTGTCGAATGTCACAGCCTTGAGACGGAAGTCTGTGTCTGGTTAGCTTGACTATGCTTTGTTATGAACTAGAGAAATTTGACTTACAGGTATTGTCCGGGATCTCTCGGGTTGCAGCAATGAAAGATGGGATATCAGGCGTGGGAGTACCGTTGACATGAGTGATAAAGTTAGTTGGTGCAACTCCATACTGGTAGGCAGGTGAACCCCTAATTCGACTAGACACATACACCTCACTGTGCAGCTTGCTGATCTGTTGGCGAACAGCTTGATGGGGTCTGTGAAGGATAGCACCGCAGAACGAAACGGCATGGTCCGTCTCGATATCGTCTGCAGAAACAGTAGGGATCTGAAGTTGCATCTCCTCACATTCGCGGACGATAACGACATCGAGCAACTCATGTGAGTACATCAAGTCAAAGTCCGAGATGGTAGTGCAGATCTTGCCATTTAGAGTGAGAATGATATCTCCTTCCAGTAGGGATACCGGCTGGTTGACTCGCTCAAATGTTCGCTTGCTAACCATGAAAAGTTGGTGATGGGATCTATTGGCCTGGGTAACCTTCTTAATCCATTCATCTGAAACACCCATGACTGATGCTTGGGACATCTGAACTGATCTAAACTCAACGGACAAGATGCGGAGTTTAGGGTTGACGCCCTTCTGGACTGACTCTACCACAGGGAGTAGAGTCTTGGTGCCAAGACCGAGGTAGTACTCTTCGTCCCGCGAGCTATGCGGGTTACGCTCTCCAAGATAGCTAAGCCATAGAGCTTGGACAGTGCCATCGGGCGCGACAAGAACACCGCTGTTACAAGTCGAGCCGAGATTGCTATCAATCGTAATGGCATCGACATTGACGGCGCGGTAGCGGGGAGCGCCAGAGTTGGCGGGAATCGCCACCGCTGTGATCTCGGTGACACTAGTAGAGCCATGTACAACGCGCCCAATCCTGTTGTAACCCAAAAAGTACGTCTTGGCGCCTTGAGTGAGGACCTCGTTACTCAATCTGGCGCTCTTCACAGGCGCATCCACAAGAGACGGGTCGTACTGGATGATGGCGTAGTTCTGAAGGGGGTGTAAGAAAACTACCTTGCCCTCAACAATGATAGAGTCAGCAATAGTGACAGTAATGTCGCAAAGATCATAAGGGACAATAGCCCTGGAGATCAAGACGAGACCCTTCTCTGCATCAATCACCAGACCCATGCCCCAACGACGGTTCTTGGGGAAACCGTCAAGCTTCAAGGGCATGGTGCAGTTGATGTGGACGAAGCTGTGAATCAGATTTGCGATGCCAGGGTGCGGCATATGCTCCAGCTCGATGAATGATGCAGATCTTCGAATAGGTGGAACAGGAGGTAGAGGATCTCCGAGGTCAGTGAAGTCCCAGACGCCAGACTCATCATTTCGGACAGCGAGCTTCATCTTCGACGCCCAATGCCGGTCAATGTAGGCGACAGTGGTATTGAGAGTGTGCAGATCACGAAGGTGCTTGTATGTGACAACAACTCTGGCGCGATCTGGAATGGCCTTCATCACTTGGATGAATGTGTCAAGGTCTGGCACTTTTTTATGGTCGATTGTTTGGACAATCCAGCCATTATCCGTATTATCAAACCGGAAAGATCCAGCTGACTCGCATACATAGACACCCTTGACAGCGACGGCATAAAGTCTTGCTTGCTGGTAGGACAAATCGTGGAAGCTGGCACCCGCCACTGAAACAAAACGGTCAGGGGTGATCTTGTGGAGATCTCCGACCTCAAGTTCTACCTCCACATCCTCCCCACCACGTTGGAGGTGCAGCTTGATGGTGTTACCAACATTGGAGTCCAAAATGTCGTCAAGTCTGATGAACTGAGTGATAAGTTCGCCGTTCACCTTGATCAGAACGTCTCCCTCCTCGATATTCTTGTCTGAAGGGCCCTGGGGAAGGACAATCTCGGCTACAAGCATGTTGGTCTCCTCTGGAAATTGCTTGCGCATGGCCGCCTCCCATTCAGGGCTCAGCCCCAGTCTGCGGCACTCGTCAAATGGCTTAAGAAGGAATTGGCATTGAATGTCACCACGTGTGACAGGCTTGCCATTCTGAATACATTGAAGAGCACGCAGTGGCCTATCCAAAGGAAGGAAATAGTCTGTTGAAGCTCCATCCGAGCGACCGCCAGCTTGAAGTGCGACAGCGCATCCATCCTTGTTCACGACGGGACTTCCAGAACTTCCTCCACTGGCGGCGGCATTGGCCTGGTAGTAACACGTGTTGAAGTCGCTGTAGCCTTCGCCGTATTCGGGTGCATTTCGATCCAGACGGGAAATAATGCCGGAAAGAATGCTGAGTTTTTCGCCGGCATCGTTACCCACGACTCGGATTTCGGTACCAACTGAAAATATGTTAGCGATGAGTGGACGATTTCGGTGTTTCCAGGGAGCGCATACCCTTTGCAAGGTCGGGTCGCAATTCGAGGCCGTCGATATGCATGTACTTGATCGCTTTGGGGTCGTAACGAAGAATTCCAAAATCGTGAACGGGATCGCGGTATACGGGATAGCAGTCGACTTCCTCGTGGTTGTCAAAGACACAGTGGCCCCAGAAGGGTCCGGCTCCAACAACGTGACGGTTGGTAAGGATGTATCTAGACAGTCGTTAGTATTGCCTTTCAAGGGCGGCAGAGGGGAAACCGCACCCTCGTTCAGAATCAACAACATATCCGGTGGCTTCACTAGTCAAAGCGGCATCGGTATCAAAGGAGCAAGTCTGGCAGAAGCGAATCGCGACAACGTTGCGCACGACCTTTTGAATCGTGTCCTGCCACTCGCCCAAGCTCCCTGGTGTCCCAATGTACATAGCATGAGGGTGAAGATCGTCGCTTATGTCGGACTGGCCATCGAAATCGACAATGTCGGGAGTGTTGTCGTTGGGAGAGTGCTTGCCGTTGATGGCTCGTTTGGCGGGGGGAGGCAGGTCGGGCGAGCCAGGGGCCTTTCTCTTGGCCCTTGGTGAAGAAGCGGCACCGTTCATGATTGTGGATTTATAGGGGCCGCGATGGATGTGAGAAGACGGTCGTGAAGAAAATCACGGGGGGTTGTTTTGTTTGCAAAAGGGGATCGAAGAAACAGAGTCAGAGACAACAGCAGATCAGGATCGCAAGCAGCGACAAACGGGAGTGAAACAACAGCACGGGTAGTGACAGCGCGCCCAGGGTAGAGTGGGCAATGCTGTAGATTAAGTAGAGTAAAGTATAGTATAAGGGAAAAGGGCGAATATGATTTAAGAGAAAAAAGGCCCATGTGATGACGAAGCCAGGTTTGAGATCTGGGGAAAAATAAAATTTATGATGGCACACTCTTTGGATGAAGTTGGCCTTGCTATTGCTGGTGGATCAGCTGCCCGGAGCGGTAGTTTGGTAGGCTACAGGGGAAATGGTACCCTCAAAATCCGCTAAAGCAGACACCGTCATTCCCGCGGCGCCCTGACCCGCCACGGTGCATGAGTTATGCAACCGTCGACCTCTCCCCGCCTTGTCCGTCCCGACAAGACATCAAGATGGTGTGCCACAACTTTGCGATTACAACGACAGATGACCAGTCAACTGGGGCTCTGAGATGGTGGGCGATTGAGACTTTTGTGCCTATTTTGACCCCGGCACGTCCTATTCTAGAGCCTCGATGCATGTCTCATTCTGTCTCTCTTAAAATGCAACACATCTTGTCTTATATCCAACCCAACGGCTGACCCTCTTCCCTCATCCAAGACAACATTGTACTTGTTCTGTCAATGCTGTGCTCCCCGCGTAACCAAGACTGCATCATCTCAAAGCTTCGCTTCTCGATCCACGAAGCCATACTACGTGCTCTATGCAGAGAAACACACAAAAACAACCGCTGCCGTCCGAGACACGGAAGAAAACGTGGTTTGTTCCCAACCCACAGGATCAGCATCAGCATTAGGATCCCGTGTCATCTCACTATATCGTTGTTACACTACCTTCCGATCCAGGTGACCGCCACTCGTGCAATACTACATGCATATCATGCAACCCCTCCAGGCCCCTCTCTTCTTCTTCTTGAATGCATCGACTCGAGCACTCCATCTATCGCCGATGCTTGTTGCTTCTCCGCAGATAGGCACGTCGGCCAGTGAACGAGATGACCTCTTCGTTTCTTCACAAACAAGCTGAACAGAACCCATGCAAACAAGACTGCCGTGACGCTCAGCGCCGTTGGGTTGTGGAACTGACTGGGCGACGAGAATATTATGGTCGACGTGTATGCACACATCTCGAACACATGTTGCCAGCTGGCTTCCACGGCAGAAAAGGCTCCTCGATTTTTCGCTTCGACTTCCTGCATCATGCATGGTTAGCGAGATTCGCCTCAACAAACTTGGACACACATACCTCTTGGATGATGACTTGGGCCGAGAGATCGACGCCCCAAAGTCCGATACGACTGAGCATGGAGCTGCCCACGAGTGCCAGAGTTGAGACGAGGACGTTATCGGCATACCGCCAGAATATTGATACGCCTATTGATAAACATCCCAACTGCCAACTCAAGAACCAAAGTCCTGCACGAACCGGTCCAATCTTCTTCATTAGCCATGGTCCAATCCAAGTAGCCAGAACTTCGAAAGCTACAGAGATTGTTCTCATTGCAGCAATTTGAGACGAGTTGTATCCGCTCGAAAGAAGGTAAGTAACCATAACTCCACCAAAGGATAGAACTGTGCAGTAAAGAAGGGCCACTGCGAAAGACGGAAAGAAGACGGGGTGGGTAAAATAGAGACGAAGATCGTAAAACGTCTTCTTCAGGCCATGCTTCACCGACACCCAAGGACTTTGGCGATTGCCGAAATCGAGGGGAGTGGTATGTGGTGTACTTTTGGGGCACTGCAGTGCAGCTACCTGATGATAGACCTGCACGGATTAGTACTACTTATCTCAAGATGGAACAGACAACGACTTACCCTAGCGATGGTAAAGTACTCGATTATAACCGATGCGCAGTTCATCACCAAGTTCACAAAAATGGCTGTTTCCGTAGAAATGCCATCTACCATTCCTATGAAGAATGGTCCGACAAGTTTACATACAAGGTCAATCCGTCTCATCTGTGAGTTCATCGCTAGCGAAAAGTTAGCAAGATTACCGCCTCAAGTCTCGAGTGATATACTTCGGAGGGCAACAGTGTCAGAGCGAGCCACAACGATGACCTATTGACTATGAGCTATTTTCGATCTCGTTGAATTTGGACTGCGTACCCAGTCTCTTTCAACTGACACAACGTTCATTATGGCAGCCAGTTTCTCAATACAGGCCATCAGAATCGAGACCGCAAGCAAACCGATTCGCACTTCATGAGGCATAGTATGAACCTTGATGAGAACAAGAAAAATGGCACATGACACGGCAACGGCTAGTCTTTGAGACACTTCAAATGTTAACTACTTTATCACATGGAACGTGGATTACCTTACCAATTGATAGTCTCACCGTCTTAAGGCGGTCGTTGCGATCGATATAGTGCCCGACCCAAGATGATAGTGCAATAGCAGCAGCACCTCGAATCATTGAATACACCGCAAGAGGCATCAATGTTCCTGGAAAGATAGAGGCGAGATACAGAACGCTCCCGAATTCAAAAACGCGCGAGTTCCATGTTGAGAGGGTGTGAGATACATAGAGTCTGCGAGCGCTTTGGGTGATGGACCACTCAGAACTCTGAGTGCTTGAAATGACTTCATCGTCTTGATTGATACCCTCGTATTGGTCTGGGGGCTGATACGGGGTTGTGATTATACCTGCTGGTGATGATGATGGCGATGGTGATATAGCAAGCAAATGTGCTCTTTCTTCGTCTCCTACATCGGTGGCCATTATGGTATAATAGCAGCGGTGTGAAAATAATTCTAGAGAACAAAAGATAATGGAGAACAATCACATCAAAAAGTAAGAAAATAGAGACATTTGATGGTTTTAAATCGAAATGTTATAACCAATACCGCAACATGGCATGACTTTAGTTCAATGGATACATCAAATGGTTGTTGTTGTTAGGAGCACCAATAGTCAACTACCTACGGGCTTGCTTTTCTCTATCGGACTCCGTGACTCCGACCAAGGAACCCCACAATCGGATCGCTCCCGATCGACTTCCAAACAAGGCAATACTCTAGAAGCATGACATACAGACTTATTCGCTTATATGTTTCAAGACTATTTATTTTAGAGACTGCATTGACCATAGATGGATTAAGTAAAGATCATGGTAACAAACAGCTTTCAAGATGCTCAAAATATCGTGGTGTCTCTCTAGGCTCATCTCGCAGTCAAACGAATTCAACAAAGAGGTCACGTATAATTTAAGTATCATCCAGTGCTGGTTAAACCTCCTTACTTGACCAGTGATTCACTGCCGACCTGGTTAGTTAATAAATGCTGTGTTCTATAGGCAAGACGTATTGCAACCGGTAACCTCGTCTCCGTTTCCTACACATCCTTCATGTTGCATCCTCTCATCCTGATTTACCTCTGAACACCCTGAGAGACCAACCTTCAACAGCTAATCTCATATTTGTGTCTAATAGAACTTCTATCTGACATCTTCATCTTCATCTCATCGAAAGTGCTTACTACAGCCTCTGATATCCTTTACAAGTAAGTCTATCTCATGTTCCTCATCCGCTTCTCCCAAGTTTTCATCCACTCTACAGTTGATTTCATTCGCCAAGCCTGACATCCCCTCCCCTCACAATTTTGTGTATCTTGATTGTTATATCGTTTGTCTCTACCATGCAGGCTTGAGAATTCACCCACTGCAGTAAGTCGTGATACTCTTGCAAGTGGCTAAACGTGAATGCATCGCAGGGTTAAAGCTATTGCAGACCCAGATTCCCAGGTTGCTAAACGATTTCCCTGCTTGGGGCAGAAGGGACAAAATTAGATAGCAGGTTATTCACTCTTATGGCCTAAAGCTTAGAAGCCATCGCAATGTTTAGAAAGAGGGGTATTACGCACGATTCACACATCTTCCATGTTTGCTAACTAGCAATTTCCTCCCTTTACCTCAAGCTTGCTCTCACTTCACTCCTCGCTCTCACTTCACTCCTTGCTCTCACTTCACTCTCCTCACTCATCCTTTCTCTCTATCATCCTGCGTTCTTCGTCATCACTCATTCTTACTCAACACATCTAAAGTCATCCTTAGGTACCTGAAGCTGTCTGGAAACATCATCATCTTTCATATCTATTCTATCTTCCTCATCTTGAGTCAAGAGTGTGCCTCGTAACCCTTTGACACTATCAACATCACGATGTCGGACATTTCGACTCCCAAGACCAACGCTTGGACCGATGAGGCCAAGGTAAGTTGTCCTGATATTTCTCATTCATCTTTGACACCATTTATTGGCTGATGTTGACTGCGATACCTAGAATGAGCTCCTTCTCCGCATCATCGCTCAGCTGAAGCCTGAGGGCAAGTCTATCAACTGGGACGAGATCACCATGGAAGGCCGCACCATGAAGAGCCTCCAGAATCAGTGGACCGCTTTCAACAAGAAAATCGACGCTCTCAAGCAGCAGGCCGCCGATGCTCCTTCGCCTCCTGCCAAGAAGACTCCCGGTATGATATCTCATTTCTCGCGACCTTAAGACAGATATCTGACACACAAATTCACAGGTCGCAAGCGCGGTCCTAAGCCCAAGACACCCAAGATGGTCGGGTCCGACGAGGATGACGACTATGAAAGTCTCAAGAAGTCTACCCCCCGCAAGCGCCGAGCTCCCAGTATGTTTGCAGTCCCGGGCACATGAAGCACTTGACTGACAAGAACCAGAGACCGAAATCGATGATGAGAATTCTACCAAGGCCATCAAGATGGAAATCAACGAGACCATCAAGGCAGAGGACGGAGAATTTGACCATGAAGTCTAAACAACCGGCCAACTAACACCAGATGGCTAAAGGCAAAGTCGTCTCGAGGAGACTGGAAGTGTGGTGATTATTTTGGAAGGAAAGTCCCAGGAGCAACGACTTAGGCCATACAAGGAGGATATAATTCCCCTATTACCGCTTCTCTATGGACATTTGTGCAGATGTTGCACATGAAGATGAGTTTTGGACGTCTGGGAGGCAAATATTCGCAAAACAAGTAAATAACACAAGCCTCCCCAGCGAAATAAAGCTATGCACAGATTGGCATTGCCTAATCACCTCAGCTCACGTATGGGGATATCACTCGTCTATCTCTATGTACTATTAGCCCGTGTCATTATACACTCGCCTTGGAATTCCAATTCCGAAGACCGTATCCTTCCAAGCTGATGCCAGCGAAGCCCCATTCTTGGTCATAGGTAGTGACAACACCCACAATGCGAATCGCCAAATCGCAATCCTAAAAACAGAATCGGTATCAAACGCAATTGCTCGCTCCATGCACTACATGATTGCGTGGCGCCTATAACTGTCCAAATCCTAAACCGCTTTTCTTCGTAATCCCGTGAAATCCCGGCAGAAATATCGTAAACCGCTCCTGTACCTCACTATGCGTGTCTTGCCCAGTCAACAGCAAGTCTTTCTAATAACCCGTGTTGATAGTTAGACTCCCATCCCATTTGCTTTATACTCCACGACTCAAAATTATTCGATCACTTCATCTTCATTCGAAACGCCATGAACTCTCGGAATCGCTGTTCATGTTCTTCGCATGCGGCTGTCCAGCGTCGGCGGACATCCATATCCTGCTCGAGCCAGTTGTAATACTCCTGAATATCGCCATCGCCCCGGTTCTCCAAGAATGAATATCCCTTCTCTGCTCTTGTACGAGCAATGTGGGATTTTCGGGTAGCAAAATGATCCACAACTTGAGCGTTGAACACATCCCACTGTTTCATGTAATCTTCAAAGTCCTTGACATATGTCTCCCAGGATTGCGCACTTGGTTGTATTCCACTGACCATCATAGCAGCCGGAATTTCGGGAGCAGTAGGCGCATCTGGAAAGATCAATGGATGGACCGTTGGTAGCTTGATCGGGATTTGTGGCGCAGCCTTACTTTCGAAAGGCAAATTGTCCTTCAGATCGGAAAAAGACTTGAGGCCTGAACTCTGTTGAGTGAAGGGGGCCACGTTTCTCAGATCGGCAAAACTGGCCAGAAACTCCTCACTGTCCTCTGATCCCACATTGTTTGGGTTAATAGGCTTCCTGGGACTTTCCACTCTGTTCTCGACACCGTTGGCGTTCTCCACGGTGGCCTCCCGCCATTCTGGTCTGGAAGGCTCGACATAGATGTCTCTGGCAGTATGAGGAGCTGTTGTTCCGGGGGTCTGGCTCGTTTCAGCAGGTTGAGGCGACGGCGTAGTCTGAGGCGGCTGGGGAGACGGAATTTTGGGAGGACGAGGTGGTGGGATTGAGTTCGACACAGGAGGCGTATCTATATCCATTGCCTGAGGGCTCTCAGCTGCAGGAGGCTCGTCTTGCACCTTACGACCGCGCCATTCGAGAACTTCATCTTCACTGCTGCTGTCATCTACGACATTCGTATAGTTAGGCTTTCGGGAAGCCTTGGGCTTTCTCGAATTTGTGCGAGATAATCGAGTAGGTGAGACGGATTTGGCTGGCTGGGGAACAAAAGTATGGGGCCCAAATTCCCAACTGTCAGGATTGAAAGCTGATTCGGGTTTAGTAGAATCAGGTCGTTCAGAGTCGGAAACAAAACTGGGGGTACTCTTGCCGCTCATCGTAGGACGCTTCCCAGGCGATCGACGGCCCTTTCTGTGCTTTGCTGGACTTCCCTGTTCAGCTCCACCGGCACTGAATTCCCAATCTGCTGCATTCTCTTCTTCCACAAAGCTAGTATCGATGTCATCAGTGTTTCGTCTCGAGAATGGGGGCTGGTCCGGCGAAGTTCGTCGAAAGGTATCGTCATCGACAGGAAAATTGAAACTGTTCAGGTTGGTCTTGTTAGCGCTATTTGACTTGCTGGGAGTGTTTGTGCTCCTGGGTTGATATTTTGCTTTCTTAAGGGGGCTTTCAGACCCGGCGTTATTGATATTGATAAGCCCAGTCAGCAACGCCCCTTGTAGGCGCTCAAAATCTGTCAATGGATGTGGTGAAGTAAGTCTGCCACTAGGCGACTGATGGTCAGGCTTCGACGGAGATTCGTATAGACTCTGGTAGAATCCAGATCCATAATGCCCCTGACACTTGTTGAAGCTTTTCGACTTGGGGAAATGGCGAGTTTTGAAAGTTGAGTTGTCATACATTGAAGGGCCACCAGGTGTCTCGGCTGCTGTCGGCTTGTCAGTAAACTTGATTCTTCTTCATAGATCTTCCATTGCAACTTACGTTTTTCGGTGGCAGGAACCTCGGTAGCTTGTTGGTTGGGCCCCAGGGGTACGCTCTTGAAGCCACTTCTAGTCTTCTTCATTTGAGCTTTAGGACGGTGGGCGGGATCACGAGGTATTGAGGGCTCTTCAGCTTTGCCTGCTTTTGGAGCACTACTGCTACGTTGGCGGTTTGAAGATTCTTTTTCCGATGGGTTCTGGTCTTCGCGATTGGTCTCACGAGTACTTTTGGCTCGGTTTATCTGAATTCCATCAAAAGGGTTGGTCTTTTCACCACCGTGCGAGGTATACGGGCTGCTTTGTCGTGGATCCAGGTCCTTATCTCGATCTCTGAACTGACTCAGGGGGTCAGGCATTGCGGTCGGTGCAGGTCTTTGGGGAGTGGGAGGAGGAACTGGTTTCGGGTCTTCTTGAGTATAAGGTTGCGCATATCGCTCCGATGCCGGTCGCGAGCTATAGTTGCTGTTGGATACAGGAGGCTCGTCGCCCATCGCTGTACGAGGATGAAATCCCGTCTTTCTTGCGCCGAATGAGGCCTCTGCACGCTGCCTTGCAGATTCCGTCCGAGGCGGGGGAGGCGGTGGAGGAGGGCGTGTTTGCTCATTCGGCTTTGCCGATGTTCCTTTTCGCATATTTTCAAACGCTCGCGCAGCATTCTTCTTAGATTCAGCGTCTGATGCGTTGTACTGCTTTGCCGTTGGGGGAACTCCTGTCGAGAAGCGAGTCTGCCATCTTTGTGCGCCTGAAGGCGTAGTTCGAGCGCTTGTGTTGGCGTTGTTGCGTCGTGGCGGAGGCGGGTACTGGGCGCTCACATTCGACCATGGGTTGCCCTTAACACCCGAAGCGCCTGGGTATCGACCGCGAGCGCGGGAAGCATCATGTTTGGCCTTCTGTTCAGGGTCGGAAAGGATTTCGTGCGCTGTTTGAATAATCTGGAACTGGGTAT
Organism: Fusarium poae; assembly: GCF_019609905.1. NCBI lineage: Eukaryota > Fungi > Ascomycota > Sordariomycetes > Hypocreales > Nectriaceae > Fusarium > Fusarium poae. The sequence goes on along the minus strand of NC_058401.1, from coordinate 3,658,063 downwards.
TGACTTCTTGCTCTCGTCCAGGATTACGGTCCGGATGATACTTAAGAGCTGCAGTCCAGGTTAGCACTCATTCAGGTTCAAGAATTCTATCCGTATATACCAAGCTTTCGATATTGTTTCCGAATCTCCGTTAGGTCAGCTGTCGGTGGCAGCTCCAAATCTGCATAGTAGTCTCGGGGTGTACCCATCGTATCCGAAGGGCCCCAGCAAACTGGTAATCGAAAGCGACAATGGCTAATTTGTACTTGTAATTCGAATGTCTTTGGTGTGAAGACGAAACATGTACTATCAAAGGCTGTAGAATGTGGTAGAAATCATGTGGATAGCCGTCAAAAATGTACACAATCGGGTCTGCGGTCTTCGAATTCGTGTGACGGCCGTCTGACAGTTTCACTAGACGTCGCACTCCAGTCTTAGCGATTCTTATCGGTATATACGGGCGTCAAGCCGCACTTTTAGAGTCTCAAGTTAGTGACAATCATACATAGGTTGTAGGAAGCAACGACATGTAGCTATTCAAGATGTCGACAGGATATTATCGTGGGTAGAAAGCAAGACGGCCGTTGGTGTGCCCAAGATTGCAAGGATAGGCTCAGAGCCCGGGAATAATCATAGGTAGCTGTGCCTCTGAACATGCGCAACAAAATATCGATATTGATTGGCGGCTCTGACTGGCATGAAGCTGATTCAAGGAAAAGACAAACTCACCAAGATGACGTCAAATTCTGAAAGTAGGGCTGGGCTGTTGATCGAAAATCAGATCAAAATGCGCAGAGACAAGATGAAGACTGTGAGGGGACAAAGGGATCGTTAGCTGGCGGTTACACAAGAAAAGATGCAACGAGAGATAAATAAAAGTAGAAACGACTGGGAAGTTTGAGGGACGAAACTGGCGCGCCGGTGATGATCAGATATGAACTGTACCTTTTTGGATTTAGGGGCCTCGCCTCTCCTGTATGAGTGAAGTTGAAGGTTGGTGGTACTTATTAGGAGTACCTTGAACCCAGTAGCACCACGAGGCCGCGTTGAACAAATGTGGCTCAGCTCCAAGTCTCGCCTTTTGCTCGATCTTTGGACCCTGAATTGCAGTGCAGTAAATGATTTCCCAACACTACTTGTGTAGCAAAAATATGAGGGGGTAGATTGAGGAGATGTGGATAGGTAGGTAGCTTTTGTTTCTGGTTTGGAACCTGCCAGCACAGAATGCTATCGGAATACCTTACCAAGACTTTACGTACAGGCCATTCAGGTAAATGTACTGATGGACAGGGTCTCGTTGTATGTGGAAGAAAACAAACATGTGGCGGGGTTTCTTTTGCACCAGCAACCAAGATTGATGACCCCAGACCCCACCTCGGCACTGTCAATCACCAGGGGCCGTTATTGTTGTTCACTTTAACAATGAGCACTAAAAAGGCCGAAAATTGGCAATTGCAGAGGTGACTTTCTGGTTGTCAACCAATTCCCAGCCGTTCAATAAATCGATTTTCCAAGCAAACAACGCAAATTGTTCTGACCAATACACTTCACAGCTAAAGAAAAGAGACCTCTATCTGGCAATGTAGTTGCGAGCACTGCCACAAAAGCCACGCCAGCACTGCCACATGTTTTCCTCAATCTTGACATCATCCTAATGCTTGAAGAACAGAGCCATGACAGACGTATCACCAGAGTCGATAGACGGCTGACTTGTCAAGATTCCACAGCGTCTTTGCAATGCCACTTTGGACATCTAATTGGTATGAACACACATAAACCAGGCTTGACAAACTAATTTGACATATAAATAGTACCAGACGCCACGGTTGGCTTACACACCAGCTAGTAGATCGATGTAGATCTGAAGACTTGTGTTTTGTTCAATTAATTGCAACCAGTCAAAGTCTACATGTAAGCGTGTCACATCGTGAGACCGAAATGAGAAGTATTCCCCAGTACTGAATCGCGAGAAACATGTATAATAGCCCTACTGTAATAGAATACACCTAATCCTATCAATTTCCCTGGGCCGACTTTTCGGCCGCGAGTTTGGCCTCCATCTTCCTTCGTGCAGCAAGAATCATCTCGTCCCTTCTGCGCTGCAACGAAGCCTGGCGCTCATCTTTGTTCGAGCTCCAACCCTTCCCTTTTGTATCCTGGTCTTCCTGCGATACGCTATCTAGCTTGCTCTTGAGGTTGTATCGCGTGATGAGGTCCGGCTGAGCTGGCTTCTCAGTTGCGGCCTGGCCTGGAGGTGGTGGGGGTTGGAAGGTAACCGGGGGCTAAACATTTGGCAATATCATCAGCGAAAGGTCTTTTTCTAAACATGAAAGCAGAGGCATACCGTGTCCAGTCGGCCTGATAGTATGCGCTCTGTCGTGGTCTGGATGTTTCCACCATTGCGCTGCAGATCCCAGAGAATGCTTCGCCTATCGGCCTGCGGAAACATCTGCTGTATTCTCTCAACTGCAATTTCTCTCGATCGGAGGAATGCCTCGGGGGATCGCGCAGGCCGAGGCGGCGACGGTGCCGCAAAGAACATGTATCTTATCACCAGGCCCGAGATGGCCAGGATGGCCAGTAGATATGGCAGCGAGATTTGATCGTCCGACATGATGGTACCGCGCACGAGATGGGAGAACTATTCGCTGCAGATTATGACAAGAAAATCAGTCGAGGGAGGCGATCACCCAAGGATCGAGCCGAAATAACGATGGGTAAAGTATTATGTTCAGTTGTATGTTGAAGAGCTTGGTCAGATAGAGAGCTTGGATCGTGGGCCAGGTGCACGTAATAGGCGATACTTACGCCAATACCCACCACGGATGGGGCGAGGCGATGGATTCTAGGTACTAAGGTACTAAGCTTCGCCGATTGCTACCTTGGAAATCAAACATGGGAAATCCTCGGCTAATCGCTCTGACGACGCCCATACATCTTTAACTTGAAGAAAAACGGCCAGCGTTACAAAGTTAACTATATTCTGTACAAATCGAGCTTGACTGTTCATCGGAATCACATTAACACGGGTTTCTTCATAATGCACAGAAATGTTTTGCGCAGAACTGAAAAGCATCGTTCATTGACACGACAGTCCTATATCCAGGCGATAAGCCAGCCCTCAGTAATGGAAGAGCGTTCATTCATAACCAGGTCCGATCCCATCCCCACGAGAAACAGAAGCCGTTGCCCTGTCTTGATGCCGTAATGCCCATCCATACGTTTCATACGTATCAATCACCATGCCCCTTCACCTAAAGAAATTGTCTCCAGACAGGGCAGCAGCTGACCCCTTCATGGTCCGACTTACGCCTGGGTCAATGTTGTATCTAGGTCGCCATAGTGCAGCGTGAACTCTTTCTGTTCATTTGTTAGTTCCTATCATGAGACAAATCCAGCGAGCCAACTTACACGATCCTTTCGCCAGTTGTTCGGGTCCCAGACTATGTAGAAACCTCGCTCGTGGTTAGGGCTCAGTATTTGGGGTGTCATGTGCTCATCTTTGGTCAGCCAGATTTCCATTTTTCTGTGCCATCTCCAGTTTCTCGAATGTCTAGAACAGAATCAGTAAATGATACATTAGGCTGGATCTGGTACTTCTTACAGCTCGACCGCGGCCATTTGCTGCTTTATATCCGCTGTGCAACTGTAAAAGATCCAAAATAGAGTCTCTTCGTTGAAGCTGGCAATTTTGCTGTCGATGGTTTGCACATTTGTCACATTGTAACAATCCGGCAATCGAAATTTGCCATTAGCAAGCGGTACCCGGGGAGGTGAGTCGTCGAAAAGAGAGTAGTTTTGTGTAGAAAACAACCTGTAAACATTTTAGTTCAAGTTTACAGCCTCAAGTCAGAACACTTACTCTGGAGAACTTATGTCAAGTCCCAACGAAGAAGGGTCCATACCGACGACCATGGCGTGGTAGTCGGGGTAGTTATGCATTAACGTCTGCAAGCCCTTGATCCCCCACTTGTCCACTGCAGGCATACCAGCCAGAGGGTCAATGATCTCGGAGCCATGGGGTTCTTGACCGTCTTTCGCCTTCAGAGATGTAGGATTGTTGTTGAATGCTGCAGCAGGAGAAGCAGCATCAGTAGGACCGTCCTCTCTAGCCGACTTTTGCCGAGGGTCTTCTTCTAAACCAGGAGGTTTACCATCTTGTGGCCTTGACGAGCCTGGACGAGTTAGTAATTTCGTATTTCGAGGCAATATTGCGATGAACATACCAGGAGCTCCAATACCAGGCGGTGACCTCACTTCATTGGCCCGACTGTTAGCCGACAATGCATTCAAAAGACCATTCCCCCTATTGCTTGTTGAAGGCCCAGGGCCGGCTTGAGATCCAAAACCTAGAGAAGACATAAGGCTCGCCGTCCTATCTGATCCCAGCTCGCCATTCGAGGTTTGGTTGAGTGGTGGGAAGTCGTCAACGCTGCTGGGTTGAGGTTGTTGTCCAATGTTGCCTTGGTTACCGAACCTGAATCCGCCTGGCACTCTTGATGAGGTGGGACTGAACATGTCATCCTGGCCGCCTTGCTGGGGAGTAGCTTGGTTTCGTTGGATGGGCCCGCCCAAGTTTCGCGATCCAGCAGTCGACCACATAGATGACTGGTTGGCGTTGGACATTTGGGCGTTGTTCGATAATGATGGGAATTCGCTGGGCAGCGTCAGCAAGCGCGTCTTACCAAGGGCTCGGCATCTGAAACAATTCAATGCCCGAAGGAGTGTCTTGGCTCCTCCGTCATGAATCACGGTCAGATACATATACGTACGATAAGTCAAGAGATGTTGACGGTTGGGAGCCTGTCAAACTTTGCGCAAAGCTCACGTTCCCGCCGAGTTGACGTCCCGCATTCTGGGGACCTGCTCCTGCCATTGGAACCCCTCCGAAAGCCCAACCAGAATTGTTGTTTCCTATATTTGTTCGCCAATATTAGCCTAAGCCCGTCGTTGATGCAACCCAGCCAACACAGCACAGCGCATAAATCGCAATCATCTCGGTACAGCGTACCTAGTTTTCCGTTCGGCAATCGATTCGTTCCTGCTCGTCCTGGCTGTTGAGGTTGTTGTTGACCTCCAAATCCACCAGGCATCCCGCGGAGTGTCTGTGGCACTGCCCCTGCGATTCGACGACATGGTCAGCGTTTATTCTGACAATGCTTGCCTGACTGTTCTGCTTTTGTTATGGCAACATCTTCGATATCCCCCGATCTGATCCTGGTCCGCCTTCGGGTCCATTGAGGCAACCCTGACGGCACATAAACAGGGTCATTGAGGTCGGCGGAGGGGTTGAAGGTCGTCAAGGGAGTCGTAGAGCTCGCGAATGCGTACGCTGGCGCACATGTTTCTCTCGGTACAGTAATATCTCGGAAGCATGGAGGGTGACAAAGATTGGGAGATTTCGCTTGCAGCGCGGGGTCTGAAGGCTGCTGGAAGAATAAGGTCGTGGGGGTGCGTCCTACCTGGCCTATTCATAGTAGAGGTTTGTCGCGAGCGACTAAGCTAAGGTGAAGCGCGGTACGATGTTGCAAAATGGATATTTCGTAGCAAAGTTATTCGGCCGGTGCGACGTCGATGCCTTTTTGTGCTGAGAGAGACAAAAAGGTAAGGATGTTTGTCGATGCGATCGGTTGCTTTCAGGGCTGAGCCTGGCCTTGTTCTGTTGCTGTGTTGGAGAAGGCTGGCCGGTACTTTGGCAAGGTGGATGGATGATGATCCGTGAGCGGGAATAAGTGGGTACACCCCGACATCATGGCAAACACCAAAATGTTTAAAATGCACAAACTACCTACGGATACGTAAACGTGAACAAACACTAGAGATTTTATGTACCACAGACGACTCAGAATATAATCTACTCTTTAAATCAATGTATGTTTGGTGCCCCCATCGCAAAAAGATCAAACTCCATACCATAAACAAAGGCACAACTGTGATATCAGCTTCACTATTCGCTCTAATGATGGGCTGATTCTCTCATGCAATAGCCTGCCTATGTAGTGTATTTGTGTGTTTTATACATCATTTGATGACTTTTTTGAAACTGTCTTCAAATCCAACGCCTGCAACATTTCTTCCAATCAGAATGATCTTACCCTCCTTTGGTGTCTCGTCTCCCGATGGCCCGTCATTTATCTCAAAAACTTCCCTCACCCCCTGCAGCATCTTGATGTCTCCATTAGCAAACACAAGACGTCCCTTTGAGCGGTGAATTTCGAAATCGCCCTCCCCTTCCGCTTCGGGCAGTTTGCTGTCCCACAGAACTGATCGTAGCCAGCGGTCAACAGTGTCCAGCTGTTCCGGTTCGAGGCGACCGACAGGAATAGTGACGGTTGAGATGGTCTAGACGGTTAGCGGCCTGATTTCTTGCATATTATGACTCCTCGGCCGGAAACTTACAGGGTCAAGATGACTGTGTCCCTTGGCGCTAGCATCTGATTCATTGAACTGGTCATATGCGTGTAAATCGAGCAGGAATCCCTCTAGCTGGGGGACTACACTCCTCTCAGTCACATGGATCTTGGCTAGGCCATTGATTGATTGGATTCTCTCCTTGACCTGGTTGAGCTCCGTTTCGGACACCATATCGGCTTTGTTGATCACAATCACATCCGCATGAGAAATTTGAACGTGAGCGGTTGTCATGACAGGACCATGACCATCGTGATCGTGCCCCTCGACAATACCGTTTGGGTCATCTAGACTGCGCAAGATGTTCTTTGCATCAACCAGGGTGACGATGCCGTCGAGGTAAATGGTACTTCCGAGTCCATCATCTACCCAGAAGAGAGGTGCCAGGTTACCAGGATCAGCTAGTCCAGTGGTTTCGAGAAGGATGTAATCAAAGGCTCCCTTCTTTGACATCAAAGATTCTATAGCATTAACTCCAGTATCCCTGACATAAGTTAGCACAGTAGAAACCATGGTTGTGTACGACGTACTTGACAGAGCAGCAGATGCAGCCGTTACCAACTTCCAACCACTCCTCTACTTGCTCATCGCCCTTGTTCACAGTAAGGGACTTTTCAATATCGAGCGCTACAGTGCCACTTAGATAAGCAAACGTAATCTTCTTCAGAAAACTTACAGTCCCCAAATTCTATCTCAAGTTAGTGATTATTTATTGAAAAGTCATAAGCTTTCCCAACCATTCATGATGACGGCGATCTTTTTGCCATGTTGGGCTGTGAGGATGTAATTCAGCAATGTTGTTTTACCGGCACCGAGATAACCTGTCAATTGTTAGACCTGTATTTTCAAGTAAGTTGACGAAAATACCTGTCACAATGGTGATAGGGACTTTGACTGTGATCTCTTCATCCACGTCGTTTGCGGTCGTATTGACCAACTCTGGCGGGGCATCGTCATCAAAATCCATAGCTGTAGGGTGACGGACCGGCCGTTGAATTTATTCTGAGTTGGGAGCAACGTTGAGAAGTATTTACCATCCACAGTATAACGTTGGTTTCTCCGAATTGCAAGGAAATACACTTCTCACGTTTGTACTACGCAGGTACTTAGTAGATACCCACCTTCTCTTCTTAAATCATGTTCTTGTAGAAGTGATGGAGCACTTCGATGCGTGTAAGTTGCACGGCCCCCCTTTAGCTGCATTTGGCTTCTCCCCCGTGCTGTTATGCATGTAACGGATCTCCACTATCGATTCCCTGTCCAGCCACTTGTCAACCCAGCGTAGCCTCGTGGAATTAGGCGCCCAGCTTTCGCTAGAAATATACTTCACGTTCAACATTGCGATTTTCCATACGAAGCTGATACCCTACCTATAATGTCGCTGGCACCGAGCTCACCAAGGCTACCAAGCCCTCCGCCTGCAGCCGAGATTCAGATGGCGCCCATGTCTCCGTCCGGTGGCCCAGCGGCCAGTCTTCAGACAACACCTCAAGAGCAGACACAGCTTGAAGCTAGCTCCAGGCGACGGATACATCCAGGAACAAAAGCGGCAGATATGGCAGCTGGTCCTCCCTTGATACCCCTACATGAGGTATTTGTGCCATTATTGACATATCATGAGCTACAAGCTAACATGACCCAGCTCGATTCTGCCTTTCAACTTCAAGAGCATCTGGCTGCCCTCCATTGCTACCATACCGCCTCCAACACTCGACCGATTACTCGTGAAACCGCATTGCAGCTTGCAACCCCTCCCAGCGGCGTCGACCGAACTATCTGGCTCTATGAGCTCTGTCGCTTCCTCATCTCAAAGTGCAACTCCTTGATCGTTGGCTTCCTCTTCGACACCCCACCATGCAGTGCGAACACGTGCCCTGAGATGCGCGCTTCCGAATGGCAGTTCCTTTGTGCTGTGCATGAGCAACCCAAGAGTTGCTGCGCCATCGACTACTGCTGTCATACTCTGGATTGGGCTGCCAATGTTGTAACCGATCAGAAGATCTTCCCCAGCCGGTTTGTTGTTCACAACGACAACCATAGTAAAAATGTTGGCGTGAAGAATCTCGTTAATGTGTTCCGCCGGCTGCATCGCATATTTGCACACGCCTGGTTTCAGCACCGGGGTGTTTTCTGGTCTGTCGAGGGGGAAACGGGGCTCTACGTCTTTTTCAAGACGGTATGCGATTTGTACGACCTGCTACCCGCTGAGAACTACAAGTTGCCCCCTGAAGCAGAAGGACTCGAGGCACCCCATGTCGAACAGGAGGCTGCGCAGCCCCCACCTACTATCCTCAAGCCCTCATCTCAACAACGAGGTCCTCCTGCCGAGGAGGATAATATGCATCCCACAAGAACAAACACTCGCCGACACATTCGAAGCAGCCCCTCAACGGGGAGTGCCGTGACAACTGTGATTGAAGCAGAAGAGGAAGACGCGGATGGGGTTTCGAGGAAGCTCAAAAATATGCACCTTACCGCACCCTCCCCAGTGGAAGAAGAGCCAGAGGTCGCCGAGGTCCCTGTTATTGTTGAACAATCGGTCATGGGCGAGACCGATTCTAAAGCCCATGACCCTCATCCGGAAGAAGTCGAAGAGGACGAAATCGAGGACGAGGGGGACGAGGACGCTGATCAAACAATTGTTGGAGACGCATCTGAAGCAGATCCTACCGACAACGAAGACACCCAAAATAATGAACCCGAGCCAACAATTGACCCAGTTGAGTCTCAGGAAGCCAAAGAGAAAAGCGGCTCACAGGAAGAGTCGCCCGAAGAAATCTCCACAGATTCACCAGAATCTGCTGAAGATTCGACCGCAAATACTACTGACGCCACGCCCGATACTGAGAACAAACCCTCCGAAGACGAAGCAGAAACCACAGACACGAAGCCTACAGGCGAAAATAAGAAGGATGAGAAATGATGTATGAAAAGATGAGAAGTCATGTTCACTCAGCTCACCTCTCCTATCGGAACATGGCAGTTTTGTTATATAATATATCTATCTAATAATACACCTGAGTACCAAACTCAGATTGCACATCAAACTTTAACAGCTCTGGGCCAACACTTGCAATTTCAAGTGTGATGATTCATTTGTCCAAAAAGTCTCCGCTTACATCGTCCAAAGACGTGTCCCCCTCCTTTTATTTCTTGATCCAACCATCTGTATGAGTTTCCCGTAGATCATTCTTTGATCAAAATCTACCTCAGGTATTACCGTAGTATCCATCGTCTTCCTGTCTAAACTTGTCTTTCGTTGCCCAGAAGAATACTGTTATCATCCACAAACATGTGTAATGGTCACTGCACATTCTTGATAATTCCGCCTTTACTACGCAAAATCCAGGCGCTTATTCGCTCCACTTCATTGTATTTCTCAACAAGTTGATAACCTTGAAGAAACCGAGAAGACGAAAGCTTAAGCCGTCATAAAAATTAAGTATTTCTCAACAAGGTCTTCATCGGCTTCTTGTGGCTGGGCCTGCCCCTGCTTGGGAACTAGGTTCTGGGCCAGAACTCGACGGCGCATTGGCATCGTCCATCAACGTCATCTTTGCAAAGATATGCCGCACCTCACGAAGACTCTCCTGCTGCGCTGTGACAGCTGCAGCGTTACGTTCGTCCGCAAAATTTCGAATTTCTCCTAATACTGGGCTAAATCCCTCGCCGTTGGGGAGCCACCATTGCACGCAAGAAGGTTCTCGGAACAGCTCGGCCATTTTGGTACGCAAAGGTAAAGGGTGAATATATCTATGTCAGAATTAGCATTCCCTTCTCCAACCGTTTCTACCAAAAACCCATAGAAGCGGGCATGCTCTTACCCCATTGTTTCTAGTAAAGCAAACTTCCGACGAAACCACATATGGTGTCGTGCATCCTGGGGACAAAAAAGAGCTGCAATAGCAATACAAGCTTGGATCAAAACTAGAACGCCTCTAGGAGTGGAAGGCCAGAATTCCAGTGTTTCGAAATATTGACAGGTTCTGTAGGCATGGCGATTGAGATCCGCGAATAGTTGATCTGGCCTCGTTCCCGAAGATTGGCATTTGTGCATTATCATAATACTATTCCACTCCGCACATAGAACCGTAACATCAAACAGTGGACGTTCATAAAGTATTCCGACTGTGTAAGGGTTCACAAAATCCTCCGGGTCGAGTGTTTCGGGCGAGGGGAAATCTCGAACAAGGTATTTCGGGTCCTGGAGAGCAGGGTCTCTCTTCTCTTTCCAGTCTGTTAGTCGTTGGCTGATCAGGTCGTGTTCTTTGACAAAGTCTTCGGAAGATATCTGGCCTCTGCTGCCTCGCGCGAATAGGATCGACATGTCGTAGGAGATAAGACGGAGCTGAGCGGACCATTCGTCAATTCTCCAGTGTATCTCGTCTGGGTTCGCAATGACTCCTTCCTTATAGAAATCCAGCATAGCCTGAAACCATTCTCGTGGTAGGTCGGTAGGGAAGCCCCCCATCAAGGCAACAAAATTGTCGAACCGAGCGTACCAGCTGAGGCACATACGTCCTACAGGAGTTCGCATGATAGTCTGTGGTGTGAAAATGCTGGTTAATATTCCAAAAGCAGCTTTCTGATGTCCCATAAGATTGACCCAGTCGCCAAAATACTCCTATCCAATATGATTAGCAAATAGCGAAGTGTAGGGTGTGATAGGAACATACTTCAATAGTAGCTAGCTGCAGGATCGTCAAGAGAGTGGCAATGTTGGGCTTCTCCTTTCGTTGTAGTAGGCCCAGCAACTGAGTCACACTTTTGTTATAGTATTGTAAAAAATCTTGGAGCTTCCCCTGCGGATTTTGAAGCGTGGAGTGATATGCTGAGAAGCCCACCACTGCGTTCAGCAACGGTTCATGACGGGTAGCCATGTTGGGTAATATTTTTGTGAAAAAGTCGTCCGAGTCAAGCGGTATACAATAATTAAAGTGATTGAGGTTTTCCACGAAGAAAGAGAGGCCTTGCTGATACTTTGGTGGAAGATATGACCAGTCAGTTTCTCCGAGGTTGGTAGGGAAGTCTGAAGAGGGATACGCAGTTGCCAGACTACTTGGAGTAGCTGTTGCGGTAGAAGGGGAAGCGCTCTTCGATTGTATAGAAAACTCTGGAGACCTTGTCTGGCCTTCTGTCTCCTCATCTTCGTCCACAATCGTCTCGAGCTTTATGTCTTGTTCGGCATCCTCATCATCTTCTGACTTTGATGAAGAAGGGCTGGTTTGTTGAGCAGATGCAGTCATGTCTTTGGTTTTCCCACTCGGTCCTGCTGAACTTTTTGAAGACGGAGGATCGGGGTAAACACATTCTCGGTTTCCCTTTTTGCAACCTGGGTAGCGTCAGCATATTGATTCTATACAATCAACAAGTAGTTTTTATGCACCCACGTTCGCAAATTGGCCTGCTTTCATCACACTGTGTGGATTAGATACGATGTAAAGCACATGGAAGAAATTCATTATCGGGTACATACCTTGACTCTTCGGCTTCGACACATGAAGCAGCCAGAACGAGTCCGCCGATGCTTGACTTGATCAACTGCCGCGGGTGTGCCGGCTGCCGATTTTCGACGGGACTTCTGTGATTTGCCTGGGTTAAACATCATCGGATCAGGAAATCCAGTAAAGTACCCAAGCTGCTGGTACGGCCCGGGTATTGTGGCGGGCATCATGTGCATCGGTGTACCATGCATTCGCGGGTCGAGCATCTCTTCAGGGGATGTCGTCGGATTCACTCCCGCCCCAGACATCGACGACAGAAAGTGATGATAATAGTCTCCCATTGCGAAATGTCAACCGGTGAAGCTGGAGTCACTCGAAACTTCAAGCTAGCCGGAGTTGAGAGAGAGTTTCAATAAGTCGTGGCTTGCATGCTTTCAAGAGAAATGTTTACTGAATGACAAGGGTCCACAAGACTCGACAGGCGCAAACAGTACAGAGCGAGTCCTTCTCCGATTTCGTGAAAGTCGTTCCGGCAAAGTAATAAGTATTGACGGTGACAATCGATGAGCCAACTCCTGGTGAGATTATGGAAGAAATTTAATGGAATGCTTCTGCCGAGTAAGGAAAACTAGTGTTCTAGGGGTGACTCGGCGACTGAACTTGGCCCGTTCTTCGAAATTGAAGAAAACAGCGAAATGCGTAAGAAATAAATAATGCAATGGCGTCCGAAGCCTTAAAGGGGTTCTTGAAAGAGGAGAATAGTAACAAAGATGGCAGAATTAGCTTGTTGTTGGTTCTTATTAATCACTCGCCAGAGCGATCCTGCATGCTATCGTACTTGCTGGATGAAGGTTTTGTAAGATCTGCTCTGGTTGATAGCGAGGGAGACCTGAGATAGTTGTATTGTGGGAAGGGTCGTCAATAATGAGCAAGGGCATGTACACATGCACCGCCAGCTTGAGAATAGAGGGGCACTATCATTAGAGGCAGGGAGGAGAGATTGATCGATGCAGGTTGTCAGTGCCCTTAGCAGCAGGACATTAAATTGATAACTGGTCTTCAGATCCACGTAGGGGGGGCGTCTTGACAACGGTAACAGCGGGGATGTGTTGACTTGATGTGGATTGGCTATGCAGTTGGCTGAGCCCCTGTGAGTGAAGATGGAAGCCAAAGCTATCCTTGGGCCTTGAGAAAGGGATCCTGTCGTATGCAAGCCTGACGGGGCGTCAAATCGCTGATCAATGAAAGGTCCGGGCTCGTGGGTCCCGGTAGCCGGCCAAGAGCTTAAACCTGTGCCCTCTTGACTGTCCGACGAGGGGAACGATCCCACGTTCTCTGACAGGCACCTTTTAATCGCGGGTAGATGGTCCGGGCTTGAATGCGACTCTGGTACTATGTAGTGGGAATAGAACAGAAATGACCGGTATTAAGTTACGTATGTAGCGGTGTCAGCACCTTCCAATGCAGGGTATTATGATCTTTTCGTCTTTGAGAGCAAATGTCGAGGTGTGGATAACTGAATGGATGTGTAATATCTAAGTTCCGGTGGTGTTGAGTTCCCACAACTTTCGAGGCTGACTGGATCAGCTAAGAGCTGGTAGTTGCTGTTGAAGCTGTCTCAGTGTAGGGTTATTGGCGGAAGAAGAAGCTCGGGAAATTTGGCCAAGGGCTGAGACGTGCCCGCAAGGTGAAATCCACGACTAAGACACGTCGAGTAAAGAACAGCAACGGTGGTATGGTTGCGATGCTGACAATGACATATAAACCCATCAACAGCCCGTTGAATATGGTTAGCAACAATGATGATCGATTGACCAGGGGCATTAGAATGTTGTCACAAAGATTGGGTGGCAGATGGATGATGTTATTGCCAGATAGAACGTGGGGCGGGCTGAGCTTGTCAGAGTGGAGGAGGGAATGAGAGTGGGAGTGAGAGTTGAAAGGGAACGGGAACGGGAAGGAACGAACACCCCCCAACTCTGCTAACGACAAGCGTCGTGCTTGCCTTGAAGCATCCCAGAATATCCCACTGTTCTGGCAGGACTTCTTTTAGATTCGTGTTAGGCAGGTACCTGCTCCTGGGGACTAGAAAAGGCAGGCACGGGTGTACCAAGGGTAGGTAGGTAGGCAGGTACTATGGAAGTCAACCTGGAATCCTTCTCACTTTAGCATCTACCTTTGCCCACCAAGTAAACATTTTCTTTTCTTTTTTTGTCTTTCCAAAATCTTACCTCACAAATGCTAGGTCGACCAGGATTTGAATACCCCCGAGTAGCTCCGCTTTGTTCGGCATGGAATGGAATGTGTCCGATCTCCTGGGTCCTGTTTCTCTCCGTACGAAATGCCGTTAAGGCTTTGCCTGACTAGGACAATGCCGAAGCCGCAGGCGGACATTTGCAGCAGATGGGAGGGTCTTAGTGAAATTCTTGCTATCGGAACCGCTTCCCTGGATTTGGGTCACCAAGTTCTAAGTATGAGAACACCCATGATACGGTAACCAACTGTTCTTTACCCAACGGGAATGAACAAACTTAGCTAATATTGAACGATGTGGAATAGACTCAAGCAGCCCGAGTCCCAACAATCTCAAGACTCTTTCACTTCCCGTCCATTCGATGTGGAATGGACATCCTTCTTGGCCTGGTATTCAAAAGCAGCTACCAATGGTTGCTAATCCTTGCAGTTAGGGTTCTCATTGGCATGATCTGTTCCTATCACATCAATCCACATTGAAGGACAGACTTGAGGATCAAGACGAGCCTTGAAATGGTTCAGATCCATGACGGTCACAACATCTACGGTGCATATGATAGCCAATTCAGGCCACGATATAATACTCCTTGAGGTAATGTATAACTACGTACGGATACAGTTGTGTTAATCTGGCAGCGTCACACCTGTCGGAACTATAGGTCAGGGATCACCCATGAACAGGGTCAATCATCAACGGTGGCACAACCTATCAGGACTCTCAGGGTGGAAGCTCCTGGATAGCTGGACTGAGACCAGAAAACTAGGAGCAAAATAATGTCGACAGCCCTATGCCAAGTTTTGAGCAGACATGAAGCGTCCGCTCATATCGCCCGCCATATATTGCGTTTCAACATGCTTCTGCCCTTTTCTCTTTCACACCAGCCTCACGCACAAAATTACGCCCGCGGACTTTTCTCTTCCATACAGAGTATGGCGGCACCTATTTTGACAGGCTTGGCATTGAAATGTGGTCATAACCCCCGGTCGAAGACGACTGAGACGACGATCAAAAAGACATTGTCAACAAGGGTGTACTGCATATTAGTATGAAGGGATCTAGGCTAACGCTCTGGAGGTCATGTTGCGGAGGAAAAGCGAGAGCACCGTGGTCCAGATACATCCTAATTTGTGGTTGGTGACAAAAGCGGCGAGCGGATTGATGATGATGTCCTAACGCTTGGATCAAATCCCGCTCCCGGCACTACCTACCTATGTGTGGGTATGAGTCGCGTGGCTGGGACCAGCAATGAACGTCGTTGTGGGTCACATCTGTCAGAGAGTTGGTTTGGGCTCACAATCCATTCTATTCTCTCTTGTCGTCGACATCATGTCGACGTCGAGTCCTTGTTCTCATCTTCAAAACAACCGTGTGGCAAAGACTTGGGTGATATCCTGGAACCTTCTGGTTTCCTATCCTTTTAGAACCGGTGAGCTAGCTTGAGTTGGATATCACAGTCGAAAAGGGAGCGTCTCTGGTGTTTGTTATTGGGTTTTACGATATATGCCATTCGCATACTTATTTCTGATGGATAGAACAAAACACAACTTTTATTATGGTTGTGGTTTCCCGGGACACTCGCCTCCCTTTGTTCAAGTCAGTCTTGAAACAACCCCTGCCCAATCCAGCATTCGGCCATACCACATTGGTTTAATGCTGCATATTTTGGTATCCCACTACATACCCCGTCCACCATGCACATTAACGTGGTGGCTTGGAATAGCATGCGGGCTGGCCAATAAGGACTAACCTTGCATGAGCTCGAACTCTGCAAATTATAATGCCCTGCCATGGTATGATACTGGTGATGCTCAAGTTGTGACATCTTTTGAGTCTGAACCCGATATCTATCGGCGGCCTGGTTCTGGCGTAAAAGTGTATGGAGCATCGGTTTCGATGTTACGGCTTCAGATTTTGGGCATAAGTGATATAAATCTATCTTTGTCGATACTACGATATACAGCAAGAGGAAGAAGCTCGGCTTATCATAGGTCACGGGTTTTAATTTTTTAATTTTGACAGCATGGCGGGCTTCTAGAATAAGCCAGAGCTATGTGATGTGTGCCCACAACATCCATCAGTAGCTCTCTCGTCAGGTTGGGAACGACTCAGAAACTACGCATGTTTGCGTGTACAGCGGTCGTCCTCGTCAACTTGATTATGCCTACACCTGCCTGAAAGACCCAAACACTCAGCAATCTCACGTTGGGGCAGATGACAGGTCATGCTCGCAAGGAAGACTGTCCTGTCTACCGTCTGCCCTGACCTAACAAAACAAGCAGGCACAACAACCAACAGACGACCCACCAAGATACAGACATTGTAGAGGTTTTCGCTCATCCTCAAGTACTCTCTGCTGGTCTCAGATGCTGTGTAAAATAATTACCACCCCACATCGCAATCCAATCTGGTAAGACAGTATTGAGTCAAAGCGACTTGTTAACCAAAACTGATACACTGACAAAGGTTAAGACTGGGGGCCGAAGAACTGGACAGTCCCAGCTTGCGACTGTTCGGAAGATTTTCATCCTCGCGTTGCCCTCGCACTTGCGTTCACACGCATCATGCATACTCTCTCGATGCTTCCTTGACACAGTACCCACTGGACGTACAGGAGGCTCCAGTAGGGCATCTTGGGCTAGGGCACCGAGTTCGTCAAGACGTGAACCTATTTTATACGCTACCGGGAGCTCGTGGAGTGGTCTGACAAAAGCAGTGAACCAGCATCCAGGCCAAGAAGTCCAGGCAGCATGGTGGAAAGGGCTAACATGGTATCGCACCACTACAACAAATTAGTTGATCAGTTCTAGTCCTTGGACGCAAGCAAATCTGGCGACAATTTGACTCAAACGAAAAAAGGAGCCGGCTTCTCTTGGCAGTTTCCATAGGCAGAGACTAGATGCTTCAAGATGTTGGCCTGATTCTGCCAGGGTATGGTCTTCAATTACCGCTGGAAACTACTGTGACATCGTGAGATAGAATACCTCGATAATAACACAAGAACCAGGATACTACTACTACATGTGAAAACGGACCCACGGGACTCTTTTGCTGTTGTCATATCGATACCACTCCAAGGAATCTCCACAGAGTCCGTCAAAAGTCCTCGGCTTTAGCGCTTTACTTCGTTTTAAACCCGTTTCACATTTAGACCAAGATTCCATAAAGAAAGACTGAGCTGGACGCGGCTCAAGTTGTGCAATATAGATGTGTCGATCACAACGACATGGGAAGGTGAGGCAAGCGGCGACAATGCTATACCTACCGAGCCTCACTCTTGTTATTCTACTTACCTAGGTAGAACCCCAGGGGTTGACCATGCAACAAGATGTGGAAATCACCACAAGTCAGGCCTTTCAGCCTGAAATTCATTTCAGTGGGGCGCGGATCCGAGTTTCGGGGCTCCGGCTTGTTTTGACTCTTTGAACATTAGCCGCCGAGTGTGCTATAGCTATGGAGGAATGAGATTGCTGTACAACGGCAGTCTTGTTGAGGTTTCACCGAGACTTGCTGCGAATCTCTTTTGTTTCCTCCATTGACCTGCGTTTCCGCAAAAGGATGTGATCTGCAAAGTGACCCCTGTCTGGTGTTGACCATCAATTAAGTATTTCTCATTCAGGCAGTTGGGCGTATGGAAACACGAGACTATCGTGCAACGCACCACAACTCGATCTGGCAGCATGGCGCTCCCATCTCCTCAAAAACCGTGTTTATCTAATATTGACTAGGCACAAACCCCTGTTGGTCAGCTCTCTTGAATCCCGGTACACATTAGGGCCTTAGTTCACTAACGAGTCAGCATCAGTTTTCCGTACGGACATCTTTGTGCTTTATATCGGTACGACAAATGCGATTACTTGTTTATTGCTCACACAGAGTAACCGAAACCTTACATAACCCATAAAACCTTCCTTTAACTAATCTATAAAATTACCTAACTAACCCTTTCTAACTTAACCCTGTATACTGATTTTTTATCCCTTTAACTTATAGTCTTAGACTATATTAATAGCTATATTTATAGACTAACTTAGCCTAATGTCTTAGTTTATCTTACTAGGCCTTATATAATACCTTACTATTTAACTTCTATAGAAATAGCTTCTTTATTAAGTTTAAGTCTTTATTATTATTTAAAATAGTTTTAAAAGCCTTTAATAGCTATTCTTCTCTTATAAGCTAAATTATATATATAATAGTAATTTTAAGAGGTCTATATAAAAGAAAAAGGCTATAATTAAAGAGGGCTATTTTAATCTTTTAATTATTAATTAATTAATTTAAAGTATTTATAATAATTTTAATTTAATTTTTAATAAGAATAAGTAATATAATTTTTAAGGCCTTAATAGCTTTTTTAATATTTTTTTTTATTAATTTAAATTAAAAAGAATATTAATTATATTACCTTTATAAGCTTAATTTAATAATTATATTAATATAGCTATAATTAATTAATTATAAAGATTAAAGTATATAATAAGCTAAATAAATTAATTAATAAGTAAATATTTAATCTTTTATATTTAATATCTTTATATTAAAAGAAAGATAAATAAATTATATAGTAATACTTTTATATTTATATAAGATTAAAGTTACTTTAAGAGCCTTATTTCTTATAATAAAGCTATATTTATTAATTTTATATTAAACTTTAAGGGATACTTATTAAACCTATATATAGAAATTAATTTTATTTTAATATTGAGTTTTTATTAAATCTTGTTAAATTATATAGCCTTATAGCCTTATTGCCCTTTTTATTATTTCCCCTTATTATTCTTATATTAGGTTTATTAGGAAAGTTATTCCTCTCTTAAGTTATATTAACTTTTAAAGACTGGCTTAATAGCTATATAATTATATAGAAATTAATTTATATATTATAATTATACTATCTAGGAAAGCTATATAGCTTTAAAGTTTCCCTTTTTCTAGATAAATACCTTAAGTTATTCTTAATAGAGTTTCTTTTAATTAAATAAATCTAGCTTTAACCTTTTTAAGGTTCTTTTTAATTAAATAGACTATTAATTAGCTTATATAGAAATACTTTAATTTAATATATCTCTTTAAATTAAAATAACTCTAGAAATTTAACTATAAATAGCCTTAATTAAAGTATTTCTTTTATTATAAATTTTAAATCTCTTATTATTACTTTATATATTAATATATTTTAAAATATATTTACTTAAGCTTTATAATTATAATTTATAGCCTTTATAATAGTATATTTTTTATATTTAAAGAGATATAAAAGGCCTTTTAATTTATATTTTAATTTTATTTTTCTTTTTTATTATTATTTTTATATTTAATATATAATATCTCTGCTTTTAAAAGTATTTTTAAAGCTTAAAGCTTAATTATATTATTTTAAAGCTCTTTTTTTAATTTATATATAGTAAAATAATCTTATTTTTTTTATTTTCTATTTAACTTAGTTTTTATAATAATATAAGTAAATTTAAGTTTAAAAATAAGATTTTAAAGCTTAAAAGTTAATTTAAAGAAATTAAAAATATTAAATTATTATTTTAAAGATAAATACTTATAATATTAAGCTTATTAACCTTAAGGCTAAAAAAACTATTAAAATAAATTTTAAAAATAATAAAGAAAATAATAATAATAATAAAGATAAAAATAATAAAAAAGAAAATAATAATAATAAAAAAAATAAATCTAAGTATTTAAAATACTTTAAAAATAATAATTTTATATAAGTTTAAAATAAGCTTTAAATTATAGTTTTAAAGTATTAATTTTACTTTTATAATACTCTTTTTTAATAATCTCCTTTAGCTTAAAGATAAAGCTTATATTAAAGAAAATAATATTTATCTTAAGGGTAAAAAGCCTTATTTTTTTTTTTTTTATTTTAAAGTATAAATAAAAGTAAATATTAATAAAAAAGATTTATAAATATTATAAAGTAAAGGTAATTATAATTACTAAGGTAAATAAAGAGTTATAAATTTAAGCTTCTTTTTATATTTTTAAAGCTTAATTTTAATTTTTATATTATAAAAAGGCTAAATATTAAGTTATACTTTATCTTTATTACTTTTAATTTATTATAGCTAATATTAATAATAAGGTTTATTAAAAATAATTTAATAAAAGTTATTATAAGTAATATTATATATAACTAAGATTTTAATTATTTTATAAAGAAATAAAATACTTAAGAATAATAAACTTTAGTAATAAAATAATATTATAAAACTATAAGGCTATACTTTTTAATAAGGTTTAATAAAGTTAATTCTATATTAAAGAATAAAAGCTCTATTAAAATTATAATAATATTATATACTTTCTTCTTCTTTACTTAATAAAATTATTAAGAAAAAAGATATAAATTATCCTACTTTAATATATAATATATTAAGCTAACCTAGATTATAATTATAATATTAATTATATATTACCTTATAATCTAGTTAAAAGATAATAGCTTAATAGCTAGGTAATATATATAGTATTTCTAGTATATCTATAGCTAGATTATTAAAGCCTTATATATAACCTTAATTTAATTCTAAGGTCTATATACCCTTATAATAAAGAGGCTAAAATATATCTCTATAAAATAATTACTATTAATTAAAAATAATATAGTATTAATTATATTTAATTATAAAATTTTATAATTCTTTAGCCTCTTTATCCCTTAAGGGGACTTATAGTAGATTTAATAAGAAATATAGTAATTTAATATAATATATTACTATATTAAAAGTAAAACTAGCTTTATAAAAAAATAAATTACTTTTTAAAATATAATAAGTTAATATATATTATAGTTTATAGAATTAAAGGTTCTTATTTAAACTATTAAAAATAAGTATAAGTATTTTAAGTAATAGAAAACTCTATTTAAGTTAAAGTTTATAAATAAAGAAATTTATATATATAGTTAAAAGTTTAATATAAAGTTAAAAAGCTAAAGTAAAAGCTAATTTTACTAATATTATAAATAATTAAACTTAATTATATACTTAATCTCTTACTATATTATATAATTATTATAATCTCTTATAATTATAAGTATTAATAGTTTTAATAAAGATTATAAGTAATATAAAGTTAAAGGCTTTTATTATTTTATATAAGCCTTTATAATCTATTTTTTAAGCTTTATTTTATTAATTTTAAGCTTAATAGCCTTATTTTAACTTACTTTATAGCTTTATTCTTTTTTAATTATAAAGCTAAGGCTAAAATTTCTAAGTATAAAAAGATAGTATATATTTTTTAAGCTTATTTTTACTTTTTTATAGCTTATTAATATATTTTAAATTTTATAGAAGTTTAATAAGTATTATACTATAGTAAAGGTTATTTTAATTAATATTATTAATAAGGATTTTCTTTTTTTAACTTTTAATTTCTATTTAATTTAAATAAAAATAGTTTTTATATTTTATAATTTAAATTAAGATTTTTAAGCTTAAGTAGGGTTTTTTAATTTTATATAGTCTTATTTCTACTATTAAAATTACTAATTAAAATTATACTTACTATAGGTAATTATTTATATTTACTTAGATAATTATTATATAATATATTTATATAATATTTATTAATTCTTAAAGAAAGCCCTTAATTAAGCTTAAAATTTCCTATTAAACTTAAAATAATTATATAAAAAACTAATATTTTAAAATTCTAATAATTTTAATTAACCCTATTATTTTAATTACTATAACTAGATAAATAGCTAATTATTTATTATAAATTATTAAATAGTTTAAATATCTTTATAATATAAATAATTATCTTTAAGTTTATAATTTAAAGTATATAACTATTTAATTATATTACCTTTAAAAATACTTCTTTTTATATTAATAGTTTAATCTTTTAATCTAGCTTTTAATATAGAGTATTAAATTACTTTTCTTTTTATAAAACTTAATTAATATAATTTAATTTAATAAAGTATAAAAAAATTAAAACTTAATAATTAAATTAAATTAATATAATATTAAGCTTATTATTATATATACTATTAACTTTAGTATTTTTAAGCTTTTTTTAATTAGAGATTAATTAATATAAATCTTTAGCTTATTCTTTATTATTAGCTAGTATAATAATTAATTTTTCTTTATTATTATATTAATTACTATTTCTATAAGCTAAGGCTTTAAGGCTATTATCTATAAAGTTAAAGCTTACCTAGTAAAATATATTTATATAAATTATTAATAATTAACTACTATTATATAAGTAATTAATTAGAATAATTTATATATTATATTAACTTTAAATATTAATATTAATAATTTCTTTATTTTTATTATTATATTATAAAAGAAAGAGAATTTTTTATTATCTATTTAAAGCTTATATTCTTATATAAGGTTTAAATTTATATTAAGCCCTATAGTATTACTGCTTTTATTACTATTAATACTATTATATTATTATTAAATTTTTAAGCTTATAGCTTTATTTACTATAAGTTATATATCTTAATATAGTTTTATTTTACCTTTAGTAATTAATTAAAATTAACTCTTTAAACTTTTATATTTTTTAATTTCTTTTAATTATAATTTTTAAGCTTATATTTTAAAATTTAAGCTTATAAATTAGATTTTAAAGCTTAAATTTTAAATATATAATTCTTTAAGGATTTTTAAAAGTAATCTCTCTTTTAAATTATTTTTTCTTTTTTTTAAAATATAATCTTTAATATTAATAAGTTTAAATTAAAAGTAATTATCTTTTAATTATTATTTTTATAGAGCTTTTATTAACCTATTAGTAATTAATTATATATTCTTTTTATAATTTAATAAGATTTTTTATCTTTAGATTTTTTTATAAAGCTAATAATTATATATATTAATATATTTTAATTTAGTCTTTAACTATTATATTAAATTCTTTAATAAGCTAATTATTTATTTATTATTATAAAAAAAGTATAGTTTAATATTTTAAAGCTTAATTTATAGGCTTTAAAGAAGTCTCTTTTAAAATAAACCTTTTTTTATAGCTTATAAAATAGTAAGTAATTTAATTTCTATTATTAATATTATTATAGTATTTTACTTATTTACTTTCTAGCTAATTAGGCTATTAAATAATATTATAATAAAGCCTTATAAGCTTTTCTAGTTAATTAAATTATTTATAAATAAAGTATTACTATAGAGTATAAAATATTCTTTAGGTTTAAATTATAAACTATAAAAATAAGTTTTATATAAGTAATTTAATACTTAATTTATAGCTTATATATACTTTTTACTTAGATTATTTATAAATTATATAAGTCTTAATATTATAAAAGTAATATTAAGTCTATTAATTATATAAATATAAAGGATTAATTTAATTATTTTCTTATATTAAATAATAATATCCTCAGTTTAAAATATAGTTTAAAATTATAGTATCTCAGTGTAAATATTTAATAATAGAATTTTAAAATAGTATATTATATAACTAAATTAATTCCTATAGAGTTAACTTTTACTTTTAAATTAATTTATATTTTAACTTTTTATATCCTTAATAAAATCCCTAGATTAATCTCTAATTAACCTTATTAACTCTATTAACTCTATATATAGCTTTTATTACTTATAAAGCCTTTAATATAAAAGCCTTTATTATTTTAATTATTTTAATTTTATTCTTTATAATTTTATTTTTAATTAATATAATAGAATTATTAAAAACCTTATTAATTTAAGCTATTTAAGACTTAAAGTATTAATATTAAGTCTTATACCTATAGTTTAATTTAATTGCCTTAAGAAATATAACTTTATTCTTATATATATTAAGCCTTTTTATAAGCCTTTTTTTTAAGTTTTTTTAAATATTTAAGCTTTTACTTAAGCTTTATTATTATCTAGCCTTATTTATAAATTTAAAAATACTTTATAAAAAATAATAAGACTTTATAATTAAAAGTAATTAATTTAATAAAGCTATAATTATTATTATTATTATATTTAATCCCTTAGAGATATTTAACTTTATATTTTAATTACTTTAAGTCTTTATTATTATTATTAAGTAAAATAGTATTTATAGTATTCTTTTTATTATAAAAATAGCCTTTTAAATAGCTAGGTATATTACTATAAAGGCTTTTTTTTTAAGTAATATTATATTAAGTAAAGACTATAAAGTTAATTAATATAAAGTAGCTAATAATAAATAGATTAAAGATTAATTAACTATATAAGTTTAAAGGTATTTAATAGTAAATTATAAGAAGAAAAAGTAATTACTATATATATAGAAGCTTTTTTTATTTTCTCTTTATTATAAAGTTTAATTATTACTATATTATAGTCTTATTATAAAAGTTAATTATTAAGAAAAAATTAAGTTTAATATATTAGGTTTTTAATTTATATAGATCCTTTAGTTTTAAATTTATAAGATAGCTTTAAAAAGACTTAGGCTTTAATAGAGAGTAAAAAAAATAAATAAAAATAAATATATAAGGCTTAATTATTAATATAATAAATAATATTATTATTATTATATTAATTGTATTAATATTTAAGCTATTATAATTTATATAAAAAGATTAAATTAATATTTATTTTTAAGTAATAAAAAATATTATTTACAATTAGTATTTAAGTTATTCTTTATAAGTCTTAAACTTTAATTATTATTATATTAATTCTTAATATAAATAATTACTTTAAACTTATAAAGATATCTTTTTTATAAAGTATTATTATAAGTCTTAAGAACTTATTTACTATATTAAATATATAAATTATAATTCTTAAGTTTAGAATTATTAAGCTCTTAAGAGAGTATTTACCTTTTAAAGCTAAGAAAATAGCTATTTCTTTTAATATTATATTTAATACTATAGGTAATTATTTTAAAGTAGCTTTAAAGGTAATTTTTTCTTTTTAAAGCTTTTTAAATAGATTTTAAATTTTTTTCTTTTAATTTAAATATTCTTTAAATAAATCTATTTATTTCTATAATAAAGCTACTATTAAAGCTACTAGTTAAGATTATACTTACTATAAGTAATTATTTATTATATATAACTAAGATTTTAATTATTTTATAAAGAAATAAAATACTTAAGAATAATAAACTTTAGTAATAAAATAATATTATAAGGCTATAAAGCTATACTTTTTAATAAGGTTTAATAAAGTTAACTTTATATTAAAGAATAAAAACTTTATTAAAATTATAATAATATTATATACTTTCTTTTTCTTTACTTAATAAAATTATTAAGAAAAAAGATATAAATTATTCTACTTTAATTATCTATATAATATATTAAGTTAACTTAAATTATAATTATAATATTAATTATATATTACCTTATAATTTAATTAAAAGATAATAGCTTAATAATTAAGTAATATATATAATATTTTTAATATACTTATAGCTAGATTATTAAAGCCTTATATATAACTTTAATTTAATTCTAAAGTCTATATACCCTTATAATAAAGGGGCTAAGATATATCTCTATAAGATAATTATTATTAATTAAAAATAGTATAATATTAACTATATTTAACTATAAAATTCTATAATTATATAGCTATTAAGCTAGTCTTTAAAAGTTAATATAACTTAAGAGAGAAATAACTTTCTTAATAAACTTAATATAAGAATAATAAAAGAGAATAATAAAAAGGGCAATAAGGCTATAAGGCTATATAATTTAATAAGATTTAATAAAAACTTAATATTAAAATAAATATATAAAAAGAATTTAAAATAATATAGTTATTTTTCTTTACTTTTATTTAATATAATAATTATAATAAAAAATAATTAAGTAATTAAGTAAAATATTCTACTTTTAATATATAGTATATTAAGCTAACTTAATTATAATTAAAATATTATTATATTATATTATTATATTATATTATTATATTATATAATTACTTAAATTAATATAGTTAAAATTACTATTTAATCTTTAAGGCTTTAAGTTAAGCTAGTTAATTAACCCTTAATAAGCTATATAGTCTAGTAACTTTACTAGAGTATATCTTAATAAATTAAAATTAATTAATTAAAGTAAAAAATAAAATAATATTAATAATATTTAGCTATAGACTTTTATATCTCTTTTTATTTTTCTAGATCTCTATATATAATATATATAAGGTTATAAAGAAAGAAAACCTACTTAATAAGTATTATTATAATTTAAAAGGTAATTTTAAAAAGACTATATTCCTTAATAAATTATACTATTTAATATAGTTAATAGAGATAAGGCTTTTTATTATAATAATTATAATATTCTAATATACTTAATAATAATAGTTTTCTTATAAATTTAACTATAGAGGCCTAATTAAAGAAACTCTATTAAGGTTAAAGTTATAATAAAGAAATTTATATATATATAAGAGAGTTTAATATAAAGTTTAAAAAAACTAAGTAAAAGCTTATATTATAATTAAATTAATAAAGTTATATAATTTACTTTCTCTCTATTAACTTAAATATAATATAACTATAGTAATTTAAATAATATTTTTAATAGAGAGTAAAATTCTATAATTCCCTAGCTTCCTTATCCCTTAAGGGGACTTATAATAGATTTAATAGAAAATATAATAACTTAATATAATATATTATTATATTAAGGGTAAAATTAGCCTTATAAAAAGGTAAACTGCTTTTTAAAATATAATAAATTAATATATATTATAATTTATAGAATTAAAAGTTTTTATTTAAATTATTAAAGATAAGTATAAGTATTCTAAGTAATAAGAAACTCTATTTAAGTTAAAGTTTATAAATAAAGAAATTTATATATATAGTTAAGAGTTTAATATAAAATTAAAAAGCTAAAGTAAAAGCTTTATTAATATTATAAATAATTAAACTTAATTATATATTTAACCTCTTATTATATTATATAATTATTATAATCTCTTATAATTATAAGTATTAATAGTTTTAATAAAGAGGTAATTATTTATATTTATTTAAATAGTTATTATATAATATATTTATATAATATTTATTAATCCTTAAAAAGCCTTTAATTAAGCTTAAAATTTCCTATTAAACTTAAAATAATTATATAAAAAATTAATATTTTAAAATTCTAATAATTCTAATTAACTCTATTATTTTAATTATTATAATTAAATAGATAATTAATTATTTATTATAAATTATTAAATAATTTAAATATTTTTATAGTATAAATAATTATCTTTAAGTTTATAATCTAGAGTATATAATTACTTAATTATATTACCTTTAAAAATACTTCTTTTTATATTAATAGTTTAATCTTTTAATCTAGCTTTTAATATAAAGTATTAAATTATTTTTCTTTTATAGAATTTAATTAATATAATTTAATTTAATAAAATATAAAAAGACTAAGATTTAATAATTAAATTAAGCTAATATAATATTAAGCTTATTACTATATATACTATTAACTTTAATATTTTTAAGCTTTTTCTAATTAAAGGTTAATTAATATAGATTTTTAATTTATTTTTTATTATTAATTAATATAATAATTAATTTTTTTTATTATTATATTAATTACTATTTCTATAGGCTAAGGCCTTAAGGCTATTATTTATAAGGTTAAAGCCTATTTAATAAAATATATTTATATAGACTATTAATAATTAATTATTATTATATAAATAATTAATTAAAATAATTTATATATTATATTAACTTTAAATATTAATATTAATAATTTCCTTATTTTTATTATTATATTATAAGAGAAAGAGAATTTTTTATTATTTATTTAAAGTTTATATTCTTATATAAAGTTTAAATTTATATTAAGCCCTATAGTATTATTACTTTTATTACTATTAATACTATTATATTATTATTAAATTTTTAAACTTATAGCTTTATTTACTATAAGTTATATATTTTAATTTCCCTACTATTAAAACTACTAATTAAGATTATACTTACTATAAGTAATTATTTATATTTACTTAAATAGTTATTATATAATATATTTATATAATATTTATTAATCCTTAAAAAAAGCTCTTAATTAAGCTTAAAACTTCTTATTAAACTTAAAATAATTATATAAAAAACTAATATTTTAAAATTCTAATAATTTTAATTAACTTTATTATTTTAATTATTATAACTAAATAGATAATTAATTATTTATTATAAATTACTAAATAGTTTAAATATCTTTATAGTATAAATAATTATCTTTAAGTTTATAATTTAAAGTATATAATTACTTAATTATATTATCTTTAAAAATACTTTTTTTTATATTAATAGTTTAATCCCTTAATTTAATTTTTAATATAAAGTATTAAATTACTTTTCTTTTTATAAAACCTAATTAATATAATTTAATTTAATAAAATATAGAAAAATTAAAACTTAATAATTAAATTAAGCTAATATAATATTAAGCTTATTATTATTAAAATATATAACTTATAGTAAATAAAGCTATAAGCTTAAAAATTTAATAATAATATAATAGTATTAATAGTAATAAAAGTAGTAATACTATAAGGCTTAATATAAGTTTAAACCTTATATAAGAATATAAGCTTTAAATAAATAGTAAAAAATTCTTTCTTTTTTATAATATAATAATAAAAATAAGGAAATTATTAATATTTATATTTAAAGTTAATATAATATATAAGTTATTTTAATTAATTACTTATATAATTAAAATATATAACTTATAGTAAATAAAGCTATAAGCTTGGAAATTTAATAATAAAATTACTTATATAATAATAGCTAATTATTAATAGTCTATATAAATATATTCTATTAAGTAGGCTTTAACCCTATAGATAATAGCCTTAAGGCTTTAGCCTATAGAAATAATAATTAATATAATAATAAGGAAAAATTAATTATTATATTAACTAGTAATAAAGAATAAGCTAAAAATCTATATTAATTAATTTTTAATTAAAAAAAGCTTAAAAATATTAAAGTTAATAGTATATATAGTAATAAGCTTAATATTATATTAGCTTAATTTAATTATTAAGTCTTAGTTTTTTTATATTTTATTAAATTAAAATATATTAATTAGATTCTATAGAAAAAAGAGTAATTTAATATTCTATATTAAAAGCTAGATTAAGGGATTAAATTATTAATATAAAAAGAAGTATTTCTAAAGGTAATATAGTTAAGTAGTTATATACTTTAGATTATAGACCTAGAAATAATTATTTATACTATAAAAATATTTAAACTTTTTAATAATTTATAATAAATAATTAGCTATTTATCTAGTTATAATAGTTAAAATAATAAAGTTAATTAGAATTATTAGAATTTTAAAATATTAGTTTTTTATATAGTTATTTTAAGTTTAATAGGAAATTTTAGGCTTAATTAAAGGCTTTTTTTAAGGATTAGTAAATATTATATAAATATATTATATAATAATTATCTAAGTGAATATAAATAATATACCTTATAATAAGTAGAGTCTTAATAAGTAGTTTTAACTATAGAAGCTTATTATTATATATACTATTAATTTTAATATTTTTAAGCTTTTTCTAATTAAAGATTAATTAATATAGATCTTTAGCTTATTTTTTATTATTAATTAATATAATAATTAATTTTTCCTTATTATTATATTAATTACTATTTTTATAAGCTAGGGCTTTAAGGCTATTATTTATAAGATTAAAGCCTATTTAATAAAATATATTTATATAAACTATTAATAATTAGCTATTATTATATAAGTAATTAATTAAAATAACTTATATATTATATTAGCTTTAAATATTAATATTAATAATTTCTTTATTTTTATTATTATATTATAAAAAAGGGAAAATCTTTTATTATCTATTTAAAGCTTATATTCTTATATAAAGTTTTAATTTATATTAAGCCCTATAGTATTATTATTTTTATTACTATTAATACTATTATATTATTATTAAATTTTTAAGCTTATAGCTTTATTTACTATAAGTTATATATTTTAATATTTTAATTTCTATAATAAAGTAAATTTCTTTAATACTTTTTCTAGAAATACTATTTAATAGAAAGTAATATTTACTTTAAAGTAACTCTTTTTATATAAAATATATTATTTTTAAGATTTAATTAATTAATAAGGTTATTTTAAGGGGTTTTTTTATAATTCCTTTATTATTAATTAATTTTATTTTTATTTTTATAATAATAAGGCTTAAAAAGTTAATTTAAAGCTTTTTTTAATAACTCTCTTTATAATTACTTTTTTAAGTTTCTTTTTACTATTTTATATTTCTTATTTAAATAGTATAAAGAATATAAAAAGTATATATATTTTTACTTTAATTTCTAGTTAATTTTAGCTTTATTTTATTCTTAGCAATAGCTTAAAGTATAAATTTAATATTTATTATAAGTCTTTAAATTATATATTTAAATAATAAGCTTTAATTACTTTTTTAAGCTTTTTAATCTTAATTATTTCTTTTTATATTATAATTTAATCTTCTTAATTAATTCTAGCTTATTAAAATACTTTAAATACTTTAAAATAGCTATTTTAAGCTTATTTTTATTTAATTACTTTATTTATTTTATAAGTAGCTTTAAGATTCTAGAAAAAAAGTAATATATTATTATACTTAATTAAATTATTTATAGTTAAGAAATAAGTTTCTATATAATATAAATATACTTTTTTAATTAATTAATTAATAATATTATAGATTTTATTAGCTTTTTTATTATAATAATTAAAATTACTTTAAAAAATAACTATTTTAATCTTATAGGCTTTTTTATTATTATTAATAAATTTACTAATTAATAATATATTTTCTTTATTTTAAAGGCCTTTTATATTTTTTATTTAATATACTTTAAGAATTAATTAAATTAATTCTTTAATATAAATACTTTTAAATTAACTTAAGTCTTTTATTATATAAATATAAAAGTACTTTTTATTTAAATTCTTTAAGATATATATTTATTTAAAGGAATTTTAATTATTTAAGCTATTAAAAAGGTAATTCTTATTATTAATATTAAAGAATATTATAATATATTTTATTTTAATTAATTAAGTATTTAATAATAATTTTAAAGTTTAAATTTAATAATTATAATTATTTTAAAAAAGTATAATTTTAAGACTTTTAATTATTAAATCTATATATAGAAATTAATTTATATATTATAATTATATTATCTAAGAAGGCTATATAGCTTTAAAATTTCCTTTTTTCTAGGTAAATACCTTAAGTTATTTTTAATAGAGTTTCTTTTAATTAGATAAATCTGGCTTTAACCCTTTTAAGGTTCCTTTTAGTTAAATAGACTGCTAACCAGCTTATACAGGATAGCTTCGGTTCAATAATACCTATATCAATATCGGTATGACAAGGAACGAGTTTAACTATGGAGGCTTTGGATGAATCTAGAAGTATCTCCGGCCAGCCTCACGATGAGCAATGTAGAAGGGATCGTCTGGTGGTCACAGCCGGCATGACGAACACCGGGATCAGACGGGAAGCGCTCCACCTCTTGGGCTATGTTTTTCAATCTAAGACAATACCACTTATACTTACAGTGACCGACCGACATGTTGAAAGATTTGAGTATATCTACAGCGAAACAATTGCTAGAAAAGACCGCGTCTAAACCAGCCAATAGGTCTACAAGAAACAAAAGCCAACCTCTCATGATGTGCTTTTCGCCCCTACTGATCGTCTTTTCATGAGACTTGATTCATTTCGACCCCCAGCCTAGCTGAACCGAGGCCGTTGGCGCCATCGTCGGTCGACGAAATGTCGGGTCTTTTTAGTGGCACCAAGGTTGGTCCAACGTTTAGGGTCGTTGCTAGAATGTCTCTCTCGGCGGTGACAGGACGGGGTGAACCATCCCGCTGGCGACCCTGTTCGGCATATTTTTACTCCGAGCAATTCAAACCCTGTCTTTGCCGTGGGAGCTGAAGGATCCAGACGATACATACCCGTCGTGGTCTTCTCGTTCCGGCCCATACAAGTCAAGTTGACTAAAACATGTACTATGTAACCTTGGATCTGCGATGTGCATACTTTGCTAGACAATGTAGCTGTTAGTCGAACTACATACAACGTTAGCATGTATGCATTGCATTGCACATATCAACCATGCTATGAGAATCATGTACTATTCCGTCAACCAAGTTTCATCGGATATGCGGGACGACCACGCCCTGGCTAGCTGCTTACCTAGCTGTATGTACTGGATAGCTAGCTGCACGTACATGCATATATGCAATGTGCTGCTACGAAGACAAGGCCAGCTGTTAATCTACGTACCTGTGAGTAGGTAGGGGAACAAACACTACTACCCTACTACCCTAGGTATCCAGCATAAAAAGGTGGATATTCCCACCTTTTTCTCCCCCTCTTTCAAGCTGCAGTAGAGAAACCCAGGCCAGTAAAATTATATCATGGCATTGACAGAGTTTGACAAGGGCCTTGGTCTGAAATAGGGACTGACCCTTGTAAGCCTGGCCGCAATCCAAAACAAACAAAGGGATTCGACATGTAGACTGTGACGCACCCCAAGGTTGAAGGGGTAAAGTCCTCTGCATGCTCCAGCCTATCATGACTCTTTGGAGAGTGCAGAGTTGAAACAACCCAACATAGTTGAACCTGTCCTCTGTGGTTAAGTAGTCAAGGTCAATTCCGCACTGGAGGACGCCGCGGACTTGTGCAAAAAGGCTACAGACCTAATAACACCGGACTGGCACTTTGACCATCAAAGCTTGGACGACGACTTTACCTTTTCGCGCAGCTTTTGCGAGACGATTGAACTGGACTGAGTCGACCTGAGCTGAAGAATTGAACTGAAGTGCTCCGCTTTGGATGTGCAGCACAGCATTGGAGATTAAACTCAAGCCTACTGCTACTACTTACTACCTACCTACCTACCCAAGACTTGTAGGTCTATACGCGTGTGCAGGACACATCTTACTGCTGCTATTGCTGCAAGTCTCGATTCAGCTGGGGGGGGGAAACGATGACAATAATTCCATCAAGCATCCACTTTGGGATGGACGCCACAAAGCAATTCGTGTCTAACCTCGATGCTGTGTCACTCACACTTCTCACCGTCACACTTGTCGCTTTCCTCATCCCCATCTTTATCCTCTTCCCTCCCGTTACCGTCGACTGCAGCGACGTCCTCCGGCAGACCCACTCACGGGCCGGCGAGCCACTCCGAGACAGCAACATCCAACGTGAATCATCACCGGATCATCGGGCCCGTGACAGCAACCGTTCCGGAGAAGAGCAGCAGCACATCTATCCCGTTCATCTCTGCCGTGGAATTGAGCTCAGGGTCTCTTCCTCCAGCAGCTCGGAATGCCATCACTTGTACATGTTTGCTCATCAAGAGCATGATGATAATCTCGTGTGGAAAGCTGCAACTTGTGAGAAGTTCCCTTTGCTGGCTAATGTCGAGGTCGACCTCTGGGTTCCTGATCCAAACAAGACGAGCCGTCTTTTGGGCAAGGTTGAAGGATCTTTCCTTGTTCTGAGGTTTCCTTGGACAGATGCAGGACTACAGGGTATTCTGCAATGCATCTCGGCCAAACTCAGCCATGGGTTTAACGCAATTCCTGAAAAGGAGTTTATGCTGCCAGTATCATATCCGAATGAGGATGAAGTTAAATCAAGGGGATATTCCTTTGATCATTTCGAGAAAAAAGACAACAAAATCATGGCTTTGAACATGGACGTTGAGCTTCCTACTGAGCTGGCTCGGTACTTGGGGGTTGAGAAAGTTGGAATCTTTAGGTTAGATCAGCAGTAACGGATACAAGACAACAAATCATTTAGTCAACATTGACTTAAACAAAATCTATTCCACGGCCATGCCTTAACAAATCAAACGGTATCACAAGAAGTCCTAATGCCAATATGGACATTAAATCCCCAACCAAAACGACGCCTCATGTACAAGAACCCCCAACCAGTTTCCTTTCATACACTCATATCAGACATTTGTCGGTTGCCGTCAGCATCATTACTTCATATCCGCAGGCGTGAGAGCCTGCACCATACTGGTGCCCTCGCTGAAACGAGTGCGGAAAATGCGGTTTGCGTTCTGGAACATGCCGTCTTTCAGACTGACGACGATGAACTGAGAACCCTTGAAACGCGTCTTGATGAGACGACCGATGTTCTGGGTATGTGAGAGATCCAGCGCGGCGTCTACCTCGTCAAGAATGTACATGGGCGCAGGCTTGAATTGAAGCAGAGCCATGATGAGTGACAGAGCAACTAGAGATCTAGACGGATTGTTAGTAAATTTGCACAACAACGTTTTAGGGATAGAGTTTCTTACCTTTGTCCACCACTCAGTTCTGTCAAGCTTTGCTTCCACACTTTACCAAGACAAACCTTGACCTCGAGACCATCACTAATTGTCTTGCCCTCGGGCGGATCAAGCTTGGCAAAGCTGCCTCCTGGAAGCAATTCAGAAAAGATGTTGCCAAAGTCGCCGTTGACTTTCTCCCACGTCTCATGAAGAGCCTTCTTTTTGTAGTCGTCCAGACTGACAATGGTCTCCTCAATCTTGCGCTTGTCCCTAATGACAGTCTTGATCATGTGCTTGAGTGACACTTCCTTCTTCTCAACGCTGTCGATCATGTTCATGACCTTGGGGTTGATCTTCTTCTTCATACCCTGGAATCGCTCGGTCAAGTTGTGCAGCGTTGCCTTGCACTCTCCAATGTTGTGGTTCTTAAAGTCATAGGGGGTTCCGCTACGGCCAAAATTGTCCTTTTCGTCCGCGATCCAGTCAAATTCCCTCTCAAGTCGAGCGACCTTCTCCGCGGCACCTTGTTGCTCCTTGTGGAATTTTTCAAGGAGATGGCCAAGTTTCTGCATTTCGAGACTTTCCTCAGCAATGCGCGCGCTCTTGGAGCGAATGGCATCTTCCAAAGCTCGAAGCTCATTGTCAAACTGGTGTAGCTTGGCACGCTCATCGTCGAGCTGGGCTTGAACTGTGTCGTGAGTTTCAGTCAGGTCAGCCTTCTGTTTATTGAGATCCTCAATATCCTTCTGCTGAGCCTTGATAGCAACTTCGACTTCTTGTAACTGGTCTCGAGCGGCGGACAGATCGGAGCGTGCCTGCTCAGCATCAAGCTGTGCACCCTGAAGTTCCTTTTGCAGTGTCTTGACTGCGGCAGCGTTCTTGCCGAGACCAGCTCGTAGCTTGTCGAGCGCTTTCTGTAGCTCGACTAGCTTACCGTCCTTGTTATTGTCAAAGTCCTTCATGTCTTTCTCAATCGTCTTAACATCGGCACTTGCCTTGGCTTGTCGCGTTTTGGCCTCGGCTATACTCTCTTTGAGCTCCTGGATGGTTGACTTCATGTTCTCCACCTCCTGAATGATGGAAGAGGAAGAGTTGCCGCTGATTTGTTCCTCTGCGAGCTTGATTTCGTGGCTCTTTAGGTCTAGGCCTTGTTTGATCTTGCGAGCATGGTCCAGCTTGGCCTTTTCATTCGATATCCGGGCCTGGAGCTCGCTCAAAGTGCTCTCGGCTTCGCTGAGCTGTCGGGTCAAGCCATTCAGTTTCTGGAGAAGAACTAGAACGCCACTGGAGTTTGGAGAACTTCCACCAGACAGTGTGCCGGATGGGTCGTAGGCGTCACCTTCCAGAGTAATACTTCTCATGCGGACATTGGGATCAAAAGTGACCCTCTTAGCAGTATCCGCATCAGCACAGATCAGGGTATTACCAAACACAAACTCCATAGCTGCTGACACTTGGTCGTCATAGCCGACCAAGGATAAGGCCAGGTCGACCTTGTTTGGGGCAATGTTCTGTGCTGTGGCAATAGTTTGAGCAGAAGCCTTGAAGGCAGCAATCTTGTTGAGGGGGATGATAGTGACTCGCTTCCGTAGTTTACCTCTCTGCAACAGCTGAGTACCCGTCACCTCGTTGTCAACGACGACGTTGTATAAACGGCCGCCGGCGCAGATCTCTAGCGCAGTAGCGGCCTTTGTATAGCCTTCATCCAGAGTAAATAGTTGAGCAACAAGTCCCTTGACCTTGGACCGGTCAAAGTTGGGTACGGGGTCAGCGTAGTTGAACTCTGTGTTGGCGACTTGACGCTTCAGCTTGTCAGATTCTTGTCTCAGGTTCCGAACAGTTTGCTGCAACTCGGACTCCTTCTTGTACATTTGCTCTTCCTGCCCAGGCTCGAAACCCAGTCGACTAAGCTCCTTCTCGAGCTTCTGTGCTTGGATCTTGAGACCATCGAGATCGCGTAACAGATCGGCATTCTGAACCTTGGCTTTCTCAGCACGTGGCTCCTCTTCCCTAATACGCTTTTCCAAATGCGCAATCTTGATCTTGGCCTGTTCTTGTTCCGTGGCTGCTGTAGTTGCACGATTTTTCGCATCTTGAAGCTGACCCTGGTAACCATTCTCCTGACCGTCTTTAGAAGCAACGCCCGTCTGTAAGGTCTGGAGAAGCTCTTCCTTGGATTCGGCATCTTTGTTTTGCTGCTCTAGGTCCTCTTTTGCGGCATCGTATCTGGCCTTGGCGTTTTCGAATGCAGCAGTCTTATCTTCCAGGGTAGCTTCCAACTCTGAAACCATCTTCTCAACTGCGATCTTCTTTTCTTCTTCCTCGGCTAAACTGGACTTTTTCAAGTCAAGAATGGTAGCTAGTCGCACAAGCTCATTTGAGTGTTTCTTTGCTGCCTCTTCCAGTGCTGAAGCCTTGCCTCCCTTTCGAAGCTCCTTGTCTCGCTGAGCGCGCACTTTCTCCATATCCTCTTCGAGATGGGAAATCTCGCTCTTCAGTCGAGCTGCTGAATCCTCGAGATCGCGCTGTCGTTGTTTCTTTCCTTCGAGATCTGCTGCTGATTGGCTCAAAGAATCCTGGTATCTGAGATAATCGTACGCGACAACCACTCGGGTCAGTCTTTCGAGATCGTTTTGCGTCTGTTGGAAGTCCAGGAAAGCACGTTTTTCAGTTCGTAACTTTTCCAACTTGGGCTCGATCTCTTCCTTCAAGAGTTCCTTGAGCTCGACCAATTTTGTCTCCTTCTTAGCCATTGTTTTTAGGGCCTTGTCTCGACGATCCTCGAACATCCGGGTTCCGGCTGCTTCCTCGATCATCGCTAGAATTTCCACAGCCTTCATGTTGAGAACCTTTGTGATGCGACCTTGCATAATTAGGAAGTTGGGGCTGTTTATGTTGAGCTGAACCGACTGGAAGAGGTTCTGCACTGTTTGTTGCTGAGCGCGGTGACCGTTGATGAGGTACTTGGAAGTGCCGCCAAGAACGATCTGTCGAGTGACGCTGATTGTGGCATATTCTTCGAATCCGATCGGCGATTTCTTGGTATCTCGGTTATCGAAAACGATGGTTACGCTGGCCTTGGTAACGCCAGCTTGACCGCGCTTGTAGATCAGGTCCTATAGTGTTGAAATTTAGTGATCAAGGACAAGTAGCGAAGCGGCGGTGACTGACCTGTATGTTTTGCGCTCGAACAGTTGCCATACTGGTAATTCCAAGAACGAAACATATCGCATCCAGGATGTTTGACTTTCCACTACCGTTGAGACCGGTGATCGAGTTGAAACTCTCGTCCCTAAGAATGTCGGTTGGTTTAGGCCGTTGACTATTTTGATACACAACTTACCATCCCGAGATCACCGTTCTAACGGCATAAGACTTGAAGCCCTAGAAAAAATGTCAGAAGACAGATACTGGTATGAATACATGTGATGTAAGTACTCACGTCAATAATTACTTCAATGACCCTCATTTTGGGCGTCGTCGTCGAGCGTCTACGACTTCGTTGAATCTATTGCTTTGTTTCATCGCTCCGCACTTTCAAGGGGGGGTACGACGCGAAAGTAAACAAGAGTTGCGACCGATAAGGCGTTATCAGCACGTGCCTGGCTGTATTGAGAACGCTGCATGCGTGAAAGAGGGTACTTGTGGTTTCGTTTCTGTAGGGACGTTGACTGTTCTGCAGGTTAAACCTGATGACAATTGAGTTTTTGGAGATCGTCCAAATACAATACATGCTGTTGTGAGTATTCCAATATCATTTGTGAACATATCTCTTCACTTTGAACTGTTTGTTTCACAAGACTATACCTTGTAATTAACGAATGGCGTGAATCGAAGCTTGTGCGTGTTCCACTTCTGAACTTGGAATTCCATCAACGCTAGTCCCGATATGGCACCTGAGTAAACATCCCTCTTTGTTATTGAGTACCTAGCTCCCTC
The DNA here is from genome assembly GCF_019609905.1 of Fusarium poae. Classification (NCBI taxonomy): domain Eukaryota; kingdom Fungi; phylum Ascomycota; class Sordariomycetes; order Hypocreales; family Nectriaceae; genus Fusarium; species Fusarium poae. Next base: position 3,619,711 of record NC_058401.1, on the reverse strand, counting down.
ACACCTGGACTTCCCAACTTTCAAACAACATCAAACATTTCGACTTCGATCTAACACCCAACCCGATGAGTACATAACCACTATCACACGAATATAGTTGGTCTACAGCTTCTTTTCCCACTTGTACACACTCATTTATAATCGATACAATGGCGGCAATGCGAGGACCGCGCATTCCAACGGGCTCAGCAGCCTGGGTTGCTGACGAGCGCGCCTCTGCCCTTACAATTGTCGATGTGGAAGTCGATGAGTTCACATACGCGGCTCAAAATGAGTTCGAATGGCTCAATGAACACATGGCTAGTATATTCAACGAGAATGAGACGTACGCGTCCTGATCCTTTTGTTTTTGACGCGATATTGATCATTCCACAGAAACATCGCCGAAACATTCAAAACACCCGGAAAGCTTCGAGGGAAGACACCTCGTACTGCGCGCAAATTGATATCGACAGAGACAAGAATGGTGAGTTTGGCTGGTCGGTGCTTGCGAGCAATAAGTATTAACTATCAAAAGCCCTTATCCAATGTGTTTGGGGGCACACCAACGAGTTCAGCAAACCGCTTTGCACAGCACCTCTACGCGCAATCACCCCAAAGGGAGCTGTTGAATCAGGCCAAGTCATCGTCTCCCCGTCGACCTGCCCCATCGCCGAAACCAGCCCAGTCTATTTCCGATGGCCCAATTGAAAATGCAGCACAAAACCCTACCAGCGAGGCTGAGCATATTCTTTCCGACCAGGACGCACTTATGACTGTTGACGAGGAGACGGATGCTTTAACTAGTGCCAAATCTCAACCCCAAATGCAAGCCGATTCAGGCTATTTCGGAAGCCAAGACGTCAATCCCGTTGTGCCTTTTGATCCTATGGCCGAAGATGAAGAAGACGACGACGACTCACTCCTTGATCCCACCAGCTTTGACGAAGACATCGCTTTCCCTCAGCCAAGCTCTTCGCGAGTTTCGCCCGCCAAGCCGACTACGAAGTCTTCATCACCAGCCAAGAATCAGCAACCAGCGACTGATGATATTGATATGGACGATGCTGAAATAGAACCTGAGGCCACCGACGACGCGATCCCAGACGATGCTCAGTCTCAGTCCGATGGCCCCAGTCCTGTACGACCAGGGTTCCGCAACAGTCTTCAATTTGCTTCCCTCCCCGCCCGAGAGCCTCTTACAGCAGGCAAGGCTAGAGTTTCTCGCACAAGTCATATTGATCCTAAGAGGACAAGCTATCTCGCAAGAGGTAAGAGCCTGGCAAGCCATGCTGGCGAGGATGCATCAGACGAGTCAGACCAAGATGACATGGAAGTGGATGAACTACCTCCCGTACCACAATCCAAGAATGCCGAGGAACTTGCTTTGCATCATAACAAGACATACACACAGATGCTGCAAGACAAGATCAGTGTTCTTGGAAAATCGCAGCCAAGCGCAAGTCGACCGTCAAAGTCAATTCACAGTATCACCAACTCTCAACAACCACAAACAGTTTCTCAGTCTGTACCCGAACCACAATCAACGCCCCCCAGGTCGCCCAAGAAGCAAGAAACGACCAGGACTCCTGGTGCTTTCCCTCAAGATGATGAGGATGATGACGACTGGATTGTTCCCCCCACCACTCAGCCATCTGCCATCGCGCCCATTCCTACACGACCATCACTTTCTAAGAGCCGGACAGCTGATGTCATGGAAGGAATTCACGGCAAGCAAACTCTCGGATCTTTCGACTTGGACGAAGACCGCGCGAGCATTCGTTCACCTGCTCGCTCCCACTCTCAACGTGAGAGGCCCAGTTATATGGGACATTCCAAGTCTGTTTCAGTACCAGCTGTGTCGATGTTCACTGCTTCTGAACGGCAGGAGGGAAGCCCTTTGAAGAACACAGTGCCTGGTTCAGACTCTCCTCCGAGACCAGCCACTGCTGTATCGATTGTATCAGCTGTTGTTTCCTCGTCCCCATCCAAATCCCCATCAAGACTCTTTCGTGATAGTCCTTTGAAGCATCTTAAGAACAAGATGTCGTCTATTCTAAGTACTTCCAAGGGTCTTATGGCCAGCAGCGCAGCGTTAAGCGCCGAGGGCAAATCATCTCTCCTCTCTCCTTCAAGGGTCCAACTTGGAACTTTCCCTGGTGATTCCGAAGAGTCGGTCGCTCATAAGCCAAGTATGGAGTCCTTCAGGAGTGGCAGCACTGCAACCGATCAGCAGTCAAATGCGCCTCGACCAGTTGCTAAGCGCACGAGGGCATCAGTTGAGCGCGAGAAGGAAGAAAAGCGTCGCGAAAAGGAGGCTAGATACCAAGCTGAGCAGATGGACAAGCTGGAGAAGGAGCGCGAGAAGGAGAGAGAAAAGGCACGAGTTTTCAGCAAAGAACAGGAGAAGCTTGCCAATTTGGAAAAGCAGGTCGTTGCTAGGAAAGAGGCCGAACCAACCGTGCAAGCTACGCCTCAGCCTAAACGAATTAGCCCCCGGAGGACTAAGCCGCAGGAGGAATCCGACAGCAGGTTTGCTGAGCCAGAGATGGAAATGGTCGACGCCCCCAGTCTGGTTCCCCCTCCTTCTGTTTCACGATCTGCTGCCCCTAGCCAATTGTCGCGTGCAAAGGAGATCAGACGAATCGGAAAACCAGCCAGGGAGACAACTACAAAATCAAAGCCAGCGCCTACTGTCCACATAAAGGTCAACACTGGCTCGCAGTTGCACCCTAGTAGCTCTATGGCCAACGGGTACCAAGACTTTGGCGCCTCTACAAGCTCTCAGCCGCCTCAAATGCCCAGCAAGGCAAGCAAGGCGTCTATGCAACCCAAGTCATCTGCTTCAGGCTTCGCTACTTCTACGGGATCAAACGGCCGTCCTAGAGCTCTTGACTTGGTGGCACAGAAGAAGGCGCAAGACGAGCAGGCCCAACGCCGACGTGATGCAAAGGCCAAGGCGGATCGAGATGTCAAAGCAAAGAGTGAGCGGGAGCGAGCAGCTTTGAAGGAGGAAAAGAAGAAACAGGAACTGCTACGCCGTCAAGAGGAAGAACGACAGAAGCGTGAGCAGGCTGAGGCAAAGAAGCGACAAGCACTCATCGAGAAGGCCAAGAAGACCCCTGCGCCACCTCCAGCCGTTCGATCGCAGCCAAACGGCCCCCCTGATTCCATTCAGCGTGATGGTATTCCTCGTCCTCCCTCTCGCATGAATTCAGGCATCTCTAGGCCAGGAGACGACCTGGGTCGTCCCATCAACGGGTCCAAGTCTGCCATCAAGAGACCCCTTGGCCGAGATGTTAACGAGGACGGACCTTCCAGACCCCCGCCCAGCCGTGGTCCTCAGTATCAAGCGAAGGATGCCAAGCGTCGCCGAACAAGTGACGATTTTGCCGATGAGCTGGATATGGAACAGCCTCCCAACATCAAGGGACCTCCCGTTCGTCCATCCAGCGCTTTTAAGAGGGTAAGCATCGCAATAACGTTTTGTACTTTGGAAGTGACTAACAATCATCAGGACCTGCAGGTGAAGAGCTTGGCCAGCGGCTACACCCAAGCCAGTGCACAGAACCTTTTCAAGACCAACATTGCTCAAAGTCATATGAAAGGAGGCAACCCTATGGATATGGCGCAGATCCACAAGGGAACTATTCCCTTCGCTCCTAATCCCAACCCTGCAGGACCTGCATACAAGACACCGGGACGTCCTGGCCCTGTTGGTGGGCTCAAGTCTGCAGTCAAGTCTGCCACAAGATCGTCGCCACGATTCCAGAACGGCGATGCAATCGATCTCCCAGAGATTCAAACAGATGACGAAGATGAGGAGGATGACGAACCACAGCCTGGCACAGTTGCTTCTTGGGCCAATTCTCCTGCTATTCGTGCGGCTCTATTGGCACAGGAAAAAATGAATCCTGCAGCGATCTTTGGAGAACCTGGACCTATCAACATGGATGAGGTCTTCCATGCCAGCAAAGATAGGCTTCACAAGTTCCGCGCTCGAACCTCAAGCGCTAACTGGAGCGGTAACGATCGTCTGACCGAAGAAGACATCCGAAAGGATCTCGCTGCCAGAGATAGGCTTCGACGAGAGGGAGGTTGGTCTTATCAACTGGGTAGAGATATGATGTAACGAATGACCTTTGGCGATGTGTATTTGATATGAGTACTTGATGAAGTCTCAAGTGGGAGTACATGAGGACTGTGTAAGTGGTGACATTAACCACAAGATGAAAAAGGAAACGCATTGGAGCGATTGATTACTTGTGCATTTGGGCAACGGGGTGTTGGATCAACAGATTGGCTGTGCATATCTGTAATAAGCTGTATGAGTTGGCATTTTGTTTGGCGTACGGCGAAAGGAAACGGGACTACTACGGGGATGAAGTATCCCATTTGGACTTGAAGCATGCAGGACATGGCAAGTATCACTGGAGCATCGTGAAGACAGCTCAATTACACGTTATTCTTAACTGAACTTTAATTACACACGATGATGTTTGATGTCAATAACGGTGTAGCGAGCCTGTTGATAGCATACGACATGACGCAGCAATTTGGTGATTGGCTGGGTCTCCTTCTATCTTCTAGAAAATCACGGGCAATATTTCATGATTAGTGGAAGACCACTCTTACTTATTAGAACGTGGACTGAGGCTTCATCTCACGATTATGGTTCTGTAAACATCAGCCGCCATTATTGTATGGATGTTGTCAACCTCTTTTGATAGATAAACTTGATGAGGCGTCTCACTCGCTAGGTTCTCCGCCTGGAAGTTGTGTCCTATTGGAAGATCAATCTTATCAATGCATTCAAGACCCTGGCCCATGGTTTCGTATAGTTCCACATCTCAACAATTCTTTTGGTTAGTACCCGTTTTCACATGTCAAAAGTAAACTGCGGAAGGGTACGGGACTACTCATAGAAAATTGATAAGGGTCTGCAGGAAAGGCGAGGCGAGACCTCGTGCAATGATCTATTTGATGCAATTGTTTCATGACATTAACTTTTGCTTTGTTTTTTTACTCAGCTGGTCTCTTTGTCATGAGATCTTTGTAACACCATTCGGTTAAAAAGTCCAGCATCCGCACCCATCACCCTCTACCTCCTGTCCCATCATGACATGTTAAATACTCCAGATTTTTGCTCAGTCTCTCGTCATCACCACCACGCACTGCTATCCTTCTGCTTCCACAATCACGACACAATACGCTCTTAGAATATGGCGTCGTATCTCGGATCGTTTACGCCCGCCATGGACGAGGTCAAGATTGACCAAATCACCGAAAGCAGGATTTTCAACGTTGTATCCATGCTTCCGACCTCGCTTCAATCAGGACCTATTCGATTCCTAAGACGGAGTATCAGTTCTCATACACTGCGGTCTGCTGTCGCTGTCTCGGGATCACAAGCCAAGCCTCGGCCTCTATCAGAAGCTGATGCAACTGCCATGAGGCGTCCACTTCAGTCTGACATGGTAAAACACAGCAACGGATATGCAGAGTCTCAAGACTTGTGCGCTCGGCCGATGAGTAGAGTTCTTTATTCAGAACTACCAGAAGATGAGCCAGTGATGAGAGCTGCATCTGGCCTGCATTGGAAGTTTGCGCGACAGGGTAAGTGACTTTGACCAGCCATCTAATCAGTGCATACTAATAATGCAAGGTACAAACCTTATCAATATCTCAGTTGATGGCAAAGCTGCGGTAGCCGAGGAAGATGTCGCCTTTGAGAGAAAGGCTTTTGTTGACGGGTTAACATATCTTCTCAAAGCACTACCACGGGATCTTGATGAAGGCGAATTGAAACGCATCCAATCCGCGTTGCCAGATAACGTCAAGCAACAAGACTTGAGCCTCATTCAGGCAGAAAGAGACCCAGACCGGGCGACGAATAGAACCAATCAACAGCGTTCTATCATTCATCGAGGGGTTCAGATGACTGTTGTCAATCTGATCTTCTTCTTCAGCTTCCTGATGCCATATCTGCTTTTGTTAGTCAGGTATGCAGCTCGGGTTGAGCGCAAGTACAAGATATCCGAGACGATTATAGGACATGGCGTTGATCTGGCCAACTCTATTGGAAAACAGAGTGCTTCTTTAACTGAAGCAGTCGGTCAAATGAACGATGGCAAAGTTGCGCAGGCTCTGTTGGAAGTCTTTGTCTGGACAGTAGATGGTGTCACCCAAGGCATCTCGGACGGACTCGGGGAGGGTCTCTCAATAGTGGGGTCGAGACAGACACTGGAGCGCTGAAGAAACTCGAGACCCTTACAAAAAGTGGAATTAACTAGAATGAGCAGACGGATACGACTTCTCGTCTTCATTATCGACGAAAAGAAAGAAGCCGACGAATCGACGATTAAAGAATTGATTATAGAACTGCATAGAATTAGTACATAGACGATAAGTAGCATGGGAATAGACGCGAAGATACCGCATTTTTCCATAATCGCCCCTCCAAAATCCCGAGTCTTTCGGAGGAACATCCGGCTGCACACGTGACAGCGGGATCTAACTGAAGTATAGTAGCGTCGCTCTAGCCAATTACAGTAGCAGATAAGATAACATGGAGGAAAAATTTCATTTTTCCTCAAAGTTATTGATGCGCGCGACCCTTGATCGCCCACCTTTCATCCGTTCATCCTACTATCCCACCTAATTTTTTATACCCATCCATATTTTTTCTCCTAGTTGCTCTCTGTTGGCAACTCTTTCAATAGCAGAACAGCAATCTCTGCAGAGGTCATCGTTTAATTTTCGGCATCATGTTTCGATCCAGTCTCAGGCGCTGTGCCACTCAGGCCAGGACCGCCACTACGGCTGCCCTCCTCTCTCAGACTCGGGCTGCTCTGCCTGTCGTCCGCAGCCAGGCCTTGACAACCCGTCTCCCTATTGCTTCCATCAACAAGATTGCCTCTTTCCGGGCCTACAGCAGCGAGGCCGCTGCTGAGCAAACACAGCCCGCTGCAGCAGATGCTGAGCCCGAGGTCCGCTTCGCCGATCTTGAGGGCGTGGACCAAAGCTTGATTCGCACTATCATCCAGAACATGGGATACGAAACCATGACACCCGTTCAGGCAAAGACAATCAAGCCTGCTCTCAAGGGAACTGACATGTAAGTACAATGTTCAACACACGCTGCAAAACCCCATTCTAACATACGACAGCGTTGCTCAAGCCAAGACCGGTACCGGAAAGACTATGGCCTTCCTTCTGCCTCTTTTGCAAAGAATGATTGCAGAGGACCCATCTCTCGCCGGCAAAAATGCTCGTCGACAAGCCCGATCTGACGACATCCGTGGCATCGTTCTATCACCTACTCGAGAGCTCGCTGAGCAAATTGCCACAGAGGCTCGCCGACTGTGCCAAAACACTGGACTCGTTGTTCAGTGTGCCGTTGGAGGTACTGATAAGCGTAGTATGCTGAACCAGACTCGCCGACAGGGTTGTCATCTCCTTGTCGCCACTCCCGGTCGTCTCAATGATGTGCTCCAGGACCCTGGCAGCGGCATCGATGCTCCTAACCTGGCTGCTCTGGTTCTTGATGAAGCCGACCGAATGCTCGACACTGGTTTCGAGAGAGAACTCAACGAAATTGTCAACCAACTTCCCCGCCCCGAAGAAAAGGTCCGCCAGACCATGCTCGTTTCTGCCACCATTCCTGACAGTGTCATTCGTCTGGCCCGCTCCATGGTCCGAGCCGATGACTTTGAGTTTGTTCAAACTATCCCCGAGAACGAGTCTCTCACACACGACAAGGTTCCTCAGCACATCGTTCCTGTCAGCAGCTGGACCCAGGTCTTCCCCACACTCTTTGAGCTTATGGACCGTGAGCACAAGAAGTCCATCGAAGACCCCAATGAGCGCCCCTTTAAGGCTATTGTCTACTTGAACACAACAGCCCTTGTCGAACTCGGTGGCGAGTTGGGCTTTCAAATGCGACAGAACGCTCGCAACGATGGCAAGCCTTTCCTTCCATCCTACGTCCTTCAGTCCAAGATGGGCCAGAACCAGCGCCAGAGAGCTGCAGACAGATTCCGTGAGGCCAAGTCTGGTGTTCTCTACTCTTCCGATGTCACCGCTCGTGGAATGGATTTCCCCGACGTGACACACGTTATCCAGATTGATACTCCCAGAGACCGTGAATCTTACATTCACCGTCTTGGACGAACCGGTCGACAGAACAAGGAGGGTCAGGGCTGGTTGATTCTCCCTCACTCCTCTGTTCGTGTTGCTCGCAAGATGCTTCAGGGTCTTCCCATCGCACAGAACAGCTCCCTTGAGAGTGCCGAGACCGATGTGGAGGGCGGCGAGTCCACTCCTTACCACGAGTCCACCAAGGCCCTCTTCAGTGTCATTCCTAGAGATCTTCTTTCTCAAACCTACACCTCCATGTTCGGTCTTGCCACCGATAAGGTGGAAACTGCCGAAGATGTAAACAAGTGGACAAAGCACGGATGGGGTTGGGATACCCCTCCCTATGTTAGTTCCATGTGGGTTAACAAGATGGGTCTGGGACGTGCCAGTGGTATGAACGTCAGGGAAAGGGACAGCTTTTCCGATTCACGAGGTGGTGACCGTGGTGGTGACCGTGGTGGTTTCAGCAATGATCGACGTGGTTCTGCCCGACCTTCACAAAGCAGCGATCCCTTTGACAACATGGCAGCCAATGTTCGCCGAGACGACTTTGGCCGTGGCGGCAACCGAACCGGCGGCTTTGGTGGCGGTTCTCGCGGTTTCGGCGGCCGTGATAACAATGGTGGCCGTGGCCGTGGTGGTGGCGGTGGTGGTTATTCCTCCCGCGACACCCGCAATGGCAGCCGTAACACCAGCCGTTCTAGGTACTAAGTTAGGAATGTGGATTAGTGAAAAGGGTAAAATGTAACAACACAAAACACGATGGACGGATGCATGATTTGTACTTATATTGGGCACTGGTGTATTTTGGACTGTTGTAAGATACCGGAAAAGGGGTTTGTTTATAGACAATGTCTGCAGGCGTCAATTATGTGGTAATCTCCACGACTACTCTACTTAGGAAATGATGATAATCCCAATATCTACTTCGTTCTCGTGATATCTGAAATTCTTGTTTATCACTTCCCTGGTCTCTGTTGACAGTACGTGCACATTATTATAAGGTCTTGACGATGAATCAAACCAGTAGTGTTGCTATATCGGCAAGACAAAGATCGAACTATACACGCTTACTCCCAATAACGCCATTATTACAAGGCGAATCTTGATGTTATTGTATTCGCTGGCCCATTAGCATGTTGGCATCCCACAACAACACTCTCTCATCCCAGCCAACAGTAGCCACCCATCCACCCATGCCAAACAGACACCAATCGACTCCTGTAACAAATTCGGTATGTCGATTCATTACACCCATCTGAGTACCTATTGATGGAGCCATCACCGGACCCTGCGGTTGTTGCTGCTGCATCGACCCGTCATTCCACAAACGCACCGTCATGTCGTAACTAGCACTGATGAGGGTGTCGCTCGAATGGGGGCTCCACGCAAGTCGCCGAACAGCATATTCGTGGCCCTGCATGACAGAAAGCGGTCCGCCAGTTGGGTTCCTTATGTCAAAGGTCCGTAGAATTCTGTCTACGCCACCCGTAGCTATGACCGTATCCCTGTACTTGTTCCAATCATGAGTCAGGATCTCGGCTGGCGCAGAAGCTCCAGGCGACAGCTGCGGCCCTGAAGCATGGACGGGTATTGTCGCTGTGAGGTGATACTTTGCTGATGAAGGTGTTCGGAGATCGAAGATGCGTAGGTGAGAGTCGGAGGACACAGCGGATATCAAGGCGGGATTGGAAGGGCAGAAGGATGTGCTGTAAGTACAAGTACCGACAGGAAGCGTTTTTATTGAGTGGTTGCGCGTTGGCGACCACTACTAAGCGTTAGTGTTCAGACATTCGGCATGTGAAGCGTGGCTTAACGTACGATCTTGACTGTACCGTCCCAGGAACTGGAAATAAAGGTATCTTTAGTTGTAGGGTTCCAGCAGACTGAGAATGTTTCTCTCTTATGTTCATGAAAGTTCATAACTGGAAAATCATTCACGCCCAAGTCGAAGAGCTTCAGAGACCCATCACCGCAAGCGACAATCAGCTGGTTCTCGTTGATCTCGGACCAGGCCAAGTCGTAAAGCGCATCGTTTGTATCGAACCTGCAGTACAACCGAATCAGTATCTACACCGCTAGCCAACATTCCAGAATGTCGCATACGTCTTCTCAACTTCAACGCCTTGCGCCGTCAATGCCAGAGCAAATACACGACCATTGCCTACAATGCCAAAATTGGCCGACGCCGCAACGGCGATTCGCGAGTCGTAGTATGGGGAGTACTTGACGGCATAGGGATTATACCCTTGCGTTCGGTATTCTAGCATCGCAGCCATGACGCCGGGGGGGAACAGTGCTGTTAAAAGACAGTTGCGCTTATCATGAGTTGTATTATGGCTGAGCAAAGCTACAGTAGACAATTGCTTGTCTAGATCAACCAGCTTCCCCTCGAAGCTATACTGACATGTGCCTCGGTTCCGGTAATCACACCGAGGCGGCGGGGCAGAAAGAGTGTATGTGTCTAACCAGGTTCTGCGTCATGACCGGGTTTATGCAGTAATCGAATCAGCCAATGACTGTCACGTGCTTACGTGTTCTAGATTTTTGGAAACGTCGCGGTACAGACGCTGCTAGGTCTTTTCCATCAACCACAGGATATGCCGGGTACGTGAAAAGTCTTCATTGCCAGAGGAGATCGCATGACATTTAAACCATTAGTGGCTCGCGATTGAGACTATGAAGGCATTTTTGACTCGCACAAAACGGAAAGCATCTCCAGAGCCTCAAACAGAGAACGCGGAACCAGAAGAGCCAACCGAAGTCAAATTAGCATTGCTATCGTCTTTACACCCGCAGCTCGACCAAGAAGACTTGCTCGATATCTTACTGGCTCATGAAGGATCTGTATCCGAGGCATCCGCGGCCCTCAAAGTCCAGATACCCATAAAGAAGGGTCCCCGAGTTGTTGGGTATCAGCAATCATTAAAACAATTTACTTCCACAAGTGATTCTAGTTCCTTGAATAATGCACCTACTAAAAAGAAGCTAAAGTCGAAAGCGGGAAGCACACTGCATCTGTACGACCCTGAAGACATTGCTGAGCATACCCCATGTACCATCATTCACAATTTTTTACCCCCTGAGGATGCCAATCGGTTGCTAGAAGAGCTATTAGAGGAATCAAAAACTTTCGAAAAGATCACGTTCCAGCTATTCGAGAGTGTCGTTTCTAGCCCACATACATCTAGCTTCTACGTCGAAAGTTACGACGAGATACAGCGTCAGAAAACAGAGTATCACTACAACGGCGGCCGACTCACGGTAAATATTCAAACAGTAGATTCGCTATACAACATTTGATTAACTGAACTCAGGATGTTCGGCGTATTACACCTCAGCTCGTCAGCGTGAAACCAAAAGTTCAGGAGGCTGTCAACGCCGAGATTCAGAAACGAATCAAGACTCGGTATCCTGGGGGCAAGAAGTTGAAATACCAATCTCCAAACCCTTGGGTTCCGAACTCGGCCTTTGTCAATGCCTACACAGGCCCACAGCAAAATGTCGGCTGGCACAGTGATCATTTAACGTACCTTGGGCCGAGAGCAGTCATTGGGTCGATCTCTTTGGGTGTCGCTCGCGAGTTCCGTGTCAGAAGGATACTTCCCAAGGATCGCGACAGAAAAACGACCCAGGACCAAGATGCGGAGGGACAGATATCGATTCATCTTCCTCATAACTCGCTCTTGGTAATGCATGCTGAGATGCAAGAGGAATGGAAGCACAGCATTGCACCAGCGTTATCGATCGATCCTCATCCCATTTCAGGGACAACCCGTATCAACATTACGTACCGAGACTATCGCGCTAATATGCACCCAAGACTTACCCCTAGATGCCAATGTGGGCTGCCATGCGTGCTGAGGGTAGTGACAAAGAAGAAAGATAATTTTGGGAGATACTTTTGGATGTGCTATGCTAATTCTCCAGGACAGGAGAATTGTGGTTTCTTTCAGTGGGCCGAGTTTGACGATGATGGGAACCCCCAGTTCAAGAAGCAGTTGGGTAAAACATAGCGATAGATAATCAATCTGTCAAAGACAACGGCCGTAATTGCTGTCAGCATATGCAAATAGTGCGCACATAAACAATCCCGAGAGTTGCCCAGGTTGCCCAAGGTACGACAACTCCGCAAAAGTTGGCTACTCTATTTTAATCTTGAAGTACCGTTATCGTCACCGTATGTTGTATGTAATTGCGTGGTAAATACTTTAGTTGTAGGTATAATTTTGAGATGAGTTCTTTGTTAAGACGAAGATAAGTTTGACTTGGTTGCCGGCTTGACCCCGTCAAATAGAAATGTTAACCAGGAAATCAAAGCCAATCCGACAAGAACCCGAATTAAATGGAGGCGATTTCGTGTTTAAGTGTCTTTTCAGCCCAGTGGTAGCGTTGCCTCGGTGTATGTCAACGCCCATGGCAGGCTACGAGGAGCATTGTTCTTTGCTTGACCAACTTGAAACCACATCACACATTGCAAAGTGGGATTGTTTGAATTTATTGATACAAATAATCATTCATCTGAAATGGCTGCGTCTCTATTTTGCCGATGGATGTAGACTCAGTCTCCTTATGACGTTTCCAAGTATCCAAGTACCTGGCTTGCTTAGAATACATGTGAAGAGCTTGTGATTATAATATCTAAATGTGCAAACGGATAGTACTAGTAACAAGGGCTTTCATGTAATTTCTTCCGGATTATCCAATGGTTTGCTGTTAGGATACACATGCTACACGGATTCCCTTTGTCCCTACGATCAATCCCCATCTACTCGCACATTCAGCAACAAAACAACTTGTAAACACAGATTGATCTGAAAGATCAAACCCAAGAACTCGGTTCAATTGTCTTAGATGATTGATGTTTGCCCCGCAACAACCGCAGATGCCCCCATCCATGTGACTTGGTGAGCCTGGTATCTGGGCCCTCGGATCCATTTATAGCCTTTTCGGCTATTTATAGCTTCATATGCGGGTCGGCAACTTCGAAGACCTATCATAGGTTCGAAATCTTTTACTATTGGAAATTGGTGGAGAGAAGAGAGGTTTTGAATATATAACGAGGGTGATATCAGGGTATATTTGTTCAAAGGCATCGGCGTCAACCGCATCGCATCAACTCCCCAAGCAGTAATATTCTAATCGAGAGGTGAGACATCTTTTCAGCTTATTATTCTTAGCCCAGAGATCCATGTATATATAATCGACTTCTCAAGTTCTATTACAGATCGTTTGGACGATAACTGCTCATTTCTACATCCATTAAGTTGAGATAAGTGTAGCAACATTTGCATCACGGCTGACCGTTTTCTCATTACATGTCAACGTGTTCCTTATCGGTTTATACATGATATAATGATTTGTAAAGATCTCAGCCGATAGAAAATTAATAAAGAGGATGTTTCCTTCCCGCCCGTCTGCCGAAACGTATGTGGGTCGTTCCTGCCGCTGTTACACCAGATACCCGCCCATCCCTCAATCAGCCACTTGTATCTCAGGAGTGTCATCATCCTTCCCATTAGAAAAGTCAATTTCAACTTCATCTCAACCACAACTCATCACAGCCCTGTCTTATTTGTCAGTGCCTGATTAAGTTGACAAGAAACTGCAGAGCAAACTTCAAGGATTTGTGTAGCCAATTGAGAGGAACTACAAAACCTGGCGTCATCAAATACGACTTCAAGTCTCTTCCAAAAAAGAATCAATACCATGTCGGAGCTTAGCTTTTCTACGTCCTCGGCAGCCATGCTTGAGCCCAGGCTACCACCGACGACAACAAACGAAGCGTTATCGCGGCCTTTTATAACTCTTACTTTCGCCACTTCGCTAGACTCATCGCTCTCCCTGGCACCGGGTGTCCGCACTCGACTCTCTGGACCTGACTCTAAAGCTATGACACACTACCTTCGCTCGCGTCATGACGCCATTCTTATTGGCGTATCTACTCTCCTGGCAGACTCTCCAGCTCTCAATTGTCGAATTAGTGGTGCTACGAGTCAGCCTCGTCCCATCATTATTGACCCTCATCTTCGTTGGACTCCTAGTCACACGGATAAAGTCCTGGAGGTTGCACGTCTCGGGAATGGCTTGGCCCCTTTTGTTTTGACTGGGATGGATACCCAGGACATACCTACCACGAGTCTTTCAATTCTCAAAGAGCACGGCGGCAAATATATCTACGTCCCTACCACACTGGGATCCAACGGCCGTAAGCGCTTCGACTGGCGCGACGTCTTTGACGCATTACTCCGCGAGGATCTTTCCAGTGTCATGGTTGAGGGAGGAGGCCAAATTATTAACTCCCTGCTTGATCCTCGGTTTCACAATGTTATCGACTCTGTGATCGTTACTATTGCACCGACTTGGCTTGGTCAAGGAGGAGTATTGGTGTCTCCAGACCGTCTCCAAGATTCGACTGGCACTCCTATCCCTGTCGCAAGACTATCCAACGTCTCATGGCATCCTTTTGGCGAAGACGTTGTCTTGTGTGGTACTTTGAACAAATAGCGCCCGAAGCTGGGCTGCAAGCACAGTTTCGTCTCTTCCATTACTGCTCGTGCCTCTTGGCCGCCATTCCCATGGCCTTCTATCTGGTTCGGACCCTCACGTTTCTAAGCATATTTTCACGCTCCGTATCGCTTCTCTCATTATCACCATATATCACAACTGTGTCGTTCCTTGTCTTATTCACGATAGTGAAATATGCGGAAACCCATGAATCTCTTTTTATTTTAAGACCATGTCAGCAGCCAGTGTTGGCCATTCTGATATGGGTATATCAAACACGACCCATCAACTTGATCTCTAAAGCTCGAAGAGGATAATAAGCAATCCCAGTGACTACGAAAGCCGCCTCGAAGCCAACATCACCAATCCTTGCTCCTATAGGCCCAGTGAACCACGGCGTGTTCATCGAAGGAATAACCAACCCAAGGCTGATTATTGACGCACCAATAGCTGCCAGTCCAGTGGGAAGTTTTCGCCCTTGGTTCCATGATTTGGGGTCGATCAAACCGTAGTCTCTGTTTCGGAACACTACGAGCTCTTCGATGATTACAGCGTCGAAGCACCCAGCCCAGTAACCGATCATGGACAGAAAATTCACCAAAGACTTCTCCCACTGTGCGGCCGCATATATTGACATTGGGACCATGATGGCCAATGTTACGATAACGAAGACAAATCGTGGCACTTTGGTGAAAACAGGAACGAGCATCTGTAAACACAAAGCGACCGAATAGTAGGACAGCAGCATGTTTCCCACGATACTCAAGGCGAGTACGACAAGAACGAATCTACCGAACCCACCAGCTGGCTTAAGCATTTCGGCCATGACTCCACCTATTCCATAGTCATTCCAGGCTGTTTGCCACGACTCAACATTTGGAATGGCACCTCCAATAGCAGCCCCAAGGATGAGAAGAGGCGTCGAAGGGATTAAGAAGCCTAGATACACGCAGGCGAACACTTTGCGCCTACCATGATGTTAGCCTACTTTGCCACTTCTATAACGGAGTGAGAATTACTTACCTGGATTCTTCAGGGCTGTGGTATACAGTGAAATCAGAGACAGTCCCCCCGAAGGTCATAAAATACCCTGCCATCAAACTCCCATACCCAACAACATTCTTGACAGTTGCTGGTTCATGCTCAGATTGATTCATCAGGTGTTTTCCGCCACAGCCAACAGCAATGACTATTGCGATCAGGCTTGGCAGCCACTGCCACCGTTGCCACAGATGGAGCGCCTTATAGCCCAGGAATGCTAATAAGAAGCTGAGGATGCAGACGATGCCGATGCCCACATTGATGCTGATGCCCGCTTCTTTATTTACAGCCGCAATAGCTTGCCCACTCACGATTGATCCCACAACCGTGAACCCGGTTACTGTGCCAGCATTAAGAAGGAGCGGAATGACGACGAGATATAGCCTGCAGGGCTCAGAAACTCGCAGCGTCAGTGCTATCCCTCCAATGAATGTTGGTATTGAGACTCACCCAAAGGAATACCGGGCTTGCACCATCTGGCGCATTCCTGTCTTATATCCTCCTATACTCATGAACGCCGGCGGTAGGCAAGTCACTATGTTGAAGAAGATGATGATCAACGAAACATCTCGCAGACCCAGACCGTACAGAACTGTGCCGAGTGCCCCAGTAGGAATACTTCTTAGTGTCAGTTTCTAAACACAGGCTTGGCAGTTCGATGACAACTAACGGTAGGATGCACAATAGGCAGGTAAAGAAGACAGTGAATAGGTTGCTGTATTGCGTCTCTGTTCTTTCCTCTGGGGGTACTGGTCGAATGCCATTCTCCTCCACGCCTGCTTGAAGCAATAGCTTATACCATTTCGAAAAGGGACGAGTAAATCGGTTCGAAGAGGACCAGGCACCAAGCGTGTTCCTTTCTTCATCAACTGCTATCATATCGACGGGTACAACGCATTCGCGGTTCGCTTCTGGATCTTTGTGTGCCATCATTTCATTATCTGATCAGTGATTTGCACCTGGGGTATGGGGCGAAAAAAAATCGAGAGTCAGGGCTCGCAAGAATGGGTTCCCTGTGGCCTTCAAATGGAGTCAGCCAAAATGTGCCCTTTGAGCGTTCCTCTTTTCTGCAGCTCCTCTCACTCTATAGTCGTTGCACCGCAGACTCGCGGAATCACTAACAAACGTTACGGCTCGACCCTATCCCTTAGGACTCTACATTGTATCATAACAAAGGTTAAAGGTATTCTGCTAGGGCCAAGATACGAGGTTCAATTCACACTTTCGAACGACAGCTCGGGTCATGATTCGAACACAGATGTCTCAGAGATAACAACGACGGGCCAGTCCAATACAACGGCGCAACCCTGAAACGCAACAAGACTGGGTTCTGGAAATATTGGAACTAAGCTTCGATGATCTTCCAGCTCATCAGTAGCTTCGGGCGGTTGTTCATGGATGATCGCCCGATAAGACATGGTTGATTCACGCCCACGCGTGCATCAAAAACAGTGAAAGTGATTTTCAACGTAGCATTGCACACCAACACATATGGCGCCGATACTTCCCCGATTATCCCGGGCGATCATCACTTGGGCGTAGACGATGGTGATACGGCCCGCCAAGGTCAAGTGACACATGCTTAGCAATGCATTGTGGATGTGCAAAAACTCTGATACCAGTCTCTAGGGCATCCAAGAACAGAAAGCACATCGTGGTCTATTACTTTTGTGGGAACGTGCTACACTTCGCGTGTTAAACCTGGCAGGCGTCTGGGTCGTCGGCTTCTTGGGGCGAGTCAAGCCAAGTCTGATGTACAGTACTGCTAATTTTGGTATTATAGTATTGTAATACCCACCACCTAAAATTGCAATTGACATGCGCCATGACAGAGATCCATTTAATGGCTCAGACAAGCCCGGTTGTAGTCGGTTACTTGGCTTGACTCGAGTACAGCAAGACAAGCTTTTATCCTTGCCCACCACTCATTACAGTATTTCAACCACCCATCATGAAAGAAAAAAGATGTTGATAGATCTGGACACGCAGCTGGGCCATCTGCCCTGATAGCTGAGTCTCCAAAAAGAGGGTATATGTAGACCAGGTACCGTTTAAGCCCTTCATGTTGCAGGATCCTGTTGCTGGACGTCGGGCCGATGGAAGGATGAAGGCACGTATTCATTTGACACAACGCCATGACTTTCGCCTGCATGTACTCAATCACTAGCGCTAACGGCTTCTATTGGGGGTTCCAACAGTAGCTAGATGTCATGGACGCCAAGTTAATTAGTATGAGTGGGTAACTCAGTAGGAAGAGTAGAATAACGATATCAGATAATGGCTTGTTTGGGGGAAAGCCTTCAAGCTAAAATTGACAGAATCCCTGCTGGATTTGCAGACGGGAACTAGTATGCCCTGAGTTGCAATGGGGAAAGAAAGTCGATGTGTGATTACAAAAATTGCATTGTCTCCTACATATGTACATAGAGTCCCCGAGGGTTACATTGTCCTATCCCGTATTCTGAAGGGAAGATTTTGCCACGATGGAATTAGGGAGGACAATTTAAGAAGGATGGCACAAAAAAATAAGTGTACAGACGTTTATAGTATGTATCCTTGGGCTGGGGGCTGCAATAAGCAATGACTTATGACGGCGCTTGGCTGTAATAAGTTAGATGCTTTGTCAGGTCCAGAAGCGCCGGCACATAACCGACAAGGTTCATCAGCCCAGCTTGAGAAATGGTTGTGCGCGTCCTTCTAGTGTAAAAGTACTTGCATTGCAAAGATGGCTCTGCCACTGGTCTCAGCTAGCGTTGATAAGTACCGTAGCCGTCGAATTTCGCCGTCTGATGTCACAATCGAAGTGTTCTGGGTGACTGGTGTGAAGGATCGTCAGTAACCTCATCAGCCGGCCTGTTTCATGTACTTAGGAGCAAAGACAAGGGTTCAGGTCAAGGGACTGTGGGGCTCAGATAGAAGCAGCGATCAATGAGCTGCGGGAAGGGATTGACTGACCAGGTTCCACCATTGGTGAATCGGACTCGAGGCTCAATTGGTCTTCCGTCCTGGGCCACCTTCTTGCAGAAATTCAGTGTGGACAGCATTGTTGCTACCATGATCCAGACACTGTTATCCGCTAGAAACCGACCGACGCAAATCCTGGAAGCCGTCGTCAGAAACCATGGCTCGAGTTAAGCTCTGTTACGTACCGACGCCCAAACCCGAAATTGCCAACGGGATATGGCTCCCCCGCGCTGTATCTGTCAGGATTGAAGTCATGAGGAGCTTTGTAGACTCGCTCATCATGTGCTATAGCATAAGAATTTGCATAAACAACAGTTCTATAGTTTGTCAGCATTCACACTTCGTCGTCATAATGTCGATAATATCAAAGAAAGTGATCGCACCCTATCGGCTGTCAGCTGACTGTATGTACACAACATGAACATTGTGTGTATTTTATCACTGTACCTTTAGGAATAAGCATGCCCTGGTAGACATCATCGTGAAGCGATTTGTGGGGGATCCCTACGGCGTGTTAGAAGTTGGCACGGTCCCTACTCCTATGCCAATACTGGGTGGGAAATACTGACCAAGAGGAGCTAATGGTGACCATCTTTCCAAGTGTACTCCAATGTCAGTATGCGGTATACTATTATTGGGATTTTGTTTATTAATTGGAACGTACCTGTAAATCTCCTGTACAATATGCTCGATGTATGGTAAAGAGGGTCGGTCTGAGAACTCAGGTAACTTCCCGGGTCCTATTACCGCATCAAGCTCATCTTGTGCCTTTTTTTGTATCTCGGGGTGAAGAACCATGTTCAGAACGAAGATAACGCAAGTTGCCCATGTCTATGAGTCGAGTTTTCAGCTTTCGAAATCAAGTGTTATAATAAATAAACTCACAGTGTCAGCGCCTGCAATGAAAACTGCACCTGCAGCCCCTTTGATATCATCCAGCGACCACTCTTGGTTCTTGCCCTGTAATTTGTTATATTCATAAGACCGCAGTAGCTGATGTGCAAGAGATGTATTGGCAGGATCATCATTACATGACGGTTGCGAAGTTAGCATTTTGATGTGTATAGTACGCAGAGTAGCTTGTCCGCTTAAGATCAACTCACACGCTTGGCTTGTGCAGCAGTGAAGGGTACGTCGTGTAGTTTCGTGATAGCCCATCTCCATTGTCGAGCAAATTGTAAAGACCAGTCATTGACAAGCCAATCTGGGAGATAGCGAACTGGGTTCGGCCTGTTAGCAAACACACCTTGGACCCCTGCTAGGCAAGTTGTACTCTTACCAAAAGGAACTAGATCAACAACACTATTTGCAGGAACTCCACCATTACCGGTAGCATGCATGGCATCGTTAGCAATTCGGATATAGGGGTCATCGTCGCTCGGTACTTCCGTGCCATAGCTCACTTGCAAAACAATGGCTACTGCGAATCGGCGCAAAGACGTTTGCCACGTGCCAGGTCTTGCCATGATGGCTTTTACCGTACGGTGGGCCTCATTCCTTTGTAAGTCATGATGCTGGCGGATGTTGGTGTTTCTAAAATATGTCTGAAGGAGCTTTCTGTGCATTTGCCAGCTTTTTCCAAATGGCATAAAAGTCAACGTCTTTCCCCATCCCATCCTGTGAGGGCCGAATTACTTAGTATCATGTCATGTTTTTGTTTCCAGCAAGTGAGGGGCGGGGCTAGGACTTACACTTCTAATAAAGTGAACCTAGGCCGGTCACAGAAATTGGCGCCTTTCTTCTCGAGGATGTCCTTGGCAACCTCTGCGCTATGGAGAACAATTGTAGACCGGCCTAAAGACCTGACATGGATAATGTCCGAGTCTTTCGAAACGTAAGTCAGAGGTCGATTATCAGGCTCCTAAAGCAAACTCACTGTACTCTTTTGACCATCTTGAGTAAACCTTGGCAGCATTCTCCTTGGGTATAACACGGGTATGGCCGAGAAGGAATTCAGATGGTGGCCCAGGTGGCAGTGGTAGTGTAGGTTGAAAATGTTTGTGGGCCCAGAAGCTTAACAAACCTACGAGGAAAAGAGCTGGCCCGAGTATGTGCGCAAATGAGTAGTGTTCTATCATGGTAGGTAGGAGCTTCGCAAGGGCGAATCAGTCAGGCAGGTAGGTTCTTGCTGAAATTGAATCACATACACGGGGCGCTGCGCAAGGCAGGAGCAATAGATATAATCTCCAAAGGAAGAAGGCAAGTGCTTGGCTACGTATTGGGTATCCATAGTTGCTCCAGTGAAACGCTGTTCACACATGAAGCACCCTCTTCCATCAGAAAGGTTGAATTTCAACATTATCGTGGTGAAATAGCGCAGTCGCCGGTAAGAAGTGACTAGAAGCGCTTACGCAAATCATGTAACATACCAAACTACTAAGGTACCTACATACAATAGAAGTCATTCTCGTCTTATTTCCAAAGCCCTACGTAGTTGAACCATCAAGTGGATAGCCAAGACTGGATTGTCGCCTATGTTGTTCTCATCACATCACCGCCACATCTGTACAATGCTGCAATAATGCACTTTGACACAATTGATTGGGTGAAATGGTTCCCTACAGATGTCTAAAGACTCGGTTCCATCCCTTTGGGCCCAACCCCTGACTGAGCAGGTTGACAACCTGAGCCTCGACTTGTCGAGGTCAAAACACAAGCTCCCATTTTGGGTACTATTGGGAGACGCTATCCAATATGGCTTTCCTAAGGATATATCCACTGATCTTGGTTGGTCAGGCAAGGTCAGAGGGGTTGGCAAGTATCTGTAGTTTGGTCTCGATTCGTAGGCATCTCACTACCTACCTACTACCAAACTAAATCTTAGTTGCCGCATTTACCTAGTACTGTCGGTCATGCACAAGGAGCCGTTGCCTCACTGATTCATCATTAGTGAGCTCCAATTTATGTCGGATAAATGGCCTGAGACGCGCTCTTGCTCTCGGTACCGAGACTAGGAGATTGTAAACCGGCACTTGTGCATGGATCTCTGGGTCCACCTACCATTGATTGGCCCGTTGGTCTTATCAATAACGTGGGAAAATGTTTAACCGCTGTGTATCCATACCATGTTGCTTGCCTTAGTACCTGATAACTTACTACTAAGGTACCTATCTACAGCATCCTCGAATTATAAAAGCTTCAGCGTACTCCATGTCAAAAAAAAAGAACAAAAAGAAAAAGAAAAGAAAAAGAAAAAGAATAACAGCACCTATGATAGTTAGATCGCCAGAATAGCGCACACTAGTACACAGGTAGGTACTACTTGCGTAGTAGAATCCTGGCAAAATGGAACTTTCCGTCCCCACAACCAACGTGGCTGGCTCACCTTTCGTACCTTCCTGGGGCAGGTGGGGAGCATATGCCACATGACTCGGTTCCTGACGAGACGACAAGTCATGAACTCATCAATCAATAATCAATATCCATTCAAGCAAAAGCACCATCCACAATACCGACTCGACTCGACTCGACTCAACCCGGGTAGATACGCTCAGAGAAGCATCTAGTTTCTTTTGCGAGTCTGTTTTCACGTCTTCGGCCTCTTACATCATACCACCGAGGCTATCATATCCACTCACTCAGCTTTTACGTGACGCTTCACTAACAGCGTCTCCTCTCCCGTCAACTTTGTGTTGTTCTGCAAAACACTGCCACTAGGACCATCTCATTCATTTGACCACTACAAACCGTCTCGAACCCTCTGTGCGATCGTTCATCATGGCTTCTCGCGCTAGCGCTCCGCAGATTACGGTCCTGGGTTCTCTCAATATGGATCTCGTTTCCTATGTCCCACACCATCCCCTACCTGGTGAAACACTCACTTCATCCCATTTCAACACTTCGCCCGGCGGCAAAGGCGCCAACCAGGCTGTAGCATGCGGCAAGCTGTCCCGGGATTCTGACCTGACCAACCCTTCAGCCAACGTCTCCATGGTGGGCGCCGTTGGTGCTGATCCCTACGGGACTCTCTTGCTTGATAGTCTTCGCTCTTTTGGCGTTTCCGTTGACGCGGTTAGTGCTCGTCAAGACCAGAAATCCGGGATCGCCATCATTATTGTCGATGAGCCTTCGGGCCAGAACCGTATTATTGTGTCTCCTGAGGCCAACCACTCTCTTCGGCCAACTGAGTTCGAGACTCTTCCAGGCCCTCACCCTGACCTTCTCATCATGCAACTGGAAATCCCTTTCGACACCGTGATGAAGGCTTTGAAGGTTGCTAAGAGAGATGGCGTCCCCGTGCTTCTCAATCCAGCTCCCGCTCAGACCTTGCCCATGGATGCTTATGACGGGCTCGCCCACCTTGTTGTTAACGAGACTGAAGCGGCGATCCTTGCAGAGTGTGATGAGTCCGAACTTGATAGTCTTGTCGGCTTGGACCGTATTGGCAGAGTCTTCATCGACCGTGGAGTCCACAATGTCATCATCACTCTGGGAGGTCGCGGCGTCTACTTTGTTAACAAGCAAGGCCAGAGTGCATTGCTCCCTGCCACCAAGACAACCGTAGTGGACACCACAGCCGCCGGAGACACCTTTGTTGGTTCTTACTCTTTGGCCGTTGTCGCCGCTAGGGGCGGTCAATTTGACATCGAAGCCGCTGTCACCGCGGCTAATCGAGCAGCTGCCTTGACTGTTGCGCGCAAGGGCGCTCAAATCTCTATTCCCTGGAAGGATGAACTATAACAAGGTAGCAACAGCTTTTCTTTCGTAGAAGAACCAACAAAAACATTCGAATACCACTAGGTACATGGAAACTGCCTACCCCGTTCACTCTCTAGACTAAAACCACGTCGCCCATCCCCATTTGCCTGTGTCCTTTTTGCTTCTGTCATGGGCTGGCGATACCGTTCGGAGTCCATTTTCGCCCTCTGGCCGTCGGTTGGTCTCCCGATTTCGAGCCGTTGTCGACAGGACCGCCATCGACGGGAATAGTCCTCTCAGGGTCTTAGCCCCCAGTGAACGCCCCTTCCATAACGTGCTGCTGTCGGATTTGCCTGAAGAACTCCTTTGTCCTCGGGGAACGGAAATATCAGGTTTCCCGCATGAGAAATCTGTTTCCATTAATTGTGCGGAGGCTGAACTGCCTGCCCCCATGCCCCTGTTAGTGCGAGCCATCAGAACCAGCGGGTCCTCTGGGCTCTTCCTCGCTATACAGGTTGAGGCTGAACTGCCGCATCTGGATGAGTCCTCTCTTATTGCCTGTTGTGAGCGGGCGTGGGACAATGTTGCTATGTGATCAAGTCCGGCATTATCACAGCGCCGCTGGAGACTCGCGTTTCTTAAAGGGATCACAGGAGTATACCCATCATCCAAAGGGGTCTGTACTCCCGCCCTTGTCGCCTCACTTTCTGGCTGGTTTTTGGTTAGCTGGTACCTTCATGTGAACAGATATGCCTTACAGTAGCCATCCGCCTTAATACATCCCTCGCGTTCGTGACGCCCTAGTGTCTCTCGATCAGAGGAAGCAATGGGTTGGACTGAAGCACTGGCGTAGGGGACCAAAGCGACATGGCATTGTGCAATTTTACAGAGGCCGTAGCCACTGTCTCGATCTTGCTCTGTGTAGTGAACATTGCGTCACCCACATTACCAACATCCTGCCATTCGGGAAATGCTGAAGGGCGATATGACAATCGCACTGTCATATAGCTTATGGTAGAGTCTCCAAGCTCTTGCTCAAGCGCCTCTATCAGGTTATCTATCTCTTTCTGCGGACATTCTTGTCTCTCTTCTTGCATATCCTTGGCAACATGGACTCCTACTTTGACCAAAAGACATATACTGGGACCAGGGTCGAGGCGGTCGCTGTTGACTGGTCAGCTAGCGTTCTTTTCAGTTCAATGCCTATTCTACTGTACACCTACAGGGGGAAAGGCTGCTCCTGCAGGATGCGAATGATCGACGACTTTTCTGTTGGTAGGATTTGGACGTTCAAGTCACGAAGGCCGTTGGTCTCGGATTGGTTCTCAGCTGCATTCGCTGTAAGTATCAGTCCGTATAGGGGCTTTGTTTTTGCACCCACGCTCCAAATTTTCTTGGGCTAGACCAGCTAGATCCGTGAATAGATCAGGTCGCTCCTAACGGGCCCCTGGCTGGATGTTGTTCTGTGCTGTACACCAAGGAGTAGCGGATATTTCAATAGCTACCCAAAATATATTACGCCCCGCCTCAATAACAGTTACTTCCGGTATAATGCTGATTTTCGGCGCCAGGTAAGACACTGTCCTCTGACGTGGTAAGGTGGTGAGACTTTTGATCGGCGGTAGTTGCAGATTGTTGTCAGGAGGCAAAGGATACCCAGTCCAGCCTTTTGCATGAGAAATAAGCGGTAGCTCTTCTCTGTGCATAGAGTCTCTGTCGTATAGGTTGGTCAAAGGGGAGCGGGCCTTTCCAGGACGCCGCATCTCATATGCCGCCGGCAGAGTATTGATTGAGAAGGGGGATAGCGAGCGGTTCTGGTCAGGCTGTACTCTTGCGTGTGTGTGTGCTTGTCTTTTCTTCCTGACCGATAGCTGTGGCAAAGGTGTGACTCCCAAAAGTCGAGGTGGACTATCGTTTTGTGCCCAATTCCCGGGCGTATACATGTTTCGTCTGCTTCGAGTGCTCAGTGTCTGGTTGTGTTGAAATGTCCTCACGTTCTCTTTCCCCGATTGCATCTCAACCTTTCGTCTCTTGGGGACTGTGAGCAAGCCATCTCCATGAAAGCTTTGACTGTGCTTCACGCTATTGTCCTTGTATCGATTCCCTAGATATAGGGTATTTTCCCGGAAGTTCTCATTGTATGTCGCAACTCTTAATGGACTCGGCTTTTCGTCGGCGATTGCGCGCTCACAGGCATCAAGATCCGCCCAAAAGGGGGTTTCGTAGCCGGGGTTCGTCATCATGGAGTGCACAAAGGCGATTTATCACGGTTGAGTGTTGACGAAAGTAACAAGAGAGTGTGTATTGAGCAAAAGAAAACTGATATATCTGTTTGCCTCAAGCCGGTTCGCAAGAATAGCTCAGAACAGTTGAAATTGAGATACAAAGCTGGCCTACTTTATTCATACAATAAGGAGGAAGATGTTGTTAAAAGGCAAACATTCTTTCACGGCAACTATACTGAAGCTGGCGAAGGTAATATTTCAAGGGTATCAGGGTTGCTCTTGCGATTTAAGAAAACATGGAAACAACCTGAGAAGTCGCTGCCAGGCTCATTGTGGAGATTCATTCTTACCATTCTTGCCCTGGTTTACAAAGAATAAATGCTGTCAAAGGGCAACAGCCATCCCAACTAAGCTTGAGCCCCCAAGAGGGCGAAGAGCCACGTACTTGTGAAGAAAAGGTGACCGCCACAAAAGCATCAAAAGGTACCAGGATAGGTAGGCAACTATTTTGTGATCCTCGCTCCAGAGTTACGTCTGGCCAAGTGTTCGGCGGAGGTTATCCTTTACTGAATCAATGTCGTTATCCTCCATCTCAAGGAATTTGATCTACACGATTTAGCAAGAGTCCACCGTCTCGACACCAACTCAATAGAGAAAACTTACTAGGTCGTCAGATATTTTCGTCTCGCCGTACAGGACGGGCTCTGATAAGCTGGATGAAACGTTCTTCTTTACTCTGTCCTCCCACACGCCATCCCAATTCCATTCTCCAGGATGTCTGGGTGTCGCTGTAGATGTAAGTTTCGCACTCTCTGTAGGTTGTTGGTCGTTCTCTTCACTCTTTTGTACTTCTTCAACCGCTTCATCCTGTACAAACTTCCCCGTCGCTTTTCGGTGCGTCCTCCATGCATGCCATGCTCCTGGGTTTCCAGCTGCTGTGAGAGGCACCGAGTCGAGGACTGATTCGTCATCAAACGCACTGCGGATGTAGTGTAGGACCTCATAAGCCGAAACACTCTTTTGACCAGTGCGCGTATATGAAGGAACTGTCGATACTGTTGGTATTGTAGAAGTGCTAGCAGCAGCAGCATCGGGACTCGTCAATCGTTGTTGATCTGTCTGCTTCGCCTCTGCCATGGTCCGTCTGCCTCGTCCAAACCAGTCTGGGAAACCATGACGCAAGCTGAATCCACCCGGTGGTAGTCGTTCCTGGTCTGATGCACTCACAGTACCGCTTTCTTGTATGTCGGTTGTGTACATGTATGTTGTTAGAGGCGTGATGAGGGGATGGAACATGTCTGTCGTAAAGACGACCACGGGCGGAAGCTGAGGATACGAATCGGGGAAGGATATTTGGAAACGGAGTATAGCAGGACAGTAGGGGCCTATCATGAGTGGTCAGTATCGCAAGATCGGTATCGCTGTTACACCTATGGGTTACCTTTGCGAACAAAGAGCACGCCAGACCAGAGCGTGGCATCTCCTGGGGTGAGACTAACAAATATCCCTTCTGGACAAGCCTGCTTGAGTCCAGCGCTGTCATTTTGCTATTAGTCAGGTTCATCACGCAAATGTTTGTCGAACGAACAATTCTGAGAGGAGTTGCTGTTTGCGCAGCGAAGGCAATGCGCCCATATTAAGAGGCGACATCGTGGGTTCAGTCGCGGTCGTTTATCAAACTGTAAGGTTCTATAGGCGCGCAGAAGATTGAGATGTTCAGGGGAGGTCAATAAAAAGCATTGTTAAGATGGCAAGGTTGGTTAAACAGGTAGTGGTATTACACCGGCTCAAGAGCTATGATTTGCGATCTGGCAGGCGGTGAAGCTTGTAAAACAGCCGACAGCGGGGTACTCATATAGCTAAAGTCATGAGAAACTGCGACGAGACATACACTCATGAAAAGTGTTATGATATATATTCGAAACCGGTTTATTAACATTTATTCTCCGCTGGGTCAAGCCCAACGATAAACTCGTTGTAAACTGTATCATGACAGCTCTGCACAAGTTTTGTCATGACACCACTTCTGAAGAGATATTACCCTATACATTAGTACACTATCGATTCTGCCAAAGTACCTACCTATGTCTGCTACTAGCTGATAATGGCGGGGTCATGCCAGAGGGGTATCACTGCTTCAAGATCATACTCATACTCATTCACACCAAGCAAGATATTCGTCAACCAAGGTATTCAAATCTATCTCTAAAGAATACTGCATATCTTCTAGACTCGTAATCATAAATTATAGCATAGTGTTAGCTTTGGAGAAAAAGCTGCAAAGATGCTACCCATGTATAGTCTAGGTATTCCCTAAACAAGTGTTCCACCATAATAAAAACTTTTGTCATCCTTCCCTCGTACATCCTGGCTTTGGTGATGATATCTACCTAGCCTCGCAAGCATAAAATAAAATGAAAGAGAAAAAACAGGGCTCTATCGTCCAAGGCGCTGCTCGATCTTGGTCTTCTCCTGTTCACGGATAGTTGCAACATCTTCCCTTGTAGCGTTGTACGAGGCCGTGACCTGGTTGAAAGGGTTATCGGGGTGCTTCTCGAACTCCTTTCTGATTCTAGTCTTTCTCTGGTCCAGACGTAGTCCGATGCCGCTGCCGTCCTTCTTCATCTCGTCGAGTCGTCTCTCCTCGTACTTGGCGTAGGCGGCAGGGTATCGTCGCTCGGGGTGTCGGTCGACCTTGCCATCGTCCTTGTTGCCTGTCAGGGACAGGGCATCTAGGGCGTTATCGATACCAGAGGCGTTGATGGCTGAAGGCTTGTCGTCGTCGAGTTGGGAAAGGTCAAGGCCACGCGATTTCTTAACTGGAGCCTTTGACTTCTTGGGACCCTTTGATGGATTGTTGGCATCCTCCTCGGCCTCGAGAGCAGCCTTCTCAGCTCTCTTCTTCTCAGCTTCAGCAGCTTTTGCAGCAGCAGCTTCCCTACGCGCAGAAACAAAAGGTTAGCGACTTTTACGAGCTGCATTACCTCGGCGGCAAAACTCACTTCTTGGCGTTGCTCTTGGCTCCCTTGTTCCACTTGTCGGCCTCGGCGGCTTCTTGACGGGCGTCTTCAGCGGCTTGCTTCTGGGCAGCGGACTCAGCCTTGCGAGCGTTGCCCTGAGCCTTCTTGCTATTGTCGCTCTTCTTGTTGCCAGCCATTGCGAAAAGGTCCGGAATGTGGGTGATGCGAATGGTGGGGGGGGAATGAAACCGACGTCTGCAGCAAAATCAGGAGATTAGTCAACTGCGAAACGTGAGGAAAGAAGGCGAAACAGGATAGAGTAGGCCATCCCTTGGGAGCTGTTTACTTACTTTTTGTTTGGTAGGTAGTATTCAGGAAAGAGTAAAAGTTGCGATGTCGTAACTAACCTCGGAGTCAGAGTGGAGGGTGATGCCTAACCGATGACGGATTAGATCAAGATGCCTTGGAACCCTGAATATACAGTGTTGTGAGTTGATGATCTGTACTGTGTCTGGATGCGATTGCGAATGTGCTGAATCGGTTAATGACTTAGGTAGGTTATTATTGCTTCTTTATATACATGCTCAATTGAATAAGAAACCCTATTAACAGGTTGTACCAACTCATTATTTAACTAAGTTTTAATATTTGCGCAGGAAACTCTGTAGGTAGGTAGGTAATGAATGGTATTGGAGGGCATTAACATATTAAATTAACATTCGAGGGTATAGATATTTTCTTGAAGAACAGAAAACTTAGTACCTATAATGAATACACTTATAGAGGTAGGTAATAGTGTTTTTCTGCCTGCCCATTTGAACTAAACCTTTTTCATGATTCTTCAACCCAAGCTATTAATTAGACTTTGAGGGACACCCACATCAATGATTCTTCTACCTGTCCATCTTCAACACCCATGCAATGAATGTCAGTGCAATATTCGGTGCTTTCCCAATAGAGCCAAACACGCATCAGTTCCAAAAACATATTATCTGCATTCAGTGTTATAATAGCATGGGCATCAATCCCTCAAACCTCGGCAAACCAAATGGTAACTTGGAAGCTCTCATTTGACTCAGTTGTGTTACCACGGGATCACTGGTAAACCTTGGCAGTTTGAGTCTATAGTAGCATCGCAGCATCACCTCAGCGTCAGCATCAGGTACGCTGCTGCTCATCACCCTCGCTTACAACTTGTCGTCGTTCAGTTTATGATGCGAACCCCCATGGGCGAATCAAAAACCTGCATGCTGTGAGACTTGACGAGTGTCTTCAAAGGTACAACAGAGACACAATGACAATAACAGCGACGTGCATCAATAGTTGAACTAGGCAGCCAACCCTTCAGCCTCAACACAAGGACGCTTGAACATGGGGGCGTTTGTCCAGAAAGATGGCGTTACACGGCATCAGAACTCTCTTTCAATCCATTAACAAAGGCAACCGAGTTTATAGCTCAGAAGTAACTTTGTGTAACCCGCGTCACTCCAGCATCACCTACCGCTTATACCACTATGTTTGCCAATCAACTCTTGGGTTTTTAGAAACAACCATTTTCCTGCCATGCCGTGGCACAAAACCTACAGACAAACAGACAAGCCACACAGGCTTCGACCTCTATAGCTTGTGAATGACAGGTCTTATTGTCCTCGAGACGTGGTTGGCTGCAATACGGGCCGTGACAACACCATCATATCTCCTTCATTATTGTTTCTGACCATCTTTGCCTCTGTCATGCAGCTCCCGAACCGCGGGATCGGTACGCTCGACGGACCCAACCCCCCGAATGGGAACTAACGTTACCTATCCTCTGATGGGCAACCAGCTCGGGTGCTCTCCCGCAAGCCGCGACTACCTACGGCTCAATGCTCAATGCTCAATGCTCAATGCTCAATGCTCAAGGCCCAAAAGCCCAAAGCCCAAGGCTCAATCACACAGGGCTGACCAGGTTGTTTAGTCTCCTGCGAGACAACGAGACAAGATAGGCGTTGATACGGTGTCTCTCGAGCCGGGGATAATCCCCTGTATGACCCGTCTTGCGAATTTCGTCTAAAGCCACTCGGGTTTAGCCTTGACCTTCGATTGCGTCCCATAAGTTAAAGGCTGACAAGACCGCACATGCTTGTGCTGACTGCACATGGTGGTCAAGTCTGTACTGGGCATGATCGATTACAGCAGCCTGCTTGATGGTATGATATGATGGCAACTCTGTCCATATCGGCTGGGGTAAGCATCTACCATGCTTCAGCCGCTCGTGATATAGGCAACCAAGGCAGCTTGCCGTGCGGACCCTTGAACATTTGCCTCATAGAGGGACGCACCTCGGGGATAATGTGTGTTATCTTTTTTACTTGCCCCTTTGTAAGGCTCTTCTTAAAGATATGCTAGACAGCCCGGATGATGTACCCGCAGCATGAAGACCGGGAATGTCAAAGATTACAGAGTACTTACTCCCTTGAAATTTCCCGTTGAAACCCTGCCAATTTGCAACCTCGTCAAGACCGAACACGTACGGCACTCTCCTTTGTGCTCACCGACTAGCAAGGCCTTGAGATACGTCAGATTCAACAAGAACGAGGTTTCAACATCCCTGGGCCCGTCTTTCTCGATTCGGTGGGATGCATGGCTACCGAACAAGCCGTATCCGTTTGGGAAGATCCTACGAGAGCTGAAAATAGTACATGATCCTTGTATTCAGTGTATTGACAAGGGAAGTCACATCGGATTCCTTGTGCGACATCAAAAAATGTGGCTTTATTCCCGTGTTCGTTTGAATCCTGTGAGACAAGATCAGAGTAGCGTCGTAGCCAAGGGTAGTCCTCGCCTGGAAGGGTATGTCGCGAATTCATATCAGGTGGTCGATTCGTGTGGGATTCAGTACCTTACAAGTACTATAAGCAGGGTGGGTGACATGAGCCAGGTACCGCAAGTGTGAGATGCCATGTTTCAGTATAAGATGGGGGTTTGAAACATTTTATTCCCGCGTGATTCGACTCGATCAGGGGGACTGACAGGTTGGTGTTAGTGAGAAGAAGAAACGTATGAGAGGACTAATTACTATTATACATATGACTTGGAGCTCGCAACAAGATTGTCCGCACTCCCAAGGTGGTGAAGGGCATAATAGTCCAATGCTATTGAGCTCAAGGATTCACAAAGAACCTTGTTAAAGGCTGACAAGAAGTGGTAGGCGAGGTCGAGGGCGCTTAACTGAGTACTGAGTCCCGAAAGAGCCACGAATAGTATTAGAATGTGCAGTAGTACTCGTGGTTGAAAATGCAGACAGACAGATCGATACGTGCAGATTACATACATACATGCCGCCCGCAAACTCGGGTAATCCTTCGCTATACCCATATTGTAGCGTCCTGTCAAGGGTGCGTTCGGCTGT
This sequence comes from Fusarium poae, assembly GCF_019609905.1. Taxonomy (NCBI): domain Eukaryota; kingdom Fungi; phylum Ascomycota; class Sordariomycetes; order Hypocreales; family Nectriaceae; genus Fusarium; species Fusarium poae. The sequence goes on along the minus strand of NC_058401.1, from coordinate 3,587,867 downwards.
GAGACTGTGCCGTGTCTGAGCTCTAGGATTATTGGCTTCACAGCCAGGATGTCCGTATCCTGACGACTGTTTTCTCTTTGCACGCGAGACTGCATGTTGGAAGCGAGAAGTGACGAATCACTCGAGCCATATATTACTGTACCGTAATGTAATGTAATCAATGTATAGTGCCAGGTATGGAGAATCATGCCAATATATGGCAAGGTACATAAAAAATCGTGTCGTTCTTGAGTCTGTCTCAACTGCAACTGCAACTGCTGTCACCGCTGGCACAAACGTAGCTAGCATAGACGCAATATTGAGCGAGCCTTGTTGAGAAAGAACATGGTTTCCCTCACCTCTTTTTTTCTATGTTTTTTTCTATGTTTTTTTGTACCCGGACCCGGCTCATATTCTTGATCTCTATGTCTCCATTACACACGCCCATCGTGAGGGTGAGGGTGTTGATGACAGGGACATAGACAACGCCCCCATGCTGTGCAACGTTGATTCTCGATCAAGGACGTTGTTGTTTTTATGCGGGGGCCCTGCACAATTTTGATGTGCTGTTAGTGAGGAGCAAATGAGACGAAGAAGAAGAAAAAAAGTCGCAGGGCAAGGCATCTAAGTCAAAGTCAAAAGCCAAGACAAAAAAAAAAGACTCCAAAGACAGTTTGCAAGGGTCACTCAGGAATGGATCGACAGCAAGGGACCTGGGACATGACCAAGTGAGACACAACAGGGCAGGGCGAGCAGGGTAAGGAAGGGCCTCGTTTGAGTGAATAATGATACCTGCGTCAAAAAGTCAAAGCCGTTTTATGGGGAAATCTGCCATGTCTTGGTCTGGGCTGGTCGATGTAAGTTGAGTCGGTGAGGTAGATCAACCTCACCGAGTTTAAGATGGACGACATGGTAGAGCGTGGGCATGAGCATGAGCATGGGCATGGCAGCATGGTTAAAATCAAGAATGAATGAATGAATGATCTGGCCAGACCAGGTCTGGTCAGATTACTCACTGTATTGTTGTCTCCTCAAGATGAAATTGGTGTTTACTTATCTGTGTGGTTGACTATGTATTTTCTATGTAACGTCGCTCATTGGTAGTTGAGAGATGTGCAGTGCCAATTGGTGATTAAGGCTGCAGATGGGAGATTACAAAAAGATACATAGACGGAATCTACAGTCAATCAATGTATATTCTTATTCTGATGACCCGATGATCTGGGACCGCCCTACCTGCGAATGCCAGATCGTCAGCATCAGCGAGATTTTCATGTGGGAACGAAATAAAAAGAAATGATGTAAGACGTGACAGTGTTGCAAAACTAAAATAATGTATATCATTCTGATATTCTCCATCCTTACTAAGTTTACAAGGTCCTGTTGATACGGTGTAAGTCGAGTATCGTTAAGCACGAGCAGAAGCACGAGCACATCGCTTGCGGCTGTGTGAGTACAGTAGGTACATAGAAAAAAAAGTCAATGCATCCATCGGACGTCATCAAGCAAAACGGCCACCAACGAACTACTGAATTAATTAATCACCAACCATGAAGAAGCGGGGCTGAAGAGGAGTAAGTCAGGCTCAGTATCAGGCTGTAACAAAGCTGCAAAATGCATGCTGAGCTGGTGATGCGATGTTGCTGTGATGTGTTGTACCGAAAACAGGAGGAGAGTCGAGACGAAACTTTACTGGGCAATAAACATGCAGAGACCCTTACTCCAAGCTTTGTCTAGCAATTTAGTTGCATTTCCCAACATCAAATCATGAAACAAAACCGGTCAAGATGATCATTTACCCGCATGGAAAGGGTTCCACTTGAGCAATCTATCTCTTTGACTCTCTGACCCTCTCTCGCGAGAGTAAAACTCATATACTCCTCAGTGAGGAGAGGAGTCGTCACTAACTCAAACTGTGACTTGTTTGCGGGCTATTGGTAATCCAGAACATTGGTGGAGAGCAGCAAATGCAGGGAGGGAGTTGGCAACTTATTAGCATCATCATCATAGTCACCAACTTTCTGTATCATATGTATCAAATTGCATTACACGATATGAACAACCAACCACCAAGAGTATCGTATCCATACCTCCCACACACTATTGTAAAAGTAAAATAGAGTACAGAAAACTCCAAAGTACATAGAGGGAGTTGACGGTGCACATCCAATTCGTCCGGATCATCCAAGCTCTCTTCCCCGTCCAGAGCAATCCAAGGATGGCTAGCAGAATGGACGGTAAAGTTAATAATTAGAGATGAAAATGGAAATACAAAATGGAGGTTGCCGTGGTTAAAAATCATGGATGGGATCCAGAGCCGCTTCCCGGAGCAAAAAGCAAAGCACAACTAACCTACCTACCTGCAGCTGGTTAGAGGCAGCAGCTTCAGTGGACGAACAGAAGAAAAGAAAAGAAAAAACAGAGCCCGAGCTCAAGCAAGCAAAAGCAAAGAAGAGAGAGGGGAAAAAAACGAAATTACTGGCCTGTGGCTTCTCTCTTCACTAAACTCACACCCCCATACCTCTTGCCAGGAAGGAAGGGCATCCTCCCTCAAACCATCCCTCCTCCTCTCTTTCTTTGCTTCTTTTCTTGGGTCCCCACTCCACTTCCCACCACCCGCACGTTCGAGTTCACAAACCCACGCTAATCCTGACCCTGGCCCCCTTTTCGAAACCTTCGAGAATTCCAACAAGAACCGGGGCGAGCAGAGCGGTCAATTCTACCCCTGCAGGTCTATTTTTCTTTTTCTTCTTTTTCTTGTCTCTCCCTTCAGCGCCAGTCAAGGACAAGGGTTGTACGATGCCCCGGACCACCAAAGTACAGAGGCAGTACGTGCGTGTACGTGCTCAAGTGGACGCTACAGAAAGTCAAGTAACCTACGGTCGACGCCGAAGGCTTGCGGGGTTCATGGCAATCAACACGAGATGACGGATGGATCCTCTCATTTCTGCCATGATGAGCGAACAGTCAACACCACAAACGCGTGGTGTTGCACAGAGTCGACGGCTCTACATACATACATACGTACATGCAATGCAGTAGTGCTGGTGGCGGTCCGAAAACGGCGGCGACAGGTCAACAACCTTTTTTTCAACCGTCGTGCAGACGCCTGCATACTACGTATGAATTGAAGGTACTGTGATGGTTGTCAATTATGAATCAACTTCAAGAAATCAAACACCCGTGTTGCCCTCCCTGCCTCCAGCGATCCGTTTGGATCGGGCCACCCGGCCTGCTGGGTTTGACATTTTTTGCAAGCTCATCTGAAACACCTTACGAGATTTTCTTACCCTCGCTCGTCCTCTTTTACACATATGCCTGTCAGGCAGGCTTCTGCCCGCTGTCTGCCTCACTTTTTTGCTTGTGCGGGCGGGGCTCCATCTGTTGTATTATTGCGTAGGTGCAGTTCATAATACACACAGATGCAGTTGCAGTAGTCTGCGACATGGGATGGGATGGGATGGGATAGCCTTCCCCTACCGAGACTACCTCATTTGTACATACGGTACAATCGACGAGATGCATCAGATCAACCCAGCCCACCGGGTCGCTTGTCCGTCGCCCCCTTTTTCCCCTGAGGCCAACGAGTCCGGCTCTTTTTTGTGGCCACTCGGCTTCTCCCCTTGAGCGGGGCGCCATGCGACAGGCTACAAGAAAAGTAGTCTCTTGGTAGCACGAGACCTCCCGCGGCCTCTCGAGCTGTACCGGCAAACACTGCCATGATCCACTTTCTACCAGTCCGGAAGACAGGATCTCCTTCCGGACCTCACAAGGATTTCAAAAGGGAAGAGTTAGACAATGTTATTGGACAACAAGAAGCGCCCGGACTCGACGATGACGACAGTAGATGTGCAACTCATCCACGGCTGACGCGACACCTTATCGTCTGTGGGCGATAGCGAAGCCGAGGTTGCTCAACACTGGCTACAGTTGAAAGACTAGGCTGTGTGAGGCTCTTTTTGCGCAATGCAGAATCAACAAAGTTTCAGGCTTCACCGACGATATGACTCTATCTGCACTTTGACTTGCAGATGCAACGCGGATCTGACACCTACCCGGCAGGCGCCTGAAAGCGTCCACGTCGTCGGTACCCATTTCGAGTCTATTTCAATCTCCTACTGCACATCATGCATACAGATCAAAGGAGCCGCGAGCGCGTGTGAAACAGGCGAGTGATACTGCACTATGCCGCTTCTGTGAAAGCCAGCCGCGAGCGTCCAAGTGGGGGGCCAGGCCTAGATTTTAGCCACTTCTTGTGCGACAAGAGACGTAGTATTCGGGGCTTGAACAAACGCACGCTGGCGAAGCTCCGTTCTTTTTTTTTTTGCCTTTGTCCTTCCCCAGCCCGGCAGTGTCCAACTTGAACCTGGTCACAATGCCGACATTCGGTGTACCGAAGTGGATTCGGACTTGGATATGGAAGACGCGATTTCATACCGACTACAGCAAAAGGGCGGCTCCCGAGTGGTGACAAGGCGCGGGTGTACGGTACAGAAACCGCATCCAGCATCTCAACCTGCTTGCAGACTAATTAAAGACGATCTAACAAATTGTATCTGTGGAGTCGGCTACACTTCCGGCAGTCTTTGTCGTTCGGGGCTTATTACGGCCCAGCGGGTTGGGTGCGGGTGGACCGCTTGACTGACTGGCAAGCTCAAAGTCGAGTCAGAGATGGATCACAGAACAAATCACTGGCGCGGATCCGTCCTAGGAGGGAAATATACCCTACAGCTTCTACGTCCGATACCCTAACTTGAAACCATCACATTAATTGCAGCATTTTCAAGCCTCAATCACCGCCAGTTTCGTCTTGATGCCAACCATACATATGTGTGGCTTTCGCGCCGCACCGCCGATTCCACGTGCATGCGGTAGGCGAAGGGTCCGGTGCGGCATGGCGGTGACAATGTCTCGGGTTCCTGATCAGAATCTCACACCTCAACGTCCGACCCCTTGCTCGCTCATCTATCAGTAGCTCCTCTTCTTTTAACCCTACTTTATGGGGCTCTCCGGGGATGGTGATATTTGCGTTTCTACTCCAAACACACATGTTTTACGTGTTTGTTGGTGCTTCATCTCGATGACTGTGAAAGTCGTGAAAATTTCTCATTCATGTCAAGTAGCGGCCCAATATGACTGTGACTCTCTGAATGCGCACATATTTCTTCGGTCAAAGTCAGCCACGTGTCTGTCAGACCGGCCTGTCAGGCTCTGGTTGACATGCGACAAATCAAATTACGGTGTTGCCTGCCGGTTCATTTTTGACAAGGACCGTTGTCGAGAAACCTGGGATCTTTCAGTAATAGCCCCGCCTGGCTGGGGGACGATGTCTGTATCGATCACTGGAGCAAGTGGTCTCATCTGCCTACTACGTAGAGATTTCCTTGAGCTTGGCAGTACTGACACATGGACTTCTCGGCCTAGTCGTGCCCTTCTCGGCCGACTGATATTGACAAGAAGGAACACATACTCCGCGCCCCAAAGTCGACATCTCGTGGTTCAGCATTGCTTCGTAATAAGCACGAGATAGTCACAACTCGATTCACTATACCAAAACATATCACAATCAAGTCCTTGGACAACATCCTAGTAATACTGCCCTGCACACCGAATAGAAGAGGAACCTTGGCGATTCCTCGTCTTCTTCTAGGTGAGCGAGCGTCTCGAGCTCGTATGCAGTAGGCAGTGAAACATGGTTGATGTATGACAAGGCTGTGGTGTTCTGATGGTGCTGGCAATGCAGGTCGATCCCGAATGACTCCTTCATGCATGGAAGTCACCTGCTGACTATGTGATCCATCGGTCTGGAAACCCCAACAACGGTATGAGATGTTTGGTTCAGGCATGCGGAATAAACCGCCGGGCGGTGGGTGTGAGCAAACAATAAAGAATCATCAAGCGAGTAACGCATTACAAATGAAGCAAGCATCGAATACAAGGAAAACTACCATGAAACAGCCATGTTGGCGCATCTCTGCTTGATATTGGCAATATGAGCTGGCTGAGCTGGCTAAGAATGTGGGGGGCAACAACATGGACTTCTTGGAATAGACATTTACAACACCGCAACTCCTATCACAGCATACACCGAACTGATATCTTTTTGTGCTCTACCCCAAAATCGACGTCACTACGCGCTGCCAAGACTGGGATAACGGGCCATGCCATGTGCCAGGTCAATTGGTGATGGTGCTGACTGACAGACATTCGGCTCCGCTGGAATCTCAATGCTGTGCTGTACGCTAGTTATTGTGCACCGAAGAGGTGTGGTGCAGTTCCGGGAGGTCTTCCCTAGTAACATTATCGCTCCACAGCCAGGCTGAGGCGACCCCGGGGAGGATTCCCGTGTGACGAGCCCCGGAGCCGTTGCTCGCGGTTCACCGCCTCCTATCTGATATCCTGTCTTTTTGGGCAACAGTGTGTGGGTTGAACTCGTCTATTACAGCCAATGCGATAACATGGAAGTCAACTGACCGTATTTCAGGTTGCTGATGTTTTGGATGCATAAGGCAGCTTTGAAACAAGAATCAATCTGATGTCGTCGTGGCATGGCATGGCATGGCATGGCATGGCATGGTAGTCAGGACTTTTTGACGACGGGTGCACCACTCAGAGCATGCACCTAGCCACGGCGGATATACCGGAGTGCAGGCAGTAGTAAGCCGCAGCGTTTGGTTATGTTTTCTGTTTTGGCTTTATGGTTCCAGCTCCATTCGCACCCAACAATTAAGCTCGAACCCAACCGTCAGTCCAAAAGAGATTACTCGAGACACATCCCCGTGGGCTGCAAAATGCGCCCTTGCAAACCTGACGAGAGAGACTCAGATACCCCTGCAGTGGTACTTGTTGAGTACTTTCGCCTGGTCGCTCAGGGCTCACCCCGTCTCCGTCTCCCTGGGACCCAGCCCCTGCAGGCCCAAGCCCAATGTCCAGTCCGCCCTGTCTACTGTCAAACTAGGATGACTGAGGTGTGTGTCGCCCTAGGCTGGAGCCCCACTGCCCATGTCATGCCCAAGAACTGGCCTTTCGCCGCATCGCAGCGCAGTTTAGTGAGTGTACCTAGTGTCGGACACGACAGGAGATTTGCCCTTTGGCGCTCATGTCACCGCTCGTTCCAAGCTTGTGGTCTAGGTAGGGGAGAAGCACCCCCAGGTAAGGGAAGGCCTGGCAACTAATTAATCCTATCCAAAGATGATCATTGTGACATGTACATGTACCCCAGTCCTGGTCTGTGAGGGGTGCAACTACACCCACTCCATAGCTGCTTCTTATAAGTTAATACGCCCCATCTTGGGTCCTTCTTCTTTCCTTCTGCGAACCTTCTATAACCCTTTAATTAGTCTCCCTCCTCCCTCCACCACCTCGGTTCTTGCTCTGTGTTCTTTCTCTACTTGTTTATCAACTCAACCTTTTTATCTATTCAAGAAAGAAGCTTCAGCTTGTATCTTGCATTCATATACAACCGTCTTTCACCTCTAACTCGACGACAACCTCTAGCGAACTCGCTTGTCTCATGCTGTTAGATACAACGAAACGAAGCAACTCAATTGGCGAATAAGTTTGAGATATCCAATAGAGGACGACATCAATTCACCAAGAGACACCCATTGTACCGAAAAAGAAAGCTTCTAGGAGGATCACAATCAGCAAATATGGCGAGGAGTCGTCAAATGTCCGCGGCCAACCGCGATGCTAGCCGCAAGGAGAGACAGCTTCCTCCATTTCCCACAAAGCAGATGTTTGTTCTAGGTATGAGCTGAGCTTTTATGATTTTTACCCGTTAGATCTAACAATTGGCAGCCTGTTGTAGAATATGCGAACCAATCGCATTCATGTCAATCTTCCCTTACATCTACTACATGATCCAGGACTTCAACATCACCGATGACACCAATAAGATTTCAGTATACGCTGGCATGGTGACTTCTGCCTTTACGTTGGCCGAGTTCTCCACTGGTGTTCTTTGGGGACGACTCAGCGACAAGATTGGCCGAAAGCCTGTTCTTCTGTTTGGTTTGCTTGGAACTGCTTTGAGCGTCTTGGTTTTCGGTTTTGCTCCCAGCCTGCCGGTTGCTCTTTTTGCCCGTGCTCTCGGTGGTCTTCTCAATGGTAACATTGGAGTCCTACAGACCACCGTTGCCGAGCTTGTGACTGTCAAGGAACATCAGCGTAAGTTGAACCAAACCATTGAAAACGATTTGCTCTAACACTTCGACAGCACGTGCTTATACTATCATGCCCATGGTGTGGTGCATTGGGTAAGCTAATATAATGCATGTAATCATTAATAGCAAATGCTGACTGGGTTACCTCTTTAGATCTATCGTTGGGCCTATGATTGGAGGAGCTCTCGCTCGACCATGCATCAGCTACCCCGAGATCTTTGCTCGTGGAACCATCTGGGATCGATACCCTTACCTCCTCCCTAACCTTTTCAGCGCCGCCACCGTTTTCTTTGGTGTCATTATCGGACTTCTCTTCCTTGATGAGACCCATTCCGAGAAGAAGAACCAGAGAGATCGTGGACGAGAAATTGGAGACTACATCGCCAGCTGGTTCGGTGGTGTCACCAGGTGCAACGGACGAGATCGCTCTCCTGAGAAGCAGGCTCTTCTCGATGGAAAGCACCACGTTCAGTATCTTTCTGCCGCTCCCCGACCTGGCTCTGCTCATTCCGAGGATGAGGCTCTCCCTGCTTATCGAAGCCAGGAGAACTCTCCCCGACTTTCTCCTCAGGCTGACACCCAGTCTCTGGTTGATGCCCCATTGGAGCCTGTTCTCGAGCGCAAGACCAAGACTTTCACCAAGCCTGTCATCATGAACATCATCTCTTACGGTATTCTCGCATTGTAAGTTCACTTCGCACAGGAAATGTTGTTTTGTCTAACACATCTTGCAGCCACACCATGACTTTTGACCAGCTTTTCCCCGTTTTTCTCAGCACCAAGCGACCCGAGCACCCTGTACACGACCTTCCTTTCAAGTTCACCGATGGATTCGGACTCGAGACTAAGATGATCGGTGTTATCATGTCCGTTCAAGGATTGTACTCACTCTTCTCCAACTACCTCATTGTTCCACCTGTTACCCGACGACTTGGTTCTCTCCGACTTTTCCGAATGCTCGCGTTCTCGTACTTTGCGCTTTACTTGGTCACGCCCTACCTAGTGCTTCTCCCCGACTCCATGAGAATGCCAGCTATCTACCTCCTGGTCATCTGGAAGTGCACCTTCTCCACCATGGCTTACCCCAGCAACGCTATCCTGCTTGCCAACTCAGCGCCCTCTAAGCAGGTTCTTGGCACGATCAACGGTATTGCGGCCTCAACTGCCAGCTTGTGCCGAGCTCTCGGCCCCACCCTGTCTGGCCTGCTGTACTCTTGGGGTCTCCAGACTGGATACTCTGGACTGGCTTGGTGGTTTAGCGGACTTATCACCATTGTTGGAGCTTACCTTAGCTCTCAAATCACTGAGGGGGGTGCTCAGGAGGAGACAGCGCTGCCCGAGGAGGATCCCCTCTTGGACGAAAGTCTTTTCACCGACTACGACGAGGAGAACAGTGTTTAAAAGGGGGGGGGGGGGGCGGCAACAGCAGCAGCAGCAACATGCGACTCGAATTTTTCACCTGGAGTTTGAATGTTTCGAGCAAAGCGAAGAATCGGAACAAAAAATCTGGCGTCATTGCTTTCAGGGACGGATTGTATAAAGGGCACGCAAGGCCCCGGTCGAATAATACCCCCCATTTTTTTCCAGCACAGCGACGAGGCATGGAACAGGCGTTTTTATTACAACAAGACGAAAAGGAAGACGGATGAATTGGGATATCTTCTTTTTTCTCTCTCACGACACATAGACTATGGATTCAGTACAGGACGGATTCAACGACAGGTAGAAGGACATTTTGGTTTTCGGTTCTTTTTTTTTTTTTTTTGGGGACAATTCTTTGTAATGGGATTGCTATACATACGGCTGATGGCACCATTGCCCATGCAGCATCGTCTACATCGCGACCCTGGAGGTTTAGAAGGCGTTTGTCGGTATGGGCCTTTTCTTTTCTCTTCATGTCGGTGGCCCCGAATGTCTCGATAGTGTTTGTTTTTTTCCAGGCTTTTAAGAGTATGCGATTTACTCAGTTCTGGCTACCTCGCGGGGCCAAACTGGCGGTGTAAGAAAGGAACGAAAGGGAAAGGATAGGAAAGGATATGTTAGGATAGTCTCATTTGCAGTAATTTCAAGACTGCAGTCTCATTGAACAAGATTTATGCACAGAACTTTTTCTACTTTGCTCTGTTTCTTCAAGTGACATGTTGCTAGCTAGGTACATGGTGATAGATGCATGAAGCGTTGTGTGGATGCAGGGAACATGGCTCTGCAAGCGGTCAAAACACGTATATTCCCGGCGGTCAGAGAGATAGGGAGGTGTGTAATTAATTATCTCGATCGGAAATGTAGTGAGATTTGTGAAAGTTCTTGAAGCATTGAATATGCATGTCAACTGGGCATATGAAATTGGTTCTAGACCTCGTGATGAATCCCGTGTGTGCCACAGGTATGGATGGTTTGGACTGTACAAGACAAATAGACAGCCAGGATGGATGTACGCAAATTCTTTTACTGAGTAGACCACCTATGGCCCGTCCAGTCGGCAACTCAAAAAGGTATTTACAAGAGAAGAGAGTCAGCAGTCAAGAAGAAAGTGAACAAGAACAAGACTTTGGCTGCTGCAAGTGAAACCCCATGATCTGATGTCCAGGGATATGGTATATACTATACTCTCTACATGGACTTGGTAGCAAATGTTTCTTTGGAACGACGCAGAGATCACAGAATGATAGTGATCAGATTCATTATGCAGTCATATGAGTAAGTTTGGAATTAAAGGTTGTACGATTCGTGCGCTCTTGAATGTTGATGTATCGAATTGACTTGATGGATGGTGTGGAGAGACCCTTGTTATGTGAAGAATAGGTCTGTACACCTTTTCCTACAAAAGCAATATGGCTGTTTGTCAGTAATACCATGTGCTGTGCTGTGCTGTGCCGTACTGTCATGCCAAAGCCCACTCATCCACTCCCCAATGTAGTATCTGACGGCGAGCTGAGAGGTAACTTACTGTGTGTAGAACAGGGAACTGAACCGACTGTGTAGCCGGGCAGTGTTTGTTTCCTTGAGAAGCGGGGGGGAGAAGAGAAGAAAAAGAGAGAAGAGGTTTAACTTGGTAGTTTGGAAGTAAGTTGCAAGAATTGGTAATGATATGATCGAGTCTAGCTACTGAGTGTTGGTCACCTCTGCCAAGGTAATAGAGTGTCGACACTGTACTCAGAGGACCCTTGTTTGCCTTAGTACCTACATCGTGTGAAACAAGTCCATGACAAAGGTCAAAGACAAAGAACGGCCATCAACCACCGTCATCTCCACCAACTGTTGACTGTACAAGTGCAGTTAAACCTGTAAGCTCTTAAATTCGGATGCTTCTAGAGCCTATTTGCCATCCTTATCTTGTACCGTTTTCATGACTGTTATTCCTGATTATACTTACCTAGGTATGCAATGTAGTTTCGATATTGTAATGCTTGATTAACCCTTGCAAACCAACCATTGAATACACTATAGTAAACCTACAGAAAAAGACCAATCTTACAAAGGTTTGTCCATATCTTTTTTTCTTATCGCTACAACCCACGCTTTGATAGCTCTTGTCTACCTGCTAACTATACGTTAGCGGCTGCCTCGGCTCCGTCGATCCTTTCCCGCATTTATTCTTTCGGTTGTCATCTTGTCTCATTTCCATCCACATCCTCAAACCATCCCACGTCCCTCTTTCAGCCTCAGCCTCCTCCTCCTCCCGTTGGCGCTCATGTTTTCTGCTTACCGTATTCTCCGTTAATTCATGGTTCCGGCCCGGATTACTCAATCTACCGCTCCGCTTTCCGACCCCCCGTCTCCGTTCCGTTTCAAGCTCAAGCTTCAAGCTTTCCATCATCAATCAATTCCCCCAAAAGAAACCAACCCTCGACCGACGCTGCCTCTCCGATTGACACTGTGACGTCTCACCTCCGCCTTTCGCTTCCCATCTCCGTCACATAAAATAAATCTAAGCGGCGCCACCACCGGTTGCCCGCCAGGCCCGTCACAATGCCTGCGCGTGGCCCTCCGTCTCCGAGCTCGCAACCTGCAAAGCGACAGCGACAAAACTCTTTTGACGATGATTCACCGCGCAACGGCCAGTCGAGCCCCCGTAACCGTGAACGTGAACGTCTCCAGGCCGACGGCGCATCTGCCCCCGCCTCGGCATCTTCCACCACCGCCTCTCCAACAGTAACGGCCAAGGCAGGCCAGAGCAGTAACTTTCGCAACGTCAGTGCCTGTAACCGTTGTCGCCTACGTAAGAACCGTTGCGATCAGAAGCTTCCGAGCTGCGCAAGCTGCGCCAAGGCGGGAGTTGCTTGTGTTGGTTATGATCCCATTACAAAGAAGGAAATACCACGAAGGTACGATAAGGATTTTCTGACAGCGCGCGACAATCCTGACGAGCTGCGCTGCGCTTCAGCTATCAGTCATTTGTTGTCGCGCACTACGGAATTGCTGCAAGAACAAGTGAATGAATACTGACTGACCTATCGCGCAGTTATGTTTTTTATCTCGAAACTCGAGTAGAGCAGTTAGAGAACTTGCTCAATGCCAACAACATCGCCTTCCCCCCAGCCGAAAATCTCGAATTGTGTTCCAGGTTAGGTGCCGACACCGCCAGTATCAACTCAAATACAGAAACAGGGTATTCTGCAGCATCAGAAACTGGCGATCGCGGTATGGGCAGACCCCAGACTCAAGCAGTCGAATCGCTGAAAAAGAAGTCAGGCCAAGCGGGTTTCCTCAACAACATTGTGAGCCCTTCGAAACCTCGTTCTCTTGCTTCTGCATCCGGCGTCTCTTTTGCGCGGGTCGTGTATGCTGCAGTTCAATATTCGGCTGCTGGACAACCGAACTCGAATGATTCGAGAGCTCCTAGGCAACCGAGCGGAAATGGAGCTTCTCTGCGCGATTCCTTCTTTGGTCTGCATACCAGGCCTTCAATCAAGCCCGCCGCTTTCCCCAGCAAAGAGGTTGGCTTGCGACTTGTGCGATTATATTTTGAACATTCTAACCCTCAGATCCCTATTCTGCACAGGGGAGAGTTTATGCAGACATTTGAACGTATTTACGCGACTAAGGATCCGGCTCGAGGTTCGCGAGAATTGTACCTGTTGAATATGGTTTTCGCTATTGGCTGTGGTGTCATTGTGGGTGAACCAGTTAAAACAGAATCATCTGGTGATTCTGGTATGGACAACAGGAGCCGTTGTGAGCCCGAAGAGTATCATGCGAGCGCCATTGTGCACCTGGAATCGTGCTTGAGCAACAGCGGGGGAGGTTTAGAGGTGCTGCAAGCTGTGCTTCTTCTCGCCAATTTTGCTCTCCTTCGTCCCGTCCCCCCTGGTCTTTGGTATGTGCTGATTGATCGTATGTGGTATTTGGAACTTGCCTGACTAACATGGACCAGGTACATTATTGGAGTTGCTGTGCGACTCGCAGTTGATCTTGGTCTACACTATGAGGATGACCGAGAAATCGATGCTGGGCCCAACGAAACTGAACAGACTGACGGTGCTCGGGAGAATGGCGCTCAGGGTCGTGGAAAGAAATTGTGGATTCGAGATATGCGACGACGTCTCTGGTGGTGCACGTACTCTCTAGATCGCCTGGTCAGCACATGCGTTGGAAGACCATTTGGCGTGAGTGATCAGGTCATCACAACCGAGTTTCCCTCACTGTTGGACGACGACTATATTACGCCGACTGGGTTTCGGGATTCACCACCAGACCAGATCCAACCCAGCTACAAGCATGTTGCGCATCATTATTTCCGCCTGCGGCTGCTGCAGTCCGAGATTCTCCAAGTGTTGCAGTACAACCAGGCCCAGATCGCCAAAGCTGGCGTGCAAGGCAAGTATCCCGATATGCACATTCATTTGCCGTCGCCGTTTCTGGTGCAATTCGATTCGTTTCGGTCGTGGCGCATAGACATCGATCGACGGCTGTATCAATGGAAGACGTCAGCACCGTCAAAACAGGAGACTGGTGTCATGTTTTCGACGGAGTTCCTGGAGCTCAACTACTGGCAGGCCATCATCATGCTTTATCGTCAGAGTCTCAGCGTTCCAGCTATGTTTGAGGGCGAGTACAACTCATCAAACGAGGTCAACAGCCCAACGGCCTTCCAAGCAGAGCTTCGTGAAGACGAGGACCGTATTTATCTCAAGGTCGCTGAGGCAGGGCAAAAGATTCTTCGTTTGTATCGACAACTTCACCTCAGTGGGCTTGTGAGCTATACATATCTTTCCACGCATCACCTGTTCATGGCAGGAATCTCGTACCTTTATGCCATATGGCATTCGCCCATCGTACGAAGTCGCCTGGTAAGTTTAGACGAAATAAGAGTACTCGGGGAAATATACTAATAGTGGACCCAGAGCATGGATGAAGTGGACTTTACTATTCTCGCTGCCAAATCGGTTCTCACAGATATGATCGACAAGTGTCCGCCCGCCGAGACATGCCGAGATGCATTCGATCGAACGGCCAAGGCCACCATTAAGATGACCTCTTCCACAGGCGGTTTCGGTGCACAGGCGGCCCGAAGACAGCGTTCTGCATGGAACACGCCACCAGACTCGTCAAAGACGTCTGCCCAAACACGTCACCGTCCTCAGGGCTCAGACCAGGCGTCTTATCCAATCGACCTGTCCCTCTCTGACTCCCTTTCTTCTCCTAGCATGTCAGTCACCGGCGACGGAAATGCGCAGCCATCGCCGCCGATGGCACGGTCAGCTGAAGGATACTTGATACAATCACGAAGCCGGGGCGGGCCAAGTCCATCAGACTCTGGTCTCAAGCAAGAAGGATCTCCTGTAGAGTCAGGCATGGTTCCTTCACCTGTTCCTCGAAGGATGACTTCCCAGCCTTCCAATGGAGGATCATTTGCGGGACAACAGCAATTCAACGGGCAAGATTACCCAGATGCACAGACTATGGAATTCCTCCAGAATCTGGGAGCGTCTTCAAACGGTGATTTCAACCCTATGGACCAGTCACAGCTCGACATGGGACTCAGCATGAATTGGGAAGGTCTTCATCATGACTTTGGCGAGGCACCTCAGCTGAATCCCTTTGATACCTTTTTCTTTGGTGGTCCTCAAGGAGGAGGTAACCAAGACGGTGGCATGAACATGTAAGATGGTAGATTTGATGTCTGTTGGGGTTGTTTCTGTCTTTATTGCCGGCGCGAAGTCTAGATCAGATGCGAGTCTGCTCGGTGCAGTTGGGGTGGTTGATGTCATTAGCCATGTGTTAATACATCAAAAGGTGAAAGATGTGTCTTTTTTTCTTGTTGACGGCTGAAGCTCCGAAAAGTAGGTGTTGATACTTACAAGCTGGGAAAATTTAAGAGCAGGGAAATCATGATTGGTTTGTTATCAGTTTTATACCATGGCGAGGTACAAAGTCGATTTAAAGAGACGAGTCTATATCATGAATTGGAATAGTACATAGCTGAAAAAGGAAGTTGATATTGTATGTGTTTGTAATGATCGCTGGCAATCCCCTCAATGAAGTAGGTATCGTTTGTTATTGCCATTCTTGACAACAGCTGCACCACCTGATCATATTGATGAACGAAAGAACCATGACAATATTAGAGGCCCTGTTCATATAAGATTACCTCGCCAGTTGGAATTCTCTACAAATAATTTACATTGTGATACGCCATCGTCAGACCTTTGACTTTCAAATATCCAATCATCCAAGCATAGGTAAGAAGAAGAAATATGTACATGGTACATTTTTTACTGTGATTTAGCAATTAATATGTTTGGCCAAAGTTGCCGTAGATCTAGGCCTTTTAACAGACTAGACTAGGTAGTCTAGGTCGTATTGTTCAGTGGATATGTTGCTATTAGGTAGGTGGATAAAGGTGGATAAGGGACAAGTCATTACCTAGCCCGTTGACTTTGATTGTCCCCGGCAACGTCATTTAGACATTCATTTGCATCCTCCTACATAATCCATCTCAGTACTCAATCAATCAACCAACTCATTGTTGCCAGCCTCGTTTCTTCCACCACACCTCAATAATATCGAAAAACATAGCGAATACGATCGAACGAACTGATTACCTGGATAATACGTTTTTTTGCATACCGCGCCACTTTGCACCGTCGAACCACTCGCATTGGCGTCAGTCCCCGCGAACAGTTAGCTACATTAATTAGCAAACTCCAATACTCGACGATATCATCACCAAATTTAAAACACAACAAACGCATCGTTTCTCGCCCGCAGGACGGCTCAAAGCCCTTGTATATTGTCGCTCCCTCTGAGGAGCGGCGGGGATCATCATGGCGGTAGAAGAGGGCGAGTATGTATACCATGGACTCAGAAAGCAAACATAGAGCTTATCAATCATGACTCAATTATTTGCATCACCACTAACATCTTCCAGTATCTACCCAACCGAGGCCCTCATTCTAAAACAGTCGCGGAAACATTATCGTATACCTGTGCGATCACAGTACGTCGATCATGCATTCTGTTCCGGCGCCGTCATCTTCAAATAGCTAATGTCTACAGGCACTGGCAGCTACGTTCTCTGATTAGCGCCGAGAAACAAGGCATCGTATATTTTCCCGGAGGCACCGGTAGCAATCACATCCAGCGACTGAACATATCAACTCGAGAATGCGAAACTATCAAACTCCTGACTTTTGCGCCGCGATGTCTTGTTGCTGAGAAAGGATGGTTGTGCTGTGGGAGTGAAAGTGGCGACTTCGTGGCGATGCGGCTCGATGAAGGAAACGAAGACAACGAAGATCCTCTGTCTGGAATCGATCCAGAAACTCGACTGTATCTCGGCCTCGATGCTTACCCTAACGATCCCGTATTCTCTCTCATCTCGCGCGCCAGGCGATCCCAAAAGAACATGATCGCCAAAAGTATGAAGTTGGCCAAAGACAGGGTGAACTGTATCACGCTCTGGTTTCCACCCACGACAATGCTGGCTAATGCAAAAGCCTACAGGGAACCAGTAGCAGTGTTGGCCAATAACGACCGGACCGTTACCCTAGTCAGCCTACGTGATTTTGACGAGAAAGACAAGACAGAGGCGTTGGATATTATCACATATCCCGACTTTGTGAACCGATCTCTCCTATCCCCCGATGGAAGGTTCCTCATTTCCATTCTGGATGATCCATACATGTACATCCACGAGCGAGTGAGGAAGACTGCCGAATCGCCAGCAACCAAGTCGCCTGATGATGTCGCATACCAATGGGAGCAGACTCAAAGAATTCTACTCAAAAGCCAAAGAAAAGACGACAGGACTGATAGTAGGGGAAGCTTCGCGGCCTGTTTCTCGGAATCAGGAGCATACCTCGCTATCGGAACTCAACATGGTACAATTTCTATCTTCAACGCTGCTCTTCTTGCAGATCCCGATGCCGACCCCCTTATCACAACCTTTGAGTCCTCCCGACCACGCAGTGGTCCTGGTGCTATCCGAGATATGGCCTTTTGTCCTGGTCCGTACGACTTGTTAGCCTGGACAGAGGATAGAGGACACGTCGGGATCGTCGATATGCGAAGTAACTTTGTCATTCGCCAGATTGTCGATATTGAAGATCCAGTGTTTGAGCATATCAACATTCCAGACCGAAGCACCGTTGACCCGCGCAATTTAGAGAGTCGTCGCGATAGAAGAGATCAGGCGACGGGTACGAGCGCTACAGACAATCACACACGCCGTGACGTGCTTGAACATCTCAACACCCCTCTTACTGCTAGTGAGACGTTAGTGCTCGAAGCCATGCAAATGGGCCGAACCAATCGTGAGAGATTGATCCAGCGAGCTTCGGCGGCGGCAGAGGATAGGCCGATTGGGGGGCCAACCACCTTTTGGGCCCGTCGCCGGGGTCTTCCTTCTACTGCTGCTGCCATTGGCAATGCTGAGCAGTCTAATGATCGTGGAAGCAGTACCGTTGGCCGCGCCATGGGGGGTATTCTAGGCAATGGTTATCGGTTTCGTCCTGGTGGCATGATCTCGCGAGCTACACGGCCCTCAGGCCTTGCAGAGGGCGAATCCCTTGAAGACTTCGCAAGAAGAAGACGTGAAGAGGAGCGTCGGCAAGAAAGTCTTGGTGAAACCGTGGCGATGCTCAGCAGGGAACGCCAGAGACAAGACCCTTCCTACCTCCAAGTGCTTGATATCCTCCAGGCGCGAGAGCGAGACGCCGATCGCGACCTAGATGACACGACTATCATAGTACCACTTGTAAATCAAGTTGTGAACAGATGGGGGGAGGAGGATCATGGTGTTTTCGAGGTGCCGCCTTCGCCAGACAACACCGCCGGGCTGGCTTGGAGTGAAGATGGTCGTGTTCTGTAGGTGCTTCACTCTCGAAGTCTTATGAAGTTTTTGCTAACGATTTGTAGTTTTGTCGGCGCACAGAACGGCATATATGAGCTTCACGTCGACGTGCAGAGCAGAAAGTTTTGCCCCAGTATTTCGTTGAGGTGAAGTTGAGAAGAAGAAGTTGAAATTGGCGCTTGGTCGAACCTGTCTCTTAAAAAAAGGCAGGTTTTGAGAGCCCTTGGGATGGGATTGCTATCTTGCTTTGATACCAAAATGATGACCAATAATGATGGTTGTTTATACGCATTGGCACATTTCACCGGAGTATGTTGGAACTTCATGGCGTTTTCAGTTCTCATTCTAGTCGACTTCCCTGCGCTTCGTGCCGTCTACTTGACTGTTATTTCGAATACAATCCCAGAGACAGTCAAGGGGGAACGACTACTTAGTGTAATAAATTTGACATTTGCAATTCTGGGTGTCTCTTCTTTATAATGGCTTTGTAGATCCATACAGTAGATTATGCACCATTTCAGCGATGGCTAAGGAACTTGTCAACCCAGGGCTTTCAATGCCTAGAAGATTTACCCAGCCCTCATACCCTTCTTCTTTCCTGATAATAAAGTCTTGGAATCCTTTGCCCTGGCGAACAGCATCTTGACCGGCTAGTTTGGGCCTGATACCAGCATAGTCTGCTACCAAGGCCGAGGCATCGATACCCGGTAGATAACGTTGGATCTCGTTAATGGCCTGCGGCAGTCGTTCCGCATTGACGGCCAGATCACTAGGGTCATCAATCCACTCAACATCAGGGCCGAAGCGTAGACGGCCCGCAAGATCGAGCGTAAGATGGGTGCCCAAACCTGCGATGCCAGGCTCAGGCACCGGGTAAATAAGTCGTGAGATCTTGGGTTGAGATGCCGAGTATGAGAAGTAATTACCCTTGGCATAGTACAACTTCTGACGCTCATTAGAAGGTACTATCATATTGTGAATGACCGCCGCTCCAAGCCCCGCAGCATTGATGAGCGTCTCGGTCGTGATACTCGACGTCTCGCCAGTGGAAGCATCTTTGACCTCAATTTCCCAACCCTCGTTACCGGGCTTGGATCCGAGAGGAGTGATGTTCGAAGCGGGTGAATTGAGCGCCACAACACCGCCAGCGTCTTCAAACAGGCCCTGTAGACACAACATCAAGCCGTGCGAGTCCACGATGCCTGTTGTTGGACTCTCGAGCGCACACGCAGCCTGGACACCCTCACCATCCCTCTTCACCTCTTCGCCGCTGACCCACCTCGCCGGAACACCGAGCTCGTTCTTGCATAGGGCATGAAGCTTTTCAAGAATTTCTTGCTGGTCCTCGTTCTGGGCGACGATCCATTTGCCAGTGCGGCGATGGCCGATGTCATGTTTGTCACAGAGCTCATAGAGCAGATTCTTGCCGCGAATACAAAGCTTTGTCTTTAAGCTCGATGGTCCGTAGTAGATACCCGCGTGAATGACTTCGCTGTTGCGAGAACTTGTCTCTGTGCCGATGGCATCATGGCGCTCGATGAGTACGGTCGAAGTGCCATCTCTCTGTGCCAGCTGGCGGGCTACAGCAAGCCCGACGACACCGCCGCCTATTACCTGCTACATGGTTAACCCTTTTTCTTTGGTCCTTTCTGTAATATATGGTGGCGAGTCCAATGGAGTTTGGCCTCTATTATAAACCTCATGAGCTGAATGAGATCCATCAGGGAATGAACATGTTATAAGATTGACTCACAGCATGGGTGAAATCAGCACTGGTAGCTGCTGTTGAGCTGAAACTGTGCCTCTGGGAGGATAAGAAGTTGAAGGGAAATTTCCGTGTTGAAAAACGAAACATCGCTGGTGTTGTTGAGATTGAGTTGTGAATCTGCAGAGGCATTCGGCGAAGAGTACTTATACACCGAAATGCCGATGACGCAACATTAACGAGCAACGTTCACCATATGCCGACATATACTTGTGTTTTTCTATCAAGAGATGTTTTATTGTAAAGTTGAAGTGTTTTATGTCTTTTTGGCATTGTTTGGGGCGTGTAGAGAATAACCGCTCATCGTGGGATTCATACCCTAACCTAAAGTTGCTCATGTCGTCTAATGCCATACGATAACATCTCGTCACATTCAAACTGGCAAGAATACCCCATTCCCTCAAAACACTATCCGAGCTCAACATAGAAATACATAATATGTGACTTACTGACGCCATATGTATTCCTATCTGTTCCCATCCTGGGTCAAGCCCGACTTCCAGACTTGGCTTTTATCGCTAAACGCCATGATAAACCTCAATACTCTCAGTGTACTTTCTGAGCAAGGGTATGGAGGGACAAATATTTCAAGTATCCTTGCTCTCTTTAATAGAGAGCTTATCGGTCTCTTTCTCCACCACTGCAGAAGATCTCCTCGATTGTGAGTGATGGGATGCCTCGTGAGTGACAGGTGAGCCGATTCCGGTATCTGTCAGTTGTTTCTCTTGTGCATGTTAGATGAAAAGTAGACGACAAGATTTTATGTTACGCTTACCTAGTTCTCGGATGCGATTACGAAGCATCTGATTTTCACGGTTGAGCATCTGAGTCTCGGCCTGGTAAAACGCACTTTCGTCCCGGCCGCCTAGGACCCAGTCCTCGCTGTTTCCACCTATGGACGTTGAGCGAAGTCTCGGAGAAGCGCCGCTACGGCTGGGTGTTCTCGAGCGCCGGGCTAAGTCGAACGAGCTGCGAGGGTGACGATGATTGTTGGAGCGAGAGCCTGAGTCACCGGTGGGAACATGAGGAATAGACACATGAGAGCTCGAGGCGTGGGGGGTTCCATGGCCTGGCCGCTCGGCAATGGCGCTACTGTCGTCTACGGCTGAGCCTTGGTTCTGGTTGTTTGGGTTGGCAGCTTGAAGGCGCTGGAGCTCTAGTTGTTGCTGTCGGATCATGTGCAAGAGACGATTCTATAGACAAGTGGTTAGTCGCCTGTCATGATGATGAAGAGTATAGTGTCGTACCACTTGACCTTCCTGCTCCGCCTCTATAACTTGATGTATCTCACCCAGACTAGGTGCTCTGTGGTGACGAGGATCGCCTGTAAGAGGCGATCCAGAAATAGGTTGTGGACTAGCATGTGGAAGTCCAGATTGTTCGTTAGCCATCTCGCCTGATGATGGGACAGCGGGATCGTTGGGTTGCGAGTTCATTGGGATTTGCTCTTGGCCGGGTTGAGGCGCTGTTGGAGTTTGGGAGATGAAGTCACTAGAAGGTCAAGACCCTAAGTTGGGGATGCCAGAGCTTTATTGTTCTGGTTTTTGGTAGGTAGAATAGATGTTGGGAAGGTCTTGGTGGATGTTAGTGTTGGTGTCCGGCAGTCATGGTAGCTTGCAGCGATATGGAAGCTGAACGTGGGGAGCTAGCTACTTTACCTTAGTGGGTGATTCGCTGCGGGGATGCTATGACATGGATGCTTGCGTTTGGGGTTACGCATGTTTGTTGTTTGTATCATATCTTTGTAGTTTGGATTAATTCATAAAGGTAAACAATACTAATAGATTAATGGAGTAATAGAGAACTGAAGATTCTCCTGTTACGTCTCCAGCTATATGAAAGACAAGCCCGCCTTTACTCTCCCAGCTTGGGATTATAGCATAGCCAAGATGGCTACCTTTTTCGATCCAATATATATATATATATATAATATTCACCTGGACAAAGTCCAATATTTGATGTTAACTTACAGTACTAACAGGACTGTTCCTTACAACTTGTGTTTTCCTTCCTTTCCTTCATGTAGTAGACAACACCTAGTTATCCAACAATGTAAGTTAGTAGATACCTACCTGTCTACCTACCCAGGTAAGTACCTTAGTACTATCAACTTTCAGGAATACCATCATGGAGAAGATCCAAATTGTCAAGGAGGAAAGTAAAAGTACCTCGTTCTTGTTAAATGTCTATAGCCTTTTTCTAAGTTCATATTAACATCTTTTTATTTCTACCTTGTCTTATCTTTAATGTTTCCAAGAGGTTGGCAAATGACACTAGTGAGACGGTATATCCACTTCTTTTATCGATAAGAATTTGCGATCAAATTTTGGCGGGCATTTTTTGTACGTCTCTCGCAAGCCTCGATCCAACCCATATCCATCCATCTACCACATCCCTCTCAAACAGATACCCGACTTTCTTAATCAGCCATGGGTCGCGAACTCCAAAAGAAGAAGGCCAGATCAGGCCGCCAGCCCGTTAGACAGCTCAACAGATCCAAGAAGATCCTTAACCCCCGAGGCAACGATGCTATTGCGAAGAACTGGTCCGTTCCATCAATCTTTCTTTGTATCAACAGAGCAAGAACGAAGCTAATATAGAAACTTATAGGAACAAGAAGGAGACTCTTTCACAGAATTACCGTCGTCTTGGTCTCGTAGCTCGACTCAAGGCACCCGCTGGCGGAACAGAGAAGAAGCTCGGCGCAACCACAACCAGCGCCTACACCAACGACCCCTTCGCCATTGCCACGATTGAAAACGCCGTCGTCTCCGAAGCGCGCGTGGAGCGCGACGCAGACGGCAAGATCATCCGAATCATCGGATCCGCCAAGCCCAACCCTCTCAACGATCCCCTCAACGACCTTGACGAGGGAAGCGACGCTGAGGACAAGCCTACTGAGGAGTGGGGCGGTATCGCGGACAACGCCGACGAGGAGGAGACGACAGACGTCGTCAAGCAGCTCCTCGAGCAGGCCAGGCAGCCTGATCTACCCAAGAAGAGACATCAGAGTGCTCGCGAGATTGAGTGGTTGGAGAAGCTGGTCGCCAAGTACGGCGACGATACTGGTGCCATGTCTAGGGATCGCAAGTTGAACCCCATGCAGCAAACATCGGCGAACATCGCCAAGCGACTTCGCAAGATGAAGAAGGAGAACCAAGAGTAAAGAAGGAGATTAGGAGTCACTTTTCAAAAGAAGGGGGTTTTCGAGGAGAGCTTAAAAGGCTGAATCGCTATATCATCAAGTACGGAGCATCAAAACTGGCTTAGAACAGAAGGCGTTGGGAGTTGGTCTCGAGCATCTTGGGGAAAAAATGCAAAGACGTCGTATATAAGATCCTCATTTACACGACTGAACTTTCTATACTGTCAAAAAAGATACATGATAACTACAAGCACACGTATGTGCCTTGAATGTATGTGTACGTGCAAGTGCCCAACTTCATATATGCAAACAGAGGCAATTCCTCACATGCTCCCCTGTTTCTTTCTGCGCAATTCATGACATGACGCCGTTAAACGCCTCTCCTCCATGGGTATAGAGGCGTTCGCTATCCACCATAGAAAAATGTCGAGCCGCATTCCAGACGCAGACGTTTCCCAGGCTATTTCCACACCAAGCAAAACAAACACCGTTGCGTAAAAACAAAGAAACCAATCTATATCCTTTCTTTCATTTACATGCCTTTCCAAAATTTAGTGTCCCCTGTCGTAGTTGGCGGCGGGGAACTGGGCGGGCATATCCTCGTATGGGTGGCCGCCTGTAGGGTTGGCGTAGCTGGCTGGCATAGAGGGAGGGGCGCCGCCGTGGTACTGGGTATCGTTGTCGAAGAGGGTGTTGGTTCGCGGGGGGAGGGCACCAAAGCGGTCGGGATCATCGTCGTCGGCGCTGTAGGGGTTGGCATCGCCGTAGCGAGAGTTGCTGTTGTAGCTGCTGTTGTTGTAGCCACCACCACCGTAAGCGCTGCCTGAGGGCTCGTGGTCGTCCATGTCAACTCGCTCGTAAGCCTCGTCTCCGTGAGGAGCCATGGAGAAAGCAGCCTTGTCGGGGTCGATGTTGTCGCTGCCCATCTGGCGGTTGTCGTAACCGGGCAGGACATTGTTGTTATTGTAATAGTTGAGAGTGTAGAGTGAGACAAAGGTCGAGCCACCAAACAGGAGACTGCCGAGTCAGTTAGCAATAGCCTCAATTAACACAAAGTTGATCAACGTACGTTACAAGAACACCACAGCCGACAACGCCCTTGCTGATGCTGCAGGCAGTGCCACACTGGCCGGCGGCGTTATAAGAAGCCTGAGTGGCAAAGGCAGACAACCACATGATGGTGAAAGCAGCGTCAACAGCAAGCATGGCATGCGGTTGGGCGAAGCGTCGAGTGCGGCCCCATCTGGGGGTCATGATCAGGAAGATCCAAGCTGGTACTGAAAGAAAACACTATATTTCATTATTAGTTGGCCATGATACATGGTGAATCGGTCGGTGTGTGTTGACTAACCACTCCAAAGGCCCAACCATTCTTGCCCGTGACCTCGGCATCCTTTGCATTGAAGACGCCGATTTGCAAACACCATGCGACGAGGGAGAGAATGATCTGAAAAGAGTGAAGACCCAGTTTCAAGTTGGGGACGATGTCGGGATCAATGTTGAACTGCATGGCTGAAGGCTGATATGAGTGCGTGCCGTGTAGGTGAAGATGGCGAATGCAAACGCAAAGCAGAGGAGAGCTGGTAACTGCTGGGCGAGTCAAGGAGCGAGTAGACTAGGCTGCGAGTTGTATGGGATGTGTCTTGTTGGCTTTTCAGCTGAAATCGCAAGGGCTTGTTTCGTCACAGGTATATCGGGTTCCGCCGTGTCGTCTATGCTTTTTTGGAGATGAGACTCGCTAGATTGGACCAGATGAGGGTGAGAATGGCAAAATGCACCAGAACAAAGAGCGTTATCGTCAATAGAAATGTTGTTATTGTTGTTGTTGATTAAGGAAGAGACGTTGGCGTTAAGACGTTAGGTTGGGTCTGGGTTGGGTCTGGATTAAGTTCAATGGTCCTTGGAAACCCTGACGAAACAGGTTCCCTGGCCAGCGAGAGGCACTACCTATCCCACTGTCGGTGACCATGACGCTCGCTGGAACAAGCTGGAGAAAAGCCAAGCATAGGCGGGACCCACAGTGAATTGGATGGATCTCACTGGGCTGGATTGGTTAGTTAGCGCTTCCAAGTCTACGCGTTGCTAGTTGCAACAACAGGGCTGGGCTTTGTCTGTGTGGCTGTGGCTTGTCCATGAGTCAAGATGACTGACTGACTACCTACAAAATCACTCTAAAGTTAGGATCTAGACGCAATGATCAATGTCTTGATGTGACTGCCAGCACTAGTTCAGGGGTGTAATAACCCCTAAGTCAACTCTACATATTCTCTATATTCTATGCTCAAGATATACTGCCTTGCAATGGATCTGTCTGCCCTGGCTTGTCAGAGGCTTGTCATGCCGGCTGCGCCACGGGCGAAGAATTTAGGGGACCACTCCAAGACTGTTGACCAATGACAAGACACAAGATGCGAATTATATCTAAATTTATGCTTCTTCGCTTCAGCTTAGAGACTTGTCGCGGAACGTTTTATGTCATTCCCGTTGAGGTAAGAAGATCGTCTCTCATTTTTTCTTTCTTTCATTTCTCATTTCTCCAAAACTCGACAACTTCCTTGTAATTATTCCGACACTCTTTGCATTTTCTGCATTTTATATGATAAACATCTGAACAGCCACAATGATTACGCATATTTATTGTTTTCTCGGATGGTACGGGTTGCTGTGCCGCTGATGACGTTGCACTGAGACTTGCAGTGCATTAGTTCCCTTCTGAAGATATCTCATGGTAGAAGATCAAATGAAGAGTATCAAATGACTGAAACTGTCATGAACGAATTCATGCCCGCTTAAACTCCAATTAAATGCCAGGGGCTACAGCGGATACTGGGGTCCCGAACTAATCACCTCTGAAACCGTCATTCAAGCAAGGGTCTGTTCCTGTCATCATTTTCTGTGAATAGCTTCAAAGGATGAATAATTTTGGTATATTTTTCGAATTATCAAGCACGTCATAAACTCAGTCTGGGGATAAATAATACTTCTCTAAAGAGTTCTACAGCAACTTCAACTCATCACATTCTTCAAAATCCAACATACCTGACAAACAACATTACACTCCAAGACGTCAAGAATTCTTCTATGGAAACTTTTGATCGTGTTATTTGTTTCTTACTATCTACACAGTCTTATTATTATGATGCCCTCCTAAGACCCCAACCAGATCTCCATGTGGTATTTCCTATTCTGACTCCAAGAATCATGTTCTGTCTCAGTGATACTCGGCCGTGATAATCGTGACTGACAAAGAAAACGCTCCGCAAAATAAATAAATCATGCAACGCCAGCGCTGAATGCATTCCTGTAAAGTACCATCCATCCCACTCCTCGTTTTTCTTTGTTAATCTTACATTAGCAGTGCTATAGGCACAAGCAAAGCCAAGGCAATTCCAGCTGGTGGCTTTCTACCCATCGCGGCTCCATCAGCGTCCCGCGAAGATGCTATATCTCTCATCTTGGCGTAGTTTCTGATATCCTTGGATAAGCCACCAGAGCTCTTTGGTTCAGAATCAGAGTCAGAGTCGCTTCCAAGACCAAACTCGGCAAAGTTGGAGGAACTGGCTGCTTGACCATGGTACTCGATAGCCTTGTGCTCGAGAATAGTGTTCTCCAGACGTGCGGTCTTGGGGCTGTCAGAAATTTCAGTGCGCAATGTTGACGGAGACTCGAGTGAGCTATCAACTGCGGGTGTTGCTGTTGGTACGCTTTCTTGAAAAGGTGAACCGCCACGAGGATAAGTCATAGTTGCAGTGATGGGTTCATCTCCACAGTTGTTGCACGTCTCAACACCAGAAGTGAAGCCGTATGGGACAGCAGTCGGCGTAGCATCTGCTGGCATAGCAGACATGCCCCGGTATACTTCCTTGACCGAGTAAGGAAGTTGCGTGATGCCTGTTGGACCAAAGACATCTAGTGTTGTTGCATAAGTGTTGGTGTATGCACAATCTGTGCAGTCACAGTCTTGACACTCAGGCATCTCGACGGTGTAATAGTTGTCTTGGCCTTGAGTAGGTACCGCAGGACCGAAGCTTGACTGTGTGGTACTAAAGCATTCTGTCATTGTGCGGGTGGTATAAGTATATCGCTGGGCAGAGCACAAAGTGCTGAGCAGCAGCGTGATGGTGATGTGTTTCATTATAAGTGAGTCAAGAGGATTTGCACAAAGGGAAAGTCAGTAAGACAAAACGAGATTCAACTGAGACAGGATCTACGAAGGATATCTATATGCAGATCTGTTCAGGGTCCTGGAGGCGGCATAACGAATCAACGTTTCAAGGGTCCTTGTAGATGGTACCTTGCATACAACTCTATCTTCGATCTCACAGCCATATCCGGGTTCTGAGTTTTCATCTTGGTTGACCCATCACATCTCATTGTGAACCATGCTTCTGGGATCAAGATCAGGGTCGGCCGCCTCACTACAGTACCCGAGTGCTTGACAGCCACTACGTATGTTGTGAATGCAGGTTCGTCACGATCAACGGATCTGGTGCCTATCTCAGCCAACAGGCAGGCCTCAAACCTCCGTTCCAGGCGGATCTTTGGGTCCTTGTGTTACAAAGCAGAACTTTATGAAACCATCTTTACGTATCAGATATTCCCAATCGCATGCCAGAAACTAGATCATGACCGCTTTTGATGTTCATACTATGACTGAAAGTTCTCGGATGTCTCTCCGGGTGATCACTACTAGCTAACTCGACTAGGCTCCCTTTGGTTCTCATACTGTAACGGGCTGTAGATCGGCTCTATTGTTGGATAGAGGCATTTTTTAGTGAAGCCACATCCCTCCAAGGAAACTCAAAATTTACTATTGAAGGGATGTCTTGCCTGTCTATATCCGGGCGTGACAGTGAATGTGGCGCCTGTCAAGATGCCAAAGCGGAAGCTAAACAAGTGCTGGAGGAAAACAGGGCACCCGTTTCCTGGCCATAGCTTTTATTGTCCGTCCCAACCTGCTACAGACTGAACTAAACTGAAAGCATTAATTAAGCAAGACTTTTAATAGGTTCAAAGGTTCCTTCATTAGACAAGATATCCATATCACTTTCCCATGGTCTGTGGCAGCGGAGGGGAGGGGGCTTGATGCTCCCGATCCAGAATGAGTGAGTGTTCATTCATACGGGTTAGTCCAAGACGCCGATTCTATCACTTCACAGTGTCTCTTCATAGGCCAAGACAAATATGATGTGAGGATCTCCAAAGAACACGACCTGGGCGGTCTGATTTACATGATCAGCATATCAGGGACCAACACTCATCTTCAAGTCAACGCCTAGACTCAACGGATGCTGTAGTCTTGCCACTCTGTAGGGCCAACGGGATACCCTAAAGGAAATAACAGACGTTGCAAGACCGTCGTCTGTGCTTCGCACCACAAAGCGAATCACTTGACTGTTCCAGCCTGGTCTCTTTTCTGCCTCACTCTTGTCTACTGGCGTGCAGTAGGAAAGCTTATATCTGAACTAGAAGGTGTAAATAATAGCTAACCAAAGATTCCATTCATGAATTGCATACACTGTCCTAGTAATTTCGTCTCTGGGCAATCTGGTCCCCGGAGCCTTTGTGACTGAAAGAGGCACAATAGACTTTGCAACAAGCGAG
Source organism: Fusarium poae (assembly GCF_019609905.1). Classification (NCBI taxonomy): domain Eukaryota; kingdom Fungi; phylum Ascomycota; class Sordariomycetes; order Hypocreales; family Nectriaceae; genus Fusarium; species Fusarium poae. The sequence goes on along the minus strand of NC_058401.1, from coordinate 3,558,915 downwards.
AACAGAGCCTCCTTCTCGGTGAAAGCGTCCGGGTGGCGTTGAAGAAAAAAGCCATGATACAAATGTCTCAGACCTTGGACACGATCTAGGCCTTGGGACTAGTGAGCCATACCATGGGAGTTGACACAATAATTCAACATTTTCCCAAAAGTCGATAGTATACCTCAACTAAATCTGTTAGCTAGACAACCGCTGCATCTCTCTAACGACTCTGTCGGCCGCCTGTACTGTACCCAGATTTCCTGCGATGTGGCTGATTTATGAATAACCTCCGGTCAAAAATACCCGCAAGCTATCAAGGGAGCTTGGACAGCTGTTTGTAGTGTAATGATGTACTATACATCGTAATGTTTGATGCCAGGCGCAGATCCAGGCTTACGATGCAATAATGTTCATATGGCTGGGAAATTGGTGTAAACCAACTCACTGGTTCCATCTATCATGATATCAATGTCGATCTCTTGCTCTACTGGAAGTCTGTGTAACAGTAACACACGTAGATGACCTTTTCCAACCAAGAACAGCCATCCGTTTTGAGACATTAACTTTGTCACTTTCGGCGATCATTCCTTCCAGCCATTTGCTTTGTGATATCTCAAAAGGTGAAAGTGGGATGGGTCTCTGACGCCAGTATTGAATAACTACCTACCTACTAACCTAAGCAAGATGATAGATGGGGGTCTTTCCTCAGTGTAGGGGGAAACAACTTGACTCTGAAGCCAAAAGAAAAGAAAAGAAAAGGAAAAGTCCATTTCCCGCATAATGCCGGCCGAGATCAAGTTTTCGAATCATCTCTTCATGCTCTTATAAACCTAGAACTTAGAGATGCCCAAGATCGTTGTGCAGAATGCGTGATGTATGCTTTCAATATGTGTTTAAAATAAAGCAAAATTACTTTCAACTCCGTACGTCTTCCATGATTCCGATTCACAACCTGCCTGGCTCAACTCTTCATCCGCTCATCTGCCCAGATTATGTGCCTATCTTAGGAAAGGCCTTGGGTAAATCATGCAGTTTCCACATCGCCGTTGTAATATCTTCTCGTATTTGCCAAGAAAATCACCGTCTTGCAATAGTCGAGTGCAGCGTATGCTGCTTCATGAGTGATACACAAATCAGACCCAAGATTGAAAACGCCAACAGTGTCAGCCAAACACCCCTGAAAGCATCCACAAAGGAGCTAACAACTCCATCATACCATCCCTCGGGGAGATGCTTAATCTCGTCGAGATCATCTCTGATACGGCGAATCTCATCTTCAGCGCCAGGCTGGTCACCGAACCTCTCCCAAAGTCGTGCCTTGAGAATGTTTTGATAAACAGCCGACCCAATGGTGATGCCAACAGTACTGCCGAGACTGCGTGCTAGATCTAAAGATTTGTTAGTAATACTAAAACACCACCGTGTCCATGGACAGCTTACAGGTTGCGGATGTGATGACAGCTTGTTGAGAGTGATCCACCGCTGCGATACATGCCAGCAACGTTGTCGTGAGTGTGGCACCGTACCCGGAACCGATCAAAAAGAAAGAAACACCCATCAGCCACTTGGGGCTATACTGGTTCTGGACAGTGAGAACCACCACGCCTGCGATGAGGACAAGTAAGCCTGCTACTCCAAGCCTCGTGTACTTTCCGGTCTTCTTCATAATGAAGCCAGAGAAGAGGGAACCGATCGAGATACCGATCGGGGATGGCAATATCTGAACACCAGACTGCGTGGCACTGCTACCAAGAACTTGAAGGTAAAGCGGAACGTAGAAAAGGGCCCCCATGACTGCCATGGTGCAAGCCAAATTGCAAAGACAGGCATTCAGGACAGTTCGGTCGAGAAGAAGCTTTACAGGAATGATTGGCTGGCGGGCCTTGCTCTCCCAGAATAAGAATAACCCAAATGTGATGACAGCCAGAGGAATTGTGGTCAAGGGAAGAGGGTGCGTCCACGGGACAATGTTGCCGCCCGAGTTCAGGCCCAAGAGCAGCAACACCAGAAATGAGCATGTCAGGAACGCCCCGACAAAGTCTATACGGGCGAGGAATGACTTATCCGACTGCTTGGGAGGGATCCTGACCAAGAAATGAACGGCCACAGCAGAGACAAGCACAGGCGGTACCTGAATCAAGAATGCAAGTCTCCAACCTTGGGAGGTGTGGTCATTGATTAAACCACCAAAGACACCACCAAGCATTGCTCCAGAGCCATAGCAGATGTTACCAAGGCCCTGGACGATTCCTCTCTTGCGTAGAGGAACTAAATCCGAGCCCAAGAACGTGGAGATGCTCATCAAACCACCACCTCCGATACCTGCAACGACACGCCCGATAATCATAGTTGTCTGGCTGTGCGCGAGACCACAAATGAGATTACCAACTGCGAAAAATATATTGCTGAAAACGAGACCCGGTCCTCGGCCGAAGATATCCGTTAACCGGCCTGAGATGGGCTGGCACGCGGCATTGGAGATGAGATAAGCTGTCGCAAGCCACGATAGAAGACTCAGAGACTGAAACTCGCTCGAGATGGGTCCTGAAAGAGTTGCGATAATGGTGGAATCTACAGCACCTAGGAAGACGCCTATCCAGGCAGTGCCAAAGATGAGAATGAGCTTCGCAGTTGGTACCTCATCAGCAACAACAGTCGTCTCCTCTTCTTGACCTGCTGGAAGACCCTGATTTGGGTCATCCCCTTGAGCCTCACTTGCTGGCTCGGCATCTGGGTTCTGACCTTGGCCATTTGACTTGAGCAAAGGAGTTCGTTCATCGCTCAGCGGAGCGACACCGTTTTCAGCCACGGCAGAAGCCGTGCTGCCGCTCGCAGTTTCTCGCATATTGACTCTTATCAATGTAGTGGAATAAAATGACAAGATATTCGAGAAGAAGATATTTGACAACGAGGTAAGACTATATTATATGGGTAAGAATTATGTGAGATTGATGTAGGGCAAAGTGAGGTCTAGTCAATAATATCGAGATCCGATGATAAATGCCATTGGCTTCTGTCCCCAACCACCTTCCGTCATGGTTCAAGAAGGGGATAAGACATAGCACGCAAGGGACAGACGGAAACGAACCAATAACATCCATGATCTAGGGTCGTTAGTCTGGTACCACCTTGAACCGACAACGGAGATGCTGAAGTATGTATGTACAAAGGATCCATCATATCTTGTCCCCTTTACAAAATACTGAGGCAACATCATCATGGTTAGGTGACATGATTCATCATACATGTGCTCATGGAAAGGTAACATAATACCTGATGGTCTTGCTCGCCGCTCCTCATGATTGTTCCGTTTTGGGTCTAAGCCATTTCCCAGAGTAGCAAGTCTTTCATGATCATTATTCATTCAATTTTTTAATTTTTTTCATTCATTTATATGCTCATATTTTTATAGTCATGACCAAGTCCAGACAGTAGATTCGGTGAGTAAATCCATCTGCGGAGTCAATAGGGCTCCTTTTGCCATTAAATGCAACGCTATGCAAACTCATACCTGTCCATATAAGTGGATTGGAGCAGAAAATAACGGGTTCAGTTTTCCATTATGCATCATAGTGACATCTCGATCTCCATGATCTCCTTGATACCCTCCTCAATGCCCTTGGCCTGCTCTGATGTGAGACGAGGGAGGGGTCGTCGAGGGTATCCACCATAACCGTAATAACTTTGGATAGCGGACTTGGTGCCAGCGATGGCAGCCTTGGTCAGCACCCAATCGCCCTTGGAGAGCTTCTTCTGGAGAGCTTGAGCCTCGTCCTTCTTGCCCTTGACGTAAAGATCCCAAACCTTGACACAGGTCTTGGGCATGACGTTGGCACCACCAGCAATAATACCGCTACCACCACTGACTAGAGTCTGAACGGTGAAATCGGCGATACCGCCGAAAGCAAGGTAACCGGAGCCCTCTTGGAAAGGTGTCTTGGCATCGGAAGCGAGAGCGACTCGAGTGAGCTTACCAGTGCTTCCGCAGGTGAACTTTGTGCCAACAATGTTGGGGTGCTGGCCGAGCTTGATGAGGAGATCGCTGTCCATGTCAAGGCCGGCGACGGCACCGGGGTAATTGTAAAGGATAATGGGGATGGGACTTGCGTTGGCAAGGTCGATGAAGTAGTTGTAGACGGCGTCCTCGCTCATCTGAGCCTTGTAGTAAGAAGGGGGGAGAACGAGAGTGGCAGCAGCGCCAACCTCGGCGGCCATCTTGCACAGCTCAACGGTACCCTTGACGCTACCCTCTGTGGCTCCGAGGACAACAGGAATCGATTGAAAACCGGCCTCGTCCAACGCCTCTCGTGTAGCCTTGGTAACGGCAATCTTCTCCTCGCGGGTGCAGTGAACGGCCTCGCCATTAGAGCCCATAGCAACAAGGCCAGCTAAACCAGCCTCACCTAGTCGCACGGCATGCTTCTTGATGACGGGAATGTCGAGCTCCTCAGTCTCGGGATCGAAAAAGGTCATAACGGGGGCGTAGATTCCGGTAGGAAGCGAGCTGGGTGTGGCCGCGTGACCATTCTGACCATTGGTGGCACCGTTGGAAGTAGTCATGATGAGAAGTATGGGATGATTGGGGATGGAGACTTGGTAAGACGACTCACGAGGGGATCAGAGGGGACAGAGGGGACGTGAAAGAAACAAGATACAGACGCCAGCAAAACGAAAAGGCCGGAGCTTAAAAGAAACGAAAGAGGGACTTTATAACTGAAGGTACCTAGCGTAGGAAGCTCAAGGTATCATGTCGAACCGACAAGTGCATTTTTGGCAGCCAGTCCCAATCCCAGTTTGGGGGTGGATTCGTTTCGGGAAGTCAAGTGCTCCAAGACCAACGTGGGTATTGGATCGACGTCCCCCAATTGGAAGAATGCGGTCCAAGTCTGGGGTCAAGAGGACCACAAAACTGTTTAATGGTGGTACGCTACTCCGTATGTAAAGGTGGACATTGTCTGAAGTGAAGTATCAGGTTGAAAGATAAGACATCAGTCGTGATACTATCAAACCTCGACATCGTAGCCAAGAACAAGAGTCGCCAAGTCAAGTCCGCAAGGAGAATCATATCGGAATCATCGGGTTCCTGCTGCGAGCGATTGATATCTTGGCTGCTGTGTGTGTTTGTTTGCTACCTGGAATGCGAGAACGGCAGTTCAGGTCGGTTCCTTGACGAATAGTTGCGACTCGGTAGAAACTTTCAATGGACCTCCTGGCTTCTGGATGCATCCTTTTCTAGGATTAAGCACCCAGTATAGACCCTTAACCATTGATCTAGCTGGCTTTGGTGGAAGAAGCCGGCTGGACGGGAAGGCCGGTGGAAAAAGAGGCTCATCAAAAACAAAATATTGGATCGCTTAGGTTCCATGTTGGACATTCCGTGCTGGTGGTTATTAGCCGGTCGAGAGTCACCCCTTTGAGCTTTGAGCTGACCGTGCAGGGTGCAGCAAGTGAGGCAAAGTGCATGGCTGAGAAACAGGCGAGTCCGAAGTGAATAAACCCACCAGAGGTACCTGGAAGTCTGGCCTGGGCCTGAGCTGGGTGGGTGAGTTGTTTGAGTGCGTGTAAGCGGTGGTGATGTTGTTGTTGATGATGGGGGGTAATTTTCATTATGCCTTCTGTATCGTAGGGGTTCAGTGAGCGGAGAATTACTGGGTGCTGGTAACCCCCAAAGTGGCAGGTGGGATTGCTGTGATGTTGGGTTGCACAGAAGTGGCAGTCAAGACACTCGAAATTGATTTCTCCGCCACAGACAGAATTCAATAGAATAAAGACTCAATTGAACTATAGATCGACTACACAGCCAATTCCCTTGTAACTCAAGCCACCCATATTGACTGACTTACAAGCATGAGCCGGTTGTTGTAGCGGCGTGGGGGTGGGGGAACTGGACCCGACCCCGCCATTTTACCCCTCATTTGATTCTCTCAACCAAAGTAATTCACTGATTGCTCCGAGTTTGTAGTGGTGATCCATGCTTTGGGGGTCTTATTCTTGTGTTTAATGCAAAAGGTAACAGTTATTCATTACCCGCGGGGAGAATCGTCTTCCCGTGGTCTTTATACTGTGTTTTGATAAACTACTAACTAAACCCAGTGTTAGCCTCGGGTATCCGGCAGCTGTTATGATCAGTAACAAAGACCTCTTATGGGGATTGTTGATTGTTTCTCCAATGTCCCCCGCCCTTGTACAGTAGACTCCATACCTAGACCAGAGTACATAACAACGAATCACGAATATACATCACAATTCCTTGCGCTCTCACCTTTCTTAGCAGGTAGATCAATGTATCAACATCATCTCCCGCATATTCGTTCCCTCATGTTTCATTTCCCCACAGTCATATGAGCTCTTCAGTACCTGATATCTATCATGACTCCATAAGAACACTTTCCATCCCAAGCTTGAGATTGGGGGGTTTCAAGGCGGGGACTCTTTTTTCCTCCAATCGTAGACGGAGAGAACCCCGAACTGTCCCCCAGCTTCAATTAGTAGCCAAGCTCAATCTAGCTTGCGGAGACATGAGCGAGCAATTCATAAGAGAGCTCATGGTTGCACTCTAGACATCTTCTTTTGACCAGTTCAGACCTTGAATCGACTTGCGCATTCTTCCATACACTAGTCTGGAAGTCTTTTTATACCCTCATACTCTGTTTTTGGTCTCATCATAGCTTCTTTCTTCCCCGCGTTGCCCCCCCCCCCCCCCCCCCATCACATTGACAATGGATCCTTTGAACGTCTTGATGGTAAGCTGAGCCTAAATACAAAAACAAATATTATAATTCGCTAACGTCTTACTCTCAGATTGGTACTGGAGAGTACACCACCGGTTTCGTCGGTGGTGGTGCCTCTGGTTCAGACAAGAAGGTTGGCGTTGTTGGTCTCAGTCTCTTTGATTTGCGCCGTCGCGAAAAGGTCAACAAGCTGGGCATGGTCGGTGTCAATGGCAAGAAGTTCCCTGCTATCCGTACGTACTCTTATCAAGAGCAACATTTCTTCACTTATTAACGCTTCCAGGCGAACATCTCAACAAAAACATCCAACAAGTCTACAACGACCTCGACACATCCTTCGACTCCTTCCCTGCCAACGACAAGGTCGACCCTGATGCCTACAAGTCCGCCATTGACGCCCTCAGCCCAGGCGATGCCATCACAATCTTCACCCCTGACCCTACTCACTTCCCCATCGCAAAGTACGCCATTGAGCGCGGCATCCATGTCATGATCACAAAGCCCGCCGTCAAGGTCCTCGAGGAACACCAGCAGCTCGTCGACCTCGCTCAGAAGAAGGGCGTCTACGTTTACGTCGAGCACCACAAGCGCTACGATCCTGCCTACGCTGATGCTCGCGCAAAGGCTCAGAAGCTTGGCGACTTCAACTACTTCTACAGCTACATGTCTCAGCCCAAGTCACAGCTTGAGACCTTCAAGGCTTGGGCTGGTAAGGAGTCTGATATCTCATACTACCTTAACAGCCACCACATCGATATCAACGACTCTATGGTTCAGGAGCGCGGATACGTTCCCGTGAGCGTCAATGCCTCTTCCTCCAAGGGTGTTGCCGTCGAACTCGGCTGTGATCCTTGTACCGAGGACACAATCTCTCTGCTCGTCACCTGGAACAAGCAGGGCGAGCCCAGCAAGCGCGCCGTTGGTGTCTACACTGCTTCATGGACCGCGCCTCAAAAAGCCGGTGTCCACTCCAACCAGTACTTCCACTACCTCGCCGCCAATGGTGAGATCCGCGTCGACCAGGCCAAGCGAGGTTACGATGTCGCCGACGACTCCGTCGGTCAGATGATGTGGTACAACCCCTTCTACATGAAGTACGCCCCGGATGAGGATGGAAACTTTGCCGGCCAGACCGGTTACGGTTACATTTCCATTGAGAAGTTTGTCGATGGCTGCCGTGCCGTGAACTCAGGCAAGCTCAAGCCCGAGGACCTTGACGCCAAGCCTCTTCCCACACTCAAGAACACCATTGCCACAACAGCGATTCTTGAGGCCGGTCGAAGGAGTATCGATGAGAACAGGGAGATCAAGATTGTCATTGAGGATAGCAAGTGGAGATTGGAGTAATCGACTGAAACAAGAGACGGGAGGGTGAATACCATATACTGCATGTAAATATGTCTAACGGGTTACGAACAAAAGTAATGATCAAGCCTTTTTTTTTTGTTTACACTTATCAAACGTTCCCACAAGAAGTGAACTCTGTATTTATTAATGCGGGGTGGATAAAGCCGCCATGCGGGCTGTTAACTTTGTAGCTCCACCATAAACTAAACACCACGACTTGTATCGACCATTCCAATATCTTAACTCATTCATTTTTCCATCGCCAAATCACTTGGACACTCGACTAATACCACAACTACAAAACAGCCACTATGCCCGACCCTCACTTCTCAGACCTCATTCTCCCTCAAAATGAACAACCCTCCATGTCTCAGCTCATGGCCTCTCTCAAACGCACAACGATCACAATCCACAATCGTCTAACCAGCATTCAAACCGATGCAGAATTTGTAGACCGCGTGTCTCATTCGTATGCCCCACGGCCACTTGTAGCCAATGAGCGTTGTGGTAGCTGGTATATTCCTCCTGGGCGGAAAGGTGCGAGTGCGTATTTCAAGAGTACCGATGGGCACGAGAGGGCGTGGAAGTTTAGCACGAGAAGATTGAATTTGCATTTGGTAGAAATCATTGAGAAGAACGATGGGTATGTATCAAGATAATGTAGGTATTATTATCTAGAGTGAGGAGTTAATTTGTTGACAGCATCATAATCGTTGATTCTACTCGTCGTGGCAAGCGTAGGTCCTTTGTCGAACCACGTTCACATAAATACTGACTTATACAGGAATGCCTGATGCCCTATCTTCCACAATCCCTATTTGGTGCACTGTTCTTAACCTGGCCATTCTTCCCTCACACCCTTCCTCCTCTAAACTGTACCTCCCAGCTCATCTTCCCGCAACAACTCACTCACAAATATCCGCACTCATCCCCGGATTCGTCGCATCATTGAAAGCTCTCAATCTCAACCTTCCAACATGCCTCACCAAGCCACTGCGCCCATTCTGGGTAACTCCTGGCTCCAGTCTTCCCTTACCAGAAGACACAGAGTCCATATTCGAGGATTTCCGGCCTGTGATATGCTGTACGGCTAGTCGTCGTGTGATAGGCAGTGAGATGGACGAGGGCGGGTATATCCAAGGTGCAGCCGACGATACCGAAATGTGGGCACATGGTCTCGAAGCGCCTTTGTTCTGGGACAACATTGATGAGCTTCTTGAAACACCAGAAGCAGAACTGCCAAATCTCATTTCTAAGCTAGTCGATGAGCAGGCGACAAACAAGAAAGATGAAGGGTCTCAGATACAGATTGTACCTCATATATCTGTATGCGCCTTGCCCCTTCTTGCCATGCCCACCGAATGTCGCATAGTCATAACCCAAGATACGACACCAAAGGATTCGTGGTTTAATTCTAAAACATATATGCAAGCTGGCCTTGGGAAAAACAAGTTGGCTAGTCGAAATCTTCGAACTGCACTGCCTGGTATCTGCGATTTTGCTGCCAAATATCTTGTCGAGGTTGAGAAACCTGATGAACAACGAATTGTTGTGGCATGCGAGTCTGGAAAGGACTTGTCAGTTGGTGTGGCTCTTGCTATATCATGTTATCTATTCGATGACGAGGGGAGGTTCAGGGATTCGACAAAAAATGTTTCTTTTACAAAGACATTGATCAAGTCGAGATTGGGCCTCATCATGACTGCTTACCCTGGGGCGAATCCTAGTCGTGCTACGTTGCAGAGTGTCAATAGTTTCTTAATGGATTGGCGGAAATAGTAGGTGCATTATACATGAAGCGCCAATCAATTTGTTGATTAAAAAAACAATAAGACAGTTGCAATAGAATTCGATCATGACAAGTACTATGTTAACATGAAATTGAAATGAAAGCATGTCTTGGATTGGTCACCCATGTCTCATGATATGTAAACGCCAAGTATATTCATCAAAATTGTATTAGTTAGACAGATCTATGCTATCCTGTGCACCCATTTCGCTATATGACCGATATACATAATATTTTGGTATTCCTCAAAGCAGATTGTCATAACAACAAACTCTTCTCTTACCTAAACCTCACCAGCCTCAATCTTTTGCAAAGCAGTGGGGAACTCGGACCAGTCACGCATGATGACAACAGCACCGGCGTCTCTTAGAGTCTGTTCCATCTCGGCCTGCTTGTCCTCAGCATAAGGGCCGACGTAACCGATGACCTTGATTCCAGCACGGGTACCACTGAGAGTACCGCTCTTGCTGTCCTCAATGGCAACTGCCTCCTCGGCCTTCTTGCCGAGCTTGTCTAGAGCGTGGAGGTAAATGGCGGGGTCAGGCTTGCTGGTAGGCTTCTCGAGACTTGTGGCAGCAGAGAAGACAACGTCGCCAGGGAAGTACTTGTCCTGGCCAACCTTCTGGATGGAAGCACGGACTCGTCGAAGAGCCGAGGAAGAGACAACGGACATTGTGTACTTTCCGGAAGCAGCAAGCTTCTCGAGCTGCTCATCAACACCAACGCAAGGCTTGAGGGCTTCCTTGAGCTTGGCGATGACGGCGTCTTCCTCCTTTCGGACGTAGGTCTCGAGGTCCTCGGGGGAGATGTCGATGTTGTAGTTCTTTTGGAGGGTGGTGAGCATGCCACGGAAGTTTTGGCCGACAAACTCTTTAATGAGAGTCTCGCCAGTGAATCGCATGTCAACCTGGCGAGACTCGCAGATCTCGTTAATGAGACCAGCGCAAGCCTCAAAGGCGAGCTCCTCAGAGAGGACGAGGGTGTTGTCGCAGTCGAACAGGAGGGTGTTGATCTAGAGTCACATGTCAGTTGACAGCTCGAGATGTGTATTGTTGTCGGTTGTACAGAACATACCTCAGGCATTTTGGCGGATAGTAGTTGTGAGACTTTTAAGGAATGAGTAGATGTAAGCTCTGGAAAGAATTGGGCTTAATAAATTGGGGGAAAAGGTAGAATGTCGTGGAAAGACGGTGGAATGAGAGGTGGTGAGGGAAGAAGACGAGAGTGATGGAGCAAGTGTGGGGGAACGGAGGTTTTATGGAGGAGCTGCCCTTCCTTGATTGAAGATACGGAGGGAACCCAGAAGGTGACGGAAAGAGCTCATGGCACTGCAGCAAGCTGTAATTGGAACATGCAAGTGTAACTGGGGCTTCTACTAAAGTCAAGACTACGGGGGTTGCCCGGGTTGGGTCCCATTGATGGGATGTTGCTTTGGAACGTGCATCAGCCATCCAGCGTGTAAGACTGAGTACTATCTAGACAGGGTGGTTGAGAAACCCCGCGGGCATGGGGAACAACGGAAGTATCATGATGATGATGGGTCAAGTATGAATGATAGTCAGACAAGTATAATAACGTATGAATATCAAGAGCTAACAAAGTTCATAAATTCACACACTACCGATATGATGCTGATATTATTTGATCGAGTGCAACGATTGGAATCTTCATCAACGGGCACGTGCAAGTCAGACAAAACAAAACCCCTCGCGATCCCGAATCGAATCGAATGAGTAAACAAATGAACGAATAAAATGCCCCTCCCCCTCCATCCAAGCTAAGAACCGCCAAGTGTCGTCATCGCTGCACTTTGAATCCCTGTTAAGCAAGACGCTAAGAGAGGGGGACCCGTTTTCTTCCCTTTCTCTTTTGTTCCTACCGGCCCGCATCAGCGATGTTATTATTTGAGCCTCTAGTCTAACAAGCATGAGTACCTAGCATGAGCATGGACCAGGACTATTTCGAAGCAATGAGTTGGCTGGCTTAGACGAGAAAACCTCTCAGTCTGAGTACCGTACATGAGCAAGACATGTCATCCATAGACTACAGCATACATACCTTGCTGCAGTGACGGAGAATTCGAACCGACCATCCGTTTAACGTGCATATGCTGTAGTCATCACAAGTCTGCATGCAAACAGTAACTCGGCAACGGTGGACCCCAGAACATCAACCTCGCCATATTTGGCGTTTGAGGGAATTGCATCAGTCCATAGAACCAGGCCATGGCATCGCGATCGCATCAATCGAGTCCGCAACTGAAACGAACATGAGAACCAATTAGTCAAATCTTTAAATCTGTCTCAGTATTAGACAGCTATATAAGACATAATTGCTACTAATTAAACAACCATCAAATGGATATCAAATTCCACATGCTAATCAACTCCCTTTCATCCGCCTGTAGCCTTGTATTCTTGGACTAGGACCATCCATCAAACATCCACTCTTTTCATTATTCGTAAAGTCCCCAACGCCAAAACACCAATCATGTGTAACACAAGCCTTTGCAACCGAATCCTGATGTTGCTGGCTTGGATCGATTTCCAGCACACGTCTAGTATCCGGACAGAATTGCAAATGGGATCGCCCGCAGCGAGCCTCTATAGAATCTCCCTCAGCTTCTGCTTCTGGTCGGCAGTCAAACTTGATGGGAAGTTGATCTTGTACTTGACAACAAAGTCGCCTCGCTGGCCTGGTTTCTTCGAAATCGGCATGCCGAGGCCGGGATAACGCTCCTCGCTGTTGGGCTGAGTAGGGCCTCCCTTCTCTAGGTTCAGCTGTCGGCCATCGATCGTAGTCACTGTTCGTCGCCACCCGGTTAGAGCCTCCTTGAGGTCCAGGGTGACGGTATGGACGAGGTCGTTGTCCTCGCGCTTGTAGAGAGGGTGTTCCTTCTATCAAATCGTTAGTTATCGAATCATACGTAGGATTGACGTGAATTTGTGCTTACCTCTTCGACAATGAAGTGAAGATCTTGGCGACCTCCCTCAACTTGATCGCCGACTCCGTTGAACTTGATCTTGGAGCCCTTCTTCAGACCAGGCTTGATGGGGACTTCGAGAATTTGGTCGGTCTGCACCCGCTTCTGGGTAGAATCATCAAACGTCTTACGCTTAATCTTCATCTTCTTGGTAACACCATTGAACAACTCCTCGAGAGTCAGAGGTAGAGGTCGCTCAACGGTTGTGACCTCGGGCGTTGTTTCCCTGGGTCGTCCCTCAAAGCCTGATCGCGCGCGCGAAGCACGGCTGCGAGGAGCTCCGCCGAACCCGCCAAACATGCCTGCTATGTCATCATCATCAACGCCGCCATGCATACCACCGGCTCCGTTGCGCATGAACTCGGCAAAGATGTCTTCGGGGTTGCTGAAACCAAAGCCAGCGCCGCCGCCGCCGGTGTTGAAGTGGAAAGTCCGGGTGCCTCCACCAGGCATACCGCCTTCAAAGTTGAATCCGCCAGGCATACCTCCAGCGGCAAAGGGGTTGCCACCGGCACCGGCACCGCTTTCAGGTTGAGCGGTACCACCACGTAGGAGAAATTCGAGACCATATTGATCATAAATCTTGCGCTTTTCGGGGTCGGAGAGAATCTCGTATGCTTGAGAGCATTCTTTGAACTTTTCAGCCGCATCGGGGCTGTTCTTGTTCTTGTCTGGATGCCATTTCAAGGCTGCTTTCCTGTAGAATCGTGGTGATTAGCTACTGTCGTGTAGAGATGGTGTAAATACGGACTGCGCCAAGGACGACATTTGCGGCGACAAGATGCTTCATGCTTGTCGAGCCACCCGTGTGTTTAAAGGCGGTGGCATGATAAGAATCTGTGTTTACTTACTTGTATCCCTTCTTAATCTCGTCCTGAGAAGCCTCAGGCTTGACGTTAAGGGTATCGTAGAGCTTTGTCTCCTTGACCATTGTGGCTTGTGGTCAATGTTGTGCTCTTGAGAGTGTGTAAAGTTTGCGATATGGTTTAAATGTATTGAGTTGAAGTGTGAGCGGTGGGGGGAGTGGAAACTAGACTGGGAAGTATGTAGGGAGTAGTTAGGTAGTGTGTTGCTTCTTTTTTCAAAGGAAAACGAAAAGTGAAAGAGTTGGCTTGTGAATTAAGGCAAGGTGGTTAAAGAGAGGGGGGATGTGTTGGTTGCAAAAGTGAGTTTACAAAAGGTGAGGAGGATTAAGTCTCCGGGTAGGTATTGACGGGCACTGATGCTTCAAAGCTACGCCATGCGACCGTAAGATGGTTAGGTGATGGAATTTAGAGAAGCCACCGCTGGGGAATACTGGGGCCATGGGACCTTGTGGAAGCTTCCAAGGGAAAGCGGCAGCAGGCCATGGATACATGGAGACCTTGATATGGAATGGACGCTGGCTGGCTTGGGGTGGGGTGACGTCGAGTCGATCGATTTCCATTCAGAATAAAGAAAGATGTACATCTAATTACATCAGTGACTTTTTTGTTTTGTTTTGTTGTATCCAGAACTGCATGTAAATGTTCCTGTTCTCATCAACCCTTCAAAAGTCAATTCCTGCAACATGCACGTCTAAAACTCTGTCGGTCATGCTCTGCTCTGCGGTAGTCTCATGTCGGGCTGAACCCAACCTATCGATGATACCTGAACACACTCGCAGGGTAAAGTGACCTATGACGATACCTAGGTAGCCGTGGTGGAGATAGCGCCCCAGACGCCCAAAATCATCTCTGAAGCTCAAGATGGTTCCTGGAGGCTTGAGCGGGTCTTGGAGACACTCAAATCTTGGCCCTGCTACGATCTTTCCCATGTGCCACACTTTACTTTTCGTCTATGTGCTCTACGACACCTTGTACATATCTGTTGTGACCCCAAGTCTATACAACAGAAGCTGTAACTTGACGGCCCGCTTGCCCCTACTGGAGCTGCAGCTATTCCTGTCAACCCCAGCCTGCTCGTTGTCGATTGGAAGCTTCTAGAACCTTCTAAGCTATCAAATTAAGCTACAGTTGGGCTCTGCGCGGGATAAGTGCGTCGGCAAGCTGCATCCCTTGTATGTATCAAGCCTCAAATACCTTAGTACCTAGGTAGGTATCTAGATAGGTATCATAGAACTTGAAGTCTTTTGATAAAATTTCTAGGTAACTTGGACCAGACCTTTAGTAATGCATATCATTGTTACAATGAATCAGGATACACTGCTCGTGCATGCCTACACAGTGTCTATATCACCAATGCTATATCCAAATGGGCAATAGCCAAAGTCATACACAATATCATATTCACTTAGTACGTCTTTCGTCCCAGAATCATCGCATAGAAAACACTTGACGAAATACCCCATGCTATTACAAACTCACCATATACGTCTACGCAACTATCCCCGAGTCCTTGACTGCATGCCTCAAGTCTCTTTATACTCTTACAAGATAAGTGAATCCACAGCCTGTTACTGGCTACTCAAAAGTCAACCCAGACAATGGCTACTGAGTAGCAGAAGAAATGACCTCCCAAGTCTTAAGGTAAAAAAATAAGTAGTCTAAGAACCATAGACTAAGGAGCATAAAGTGCTCTATTGATTCCGTCCCTTATGCTTCCAGCGGTCAATTCTTCTGACACTCTGAGGAATGGAAGCTACGGACTACGGAGTTTTGGTTTGTTAGTTCATCAGGGAATAACGTTCCCGTTAACTTAGTAGCACGTGTAAATCAATCAGAAACGCCAAGCACTCTCTTATCTTATCGCTGTTAGTCTAGTACGTACCCCTCCGCGACCACTGGAAGTGCACGAGAAAGCTGCTCATCAATTGGTGGTCGGTCCATCTTCATTCTTCATACAACTTACACCGGGTGCGTTTCGTCAGAAGCGCCCTCTAAGCTCTCATTACCTACTTGTCTTTGACGTTTTTATTTTCCCATTGTTCCCTTCGCACGGTTCCTCTTTTAACCCGTCCTTCAAGGCAAGGTCTTTGGTTCATCGTCTCCTAGTAGTGGGAGGACCGCATCGATAGATTGAGCTTCGACAACCGAGAGGAGCTTCATACCTGCTGCTCATAAACCTCACAGCTTCACCAAACTAGCATCATGGCGTCCATGGATCCTTCTGAGGCGGAGATTGATATGGTGATTGACTTTTGCGGTCTGACCAAACCAGATCGCGACTTGGTTATACAAGCCCTGAAGGTCAGCTCAGGAAATCGTTTGCGAAGCGCCGGTTGCGGCTGACATACGTTTCTTCGATAGCTCAATAACCGCGATGCCCAAAAAGTTATTGACCAGTTTTTTAATGATGGACGGGAAAAAGTATGAATATCTCCTACACCAAGATTGGGCCCGGTAGTATACTAAAACGCTACAGTTTCGTTCAAGGTATCAAAAGATCTGGGACGACTCGGTATTCAGTGCAGATAGAGACGGCGGTACCAACAATACTGGGATTTGTCAGTCTCTTCCTTGATCACCCCCTTGGCCTTGACTAAATTCTACAGCCTTTCACGTTGAATCCTCTGATCATTCCGTTATTCAAGGCGTAACTCCTCCGCCAGAGTCTCACATATATGGTGCCCCCTCGAGACCTCCTTCCCGATCAAACAATCGATCTCCCTTGGGTACGATGGTGGACTGGACTGCGGCACATGTGCCCGGTATTCCTCTTGCCCCTTCCAACCAACAGATGCTAACTGGTACGAAGGTGTCCCAAACAGCCAGGCCCAGGAAGATGACGACATGAAACGAGCCCTTTTCGAGTCGGCGCAAGAAGCTGGCGTATCAGTACCACAACAAGAAACCGGCCTTACAGGACCCTCGGAACCTGCGCCAATCCAGTTTGGTCCAGCCAACCGCGAATCCTACAATACAGCAGACTGGGCAATGGTCCCCACCGGCCCAGCCAACAAAGAGACTTCTGTGGATGTGCCTCTAGCATCAAAAAGAAAGCGGGAGCCGGGCGCTCCCGCAATGTTGGTGGTGGGCAATACGCAGAATCATGATCACCGACTCGGCGGACTTGTCACGATCATGCATGAAATTCCCATAGCGAGAAACGTCCTGCTCAATATCGGCGACTTGTCTGCAACATACAACTACAACAAAAACTGGTGGAAAGGTGAAGAGATCTTATCGCCAGAGCTTTCGGCAAGGATGCAGACAGACGGGAGCTTGAATGATTCTAATGACGTTGGGTTTCAGGAGGAAATTCACCGTCTAATGGCATTTCTGGACTCCACCGAGCGTGGGCATGGCTCAATAGTTGTGCTGGCGGATTACATGCAATCCCATGGTCCTGGCAGGGAGAAACTGTTTTACGAGATGCTTGGCCAGAGGCACATGGAAACAATCCGACCGATCATGCAGGTGGCTTCTCTTGCATTGTTCTATGGCGACACGTTGGAAGAAGACGCCACTTTTGGTCTGCTCGAGATAGAGCACACACGTGATGAGTACAAGTGTATCAAGACCTTATATGAGGCACTTGACCATGTGATGTGGAGCGATACATTAGGGTCCGAAACGATTAACCAAGACTCCAAGGTGGCTTTTTTCAAGGAGATGGGTGAAGTTTTGGTACTCGACATCGCTGGCGACGGACCGAACGACCCAATAGAAATACCACAGGAATTATACCCAGAAAAATACATGATGTCGCGGAAAGACGAAGCCCGCCGCATCCAGTACGGTTGGCGCCAGACCAAAAAAGAAATGGTACGCCTTGAAAAGGAAAAGGAACAACTTGATCGCCTGGCCGAGACCTGGGTCATCGACAAAGCCAAGACAAAATCCGACCTCTTGAAAAGGTCAGCAGAGCAGTGGGAAGGTTATAAGAGCTATCTCGATGGGCTTGGGAAGTTCCGAGCGTTGGAGAAGTCTGGATTTGATACAAACAAGTACCCCGACTATCACCAGGCTGTTCCCGATCGTGATGACGTCGCGAAAGAACAGTACCAGACGGTTGAGGAGGTGATTCAGTACTCGAAGAAGCTGCTTGAAAGTCTTGACAAGAGGATGAAAGGTAGATTCTGTCACTCGGGTCAAACTGGAAGATGATTTACTGATGTGATTGCAGATCTTGATGCTGAAATAGAACAGGTCGAGAGGAAGCAGAGAGCACTGGGACGGCTTCTGACTATGCCAAACAAGCCAGGTCGTCTGGAGCCTATGACCTGCAAAAAGTATCTGCTGCGTGGAGTGGCCACATCTCCTCATATAATATATGTTTGTCGGCGTGAAGAAGAGGACTTGATAGAATTGGACGAAGAAGAGAGCAAGCCAACTGACCAATGGTGGAGACTAGCTTATACTCCTTATGGGGATGAATCGGCCACCAGGGCAGAGGTAGGGAAACGGAACGGGCTTAAAGCCATAGAAGAGTTGACGACTAACATCATTACAGAAGCTGGATATCGAGCAAGTGCTCAAGGAGATGTGGAACGATACCAAAAAGCCATTGCTCGTATATGCCACCGAAGAGGCCCTCAAAGCTCCCAAGCAACGCCTTCCACCTCAGCTTGAGCGATTTGTCAAGTTGGACAACAAAGCCTTTCGGCAAGAATTGGCCGAGGAAGAGTCAATGGCTGAGGTCAAGACAACACCGACCTTTGATCCCATCTCACCTTCTAAGAGAAAACACCGAGCCGACAGCGTTGGGTCAATGGACAGCAACCGTGCATCGATTGGAAGCGATGGTAGAAACGGATGGGACAACCCGTTCGAGGATCAGGATGATGGTATAGTTACTGAGATGAAGGACTATGGCGATTCGTCAGACTATATCCATAGTTCAGATCTTCTTGATAACGACCCTCCCACGCTCCCAGCTCGACCTGAGACCTCGACCGCGTCCACGACAGAGCCACCGTCGGCTACCCTGACGCCTAACACAGTTGGCGCCGACTACACGGACAGCGCTCTGTCTGTGTCAGAGGAGCCTCGAAGTCCAGAAATGCAAGAGAAGTCTAAGCTGCCCCCTTTCATGTCGATGTCGAGAACCCCATCTGAAAGAAAAGAGTCGGCCAATCTGATAGACATTGACATGGACATGTCAGATGAGAAGCTCGAGACATCCTGAAGTGGTACTTTGAGACGTAGCAAAAGGGGCGCAAGCGGTTGCATTTTGTGGTTTGGTTTATCGAAATGAAGCATGGGCGGACGACAGGTATCGCCGCTGTCTCTCGACACGACATGATTCTTGCTTTAGCATTTGAGCGTAAGGCGTTTCCTCTACCTCTGCATCCAAGGCAGGTGAGGATGGAAGCATCACGTTGAATTATTGGTTTTCGACAGCGATATTGGGTTTCTGAAAGTAGCGCTTCGCATTATGATCCGATAAAGGAATACAAAACACTGCTCACCACGATAGGGTACATCAAGGCTCAGCCTTTTACACTGTGATACTTGTTCATGTTGCCCAGACAATCGTTCCGCTATGTTATTTCTGTAATTGACAATACCACCTGATCCCGCCGGAAAAGCATCTGGTGGACATTGGGCCTCACATTCCATCTTTAGATATTGGCACCTGAACATTGCCTTGAATTTCGTATTCTGTCTATAAAGAAATTACGAATACCACACTCCTTTGCTCCTCATGACAGCATGTATAAAACAGAGAGCGCGGGTCCGTCCCCGCTTCCCGCCATGCCAAATTCCTTGCTTCGTCCTGACTGTTCTAGTCAGAACAGGCCGCGCATCTTTAACGCCCATGATAAAAGACAACCCGCTATACCGGCTATACTGCAGATGAAAAGACGAAACCGTTAAAATGCCGAGGATGAATACAGCCAACCCGCCATATTGGACCTTCCCAAGAAATGCACTATTGCGCCAGGACGTCTAATTCCGGTCTCTAACATCGTCGTCGTCTTCATCGTCGTCATCGAAATCCTCCATATCCTCCTCACTATCGCTGCCGCCAAAATCCAATTCCTCGTCGGACATGTTCCAAAAATCGGCGTCATCGTCGACTGGCTTTTGTGGTGCGGTGGTGAGTTCGGAGGCGGTGGGCATTCGGGAGCCTGCTGGTATGTCCTTCTGAGACTTATCAACGATTTCCTTTGCCCGCCTATTATAATCGGTTTTGTTGTCACGGTAGAGGACGCTCGCGTCGACGTTTGCAGGGGAGTTGATCTCGGGATCATCGAGTAGGAGCAGAACGGATCGGAGAACAGACTCGACGCCGTGAAGAACATTCCAACGCTCACTAGCCAGCTCACCTGATTGCTCATCTTCACCCGGTTTGTGGAGGATGGAAATGCAGAGGTTACCATCGGTGTAAACGTTGGGGTGGCAGATATTCCTTGTCAGGAACTTGAAAGTGGGAGGCTGGTATGGGTAATCGTTGGGGAACTTCATCTCGGCCTTGAGATAGGCACCGTGCCAGACGCTGTCGGGGTTGACGACCCAGAGGCCTAGTTTCCAGCGAAGGAGGTTTGAATCGTCGGTCTTGAATGAAACTACGTGTTAGTTCTTGCGTCTGACCAGGAAGTCCTATAAAACGCACCTCGATGTCAACCCACTTCTCCTTCTGAAGGGGCATGAGCTCTTGCATAAGTCGCTTGTGCGCCATGATGACTGGTTCAGGTTTCTATATTGGTATCGTGATGCTGGTCCTATGATAGGAATCCTCCAAATGAGCGAGCAGGTGAAAAGATCGAAACACTTGGAATTTCAAGGGAAGATGTTGGTTGCAAGTTGGTAGCTGGGAGTCAGGCTTAATTTCATAAATCAGGCCAGACACAAAAGCGAACCAAGGGCGTGGAAAGGGCGGTCGAGGAGGGGCGGGAGTAGGATGAGGAGGCCGGCGTTTGCGGCTTCGGCGATTGGCGCAAAGTGGTAGCTAGCGGCAACGACAGTGGTCTTGGTCTTGGTCTTGGTGTTTTGGGATAAAATCGAAGTGAAGTGTGAAGTGGCAGTCGTTTCGCTTTGTTGGCAAATCTGGTTTAGGTCCCGCTTACCCTTTCTTTTTTTTTTTGTAATAAAGGAAAAGAGTTATTGTGTTTGTTATGCTCTGCTTTACCTAACCTTGATGAGTGAATGCTTTCAGGGAAGGTTGGGACCGAGACAGTTTAGGCGGATGCTTAGGTAGGTAGAAGTAAGAAGCTCAAACAGGGAGAAGAAGAAGGGAAAAGGAATCACCTCCTATTACTGCTTATTCACGCACACACAGAACAAGGAAATAACTGCAGGACGACAAACGAACAATAAATGGAGAAAAAGAAGAGAAGAGAAAAGAATGTCTTATCAATCTGCCTCCGGTTAATAACTAACAATAAAATATAGAGTCATTCATCCTTCGGTCAGGCCGCCGCCGTCCCGGGACCGGGGGAGTTTACAATACCTAGGTACAGCGACCGGTCACACCTGCCATCATGCCATGTCTGACGCTGACACATGCCCTGTTTGCGCCTTCTTTGCCCCTCGTCGTGCCTGCTTTGGTGAAAAAAACTGACGTCGACGTTTTGTTGGTCCCTTAACTCTAAACTCCACTTCGGCCCCACCCTACCCCACGGATCACGCTTAGGTACGTACCCGTCTACTCCCGGTCTCTCGGGTGCCTGCATTTACCAATTTACTTGATGGGTTTGATGGGTTTGGCTCTAAATAATAAACTCTCTTAACCTCTGCAAGCATTGCAATTGGGGTTTTTTTATTTCTTTAGGTTCTTTTTGCTTTAAAAAGCCTTTGGCATGAATCTGGAACAAACTACCGTCATTTGTTTCAACTCTAAGTTTAGTATAAAGATATCTGCACAGTGAAGTAGATAAAACATTTCTCTAGGTATCATCAACGTTTCACTTTGCATTCTTATCAAAGCGCTTATAATTACCATCAAGCAAGGTTAGGATCGGATGCGAGTTGAGTTGTTTCAATTAAACATTTTTTTTTCTATATGAGTTCCAATACGAATAGACTCTACCGCAACCCATCTTCATGCAATGCTTCCAATATTCATAAGCACATAAGCAATATGTACCCTTCTATATATAGTATTTCATTGCAACACTCCAACATGTATCATGCACCTAGGTCATAGTATACACAGTTGCCTGAGCGAAAGTTGTAGAGGAACGCGTGCCGTGACCCGTTCTTCTTTTCATACGTATATCGCCAGGTGTCCAACTGGTCATGAATCTCCCGTATGTACTTCTTCTCCGTAGTTGTAACCGAGTGTTCAACCTGTCGCCAGCCATCGGGTTCCGAGAGACATGTCTCGCGCATCAGGTCCATAACCTGATCTGTTGTCTCAATAGCCAAGACCGGCCCTTCGAGGAAAGATCGCACCAGGCTGCTCGCACTGACCTGCGCTTGTTCCACAACCGTTCTGCGGTTGAACTTTTTGCTCCGCGTTTGTGCCACCAATACACGGACTTCCTGCTCAGATTCTTTGTCACCCGAGCTGGAGTCCGCAGTGCTGTTGCCTCGGAGCTTCACGACCGACCTTGAATCGCGTTCTCGAATCTCGTTACGAAGCCAAGCTAGCAATTGTGTCGTTGGTATATCCGCATCCGGCACATCCTTTCGCCCCATACTCTTGATCTTCAAGATTGAGTCCTGTTTGATGATGATGACCCAAGAATACGTTTCATCGCGGTGCTTCGACATTAAATCTTCGGGCGACCTGGCGTCTTTTGCCATCTCAGCGCTAATGTCGTGCGCCCAAAGAGTCTGGAGTATCTCAACACCTGACGATCTCAGCACAGCAGCATCGAAACTGGCGACAAGACAGTCACACTGCATAATACAATTAGTACAAGCCTTCTTCGCCTTCACTTGTAGGGGATGAACTTACTCGTCGAGTGTTGAACAGACCATTTGATTCTTCTTCGGCCTTCTTCAAAAATGAACGTCCACCAGCTTTCGGGGGTTTTGCTAAACGCTCCCACGCCAAACTGAATCCAACGGCGTGACGCTCGCCAAACTGGCTGCCAACTTTAGGTCGATGTTCTTTGATCAGTTGATCGTATCTGCCACCGGCAGCAAAAACATCCTTGACCTTCTTGTCGTAAAGACAGGAGAAAAGAACGCCCCCTGTGTAAAAGGCCTCCTTCAAACTGTTGAGAGGATTGATGTAGACCTTTGTCCCCACACTCAAGTGTTTGCAATACTCTACAACTTCTTTGAGATGAGCGATAGTTGGCGAGGCTCGCTGATACATGTCGCTACCCTCAAAGAGAGTTTTGAGTTTCGCAAATGTTTTGTTCGGTGTGTCTGTTTTGTGTCAGTTCTATCCATTGTTCGATTCCAGACACTCTTTCTTACCTCTAAAATCAAACCTTTGAAGTTCGTCCACGCTTGTAGCTGACACACCCACAGTTGGCGACCGCAGCTCGATTCTAATCTTCTGCCAAGTGTAATTGTGAATGTTCAGCTTGCTCAAGACGTCTGCCGCTCCACTTCGACTGGCGGGTTCAATTCCGCAATGCTCAAAAATAAGATGCAACAGATCCGAGTGTCCAAGATGAAAACACATAGCTGTTGTAGACAACGAAGGGAATGTGTGAATGATCTCATCAATCACCTTGAGAACTTCCGCTTCCTTCAGGGCGAGATCCAGCGTGTCTGTAGTGACAATATCAAAATCGACTTCTCCAAACATAAGCGGCTGTCCCATGTCCTGCTTGTCACGGAATACGTTGCCAAATGTGAATGTTCGTTGAACGACCGGTCCATTGGTTTGCTTGGCCATTATTCTTGCATTTCCAAGAGTCAGGTCGTAGGGAAGTTGGAGCACGTTGCCATTGGGATCCAAAAGCTGAACAGCATTATCGCCATAGTGGGTGGACTTTGGATAAATGATGCCACGAGGGGTTTCCAAAGCGCCATGGCGACGGAAGATTGACACCAGTTCTTGTTTCACTAAACCCTGGTTGAGTAACTCCTGGGGACTCATATTCGCCGAAGACATATCCCAGGCATAGTTCTTGGCAGGTTCCATTCGTTTTGCAAAGAGGGTCGAAAGCATCTTGCGATAGTAGGGCGAGCTAGGGTCTGCGAGTCCTGCAAGAGTGCGTCTGATAGTCTCACTCTCCATCTGAACCGGCAGCTTCCCGCTTTTGAGAAGATCTGTACTCGATGGCCTTTCTTTCGGATTGTGGTTTACAAGAGACAACACAATGTCGGTCTGAGCCTTCTCCGCGGGCTTGAAGTCTGATGGTAACACTGGTTGCGGCCGCCTAAGCTGACCAAGAACATCGGCTTTTTGCATGCCCATCATGGGTAGATAGCACATTTCAAAAAATATAATTCCCAAGGAATACATCTGATTTCGTTAGTTCATGGAGGAGCCGTGAGTGGCTTGATTCACTTACATCCACCTTCGTGCTGTATATACCGTTCACTGTCGACCTCACCTCAGGCGCTGAGTAATAGGCTGTGCCGATGCTTCTCGTCATATCATCTGTCTCCAGGGTGTTTGCCGTGGTGGCCTTTTCTACTGAGAACTGCCCGCTGGTGGCAAGTCCAAAATCACCAATCTTGACATTGTCAATCCCATCCGAGCTGCTACTGATGAAAACGTTTTCCGGCTTGAGATCTCGGTGAACAATGCTCAATCCATGGATGTGAGCCAAGCCCTCGAGGACCTGACGGAAAAGTCTCCAGATCTCTGCCGTATTCTTGTAAAGGTTCCTAGCGATAAGATCCCTAAGAGTCTATGGATTTCAGTAAGCAAACTGCCATCTACTAGGCAACATTGTAGCCTGGTTACTTACTCGCTTTTCACAGTACTCCATGGAAATATAGAGTATTGTTCTGTAAGAGCGCTGATAACGCGCGCGTCGCTGGAACACGGCATTCCTTTCCTTGTCTGGAGATACAACTCGATGGATAGACATTTCATCCGGTGACTCATCCTCGGAGTCTGATGTGTCCTCCTCTTCAGAATCGTCTTCGTCTTCATCTTCATCTGATTCCTCGAACCCATAATCCACACCTGCGTTGGATGATATGAAATCGAGACCTCCTGTACTAGTGGCGAACTGGATATCAATACCGGCAGACTCAGTGCCTTGAGTGTTCTCCTCTGTAAAGTAATCGGTTGAAGTATCATCCTCAGTATCACCCTGGTCTGGAATCTCCTCGACCCACGTGTTGTAGTATCGAACAACCGCAGGATGGCTAAGTTGGGACAACAAACGAACCTCTTTTAATATTTCTGTAAGGCTGGCCTGCGACCGCTGGGTGATCTTCTTGATGGCATAGATCTGTCCATCGAGCTTCTTCCTTGCTTTGACAACTTCTCCAAAACCCCCCTTTCCTAGTCTGCCTTCTTCGACAAAGTCTTCGGTGTATCTTGACAGAGAAGGTCCTCGGTGGGTAGTTGAATCGCGCCTAAATTTTGGAATGGGCTGGAAAGAAGTCGCAGGGCTACTTGACAGGATGGCGGATGTGTCATCGAAGAGAACTGGTGCATCCGTGGCCAAGAACTCGCTGGATCCAAGCTCAAAGGCTCTAGGCCTCTTTTGTTTGTCCTCCCTAAAGAATCTGCTCACTAGTTCATGTAAAGAATGAGAAAGAGTGACAGACTCCATCAGGTTCTTGGGTGACGAGTACGTTCGTAGCACGTCAAGGCCAAAGATCATCTGGACAAACACGACACCAAAGTCCCAAATATCAGTCTTGAAGGTGTACTGTGGTTTTGAAGTGCCAGCAATCTCTGGAGGCAACCAATAGGCAGACTTGGCAGTGTGTAATCCAGGAAGCCCTGACTTATGAGAGTTGATAGAGTGGATTTCCCTCTGATACCAGGCATCTGAGATTTTAGGAATGATTTCACCTGTGGCTTCTCGGAACAGAAGAATGTTCCCTGGATGGATATCTTGATGAGCAATGTTCTTGTTGTGGAGAAAGTTGAGTGCATCTAGCAAGTCCCGCGTCCAAGAACGGACTTTACCAATCTCAATTTGTCCTGCAAGCTCCAATAGTTCTTCCAAGGGACCCTTCTCTGCCAAAGGTGACAGGACACTTATCGTCCATGCATTCGCAACAGTGGGATCTGAGGCGAGCCCAGCCTGAACCCTGAAGTCCAAAACTTCAACTAGATGACGGTGATGAATTCGCTTCACAGTCTTGAGATCCTGGAGTCTGGATTCGAGACTCTGAAGTTGAAGTTTGAACTCCTTGGAGTCTTTGCTTGTGTTGCGCAAGATGGTCTCTTTTAGTGCCATAGTCAAGCTGCCTTGTCCGTTAGCCAGGACAGGCCTGACTGTATAAACGACAGACACAGGTCCTTGTCGAGGGTCGCATTTGCCGGCAACGGATTTGAAGATTATGGTATTTCCCGATTTATCCGTGGTGTTGCAAAATTGATCAAACTCGACCATCTCATCTGTTTCTGTACTAGCGGTCAGCTCCTGGTGAGAGTTGCCATTAGGGCGGCGCTTCGACTCCTTGGCCTTTTGTTTCTGTCGGTCGATTTGTTGCTGGAGCATCTCAGCCATGACACGCTCCTCTTCCTGAGTCTCTTCCATCTTCTTGAGTTCTTCCGCTTCCTTCTTCTCCTGCGCCAACTTGGCCAAGTAAGCTTCATGGCGTTCTCGTTCCTCTTCGAGGGATGGTAAGTGTTTGCCATCCGCCTTTGCTTGCGCGGCGTCCTCGAGAATATCCCGTACTCCTTCAACGATCTGATCGATCATCTCTTGTTCATCCTGCGCAAAGAGCTTCGGTTTCGTCTCCAAGAACTTCTGGATCTTAAACTGGGTGACTTCCTTAAGATCATACTTCTTCAGGGTGATAAGAGGTGGGGATTTCGGATAGGTGGCAGTCATGACAAAGCTCAACGTACAAGCAAAGTCTTCATCCTTAGATGCCTTTATCCGTATGTCAAAGTGTGGTTCGGTTTTCTATAGGGCGTGAGTTTTGGTTGCCTAGGGACATCGTGGGACTCTACCTTCCAGGCGCTTTGGGTTTCCGAATGCATAACAAAGTCGTCGCCATATATAGCCTCGAGGGCGAGGATCTCGTTCTGTTGTAACTCTTCATATTCGATTTTGTTGTTGACCTCCGGGCTCGCAGTAGGTTGGAGACCGGGGAAGCTTGAGTCATTGGTGTCGTTATTGAGAGTTAAGGGCGTCTTCCATACCCCAGGTTGTTTCCCCGCCATGTTTGCGCAGGTTCCAGAGGAGAGTCAAGTCACAGCAAAAGCCGTGACGCTCTACAGGGAAGAAGCCATGACGGCGAATGGTAGTAATGATAAATTGAAATAAATGGTTGTTATAAAGGTCATCCAGTGAATGGATGAGAGATAAGAGAAACCTCCTTCTGACGTCGAGTCGCAAAAAGTGGCGGGGTAGTTTTAATACTTTGCCCATTGCCTCCGTCCATTTCCACTTAACAACTGCCAACTCAGGTTTGCGACGCTCTAATAAAGGCGGTGTCGCTCCATCGAATTACAGGCGGCCACAGGGCTGATGAGGGGTTCGCAGCAGTTCTTATGGCGGCCAATTAGTGTTTAAAGTCACCTGTACCGCCTGGCACGCGCTGCAGGAATGCCTGATTTTGCATTAGCGCAGGTCCCTAGGCAGTGGAGGTTCTTTGGAAGGGCCGGGAGGTGGGGGACGCGCCAGGGTCTTTGTCCGCTTTTCCTTGGCCCATGATCTACGTTACAGAGCTGAAAGTAAACATAAGGAAACTGAAAGTCAACATTAACATCCAACTGCAACTGCATCCCCTCTAATCTTATTCTGCCACAACAAAACAATCAACAACATAACAATATCGCCTCAAGATAAATGCCGCTCTTCTGACTTTCAAAATCGCAGATGCGAATTCTTTTCATTCTCTAAATATCGAACAGTTTGCCCCTCGTTCACGTGCAATTCTATCACAAGATGTTGGGCTGGATGTTAAGACGCGGAGAGAACGCGCCAGAGCCAGTCAATGAAGGAGGTGCGCACCGTTAGCCCGGGAAACTACAATGGATCAAATCAACTAACGTTTACAACCAGACACAACTCAGATCGACGTGCCTGACACTCCTGCGCCCGTCTTCGCCGCCAGAGCATTCAAAAGCGCATTATTTGGAACACCAGCGCGACCTAGCAATCAACCGACAAGAGCATTAGGGAAAGGCAAGAATGCCAGGATGGATCAGGAATCCTCCCGGACACCACAGCGACCGCAGGGAATACTTCTCACTCCAGGAACGGGCACCACAAGACGAAAACGCGTATCATTCGGTCAAGATGTCAAGAAGAATGCCAATTCAAACAAAGAGCCAGAATCGCGCCAGCGCACGCGCTTGAATGAGGCTCTTGAGAAAGCTTCAAAGTCTGTGAATCAGAAGAACGAAACGCAACAAGAACAAGAACAAGACAATTCCTCAGACGAATGGGAAGAAGCCGACGACGAGGATTACTGCGCACACGACATCACGATCGACCTTAACGAGCCTCATTCGCAGTCGGGCAGATACTGGAAGGAAGAGTTTGAGAAATACCACGAGGATGCGAAAGCCGAGATGGAAAAATTGCTCAAGTACAAGCAATTGGCCAAGTCATATGCGAAACAGAAGGACGCCGAGGCGAATGAGCTTGCAGTAAAGCTCAAAGAAGAACAGCAGAAGGTGATTGAGATGGAGCAGCAGATTGCCGAAGGTGCCTCCAAAATTGCGTCAAAGCGTGGAGTGAGGTCAGACGAAAGCAGCGCTGATCTTTTGTCAACACTCACCAAGCAAACAGCCCTGGCCGTGCAATATCGAACGCGGGTGCAGGAGCTGGAGGACCAACTTGAGCAATTCCTTTGCGAACGAGAGGATGATCCAAATTGGAAAGATCATAAAGGACGGGTTACGACATCACCGAGGACTCAAAAGACCCTTCTGGAGACACAGAGTCAATTGAGACGAGCCCGTATGCAAGTTAAAGAAGTTGATGATCTTCGCGAACAAATATCCTCACTAAAAACCCAGCTCAAAGCGGCTGAAAAGCGAGCTGCCAAGGCTGAGGCAAATAGCGAGACGAAAACCAGCCCGAAAGAAAAGACCGATAACGAGCCTCTGCGTGAAGGATCGAGAGCGCAAGAGTTACGTACCCAGCTTCGCGAAGCCCGAGAAGAAAATAAGAAAAAGGATGAGGAATTGCGCGTGCTCAAGCAAGAATTTGAGGCCTATCGCAACGAAACCCAAGCCCATAATGCGGATACAAACGCAGTATTGGAACGGGCACATGCCAAGATTGCGGAACTCAAGAAGGAGGTCAAGACACTTAAAGCGGTAGATCATGCTGCTCCTGAGCAAGAAGATCATGCTGCCCGACCAAAGAGCTGGCATGTTCAGTCAGACGCTGGCCGTCTGGCAGAGGAAGGTTCGGGGTCTAGAAACGTTCAATCAAATGAAGATATCAGAGACCAGAGGCGTACTATGGCCCGACGAAGCTTCGACCTGAGTGACTTGGAAGGGGACACAATGGAGCTCAAGACTACAGACCCCAATGTTCCGTCACTGCGTCAAAAGTTCTCGGACGACGCTGTCCCAAGAACCAGTAAATCCGATGTCGGCACGTCCAACATGGTCTCGTCAAGCCTCGGTAGCAAGCCGGACATTGGGCGGCCTAGATGGCAACCGTTTGTTCCGCGATCGCCAAGAAATCGAGCGTACCTTGGCGAGGAAATTGCCAAGCGTATCGAAAACGGAGGTGAAACTCCTGGTCGACCAAAGTTTGAAGAGATTACCGTTCCTGATCTACCTGCACTTGCCAAGTCAGTTGCTCGGTCGAAACGAACCACTTCCACGGAAAAGATGGATGAAAAGATCGACTTGTTACAGGATCACTATGCACGAGTCGGAGGTCCTGATCCAAACAACAGCGTATTTACTGCCAATGCATCCAAGCTACCCCCTGAGCGCAGAGCTGCAGCAATTGCTCGAATCGAGCAGAGAATGGCAGAAAAGAAGCGTATGCGCGGAAGAAAGGGATTTGACAAGGAGAACGTTCGACCTTGAGCAAGATAATCAGTCTACTGTACATATGAGATACCAAGACTATGCTGAGCAAGGGAAGGTTAACGGATTGAGATGTTTTAACATGGTTGCTAATAATTGTATGTCGATTAGTATGGGAAAGACTGTGTTGGATTGAGCATTGGCATGGAGTTTGGGGTTGTATTTGATAAAATCCCGGCTGTTGGATTTACATGATGATGGTTGTCATGGTTTTGTTTTGATAAAGAGTCTAGGCCTTTTTAACTATCTCGATCGTCTTATCTTCCAACGAGCTATTTTGATACTCAACTCAACCTCGTAAAATAACTTGAAATCCCATAATGCCTCCCGAAATATTAATACCGACTGATGCGAATCTTATTCAAGATGAGATTTCGGAATTAGAAAAGCGTCTTCGTGATGCAAAGGCGCGTCTAAACAAAGTCCAGCCTTCACCACCCCTGTCTCCCTCACGTAAGTTGCAGCATTCCATATAGATAAGGAGTACAAACTCATATACCATAGCTCATCTTGCCGAAACAACTCATTTTCTGCTCCTTTTATCAGACTCGGCACTTCCACTGGGCTCGTTCGCCTTTAGCAGCGGTCTCGAGTCTTATCTGGCCCATGAACCTCGCGCCTCGGCATCATTCTCCTCTTTTCTTCCAGCTTCGTTGTCCTCGTTCGCTGCGACGACGCTTCCTTTTGTTCTGACAGCGCATCGCAACCCGGAAAGACTTCCTCAGTTAGATGACCAGCTTGATGCTGCCATTATATGTACTGTAGGTCGGCGTGCTAGTGTTGCGCAGGGTCGTGCGTTATTGGGAATATGGGATCGCTCGTTCCGCTCAAGTTGTCCCAACGTTGATGGGCGCGCATTGAAGGATTTTGCCGTCTTGTTAAGACAGGAGAGCCAGAATGAAGTGCCATTAGTTTCTGCTCATCTGGCGCCGTTGTTCGGAGCGGTATGCGCCCTCGTCGGATTGGGATTGCGACAGACGGCATACGTCTTCATGTTGAGTCACGTCAAGGCACTGATTTCCGCTGCGGTGAGAGCGAATGTATTTGGTCCTTACCACGCGCAAAAGGTATTAGCTGGGCAACAGGTACAGAGGATGATTGACGACATGATTGACCGAGAGTGGATGACCCCTGTGGAAGAAGCTGGCCAAACAGTGCCTGCTATGGATTTGTGGATCGGACGACACGAGATACTATATTCGAGGATATTCAACAGCTGAGTAATAACTGCTGTTCTGGTGGTATCATTATTGTTACATGGAACATCTATCTATGCATTTTTAAAGAATTAATCAAAGCGCCTTGCACCTATTCATCATCACTGTCGCTGTCGCTACCATATGCCACCAAGGGTCCTGTTGAGGCTGCGGCCTTGGGTTTCGATGCCACCGCTACCTTTGCCTTATTAAGAGCCGCAAGAGTGCTGCCTGAGAAGATGCCGCCGGTCTCTTGCTGCGGTTGTTGCTCTTCCACCTGTGCTGATCCGGTCTCTCCGTTTTCAATCATTGGTCGTTCCTGGTATTCCACTTCGAAGCCTTCTCGTCCCAAAGGATTGACCGCCTGAGCTCCTCGAGCAAAGTGAATTTCGTCAGGAGCCTCGTATCCCTCAAGACCGTAACTGCTCTCGATTTTCCGTCTCTTCCTGGCCTCTGGATCTCGACCTTCGATCTCGGCGACAAACTCTGCAGGGAGAGCTCTGCGAATCGCATCAGCGGCTTGCTCCTCAATCTTACGCGCCTCTCGCGCTTGCGCCATAGGATTGGGGTCGGCAGTTGCCCAGCGAACGTTGAGGACCTCTTCGTGGTCGAGGGACTGATGTGCCATGGCCTCTTTCGCAAATTCGGCGTTGGCCTGGTTGACGTATGTGATGAAAGCGACACCTCTGGTGTTAAGGACACGAACTATTTCAGTTAGCACCATTCCTGCCATATGAAACGGCTGGGAAACTTACTGCGCTCGACAGGGCCCCATTCTGCGAAATGTCGCGCCACGATCTCCTCAATATCATCGGTAACGTGAATCCTTCCCACGTAAACTGTTCGATTCTGCCTCATGAAACTTCCCACGCCACCCATATCATCTCGGTAGTCGGAGAACTTGTCGCGTCCGAAACAATCGACGTTGGGGTTAAAATGATCGTATGTTCCAGGGAGTCGATGAAGATAGTCGCAGTCTTGACCCTTGGGGCAAATTCCACGCGCAAAACGCAAGCAGAAAAAGCTTCCCGGTATCGCGTCGGCTTTCGTATATCCACTGTCTTTCGAGACATTGCAGCGACTCTTGGCCTTGGTCTTGGATAGATACTTGTCTTCTCTATCGCCGCCAGACCATTTGTTGTACCAGATGTTGAAGATTGTACCGGTTTGGGGAGGGGGTTCTGTTGTGAAGAAATCGGGATCGACTTGGGCTCGCGCAGGTCGCTTCTTCTTGCGGATAATCTTCTTGACGACCTTCTTTCCAGTAGGCGCCGCGACTTCGTTATTTGTTGTTGCTACTGCCATCTCCTGGTTCTCTTGCTCAGCGACCGGCGCCATCTCAACTTGTTCTGCTTCTGCTGTGTCGGCCATGATTTCGGATTTGTGAGATGAATTGTCGAAAAGTCGTTGTGGTGGCAACGCGACAAGCCTGTGCTAATGATGCAAGGCTGGCTGTAAAAGATTCTGGGGGAGAGTTAGATGTCACCTCGGAAAAGGAAAGCGGTGAGGCCGACTCTCAGCACCTGTGGAGCTTGCTATTCGAATTCTGCCACCACTTCATCAGGCCTCTCAAACCCCCCACTCATGATTTAGATCTTAGACAGGCGCAGAGGAATCGAGACTTACCTATACTCTGTTTTATTTGTCTTTCTTTTTTCAGTTGTTTCTATAGGCGCACCTGCGTCTTCAACAAACGGCAAAATGGTGAACATCACGGAAAAGATCAAGGAGTAAGTTGGTTCCTGAGGACGATGGCGGGGCATCACTGACATGGCGATAGGATTGAGGAGGAGATGAAGAAGACGCAAAGTGAGTCAGAAGCACATCTCTATGATTCTTGAAATATCAAGCTCCGTGGGAATTCTTGTTGGAATAGACTGAAGTAGAGACTCGTGGTAGTCATCCCAGACCATCATGAGATCTACGCTCAATCTGGTCTTGACCTCGCACCTCTCTTGATTCGACAAATGTTTTTCCTTCTTGTTATGAACAATTGCTAACATACTTTTAGAAAACAAGGCAACTGGTAAGTTTATGTGGATATCTCATTCCATTATGGAATAGTGTTGACGCAGTTCAGAATATCATTTGGGTCTATTAAAAGGGTAAGTTCAGATTCATCAACCTAACAGTACCGTTGGCCCTGGGATGAGCTTTTATTCTTTTCTGTTTGGCAATTCATCAAGCCATATTACTGACAATTTCAGAAAACTTGCTCGACTGAGGGCGCAGCTGCTGGAGCCTGGTCCTGGAGCTGGAGGTGGTGGAGGTTCAGGCTTCGATGTGAGCAAAAGTGGTGATGCGCGAATTGCCCTTGTTGGCTTTCCCTCGGTAGGAAAGTCGACCTTCTTATCCAAAGTCACAAAGACAAGATCAGAGGTCGCGTCTTATGCTTTCACAACCTTGACAGCTATTCCTGGTGTGCTCGAGTATGGTGGTGCGGAGATTCAGCTTCTCGATCTTCCCGGTATTATCGAGGGCGCTTCCGAAGGAAAGGGTCGAGGACGACAGGTTATCTCGGCTGCCAAAACCAGTGATCTTATTCTCATGGTTCTCGATGCTACCAAAAAGGCTGAGCAAAGAGCGTTGCTAGAGGCTGAATTGGAGGCGGTCGGTATCCGTCTCAACCGAGAGGCACCGTAAGTACTTGAACCGAGACAATTTCGAACCGCGACTAATGTGAGACTTGTAGCAACATTTATCTCAAGGTCAAGACAGCAGGTGGCATGAAAATCACATTCTCCTCCCCTCCCAAGAAACTGGACGAGAAGATGCTTTACAACATTCTGCGCGATTACAAGATCCTCAACTGCGAGGTTCTCGTACGTGATGAGAACGCCACGGTTGACGATTTCATCGATGTTATCATGAAGGACCACAGAAAGTACATCAAGTGCTTATACGTCTACAACAAGATCGATAGTGTCTCACTTGACTTCCTCGACAAGCTGGCACGTGAGGACCACACGGTCGTGATGAGTTGCGAGGACGATCTAGGCATTCAGGATGTCATCGACAGATGCTGGAAGGAGCTCAAGCTGATCCGCATCTACACCAAGCGCAAGGGTGCAGAACCCGATTTCAGCGAGGCGCTGATTGTTCGCAGCAACAGCACTATCGAAGATGTGTGTGATCGTATCCACAGGACTCTCAAGGATACGTTCAAATATGCTATGGTATGGGGTGCCAGTGCAAGACATATTCCGCAACGAGTTGGTCTGAGTCACCCCGTGGCGGATGAGGATGTTGTGTATATCTGCACTGCATGGAAAGCATAGATGTATACGCTTTTACTTAGAAATTCAACAAAAACGTTATCCTGTTCAATATCACACACATTCAGTATTTGGTATATCAAAACCCATGTTGTATTGATAAAGATCGTACATAAACCGGCCACCAGAAAAGAAGCCAAGCCAAACCCTGTCATTGCATCATGTCATTACAAGCCAAAGTGTGCAATCCTACACCACCATTGATGTACGTGCATATGTATGTGTACGTCAAGTGAACCCCAAACGCCTTAAACCAGACCTCCAGCAGTTCAGATAAACACCGTGGGCTAAAAGCCTCTAGCCAGCAGAAAGCAAAAGGAGCATTCCGAATAAGTGGGATATGCTCGAATTGAAGAAGAAACAAAACGATGCTTTACAGCTGGAAGGTACCCTTGGTTGGTGCTGGCCTTGCTCCAAAGGGGTTATCGCCTTGGAGTTTCTTAGCGCTCGCTTGGGCAAAGAGAGACTTGGGCTTGGCTCTGAAAGGGGATTGTTAGTTGGTTGATACAAGAGAATAGGGTGATGAGGAAGACGAACTTGCTGGCGTGCTTGTTTCGCAGAGCGTTGATCTTTTGGGAGCAAGGGCTCATGATGCCGTCGGATGGCGAGACGTACTTGTCACTGTTTCAATGTTAGGAACTGATACGCATCTCTTGGAGGAAAGTAACTTACGTCTCCTCGTCGGCCATCTTGGAATGAAAGGCTTGACGGTGGTACTCCATACTCTTGACATCCTTGAGGGCTGGCTGCTCAGTCATGGGAGCGTTGACGTCCTTATCGGCGAGAACCTTGGCAGACATGATGAAAGCGTTGAAAGTAGTAAGGAAGTCGAAGTGTGTATGATGAAGAGGAAATATGGTCGATTGGAGAGAGAAAGATTGACGGTTCTTTGATTCTTTGTATGTGTATGTGTATGTGTAGGTGTATGAAAGAAACAGTTGTGATGCGTTGCGAGTTCTTTATGTTAAGGGTAGTGCCGTCTATGAAATAGGTCTGCAGTGCACAACTAGCAGAAAATTAGCAGGCAAAGTAAAC
Organism: Fusarium poae; assembly: GCF_019609905.1. Classification (NCBI taxonomy): domain Eukaryota; kingdom Fungi; phylum Ascomycota; class Sordariomycetes; order Hypocreales; family Nectriaceae; genus Fusarium; species Fusarium poae. Next base: position 3,523,660 of record NC_058401.1, on the reverse strand, counting down.
GGTGCCTTGCGTTGACGGGGCAACGGGCAATTAGTGAAAATTGCAAGGATACGAGGGTAGTTGCGATCGGATGACGCTGGTTGTTGCCGCGTTCTACCGTGCTAATAACTGGAATGGACGGAATACGGATACGTACAGGACAGGGCCTGTAATAGGTACCTAGACTCCACTGTGAGAAATGGCACGCTGAGGCCTATGTTTAACGCGGGCAGGCCGTGAACAGCGCACCATCACTGGGGTAATAGGAGTCCATGGCATGACTTGTGTTTAATAGCTTGAACCCTGAAGGTAGCATTCTGAAGGGGAAAGGGGTTGGGTGTTGACTCATAATAGGAGTACATAGACGATGCGTTGATATACCTACGCTAAGCAGGTTGAATGTGTGAAACAACATCCATATGACAACAGCTATATCGTTTTGTCCTAAGTACTGCTAAAAGGCCACAGTGACATGTTCAAACTAAAATAGCCTGAATTGCTGCTCCGTTCTTCTTTTGTCATTGGAAGAATTTCATGTTGGCATGCCTTTGTTACTACAACCAAGATCAGTGCGCCCTTGGGATGAAATAGGAGTCACTAGGTAGGTAGGTAGGTAGGTAGGTTAATGGAATATCGAATTGGCTGTGGTCAGAGCGCAACCTATGAAATATCATGAATTTTCAAACCAACAACTTAGATACTCTAATTATCCATGCTCAAACAAACAAACAAATACGTGGCTACTAACTCGGTCAGTCATCTGACCTTACAACTTAGCCTTGTGCTGTATCCTAGCACCGGGCTGAAGTCTCTCAACACCATAAGCCTTCAACAACTCCTCGGTCTTGGCTCTCTGTTTCTTGATCGTAGCAGTCGCCTCCGCGCTGCGCTTGTTCTCGTTACGTCCCATCTGTTGCAGATGCACCTCATCAGGTCCATCAGCAAGTCGCAATGTTCTGATACCGGCCCACATATATGCCAACGGGGTATCCTGAGAAACACCTGCACCACCGTATGCCTGGATAGCACGGTCGATGACGGTAAGCGCTGTCTGAGGAATGAGAACCTTTGCTTCAGCGATCTCCTTGAGGGCCTTCTTGGGACCTAGCTCGTCCATCTTGATGGCTGCGTTGAGGACAATGAGACGAGCTGCGTCGATTTCGATGCGGGACTTGGCGATCCATTCAATAATCACACCGTGCTCACGGAGAAGTTTGCCGAATGGCTTCTTGGACTCGTCGTTGACTCGGAGGAGCATCCAGTCAAGAGCGCGCTCAGCCTGTAGTGTTATTAGCATAGTTTTCTTCAATATGAAGCTGCCGGTAAACTTACAGCACCAATGCTGCGCATAGCATGGTGAATACGGCCAGGTCCGAGACGACCCTGAATAATTTCAAATCCACGTCCCTCTCCGAGAACAAGGTTGGAGGCAGGTACTCTCACATTGTTGAATGTCAGATGTCCGTGACCGTGAGGCGCATCATCAAAACCGTAGACCTTGAGCATACGGTTGATAGTAATACCAGGTGTCTCAGCAGGCACCAAGACAACGGACTGTTGACTGTAAGGATCCTTGTTGTCGGGATCTGTCTTGCCCATAACGATGTAGATCTTGCATCGCGGGTCACCAGCTCCGCTGGACCACCACTTCTGGCCATTGAGAACATACTCGTTACCCTCACGACGAATGCTCAGCTCAATGTTGGTGGCATCTGAGGAAGCAACCTGGGGTTCTGTCATGAGGAAAGCTGAGCGGATCTTGCCTTCCATGAGAGGTTTCAACCACTGCGCTTTCTGGGCATCATTGCCGTACTTGGCCAATACCTCCATGTTACCCGTGTCAGGGGCAGCGCAGTTACAGGCCTCAGATGCGACGTGTGAGCGTCCGAGCCACTCGGCCATGAGACCATATTCAAGGTTGGTCCAGCCAGGAGACTCCTTGTAGTGGCCCTTGGGGAGGAACATGTTCCAGAGGCCAAGCTTGCGGGCCTTTTCCTTCAAGTCCTCAATGATAGATGGGTGACCTTCCCAGCGGGCATCGCCCTCGCCAGCAAGGGCTTCTACTACAGGGTCGGCACTATTTCAAGGTAAGAATTAGGTTTCCGCGAGTGTAGGATGAGAACTGACGGAATGCATTCTTCCTCGACGAACTTGGCAACGATGTCAAGTTGCTTCTTGGCAGCATCGCTGACGCGATTGGCAGCCTAAGTCAACAACGTTAGTTATAAGTTCGTCTCAATTATCAAAGGACAGCGTCACATACAATGGCTGGGATTCGCGCAGACATGGTAATGTTCTGATGTGGACTTGTAGATAATGATTACAGTGTAGCGTAGTAAAGGGGTAACAGTCGTCACAGTGATGAGGCAGAGTATCTCAAACAGCAATGTCTTGGGAAATGAGAAAAATGAAAAGAGAAAAGGGACAGTCTAAAGATATGAAGAAACAGAGTACAAGCTATAGTAAATCAATCCTACCCCAGGTTTGTCCAGCTCCAACTTCTCCGCACATCATCGAATGTCCAGGTTCAACGGAGCCGAGGTTCGCGGCTGCTGACTACACTATTTGCACCTCTCACGGCTCGAGGAATGACAAGTGGAGACATTGAAATCCGGGGTACCTGTCGCTATCATTGGGAGCTCTCCGCAGGCCTCGGAGCTGAGTGGGTCTAATGCCTCGGACCTTGACAGCTCAAAGCTTCAGGCTTCCAGTTATGGATTAAAGCTTGACTTAGGATTGATGATGGATCGACTTTGATCAGCTAATGGCCTGATAGCTTCAATATCTCGACTATCTCCAGACATACCCGAGTTATCAGCAGTGGGACATCACCTACGCAAGGAGGCATCTTTAGATACTGCCAAGGATAAACATCAATGTCACCAAGAACTAAACATGATTTAAAAGAGAGAGAACTCGCATCCATGTATGAACACCAATGAGAAACAAAAAGACTAAACCCAGGCTGCCTCAGTATGCTACTTCCAGGCAATATCAATAATCCATCAGGGAAGTACCCTCCTCTTCAACCACCGCTGTTTGTATATTCCACTCCTTTAACAAGCACAGCCATCGCGGTCGTTTTCGATGTGGATGTTAATCGGGTCATCAAAGTCGCCGCTAAACTCTTCAGACTCTTCTTGGGCTAGAGCGTTACGGGCAATGACTACAAAATGTTAGCCTGAACAACAACGGTCAACGAAAAAGCACTCACCCTCAAAAGCCTGGTCAATGTTGATAGCCTCCTTAGCACTTGTCTCAAAGTAGGGAATGTCGCCTTTGGACTGGCAGAAAGTCATGGCTCGCTTGTTGGAAATCTTGGAAACGTTAGACCACAATCAGTATACAGACTCGGGTTGGCTTACCACTCGCTTGCTCTCCTCAACATCAATCTTGTTGCCAAGCACGACCTAAACCCTGTTAGCACGTTTCCTTCATCCAATCTGATAGACTACTAACAAATGGAAAGTTGGGAGGATCACGGGGAGAAGCTTGGATGAGGAACTCATCTCTCCAGCTGTCCAGCGCCTCGAAACTCTTGGCATTGTTGACGTCGTAGACTAGAACACAGCAGTCGGCGCCTCGGTAGAACGCAACACCGAGGGATTGGAATCGTTCTTGACCGGCGGTATCCCAAAGCTATCCACAACAATCAGTTTTTTTGTCTCAAAAGGTAGAGAGCATGTGCCTCCTTGTCCTACCTGCATAGTAACTTGTCGATCGTCGACCAGGACCTCTCGAGTCAGGAAATCGGCGCCGATAGTAGCCTTGTAGCTCGCACTGAACTTCTTGTTGACCTATCATCGCAGAATCAAGATCAGTCACGGGCGATTCCGATCAATTTCAGCTGGGGTTGCTTACATATTGGTTCATCAAGCTGGTCTTCCCAACACCGCTATCGCCCAGGATGATAACCTATTCCACTCTTGTATCAATACTTAAAGTCCCGGAAGATTCTGGACAGTTTTTCTGCTATATCGCACCTTGAGAAGAACCTTCTTTCGAGAAGACATGGTGAATGATCGTTTATGAAAAGGGATCGGTGTTCAATGACGTTATCTCAAGCCTTCGAAACGCAATTGTCGAGGCGCCGTCGGGTATCTAGCTTCTTCTGAAGCCGGAGTCCTCTATCGTTAGAGTCGCTTTGTCTATTGGTAGAATGACAGATCCTCTGCTATTGTATCTGATCTGGCACAGAAGTCCAGTCGTGAAATGTCGGATTCACAAAAGGTTGGTGTTGTTTGGAGATGGCGGCGGCAGATGACGGTGGGCGGAGGTACCAATGTCGCAGCCTCGTCGGTCGCTCGAGGTGATGTCTGTAGCGCTAGACGCTTTTTAGTTTAGCGGTATGCATAAGTCAAGAAGTGGATCCAAAGGTGGTTGGTCATTTATCTCCACGTGACATCATATGTAGCTCTATCATGCGACACCGACCAGCCATGATTAAGGGATACTTTACTTAGTACTAGTCTAGTTGCTATTTTGGTGAGCTTCAGCGATCAGCACTCCAGGCCTCATGGATGTATCACCAAAGTTAATACGGCAGAATCATGGCGGATGACGGCCTTCTTAACAAGGTCCACGCTCTGAGCGATCTCGAGCTGGCCTTACTTCTCTGTCTAATTAGTCGCGAACATTGCCTTGTTAGCACACCCTCTGAAGCTATCGACGACTTAATACAGGAACTACAACTCGTGGCCACAAAGACCTTTGGACTCAGCTGGGTTGTCATTGACTGTACTCCTTCCACGACCCTCGAAGACTTTGCCTCTGCTCTTCTCCTGGGCAATCAGGCTTCTCCCTCAAGCCACTCGCCTACAGCATTGCGCAACCCTGATTCGTACTTTACATCGAGGCCATCCACGTCGCATCCGCGCACACCGCTGAGCCCTCTTACTCCCGGCGGTGCTTTCGCGTCTCAAATAGCCAATGTCGTCCTTGCAAAAAACCTTGATCGAGCACCACAAGCCGTTCAGATTCAGGCCTTGGAACTTCTCCGAACCCGTCGTATATTCACACGAACGTCTGTACAAACTGCCCCGAAGCAATTTGTCTTTGTTCCGGTGTTACAGGCAGCCAGTGCAGGCGAGGCTCGTGTGACAGCGCACTTGAATGACTTTTTATATATAACTTATTGGCATAATCCAGAGGATGGTTTCGTTAATCTGGATGAAGCAGATGCTGGTAACGATGCAGACACCGCATCTACGGGCAGTGTTGTGAAAAGGGGCCCCGGTGAGGGAACCACCTCGACTCCACCTTTGATCGCCGAGGCTGTACGTTGCTTTCTTTCATGTTTATGGGATATACAACTAACCATTTACAGGACATAAGCTATCTTGGCACTCTGAGCAAAGAGGCCCAAGTGGATATTGAAGTTACCCGCTATCAGATGAACATTGTTTCATTCCTTCGTATGCACCGAGCCGTCGCTGGAGGCATCAGCCCTACGGCTACTAAGCACTTCGGCCAACTCATACGCTGTCTTGCTGCTTTGCATGGTCTAGACTTTGTAACGCCAGCTCTTGTTGGCCTTGCTACCTCCAAGGTTTACTTGCATCGAATCCAGTTGACGCCTCCGGAAAAGGAGAGGAGTATGCAATGGGGCAGTAGAATAGAAGCAGTAGAAGCACTACTAGAAGATATTGGTCCTGAAGACATTATAGAAGATGTCCTGGGCATGGTGACCGCGCCGGTATAAGACGGGTACCTTGTATTAAATAGTTTTATAATAATCTACACGTCATGACAAGTCGAGGACTCCAGTTCCCGCAAAAGCCAATCCGTACTTGCATTCTAGTCCATCGTAGGTTCATTATGCCGACAGCTCATTGTGATGATTTTTGCCATATCCCAAAAGTCGTTCCCGTTCGTAAAGGACTGGTCTAATAGTAAAAAGAAAAACGTTATGCATCTCCATTCAACGCCTTGTATCCTGTGGTATATCTTTAAGCAATCTGGTTGACCTTGCAAGACCAGCCAGAACCGCCTGCGAGAAGAGGCAAACTGCGAGTAATGTTAGCAAAGAAAATATTTCATTAATAGCAAAACGTACCTAGCACCAAGGCACCAACCGAGCTCGTTGCCCTTGATCTTCTTGGCGATCTTGACTTCACGATCAATAGGCATGTCGTAACCAGTGTGGAGAAGGGCCATCATGAAGTTGAGGTCCAAGCACCACTCGGGGCGGTCGTTAAGCTCCGTCATGGCCTCAGGGACGGTGGTGAAAACGTCCCAAGCAGTCTTACCCATACAAACAGTCTGGGTGAGGTCGTGCATCTCACGAAGAGTGAAGGAGTCAGGCATGCCTAGAGGCTTAGTGCGGTCGAAGAAGTAGGAGAAGATGTAGACATCCTCCTTGCTGAAGGTCTTGGACAGCAGAGGCTGGTGAATACCGTTGAAAGAGCAGGGGGCAAGGGCACACTTCTCGTCCTTCTTGAGAATCTTCTCGGCCAGGTTGCGGCACTGAGCGGGAGCAGGCTGAGAGGGTCCAGTAAATGTGACCAAAGTCAGATCCTCACTGCCATCCAGAGTGACGTTGACAGCCTTTGTCATTCCGGGGGCAATGCAAGGGTTGACAATGGGCTCCTTCAACCAGCTCTTGTCATCGCCCTTGGAAGCGGTGAGGTCCTTGATCAAAGCTCCGTGAATGGCCTTGCGGGCAGCCATCAAACCGTAACCCAAGTGAGAGTGCTGGTAAAGCTCGAAGTGACGGCCACCAAAGTCAAGGTCGTACTTGTGGTCACCGTCGGCAAGCTTCTCAGGCATACCACCATCGGCGACGCCCTTGAAAGTAGGCTCGAACACAATCTGGGTAGAACCACCACCAAGGTCGAAAGTGGCAGCGGTCTCGCTCTTATCGGGGCCGCCAATCTTGCCGAGCAGGTAGTTAGTAGTGATCCAAGCATAGACACCCTCCAGAGAGCCGTCCATGATAACAACGCCCTCGTTCTCCTTGTCGACAACAGGGAAAGGGTAGTCTTGCTCGAGATGTCGTCGGACTTCGTCGAGGATAGCATCGGCGGCTTCCTTTCCAATCATTCGGAGGCCAGCGGTGGCCTTGACGGCAACGGGAGTGCAGCCCTTGAGAGCGTTGGGAACAGTGTCCATGGCGACCTTTAGAAGAGGGTCGAGACTCTTGGCAGCGGCCACGGGGTCGCCCTTGTAGTTGCTCAGACCGCCAACTTCCTTCTCGGTCATCTTGAACTCCTCATGCTCGAGCTCGGGTGTGGGACCGCAGTTGTTGAACTTGTAGACGTGGATTCGCGAACCAGTGCTGCCGGCATCGATCATGAGAACATACTGGACGATAGGCTTATCTTTGGAGAAGGACTTGGTGCATCGCTCGGTACCGTAAGAAGAATCCGAGGGTGACTGTCCATTGTTGCTGCTGTGAGCGGGTTGGGTAACTGTCGGTTCGTTAGCATGAGATTGTTGAGACTCGGTCGACTGCTACTACTACCTCCACTCGGCGTACCTTCGTGATACACTTCAACGCCCTTGGGGGAAATAAAGTAAAAGAGGGTAACAATCGCAAAGACGATGGCGGCAGTCTTAATCCACCTCGTCCGCTGGGACTGCGTCATCCAAGATTCCTTCATCCTGCCAATAATGCCTTGCCTTTTGGGCTTGAACTTGTATCGGTCTGGTTTCTCGTGAGGATCGAAGCCTGGCAACTTTGATGAAGAGGGCGATGTGGGTGTTCTCATGAGCGCGGGTCTCGCGAGAAGGGAGATAAGATTGTCTTTAAAGGGTCTGGACTCGGTCGAGCATCGGAGGGTCCCTTTTTTCAAGTAGGGGGTAGGAATGTCAAAGCGAGGGTGACTTGGAAGACAAGGGGATTGGAGCGTGGCAAAGAGGAATTAATTTCCATCAAAAGGGGATGAGGAAATAGGTAACTTTTGACAAGCTGGCAATCAATGCTGCAGGCAGATAATGGAAAGGGAAAGGGGGGTTCGTACACTTTTTTTTATCAGACGGAAAAGGTTTGGTTTGCATCTTGTAGCCAATCTGCGTCAAGAAGCATGGACGGTCATGGCGATGGGTGTACGCCGCATCTGCATCTGTCAGGGGCTGTTCTTCCCTAAGAAAACCGATCTCCACGCCCCTGAAAGCGACCTACGAGTCGCCTAATTTTAGATGCCCCACCGCTAAATCGTCAGGACAAGACAATGTTTGATGTCATGAAGTTTGAGAAAGTCTTCATCACAGCGACAAATGATTAAAAGTCATATATTTTGGATGCATCATTCAAATCTCGCAAGTGTCTCTGTCTAGTAATAAATCTCAATATTATCACGCTTATTGTTGTCATCATCACGATGCCTGAATTTGCCTCTTGCGTAGACCTCTTCAAGTCTGCGCCTCCAGAATGTTCCAGTCGTACGCAATGTTGCCTGCTTCATTTGAGAATGATAGATAGCTCATAATCTACCAACCTATTCAATACTAAGATAATAACCACTTTTATTCTCTTCGAAAACCTTTCCTAAGCACAATACTATCAGACATCATTTCATAATTGAAACACCTACGCGCATCGGATTTATTCATCACCCACAGTTAACGACAAGAGATGGATGTGCAACTCTTTGTCTATGACCTGTCAAGAGGTTTAGCCCGTCAAATGTCCATGGGCCTTCTAGGCTTTCAACTCGATGCCATATACCACACCTCGATAGAACTCAACGGCAAAGAATACGTCTACGATGGAGGCATCATCGCGATCAGGCCAGGCTCCTCACATCTCGGTCAGCCACTGGAAAAGATTCCCCTTGGCACGACGAATCTACCTATAGATGTCATTGAAGAGTTTCTCGATTCTTTGAGACCAATCTTTACACTGGAGGTACTATCGCCATATTGCCCACTTGCGCTCATCTCTGACAGCTCATAGGCGTACGACTTATTCCACCACAACTGCAATAACTTCTCAGATTCGTTCGCAAACTTTCTCCTTGGGAAGGGTATTCCCGAGCACATCGTCAAAATGCCACAGGCTGTCCTCGATTCACCCATGGGTCGAATGTTGCTTCCTCAGCTCACTCAGGGGATCAATGCGGGTAGACAGGGCGGCTCTATCCTTGGACTGCAGGAGAGCTCTCAGGCACCAGCTGCAACGACAAGGCACGGTGTCAAGAACATTACCAACGCATCTGAATTTGATCGTTTGATGAGTGCAGCAAATAACTCATGCGCGGTCGTTTTCTTTACATCGGCCACATGCCCGCCTTGCAAAACGCTCTACCCAATTTATGACGAACTCGCGGAGGGAGTTGGTGATAAGGCGACTCTTATTAAAGTCGACATTTCACAGCCTCAGCAGCATGAAATCGGAAGTCGATATTCTATCAGAGCAACACCTACTATTGTGACATTCCTCCGTGGAGAGGAGGAAAATAGGTGGTCAGGAGCTGACCCAGCTGCTCTCCGAGGTAACGTACAGCTTCTCGTTCAGATGGCCCACCCTGTTCATCCTCATGAGCGACTACGTCTTCCTACTTTCTCAAATCCGAATGCAAAGCCAGTACTTTACACCAAGGTTCCACCGTTAGACAAACTCATGGCGAAGATGGGTTCTGAGGTTTCTGGTAAGCCTGAAGTCAAAGCTCTGAAACAGTATCTTGAAGACCGAACAAAGGACGGGCCTTCGAGTGCAGTTATCCCTGACATGGGCCATTTGTCGAGACTTGTCAAAGATTCAGTCACATCGTTGCCCATCGATATTCTCTTCACTATTGTCGACCTATTCAGATGTGCCCTATCGGACCCTAGAATCAGTGGCTTCTTTGCAGAAGAGAAGAGCCATGAAACGGTTCTAGCTGTACTAGAGTCCGTCGCTAAAAAGACAGACTGTCCTTATGCTCTGCGCCTCGTCACACTGCAGATGGCCTGCAACTTCTTCTCGACGCCCCTGTTCCCTGACGAAATCATACGGGACAGCTCGTTGCGTGCGGCAATCATTCTTCTTGTCTCATCTAGTTTCCTGGATGAGAGCCACAATAACGTGAGGGTTGCAGCTTCATCCCTGCTTTTTAATTTATCACTCGCAAACCGAAAGGCCAGGAATGGCTCAAAGCCAACTTTGTCAGGAGATGACGAACTCGAGCTCGCTGCGTCGGTAGTGGAGGCCATAGCTCTGGAGGAAAAGTCTTTGGAGGCATTACATGGAATGCTGTTGGCTTTGGGCCATTTGGTTTATGGCACGCCACTCGACGGGGAGCTGCCAGACCTTCTCCAGGCAGTTGGTGCACAGGATAGCATCTTGGCTAAAAAGTCTAAGTTTCCTGGCGAGAAACTTATTACAGAAGTTGGCACTGAACTGTTGGGTAAAGGTCTTAGGAAACCCTAGCTGGATGATGGTTCAATGATCGCATTGTTGTTTATAGACCTGCTTTTTAAATGAACGATACCACGCCAAGTCATTACTGATCGCTAACATGCAAAATTGAGCTGGTAATGTAGATTTGTAGTTGTACATATGAAATATCCCATGTTAACCAGTTATCGATAATATCTGGACTAGGTACTCGAAGGTGTCTATACCATATCATCACAAAGATGGACCTCCCTAGGCGTAACAAGTTACTACAATTCCATGCCATGTTCATAGCCACATCTCGTGTAAATTTGTCATATCCCCGGGACAACACAGCGAGACCCAAGTCTGACTGTTTCTCAACATGTTTGCTGAAGTGGATTTGTACGTAAGATGGTGGGACATATCGCTTTTCAGGTTGGCCAAAGATTATAGCATTGTCGTGATAATTCATATATTCGAAATCGTTTGCAGAAGGTATATTTCTCCAGATATAGCTAGAAGATAAAAGCAAGAATATAAAGCAAGAATGATTTCTGTGTATAATCATTCACTCCAGTACCTGAGTTTGAACGTGAAAAATCATGTCAACTTGTAGGGTAAGCTGAGAGCACTCAAGACATTCAAGTCCCGCTGTGTCCACTTCCCAACCACCCTACCTCCCTCTGACAGAAAATTTGGTGGAGCAGTCCCATAGGTGGATTTGTTGCTGAATAATCACACAGAATGCCCCGCTTGCAGATTTTTCGAGGCCTATATAAACTCGACTTTCTCCCGATCTCTTTTGTTTTTGCTCCTTAGATCAAAAAGCAATTTTTAATTGTTTTCTGAGCCGCCACGACCTTCACCCGACCTTTTAGGTTAACCTCCCACGGTGTCGCGTTGCCTTTCCCATTCAGGGAATCGCTCAGTAGATTATAACCCTTGGATATAGGAAATTCTCCGCCAGCGTCGATGTTTCGCATCGATCTCTGTAGGCGGTGTAATGCCAAGAAGGGGGGACATCTCATCATCCTGAAAGGGATTTTGATAATTTGACTACCTAGTAGTAACTTTGCGATGCGCCACTGGAATAATCCAGCGTGTTCGTTGCCGTAATTATGGTGCTTGCTGCCTTGATTGTGAAACTCTGCTTTGCGTTACTGTATGCACCCTGCCAGAGCTTGCCTATAATGCAAGGCGCAGCTCTTTCGGGCTTCACAGGAACAAGATCCATGCAGGCAAATCCTTTGCATCATTGGCAAGCTCATGTCAGACCATGAATGAGGCTCAAAGACCGTTGTCGGTGACCAGGATAATTAATCCTTGGTGCCTCTGTTGGCTTTGATCATCGCGGCACTTCTGAATGCAGCTTCACGTCAAATTAAACATCAAGCATGTGAATCATAAGATCATTCAGTCGTGTTCGCGGAAAGCCTAAATACATACGCAGCAACCTTTCCCTTGACCAATACAGTTACTCGTCATTGGACGCCTGCCCCAAAACACCTTCAATACCTTGACTTCTGTGCTGGTCCCTCACAAAGTCCTCAATCTTGTGGTCGTGATGCGGTCGCTCGGGAGGTCCTGGGGGTTTGTCTTCTTCCTTTGGCGGGCTTTGGGCAGTGGGCAAGACTTTGGCGGCTGCAGGGACATATTCCGTGACTGATGAAGTTAGTAATTGTTTATCGATACGATGTTCTCTGGAGAACCTACTCTTCTCGACAATGGGGTTGGGCTTTTGGTTCTCCATTTCGCGAGTGTTGTCCGCAGCCTTGTCGAGCTGCGTCTTGAAGGTTTCCTCCTTGATGTTGTTGTTCTCTGAAGTCATCTTTGCTGTACTATTGTGTTTCCTGAAAAAGGATGATGCTCCTAGTAAGATTATGAAACGGGAAGAGAAAGAGGCAGGTGAATAATCGTATTTATTGATGAAGTAACCTCAACTACCGTGTTTCCTTGGCTTGTATCTGGGCATTGGCATACGCAATTGGCGTAAATCAATGCGTCCTGTCCTGTCCTGTCCTGTCCTGTCCTTCTGAAACTTCAGCTTCGTCCAACCTTGCTAGTGACGTCAATTAGCAGATGGTGGGGTCATGTCCGATAAGGCCCGATAACGGTCAAAAGTCTATCTTATCGGGCCGCTCTGATGGGCTGACCATCACCCAACAATTACTGATTGTTTGTCTAATACTGAAGAGGTATTTTATCAGGAACAAAACTTTTGACATACCGTCTTCACCTTAGATAGTGTCGCAACAACAGCGAGATGCCACAAATTCCGATCACCATTGTCACGGGCTTCTTAGGCTCGGGCAAGACGACACTCATTCTCAACCTCATCCCGCAGCTTCGCGCCCAAAACCCTGACTATAAACTCGCCCTTTTAAAGAACGAATTCGGCGATCTAGCAGTCGACTCGCAACTCGCCGCAAACTCTTCCATCTCAGGGGTTCAGGAGCTTCTAAACGGATGTATCTGCTGTAACCTCGTTGGCCAGCTCGGCCCCGCGCTCAAGGAACTCGAAGACACCGTCACCCCCGACCGAATCGTTATCGAGACTAGCGGATCTGCTTTCCCTGCGACCCTCGCTCTCGAGGTGAACCGCCTTGCGCGCGAGTCTGGAAAGTACATTCTTGATGGTGTCATCAGTGTCATCGACGTTGAGAACTGGAAGGGCTACGAGGATACCAGTTACACAGCCCGTATCCAGGCGCGCTACACCGACCTCATCGTCTTTAACAAGTGGGAAAATGTCAGCATGTTGCGATACGACGAGTGTCTCGATCGAGTTGGCGATTTGGAGGTAGATGTTGCCAAAGTCAAGAGCGACAAGGGCAGAGTCCCGATGGACATAATTTTTGGTGTGGACGGGGGCTTGGCGCAAGAGTTGACAGAGTCGGATGCCGAGAAGACAAACGGTCATAGTCATGAGCACTCCAACGGTACAACAAACGGCCACTCGCACAATCATCAGAGTGAAGTTGAGGTTCTCTCAGTTGTCCTCAAGGCCGACCCCACAGCCCGCATAAATACCGAAAAACTCATCTCATTCCTTTCCTCTGCGCCTAAAGACGAGGCTTACCGCATCAAGGCTCTCGTCTCGCTATCCACCACACCAACAAACTCAGACCCTGATATTCCCAAGCCAGAGCCCAGCGCATCAGGTCGGTACATCCTCAACTGGGCGTTCGGCCGATGGACGTTCACGCCCGTTGTGGAAGCGCTGCAAGAGCACGGCTCAAGTAGTGATGTTACACTACGCATGACGATGATTTTTGCGCGCTATGAGAGCAACAAGTGGAAGAAGAGACTTGAAGCTGGTGGCTTGATAGAACTAGACGGCGGCGATTCAAGTGGATTGACCGTTACTAAAATCCTATAGCATAAATGGATAGAGAAAGAGGAAGAGCTCATATATAGATAAAGATGAGGGAAAGACGTCACGAAGAGATGAAACGGAATGTTCATGAAGAAACATAGACTCATGATTGGAAGAGATGCTTATGGCTATCTGACCAGGGATATAGAAAAAACAACCCGCTACCTAAATTTTGAAATACACACATTGTACAGTCTTTTTTTACATGGAATCCCTCTTATGTAAATTTCATATCCAGCCTGGGCCTGGGCAAACTGGGCTTGCAACGTAATGCAAATCAGGCGCCTGGCTTTCAGTCTGTTTACCAGGCCCGGCATTGAAGTTTTGTTCGTCAAAGTAGTAGTCTGCCCAGTCATCCTCATAAACATCATCTTCTAGAGTCCTAGACTTGGCCATCCAGGGATCGTCGAATGCAGGACCATCGACTGCCTGAGCTCGGCTTTCAACCTCTTCCTTGAACCGCTTGAATACTTCAGGCGTCGGGAGCGCTGACATGGGCGTTGGAGGTACAGACGGTCCGGTTGCAAGGCTCTTGACAGTCTCAGCTGTGCTGCTACTGCGTGACCCTGGTGGTGAAGCCGGTGGTGAGATCTGATTGGCTTCCGGGTCTGATGTGAGAGATGCCGAAGGACGGTGAAGTTTTGCGATGCCGTTGAGAGATTGAGAGACTAGTGGTGGAGGGCGGTTGTACTTTTTGATAGTTGGCTTATGGTGAAGTCTTGAAAAGTTGGGGCTAATCTCGACGGGAGTGGCTATCATTGAGTCATTGTCGCAGATTGAGCAGGTACCAGACCTCTCGGCGATTCCGTTATGGCATATGCGACACATTGGATCTGACAAACTATCCTGTCGAACATGGACTGGTGCGGCAGTAGATGAGTGAGTCGGGTGAGAGCTGAGTGCATCTATATGAGGTTTTGTTGAAGGGCGTCGCACAACAACTGTGTGGACAGAAGGCTTGCGCCTCTGAGAGTCCTGCGATGATGGACGGATAGCGACCATTTGTACTGATGGTTTACGCTTGGGCCATCCTGTTGATGAAGCATCGCTGGGTCGTGGTGATGAGAATGGTGAAGCGGCGGGAGTGTTGTCAATTCGTTCGACTCGTTCGAGTCTGATAGTCTTGGCCTCGCTGATCACAACCGGCGAAGCAGCTGGCCCTTTTGCCAAATTGAGGTCATCGACAGCCAGGATGCTGCTTCGGATGTCAATCGCTGGTTCTGGTACTTGTAGTCCACCCTGCGTTGCTGTAGACTCATCGTTGTCGACGTTTTCTGGTTCTTCTTGAGCCGGCGAAAGTGACCCATAAGCTGATCGGAATGGACCGTTGAAAGGACCAAATGTTAATCTCGACGGTTGATGTGCTTGAGGTTCCTCTACTTGAGGCTGTTCTGGCTGAGCTCGTGGTGACGGTGGTGGTGGCGGTTCTATCCGAGGCACCGTGATCCGGGGCACTTTTGATGTAGGCAATTTTAATGTAAATGGTTCTTCAGGTGTAGGTGTAGGTGTAGTTGTAGGTGTTGGTTCTGGTACTGGCGATAATTGATTTTGATGTTGATGGTGGTATTCATGTCTTCGATGGTGTATTTGCTCTGCAAAAGAAGCCTTTCTCATCCTCGCCAATGACTTTTTACACTCTTCGTCATTGGGAATATCGGCCTCAGTGATCCTTCTCGTAGGCCGGTCAGGATAATGCATCATGGTAAAATCTGTTTTGGCCGTTGAGTTTGTCTTTGCTACTGACTCTGAAGCTCTTCTGAAGCCCCGGAAACTCAAGTTCCGAGGCGAGAGCTGGTCCCGCCAACTACTCATCTTGTCTTCGTTGGTGATGGTCCAAGAAGGCATCGTGACGAGCGAAGTGGTTGGGGTGGGAGGATGAGAGTTCGTCTGAAGGCTCCCAAGACCAATGTCTCAGAGGTTCATAGATAAGAGAACAAGAAAACCCCAAAAACCTGATTTTGAGTGGCCCTTCAACATTCGTTTATAAGAAAACCTTGGCTATCAGTCCCCTTTTTCAGACTAAGGGTGGCAGGTTTGGCGACTGGAATGTAAGTGACTGATAGACGAGAGGGGTCCTGGATTTTGACAGGGCGTCAGCGGTCGAGCTTCTGGGGAAAAGACGGGATAAAGTTTCTCGTGGTTGAAGAACTGCAAACCTTGTTAGAGTAAATTGAAATAGTATACGCCGCGTCTTACCTATGGCGGCTCGGAGGTCCCGATGACAACGCTAAGCAGTAACTGAACTGTCATTGTGCGGGGGCAACTCAACCTTTGGAGTTTTTTGGGCTTGCGTAGCACGCACGTAGCTTGTTCGACAAGACGTCAAAGATGGTGGGAACACGGCACGGCTCACCACAAAGAGTTTGCATCCCAAGAATGCGGTTTGGGTGACACGAGGTTGTGCTTGGACCTGAGAGACACCAGCCTAGCTCAGCCCAGCCATCTCCTCCAAAGAGACAAGGAACCCGAGCAAGAGCACAAGCCCGACCAAAATCTCTCAAAATAAATCAGTCTTGTTAATCAATTCCAGTTGACGAGAGAATGGCCGAAGAGAAGTGGACGGCGTGGACAGCCATGTGGCCCATGATTCATGGCAGCAAGCCACCAAAAATTAATGCTTATCCACAACCAAGTATGTATACCAGAACATCGAGACCATTCCAGTACTATGACCCCTGAAATTCTAAGAGGTGCTGCAAGAATTCACAGAAAACTATATCGAGGTATTGGGATCAAAGGTTCAGTCTAATTTGTTGGCCGACCCTCGGTTCCTGTGCCTGAAAAGCTTTCTCAAGGCTGTTCCTGGCTAGCAACCTTTACCATCCTTTGTTGGCCATGACTCGGCTTGCGCCATCTTTGTTGGAGACATTGTCCTTGGTGTGTGTGTTTCTGTGCTATTTCGCTCACTTAGACCGTGCACATGGCCAGAGTAGTCTGACCCGATCCGTGCTAAACTAGCTGTCAATCATGGGAATATTGCGGTTTTGTTAATCCATTTCTTGCTTGCTTCAATTGATTGATTGTTGGAATATATCTAAAGATTGACAGTCACTGTCATATTGTTGCTGAGCACCAACAGTGTTGGTGGTAGCTCATTGCAAAGCACCTCGACATCAGACAAATACTGTATTGTTGCCGCATCATCCAAGCAAGTGCCCTCCGTAGGAATAGGAAGGGTGCTGAGCAGCACAGCAGTATCCTTGGAATGTTGACGTATCAATTCGTTAACAATGAGGTGTTGAGCTCTGCTTGGCAGCTCGTTGAATGACAGCTCTAAGCCCTGGGGCGTGAAACCTAGTTCCTGCGCTTCCTCCTCTAGGTGAGAGCTTAATCGATATCTTTCGAGCATTTCGGGTATTTGATCACAAGAATCGCCTCCGTACTGTGCAGACCCCCGAGAACTACGTCGTGATTGAAACCGAGAATGATTGGCCGAATATGGCTCGTAATCTGGTTGCTCTGCAAAAGAGATTTTCTTGCCATCGTTCTCGCCAGACGTTACTTGTGTGCTGGGCCGAGACTTGCTCGGATAGTTGCCTAGAGAAGACTGCCTTGAATAGCTCGGTCGATACGGCCCGGCTTTTGGTGTTTCTGAATCTGTACTAGAAGGCGGCGCAAAGCTGATCGTGGATCCTTCCGCCTCCGATGCGACAATCTTTGTCTCGGGGACCGGGCGACTAGAGAACTTCACGGCCGAGGATTGTCTTGAGAGAGTCGGTCTTCCTGGTGTTGTCGTACCACCGCGGTATGGGCGTACAGTGTCTTCACGCGAAGGGCTTGCCGGACGTGTACGAGAATATGCGGCAGTAGGTCCTAGTGAATCTCGTGAGACGAGAGAGGGAATATCTGCAGGGGCAGAGTCTGTGCTGCTTTGGTGTGGCCGCTCATCTGTTTGCTGAGAAGTTTGGGCTCCCCCAACACCCTTTACCGTTGCAGACGATGACATTGTACCGTACGATGTACCGACGGTATCTGCAACGGTGTCAGACTTGGGACGCCGGCCAAACCTTTCCCAAAAGTCACCGCGAACTCTGCCGTCCTCATCATGAGAGTCCCCACCCACCAGCAATGGTTGATGCACCGAGTCACTCGGGCCGATGCTGGCCTCGTCGTTGGCGTCGTGCTCTAACACAGAGCTGTACCCCATCTCCTCGTCTTCAATAAGATCTGTCGGGGAATCTTCTGTTTCGTCGTCCTCGCTACTTGTTTCGTCCAATGCGTCGTCTGGGAGATGGTGTGTATGGATCCCCATGCTGACACCCATCTTGGACAGCATCCGAATAGCCGGCCGTCGTGGCAGCTCGGGAACATCCGTTGTGCTTGCACGTCGACGCTCATATATCTCCTCATGGGGGTTATACAAGCCGGGTCTTCCAGATGTCGAATCATAAATCTGTTCGAGCTGGTCGAGCTCCTGAGTTGAAGACATGTTGTCTGCGCGCCCTCGGTACATCTGAACATCGTCCCACCATTCTTCATTTCGAAGTGTGTCATTTACGACGATTTCCCAGTCTATGTCATGGCTAACACCGTTGACAATGATTTCGTAAGTATTCAAATCGCCCGAAGATAAGCAGAAAACATTGACTTCTGCATCAATTCGCAGTTTTTCAAGAAGTGCCAGTACCCTAGCATGCTCTTCGTGTACTTCGCTTTCGTATTCCACAAACACCATAACTCGTAGCGTATATACTTGCTTCCAGACCTGGACGCTATGTAGAATATGCCCGAGTTGAAGAATAAGAGTGTCTATGACTGTAAGCATGGAACTGACCTTTCTAGGTATTCTACTCACATGTGTCAAAATTCGTAGTCAGCAAGCTCTTACCATCAGATGTCACTTCAGCAGACATCTGAATCGGCCACAAATCAAGGTACTTTTTGGTGTTGTTACCATCTTTTCTGGGTGTTTCTAGAGCATCGAAGCCACAACCCACTGCGATATTGAGTCGATACCGAAGGGCAAGATCTTCTAAAATAGTCAAATACTCTTTTGGCGACATCATATTCTCCGTACGAATGACATCGGTTGGGAGTATGCCCTCCATAAGTCTGGCTGATGTATCTCCTCGCCGCCTTCGAGGCCTCTCAGGAGCCTTACCGTTGGACTTTGGTGGGCGTTGCATTTGCCTCGAGAAAGAGACGGGAACATCAGGCACGCGTAGTCTCGGGTTGGACTTTCGTAATTCTTCCATGTTGTAGGAGCCAAGAACAGCAATATTTGGACGCATACCTCCGAGTCCAGCTGATAGTATCAAGTTTCGAATGCCCCAGGTGATTGTGGGAGACATTGTGAGTTGCACAAAAGCCTTGATCTTGGAGAACTCGTTGATATATTTTGTCCAGGCGTGCTGCTGGAGCCTAGCCTCGTGGACACCAGAGTTGAAATCATCGGTCACAATGACATGTCCAAGTATATATAGTGAGCCTTTCTTGAGCGAGTTGCAAAATTGAATCAACCTGGTTTGTCGACGCGGATTATTGATGAGCAGTATAATATGTGGCCTCCAGAACTTGATGTGTTCTGGCCTGAGACGTAGCAGATACTTCCTCACTTGATGATAAATTAGATTCTGGCTCACATCACCCCAGTGTTTAGGGGGGCTCAGGTAATGAATGAGCAAGAAGAGCAGGACGAGCACTGTAACAGCCACTGCGGCATAGGTTACGTCGATGAAGAACATAGCAAACCCGGACAAGATACCGGCAACAAACGCGGTCTGCCAGGTGAAGAACTTGAAGCTCGGGCGGAAGTTGGGTGCGGATCCAATTTTGAGGAGGAAGCACGCGAGGTTCATGACGAAAAATGTCATCTGGTAACCCATCGAGATGAAGGTGGCGATCTGGTTGAGATCAGCAAAGAGTGCCAGTTGTGCAATGACATAGGTTAAGAGTAAAGCATATATAGGTTCATCTCCATGCTTGGTGCCTTTGCTAAAGAACCCAAGACCAGGAAGAAGTTTGTCCCTTGAGAAAGCCTGAAACAGCTTAGAAGCACCAATGAGACCCATCAAAGCCGAGAAGAAGGTAACTGCACATTCACCTGCGAGGATCACAGGCTGAGATAGATTGATGAGTGAGATGGCATTGTCATTGGCCAAGAAGGAGTCATGGGTGGTGCTTGCAGCCAGAGAAAGGATCACGATGAAATAGATGATAAATGTTGTCAACATGGCCCATAACGTTCCGTGAGGGATCGATCTGCTAGGGTCTTTGAGATCGCCAGACATGGATGCACCTGCAAAGATACCCGAAGTAGCCCTAATCCACCATTAGTATGGATTTGAATACTGGATTGCAAGTCAGGATCTCACGGGAAGAGAATGCCAAATAGATCACGGAATGTCTCAAGGCCTTTGAAGTGAGGGCTACTTAAATGAGGGAGAAAGTTATCAGTCAGGGTATCAAGGCTGGGCCCAGTGAAGTGAATACCAAGATCCTCATCACGGAAGGGAGTCTTGAAGATAGCCGAGACGGGGATGCTGACGATGGCCAAGCTTAGGATTGCAAGCAAAGCGTTGGACGCCCTCGAAAAAGTAGCAGATCCTAGGAAGCAGAGGCCAGTGCAAAGGAGTAAAGCAGCCGTCTGGAGGAAGTAGCCAGTCCAATATCCTTCGGGGAAAGCTGGTCCCAGATTCAGTCGGATGCAGTCAATGAGACCAACAACGTTCATGCTTGCGTTGAGGACCTGAGCAAGATAGAAGAGAATGCCGATAGAACCACCAAACTCGGGACCCAGGGACCTCGAGATGAGGTAATAGGCACCACCACCTTTGACTTCGCCATTGGAAGCGATGGCAGACAGTGAGAGTGTCGTCAACAGGTCGATAGAGTAGGCAGTGACAAGCAAACCTGGGGCACAATTAAGTTAGTTCTTTGTGCCTCAACTTACAGAAGCGACTCTGTAGCTTACCGAGGATGCCCACAAACCCGATTTTCCCAATGATGAGGCCAAAGCGCAAAAACATGAGAATGCTCATGATATTGAGAAAAACAGGGATGTAAACACCTGATATGCTGCCCAACTTGTTGCTGTGGCTGTGGCGTGAGTCCATCGTGACCGAGACTCGTCTACCAGGAGACTCTGATGTGCTGTTTCGGTGACGATCTCCCCCATTGTCAACTCCCTTGACATCCGACTGGTGAGGCGTTGCCATGATGCAGTCGTGAAGAAGTCAGTCAGTCAGTCAGTCAGTCAATTAGACGAGACAAGACGAGGGGTTAGAAGTAGCGAATAATGGCCCACATGAGAGACGGTGAAGGGACTAGATAGACTAGACGAGACGGTGAGGAAGAGACAAAGTGAGGCTTTTGAGGAGAAGAACAGAACAAAATAGTCGACGTCAATGGATGATATTTTCTATTGTATTGTCCAAGGACCGTTTAGCGATTGGATAATGTGTCGTTAATCCTCTGCTTGCCAAGAGAATTCCAAGCTGAAGGCTCCCGCGTGCTGCATATTGGGTGTGGTTAGTGTGGTGATGAGTGTGGATAATACGGGGGACAACGTCCATGTTGGTCTACCATCAAGGACCAATCAGGGACGCCACAATGTTCCCAAGGGAGACATTGTTGAACAGATCTGGGGCTTCTCTTACAGAAGGGGTCACCCGGAGGCCGAAGGTGCCCGTCACTGATGAAATGGAGGTGCTGATGTTTGGGCACCTATGGACAGGTAGGTAGGTATGTTTCAAGGGTCCATCAGCACGGGTAACTACACTCTGCGCTAAGAGTCCATCCATTCCAGTGGGTCGTAAACTACTAATGTATACATAAACACAACGATTAGATATATCTATCCGATAGCAAGATAGGTCTTGTCGCTGATAATAGTGATAGTCCCTTTCATGACTCTCTTTGTGGGGAAGTCGGGATCATGTGCAGATTTGATGCAGTTGGCGTGTTTTGATGGCTTGTTAGTGAAGCACAAGTGCAGTATCGTATCGCGATAGGCGCTGCGGGTGCTACAAAATGACGTAGGCCATGGCTATTCGGAATCCACTCTTGGAATATCAAGCTTCAAGGTCTCCTCTCCTCTGTCACTTCAGAGCGGAGCAGGCGGAGTGGACGCTATGTTCACAAGATGGTATGGATGATACTGGATACCTGTAGTAAACAAGTACGGGATAAACCAGATCTGGTGATTTTAGTGCAACACCAAGAACGAGATACAGATCGAGATCCTCTAGTCGAGATATATTTAAATACCGGCATCACTTCACATGTTAAACATGCGCTTCATTCATCTGACCTTCGATTCAAAAGGGTCGTGACGCCCCCACAGAGCGTGACTGGAGAAACGTGCCCGCTCCGCCGCACCAACTGACAGGCAGGACGGGTTAAAGCCAAAAAACGATCATCGTTTGGAGGTGCAGGATCTAAGTCAAGCAAGCTGAGTAATATTTCTGGGCATTGCATTGTATCATGCAGCACGTAAGCATACATAAACATGTCTTGTCTGCAGCTCCGTCGTTATCTTCCAATACCTACCATGGTACATGGTATTGATTTTGTGCCTCAGTAAAACATATGCAGACAACAAGACGTCGATCACTATCATCAAGATACCAGCATTCTGACACGTTACATACTCATAAGCGAGTCAACGGTTGTAAGCCCGAGATGGTAGGTCGTAATACCAAAACCCTCAAACAGAGAGATAAGGATAATGTTGTAGATGGAACCTCCATTAGATTTCTATTTCAACGTGTCTACAGATATATATTTCCACCTAGAAATATTTATAGGTTACTTTATTGTTTAGTGTCTACACTCAAGTCCTCCACTAATAGCCTAGCTCCGCCTCGGCAACTGCCCTTAACCTTACTAAGTCACCAGACCTAGACCCCAGAGCCTGGGCTTTCCCTGCCTGCGTCTAAGCTTCACCGTTCAGGGCAGCTGGCGACTGGCAACAGCCTGCAGGCCCAGAGCATGCACAAGCCCTTATCTTTCCAATCCAACCCAATCCTCTTTCTCCAAACAGAAATTCCAGTACGACTGACTCAATTGAATCGAATCCGTCATCCGACCACTCGTGACTTCTTAATATAATCTCCGTCCCCGAGACTGTTTCTCCTTTTGTCGTCATTCTTTTTTCTTGCTGTTTGATTACTTCTTCAGCTATCTTATCACAGACGTCTTGTTTTGTTGCTAGGCATCTATATAGCGACTCGCACCTTGCGTCAACACCGTCCTGCGCGACACGGAACTATCATTGTCAACGCTGTACATACTATGCGATAAGGCTTGTCCCACTCTCAATCGAGTACAAGATGGCTTCCCCGTCAAGAACCCCATCGGATCAACCTCCTAGGTCCTCGTCGCCCTCGAGCTTCCGACCCCGATCGATTTCCGCCTCGGTTCCTCGAGCAGATTTGACGGCGCGTCTGGCTTCTCCCATTCCCAGCCAGTTTGGAACTACACCTCCTGTGGGAGGTACTCCTCGACCCGATGCTGCTTCGCGTACCGAGAATCTTGAGGATCTGAGCCAACTGCCTGGCACTGGCACCAGTATGCAAGGTCCTGGTGTTTCTGCTCTTGCTGCCGCTCTTTCCAACTCTCTGGGCCAGTCTCCCCCACGACATGGTACTCCTGCTGCTCGTGTCAGTACTCCTCCGATTCGCTCACAATCTCCTCTTCTGGGCGCTCGAAACCCGGGGACACCGACAAACTATGGTTCTTTCAATTCACGCTCTCAGAATGCGCTGGGTACTAGTGCGCCTTACGAGGACCCTGAGATCGTCAAGCGCCATCTGGTTCAGCCTACTGACGAGAACCCGACTTCAGAAGAGTCCTCGATCCAAGGCAACACAAAGGGCAAGCAGCCAGCCGATATTGGCGGTGCTGGTTTGAATGACGACGAATTCTCTAGTTTGCGCCTACAAGGAGGTGATGTCACCCGAGGCATCTACAAGTGGACTGAGCAAGCAGAGGCAAGAGCGAAATACAACCGCAGCAAGAGTTTCGATCTCGGACGACCCGAGCCTGAAGCCGAAGTACTCGACATCAACTCGATAAAGGTCCCTGGTGGCTTCCGAAGAAACCATCTTCGCCGGTCTGTTCAAAGCCCTGGTCCCCATGGTCATCTCGAGGATGGTCACAACTCCCCAGCACCCGGTCAGCAAAGATTGTTCACTTCGAGTTTCCTCGAGTTTTTGTCCATCTATGGGCACTTCGCCGGTGAAGAGCTTGAAGAGGATGATGAAAACCTTGGACCGAACGAGTACTTCTCATCTGGAGAAGATACCGACGAATACAATTCCGACGATGAGCGAGAGCCTATGGAAGATAGTGCCCTGTTGACACCGTCAAGACGCCGACGTAAGCGCAAGGTTCGTGGTGGTAGTGGTAACAACAGTCCCATGAACGCCGCTTTGCTGCTTCTCAAGTCGTTTGTTGGTACTGGTGTCCTCTTCCTGCCCCGTGCGTACCTCAACGGAGGTATGCTCTTTAGTAACCTGATCCTTTTCGGAGTCGCTGCCCTGAGTTACTACTGTTTCGTGCTTCTCGTCAAGACACAGCTCAAGATCGGCGGTTCTTTTGGTGATCTGGGTGGTGCCTTGTATGGCAAGAAAATGCGTACTCTTATTCTCAGCTCCATTGTCATCAGTCAAATCGGTTTCGTAGCGGCATATACTGTCTTTACGGCTGCCAACTTGCAGGCTTTCGTGCGGGCTGTTTCCGATTGCAAATCTTCCATCAGCATTCAGTGGCTCATCCTTATCCAGATGATCATATTCCTGCCTTTTGCTCTTTTGCGAGACATTGGAAAGCTGGCATTTACTGCTCTGGTCGCAGACGCCTTCATTCTGATTGGTTTGGCTTATCTTCTTTACTACGATATCTTGACCCTCAACCAAAACGGTATTGCCGACATCATCATGTTCAACAAGAAGGACTGGACTTTGTTTATCGGAACTGCTATCTTCACCTTTGAAGGAATCGGTCTCATCATTCCTGTCCAAGAGTCGATGAGACATCCGGAAAAATTCCCTCGCGTTCTTCTCATTGTCATGATCATCATCACAGTCCTTTTCATCGGCATGGGTGCCATCTCATATGCCGCATATGGATCTCACACTGAGACTGTCGTACTGCTCAACCTGCCTCAGGATAACAAGATGGTCAACGGTGTTCAGTTTCTGTACTCTGTTGCTATCTTGCTGTCTACGCCGCTGCAGATCTTCCCTGCTATCCGTATTGCCGAGACAGAGCTTTTCACTCGCAGTGGCAAGTACAACCCTTGGGTCAAGTGGCAAAAGAATGTTTTCCGTTTCTTTGTTGTGATGCTGTGCGCATCCATTGCTTGGCTCGGAGCCGACCACCTGGACAAGTTCGTTGCGCTTGTTGGTAACTTTGCTTGCATCCCTCTCGTCTTTATCTATCCTGTAAGTGAAAACAATTACCGTTTGTGTGTACTTCGCTAACCTTCTCAGCCTATGCTTCACTACAAGGCCATTGCCCGTACGAAGTTTTGGAGAGTAGCTGATATTGCGCTTTGTATCTTTGGGTTCGTCGCGATGGCCTATGCGACAACTCTTACTGCGATGAGCTGGGCCACCGCTGATCCTAAACATCCGGGATACTGCGACCAGAAGGGCGCACCGGGATTCTAAGACTTTGACTAGTTCATTGTCAGTATATGGTGTGGAGTATGTGCCGAGAGGTGAGAGAGCCGCAAGGCTTGGTATAACAGTGTTTTGAATAGGGTTTCATTGCATATTTAACTTGCATTGCGGTGTTATTGAATAGATTGTACGCAGCATTTTGAACGGGTTAGTGATGGGAGTTGGGTTGGAGGGTATTAGCCAGTTTAGTCTCGAGTTTCGTTATACAAGACATGCTTTTTCAGCGACATAAATCATTCATTCTCAACTTTATAGTCCAAGTTTTGGTTATTCATTGCATGTTATTGACTGTTAAACGTGGGGGGCCGAGTCTTCCGGAAAGTGGGGGATTAATATCTTAGGGGTCTCTGGAAAAACGATGATGATATATAGTAATACCCCGGCCGCGATATTCGGTCTATTCGTCTTCTTATTTAGTCACTCGCGGATTTAATAGCAAAGTTTCACTCACGAGATACACAACCACAATCTCATTTTGCCATATTTCTATCATGTCTTGGCGGTCGTCAATAAACCTCACACAGAGATACATCTCCAGGTTATCTCTCATACCTCGAAGAGCATACGCCCAAAGCACTAGACAAACACGACCTCCACCTCCGCCGCCATTCAACACTGTTCCAACATGTCCAGAGCCAACATGTGGTTGTGCCGAGTCCCCAAAGATGCCTGACGATCTGCCTCTAGATCGTGAGGGGCCTCTCAAAGGTGCAATCGCTGGGTATGCAGAACATGTGCTTGTGTGTACTGGAAATGCAGACTGGCCGTCAAGGATAGAGGATGACAATGATGGTGACTGTCTTGCTGCGGACCTCAAGGAGCTGTTTGGTCGAGGTGGAACTTATAGTGATGTTGGTGTCTTCTTTGCGCTACGTGTGAACCATCTTGCTAACTCATTTCAGCCATTTCATAATATTTCTGTTCTCAACTCTTCGTTTCCTAGCTCTACATCACCACGTCCTCAACTCCAGACAACGTCTGCCTATCTACTACCAAGCTTCAAATACATCCCATTCCTCCCTCGGGTGTCATTCGACAGTGTAGAAGCTCTGGCCAAGGGGTTTTTACTCCCTGAAAAGCTTCACCCCATGCACGACGGCCTCTCGCCTGTACATCGAGACCGTCTGACGCGCAAAGAGGGTTACCAGGGACTTCTCCCCGGAGTCCAAGATGTCCGCGATGTTTTGGTGCTGATATGCGGACACACTGGTCGCGATGCGCGCTGTGGCATCATGGCTCCTGTCCTAGCAACCGAATTTGAGGAGAAGTTGGAGAAGGAGGGTTTTGATGTTCTGCATGGGCCTGTGCAGGTCAGCCTCAATGACACGCAGAGAATACAAGGCGAGGCTGGTAAGGAAAAGACTGCAGCAAGAATTGGTATGATCAGCCATATTGGTGGGCACAAGTTTGCAGGCAATGTTATCATATATCTACCTCCTGATCTAAAGATGGGTAGTGAGCCGCATCCGTTGGCTGGACATGGGATATGGTATGGAAGGGTAGATCCCGAGAATGTGGAGGGTATCGTAAAAGAGACTATCTTGAAGGGAAACGTGGTTGCGGATATGTTTAGGGGAGGAATCGATGCTCAGCGAAAGATGCTGAGGATATAAGTGTAAGATAGCGTTATGCATAGATGGATAGATTATGGGCGCTGGATACCCAGATATTGTAGATATACGATAGACTGTATCAACTAGTTTTATACTTGATTGCATCTATCAAGTTATAAGACACATAATATCCCTATCTTTAGTTCAGGAGTTGTGCTCATCAATGACGATGTCAATGGTTGAGGCGGTTCAAGGACCCACGTGACCCAGTTCAGAAATTCATCTTGACTTTTTGTAACAAGAATCTCAAGAAGCCTTTCGATGTTCGATGACGGCTCGGCCATAAGGAATATATAAACTTGCCAAAAACACATATTTATGACGTTACTTTTCGGCTTCCTCTCATTTGAATCTGAACATCAGATTTTCTTAATTGCGCGAAAATAATCGCTGAGCAAAACTGGGCTTTCATTCTAGACTCAACATGATGATAGCTGCAGCAAAGATACTCCCAGGTATATCACGAACTGGAGCATATGCCGGCGGAACTCTTGCTCGGTTCGGCCAATTTCATAGGCAAATACCTGCTTCACAAACCAGGACTCTCAAATCATCACCAAACCTATGCGTCGCATCAGCCCAAAGATACGCCTCTCACAAGCCAAACCTTTCCATTCCTCTTCAAGCACGAATATTCCCCTCGTTGATATTCGTTGGAATAGTTCTCGTGAGCGGTGGCTATTATCTTCTTACACCACCCTCTCGACCGAATACTCTCAATGACATAACATTCGTTCCTTACGCCATCACAGCCCGCGAGGCCATCTCGAAAACCTCTTTCGTCATAACCGCTGTGCCTCGCACACCGAATCCTTCCTTTCCCTATCTCAACTCTTCAGATAGTCGATGGAAGAACCCTCTCTGGTCTGTTGAGTTTAAGCAGCCCGAGGTGCAAATCTCGCGACACTACACGCCTCTCCCACCACTATCCAGCGAGGATCCGACAGATGGAGCGCTGCGCTTCTACATCCGCACTGTAGGCGATGGAGAAATGTCGAATTATCTAGGCCGAAGACGGGTTGGTGATGATGTTTTCCTGCGTGGTCCTCATGTGGGCTTTGAACTTGCTGAGCGGTTGGGAGAGCACTCCCGCCTTGTCTTTCTTGCCGGTGGAACAGGTGTTGTTCCTGGTATTCAAGCAGCCAAAGCCGTGTTGGAAGCGAATGAGACTTCAAGTGTTGATTTGCTTTGGGCTGTGAGGAAGCGAGAGGAGGTTCAAAATAGTGCTCCCCCGCGCTCATCGCCGTGGAAGTTCTGGCAGGAAAAGAAGCCAACAGCATTGGGTCTCGAGGTTGAGAATCCTAGCCCTGTGACTCAACGGTTACAGGATCTCAAGAAGACTCATGGTGATCGTCTGAGAATCCAGGTCGTTATTGACGAGGAGGGAACTCGTTTCCAGGACAAGGACATCAACGGCACTATTACCACTTCGCCTGGAACTGTGGCTTCCTTTAATGCGGGCTGCCGATTCCACGACCAGGCAATGCACGTCCACGCCTCTGAGTTCGCGCTGCCTGAGGGACCTGGATGTGTCTGCGAACTGCCTCAAGGAACCAGACCTGGAAAGAATCTGTTTATCGTTTCTGGCCCAGATGGGTTCATCGAGCATTATGCCGGACCCAAGATTTGGCTAGGGGGCCAACAAACACAAGGGCCAATCGCGGGAGTAGCTGGCCACTTGCAAAGGCAAAACCCTGCTTTGGCAAGGGACTGGTTGGTTCTCAAGATGTGAGCCACTGTAGAAAACCCATGTATAATTTCTTGTAAGATTGGAAGCACGCATCAAAAGGTATAGACGTCATCTATGTATGGATGGTACAAACAAAACCCGTAATACTAGTGGTAACAGTGGTGCCGTCTACGTGATCATCCAACGCCAACACAAAACTCCAAGCCCACGACATGACGACTCAATGATTCTGAACTTTCCTGTACGACGGAGGCTTCATTGTCCTCCTAATCAACTTGCCAGCGTATGGTGGTATCAGGGAAATAGCGCCGATGGCTAGTACGCGCCAAACAAATCCCCTACAATGACGTTAGTAAGTTGTAGCTGAAGATGGAACAGAGGCAACTCACCAAGTTATCAAGAACTCGAGGTCAAAGTATCCGCCCAAGAACGGTATGGAACCAATATACAAAAGGAAAGTGCCAATTATGCTGATGATCATGATGGGATGCCAGGTGGTGATTTCGATGGCCACCATGAGAAGTTCGTTGAGGACAAGGACAGTATAACTGACAGCAACCATTTTGGGGCCATCAACTTCTGTGAGAATCTGTGACAAGCCCTGAATCATCCCGCCTTGGTAGATAGACACCAAAACCCAGACAAAGAAGGTTCTGTATGAGAGCGAGCGTCCAGTTGTGAGCTCCTTGTAAAGCTCGGGGTAAAGGTTGGCAAGGTTTTCGTCAACATCTTTGTCGAGCACAAGTGATAGGACAGGGGCTGCAGTGTAAACAGTGGCATAGCCGACAAGGAGCCAGTCCTACAGATGTTAGCCGCGCGAATAAAATAACACAACGAAATAGAACTTACCTTGTACAAACCCTCAGGTTCAAACTTGATGGCGATACTGTACATAGTTTGGCATACTGCAATGATCAGACCACGGTGGATAACAAATTGCGCAAGTTTAGCGCTTCGCTTGTAACTGTTACGACCATGCCAGACCAAGAGCTTGACCAGGTGACAAAACTGCTCGATCGAAAAGTCGGCTGCCAAACTGGCCTGTCGACCTTCCTTGCCAACAATGCCAACACCAACATCAGCAGCTTGAATCATGGAAACATCGTTGCCACCATCACCGATACAGCACACACGTTTCTTTGTGTACTCGCGGATGAGCTTAGCAACCTCGGCCTTTTGGTTTGGCGAACAACGGCAGGCAACAACAGTAGGTAGCTGAACAGCGATAGAGATGAATTCGAGACGAAAGTGAGTGAGAAAGAGGGCCAGGCTTTCGCCATCCACGAGCAGACAAGCATCCGTCTTGCTTCGGAGAAAGTCAAGATGTTCTTGAGCATTATCCTTCTTCGTGAGCTTCGAAACCGTATAGATGTATTGACCACGCGCCACAAGCTTGGAGCTAACCGCCACACATCTAGCAGTCTCTACCTTGTCACCAGTCAACATCCAGATCTTGATACCAGCATTGCGAAGAAGCTCCAGGGAGGGTTTGACATCTTTCTGGAGCTTGTCTTCGACACCGGTGACGCCGATGAGTTCAAGCTCGTTTTCAAGATAATGAGATACCACACGTTGCATGCCAGCATCGCGTCCGCTGATAGAAAGCGATGCTGTTTGGTATCGAGAAGAGAATTCCTGATACTGGCTATATGAGAGTTTCTTGCGACCAACAACAAGCGTACGCAATCCTTCACGTGCCATGTTGGCAGTCTCTTCATCAAGCCAATCGTTTGATGCAACGATAGAGCTCATGACCGTGTCAGCACCTTTCTGGAAGAACCAGATCTCACCACTTGACAGGCTAGGGTTTTTAATACTGACATCCTCGTGGAAGTGGACGATGATACCCATACGTTTTCCTTCAGAAGTGAAAGGGAAGACATCAAGAATCCGCACGCGAACCACTGGCCTTTTGTTGTTTGCGTATTCCAATATCATGCTCTTGCGATCACGGTACACAAGTCTCAGACCAACGGACTCTGTCCATTTGACGATAGCGATCTCGTCAGGCGAAGATGCTTGATATCCAGTAACCTCTTTACCATCCTCGATATCAACAGTAGGCGTGACATTGTGACAAAGAGCAAGAGCGAGCACGACATCACGAACACGAGTGCCAATCTCACGTCTTGTGCGTGTCGTGCCAGTATTTGTAGAGCTGGAATACGTAGATGAAGGGGTGATGAGCATGTTCTGGGAGGCATGATCTGTCGATGGTGGGACATAAAAGCCTTGCTTGACATATGCCGATACTTCATCCATTGCTTCGTTTGCGTAAGACACCGTTCCAACATGTATTTTCTTCATCTCCATCTCGTTCTGGGTCAATGTGCCAGTCTTATCACTGAGTAGATATTCAATGCGGCCAAGATCTTCAGGGATGGTACTTGTTCGAACGACTGCTCCAGGCATGCCGGGGTCGCGTTGAATGAACCAAGAATAAGCGCTTTTGCCCATGTCAAGGTTGACACGAAGACTGATGGGAACAATAGTAGAGAATAGAACCAAGAATCTCATGATCTTGACATACCAAACATTGTCCTTGGTATTACCGAAACCCTCAAGCGCGACAAGAATAATTGAGAGAGCCAATGTCAATGCACACAGTATCTTGGTCAACGAATTGATCTCATATTCCAGCAGGCCAGTCTTGGAACGAGAAGGGGCTGTAGAAAGGGCGGAACGTGTCTGAGGACCAGTGTACATGATGACAGCCAGGGTCGTGGCTTGGGAGGCGATGACAGTGTTAGCCCATGCCGTGTTGTCAATCGACAGAGCAGCCGTATGAGATCCATCAGACTCCCCTATCGTTGCATTATGTGCTAGAGCATCCTTCCGTGACTCGACCAGCTCAATCGTACCCAGAAACTCGTTGACCTTTCTGTCTGGCTTTCCACCAGTAACACGAAGACGGACGAACTCTTCAGTCGGTAGGTTTTGTGTGAGTGGTGAAGCAAGTCGGAGCTTCCAGTCCGTCTCACCATCCAGCTGGTCGGTTCTGATAAAGGTCTCGCCTCCTGGTCCACTTTCCGCCTCTTGCTCTGGGGCTACTTCTGCAGGCTGTTTCCCTTTTCCTTGCGGTTCCTCGCTATCGAATGCTAACAACGTCTCTTCTTCCGCAGGTTCCTCGGGAATGGGTGCAGGCGCGGGTGCTTCTGAAGATAAGCATTTCAATATGACAACATCAGCGGGTACACGTTGGCCCTTTGTAAGTTTGAGGACGTCGCCGACCTTTAAGTCCTTAGACTTGCGACTGACCTCAACCGCTCGTGAAGATGGGGGTGGCGCCTCAACATTCTCCTCTTCCAGGATATCAGAGAGGTTCTCTCGTGCGCCTTTGGATTTCTTTCTTGAATGCTTCTGCAACACCTCTGACTTGAGCAGTTTTCTCTGGCGAATTGGGGTCTGCGTTAAATCGGCATCCTGGAAGACAATGACTTTGTATTCCTCCGAGTTAGCTTCAGTATCTCTTCGCCGCCGAGCAATATCGTCAAACGCCTCCTTTCCCATGGTGATACAAAGCACAAATGCCAGCGGAGCGATGTATGTGAGTAGATAACCGATTCTCAAGGCAGGTATCGCCTGCGATAGTGCCACGAGTAGGAAGTACATATTAAAGAAGAAGGAGAATTCGTTGTAGAGAGTGATTGGGAGGAATGTCAAGGCGGTGTACTTGGCGTTCGAGATAATATTGTTCGGAAAGCGTACGGGCTGAGTTGAGCCCACGGCAACATGGCGGGATGAAGAGGGGTCATCATCTTCTCGGTCCTCCGTGTCGTTCAGGTCTGGTTTCTTGGAATTTGACATGAAACTAGGAAGTCGTATCCGTGAGGAGACTCTATCCGAGTTGATAGACCTGCGGCCTTGTGAAGGCTGGCCTCCCAGTAATGGCTGGTCATCTTCATTGTAGCCACTTCCTTCTGACCATTGGGGCGTGGTGCTGTTACGGTCGCCCAGCAATGCCTGCGAGTGCTCGTCGTTTCCATCTCTGTCCCGGCCAAGATCCCCATATCCCCGATTCCGCTTTCCAGCACGCCGCAGTCCACCCATACG
Organism: Fusarium poae; assembly: GCF_019609905.1. Taxonomy (NCBI): domain Eukaryota; kingdom Fungi; phylum Ascomycota; class Sordariomycetes; order Hypocreales; family Nectriaceae; genus Fusarium; species Fusarium poae. The sequence continues at coordinate 3,491,022 of NC_058401.1, read as the reverse complement.
CAGGTTTCTAAGGGCTATCCGCGAAGTCTCGGGCTCGGTGGAAGGATGCTCTTTATTAGCCCTTGGGGATGGTGTGGTTGATATTGGGTCGAGCTCCTGGATATCGAGATCGAGATCGGAGTCGGAGTCGGAGTCATTCGCAGGCGAATCGGGTGGGTCGGAAGGTCGATACTGTTGTGAGGGCGGCATCCCTGGCTACGCTCCTGCTGATAGGGAGGTACAGAATAGATGTTGTGTGAAAGTGGTGAAGTTATGGGAGATGGAAAGCTAGCAGTGCTCCTCAGACATGCTGTGGCGGTAATGCAACAGAGCTATAATTTTCTTTTGGTTCGTATTTGTCGTCTTTTAAGACCCTACTCCTTTGTTCTTGTTGTTGGATATGAGAATGTGATTATGTCTCTCTATTATTCGCCTATGTGTCGTTGGCGGTCGTCAATCTTTGGTATGGAGTATCTTATCTGTGTCGCATTTATTTCAGGGTCAAAGTCGCAAAGGGATCCATGGGTCGGTCGTCTCGCCGGCAAACTCGTACGGTTGATGGGTGTCGTAAGTAGTGGAATAGAATCCAAATGATTGTTTCTTTTTGTACAGCAGGTATTTGTTCGTTGAGAAAAGGTGACTCGTTGCTTGGCTCTAAGGGGACAGATCATTTCAAGACCGAGCAGCGCATTACCATTGTCGCAGCCTGAGTGCGCTATAGTTAAGCGTCATTTGGGAGGCGCAACCTTCCAAAGTGTCCCACTACCAGTTAGAGGTTCAGGTAGGTACCTCTTCAAGTACGGCAGATGCCTATTGGATGAGGTACCTGCAAGTAGCATAGTGGGGCGTGGCGGTAGCTAACACAGATGCCCGTTCCTGACCGATTACGTGGAAGCTGCCGCTAGCTATCCTGGCAGCCTGGACAACATCTAAAAGTCGTAAAATATAATAGTAATACGGCAGTTTGGATTAAGCCGACAGTTTGTTGAGCTGTAATGCATTTGATTTTTATTGTCTTTTTACCCAATATCAGAAATAAATGGTGACCCTTATCATCTTGTGACAAATGGTGACATCCAAGGGTGAAACAATACAGCATAAGAACTACATGTCTTAGGATTCTCAGAGCATCACAACTCATTGTTCTGCCACAGTTTAAATACAAAGAAATATCAAAAGTACTTAGCACATGGAAAAAAACAATAACTATCAAATACTATTAAACATTAAGTTCCAATATTATAAAGATTCCGATATTTACATACCTACCTGCAGAAAGATAACAGTCACTACAGGGTAACCACGGAGGAAATTTGCACGTGATCGTCATAGCGCGAACGCGCCTGGTATTGAGAGCTGCTCGTTGGCTCAGCTTCAGTCGCAAATATTTAGAAGCTTTCGCGACACCAACCATCACCATTATACTCAACGACCCCGCAAGAAAAACCATCCTTCTATAAACTGAACCACCGCGCCGATAAAACCGATATAATACTACACATCAGTCGATCGATTCGGCACCCGTCGGCACCATGGTCCAAATCAGCGAGGTCAAGGGCAACAAGCGAGACAACCGTACGGCTGCCCATACTCACATCAAGGGCTTGGGCTTGAAAGCAGATGGATATGCAGAGAAGCAGGCGGCCGGTTTTGTTGGCCAAGCAGGCGCGCGCGAGGTAAGGATCGCAACATGCGAATTTCACCAATCAATGCTTACGTATCTGTATTTAGTCCTGTGGCGTCGTTGTGGACTTGATTCGAGCCCAGAAGATGGCTGGCCGAGGTGTTCTGCTCGCAGGAGGTCCTGGAACCGGAAAGACAGCTTTGGCGCTCGCCATCAGTCAAGAGCTGGGCACCAAGATCCCATTCTGCCCTATCGTCGGCAGCGAAATCTACTCGACCGAAGTGAAAAAGACCGAGATGTTGATGGAGAACTTCCGAAGAGCCATTGGCCTCAAAGTCCGAGAGACGAAGGAGGTGTATGAAGGAGAGGTCACAGAACTCACACCCGAGGAGGCTGAAAACCCTCTAGGCGGTTACGGCAAGACCATCAGCACGTTGCTGATCGGACTCAAGAGCGCAAAGGGACAAAAGAAGCTTCGCCTCGATCCTAGTATCTACGAGGCGATCCAGAAGGAGAGAGTCACAGTCGGCGATGTTATCTATATCGAAGCGAACACCGGCGCCTGCAAACGAGTTGGACGATCTGACGCTTACGCTACGGAATTCGATCTCGAGGCGGAAGAGTATGTGCCCATTCCCAAGGGTGAGGTGCACAAGAAGAAGGAAATCGTGCAGGATGTTACTCTGCACGACTTGGATGTGGCCAATTCTCGCCCCCAAGGTGGCCAAGATATTATGAGCATGATGGGCCAGTTGATGAAGCCTAAGATGACGGAGATTACGGACAAGCTGCGTGGCGAGATCAACAAAGTGGTCAGCAAGTACATCGACCAGGGTGTCGCTGAGCTTGTCCCTGGTGTTTTGTTCATTGATGAGGTAAAACTTCCACCTCTCTTGTCTTACCCGAAAATGTATAGCTGACCGATATGCTTGATAGGCGCACATGCTTGATGTGGAGTGCTTCACTTACCTGAACAGAGCTCTCGAATCGCCCATCGCCCCCATTGTGGTTTTGGCTTCCAACCGGGGAATGTGCACCATCAGAGGCACCGACGACATTGTTGCAGCCCACGGAATCCCATCTGACTTTCTCGCACGAATGCTCATCATCCCCACAACGCCTTATGAAGCAGAGGAAATTAAGCGTATTGTACGGATACGATCGACAACCGAGGGTGTCTCAGTGTCAGATGCTGCCATTGACAAGATCTCTGAACACGGTGTCCGTATCAGCCTGCGGTATTGTCTGCAGCTCCTAACCCCTGCGAGGTAAGTTCAAGTCATTATGGCGAAAGGGGAGACCCTGGGTTGCGTTGATTTGAGACATGATGACTGACTGAAGAAACAGCATTCTTGCCAAGGCAAACGGCCGCTCGCAAATCGATGTGCAGGATGTTGCTGAGTGCGAGGACCTGTTCCTTGATGCGAATCGAAGCGCCGCCCTTCTTAGTAGCGAAGCCGGACGAGAATACCTCGCGTAAAATGGAAACGGCTAAAAAGTCGGAGGAAGCTGAATTTTCGGTCTGAAAGGCGCTGGGTGCGTGGGAAGACGTGTCATAATTACTATTTTTAAAGAGGGCTACGGTAGATGGGAAAATACCTGACCTCTAGCTATTGTGTACTTGATAGGGAACCATGGAATACTACTACAGAGGTTTGGCGTCGGGCTGGCTCACATTGACTGCATCGTTTACGAGAATGCCATTTGCAAACCCCTGCCTCGTTTTAGCTCCCTTTGAGCAAGTCTCCCTTGCATTACCCGCCTATTATGCTATGCTATGCTATGCTATGCTAACTAATCCTAGATTCAGACTCAGACTCAGATCAAACAACAAAGTGACCCCTCCCACAAGCCCTTTGATCTTTCACGACAGGCCAAGGAAGATGTCGGATGGGACTGGAGGACACACCCGCAGCAATCCCGCGTCACCAATCCCATCTCATTTCAGCTGCCGTCTCTAAGCCTTGAATTGTTGGTCCAGATTCTGTATTGGGTTAGCTACAAGGGTTACATATCAGTTTGCCCATCACGTGCACCGCATATCATTTCGGCGACGGCATTGTCTTTGTTTCAGTCTCCTAAGCATTCCAGACCCAGACCAAGACCAGACACAGTCCACATTCCGGTATTGCATAGCATATCACATCACAGGACAGGATAGCAGGCATATTATAGCATTGTTAAAAAGAGGCTGGGGTTAGACAAGGGGCAAGGAAGAGAGTGAGTGAGTGCCCGGGCCTGCGTAGACGGTATTCGCTCACATCATAATGACAGGACGTGCTTCACAAATGAAGACAAAAAGATTAACCAGGGAGAAAAGGGAGGAAAGGTGATATATCATGGCAAAGCCCGTGGGTAATGATTCCCTTTGTGCGTTTCTTGTCTGCTGTCCCGTTTCGTTGGGTCCTATCACATTGGCACTCACACATTCACTTTCTTTCACTCACTAAGAGACCCTGTCTCTTTCTTCGTCCTACTCTACCAGGTACCGCAATCGACTGTGGGATATACCTTGTTCCCTGCTACCGTGTATGATTCCTAGTGGATGAGTGGCTGCGGAAAGAGTTGCCGACAGATCAAACGCAGGACAAGCTTCAAACCAAACAGCAGAATACCGGAACATGCATGGGTGTTTTGCGCTATCCACTCGCTCATCAGAACATTTAATTTATTCCGATTTCGGCAGAGGGAACACCGTGGGGAAGAGCTTGGATCAAACGAAGAGAGAAAGGAAAAAAACAGCATTTTCCGCAAGAGCAGGGCTGTGAAGTGATAAGAAAAGAAAAGAAAAGAAAAGAAGAGGAGACGAGACGAGACAGATCAAAGAGAGCAAACGATAATGAAAGCGCGCCTAATTTTCCAAGTTTAGGCCGTGAAAGGAATCCAGAGAAGGCACCGGTGCAGTTTCATTGTTCTCTGGAGGCTACTGAATGGGCTGCCGTCAACACACAAAGAGCTTGGCACACTGCACAGACTACGCTCCCAACACGACGAGAACTGACTGTTTACCCATATTCTTTGAGCTAAAAGAGGGAAAAAAGAAGACGAAATTATCTTCTTGAACAAGGAGCATCATCGTGTCAACGGGGGCTTTTGCCTCATTACTTCATATAATCTGCCCTCTGCTTGGGGCTATCCGTTCGTTATATCAACTCTCGTTTCATCTCATCTCATTTTATATCAGCTTTCTGCTTGTTCGACATCACTAGACGCCACCAGGTGCACAAGGCCAGCATATCCCCAATCGACAGGTACCTTGACTTGCTTTCTTCCCGTTAGTTTGTCATATACAGACAGCCCCCAATGAAAGCAAAAATGACACAGGTCATCTCTTTGGTTACGCCGTCCCAGGCTATGACCCCGGCCCACTCCTCCCCCATGGGTTCTGATGACTACGGCAGACCCCGGTTTCGTGCCTTGCCTGATACTCCGGACTCACCTAGTCCTCGCACTTCTGGTCTGAGTAGAAAACGTGCTGCTTCCATCAACACTGTTGATGCAAGTTACGGTCGACTTGAGAGGCTCCAGTTGAGCACGCCTACCAGCATGGCCAGTAGTGAAGGGACAAGAGATATTTGTCTCTGCGCTCCAGTACCAAAGATTCCTAGACCTCGAAATGGTGAGTTGCATCTTTCTTTGTTGAGTTCATACCATCATCGCGATGTTGATTGTATGAAGTTTGTGGATAGTGTCAGCACCACTTTCATACAAACTCCTGTCTGTTCATGTTTTATGTTTACTAACACGACATGTGTAGCATTCATACTATATCGTCAGCATCATCAAGCTCAGGTTGTTGCCAGGAACCCTAATCTATCTAACCCTGACATCTCAAAGATCATCGGGGAGCAGTGGAAAGACGAGCCTCAAGAAGTCAAAGACAACTGGAAGAGTCTGGCAGACGAAGAAAAGCAACGCCATCAAAGACAGTACCCTGACTATCGTTACCAACCTAGACGTGGAAACAAGGCTCAGGGGCTCAGATCTGGCTCTCTGTCAGGAGACGACTCTGGCCGGTGCCCTAGATGTAACCTGCGTTGCATTGTGACTCCCCAAACACCTTCTACCCCGTTTCCAACATTTTCAACACCAGAAGACAAAGCTATCCCGTATCCATACACACCAGGACTACGAGGTGACGAAGCAGAGGCGGCTCGCCGTGGAAGTTATGGTAACTTGCCTGTTATGAGACAGCGTCTTCCACTGCAGCGACCTGCGTACCGAGATATGGACGACTATGAGCCCGAGACTCCAGAGATGAAGAGGCGCCGTTTCAACTCAACTGGTGGCTACCACGCTGTATCTTCACCTGGAGCACGAGCAATGTCGATGGGCGCGGCTCACCCACGGCCATATCCCGTTACTCCCCTCCCTGAGCCGCACTTTCCTCGATCAAAGTCTGGTCCAATGCCTCCCCCTCCGCGACCTGCAGCTGGAGGATCATGGTCTGACCAAGAATACCGCGGTCGAAACCCCTACGATGAGTCTCTGCGGCTCCCTCCTCTGCAGACTGCTGGACCAATGTCGCCCACCACAGCACCAGAAGTTGACATTCGCCAGTTGCAAACCCCAGTTACTGGGCTTGGGATCTCTCATCCTCGGGATCCCCAAGCTAGAAGCGTCGAGGCTATGGTTATGTCTATCCCATTCACTCGCAAGCTGGTGGTCCTTTCCAAGATCAACCACACCGCGATTGGCGCTATCGAACCTGACAGCAAGGGGGCCGAGAAGCGAGGTGCTGTGATTGCGATTGAGGGTCCAAAGCCGCGACTGTTGAAGCAGGTTGCGTCCCTGGTTGAGAGAACCCTCTTACTATCTAACGAGGTGTCACTCAAGACATGGGGCAAGGAGCTGGATGACGAGTCAAGCACTGGGCGACGGGGTTCTCGAAGCGAAGAAGAATCACTGGAGCCCGAAACCCAATTGGCATCATGTTTCGAAACCATGATTCATTGGCACAGAAAGTCACGAGAGATGGTAAAGCACATTACCGGCCGCACCGGGTCGCCGACCAGTTCCAAGGGAGAGAAGGAGAGGGAGTCCGAGTCCCCAGTTTCTCGGCGTGGCTCTATGGACGAGGACAATGCCTCCAAGGGGAGCCGAGACGATGGCGCAAAGACAAAGACACCTGTGGCACTGATCAAGGAAGGGTTCAGCCTCACTCTTTCGGACGAATTTGCCTGTACAGTGCCCATATCTGACTCGTACGCACCTGTCGACCATTGGCAATGGATGGCTACTCTTTGGCGTGGCACTATAGGTCCTGACCTTGTGGTGTACGTGAAGCCTAGTCTGGAGGAGGAGATTGTTCAACTTGGATCAGTCGAAATAAAGGATGGGCTTATGACTGCCAGAATCGCTGTGGGCAAGGACATAGATGAGGCCACTGAGAGACGCTTAGCCTTTGAAGTGGTCGAGTGGGTAAGAGGCGGCAGCTTCCGTGAGAGTCGCGACAAGACATAATGATTGTAGCGCGATAGTTTGGTGTTTTGGAGTTGGCATGAATAGGCTGGATGGATCACTTATTGTTCAAGTCGTATTAGTAACATCACAAAACATATTCTTAGATTGTCAAGGTACAAGGGGGAACCAACAATTTGCTTTATTTTAATACCACATTCCTCAATATCGGAATTAGGTATTCAGGGAGGGGACTGGAGTTGGCGGTGTCAATAAAGTCATAGTGTTTGATCAAACGGTTCCTAACGGTGATTGTTTATTAGAAACTAAGTTTGGGGTGATTCGAGCTAACATAAAAATGTAGCAACCAACAGAACTTGAGAATAAAGAAATCGTGAAGCTTTGTCCTACATCTGACGTCTTACAAGTGATGATGGTTGAAGTTATTGGCCCCCCCCCTGTAAGCCAGTGGATTGAGAGTTTCGCTACCCCTGCATACACGGTACGTACCTGAATGGATCGCTAACCGCCGGGAATGATTGCCGCCAAAGCAATTTATCCGAAGGTAAACGCGCCCCCGACTTGAGGGACCTGACGCTACGTTAACAGCTAGAGGTCCCCTCTAATCAATACGCGACTCAGGAGACTTCCATACCGTACATAACAGACCCGCAACAACAACGGCAAGGTCAACGACACCGCGACAAGAACTTTATAATAGCGGCGCCGGCACGATGCCCCACGATTTCGACAATATATCATAATGCCAGATTTCAAGCCTGGGCAGACTGTCCAGCTCAACGATGGCCGTAAAGCCATTGTCCGCTTCGCTGGAGCTACACACTTTCAGGTCGGCGAGTGGATAGGCGTCGAATTGGAGGAGAAGACGGGTAAAAACGATGGCAGCGTCCAGGGAGAGCGTTACTTCGATTGCCCCATGGGCTATGGCATGTTTGTCAAGCCTGTGATGGCCACTATTATAGCGCAAGCCCCAACACCGAAACCACCAGCTCGAAAGCCCTCAAGGCCGAGTAGCTACAACCCAGCTTCGGGAAGGGCGTCAAGCGCGGCGGGAGATGCAGGCTTGGGTAGGAGAAAGAGCCTGAATGCTCCCAGTCCGAGTCCGGTCCCTAGAGCGGCCCGGCCGACGAGTCTCACAAGGGTAGGTTCTGCTGTATACTTACTCAGTTGAAAGCTAACGCTCGACAAGTCCCCCACAAAGTCCCCTACGAAGCAACTGAGTGGCACCTCGAGTACTACAATCTCTCGGACAGGAACACCCTCGGGCGCGCGTGCCCCATCGGTAGGAGCGAAGCCGCGCGCTTCAGTTGGAGGAGGTCGTACATCTATGGGCCCTCCACCACCTATCGCTCGAACAACAAGACAACCATCCACATCTTCAACGATCTCAAGACCTGGAGCAGCGCCGACAAGGACCACTAGCAGTCGCATGTCATTGACGGCACCGTCACGTCCAGGGTCCGCTGCTAGACGAACATCTATCGATTCTCAAGCACGAAGGGGTTCCTCAGATAGAGAAGATGTTATTTCGCCTCCCCCCAAAGACAATGGAGATATTCTTTCACCACAACCCAGAAGCCCAGTTCAAGCAAGAACAAAGGCCCTCGAGAAACTTACAGCAGGACCGGCATCACGACAATCTACACCGCCCACATCCCGGAAGCCCTCGGCGACTAGCACGACTGGTGCACCACGTCCTGCCGCAAGCACGGCGGCAAGTCGAGAAATTGAGGACCTCAAGGCTAAGTTAAAGGTTTTGGAACGCAAGCGGGCTGAGGATCGGGACAAGTTAAAGCAACTCGAAACAGTGCAAAATGAGAGGGACAAATTCGAAAGCGTCATACAAAAACTGCAACAAAAGTATCAACCTCAGCAGCAAGAGAATGCCGAGTTGAAGAAGCTGTTGAGAGAAGCGGAAATGCGACTAGAGTCCATCGAAGAGTTTCAGCAAGAGCATGAGAGCATATTAGAACTAGCCACTCTCGATCGCGAGATGGCAGAGGAAACGGCAGAGGTTCTGAGAGCTGAATTAGACGCTCTCAAGGAAAAGGCGGAAGAGATGGAACTAGAAGTCGAAGTGCTGAAGGAAGAGAACGAAGAATACAGCAAAGGAATGACCCCCGAGGACCGAGCGAGTACTGGCTGGTTGCAAATGGAACGAACAAATGAACGATTACGAGAAGCATTGTTACGACTGCGCGATCTTACTCAAGCCTCCGAAGAGGAATTGAGAGACCAAATCTCGGGATTGGAGGATGATCTGAAGGAGTTCAGCACCATGAAGGAGGAATTTTCCGTCTGTCGAGAAAAGCTTGAACAGTCGGAGACTGCGGTCGAAGACCTACGCCAACAACTTGACACCGCACTTGGTGCTGAAGATATGATTGAAGATCTGACAGAGCGAAACATGAGCATGTCTGAGCAGATCGAAGAGCTAAAGGCTGTCATTGACGATCTTGAGAGCCTGAAGGAAATCAATGATGAGCTGGAGATTAACCATGTGCAGAATGAGAAAGAGATGCAGGAAGAAATGGATTTCAAGGATAGTGTCATTGCTGAGCAGGCTCGACGAGCGGGCCAGCAAGAAGAAGCACTAGAGGATATGGAGTACACTCTTTCACGATTCCGGGAGTTGGTCACGAGTCTACAGAGCGACTTGGATGATATGAGAGCCTCCCAGGCTGTCACCGAGGGCGAGTCAGAGAAGCTCAACGACCGATCTCGCGCCATGATGGATCTCAACATGAAGCTGCAGATCTCAGCATCCAAGGCACAAGTCAAGACAATTGATCTTGAGCTCCGACGATTGGAAGCACAGGAAGCCGAGCAGCACTTGGAGATCCTGAAGCTCTTCCTCCCAGACACCTACAAGGAGGATCAAGATTCTGTCCTTTCCCTGCTTCGGTTCCGTCGTGTAGCCTTCAAGGCGAACCTACTCAACAGCTTCATCCGAGAGCGACTCAACGGACAGCCCCATCCTGGACATGAGGACGATGTGTTTGCTGGTTGCGATGCTTCAGACAAGCTTGTCTGGGTGTCCAATATGTGTGATCGCTTTGTCAACGACATGACACATTGCACCATCGAACAATTCTCCAAGTACCAGAACGCTTTGCACGAACTTGAACCTGTTGAGCGCGCTCTCAACGTTTGGATCGATGGTTTGCGTCGGGATGACCTGAAGGAGAAGACATGCGCTGATGAACTTCACCGCACTATCGCCCTTCTTTCTCATCTCGGAGAGGTACACATCTCAAACAGCTTGGCCAACTATGCCGATGATATCCACATGAAGGCCAACGTCATGCAGAGCCATCTTGACTCTGCGGCCGTTGCCTTCAACACCCTTCGAGGTCTTGTCCAACGCGTGGTTCCCACAGAGGGTGACGATGAGGAGCTTGCGCAGCACTTTTCCAAGAAGTCTGAGGCTGTAATTACAAACACTCGAGGTGCCAAGGTTATCGCTGCCAAGGCTGTACGAGCTCTCCAGGACTTAAGAACTCGATCTCTGTCCTTGTTACCTGATACTAATGAGGCCTTTGACGAATGCTGTGAGGCGACCAAGGAGCTTGCTAATCTGGCACGACAAATTGGTCTTGGCCTCCACAACCTGTTCCATGCTGACGAAGGCCGAACTGAGCCCTTCACGTATACGGAGGTCCAGTCTACCGTTCACAAGACTGTTCTCTCAGTGTGCACCTCAAGCGAGTCGGATATCTTCTCTACATACCTATCCAAGCTGCGGGATGTCACCACCCAAATCTCAGATCTGGCATCACTCGCCACCGACCTTGACCAGGTTCAAGAATTCGATGTTGCTACTGCTCCCTGGCGATTGCGGTCTCAAGAACTCAAGGCTCTCAAGACCATTCCCGTTGATGCCGAAGAGGAGCTTCGCCGTCTCAAGGAGGAACACAGCGAGGCTCGTCGCACGATCGCCCAGCGTGACGAGCATCTCAGCACTGCTGTTCTCAAGATTGAGACCCTCGAGTCTAGAATGCGTGACGCTCAGGCCAACATTGACCGCATTGCCAAGCTACAGGAAGAGCTTGAGGCTTCCGGTCAAGAAATTGGAGGTCTCAAGGAGGACATCGAGAAGCAAGACCGTGAACTCAAGAACCTTGAATCAGAGCGCGACAAATGGAAGAAGATTGCCAGCGATAGTCGTGCTTATGCTGATGGTGCCGATGCTGCTGGTGCTAAGGCTGGTCAAGAACGCGCGGTTGCCACAGCACGCGAAATGGACGCCCTCAAGAAGGACATCGAGAGTCTCCAATCAGCAGTCCGATACTTGCGTGAAGATAACCGCCGCGCTCGCACATCAGAGCAGCACAAGTACGAGTGGCTGGCTGAACCACTCAAGAAGCCTACTTCTGTCACCGAGCAGCGCCGAAACATGATTGCCACTGAGGGCAAGGATGTACTTGGTGAGCTTGTCAAGATGGCATCCTCAGCATCGATGTACGACTTCTCCACCCTGCCCAAAGACAAGCTTTCTTGGAAGCCTGCTCGATCAACACCACAGTACCATGCTGCCAAGCAGATGGAAGACTATGCCGCTTGGGGAGCCTGGCAAGAGTCGGTTCTCAAGAAGGCCCAGGTCCTTCAGGGCCAGACGGCCAACGTCGAGAAGAGAAAGAGGGCACCCGCAGCAGCTCGTCTGCGTATCAAGCTGCCTGGTGCTAATGGAAAGATTGTCCCTGGATCGGGACGCGAGGTTCAAATCGTGGGATCTTCTGAGTGGGAGGCTCTGCAGGGCCGTTTGGCTGTATGATTGGTCATAGAATTACTACATACCCCTTTTGTTGGTGAATTTATTGGTTTCAATAGTTTTTGATGGATGTTGTACGTATCAGAGCGAACGAATAGCAAATCCACATAGTAGCAAGTTTTGTCAAATCATGTCCCAGGAAAGGGGATTTTTTTTTTTCAATTGAATTCTTGAATCATTTCATTGTTTTGTTCATATGTGATCATGCTAGATCCCTGGGTATATCTCTAACGTCCCAGACCGTAGCATCTCCACCCTTCTACATGCCGTAAATGTCGCTCTCTTATGCCTTTCCTTTACCCTTCTTATCTTTCTTCTTCTTGCCGCCACCGCTGCTTTCTTCACCACCGCCACCACCTGCTTGCGCACCCATAAGAGCTGACATGGGATCTCCGCCACCTTGCATCTCCTTCATCATATCCTTGAACAAGTTCTCCGAAACACCACCGCCTGTCATGGCAGCGCTAAGGTACGGCACGAGCTCACCCATCTTCCATCCTCGCGGCACAGCGGGCTTGGGGTAAGGCTTCCCGGGCTCGGGCTGCAGTTGACCACCAATGCGAACACGCAGACCGGGACTGTCTTCAGTCGTGGGGTTGTCGCGCAGATGCTCGGCAACGAGGCGGTACAGATGGTGCTTGTTCTTAACGGGGTGGCCAGACGACTTCTTCAGACCAACCTTGACACGGCCGGGGTTGGACCAGTCTTTGGGATGCACCTTTTCGGGCTCAAACAGTGTTGGCAGTCGTAGTCGTGAGCAGGCATTTGCGATCTCTCGCGCAAGAGGGTCCTTGACAGCCAATTCAGCGCTCACACGACGACCCTCGGCGCGAGACCGCGAAGCGTCAAAGTAGACGGGATAAAGGCACTGAAAATCGGCGTAGGCAGAGCGATCGGCCGAAGCAGGCATGGTGTTTCCGACGGGAGCATCGGCGGGGACGATGGCGGGTTCCCGGTGAAGAGGAGCTGAGGCAGCGGAAGCTGTTTTGGGAGCGGTTTCGGGTTCGACGCGGCGCATGATATCGGAGTCGGCGAAGTCATCGATGTCGGCCTCGGCTGGGTCAGAGTCGAAGTCGCTATCCGAGACCTCTTCTATTCTTGGGTGGGACATTTTTGCGGTTTTGATGAGTTGAAGGAGGAGGGGTAAGAAATGGGAGGAAGATTCGATCGAGGCCCTGTGGTGCACACAGTGATGGCTTCGTATGCGATGACAATCGATACCCCTTTATAAAACAATTATTGAGGTCAATGGACTCGAGTTGGTGAAGGTCGAGGCGAAGTAGAGAGAGGTATGGGGTACAAGTGGGACGTGGAAGGTGGCACTTTGATGAAGTCGAGAATGGATTGTAGGGATGAGCCTCAATGTGGGGTAACTCGCAGACAAATAAAGTGGTCTGCAGTTAGACATATCGATTTGACTGACTTTTATATAGGTAGTAAAAGAGACAATCAAAACGGCAAAGATTTATTGTATATTTTATAAATGCTGCAGCCTGACATTTTAAAAATTGATGGTAGGCATCGTATTAAATCGTTAGGACCAGGTTACTCTATCCTTTCAGAAGCATCATGCTTCTTACAACCATATCAGCCCAGCAACCGTTTGAACAGACACCTCACTATCTCGATTACTTATATCAGTAGTTTTTACATCTATAAATTAGAAGACTTCATTCAGTATTGTTTGGGAGCAAAGCCAGATGTGGTGAATCATATTCGTTTCCAGCGAGTGTATTCGACATTCGTCTACTATTAACAAAATATAGGCCAACAAAAGGGGGAAGAAAAAGGACGACCAGAGAACAAAAAGAAAAAATAAAATAAGAAAAAACACAACGAAGTCTATACGTTCCACCCGCTAAATCCCAGTGAAGCAAGATTCCCGTGATTATCACCCCTAGCAGCTAATATCGTTGTGAGGATGCCGCTTCTCCCAATACTTTTACCCAGTAAGCCTCCTTCCCTCCGGAGTCAGAGTCTTTGAAAACCGCACCTCTTACGCCGAGCCATGCAGTATAGGAGGAATCCATATAATGCCCACCCTAAGTATACCCTAGTGATTGCCCCTCTGTTAAGGACAAGTTGAAAAGACCGTACAGACAACTATAAATAAGATGTCTCTGAGTCAAATATATCGGTAGTTGATAAGGTCTGGAGTAGAACCCGTCAACAAAAATCGAGGTCATGGCACTCGAACCATTTCCCGAATTCATACAGAACTTAATTGAAGCATGAGCTCGTCCAACTTAAGCCTTCTTAGGTTTGGGGCGAGGAAGACCCTGTTCCCGACGAGTCTTCAGATCAATCTCGGCCAGACCTTGGCTGGCGTTGTAAAGCTGAACGCAGTTGATGAATTGCTTCATGAACATAAAAGGGAAGCTGATACCAGCAATGATCCAGGGCACTGTAGAGTCCATCTTGTTGGCACGAGCAAGCTCAAGAGCTGCAGGACTGAAGGGATCGGGGAAGATCTGAGCGAGGATCGAGGTGTTGACTTGGGCACCAGCTTGAAGCTCGGCACCGACAATCTCGATAGGCTTAATGAGGTATGGCGAGACGAGAGGGGACGAGAAGCAGAGAAGGTATAGCGCAATGAAGAAGAGCTCGTTGAGAGCGCAAAGGGCGAAGAGAACACCCTGGTGATGGTTAACATATGGCAATTGGGTGTAACAGTATTGGTGATACATACCTTGTTGGTGTAGTAGAGGCGAAGCAGCCAGTTCTTGCTCTCATCAATGCTCTTGTGGCTGGCATTACTGCCCGAAACTACAAGAGTAGCATACATGTGCATGTAGTGGCTGGCAAGGTCCAGAGCAATCAAACCCTGGAAAACAATAGCCCATCGAGGGAAAGCTGAGGAAAGGAAGACGATAAGACAAGCGGTGGTACAGCGATCGGTAACCATGTCGAGGACAGCGCCGAAGCGGGTTGATTGCTCGTAGATACGCGCGGCGTAGCCATCAAGAGCATCGAGAAGACATGACACACTGTAAAGGAAAGAACAGGTGCGAGGGTGGAGGGGCATGTAGTATAGAGACGCGATGGCGAGAACGATGCGCGCATATCCTAGGCAATGTTTGTTAGCAATTCTGACACGATCCTTGGAGTGGTTGAGCTTATCATACCAATAATGTTGGGGTAGAAGAGGAAGATGTTCTCGCGAGGGGCATCGTCCGAAACATCCGCGCGATGGGCAATACCGTTGCCGTTGGACTTAACTTCTGCCTCGGAATCAGAAGAAGAGGCATTCGAGGCCTTTGCAGCCTGTCGACGAGTTCGTGGGCTCATTGTGAAGGTGAGGGTTGTTTGTGTTAATTAAGTTTTTGATTCAATCAAGTTCGCGATACCAAAGTGGTGTGGCTTATCATGTATGTATCGTATTGTCTGGGTCTGGGTCTGGGTCTGGATCGAGATAACAGCAGATTCTGCGAAAGGGGCAGGGATCAGTGGCGCTGTTGAAGCTGCAGTCAAGTCAGGTAGTCGGGATCGAAAAAAGCGAAGACAAAGAAGAGGGATTCTCAAATAAAGAACCGTTGATGTTGAAAAGGAGTGGATATGAAGGAGGAGGAGGGAGGTAAAAAAACAGAGAAACCCGTAAATAGGGAGCTTCACGTTGTGGGTAAAGCAAAGTGTTAAGTTAATTACATTGAGTGTGATGACGGCAGAAGGCAGGTAAGCTTAGGTAGGCGCAAGTCAGGTTTGGAGGCTCCCTTTCCCATTTCTTTGGATGAGATGCTCACGCCAAGTGAATTACAGGGGGTTTCTCGGTAGGTTCGGACACGCTACACGGCCCGTTGAGAGCTTGGCTACGTGTTAATTGATGGCCTAGATGTGCCATTTGCCCGCTTTGACAAGGCCGAGAGCTGCTCAAATTGACACCAGTCCCCTGAAATGATATCCGCTCATGGTAAATTGTCAGCATCCATATCCTGGGAAATGGAAAGAGGGATGTACCCCACTTTCAAGACCGGTTTCCTTGCAAATCTACCAGAGAACAACTCCCAAGACGTATGATTTACCTCTGGTAATTCCAAGATTCAAGACTATTGCAATGTCGGGTATGTGCCAGAGACGTAAGTTAGCCTCGGCTTGGTAAATTGGCAGCACATGCTCTGGTGACGCGTATCATGACTTCTATTACCAATGAACAAGATCTCTAGTGTACGAAGCTAGCCCTGACACCTTGGGAGGTAATGTCCCAGAACAGATTGCAGGGCAAATCATCTGGTAAAGGATGTGTAAGCGGCTCAGTAACTATGATGGACACTACGGAAAGGTTAAGGTTATCATGACAGCTCAGGGTCATGGTATGGCACATCACAGCACGGACTAGGTACCTACAGTGTAGCATAATAGGTAGGTACTTACTACAGAAGCTAGTCTATCTAGATAACGGCAAAAATAATGTCGAGGAATGCTGGAGTTGTTTAATCCCGTACGAGAACTGCATAACCCTGTATCAAGCTGAGGCAAGTTTGAGGAAGGGTTTCATCAAAGAATACGTATCATTGCATATGGATGGGCCATGATGTGGCAGCAGGGATAGATTAGTACTATGTAGTTGGAAAATTATTTTGTCTGAGATGACTTGGCCCATTTAAAGCGAAATCACAGCCGTTGTTTCAACATCAGCTTCTGACTGTTCATGGTGCACCAATGTCGGAGAATTGTCAAAACAGAGATGCGTATTGAAACTGGAATAATGATAGTCCTTAAGATACTGACTTCATCCATCACAACGATAGTTACAATTCTAGCTGGACTCTGACCTCGCTTATGTCTTATCCTTACCACCGCTAGATATGTGCCTACAAATCAGCCATTGTAACTTGGCTTCTTTTCTGGGCAAATCGTGTACGCGGTATTCCACGATAACACGTCATAATAGACCTAGGTGAACCCTATAAGAAGTAACTCCATGGTCCTATGATTCAGTGAGGATACCATATCTAGACTTGGCTTCCGTTGTCCAGGATTGGTTGTTAATAATGACCTGCCAAGCAACATGGCCAATCTATCAAGCTAAGCAAACTCAATGTACACTGTATATTGCCTGATTGTGGCGGCGGCCTAGATTTAGCCTGCGAGAGTTTAAGTTTCAAAATAGTCAAGATAGTCACCGGCAATTGATGTGAATCCGATATGTCACTAGAGTGCCGGCCGAAGTTAGGTGGTTGGACGAGAGTGTTTATGATATCAGATAGGTGACTTGTGACGAGTATCATCAAAGTCTGAAGCTTCGGTTGGAGCTAGTAGTGGTGTCGTTTCATAGCATAAACGGGCAACCCAGATAAATACAGTCTATTCAATCCGCAGAAATCGGAAAGCTGTGCGATGTAACTAGTCAATAAAGTTGTCCGAGTATGATGTTGTACGGGAGTGCCGGAGAGTGGAGAGGGTCCTGCGGCATAGCCGAGACGCCAAACGAGTTAGTACTAGGTAGATGAGACCCTTGCGTTTGCTTTTTGGGTTTCTGCTTTAGGTCAAAGGGCTTCGAGCGCCTGTGTGGAAGTGTGATGTAGCTAGCAGCAGCAAGGGTTCACTTACACACTGCAGTTCGTTTGTGGTTGTCTCAGGCATGACGGAAGTCCGAGAATCCGTTTAGTGAAGGCCAGTGATTTTGGACAAGTAATAGGCAATAGGCATTCTTGGCTGCCTGTGGACAAATCTGCCAGAGTGTTCTTAGTACTCTGTACCTGAAGGAATGTTTGGAACTTAGGAGCTTGGTCTAACAGGGTCCCCGGTACAGCGGACTAAAGCTACAAGCAAGAGAATGACTGTTTACAGAACCCCAGACCCTGGCGACGATCCGGGACGGTCAAAAGTAAGAACCCGAGCTTGATCTTGAGCTTGATGTAGATGCTAGTGAATCTGAGGAGGGTAGAGGTGGTAGTCACCCGTTTGATATCACTAGGAGATCTTAACAAAAGCCATAAATGGCGCCTTAGTTTTATATAACTATATTGTTCACCAATACCTTAGTGGTAGTGGTAGTCGGAGGAAACGGTGGTGCCTTGCATGGGTAGTCAAGTATAGCCACGGCACTATCATTCCATTGCCGATTGATCCGTTGCAGGATGAAAACCTTCCAACATAATGCATACTATACACAGTACATGTTTGGAGATTATACCCACTGGCCTGAGAAATAAGTGTCATTGTCACTGGTTAGACAATGTGCTACCTGCCTGTCTGCCAGTCGGATGCTTACCAGACAGACAGTCAATCAGTTCAGAATTTGAGATACATGTAATTTACGCGACAGGTACCGAACCCAAAAATACGCTCTCTTGTGGTATACCGTTTACATTGTCTCCAACTCCGCCGTCTTGCCGTTGCAACATTTTGATCACGAGCCGACTTTATGCAGCGGAGTTCGAGATGGCCAGCCTGCTGTGTATGTAGATTCATGCATGTAGGCTCGACGGATCTATATGCTGCAATTATGTCAGTTGCCATACTGGATTGCTTGCCTCGTTAGCTCAGCTCGCCTTTCCTCCGGGCTGTAACGTCCGCTCGATGTCCGCGGACACGGTTGTTTGCGGCAATAGTTTGAATGCCGTGTAACAAAGCTAGATGATTACTTGGAATCTTTTACCAACACAGCGTTGTAGTAGACCCAAAGTTCCCTGAGCTCGGCAGCTAGTTGAGTCCGCCTTTGTGGATATGGGAGTGAATGGGTCCGTTGTAAGCAGAACGCTGACATTCATCTGCGCTTATTGATGGTGAAAGAGGTTACTCAGAAAGCTAGTGAGGTGCTTTAGTCTGCGTAGTGCCGTGCCATATCCGTGTTGGCATTAAAAGTGTCCTGCCTCTGGGCTGGAGTTGAACAGATCATTTAAGCCTATGCTAGCAATGATCCTCGATTTTTGGTCTGATCCCTGATCGTCGGGTTTATTAAGTGCAGCTAAAAGCCAAGACCTCGGCACTGTCCAAGTCTCGATAGAAGTCGATATATTGGAACAAGCAATATGTATTCAGAAAATCGTCCGATTTTGTTGACCCAAGCTTTCAGTCTAAGCAGCTTGTCACTGTCACTTGTCTCGTCTCGTCTCGAATCGGCTCCTCAGCTCTGTCTTTTTAGTGCCCCCCACGACACCCACGTCACTGTCACTACTGGTGGTAAAATGGATCTATGGGGCTTAGACATTGCGAAAATAGACTGGAGGCCTTAGGGTTAAGGGGAAACAAATTGAATTTCTGTCGACCTTGGGCCAATCAATGCTTCCTAGAGAGAGACAGTCTGCGCTGTTTGTGTGCCGGTCTTTCAATGTTGGCTTGGCTGAGACGAGTATTAGAAGGTGAATATGCTTACAACGTGAATCGATACACAAGGGTGGTGTCAAGTAAACATATCGGATCAATTCCGACGAGTTTTTTAATAAAGCACATATTTACTCGTCAAGTCAATTGACCGGGTTAGTGGACTGTTTGCTATTAATGCCCTGTACTGCATCTAATAGCACACACAGTAGCCGTACAATTGTGGCTCAAGTCATCCGCTCTCTAAGATCGTCGTCTATTTCATTCATCCTCCGATCACCGGCCAAAGTAGAACAAGTCAGCACCAAGCTTTCGTCTCTTTCCTCCTCAGTATGTTTTCATAAATCGTCCATGTTAGTTCCTTATTTATGTAGCGTGTTTGTTATTTATAGGTACCTGTAACGTGTTGTCTACCACGGTTAAAACAACAAACGATACTCCAACGAGACCTTGTGTTTTTCCCGGGCTCTTCTCTTGCCCTGGATTTAAGCCTCGAGCCTTAAATACCTTAGCTTCTTTCTACCTAGTACGGCAGTAGTCTTTTCGCTTGCAAAGGAAGCTAAACTATTTGTTATACACACCTCAGCAGCCACTAAACATAAAGGTCCCTGTTGTCGAAATACTAACATCTTGCCCTGTCCCAATCAATCAATCTCAGGGCCCCTGCCTGCAGTAGGTAGCCTTGTCCTGTCGGTTGTCGCCTCACAGAGACAAGTCGGCCGGGCTGTGGATCGTCACTTTTCACTTTTTTGCCTGGACCTGGACCTGGACCTTCCCTGACCCAAACGCTTACCGGTACTTGACCTTCTTCACCTCCTCCTCCGCCTCTTTTTTATTTATTTATTTATTCATTCACCTCTCTTATACCCTTCCCCTCTCTCAGAGTGTCTATTGTTCGTTCTCTACACCATCAGTCACACACTCCTCCATCGCCCTCCTTTACACCGGAAGATAAAACCCGTCAAGACCCATTCGGGCTAAGCTAATAGGATCTTCACCCCTCGTTCCTACTCGAGGCTCTTGGCTCCGTTTTTTCAATTTTCCCCCAGCTTCCCCTCCATCAAACCGCCACTTGCGCCAGTTCATTTATTGAGAAGCTCTGTGCGGATTGATCGAGAACGAGATTCGAGATAGCGGATTTCTTACGGCTCCGAGGTCTATATATCATCTGCCGTATCATCACCATCGTGCAGCCATCTTTGGTATCGGTCATATTGGTCTGATTTGATCTTCAAACTTCTGCACCATGTCGTCGCATCCGTCCCTCA
Organism: Fusarium poae; assembly: GCF_019609905.1. Lineage (NCBI taxonomy): Eukaryota > Fungi > Ascomycota > Sordariomycetes > Hypocreales > Nectriaceae > Fusarium > Fusarium poae. The sequence goes on along the minus strand of NC_058401.1, from coordinate 3,470,696 downwards.
AGGCGACCTTCGCCAGTCGTGCTGAGACAGCTTCTCATCCTCTCAGCCGACATCTTTACAAGCTTATGGACCTCAAGGCCTCGAACCTTTGTCTCAGCGCCGATGTCGCAACCGCCCGCGAGCTCCTCTACTTCGCCGACAAGATCGGCCCCTCTATCGTCGTCCTCAAGACTCATTATGACATGGTGGCTGGCTGGGATTTCGACCCCCGAACAGGAACTGGTGCCAAGCTCGCATCGCTAGCCCGCAAGCACGGTTTCCTCATCTTTGAAGATCGCAAGTTTGGTGACATTGGCAACACGGTCGAGCTGCAGTACACCAGTGGTGCTGCCCGTATTATTGAGTGGGCACATATTGTCAATGTGAACATGGTCCCTGGAAAGGCTTCTGTTACGTCTTTGGCTCATGCCGCCAACCGATGGCTGGAGCGATACCACTATGAGGTCAAGACATCTATCAGCATCGGAACCCCTACAGCCAGTCAACTCGATGAGGACAGTGAGCGCTCAGATGGTGAGAACCAAAAGAGCGCACCCGAAACTGGCCGCGACAACGGACGCAAAGGTAGCATCGTCTCTACCACTACCGTCACCCAGCAGTACGAGTCGGCCGATTCACCACGCCTCGTCAAGACGATCCCCGAGGGCGACGAGACAGTATTTGCCGGCATCGACGAGGCACCTATCGAGAGAGGTCTGCTCATCCTGGCACAAATGTCAAGCGAAGGCAACTTCATGAACAAGGAATATACACAAGCTTGTGTAGAGGCCGCGCGGGAACACAAGAGCTTTGTTATGGGTTTCATTTCTCAGGAGTGTCTCAACACACAACCTGACGATGATTTCATTCACATGACCCCTGGCTGCCAATTGCCTCCTGAGGGCGCGGATGAGAACGAGGCTATCAAGGGAGATGGCAAGGGTCAGCAATACAACACACCGCAGAAGATCGTTGGCATTGCAGGTGCTGATATTGCCATTGTCGGACGTGGAATTATCAAGGCGAGCGACCCAGAGGAGGAGGCTGAGCGATACCGATCCGCAGCATGGAAGGCATACACAGAACGCGTTCGTTGAGGGAGGATTCTGTGCAAAAGTCGGGTTGGCCTTGTCGTTTTTCTTCTCTTTTTTTTTTCTTTTTTGGCGCGGTAGACATGCTGGACTGGAGTTATTGAGACATCTAGCGGGGGTCTGACATGAATGCAGCACCTTTATCATGACTGCATGGGAGCAGCCATGGAAGTAACTCACCCACAAGAACAATAAGAATCTGATCCCTGAATTTGGGACATCATAAGCACTAGGCTTCCGTCCAACTGCATAAGCCTGGTTTCCACCTCGTCGCCCACGTCAATGATACCCGAGCATCATGATTTAAAGATTTTCAGTTTTAAAATAAGACACGGCATATAGCATTTGAGCTCTGGAGCTCTTCAACAACAACACCTGTATCAATTACGTTTCAACGTGCTTGGCTAATCCAGCTTATGCATGGGCCCTTTCTTCAATGGCGCTGATCCTTTCAAGAGGTACAGGCATGAAGGCGTGGCAGGGCTGAACGCCAGATTGGGTAGTCCAGACTGGCGATATGCAACCCCACCATAGGAAGTGATCATATTACTTGGAAGCTCGGACTTAAGGGAACTGAAAGCTGACCTTCTCCAAGACCTTGATCGATATTACATACGTTCTCATGCTCAACATCAAATCTCAATTTTGTTTTATAGTCTGGTACTCAATCTGTACTCTACTGATATCCTGCGCGGGCTCTTGATTATCTCCATACTATTTCCGGGATCATCATGACAGCATTTGCGACTGACGATGGTCCTCGTCTGAAGAAGAGAAGACGAATTGTCATATCGTGCACTGAATGCCATCGACGAAAGCAGCGGGTTCGTGACTCTCATAATATCCCTAAACCAAGTCCAGAAACAATATTTCGAAACTAACAGACTTGTACAGTGTGATCGTGAACTACCATGTGGTAATTGCAAATCTCGGAACAAAGAGTTGGGTTGCGTTTACGAGACAGGCGCCCCAACAGCTAAGCAGAGCCAACATGGCCATCGAACCACAGAAACTTTGCCTGCTCTACCAACAGTTCCAGCAAAGAAGACTGGGTGTTCACCGTCTGGATCTAGCGACTCGCTTGATAATGGGCCAAACGAGCCTTTGTCGTCCAAGGCTGCAGATTGGGGATACGCTCATAACGGTGCATCTACTATGGGCATCCTTAAGCGTATCGAAACACTCGGCGATGGTGAAGAGAGCGCTGTAGACTTGTATGCTAAGTCTCAAGATTCAAACGCTGGATCACATGGCAAAGAGCTTGCTTTGAAAGAGAAGTACAAAGCCATCATTCGCCAATTGCCTGCCAGGGATTACATTGACAAACTGGTGGAAATGTATCTGCACAGCTTTAACTGGCAGTACTATGCTATTGACCCTGACATATTCTATACTCAGCTGCAGAAATGGAATTCGCTACCATTCTCAATCCTCTCAGACATCGGTCCTCGCGGATTGAGTCCTGAGCTGCAAGCATTTCCAGCTGTCGTCTTTCAGATCATCGCAACCGCACTACTCCTGCTACCAGAGCGACCAGATCCAATATTCGACTCGCTCAAGTTTGCAGGCGGTATGAGCTTCGAGGATCTGGCCATTGAATACAGCGAGTCAGGACAAGAAGTTGTCGATCTTTTGGGGAAGAAGCACATTTCGTTGGCAACAGTTCAAGCACAATTTCTCCGAGCATCGTTTCACAAGTTTACAGCCAGGGTGACTGATGCGGTAAGTATCACCTGGGAGTTTGTCAAGAACGACGACTAAAGTTTTGAACAGTGGCATACGATATCTGTAGCGATCCGTGATGCTCAAGACCTGGGGATGCATCGCGACAGCCTGGATCCTAAAGCCGCGGATTCAAGCGTGGAAAGCATCTTGGAAAACCAATGGTTGATTCAGAGAAGACGAAGAATTTACCTACTACTTGCTATTTGGGACTTGAACTGCGCCATGATCCTCGGACGCCCGGGAACGGTTGACTGGAACCAGACTCTTCCCACACCTCCAGTTGATGCGCCCATACCCCAGAACCGCAACAAAACACCAGTCGTTCCTCGAGGGGAGGATGACCACCCTACACCCATAACACGACTCCTGTGGAATTATCAGCTTTGCAAGCCCTTGCGAGCTGTCCAGAATCTCGAGGTTCGGGGCTCATATCCTTTGGATTCCGAAAAGATTGATCAAATCCATCAGAGTATACAGGATCTAGACAAGACGATACCATCTTCCTTCCGTATGGACAATCCAGACACCAGATGGGATCATCTCCTCGAGGCACACTGGTACACAGCAAACAGGTACTATTTCGCAAGTTTACACGAGTTCAGCAAGATGGCTCTTCATCGACCGTTCATCTTCAATCGCGCGGAGAGTAGGGCAGAAGCCATTCATGCAAGTCTCAAAACGCTCGAAATTCAGAAAATGACCTTTGAAGGACTTGCACCAGATTCGTGGAGAAATTTTATGCTTTTCTTTGCAAGTTTTGATGCTATTGTATTGCTTGCATCTGTATATATCCTGTTTCCTCAAGAGCATGCAGAGTATACAGACAAGACGATGGAGCACTTCCAATGGACGATTGAACGTTTTTCAGCGATCCAGGAGCGTAACCCGCTGGCCAAGTCTGCTCAAGGCGTGTTGAGAGCCATCGTTGCCCGGTTCAAAAGAGCCATGTCGAAGGCCAGAGATAGTTCAGTACCATCTCTGACCGAAGGTTCTACAACAGGGTCAAGTAAGACAACTACAGGTTCTACGCCAGGCAACTCAACGCTAGGAAGTGGCGACTTTTCGAGACTGATGACTACGGATTCGACGTGGATGCTCCCATCGGTAGATGAGATGAACTCGATGGCACCTTTCTTTCCAACGGGTGATCTAGTGTACAATGACCTTACAGCAGGGCCAGATCTAGAGACGCTTCCTTTGCCAGTGACAGATGATCAGGTGGATGATTCGATGTGGCAGTTTGGGGGAGGATGGGGAGATGATACTGTTTGGCAAGTGCTGAATCAATTTTCAACTGCGACAGAAGCGGGTGCTCCTAATTTCGTCTGACGTTTTTACCCCAAATCGAGGTAAATGCTATGGAAAGGTCCTACTGTATGCTTGTTTTGGGTACGGTGTCTGAGTTTGTCCGGGATATCTAAAGATAATTGGTAGGATAGTTTGGTCTTTAAGGACAGTCGGGAGTAAGCGTTCGAGGACAAATTCCTGTTCGTACTCGGACCTACAAACAGCAAAATTGTTTCCAGAAATTCTATGCCTGAACACACATTTGTCTTCCGAGGAGTGACGAGGAAACACAGTAACTTCTATCGCTTGCTATCTAGCATGCCAGATTTGGTATGCTGCATAAACCCATTGTGCAATCTGATCGGGTCTGGAGTAATATACAGTGCAGAGCCTGATATACTGCCCAACGTAGTGGTAGATGTCACAGCAACCAATACATACAGGGTTGACTGGCGAGAGTATAAGGAATTGATCTGAGATATCATAAATCTACCTACTGGCTTTATCGCCGAGTGATTTGCTTTTTTCCATATCAAGACGTGGAGATCAGGCTTCCTGACAGTCCCCAACCATGTTCATGTCACAGATAGTTGTTGGTTCGGAATATCAGCCACTGTGCTACAAATTAACGGACGGACACTGGATACTAGGCAGGTAAGCAACTTGCCTCGCGCCTCGTCTGGGCACGGCATATTGGCAAGGCGTTCTGGGTGATGCACTCGCACGCGTACGGGAGATATAAACATTGATTGATTGGACGCGACCGTTTCGAGCAATATCTTTGACACGCGGAATATGCATCTCGCGGCGGGTCTGTAGCATGATCCGATCAGGCTGAAGGGCCTGAGGCCAAAGGTAGGCTCGTACAAAGACAATGACTAACTGGTTCTGTTGGTGTCTAGGTGGCCTCAAGAACCGATGGCGTGTTACAACGTTGGGCTCTTGTGCTACGCTACAATACAATACAATACAATACATTATATGCAACTCTCCTCAAGTCGACTCGACAACTGGCATAAAAGTATATTTGTAGTAGGCGAATAGAAATGTCGAGAATAGAGATGAAATGGACAGAGTGTGTCTTTGAATCGGATACTGTGCGTGACGGGAGTGTTTGTGATAGAGAGTTGGGTTTAATTAGAGGCGTCAGATACATGTCAGATCGGCCGTTTTAATCAATTAGTTTGTTGAGACAAAGGCAAATGGCCTATAGAATGCCTTGGAAGATATCATGCATAAAGTGTCTTCTCTGACCGAATGCCGTGTATTCATTTAGGTTTTGGTTTGTCTCGGAGCCATCCATGTACGCCCATTCAACTCGATGGCAAGGCATGACAGAAAAGTGATGACTGGCAATACAGCAAGCGAAATTGTCGAGAGAGATTGTGCTGCAATCCCGGAGTGTTTATTTTGTAGTCAAGAGGTCTTCCTTTCTGTTTGCCCACTAGATAGGTAGATAGAAGAAAGAGTGGAGTGGATCGTGCCTGAACTGGCATGGGGTCATGTGGGTTATGATAAAATCCTCCACTAAGAAGAATAGAAGATCTCGGAGATCTGACAACAACCGACTGAATACTATCTAGGAAAGGAATCAGTTGAATCATGTGGCTTTTCGGACTGTACAAAGAGAGTGTATGAAAACTAAGAACTGGGTTTGATTCTTTTGATCAAGAAACCCTGTTTTCATAAATCATTTATATGCATCCCGTATTCAATATCAGCCATTATTATTAGTATTAGCATCTTTATTTTAAGATTGATTCCCTGTCGCTTCGATATGTTCTTTCACACTTTGGCGCGCGTCTCCACTTGTGGATCTGCAAGCTGTGCATGGGCTGATGCTCGAAATCCCTGTCCCCAGGTCTATGAGCATTAAAAATGTTGACTGATAGAGAAAGAGAGGCGAAATAATTCAGACATTTCTGTGGTATCTCATGCTATATTACTCACTAAGTAATTGTTACACCCTAAATTCGAAAGTTAACTTTTCTGTTCCCCCCTTGAAACCGGGGGGGCTGCTAGCACCTTTCATCACTGACGGGAAGGATGGAGGAGCCCAGCTTCGGCTTTTGCAAGAGTTAAGACACAAGGCAAGGCAAAGTAGGCGCAGGGGGGAAACAACTTACCTCTTTCTCTCTTTCTACCTCAGGAAAAAAAAAAGTTTTTACAAAGGCCGCCCACCAAATTCTAACTTTAACCTCTTCATACCTTAACATTAAGCAATATAAAAAGCATCAACGTCATCTTTCTCATTGTTGTCTTTTTCTATCCTTCTTATTCCCTTGTCTAAATACTGGAAAAAAACTCTCTAATTCCGCAAGGGGCGCAGAGGTTGATTCGATCCATACCCTGCAAACGCGACGCGCCCAGGGCACTTTTTGTCGTCTCATCTCCCCCAAACGTGCACTTTCACCCACCAAAGAGAGGAGGGTGTGCAGCCTGCAAGTGGAAGGAACAAAGACCACCAACTGGTCTAGCCTTTTCCTTTCTTGCTTTTTTCTTCTTTTTTTCAGTTTCCTGCTAACAGGAAAAACGCTTTGTGCAGACAAGCAGCACATTAGCCAATCCACAGCAAGCCACTGGACAGAGAACCTAAAGCAAACCATTCATCCATCTGCAGCTACTAAGCTAACTACCTACCTATAATATCCACACTGCGCACCTGCAGTGCTAATCTCGACCTCTCTCATCTTTTTCACGATCGCGAATCCACCACCACCCACCAACCCACCCTGCCCATTCGCTTCTCGGTAGAAGCAAACAAACCATTCAGGATGGAAACAACTTCATTCACCGATTTTATCCAACGATATAACAATATCCAAGCTTACGAAGCTTCAAAAGACAAATTGTTACAGGTATGCGCGCACAACCGGCATCATGATTCCTTTCATCCGCCCCCTCGAGATAGCAGAACACTTGGCACCCGACATCATGCGATGTGAAACGACAGGAAAACACAAAAGGTAGACTACTGGCTTGCGCAACTGTCAACATGTGCTGCCAATTCGTCCCTTTTGCTGTCAAAAGCCAAAGTCTTCTGCTGCTTCGGTGGAACCCATCGAGTCGCAAACACTGCTAACCATTCAACAGGATGTTCTCATTTATTGCAAGGCCATAGAATCCGACTCGGATAAAGAGAACCAGAAGCTTCAAGCTCGATTGAACGAAGTAGAGCTCGATCTCAAAGCTGCGACCAAAACCAGAAGAGATTTACAGAAGAGCCTAGAGGAAGCAGAGTTACAAGTCAAATGGGTGATGCGACAAAATGATGAGATCAAGGTATATTGATGATTTGACGTGATGTTGCACAAGCGCAACCGCTAAAAGCTTCAGAATACCAACTCTTACGTTTTGATACTGATTGATGGCGATGGCCTCTTGGTACGTTTATTCAGATATGATTTGGTTGTTGTCTTGGAGCTGACCAAGCAAAGTTCGATGACAGTTTTACAAAACGAGGCCTCGAGGGCGGAACAAGCGCAGCCCGCGCACTGCGAACTGCGGTAGCGCAGCTTTGCAGTCATGAGCGTACTGGTTCATTAGAAATTATCTGTCGCGTTGTGGCCAACGTTGGGGGTCTCAGCAAGACACTCTTCAGTGAAGGCTGCATTGATAATCTTAACCAATTCAGAGATTTCACTCTTGGCTTTACACAGGCCAAGGCATCCTTCGACTTTCTTGACGTTGGCTTTGGTAAAGAGCGTGCTGATGCTAAAATCCGAGGTATGGTCTTCGCATCTATGTTAGAGGCCACCCATGGCTAACACTGTTAGAAACGGCACGTTGGCATCTGGGCAACCAGAATTGCAAACATATCCTCTTAGGTATTGGACATGATGCTGGATACGCCCCTTTCCTTAATGAAATCGTCCACGATGATGAGTCGCGCCATTGCGTGTCTTTAATCAAGGGGCCGCCCCTCGTGCGCGAGTTGGAAAGACTCCAACTCAACGTTATCGAGTTTGAAGACATCTTCCGCCCAACCAAGTTGATTTGCGACAAAACCCCGACTCTGGCAATAGGCACCCAGCGCACCCTACCGATCAAAACCCATACCTCGGCGACTACCAGCATGCCGCCAACACAGGCAGCTGTCCTGACACCTGCAACCAGTACTGCATCGTTATCGCCTCCAAATACTTCTTGGGCCAAAATTACAAAGAGCGTTACTCCACCGCCTCAACTTACTATGCCTCTGCCGCCTAAGCAAGCCAAGAGCAAGCCTACCGGCAAGACCCCAGCCCAGCCAGCTTGGAGCCCCGGACCTCGTGGTATTGACCCTACCGTTTCGGTTGCTGCAGCCGCCATGGAAAACATTAAACGACGAGCCGGAAACGAGAAGCTTTGTAACAATCACTATCTTCGTGGACCGTGCGGCAGAATGGACATTTGCCCCTTTGTCCATAATTACAAGGCCACCCAAGACGACTTACTCGCGCTTGCAATGCTGTCACGACAAAATCCTTGTACAGCTGGTCAAGAATGCGACGTAGATGATTGTATTTATGGCCATCATGTAAGTCCTTTTACTGACCTTTATCACATTATGTTACTGACCACCACAGTGCCCCAATGTCGTCAATGGCATGTGCACACGACAGTATTGCAGATTCTCGAGGGATGCACATCCACCAAACACCAAATTTATCAACAAGAATATCGATGTTAACTAGGGAATCCAGCCTTCACTCCTGAAGTCTCGAGCAACTCGTAATATAACTAGATTAGGGATAGGAATTAAGAGAACACAGGGCTCTGGGACTGCTTTTGGAACGGGATGTGTCAGACGACGAATTGAAAGTTTCATCTTGCTTCGAAACAATGCTGTTCGCGCTCCCTGAGATGGCGTGCATGCAGTTTCTCTCTTTCGACCTGGAGCAAGAACCTGCTATAGCTGGCCAGCTGTGTTTAGGTTATTGGTAGTTCAGGGCTGCAGTTCAATGAAATATTTGGGGTATCTGATAAACCTGTCCTGGCAGAGTATTTGGTGGTCCACGATTTTCAAAGTTTTGTAGTGACTTCGTCCCTCGCTCTGTAGCAAGGACGGCAGGGTATGGTATGCCGATTGTGGCAGATGGCCAATCTTGCACAAAAAATATCATGAGGACAGGGAGCATGCGTGAACAAATATGTGGTGATTACTGAGACAAAGCATACATAACCATCTAGACAACAGACCAGTGAGCACAACAAACGCCAACACACAGCCCTGTTTATTAGTGACTTCTCGCATCGCCTGTTGGTGAAACAACTGTCTCTTGAGGCCCTTTCTGAGCAGAATGCACATCTCCCGAGTCGTTTTCAACGAGTCCGGCACTAAGGGCACCAGCACTGGTTGAGTCAACTGGCGCAGAAAAACCGTACCATGCGACAACAGCGACGCCGAGAATCCCGCAGATGCAGCTGAAAACGAGTGCGACAATACCACGAGGTGTGAAGCTGTACTCCAGAGTCAGCAAACAATGATAGCAGAATTAAAAAAAGGGGGCAACTTACCCAGGAGGCAAAGACTTGGCAGGTTTGTTCTCGTCAGTAAGATCAAGAAAGTCTTCTGTGTTGGCAGCAGCGTTTCCCTTGGTGGGCATACCGGCGGCAGCGCATGCATCAAGGTGGTTCTTTGGAATCTCGATGGTTTCTTGGAGGGTGAGGGGGTCTTCTACGAAAGCAGCGATGAGACCAGAGATAACGTGCCACTCAATGTGACAATGAAACAACCAGACACCTGATACAAATGTTAGTTCATGATATCATATTGAAGCCACGGTTCAAATATACCTGGGTTATCTGCCTTGAAACGCATGACAATGTTGCCGTTGGGGTAGATGACGAGAGTGTCACGTCGCATGGGGGTTTTTGGCAGATCCTTGTCTGTGACATTGGTATCGGCCCAGATACCAGCCTCTTCCTCAGATCGATAGACAGACTGGAACGCATGGCCGTGAAGATGGAAAGGATGACGACCCGAGTCAAGGTTGTTCACCACCAGCTGAACGATCTCGTTCTTCTTGAGGACCATGGAGTGTGTATAAGTTCCGTATACAGTAGGGTCTTCGGCATCCTTCCCTGCACTAAGCGCTGTGTAGAGCGTGGGGACTTTGGCCTCGGTATATGTGATGTCGTTGAAGAAAGCGTAGTTCTTACCGTCTCTCAGGTTATCCATCTTGACATCCAGGACCACCTCCTTATCGGGCTTTCCCAGAATTTCCATCTTGTCATATGGAACAAGGGTCATGTCATCGAAAGGATCTAGTGTTTCGACAGTGGCCGGATTTGGTTTCTCGGCCTCTTTATCGTAGACCAACCAGCCGGTAGCGTTGTAGTTTAGGTCTGGGGGCAGGACGTCAAAAAGCGTCTAAAATGTTGTGAGTACTTCTCTGTGATCGTTTTAAGGGAGGCTACTCACAGTGTCCATGCTAGCAACGATTGGAAAGTTCTTAGAGGTTTCGTTCTTGGTAGTTAGGAGAAAACTGACTCGCTGAGCAGCCGAGATATAGATCATCTCTGCCTCGGCTTCTTCAGTGTAAATACCATCAACCTCGACGATTCGCATTTTGTGTCCTTCAAACCAGAGATATTGGCCAGCAAAAGCACCAACATTGATCACCCGGAACAGGTATGTATTTTCGGGCTGTACAGACATGGTGAAGTTTGTGGTTTCATTCATGAGGGCGTTCTGAGGTACAGGCTCGGCGCCTGAAGGATTTGACTTGGCCATGAATTGAGGTATGAGGGACCGCATCTCATCATGATACCAATCAGAAAGTGTCAGGACAACCTCTTCATCGTATTTCTTTTGATACGGAAAGTCTTTATCGTGGACGATAAAGGGCCCGTGTAGACCGTCTGGATATTGTGCTGCAGTGTGACTGTGATACCAGTATGTGCCGGGCTGATCAACCTATGGAAAACTTGTTATCTTGAGGATCGAAGTACTTTTTTGTGTTCTCTTACAGTGAAGTTGTATGTAAAGCTAGTTCCAGGAACGATCGGACATTGACTAACACCAGCAGGACCATCCATGTGCGTGCTGCCATTCATGTAGAGGCCATGAAAGTGTAGGGAGGTAGATTGATTTCCCAAATTGTTATGCACATCGATGATAACACGGTCGCCAATGTCAACCTCGATTGTAGGAATAGGCCATTGGCCATTGATTCCAATAACTGGGCGTTCGAAAGCATTGTCAGGATTAGCTCTGACCCAGCCAATTTCGAAATCGAACTTCCTGGTAGCAGCTTGAGCCAGTTCGGGGAGAGCAAGAAGTAACGCTGCCTTGACTGACAAGAACTTGGAGCGCATCTTGAATTTGAAAGAGCCGTCCACTCTAGAGAAATGAATTTGAGAGGGATGAGAAGTAAGTCGAGACCAGACTAAGGGGAGACAGGCTGTCGGTATGGGTAATAAGAGCTTGCGAGACGCTTGAAGGAAAAAGATTATAATGTTCTACAAAAAGTGAGAGGTGAGTGCGGAAACAGTCGAGATCAGATTGATCAGATAAGATGACAATACGGACCCTGGTGGAATGATCAAGCCATAATACAAGTTTACATGGGGGAGAGGGATGTATGTACTGTAACATCACAAGCCGGCAAGAATTTGTGTTGCACTGACGCCCACAGGAGCAGAGGGAGGTTCAGCAACCGAGAGCCGAAGTAAAGACAAGATCCCAGTGACTGTACTAAATGTCGCTAGTCTGTGATCCATGTTGATCTCTGCATACCTAGGTACATAAGACAAGAGTCTTTTCGGATGAATGACAGAGGCGATCTAATAGGCGCTAATCGAGGTTGATGCTTTTGATCAGCCCATAGGCAAAAAGTGAACCACGTCTGCGGAATTAAAGCGTTAGGATGGTTTGAATGAGCTGTAGTTGATCCATTGTGGCTTGAAGAGGCTTGAAGCTATCGAGTCTTCTGATTCTGGGTCTCTGTTGCCATCCATGTAAGTGTAAGTGGAAGGAAGTATCTTTCCTCTTCTGGTTTGGTGGGTTTTTCTTGCATGCCCCACTCAAGCTTCATCTTATCAATCGCAACCTCTTGCTCGTGTTTATCTCCCTCTCTTTCTCTGCCGCTAATCTCTTACAAGGTATGATTTGCTATGAATACCCGGTAAATAAGTTGACCTGCAGCAATTGAGTTTTCACTTTGAATAGGCGATGTCACCCTTTTCGGCACAGTCACTCCCGATTGCCTTGTCTTCTACAAGCGATGGTCCATCCAAGGGTCCAATTGCTCTGACCTGCCAAGACGGGTCACCCACAGCTATCAAACCCGCTGGAGCGTCTTGGCGATCGGCCTCTTCCTCAAAATACCGACAGAACATTCCCTTTCCTAAACCACGAGCGATCCCTGTAAATCTTACTATACCCGGTCTTGAGACTAAGACACCCTGACTGACTATTGGGGAAAAGAGGATCCCACGGCACGTCAAAGCCGGTTCGACCGCCACAAATTCACAGAAAAGACATGTTCGAGTGGACCCTTCAACGGTCGAGAAGCAATTCTATGGATGCAGCAACCAGAGAGTGGCCTGACAGCTAAACGGAAACAACGCCTTTCCGAAAGAGAGACAACACCACAAGCGAAAACAAGACTTGACCAACATACCACTTGGAATTTTCAGCTGCGGCATATTAACTATCCCTGTCTGTCTCATGTAAGTTGCCAGGTTGCCTCGGATCAGATAATGGCAACCTTCTGATCTTTTTGATATGATAACTTTGATCTTGAATCGGCAGGTCACAGCCAACCCTTACAGTCGGCCGCTTCTTCTCGTCCAGCCGATCTCTGGTGCGGCTGAACTGTCGCTGCCAATCATCAAAGCCGAGCATCGCCGCTTCAAACTCGATCCATCCATCTGATAATTCCAAATTTGCCCCGCCCAAGATGCAAAGTATTATGACATGATGCTGGTATCTTCTTGTACGACATGTCGACTACTTTCCCTGGGGCTAGCCAGGATCGCCATTGTACACACTCCATACAAGCTCAAGCAAGTCTGACTCGGCACTGGTCTTTTGACTATATCGAGGTTATGTGGGGTCGCTGTGACAAGCAAGATGAAATCTTAACATGAACTACGGCTACTTCACTCCGAAATTCAAAGGAGAAACTACGTAGTATAGTCTCTTAGAAGCCTTCTTTTTGATGTTTCACATAAGTGTAAACTTGACTCGACCAACACTAGATATCGCTCACCAGATGGATCTCGAATCTGAAAACGAGCAACTAACTAACTACCTTGTAATTTCACAGCCCGCATCGAATGAGAGGAGATTGGAGTCACACAAGGTTATCAGATTGATTGATTAAGCTCACCCCTCCTTGATCAAGGTTATAAACTAACGTCCCACGTTACGGCAATTCCTTGCCGAGCGTCAACGGGCTAATGTGACTTAGCAACAAGCCACCAACCATTCAGCAGCCCAAGCAACCCCGATCATGGCCTGTTTTCCCAGCATCGTGCGGCACTTGAGCCTGCTGGCTTCTCTGAATTTTTCTCATTCCGCGGTCTTGCTCTGCTGATCCATGTACCATCCCAAAAGTCCAGCTCGTTCAAGATACTAGCCAACTTAGGTAGCTTACAAGGTTGTGTAATAATAATGCGATCAAACCATGCCGCCTCCCAACCCCTGTTCTCGTGAAGAGTTAAACGGTTATCTGATCCGCCGCATGTGAGGTCTCGGAGGATTCACAAGCTACTCCGATTCCAAAAGGTAGCAAGTGTAACGCAGAACCCAATACTGTCCGTTGCCGCTTCCTGTTTTTTTACTTTCATATCTACCTCTATCTCTCTATTCCTTCTTCTGTACTATCAACTACTTGAGGTTGGCCAAGACAATTCTCATCTAAAGCTCAACACACCTATTTATAACGGCTGAGCATCTTCACATTGACCGACATCCACTATGGCGGTTGATGTCTTTGCGGTTCCCGTCTTCCTCGTCGTCTTTCGAGAGACTCTCGAGACAGTCATCATCGTGTCCGTCCTCCTTGCCTTCCTCAAGCAAACGCTCGACGGGCCCAATGGTGATATCAAAGTATACAAGCAACTGAAACGTCAGGTAAATACACAGAACCGCCAATGCTCACTTTAAAAAATACTGACTTGTCTTTCTAGGTTTGGCTCGGGACGGGCATTGGCTTCTCTATCTGCATGGTCGTTGCCGCCGCTCTCATCGGCGTCTTCTATACCGTCGGAAGCAACTCCTGGGATAAGCACGAATACTACTATGAGGGGGCATTCAGCCTATTCGCTTCCCTCATTATTTCTGTCATGGGCGCTGCTCTTCTCCGTATCGGCAAGATGCAGTCCAAGTGGCGCGTCAAGTTGGCAAAAGCTATCGAGTCCCCAATCAAAACTGGGAGTAAGGGCTGGTTTAAGCAGTTTGTTGAGAGATACGCCATGTTTGTCCTACCTTTTGTCACAGTCCTCCGAGAGGGCATTGAGGCCGTTGTCTTCGTTGCTGGAGTATCTTTCTCAGCTTCGGCCAAGTCCATTCCTTTACCTACTGTTGTCGGTCTCTTCGCCGGCTGCTGTGTCGGTTACCTCTTGTACAAGTAATACTTCCCCTTGCAGGCACATGGCTCTTCCAATGCTGACTATAGTTATAGGGGTGGCGCGAGTACCAAACTCCAGTTCTTCCTTGTTCTCTCCACCTGTCTCTTGTACCTCGTTGGTGCAGGCCTCTTCTCTAGGGCTGTATGGAGCTTCGAGATGGCCAAATGGAACGAGTATGTCGGTGGTGAAGCAGACGAGTTCGGTAACGGACCTGGCTCTTACGATATTGACCAGAGTGTTTGGCATGTTAATGTAAGTCATCGTTTGATTATCGAGTTCATCTTTTCAATGTTCTGATAGTCTTCAGTGTTGTACCTCTACCGATCAGATTCAGAATGGCTGGGGCATCTTCAACGCTATTTTGGGTTGGACAAATTCGGCTACATACGGCTCTGTTATTTCTTACAACCTATACTGGATTTGTGTCATGACCGGCTTCATTATCATGCGCTTCAAAGAGACACATGGCAGGTATCCGTTCGGAAAGGCAAAGGCTCATGCCAACGCTGTTGATGATGCCGAGAGTCAAGCGGCCTCTTCTCCAAGCAACGTCCCCAATGAAAAGACCACAACAGCATAATCCCTATGAGACGAAGTATAGGCAAAGACTAGGCTTATCCTGATGGAAGACTCTGTGCAATTTCATCCGCTTTACAGCGGTGTTACAAGTTTATGTTAGTCTACATCCAATTTAACAAAGTCTAATATGCCAGTCTCATCCTATCTGCTCAGCTCTCAGGTGTCCAGTCCCATTCATCTGCCAAAAACATAGCCTTTGCCATTTTATCAACATAAAGAGCTCCCTCGTAACGTAGCCTCTGATCGTTCGCAATAGCTCGTGTAAACTGAAACTTCTTGGGTGCACTGTCTCTGTCATCGGCTCCATGCTCCTTTTCGGCGAGCCACGAGATCTCAGTCGGTCGCCTCTTCCAGTCGGCATAAGGGATCGCGATGACGTTTGCTGAAAGCATGGACCGCATGTAAATCAAGATTGGTTCCAGGCGTGTTCGTAAACCACAGTTTGTATGATGTTTATCAACTTGGTAACTCGGACACTGCTGAAGTGTAGATAATAGTTCCTCGATCTCAATCATGGCAGTGTCTGGCACCATATTCAAAGACGCCGGACTATAATCCACGAGAAACAGCAGATTTTTGTTCACAAAAAACTTGAGCATTTGTCCAAGCTGATAAGAGTCGCATGCCGCACTCGAGTCATATCCTAGTTTGCATTGCCTCTCGCGAGAGGAGAACAGAGCGAGGAAGTGACGTTGGACGGAAGAAACGGTGTTGAGAATACACTCACGCCGATGTCGAAGCTCCTCTACACAATAGTCAGCCCCTGCTAATATTCGCAGTTCAACGCTAAGGGTTTTACTCACCCTCTAAACCATCTGGTAGATTCCACCACGCAGCCGTCATAGTGGTATCCTGATCATGAAACTCGCTCCAAAGACTTGATCCTCTCATGATAATTTCTCGGGTTGATTGTTGTAGACGCATGGGTTGTCCTAGTAGCCATGCGACCAGAATCTTTTGGCGCAACACTTGCTCTGTCTCTGTAGGTCGTCCATCCTCATTTCTTAGGGGTTTGTTCGACGTCAATGGCCACCTAAACTTGAGGTCTGTGTTCAAAACCCGAGCTACTGCCGCTACACAATCGAAGCGATCGGCAACGATTGCCAGAGTAGTGATGTATGGCATGGTGCCACGAGACGTTTTTGTAGGCCTCTGGTGTATGATATTGAGTATATCTTCCATGGTGTTCTCACGTCCAGCAGCTTTAGTTGCGTCATCATCGTCGGTGATTGGAATCCAGGGTAGGTCCTGGACATCGGCCTCGTTTGCGTTGATCTTCAGTTGGGCGAGCTTTTCGTGTACATCTGAGATCAGCTTGGCTTCTCTAAATTGAGAATTGGATAGAAGATTTGAGAAGTACTTTGAGTGCTTCTTTAGAGCCGCCAAATTGACTCGATATCCCACCCGGACCTTTGACTTCAGAGTTGAGCGGTCAGGGGGCTGAGTACCAGCTTTCCTACTGGCAGCAAGCTCAACTTTGCGAGTTTTGTTGAGAGTGCTGGCAGAAGTCTCAAAGGTTACATCCAAGACAATATCACCAGAAGCATCTATTTCTACCACGGGAGGCAGATCTTTCTTAGAAGCCTCTGACCCGTCCGCCTCGGCGGATGCTGCAGTCCCAGACTCGCCCATTTGCTAGGTATTTGGTGTTATTCGACATGGAGATATCAGCCTGTGTAGAGGCCCAATTGTGAATAGGCAGGTTGCCGAGAGTAGAACGATAGGATCTCAGTTGAGTAAAAGTCTTTTCATAGGGAAGACGATAAGATCTCAAGCTCCCATCTCATAGGTTGCAGGTGGGATGACGTTCAAACGAGTACGTACCTTTTTCCGAATTGATATCCCTGGCAGACCCCGCCACGGGCTTGGTTGTGACCTACGTTCCCGGGGCGGTCCAGGGGCTTCAGTCGTTAATTTTAGCGGTTACACGAGGCTTCCCGCCCCTGACTCCCGATGGGTTCCCCGCCAAATTCTCGTGGTGCAGCCTAAAGACTGGTCTTCCCATTGCTTGATTGGCCAGGTTTCGTCTAAGAGAACCCGGCTTTGGCAGATCCACCTGGGAAATCATGTCCATCCAACATCCATCGTCACTTTCCGACCACCAACAGGGCAGACCTGGATCCTCTGTCCTTCACCCACATTGATGGCGTTGTTCACTCACAAGGGCACGTTATTCACACAAATAAACTCTCTATCATCTCGTCTGCCCCCCATTCGAAAATAAACTTCAAAGCTTCGTGCGTTTTGTCTCGACGAGCGACTGGCAACAACTATACTCCGACAACCCACACAACCCTCGATAACTCGCCCGATGGCATTGCAGACTTTAGCCTGCACAGCGCTCCAGTTCTTCAAGGGACGCTGATGAGTGAGGACTGGCGAACAAAACCATATACACATTCACCACTTGACAATGGCACCGTTCACTCGCGCCGCTGTCGATTCAACACTTGCCCCTGCAGTTCAGCTCCTTAGGATCACAGCTCGACCTTCAGTGACCCCGAACCGTCTCGGTTCCCACCAGCGAAGCGACGCGCAATATGGGACATTAAATACTTTTGGCTGTCTGCGCCGACCCGTATGTTCGACAAAGTATTCAACATGCGCGAGCTGGTCCGACAAATCGCGACAGTCTCGGCTTACACGTCCGAAGTCGCAGCCCAGCCAATTATCTCTGTCGACACTCGAAACACATAATCGAAGAGAGTTTCATACTTACTTTGTGACACATCTGCCTTCGTCTTCCGTTCATCCCGATTCTCGTTCGATAGGACCCGGCCACAAGCTCCCTCGCGATGCTGCAACCCCTCACACTCCAAGTGCTGGGCCTGTCCCCGCTGTCGCCCCGCCTTACATCCCGTCAACCCGAGATTTGACTGTAGTACGAATTCCAATGCGGAGGGCAAAACATCATCTGGGAGTCGCGACAGATCGGGGAAGCCGTCCCTATAACGAAGATCGAGAACAGGCTGGCACAATCAGCCTTCCAGCCTTTGCCAAGAGGGCACCCAGGAGCGTAAAGCACAACCCAGGAGAGGCTACAGCTGCGGACAGCGCTTGGGGAGACCCTCAGATATTTTACTTTGGTGTTTTTGACGGACATGGTGGTAGCGAATGTGCTGATTTTATCCGCGATGAGTTGCCAGGGTATATTGAGAAGGCATCGGAAGAATTCGGGCTTCAGAGCAGTTTGCGCAAGAAAAAACCAAGTCGTGAAGGTATACACAGTCATCACCATGATCACAAACATAAACAGGCTCGCACATCTCAGTCAGGGCAACCTGAGAGTACTCCCTCGACGAAACGCGAGGCTCTTGATGCAGTCCACATGAAAGGACCGGAAGAGGTCAGGCACGAAATGAATGTACCTGATACAAACAGCGGTGCTATCTCTGAAAAGCCAGTGCATGGAGAGCGAATACACAGTGCAACATCACCGCCCGCCGAAGTCTCAGACCTTGCAAAAGCAATACGTATGGAGAAGAACTTGGTCAAGGAATACAGAGACACTGTCGGCGGTTACTTCAGGCGCTTTCACCCCGAACACTTTGTTCTCTCACGAGATGAATTCGCTGTAGAAGGACGCAAGATTACGATCGAATCGGTGCTTGCGTATGCCTTCTTACGTGCGGATCTGGATTTTGTATCAGCCCAAGCACGAAAGGTCGACCCCGAAGATGCGAAAGGATCCGATGATACCCCTGTCAACAACGACGAGGTCTTTGGCCACCCGTCTACGCCCTCTGGTCATGGCATAGGAGGTCCGGCAAGATTCAAAGGAGGTTCTACGGCCTCGATAGCCCTCATTTCTACACCAACGCCCGCCCCCTTTTGGCATCCAGCAGCCCAGAGCACGTTACTTTGCGCGCATGTTGGAGATAGCCGTATACTTCTTTGCGACACCGCTACTGGCTTAGCTCAGCCTTTGACATCCGATCACCATCCCAGTAGCCCGACCGAGAGTCGACGGTTACGACGATATGCACCTGCTGGATCAATGGTTTCTGGCGATAGTTTCGGCGAGGAACGCATTGCCGGCTTGGCCAATAGTCGCGCTTTCGGAGATATGAAAAGCAAGCGCATTGGTGTCTCGGCTGAACCAGAGCTTACGCGGGTTGAGATGGGCCCTGCACAATACTCTTTCCTTGTCCTAATGACGGATGGTATTTCAGGAACTCTTAGCGATCAGGAGATCGTCGACGTTGTTAAAGAGGCTCGCACGCCTGAGGATGGCGCTCGTAACATCGTCAAGTATGCCACCGAAGTTTCCTCCGACGGCGATAATGCGACATGCCAAGTGGTACGCCTGGGCGGCTGGGAGCGTCGATCTGAAGGTGGACTGGGAAGTCTTGGGACCAAGGAGGTCCGTGATGCCCGCATTGCAGAAGCTCAAGATCCACGACGAGGGAAGAGGTGATTGACTTGAACTATCAAGTGATCAGACTGATATTACTTGGATAAAGGATGCTGGAGCCTTGAAAGTGGAACGATCTGGAGGGAAGACAGTTGTTCATGTTTTTATACTAGGAACACTCTACTATTGCTTTTGGTGGTATTTGTATTGCATGGAATCAGGAGTTCTCTGGAGTAACAGACAGCGACATAGCATGCGCTAAGGGGGTCATCCGCACTGAGACCACAGTCGAGGCTGTGGCATATGTAGCGCTGTATTGACAAGCATGTGCGATAGTTCCTTATCATCGAAGAATAAAATACGTCTTGACTAGTCTAAGTCTGTTACCTTTCCCTTTCCCTCCTGGGTATCCAGTATCAAAGCGGCCGTTACACATCCATTCCAGCCATTGTCCTTGGCCAATCCTCAGGATTTTTATCCAATACCAGTAGTTCCGTGGTCTCATATATATAGCACGCCCTTATTTACCATCATGTCTCCTTTAGTAACCGTGACGTGAGCCGGGATACTGTCCCCAGCCAGGAGGAGGCTGGTTGCCAGGAGGAGGTCCGCCGTAGCCTGGCTGGCCGTATGGAGGGTACTGAGGAGGGGGTGCTCCATAACCCGGACCTCCATATTGCTGAGGAGGAGGCGCTCCATATTGGGGACCACCATAATGTCCTGGGGGAGGAGCTCCGTACTGAGGCTGAGGAGGTCCGCCATAGCCACCGCCGTATGATTGTTGCGGTGGGGGAGCGTTGTAGCCACCTTGCTGGGAGTACCCAGAGTTTGATCCTGCGTAGTTGGGGTTCTGTCCATATTCGAACGAGGTCTGGCTAGGCGGGGCAGGCGAGTTGGACATGTATCCTGTCGCTGGATTTCCATCTTTACCCTCCATAGAGTCAAGGTCGCGAGTCTTGACTTGAGACCACAAGGAACCTGCAACCTTACCATGTCCTGCATTGGCCATGTCGCCGAATGTGCCATGGTTACAGCCACCACCACCGACACTGCGGCTTGAGCCTGAGACCTGGTTAAGGATGTGGTTCTTGTGGTTCCTGACAGACTCGGAAGAGAGAAGGTGGGCAAGCTCATGGCGACGAGGGTGCTCATCAGCCCAGTTTTTCATGGTCTTGAACATATCTCGCTGAATTTCGACATGGTCGTCGCGAGCAGCAGGATGGTGGAATGCTCGGAGGACATCATCGACAACCTCATCCACGGAAACACCAGTGTTCTCCCATGCATACAAAACTCGCCTGTGGATTTTAGTTAATAATTGAATATTTGCTTCCAGGTGTCAACTTACGGGACTGTGTATTGTAGAATGGTGGCGGCAATGCGACCAGCACATGAGTTGAGGATGTTTGTGAAATGATCCTTGGACAACATGGAGTGAGTAGGATCGGAGCATGAAGGGTTGTCCCAAGGCTCATACTGAGACTTGGCGCTGGCAGTAATGACACTGGACGAACCGTCCTTGAGGACCTTCGACACCTGTTGGATGATGGGTCGGATGAAGGGGGCGAGAAGGCCCAAGATGAAAGCAGTAAGAGTCTCACTGATCTTCTCAAGAAGCTTCTCCAGTCCAGGGACCTTGGAAATACCACGGCTGATGGCTTTGACGATCTTGTCACGGAACTCAAGGATAGGGTAAATCTTGCGTGCGGTTTCAACGGGGTCGAAGTCAGGGCTCATACCAGGGACTTGGTTGGCGCTATCGCGAGTCAAATCACCGCGGCTCTGCTGATAGCTTCGGTTACGCTGCTCTTGAGCCTCGGAGCTGGCCTTGAGGTCCCTAGCCTGAGAGGCGAATCCATCACCAACACCAGGGAGTTTCGATACCAGACCGATAAAGTCACCAGGCGTAGACTTGATTCCAAGGAAACTTCCAAGGAGTGAGCGTTCGCCACCACCACTGGATCGGTTGGCAGATCCTCCCTCGGCGTTTTTGAGGGCAACGTCAACCTCGTCGACTTCAGACTGAGTGAAGTGGTCCGAAGCTTCTCCAATAACGGAGTGTAGAAAATCGACGGCTCCAAAAGTACCAGTCACAAGGGGGTATACTCGCTTACCGTGAAGCTTAATCTCGGTATGCGCACCGCAGTGTGGGAACACAGAGTGATATCCAAGCTCACGAAGGGCAAGCTCACAGTAGTTGCTGTGGGCACTAAAATCTTCCAAAGTGTGCAATGATTGCCCCAGGCATCTCAACGCCTCGCAAAGGTCGTCCTCGTTTCCTTTGCTTGAGCCGCTGGTGTAAAGACGGCCATAGTGAATGCTTCGGGCCAAACTGTATCGCAGGTAGGCTGCACTGGTCGCCCAGCCACCATGTTCGTTGGCGATATAGTTTTTCATACCCGTGCGAGGATCTATTTCGGTTTCTACCGGCTCGACTGGACCTCGCAATCGTTTGTCAAAAGTGCGTGCATCAAGTCCATCTCCATAGCCGAGAGGATTGTCGATATGTTCCTCTGGACGATAGACACCGAGTCTATCTGCGGTGACCTCGAATTCGCCAGTGGCGTAACCGTGAGCCATAAACGAAAGAACCCAAACCTATTAATGCCAGTAAGCACTGTGAATCGCATGGGGTAATGAAGCAGTAAATTTATACCAGAACGCGGATTGTCTCGGCATTGACGCCCTTTAAACTACCGATATCAACGGCTTGGGAGTAGTCGCGCAACCAGTTTCCAAAGTAGACACGCTTGATCAGCATGGAGGACCATTTCTTTCCATGAAGAAACGCGATGGTTTCGAGCATATCCTCAATGTCTAGATATTAGGTGAGCAACAGAATGCGACGGAATTGATGGAGGGGCAGCTTACCTCCATGACGCCAGTTGTGACCCTCGACCTATGCGCATGTTAATAGAAGGTCTGGGTGAGCCTTGTATCTACGAATCTCGTAACTAACTTGAGCAATTGAGGGGATATTTCCAGCACCAAAAGCCTCAGCTTTGCCAGGAAGGAGAATCAGGCAAACTGCGATCAGCAGCAGCCATGAGCCCCGCGGCATGGAAAATGACGGCATGGCGAATTAGCGACGCAGCCCTATGGCGGGGTTACAGCAGGGAGTACACGATAAGAGGTAGTATATAAGGTAGTAGGTGAAAAAGCTTATCCAAAGTATAGTACGTGGACGAGGTGGAAGAAAAAAGGTTGAAGTAATGGTATCAGAAAAGGTCAAGAGGAGGTTTAAAAAAAACTTGATCTGCCAAGGGAAGGGTGAGTTGATACCTTAGTAGTGTACCTATCTGGACGAGGTCACACTGATGACGGGATTTAATGTGGCTGGGCACTTCCAGCATCCGTCAGCTCTCAGGTTTGATGTTCATGTGGCGCTCATCGGACTGGTCAGACTGCTTTCAGGCACTTGTATGTTAGTACTAAGACCATTTACTAAACCCTGTCTCGTGCTTGGATTGGTAGATTGGGTATAAAGGTCGTTAGTGTTGGGCACAACAGCTACCAGATCTCAGCTTGAGAGGCCTCTCAAACCCATTGCTTTCTTGGAGATGATTGCGAAGCCGTACCCACAACTCGTGGCTTGGCAATGGAATCTGAGGCGGTACATGAACAAGCCTTGGCGCTCTATAGTATAGGTTGGAGACATGTGAATGTAGAAGTGAGAGGGAACGAGAGCGAGCATGTTGTCGTTGGTAGTTACACTCTTACTTATCAACATGAACAGATACATGCGTGTATATGAAAGATTAAAAACTAATTTACTTGGGCTGGCTGAAAAGGAGAGGGAGGGAGCTCTACATTGTTCTATAGATATGTCTAGTAGCTTGTGTACATAGTAAGTCGACAAATGCGAATTACCTGCTGCAAGCTCTGCTATAACTATAGACATCATCTCAAACCAGATTCCTTTCTCTCATTGAGATTCTGGTGAATAGACATTTTATGCTTTAAATTGCTGCAGAGAAAACAGATTACAGGCACTATAAAATCTGATGCTGGTGGAGCTCAATTGTTTGTAAAGGAGATCCGGCTTCCTCGGAGAATAACCCCTGCCATTAGAAAGCTCGATCGGAGCATACGGAGCACTGAAATTCCGATGTTATGTGTATATCCAAAAGTCTGGATCTACCGGCATCCATGGATAAGTCCATTGATCGGCTGATCGATAAATTAGTTAGCCCCAGATTATCAAGGAGAGAAACATAGCATCAACGACTGACACGATACTTGAATGCTGCTGACATTGACAACGGTACTGGCTGATACAAATATTATGTGCCAGCTACTAATTCAAGAACACCATTGTTTTCAGCTGTTAGGTGTTCATGTGCAACTTTGAAGTGTAAATCTCGATTGTCCCATGGCATTAACAACTAGCTGTCCCTTATAAGATTAAACTCTGTGTTAGTCACTGTTCCCAACAGTATCAATGTAAATCCCGTTCTTCTACCTCGGCCACGAGAATGAATCGTCCACCGCCAATTTAGTAAATAAATTACAACTGTTTAACTTTAGAGATCAGGTTCTGTATCCTGAACTTGTGGCATGTTTTGTGGTCATTGTAACGCCACTCTGTTGTTAACGCGGAACGGGGATCCTCATTAAAAAAATATCCCCTGGATGGACCCCTGTGCGGCGACTCTAACTCGCCGCCCGCGCCGCCCTTTTGCTAGGTCCGTCCCTTTGACTGTCTGGTTTGGATATTAATTAAACCTTCAACCCTTTTCTCTAGGTTTCAACTTTTTCCGCTTTTTCTTATCCTACACTCTCCTTGGGTTTCCATCCTTTTTCTCTTCTCTCGGTCGTCCACAAGGAGCACTCCTGCTCGTGCACCCTCCTCACCTGTGGTCTTACAGTCGCCTTCTCGAGTCGACTCTAATCCTCCGACCGCTGCTTCAATAAGATGCCTGGACGTACGCTTCCAACCTTCACCCGTGCTGAGGTCGAAGAGCACAATTCGGGGGACTCTTGCTATGTCACCATTGGCAACAAGGTCTACGATATCACCGATTTCATTGAGGACCATCCTGGCGGTCCCGAATACGTTCTCGAATATGCCGGCCGCGATATTGAAAAGATCCTCAAAGATTCTGATTCGCACACACATTCTGACTCTGCCTACGAAATCCTCGATGAGAGCCTAGTCGGATTTCTCGTATCCGAAAAGTCCGTCAACGGACATGCCAACGGCAATGGCAATGCGAAACTGTCCAACGGGGATGCCAATGCCACAGTCCACCCTCGGACCGGAATGTCCTGCGAGGAGGATTTGAGCAAGGAAACAGATTACAACATGGACTATAAGAAGAACAAGTTTCTGGACTTGAACCGCCCTCTTTTTCCTCAGCTTTGGTTCGGTGGATTCACTAAAGAATTCTACCTGGATCAAGTCCATCGTCCTAGACATTACAAGGGCGGCCAATCCGCACCGCTGTTTGGAAACTTTCTTGAACCTCTTTCCAAGACAGCTTGGTATGTGGTTCCTCTTATTTGGCTGCCATGCATTGCATATGGCACCAACGTTGCTGCTCAAGGCTTTGACAACCAACTGTACACTCTTGGTTACTGGGTCTTTGGTGTCTTCTTCTGGACTATTATTGAATACGTTCTGCACCGCTTCTTGTTCCACCTTGACTAGTAAGTTTCTCCAGTCATTCTTACCGAACTTTGTGTACTAATTCTACCAGTTACCTGCCTGATAACCGCGTAGGAATATGTCTTCACTTTGTCCTCCATGGTATCCACCATTATCTACCAATGGATAGATACCGTCTTGTTATGCCACCCACTCTCTTCGCTGCTCTGGCTGCTCCTTTCTGGTGGGTGGCTCACAGCATCCTTTGCCACAACTGGTATGCTGCTGTAGCAGCCTACTGTGGAGGCGTCTTTGGATATGTCTGCTACGATCTGACGCACTACTTCCTTCACCACCAAGACTTGCCTCTGTGGTACAAGGACCTCAAGAAGTACCATCTTGCTCATCACTTTCTCGACTACGAGCTTGGTTTCGGCGTCACCAGTAGATTCTGGGACACCATTTTCGGCACTGAGCTTATTTACGACACCAAGAAGACAAAATAAGCTCACTATAATGCGCGCAATTTTCTGCCTGGCGTGCATGTTGTAAATCCAAGCCGGCACACTGTATATATGTCTTGCTATCAAGTGCTTGGCGCACACTGGGTTGTACGGAGCAGTCATGATTAATGGATGGTAATGAACATGGTGGGCCTTGGCATTAATGGATCGAATCAGCATAAATACCTAGTTTTAATGGTTGGGACTGGTACGCCTGACATTCTTCTTTGGACAGAGTCGCTTTTTAATAATATATCTTGTATAAAAATCAACCTCCTGTGCTCTCATTGTCCGTTCACTTATCACTACGTGACGAGAGCAAAATACGCATCTACCTAGACCCAGGCACTCGCCACGTGTCATGTCACGTGCACCTGAGACTGTTTGGACGTGGTACGTCTAGCCAAAAGCTTGACCCATCAGGACTTTTCAAGGCAACCTTCTTTCAACAAACCTCTCATCTAACCAAAGCAAATATCGATTTACACACCAGGAAGCTGTATAAAGATATCTGCTGATATTAGATCACGTTACAAGTCACAAATTCAGCAGACGCCCATTGATAAATCTAACACGCAGACATCATGGCTACCTTGGATGTGGAAGCACTCCTTGACGCCACCGCGAAGGACACCGCCGAGCACAAGACTAAGAGCCCTATAGATGATAGAACAAGGGATGAGCCTGAGCGAAGAGAACGCGATCGTGGTGGCCGTGATCGAGATGGAAGCCGACATCGCGACCGTGACCATGGTCGACGCCGAGACCGTAGAGACAGCCAAAATCGAAGCCGCAAAGGCACCCCCGACGTAGGAACACCTCGAAGCGATGCTGGGAGCCACAAAAGTAGGAGAAGAAGCCGCAGCCGCGACAGTGATCGCCGTCACACGCGCCGAAACAGGGACGGTGATTACTACCGTGGTGGACGACGCTCACGTTCACGATCTCGTTCCCCTTACCGCCATTATCGACCTCGCGATGACCGGGAGCCTCGTGAACGAAGAGATCGTGGCGACCGACGCAACCGGGACTTTGGGCGTGGTCGAGATGACGACCGTCGGGAAACAAAGCGCGAAGAAGGCAACCCGCAGCTTACCGAGGACGAACGAGATCGCCGTACTGTGTTTGTCCAGCAGCTTGCTGCTCGTCTCCGCACGCGTGAGCTGAAGGAATTCTTCGAAAAAGTTGGACCTGTCAACGAGGCCCAAATTGTCAAAGACCGTATCAGCCAAAGATCCAAGGGGTAAGACAACTCACATCCATCAACGAGAACAGCTGCTAACAAACGATAGAGTCGGTTATGTCGAATTCAAGAACGAGGAATCTGTTACCCAAGCACTTCAACTTACTGGGCAAAAACTCCTAGGTATCCCCGTCATTGTGCAAGTGACAGAAGCCGAGAAGAACCGACAAGCACGAAACCCTGAAGCTTCAGGTCCTCACCCCAATTCTATTCCATTCCACCGTCTTTACGTCGGCAACATCCATTTCAACGTTACCGAACAAGACTTGCAGGCCGTCTTTGAACCCTTCGGCGAGCTCGAGTTCGTGCAGCTCCAAAAAGATGAGAATGGCCGCAGCCGTGGCTATGGCTTTGTCCAGTGAGTATACCTCTTTTGAATCATATCAGTCGCTAACTTGATAAGGTTCCGTGATGCTGGCCAGGCACGAGAGGCACTGGAGAAGATGAATGGCTTTGACTTGGCCGGACGTCCTATTCGTGTTGGACTCGGAAACGATAAGTTTACCCCTGAGAGTACTGCCAACATGTTGCAGAGATTTTCCGGTCAGAACCAGCAAAACCCTAACTTCCAGGGCTCTGCGTTCTCTGGTTCTGGCGGACGTGGTCCTCAAAACTCTACTTTCGACCGAGCCGGTGGTCGAGATAACGAGAAGACAGGAGGTGCTAGTGCTCTCGATGATACCGATGTTGCTGGTGTCAATTTTAATAACTATAGTCGCGATGCATTGATGAGGAAGCTTGCCAGAACAGATGATTCCGCCACCACCAATGGCCACGAAGAACGACAAGTCCTCAAGCCCAAGACTGAGACGAAGCCATTGCCTGTTAATGTCAACATGGCTAGTCGCTGCGTGGTTTTGCATAACATGTTCGACCCCGAAGAGTACGTTGCAACCCATATTATGATTGTGCTTGACAGTTGCTAACAATTTGCAGAGAAGAAGGCACCGACTGGGTCAAGGAGCTTGAGGACGATGTTCGTCAAGAAGCCGAGAGTAAATATGGACATGTCGTTCACATCTCGGTTGATCCGAACTCCAAGGGTGACATCTATCTCAAATTTGACAAAGTCCAGGGCGGCGAAAATGCCATCAAGGGCCTCAACGGCCGATACTTCGGCGGACGAATGATCGACGCGTCACCTGTTGTAGATGCCGTCTACAGCAGTTTGTTCTCTCGTACCCGGGCAATTTAAAGCTAATGTTTGGCTTGTCAACAATGCTCTCTAGGACTCTCGCAGGTTAGCAGAGTCCACATGAACTGGCTGAAGAGCATCACTAAGAGTTTGGTCATCAACAGACTTGAAGTCTCCGCTTCTTTCAGAAATTCCCCGTTGTCGTCGCTCTCACACACGTTTCGGCGCGATACATTCGCCATCACCGCCAAACTTTTCACGACTCGCATTACATGCATCAAGGTTCCCAAAATTCAGCATCGCATATCTTTTTAACCATCACGGTGTCGCAGGTTATTCGTCCCTTAGTCCCGGCCGACCTCGTCTGGAAGACTCGACGCGCACGCGCCCCTATTAGGATCAATTATCGATCTCCAGGTTCAGCACTCGTTCAGTCGCAAGGACCAATACTGATGTCTTGTACCCTAGGATGGCCCTTCCCCTTGAACCAAGGGGCAGCACCCCAGACCTGCGCCTTTGTTTATTATATGAATAGTTTGTTCCAAATATAGAATATGTTGAAAGTAGTAATCGCCTTTCTGTGACTATGTTTGATGATTGAGAGGTAGGGAACGTCATGAAACTTATTCTTCACGTTGCTAATTACGCTCAGGTCTGTCAAGCACAACTGTGCTCATACCCGTTGGTTTCGAGCTTGTGATCAGCCGTACGCCCTTTACAGGATATCGGTCTCAAATGTTGATGTTGTTTATTGGATTGCCTTCCAAGATTTTTGAGTAGAATACAATATACTTATGCCATGTTAGTTAGATACACGATGAGAGTGAAATGTCATCATGCATCGCAACTTTGTATTGCTACAGATTGATTTGTATTTCTTGTTATCATTTAGTGGCGAATACGGAGGCCCCTGTTGTTCTCTTTCTTCTCAATCTTTGGTTCAGCTCATCTAGCTGCTTCATCGCTGTTACTTATGGGAAATGAATCAACTCCTGAACTTGTCATATTTCGAGAGTACACTCACCATTCAGGTACCCTTTTTTCTCGTTTCCAACTCTGGCAGGACTTTATATCAATGACCTACTATTCGCCTGTCTAGGTGAAGTACCTAGAGGTATTCATCGTTCATTAATTGGGGCTTGATTGATGTGAGGGTGTGCAAGTGGGAGTCACATCGGTTTGTCGGCTGCTTGCCAGTGCGAGGCAGCTGGCCGAATGGTTCCCGTCAGCAGCTTCTACCTCGCTAATCGAGTAGGAGAATATGTTTCACCCTTCTGCCTTATCTCTTGATCTCCTCAGCTACCTCTCAAATCATTCTTTGCTCATTTGTGGTTGCTACGTAAACGCATTTCGATATCTTTCAACAGGAGCGTTTAGGAGCATCTTTTCCTTTCTTTTTTACCATTTTTCGTGCGGTTGGCAAGCAAATAGGTATTCGACCCGAGCCAGTGCAAACACAGAGCAAGAATTATACCAAAAGTTTTGTCTCGGGGTTGTTTTTAGTGTTTGTTTTGCTCTTTTCGCAACACCTACATACCCTCCCTGCCCTAATTCTTCCTACCACTCTCACCTCTCCCCAAACTGCGATTTTCCATTATCATCACGAGGCTTCGCTCTGTATATGATGACACACGAGAGCATCGCATCTTCTACCGGTAGCTATTTCTCGCAAAGTCAATTCGCATCGAGGTGGTCTTCCGGCAGCGAGAGTCACGATACCAAGCCTACCAACACCATGTTGAGCATCAACTTCTCGACTCCCCTTGCGGGAGCTGCTCGATCCGAGAGAATCAAGCAGATGACCAATAACCACGTAAGTCATCAATTCCTTGGGCGTTGTCTACTCCGCGCCCCTACTTGTTGTCTTCCGCCGAGACGCTGCGCCCACTCCCGACCAAAACACTGACTTATTCCTTTTTCCGTAGCCTGCTTTTGAAAAGTCTCGCCAGTCTCAGGAGATTCTTGTCAAAATCCAAACCTCTCTGCGCCGCATGCCTGGTGTCTCTTCCAAGGAGTCCAACGAGATCATCGGTCAACTCCAGGAAGTCGGGCAGATTGTCAGCACCGAAACGAGCCAGCTCGTCGACGCGCTCATGAATTTGACTCTTGACCAGGAAGATACTGACAAGGCGATCGCGCGCATGAGTATCGAGGCCAATCTTGCCAAGGCAGAGGCCGATGATCAGGCTCATACCCTGAGCACCATTCGTGCCGACCTCGCAAATGAGAAGAGCAAGCGTCAAGAGGCCGAAGCCGAGGTCGCCAAGGTCATGGAAGAACTCCAAAAGCTCTCCCGCGAAATCAACTCGCTCAAAGGGAAGGGCAACGACGCCAGTTCTGATGATGCCAAGTCGTCTCCCGATCGCGACATCTTGATCAAGGTAAGCAACTGGTTTCAAATTGCTACAGAATCAAATGGCTAACTTCTCCAGCAACTCGGGGAATCAATCCAGCACCTTGAGGAACAGGTCAATTCTCGTCGATCCCTTTGGCTCATGAAGAACCCGAGCCCTGAGTCGGTGGCTCGTGCTGTTGATACCATCACCGAGTCTTGCTCTGACAAAGACGCAGTCCAGAAGAGCCTCACGTCGCGCCGCTTTGGCAGCGACGAGGAGACCAACTCGCGTGATAGCAAGCCCTCTGGTCCCAGCGAAGTCGCTGTTGCTGTTCACTCCCAGCGTCCTCCGTCTGCTGCACGCTTTGGGTCGCACATTGTGCCTGGTCCTTCTCGTCCGACATCAACTGCACCAAACGAGCGTCGATTCAGCCAGTGGAGACCTCCTACCCCTTCGCAGCCTCAGTCTCGATTTGGAACCCCTTCTTCAAGCGGTACTGGTCCTCAATCCATCTATGGACGCAACGCTCCCCGTCGCAGCTTCGCCAACGGCAGTTATCGTCCCAATGCTCCCGAGTTTTTCCCCCGGTCCTACGGAAATCCTGACAAGAATGTCACATCTCCCAGCAATGGAGGACATAGTCAACCTCGACAATACTATCCCCCTACTCCCTCGGGCGGGCGTAACAAGTACAGCCGATTCCGTGATCCTGTCCCTGTTCCTGACTACGAAGGCCCGTCTGGTGCGCTGACTACTCGGCCTCCTTTCCCTGGACCTCCTATCCATATCACTGATATGACTATCCACGCTTGGCACGACCAATTCACTGAACTCTATACATCCATCCGCGGTTTTGTTGCCCGTCATGCTAACCAGGCTACTTTTGTCAACCCTATGGATCTCTCCACCACTCGTCTGTGGACTGTCCTCTTGGCAACCTACCATCCTCTTTCTGAGCATGAGGCCGTTTCCTACCTTGACTACCACCTCAAGGAAACTAGCGCGAAATCCTGCTTGGTCACTCGTGTCGTTATCGACTACATTGTCAACCGCGTTTGGGTTCCTCGTGCCTGGATGGGTGCAGAGACTGGTGCTACCCACGGCCTTATTGAGGTTGAGAAGGATCTTGAACGAACTCAAGGTATGTTGCTGGTGTTGTGTATATCAACAATCTGGGGGCTAACAAACTTGTAGGTCAGCCAGCTACTCGCCGTCAGCAGTTCCTTGATCGCCAGGCAAGCATCATTGATTCCATCCTCAAGCTGGATTCGTACCAGGAGTTCAGCAAGGTCCGCTGCCAGGAGATCTCGGATGTCATTCTCAACATGATCGAGCCTCTCCTCAACCCTGAAGCCGACCCTGAGACTATCTACAAGGAACTGGAGAGTGTCGCTTCAGCCGCTTGGGCTTTGTCAAGCCGCGTCCTCAGCAGCCGACTAACCTTTGACTTCCGCTTTCCCGAGATTGGGAGCCGCTACTCTTCCCAGTCCATGCTGCCAATCTGGCCCGATTACGATCCCCAGGATCTTCAGGCTGAGCATTGGCGTGTCGCCCTTGTCACCACCCCTGTTGTGACTTGCCGCAACGACACTGGCTCAAACATCTCTGCACACTCGGTCTGTGTAGCTGATGTCGTCTGCATGCGATAAATAAATGGCAACAGTTGTCCTCGCTGCCGTTAGTTCATTGGGACAACGTATGAGGAGAGGAGAAATACATTCTTCTACAAGGCAGCGAGACTATGACGAGTATGGTACCAAACCAACATGTGCCATTATGTCATTCTAATTTTGACCACGAATTCACGTTGCGACAACACGTTGACACCCAGAGAAGGAACATCTCCTCCAGTCGACACATCTCCTCCAGTCGACACATCTCAGATATAGCCGCCCATATCAATCGGGCGATTAGGCGTTTTGTTATTTGATACTACGGGTATTTGTTTTCTTTACACATGCCGCATTTTCTGCATGCACAACGGCAATTGGGTTTTCATTCATGGAAAAGGATACACCATATGCAGTCACATTTCCCTTCTGGAGATTGAACGGTGATCTATCCTACGCATATGGGTTTGTTTCTTTGCGATTTATTTTTCTTTTCCGTTCTGGGGAAACTAGGAAAAACAGTACAAGGGTGTTCTTGGCGCTTGAGGAAGAGGTCAGTCTTCGGGGAACACTACTACTATGGGGGTTACGACAAGTCGTGGGAAACGTCCTGGGATACACACTGCCTTCGGCAGGAGAGAGAGGCGAAGATATCCAAGAGAGACGTCAAGATGAGTCATTACATGTAATAATAATTAATTTTTTTTGGTACACTAAAAAGGCAGTGAAGCCTGTGATTTGAATCTCGTGAGAGTATGTTTCCAGTACTGTTGACCTGGCTCACCATCTAAACTTCTAAGTTCCAGAAACTCCGTGGTATCAAGTAAAAGCAACATACCACCCCATAGTAATACATACAAAAGAAAGAATTTACGTTGAAGGTTAAAGAGCCGCGTCGCTAGAAATAGAAAGCTTAGTAACCGCGGCCTTGAGGAGAGCCACGAGTGGCCCGACGATCGAGACGTCGCACAACTGCACCAAGAACAACCTTTAGAATACCCTCTGCAGACAAGGTCTGGCTGTTGTTCAAAGTAGTAGAGTTCCACGTGGCTGTATCAACCATATCACGAATACCCTGCTCAGCAAGATCATCGTCCAACTCGCGGAGTGCCTTTGTGGCGCCAAGCTCGTTTCCGACCTGGAAGAACTGGATTCCAACCTGGTGAGGAGGTGCCTCGATCTGGTCGAGCTTCCTGGCGTGGTGAACAATGATGCTCTCCGGATCATCAGTGGGGCATCCGTCGGTGATCATGATGATGTTGACCGGCTTGGTCGAGTCGATGTTCTCGGCGCGACGAGCGATGTGCGAGACGTAGGGCTTGAGGATGCTGTGCAGACGAGCTCCAGTGGGTGTAGAACCGCATGGTCGAACAGATTTGAAAAGGTGCTCAACTTGCTTGGCGTCACGGATGTTGTAGTATCCTCCGGGGGCTTGCGTGCCAGATCCAACGGCGGATGAGCGGTGGTTCAGGAAGTAAACGTCGATACCGTCAGGGTCGTGTGATGTACAGATTGGTGCGATTGCGCTGAGCGCTTCACGGACTTCTCTCCATGATCGACCGGCCATAGACCCAGAGTCGTCAATGATGAAGACGGTATCAAAGGTTGAAAGGAAAGCATATTTATCCTCTGCACTTGTTACACTGGAGAGGCTGGGTGCTGGAGAAGCACCTCGACGAGGGATGTCGAGATTAGAAGGTTTGGTGGTTGATTCATAAGCAGGGGGTGCCTCATCGGCTGCAAGAGATGTTAGTCGTGAGGACAACGAAGCTGAGGAGTGTGACTTACGGGTATTGAGGAAGGGATTAGTGTAACCATGTCTGGGGGTTGTGTTTGAGTTGCCCATATTCATGTCGCTCTTCATGTCTGTTGATGACTTCTTTGTGGAGAATTTATCTTTGATACGGTTGAACATTCTGGGTGAGGAGGAAGTTGCGTGCGGCATTGGGAGAAAGAAGTGGCCTCTTTTATTTTATGTGAGTTTTGTTGGAAGGAGCAATGATTAACTTTTATTTGGCTTGTGGCAGTGACAAATTCTAAAAGTCGGACCGGTTGGTTGTGTATAAGCTCTTTGTTGCTGGTGTTTGCTATTACTGTGTGAAGTAAGCTTGTTTATTGATAGAATGATGATGATTTCTAGTAATGTTGAACATTGTTGATGGTCTCTATATAGTACCTAGACTAGGTATCTATCAAAATCACTAGGCATACAAGGCATATCACACAAATTTCGCTATTCGCGTCTTGTGGCCAAACAACGTTAACGAAGATTTCATTTCCGATGTTTGCGTTTCTCTAGTGGTGTTGTTGTTACTTCCATGATCAATGCCCCCAGAGGCGCAGTCGCCTCACAGGTCGCATGGCGGCGATAGACTCGAATGGTTCGCCTGAACAGTCTGTAGGTAGATAATTTTCAGGCAGCCTAACAAGGCATTTTTCGTTCATGTCTGACAGCCCCTCTCTAACTAAATTACGTGCATTAGTGGCACACACTCAGCCCCGGGCTGCCATCCTAGCACAGCCCGGCCTGGCAATAGGAATCCAATGTGATGTGACCAATGGTAAATCCTGTACGTCGCCGCTTGAGCTCGGTACCATTCCCTTGGAACCTCTTGTCCTGTTTGATCCTTTGGTTTCTTTGCTTTTTTCTGAGTCTGCTGGTTTCAGACAGGCGATTGATACCAATAGTGACTACCCCTGAATGCGGAAGATTGTGCAAACGGCTCCTGACATGACGCCCATGTAGTAGACAGAAATCACAAAATCAGACAGCACCGTCTTGTCATTAGGTGGTTTTCTGTCAGCCGTAACTGCGGCCTATACATGTGCACCCACTAATTATCTCGTGTAAATGGCACAGTAGCCTTATCAATCAACCTTGTAATGACCTTGTGTCCTTCAATCTAGGCATTTCTATCAAGTGCATTGAGTATATTGGGAACAGCCACGTCCTTTTTGTGTTTACAGATTGAGCCAACATTGATAATTGTAACTGTGTAAAGAAATATAGTGCATATATTTCAATGCCTTGCGCAACTGCGAGACACAAGTCATAAGCTGACATAAAGTGCAAGTATTTGAACCCTTCAAAAAGGCAACCGCAGGTGGGATGATTATCTATATGAGGCCCCTCCCAGCCTTACAACGTGCCAAGCAGGGAGAGAAACAGAGCCTCATTGCTTCTGGGGTTTTTATACACTAAGAGTTTCAAGGTGTCTAGACTTGTTCTTCTTTGGACCTACATGAACAGCGTTGGCTTAATCTTTCCCCTCTCTCATGAAAGCGGATTGTATGTTCTCCCTCAAGGTATTGTGATAGTTGGCCGCAAGAAGGTGAGAAATGATACCGCCAAGTCGGACCATCAGACTCTGGTTGTTTATTCATATCCAAAGCTTCGAGGGCAACTTTACTATCATCTACTGGATCTTCTAGAATGAGGTTATTAAGGCTAATCGGAAATACGGATACTCACTCAGCAAATGGCGTATCATGATAAGCCTTTAGTAATTGTCCCCACTTATTAGACACACCATCACCTTGGTCAGCGTTAGCAAACCATCTCAGTCCCCCAACTTATAGTGGCTATAAGCGGTAAAACCTCAATCTAGCTGCTGATGTAACATTTACTAAACATCGCCAATACCTCCACAATCCTCTAGATCTGACCCAATGGCTCAACTTAATATTCCATCTATTTCTGCTGATTTGTCGTTGCTTGCAAAATCATTTCCTCATTCAACTCCCGATCATCGTAGTATATAAATCCCTCTACCCATCCGTCCTCTCTTGTCATGACACTTTTCCGAAGCATCTTCATCTCAGCATTCATCGCTTTATCTGCCATTGCTTTATTTCAGACTCGTTTCAAGGACACAGCGACTTCTACCTTTGAAGTGTTAAAGACTCTTACGCCTCTATCATATATCTACAGCGACAAGATTACCGACCAGCAAAAGGACACTCATCACCTCTACGCCACCGAAATGTCTGTTCACCGAGCTATTCGCAAGGTCTTCCTTGCTGTTGAGCAATCCGAAGGTGCTGGTGCTCGCGTTCGTCGATCAATTGGTACTCCTCAATTGCGCAACTTTTCTCCTTTCCTCATGCTTGATCACTTTTCTGTCAAGCCTGGTGCTGGATTCCCTGATCACCCTCATCGTGGTCAAGAGACCATTACCTACCTTCTTGAGGGTGGTATGGACCATGAGGATTTTGCTGGTAACCGAGGCACCCTCTCCGCTGGAGATCTTCAGTTCATGACTGCTGGAAAAGGTATGTACTTTTCCTTTTACTCAATCTCGCATTGAAATTTCCGGACTTACTAACATTGTTTCCCAGGTATCGTGCATGCAGAGATGCCCCAGCAAAATGCCGACGGCAGCGCCAACATCGGTCTCCAACTCTGGGTTGATCTCCCCAAGGAGCTCAAGGCCTGTGAACCTCGTTACCGCGATCTCAAGGGCTCAGAGATCCCCATCGCCAAGGTTGACGACGACAAGGTCACCGTAAAGGTCATCTCTGGCCAGAGCCATGGCATCGACTCAGTCAAGGACCTCGCCTATACACCCGTCTGGTTCCTCGACATTGAGATCCAACCTGGTGGCAAGATCACCCAGCCTCTACCCCCTAACTGGAATGCATTTGCCTACACTCTTGAGGGACAGGTCATTGTTGGCAGCGATGACCAGAAGCGCGTTGTCGAGCAGTATCACAACATTGTTTTTGAGCCTCAGGGTGACGTTGTTCACTTTGAGGTTGACGCAGGTGCCACCAAGTCCGCTCGAGTAGCCATCATTGCTGGTACACCCTTGGATCAACCTGTTATTCAGTACGGTCCCTTTGTCCTTACTTCCAAGGAGGACGTTGCCAAGGCTCTGTTTGACTACCAGACACACTCCAACGGTTTTGAACGAGCTGAGGACTGGCAGAGTGAGATTGGAAAATCCATGATGGGCTAATCGAGAATTTGGACATATGTTTATCGTTGTGGCGTTAATTGGGAAATTTTCTCTTACGTGTTTGAAGAATCAAAATTGGGAGCGTTTGGTTTGGCCACTTGGTTACAAAATGATTAGCTAGCATATAAGAATCATGTCTAAAATGAAAATACATGTCGTGTTGAGAATCTTTCTTCATACTACGATGCATTGTTGCACGTCCTTGGTTTGCGTATGAGACAAGGTAAAACTATTTGAGTCGATGCTACCCTATATTTTTACTGCGTCGTTCTGTGACGAAAAGTAAGTGGCCTTGGCGTGTAAGTCCTTTCGAATGGCTATAAAGATTGTACTAGGATATTGCGCGAATAACGCAAACAGTTCCCGTGCACCTTGTCTATGCAACGGCGATGCCGTCCCGTTCCGCGGCGTAGTTGAGTTGAGCACGGTGAACATAGGAGTCCATTCTCAAGTCTCGCCGTATACAGAACGTCCCACACAGAGTCCAAGTAACGTGTATGTCTCATGATTCGCCAGCCTCTTTAACCAAAGACCCTTGAGATCGGGACCAACCGGACGTGTTCCCTGGCCGATATCATGTCAAGACAGTTCTTTCCAGGGTGTTCTAGCGAGATTCTAGGGTATTTCAGTTTCGGGTTCATACCGAGCTTCCTTTTCTAGAGATGCGCGACATTTCACTCGGTGAAGAGTTATCAATAGTTTAATGGCTACGGGTTTGATAGTTGATATTGGACGGCGAGTCTAGGTTGAGATCGGACCGGATGAGTTGAATGGATGGAGGCATTGTGGGTAAGGGGAGAAACGAACTTGGCAGGGTTAGAGGTTTTAGGTAACGATATCTCAAAGATCGTCACTACCTATGCCATTCTACAATGCGGGTCCTGTTCGGGACATGTCAGTCCGATCGGGTCGATATTGGGCAAAATGAGCGAGTTTGAAGCTAAAATATTGGGAAAAAATACTTGATTCGGGGAATACAACAGATTGTAAAGTCGTTTATTTCTGGCACTATAGTCAAAGACGAATTCAGGGTGGTTATAGGGCAGACGAATGATTGGACAAAGCTGGTACGCCTGAAGATGTACTGTAACTGTATCTGGTATTTGTAAGAGAAGCGTCTCGACTCCAAAACAAACCTGACAAGTCGTATCAGCATTTGCCCAAGGGGAAAGGGTAAGGGGGACCATTTCTTTTTACTGTACCCCAGGATTAGCATTGCATTGTCATAGCGGGAACGTTGATGTCTGTAACATTCGGTGTGAGCTATTATGGAGCTTGAGGCGATTCAGAGCTACTCGCCTCATTACGCAAGACGACAATTATTCCTGTCAAATGGTTGCTCCAAAAAAGATGCCGTTTTCCGTCAATGTCCAATGCATGATGCATACATCCAATACAATCCTTTGAGGAGATAGTCAGCTCAATCCAATCGCATTCCTCCTTTACCTCTCAGGTCAGGTCAATGCTAACTCACAGACCAT
This sequence comes from Fusarium poae, assembly GCF_019609905.1. Lineage (NCBI taxonomy): Eukaryota > Fungi > Ascomycota > Sordariomycetes > Hypocreales > Nectriaceae > Fusarium > Fusarium poae. The sequence goes on along the minus strand of NC_058401.1, from coordinate 3,432,265 downwards.
GCTCGATGCTGAATGGCTTTTGTTTCTACCATTTCTTCTCCCTTGCTGGTGATACACATACATACAAGGCATTCTGGTAGGGAGTAGTCTACAGTACCTGGAAGTTCCAGCCTGAGCAAACCTGGGTCCCACCCTAATTCTTTTGGTGGCCGGTTTGATCCATCATGTCGTAGGTAGGTAGGTACTAAGCCTTACACTTATAATATATTGCAATCACCCCGTAAATTCATCCACCTTGTTTTTTTTCTCTCTCGTCCTTTCTTTCTTCTCTACCTCACCGATTATTTTTTCCGTTCCATCTCGCACTATCGCGACTACTACTGCGATTTGACTTGCATGACTGGACGTCACTACCTACTAAAGCTAGAGCTCCATTGACTAAGAACCTCCCCCCAAAAATCTAGCGGGGACCTTGCAACCAACGTAGGACTCCTACTCTATTCCTACTCAGCATCATCATCATTTGGTTTGAAGCCATAGAACCAAATATTCTCCAAACTCCTGCGCAAACAACTCCTATCCTAGACCGAAGCGCCATCCTACTACCGCCCATCATGTCGTTTAGTGGACGCAAGTTCTCTATCAACCGCCATACTGGTGAACCCAAGCCCAAGGTGCTTGCCCGCCGTTTCAGTACCACCGAGCCTTCGACCAACGGTACGTGTTTATGTCTCTCCTTGCCCTGACGCTGTCTCATGACGGCTTTGGTGTGTCTTGGGATTCTGAGACCTCGCTTTGAGCTGCATCTCTTCGTCTTGAACTTTGCGTTCTGTCACTCCCACACCAGCCAAAACCCTCATCTACCTTCCTACTCTCCTCACCGTTTTCTCACCTCCCCTCACCGTCCCGCCTTTTGACTACCGGCACCAATGGGGCGTTGGATTGCTGTGCATTACTTTTCTGGGCTGGCTTTTCCCCTCTTCGATCCCTGTCGTTCATGGTTGCCCCTCCATGTCCACCTATGTACAGTCAGTCCCCTGACCTTAGTTACCCCTCCAAACCCGCCTTACCTGGAGCTGTCCACGGAGCTTGGCTGCAGTACCCCACAACTTCAATACCAACTAAAATCGCAACGCAGCTTCAAGACCATAATTCTAATATCAGAGTACTAATTGGACTATTACAGAATTCCAATCCAAGGTTCATCGTCAGTTCCGAAGCGCTCATGAAGGCCACATGCCCCATGCTGGTCTCGATGCCAGCCGATCATCCACTGGTGTTATCTGGTGTACAGAGCGAGCCTCCGAGTATGGCTACCTTGAGAACCCCGATTCATGGGCCAACCTTGGCCAGGGTGCTCCCGAGGTAGAGGACGATATCGAGGGCTGCTTCCCCCGACCCGAGACCATCAACATCTCCATGGCTGGCCGTGAGTACGGCCCTACAGCTGGTATCAAGCCCCTGAGAGAGGCTGTTGCCAAGCTCTACAACGAGGCCCACCGAAAAGGAAAGGAGAGCCAGTATACTTGGGAGAATGTTGCCATTGTCCCCGGTGGTCGTGCCGGTCTGATCCGTATCGCTGCCGTTCTGGGTAACTCATACCTGTCCTTCTTCTTGCCAGACTACACGGCCTACAATGAAATGCTGAGTCTCTTCAAGAATGTGAGTCTTTAAACGGGCGAAAACCGCCATATCTGATAATGGTCGGGTGCTGATAAATTTCCTAGTTCGCCGCTATTCCCGTGCCCCTATCTGAGGAGGACGGCTACCACATTCATCCTGACAAGATTGCTGAGGAAATTGCTCGTGGTACTTCCGTTATTCTGACCTCAAACCCTCGTAATCCCACTGGTCGGGTTATCCAAAATCCCGAGTTGGCCGAAATCCAGGACCTCTGCCGAGAGAGGGCAACCTTCATCTCAGACGAGTTCTACTCTGGATATAACTACACTTCTAACTGCGATGGCACCACTATCAGCGCAGCCGAGAACGTGGAAGACGTGGATGAAGACGACGTTCTGATTATTGATGGTCTCACCAAGCGCTTCCGTTTGCCAGGATGGAGAATCGCCTGGATCCTGGGACCCAAGGGTAAGCAAATCCACCACAAAACAAGCAAGACAATGAAAACGACGCTAACAATATTCATTCAGAGTACATTAATGCGTGAGTTATGACCCAATTCCTTGAAATGTCACCTTGGACCGGTTTTTGGTGTTTTGACTTTTGCATGGACAAGCACAACTAACACGGCAATAGCATTGGCTCATGTGGTTCTTACCTCGACGGTGGTGCTTCTCATCCTTTCCAGGAAGCCGCTATTCCTATGCTCGAGCCAAGCCTCGTTCAGAATGAGATGATTCATCTTCAATCTCACTTCCGGGTACGTATTCGCCAGCCGTGACCTATGAGAATTGGCCTTGCTAACAATTTCACAGGACAAGCGTGATTACGTCGTTCGACGTCTTCGCGAGATGGGTTTCATCATCAAGTATGTGCCCGACTCGACCTTCTATCTGTAAGTAATACCCGTGACAAGAAGTCGATAGGCACCCGCTAATCACCATGCAGCTGGCTCAACCTCGAGGGTCTCCCCGAAACCATCGCCGACGGTCTCAACTTCTTCCAGGCCTGTCTGGAGGAGAAGGTCATTGTGGTTCCTGGTATCTTCTTTGATCTCAACCCTTCACGTCGTCGTGATCTTTTCGACTCCCCTTGCCATCACTTTGTGAGACTCTCATACGGTCCTCGCATGGATGTCCTCAAGATGGGAATGGACGCCATTGAGCGCGTTGTTCAGAAGTAAGTGTTGGCGAAATTTGCGGATTTCTCTAGGATACAAAGCTAACATAACATAGGCACCGCAAGCTTAACTAAACAATAACCGAAAGCTGGCGAAGGTTGTAAGCACAGAACAGTTGGATGTGTGAGGACGTCTCTTATGTAGTATCACGACCGTCATGCGTTGAAGATGTATGGCTTAGACCAATAAGTCGAGAGAGAATCACAACCTAAAGTTAAAGTAAATACCTCCTTATAGGCGGTTAGCTCTATTGTGAGCATTCCAGTACCTTATACAAGAATCGCAACGCAACTAATTTTCGTCACCTCGATGCCCTGAGAGAAAGCTCCATCGGCTTTTGTACTTAGTTAATACTGTCTACTGTAATAACTATAGCAAGTCCTACAACGGATAAGATCCAGATCTCGGCGATATGCATCCTTCCCACTGCTAAAGGTTAAGAATTCACCTTGCCAGTTCCCGTTGGTTCGGTCGCAAGCTGGATTTCCATATTCTCTGAACTTAGGAAAGGCTTTACCATCTCCCTTCCCTTTGCTAAGATATTGAAAGCAAATGGTACAGCGCAGCAGGTCAGGGTCATCGTTTTGGCCCTCTGTACCTTTAATATATCGGAAGTGTCCGTTGTAGTTGTTGCTGGTGTTACTACATGTTGGATTCCCGCATGTATGCCCAGCTGCACCAAGACCTTCAGATATAGTGGGAAGCTCACGTCGCCCAGCACAAATGTCGCAATTGAAACCGCCACCCTCAACCGGTGTCCATGTGAAAGGGATGGCATAATGGCCACAAGTACTGCTGCTTATGGCGTTAAAGCGATGACGGAGACGGGTTGAGGAGGGCAGTGTCAAGTTTGAAGTCCTTGTCGAGTCCTTCGGGAATCTCGAGGCCAAATAGCGCCCACGCCCAGTCACAAACGAGACAACGCCAGACATTCTCCTTGATGTTTCTGATAAATCTGAAGAATCCTGTGTTTGCAGGAAACTTTCTCTGGCAGCTTGGGTTGCTGCATCGACCGAGTGTATCGGAGTGCGTAGGACACATCTTCCTTCGAGAATTGAAACAACAGCGGGCTTGATCACAATCACAGCAAAGGATTTCAGAATCCCATTTGTAGCGATGAGGCCCGCACTTCAAATGACACATAGAGCATTCGTTTCATTCCTCCTCATCATTGAATACAGTATCCCCGCCCCACTCCTTAAAGTTGGAACGTCGGTACTGATCCCAACGGAAACAGCGATTCCCCTCGGCATATCCATAAAGGAATGCATTCTTAGGAATATTTCACTCGCAATTATAGCATTTTCGAGGGTTTCCGTCAGCAAACCATTTCTTATTTACTGCTGAGTGACGAGTCTCACGCAGTCTCCCGTGAGGATTCCCTTCTCGCGTGGAAGATTGCCTTTTTTTTTTCTCATAGTAGCCAATATAAGGCTTGCAATACCGAGGGCCAGAGGATCTTCACGGTGTAGAGGTAAAAGAAATCGAGATTTCACTACACCAGGCACGGCACCTTTTGTCGACTTACCGCAGCATCCGTTGGCACATTGACTTGCCTGGATCATTGATCCAGGACAACCCTGAACCAGTGGCCAGGCCCGGTTTAGCCCAGACTATCCCAGCCGTGGTAGTTCCAGGCCTTCTCTGAGCATGCGATCAAGTTCAAAAGAGGCACTTGGTCGATACGGGTGTGGTACATTCCTTGACTGTGGGTTGCCACTGTACATGTCTAGATATGTGATCATAAGGCCCTCACATAATACAGGAATTGGCCTCAGCATGTCTTGCGGGTTTCCGCCAGACAGCCAAGGATTATCCCAAATTCCTATCACGCGGAAATTTGGAATTACATCGGCTTGCTTAAAGAGATGGTAATGGGCGTCCTCTGACTCGGAGTCCATAGCTTCTGCCTTATACCATTCGGTGCGGTGAGTTGAATAGGGCCTTAGGGGGTACACGAGGTCTTTAGACCAGTCTTAGGATATCAAGCAGGTAAGTAGCAGCGGACCTAATATGGCATAAAATGGTCAAATCGATTTGCCTCTTAAGAAAGCTGTATCAAGTTTTCTGTGGCCTCGAAGCTCTTTTGCAGGGTGGGACTAAGCGGCTGATATGCGGTGGCTCTATAAATAGGGCCTTATAGATAACTTGGTCAGGTAGGTTCGGGACCGAAGCAAGTCGGCATCGTCGTCTCTGGTCGAGTATTCTTCATCGATGCGCGAAACGTACTCTTGTACTCTTGGGAAGGGGGTTAGGATGTGTTTCATTTGTGATTGGTTTGCTCTTCCGGGGCTGAGTTACTTATTTCCTTGCTGGCGGTATCCATCGCTTTCATCGTCGTCGGTAATTCCTTTTTCGTCCGTTTTCTCGTCACTGCTATCTTCGTTGTTGTGGCCGGGCCAGCCAGCATGCCTACTCCGCGAAGACTCAGCCAGGCAACGAGTAGAAATAGCAATATCAAGACGCCAAGGATATGAGGCGAGAGTCACAGGCATTGCGGAGCTCTCGATTGCAAGCGGGTGTGACAAACGTGATGTTCTCTGCAAGTTCCTCCAGAGTATGGGTTACGCCAGCCTAAGGTAAAGGAAAGGTTAGTGGCGGTTGATCAGCAAATTGAAGTTTACATACCAAAGTGAAATTATCTTCACGGTCTGCATATATTTGGGTCACCATCTCGTATGACCTGTGATGGGGGTGATGGTAAGTGAGAGAGGGGAGCTTAGCAGGATAGAGCACAATAGTATGCATCGGTGGAGTTTTGAATCTGGCGAGGCAGGCACCTACAGGATGGCAGGAAACTTGGGGTTTAGTTAGGACACAGCAAATCAATAATCCAAGAGCGAAAATAACATGTCATAAAAGCACTGCCTAAGATAATATTTTATCTCTTTTGCAAGTAGTATTATCAAGTTTCTAACCCCGAGGCCTGTGCATACGCAGCTGGGCTGTGTTAAATATATGGAAAGCTGAAGTTTAGAATGAAAGCTGGTTATTCTGCCGATTTCACACAAGTTTAATAACGTACTGAACCAGTTTTTACAATTAGTAGATCAGTAAACACCGTCATCGCTTGGAATATTTTAGAGTCATCAGTTGATGCAGTTCGATATTCCGGTTTCCTTGTTTATGCGGTTGGTGAGTATCGCGGCTAGGTACCTAGTTCTAGAACAAACACACAGGGGCCCCATTCTTAGTGGTTAGCCTCACAACTGCACCATCAGCTTCCATTTTTTTCCATCATGGTCTTAACAAATCCTACCAATCGCTCTACTGAATAAACACTTACAACCTCTCACTTTCTCAATATAACTAAACCTCATAAGCAATCCAAGACTCATTGAATCTATAAACTTGAGGCTATTCCCAGTGAGAGCTTTTGTATCTCTGCTGGTATCTGCCAAACACATTCACTCAATTCAACGAGTGAAGCCATATACAACACAAGCCAAACCACATTATGCTCAAGCGGTTCCCGCGCTTTGCCATCACACGTCTAAACAAATACAACCGCCACACACCATCATCAGCCTTTCGCTTCTCTAGCACAATGTCCAGCGACGATCAGCAGCAGCCTGCCCAGGCAGAGACCAATGGCAACAAGAACCCCCTCCCACTCCCAGCCCCAGGCTCAGACACCGCCTCCTCCAACAGCAGGGGAGATGGCGTGACGGAGCTACGTGTTGGAGAGTCCGTCGCGCTCGACTCCATGGGGCCCCTCGTGGTCAACAGAGACGGTACTATGGGCAGAATTGGAAACTGGGCGGGCATGACAGAGCATGAAAGAGCGCAGACCTTGAGATTGTTGGGAAAGAGAAATAAGGAACGGCTGGACATCCTTAAAGCGAAAAAGGCAGCAGCAGAGGAGGAGCAGAAGTGAAAGTGAGATACATATTCATAAGGGGCAATTCTGGTTAATAAGAAGAAGCAAAAGATATATGGTTACGGCATGAATGAAAGCGGTAGGCAGTTTTGGATGTGAGAAGAGTTCTATTATTAACTCAATAGACACTGCCTTTTTTTTAATAAAAAAAAGCATGGTTTCTTCGGACCAAAGAGTGTTGAACATGGAATAAGAAACTAGGTACGGAAACGATTTATCGTATACCCGTTGATATCATGACAAGTAAAACAAAAACCTCCACCCAGTCTCTCGTGTCGACCGAACCCAAAGACTGGTTTCTATCAATTGCTTTAAGCAACCGTATATGTATACCCGCCTCTCCCACCCCCTCGCTATACCCCGTGAATTTTAATGTTGTGTATGTGCCGTGCTGGGCAGCCTTGATAGCCATACCCAATGTATCATCATCATGCTCCTTATACCCCCAGATATTGTTGAAAAGATCAGAAATAACGCCACATAGCCCCCACTAGATGCAAACCGAGTCAGAAGAAACGCCGTCGGCCTTCTTCACAAAGGTCGTCCCAAGATTTTGCTTCACTTTTATATATTTGTTGGATCACCTTGTTTCATCCTTGACGGACGACTTGGCTTTTGACTCGGGCTTGCTGGTAGCCTTGGATGCGAAAAACTCCTTCCACAGAGCAATGATCTCGTCGTTGCCCTCGTTCTTGTCAACCAAGAGGTTCTTGAGCCACTTGTTCTCGGTCTCGAGTTGTGACACCTTGCTCTCCAGGACAGACACCTTTTCAGACATCTCCTTAGCAGACTTCTCAAGGGCTTGCTCGCGCTGCTTCTTCTTGATACGGAAGCGAGCACTGGCGGCAGTGTTGCGTCTTCGCTTGTCCTCCTCAGCGGCATGGCGGGATGCTTCTTCAAAGTTCAGGGATCCGCGTCCGGAACTGCCGGCACTCTCAGAGTTGCGCTTCTCGAGTGAAGGCTGGGGGGCAGCAGGCTGAGCAAATTGGGGAGCTTGCTGCTGCTGTGTCACAGGTTGGTAGTTGGCAGGAGCACTAGGCTGCAGAGGAGCGAAGTTCTGAGCGCCATCGGCAAAGGCGGTCATGGGGGTTGATGGATAAGGACCTGCGAAGTCGGGGAAGCTGAAGTCGCCTGCCATGGTATGGTCAGTTGATGTCGAGAAGAGTCAAGTATCATGACTGAAGTAGAGGAAGAGATAATAGGCTTGTGGAGTTGATGAGTAGTCATTATCTTGCAGAGACACTCGAGGTCTGGGGAAGAGGCTATCCCAACTTGGGAAGTGGTAGTGAGGTGCAGGGATGCATGGTGATGTCGTGATTAGTATCGGCAAATCACGAGATATTGCGCCATAGTCACCATCGTCCATATAGCCACTAGTGTCCAGCTTGAGACCCTAGACCTCTGCCGCACTCACGCAGACCTGCATAGAGGGACAACTTGTCCCAATGATCCAAGGGCGCTATGCAGGCACACAGCTTGGGACAAAGGTCCCCAAGAAGGGTGGGGTAAGTAGAGCTGAATGCTGGTATAGCGGTAAGACGCTCTTCATTGCCCATTCGAGGGCTTCACGCAAGGGTCCTGGCTATCCGCTTGGACTGTGGCCATGTGCATGGTGAAGTGAAGAGAGCAGCATAAGCGATAGAAGTACTGCTTCAATATCAAGTCTCGGCCACTCGTAATAGCCCAGAAGAAGGTGGTCAGAGGAAACCTCCGTCTTCTGCGATAAAACGCAATGGCACTGATGCTCTGTCTTGACGCAGATCCCTCTACCTCAAGTGCTCCGTCTTCTCGATCCAAATCCCGGCATCATTCTGAGGTAGGAAATGTCGTATAACACAGAAAAGTTGAGAACTCACCCTGCATGAAATCAAAGTTGCCAGCAGCGATATCACCCACGACAGAGGGAGCCGGGGTCATTCCGTCCGAAGGAGAAGTGCTTTGGGAAGCCTCCATGTCGACCTTGGCAGGATGAGCCTGATAGTCGGTATTCTGTCCAGTCTCAAAATCAAAGAATTGAGTGTTGGTAAAGAGAGCGAGATCCTCCTCCATGTTGAAAGGCTCATCGTGAGCATTCTCCTGACGGTTGATGGCGTTGAGGTCACGGAGATACTGCGACACGTTGGGGCCGCGACGGCCGTTGAAGTTTGACATTTTTATGGATTACAACGAGACCAATGACTCCTCCTTCAATTGATTTTCAAAGCAGTAACTGCTTCTTTGTCGTTCCTATAGTCAATCGATGGTCGTTTGATGTTTCAATGTAGGTCGAGTCCGGAAACGGCTCAGCCTATGGGCGGGGTCTGTGCAGACAAATTTGCCAACGGCTGGAGATGACTCAATAATGACAGACAGTCACAATTCGATGGCCGCGTATTCGGTAGGAAATTCGAGCGTTCGTGGTCGTATCTATCCCAGAGTGGTAGATATGGACAATGAGTTTATTCCGAGGTCGATTCTGGAGGTTTGGGGATGGAAGTGGAGGAAAGGAAGAAGTGCGCTGGGGTCAAGGCAAGTCAAGTTGGTTTTCTGAAAGTGGGTGCAACTTGCAAGGCCGATTGACGCCGAAGCCACTACGCATATGGGTTTAGTGGAGTGGGTTCCATGATGTTTGGGGAGTCCGTGGGCGGTGGGTTAGTGGGTAGTGAACCGAGCACAGTGACTGGATGTGAAGGACCCTCCCTGGGAAGGCTTAGTTGTAACGAGACCCAACCTTTTCGACGACGGTGGCCTAGAACATGGGGGCATCTCCGCGAATGAGGAGGAGAGCAAATAGCCGTGAATGTCGCAATGTTAATGTCAACATGATCTTGTGATTATGTTTGTTGATGTTCTTTGTTCGTACCCATCTCAATTTACTGGTCTGTCTGCATTTGTCGCTGAATTTCCTCTTTCGCAACTCAATAGAGGTTTTGTGATGGACAACAAGACCAGAAAATTTTGCTTACCAAGCCCCCGACTCGGATCAGGATGACCTGCATATGGGCCGGCATTTTGCTGAATAATTCAAATCATCAGCCGGAACTTGAACCGTCATTGACTTTCAAGTCCCTCGCGTCAAACCATGACACCCACCCGCCCCACGTTAATGACCACTAGAGTTACAGCAAGACCCTGCGTTGTGCTGTTTTTACCACAATCGGTCATTCGAACAGGCGCCGTAAGCAGCGGGCCTGGAGAGCAAAAGGCCGCTGATGTTATGTGCTAGGTATGGATTATAAGAGAGATGTGATTTGCTTTGCAGATTAAAGATATCATGCAGCCAAGTCGAAGGATGCAGCTTCTCTTTGACAAGCAATTCTTACATAGGTACATATATCACCAGGACCATGCACTCACTCATTCACTGTGTTCAATTGTGTGGTTAAAATTCCAACTCCCCGCCCCCTGTATAGGTAGGTAGGTATCGGGCGGGTGTGGATATCGCTTATTTCATGGGTACTTTCTTCGTCTCTAGGTTTCCAATATTCACCAAGTGTCCTTTACCATTCATATGAGTGATTATTCTGCCAGAGTCTAGGATTGCCAGCCAACGTGGGTCGGTTCGTTTCAATCGGTGATGATTTCTCATGCGGCAAGGTATAGCGGATAAAGAGCCTCAATACCCCCCACTTGCACATGCCTCTTAATTTGGAGTGGCACATAAGACGACGTGCTTCATTCGTTCATGAAGGAAAATCGAAACTGGGTGGACGCCACGGAACGTGGGCGATGGTCACACAACCACCCGAACCCTTTCCCTGCAGAGGCGTATTCGGACAGCTTCGGGGAGTTTGTTCAATTCCGTATTCTGCCATGCCATGGGACTCAGGACTGACCCCATCATTATAAGACTTTGTCTTTGATTTTCGCTAACTCTAGCTTCTTGCGTTGGGTCGAAAAATCGGTGTAAATAATCCGCGCACAAATGAGTTTTCGCTAGTGACACTCGGTAGATGAAAAGCCTTATTTCTCGACAGGTTGGACTTGGAAAAAGATTCCCCTCTCGTCAAAATCCAAGAGTCACTCTTAAGATCAGCGGCTCTGAAAGGCCGATCTATAGCCATCGTAACACATTGAACCACTCGACTCGCCCCCCACTCATATATGTGCATGGTCGACAATTAATCACATTTTCGTCTCGACCATGTCCAGGGTCAACCAAGACATGTTCTTTCTGTCGTCGTGCATAGATTAGGCCCAGCCTCGTGGGACTCTCCCACGGCTTGTACTGGCTGCCATGCGGCACAGCTGATTTTTAATGGATTCTCAAGTGGCCAAACGGACTTATTTCTCTTACGCGCCTAAGTAAGATGATCCAAGGCAAAACTATTGGCCATTTTGTTGGTTAATAGTCTCTGAAGCTATTAACCCAAACTCCAAAATTGTCTCCACCCGGAACCATCGAGCTTTCACCCGCACATCTTCCGTGAACTCCCCGTTGGAGGTGGAGCCACCGCACAAACTCCAACAAAGAAAGTGTCCCCGGTTTGAAAAATAACCCGCTCGCCTACGGCCCCAGATCACTAAAGGGAATTCCTGACACATATTTTCGAGGATCTGAGTGATAAGCTGCCTTACTTCGGATCTATTTATTCTATCGAGGATACCTCGCGAAATTGCTTCGTTCCCACAGTCCATTTTGGTGGCCTTGAAATCTGCCGGACTGGATCTGCAGTGCAAGCCAAGTCAGAACGTCATACCCCCTGTTCATGGCTTACGTGGGGGCCTCTGAGGTCCTACAAAGCCAATGCAAAGAGAGCCCTGAACCGTTGCAGAAAATCAATTCCTAGGGCGGACCGCAGTGTCGTCAATAATTTGCCTCCGTCAGGTCAAGGTCAGGTTCAAGTTCAACGGTAACGTTCATCAGACTAACAGTGGAGGCTCTTCGGAATGCTGTCCCTTTAGTGGTGGAACCGTCTTATCTGGTCTTTGACAAGAGCAATGAGGCATTGAAAACTCCCAACCAATCAGTTGAGTTCAATCGCATCTCCGAATCCGTCCATACTCACCTCCGAGTCCACTCATTGAAAACCGAGCTTCAGCCTCAACTCCTTTTTTCATGGTGAGATTGTTATCCCGAAGAAAAGCGGAAGATGAAACAAGATGGTTCTGAGGGACGATACCCTTTGCCATAGTCGGCGACCAGATTTGATGGACCTCACTGTGACGGCCCTTTTGCTCCAGGAAGTGTTTGTATCATGTGCTTGGCTATCACGTGAGCGGCTCCGGAGAGACAATCCGTTGGACAAGACTTATGGCCCGTGCATGCTGCTATTCCTTGTTGGTCTGGTAAGAAACGCGACTCTATAGTGAATGTATCGCGTCCCATGAGTGAATCTATAAGCAGGTTATCAGGTTCATTCTATTCTAAGAGATCAATAAACTACCCTGGTTCAACTCAGCACCAGTCAGGAAAAGAGACTTGTGGCTTAGCCTTGTGTATGCATCATTTTGTATTCCCAACTCCAGTCTTTGTGACTGAGTTGATATAAAACAAAACAAACAACAAAACAATGGCCCGTTTCGCAATTCCAACAACAGCCAGGCTACCATCCTCATTACGAGTCGATGCATCCAATCCTGCTGTTACCAAGAGCCTCAGTCGACTATCGCGAGAGTCACTTATTTCCTTGGCATTAGACTGGCTCGACGATGAGAGTCTACCCAATGCGGTACCCTATATCGAAAGGAGGAATGAGGATGATGATGAAGAAAGCGATGACCTCTACCCTCCCTGCCAATCAGTTGACGACTTGCATCAACTTTACATTGACATGCAACACCAAAAAGGGTCAAAAAGAGACGTCGTTAGCAGAATTGTTGAAGGTGACTGGAGGATTGGCCTGACGCTATACCAATTGGCCATGGTAGACATGGCCTATTTCGAACAGAATCCAACATCTCAAAGATGGACGGCATATTCGATTCTGCCCCTGAAGCAGCCATCTCAAGCTGCTGGCGAAGACCAAGTGCTCAAGGTCGATCAAGAGAACCTGACAATTCCACGATTTCATCCCTCAACATTCCTACAAAACCTTCAGACTCATGTGTTACCGGACGTCAAGGCACATTATCACTTTCACAGACCAAAAGATATACCTGTCTTGCTCTTACGGATATTTGTCGTTGACTCCCCTTACAATACCGACTTTGCCCTGTCAGGTCGAGACGCTGCTGGCACTGCGACCAACTTCGACTCGTCAAGAACTGTGTACATTGCTTTTCCAGACGGATCACCTTCACTCTACATTACAAAATCCCAGGCCACTGGTTCTGTCGCTTCGGGTGATCTGAAGAGTCTGCAAAGCTTGATCGTCGATGGAGTTCCCAAAGCCCTCTCACGTCCTCGTGAACGATACACCCTCAAAGCAGGCAACCTTTCCAGCAAGAACCTGGAAGCCTTATTGGAAAAGAACGGGTCTGGTCGCGCAAACGCTGCAGGAGGTGGCTGGAGCATCTATTATAGCGAATCAACAAAAGTGTCGCCATTGGACACCGTTCTTCCAAGTCCACCATTGTCTCGAGAATCGTCATTCAACAACCTCAAGCGTGGAGCGCCATTGACTCAATCACAACAAGCATCGAAAAAGGCAAGGCTTACTGCAAAAGCTCGATTTGGTGATTCGGCTATTGTTACGGATGGAAAGGGAGTGGAAAAGGTTGACGTTGTCATACAAGATCCATTTCCTTCTACAGGTGTGGACTTGAGCGAACCAGAAGGCGAAGAGAATGAGCAGGGCAACACAGAACACGGCAGCAAAAACCGACGGAAGAGCAAGATTACCGCAGTCATTCAGGAGGCAAATGCTACAACAGAAGAGGACAACAGAAACGATGCAACCCCATCTCAACGATGGACGCCCACAGTCAAAGTCACATTCTCAGGAACTCACGTCTGGGCAGGTGTGCGACAACTTGTCGAGGCTGGGATAATTGATGGGGAACGGATGCCTGGGTGGATGACGGGCGAGGAGGGTGTGACGACAGGACTTGTGAGGCATGGACGGATACGTGGGTACAAAGGCTCTGGCATATGAAAAGGTGTTGGATCTATATGGTGCTTGGTCTATGTCTTTCTTCTCTATTTGATACCCCCAAGACAAATCAACATGTCAAAAAGTTTCTAGTTCTCCTCGAGTCCAAAGACCTTTACTGTGTTTTTCCACGCCGCTTCGCAAACCTCTTCGATACTGACCTCCTTGATTCCCGCAATGATCTTGGCGACCCGTTCAATGTTGCAAGGCTCGTTGCGTCCCTTGACCATGGCTCCATCTTCCCACTTCTCTTTCTTGACGATCTTGTATCTTTCTGGCACCTCGGGCTGTTTCTTCTGGTTCTTTTTGGACTGCTTTTGAGGTTTCTGCGTAGGCTCAGTGGAAGCTGTTCCGTTCTGTTCATTCTCAGGGGCATCTTTCTTCTTCTCGATCAGGTATTTGTAACCCTCGTGACTTGGTCGAACCTCGCACCAGGGTCCATCAGTTTCGATCATGAGACGGTCGAGGTGGACCTCCTTGACGACAGCGCAGTTCTCGACAGTCTTGAAGCTGCACCCGTTAATACCAATGTACAATCCCAAGTCCATCAGCTCGCGCATCTCCTCGGCTGTACCAGTGAAACTATGCACCACGCCGCCCTTCTCTAACTTCTCCAGCTTTTCGCCAAAAGCCTCCTTCAAGAGCCGGACAAAGTCCTCGTGAGCGGCGCGGGAATGCAAGAACAGTGGGAGCTGCGGAGATATCGAAGCAGCGACTTTGAGTTGGGCAGCAAATGAGTGAAGCTGGATAGTCTTGGAACAATAGTGCAGACGGTCATAGTCCAGACCAAACTCGCCCATGGCAACAAGGCTCTTCTGGCCTGAGGCCTGTGCCTCTGTAACAAGAGACGTAAGGTCTGAAATGAGCTTCTCGGTCTTTGTTGAACAAGGAGGGTGCTCTTCCGAGACCGGAGCTGAAGGATCAGGGTCGCATGGCGTTGTGTGCTCAGACTCGCGAGAAGGGCCCGCTTCGCTGAAGACGGCACTGCTGCAGGGATGGATGCCTGCAGTCCCAAAGATGGTCCCGGCTGTTGACGAGATTTAGTCAGATTATCTGATTGATAAACAGGGGTAGAAACATACGATAATCTTTGGCAAGGGTAAGGGCATCTCGGGAATTGGCCAGATCTGAGCCAGTCACTATGAGTTTTGTACAGCCAACTTCACGAGCTCTTCCGATAATGGCATCGAGATCATCAGGATGTCTCTCTTTGCCATGGTATTTTCCTCGAAAAATGGGGTCGGTAAGATTGATGCCAATCTACTAGTAAACCATGTGTTAACGAGATCTAATATCAAATGTATAAAACCAGTGGTGATGGATATTGTAGAGACAGTGAGTATTAAACATACATCAATGTATCTGGGTTCGTAACTAGAGCCATTAACGGGCTGAACTGCTGTAGATGAAGCCATTTTGCGAAAGTTGGAGGCTTGGATCCTGAGACTTGAAGTCCTGAAACAACTGGTGACTGAAGACTGAAAACAATTAAAAAGACGCCTCGATGTCATTGACTTTGAATGTCTTTTGTCGACTCAATGGTGAGTCACTGAGTATCTTGTTGTCTTGCAACTTAATCTCTAGATGCCTTTTTTTAGATCAGAGCGTAGGTAGCCAACAAGGCAGGTAGTTTCGGTTCACGTTGTTGATTGGTAGATGAGTCTACGCTTTCATCCAAGGTCTCATCCTCCAGTCAACCTGTAATGTCCAAGCTCAGTTAGTTAGTTGGTTGTAGGTAATTTCACCGCTTGCTTACAGAGCCAACATGCAATTAATAATTTGAAGTGCTTTCACGTGACTTCGCGCCGGCCATTGACCCCTCTGAAACCCCACCAATGCTCTGGCAACGCAAAATGACACGGGAAGATATGAGAAAGCGATATCGGAAAGAGAAGGAGGGATGATAACACTTTGAGGGTTCAAATGCATGAAATTGTGCTATACCACAGTTCCGAAGTGCTCAAGGTATCCAATGAGACTAATAAACCCATTGTTTTCATGTAAGTCATAGTTTTGAAAAGTCTTTGTCTACCTCAAATGGGGCGTTGCCTTAGGTTTCAGGCGGGGTCTTTGTTAATGGATTGTTGCGTCCCTGTCGCTGTCTTACGCGCTAAGAACTTGGCGTCGCGTCTGGAGGACGCGCTCTCCTTAAAACCACCTCCATCATCCACCCAAATTTGAATTTCTCATCTCCTCAACAACCACAAACCAAACACACCCGAAACTCTTGTAATAATTCTCACGTTCCCTTTCAACAAAGTGTCAACTGTTCTGGACGCTTTTCAGTCCTTTCACTGCTTCAATCTGCAGGAACAGAGCCTGCACCAATCTCATACTGACCTCCCCGCCTTTTTCTCCCACCGCCATCATGTTTGTCAGAAAGAGAGGTATGTATGATCTAGCCACGCAACGGCTTATGGTGACCATGCAAGGACTCTCGATAGCTAACATTCATCTCAGATGGACGTCAAGAGCGTGTTCAGTTCGACAAGATCACTGCTCGTGTCTCGAGACTGTGTTACGGTCTCGACATGAACCACGTTGACCCCGTTGCTATCACCCAAAAGGTCATTTCCGGTGTCTATGGCGGTGTCACAACTATCCAATTGGACGATCTTGTAAGTGGCGGGTGTACCATGACCGTTACAACCTCAGCTAACCCGGTTTTCGCAGGCTGCAGAGACTGCTGCGTACATGACTGTTACGCACCCTGACTACGCCATCCTCGCAGCCCGTATTGCTGTCTCCAACCTTCACAAGCAGACCAAGAAGCAATGGTCCGCTGTTGTGAGCGACCTTTACCATTGGGTCAACCCCAAGAACGGCCGGGCATCGCCCATGATCTCCAAGGAGACTTACGAGTGTGTTATGCGACATAAGGAGGAATTTGACGGTGCTATTGTTTATGAAAGGGACTTGTAAGTTTCTGGCGTATGCATCATGACCGTTATAACCTCAGCTAACCCGATTCGAGTCAATACAACTACTTCGGTTTCCGAACCTTGTCTAGGTACGTTATTGGGATATTTTTTGCGATTTTTAAAGCCTAATACTAACCGACCCAGGTCCTATTTATTGAATATTGACGGCAAAATTGCTGAGCGTCCTCAGCATATGATCATGCGTGTTGCTGTTGGTATCTGGGGTGACGATGTCGATCGTGTCTTGGAGACATACAACCTCATGTCCAGCAAGTTCTTCACTCATGCTTCCCCCACACTATTCAACGCTGGTACCCCTCAGCCTCAGCTGTCCTCATGCTTCCTTGTTGATATGAAGGAGGATAGCATTGACGGTATCTACGATACCCTCAAGACTTGTGCCATGATTTCTAAGATGGCTGGTGGTATTGGCTTGAACGTTCACCGAATCCGTGCCACTGGCTCTTACATCGCCGGAACCAACGGTACTTCTAACGGTGTTGTTCCCATGCTACGTGTCTTCAATAACACTGCTCGTTATGTCGACCAGGGTGGTAACAAGCGACCTGGTGCATTCGCTATCTACCTTGAGCCTTGGCACGCCGATGTCTTCGAGTTCCTTGATCTCCGAAAGAATCACGGTAAGGAAGAGGTCCGCGCTCGTGACCTGTTCCTGGCTCTTTGGATCCCTGATCTTTTTATGAAGCGTGTCGAGAAGAACGGCGAATGGACTCTCATGTGCCCCAACGAGTGCCCTGGCCTGGCTGACTGCTACGGTGACGAGTTTGAGGCTCTGTACGAGAAGTACGAGAGAGAGGGTAAGGGTCGCAAGTCTATCAAGGCCCAGAAGCTTTGGTACGCCATCCTTGAGGCCCAGACAGAGACCGGAAACCCTTTCATGCTCTACAAGGATCACTGCAACCGCAAGAGCAACCAAAAGAACCTTGGTACCATTCGAAGCTCCAACCTTTGCACCGAGATCATTGAGTACTGCGCCCCTGATGAGGTTGCTGTTTGCAACCTTGCCTCCTTGTCTCTGCCTTCTTTCATTAATTATGAAGATGCTTGTTACGACTTCAAGAAGCTTCACGATGTCACTCAAGTCGTTGTCCGCAACTTGAACAAGATTATCGATGTAAACCACTACCCTGTGCAAGAGGCTCGCAACAGCAACATGCGTCACCGACCCATTGGTCTTGGTGTTCAAGGTCTTGCTGATGCCTTCCTTGCACTCCGCATGCCCTTTGAGTCTCCTGAGGCTCGTGAGCTGAACAAGCAAATCTTCGAGACCATCTACCACGCTGCTCTTACCACCTCTGTGCAGCTCGCCAAGGAGGAGGGCCCCTACTCCACTTTCAAGGGCTCTCCTGCCTCGGAGGGTATTCTCCAGTTTGACATGTGGAATGTCAAACCCTCTGACCTTTGGGACTGGGAATCCCTCCGGGAGGATGTTAAGACGCACGGTATCCGCAACAGTCTACTCGTTGCTCCTATGCCTACTGCCAGCACGTCGCAGATTCTTGGCAACAACGAGTGCTTCGAGCCCTACACCTCCAACATCTACCAACGCCGAGTCCTTGCTGGCGAATTCCAGGTTGTCAACCCCTGGCTTCTGAAGGATCTTGTCGACATGGGTCTTTGGTCCGATGCTATGAAGAACCGCATCATTGCTGATAACGGTTCTATCCAGAACATCCCCAACATCCCTGCCGATGTCAAAGCTCTGTACAAGACTGTGTGGGAGATTTCTCAGCGACAGGTTGTGCAAATGGCTGCGGACCGTGGTGCCTTTATTGATCAGTCCCAATCTCTCAACATTCACATGAAGGACCCTACCATGGGTAAGATCACCAGTATGCACTTCGCTGGCTGGAAGCTCGGTCTCAAGACTGGCATGTACTACCTCCGTACACAGGCTGCTGCTGCTCCTATCCAGTTCACTGTCGATCAGGAGGCTCTCAAGATTGCTGATACCAGCGCTGCTTCGATTAAGCCCCTGGGCAAGCGCGCTCCTCCTGCTGGGTCAAGCTATTCGATGTCATCACCTGTTGCTATGGGTCAGAGTGGCCTCAATGGCAACAGGACCGGCTCTCAGGACAACGGAGTAAACGGCGATTCCGCCAACGGCGTGAATGGCAGCACATCTATTCCTGGTCGTGCCCCCGTTATCAAGGCTGACGTCGCCGAGGGTGACAGCCCCAAGGCCCTTCCCACTGAGCCTGCTGAGAAGGTCCAAGAGGAAGAGCTTGGAATGAAAAAGAACCCTCAGTCTGAAGACCAGGGCGAGGACAACGAGGATCGCGAACGCGATATCTACTCAGACGCTGTCTTGCAATGTAGCATTGAGGATCCCGAGTCCTGCATCATGTGCAGTGGTTAGATGTCAGCATAACGTACTTTGCATGTGTTTTTACGACAATGGATGAGGTGAATGTTTTGGGGGACATGATACGATAAAGCGAGGAAAGGTAATGTGGCTTAGAATTTGATGTTTGGTCATGTATGGTTATGTCGGGCGGCAATGATCCTGTTGGACATGCTTGTTATGGAGTACGTTGTTAGGTTTTTGATACTTGAGACCCTGGCGGCTCACTCGCTTAGTTGTCGCAATTGCTATAGATAGTTTACGCTGATGCTTGTGCATTGCTCTAAATAATTGTTATTTTGACATGTCCTTTTCCTTTTAAACATATTTATGTGCTCGCGATCTGTAGAATCAATGTATCGTTATCGTATGTACAGTATTTGGCAGTTATACGTGATTTGCAAGGCCTAATACTGACTTCGTCCTCATTCTGTAACTCAGAGTTATGATAGGTAAAGTTCAAGGAGCAATTTTATTCACACATACAAGCGTTGAAAGACTTCCTTCAACACAACTTGAGAAATATTTGAGCGAAATACCATCACATGTTCAATATAAAAACAAGATGCTTGGTACACCGTATGTCAAAGGCGGGATATCTTGCTTAATTGCTTAGTTATCTTTTATTGTAGTTATTATATCGGACGAAGGTAAAGAAAGATAACTGTATTATCGTAGATTCTTTCTATATATTTATTCTAATATTAAGTTTTTACTAAATCTTATTAAATTATATAGCCTTATGGCCTTACTGCCCTTTTTATTATTCCCCCTTATTATTCCTATATTAGGTTTATTAAGAAAGTTATTCCTCTCTTAAGTTATATTAACTTTTAAAGACTGGCATAATAACTGCATGATCATAAAAACAAGATTCAGACGTCTTGTTCCTGTTGTATTGATCATGGACCGCAGAGTTTCCCAAAAGTACCATATCGATGACTTTGTCAGAAGAATTAGTAGTCATAAATAGGTACTCTAAACCACTGTTGAGGTACTCATGCAACAGACAAGTTAGACTCTGGATTATACAGAGCAAGAAAACGAGCCGCCTGAGAACTTGGTCCAAAGTGGCCTAAACTGATATACTAATTCTGCCTTCTTTGCTCCACGGTTGAGTTTTATACTTTTTTGTGGTAGCATGTTCACCGGCCCGCCCGGTTCAACGTGGTGATCAATAGTCAGCCACCAAAGTCAATGCCAACGATCATATATCAATACAGACAATTTCACATCTTATCGAACCCTATTTCATGATCTTTGAATTTGAAAAGCAAGAGAGACAAATTCAGGAGGTAAAAACACGATCCAGGGAAGGGCCAAAACTTGGTCACCCTAGAGCGCAAGTGTGTAAACTGCTGTATGCTTAGTTACACAGTTCGTAATGCACATGAATGAAACCAACACCTGATGAACAATCCGGTTTCAGAGTATGCACCAGCCTCGCAATTAGACTACAAATTACCTGATTGAAAGGGAGGGTTGGCGACATGTCAGATCTGTCGAATGAGATTGTTGGAGAACTGGACATTGCGACAAAAAGGGAGAATCAGCCACGATGTGACCTGCAAGTCAGATGGTGGCTGGAAAGAGCAACATGTCTCAGCTATGAAATGCTATGATCGGAGCGACGTTCCGGGCTCTTTTGCAGACAGTGTTTGCTGTCATTTTCGACACAAACATCTCTGTGTAAGATCAACAATCAACCATGATGGAGATCATGAACAGATCATGTTTATCACACGATCGGAAAAGAAACATGAAACGACAAACTGCCAGCTGGCAGGATTGTCATGATGACGGGACGGAAACGTTGTATTACTTTGTATTGCGTTGAGATGAAGATGAAACTGGGGAGGCCTGAGGGTGGTGAGTGACGTTGAGATGGAGGTCCAGGCTTTACACTACAAGGTCCAGGCCAGGTCGGTCCAGCTCGACAAGGTCCCCTCACCGTGATAGAAGCTAAAGAGGTTAAGCTTGGGCCACACGCGAGAGAGAAAAAAAAACCGATGATGATGCGGATGACATCAAAGGCCCATAATTTGGCAGGTCCCCTGGTCTGCTTGGCTCTCGATTTGTGGCTTGAGTGGCTTGGCCCGCTGCGTGGCCAGTCTGGGCACAGTTCATCAGAGCCAGCTGAACAGGGAACTGAGCATAACAGAGCTCGATTGAACGTTGAGATGGATTGCATGGGATGTTTATGGGTACAGTGCAAGTGGAACGATAGAGTGAGTGACTTGGCTCGAGTGGGGCTGGCCTCCAGAAGATCAAGAATGAGTGCATTTTTCCTTTAGCAAATGCGATGGATGGATGTTGTGGAAGTCGAGCGAAAACCTGATATAAGACAATAATGCGAAATGAAAACTGGGATATTCGGCATGACTGTACGGATTCTGACAAATGGCAATCAGACATAATGATATTGGGCACAAATTGACCTTGTCTGTGTTATCTGTTCCTGAGACATGTACGCACCCTTTCATCACTAGCATCACCATATCTCTAACCCATCCCATCTCAATCGAGAAAAAGTTCCCCAGGAAAAAGAGAAGAACATGATTCCGTCTCCCGGTTGCCAGGGGATCGAGAGGGCTAGTGCAGCAAGTTGATTTGAACTTGTTTTTGGGGGATTGCCAAGGACAGACTGGCGCAGGGGTAATTGACGAATCGGAGTCAATCATAGCACCACTGGCCTAACGACAATTGACCTCACTAAGGTGTCGAAGATTGGGTACTTCGTACAGAGTACGCGATATCACACGTATTATGGGCTAACCGCCAAGTACTTGTGATCGAAGTCCAGGGCAACGAAACTGTGATTGCTTGGTAGGTAGGTAGTAGTAGGTAGAGATCACGGTTTCTGTGACAGGAACACAGCACAACATGACTTTTGGTAGGCGCAGCACAGAAGTCAGGCAAGTACCCCAGATTGGCAATCGTCATGCCCGCTTCTTTCCTTCATGCCTGCTCACAATTCTGTCTGTCTGAGGCCGTGATTCCGGCTCGGCATACGAGGTCTTTCTTGCCTGTTTTGATGTATTAGATCGTTTTCTACCGTCTCTCTGGGAAGGTGTACGCAGATACTTCCGTCATAGACCAGAGATAATATCCAGTTTTTTCGTGGCTCGTCAGCTTCAGCTCTGTCTTTGCCTCTTGTTAGTGGTAGGACCGACTCAACTGTGCGCGACACGAAGCTTTGGCTAGCCTGTACAGCGTTCAAGTACACTTAAGTTTGGGTTATTCAGGTGGACTAGCACATTAGCAAACAGGTTAGGCCAAACGAGGACATCGAGTTTCGGGTTGAACAGGCAGACTACATGCGAATATTACCTACTTTGTCAATCGTGTTTTGCGAGGTATCCCAAAGCTCTGTGCGCCATGAAGTGGGTGTCGATGCGGGTGGTTGGCGATCTAGCGTGGCAGCCCGTCTGCTCCCCAGCAGGTACCCAAGTTAGTAGGTCCCAGCAACCACCCACCCACCTATTGGGGGCTTTTCTTCTTCTTCTTTTCCTTGTTACTTCTCCGACTGCTCCTTGATAATGTGTGTGATCTAATACTGAAACCTTTTTTCAATCGCATCAAGCACATTGCATTCGCTTATTAGGATATCGATACTTTGTTGGCGGAGCAAAGGATCCACGCAAAGTTCCAGAGTCTCCAAAATGCCAGCTACTGTAAGCACCTTAACTAGGAGACCGCCGCAAAGACTTACAACATCAACTTCACTGACGTGGTCAAGTATCGTTGACAAGGGTAAACCAAGTATGTACATACTCTGTACTGTGCTGTGCAGCCCATTACATCCAATGGTCTGACCTCATCGTTTACCTCAAGACTGCATTGACGTCTGATTCTGAACATGAGTTGCTCGCATTGACTCAATTTCCATTGCGGAGGCCTGGATCAAAAAAGAAAAACAATTGTAATTGACTTGGCTCATCACAATGTCCTTCTGTCATTGATGAGATAGCATCATAACCTACCAGGGGGCCTCCGTCCGTGTCTTTGGCGGTCCGGGCAGTCTAGTTTAGCGGTGCTGTAGGTACCCAGCGAAGTGGACCTCTAGCTCCGGTTACTAGGGTTCTGTTAGCGTGGGCCCCTCCCGCACGCTGGGTCGCTCCAAGCCAACCAGCAAGGTTAGGTACGTTAGTACTTTGCAGATTTACGCTTCAATTTGTGATGGAAGTTTCCTCTCAATGCAAGATGGGCGTAGACGTCGACAGAACCCCAGGGAGGTTGGCCAGGCCAAATCGTGCCGTGCTTTCCCTGCCAGACCGCCAATGCCAAGTTGGGAGCCGTACTTTTTAGGCAGGGGAGCTAAGCTTGCCTGCCTTGTAATTGCTCTTGCCTTAGGTACGGATACCACCAACGCAGCACAGCTCGCACCTGCCAGCTTAACGTCAACAACCGTCACGCCAAGATCAAGATTCTGGTTCCCACCTCCCACTTTTTACTTCTGCCTGCCCTTATTAAAGCAACAACATCTCCCTCTCGTTCCAGATCAATATCAGTCAAGATTCTTCATTCCAACACCTCACACATCCTCTCTCCAGAAACTTCAGGCCAGTCTCACTTCGTCTCACTCTCACACGAGATCGATCGCCTTCGTTGTCACATATTACTGTAAGTTACCATCACTTGATTTCTGTTCCAGATATCCTTCTCCTCCCGCTTCGTTGGCGCCTTCTTTGGTTGCCTGCAAGATTCCTTCATTCCAACTCTGCGTTTGTGTAATTCGGCACCGGAACGCAAGCACCGGAAATCACATTGCGAGGCGCTCAGGGCTACACACGTTGCACTCGGCTCTTCCATACCTCGAGTGATACACACGTCTCCTTGTGTCTCACGCAAACATCACTCGTGTGCCTCAGGTACATGCCTCCTGGGCTCGCACTTCATTTATTCACAGGGTCGCCGCCCTTGCTTGCAGTGATTCACTACCCATCTTCCTCTTGCTCCCCTACTCGCCTGCTTCGCTCGCAAACCCACCTTCGTTACCATCGCCTTCTTTCTGTCGCTACAAAAATCGCTCCAGTTCTTAACTAACTCACCGTTCAGACTCCGATTCAATCAATCAAAATCGTCAAGATGAAGTCTTCTCTCCTCACCGTTTTCGGCCTGGTTGCTGCCGCCGCTGCCCAGAGCTCCAGCGACCTCCCTCAGTGTGGTGTAAGTCAAGATATCGAATGCTCAATAACGCACCTCTAACTCGCCACAGCAAACTTGTGCTAGCAACATGGTCAGCGCTGCCAAGTCCTCGGAGCTTGGATGTGATGCCGGTGACGTTAGCTGCCTTTGCACCAACCAGGACTTCATCTACGGTCTCCGTGACTGCTCCGCTGCTATCTGCAACGACGAGCAGGCCGCTGCTGTTGTCGCCTACGGCCTTGCCCTCTGCCGCCAAGCTGGTGTCCAGATTACTACTGGTAGTGCTGGATCCGTTTCGGCCTCTGCTACTGGCACTGGTGCCGTTCGAACTGTTCTCAGCACCCTCGTTCAGAGTGATACCACCATCACCTCCGCTGTCTCCACCATCAGCGGTACTGCCACTGACGGCAGCGAGGATGACCTCTCCGTCAGCACCTACACCAGTGTTTTCACCAACTCTGAGGGTGATGAAGTTACCAGCACCATCAAGGAGATCCTCGGCGGCGTTGCTCTGACCACCTACACCTCTGGTGGATCCACCATCATCGAGCCTGTCGAGACTGCCTCCGCCTCCGCCTCCGCCTCTGACGAGACAGAGTCCGCCCAGGTCACTACCTTCACCACTGACGGCACTGCTGTCGTCCGAACTCTCGTCACCGAGACTGCTTCCACTGACTCCGCCGACTCTGCTGAGGTCACCACATTCACCACTGATGGTACCGAGGTCATCCGAACTCTCACTACCGTTACCACCGGTACTGAGTCCGAGTCCGAGTCCGGATCTGTTTCGGAGACTGTTACTGACGCCTCCACCGTCACCGAGGGCTCTGACACTGCTACCGGCACTGATGCTGAGGCCAGTGCCACCTCTACTGAAGCTGACAACGCTGTAAGTTGACATAGACATACACTCACAACATCTACTAACGGTCCATAGGCTGTCGCTCAGATGACCGGTGCCCCTATCGGCGTCATCGCCGCTGCTGGTATTGCTATGCTCCTCCTTTAAATGAAGGATGGACTAGATTTTGACGTTTAATGCTTTTACGTTGCACATGTTTGTTACATAATTCACGCCTGTACCTCGATCTTTTGGGACCCTTAGCATATTTCCTCGGTGCAAGGAGTCGGTTTGCGGGAGAATCTTCACATTATGGAGAAATCGAAATGAGGTGAATGGACATGACAGGTCAGGTTTTTCGAGGCTTTAATGACGCATACGGCTTATCTCTCCTTTAATGGACACGACAAGAAATGTTAGAGAACGGATGGGATCTTTGATGTTGTTTGTGAGGCGAGGAGGTGGTGTGACATGGACGACGACGACGGGAGGCGGCATGCGCGTGCTGCCGTCACACAATGCCCGTGTCGTCTTTCATGGTTACATGGGTTCTGGGATGGTGGTGATACCCGGCCTACGGCCTGACTTCGGGGGTGGACTTTGCTTCTCGCATTCATTGAGAATTAGTAATAGATAATCTTCTTCACAACCATGTGCCTTTTTTAAATTTCCTGACTTAATTGTGAAACGAGAAAATACCGCTTCTTCAAACAGACTGACTACTTGCTCTTTCTTCAAAAGTTGCACTGACTGAGTTGGTCGAGGCAATCGCAGGTTTGCATATGTGTCGCCTCAGTCTTGCAGAGCAACCGCATCCGGCACCTTGTTCTGTGTAGTACTATCGTCGATTCATATGAATAAAGACTGCTTGTATACTTCATAGAGATAAAGGTAGCTGAAAGAAACGAAAAGTGAAACTGTTTTCGTATGTGTTGGTTTGATGTCCACTCAGGTTACAGTGCTTTGGTTGAGGTTTTAGATTCGCAATGGTGGAGGCGAGGCCTCTCTGTAATCGTGTATGCTCAAGTGTAGGTTTGTGTAGCTTTGAGATGATGGAGGCAAGATCAGTAGGCACTTATTGAGACTTTGAGATGTCTCATTGAGTTCTTTAGAACCCCCCCCCCCCGGTGGTTATGAATTGGTTCAACCACAGCGGCGGTTTGGTTTCGAAGCCATGATACAGTTCCATTGATATATGATCACTGTATGCTCCCCAACCGATGTGGATGACATCTCATCATGAATTTACTTTCGTAGATACTTTAGGGGGGAGCGATTGTTTAGAACGCAAGTGGCAATAATGGAGAGTCTGTTTAAGCATTTATATCAGACTTAACAAACCCGGGAGTACTTAGTAACGGAGTGGGAATCGAAGCCACAACTCTAGACAGGAAGTTCTGGACACAATACTGACGTTTGGGAAGTGAACTTTACTTTACCTTGATGGACATTGGGGCTCTTCCTTGCCCTTAACAGTACATTGAAGGATAGGTGGCGAATTCCTAAATTATAATTGCAGTTTGCAAATGTGCCCAAGTAGTATATAAGCACATCCATGCCATCTATTGCTTCTCACCTCTCTCATTATCGTTAGTTGATTGGGTCGAGCAGTACCTGGCAGTTACCACTGTTTTGTCATGAGGATTCCATCAGCGATCACTTTGTAGAGAAGGTCAGAGCAGCTATCCAAACACGAACTAGGTTTGCTTCTCAGTGAGGACAGTTGTTCAAAACTCATGTTAACTCTGCCAAATAGTGTTGTTGTAGATGGGGATAAAATCGAGTATAGCAGTTAGTGGTCGCTATTTACTATTGTATCATGATCATCTTGCGCAGTTTGAATAATTCTACGCGTACTCTCAAATGGCGACTCAGTCAGACATCGAAGACATCACACATGACTTGATGCTGACGAACTATTATATAAATGTTGTCTTAAACGATTGTTTTTAAATTTTTAATACTCGTTTCCAGCTGTGAAAACACTTCTTCGTCTGGCTGTACACCATCAATCCTGATAAAAATGAAAAGGGGCAGTGACTTCGGTAGCATTATACCAGTAGTAAGAACAGCTGTAGATCATCCCCGTAGATCTGGCAATATTTTCATATGGGAAATGTTCAGATGAGAGACATTCTTATGAGTTTAGTAGCCCATCTTAAATGGCTTATTCATCGGGGACCATTGCTACATTGCATCCTTGACCTACACCATCCGAAGCCTTGGGGAACGTTTCGTAGAAGTTTTCGGAAGGTCACGGTAGTTACAGAAGTTGTGATAAACTTAAACTTGAGACAGGGTGGTATGCTAACAGTGATAGTCACGAGTTCGGCTGGCTGTATAGTGATCAAGTGCGAAACTAAGCTTCATAGGAACTCGACAGAATCCCCGACTACATAGTGAATTGAAAATGGTAGACTAGTTCCTTCATACTCTATCCCGTCTTAAAATAATGTAAAGGTTATTACTTTGCACAACCATAAGCAGGAGACTCCTGTATACGTAAATCGAGGCTGTTGATGCACCCCGCGCTATGCAGAGAAAGTCGAGCGCAGAAAAGCAAGATCGGGGATACATCAATGCATTACAGACGCTTGACAAAGTCCGGGTATCATGAATACATGCCCCAGCTAAAGAGCGAGGCGCAGACATGTAGGTTCTTACAGTTCCTCACTCACCCCATCATCGATAAGTCCGCGGTCACGGAACAACCGCACCGTCTTCGATTGCTGGGGATCGCAGAGCAAAACTCCGTGATCTTCAAGATACGCGGTAACCTTGTCGTAGACTTCCTCAGATCCAATCTTGGGGGTGGACAGCTCAATCTCCATGAGGTGCAATTTTCCAGCTACCACATCATCAAGCTTGGCTTTGTGTCCCAAGATCTTCAACTTCCATTTGCCATCGGGGAAAGGCCCATAAGGAACAAGACCATCCCAGTCAATGTCGTCGTACTTCTCTGCAAAGCGAACCTGATCTTCACTCCAGATCTCCTTCGTCTTGTCACTCAGCAGATACCGCGCCCCACACGTATAAGGGATATAGTCTCCATATCGATCCCAAACACAATCTGCGCCAGGAGGCGGGCGTGCGGGCTTCTCGTCAAAGCGAACCTTGATGACAGAAAAAGGGTCACCTTTGTTTACTTTTGTGCGAAACATCACGCCTTGCTGCGCGTGTGTTGGCGGCATCGTATCGAAGTAGGTGATCGGATTTTGTTTGTAAGGCGCGCGAACTTCCTCGCCTAGCTTTTGCAGGACAGCTTCTGCGTCTTGGTCACATAGCGACCATTGAAGATGGATATTTTTGTCCTTCTGAAGACAAAAAGACGGACTGATAGCGAATGCCAATGCGGCAAGACTGTAGGACTTCATGGTAGTGATATGATAATGATATAGTATCCAAAGGTAACACGATCTGACCCTTCACAGCGCACAAATGAGGAGAAACAACAAATAGAGAGATTTGAGAAATGTGTTTGGAGTGAGATACAGCAACTAATATACCCGTTTGTTTGTTCCAAGAACTTTGGTGACGCACATTCAATATTTGTGGTGGCACATGTGATGCACCGAATATGCGGTAACCACTGACACGGAAGCATCATGGCGATCCATCACAGCGTGCAGCTCAATAATCCATAATTTTCGCACCTGACAGTAATACAGCCAGCCACAGATTGCCGGCTAAAGCGATGCGCGCCCACTTGGACTCTGATGCGAGAAGCCGACATATTTGATGCGTAGGGCATGTCCTTCTTCAACTGAATGTTGATATAGATATGACGACTGTGGGTGCTCAACTGAGACACTAGAAGATCTTCATGGGGACGCGGCGGTAAACTCCATCTGTGCGTATTATGCGGTCTGATACGTCATGTCAGCGCTGTACTATACGAACTGGTTAGTTGACGAGGCTGTTGTCAGCCGCCAAGTCACCTCGATAATAAACGAGATATTCCTTTACAATACCCTCAAAAGAAATAGCTTGATTTGATAGATTGTCATCAACTTTAAATGGAACGAATGAGTTGGCAAGCTGTAGGAAGCGCGGGGGAAAAGGATCTGCACGTTCTTGGGCAAAGGTCGAAGGAACGAGTAAAATGTTTCCAGGCGCTCGCAAAGCTTTGCCGTGAAGATGCCCGGCAAATTCAGTGAGGGCCATGAACCGTCATTGCGGTAAAGACGGCAGAGGTGGGGAGAGCCTCGTGTATATCCACAGACAACAGGCTTTTGATCCCAGAACAACCAAGATGGCCGGTTCCTAAAGATATCAATAAGGAAAGGAACAGCATATAAGTTATGTAGGGCTGTCAGCTAACGTTAGCTTGAGATGTGATGCAAGGTGCAGACGAGACCCACATCTCCCGAGAAGTCAAAAGATGTCCTGTCGGGTCCAATTGCCGTTATCACGACGGGAATAGCGACATGAAGATCACTCAACCTCAACCATGTGGGTTTTAGGGGTTCAATACCCTCATATATCGAGTTTTTGGACATTCGTCGCCTAACAAGTTGCGAAGTAATGGACCGACCTCACAGAAAGTCAAGTTATCGTGATATGCCGAAAAGACGTGAAGTTAGCTGGAGAGCTTCTCATTACAGTTAACAAGAGACACTGCAAAATTCCGATATGGCGCAATTATCCAACAGCTACCATATGCCGTCGAACAACAACTGCCAAAAGTCTCCGTTGTCAAGAGAGGAATGCTGGCGCAGTAGATTAGTGCCACCTAGAAGATGGCAATATCCTGTGTTTTTGACATTGTCCAATATGTGCAATAAGATGCTGGATACAAGGTCGATCAGGGTTACATGGGCGGCTCGTCTAGTCGACTTGGGACTTTGAAGGGGGCTCTCGTGTCTAATCATTGACGAATTCGCAGACCGTACATACGGATAACCAACCCAATGTTGGATCTCTGACATGTGAAAGTGGCTGCGAGTGGGCCGTGGGAGGACTTCAGTGACAGGGAATAAGAAGTGCATGCCTGCCACGTAGCAGGGGGGTTCGGTTCGGGCATCGAGCAAGGGATCCTTGGGGCTCTGAGCCAGCTGATCGGTCGATAAGGTAATAAAAGAGATTCCATTAACGTGATGCGACGAGGGACGCATGTTCGAAAGAGGAATCAAGTTCGTGGCCATGGGACTCGACCGTGCTGGGACAGAGCCGCTTTTCTGGAAACAACCTCGATTATTTTAGCTTGGCTTCCGAGGCCATCCGTCAAGCTCGTGTCTGATACCGGACTGAGCCGCGGCAGGTTGAACAACATCAGCCATGTTGGTCAACAGGACGGTTGGTCTCTTATCAATACCTTTGGATTTCCTTAAGCACAAACGCTCCGTAGGGCGGCCGCACCAACTGTGCAACATATGTGCCCCTCGTGTGCGTGGATTGTTACTATGCGACAAGCAAGGTTTAGTGGCAATGAGCTGATAGTGTTTGGTTGAAACTGATGATGCGGACCAGGGATTCCAGTTCCGAGCTGGTTGCTATTACTACCCAGACTGCCGTGTTGTAGCTTAATAGACTTCGAGATAAGCCTCAGTCGGGGATTACGGCCGACGGCGGAGCGCTTGTAGACGCATGCGAGAGGACGCGGATTTGGATAGGCGTCGTGTATAACGGCATCATGACGAGGGAATTGTATTATCTGCTTGTGCATTGCATTGCATTGTGTGGTATCAGTAGTGTACAGTAAGTACTCCATGGAATTTCCGACTTGTTAACTCCGTCTATTCATCTTCATGTGCCAATGGAGCTTATTAACGATACTGATAAGCTTGTATGTGTATGAGACTGTGGATCAGATGGATCTCAAGTTCTCGGGATACCCAAAGCGAACACAGCTTTGTTTTTGTCAATTGCAGTTGCTTTTTGTTTCATTTATGATCAACGCCAAGAATTCATGGCGTTGATGCTGGTGCGATGATTGTCTTGTCATAGATGTCAGCAACGAAGTAACTTGGCGAGATAATTTGTTGAGGAGCTTGAACTCGAATTGAGCATCTTGATTTGATGTTTGAAAAAAGGGAAGCGTTATTGCTAGTGTGAGCACCTATGAAAGTGAGTGTGGGGGGAGGGGCAGGGGAAAGGGAAGGGAAGGTGGGAGCCACTATCACATGTAAACCACTTCAACCTGCACCTGCGTTTATTTTATTGCATGGCGGGGACGACGCGAGTAATACCCAAATACGTAACTTCTCGATTAATCACATCAGAGAAAAGTGAAACGAGGAATGAGCACTCGAGATCCAGGGCATGCGGCTGAGTCGACCCATCATGTTGAGCTTTGGTGGTGTCACAAAAGACCAACAGTCCATCAACAGTAGGTAGGGACCCCACTACTAACTAACCTACCAGGTACAGACAGACTTGATGATATTGGAGCTGATGAGCAATTATCATGAGATAGATAAGAAGAATATCAGTTGAACTCGTGGCTGAGATGTCATTTAGAGTGCAATGCGTAGGATGATAGCCTCCTTCCCTTTATCTGTCTATCTCTTGTCCTTTCGGGTCAAAAAGGGAGACTCGTGAGAAACAAATGATTCAAGGCATGGAATCAGCCACAGATTGCCAAAGTACAACCCATTAAAGCTACGTCAAGTACCCCACTCACCTAAAATAGCTCTAGGAGATACCTGGTCTAGTACAAGCACATGTTTGCTCTAGCACATGCAAACCTGGACATCATCTCCAACTGCTTGCGATGGCGAAAAAAAAAAAAGCTACAACAATTGGACCTTGACGTTTTCGTGAGGGTGGGTTACTTTCCGGCCTTGTTAACCCCCCTACTTCCCTGGGTAGGTAGTATCTATCCATCGGCGCATTTATTAAGTACTAGACGGAACCCTTTCCATCTTGTTCCTCTTCTTCTTCTTCCTAGTGCCTGACCTGACTCTAGACCATCACCAAACCTCTATGTAAGTGTCAAACTAATATTCTTTCTGTGGCGTCCCACCAACCATCTCTCAATTCCATACTCCTCCCTCAGATGCATCCACAAGACGCACACCCTTCTTCATAAGCCTTCCTGAATCCTTCTCTCAGCTGTCTCCTCCTCGTCATCTCTTTCCAGACGGCTGCTTTTTAGTCTCTGCAGGTCCCCTTCAATTGCTACCATCCTGCTTCCCCTCCTCACCAAACTTCTTCCACCTTGCACCAACTTACCTACCTATCTAAAGCTCTGTCTTCTTATATAATCCGGTTTCTAACTTGGTTTCAAGCTTACCTGCCTTGCGTTGTTCGATTGTCCTCTCAATTTGACCTTATCTCGAACCTTGGAACCTCTTGTCACCCTTTCGACTTATACCAACCGCAAACTTCACCATGTCTCACCAAGTCAACGGCGACGTGAGCCCCGCTCAGTACTCTGCTTTCATCCAAGTAAGTAAAACCAGTGGTACTTTTCTGCAATGTGAGCTAACACTCTTGCAGCATCTCCTCAACTATCCTGTTATCAGCGACGGCGTCCACACCTTCAAGTCAAACGAACTCGGTCAGCGCTCCATCAGACTTAGTGACGCTGCCTACCAGACCTTTGCGGCTCCCGTCGTTCCCTACTTCTCCAAAGGTTATCAATATGTCTCGCCGTATGTCCAGAAGGTCGACAACCTAGGCGACAAGACCCTCGATCGCATCGACGAGAAGTTTCCTGCTGTCAAGAAGCCCACCGACGAGCTCTACCAAGACACTCGCGCTCTCATCATGTTTCCTCTCCAGAAGGGTCTCGAGGGCAAGGACCACGTCTTCCAGGTCTACAACTCTGAAATCAAGAAGGTTGAGCAGGGAGGTCTCGTCGCCCATGGAAAGGCTGCCGTTACCACCGTTCTCGTCGTTAGCAACGAGACTCTCTCTTGGTTGAGCTCTTTCTTGCACCAGAAGAAGGCCGACACCACCAACACCATCAACGAGAAGATCAACCAGTAAGCATCTCGCTCAAACGACTACGGCGCCATTAGTTTGATGACTGCAGTCACCGCAAGCACATTTATACCCTCCTTGTTTCTTTTTAATTATGGGATCGGTTTTTTTTTTTTGAAAATACGGTGTTTCTCGTTGTATTACTCCTTGTTGCTTCCCGGAGTTCTGGATGCCAGGAGAGTCCAGAATAGTGTGTCTAGACCTGTCACTCTTGGTATCACATCATGCGCCTCTCTCGGCTTGTATCCCAGATATAGCCTTGCTCAAGATGCATCAATGCGAAACCCAGCTTCAAGCCTTGTTCTTTCGTGCATCCCATCAGCGCGCTGGGAGGTCATCATGGTGTCCTCTATTGAAAGAGATGGGTGATACGGGTGATCGGCCAAAGCATGTCATGGTTGGGGTAGGTGTGCCCTCAAGATCTACATGTGAAGGATACGTTTGTGGTGGAAAGGAGTGGTGTTATTGAAGGAACGTTGAGAGGGACGTTGACTTTGGAAGACTTAAAATGAGCTAATAGATTTTTCTTTATTTTTATGAAACTCGGTATTTGATTGCTGTCAACAAACCATAGTCGAGAAATCTGAAGGTAAAAGACCAAACTCCTAGTGTAAAATATAGGTAGATGTCAGATGTCTTGTTAGGTCGTGTAAATTTAATACTCGAATGAAATGTACTTAAGCCATGGAGTTCCTCATATGTCGGAACTCATGTCTCAAGATGATCGATGACCCGAACTACTCTATTCTACATGTTGTGTTCCATGTGGTTGGGAATCTTCAAGCCTGTCTTTACTGAACGCAACTTCGCGCTAGATATATAGGAAGCCTTACGATGTAGTATATCCTCTAGACATCGCAAATCTTTTCAGAAATATTTCTATACCCTAGCTTTCGGTGGGAAAATGCGAGACATATCAATGGTTAGGTCAATCTCAGGAACACCTGGATTGCGATAATAGGGTAGGTTATAGTGATAGGAAACATATTAGACCGACAGTGGGAACTCGACGATAACGCGCGCATACAGGGCATTGAATAAAGTCTGGATAGATCACAAGATCAAAAGCCCTTTGTATAAAGTATCAGGAGGTCCTTGAAGTGGATGAGATGTGTTGACTGGATGAAAGATGAAGTTTTGAAATACAGTTCTCCTTCGTCGACAAGCCGCAGCAAATCATCTGACCTCTGAAGTCAAAATTCCAACTTTGCAAGACCAAAATACTCTTTCTAATTTCAATACTCTATTATGAGTCACCAGACTGGTGTCCTTTTCTGAAACAGTCTTGTATTCACTCGTGCGTATTGTTCTTTCATTCATATACGACAAACGGATTTGTTGAATGGGAAAAAGAGTGTCAATAGCTTCAGTAGATTCTTATTACCTTCATCAGGGTTATTACCAGGTACTTATAAGTAAATATCAGTCTGTAGCTTGAAAATGTATTTCTCTCCGAGATCGAATGTGCCGGTACTGGTATATAGACCTGCCTACAAGCAACAAGAAATTTGGTTCGAAAACAAAGCATGAAGCGCTTTCAATGCATAAATTAGTCTCAACGCTACATTTAGCAATCTTCTTATGTCCTCATAGAGTTTCAAGTGTATATGAATTTGTCGTCTAAGTTTCGAAATGGAGATTGTGGACAGCAACCGAAAGGTTATTTGCCGACTCGTAGACGAAGCTTTCTGGAGAATATATACAAATAAGAAGAAGCCTGTTATTTGCTATGCTCAACTTCTCGACCTTACTAACTTCTCGCAACTCTTCAAACTCTCGAGTTACACATCCTGTGCCAGCGCTCTTCTCCATCTACCCCATTACAACAACTACAACCCCGACAACGATACATCATGGTCACCACGCCCTCGAACAACCCCCGGCTATCTAGGAGCCTATTTCCCACGCCCAAGGGCAGGGTGGTGATCCTCAATGGAGCCTCGGCCTCAACAAAGGCCGCCGTCCTTGGGGCCCTTGAGCCACAGCTTGTCGACAGCAAAACTCAGATAGTCGACAGTTACATCATGACCAATACAGCCAGCTTGGATCTGATCGAAAGGGAACTGCGGTCAGTTTATATGGAGCAGGTGTTAAAGTCGGCAGATCAAGGCCAGACGATACTGCTGGTAGCCTGCCTATTGAACAACTCTGATGGTCGGCGAGATCTTGATAATATCTTGTCAACCTTCCGTGGCAAGCAGGTCCCCCTAGCCTGGGTTGATGCCGACTTTGAACCCAGAGACTCGGCACACGGCTGCAGCCATACAGCAGGTCACCGGGATACACGGACAAGACCGGACACCAGGAGAACCGTACTCCCTTCAAGAACAAGAAACGACTTGGGGGGCATTGAATTGGTCACTCGAACGCTCACTACAACACACAGCACGCAGGAAGCTGTACAGGAACTCTTGGGCCTCATGGGTCTAACCAGGTGACCTGTGAAACATGCCGAATTCTATATGGCGTCGTCCTTGTGCTTGGCGAATCAATGAATGCGGGGTTTGGCAAAGAATGATACTATTTTGTTTATATTGCGGGTAGTTTGATGGTTTGGCATGTAGACAGAAAAGAGTCACAAGTCACGAACTTGTTGGTTGGTTGCACTGCATGTTTGCAATACCATTTAGGCAGTTTCCCTGGAGTGACATTCCTGGATGGGACAATATCACATTATTAATATCCTTGTTTTGTCTCATGTTCGGAAACAACGGAACTTGACTGCAGCTCGATGCGGCGAGTCAAACATATGCGGCGCATTGTGAGCACTGTAATTTGTTTGCAAAGCACATGAGAGGCACAGGCGATAAAACATGGCTTGTGTTTTATACATGTACATGTACATAAATTCAAGCCAAGACAAAAGTGTTTACACACAGGCATTGTATGACACTGTAGTCTCTTATACGGAAAGCAAACAAGGCTTCTTGCAGTGTGACCGACCGACAGGGAAAAACTGATCCGGAATGGATATCTGATACTTATAATTAGGTCTCACGCTCAAGTCCGAATGTCCACAAAGGCCAAGACATTCGACGCCATAAAACATGAGGTGTCGAATTTTCCTCGAGTCGGTAGCGAGAGGAGGATCGGCAAGTAAGTGCTATTTAGCTGATGACGAGACGAGACCGAGCGGCGGGCCCCATTAACAATCTCTCGCCTCGATTAGGGGTCAAGCCACGGAGAAACTATGGACCAGCATCACGGTGTCTGTGTAGCTTTGGCAGGCCGGGATCAAGATACTATGCGAGGCTTATAGTCCACGTGGGCAAGCGCATCAAAGGGAACGAATGGATATAATCGTCATGACGAGTGAGGGATTTGGGGAAAGGGAGAGGGCAATGGAAAATGGTTGATAAGAATATGATGAACATGGTGCTTTAATTAAACGGGGATCAGGAGGACGGGAAAGGAGAACAGGGTCCGGGGCAAAGGACCAGACTTGGCGTAGACCGTTGGTTAATCACACCTTGAAAGGAAGAAAAGAAGCAAAGCTCGTTAGTTAGCCAAGGATGGTACCCTCAAATGATCAGTAAGAATGAGAATGAATACATACATACATACATACATACACAGGTGACCTGTATAATACGAGATGATAGGTAATATCAAGCCCATAACAAAGTGCAGTATTGCCTGAGCGCCCTTTTACTTGAGCCCAGAGGCGTAATATCACAAGGTGGAACAATAAAGGGTATCTTCAGCCGGTAGTTAAAGAGATCGACAGCATTAGACTGGAGAAAGAGATTTTGAGCGAATTATCCATGGTAAGATGGAGAATTGGGTTTTGGAGCTTTGCATTAGGTATGCAAAGACATTGCCTGTTGTTGGTTCGTGAATGAGGCCATCTGGGGGGACACTTGAAACGCTCGGCGGACTCGATAGCGTATTGAAAAGAGTAGAGCGTGGACCTAGACATAGTCCTAGTCCTAGCCTAGCAGTAGTCCATGGTCGCCCGGTAGTTTGGTAGTTGCTGAAGAGGAACGGTAATTACGTACTGTTCTTTAGCGAGATAATAGTGTCGGTACCGGTACATGCTATGATTAGAAGATGCCCGACCTACCAACAAGTTGATATCCATCGCCAATACCACAAAACAAACAGGTGAAAGCAATGCATGCGATAGACCGTCGCCAAGAGTATAATTCTGGTATTATTACATACATAGTCTATATGCAGCTTTCAGCTCAAACCAACAGGGGGGTTGCTTGATATACAAAGTTTATCTTCATGAACCAGTGGCGGTAGCGTTAACAAAATCTGTTATTATTGCTGGTGCATATCAATCAATATACATCCAACAGTTGTCTCCAAAACTGACGGCTCGCTTCGTATCCGACCCTTGTCTATCTTCTGACTCCTGTCATTGCATTGCATAAGACTCCATTCATAGGAACCACCACTTGCCACTCCTCTATCTGAAACAAATCTGCAGCATTCGATGATCTTGTTATTTATTGGAGAAACTATATTTTAGAAAGCAGATC
Source organism: Fusarium poae (assembly GCF_019609905.1). Classification (NCBI taxonomy): domain Eukaryota; kingdom Fungi; phylum Ascomycota; class Sordariomycetes; order Hypocreales; family Nectriaceae; genus Fusarium; species Fusarium poae. The sequence goes on along the minus strand of NC_058401.1, from coordinate 3,394,941 downwards.
ATCAATTGCTCGCCACCTGTCTATATCGCTTCATTCGTTGAGCGTTTGTATTTGCGTGCCCGTGCGCAGGCAAATGCACCTCCAAAGGTGGAACTTTGGTACATACTGACCTATCCGTACTAACTTACATACATGAATTATCCGTGCTTCGATGAATATGCAAGCATCATCAGGTAAGCCGTACAGAAGCGAAAAGCACGAGCAGGGGATAAACTAAAAGTGACTGGCATTGCATACTCACTTGGTGTCAAGCTGAGAAAATAATATCAAAAAGTTATCCCTACCGATTATCAACGACTCTGTTCTTAACAGCTTCACCTATTGCCTTGGATTGACCTCGTTTACAGCACCGCGGCTCACCTACAATAGCTCACCAAATGATGCCAACGGCCGCCGCATAGATTTCCTGTTTCGTTTCTAGGCCTGGGGTTATCCCTGTCGATCGTTTCCGCGCCTGGTCACATCGCCTGTTAAAGTCTCCCATATGTTGTACAGAGGAGGTCAAGCTTCGGAACAGCTGTAAGATTGACATGATAGTAAATGGGTAGGAAAAGCATGGCTGATTAGACTGATTAAACTAGCTAGACTACTGAGATAGAGTTGGCACAATAAGCGATTACGACAGATTGTTTCGAGGTACCTGTACGAGGCTTGGTGCCTTGTCCATGATTTCCTTAATTAGTCTGAGCGTTGTACATACAACAAAGCCAGCCACCACAAGGTAACCCGAGGACTTGTGTGAGCGCGTTGTGCTCGCATCTTCTTCTACTTACACGGCAGATCAACTCATGGTGGCGGTTCTCTTGCTCATCTAGAAGACGTTTTGCTTTGCTTTTTCTCCCTTTATCTTGATCCGTGAGAGACATGCAGACAGTAGTTTTGGACACTGCAGCAAGAACAGAGCCACTTAAAACCCAAAATCCATTCAACATGAACAATGAACAAAGACAATTTCCCAGGTAGGGGGTCCAGAACTCACCTCCCTTGCTTATTATTGGTTCTACTGTCCTTTTTGAGCTGGGATTTGCTTTACTGAGTGGGGGGTTGATCATCTTTGGTGGCAGCAGTGGGACACGCGCTATGGAAATATCTGGACACAAAATGACAGAGAGTTAAGACCTAGACGGAGCTTTAAAGCCGCAGCAGGAATTGAGGTTTGTCATGTTGCAGTGATGGTGATGCTCAGGCTTTACCTTGGAGGAATGAGGTTAGTATCTAAAGAAACAGACAACCGGTTACATGTTGCTGACAGGAGATGTATCCTAGGTAACGAATTTTCAACTGGACTTCCCCCCACTTATCATCAAGACTTTACTATGGAAACTGACATTGTCATCATCTGGTGACATCGTCTGAATTGCCAGAGGAACATCGTCTAGACTCCTGCCCAGAACCATGGGACACCGCAACAGAGAAGAGATAGTGGGACCACATGTATGCACAATTACAAGAACGTTCCCTTGTATCGGAGACTGGTAGTTATATGACCGGATAGTATTATATCAAGTACCCACTACTTGGCGAGGTTATGCATGCATGCATGTATGCTACCTACCCAGGTATGTTTCCCTAGATCTTTCAATTCTTTCTTTTCTTTTCTTTCGCAACAACAGAAAGAAAGAGAATAACGAGGAAAAGGGGCGGCTGGCCTTTGTTGGATGCTGTTTCTCCTTCTGTCGTGAGTCAGTTTTAGTTAAAAATATGAGACCCTCAAGACGTTAGTTGTGACACGTCAAGAAGTCCGAACGAGAACAAAGCAAATAAATCAGCAAGAATTGTCGTCAGACTGCATACTCTCAACTACGGCAAGTCTATTAGTCTATTATCTGTAGCTTCGGGATTCAAAAGAGCCGGACTGATATTACAGTTACAGCCAGGTATAGGTACAAAGATATTGACCAGCCAAGACAAACCATCATGCCTTCGGGTTTCTCTGTGGTTGCTGTTCTATTCTTCCTATCATCATCCATCGCTTCAAGCGCTGAGAATGCAAAGAAAACCAGTCTCCTCCCCCCATGTACCCGGAATCAATTTGGGCCCAAGCCTAGGAGAAGGTTCAGGGGCCCCTGCAGAAAGCGTGCAGGTCGAGCTAACACCTACAACCTTGCACCTTGTGGTTCTCCCCCTGACAGCCCCAGCATCTTGGCCCCTCAATGGGTGAATGGGGATTGGCTTATGCTGCTCCTCATCTTGCCCCTAATGTAGGTACAGTACATACATCCTTGACCCAAGCCGAAAGCTGACGGGGACTTGTCTGCTTCTCCTCTCTTGGTCACAACCAAATAGTTTTTGTTCGCAATCAAGATTATCATTGTCGTCTGTTGTTAGTAAACGCCATGGCGGTTTGATGATTGCAGTCAGTCACTCACTCACATACAGAAACATACCTAGGTACATACATACATACAAGTTACACATTAATGAATCACATCACACATTTCTTGCACCGCATAATCATGTCCATAAACAGCCAATGTAGGTAGTCAGTCTGGTCGCCTCGGACAAGGGTCAAAGCCCACGTCCTAGCCCATTCAGTTCTTGTCCTGCCTACCAGCCGCTCTCTGTCTCATATTTTTGCCCGCTCAGAGGCCTTTCGTCGACCTTTTTTCAGGGCCATTCATGCCGTCCGTCCCTGCTTTAGTAACAGGTTAACAGGTACCGGTACCGTTAGTCTGTAACGGACAACGGGAGCTCCCACTGAATAGAGAAGCGAAGACCCCAAAAAGTATAGGTACCTTCATGACCATTCCCTTCCTCAACTGGTGTCGTACTTGTTTCGCTTGCTGAGGTGGGCGTTGCTCCTGCTGCATCCATGGATCCATGAATGAATGGAGCTCTCTCCACACGCCCACCCCCTAGGGACCTACCTCCTAACTGTACACCCCCCGTTCAATTGTTTCTCTTGCCTCTTCTCCCTTTACTTTATACATTTGACCCATCTCCCTCTCGTTTCTGGAGTTTTATTCTTTTCCTCTCTCCTTCTTCCTTGCTTTTCCATTCAAAGCCCGGTTGACTCGAGCCTTTGAATGAAGTCTTGAGCACGGAGCGGAGCCCCTCAAGTAAAACGGGCAACGACGCGATCATCGAGGACTGATCAAAAGCCTGCTAGTCAGTTAACGCCAACTCGACAATAAACCAAACGGGCAGCAGTTGCGGATACAGCAACAGCTTTATTACATCTCTGATCAATTCGACGACGACTATTATTCTGATACCCAATTTGACGAAAGATACGAGGGACCGATTCGCTTTACCACCGCCATTATGCCTCCTTCGCTCAATACCCATTCCTCCTTTACCCGTCCTCGGACTAGCGACCGCGATGGCAGGCCCAGCACCCGCGATCAGGGCCCAGACCAAAACCTGCTGATCCCTAGTCGAACTTCTTCGCTGCATTCGCGCATTACGCAACCTATTCCTTCAACTCTCAACATGAAGCCTCAGCAGCGAACACCAAAGACTTTGACCCATGCGTATATGGTCTGCGGTGTCGGCCGCGAACCTTCGCAATGGGTCAAGGCTCCTACTCCGGCCCAAGGAAAGATTGGCCACATGAAGGGTGCCGTTGGTCAGTTTTGGTTGCCCGAAATTTTGGGCAGCAGTCCTCGCCTTGAGCAAGACAATGAGATCGCTCGCGCGCTTCACTCTGCGATGAGGGTGCGTAATTTTTTTTTTTTTGCTTCTTCAATTGATTGAATTCGTCCAGCTAATTGGCGATTAGGCTTGTTTCCCTCATGATGTTGAGATTTGCACAGGCCGTAGCCAGCCTCACTGTGTTCACCACTCCTTTGTTCTCCAGCAGGATTCCTCTCACACTCTGTACGGTATCTGTCTGCGAGTTTGGTCACGAGCAGATGAGAAGAGGGCCGAGACAATTCGTGAGCTCCGTAAGAGAACTGAGAGCGACTACTACGACAACCCTGATGAGACTTACTGGATTCCCTACTGCTTGTCGTTCCTCTCCCGCTATCCTTTGTATAATCTTTTGGGAGATTATCTTCGAGGTATGTGGATTCACTGGAACAAGGCTACCAACCTGTTCCATGCCGAGGAGGTTTCCCGCATTCTCAGCTTCCCTGCTCCTCGCCTGAACGACTTGGTCCGCATCGACATGAAGGACTATGCTCTCTGCTACCAGTTCCCATCCTCGCCTACCGGATTCCAAAACTTCGCCATGTGGCCTCTGTTCAACTGTTTATCAATTCCCAACATTGTCGGCGTCATCGAAGCAGCCATCTCTCCTACCCGCCGAATCATCTTTGTCAGCCACTACCCTGCTATGCTCACCATGGCTGCCGAGACTGTTCGATACTGCGTCCGAGTTTATGAATGGAGTGGCCTTTACGTTCCCGTTGTCCACGCTCGCCATGCCAAGGAGTTGGTCCAGGAGCCTGGTCCTTACATCCTAGGTATCACCGTCGAGTGCCGCTCTCTCTTCACAGCACCCACCGATGCTCTGGTCGTCGACCTTGATCGCAACTTTGTTCTCACATCCAGCCCTCCTACCGCTCTAAGTCCCGGCCAGCGTAACAAGTTCGTTACCCGACTCACTCAAGCTTTGAACGGTGACGTCACTCCCTCTGGAGTTCCTCAGCATCTCCGATCCGCCTATGGTGGTGGTAAGCTTGTCCCTGCTGGGCAAATTATCGTGATGCGCGGAGAGGTCGAGTCTATCCAGGACCCTGAGTGGTGGAACCAGGACGCCGTCATGGCTGTCATGGATCACGTTTGTGAGAAGCTTGGTCGCAACACTGGCATTAAGGCTGTCTTTGGTGGATCGGTCAAGAAGCCCCTCATGACCAAGGTATCTATGCGACACCTCAACGAGCTTGTCCGGGAGAGAAACCAGTACTCGCGCGATGCTCTTGAGGCCTGGCAGGACTTCATCAACCTCAAGGGTCGCATGGACACTGAGCTCAGCAAGGTTAACAAGCGCAACAACTACCTTGTGGAGGAACTTGAGAGCTGGAAGCAGCAATTCCTCAAGTTTCAGGCCTTTGCTGAGACCCTCACCAAGGAGACACAAGATCTCAAGGTCAAGATTGACACACACAAGAGGGAGAACCGCCGTCTTGCTGGTCTCATTGATCAGCAGAAGGACGACAACGCCCGTCTCTCTGTTCGTCTTACTGGCACTGAGAAGCAGCGTGACGACGCTCTCGAGGCCCTTGTCCTTCAGCAGGAGATTGCTGAGGAGCTTGAGCGTGAGCGTAAGAGAAACAAGAAGGAGCTCTCTCAGCTTCAGCACACCAACGTGACTATCATGCGCCAGCGTGACGAGGCCCGAAGAGTCGTTCTTCACCTTCGCAGTCTCATTGGTGGCCAAAGCCACCACATGGAGCATCTCATTCAGTCTCTCACCAAGCCTGATGACCTAGCTCAGGAGATCGAGGAGGGTTACGATGAGACTGAGGAGGACACTCAGTCCAGCGAGCCCAGCCGTCTCACACCCAGCCCCAGCCCTACTACTTCCACTAGCAGCCGAAGCAAGCGATATTCTTCAGCAAGCTTCAACGATGTGGCCGACCGCCACCTCAAGGACAAGACTGATGCCATTGCACACATTGTGCGCAATATTGCTGAGCAATGCCAGGCTGCTGTCGAGGGCCTGCAGTTGGCACATGATGCCGAACTAGGGAGTTCTAGTAGAAGGAATTCGAGGCACTCTACCGTCCAGAGCGATGACGGCCACTCCGCCGCCACTTCCGAGACCGGGGACGAATCCCTCCTGGCGCCGCGGTCCGGGAGGGCGTCCAGTATCCCTCCCACCCCGGATCTCATCCCCAACAGGAGCAGCACAGCAATGTCCTTTGCCTCTACAGCTACTACTCCCGAGCGATCGTCGCAGCAGTATAGCCTCAGAGACGAGATCCCCACAAAGATTGTCGAGGATGACGAAGAGGACTTCGAGGAGAATCGATCCGATAACGGGACAGTCTCACACGAGACATCTGTCGTATCTAAGCATCAGCTCCAGCACCAACAGTCCCTGATGCACAGGCCATCTGGCGCCAGGATCAGTGCTCTTGGTGGTACACGCTGAATGTGTTAAATTTTGCGCGTCATCTATCAATATCTGATATCCTATTTAATTGCGTTGTATTTGGCGGTATGCTTGGATCAAAACCTGCGGGCCACGGCGTTTAATGTCTCCTTTTCGACTTTTCTATTACAACCATTTACTGTCTCATTTGATGAGCAGCTTTCGCTCATATACCTGGGCTTGACGGCCATTTTTCCATTATGTTAGAGTATTCTTCTGAGAAGCGGTGTTTATTTACTGCGTCGCTCCGTTATTTGATCTAACGGTCGTCACAACAATGAAACACATTTTAACGTTAAATGAATGACCTATGCAACTTATATGTGACAAGTTCACTCTATGTATGTGTTTCGCATGTGATATGTCAAATGATAGACTTGTTCTCTGGTATCAACCAACGCGTTTACCATGCAGCAACGTAATTCGGCTGTTCTTTCACATAGTGCCTTTGTCGAACCAGCTGAGCGGACCGATTTCTTTACACCAGTAAATGACTTACCCTACAACCTGACACAAGCACTCGAAGGCATGTAAAGCCAGCATTTACTCTATCACCTTGGATATCCCTTCTAACATTGTATAATATCTAACTTCTGTGCTACCTCCAACACAAATGCGACAATTGCCTGATGGACCTATTTTTTCTAACAGGAAGCTCTTGGTGTAAGAGATTTACGCATCGACAATTTGATGTTTGCTGTTAGTTCACCACTTGAACGAGTATTGGAATCCATTCAATCAATGCAACAAGGTAATATGGACTGCTCTCTTAAAGGTCTCGGGTCCAACCTGGACTTCAAATCCATAAACTACCTATATCCCCAAGGTTGATCTAACAAATTTGGACCAAGTTTTGAGACTCTTATTCCAACACTGGCTAGGTACCTGGTACCAAGTATGACTGCCTACCTAGGTATGATAAGATAAGCATAAAGAAAGACCCATAAAAAAGTTTCCCTTAGCTGCATCTGCGTATTCAATCGCGGCGCATTATTCTTTCCTCTAATCAATTCCTTCATCGTATATCCATTTTCCCTCATCATGTCTGACCCTCTCCTCACATCTCTATGTGGAATTTGTCATATCTCAGTACCTAAATACAAGTGCCCACGATGTGGCGCTCGAACCTGCTCACTCGGATGTATAAAAAAACATAAAGCTTGGTCTGAATGCTCTGGCGAACGCGATGCGACAGCCTACGTTGCCCCCTCGAAGCTTCGCACACCCGCTGGTGTCGACCACGACTACAATTTCCTTCATGGGATCGAACTTTCCGTCGAACGCTCCGAGAAGCTTCTTGTAGAAGAGCGCCAGATCGTACAAGAAGAAGAATTGCGCCCCATGACGATTCAAGAGGTCAAATGGAAACCCGGACGAGATGGGCGCAAGCGCAAAGTTCTTGTTACTAGAGTTTTGCGAGAAGCTAAAGGTCGATCATTTGAGCGACATTTGGCTGCGCGACTGAAGAAGCTTAACACCACCATCATGTGTGTGCCCACAGGCATGGCCAGGCAGCGAGCGAATAATACGACACTCAACAGGCGGACGATGAGGGTCAATTGGCAGGTGGAGTGGATGACCTTCGAGGATCCGGCAGAAACGGAGTCGAAGAAAATAAGGGTTTTATCCAAGGTTATGGATGACACGCCTCTATACCAAGCCTACCATACGTCGTTGTCGGAGCAGCAGCGGGCGAAAGGAAAACAATCCAAGAAGATCCCATGGGCGGGCCTGGATGGACAATTGCAGGATTCGACAAATTCGACATGGTCGTCTGGGTCATTCGCACTTCAGGACCCATTCTCACAGACTTGGATGAATTATCACGACACAGAGCCAGGCATGTGGCCATCCGAAAAGGACCAGACTCAAAAACAACAGTTCCAGTACCTCCTGGTCAACCACAGCTCACCTCCAGACAAACCCGTCGTCACGAAGCTTGAACCGGAGGATTGTCTCCGCGAAATTCTCAAGAACACACGCGTTCTCGAATTTCCGACGATATGTATTCTCGACCATGATCAAAACCTCCCCTCAAATTTTACGCTGGGACCTAAAGATACTGTTTCAGAAGCCGGCAACAAGAGAAAGAACCCATTCGGCAAGAAAGGTCCTATGAAGCCGAACAAGAGGAGAAACAAGGGCAAGGACAGGGATATAGAAGAAGGGGAGGTTAACAGTGATGATGAAGGGGACCAGTCTGATGATAATGCCGTTGGGTTTGAGGCAGGTGATGTTATTGCCGAGCAGAGTCTTGGGGAGGAGGACGACGACGACAGCGACGATACGAGTAGCTCAGGGAGCGACAGTGAATGATTTTAGAGGAACGCGGAGTATTTGACGGTGTTTGGAACGCACCGAAATCTAGAGTCCCATAATGAATTGCTTGGATACATACGATCGGACTCTAGATAGTTACAAGTCTGAGATAACAATAGAACTAATTCCTACTGTTTTGCCAGGTTCCGTGAGTAAATATCTGCCTTGGATATACTATTTGAGTCATGCTTGTAATTGAAACTCGCATTGATATACCTAGTGAAATGACACCAGAAATGTATAAAAAGACATTCTTCTGTTGAGTTATGAGTGCATGTTTCTACTGCAGCATTTTGCTGAGCTTCCTTCAAGAAAGTGGCTGTGCTTAGCTGTCAGCCACACGATGGAATGTCGACCACCTATTAATCTAGGGGAAGGACAGTGATAGCTCCCCGCGACATTAGACATCCCACTCTCCTTGCTGTACAGACACATCGACGCTCGCTTCAACTCCAATCCTCGCTATCGCCTGACGATTCCAAACTTCTGCCACGAACCCACAGCAATACTTCCCCACATCATGGTTTGATTGGGCGCCGTACCCTTCCTCGACGCCGACGCCGCAACAATGGACGATACACCTGCGCCCAAGCTCTCAGAGCTGCTGCGGCATCCCGACGATCTGGACAAGATACCTGCGCTCAAGCTGGAATTTTCAAGAAAAAAGGGCGCGGTAGATGGACAACTTCGCAGTGGTCTGCGAGAGCAGCTCGAGACAACCCAATCTGGCATGACAGGTCTAAACGACGGCCAAAAGACAGTCCAGATGATCAAGGAAGAAATGATCAAGATCGATAAGCTGTGCTCCGAGTCACAGAACATGATAAAGGACTTTGCAAGCATCAATTTGGTGTCGCAAGCACACCGCAACTTCGGCGCCGTCGAGACGATGCGTCGCAATCTGGAGACGTTTAACGATCGCATATCGCGTGTTGAGGTTATGCTAAGGGAGGACGACGAAGATAATGACAACATGCCCAACCTACTGCCGTGCCACTACGAGCTCACCCAACTAAGAAATATTCGCGACGATGCCATGGAGCAAATACAACGGGCAGATGACGACAGTCTCGAGCCGACATTAATTGACTACTTTGCGCGATTGGACGATACGATCGACTGGTTCGACGAGCATGTCGGTATTATCGCTCTGAATCTCATCAACCTCGTTGTACAGGACAACAACGGACTCGTGGTACGATTCGCGGTGGTGATGGAAGCTGAGGAATCGAGCGACCAAAGGGTGCTGGCACTGCAGGAAGCTTTGAAGGACCACAAGGAGATGGCTACACGGTTCCAGAGTATCACAGACGGTGCGAAGAAGGTCCGAGGCTACAAAGACAAGTTTATACAAGCCATTCGACTCAGCGCCGAGCAGCAATTCGAGGGAGCAAAGGAGGAGTTTCTCGACGACCCGAGCAAGCTTGACAAGATTATGAAGTGGTACTTTAACGATCTGAATGTTGTCAAGGTCGGAATGTCGCATCTTATGCCCAAGAAGTGGAATATCGTAAAGACATACGCAGGTGTCTACCACCAGCTCATGCATGACTTTCTGGTCGGCATGGTAGATGGCGATGAGGCATCATCGGCACACACGCTAGAGATTGTGGGCTTCCCAGAGAAGTACTACCGGAAGATGGCAAAGATTGGGCTCAAGCAAGAAGAGCTCATACCACAAGTCATCGATAACCGTGAAGCAGAGCTCGTACGTGACTTCCGTGAACTTATCATCAAGTTCCTCGACGAATGGATCGACCGAATATTTGCGCAGGAGAAGCGTGACCTGGCAGAACGCAACGTCGAGGGCTCCAACCTGGATCAGGATGAGTATGGCTATTTCCGAACAAAGAACTTTGTCGCTCTATGGCGTATGTTACGCGAGCAAGTAGACGCCGCTGCTAATTCACAGCGCGCCGATGTTGTCGAAGGCGTTATTGACGCAATGTTTGCTCGCCTACGCACTCGGCAACAGTCGTGGCAGGCTATGCTTGAAGACGAGGCTATCCCCTACGAAGAGGGTAAAATCCCCGAGCTCGAGGGTTTCCAGGCTCTCCAAGATTGGCTTGTGGCTACGGCCAACGACCAGATTGCATCTATCGACGACAACGAAGACGAGGGTCGCCTGGCTTATCTCTCCAGCTTCCGTCGTCTGGTTGAGCAGCATGTTTCGCCTGCATACCTTGAACGTATCGATTCTGAGGTCAACATGTTGCGTGACGGCTACGTCGACTTCAGTACATGGTGTATCACCCGCTTCGCACAACTCGTCTTCACTGTCGATTTCGGCACAGTCATGCCTGACTTCTTCACACCCCGCTGGTACACAAGTAATGCTATGAAACAGATGGTGGTGACATTCGAAGAGTACGTCAATGACTATCGCCAGGTACTGCACCACTCTCTTGTAGACATCTTTATTGAGATCTTTGCCGAGGAGCTGCTTGTCCGGTACTTATCCGCTGTGCGAAACAAGGGCGCAAAGTTCCGTCGTACCGATCCCTTCCAGGACAAGCTGTTCAACGACATCTCTACTGCATTTGAGTGCTTCAGCACTCTGCCATCGCCTGACGTCGGAGCATCCATCAAGGATACCTGGCGTGTCACAGAGCACTTCCTGCGCCTACTATCTGCCGACCGCGATGCCATCGTTGACACTTACGTCGCCTTCAAGACGGCTTACTGGGATCTGAGCGTTCAATGGGTCGAGGTTGTACTGAGGTCGAGAGACGATTTTGAGAGGTCCATGATAGCAGCAGTCAAGAAGGAGGCTGCCAATATCGATATCGAACGTGGACCGGAGACTATCATGAGTAGAGTCAAGTAACAATTGGACGAGTCATGATTCAGGTTTGCACGAGAAAAGAGGAAGGGCATTACGGGAAATCTGTATGATAGGCATTATTTCGTGCCCACTTAGCGACAATGATATTTAAACTTGTTTATATAGCCTCACCGTTGCGACTCGTTTGTGCTCACTCCATCCTGAGCATTAAGTCGACAACGCAACACGAAACAGTATATCTCTACAGCTGAAGACTCAAAGCATGTGACGTACAAGAGGAACCCAAAACATGCTCCAATCAATGACTCAAACAAACAAGCAATCTTCACGATACTACAATGTGTGGGCAGATAATGAAACAACACCTTCTCCAATGGGATAAAACGCATAAGGAAAATTCGCTGCCGGGGAAGCTATTCAACAAAAGAACCATGATGATGGGGACAAGAAGAAAGTACTAAGGAAACCAAGTATGCAGCGTAGCATTAAGCCCTCCCGTTATGCGAGGATATAGGATACAACATGGTAGTTGCATGTCATTATGAGCGACTAGCCAGGTAGTTCGCAGCCTGAGATGTGTTAGTCATGTTATAAACGGGGATTCCCAACAAAACTTACCTTGTCAAGATCATAGTCATATTTTTCAAGAGCCTCGAGAGCTTCGGAGCGCTTATAACCCATTCCGGTAAGACTCTTGAGGATTGGGTCATCGTGCTCAGACTCGGTTGAAAACGTGCGGTTCAAAGCCTGCTGACCAGGGTGAGACTCGGCACCCTCTGGCTTCTCAGCAGCAGCAGGCTGCGCAGCAGCAGCACTGGGCGAGTCCAGGCCGGAGAAAATAGCATCCCAGTCGTGAGCCTCGGGAGCCTTTTGCTGCTGAGCCCCAGCAGCTGGCTGAGTAGGCCCAGTTGAGCTGGCAGATACGAAGTCGAAGCTCTCGTTGCCGAAAGCGGTAGACTCCGTCTTGGCCTGGCTTCCCGGTGGGCTGCTGTCAAAGACGGGGTTGAAGTCATCCAATCCAGAGCGAGAGATGTTGGCAAAATCTTCGTCGGCGGAGCCCTCCTTAGCATCCTCTAAGCCTTCAAAATCACTATCGAGATCTTCGAACCCGCCCTTGGCCTGAGGAGGGTTGGATGGAGCTGCTTGTTGCGATGCAGGGGCAGTTCCAGTGGCAGCTGCACCAAATATGTCGTCGACAGATGACTTTTGTGCGTTGGTCTCAGTAATGGTAGCGGGCGATGAGGGTTGCTCGGCGCTAGTTTCTATTAGCCATTGTTTCTAATTTCGAAAGCAGATTGGTAAGCACTTACCTAGCAGCCTTTGGTTCTTCGGGAGAGTTGGCCTCCTGAGCGGGCTGTGGGGAAGTGCTGGCAGGGGCTGCGTGTGTTAATTCAGGCGAGCCTTCAGTTGCAGGCTTAGCAGGAGGAGAGGCCGGTGTGAAGTTATCATCGAAACCTCCGTTGTCACTGCTGGAGTCCGAGTCTTCATCCTCGTCACGCTCAAGCTCTGAGATGGGAGGGAACTCAGAATCGAAAGCCGACGACTTGTTCGCCTCAGGAGATGGCTTGCTTTGGGTCTTAGCAGTCGTAAAGGCGGCGAAAGCGTTCTCAAAGTCAGCCTTGGCCTTGGCCTCGTCGTTACCACCGAAAGGATCGGCAGAGTCAGCAGGCTTCGACTCATCGTCCTTAGTAGCCTCACGAGGAGCGTCGTTTGGGGCAGACAGCGTGTCCCTGCTTTCAGACTTATCCAGGTCCTCGCCAGGGAAAGCACCGGGGACACTACCGACGCTGTCTGATGATTTGAAGTCGCCAGGAACAGGTGTGATAGAACCGTGAAGAGGATCATCGAGACGCGAAGCGGGAGGAGACACTTGGCGAGAAGACGAGAGAGACTCAGTGTGGTCAGGGAAGGGCAAAAAACTAGAGCTGATTTGTCTCGACTCTGGAGGAGCGGGAGGATCGGCAGCGAGGGTCGCTTGACGGCTCATGACAGGAGAACCCTGGACAGGAGGAGTGTTGTATGAGCCTGCACTGGCGTTTGAGGCACCGGTGTGCTGGGGCTTAAAGAACCCAGATTGAGCAGCAGGGGGAGGCGTGGCCGAAGAACTAGGTGGGAATGCGGGTCCGAAGAGGTCATCGAAAGACTTATCAGAGGCATTCTTGGTGGGAGGAGGAGATGCAAATGCACCCATGATATCGGTGCTTGCAGTTCGGCGGAAGAAGGGGTTGTTAGCGCTGGACACGGAAGCAGCTGGGCTTGCAATTTGGGCGGATACCGATGCTGGTGAGCCGGTGTTAGCTTGACGCAGGTCATCAATGCTCTTGGTGAGATCTTCCGCCTCCGTCTTGAGCTTGTCACGTTCACCCTCTGTCGTAGACAGTTGCTTCTTGTTGATGGCGACCAGTCCCTTTTGTTGGCGAGCCTCGGACTTGAGCTTCTCAATCTGAGGCTTGAGCTGTGCAATCTCTCCATTGACTACACGGATTCGCTCCCTGAGATTTGTGTTCTCCTGCTTGTCTGCCTGGAGAGCTTGAAGTGTTTGCTGATGTTGAGCTTGGGTATCTCGGTAAGTACCTTCAAGTGTCATACATTCAGCTTGGAGCTTGGAGGTCTCCTTTCGAGCGTTGCTGAGCTGCTCCTCCAGGGCACGGGTATCTTGCGCCTCCTTCTCATAGAGTGAGCGCAACTGGGCGAGGCGCTGCTCAAAGTTTTGCTTCTGAGACGTGGCCTGGTTAAGCTCATTCTGGGTTGTAGTCCTCTTGGCCTGGACATCCTGAGTTTGCTTAGACAGGGAAGAAATCTGGTTTGAGAGGTTCGCGAGCTCAGTGGTTTCTTCTGAGATGTTCTTACTAGCCTCATCGTTGTCTGACAGCAAATCTTCGGACGCTGAGGGTGCGGAAAGCTTCTGCCCCGAGCCGGTCGAGCCACCAGTAGGGTGTTGGGTCAATCCCCTGCCGAAGGAAGATGAAGGGACAAATGGCTTAAAGTTTGAGCCGCTATTTCCTGTCAAAGCTGGCTTCGCAGGCGAAGTGGGAGTGAAGGAAGATCCGCCAGCAAAGGGATCGTTAGCATTAGAACCTCCTGTTGACATAGGAGCCTGCGCAGGAGGTGGAGGAGCAGGGGTTGAGCTGCCCGAGTCAAGGCCGAACAAATCATCGAGAGCAGACTTTGGTTGAGGGGGAGCTTGTATCACAGGCGCAGGAGGGGGATCGAATGCGGATGTAGCAGTATGCGGGCGAACCTGGCTACGAAGGCTAGGAGGAATCAGGTTGGCGGGTAGGGTAGTAGGCAGAGGAACCGAACGACCAGTCCTCTGCTGTCTGATCAGGTACATAGCAACGGCAAACTGCTCGCGTGAAAGCTGGCCCTGGGAGTTGGTGTCGGCAAGATCCCAGATCTGAGCCAGAGAGTCTTCAGGTAGGTTGGACTGGCTAAAAAAGGGGACAGCCTCTTCTCCTGTAATGTAGCCCTTGTTACCCTTGTCGAGGTCGGCATAGATCTGATCGAATCGAGCCTTATCAGCGGGTGTCACAGCCCAGTCACTAGCACCGCTCTGTTGGGGGGACATGGGAGGTCGGCCAAGGGGGCTGTTTGTGCGAACTTGTGCCGTCCCGCTGAGTTGCCGAGGAATAGCAGAGATGCCGGGACCAGTGGAAGATTGGCGTGGAACGGGACCACGGCGCGAGGCAGCTTCGTAAAGACCAGGAGGAAGCACATTAGGGAGAGATCGTAGAGCTCCGGTCTTCATAGAGGTAAGCAGGTGCATGGCAATGATAAACTCCGTCAAGACAAGAGCTCCACGCTGCTCAGTATCGGCAAGTTGCCATATTCTACCTAGTGCCTCGTTGGGCAGACCAGATTTCTCGAAAATACCTCGAGCTTGATCACCGGGGAGCTGGCCATTCTGAAGAGGCTGTCGTTCGAATAGACCGGTATATTGCGTGACCTTTTCGGGAGTCAGGGGTGGGATGCGGATCGGGCCGCCAGTGCTTTGGGCTTGAAGAGCAGCGGGAGGAGGCGGCGAGCTGACGGGGACAGGCGGAGGCGGAGGAATACCGCCGGTGGGTTGAGGTGCGATGCCATCGAATCGAGGAAGAGGAGCTTGTTGAAGGGCAATCTCGGGTGAAGGCTCGCGCCCAGCTTGTGCGTGTCCGATGAGTCGTAAAGCGATGCCGAAGCCAGCTGGTGTCAAGAAGCCCCGATTCTCCTTATCGGCGATTTGCCATATCTATAGAGTGTAAGCAAGCCTAAGGTTGGTGGTTGAAAGATGTGACGGTAGACATACTTCGCCAAGAATACGGGAGTCGAGGCCTGTTTTGTGGAAGAACCTAACAGCAATTTCGCCAACCACAACACCAACACTCTCGGAATCGGCTTGTCGGAAGAGTTGACCATATGTCCGTTTCTCATCAGGAGAAAGGTTCAGGTTTGGCGCTGATGATGAGTTAGCTTACGTACCAGAAGTCGAGATGCCATGAGAGTGCCAAATACCTTCATCAGCCGCCATTATCACGTATGCAAGCTACAACGAGCTCAGGACGGGAGAGACGGACGACGGGTCGCGATAGCGCCAGGAGATGTTGGAGTTGATGCTTGTCGGTTTAGCGATAGATATGGACCGCGGCTATCGATGATAAAGTCGATAGAGCGATCGATGATAAAGCTCGATATAACGGGCGTAGTAGAACGAACCGTTGTTGAGGAGGTTGAATTCTGGTGCTTTCAAGATGGAGATGAGATTGGATTGGATTGGATCGTCAGCCTGGCCTGGGTCCAGTCTGGGTCTGGGTCTGGCGTTTGGGCGATTATGGGGGGTTGGTCGGTGCTGCTATGGACCTCTAGAGCAAATGAGAGATGACGACAGGGGACATGATAACCAATCAGAAGTTGTTGAGAGCTACAGGGGATAGGGGCCCGGGACCTTGACAGAAGCAATTATCTTTATCCGCTAAAGACGCACTGAAGCGAGTCTCACAGTCGGGCTACGTAAGGGTTTAAGCCATGGAGCTTGTGGAAGCTGTCAATATCCAGCTACAGAAGCGAAGCTCCACCCACTGAACGTCATACCTCGAAAAAGATGTTTCTAAAAGAAACAATAAAGTTTAATACATTATCGTGCTGTGGTGTTGTGTTCTATATGTGATTTGATGATTTACATATTAATATGTTTATTGACCATCTCATGTAACGTGGCCATAAATGAATCAACGACCAAGTTGACTATATCTGCATGAACGTGACTTTCATCACAGATACCATAAACTGCATGCATGGCCATGATTTATTCTGTGTTTCAAATGAGCTCATGTGCAGACTCGCGTTGGCCCGAGGTTACTGAGACCTGCAGTGTGTCGCTATAGCTGCGTGTGCATGCATATGCGTGGGCTGCATGATGTCCGAGGGATACATGGTCTGCAGTCATCTTGGTGGAAAGTAGGTACTTTTAATCATGGTACAGCTTTCCAACATTCTATATAAACACATATGGCTATGCCTGTGTGTAATACTAGGGGCCATCTCTGCTTACACAATTTACCTGGAGATACTTCTTCTCTTTGTCATCAACCTCGGCTGAATAGATTGCAACTACCTACGGTTGTATTGGTTTGTGACTGGGTCAAGTACTTGACAATATATAAACAAAGATGAGGAATTATAATTCCAGAAATATGATTCCACATTTTGTTTATCTGATTTGAAACTTGACACCCTCAAAGGGACTCTTCAACAAAGTCCCCGGTCCTGTAGCCAACCGCAACCCCTCATAAGCTTGTCTTTCTATATTTGCCGCTAACGGGAACGGATGGAAGTGGTGGAACTCTCTAGACCCCGTAGATCAAATCAAATAAAATAAAAAAGTCATCATCAAGCTGCAAGTGGATTTCAAATCGTTCTCTTGTTTCTTCAGCTCGTCATTGAAATCAGCCAATCCAAACCCAAAGTTCAGATCGGTTTGCTTACTCAGTTCTCCGATAATCGTCTTAATAACCAATTCTCTCATATCAAATCAATTCCGTCCAATCCGCTTCTATTACTCTCTCTACCACAATAACCCCGCCACAACCACACCTGCCTTTCGTGCTTTTGCTGTCCCATCGCATATTGTATCTTCTCGTCGTCTATTTAAAAGACGTCATTCCCCTCCCACCTCTCTTTCACTCTCTTTGTACCAATTCATAAAGGTCAAGCCTCGGTGCAGCCTTTGTCCATGCAAGCTCTCGCCCACTCTCTACGCTCATCAACACTATCTTCGTCTTCGAGAACAACCCCACTGCGAATAGCTTCAATTACCCGACACCTGTCTACATCTGCGCGCAATATGGCTCCCGTTACTAAGGAGACCGATTACCTCGTCATTGGCGGTGGTAGCGGAGGACTTGCTTCTGCACGCATGGCCAGCAACAAGTTTGGCGTCAAGGCTACAATTGTCGAGAACAAGCGACTCGGTGGAACTTGTGTCAATGTTGGGTGCGTATCCCATGGAAGTTTATACCAAACCATAAAACTAATGTGTTGTTTAGTTGTGTGCCAAAGAAGGTTACCTACAACGCTGCCGCCCTTGCCGAGGCCATCCACGATTCCAAGGCCTATGGCTTCTCCGTTGAGGAGACAGCTCCCTTCGACTGGTCCACCTTCAAGACCAAGCGCGACGCTTACATCAAGCGCCTGAACGGCATCTACGAACGAAATCTCAACAACGACAAGGTCGATTACGTACACGGTTGGGCTCGCCTTACCTCTAAGAACCAGGCTGAGGTCACACTCGACGACAACTCCAAGGTCCTCATCAACGCCAAGAAGATTCTTGTCGCTGTTGGAGGCAAGCCCACCATTCCTCCCGAGATTCCCGGCTCCGAGTACGGTACCAACAGCGATGGTTTCTTCGACATCTCCACACAACCCAAGAAGGTCGCCATTGTCGGTGCAGGTTATATTGCTGTCGAGTTCGCTGGCATGTTTAACGCTCTTGGCACGGAGACTCACCTCTTCATCCGCCATGACACCTTCCTCCGCAACTTCGACCCCATGATTCAAGAGGCAGTTACCAACGAGTACGAGAGACTCGGCGTTAAGCTGCACAAGCGTTCGCAAGCTAGCAAGATCGAGAAGGACTCTAACGGGAAGCTTACCGTCACATACAAGGACGACCAAGGCAACGAGAGCGTTGTCAGCGATGTTGATAACCTGATCTGGGCTATCGGCCGAACCCCTGAGACCAAGGGCATTGGTCTGGAGGAGGCGGGAGTTAAGCTTGCCAAGTCAGGACATATTATTGTCGATGAATACCAAAACACCGATGTCGACAGCATCTACGCTCTCGGTGACGTCACCGGAGAAGTTGAGTTGACACCTGTTGCCATTGCTGCTGGACGCCGTCTCGCGCACCGTCTGTTCGGTGGCCCCGAGTTTTCCACCCTTAAGCTTGACTACAACAATATCCCCTCCGTTGTATTCTCCCACCCCGAGGTCGGCAGCATCGGCTTGACAGAGCCCCAGGCTATCGAGAAGTACGGCAAGGATAACATCAAGGTCTACAAGACAAGCTTCACAGCCATGTACTACGCCATGATGGATCCTGAGCAGAAGGGCCCTACCAACTACAAGCTTATTACAACTGGCCCCGAGGAGAAGGTCGTTGGTCTACACATTATGGGAATTGGTAGTGGTGAGATGCTGCAGGGCTTTGGCGTCGCTGTCAAGATGGGCGCCACAAAGGCCGACTTTGATAGCTGCGTTGCTATTCATCCTACCAGCGCCGAAGAGCTTGTGACATTGAAATAGAGAAAGAGGAAATAGACATTTACGACTACAAGCGTTAATATAAGAACATTTGAAATAGAAGGAATTGTTTTTTATGGCATATACTGTTGTGTATGTATGACAGGTGACTTGTGTGCGAAAAGTGATGATATCACGAAAGGGGTTGGTTTCTGAGGATTAGTGATCAAACAGATATCAAATTCTCTTTTACTCTAGGCTTACATCATGATCAGACATAATATCTTTCGTCCGATTTGAACTCCGAAGAAGCCAAGGCCCTGTTGAGATTTCATCATATCCCCTATTCTTCAAGCTTTCACACGTCAAGTACTGAATCACGATAAGTGTGCTACTGGAGAACGTATACTTATTAATTCTCTTATTCGAGAATGTCTGAATCGAATCAAGTCCGTTACTATTACTCATTCTACTCTCAAGCCCTTTCATATCGTCATCTGTCTGAGTGAAGCAAAACACAACTCAAATCTGACTTTCGTTAGCATTATCGCAAACAATAATACGATATCCACGTATCAGTCAGAAATACAATTCTTGGCTCCCAGGTTTAAACTGCATTGTTATACAATATTAGAAATCGGCATTCTTGCAACACTATGAAAGAAACAAGCGGCTATCGGCGACCGGTAGCCACTTATCGGGATCCGATTGACATAGATCAGTTATATTCCCTCTTGACTCACTTACACTACATACTACACATATCCTTACGTCAACAACAAGAAATACCGATGTCTCTTTCAAACCGCGCCTACGAAGCAGAGGAGGCCATCAAGGGCATGGATCTCTGGGAGGTCATCCCCAATCTCTTCGACCAAGAGACCAATCCCGATGGTATCGTGAGTTTGGGCGTTGCCGAGAATACCCTCATGCACGATGTTCTCCGGAAGCACATCCACGATAACTTAGCCTTGTCGAACCCGGCCTTCACTTATGGAGACGGGACAACTGGTACGAAGCAGGTCAAGAGGACTGTATCACGGTTTTTGAACAGGCATCTCAAGCCGTTCAAGGCTATTGAGCCGGCGCACATCACCATGACCAATGGATGCAGTGCTGCTATCGAGCATTTGTCATGGGCTGTTGCGAACCCTGGAGACGGCATTCTTCTGGGGAAACCTTACTATGGCACCTTTGTCCCGGATCTCACAGCCCGTTTCGGAGCAAAGCTTCTCCCAGTTGCTTTTGGCGAGGTTGATCCCCTCAGCGAGGACGCAGTGGCCGAGTATGAGAAAGTGATTCTTGAAGCTCAAGCTCAGGGGACCAGAGTTGCAGGCCTGGTCATTAGTCACCCGCATAACCCTCTGGGGCGTTGCTACTCTCGCAGTGTTCTTGTTGCATTTATGAAGCTGTGTCAGAAGTACAAACTGCACTTTATCAGCGATGAGATCTATGCACTGTCTATCTGGACCAACACTGTTGACCAACACCCTCCATCCATTCCCTTCGAATCTGCTCTTTCAATCGATACCGCAGGCATCATCGATGCTGATCGTGTGCATGTTCTTTGGGGTATGTCTAAAGATTTTGGCGCCAACGGTATCCGAGTTGGCACGATTGTTTCCCAGGCCAACATGTCCTTGCACGCTTCTATAGTAGCAGTGGGACTGTACAGCTCAGTGTCATCCATCTCAGACCATGTCACAGTCAACATACTGGAAGATGATGCCTTTGTCGAGTCATATATTGCCGAGAATCAAAGAAGGCTATCAGCTCAATACACCCATGTTGTCTCATGGGCCCGCAGGAACCAGATCGACTACGCTCCGGGCGTCAATGCTGCCTTTTTCCTGTGGGTTGATCTGGGCAAGTATTATATGGCAAAACACCCTGGGTTAGAAACTAATGATATTACGGATCTTGTCATGAGCAAGTTGATGGAGAAGAAGGTCTTCCTGGCATCTGGAAACGCGTTTGGTTCAGAGAAGCCTGGCTGGTTTAGAATTGTGTTCTCGCACGATGACGCATATCTTGATCTGGGTCTTGAACGGGTAATTGATGCACTATTATAGTGCTGATTTATGAAAGAAACAAGAAGACGATCATAGTATACTCCATTTTGGCAATGTGTTCAAATTATCAAGATTAACAAGTGTCTTTTGAGTGCTGAGTGAAGCTAAGCAATAAGATGTTCATTCAAGTCCGAGAGTGTGTATTGCCAAGGAGTAATTGTTGTTTGATATACCTTGCGAGGTCATGAGCGCTTCCCCTGGAACTCAACTTTGTGAAAGGACAGGATAAGCTATTGAGTTGTGTCACTTGTATATGAGAATTGTAAGTACCTACTACAGGTTGAGGTCAAAGGCACTTGGTGGTATCTCTCGTAGCATAAACCAGAGGCACTGGTTCTCTCGAACTATCAGATGCCAGAAATTTAGTAAGAGGGAATTGAAATCTTGGGCCAGTGGACATCAAGACAGCCTTAAGATAGTTATCACTACGAGGCATGAGGTTTTTGGTATATTTCTGCAGCTATCAGGGCAACCTGGTCACTGAAAGCACAAGAAACAGAATCCAAGCTTATGCCCTATTAAATTAGATTTCTATGTCATTTTTCTATATGCTATACAGGTTTGAGGCTATCCTGTCTGATGTCTTTTACTGTCAGGTACTCCACCGACTGTATACATTAGACTTGCCCAATACCCTTCAATCGCTCGTGACATATAATCTAAGGAAAATGCTGCCCTTATTTCTTGCACTCCCCACTGACAGAGACGCTACTACTGATACGCAAATTTGAACATCCGGCACGGGCACCGCGATGGAGGCTCTTTGCGAAGCTATCTTTAGAAAAGGACGTTGAAGCCGGCGCCGTCTCGTGGTCCACTGTTAGGGTCCTCTCTCGTTCAAGGTGTGAAGTCGGCTTATACAGACGGAGAGTCCTGTAGTTAGTGTATGTATGTAGATATCCACGTTCAAAGAGACTGAACTGCTCCAACCGGATCAGACCGGGCCAGTTTCAAGCAAGATTTTAACTCCATCTCAGGGTCTCGCCCGCACCCCCGGGGGAATAGAAATGGATACAACAAGCCGGATTGAGTGAAATCAAGCACGGTCCTTTCCGGTAGGGAACTTGGTGTGTTGTACGACAGACCGGTCTTACAGCACATTAGGCATTAGTTGGTTTCGCCAGTGGGCAGGTAAAGAGAGAGAGAGAGAGAAAACTCTGCCGTCTGACAAGGACAGGGCAAGGATGAGCCATGACAGCAAAGACAAGACAGCACTTCGGCGACCAGTCCGGCGGTCCGTTAGAACGGGTAGATCCCTTCCGGAGGCCGGTAACCCAATCGGAAGAGAGATTTCAAGCCCGGTGTACCCAATTATTTTTAAAGTGCAGATGCCATCCAACGGCCCTTGAAACCCCAGCAAAACAACTTGACGGACCGATTTTATATTATATGGGGTCCATTCGGGGAACCAAACCGTTTGACCAAAAAATCTAGACTTGCAGGCTACTGCCATCCGATGGGTATCTCTGTTTACTCTAGTAAGGGTTTGGTTTGGTCCCCTATGAACTAGAATCCTTTGGAGATGGTAGGTGGATGCTCTGTTAGGTCAACTGATCTGTAAACTAACGGAATAAGCTGAGATGTCAGCCAGCTTAGAAACAAAGATAGGCGAAAGCGGAATTTCACGATAGCACAAAAAAAAAACACAAAGACTACGCCGCACCAGTGCAGATACATACTACATCAAATTGGCGCAAAAAAGTAGAGTGGCAATATCATTAGTCTATTACCTAAAGATAAAGACATCAAAAAAGAGTCAGGTACGGCTGCTATTCACTGTTGGGTTGATTCGTGTACACGTCAGGCAATTTTGACCTGAAAATACCCAAACAAAAGATATGCATCCTTGAATGGTGTGTATGTATGTACACACACAAAGTATCTTGGCTGTGCCTGAACTGAACTGAACTGAACTGAACTGAACTGAACTGAACTGAACTGAACTGAACTGAACTGAACTGAACTGAACTGAACTGAACTGAACTGAACCCTGGAATGCTATACCGATACCCGAACAGAATCTTACTGACGGGCTGACGGGCTGACAGCCTTACTGTAACCCCCCTGCCATATCAATGTATCATAGAGATCCTGCACAAGAGGACAAGAGCCCATTTCACTGGATGCTGATAGACAAGATGTACTCAGACATGCATTTCAATGACGGGAGAATTGCGATAATTCCATCCAAGCACGTTTACTTTTTGTCAATCTTTACTGAGAAGAACAATGTAAGCTGAGCTGATAAAATACGGGTACGTACCAAACTGACGGGACATTAATAATAAACTCGCTAAAACTGTCGCTGTCAAAACCCCAAATCGCGGGCTGAAAAGAATTTTCGTACAGGGGTTGGTTTGAGTACTAATGTACCAAGGTCCAACTGTACATAGACAGACCTACATACACCAATAGATCCATCACACGGATATCATCAGCCTCGATAGTTTCATTGTCTAGACACTCATGTCACATCACACTAGGAGTAATTTCAGGCATCCCTGAAGAGAGAAAATTTTCATTCTATTCTAGGTAGGCAGGGCACAGAAAAGCAAACACTGCGAGAATGAGAACAAGGACAAGGGCCTCAGGGTATCAGAAAAATTGGCCGCTGGAAGCATAAGAGACGAAATTAGTGGGCCACTTTATGCTCCTCAGCCTATAGCTCTTAGACTAGTTATTTTTGTAACCTAAGACTTGGGAGGTCATTTTTTCTGCTACCCACTAGAAGGGCCAAGGCAAAGATCTCTCTCGGGATATCGAACAATAGTGCAAACTCTAGATCTCCCCCCATCCCTCCCCAGATCCTGCAAGCGTCCACTCTTTTTTACTCAATGAGCCAAGCTTTATGACGATCGTTACCAACGTCTTACTAGAGAAATTTTGGTTCCAGGGGAAAGACTGAGATGGTGGTGAGGAGAACCGGAGGAACCGTCTGGTTTGGGTTTGGATTTCTCTCTTTGAATGACCTCCTCATCGGCTCTACCTTTGTTGGCCTTTTCGCCTCCCGCTATTTGGGAGTCTGAGTGGTCGATTGATTTCAAGGTTTGGAGCTTACGAAGCCCTCCCCGCGATAACCGGTCCCTCATCGTTATTCCAAGAGGGAAAGGCCAAAGCCTGTTTGGCTCGCGCTGAATGCGGATGTGACCCTACAATGTCGACATTATGAAGAATTAAGGACCTTACTAGTAAGTCTTGGGGAAAAGCCAAAGCCTCGTCACGCCAGGAACATCGACTCTATACCCAATTCTGGGAGGGAGTTTTCGTATGAAGCTATCCACCACCCGGGATGTGAATGAATCAACAAAACTAAAAGAAATGAGGCCGTTGGGTCTGAGTCTAGACAGAGAGAGACATCATCGAGTAGACGCCTCAATTTGCCTCTTTGCAACACAAAGAGTAACAGCCATTTGATGATGCCGTCTTCATCCGTGGACACTGGACATCATGTAAAAGACTCCGCAAAATCGGGGTCGACCGGTCCTACGCGGGGAACAGGAGCTGGGGAAAGCTCCTTAGTTAGTCAAGTCTACTTTAATGTCTTGGTTCGTGACTGTCCGGCTCTTGACGACAATAACCGATGACGGAGAGACTATGAACCTGTCTCAGTTGAGCCGACAGTTCTTCTCTCAGTAGGTGTTTCCGAAATCCAGTCAGCCCTTCGTACATATGTACAGCATGGGATATCTATTCATATGCAGAGAAACAAAAAGGAAATCAGAAACACACCCAATCGCCTCGAGCCCCCTTGTTGTTACCGGCTGCCTCCCCCGGTTGCTGGTGCTGAGATACTCGCGTTACACAACTTCGAAACTCCCAAGACAAAGAAAGAAGCGGCTATAGGTCCGAGAGACAAGACGTTCAAAAATAAATAAAATAAAAAGAAATTGTCATTAAAGAGGCGGAGATAACAAGGTAACAAGATTCCTTGCGTTTGCAGCAAACATCCCTTCATTCAGCCTTCAGCCTCCAGCCTCCAGCCTCCAACCTCCCTGGCCCAATAAACGATTGTTGTTCCACAAAGTTTCTCGAAGCTCCAGGATCTCGATGATTGACTGAGCTGCTGGGAACAAAGATAAGAAGACATTTTATGGCTTTAATCCATTCCAGACGTGTCTTAAACCAGCCACATGTGCGTTCAAACCAAAATCTACAGGGAGAGACAGAGAGATGTGCACCATGCATTTTGCCTACAGCCATGTTTATGCTCATGCTCAAAATACCAGGTCTCAAGATACACCAAGTTAGGTTCCTGAGCCCTCAAGTGCAACGTGATCTACCAACACAAGGCGTATCGCCATTGAATCTTGTGCAATGTTTAGTACTTCTACCAATCCGAATCAATAAGAAACCAACACCTTCGGATGAACCGGCTAGTTTGAGGCTTGCGCATGTTTCGGGGCTCTTTCTACGTAGAAGAAATCTGGCGAGACAAGTATTTCTGGGCTGACGTGCCGGGCTGGTTATCACGTCCCAGCTCTACGGACGACAAGACACTAACTTCAACACTACACAGGCTAGCGAATTGGATAGAGCAAACATCAATTGGAATTCATGGCTTGAAGTCGCGAACGCAGTGGAACATTTGCTTTAAGAGACATGGCTGACTTTGAACCCCGTGTCAATAGGTCACACCCTTTTGAAAGAGGGTGTCTCATAGAAAGAAGTCTTGTATTGCCTTCTGTAGGCGAGATAACCGTAATGGTGTCAGAACTTACATTCGTTTGGAATTTGGGGATTGATTGGAGCGCCATTTGCATGGCGTAAAGAGGCAAGACGGTACATCATTGTCATCAACAGTGAGGCAATTGGTCTTGGTAAGAGAAGCAAAAAAAAAAAGAAGAAGAAAAGGGCTATTATTGTCAATACGAACGAGAATTGTGTCAGACGGATTAACCCATGTTAGCCGTATCTTCCGTTACTGGGCAGTGCAAAGACAGAATCAATAACCAGCGATGCATGTAGTCAGAAAATAGGTATAGTACCAGTGCTGTGTATAGATACGAGGGAACTTATTACCTGCTCGGCATAAACGGGCGATCCGCCCTTCTGAAACGGCCTTTGTATGTGTCAAAGCGAGAGCCTATCGAAGTAGAAGATGACGATCAAATCAGAGTTGAGAACAACAATAATAAGGCATCAGTCTGGTTGAATGCGGTTGTATCAGTCAATATCAGAGATGTCTATTCGGCCTTTGAGCCGCAGTTGGTTGTGGAGGGTAGGATTCCACGTGGTGTAACCACACCATAGGGACAAGATCCGACCCGTCAATTGTTGAGCATGGATATCATACTTACAGTACATACATTGCAGTATTGCGTATATGCCGCAGCAATGTGCGGCATATAAGGGATATTCAAGGGTGCCTGTGTACTCGATCCGACTCGCTCGTCGAGTTGACAACTCCCTCCTTTGTAGCAGATAGAGAGGCTGGCGGATGAATCTTACCGTCTGTCCGTATGTATGTACCTACATGTGTGTAATATCCTCTTTTGGCCAGAGGCATAAGTATGTACTCGTACAACGTTTCACGGCACTCGCATGGATGAATGGATGTCCAAGTGTCACAACCGCCCTGCCTTTCCTTTGTCCTACATCCATCTCTCGAGTAACACAACAGGAACCGGATCACAAGCGACGAACCGGAAGACATTGTAATTAGCATAAAATAAGAGATACATACATCAATAGGGAAAAAGTGGTCCTTTGGAATGATTACATCGAGAATAGCAATGAAATGTCTAGCCATTGTTTTGTTTCCGCACATTTCACCTTGCAATGGTAGTTACATGATTGATTGGACAAGTTCAGCCAGCCTCCTCTTGAGTCGAGACATGTAAGAGCCTCAGAATCCAATTACCGAACTGACACCCGGCAGTGGGGGTCTTTTTCTTTTCTCTAATCCAATTGGTTAAGCAGTTGTTGGGAGGGAAAAGCAATTACTAGAGACATATTGTTCATTGATGAACATGTTACAGAGTGCAAATGCCGTACATAGTACCTTGATTGTTAATACTACAAAAAGCCACCATGGATAATTGTAACCCTGTAATCAATTTACAATGCACAATTCATTATCCAGGTTTACACAAAGATGGATATTCGCAGCGGGTCCTGCAGGCCGAAACTGAGTTCAAACTCAAATCAACTCAATTCGACTCTCACACTCTCTCTGTCCAGGATCAGGGAAGTTCCAAACTTGTTCCTTGAACCAGGCCAAGGCAAGAATCATAAGTAAGCGGTAATAATAACATGGGTCGTGGAAAACGCCGACGTCACCCAGCGGTCCATGCTACTAAATGGAAGCGACGAAGTTCAAGGTGAGTCTCTGGAAGCACAACCATTCCATTCACAGCGTAACGCAACCTCCGGGCCGTCCCCGCCGATCAATTAGAACAAGTTTTCTTTCCCCTTTTTCATCTGCTTCCAATAGCTAACTACAGGGTTTGGTATGGCATGATAGAGACATAAGAGAGGTTGCCACGTAGGTTGGTAGTGGATATACATACTACTATAATGTACATGACAACTCAAAACAAGGACGAGAGAAAAAAAAGGCCAAAGAAGATTCATTTAGTGAAACATCCTAAAAAAAGACGATCGATCGATTGAAGCCAGAGTGAATGCGTAAGCCAAACGAAACAGCCTTATCCAGGAACATCCCTCTGCGCAGATTTGCTGTTGAAGCATAACATAACCCCATAGTCCCGAAACAAGCCACGAACCCACTTTTGCTCTCGCAATGTACTTGATCCTGATGCAAAACAATGCAAAGCAAAACGCAGATGCAGATGTAAATGCAAAAAAGGAAGAACCGGAATCTTGGGGTTTCACTGCCGGTGGAAGCGAGGCGAGGCGGAACGGAGAGGATCCATCTGCCGATGGAGATGGAAAACAGCCCATCTCAACATCGTCCCATGTTTTAAACGGAGTAATATTGCAGTACAGTACGGATACTCGCTCAGTTTCGGATATCAGAGGGTAGAAATGGGCAGATTATCATATGTATGTGTATTGGTCTAGCGTACGATCCATCACCCGGAGAACATAGATGGAGATCTGGCCATGATTTCATCATGTAGTAATTTATTTAATTATTTTTTGTTTCTCAAGAGGGAGAAAAAACTGGGCTTGTCTCCTTACATAAAGTTACGTACATTGAAAAAAACTCCACGTCTAAAGACTCACGATGGTCGGGCCCTGCCGAGGGGGATGATGTCGATCTCGGTCGACAATCCCGTAGGTACGTACTTTTCTCGGCATTGAACCTTTTACTCTGAGCTATGCACCATCTCTGCTTTGGTTGGAGGAGAGAGAAAGAAGAGAGATGCCCTTGTTCAATGTTCAATATCTGGTTGGGTCCTTTACACGCCCATCTAACTACTCCATCACCACCCCAAAACCTTGGAATGGTCCAACAACAGAGATGAAAAATTCCACTCGTCAATGCAAAGAAAGAAAGAAAAGAAAAGACCCCTGAAAAGAATTCCAAGGTCCCCTGATCTGATAATCGCCAAAGGCCAAGCTCTTTCTCATCCACCAAAAATCCACTCGTGAAATTTTTCTGTCAGACACGTGCGAAACCATCGTGTTAGCTCTGATCAACCAATTCAGTTGAGCATCGCCGATGATGACATAGAAACAAGAACCAAGCGGATGCGCTGGCACACACAGACAGTCCACCTTTGTTAGTACTAACTAGTAACCAGACGATCGCCTCAACATGGACTACAAAGTTACGGCCCGCATGACGTTCAGACAGCCAATCCCATTGACGAACCCCTTTGCTAGATGGGTCCCTGTACCTTTATTAGCTACCAGGTTTTCGGGTGAGGCTAAAGAAAAATCTTGTTTGCGGTTACGGATACAGTTACGTTGCGGAACATGGAAGAAATAACTCGATCATTCAGATGACACTGACAAAAATGACACTGAGGCTTTCCACCTCCACTCTGTATAGGCGATGCCCGAATATTCTTGTCATGTCGTCTGTGCATTGACTGAAATTTCGATTATTTACATCCACAGAGGGGGGCAGAGGGGCGTGGAAGGGGACCACCGTCCCTACTTGCATGCTCCATTGACGTCTGATGGGAAGAAGCTTTTGCACTCAGTAACTAGTTAGACTGCCATGTATGTATGAGAATCATCCAATATTACTCCCTTATCCCTATCAAGGGGTGCGCGCGCACCAAGGGGGCAAAAGTTAACGAAGGCCTGAACCACTAAACACAGCACATACCACCAACAAAAACAAGCGGATACACATAGAGTTTGACGCCGATTAACTTGGCTTACACATTGTCAATGCCTTCGGTATACCATGGTAGGAGATGGATACTATCGGGTACAACATACTACGCTTAGTACGTAGATGACTCTTTCTTTCTCGCTTTGTAAAGGCGGTGGAAGCATAAAAACATAAACTTGGATGAATAACAAATAGACAGCACACGTTTCGGGTACCAACCTCAACGACGTCTGTCTAACAAAGTCTCTCTGTTTGACTGTCATTTTTTAAGACCCGTATGACACAGACACAGGCACAAGTACGTACACACACAAAGAGTTAGTTATACAATTACAGCACAAAGTTGCGAATCTCGGTTTAGACAAAAGTAAAAAAAGAAGTTCCCCCGTTATCGGCAAGCAAATCCAAGAAAACAAGATTGAATTGAATCAGAGGATATACTTTATTACCAAAAGGTCACTCTTATTACTTGTTTCAAGTTGTATTCTATTAGTCAGTTGTTCAATCAATGTCTCCATTCTACTTGTCAGGAAGCGTCGTGCCCATCCATCCTGTTGGATCTGAACTTGAGCTGGTACTTAGTCGCCGGAGATCGGAGCTGATCACTACAGGTATGGATGGCTCACAGCAAGTAGTCTAACCTTCTTGGCCAAGCTTCAAGTCTGGGGAACGAAGCTGAAAAGGCATTTTCCTTTGACAGGCAAGTCGTAATCCATCCTGTCCTGTCCTATTCTCAATCCAGTTCTGTCTATTATACTGTCCCACCCCTGTTAGAGACCGGCCCGGAACTCTCAAGTTGGTGAACTGTAGACCTTTTAATCCTTGCCGGTCCTGAAGCACATCAGTTTAGCTCGAAATTATGCGAAAAAGAGCCTCGCTGTGATTTTTCCTGTCGTCTGCTTGGGGTCTCCCTGTTAACTAGTTAAGCGTTGAGAGTGAGATGCATATGTATGTATGTATACGTGGATCCGAAAAATGTAAGAGACGCAAAAAAAAAGTCGATGCACATTTTTGGCCTGCCTATCCCAGTCGAGCGGCCTGGCGGTGACTGTCCGCTTGGTTGTAAATCCCCCGAGAAAAAGCAAACAAACCCACTTGGTATGTAAGAAGGCTCAAGAATGCCCAATGGTAGTAGGTTATGCCCTTTGAGACAAAAGGTGACAAGGGACGATGACAGCTCAGACAGAAAGAAAGAAAGAAAGAGACTGGATAGAAACACATAGAATTTGTGCAGATTTCACATTCAAGAAAGAAAACTTGGCTTGCTTTGTTTGGAGGGAGAACGAAAAAAGATCTCTTTGGCTATAGTATGCTATGGTATCCAATCATGTGCTATGCTGTGCAGTGTAGTGCAGTCTTCCCGCAGTTCCTGTCGATGCCCAGTTGCCCCGTAGTCAAAAGCGCAAGTTATACCTCCCAATAGAATCATCGACCGGCTTCTTGCCTGGTCGGTCCTGTACGCCTGACCCAAATGTCCCCAGCCGTCGTATCCCGGTATCATGAAAACCTCCCGTGCTCCCGTAATCCATGCTCTGAAACTTCATGTGATATCAATCCGCCCTGTATTTGGTACAAGATATCCCTTCTTGCTTGGGGTTCGTATATCCGTGAACCCCAATGGACAAAAGAACCGCCCCAAATGATCCCCACCCATAAAAGGCTGGTTGACATGATGAAAAGAAATCGTCATGGATCCATGTTAAAACAAACTTTTTTTTAATGCAGTGCTCCGGTATAATGCCCTTCTTTGGTACAAAATAGATTCTTCGACAAGATAAGGAAAAGTGAAGGCGTTGAGGTGTGAGTTGAGTTGAGGTGTTGTGTTGTGTTGATGCGATGATGTTTGAGTTGTTGAATAAGTTGTGTGTTGAATGAGTTGCGTGGTAATATGTTTTTAGGTGTTATTTCGTGTGTATGATGTCGTGTTATTGTTGAGTAGAAGTAGTGAAGTGCTTAGTAGGATCGTCGTCGCTGCGTCCTCACGTTGTCAAAAGATACGGCGTACGCTCGGAGTTCCTTCCTCGCCTTGTCGGACAGTTGACTTTGCTCTCCTGTTGTTGAGGTGCTCTGCATGGAGCACAGGCTGCTGTGGGAGCTGGAGGGAGTGAGGGATCGGTGGTTGGCAGTCGACTCAGTGCCGTAGGGCTTGAAGGTGGGTTGGCTCATGTGCCTTGATCCGTATGGCTTTGCGTTGGAGAAATCGTAGGCGGGGGAGAGGTAGAAGCCCGAGCTAGAGGATTTCGATGACCATTGGCAGGAAGGAGAAGTGAGGCCGGGTGAGCTGGCTTGAGAACTTGTTGTTGATGTCTTCTCAAAGTCGGCCAGTCTGCATGACTCGGAGCAGTAGGCATCAGAAGATGATTGCACTTGCTTGTCGCAGGCAAGGCAGAAAGAGTGAGCCCAAGAATCGAAGTCCATGGCTGCGGTGATGTGTGTGGTTGTATGAGTGTGGTAGAAAGTAGTGTTTGTAGGGTTAACCCAAGAAAGTGTCGACTTGTACTCCTTTGTGTTCAAGTATTATCGAGTAAAGTATTGCAACAGTTTGATATAGTAGAGAGAGCAATTGAAGGATCGCAAGTGAGAGAGTCGAGATGATGGTGAAGGAGATCTGAGTTGAGAGGTTCGAGGGGGAGGGTTATGTATATTCTTGGTCAGTGGCCCAGGCACAGCCTTGGTCGATGATCAGTTGCACGACCAGGATTGCGCTAGAGGTACACTTGCTAGGAATTCGTGGAGGAGGGTACCAAGGCACACCTCTTCTCCACCAGGAAAGAGTACGTATCAGTGGAGTGTTGGACTTTGGTGGGGGCGCCTTGCCGCTCTCAATGCCCTGCAGACAGAGGTTAGGCCGGTACGTACTGCTTCATGCTGAGAAAAATTGGTCCACATCGCTCAGTGATGGGACGCCCGCCGGGCGTGGGTTGTGCTCGTTCCAACTGGGTGTGTGGTGTGCACACCACGCCAGGGCGTCTCACACCTCCCATACACAGGGAGTGTTGGAGGAGGAGGGAGTGCCAGCCAGGATGAGCTTTGGCAAGTGGAGTTTACATCTCAGTGAGCTTCCACTGCTTTTCAGGGACCGTACGGACGTACCTAACTGAGAGTCTGTTGCAGGGCAGAGGAGGACAAGACAAGCCTCCACGACAAAGGACCCAACCAAGACATTCAGACACCAGACAAAGGCGTGTGATTTTTGCTGGCTGGCTGGCTGGTACTGCACTGCACTGCACTGCGCTTCTTTTACTACTTGGCTGACTGAACTGAACTGTGCTGCGCCTGAGCCCTGACCAAGCCAAGCCGTGTTTTATTCTTTTCCTCTGTTCCATCCTGGCCAACGCTATTACTGTACGAGATTGCGACGGATAGCCGAAAATTTTTCAATGATTGCATTACGGCCGGTTCATGTCCACGAGAACAATCACCTATATCGCAAGCTCGATGAGGTGACTCAGATGGGTTATTAGATGGGGACCTTGAGAGGGTCCCCGGATCCCACCGCAGAGGCATCAGCCGAGATTTTTCGCTGGCTGGGCAGAGGGTAGCGACACCGGAGGTGGGCAATGGGCTGTTGGTCGTTCAGTTCGTTCAGGTCGCCTCTGGTTTTCCGTTAGCTACCGTGCAATTCTGCACGGTTCTGCCCGCTGGCTCGAGGTTTCGGAGTGCCCCAAGTGCCCCCTCCCCACAAAGATCAGAGGATGTGTGCATCTCATCGGGTCTCCGTGGTGTGAGGTGAGGCCATTCAAGATTTGACATGGTCAATTGTGCTTGTCTTATGGGAATTTGTTGCTGGCATTCTGTCAAGATTTCTTCTTGGCCTGGTGATGGATGTCCCCGCTCGTTGAATGGCCAATTGATCCATTGTGAGATTAGATCGAGTCCAATGGAGGGGTGTTACAGGTTACAGGCGAACCCTCTGTGCTTTCGCCCTCTGTAATGTAAGCTGCATTGCTGTAACTGCTGTAACTCAGCGTTGCGGCGTAGCGTAATCTGCTTGACGGTTGATTTAGTTTGATATCCATTCATTGCTTGACCCACAGGAACGGGACGGATAGAAGGACTGTTGTTGCCTGAGGCAAAAACATGGACAGATTCGATCTGCGCCCGCAAGAGCAACGCAATGAGCTTAGTGCCTCACAGCTCTAGTCTTTCCAGGGCATAGCGCCTATCAATGCCTCCCCTTCCCCCACATCCCTGTCTGCCGTCCGTCTCTATCTCCATCGCTCTCCACCTTTATTTCAACTCTGGCTACATACTGCTTCACTTCGTTCTCCACTTTGAGCACGCAAAATAACCATTGATTTCAACAACGTGCTTCAGTTTAATGCTCCGTTCAGGTCGGTCAGGTCAGGTTCAGGAGGTTCAGGAGGTTCAGGGTTCAGGATCAACATACCCTCCAACAGATACGGAGTAGTATAGTTACTCTCCGATATACTGCCGGAAATAGGAGAATTCTTTTGAGTTATCACAAAGCAGTTGTATCCGATTGTACATGTAGTTGCACAAATGGTATAGATAATCCCAAGAGACCAAATTAAGAAACAGACTCGGTCGTTGATAACAACATTGTACATACTATACTGTATCTTTGTTTTCGTAATGGCGACGATCTCGCTTCCTGGTCATTGTATCAAATTGAGGGTAGTACTATCATAATTCTGTGTCTACTAAACCAGACGTATCTGATATCATTTGCCGCTCAGTACATATCGTCAAGAAGAACACAACCTTACCCAACATGACACAACAGTAGACCACCTGACTCTTGACTCTAGCTGTCTATTGACGCCATAGCTATAGCCATAGGTCTAGACTTTGCCGAAGCAGACGCGCAATCGAAGTTTGTGAGACGCTCGAAACGCTCATCGCAACAGCAAGTGACGCCATATTCCGCAACTGTGTTGCCGAATTGCATGTCTGTTCTGCCCAGTCCAGACAATGTGCTCATCCATCTACTGTATCAAACCATACAAAGCCCCTCTACCGGGTTTATGGATGCTCTACTGCACTGCGCTGCACCGTACCGTCTACTGCACAGTATTATCTGCAGCAATAACCAGTTTCGACTGCCGCTCTGCCACTATCAAAAGGATGCGCTAGGCCCATCACACCTTGATAGCCAACAAGCCAATGGCCATCAAGCTCCTCACCACAATCCTTCAGTTTTCACTCACTTGTCACAAAGTTCTGCTCTATTTTTCGCCTTCATATAAACTAAATTAACTCAAGTAGGCACTATACACTAGGAGGCGACCGTTGCTGAAACCACAAAGTCTCTACTAATACTGAACTAAACCAACACCGTCCAACTGTTGGGTTGCAGTAGACCCAGACCCAAAAACATATCAACCACAATCACAATCCGCGCATTATGCTTAGGTATGTTCGCCACCAAGCAATAGTTTAGTTTACTTTTTCATGGTGGTGTTAGTGTTTGCAACCAACCCCAACCCAAACACAGATCACCAGTGAGAGATCAACCATCCTTCAGGAACATACCTGGACCCTGGATTTGCATTATTGTAGATTCTGCAATAGAAACAAGATCAAAATTCTTCATCTCGTCGCCACAAGCCACATTCTGACGCATATTGATCTCATCGAGGCTTACTTTTTTTCTTTTATTTTCTTTTTCCCTTCCTATTCACATAAAATGCCCGAACGGTTATCGTGCAGCGCAGCTCATTGTCTCACCCATAGCACAGGAATCGCCTCCAGTTGAATGTCACTCAGGGCCCAGTAGGAAGGAGTAAGAGATATGGGAAGATCACAGATCACACAGCAGCAGTGCCTATTGAACAAGAGAGACCAACCAGGTACTCGGTTCTCTCGAAGCAAACCCCGCTTATAACCAAGTACTACTAACCTCTAGACTCTTTACTTTGGAGCATTGTCCATCATGAATGACCCCTCTTTCTATCACGTCTCATCTCCTGAAGTAACTAGTGCTTGTGTCAGTTGAAGCGTCGATGACATGAACGGACCTTTTGCGAGTCAAACTAGTTAGGTTGCGCATTGGACATCTTTATTTACCCCAGGTTCTCGCCGGGGAATTGCGCGCTATCCTGTCATGTCAGTCGGAGGATTGATTTGAAATGGAAAAAAGTGGTCGCGACTGTATCGTGATCGTCATCAACTAATAGTTAGTAACTAAAACTACGGAGGCAGTAAACTGCAAAATGCAGTGCTGATCCCCTTTGGACACTGTCGCTGCGCAGTTCTACAAACCCATTCCATTTTTGATCAAGACTGCGTCTGGGGGCGGAGACAGACAAGGGACGGGGGGCTTTTCAGAGCGAATCATTTGTGAGTTTTGATCTGCAACCTCCATCCAACTGCATCCCCGGTCCTGATACTGCCGCCTGACCACATATTCCAACCTCTCTTTGAAAACAACAAGGTCGCATCGTGTGCAAGTAGCACGCCCTCTGATGCCGTAGTCCCAGTACAATGCAGCGGGTCAATACTCTCAGTTTCTCTCTGGGGTGCATAGACAGGCGCTGTTGAAGAGAATGATCGCTTATTACAGTAACTCCTGTCCCATGCTAGGCTTGACGAGTTTCTGATACCACATAACTACTTCCCCGGATTCTTGTGGAATAGGCCATTCAGGGCCTTGTCACGATACTAGCGAGCATGCATAATCAGTTCGGTCATAGTACGCATATTCCCGCACTCCCAGAAATATCTACCTCCTGTCACGTCTTATCTTGTCATGTCTCGGGGCAGACAGTGAATCCCCACTGAGCAACATCAACCCTAGGTAGTCCGATGATGCTGATACTGAGACTGAAGACGCAATGAAACGCAATTTATCCAGGATAACCAATCTTATGGCAGACAGTGGGCATATTAATTAGCATTTGCCAATCATCAGGTTTTTGCTCGGCATACCGCGGCACTCAGACGGGGTTTCATTCGGCTTTTCCATGGTTATAGGGCCTCAAAAGTTATTCCCCTCAAACCAAGGTTTTTCTACCAATTGATCCTTGAGGTTTTTTTCTTCTTCTTTTGTTTGCGTCGTTGATGCCCATAACAATTAACAATTTGGGTCTTTTCGCCCGAAAGTCTAATTCATATGCATTACGTTCTAATGAGGAGTCCAACGTCAATTCATGATCGAATCACAATTTCACACAACAGTCAATTGCTGATCTTACAACGCGTCTTGTCTCCAGCACGTTGACGATCAGGCATGAATCAATAAATCAATGGATCAAGATGAAGTTTGAGAGTCAGGATCAGAGACGGAGTCATTTATCACTTTAATTCCACTTGTATCGCGACGGTTGGATGGAGCCAAGTTGATTATTAGTCAGTCGCGATAATTCTCCACGTTAGTAGTTAATTGATTCATTGATTAAAAGATAGCTCGGGTTACATCAGTCATGACGGCTTCTCCAGATGGAGATTTAACGCCCGCAAACACTATCATCAGCAAAAGATATAGCGCATATTAACAAAATGTGCCTGTATTCTCGATAAGATAGACAACCGAGAAGAGAGGGTCCTAAAGGTTTTCCCCCCACGATTTCCCATCGTTACCTTGGTTTAGCTCGTCGGACAAAGTGACGAGATAGGAAACATGGCCCTTTCTACGGCTGCGGTTGAAGCCGCTCGCGCAATCCCCCTGCCAGGACCTGAACTCTATTTTCGCTGTAAGTTGAAATCTGGAGTCTAGACCGATGATGATTTTCCCCTGGTTCATCGTCAACGCCGAGAATCGTTATCCGATTATCGTGGGAGTTTTTTTATCGTCGTCGTCGGCCTTGACGTATGTAGTCTCTGCTTACACATACATGACAGCAGGCCTAAAAACTTACGCTAACTTGTTACTGCTGATTATAATTACAGGGACAGGGCTTGATGCACTGGCCACGCGGGAGCTGGGGGGAGCTCTCTCCACTAACTCGAAAAGATTCCGGCGCTGAAGGGTTCAAATCTTGGCGTGTACGGGACGGGAGGTATGAACGAACAATGAACAAGTTCAAGGCGATCACGACTCTTCCCTGGCAATTTTTGCTGGTTACTTAGTAGGTACTAAGTCTGTGCAGAAGCAGGACCATCTTCAGTACAGGACAACTTGCATGTAGTTAGTACGAAGACTGTTGCTGCCAATGTCACACGGATCTAATACCAGCCCATCTCGTGTAAGCCAATATCCGAAAAGATGTATTACTGATAATCAATTCGTCCACAGGTAACCCTGGTCTATCATAATTCCCAAACGAGATTACCGCACAAACATGTCAGCAATGTATTTCCCAGTCGAGTCTCTGTGGCGTTTATTCTCTTTCCAAAAATGAAAAGAATGCGCAGCCTCAACCACGGTTTCTGTCCAACCATTTCGACCCAAGACATGCAGAGTCACATCGTCAAGTCGAAAAATGCAGCGCATCACCGGAATAGGGGACGAACTATCTCAGCTGAGGGTGTTCGAACTACTACAAGGATTGATGACCTTCACCTGAGGGAAACATCTCAGGATTGGGCGTGATCTGCCACTACTGGTTGGATCACTGATCACCTCACCCTCTGATCAGGCTGACCAGCTTGACCAAGAAGCTTCTAGCTTAGCTTATCAGCCTGCCAGCCCCTATATTGAAGAGCAAGACGGACAAGAACAAAGTCCGTGCTTAGCCTGATGGTGGACTTTGTCGAGTAGAGATAGGATCGTGGTCCAGCCCGGCTAACTAGCTAAAAAGCAGGCTGCTGCAGATAAATATCCCTTCAATTGGATTCATCAAGTGGAAGAACAATTCCACTGGTCTCAACGCTAAGGCTGTCGGACAAGTGACTGATACAGCGCTACAGAGTACAATTCTCGATCTACGAAAAAGAAACGACTAACTTCACAGATCGCTCGCCTAGGATGACGCGAGAGCAACCGTACCGCACCGCACCGCACCGCCGCAGACGGCGGCATCGCATCGTCAAGGTCAAGGGTAAGGGTCTAAGAGGGAGGGCTTGGGCAGAAAACTAGGGCAATGTCGGTTGTTCAGAAGACCTAATATACACAAGATTACTCTGTACTATTCATCGCCTGGATAAGGTTATCCCGATAATAGCTTGAAGCTTTTTTTTTTTTTTGTTATTGTTCATCTGCCGATAATACAGCGTCGGCTTGAGTCGGTTCCTGTTACAGTTTTCGTGCCGAGGAAGCAAGTACTACTCTACTCTACGCACAACCTGTGCCTTGCAGCATCAGCCATGGAAAAGGGTCTTGTCGGGTGCTACTCCGAAATCTCTCATGCATGTCAATATTGCGGGCTTTAGAAGAGGCAACCAACAGACTTGCAGTGCGGGCTCAAAACAGCCAGCCGCATCCTGGAATTGTGCGATAAGACCCGATTCTTCAGGGTGGTGGTGTGTTGGTGGTGTGGTATGACTGTGATTGATGGTGTGGCCTCGTGCACCAAGGGTAACATAAGAAAAGGGCCAGGTGAGCCATCTCATTCGTTGAATAACCACCATGATCTGAGAGCAACTGAGATTGAGCCTTAGATTGATTACATTTTTTTTAACATCTTGTCCGAAAATTTTCAAGTCTCCTGAGGCTAAGTCCCTCCCCTGTCCCGTGTCTCTGAAGCCTGGCGGGACATCTGATCCTCTGTACGGGTATTGTTAGCCTTTTGATGGCATCCATCGGGCTACGCCAAGAGATATCCCCAGAGTTGCCTGCACTTAACAAGGCATCAGGGTTCCCTGACAGATAGGATAGGGGACCGGGATGACAGGAATAGCTTGGACAGAGACTTCTGCCAAGTTGGGCATGATCTGCGATACCCTATCGCTCGCTACCTTGCCTTTCCAAGGTTAGAGCGGCAGGTTGCTGTCTAATGCCACACCACGACTAAGAGACAGACTGCAGTAGGCTCCAAAGTCCAAGGCTTTAAATCAAGAGGTGGCTTTTATTGGTGTTTTCACAGTCTTTGTAACTGACTACTGAATTCCCGATTTCATCTGTCTCCTCTTATTAGCCATGGTATCTCTCATGGTTGGTTGACTGATTGCTTTTTCCCACAGTTTCGTCCCTTTTTTTGCTGGCTACTGTAACTAGGTAGGCAAGGCTTGACCCAGAATGTGAAGGCGTCTTTTGTCCGAGAATGCCAAGCTTCATCTCCACTGGAATTGGGGGATTGGGATGACCAGATCGACCGATTGCTTGCATGACGACATTACTTGAACCTTTTTTTTTTCTCTTCTTCGTCTTTGTTCCCCTTTCGCTTGGACCTATCCTGCTTTGTCCTTGGGCTTGAGGCTCAGCCCGGACCCTCGTGAGCTGATGCCATCGTGAGATTGGGTTGTGCAATGAGATGGAATTCCACTGGAGTGGAGAGTTTTACTGGAGACTTGGGAAAGTTTTTTTTTTATCTCTCTAATCCCCAGTTACACCATCGTGACTGTATTCAGGAACAATTGCGTCACTCTTGTCGCATCAATGAGGGTCCCTTTGTTTTAATTTTTCCCGATTTATATCATGACTGTTACAATGGTTGACATAACGACTTCTGCTTAATAATTGTGGATAGAATTAAAACGTCTTCAGTAAAAGGAACTTGTTTTGGGTCTGATCAAGTCATTCATCAGCACGTTTCGCATACTGACGCGTGCCTGTCAATCACTTGTTTGAGGTGACTGATTCATTGTTAGTTTCTGACTGTGACTGTACTGTGACTGTGATTGTGACTGTAAGAGGTGGATCTTGTTCTTTTTTTTCTTCTCTTTTTTTTTCACTATCTAGACAACTTCTCAAATGTGACCTCTCCTTGCCTTGTCCCTGTCCTTGATTGACTTTGATCACCCTTGGACCTTGATTGATCCTTGGTTTACTTACATTAGTACTTAGCAGTCGCTCAGGTCCGAGTCGGACTAAAAACCCGCCCGCTCTTCCCGCTGAAAGTTACAATTTATAAGGGGGTGTGCGTGTGTATGTTCTTTTGATTGGCTTACAACGCGCGCCCTCCAGTGCCGTGTCATTCGAAGATTGGTCGCATGGGCCAAAAAGAGCTTCTTGTTGGTTACCTGACCGAAATCAAGATTATTTCCTTATTATTACTCTTACTCGGGTATTAATGAAAAGTTTTCTTTCCATCTTGAAAACTTTTTCCACCTTGATTAATTGATTCCCGGTTTTCTGGAAGCGACATTATACTCTTTTCTTTTGCGCGTGGTTCCTCAGGCTGACTGTGTCTGCTGATGATGGCATGGGCTCTCTCAAGCAAGGGCAAGGGCTGAGTCATGAGAATCATCTAGAACAGGTTTCAAATGTTTGAGTTAGCCATCGTGAAAGAGAGACACGGAACGGAGCAAAAGTCTAAAGGCGTCTGTCTGTTCGTATGTCATCCACAAGGCTCATCTCAACTCAACGGCGGCCCCACGACAGGAACTCGCTCATTCATTCCAACAGTGACATTCTGATAACGGCTGTCAAGGTTGTATGCTGATAGATTTGTAGTTCCAACCCCTGACATGGCTTGCCATGTTACAGTATCCCCATAGCGTAGTATCTCATGGCGGCAGGCAGAGACCCCGAAGCCAAGTCCAAGCCAAACCTCAGAACCTTTTTTTTTGTTTTTTTTTTTTTTGCCATCTGATTATTCCTATACAATGCGCAATTCTCACGTCGAGTCTGGTGTTGAATGTCTGGTCCTGCAGCGAGCCGCATGTTTTGCTGATGCTACTGACGTCGCTGTATTCGAGTCTCCAGCTTCTTTGGACAAGCGAGATGAGAAACTGTTACCAATTCGACCTATCATATCAACTCGCACTTGCAGCATCATCCCTTGCGTCTGCCGTTTGGTGTTTCTAATGCAGACACGTTTTTCAGAGACATTTCAAGGCAGGGACACATGGCTTTCAGAAAAGCCGTTATTTTTACCCTTCAGAAAAGTTCCTTTTTTTATTGCCTCGTCCTTGTATGCATTGTCTTTGACTGATGGTGGCTTGGTCTAGGCTCTAACCTGGAGCGTTGCGTTGCGTTGCATTGTGCCCTGTCTTGCTTACTACTAGTAAAAGGCAGATCTGACAGATCACATTCAACGTGCGTTCCCCCGCATTCTTTCATGTACACTCGTATCTTTTGTCGAACCGGGGTTTTTGTCGAACCAAAAACTCGGCTGGGCTAGGCGCAAATTTGCATCAAAGGAGCTTGTCACTTTGTCAGGGCCCGTCCTCCACGCTGCCTCCACTGCAGGTTCTGCTACAACCAGCAAGGATACGCGTTCTTATGGTCTCTGCTGATGGTTACGTAGTGGCACAGTCAGATTGGAAATGGTATTCTCAAATAGGTATCCTCTGGAACAGTTTCTACTTCCTTTCTCAGCTTAATTCTTCAAGTGAAGGGGCATCATCAAAGAAGGGATACAAAATTGGCCACTCGGCCGATTTCTGACAAACAAATACATGTTTCCGTCCTCGAGCATCTCCAGCTTTTACGTCTGTGCGATGCCTGCTCTTGGTATTGTCTTGCCGCTATTCCGTCCTGTCCTGTTCTATCCCGTCCCGTTCAAATACAAAGACCAACCAGCGCCTGGGGTCAAATTCCTATCAGACTGCTGCAGCTGCACGTTTTTGGACAAAAGTAAGCCTGCCGTCGTGTCTTATCAGGGGGTTTTTTCGACCTTGCCGTGCAATCCCCGTGCCTGTGCTGAGTGGACAATTAGGACATGGGGGTCGCACACAACTCAAAGCAGGCTATCATGAGCGCTCCAAGGGTTCGTTCAAGTGCCCGTCACCTTTGAAACCCGCAGCGTAACGGTACACACATAATCGACAAGGTCTGCGCCGGGACCATCGAAGATCCCCTTTCGGCCGCCTCGCTTGGAGGCAGAGGAGAGGCAAAGAGTCAAGGCGGCTTGGGGTCGGATGCTGGCGGCTCAAAAAGAGACTGACCAGACGAGATACCTCATTCGTAAGACACGAGGCGAATGTTTCTTTTCTGTACGGCAAAAGTCCTAGAAGAGACTTGTCAGGTTGCACTAGACGTGAGCTTTTAGGAGAAACATAAACAGCCGTGCGTGGCGAGACCACGGCAGACAGAGACTGGTGATTGCAAAGGAGGCGAATCGAAATCGGGATACTGCTGCATTGCATTGAGTTGCCTCTTCTGCTATAGGGGTTTCAAGGAGAATGTGGCTGTCCAGAAGTCTGCCCACTACTGACTGCTGTCAGTCTTCACGATGACTCTCATTTGCAGGACGAGGATAGAACCGATGCAGCACCTCTGGCAGCTGAGATCGCCACGCGGTTGCATTTCTTTGTACGCAACAGTTTGAGGCTGTGATCCAATCACCTCTGAGCCACCCCGGACTCTTGTGCTACGCCTCTGGACGTGGGGAACTTTGGACGTTTGGCTGACTGTTGGAGAGAATGAACCCGACTTGTCGTATATTTTGGTGGACGTTGAGTTGCGGGGGGAGATGAGATGCCTGTGCTGTAGCTGCACCTTGCTAAGCTACTAACCTATGGACGCGGCGTCTTTATTTGCGGCTGCCTGCAGTGCAGTCCTAGAGTAGGTAATTGTCATGAATGGCATTCCATGTCCGACGTCCCAATTACAATTCTCTGAATTATCATCTTTACCTGTCATTTTGTGGTTTCGCTGTAGCATGTTGCATGGTCTGATAGCTAACCGAGAAGAGCTTGTCACATCGTGCCATGTTGCACTGAACTAAACTGAGAGTTGAGGTCTTGGCAGAACAGAGACCCCCTCTTTTGAGTCTCCGGACTTTTGACCCTCGTCAGTCGTTTAATCAACACGCTATACGACTTACCCCGGATTTCTCCAGGCTTTCTTGGACTCGGCATCGTCGGTGGCTGGAGTCGCCCCGTCCACAGCGGTTTATCAAACTTTACCACTGTCGGTAAGTCAGGAGGTAGCCGCTACGGATACTCCGTGGAATAATTTAAAATAGCATCTACGTAGAGCATTACGAGTCCATGGGCTATCATCTCTTTGTTTGTTCCAGTAGGCGCTTACGCTCGGAATGGATGGCGTGAACCATAACCCTGGGGCTGTCTGTGCTGGACAGCAAAGCCCGTACGTCCATCCAGTGGACAGATAAGACGTTGGCAGCTGTTGGTGGCTGACAGAGGCAAGCAAGCAAACATAATCCCTCCGTGACACTCTGAGGTATTAGTCGCTCATCAAGATCCGACTGCTTGGGCCCCAGTCTGCAGTCTGCGGCAAAGCTCTGACGACATCCATCCATTATCTTGAGCCTCCTGCAGGAGGGCACAATACGTGAAGGGATCTTATTGCATGAAAGGGATATTACCAAAACAGCCTCTGAGTCTCTGCTACGCTATTCTATTCATGCATGCATGTTTGCTTTCCAATTTCATTTAGTCGAAACGCAACTATTCAGACCACTATGCCTGGTAGAGGGATAGCCTAACGATAGAGTCATGATAGTATATGTTAATTCAACTCGAGTTAGAAGGTCACACCCCCTCTCTCGTGACCTCTCAGGTCCCCCAAGCCATGGAAATATGTGATGCCATCAGAGTCTTCGCAACTTATTCTACGTTTTCCGTTAGGTCGGTTTGACTTTGGTGCTGTGATCATCTTGCCTGATTACACTCTAGTGCACCAAAGGGAACGCTGCACAGAACAACTCTGCTCTACAGCGATCAAATAGGAGGGTGTCTAAATTGCGGAGGTGGCGCCTTAGTTGTGATGTGATGTCTTAGTATCAACCTGCAATGAATGTGCCATGTGACCTTTCGTGTGACGAAGTAGCATCCGTATTCTCTCAAACTCTTGCTGCAGGAACTCGCCTTCTTTCCGGACCCTGGCCAATATTGTCAATGACTCAATGACATACTTGACAGGAGAAAAGGGCGCGTTCTGGCCCTTGGCTCGAGCAATGGCACAGTAGAAGCGAGAAGAAAAGTGAGGGGTGGGTGTGCTGACCTCTCACGGGACAATA
This sequence comes from Fusarium poae, assembly GCF_019609905.1. NCBI lineage: Eukaryota > Fungi > Ascomycota > Sordariomycetes > Hypocreales > Nectriaceae > Fusarium > Fusarium poae. Next base: position 3,350,822 of record NC_058401.1, on the reverse strand, counting down.
GTGATGATCTTGGTGATGTTCCATTTCCGTGGGGGACCTCAGGGTATCAGAAAAATTGGCCGCTGTAAGCCTAAGAGACGAAATTAGTGGGCCACTTGATGCTTCTTAGACTATAGCTCTTAGACTACTTATTTTTGTAACCTAAGACTTAGGAGGTCATTTTTTCTGCTACCCACTAGGGGGATAATGAAGATCTGCGATAGGGGAGCTGGTCTAGGGTAGTGATAACGGAGTTGATGCTCCACGTTTTGGCTCAAGACTGAGGACGAAGTCGATCTTGATGAACTACTTGAATCAAGTGTTTGATAATAAAAGATGACAGCGTATAATGCGCCTACAAATGAGGGTTTTTCCTGTTCTGTTACAAGATTGGTCGCTGCATTTGCCAAGGTCTACAATGATCCAGACTCCATCTTGACCTCACCTTACCTCAGACACTAACATCTCACTAACCTCACTTGAAAACCTTCCAACCGAGATTCCAATACATCATCAGAAACAACATTGAAAGTGGGTTATGTCATGTCATGGCATGCAATTTACCCAAATATGCCAAATTTCCCCTCTTCACTGCACTTACCCGTCTTCCCACTTGGAGGGAAGCTTCTGCGCCCAAACTAAACTAAACACGACGAAGACCATGCGATTGCTGTTTCTACCCGAAACCCGCCATGCAACCTGATACCGATCCAGCACATTCACGTATTGTGCATTTCTACCACTTACACTAGGGGATGTAAGCTGTAGGCTTCCGCACCGGTCCGGATGGCCGCATTACACCGAGCTGGACGACTACCGTGGCGGCAGATCAAAATGGATCTAGAAGTGGATTTCACGATTGACCGAAGAGGGTCTCGGTATGGAGTTTCGACTGCAACAACACCAACAATAACCTTGAAGATGAGCTGGCTAGAGACAAAAACATGATGCTGGTTTAGTCAATGCACCGGGGAATAGAGTTGAGGACGGGGCCGTTTGTTGTCTGGTCTTGTCTCACCTCGCTCACGGAACAACTGCCGTCGATCTCGAATGGAGCTTGACAGCAATGACCTTGACGATGAGCTGGCTGAAGTCAAAGTCAAAGTGTTGATGTAATAGAAATTGTTTCTGCAGGGATACTCGGTTGTTGTCTCGTATCAGAGCAATTGATTGAATTGAATGGAGCCTGTCTTCAAATGCATCATGGCCTCATCAAATGTTGGGCATTGAAGTTTATGTTTATTCCCACAAGTAAAATGACAACTAATAATATCAAAAGAATCTGCAAGTGACACATGTCTGGTGTTGTCTGGACAGATACGGGCGTGTTCATAGATTTCCATCTCCCATGTTAGTTGCCTCCTCAATCTTGCAACTCCTCTGCATAGCGGGGAGAACTTTATAAAACCTTCGCCGGCCCAGAACCTCAGCCAGGGAAGTCATGCAATGCCATCAAATGTTGCATGCGTACGCCCACTCTCCAAAAGGTGTCCACTGCTTAATATGCGGGCTTCAAATGCTCCATTGCGGCTCTGAGATAGGAGCAACCCGAGACCTGTACCATAGGATGCACTCAACGCCATAAGTCAATAAGAGTTACATAGTGTTGTTGATTCGGGCATACCCAACAGCCATGCATGTATGCTGCCAATGGTAATCTCCAAGGGTACATCAGCTGGAGACTTGCTGCTCTGCTGTCACCATGTGGATAGATTCCACAGCAACGTGAAAAGGAGACATTGGATTTCGAGATATGATTAGAATCAAGTCGGCCGGTGGATACAGTGCAAAAGAACAGCAGAATCTGACAGTCGTTGTCCCTTACCGCACTTCTTTGGTCGTCGAGACAGCATGGAAACAATGTAGACCAAGTATATGCATTGCCTGACCACCAATACAAGGCTCGCCTAAAGCATACACACTACATCAGCATAGCTATAGCCACAAGATATGATACCAGGACGACCTTAACTATTGTCAAGACCATGTGTTCTTACATCAAATTGGGGGTTTATGGACTATCACATCAGCAGTGAGATAGATAGTCAAACACTTGTGACTAGATTTAAAAAACATATTTCAATTTCCTATAGAACGCAGTTGTACTCGTCAACTAACACAAAGCTTGTCCCCCTTAATTAGTTGTCTAGATTTTAGTCATCCACAGCATTTTGCCCAGAAACCCACGATGCCAGATCTCCGAGTCTCACGATGAATACTGTTGAATGAATTTGGTATAGCAATATCTTCAGACTTGTGTTTGCTATGTAAGGTTAGTTCAACCCAGAAACAGCCTGATTCTGCTCCCTTTCGCCTTATGCATATCGGTTCTGCGAAAGTTCAATATATGGCCGATTATTATGGACTGTTGAGTGAGTTTTCGACTGACAACATCTGTTGACCACGGTTATTCGTGACATCTGGATCCGCAAATTTACTTTGTTAGCTCAAAAACCGAACTGAAAACTGTTCCTAGATCCATGACTTCAACTAAATGAGCAATTGCAGACTGTCTGAAAGGCTCTATGGTTGAAAAGACGCCATGTGTGCGTACAATCAACACCGTGTACAATGGCAATCGCTTAAGAGCGCGCGATCATGGCCTCGCGGTCAGGACCGGTACCAATCCACTTGATCTGGGAGATGTTAGCAAATACGCATGCCAACCAGGAACCCAAAGGATAGGCCTACCTTAACCCCAACAAACTTCTCAATGTACTGAGATTTGTTAGCGTGACTCACTCATACAGTGGCATTTGACCTACCTCCACGTATTCTCTAGCTTGCTTAGGAAGGTCGTAGAAAGTCTTTGCACCAGTTGTTGGCTTCTGCCAGCCAGGCATCTCGTGATACACTACTTCGGCGCGCTCCAGGAGGTCGAGGTCAGCGGGGTAGTGGTCGAGTTCCTCTCCGTCAACCTTGTAGGCAATGGCAATCTTGATCGTCTCAAATGTGTCCAGAACATCGAGCTTTGTGAGGTTCAGACTAGAATAGAAATTTCTGCGAATACTGTCAGCAACTTTCCACCTATAGAGGGACATTACGTACATGGAAGCGCTATAACGCACCACGACCAAGTCGAGCCATCCACACCTACGTCGGCGGCCAGTGGATGTTCCCCATTCTCGTCCAATCTCCTGGAGCTTGGTTCCGATCTCACCAGTATCCTCTGTCTTGAAAGCTCCCTGGCCGACTCGGGTTGTGTAAGCTTTCACAACACCGATTGTCTCAGTGATGTTCTTAGGATTCAAGGTCAGTCCACCGATTATGCCGCCGATCGTAGTGTTGGACGAAGTTACGAAGGGGTATGAGCCGTACTTGATGTCAAGCATCAGCGCATTCGCTCCCTCAACGATGATGTTCTTGTTGTCCTCCTGGGCTGCCTTCATGAAAGATACACCGTCGACGGCGTACTTGGCGAGTTTTGGTCGGTATTCGTCGAATCGAGCAATTTCCTCTTCGACATCGTATACGAAAAGGTCTCCAAAGCGCTTGCGGTAACCCGCTTCAAGGCGTCGAAGCTTGGAGTCAAACAGCTCCTTGTTGAAAACGTCAACAAGACGAACGCCCTCTCGCTGTGAAGAGATTAGTGAATTCTGAATAGACCTTAAAAGCGATTTACCTTACTGCTGAGGCTTTTGAGTACGTAGGGCCAATGCCTGTTTCCGATGTTAGTTAACTTCCACCACAGAGAGACTCCAGGGGCGCCAAAGCACACAAGACTAAATTCCATCATGACTGCCGACACCTCGCGCATGCCTTCGTCTCGTGCTTCTGACGTAGTCTGAGTAATGATTGACTTGCCTCTACCTGTGGTACCAATCTTCTTGTCTGTTGAGCAGTTAGATATATATCTCGCCAAATTGCAGTTGCAAGGACGTACCTCCAAGTTCCTTCTCCTCAAGTCCATCGACAGCGATGTGCTGCTGCAAGATGATGTGAACACGATCCGACACGAGCAGACGATCCTCTACGGAGGGGAGGCCCTTCTCTACCAATTCGGCCATCTCTGAGAAAAAGCTTGGGCTAATATGGGGTTAGTATATAAAACATTCATGAAGAGGCTCAGTGACGTAAGTACTTACACATGGAAAACAACACCACTGCCAATGAAGTTGAGGCTGAAGATTTTAGCTTCGGGGAGTGTGAATGTCATATTTGGGATAATACCAGTTAGGGTTGATAAGTCCACTTGGCAAAAGGTGGAAGCTAGAGGTAGGTCAGTACTTGCGAGGAGAATTTCGTATCTGTTTATGCGCACCTGTAAGATACTCCATTGGCACTTTCGAGAGGGAGTTGAATATCAGTTAAAGTGAACAATTTCTCAAGAAGAATCAGACTAACACAATGGAGTGACCAGCTAAAGAATCTGTCAGCATTCGCCATGTGCTAAAGCGCCTGTCAAGTCTTACCATTGTGACCTCCAGCAGCTCGGGCGCAAAGTTGTGCCTCAGGGGCAAGGATGTCGGTCAACTTTCCCTTCTGTATCACAAAGCATGGTTAGAATCCACGTTGGACTGTGGTTGCGGAATAGACACAGGAAATAATTGAATTCGAATCGGAAGAGAATACGTACGCCCTCGTCGCCTGTAATTTATCAAGTTAGCATTCGTTCCATCATGAATATTGTAACCACACCACATCACCCCAATCTCGGTATCTGGGATTTCTCAGATACAGCAGGAAGAAGCGAAGGAGAGAGCAAGAGAAGACTCACCCCATTGAGCACCAAGAATAACCTTTATCGTCATGTTGCGTTACTGTAAAATGCGTTGAACACGATGTATGTCGATGTTGCAGGATGGAAAAAAAGGCGCGGGGCATGACGCGGGGCATCATTAGAGCGGGGCAGAAGCTTGCATCACTTGGTAGCACCGACACCGGGGATAGATGTGAATCATTCCAGTGGGCATTAACAAATTTAAGGTACGATACCCCAACAGCAGCCAAACAAGCCCCTCTAATTAGAAATTGCGATCTCGAATTTTTCTTAGTCATTATGTATTTTAACACGCAAAATGTTGCACTTCCTCAAAAAATGGAGTTTACCTACAATTGTTAACGAGTCACTTGGTAACAACATTTGCTTCTCAATTATCGTGACAACTATCGCCAAGCTTACAGTCTTTATGACACAAAGAGCCCTAGCCCTAGATAGGACTGTATCATACCTGATGGGACTTTACGACATGCAAAGTGGAGTGAACGATCAGCAGTTTTGTCTAACTTATTACAATCAACCAAAGAACAGTCCAAAGAATGATGTGATCTGGGGACCGGATGCCCAGACTAGCAGTTGTGGTCAGAGCAGATAACAGGGACTACAAACATGTGCTGACGCAGAACCAAGAAAACAGTGGCAGCAAGCTTGGTAGCAAACTCTTAATGTGCAACCACAATTTCCACAACGGTTGATAGCAATCACATGTGATTGGAACGTATTACAAATCCAAGAACTTATGGCTCTGAGTTTCTCTACCTATCTTTGAACATTCTTAATCCAATGGGCAGTATAATTAGTCAATGCTGTTAGTTTTCAAATTCCCATCTGGACCTACATGCCAGAGAGATGAGCATTCCCTGATAGTGAAAACAATAAACGAGTAACTTCTTTGCACTTGTACTATATAAAAAGTCACTTTCAAGTTCACTTTTCCTATTCGAGTGGTGGTTGGGGCAGATAGTGATCTTGTTACCTTAGGTAGTTTTAAATGGATGTCACGTGCTGTCGCGTCACAGACGTTCGCAGCTTCTTCCCTCTTTTCACTTCCGGTCGATTTACTCTAATTTAGCCGCAAAGAGAGATGCGCTGATTTCACTTCTTTGTTCTGAACTCTTCACAACAGCTCTCTCTTCCCGTTCCTCTTCAAGTCGAAAATGCGTAAATCACCGAAATGATGGAACCCCAGTCGCTTCAAGCAGGCAGCAACGAGTCGCAGGACAGTCAGGCTATCTTCGAGGCCTACAGGGCCGAGTTTGGCGTCGGCAGGGTACGTCGACAGTGCAGCTGAAATCACTTTACACTGGGGCTATCACTCATGATGCACTAACACTTTTGTTGCTTCGCACAGTTTAGCAGTCCGCTTTCCAAATTCGAATTGTCCTCAAGAAATGACACAGATGACCAAAAACAGATCGTTGCACCCACAAGCGAAGTTGTTGTTCCATCATCGGAGCCAACAGTCAATGAAAAAGTGACATCCGAGGCCGCTGACTCTCACGACGCGTTAACGGACACGGCGCGTTCAGTGAGACCCGCTTCTGAGAATGGCGATCCGTCACACTGGGACGAGACAGGGGTGGCACTGACACACTCCAAAAAGCAATGTACTCTAAAGACCAGCATACGAGGAGGCGTTACCCAGGACCGCGAGGACCGCGTTAACCTGATTGCCGACAGAAGCAAAACTCCAGGCCACGACATTCTCATCAATCCACAAGACTTGAAGCACTTGCCTGCGCGCCATGACAGCGCGAAGCCGCAAGCAGTGCAAAACGATGCACTCAAGCCTCTGACCAGGAGTACGAAGCCGCCGAATAGCGCTGCAGCTGGCGCCTTGCACAAGATGGATTTCTCTCAGCAAACTCCGACCCAGGCCAATTTCGACCGTGATTACAGTGAATTTTGCGATTTTGTGCCCTCCAGTCCTGTCGAAGGTGATACACAGTCTGGATCGCTTGAGCCCAGGCCTCTTGAAGATGACGACACAGGGGCCGTCAACTTTGCTAACTTAAGCGAGTTCGGTCGACCATCATCCCAGGTCTCAGAGGATGCAGGCTTCGAGAACACTAGAGGTGACTGGAGGCATCCTGATGGCACTTCGCAGTTGAATAATGGGCAAACACCGCACCGTCCTAATGCCCCGACTTTCGAGACCCCCGCTGTCCCCAAGAACCCGTTTGTTGCGAAACCGAACATTACTGCCCCTCTAGCCGGAAGCCAATTGTTCGGCCAGACGCAGTTTTCCTCGGCTGTTAAACGTATAAGCCCGACGTCGTCACGACCTTCTCCGAAATTATTCAACTCGAAATCGCCAAACCTGATTGAGACGTCGCCCTTGAAGAATCGAGCCAATGTTTCGTCACCAACCGATATCCGTACATCGAGCCCCCTACGTCTACATGAGATACCCGAGACCTTATTGACAGACGAACATAGAGACTCGGGGCGAGTGCAAACACCTCGGGATGGCCGATCCGCTGGTGGTGACACGATACCAGAGTCGCCCCCTTCATCAGAACCTACTCCCCGCGCGCAAGCACCCAGGTCCTCGAGCACTACCGAACCAATGTCCCATTACGAACCCATGCAAAAGTCTCAAGAGAGAAAAATAAAAATACTGGGATCAATTGTGATTTCTCCTATGAACTCCGATGATGATTCCGACGACGCAATTCGACGGATGGAGAGACGAAAGAAGATTGAGCGGAAAAAAGCACAGGCTGCGGAGGAACTGGGTCGAGTTAGTTTTACACCAAAGATATGGCAAGACTCAATGGGACAGCCATCAAGGAAGAGGAGAAAGCTCTTTGAGGCTGATAATCCGGAAGTGAGCCATGCGACATCACATGTTGATACGGATGTCAATAAGCGACAAGAGCTGCCCGCCATCGTCGATGATTCCCAGAAAGGATTGGTCGCTTCAAACGAACTTCCTGTTGCATCGACTAAAGCTACTCCTGGAAACAGTGCTCCCGAAAACCAGCAGGTTGACCACGATGGCGACATGGTATTGGTGGATGCTGATAAGGTTATGGTGGATGAAGATATGATACCGGCCACCAGTCCAGCGCCATCTCTACCACCTACAGCACCCGTAGAATATCCAGAGCCATCAGAGCCTGAGCTACCTCGGTTGCGGATGGACGACGAAGATCTACCAGAAGGACCAAATAATCACTCCGAACCCTCATCATTGCCTCCGCCACGGAGACGGACCGTCAGGACTTATGGTCGTACAGTTCGGCAAAAACGTAGGAATCCTTTCCTTAGCTCTTCTAACTCTGACGGGCTGATGGGTGAAACGGAGCCAAGACCGATGTCCATGTCGTCACCTTTGCACAAGACGGCTGGAGTTTCGATGATAGAAGAAGAGTCAGAGCAGGAGTGTCAGCCACCTCAGGAGACGATCAAGGTTGATGCGAATCCAACATCGCGGCCCAAGAAGACGGCTCGGGATGTTTACGCAAACCTCCCTCCACCAATGACTACGCGTTCGCGACGCAGCGGTAGAGCTGAGACAACTCCAGTAACCCCACTCGCCAGTCGCTCGGCTGGTCAAATTTTACCAACATCGTCAAGCTTAAGTATTTTATCAACGACACCAACCTGTTCTGCCAAGACAACACCCGGAACCCAGGACTCCCCTGGCTCTGAACAGCCGGAATCGGTCACTCTTCCCTCTCCAGGAGGCAACGATAGCTTGCGCAAGGGGCATATTCGATTAGGAACAAAATCGGAGTCGCCTCAACAAGCAGGAAAGTTGAGAAGAATATCGAAACGGTATCCACGTCTCGACTCTGAATCAACCGATGAACTGCACCATTCGCCAGCTGCAAGCGTGCTAGAAAGGAGTATTGGACACAAATCCAGCAGATCCTTCAAGCAGAGCTTTGCTTTTGTACCTCGCACAGGACGACTGTTTGATGGTATGGTGTTTGCACTGTCATTTTCAACCCAGTTCAAAGCACAGGAGCGTAAGAAGATAGAGTCGAAAATTACACAATCAGGGGGAGCAATTCTCACAGATGGGTTCCAGGACATGTTTGAACACTCATCCATCATGAGTACTATGAATCCAGTGATGGATGAGGAAGAAGCCTTGAGGCTTACTAAAACAAGTTGCGAGAGTGGGTTCACAGCACTCATTGCCGACAATCACTCGCGCAAAGTCAAATACATGCAAGCACTGGCACTGGGTCTTCCTTGCTTGGCTCCTCAGTGGATCACGGCCTGCCTCAACAAGGGTGCCATCGTGGACTGGGAACCATATTTGCTTTGTGCGGGCGCATCTACTGTGCTCGGAAATGCTCTTCGGTCGCGAATTTTGACTCCATATTCGGCGGCTGAAGCGAGACTGGCTGATGTTATTGAACAACGACCACGCCTTCTGGACGGGCAACGGGTCCTTGTTGTTGTAAACTCAAAAAAGTCACGCAACGAAGCCAAGGAGCCCTATATTTTCCTTGCGAGTGTCTTGGGCCCATCAATATCGAGAGTCTTCTCGACACAACAAGCACGAGAATTGTTGCTGGAACAGCAGAAAGCAGGAAATCCATTTGACTGGCTATATCTTGATAAGGGTACAGGAACAGTGGAGGCAGTTCTTGCTCCCGCGGAAATAGCGGGTAATAAGAGGCGACGGAAATCAACACCAGCCCAAGCCAATACTACAGACATCCGTGTCTTGGATGATGAGCTTGTGATACAGAGTTTGATTCTGGGTCGCATGGTGGAAGAAAACGAAATGTATACTTAACAAATTTACCAGGGTTTCATTCTTCTCAAGGGCGTTTAAGGACTATTGCTGTATCGAGGGTTAATAAGGATCAACTTCTTGGATTGATGCATTGGATGGCGTTGCAAGCGGAATCTGAGGGCAAGCCCACAGCTAGTGCAAGTATGTAGTTACATACCGTGGCTAGACTACCCCTGGCGTTTATACGAAGCTTTCTTTTCGGCATCTACATACTACGATAACTGAGTACCTACCCGTTTGTGACAAAAACACAAGTTGACATCATCATGTCGTTATAAACGTGGGTAGCGTCGAACAGACAGGGGCAGATATTCCTAGGGTGACCCCTTCTGTGCCCACTCTAATCCCAAGCTTACGACAGTGTCAAGGAAATTTGGGCATCAAATCTTGTTAGGCGAAGTTTTGATGTCTAGAGATAATGGAGTTTCGAAGAGACTGTAAAGACGAGATTCAAGAAAGAGTTTGCTTCGTGTAGGTCAATATGTGCGCGTAAGCGATGCCTTCAAGATTCAACCATGTAGGGATCGATCTTTTGCAAGTCTAGATATCTACTAAGATATCCTTGCGATGTAGTTACAGAGTAAGGGTCTGGAGAAGGGAAGGATTACCCACGCTTGAATCCAGTACCTACATTATTATGTAAGGCGATCTCGAAAGCCAAGGACCAAACAGTTTGCGGGTTGATGCTTCTATCTCAGCACCACGATAGTCACTTTCATGTTTATCACCAAACAACCACAATTGTTCCCGTTTCCCATCTATCGCCACCATCAATCCATCAATCGAATCGAGCCTCTGCCAAAGTCCAGGACCTGAACTTTCGAACGTTCGAGACTGAGAAGATTTGCCGACAACCGGAGCATGGCCGGCCATTTGCGACAGTGGTATTTGTTAACGGTAAGCTGTTTAAAAATTGCCTTGGTAATTCAATTCAGGGACTAATGAGTTTATTTGGTGGTGCAGGATTTGTGTGCTACCACGCAAGCTTTGGAATATTTTACCCGCGAAATCATATAAAACAATTGCCTTGTTTGCGGCCGCTTCCGGGAAGTATTCTCAAGTATATCAGCTTCGGGTTTGCTGGTGGTATACACAATTATACATTCAACCAGTCCCTGTCGATCGCCACTTTGGGGTCGAGAACATAGTGGTTTATCAGAGCGAATATTTCCTCAGAGCACTTGATCTTTGCCTTGTTCATTGCTTTCGATATTCACATAGAAGATTTCGGCTTGGATTCGACTTGGGCCAGAGCCGATAAACAGCCCTCAAAATGTCTTCATACTCACCCAAGCTGGTCTCGGAATCGACCCGTGAACGGGAATCTTTCAAGTTTGTTTCCCTCTATTTCGCTCTTTATGCTCGAATGTAGCGGGCAACCCAATATTTGCGCAATCACTCACAGGCTGTTAGGTATGGAGCGTCAATTCTCAACGACATCACAGAGTCGCCCAGTGAAGGCGCATCTCCTCCAGGCGCGAATAACCCCACAGACAATGCATCCGACAAAGCCAGCAGACAACAAAAGGCCTCGAAAGATACTGTCCTCGCATCTCTGGCCCAACTAGGGCTCTGGAAGACAAGCACCGATCGAGCCTTAATTTCTTTATTCGATCGCAACCATCAATACATTGTCGCAGAGACAACGCGGAAATCATCACTTGCCCCCGGACCGATTCGGCCTACAAACGACCATGGAGAGTTTTGGTTGTATCCTGGGACATTTCCACGCCAGCTTTCGGTCTGTGATCGGGCTCTTATGGCGCAGAAAAATGATCCTTTTGCTCCTCAATCGGAATTGCCCCTTACTTTGATACATGACCTTGAGGCCGACGCCCAGCTATCCAAACTACCGCATCCATTGTCAGGCTGTCCTGCTCGTTTTTATGCTGCGGTTCCTATAAGATCACCCGCTGGCGTCGATATTGGTGTTTATTGCGTGATCGATCCTCAACCAAGGGAAGTTGGAGCTTGGAGTAGTAGCGACACTCAAGCTTTGCGAGAAGTTTCCTCGAATGTTATGGATTATCTTCAGTCCAAGAGTGTGGGCGACGCTTACAGAAGAAGTGTGAGGATGACGAGAGGTATAGGCTCCTTTGTGGAGAAGGAGTCGACCATGGCCGGTTGGAGAGCTGGCGCTAGTTCGCCAGCATTTCACGATGACATAACCAGAGAAGGTGCTTTAAATCACGAGCAACAAGCACTTCAAAGATTCCGGGGTCTTGGTCTCCAGAAGGAGCTACCGGTACATGTGCCGATGCAAGCCAATACTGGAAGCGAAACGACTGCTGTGAGATCTGGGGACGCTGGCCAAGCGAACATGACCAGTGTTTCGTCGGAAGGCCCATCTGCCCGGGAGCCCGAGACCAACCTGAAAGAGAAAGCAACCGCCAAGATATTCTCTCGTGCAGCAAACCTCATACGTGAAGGAATCGAGATTGAGGGTGTTCTGTTTCTGGATGCCAATCTCGAGACGTCAGCGGTCGACGGAGTGGTTCACGATAGCAGCCATTCGACCCCTGAGTCTTCATCTAGTAGCGACGAGTCTTCATCCCAAACATCCGACGAAGAAGGAGAAAGGCGATGCTGTGGCATTCTTGGTTTTGCCACTTCTACTTCGTCTAGCATTAATTCAGACCCTGCGTCCAAGCTTCATGCCGGCTTGCCAATGAAACTGCTTGCGGCTCTATTGAGAAGATATCCGAACGGTAAAATCTTTAACTTTGATGAAGACGGGGGTGTTCTGTCCAGTGGAACATCAGAAGAAGACATATGGTCGTCCGTATCCAAACAAGATGAGCTTGGCGAAAGCTCAGCAATATCTGTTTCCAGCAAAGAACATCGTCCTTGGTCGCGAGCCTCGGAAGGACAGTCGCTGTCAAAAGTATTTCCTGGGGCCAGAAGTGTAGCTTTCGTACCTGTTTGGGATCCCAAACGCGATCGATGGCTGGCAGGAGGCTTTGCATACACTCTGACGCCTACGCGGTCTTTCACTATTGAGGGCGAATTGAGTTACTTGAGAGGCTTCGGCATGCTGGCCATGTCGGAAGCTCAGAGACTTGAAGCACTGTTAGTTAACAAGGCGCAATCTGACGTGCTTGGTTCGTTATCTCACGAATTACGAACTCCTCTCCATGGAGTCATGCTTTCAGCTGAGTTGCTTGCCGATACCCAGCTGGATGTCTTCCAGGGGAACCTATTGCGTACCCTAGAAACATGCGGCCGAACGCTCACCGAGACTATCGACCATCTCTTATACTTTTCAAAGGTCAATCAAGTCGCAGTCAATCAAAAGAGAGAGCGCCGGGCCCGTAAGTCATCCATCGCCCCCGAGCCTGCCGCAACTATCGCAGCCAGTACCTTCGCCTCTGAAGTAAGATTAGACGCTCTGGTCGAGGAAGTAATGGACAGTGTTTTTGCTGGCCATGTTTTTGGACGTAACGAAGCCCATAAAGTCTGGCAAAACAGCAGCCGAAGCGGACAGTTGGACACCAAAGAATTGCAACCCCCCAACTCGGATGACTTGACAGGTGGTCGGGCAGATGGCACCATCAAGCACGAAGTTCCACTTGGACACAAAAATCAGGTGGCTATCTTCCTCGACATCGACCCTTATGTGCCTTATCGCTTCCTTGTTGCAGCTGGTGCACTCCGACGTGTAGTAATGAATCTCTTTGGAAATGCGCTGAAATATACGCAGCACGGCACAATCACCGTATCACTTTCTCAAGAGCCACTATTTCCTACCGATCCAGACAGTAACAGACGAGTGGTCCGAATTTCAGTTATAGACACTGGCCAAGGCATTTCTCCAGATTTCCTCCAAAACGATCTTTTCAAGCCATTTTCTCAGGAAAATCATCTTTCACATGGCACTGGATTGGGGTTAAGTCTGGTCAAAAAGATTGTAGCGTCCATGGGCGGCAAGATATCAATTGAGAGTGCCCTCAACGTTGGAACTAGGGCAACAATAACATTGCCTCTAACTCGATCGAATAACCCAAGCGTTTTGCAAGGGCAAGAGAAGAACGAGGCCGATGAAGAGGCGAAGCGGCTGAAAGGGCTACGCGTGCGGTTAATTGGCTTTCCCTCAGAAGAGGATATCAAGTCACAAACAGCAAGCGGTATTCCCATGTCTGCCATGCGGACGATGTGCCATAGATGGTTGGAAATGGACGTTATCCACGAGTCTTCGAGCCAATACGTGGCACCAGACATCGTGTTGTGTAACGAGATTGCAATTGACGACCCGGTTCTCACGAGCCCAGAACTCGCCAGGTCTCCTGTAGTTGTTATATGCGCCACTGCCATTACAGCACACAAACGGTCTTCTCAGCGAGATGCATCCGAGGAACAACGAGTGTATGAGTTTGTTTCCCAGCCGTGAGTATCATCCGAGATTATCGAGTTCTCACGCTAACTTACAGCCGCAGCATCGGACCGCACAAACTCGCCAGGATCCTTCATATAGCATTTCGTCGATGGGGAGATTTGCAAGCTCTGTCACCAATGACGCCAACAAAGGCAGAAAGGGATCACTTGCGCGATTCCCCCGACAAACCGGAAAGACGATCGCGAAGACACTTGGGTGGAGGGGATGCTGTAGCCGATGTTTCAAACGATGAACCCACGCCGTCAGATTTAGAAACAAAGTCTGCGAAACGCCCTAAGCCGCCAACACGAGCCTCGCTAGTACAAGCACCCTCTGAGAAGACGCAGGAATCATCTTCGGAAAATGAAGCTAAGAGTTTCCTGCTCGTTGATGACAACCCCATCAATCTCTCGATATTGTGCGCTTACATGAAGAAGCTAAAGAGCAAATATGCTACAGCAGCAGATGGGCTTGAGGCCGTAGAACGCTTTCAAGAAAATCCCGACCTATTTAGCTGTATTCTGATGGATATCAGCATGCCACGAATGGATGGGATTGAGGCTACAAAACAGATTCGAGCCTTTGAACGCAGTAAAGAGCGAGAGCCTGTAGTCATACTTGCATTGACCGGACTGGCTTCGGCAAGTGCCCAACAGGATGCATATGCGAGCGGCGTGGACGTTTTCCTCTCCAAACCTGTTAAACTTAAGGAGTTGAGCACTATACTGAGAGACAGAGACTTGGCATGAATGCTAAGGAGAATAAAGGAAGAGAGTACAAAGAAATAGACAACTTAACGAGAACACGACAAACATAGACGGGCTGAAGGGATATCATTCATAGTCATGGCGGGTGTTGAGGGCGCATGCATTAGACAGAAAGACTTCAATAACCATGTTGTAGTATTGTTTTTAATCACGTTTAACCAAACTGATATGATTCTACTTCCAAAAAGGATCGTTTATAACTCGGTATTGGACGTGTGTATCAATCAGATTACGGCACGGCCGATAACATTCCCCGAATCATGACTAACCTGAGACTTGGATATATGCATAAGTTTAATAAATATTAAGCTATGAGGAAAGCTGCTGAATTGGCCCGGATGTCTCGGGAGTTCATGGCAGTCATGGTAAAATGGGACTCGGGGTTTTGGGGTTGACCGAGAACATTGCATGTGTTTAATGTTTTATTGTCAACCTCTGACTGCCGAAAGGTCACAAGGGCTTGGCACTAGTCAGAGTTGGTGGTTCCACTGCATGGATAGCTAGGATCGGTGGGTGTAAGAAAGAACATCTCGGGCTTGTTTTGCGTTATGGCCGTAGCGTGTTTAACTATCGTGGCATCCTAAAACACAAGTATGTACCTGCGTCTATGATGGAGTTGTCGAAGTTGTTGGACGTTGAAGTGTGACTTTTGTATGTTAAAAGGGCACTGAGATATGATGAGAACGAGTTGTCTCGATTGTATGATGGAATGCTCTACTGCGAGTCAATCTCGAACTTAGTTAGTACCTACCTCTCACGTCGGGAATCGGCAATAATGAGTTATCTGCCCTACTGCCTTTTGAAGCCAGCTAAATTAGCGCGAATGTCATTCCTCGTGGTAGAATGTTAAATATCTTAAAACTATGACGTATATCAGTACACTTAATAATTCGGAATGATTTTTGAGTGTGGACAGTGATATCGTCTGCACATGAACATAGACAGAAACAAAAGTGTAATATGGAGCCAGGTCAATAGCTATTCATGAACAGGCATATCAATTGCGAATGGATTAAAGATTGCGCAAACCCAGAGGGCGCTAATTTAAAAAAAAAAATATAAAAAAATACCAAGCTGCCAAGTCAAATGTAAAACATAATACCAAGGTGACAAGGCCGGTCAAGTTACTATGTATGGAACTTGGCAAACTGGAGTCAACAGTGGAAATTCATGATTCAGGAGCTTTGCATAGCCTAGGCAAAATCGAAATCAATTAGATCGTTGATTTGATGCGCTACTAGATTCAGAAGCCGCCGTGGCATTGGGTCCGGGACACTCGGAGGTTACTTTAAAGAGTCGGAGGCTGGACATTTCACACGTATGCAGTCGGTTTGTCATCTTACCCGTTCTTCCGTTAATGAGATGATTCTATTCTTTAATCCCAGGAATAAACACCGGCATTCGCGGAATAGGAGATACAGCCAGGGGTAATGAAGAAAGGAGTTTTGTACCAGTGACCATTGTCGAATGATTGTGGTTGATGGACACGGACAAACAACACCATACATGTCAACCCGGAAATATCTAACTAGATTACCCTGTCGGGGCAGATACTGTGGGGGAAATACTGCTGGTTAATGAAATATCCTTTGATAACAACGTGGTACGAGTACGACACAATCTGCACATCAGGATGAGATAAGCTCGCAGCTTGACAACTCAGACTGAGACAGGTCGAGCTTCTTATGGCTACATTATTTTGTCCATCTTGTCCAAATCTTTGTCTATGACTGGTCCATTCAGTTGTTGCATCGCATGTCAGCCAGTATATGTACGGTAAAGTTGGTAGCGGGCGATCCATTACCGCAAACATCCCTGCCTAGCTCGCCCCGGGCTCTGCTCTTTCAGGTGCACTTCAGGCCGTGCAATTGGCTCATCAGCCTTTACAAGCCGGCATCCGGCAACAGGGAGAGAGCTTGGGTCTCATGGGTCTTCCCTGTTTGGGGCTGGCTTGGCTTGGTTTAGTGCTCCCGAGACGACTTAGACAAGGCACATGTCGTGTGCCCTCAAGAAATAGGTATCCATGACCTACCTACCTCCGGGTACTTGCAGAAGGGAAAAGAAGAAAAAAGAGACCTACCAATTACATGTTGAAACATGCTGTGAGGCCATATTTCTTGGCTACCTATTCATGTAACCATGAACTGTGAATATTACCATGGACTTATGCCCGAGCGTTCCGTTGGTTCTTCCTCTTGTCCGTCAAACAAAACCTGACTCTGTCCCTCCTACAAAACGACTTCTCCTATGTGCTCCTCTTCATACGGTCCAAAAGTATTACAGTGACTCACCTGATACCCTTTTTGGTTTGTTTTCTTTTCATTTTCATTTGTTATATCAAAGCTTGGCATACCCTTTGGTCTCTCTCAGTGGTGTACGGCATCTACCGTTTTGTACCTTGTATTTACGAGGCAGACCTCACCAACACCAAGTTGACCAGACACTCTGGACTCATTTAACGTCAGAGAGAAGCTTAATTTAACCGCCCGCCGCCGCTAACTCTCTCCATCATGGGAGTCGGTTCATTTCTCGAACCTCTCGTCGTGGTGACCCTCCTCTTTGGAGGCGCCTACTTCAACCGTAGTAAGGACTACAACTTCTGGACCAACAAGTCAGGCTTTGCCAGCCTCAAAAGCTATAAGCGTTCCGATGACCTACCGAAACGAGACTCTACCGAGAGTTTGATGAGTGGATGGAGCGGCTCGCGCTCACCAAATCTTGACTCCCATAAGAATACCCAGCCGAGTCTGCGCCGTCGCAAGTTGCAAGTGTTAGGCTACAAGCGCATTGTTTCTACACCAAACACACAAGTTTTCGAGGACCGTCTCCTAAGTCGACTTTTGAAGAAGTTGCCTTTCTTGGTTGAGTGCTGGTACTGGTTCCTCATCTACTTTGTATACCAGGTTGGTCGTGCCATCACTGCCTTGACTCTCGATGAAGGCACCGTCGATGTAGCTCGTCGACATGCTCTTCAAATCATTCATCTCGAACAGCGACTTCATATCTTCTTGGAGGTTGATTTTCAAAAATGGTTCCTTGCTCGACCAACTATTCTTCATTGGATCAATCGCATCTACTCCTTCATCCATATTCCTGGCACTATCATGTTCCTGGTCGTACTATACTACTTCACAACCACTCGCCACCGTCGCTTTGCTGCTGGTCGCGTGCGCTCTGATAATGTAACTGCTGGTCCTGCTTTGTACGAAGCCCGTCGACGAACTATGGCCATGTGCAATCTGATTGCGTTTATCGTATTCACAAGCTGGCCTTGCATGCCGCCTCGTCTTCTGAGTGATCCTGAGTACAAGGGTCCAGATGCTGAGGAATCCAAGAGTTTTGGTTTCATTGACACTGTTCACAGTGGTACTGGAGAGAGCAGCGTCTGGACTACTAATAAGTTCTGTAATCAATATGGTAAGTTAAAGTCGTATGTTTTCCAACTCACGTTGCTGACTGAATTCGCAGCTGCTATGCCTTCCCTGCACTTTGGTTACTCTCTCCTCGTCGGCCTCACAGTTGCGACCATCCCCATCACCGGTCTGCGACCCTCCTCTTGGAAGCGCATTGTCATCGTTGCAATGGGCATGTCATATCCAGCTCTGATTCTGACTGCCATTGTTGCAACGGCCAACCACTTCATCCTTGACGCCGTGGCTGGTGCCATGGTTTGCGCTATTGCTTGGAACTGCAATGATTTCCTGCTCAACTTTTGCATTCTCGAGGACTACTTCCTGGCTTTGCTACGTCTGCACAAGCCAGTGAATTGGACAGATCCTGAGACAGCGGTTGAGCCCGAATTCCAGAGTGCTTTCATGTCTGAGGATGTTTAAAAGTGCAAGTGAACGAACAAACGAGTCCATAAATTTTGCATATAATTTTTCATGTTATGGGTTTACTGGATTGAACCGTTGAGCAAGCATGTCTCGACAGGTTAATGACTGTGGTAATTTACGTTGACATTGGTCAGAGAGAAGTGGGGGATAGAATTAAGCCGATAGCATATACCATACCTTGCGATTAGTGGGATACTTAGCAGCAGAGTTATTGAAGTTAATGAACATAAAAGGATACCATCTTGGGTTTCAAGATCGATATTGATGTGGGTGTTCCTCGAAGTCTAATAATCGAAAGATGCGATGCAACCTCGTCACGAAAGATAGGGCCCACAGAGCAACCTTGACAAGATCGGTATAATTTATGATCGGGATCTATTTGTTTTCAGTTATTAGAACTAATTGGTATAAATGCGCTTCGTCTAGGGTAAGTCTTTGGTCTAAGTTGAGGCCAGGAAACAAATGAACAGCATGGAATTAACTGATGATGATTTGACTATCTTATCCTCCATCCTGCAGAATCCATACGTAGACATTTACGTATTTGTAGCGTGGTGTAAAGCCACTCAAAAGTCAAACCCATTCCGTATGCCCGTGACGACGCTCGTTGGTGATATTATTTTCTTTGCCTAATTGTTCTGTTAAGCCTAGCAGAGAAAGGGTACTTGTGTCTTGTGGAAAAACACTCTATCTGCAGACCAACTCAGCCACGAGCTAAAGTACCTCCATTAACATTAACACGCCTAAAGTGGGGAGCTGTCTGTGGCGGGGCACGTCGTCATCTGTGATCCGTTTGGGCAAGAGACAGCACCTGCCTTCGTGCTTAATTGCATTTACTCACATGCCACCTCGACGTTGAGGACATGCACTCTTTTCCAACGTGACCATTTAAATACTCTTTTTCTCTCATACAAACTTTGACTGTATCACAAAAATCAAGTGAATAACACCATATTTATCACCTAACAACTCGGAGCCAAGAGCTCAATTTCTCGCCATGTCGCAGCAGGACTCCAAGGCAGCTGATGCCCCGCCACAGCAACCTTCGCGACGATCTGCATCACCATCAAACAGCTTCTATGCGCTGAGTGACGACGAGGAGGGCGAATACAACACTATCAGAAATGAAGAGACAGGTAAAGGCGTAAAACTTCTCTTTTCCAAGAGCAAGGTGAGCATTCCCCAATTCCGCAAATTACGCCACAGGTCGCATTTGGAACAACAGCAGCTGACAATCCCAGGTTTACGTCCACCCAACACCCTCTTCAAAGGATAACATCCCGGGATATATCGCACTTCTTCAGCAAAGAGGTCACCAAGAAGAGCGTCCGTCTTCATCTGCTTCCCATGATTCGCAAAATATTGCTTCCTCGGACCTACTTCTCGCCTGGATCCCTGAGTCTTCGCTCGGCGACTCTGCTAACATCTACGTCAAGGTCGACCTTTGCGATGGCGACTCGCCCCCGAAACAGTCTTACTTGGTGCCCCCACCACCGACCGTTACGAGCCATGTCGGATCTGTTGGAGGGTATGCCTTTGCGATTCCTGTGAATGCTGTCTACTCGCTCCTTGTTCGACCTCCCAGTCTTGGTTGGTGGTATGGATCCGTCATCATCAACTCACGTGCGGGTGACAGTTTCCCCGCTCTATTCTTCCACGACAATGAGTGCCAAAGTACGATGCTCCAAAAGAAGAAGATTGCTCGTGACACATTTGATCCTTTTGGTGAATCGGGACAGATGTTTTGGGGTGGTGATGAAGTTGTGAAGTGGCTGCGTCGTTATGTTAAGATTGAACGATCTGGTGCCGAGCCCAACATATACCTAATCGAGCCATCAAAAGAGGATAGCGAATCATTTGGCCATAAACCTACCTCCAACCCGTCGCAAATCGGCAACCACGACAGTTCAGCAGGAGCCCAGCAGCGCGGTGCCGGGGGACCTTCAAACAGAGACGCCGAGATGGACCCTTTTGTCAAGCTGATCAAGGAGACTGGCTGGAACCTCATGGAAAAGTTCAGCAAAGTTACCACATTCACGCGAAGAGCGGCTCAAGATATTGTCGAGAACCCCAATTTGCCACCACAAGTTAGACGACTACTGAGGAATCCAGAGGTCCAAACTCTCCAGGATGAGTTCGACAGCGCCAGAATCTATCTAGCTCGATGGGCCATGGGAATCCAGGAGCAAAGTGATCGAGATCGGAGACAGCGGATATGGTCCGCAAACGACGTGATGGAGCTCGAGGACACCGACGTTGGCGAGTTTGAGCTCCTGGAAGGTGCTAGTAACTTGTCGCTCGAAGAGCGCCGGAAGGTTGTGACGATGAAGGAGTGGAACACCTTTTTCGATCCCACAACCGGCCGGCTATCAGTCACAATCGACGAAGTAAAGGAACGAGTTTTCCACGGAGGCCTAGATCCTGATGATGGAGTCCGAAAGGAAGCCTGGCTCTTCCTTCTTGGCGTTTATGAGTGGTATAGTACTACCGATGATCGAAAGGCGCAAATAGCCTCTCTACGTGATCAGTATTACAAGCTCAAGCTGTCCTGGTGGGAGAGACTTGACGGCGATGGAGGTGAGGGTGAGACAGGAGAGTGGTGGCGCGAGCAAAAGTCACGAATTGGTAAGTTGCTCATTATTTATCAGTCCTCCTCCGCCAAGTACTTTACTGACCTTACGGTATAGAAAAGGACGTTCACAGAACAGATCGCCATGTGCCCATCTTCATGGGCGAAGATACACCCCATCCTGACCCAAGTTCGCCTTTTGCTGAAGTCGGCACCAACGTCCATTTAGAGCAAATGAAGGAAATGCTCCTGACTTACAACGAGTACAACAAGGATCTTGGCTACGTTCAGGGAATGTCGGATCTGCTGGCACCCATCTACGCTGTGATTCAGGATGATGCTGTGGCCTTTTGGGGCTTCCAGAAGTTCATGGAGCGCATGGAACGCAACTTCCTACGCGATCAATCTGGTATGCGCAACCAGCTCCTGACGCTTGATCAACTCGTCCAGTTCATGGATCCAGTACTCTGGAACCATCTTCAAAAGGCCGACAGCACCAACTTCTTCTTTTTCTTTAGAATGATTTTGGTTTGGTACAAACGTGAGTTTGAATGGCTGGATGTCTTGAGATTATGGGAAGGCTTGTGGACAGATTACATGAGTGCCAACTTCCACCTCTTCATCGCTTTGGCAATTCTAGAGAGACATCGTGATGTCATCATGGAGCATCTTCAGCACTTTGACGAAGTGCTCAAGTATAGTGAGTATCAACATATCGCTGAGCGGATTGAGCGCACACTAACAATGCTTAGTTAACGAGCTCTCCACCACAATCGATCTCGAAGCAACTCTCATCAGGGCAGAAAGTCTCTTCAAGAGATTCCAAAGGCTCATCGATGCGGTCGACAAGAAGCAAAACTTCCCTGCTCCCCGTTTCAACCCTAAGAACTCTAGTTCTTCGGAACCAACAGGGTCAGGGCCCTCCAAGGATGGCAAGACACCCGCCAAGGGCAAGGCTAACGAGCCTGCGGCACCTCCACAGCCAAAGACCATCACCCCTGAGTTGCGCAAGTTGTTGAATAAGGAGGTAGAAGTGCTTCCTAGGACGACTGTCGCTGAGAACGGTGACGGCATGCCAAACAAGTGAGCTTTAGGGTTGAGATGCACATCTTTCGTTGGTTAGTCGTGTAATTTTACGGCTCAATGTGTTGTTTTGCTGTGCTATTAATTAATTTATGCAGGGAGTTAGTGGTATTATGGAAAGTATGCACCTTTGATTTATCGTTCAACGGCACGGCTTTATTACCATGGGGTATACTGTCATATATTTCTACAATTTATTGGTTCAAATATGATTATTGAGAAAGTAAAAGTCCATTATTATCTCGTAAAACGCCTTTCTATCCTTTCAAGAAACATGAACGCCAGTCATCCAACAGGCGGATCTACAATCTTCGAGCCTTGTACGCATATACTGCCTTTCTCAAAGCAGGCTCCCTTTATCTGTAGCCCCGTGGTCCACTAGGCAATCCTCTCCTCAGACCAGCGTTACCACCACCGCCCCCGCCGCTGCTGGCCTGGTCATACATTCCGCCTGGTCCAAACCGGTCCTCATAACCGCCTCCACCACCTCCTCCGTTGTTGCCAGCCGGAGGTTGGAACGGCCCTTGACTTCCAGCCTGTGGACTCGTCGTACGGGATCCACCACCCCAAAGCCTTTGTCGTAGCCTATCCTGTGCAGATCCTCCTCCAGTAGCAGCACCTCCAGGCGGGACACTGGCTGTTTCGGGCCTACCGAATTGACCGCCTGTGTTTTGATAGCTTCCTCCGCGCTGCTGACTAGGCAATGGTCGTCGAGATACATCACCGCCCCCTGGTTGTAGCGACGCGGGTGTTCGCCCACCTCCGGCACGAAGACTCTGAGGTGCTTGTTGCTGTTGTTGCTGAGGTCCGTTATCCCACAGACTGCTAAGGCCTGCATGCTGCTGCTGTCCTTGGGCACCGGGGCGCTGACCCTGAGGTGTCATCATGGGCTGGACGGGTTGCTGAGCTGGAGCCTTGGGGTCGGGTGGTAGCCAAGAGGGAAAGGGGCGGCCTTTTTCGGTATAGTAGCCGCGGAGAACGCGGCAGACATGAGTGTCGTCTTCAGTTTCGCCATCTTGTTCGCCTGAGAGGAGGTTCTGGCGGAGAGAGGAGATTTGAGAAGACGTCTTTTGGACGAGGTTGGAGTACCAAGATGCCATGATATAATATTTTTTTTCTTATGGTAATAATTCCGTAGACAATACAATCGAGTGTTTTCGCATCGATAAAGTGCTTAAAAGCTATAAGTTGAGCGTGTCGCGTGGTGTGCGGATTCGTTCGCAGTGGGTTTAAGGAGCGGTATCGATGTCCTGAGCGTAAGATTAAGTCGCAGCTGAAGCATGCGACGACGATGAGCGCAGTCGGTATAAGGCTTTCGCAATCGGAATGGATACGCAGCCAGCTGCTAACTATGGATTGTTTATAAGAGGAGGATTAGAGGTTTGTTGCAAGGGTCGAGAAAAAAGGTTAAGGCTGGCAAGTTTAAAGAGGGGAGAGTTGAGTTGGAAGTGAAAGTGAAAGTGACGCAGGGAATCTTGAACAATGCAATGCAAGTGGGCTGGGGGGGGAGTTTCACAGCTGCCTGAGCTAATCATGCGCTGCGGTTAGGCGGGGCATTTTAAAGGTTAACGAACATAGGACGCGGCGGTGGATCAAAGAAGTCCTGTGTAAGACTTTTGTTTTGAAACTTTACCTTGGTTTGACAGTAATGTAGGTATTTAGCTTTGAAGAGAGTAAGAATCACAAATGAATCAACGGGATAATTAAATGGCAGTCTATTTGCTGTCTATAAACCACCAAGCAAACCAGCTTAGCAGAAATGAAGTATTGTACCGCCATGTGTCCCATATAGGGCAACGTGAAGACCATCATGATTCTTTTTTTCTTTCCTTCTCCCCATTTTCATTTTCATCTTACTTAGGAAACGCAAACTCCGCAAACGCCGAGGCTTTACTTTGTTGTAGAAGAGCAATTACCATGACAGATCGTTGGTCAGCATCAGCTTCTCCTTCTCCTCCTGTCTGGGCTTCTTGTTCTTCATCTTGATAGCCCGTCCGCGCTTTCGCTTGTTGCCGGACTTCTCACTTTCGGACTCTTCGCTGTCCTCCTCCTCCTCGATCTCCTCATCGTCGTCGCTGCCGAGCCACTCCTCAAGGTCGCCGAGCTCGTCGTCGCTCTCGCCAATGTCGGAGACGTACTCAACCTCCTTCTCGAGGTTGTCTTCTTCCTCGTCCTCACTCGACTCAATCTCCTCGCCGTTCTCATCGAGACCCTTGTCCATATCCGTGTCACGTTCGCCCGCGCCGTCACGCTCCATAGCGTTGAGGACCTTCTTCCAGATATGCTCGCTGACGTTGAGGGGTTGGTCACCATAAGCACCCTGTCGTAGGCGTTCGACGAGCTCTCGCTCAATGGTGCGTTCGAGTTTGGCAGCTGCTTCAGCCTTGCGCTCACGAGCCCGCTCACGATGCTTGATCTTGGGTGCCATCTTCGGCACAAGCTTTTCGCCCAATCGTTCATCCTCGGCGGCAATGCGGCGCATGCGAATTTGGACTTGTGTCAGGCGTGTAAGACGTTGTTTGCATCTATGGATCATGTACTTGGGCCAGTAGATCAACAACTCATCCAATTGCTTAAGAGCTTCGTTGTAAGAACGAGACAACAAGCGCTTTTCCCATAGTTTACTTGGGAGATGAGATCTCTCAACCGTTTTAATATATGCGTACAATTTTCCGCCCTCTTCTCGAACCGTAGCATAGCGGGAGTTGGCAAGAGGACACGACTGGCGGTTACACAAGCCACTGTGGTTGTATTCGTTACGACAGAAAGCATTTTGTGCTTTCACATGCGGGGTTCTGTTGTAGGGGTTAGCATGTTTGCCATATAGTATGTGACATGACCTTGTTGAAGGGTGGGAGACCAAGGGCAGTTTGTTGTCGATTTTGAATCTTGTCGAGTCTCAAGCCTCAGAGAGGGGCGAGGAGAAGGGAGACTTACTTAAGTCTGTAAGAGCAGAAACCGCCATTTCCGTTGATAATGTTCCAAACGATCTCGTCGGACGCCATTGTGAGGAATGTTAAAGTCGGCGATAGTTCGCGATACGACACGGAGGAGCTGGTTGGTGTTTGCCAAAATTCTAGCGCCAGGAATTGCGCAAAAGAATAAAACTCCAATAAGAGTTCCTATAGACTCGAGAGACTCAGGGCCGGTTCAAAACCAAGAATGACCGAGGTTTTGAAGTTGGTAGAAGTTTGCGACTCGACGCTGTAGAGGATGGCGAGTAGAAAAATTTCAGGCTAGTTTACTAGAATTTCGTCCCGCTATCTTATCTCTGGCTGCACCAACACTGGCGCTCAGTACGCCACAGTGATAGTGGGCCAATCATCTATTCAGGATTCTCAACCTAAATGTTGGACACTCATATCACATTGAGTATCATGACTGTAGTCAATACTTTCACAAAATCTGGAGAAAGTCTGTTAGATTTCCAGACAGTCGAGGCCCATTCTTAAGCTGATGATGATATATATTCTTGGTCCATAATTTACATTATGGTCTCTGGCACCTTTGTCTTCCAATTGATTGATCACTACCTACAGGATGACCCCGAACGTGGCTGGTGTCCCGGACGCTGGTTTCTCCGGACCGGTTGCGCCGCGGCTCTGCGTCACCTGTAGTACGTACCATGACAGCTGCGATAGCATCACCTTTGGAACTTGACCTGCTTAGCCGCGTAACCCATCATCAACAAATTTTCGTTTGTCAAATTCTACGAACTCAGTCGCTTTGTCGCACCCCGATTCGATCCTTCCACTTCGGCCGATAAGATCTCTTACTCTCCCCGCGGGGAGCCTCGTTCGTCGATATCGTTGCATACCAGTCAAACATTAACACCATCGCCCAAGATGTCTGCCGGTCTCAAAACCATCATCGCACTCTCCTTCGTGCTCGCCGTCGGATTCCTCCTCGTTATCCTGTCTTGCGCGTTGTGGAAGGTCTACTATCCTCTGTTTGTTGTCGCCACCTATGTCATTGCGCCTATTCCCAACTGGATCTGCGGACACTGCGCCAACCCCGATGATTTCGTCGAGAGCTCCGGTGCTGCAGTTCTAGATCTTGGACGTTTCTTTACAGGATTCTTTGTTGTTATGGGAATTGGTAAGTCTTGTTACTCCTGGCCGAACCGGTGTTTCGACACGGGTCCCGATGGAACGCCCACAGGAGATTGTTCACGTGGCTGACCCTTGCGCAGCTCTACCTGTTGTCCTCGCACACTCCGGCCTTATCGAAGTCCAGGCCATGGTTATGTCCATAATCGGCGGTCTACTGATTTACGGAACCATTGTCAGCTTCGGCATGTTTTTCCACGAGGAGCAAGATTTCTAGGTGCGCGCGCGTGGCACAAGTGCATGAAGTCAGGATAAATCGAATTCTCGGAATAAGAACTGAAGAGGCATGCAGCTTTGCGGGAAAGAGGAGGGTAATTGTTAGTATCAAACCTGTATAACGCGTGTATGATCACAGAAGACAAAGGAATCACATTGGCATTCAGCGGGGTTTTGAACAGGGTATCGGCTATCGTAAAGAGGGCTCTTTGATTTCCGGCATGGCAATAAGATGGTCATAGTCGGTCGCCAATGCTTTGTCTTTGTGGGTGCCATATAAATCGTATTATTTCTGCTTTTTGTAAAGGCTTGCGTTCCCTGTCTATGCTGTTGAAATCCAACCCAAAACTCCGACGATGTGTACGTTGAGGTATCATGTCTAAGATCAAATACTACGCCTATCCTTCCCAACCATCGAATCCAATTCGCATTTTCCTTGAGAACTGGCACTTAAGCTGCGTCTCTAAATACCCCCATAGGACCAGCAAGTTTGGTAAACATCTCGTCCCTTTCCCCCTCAGGGGTACTCAGAATAGTTACCGCACCTCCAGCTCCGATCCTCCAGACTTCTCTGGGCTCAGTCTCGCCATTTTCAGCAGGGGCCTCCTCGTCATCCCATCGGAACATGGTCCGAATTGTAACACTCCAGTCCCCTGCACCGGTGACATCCATATATCCAACGACACCAGAGTACAGACTTCGCTCGTGGTGACCCTCGATAACCTGTAGAAGCTCGCAACTGCGCTTCTTTGGCGCTCCTGTCATACTTCCAGGAGGAAGGGCTGCAGCAAGAGCATCTAGGCCGGTGTATGGACAGTGTGAATCAAAGCTACTTCGGCGAGCGCCACGGGGCTTATTGCCATTACGTCCAGGAAGTTGACCGTTAACGACAGTAATCATCTGGAAGACAGTGGCATACTCTTCCACCTTCATCAAATCAGGGACTGTAACATGGCCAACACCACAGACGCCATGCAAATCGTGTCGTACAAGATCAACGATCATGAGATTCTCGGCCACTTCCTTGGGCACATGCAGAATCTTCTCAGCCTGTGCCAGCGTCGAAACAGCTTCCGACTTGCGGACTGTGCCCTTCATTGGTCTCATCGAGCAAAGCCCGTTACTGTCGTGACGCATGAAACGCTCAGGGGAACAGCTGAGCATTGTAGCGCCACCAAGTCGGATAAATGATCCGAAAGGGGCTGGCTGTCGATTTCTGAGTGTCTGGTAGATATGCCAAGGGCTTCTCTCATCGTTGCGAGAACGAGGCCTTTCCATAGTTGTTTGTGACGTGAGGCAAAGCTCATACGACTCTCCTGCTGCAATGAAGTCCTGACACACGCGGACCTGCTCTTCATATCTGTCGGGCTGTGGTGTTGTGATACTGACCCGCTTGTGCTGAACAGAGTGGTCATTGCTATGTCCGTTGCTTGTGTTTGATGGTATTTGGGAGATGCATCGTTGAACTCTTTCCGTCATTCTTTCAAGCCACAGGTCGTCTGATCCTCGGGGTTTCAAGTTTTGGACGTGTGCCACACCGGCTCGATGATCCAGAACAATGCTCTTGGTAACCCATGCTAAGCAGATATCAGGTCTCGCATGACCCCTATTTTCCGGTACCATCTTCTTCTCAAGGCCGTGTAGACCCATCTCATAAGTGATAAAGCCCATGAAGCCGCCTTTGAAGGCGGAGTCTGACTGATCAAATCCAGAGGGATAGCTTCGCCTCTCCCAGAAATCCGAGATGATTTCCCAAACCTTGACTGCGCCATTTTCGAGACTCACAGTCTGAGTTCTATCGGTACCGCTAGCTGCTGCCGGTAGTCGGACTGTCACAAAGTCATCCAAGACATTGTACTCAACCCGCAATGCCTCTTCGACTTCTAGAGCGATAATGCTGTTAAGGGCCAATGCATCTCCGTTCTTTGAACTCGACGAGTCTAGAATGGCAGATTCTCCCTCGGCCAATCCCAGTGCTTCGACGATCTCTGGTACGCCAACTCCTTGGGGTAGAGGAATTGTGTTGTGTGTATACTCTGCTGTTTTCGCAAAGTTTCGCAGGGACGTCGTTTCGCCATGTGACGTAGACCACCAGTCTCCTGACAGTCGCTCCTTATGCGCAGCCGCAGACTCCAGATGGTTTGGTGGTGAGAGAGTCTGAATCTCTAGTAACGGCCCCTGTACATGTCGTCCGTGGTCCTTGTTCCATTGAATGGCGGCCTGAAACCAGTTGATGAGTACACCATGTGCGTTCTTTTCAGTGCATACGGATTCCGGATGATATTGGAGACCCCAGAACGGTTTTCTGAGATGCCGCACACCCTGAAGAATTTGTTCTCGTCGACCATCGTCTCTGAACTCTGTCGCCCAGGCCAGAGGTGCAAACTCGGAGGTCGGATTCCAACGATCCTTATCCTGCCATCCATCGCTGTACTGACCAATATCAACGCACAGGCTGTGATATAGAGTAGCCTTGAAAGGTGGCACTTGACAAAAGATATCCTCTCCCTGGTGCTCAATCTCTCTTACCATGCCATGGATACCCCTCTTCAGCCTTCTCACAGCTCCGCCATGCGCAGCCAAAAGGCTCTGGAAACCAAGACAGATACCCAAAACGGGCAATTGAAGATGCTCAGGGAGATTCCAGAGCAGATTGAAAGCCCCGACATCCTCTGGGTTAAGCGGAGATCCGGGGCCAGGGCCGCAAACTACTGCGTCGAATTGTGGGAGATTAATGAGAAATTCTTGCTCTGTCCATCTTGCAGGTGTGTCGTTTTCATCCAGTCTGTCGATAACCGAAAGATCAATTCTTATGACAAATATCTCTGCGCCGAGAAGTGTTCGGAGAAGGGAGACAATATTATTTGTGAACGAGTCATAGGCGTCAATGAAGAGAATCCGCTTAGGCTGTTTGGCCGAGGGTTCAGGGCCTGTGGCCATATTTTGGGAGGAGAGTCAATGTATCAGAATTGTTCAAGTGAGTTTGAAAAGGATAAAAAAAGACTCCGGTGACGATGCTGTGGATAGAAGGTAACAAAATCCAATAAACTTCGTTCTCGGCGTTCGATATCGAAATTCGAAATCTTTTGCCGCCACAAACCGGAGCTGACTCGGAATCGACGCCGTTGAAGCCACAGCACTTGCAGACGTTGAGTTAGTTGATTATCAGGCGATCGGATGCCAAAAGTATTAAAGTTCGATCTGCTGTTGTTTGATTTTAATTTGAGTCTTGTTAAAAAATGCCAGAAAAGAAGATAAACTCGTGATAAATTCATGTCAATGTGCTCGTCATCGCCGGAGAAAATGATTGAATTTCTTATCAATGCAGGCACTGAAGTGAGGTATCTTTGTACTCAAGAATCCCTGCCAATAACGTCTAAACACCATCACAAATTTTCAGCTTAGTCTTGCCGGTAATGCTCCTCTCAGGCATATCTTATTCATTGCTCTGGACATTTTGACCAGATCGGCCTCTTTCGTTTTGCTTTTGCCACACCCATCTGGGAATTTGTCGTGAGCCAGTTTTGTAAGGTTGTTATGATATCTGATGGCGTCTCTGACATCAGAGTCGCCGACGCCAGGCCGCATTGCCCGAACACTTATCCTTCTTTTTGTCAAAGCAAGTCGCCATAAGATTTTGCAAAGATTTCTTCCAAAACAGATTGGCCTTCTTCACATATCTGACACTTGCATCAAGGCTACACAAGGCGGAAACTTGTCTGGAGCCTTCGCCATACAATTTGTCGCTAGCTACACATCCATTCCCGTACCAAAGGTACATTATGCCTTCATATAAAAGGGAACATCGTACATCATAATGCAGCATATCAAGGGGAAAATGGCGGTGCATGGTTGGACAAGTCGCTCCGATGAATCAAAACCGCGAATATTGGAGCAATTGCGTGGCATGGTGGTCGAGCTTCGCTCTGTCAAACCCCCAGAAGGGACAAAGGTTAGCAGTGTCGAGGGCGGGCCTTTCTATGACTGCCGGCTACCGTCAAGGCTCTACTGGGGTCCCTACGCCAGCGTCCACGAGTTCCATGGGGCGCTGATTGATAACATTCCCTGGGATGTCGACTACACCAACTACCCTGACCTTGTTGGACTCTTTTAAATTCTACCGGCAAGCAGAAAACGAGCTAGTTCTCACCCATGGCGACCTGGGCAGCCTCAACATTCTGGTTCGGGGGACTGAGTTGTAGGTATAGTGGACTGGGAGACAGCAGGATGGTTCCCGGCTTACCGGGAATACACCACAGCGAAATATGTGAACCCAAACAATATATTTTGGGCAAATGTGGTTGATAAATTCATAACACCCATGCCAGAGGATTGGAGGATGGATTCCATAAGACGCAAATATTTTGGTGACATGCCAGACGTTGAGTCTCGTGAATGATCTCGCCGGGCATGATTATGTGAAATATATAAGAACCCAAACTGAGGATTGTTCTCGTCGGACTGAATAACAGAAGTAAAATGACGGAAGTTATATCGCGGGCCGGTTCCGTCTTACAGGCACCCGAACTAGTGGGGTTTTGGCATTACCGAAGCTGTCAGAAAGACCGATGGTGGGGGCCGACGCCGAAGCTCCGAGGTGATGTCAAGATAGACGACAGTAACCGTCAACAATTGCCACTTTTGTCAGCAACTGTCACAATCTATTACCATTCATGAGGCAATGGGACTGCGCCTTTGGGTATATACTTACAGCAAATGATTCCAAATGCATGAATATTTCTTTTAACCTCGCCTTCTGCCCGTCCATAAATTCCCGCCATTGATGCTCTGTCGCAACGCCCTCCGCAGAGCTGTACCGCGCTCACAACCAACTTCACAACTACGACGAATCAAACAAATGGCTGCTCACATCTCCAACGGCAATGGCTCATTGTCGCCTGCGTCTGGATACGAAGGCGCAACACTAGAGGACCTCCCCAAGTCATGGCATTTTACCGAATCCCTTCCTGCCGATTCCATATTCCCGACACCTGCCGACTCTCACAAGACACCTAGAGACCAGATAGGCCCCCGACAAGTGCGCAATGCCATATATACCTGGGTGCGCCCCGAAGAACAGAAAGATCCGGAGCTTCTAGCTGTCAGTCCAGCCGCTCTGCGCGATCTGGGGATCAAGTCTGGAGAAGAAATGACAGACAACTTCAGGCAGATGGCAGCGGGCAACAAGTTGTATGGTTGGGATGAAGAAAAGCTCGAGGGTGGCTACCCTTGGGCGCAATGTTACGGAGGATTCCAATTCGGACAGTGGGCTGGTCAGCTTGGCGATGGCAGAGCTATTTCCCTCTTCGAGTCAACTAACCCTTCCTCTGGCGAGCGATACGAGCTTCAACTCAAGGGTGCCGGTCTGACGCCTTACTCGCGATTTGCCGACGGTAAGGCTGTTCTACGATCCAGTATCCGAGAGTTTGTTGTTTCAGAGGCGCTCAACGCTCTCAAGATTCCCACCACAAGAGCGTTGTCGCTCACGCTGCTGCCGGATTCCAAGGTTCGCCGAGAGCGAATTGAGCCAGGTGCCATCGTTTTACGGTTTGCGCAGTCCTGGTTACGCCTTGGTAACTTTGACATTCTGCGTGCAAGAGGAGATCGCAAGTTGATTAGACAGCTTGCTACATACATTGTGGAAGATGTCTTTGGCGGCTGGGAAAAACTGCCTGGTCGGCTGGAAAACCCAGACAAGCCTGCTGATTCTCCATCACCTAAGCGAGGGGTGGCTGCCGATACTATTGAGGGCACAGATGGTTCTGAGGAGAACCGCTTCACAAGGTTCTATCGCGAGGTCGTGCGTCGCAATGCCAAAGTGGTGGCTCACTGGCAAGCTTATGGATTCATGAACGGTGTCTTGGTAAGTAACCTGTGTTATAATTCTTGACATGGTGCTAACGTGCAGCAGAACACAGACAACACCTCCATCTACGGATTGTCGATAGACTTTGGTCCATTTGCTTTTATGGATAATTTTGACCCTGCATACACACCAAACCACGATGATTATGCGCTCCGTTATAGTTATAGAAACCAGCCTACCATTATCTGGTGGAACCTTGTTCGTTTTGGCGAGGCCATCGGCGAGCTGATGGGAGCAGGTGCAAATGTTGATAATGAGACCTTTGTTACAGAGGGCGTCAAGAAAGAGCAAGAAGAAGAAATTGTGGCAAGGGCTGAAAAGCTCATCACACAAGCTGGAGAAGAGTTTAAGGCTGTGTTTCTTGCAGAGTATAAGCGACTTATGACCACTCGCTTGGGTCTCAAAACGCACAAGGATACTGATTTCGAGGTGCTTTTCAGCGAGGCCCTTGACACCATGGAAGCTTTGGAGCTTGACTTCCACCACTTCTTCCGCCGCCTGAGCAAGATTAAGTTGCAGGATTTGGCCACTGAAGAAGCCCGCAAGGAGAAGGCCTCAGTCTTCTTCCACAAAGAAGGCCCCCCGACCATAACAACTGAAGAAGATGCCCGAGCACGCCTTGCCATCTGGCTAGAGAGCTGGCGGGAGCGCACCATCGAGGATTGGAAAGACGACGGAGATAATGTATCGGACGCAAAGGACCTCGAAAGAATCAATGCGATGAAGAGGGTGAATCCCAACTTCGTGCCTCGCGGTTGGATTCTTGATGAACTCATCCAGCGCGTAGAGAAGGACGGCGAACGAGACGTGCTGAACCGTGTCATGCACATGGCCCTCAATCCGTTCGAAGATCGCTGGGACGGCGAAACTTTCGACGGAAAGACGTACAACGGCGACAAGGACGAGGAACTGCGATGGACGGATGATCCCCCTCAATCCGAGCGAGCTATGCAGTGCAGCTGTAGCTCATAGGTAGAGATAGAGCGATTTCTAATAAACAAACACACACGTGCAGTTGCGTGATGCGCAATATCTACAAGCTATCTTAAGAATTGGTGGTATGTTACGACCGGCGGTAAGAGGCAGCGGTCATGGAGATTGGTTACTCTTCCATGCTTCCATAAACGGCGTAAAAATATTCATCTTGAACACAAGATAGAGGTAGACTCGACTGAAGCAACAGTTCTACCGAAGTAGTCCTGTCGCGCAAGCTCACCTACAATAAAGTGTGCCCGTATACAATTTAATTTGGTAGAAGAAAGAAAAAAAATTCGAAAATCTCGGCGCGAATTGTGGAATAAGTGGTGTTGGGTCTGAGGCTGC
This sequence comes from Fusarium poae, assembly GCF_019609905.1. Lineage (NCBI taxonomy): Eukaryota > Fungi > Ascomycota > Sordariomycetes > Hypocreales > Nectriaceae > Fusarium > Fusarium poae. Next base: position 3,317,223 of record NC_058401.1, on the reverse strand, counting down.
GGCCTGAGGCAGATAGAAAAAGACGCTGACCAATGAGCATTAACGTAAATTAATCGCGGACTAGCGCCACTAAATCCATCACCCGAACAGCAGGTTCCCTTCCTAGACGTCAACGACTGAGCATATATTCGCCTCCAGCGACCCTGTAACCATTTTCATCTTCACTCCGTCAAGGCGACGCGATGCTCCGAAATACTCTAGCACGTTCGGCTTGGCGGACGAGCCGGCGGGCGGTCAATGTCTCGCGAACCTTCGCGACGACAAGCCAGCGCCCGGCCGAGGTGGAGCTGACAATTGGTGAGCATCTTTGTGTATAGAGCCATTGAAGGTTCAAGGAAGGCTAATACTGTTGCTAGATGGAAAGAAGGTCTCTATTGAAGGTATGCTTTAATGCTTGGGCGGCTTGGTCGACGTCTTCTGACAGAATTTCAGCTGGTTCTGCCCTTATTCAAGCCTGCGAGAAGGCAGGTTCAACAGTCCCTCGGTAAGTCAAGACAGTCGTGGCGAGTTTGGATGACCTGGCTAACTTAAATATAGATACTGCTACCATGAGTACGATGCCTCCGAGTCCTCCTACGATCGATATATCGCTGACAATGCTTCAGGAAGCTTATGATTGCCGGTAACTGCCGAATGTGTCTGGTGGAGGTTGAGCGAGCACCGAAGCCCGTTGCCTCATGTGCTTGGCCCGTACAGCCCGGTATGGTTGTCAAGACCAACTCTCCCCTTACTCACAAGGCCCGTGAGGGTGTTATGGAATTCTTGCTGGCCAACCATCCTCTTGACTGTCCCGTCTGTGATCAAGGTGGTGAGTGTGATCTCCAGGACCAGTCTATGCGTTACGGAGCGGACCGAGGCCGATTCCACGAGGTTGGCGGCAAGCGAGCTGTAGAGGATAAGAACATTGGTCCCTTGATCAAGACTTCCATGAACCGATGTATTCACTGCACCCGATGTATTCGATTCTCCAACGATATTGCTGGTGCCCCCGAGATGGGCTCCACCGGACGTGGTAACGATATTCAGATTGGCACCTACCTCGAGCAGAACCTGGACACCGAGTTGTCTGGTAACGTTATCGACCTGTGCCCCGTTGGTGCCCTTACCTCCAAGCCATACGCTTTCCGAGCTCGTCCCTGGGAGCTGAAGCATACCGAATCTATCGACGTTCTGAACGGTCTCGGCTCCAACATCCGTGTGGACTCCCGTGGCCTCGAGGTCATGCGTATTCTCCCCCGACTTAACGACGACGTGAACGAGGAGTGGATCGACGACAAGACTCGATTTGCTTGTGACGGTCTTAAGACTCAACGACTTACCATGCCTTTGGTCCGCCGTGAGGGTCGCTTCGAGCCCGCCGACTGGGAGGAGGCTCTCACCGAGATTGGCCGTGCTTACCAAATTAAGAACCCCCAGGGTAACGAGTTCAAGGTCATTGCTGGCGCTCTGACTGAGGTCGAGTCTCTGGTCGTTGCCAAGGATATGGCAAACAAGCTTGGCTCTGATAACCTGGCTCTCGATACCCCTACTGGCAGCCAGCCTCTTGCCCACGGTGTTGATGTTCGATCCAACTTCCTTTTCAACTCTCAGATCTGGGGAATTGAGGAGGCCGACGCTATCCTGATTGTTGGCAGCAACCCCAGACATGAAGCCGCCGTTCTTAACGCCCGTATCCGAAAGCAGTGGCTCCGATCCGACCTCGAGATTGGTCTCGTTGGTGAGACATTTGACTCCACCTTTGAGTTCGAGCACTTCGGTGCTGATCACGCTGCTCTCAAGACTGCTCTCTCCGGTCCCTTCGGCGAGACCCTGAAGAATGCCAAACGACCCATGATCATCGTCGGCTCTGGTGTCACTGACCACGCTGATGCTAAGGCTTACTACGAGACCATTGGTGCTTTCGTCGACAAGCACGCCTCTAACTTCCGAACTGAGGAGTGGCAAGGTTACAACGTCCTTCAACGTGAGGCTTCTCGTGCTGGTGCTTTCGAGGTTGGCTTCACTACTCCTTCGGCTGAGGTTGCCCAGACCAAGCCCAAGTTTGTCTGGCTCCTTGGTGCCGACGATGTCAACGAGGCCGATATTCCTAAGGATGCTTTCGTTGTTTACCAGGGTCACCACGGTGACAAGGGTGCCCAGATCGCTGATATCGTGCTTCCCGGTGCTGCTTACACTGAGAAGGCCGGTACCTACATCAACACTGAGGGTCGTGTTCAAATGACTCGAGCTGCCACTTCTCTGCCTGGTGCCTCGCGAACTGACTGGAAGATCCTCCGAGCTGCCAGTGAGTTCCTGGGCGCTCCCCTTCCTTACGATGACGTCGCCATGGTCCGAGACCGCATGGTCGAGATCAGTCCTGCTCTGGCTGCCTACGACGTTGTTGAGCCCGTCGCCCTCCCTGCTCTGAGCAAGGTTCAACTTGTGGACCAGAACAAGGGTGCCAAGGTTTCCGGAGCTCCCCTTAAGAAGGTTATCGACAACTTTTACTTCACAGATGTTATTTCACGAAGGTATGTAAACTTGATTTGTCATGTACCGGGGGCCCTCTAACAATCTCTCTAGCTCTCCCACAATGGCTCGCTGCTCAGCGGCCAAGGCTACTGGCGATGCCAGGACAAACTTTATGGCTCCTGGTATGGAGGAAGATAAGCCTATGGGTCAGGTCGAGTATGGCGTATAGGGTGGTGGATGTAAAAGAATAGAAAGATCTGCTTTGTTTTATTGCGCCTGGGAAGTTCGTAGTATGTACATATTGGACGTCTGACAGAGGGCTGAAGGTAGATAAGTCGAATACCTAATTCCTTCACTACGATGTGTAAAATTGCTGTTTCACATCTTCCTCTTTCGATTCACATTTGGAAGGAACATGAACATGTTCCTGTCACAGGCCTTCTTTGATGCCCCGTCGACGTACTTGACTGGTGAGAGCTGGGTTTGTGGTGCAGGTTCAGGAGCCGGTTCCTAGTTGGCTCTGCGAGCCTGTTCCTGTCCGAGTTGTTCTTTCTTAATTTCTGCTTCGATATTTGCCCGATATGCAGCCAACTCTGCATCACGAGCTCCCGCCATTTGGGCAGAATGCAATACAAAACTCATCATAGCGTTGGCCTGGCACTCGCGCAGTGTTCGATTGGGCCCTTCAAATGATGGTTTAGGGATTTGTAGCGTGTCCAGGTAGTTATCCGAATTTGGCTTGGCTTCCATGTTTGCGATCATGGTGTTCAGTTGTTCGGGCTCAACGCCGCGTGGGATGTCTGGTGCAGTTGTACCCTCTATATTGTCGAGGAGTTCATAGCGCCGTCCATCTTGAAGGATGCGCTCGCGCTCACGTACGCACAGCGCGAGGAAGTTTTCGTTGGTGCTGGTGGTGTGAGTATCAAGGCCTTCAAGCTCTGCTTGTAAAAGCTCGAGCTTGGTGGTCGAAGTGACGTCGCACAAGGTTTCATCCTGGCTTATAGGACGGAAGATGGCGGGTGCGATGGTCGATAACGGGGGGATGATGGCGAGGCCGTCTGGGTCAGGAATATGTTTTGGAAATTCCAGGCGTTCCGAGCCCGAGCCGCGGCGATCAAGCTGCTGCGCCATACTTCTTATTTTTATGGTTGATGATTACGCTATTCTTTGAAGAAACGAGGGTATCAAGGCGTGGTTCATTTGCGGCTGCATGCAGTTGACGTTGCACAGCGGCCAATGTTTGAGATGAGTGGGTTAAGAGAGACGAGAGAAGGGTCGGTGTAACATAAAGGAGGATAGCTGCGTCTGCACCTGCATAAGTGGAAGTTGAAGAAACCAGGATTTGCGATGGGGCTAATGTTTTGTACCTACCTACTAAGGTACCTACCTAGGTAGGTAGGCAAACAAAGAACAAAGCGTCAACAAACTCCGAGAGGAGGTACTTAGGCTGCCAGGCAGAAATGGATGGCTCCTTGGAGATAAAATCATTCTGAAATTAATAATTCCGAATACACGCAATGAACGGAAAGATCGGCTCTAGTAAATGTATAAACAGGGTTCAATTAGGGTAGTAGTTTCGCGATAATACTCCAAGCATGATATCAGGTACTGAGTACATGTCCTTGATACACAATAACCACCCACTTCTTATAAATACAATGCTGACCCAATACTCCTTTAAGCGCCTTTCAATGTGATTAACTTGTATCCAGAGACAATCATGGTTTGAGTGCTTGTCTGTTACTGAAATCGATACCAGCAGGCATCTAAATACGCCCATATATGATCAGGTGCATGCTGGACTAGCCTGCATAGCCTAGAAGAACCCATAGACAAAGACTCCCATTATTGGGAGAGTTTCACCGACGCTGGGCCTGGATAATCAAACGAGGGTTGTTTGGTGTGAATCTTGAGAGTAGAGACCGCCGAACGGCAAGTTGCCCGAGCTATCACCCTCGTGAAGGCAAAACGTTTCGAACATATTCTCTTAGTAGCCTGACACCCGCTCTAACAAGGTCTTCGAGTCGACGATCCTTACGCCTCCTCAACCATAATAGAACGACAGATAGAATAACGAGGTCGGCAAATATATGTTTGACCAATAACCAGGCAAACCACTTGACCCATGCTTGAAGGCTTCGCTCCTTCTTCGCTCGCCACTCTCGACCCGTTGTAATTTGTTCTCGTAACGCAGCTACCTCAGCGGACATGGTGGTTAATGCTCGTTCCACCTTTCGCTGCCAGCGACCACTGCTTCGATCATTGAGTGGTACATCAACTTCGTCGTCTTCGAGGTCTACCTGTCGCTGAGACCGTAGTTCCGCTTCGTCATACTCGCTCATCGGTCTCAATTCTTTTAGAGGGCCTTCGCCATCGCTCGCTTGCTCGGGTTCTTGTTGAGGCTGGTGTGCGCCGGCGCCAGTCGATTGGTTGGCTCTCGGCGACGATAAAGACGAGCTTGGACTGTTGTTCTTAATCTGATTCCAGACGAATTCGAGTTCAGACACAAGTTCCTCGGCGTCCCTGGTAGACCCACGTTAGCTGACTGTATTTTGAGTTGAAGAAAGCGCCTACGGTGTCGTCGCATATCGATGCATCGTATCTATTAGCGCCTCGATATATCTCCTCTTTGACTCTGTCCGGCTCAATCCTTTTTGTAGGTTCCACGCATCCCATTTGTCTTTCTCGCGCTGTAGTTCGTCGGATGCCAATCCTGAGGCAGCAGTCGGACGTTCCATTACACCATCAACATCACCCTCCATTGCCTGCTTATAGAGTCCATAAAGTCGGAGTCGATCGGTCGGCGGTGGTCTTGATGCGCCAGTTTTGGGTATCTTTTTAACGGTGTTGAGAGCGTGTACAAACACGCGATCTAATTACACGTCAGCCACCACCTTACGTTTGAGCACTGGTTGTACAATACGACATACCCACTGAATCCGCCATTTTGGCGGCTATGTTTTGTTAAATGAAAACGACTTGCGACACGCAAGTTGCGGCCGATGAGAAGGAGTGGCAATGGCGTCGAGGTCCAAGTCGAGCTTCGATATGGGGGTCCTTTATCGGACCTTGAGCCGTCCGGACCGCGGCTTGATGGCCGAGATAACGGAACCCCACAAGCCAAGAAGGGAAAGGAGAACAGCAAAGTCGAATTTGAAGGAAGACAATTGATCCTATGTATCAAGAAAGAATTAAGTAAGAGAGAGAGAACAAGAGTAAAGATAGAAGGCAGCCAAAGAAACGCCTAGTCGCCCGTGTATTATGACTCCATTAGGGAAAGAAAGGAGGGTCTTCCGAACTAAGATGATGGATGGATTAACACTCGATCAGAAGCAATTGGATGATGAAATGATGCGAGATCTTGCCCTGGGCCGGGACCTGTGGAGGACCTCGGCGCCCACGGGTAACGGGCTAGGTACCTACCGATGGATGGAGCTCGGAGGATACGCTTTCAGGGCCGTCTCCACTAGAAAAGGCACGTCCCCAGGGGGAGGGGATGACATCTGGGGATTCGGCAACAGCCCGTACAAAGATGATGGATGTTTACCTACTAATTAATTAATACTCAAATACCTAGATATGACATGGCATCCATTATAACTCGTTGCAGTTTGTATAAGTCATGTGAATTGTGTTTCTCTATGCGTGCATCTTTACACATCTCTCATTCGCTTACCAAGATCTCATCAACACGGATACCTAAATGTCGTGTTTTACCTTGTACCGAGCTTATTCTCCCCTCCTTTGAGCGGTTCGAGATCTCGGGATCTGGAAACCAGCCCCTGCATACCTTAGTACTAACATATGTCCTCACGAACCGAGACACGTGAAGATTAAATAAGTAGTGTATCGGGTATCAGAAACATTGACCTGGACGAAATGAGTAAGTCACTTTAAGCTCCTCAGAATATAGTTCTTAAATTACTTATTTCTATACCCTAACACTGAGGACGCCGTTTTTTGGCCCCTGCCACCTACCAATGTATGTACATTGGATCAACTTTAATGTCAGAAGCTAGATTATTCTTTGCGGGCTTCCACCTTTTCCTCTATCCATTGCTTCTTCTTAGCTTCGTATACTTTCAAGAGTTTCCTATTTTCCAGTGCTTGTAGCGCTGCCTTTCCACCTGCGTCAGCCTTGCGCTTACCAACACCACATCCCATGTATTTGTTTGTTTCTCCCCACCCGTCAAGATAAACCCCAATAGCGAACAGTGGGAGGCCTGTGTCCTTGTCTTTTTTCTTGCATGGCATGTCTTCGTACCGGATTTTGATTCCGGGCACTGATATCGCTGCGCTCAGGCGACCTTTCGCATTCTGCTCTGTTAAGGGTAACGCCTCGTTTTCGGGCTGCGTAGGTTGTTCTTGTTTCGTGTGAGATCGCTGAGCGATGTGCTTTGCTTGGGCTATTGTTTTTAGACAACTTTCTGCTAGCTTGATCTGGTCTTTGATTGTACGACCCCATAGCATCTTGAGCCAAGTAACGGCGTTTGCGTTTCCCTGAGGGTGCGATTTGACGACTGCTCCAACGTATGCCTCGAAAACATCGCCTTGAAGCTTGATGACGTCCCTGCTGTTCTTCTGTGTTCGTAGCAGGACTGTCATCTTGCCGATGTCTTGGGGCAATTGCGTTTTGTGTTCCATGCCATATTCTCGGTAGTACCCAGCAAGAGTGCTATTTCGAACCAGTTGCTCGCGGATTTGGCTGCACTGGCCTGATGGGAGATGCGGAAAGGTCTCGAATATGAATTCTGTAGAAACCATTTCAAGTGTCGCGTCGCCGTACCATTCCAATCTCTCCCAGTTTGGGCCTACAAGCCCAGGGTGCCTGAAGACTTGCTCTTCAAGGTCGGGGCTGATTGGTGGGAGAGGTGGCAGACTGTCAGGTACTTCTGCGGAAGACCATCTCGAGATACCTGGCGCGACAGAGGCAACAGCAACAGCACCCTGCACGCGCTTGCGTGGCTCCTCTTGTGAGTCCTCCGCTGGTCTTTTTGACATACTGTATGTAGCCTGTAGTAGAAAATTTAGCCTTCTAAATGTTAGGGTGTAAAGACAAGTAGTCTAAGAACTACATCCTGAGGAGCATAAAGCGACATACTGATTTCGTCTCTTCCAGTGGTCAATTTTTCTGATAGGGGATTGAAGCCGAAGCAAAGGTTTCCGCAAACCGTGATCGCGAGGTCACGTGACAATAAAAGGCAACAGCAAGATTATCTCGCCGTCAAGCTGACTGTCCGGCTAGAGGGTGCCAGAAAAGGGTCTCTGAGCTTTATAAAGGATACAAAAATAAGTAGCCCATGAATCATGCTCCAAGCAGCATAAACTGACCTACTAATTTCGTCTTTTATATTCTTACCGGCCAATTATTCTGATACTCTGAGGTCTGGACACATACTTCACCCGCTATGTAAACCTGCTGCTCGTTAGCATCTAATACGGGGAGCCCCTAAGATTACAATACCTATGCAAATTGTAAAATGGTACGCATGAAGCTGTCATAATCATAATGTAAGTAAGCACTTGCTTGATCTGGGTACCTTTCAAGAAGCAGAACTTAGCGCAATGAGAATATATGTATTTTTGAACTGCTTTATACCAGACTGCATTGAAGAATTACATCCGCAAGTTTCATAAGTTGATTGACAAGGCCTGGTATTGATCTTCTGGCCTTGCAAAGACCAGGCAGCCCCATCCCCAAACGTCCCTACGCACTTTCCGTTGATGCTCGCGCCGTGGGCATGTGAACAGTCCTCCAATAATAGAACATGAGGATACTTGCTTAAGACACTCAATATTTCTGACATCTTGCACGGAATGCCCCAGATGTGAGTGAGCATTACCGCCTTGGTACGCGATGTTATTTTCCTTTGCAATGCTTCGGAAGACATATTGCCATTCTCATCAACGTCGACAAAAACTGGTTGAATGCCGAAGTGCATCGCAGGTGCTACCGTTGCGTGGAAGCCATAAACGGAAAACAAAACCTATGAAGGAAGATCTTAGCGTTCATAAAAGCCCACAGAGTGCCAGAGACTTTACCTCGTCCCCAGGCAGGCATCAGATTGCAGGCGAAGTATAGGCCACTCAGAGCATTAGACCCTGAATTGTGAAGTAAAGCAAACCATGTCCCTTCACCCAAGCTCTGTTTGAACTCCGTCTCAAACCCGGCAAAGACTCCGTCGTTCCCGTAAATCAATATTGTAGTTCCAAGCTGGTCCAATACCTCATGACGAATGTTTTGTGAAATCACTGGCCAGTCAAATGCTGAAATAGGATCCCCAGAATTCGCAATCTGAGCGATATCCTGCGCCGTTTGAGGTTCGAACTTGGGCTCCCATGAGGACCGAATCTTTTCAGATGTGTGAGTAACTTTGAGGCCAAATCCGAGTGTCGTTGGTATTCGGAAGAAGGTCTTTCTTCCCTGACTTCCTGAGCAAAGTTCAGTAGCATTTGACTGATTGAAACTGATGGAGGGGCACAAGTCTTGGTTTACTCCTGAGACACGGAACCGCTTGAACCCACACAGGCCGTGAGCCATTGGCGATCTCCCAATAGCTGGCCGTCCAGAAGACGCAAGTCCCACGAGTCATCTTTTGGTACGGCGTACAGGCCATTGAACTTGAATGCATGACGAAAGAATAGACCAGTCAATCTTGCGACTGTGATACCACGTTCCTGTGCCGGATTGAGGGAACCAACGTGTGAGCGGAAGGTTTCCCAGAAGAGGTCCTCTAAGTCTTCTCGTTGTTCATCATACACCCATTCGCCTTTCTCAAAGTCGAATCTTCCCAACACGGTTTCGAGGCCCCACAAGGCGCATCCAAAGGGAAGTATGGACCCTTCTGCCCAGTCAATGACACCTGAAAGCTTGCCTGTGAGGGGATCAATGATTATGTTGGTATCGCATAGATCGCCATGGTTCAAGCACCATGGAATAGCAGAATCAAAGACAAATTGAAGGTTGTCTTTGCAGTAAGAAACGAGAGGTTGGAAGCGAGGAGGAAGCGATTCAGCAAGAGTCTGGAGCTTTTGTCGAAAGTCTAGTCGCTTGATAAGAACAGTTGAAGAGTCGATGGGAACTCGACTATTCCATGCTTGAGAAAAGAAGCTAAAATATGTTAGACATGAGTTCATTTACTATGATAATACTGACTGAGCCAAGTCCTTGACAGTCTCTTTCTGACGTGGAACCACATCCCAACTTGTGGTTCCGGAAGAATGCAGTAAAAGCGAATAGTTTACGCCCACCAGTAGTTGCATGGAATATATCAAGACGGTTGGATGTCCAGGGATCGAATCAAGTTTTTTAACTTGGGGAACCCAATCTCCGTGCATTTGATGAGCATGCTTGATGATATCGAGATCAAGGGGCGAGCGTTCAGCGCGGAATTGGATCACAAAGTCATCACCTCTGACAGTGTAGCTGAAGGCACCCTGTGGTGACGCTTGTCGAATGTCGCATCCAAGGTAGCTTTGCGCGAACTTGTTGCACTCTTCCTGTGATAATGAACAATATCGGCTAAAGAAAGTCGAGATACGCTCCTGGCTAGTATGGCGAACGACCGACATCGGTATAGGTAGATATTATGGCGGGACTGCTTCCTTCTGTTCCTTAGGAAGAAAAAAGGTTGAGGTGCGTCTAATGCACGATATGGAAAAGTTAAATACGCGACACCAGCTCCAATGAGTGCTTGTGTATATAATGGAGGGCCGCCCTCTTCTGTGTAACCCACAGAACTTTCATTCTACATCACCTTCCATCGCTGCTCAGAATTGGACATCCTGAAATTTTCTTCCAGACTTCTCTCTCACTACCTACCGAAAACCCTAGAAGAACACTTGAGTTTTATCAAACAATCTTAATCGTCTCATCCATATCGACATGGAATTCCTAGGCATGTCTAAGGCTGATATCCAAACCTGGGCTCTATCGTCGCCAATCTACCAACCTGCTGACAAGATTACTGTTGGGGCCGCCATTATCCGCGAGGATAATAAAGGCAATAAGCATATCCTGATCTTAAAACGAGCTGCCCACGAAGCTTATTACCCTGGTGTATTTGAGATACCAGGAGGCAAGGTTGATGAGACAGACCCTTCAATTTACGATGCCATATCCCGCGAAGTGGCCGAAGAAACAGGACTCACTATCTTAAAGGTCGTCAGCTCATTGAAGCCTTTCTCATATACTACTGAGAAACAGGTCGGTCAGGGACCCTCTATTAAAACAATTCGCAAGGTTGCCTTGCAACTGAGCTATCTGGTCCAAGTACATCAAGGAGAGGACTTTACAGTTAACCTAAATGAGCACTCTGAAGGTGTTTGGATAACGGCCGATAAGCTATATACCATACCAATGACAGAAGAAATGCGAAAGTTGGTTTTAGAGGCATTCGATGCGACGTGGGAGCGTTAAGGCAGAGTTGAGGTTTCTAGCCAAAGAATGATAGACTATGGAGATAGAGCACTGAAGCCAAACTTATTAATCCGGCTTGGTATTATGATTTCTCGTTTGTGAATGTTGGTTAAAGTTGCATAGCTCACCCTGCAGTCGCGCAGAAGGTGTAGCAGCTCATCTCAGGCATCAACCATAAGCTCCAGCAGAGGACCCACTCTGAGAGAGCCAAGTAGGAAGGTAGGTACCTATCAAAAACGAATGACACTTTATGGATTGTATTATTATTGGTCCGTTTGGAGTTGCTCTTCAAGCTTCCGACCCGCTTCTTATTCGGAGTGGCCAATCGGGGATTTTGTTCAACTTTTGCGTAGACTTCATACGAGACGTCAATTCAAGCAGTAGGAAAGTTGACAGGAGCAACATTTAATGTCAACCACGTCAAGATGAGTGTCCCACGCGCGCGGATATTGGATCTTATGAAGGTGATTCTATCGAACCCGAAGTGGTCTTTCTCGTGCTAACATTCTACAGGCGCAATGCCAGGTCTTTGCGACTTCCTACAACCCGGAGGGCATTCGCATGGGCAACAAGATCCTGCGACAACGACTACGAGGACCAGCCATGGCAACATACTACCCTCGAAAGACAGCGACGATACAAGACCTTAAGCGCGAATTTGGGCCAACCCTGGCAACCTGGGATGAGGCAGAAGAGGATCGATTCGAGTACATTGAGGAGTAAGCTGGAAACTGCAACCTTTGAAATAGGTGCGAAAATGCTGACGATTTTGACTTCAGGCTCAAGCTTCGTGGAAAGAGTGCGCCCAAGAAGAAGAAGGGTCCCCCAGGTATGCATCTGCGACTCACCAACGCAAGCAAGTTCCTAACAACTTTCCAGCTCCTACCGGCAAGAAGCGATAAATCAGACAATAAATGTAATGACAAATTTGATATCGATCATGGCGACTTGGGGAATCTCAGGGATCGCCTACAAACAATGAACGACATCTCGATTTTACGACTCCTTGTGTATAGTACTGGGGCAGTGATGACGAGGAAAGCCAAGACATTTGTGGCTTTCTCTTCAGTATGTACAATTACTTGTATTACAACAAAAAATGCATTGTTCAATTCCCGATTAGGAAAGTTTGTCTGTACTTAGACCTGTTGCTTGTTCAATTGCTAAGTACGTCCGACTACGAAAAGGATATCCATGTCTTGATCCGCTGAATAGCCTAGCCAACTCATAAGTGTTAGAATATCTTAGGTGTTGCGAGCAGCAGAATGGCGACCGCAACATTTTGTGGCAGTCAAGTAAAGTCGTTGGACATAATACCGCAGCGAGAGCTTTTTCTGGATTCGCAAGCCTTGTCTCACAATCTGTGTCCGAGTTGTTTGTACTTGACAATTCAGGCTGACGCACTCATTGACATTTTCGTCTCCTAGCACCAGAAAGAACTTCCAGCTGACGATCTCTGTGTATAGGTAGGTACCTACTACCTGTAGGAGGTAGGTACTAAGGTAATTTATATTAACCATGCGAAGAATATCAAGATCGGCATGAACGCTTCACATCCACGTTGGATAGCTTTCATCAAGAAGGGTTTCCCAGAAACATCTTGCTAGACAAGTGCAGAAGACTCAGTCCTACGATTCACAGGTATTCAGAGAAGCAGTGATCAGATCACGGTAACTTCAAGCTCCAGGGCACCACTGCGCACTTGAAAACCACCTAAAAGTCCCTATTTTGTCTGTCGGTACCAGCTGCAGGTGATATTTCTAGCAAAAGTGGAAGGAACAGAAGTGGCCAGGCTGCTCCTGTCGGCTGTTGGCACCTGCCACTTTACGCTCCTTCCATCTTCACTTTCCTTCCACTTGGCCTGCCGAAAAAGCTGCGTCAGTGATTAACCTCCACTCCCCTTCCGTTACCATATCCTCTTCTCTTCCACCTCTTCACTCTCTTCTTCTTCTCCTTCACCACTCTCTCCTCAACACAATCAATCAGCCTCTTCTTGGTTCGTACATTCAGTACATTCACACTCTTTGTCTCACATTGCGTGTTACTTACGTCCACTCCCTCTACAATTCTTATCCGATTGCGGTCTCACCAGATTCATTGCATCAAAAGTTCATCCCAACCGGTGCAACATCATGTCTTCACCTGGGTATTCTCAGGGATCGCCTGAGAAGGCCAGCGCTGTCTTTACTGCTGGTGTGCAGGGCGAAACCTCAGGCAGCTCCCCACGTACCTCCATTCCGGTCAGTATACTTTTCTGTTAACTTTGTCGGCTCTATGGATTCGCCATATGCTGTCTTATATCACATACCATTTTCCTCTTATCTCTATTTTTGAAGGATAACTTACTGATGCAAACCCACAGAAGGAAACAGGTAAAACCAATTCTGCAAAGAAAAGCATCTCGGCCCTCACAACTTCAAAGCTTGCGAATCAAGGCCACCCAAAGGTGAAACTGGCCGTGTCACTCACGATATACAATTTACTAACCATTATAGAAGATGAAAATCAGTCACGATGACTCGACTACGGAACAGTCTTACCCTGTGGACAAACTTCTTGCCAAGCTCTCTGAGCAGGTTGTAGACCAGCAGCCCGACTCCCTCAAAGCGAATAATGAAGGAGTCAACTATGCAAGGATATTTGATCATGCGTCGTCAAGCAACTCCCTGCCCGTCACTCCTGCTACCGATGCCTTTCCAAGCACGGCTCCTACTACACGACCCGCCAGTGCTACTTTCGACGATGGTCGCAGCGAAAGCGACGAAGTGGTCCGTCTGAAGTTGCAGCTCGCCCAAGCAGAGAGCAAGATTTCTAAACTTGACCAAGAGTTGGCCGAAACCCGTGTCGTCAGGGTTGTGCCCGAGAATCCTGCTGTTGGATCCAGCAACCCATTGTACCCTACTCGTGAGAGTGCGTGGGGATCTCCGGACGATGCTCATTCCGATACAAGCGATGCCATGTCTGCTTCTACTTTCAATCGTACTCGAGAGATCTGGGGAAGCCACCCTGGTGCCTTCACCAACACACTTCAGGCGCCAGTCCCTGAACCAGCTCCTGGAAAATGGCTTGGGGGACGCGGTTTTAACCAGCCGTGCCCAGAACCTAGTGGTTCGCCTTATCCTACTATGGATGGCTTCCGCAGTGAGCGTCTGACCCCCGACGCAGAGATGATGCGACCTAACTACGGGCGCCGCGGCAACCGTATGGATAGTCGATTCAACTCCCCGCAGCCGTTTGGAACTGGTTACGGAGGAGGCTACAACAGCCCTGCCAATCAATCCGACTACATGGGCAGCCCTGTTCCTGTAGCACCTATGAATGCTCCCCAAGGGCTCGGACCTATGGGAGTCTATCCTCCCTATCCACCTCCTGCCGGAACACCTCTGTCACCTCACGCTTCTGAGTTCACTGCTGGTTCTGGATGGAAAAATGAGGTTGGACCGCATCCAATGTACCCACGCAGGGGACTGGACCCAAGAGATGTTGTGTCGCCCGAGGATCAGACGTATCTACCCCCAACTGAGCCATTAAACTATCGTCGTCTCCTGGACCGCAATGTCAACTGCAACTGGAAGTACATTGTCGACAAGATCGTCTGCAACAACGATCAGCAAGCCTCAATCTTTTTGCAACAGAAACTCAAGGTTGGAACTCCGGAACAAAAGTTTGAGATCGTGGATGCCATCGTAGCACAGGCATACCCCTTGATGATCAACCGGTTTGGCAACTTTCTGGTGCAGCGATGCTTTGAGCATGGCACACCTGACCAGGTCATTCACATTGCCGAAGCTATTCGAGGCAACACTTTGAGTCTCTCCATGGATCCTTTTGGTTGTCATGTTGTTCAGAAGGCGTTCGACTCAGTGCCAGAAAAATACAAGGCCATTATGGTTTCCGAGCTCTTGCGACGCATCCCAGAGACGGTCATTCATCGTTATGCCTGCCATGTTTGGCAGAAGCTTTTCGAGCTCCGCTGGACTGAGTCGCCCCCACAGATCATGAAGTATGTCAACGAGGCATTGAGCGGAATGTGGCATGAAGTGGCTCTTGGTGAGACTGGCAGTCTTGTGGTACAGAACATCTTTGAGAACTGTCTTGAAGAGGATAAGGTATGTTGAGTTGTACTTATCAAAGCTAATATACTAACTCTTTTAATAGCGTCCTTGTATCGAGGAGGTTCTTGCCAACATTAACATTGTGGCTCATGGCCAATTCGGTAACTGGTGCATTCAGCACATCTGCGAACATGGTGCTCCTCCTGACCGCAGTCGGGCTATTGACCACGTCATTCGTTATGCCGCAGAGTACAGCACCGATCAGTTCGCTTCCAAGGTTGTCGAGAAGTGTCTCAAGATCGGAGGTGCAGAGTTCCTCGGCCGCTACTTGGACCGAGTCTGTGAGGGTCGTCGCGACCGTACACGCATCCCACTCATCGACATCGCCAGCGATCAGTATGGCAATTACCTCATCCAATGGATCCTCAACAACGCCTCTCCTCAGCATCGCGAGATTGTTGCCGCTCATATCCGAAAGCACATGGTCTCCTTGCGAGGTTCCAAGTTTGGCTCTCGTGTCGGCATGCTCTGCACCAACCATGCTGTTGCAACTCGTCCCGGTCCTGGCGCCGGTCCTGGAATGAGTGGGCGCATGGGACCTGGTCCACGCTACAGCAACGGCTACCGTTAAATCATTTTATTCTTTGCCAATCGATCTCTTTTATCGCCATAGACAGTTTTCTGCTAGAGAAGCAGAGCTTTCCCCATTGCACTTTTTGTTTTGTTTTCTTTCATTGTCATGCACGTTGAGGAGCCCCTATCTGAATCACCGATCCTTCCACTCGTCAAGATCACGCAACAAACCAGAAGAATTTGTCGACCTTTCTTAAGAAACATCTTCCCACGCAAGTAATTTACAGATCACACGACATCCTACGCCCAGCTGGCTACTGCCTTCTCGGGTGCATTGGACACATTATGGTTATCGATTTTGCAATATGGAGAGGATGGTAGATACTAACCGCCGGCAGTCCTTGCAGAACTGACCTGTGTCACATTGTTTATGGGCTGCCGCCACTCTCACAGGATGGGCGGAACCATGTCTCATGGGGCACCATGGCCATACTTCTTCAGTCAATCTACGGGGATGAATGATGGTGGTCTAGAAGGGCTCCCTTGGAGGTCGGGGTGGGTTTATGAAGTTGTATGTCGTTTTTCTATGCGGATGCTGGGTTCAGGCGTCTTCCTATAGCACACGGGTCGTTACGGTAATCATTAAATTCCTTTTAATAAATGATGATGCTTTTATCACTCTCAATGGTCCAATTGTGCGCCACAATTGAGAAATGAGATAACTAGATCGCATTATATCAATCGTCTATCTATCTTGCTCGAATTCATAATGAAGCATGCCCATGGTTGCATGATCCGTAACGCCACCAATGCTATACAAATGACAAGACTTGATCATGTTTTCAATTTTCCTCTCGCGAAGTCCCAGCAGCAGAGGAAGCAACAAGATCGTCATGAAGGGGTGGAAACTCGGTGTCAAGTGCTTTTGGTAGGTCTACAAGAGTGGAAGCATCGGGGCTAATATCTTTCTCCCATGGCTTTCTTGGGGCAGCTCTGGTCCCGACAGGTTTCACGGCCTAGGTATATTTTAGTAAAGACAAATGGGTAGAAGGTCTATTGTATCTAGAGTTTAACTCACGGGATTCCTGATGATGGTGTTTGGTATTTGTCGAATTCCCGGCACAGGCTTGCCCTCCTGGATAAGTTTGATCATTTCGGCAAACCCCATCGGATAATTAGGCTGATCTTCTGAGCTGGATTGAGCTGCAGCGGCTTTTCTGTCGATATAGAGGTCAGTCTTTGGTGCGGCCTTCTGCCAGTCCAAAGCCGAGGCTGAAGTGGCATTGGCCTCTGTATGTTGACGGTATTCCTCTGGTAAGACATCCGGGGGCTGATAGTTTGTTTTGCTAGTCAACCAGCTTTTATAGGAACCGAAGTCGATGTTGACACCAATGCGCTGTGCATAATAGAAAATGCGAGCGTGAATAGCCATATCTGAAAGAGAGGCTTCGGGGTTTTGCTGGCCAGGTTCGCCAAGGATGGAGCAAAGGCCTGACTAGAGAGGTCTCAGTAAGTCTCGGAATAAGAATATGTGATCGGTTTACCATGAAGCTTTTGTCCTTGGTCCATGGATATGTATCAAAAGCAGTGAATATGGCATCATCATCCTTGAGAGCCCTGATGCGATCAGCTCCCGCAAGAGACTGAGAGGACTGCTGTTGGCTCATTGTGTTGATTGGATGTATCCAAATCTATTAGATTTCAGTAAGCTTCGCATCCAAAAACAGATACAAGTATGGAATTCCATCATGTCTATGCGCAAGGGGATGGTCATCTCACTAGGTACTAACATGTGAGAAAACAATCCCGGGGCTGGTAAAGCTCACAGGGCTAGCAAAGCTTGGCCTGTTCAGGACTTGGGTCAATCAGGTTGGGCAAAATGCTTGAAACAGCAGCAAGAGGTGAACCTCGGTTGAAGTCGGTTTTTAGACTAGATGAATGGGATTAAACTCAGGTCAGGTTCTATTCCGTTGGCTCACGTGGGGCGGACGGTCTAAGACGTGACCATGGGAATGAGAAATATCGGAATAAATCGCTGTAGGCAGTTCAGAAACAGTTGAATGAGTTTTCAATAAGAGAGAGCGAAAGAAGATATAAATTCCCATCAACATAACTTATTCAACTCCGGTATTCGCAGTGACTTATCAATAGCTGTAGTCCCAGAAGGGAAAGGTCGCGATAAGATAGTGTCATGCTTCTCCAGACCCACCCAAGACCAGCTTTCATCCACCATAACGAACCTCTCGCAACCTGGTCTTAAACCACCTACCTACGCGGTACGTATAGATTATCTATCACGGTCCTAGCTTCAGTGCAGTACTTCGACCTTTTTTCTGCCCCTCGCATGCAATCGCAGTCATTGTTTCCTTTGTTATCAGCCATTCCTTGACATTCTCGGGCATTCAAGTCTCTCTTCATCAACCACCACTCCCTGCCGGGTTAGCTCCAAGCTCCCCTGCCCGTCGCCCCAATGAATCGAGCTGCAGTCAAAACCCTTCGGACGACCTCTCTTTCGACCGTCCGCGCCCTCGCCCGAACCCCGCGTCGTGGCTTCTCCGTCTCCTCACCAGTCTTTTTTCGTCAATCTCGATCCAAGGCTGGCGCGCACGCTCGGAGCGCTCATCGCAACTCGACGAAAAACATTCCTCTAAGGTCCTCTATGTACTTCCGTCGCCTCCCCACCGCACTGCTTTCCAGTGTCGTCGTCGGATTAGGTGCCTGGTACTCCTACAATAACTCTGACCTTGCGCCTACTTCCACTTTTGGTGCTAACAGCCTCACGTCCACCCAAACGGCTGATGCGGTGCCGACTCGTACCGTCCTTGTAGTGGGCGCGGACGAACTCAGGCAGGGCACCATTGTTGGCGAGGGACCGATCTCCAAGGCTACTAGCGACGACGGTCGTCGCATTGTCGAGATGTTGACGCCCGATCAAGCTACACAAAAGCTACGTCGCCTTGAGCAGTCTTACTCCGTCAACCGAGGCCAAGGTGTTACTCGCTATGACTTGGTTCAACTACCCAGTAATGATCCAATTGAGGATGATCACGCCGAGAAGATCGTCCAGGTTCCTAGCAGGTCTTCTGTCGAGACTGACAACAGCGACTGGATGTTCTGGGGTGTCTTTGACGGCCATTCGTAAGTACTTGTTATAGGATACAGCTTGCGCAGTGCAATATCATGGGCCTTACTTACATATTTTAGAGGATGGACTACTTCTGCGACATTGAGGGAAAGCTTGATCAACTATGTCGCCCGTGAACTCAACGCTACCTACAAGCAGGCTTCTGGTGAGCTACCTTCTGAAGACGCGGTAACTCTGGCCATCAAGACTGGATTCAACAACCTGGATAACGAGATTGTTCACAAGAGTGTCGAGAAGGTGTTCAAGGGCGGTTCCAAGACTGTCGCCGCCGAGTTGTTACAGCCCGCTCTGTCCGGATCGTGTGCTCTATTGTCATTCTATGACAGCCGCAGCAATCTCCTGCGTGTTGCCTGCACAGGTGATTCCCGCGCTGTTCTAGGCCGTCGAGCGGCGAATGGAAAGTGGACTGCTACTGCTCTCTCAGACGATCAAACCGGTAGCAACCCTCAGGAGGTTGAACGCATGCGCAAGGAACATCCCGGAGAGGAGAACGTTATTCGCAATGGCCGTGTTCTTGGTGGATTGGAACCTAGCCGAGCATTTGGCGATGCTGTCTACAAGTGGAGCAGAGACGTCGCATACAAGTTGCGTGAGAATTTCTTCGGCCGTAGCCCATCGCCTCTTCTCAAAACCCCTCCATATGTTACAGCCGAGCCTGTAGTTACGACGACCAAGGTCAATCCCGAGAATGGTGATTTCCTTGTTTTAGCCACTGACGGTCTTTGGGAGATGCTCACCAACGAAGAGGTTGTCGGCCTTGTAGGCAAGTGGATTGAAACCGAGGGACAGTCTGGAAGCAACTCTCAGTTTGATGCTGCCTGGAACAAGATTTTCGGATCGTCCAAGACACCTCTGCCTGTAGAGGAGAGCAAGACTGCTGGGCCTGATGGCAACAAGACCCCTATTCGTGTTCAGCAGTGGGGTATCGACCCAGATGCCAAGGATCGTTTTACAGTGAAGGACAAGAACGTTGCTACACACCTCATCCGAAATGCTCTTGGTGGCAACAATGACGAACAGGTGTGCGCTTTGCTCACCCTGCCTTCACCCTTCTCGCGACGTTACCGGTAAGGAACCTCGTTCACAGTAATATGCGCCGTAACTAACAACTTTGTAGCGATGACCTGACTGTGCAAGTCATCTTTTTTGGCCATGGCAAGAAGACAGGTGAGATTACAGTCAATCTCGAGGCCACTGCCGGTGAAGGTGTCAAGGCGAAGCTGTAAGACAGCTATGTATGTGATATATTTTGGGTTTGTCTTAAGTCATGGTGCCAGGGTGTGATAACCAAAACAGTTGGATTCTGGAGTTTGGAGGCGTTTCGGAGGTTCTCGGCAAGCGAATGGCGATGCGTTTCCCTTGCATTGTTTGAGATACAACATTTGAGGCCATATACTCGGAGCAGTGTAGATAGGATCAAGGGAGTCATACTAAGGAATTAAATTAAAGCATCTTCTCCATGCTAGAGTGGTCCCTCTGACATTGAAACGTATCAGCCCGATTTGATACACATGAACCAAGGCTACAGTGCCAAAACAATCGGTTATAGTTTTCATCTATGTTGATTCTAATCGAGAAGGTCGCACAACTCCCAATAATGCTGAAACCCGTATTCCAATCCAAACAAACTCCACACCAGCCGCTGAAATCAGTCGCTATGGTTGAAGGAAATGAGCCTACGAGGCTATGTAATAGTCTATTTTTCATCCCTGGGCCAAAGAAGCTTCTTTGTTTTAAAACTCCAGCACATCCTTGCAAAGATTATGATCCAGACGATGATAATAGCAACAGTCATGACAGATGCAAAGATGTGAAGGCCGTTATTGTCGAAGATCTTACCCATGACGCTAGTAGCCGTAACCTGAAAATACAAATGAGAATTCATTTTCGACAATTTGAGGGAGGGTGCTTACAAGAGCGGTATTGGGGAAGACAAAAGACCACCAGGTCATCTGAAAGGGCATATGGTGGCCTGACCTAGTATATTTCCACAATGCGCCGACGCAAACGAGGAAAAACCACAATGCAAGGCCCCAGAGCCAGAGACTCACAAGAATGCTTATAACTTTAATGATGTCTGCAACGTGTGGAGCGCCCAGGAAGTTTTCAGGAACAAGCAAGTCTGCTTGGCTACCGAGTTGGGCTGCAGCTGTTAGATACTAGCCTACCAAGTCTGCGGGATCAAGTATTATGACATACCTATACCAGCAGCGGTAAAGCCATAAGGACCAATTGACATAAACTATCAAGGGTTAGTATACTAGAAATGAACACAGAACGTTGAACTTACAATACCGGGCCTCTGGTTGTCCCGCGGAAGCTTCTGAGTCATTAGACGATAAATAAAAGCAGAAGATATCATAAAGGCGATTAAACAGCCGGTTCCTTGAATCGCAGTAGCTCCAAGTGCCATAGCCACGGTATCTACTGTCATTTTATGACCCGAAGAGTCCGCAGCAGCAATAAGATTTGCTGCGAAGGGTGCATTGAGAAGCAGAGGATATGCTGGAAAGACCCATGTAGGTGTCATTGTGTGAACGGGGAAGATCCTAAGGATGAATTGTTAGTATTGGGGTGTTAAAAAGGTAAAAACCAGGAGATCTCACAGCGTGGACCATAGAATAAGATATAGAAATGCGCTGACAGAGACGCTGAGGGCGGCATATACCCAGAACACCCACTCCATGGTGTTAAGAAGCCACGGGCCCGTATAAGGAATACCGTATTGACAGGTATTGATTAATATTACAGCAACACTGGAATTGTCAGAGCTGTTTGAAATAAATTACGGACGGATGTTTATCGCTTACGAGACTAACTGCTGCTTGTTAATAACAGTCTTGTATGATGAATGATGGGAAACGTACAGAAGCTGAGATGAATAGCGACTCTATTTGATCGGTGAATGAGTTCATGAAGCTCCCTGGGCGAAGATGAAATCTTGTGCATATGAGAATGCAGTTCATTATAAACAGGATAATGTTGAGGAAGAAAAAGAAGAGGCCGATGCCGCGTAGCCAGGGAGCTGTCCATTTTACTAGTGAGGTTTAGTCACGTTCTTTTGGGATTTGAAGAAGGCGTGTTTTTTACATGAATGAATAATATTAGCGATACCGCCAGTCGACATTGTCTGGAAGATGTCAGTCAGGCCATAATTGAGTCTCGGAAAGGCCTACCAAAGTAAAATACGTCCATTGATAGCAGGCAATGCGATCTCTTAGACCGACCCTTCGGTTTTGAGACGTTTTCTCCACCGTGGCCATAACATGATTTAAACTGTGAGAAGTAATCGTGGAACTTTGATTAACGAGTCGAGGGCGACTTTGATTGTTACCATCGGCATCATCAGGAGCAATAGCGGCGATGTACGATGGTCGTTGGGTTAGTGGAGGGCGCGGTACAGCAAGACGCCTGGGGTTTGAATTTGCCTTCCCGTCAGGGGCAGCAGGCGCCGACGCTACGGTCGAAAAGAAAGGTGGATGCTCTTCTGACGGAGACTCATAGCCTGTAGTCAGTCCAGTCAGCCCGGAGGCCGAGGCCGAAGCTGAAGCCGTAGATGGAAGACCGGCTACCACTGGATAGCCGGAGGGGGCCATTCCGGAGGAGGGCCGCCAATGTCGTCGGCGCGGCGGGCGAGAAGCTTGGAGAAACAGTAGATAACCACGAGAGCGCTGGGCTCCATGTGAGTGAAAGCAATGTGGAAGTAGACCAGGTGAGCAACAAAGACGAGATGGTGGAGAATGAGAGTGCCGAAGTTAGCAAGCGGCATGATCGGAGTGAAAGGCGGAGGAGGAGACGAGATTTAGTCTAGATTAATGCCCTTGTTCCTGGGACATAAGGTAGGGAGGGGAGGGGGGAGTGAAGAATTTCTTGTTTTGGCGGCTGATCAGCACCAAAGTCAGGTTGACAAGTGACTTTGTTTGGAGCCGCGTGAGCCGCTTGTGGATGGCCGAGTTTGGTGAAAGGGTGATGTCGATTCAAGGTACGAGAGAGATGGATGGAGAGGTTGACGTGATGATTGATGATGGAGTATGAATATTCTTTGTTGGAGGTTGGTATTTCTGCGATTGCAGGGCAACCACTAGAGAATTTAGCTCAAAACAACATGTTCACTTCTTATTGATTGATCGAAAACCATTTGAACTAAGAATTCGATTGAAATCGCGTCTTGATATTTGGCAGCGATGGGCTTTCATGCTTGGCGTTTATTCCATACGTGCCCAACTGGAGTTCAGTCCACTGCAAGTTGGAAGTTAGGCTAGTCATGCTGGTTGGTAGCGTGACGTTACAGGGGCACGACTTCGAAAGATCTATCTATTCCCGTTAGACAGATCGAGGTGCATTACTGGACTGGTTAGCCATCCTGAAGTGTATATCACTTACAAGTTGATCTGATGATCTCGGTTCGCATCGCGACATCTTACACGATTATCGTGTGGATGGTAGTGAAGCAACCTATCTCAATCTAGGTACTCGATTTGGTCGTCGGCAATCTTTGTCTCACCTACTGTGATACCCCATACGTTATTCATAATACAGTCTATTAAGAATTGGACGACTGCACTGTGCTAAGCTGCATTGCACATGTGTGTACAGGTAGCTATTACATACCTAGGTAGATAGCTGATCGCTATGGACAGCCCGTCGACTCTTTACCCTGTACTATAGATAATAGCCCATTGTCTCAACCGAAATACATTGTAACAACGTTTGATTAGAACGACGTCAGCGGGGTCAAACATGCAGCATACCCCATAATTACCCGAGTTCGCACGTGACATCGAAATGCCACCTTTCGCATCGCAGATAGTTAGCTCCTGGAGCTTCATCTGGAGCTTGCATTGGTCTTATAACACGAATACGTCTGTACACAAAAAGATAACCCCGGAACTTTCCCCGAACTATGATACCATAAGCATCACAATCATTTCCCAGCCCAGCGCATCATGTCCTTTACCAATACGCCCGTGACCCGGCTTGGTGTGGTTGGTCTTGTCGCTGGCTCTATTCTAGCCAGTGTCCTTGACGTCAAGCACTACTTCTACATACTAATTGATACTCACATATGGCACTACCGGCAATTCTGGAGGCTCCTGGCCTACCAGCTGTGTTATGTTAACTCAACCGAGGTCCTCTTTGCCGCCATGTCCTTGTACAACCTCCGAATCGTTGAGCGCATGTGGGGTTCTCGCAAGTTCGTTGTAAGTTGTTCAATGGCACATTCTCGTCAACGTCACTCACAGTTTACTTTCAGTCCTTTCTGGCTGTCACTTATTTCATCACGTCCATCATTCCACCAATCGTCTCGATCGTGCTGCGACCTCTCACTGCCGGATATCTAAACTACATCCCGGCCGGCCCTACTCCCATCATTTTTGCCATCCTTGCTCAGTATCATGCCATGGTTCCGCATATGTACAAATATCGAGTTGCAACGTCCGAGGCACCACCAACAGACCGACCATTCGTGGGACTTACGTTCTCTGACAAGTCCTACAAATACGCAATTGCTCTACACCTTGCACTATTACAATGGCCAGGTTCTGTTCTAGGTGCAATCACCGGTTGGGTTATTGGATATTCGTGGCGAGAAGGGCTTCTTCCGAGTGCCCTCGTACGCTGGCGAGTGCCGGGCTGGGTAGTGGGACTAAGTTCGCAGAGGCGAAGCGCTGAGTTTGAAGGTCTCCGACGTCGTCTCGAAGATGAGAATTCGACGACGGCAGCTACAACAGGAGCACAGGGCCAGGCGCAGGGACAAGCCGAGCGTCGAAGAACCATGGGACAACAGATAATGGATCAGGTACGTGAAGTACTTTAGTGCGGTCGATACAACCAAGACATCGACTAGTCTTTCATTGCATACGATTCCGCGATATGATCCAAATCACTACGAGACATGCGAGTCTTGCAGTGCGTTCCTCCTCCAGCTTGTCTCAACTCAGCCCACATATGGTACACCAATAATTACTCGAGTATTGTCTGGCGGAGGAATGAACCTGATGTGGTGACCGCATACGCACCTCTGATGTGTCAAGACAGGCTGACAGTTTCTTGTATTGAAGGAGGGTATCAACTTGGGCAATCGGAACTCGTCCATGGCGTTGTCAGCCACGTCCATCAACTGTCAGCATTGCTGCGGGATCAGCAGACACAGCCATGGAGGTAATGACAGCAACGTCAGTAAAAGCCACTATAAAGGGAGCATTAATATTTGTAAATAAGGGGATGGACCTCCAAGGATATCACCTCAGCCTATAAAGCGCTGTAATCATCACGCGAGTCGCAATCACCTAGATAAAAAAGAAAAAGAAACTCGATATCCATTCTGTTCTCTATTTTCCCTTGTTCTCTCTCACAAGCCCGACCATTCTCGAAACAGAGGCTCATTCCTACTGGTTAGACAATGTCAGAGCTAAAAACCCGATAAAGACTAGTGGAAAAACCCATGCCTGAGCAATGCGGGTGCGCCCCTCCTGTGCCTTGCTCCAACCGCCGCAAAACCCTTAGAAGACGGAATTGCAGTGGCCTGAGTGGTAGATCTGCCCCGTGCTGGTACGTACCCGCCTACCTGACTCGGTTAGACCCATCAGCTCCGCCGCTGTAATTCAACTTGCAGTGGAGTTCTTCACAAGGGTCCCACTGGACAACTTAAGGTAATTAATCAACCGTATTCGATCTCTCGGGTTGTCGATGGGTCTCCTTTTCTTCTTAGTCGACACCGACCTCTCCTTTTCCCTCCCCAGCATTTGGAATAACCTCAAGGTTTCTGTACCGACACTTTGGCGGTAGCAGTTCAGCGCCTCTTGCAGGATTGCTCTTGACATTCTGCGATTCTCCAGCCCCAACCGTTTCTCTACGCGACGCCCCTTTGTTGCACCGCCCAGCAAACATCAACCACCTGTCAAACTTTCCGATACCGACCAGCCATCGCTCTCTATGGCTTCTGTTGTGTTATCTTGACCGTTAATTCCCATTCGAGGACCATTCCATGTTCTAATACTCAACACGAAACAATCATAAACTCGTCAAAACTATGAGTGCCTACGCGCGAGAGGGCAGCCCGTATGGGTTCGACTCTTCCAGGATGTCACCCACGCCTGCAAGTCCTCGTGGGAAAACCTTCGTTGAAGGTTATCGCAGCGACATAATAAACGGTTTCGAAAAGGATCATGGCCTTTTTAATCCGGTATAGTCATGATAGTGGAGTCTTTGACTTGCAGCTTCTAACTCTTGCCATAGATGAATCCTGAACGACCACAAAGTTCCGCACTCGTCGACCTTAGAGACCCGATCCAAGTACATCTCCTTACCGAAACCGCTCTTTCTGATAGTAAAGAATACGAGATCCTATCGCAAGAAGAAGTAGACGACCTTAAGAAGCAGTGCCAGTCTTTGTCTCAACGCGTCGACTCAACTCGACAGAACCTGACGATTCAGTCCAAATACCGAGATGCAGCAATTTCAATGGCGAGATTATATAATCCCGGGAAGCTGGATGGCAAGCGGAGGAGTCTTCTGGGTCGCAATAGTGGCGACCACGCTCGCGCAAAAGAAGCTGAGACTGAGAGGCAGGCGAGCGAAAGGAAATGTGAGGAGTTGGCAGCGGAGCTCTTTAATCTCGAGAAACGGCTTATGCAGCCTCAGCGACGCCTCCTGGAACACACTGCTGGTATTCTTCAGCTTACGCACAAAGCATCAAATAAGAAGAAGGACATGACCCCTACGCTTCATCCAATGAATGGTATGCCCGGAAGTCCAGAGAGCCTATATACTTATACGCGCAACAGCATGGACCGCGCCGGCGACGAGCACTTCTTTCACGATGACAACCACTTCGACCAAGCGAATGGAATATCTACCCGGGGACCTCCTCGCCAACAGCCTATCGAGATACCACTCAAATCACCAATTCGAGAACAACACAGCCAGCTGAAAGATGAGATGGAAAAAATCAAGGATGAGAATCTGCATCTCAAGGGCCAGTCTGATTCTTTGGTTACGTCGATAACAGAGATGGAAGCTCGCCTGGAGAATCTGAACGGGTCATTGCGGGATGCGATCGTTCGCTTCAACCCCTCCAAGAACGAGGATTACTACGACCCTCCATTTGGCGTGCCAGGAATGAAGCCAGGGGAGCTGTTGAACAATCAGATGGATTATCTCGAAATGGGTCTCAACGCCATCGAAGTCGAACAAGAAGAGTCTTCCGGCGATAGTGGCAAGGTTGACAGCTCCATCGACAAACGCATCGAATCGTTAAACCAACAGGTTCGCGATCTGTTGATGACGGTGGATCCCAAGTACCCAGCTGCACCTCAGTCTTCACAAGATACCATCGAGTCGAAACTTACATATCTCGAGGATGCGTTACGTGCAGCAGATTCCGAATTAGAACGTGCTGTTCAAATATCCCGATCAGGCCCACCAGAGAAGCAGGACGATGAGCAAGTGGAGCGAATTCTTATGAACCTCTGGAACATGATGCAGACAGGCTTCACCAAGATCAAGAAAGAGAAGGAGGAGCGTCGAAGAACCCGCATTGAGAGAGGCTACGAAGACGAAGAAGTCTCTGATGACGAGTTCGATATCGACGAAGCATTCAGTCTTCCCGGATTTTCGAATAGGGTTCAATGGCTGTACTCTCAGGCCACCACCCTCAAAAACCAGAAGTCCGTGCTGAAGCGACAGATCAAGCAGCAACGAGAACTGAACAACAAGTCAGACGCTGAGAAGGACGAGGAACTCGCGAGAAAACAGGAAGAGCTGGATGAGACACAAGTCTTGTTGGCTCGAGCTGAGAGAGACGCCATGAGTGCGCAGGCCATGCTCGAACAGACCTTGGAGGAACTTGAAGGTACTGGTGTTGCACGCAACATCGGCGCCCAGAAGGCTCAATCGGAGGAAAGCGCTAAGAAGATCGCTGAGCTGGAATCTGAACTGAAACGTCTGCAGAGCGATCTGGCCGGTGCAGCGGGAGCGGCTGGTGCAGCACATGCGCAAGTCGAAGATCGGGAAGACAAGATTGACAGCTTGGAGAAGGAGCTCGAGAACGTCAGATCTGATCTTGCCGAGGCGACGGCTGCTGCTGCCGCAGCCCAGGCTCAGATTAATGATCGCGACAGCAAGATCGCTACCCTTGAATCGGAGTTGGCCTACGTGGAGACGGCTCAGAGTGAGGTTGAAGAGCGTAACAAGAGGATCGCCGCGCTCCAGACTGAGCTTGAGCAAGCCAACGCCGCCCACACTCAGATCGAGGAGCGCGACGCAAAGATCGCAACCCTTCACACTGAGATCCAAGAGGCCAATACTTTTAGGGATCAGGTTGAGGTACACACTGCTACTATTGCTACCCTCAAGGCTGAACTGGAGAAGACCAATGATATCGAAGCTCGCCTCGAGGAACGCAATGCCAAGGTCGCCCGCCTCGAGTCCGATATGGAACTACTTCAGGCAGACCTGGCAGGTGCTGCAGGTGCAGCAGGCACCGCTCAAGGCCAGCTCGAGGAGCGAAACAGCAGGATCACGGCTCTCGAGGCTGATGTTAAGAAACTCGAAGAGAAACTGGCTGATGCTGAATCCTCCAGCAACAACAATCGCAACCAGCTGACTGGCGTAGATTCAGTTATTGAAGCACTCAACGCACAGCTGGATGAAGTCAACCGATCCAAACAAATGGCTGAAAATAATGTCAGGTCCCTACAGCAACGTGTTGAGAGCCAGAAGGACGAGTTGGCGGCCAAGAAGAAGCAACTTAAGGAGAAGGAGGACGAGCTTGAGCTTCTCAACATGAACTTTGTGGAAACAAAGACGGAGCTCACCATTGCTCAAGCTGAACTAGATGGTGCTTACGGTTCCCGTGCCGAGAGGGCCGCCGACGTGGCAGCTATCAAGACTAGCGGCGAGGTGATGAAGCTCCAGAATCAACTCACGAGGCTCAAGAATGAGCTGGCCGGAACCGTCCAAGAGCTTGAGGATGTCACGAGGGAAACACTCAGTGCTGAGCGTGAGAAGATCGAGCTTGAGAACAACCTTCAAGATGTCCAGGTGATGAGGAGACAGCTTGAAGGAGAGGTGGCGACATTGCGCAGACGACTCGAGTCAGACATGGAGGAGGCTCGTGGGCATATCGCCAAGCTTCAAGAAGACCTCGATAGCGAGCGTCTCAAGGCCATTCCACCAAACGGCGGAGTCGGCAGAGGTGCCTCTGTGTTGAGCGAGCAGTTCAGGGCCACAATGCGTGAGGAGAGGAAGAAGTTCCAGGACAGCATCAGGGTAAGCTTACATCCCCATCACAAATCTAATGACAGCAATGCTAACAAGTGTCAACAGGAGGAGCGTGCTCGAGCACGTCAACTCGAAGAAGAGCTAGCCAAACTGAAGCGTATCCCGACCCCAACCAAATTACCTCCAAGTCCTCAATGAGCCAGCCCTTAAGAGGAGAAGCTTCGCACCAGAAGCTTCGAGGACAAGTTAACTTCAAGCTCAGCGTTATGTTTCACGATGTACAATAATTCTTTTCGTCAGTGGTGTTGGTACTTTTCTTCTGCCACCACTTAATTGTGTTTGAAAGCACCGATTGGATGTAGGGGGGTCGAGAGTGGAGGTTGGGAGTATATATGCATACACAAGGAGTTTATGTGAAGGATGAATCAATGATTCCAAAAAACGGGAGCTGAGGAGAAGGTTCTCTTTGATAGACCAAGGGGAGGCTGATGGTTCAGTTTGTTAGCGATATCTTGTGAAATGGGACATTATCTAGACTTTGAGCGAACCATGTCGAACGACAGGGAGCTAGCTATATTGACTTTATTCTCATAAAACCATACTGGTGCTTCTATATTCCACGTGTCTATGAGTGGTGAGTGAATAATGCTATGTTGGTGGTGAGGCACAGTTCTTGAAACATGTTTCTCCAAGTTTTAACCCAGAAATGCTGGCAAATTGTAGATCCTCTGAGAGACTTCTCACATGGTGAGAAGCACAAGGCATAAATTCTTTGGCCTATCTCAGAAGCTACAATCATGCATGGCTGGATATTAAGCTCGCCACTTATACATGGCTAATGTGTTGAAGCCTTCGTCTATGTTTTCGAAACAACATTTTACAACCGATTTGTCTATCATCAGAAGCTACACTATGTTATTCAACAATTTCACATGCATCTAATATCGTTCTACGTTTAATTATCCATCAAATCGATGATGCTGTGGTATCAACCCTGAGCTGACAAACACCTTTTGAAGTCAATTTCCCTAACCCTGAATAAACTTGTCACTCGGCTGTAGTCCATGGCAATAATCAAGCAACAAAAGTTCAGCTGGTAGAGACAAGCGGTCACTCGACCCATCGCGCCACATTCGTAAGACATATTCCATTATATATGTATGAACATGGGATCCCAAGTCATACACCGAAAGTCTGACGGCAGCCAAGCTTAGTTATAAGTTTTCAAGAGTGACAGCATGCTGCGGACAGATGAATTCTGTTGTGGTTGATTTAGGTCACATGGATAATAGTCACAAGCTGAGAATCAGCTGGCCATCAGTCAGTCTAGTCTCAGACTCGGCACATTCAATTTTACGTCAGCTACAAATTCAGGAGTCCGGGGAGCTTGATCAACTAGATTTCGATGACGAACTCTGGTTATTACGAGAGAAAGGCACAGGCCTCAAGGCGTCGGGAAAACTGGCCGCTGGCAGCAGGAGAGACGAAGTCAAGGTCAGCTTATGATACCTAACCTACCAGACTTCTTAGGCTATTCGTTTTTGCACCCCAAGCCTTAAGAGGCCAACTCTTCTGCTACCCAACACTTTAGACAGGACAGTCAATAATAATTAATCCTTGACTTGCACCACATTTAGGTGTAACATAATACCAAACGTAACAAGGAAATGTAAATGCACCCACCCGAGCAACCGGGTAGTAAATAGGCGGGGGAACTTGCGAGAATAAGTTAAATCTTTTTAGTCTTTCTTTGTCTAGTCTATGCCACTTATTGCGCCGTGTATGAACAGTACAGAAAGAATATCCGGTATATGAGCTCAATGTGTACGCCTGATCTAAATGCGAGTGAGCCGTCCAAATGTGGACAGCTTAAAACCAAAAAAAAAGTCATGTGTTTCCATGTACTATGCCGTGCTACTTTAAGAAAGAAGCACGAGTGTACTTTGGGATAGCCAAACACCGAAAGCGCCGTTGCGTCAAATCAAAGGGCCACGTCCAACCTCCCAGAACTAGATAAACTCCGTATAAAGCAAGGCACAGAAGACATAATGAAGTATTCAGGTGAATAGATAGTAACGCTGCCGCATACAGTAGCTTAATGCAAAGGCAAAGCTTAATGCAAAGGCAAAGTCTGGGTGCAAGAGCCTCTGATGCCGATCAAGTGGTGTAAGTTGGGTTCCGGGCCGGCCAAGAATAGTTATCGAGTCCCGGGCGAATTATGTTGTATCCCCAAGCCAAGCTGGGTAGTGTGTAGGTTAGCCATGTATCGGTATTAAAAGATAGAATGGGGTGTAGCGAAGTGGTGGCACGAAGGGACACACGGGTGCTCGTCTTGATTAGTCCAAAGACATATCATCCTCGTCGACATAAGCCATGCGAGCCCATATCCTCCAGTGGACAACGCCGACATGAGCAATGCGGGTAGCAATGTCTTCAATGCCGCCTTCCTGCTGACCCATACGGATAGCTGCATCCAAATCTCGGTCTCGTCCTGCATCCAGGCTGCGGCTGCTGGCTGGCACACGGTTACCGGTGGCAATCGAGAACAAGCAAACACCGGACAGCGACTTGAAGTAGCGTACACGGGTGGCTAGCTCGGTAACAAGTCGATTGCGGTATGCCTCCTCCATCTCTTGATAAATGGGAGACGAGATGCGGCAAATGTTCTCGGTCAACTTCTCCTCGAAACGAGTAAGCATATCCATGGGGGCATTGGTGAAACGGAAGATTTGCAGGGCCAGAGAGGGAGCCATTGCTCGCCATCGGTCGTGGTAGTGAAGATCATGCGGCGCCTGTTGAAGTAGTGCTACTAGAGTGTCACGAAGATTTCGGGCTCTTGACTTGGACTCGTTGGTATCTGAGGTCAGATATGCAGGGAGGACCAGGGACGACCGCGGTGATGAGAAGTTTGAGCCCGAAGAGCTTAGCGCGACGCTTGAAGGTCGAGAATTTGCTGAGGGAGGCGTGTTGAAATTGAACTCGTGATCGTCTGGGACAGCACTGAGGCAAGCGGGAGGTGACTGGAGACGTGAAACCCGCTCCAAGTCCTCATACATGCGCATGCAGACATCCAGGTTAATAGCATCCAGAATGTCAGATCTAACACGCCCCAGCCGGTCTTCGTCGAAGAAGAATGTGCCAGGCAAGGGCTTCTCGCCGGCGGAAGGAAGCATAGACCGTGACAGTCCCTCAAAAAAGACACCCATGTCACCAAAGTGAGAGGACATTTTCCCAGAGCCATTGGGATATGTTCTGGCAGCATCCTGATACCACGGCTTAGCATCGCCGATATCCATCTTGCGATTTCGCAGCTTCTTCATCAAAAACTTTTGTTCGAAGGCTGTTGTCTCTTCAATGAGAGCAGGTCGAAGGCAGCGAATCTGGTGGTTTGCGACATCCAACTTCATCGCCTCGAGGACACTAAGCAAACTTCGCATGCCATTAACAAGCTCCTCGACGTCGTTGTTGCTGTTGCCATTGCTGAGCTGCTTGTACATGGAATCAACCCACTCATCTCGCATCGGTGCGCAGTGGGATTTGAGGACCCGTGAAAGCCAAGAAGCAAGCTTCTCCAGATCAGCGATACCGCGGTGAAACTGCTGCATCAGAAGCTCCACGTTGAGGCCCTCGTCGAGAAATTGTCGGTCACGCTGCGGTACCAAAGTCTGAATAATCTCTTTCACGGACTTGAGAAGCTTAGGCAGACACCAGTCGTCACCTGTGCCGTGCTTTGCATAGAAACTATCTCGATCCACAATGAATTCGAGGAGCTCCTCCTTGAGGGTTGTCCAGAAGATGCTAGCGCGGTCGTGTTTTCTTCGGCCCTTGTCGCCTTCGACATTGGGTCTAAAATGCAGCTCAGGGTCGAAGTTGATGTCGTGCCTTAGTTTAGGGTTGTTGATGATCTTGGAAACCTCAAGCTCGCCTAGACTTGATTTTGTGACAGGGGGTTCAAGTGGTTGACTTGGGGCAGGAGACCTCCTGCTATCAGGCCCTGGACTCGATGTGGCCGAAGTTGTTGACATTTCGGAAGGGTTTCGTGAGAGTGGCGCTGCTGCTGGCGCTGGTGCGTTAGAGACATTGTCATACCCGCGCGGTAAGACCTGTGATGATTGCGCGGCCTCGTCCTTTTCGTCGGCTGATGGTTTTCTAGTTGTCTCCTTCTCTGGCCTTGTCTCGCCTTCACCGTTAGGCCCGGGGCCCGACGTTGACAAACTCCGTCTGGACCGCTCAACTGGGCCTCCAAACCCTTGATCTGCCGCCATCGTATGGTTTGTCGATTTACCGAATATTTGGTGATCAGTTTAATAGATTGTTGCCAGGTTCAAAATGGTGATACTCGAAAGTCAACCAAGAAATTCGGTGTATTTAGTTTACCAACTGCTGAGTAGTTGTTAGTAATGCAATGTCCCAACAATAGAAAGCATCTCGGGGACACGAGGGGCGCAGGCTGAACAGTCATAGCACACGGCCGGTTGCAGACCACTTGGTAGGGGAACTATTCATCAACCAGATGCTGTACACTAGTTTTAAGTGCAGTCGGTGCGTCGTTTGATTTGTGTCCAAGGCTGTATGGTATGTTGAAGTGTTGCGGTCGACTTACGAGAATGGTATAAGCTTGAGCGGATAGTGACTGTTTTCGTGCACCAAGTATTGCGTCTGTGTAACAGTATATGCTGTATTCCACTTCTCTGTTGCCGTCACTGTTCCTTCTGGTGGGTTGCTTCGCAGTTCGTTTCGGTCGAATGTGATATCCTTTGTACGTGACCAATCGTCTCGCGGGTGCTTGCGTCAAGTAAATGAAGGTAGGGGAAGGCCCAAACTGATGTTGAGTGTTCTAGAAGCCTAACAAAACAAAATCTTACAAGTGAAAGATGAATATGTCTTCAACGCTCATGGCCTTAAAGAGGGTCGAATGATTCTAAGTAACGTTATGGGGAGACAGAAATAGGAAACAGATCAAGAGGAAGGAAAGAGAGAAAGAAAAGGGGACGACAGTGACGGGAGACTGGGATATTTCATATGTGGATAGAGTCTGAATAGTGTGTGGCACTTAGACAGACGAGACCAGGCTAGTGGTACACTGGCTCCTCTGATGGGCTCTTGAACAGGCTTTCCACCAACTTCAACTCAAAAGTCGTCTCCATAACCGAGTCAGAGGAGCGAAAGCCTTTTCTGCGCTGTGCTTGGAAATTTAGGGGCCAAGCGCGGCATCGCGTGGCATGGGCTGGCCTGCCTGGGGCGGTGGGCAACCTATGGAACGCCATGCATGCAGAGGAGCCCGTGTAGACCATACAGCACTGTATGTACATACCTAGAACGAGGCAAAACTTCGTTAATTGCACTCCCTAGTCGTTCACTTCAAACATCCCAGCTCCTCCAAGTTTATCTTTCTGACGTGGAAGGGCCCTGCATGGCTGGGGGTGTGACCAGTGAGGGTGTGTGCATAGAGTTCCAGGTTGGAATGCAGTAGTGAGTGAAGGACGCCAAAAACATATACACTAATGTATCCTCGTACCGGGCTGTAATTAAGTGTGTCCTGCAAGGTTGGTGGCCATAAAAGCGTACTGTATTTCCATGTGGGATACGTTTATCGGCAAATGGCTTTTTTCCCTAACTCTCGCCCCCATAATCGAGTGGAAAAGCGTAGATAGATAACTTGATGGACATCATGACTGTAACAAAGAGGATGGTTCAAAACTTCAATTGAAGCGGTCGGCACCAGAGGTCGTTGTGCTCTTGGCTCTACAGGTCAGACAGAGTGGCATTCAGTCCAGCAAGTGTCCCAGTCAGGACAGGACATGCTGGCGGGGATTGGAGTGCAATCTTAACACTGCAGCGACAGCGTGACCCTCTGATGTTGTGAGCCGGAGCTTATTGTTGCCATCGTCTCGGTGCCTCGTCTCTGTTAGATGAGTAGGGAAGAGAAGGTCAGACGCTACTTGACTCAGTCTAAAGGGGGTATCACGGGGACCAACCACTCACCGTGATCGATCTTCCTTTGTCCGATGAGATTTCTTTTGTTTTTTGACAGTGACATAATACACAGATATAGAAAACAATCACTGCATTTGCGTACTGTATTGTATTGCACGATAGTTGCCGCCTTGGAAAAAAAGACGATGGTCAAAGCGAGAACAGAAGTGTTCCAGTGGACGAATTATTCTCAATCCTGGTCTAGCCGTGCTGTACTGTGCTGTACTATGTACTGTAGCAGCGATGTAGAACGGCTCCACAGACTTATTAGTACAGTGCGTGATCAAGACATTCGATGAATCGAGTGGGTTTTGTCATGGATGTCATTTCGTAGGATCCGCGGGATGAGATGGAGATGGAAATACCCTGGGCCTGGAGATGGAGATGGGCAGTCAGGCAGTCCAAAGTTGGCAGTGACGAGTGGATGGTACTTTCCATCCTGTAGGGATAAAGAGAGAAAAACGCCTCCTTCCCTTACAGAAGGACGACTTGGTCCTCATCTACTGCAAGAAAAGAAAGAGATACCATGCACACACCTAACAAGACTACAAAATTAAAAACTTAATACCTACCTTAGTAGTACTAGCATGACAATCAGTCCTCATCTTTGCAACATCAACAAAAATAAACAAAAATAAAACAGGGTCAGACTTCGACTTGCCGAAGAAGGATCGAATTCCAGGAACATTCGACCCAAACAGGCCAGGGAATAACAAACTTGGCCTGCCGATTCGTCCGACAATTTCAGGGGATCTCACTTATTCGGGACCAATGAAGGGCATCTTGCACAGTCCAGTCGGTACATTAGTACTAGTACTCGACATGCCACGCTGGAAGAAGGTACCCTACCATACAAATCGAGTCCTGGCGCCAACAATAACCCCAACAAGGGACGGCCCAGGGCCAAGTGCTCCCCATTTCCCAGGGACCACCATCGTCATTCCATCGCACTAGCACACCTCGGGGGGGTCGCAGAAAGATCCATCCGCCGCCGCTGCTGATCTAGAAACGGACCAGAAGCGTGCAGATTTCGGCGGAGTCGCTGCGCGACTAATGAGCCGCCCCAGCATCGGCCACTACGAGTTGTCCTGCAACTCTCGCTGGTCCAGAAGCCAACAAAGCAATGCAATCTTGATGCTGACTGACTCTTGATGGAGGAATCATGTTTCTTGTGGCAGTCTAGTGACGACAGTTGCATGTTGAGCCTCGGCTGGAGATTGTCTTTTTTTACTTCACTGTATGTAACCTTTGCATCTATCTACGGTCTCGCCAACTGCCGCCACCGTGAGTGCCGTCTTGTATGTATTTCTACACATTTGTCAGAAATCTTCACTTGCACCTCGCCACAGACAACAATTGCGGACATGATGTGTACTATCTAGGTCGGGAGCGGTGACTTGTATCGATGCAGTCAGTCAGGCAGTCGTGTCATTCTGCAATGCAGCAAGCCATAGCCAGCCAGTCTCACACAAAACACAAGTTTGCCGAGGCGCTCGCAAGTGGATATGAGGTTGTATCCGTACTCCGTTTTGCCCGTACGTTATTACAGCCTTCTCAGGCCTCTCGGTGCACTGTGACCGGCCAACTCCAAGGCGAAGGGCCTTTCGCCAATTTTGAACTTGTCAATTGGTCAGTACTGCTGATAGTGTATCCCAACCTGGTGGTACCGGGATGCTTTTAGCTATATCTAATCTCTCTTGGTACACCGTCCCGTGCAAGCATATTCCATGCCAGGAAGTGTGCAACAGCCTCGGGACCCTTGATCGTTTCGTACAATGAATTGTATTGGTGGAGGTTCACAATATAACTTGGGAACCTTGGATATAGTGAGCATCCCAGACCACCAAATTCTATCCAAGGCGGGCAGACTAGGGTTCGTCCACGCTTCGGCCATTTCGATAGAAGCTCAGCACCTGCCAGAACGCCCATGCGTGCAGGCCCTGGAGCTGCATCTGCGTCGAATGCTAGTGGTGTCGTAGTGGTGTGTTTGGCAGCAGAGTCTTAAGAGCGGACCTCGTCGATTCCTGGTCAGACAGGGTAGTCTACCTATGCACCACCAGTTCGACAGAATGAGATGATGGGTTCATTTCTCGACAGAAATGTGCCAACCCTGACAATCGCCCTCTGAGCCAGGATTTTGGGCATTCGTTGTTCCTATTATTACTCACATTCTTGGGCTGCCAGCTATTATATGCCCACTCTGCAACGCAATAGCGTTCAGCAAGGCTTGCTCGCTATGAGTCAGGATTGACAACAACCAGGAAGGGCTCCATCCTTCATTTTAAACATCAAGAGTCAATCGAAAACACCATCGGTGTGGGACCACATCACCATCCACCCAGGACACGAAGTGGCCAACGCATCAATGCACCTGTGTTCAAAACCACAGCCCAAAACTTGGCTCTAAACTAATGCTGTTCTGCCCAAGATGCTGCAAAGCTATCAATGCGGATGTGAATCTTTCACCGCCGTAACCGCAATTGCAGTCAGTCTCAATGCTGTGGTGGTGTAACAAGTTGTGGCTGAACTCATGGCACCTCGTTCTCATCCATTGCACACAAATCTGGTTGACGAGCTCAGCAGCAGACTGCCAAGATGTTCTGGTCATTTCCGCATGGCCACCTTCAAATCTTATTAATGGCAGGATTCGACGCCAAACCTGAGTCGGAGATGCCGTCTGTTATTGGAATGGAATGCTTTTCGAAGGCAACTCTATTATTATTCAGGAACGGACATTTTTGTCCAAGTTTCTGACTAAGACTATTCATTCATCAGCCGCTTCGCCCCAAGTCCATGTTCTTTCAGCTCACCTTGTCCATGCGGCGACGGCGGATGGATTCCTTCCTTGTGTCACGTCCCGTCCGACCGTTCAGGTCCGAAACCACCACATCAGACATCGGACATGGCGAGGCTGCAACCATGTATGGCATAGTGACAACAAAGTAACTTTCCTTCCATTGATTGACCACAATCGATTTGTTGTATCTTGTGTAACCAAACGCAAGCGGCAAAGGTCCGACAAGCGACCATGACAAATGATCACGCGGGTTTGAAAAAAAATCGATACACTAACATAAAGGCTGTCTGTTTCTCCCTCGCCTTTCTACTTGAAAACCCAAAAAAAAAAAAAAAAATGTTGGTTGGCTTTGGGGCAACAAGGTCGGTAGTGCCATGCAAGACGAAGAAACTCTCAACTAACCCTAATAAACCCAACGATTCATTCTCGAATATTTTGTAGGGTGTGCTTGTGCCACTGGCTGGTCCTTTTGTTGGCGTTTCTTTGACAGGCATGCGAGTCTCCCAGTCAGTGCCATGATGGTCACCAGATGCAGGGCAGCAAGACCGAGTTTAGAAGATGGATTTGAATCAGGGACGTGTTGCCACTGAATCTCCCTCAATTACTGAACTATGTTGGTACAGTACACCGTAGTTATTAGTTGGATGTCTTATCTCCATCTCGAATCACCTAGATTCGCCTTGCATATGCAGACCTTTGGGTCCATCAATTGTTTACGCCAACCACACTCGTACAATATCTGTTAACTAACTATTGGTTTCGTATATCCCCTTTTTTTGAGGGGGAGGGGCTTTTCCCAGACTTATACTTGAAGGCGCCTAGCTTTATAATGGAGTTTCATTTCGAATGCAGCTGTGCTGGTTTCACCTCGCACTAGGAATTACAGCTCATTTTACGGATTGAGCAGGTGGTGGTGTCGTGACGAGTCAGACTGGGGGTCACCTCAAGCTTCAGGCCGAGTTCGGGGCTAGAAGCTCGGGGCCGGAGCAGATCCACGATACCTACGGCAATATAGTGACTGGTATTATTAATAGTGTAGGGCCAAGTTTAGGAGCAAGGAGCGGCTCAATGTTGCATTTCGGGCATGGTGGTTTTGATACTTTTACAATAGAGTGCATGCCATTTGTTTTGTTCTGCTTCATAGTTTGCTCTGTTCTTTTTTTTATATTCCAATTTTTATCATGCGCATGTGGTCAACCGTGCTCTCAACAGTCTACATATCGTATTCATGCGAGAATTACGCCCATGTCGCACACACAATGACGGCACCAGGCTATCAGAGTTTGCAAATGACTGATTATTTATGACCAGCCTAGCCAACTTGAGTACCTACTATGCGTGTTACTGTGCCATCTTGTTATTTTCATGTCTTACATTTAACTGCGTGCTTGGATTTGGATCGTCGTTACTAACAAAACATACCAGTCAATCTAATCCACCCACTCTTTTACCATGAGACATAAATAACGAATTTCCACACGGCTGAAGGGATTTCTCAACAGATCGGCTCTTGTTAACCCCAGATTCTGGACCTGCTTGTTGTCCCGTATTCCTTTTCCCTGCGCTAATCACACCTATTTTTTGCTTTTTGTAAGACGGGAAGGTTTATTTCAAGCAGCCAAATATTAAAAAGGCAAAGGCTGGCTATTCCGAACCCCGTATGTGTGCATGCTGTAATCTTATCGCGGTGGATGGATGTGACATCCCTCATCCATGTGCAAAATGAATTGAACAGGGCGCGCTGCTCCTCGCGTGATTGCCGCAGGCAGTATTTCACTGCATGATGTTGAAAGCGCATGGACTACATGTCCTTACTAAACTCGGTGTCTTGTCTATAGGTTAGGGTGACAATATGACCATCAGCTTTTGATATATCGAAGCAGGAAGCCTGTACCAAAGGATCCAAGATACGGTGCTACACTCTTCTCTCAGGCAATACCGGATTATTAACACCCCATCGTAACACGACTATATCATCTAGGTCATGTGGTATTGCGTGTGCCAGAAAAGACCGAGTTTCGTTACGTACGGCTCCCCTTTGAGCCATCGTTGCGTTCTAGTGTCACCTTGTGTTACTCGCTTTGAGACTTCCCCGAGAGAATGGGGAATAAAACACTTCATGTGCTTGGACCCCAAGTTTCCTTCAATGTTTCAGAACTGCCGGTTTGCGTTGTAAATTGCTGGACATGTAACGTAAAGCACACTTCTTCACCATCGTGCAGGGTGCCGCTTCGCTCATGTGCAGACAGGGCATAGCTTGCGAACGGCAAGGTCGAACGATTTCATCATCATAATCAGGAGGATCTGTATATGACAGACAGCGCCAACACTCCGTCCGCTGGGTTCTTTCCCCCTCTTCCCTTCAACTCCTAGCCTGTCGTGATATCTTTAAAGGTAAAAAAACAAAAACATGTCGTTGCGAATATGTGGTTTAGTTGAGGAGGATGGAAACCTGTAGTCTATAGTCAGCCAAGTCAAGCCAACACAACAAAAAGAACGATTGTGACGTACGGCCATGAGGACACAGCATATACTTATATACGGACTCAGTCTTTCGCCTATCCTCGCGCATTTCCAAAAGATGCCCATGAATCTAGGATCGTGTCAGCCTCGTCGCGCATCTCGGGGGTCGTCGCATTCCGTACCCGTTCTTATTTCGGTCCATGATGCCTGGTGTAAAGTGGTGAACGTATGCGCTCGTGCATATGAGCAGCAGGAGAACGAGTAGGAGGGACTGGAAGTTGAAGAGGGCGGACTGGAGGAGCTGTTAGCATGTTGATTTGACAACGAATAGATAGTGTGCATACCATTTTGACGATTCAAGAAGCTGGTCCTGTTCCAACTAAAAAGTTTCGAATTGGATATCTCGTTTGTATGTCTCGACGTTGAGCTCGACGTTGTCTCATCAATTCGCCCTTCTGCCTTTCTCACATGCGACAAGTGTGCTTAGGGGTAAAGATTCGCCGAAGCCGCGACGTGTTTCTTTGAGCTAGGTCTGAAGCCTAGGGGTGACGTACCTAAATCAACCCCCACAAAATTCCTAACCCCACTGAAGGGACCCCGGACTGAGCCTCTAGCTTTCTGTCGCAAGGCTGCGCTGAGCACCTGAATCTTTTCGCAATATTTCAACTACATCTCTACCGCGAGGCTGCGCTTCTCTTATTTCCAAGAACCCCAGTCATCAAAACCCAGCCCTTTGTATCCAGCATTTCCTCTTTCTTTTCGTATCTATAATTTGTAACGCTCAGGCGCCAATAGCCACATTCATCATGGAGCCCAGGGCGCGTGCCGGCAAGAATGTCGGAAAGATGAACTTTAGCCATGCAGAGCGTATGTCTCGATTCCTCCATCTCCTGATTTCGAATACACGCTGACTATTTCATAAGTGGCACAACTTCTATACGCACATGGCGATGTTCAAAATCCACTCCCTGAAACCGTCCGCGTACTTGACGAGATCCTCACGGACTTTATGCAGTCCATCGCTTTCGAAGCGACACGAGCGGCTAATTACTCAGGTCGGCAAAAGATCAAGTACGAGGACTTTGAATTCGCGTTCCGTAAGAATCCAGCGTTCCTGGGCAAAGTGCAGGAGGTCTTCGAGAAGCAAAGGGAGATCAAGAAGGCCCGAGAGATTCTGCGTGACGGGGAAGACGAGATCATGAAAGATGCCGCGGACGAGGAGAAGAAGAGAGAAAAGACAGATACCAGACACGGAGGATCAAGCGTAGGCGGTGGTGCTGCGGCGTCTGCGGCGTCAAGAGCAGAGGAAGAGCTTGGTGAGGCTGATGATGATGCCGAGGCCGAGCTTGATGCGTTGGGTAAGAAGCGCTGATAGTGTTTCTTTTGGACATTATAAGGCCACTAGCAACTTTACTCTTTTGATGCAGATATGGCGTTCTGCAGAAACATATGCATGGCTGGGTTCTGGCGTTTAGAGGAATTATTACGGCACATACACAAAACTGGAGTTATGGGTAGGGACACATGGTCAAGACTGTCTCACGGTATGTAGATATAAATAAAGTATTTTTGAATTCGTATTTGAAAACCACGGCTGGTCTAAGCAATTAAAGCTACTTGCACCCGCAGCGACTTTTTGTCCCTGAAGTTATGACTAGGATGGTCAGAACGAAAGATCGTCAAAAAGTAAATATATATGGCGTTACCGAACAAGCCTTGATTGATTGCGATTCTCTTGCCTAGGTATCGAATATGTTACTATACATGAAAGTACTTGGTGGTTTTGACGACACCCAAAGTCTAATACTGGCAGGTTGAATAACCTATGTTCTTAAAGTTTAATATTAAGACTTTGGTAGTATGATTTGACCTACCGAGTTCGATGACTTCACAAATGAGAACAATAGCTACCGTCCCCTGTACTTTCCATGCTACTATATAATATCATGATCTGTTATTTCTTTGAAACCCTGGGCCTTGGTGATAAATGCAATTTGTTATTCTATATCGACCAACGCTTACCCTGCACCACTGATAGTCGTGGTTGTTCGTTCTCTTGAAGCCAATTACCTTGTTTCACCGATATATCAATCGTTAGACACGACTCTAATTACAAACAATCTGTTCTTTTGATTTATTGTTATTCTACTGCTGTCTCTTCATAATTGAGTTTATGATATTATCTTGTACTCCATTGTTTAAATAGAAATATCACAAACGGACTATTCCCGGGCCCACTCCGAACCACAACGGGCAGAACGGTCCTAACGGGATCTTCATCCTCGGCCAACTTTGGCGATATACCGACACCGAAGTCGGAGTTCTTGCAGAGCCAAGAGGTCATTTGATATAAGTGGTGGCTTCTGACTTCTTCGTCTGGTTTAAGCGCCCACTCGTTTTTTCCGAGGCCCTCGCCACTGTAACCTTTACTGGTCGCGTGTCAATGTTGATATCAGCGACACAGCACTACTTTCTCTATATTTTGATAGTTCAAGCACTGATTTGCCGGTATGGTGCATCTGGAGGAGTGCCTGACCTGACATGGCTATCTCTAGAAACCCAACTATTATAGTACTGATTTTCTTGTAAACCTTCACTGATTGTCCTCGTCATCAAGGGTCTTAAGAACTCTTTACCAGGGGTTAGACTTGAGCTCCGCCCCCACTGCAAGAGACTGACTCCTGTTGGCTCAGAGGTTGGTAAAGGCGAAAAGAGAACCACCAAAAGAGGATCCATGATCGATTCAGTGGGTTCCGGCTGCGGGGTGGTTGGCCCTCTAGGCCCTCAATGGTTGACGCTCTCGAGTTGTCGGTTCCCGTGGGATCTTTCCTCATTTGTAAGACTCTATTCGTCTTTTCTCTCTTTCTTTTACTCTGTCTGTCGTAATCTGTTCCTGTTATTCGTGAGTTTGTAACAGCTTCATGGAAGAAAAGTACCTAGCTGCTCGTTATTACCTTAGTTAAAATGGACAAAACTCCTCCGTCATATGACGATGTTCCCCAGACTCCCTCAGCCAAGCTGATGCCTGGGGAGTCTTATGAATCACATCAGCACTTGTTGCCGCCGTCGGCCTCACCTAATCTCATACATTCCAAAGCTGACAATACGAGTTTTGATGACTTTCGCCGCATATCTTCAAGTCCATCTCCTTGTCCATCGCCTGTCCCTCTGAGACAATTCTCCCATAATGGAACCGACTTTCCAACCGAGGCTCCACCGTCAAAATGGGCACAGTTCTGGATCAAGAACAAGCCTGCTGCTTATGTCGCCCTATCACAGTTCTTCGGGGCTTTGATGAACCTCAGTGCTCGTTTAGTCGAACTCGAAGGTGATGGCATGCATCCCGTCCAGGCTCTATTCATGAGACACTCAATAACTGCGTTGTGCTGTTCAACTTATATGTGGTGGAACAAGACCCCAGACTTTCCCTTTGGCAAGAAGGAGATCCGATGGCTGCTGTGGCTGCGTGGTGCAAGTGGCTTTTGGGGTATATATGGCGTTTGGTACTCGATGATGTATATCCCTCTCGCTGATGCCACTGTTATCACGTTCCTCGCGCCAGGTGTTGCCGGCATCATCTGCTGGATTGCTCTCCGTGAACCCTTCACTCGAATTGAACAGCTTGCGACGCTTGTTGCTCTTCTCGGTGTTGTGCTGATCGCTCGACCTACCACCTTGTTTTCTCACTCTGATAATGACGATTCCTCGACGACTGAACCACCCGAGTCAGGAGGTATACCTGGTGCTGATCACGAAGCCACACCCGAAGAACGTTTGATAGCCGTTGCTGTGGCTTTGTTGGGTGTTTTCGGAGCAGCTGGCGCTTATACGACTCTTCGAACTATTGGAAAGCGAGCCCATCCTCTCATCTCTGTCAATTATTTTGGCGTCATTTCCACCTTCATCGCACTGGCCATGCTTATACTCGGACCCATTCTTGATATCCAGCAACCAGGTCTCCGATGGGTTACTCCAACCACAATCAAGCAGTGGGCGCTCCTTCTTCCACTCGGCATCCTCGGGTTCATCATGCAATATCTTCTTACATCAGGTCTCGGAGCTGACAAGTCAAATCGTGCTAACTCCATGGTTTATACCCACATGCTCTTCGCCGCAAGCTTCGACCGTTGGGTTTTCGGGCATCGAATGGGGCTTATGAGTGGCGCTGGTTGTACTTTGATTCTTGGAAGTGCGATTGGCGTTGTTATGCTTAAAAAGCAGCCGCCACCAAAAGTGTCCTCAGATGATGTAGAGAGGCATGGGAATTTGGAAGGCGAATTGGAAGGTTCTCCCATGCTTGTGGCGGACCCGGGGGCGTCAGAAGAATTTAGGCTTTCAAGGTAGGTAGATTGGATAAAAGTTTGTGCTACTACTTGTTTGTACATGTCCATAAGTTCATAAGATACACATTAACGTTGCACCTGAACCTACACTGTTGAAAATGCTAAACGTCAACTCGGTGGTTGATTATGAACAACTGTTGTAATTTATTGGGGATCTTGGACAGATCAACGACGCTGTATGAGATCCTTAAAAGTTCTTGATTCCGGCTCTGATAGAGAATATCCAACAAC
Source organism: Fusarium poae (assembly GCF_019609905.1). Taxonomy (NCBI): domain Eukaryota; kingdom Fungi; phylum Ascomycota; class Sordariomycetes; order Hypocreales; family Nectriaceae; genus Fusarium; species Fusarium poae. Next base: position 3,272,546 of record NC_058401.1, on the reverse strand, counting down.
TTCTTCCGTATGCTTACTCATTGTGGAAATGTGAAGCTGGGCTCCTCTAGCAACTCCATCATCTGCTGGTTGCTATTAAACCACTCACCCAACTGCGCCGTATTTCCCATCCACATCATGGTATTCGCACCTCTTTGACCCTCAGCACCATCGAGCATTCCCATATCTCCCAATGTCTGCGAAAATGCACCAGCCTGTGTAGCATCCATTGGCGAGGGCTGCTGTCCTCCATTGTTGAGCCCAGCTGGCGGAAAACCAAGTGCTGCGAGATATGTGTTGAGCTCAGCGCTTGCCTGCGTCTGGTCTGCGGTGGGCGTAGTTGTCCGGAATTCAATGTAGCGAAGTGCTACAGTGTAGAGAACTTGGAACAGCCGATGCATTTTGGCTGCCGCGTCTGACAGTGTTATCGTGGTCTCAACTGATGTGCAAAAGTTGTGCAGACGGGCTAGATCGCTTTGGTCTTGAGTTTCGATGGCTTGGCAGAAAACAACAATAAATGGGATAAAAGGAGCGAAGAGGAGAGTCCTGGTCTCATTAGCATTGCTTTATATGGGCTTATATCGGCAACCATACCAGTGAACATAGGACGGAAAGTATAAGGCATTATCGCGTCCCAATAGATCCATGCAGTCCTGGTGACGCTGTAGCGTCGCGCGTGCAGCCTCGATACACTCTGGGATGAATGTTCCTCGAGACCCCGAAGGAGCAGGAGTTGCTCGGTAAATAAGAGTAAGAAGCGAGAGTCGAAGTACGTCGTCTGATATAATGATGAATTCTATGAAATACTCTCCAAGCTTCGTTTTGACCTCTTTCTCACGATTCTTCTGAAAGTTCTATGTGAGATAATGGAAGATCTGGCGGTATCAAGGGTACTTACAGCTAGTTCTCTACTCCTTCTACCAATGTCTTGCAAATCGCACACCAGTTTCTGGGAGCGGAGCCTCCTCACACCGTCTAGTTCTTCCATCGAACCAGGACTGTACAGTAGCTCATATATCTGTCCTTGACACCGAGCTGTGGCTATCCAAAGTGAGATGAAAGGGGACAAGGGAGTAGCATTTGCAGGATTCTCGGAGAGCATAGGCACAGTGACGTCCCAGTCTTGAATAGTAGATGCTCTTCCAAGACGGAGAGAAAGACTCTTGTCGATGAAATATGTGTTCCAGAAGAGAAACTGCTTGCGTTGTGCGTCGCGGGGCTTATCGTTCTTCATAGTTGATATACGATGGTATCCCAAAGTTTGGCATAGCTCTGATGCTTTGCATGACAAAGTCCACGACAGTGATGGCTTTGATATTTCAATGGCATAGAAAGCCTGAGGGCACTGTCAGCGCTGTATATGACGAAATAGGTAAGGATATAACATACTCCAAGTAGCAGAGCCGAAATCATATTGGAGGTAGCGGGCAGATGGAAAGGTAGATTAGCTAGTGCCGTCTCTGCGTTTTGCCGAAGTGCTTTGGTGTACTCCTCGTTCTCTTCGTGTTCCTTCTTGTCGGTCACTCGCTGCTGGCGATCCTGAAACATGTACATTAGGCCGATGTTCACGAGGATGTAGTCAGAATCTGCGATATCCTCTGAGAAATACACGTGCAGGCACATCCCAGAAAAGCTCTCCATCGAGAAGAACTCCCTTATCCAGGCTGAAATTTCTGAATTCTCGGCTTTCAAAGAGTTTAATCAGTATAACATACTGAGAAATGTCGAATCACTTACTTTCACATTCCCGTATAAGGGCAACGGCTGTTTGAATTGGTGGCAGGTCATTGTTTTTAAACGGGGGGCGTGGCACCGGTCTGGCATATGGATAGGACATCTCCGTGGCAGCAGTTTGCTGTTTTAACGAACTGACGATATGGTGAAGTGAATCCAAGGTCTCGCGTAACTCAAGGCTGGCACCCTGCAGAGACTCGGTACCGACGGCATTCTTGAGAAACTCATTTGCGAATTCGCCATGGGCAGCCAAGGAAGACTCTCCCTCGATGACGGGGCTGTCAGCTGTCAATTGAGCAAGGTGTCCATAATGTGTTGAGGTTGAACTCTGGGCTGGTGATTGACGTGGAAGATCAGAATTTGGGGTGGTATTCTGGCTAGGTTGAAGAGAGTTTGCAGATGACATATTCGTCTTCATATCTCGCATAAGTTCCGTGAGTGTCTCAAGACGGCGATCGATAATATCAATCTTTTTCTCACTGTAGTTTATTCATCGCTTAATCAGCTGAAAAGTCCATGTCTCGCAATCAAGGTAGTGAGTGAAGTGGAGGATAGACGGAGATAGAGAATGAAGTGGCTGGTAGCACCAAGATCGAATCCGGGGTAACATGACATACTATTGGGCTGAGAGGAGGATCCGAGTTCTCTTTTCCTTTGGGCGAGTTTCATGATGTGTGCAGGGTATCTTTGCGTGTACACAATGGGAGCAGGGTGAGTTTCTGTCGCAGCGGATCTATGCAGGCAATGTTACTATATATCTAGCTATGAAGAGAACACGCTTCGATATCAGTAGATTTTGGTGACTATAGCCGCCTCCACTAACTATATGGTTGGTCCCTTGATGCACTTGCATTGGCTGATTGATTAGATTGATTTGATATATGTACATACCTTGCGAGTCCTGCATGCATCGCACTAAGAATAGGCGTTAGTTTGTAGGCACAGGGAAGGACAGGGCTGTTTGTGGTTATAGGTGGCACTAACAGCTCGTCGAATAGTCAAATTAGAGGTATTCTGGGGCCCATCGGATCCCTCATCGGGGCCGTCGACATCAGGGTCCATGTGGTCGATGTGGGCTTGGGAGTCTTCAGTCATGGTGTGTTCTCATGGGCATCATTGGACAAGGCCAAGCAGAGATAGCTGTAGGCTGAATGCGGGTGACAATAGCAGAGCAAATGTGAATACAGCGAGTGTCACTGAAAGAGAGAATGTTTATGAAAGTGTCAGTGTCTGTAGCCTAACTAAACCGTACATCACTTACATGGTTGGAGGGAATTGTAACGGAACGCGCGGGATCCGGAAGAATGGAAACCGTTGAAGGTAGACCAGAAAAGTGGAAACAAGAAGATGCGGCTCCCGAGAACACCGCAAACCCGAAAGAGCCAATCAGATGATAAGAATGCCCAGGTTCATCCAATCTCTCAGTGCAAGGATCGTCTTTTTCCATCATGGCTTCATCTCATGGCTGCAGTCTTAGTAGACATTGGAGATTTATCAAGAATATTTGCGAAAGAGAATACGAACTCTGAGTCATTTCTCATTCAGCAAGTCATATCAATTATGCGCTTCAACACCGAATCAAATCTAGTAGGGAGTTTCTCCTTCATCATGAGCCAAGACTTCAGCAGAGATGAGGCGGCATGATATCCGATGAAAGACCCCTGTTATGGAGTAGATGATGCATGTTGACATGACGATCAGTCAACCTCAGTCTCGGTACAGTCACTCCGTATAGACCCAAAGAGAAACAGTACATAATATCATCAGATAACAACCCACTATCTAGTCACTACAACGACCAAACTCCCTCAAACCCTAGTCTAAATCTTGGGCATCGTAAAAACCAATTTTGATCCTGGTCTAGATAATTCATTATCAATCTGTACCCCACTTAGACCACTTTCCAAGGCGGATCTGATAAAAATGCAAGCTAAAGTGCCAAGGATCACCACTAAATATGGTCTGCTCTACCCATTCTAGCTACTGTACGTACTTTTCAGTTTTCACTCCACCCCCCGGGTTCTTCTTTTCAAAAAGTTCTTTGGGTCTTGTTAAAAAAGGACGCTACCTCCCCTCTCCTTGCTCGGGAAAATGGCATTCCTTCTTCTTGTTTCCTGGATCTGTCATTCCTCTCATTGTTTCGTAAAACTAGGCTTGAGGCCTTGAAGCTTGAAGTAGCCTGATTCTTCGATACCTACAGTAGAATCGACAGACTAAAAAGGCTCAGTTACGAATATTCCCTGGGCTAAACAGCCCGCCGTGGTGAATCCCGTATTCGTTTAGGGACTTTCAAAAGTCATCATGACTTCAAGCATCAACGAGAAGGAGAACGAAAAGGTTGTCGGTAGCAGCCAACCTACCTCAACTCCCGAGGATGTTGTCATCAACACTGAAAGTGGCGATGCTCCCACTCCAGGCGAAGAAGGAGAAATCGAGGGTTCTTGGAGTGATTACAAGGTAATTACAACCAAATTCTACTCTATCAAGGTCTACTAACACGGTTGAAGCGCATTCTTACATATGCCGGGCCTACAGAGTACCTAATGCAAGCCATCGCTCTTGTCGCTGCCATAGGTTCAGGTGCTGGTATTGCTCTCCAGAATCTCATTTTTGGACAATTCATCACCATCATCACAGACTTCACTTCTGGGGTATCCGAGCCCAGCAAGTTTCGTAAAGATGTTGAAGATCTAGCGTGAGTAGCACAAGCACAAGCACAAGCTCAACTTATTCATGTTAACCTGCTAACTTAACATGAAGACTGTACTTTGTATACCTCGGCATTGGCCGATTCGTTCTCTCTTACGTCTGGAACGTCTTCCTCACTTACTCTTCTTACCGCATTGTACGCAACATCCGAAAGGAGTACCTCCGCGCCGCTCTTCGTCAGGAAATTGCCTACTATGACTTTGGTACTGGTGGTTCCGTCGCCACTCAGGCTACTTCTAATGGTCGCTTGATCCAGACTGGTATCGCCGAGAAGCTTGGTCTTTTCTTTCAGGGTATTGCCGCTTTCCTCACTGCCTTCATCGTCGCCTTTGTTGTGCAGTGGAAGCTCACTCTCATCTGCTTGTGTATCGCCCCGGCCACCATCATTGTCATGACTGTCGTGGCCACCATGGAGGCTGTTCACGAGATGAAGATCCTCGAGATACATGGCCAGGCCAACTCTCTTGCAGAGGGCATTCTGGCTAGTGTCCGAACTGTTCATGCCTTTGAGATGCGTGCTAGGCTCGTTGACAAGTTCGACAAGCACCTCGAGGACGCTCACACTGTCGGAAAAAAGATCTCGATTCTCTTTGGTCTCATGTTCTCTGCCGACTATACCATCATTTACCTTGGCTTCGGTCTAGCTTTTTGGCAAGGTGTCCGTATGCTCGCAAGTGGTGAGATCACTGACTCTGGTGTCATTTTCACGGTTCTTCTTTCTGTCGTCATCGCAGCTGTTCAACTGACCCAGCTCACCCCTTACACCATTGACTTTAGTCGTGCCATGTCTGGAGCAGCCCAACTCTTTGCTCTCATCGACCGCGAATCAGCTATCGACCCTCTTTCCAAGACTGGCGAGACCCCGTCCGAGACTATTGGGCACATAGAGTTGGAAAATATCTCTTTTGCCTACCCCACAAGGCCAGGAATCACTGTGCTCGACAGCTTCTCCCTTGACATTCCTGCTGGTAAGGTCACCGCTCTAGTAGGCCAGTCTGGATCCGGAAAGAGTACCATTGTTGGCCTTATTGAGCGCTGGTACAACCCCGAGTCTGGCACTATCAAACTCGACGGTCGTCCTATCGACCAGCTGAACTTGAACTGGCTGCGTCGAAATGTTCGCCTGGTCCAGCAAGAACCAGTCCTGTTCGAAGGATCCGTATTTGACAACATCAAGCACGGTCTGGTTGGAACCGAGTGGGAGAATGCATCAACCGACGAACAGACGAGACTGATCGAAGATGCTGCTAAAATGGCTTTTGCTCACAACTTCATCATGGAGCTCCCTGATGGTTATAACACACAGATCGGACAGCGGGGTGGCCTCCTCTCAGGTGGTCAAAAGCAACGAGTCGCCATTGCTCGTAGTGTTGTGTCTCGGCCCAAGGTTCTCCTTTTGGATGAAGCTACAAGTGCTCTTGATCCTCACGCAGAGAGTGTCGTTCAAAAGGCTCTCGACAAAGCATCTGAAGGTCGTACCACCATCGTCATCGCCCACAAGCTCGCCACCATTCGCAAGGCCGACAACATCGTTGTCATGTCCAAGGGCTCCATCATTGAACAGGGCTCACACGAATCTCTGATCGCCCAAGATGGCGCTTATGCAAAACTTGTCAAGATCCAGAGTCTTGCAGTGGATAATGAGTCAGCGCACTCGACAACCGAGGAAGAGGAGTCTGTCCCTGAAGTGGAAAAGGAAGACCTTAACATGACCAAGACTGTCACTCAATATGAAACTCACGTCCAGGAACGCCTCGAGGCCGGCAAGGAACACGGCAACTATGACAACCACAAACAGCTGGGCATCTTCCATGTCATCTATCGACTCATTCGAGAAAGCCCTGAGGTCGCATGGTCGTACTTCTTTGTTCTCGCGGGATGCCTGGGAGCTGTCGCGGCATTCCCTGGACAAGCAATTCTTCTTGCTCACGTCGTGGATGTGTTCACTCTTACCGGCGATAGAATGAGGGACCGTGGAGACTTTTATGCTAGCATGTTCATCGTCCTTGCTGCCGGTCTTCTCGTGTCATATTTTGTTCTTGGTTATGCCACCAACACTGTCGCTCAGTTTCTTAGCCACAAGCTTCGCAAGCAGAGTCTGCAGGACATGCTTCGACAGGACCTCCAGTTTTTCGATCGTGAGGAAAACAGCACTGGTGCCCTGGCCAGTCGCATTGATTCCAACCCTCAGTCTATTCTGGAATTGATGGGCTTCAATGTTGCCCTCATTCTCATCGCCATTCTCAACTTGGCTGCTTGCAGTCTCATGGCTATCATCCACAGCTGGAAGCTAGGTTTGGTAGTTGTCTGTGCCGGTCTACCTCCTTTGGTCAGCGCAGGCTACTTCAAGATTCGCCTTGATGCCAAGCTTGACCGGGACACTTCCAAGAGATATTCTACCAGCGCTTCGGTCGCATCTGAGGCCATCACCGCCATACGAACTGTTTCATCTTTGGCTATTGAAGAGTCTGTTCTAGATAAGTACGTCAATGAGCTAAACGGGGCTGTCTCTGGCTCAAAGAACGATCTTTTCAAGATCATGATCTTCTTTGCCCTTACTCAATCAATTGAATACTGGTTTCAGGCTCTTGGCTTTTGGTACGGCTGCCGTCTTCTGTCACAGGGCGATGTCTCTATGTACAACTTCCTCGTTGCTTTCCTTGGCGTTTTCTACTCAGGCCAGGCCAGTGGTCAGCTTTTCCAGTTCTCGACTAGTATCACCAAGGGAGTCAACGCTGCCAACTACATCTTCTGGCTTAATCAACTTCAACCTAATGTTCAAGAAACTTCTGAGAACCGCGACAAGGGGCCCAAGTCAGGAGGCCCCATCGTGTTGGACAACGTTCGCTTTTCGTACCCGCTGCGACCTCACGCTCCCGTTCTCCGTGGCATTGATCTAGATATCAAGCCTGGGCAATTTGTGGCCTTAGTGGGCGCTTCAGGCTGCGGAAAGTCGACCATGATTGCCATGCTCGAGCGATTCTATGATCCATCAAGCGGCACAATCAGCATCGACAACTCTGCTCTTCCCAACCTCAATCCTCGGCTCTATCGTCGCATCGTTGGTCTCGTTCAGCAGGAGCCAACTCTTTTCCAGGGCACAATACGAGAAAACATTGCTCTGGGTGTTGATGACCCTGAGACTGAAAAGAATGACCCAGCCACGTCGGTTTCTAATGACCGAATCGAAGCAGCTCTTCGCGCTGCAAATGCCTGGGATTTCGTCTCGTCTTTGCCTGAAGGTATTGATACACAAGCTGGCTCAAACGGTGCTCAATTATCTGGAGGTCAAAGACAGCGAATCGCCATCGCGCGAGCCCTTATCCGCAACCCCAAAGTTCTTCTTCTTGATGAAGCTACCAGTGCTCTTGACACCGAGAGTGAGAAGATTGTGCAGGGTGCCCTTGCGGAAGCAGCAAAGGAAGGCGATCGTATCACAATTGCTGTTGCTCATCGTTTGAGCACAGTCAAGGACGCCGATAAGATTTGCGTGTTCCTTGGTGGTAAGATCACGGAAGCAGGAACCCATCAAGAGCTACTCGCACAAGGTGGATTGTACCGTAAAATGTGTGAAGCACAAGCTCTGGATAGTTAGTGGATGAGTAACAAATTGGAGCAAAGATGTAGTATTTAATGATAGCATAGATAATACCCTTGAACGTTGAATGATTTAATTAGAACTGGAAATGCTGTAGGTTAAGTCCTTTTTTTGTGACATGGAATTTGAGGGATTGCCATGGCATTTGGTTGCCTGTCCACCGAATACGGAATTTGCCAAGAATGTAGCAGGGATGATTATCAATAGCATCCAGGAGCATGACATGATGTTTGAAGGAGTGTTATTTGTTACAGTCTAGATTCCAGTCGCTGATGAGGATGACTTACAAGTAGCGGATAATCCACGGATGATTACAGTGTACGCTGTAGTGATTCTGGGTTTGCTCGAGTCCTTTCTGTCATGCAGGGTTACCTAATAAATTTAATTCAAATAATAGTTGACCAGATAAGACCGTTCTGTCCTGGTGATGGATTTGATTATGACATTGAATAATATCCTACAACTATAAATAGAGGTTGGACAAAGCTTCAGACGGTTTATACCCGTTGTAGCTATCGGAACAGTTCTGCTACTCCGCCTCTGGATCTAGTCATCATTCGGTAGGTAACTACTGAGGTACCGACCGGATTCTCCGTACCATGAGACGGGACAAGTCTCCATATTTCTAACATGCCAACTTGCATTTGCGATCTGTACTGTACTTCCAGAACGTTTCCCTTCCAACTACAGTAACGCCTCTTTCGTTCCTCAGATGAACATGGCGAACCTCGACTTTTAATTAACAGCAACCCCATTCAATTCACTTTTGTTCTTTGTATACTAAGTACGTGATTTATTACTTCCTTTTCCGGGCTGTTATTGAGCCCCTCTACCCCCCCTGAGAGTCGCGAAGCAGTCCAAGCTCCGCGCAGATTAGCTCGGCAGTAGCCCCTTTGTGTTGAACCCGTTCCGCTGACACGATCGCACAAAGTATTCGCTACTGGCATTGAAATTTGGTTCTTTCCTCATCATAAGCCAACGCCTGGATCGGCTTCGCCATGGCTTCTGAATTGCCAAAAGCGACAGATCTGGCCACGATGCAAAACGATTCCGATACTAGCAGTAGCTCCACCGAGTCTCCCGCGCCTGCGACGTCATCAACAACAACAAAAGACACGCTCGTGCAACCTGACCAGTCCACAACCCAAGGCACCCCGTCGCAACATGACCACGAATCGCCAGAGCAAGGTGGTGCTTCTAACGCTTGGCTCTCTCAGGAGGACGAAGATGATGGCGGCAATGACTGGCTAGCTTCCGACGATGTAGTCCCCGAACAGACGCAACAAGAGGAGACCCCCAGCGAGGCTATTCCTGAGGAAGCGGTTGCTAAGCAAGCAGACACTGAGAAAGAAGACGTCGAGCAAGCAGATACCGAACAAGTAGAGACCGCGGCAACGGAAGCCGAGCAAGTAGACACTGAAGCTGTTTCAAAACCCAAAGCACCGGTATCTCAGCATTCAAGCTCAAGGTCGTTTGCTCGTACAGTGTCCCACGAAATCAGCTTTGGCGACGATGACGAGGGTGAATGGACACTGAGTCGCACCGATACTGACCCCTTCAAATTCATGCCTCCTAGCGATCGAACCAACTCTTTCCCCCCAGTCCCACCCGCTCATTCGACCGCAGAGGTGGATGAACAACAGCCTCTTCCCTCTAACCAGGCTATGGATGTGCTGGAAGAGACAGAGAGGGAAGCAGATGAAGAAGAGGAACTATATCGGCAAGAGGAAACTTCTCAGGGACTAGATGCACCGAGAAGAGGTCACTCTTCGTCTATTTCTATTGGCGGAGACTTGAAGAGCCCGGAAGGCCAGGATTCTGATGAAAGATATGAAGAAGGGATCCCATTAATTCCACAACCCGCTCAAGAAAACAACGAGGTGCCCGTTGCACAAGAAAACAAGGCTGCAAGCGACCCTTTTGAAGAAGAAGGCGACGAAGATGCTGATTTTTTCAGCCAGGTTCAGAACTCTGAACCTGTATCTGAGGAGCAGCATGCCCCGGCCCTGGAACGAAAGTCCACGATGCAAGTACTGGATTCGATGAACGCAGGCCCTGTTCCAAAGAAGTCGACGCTTGAAGGGACCCCTGAAGAGGAAGAAGAAGAAGAAGACTCAGACTCAGATGACAGTGAAGAGAAGGGCAAGGAGGAAGAAGCAGCACCAGCTGAGGCAACAGCTGCCGAACCAATGCTTGCTGCTTCTGATCCGGCCCCTGTCAAACAGGAAGATATCGCTTCCAAATGGGAACAAGCATTCGCTGGTGATGAGGATGAGGATGATTTTCTGCTCGACGACAACGCCGAAGAGGAGAAACAAGTTGACCCTGCTGCATTCTTTGGAAGCGATGATGAGGGTTTCCTAGAAGACGAAGAGCCAGCTGTGGACCCAGTGCCTGCGCCTGCGCCTGCACCTTTTCCTACATCGCGTCAAGCCTCTGGTTCGAATCCATACATGCCACAAGCACCGGCCATTCACCCAGCACCATCACCTTATGCTCCTGTTAGCCAGGTTCCTGGAGTAGTTGCTCCCCCAATTCCTGCGTACAACGCTCCGGCGCCCGGCATGACTCCTTTCGGAGCCGCTCCTCAATATGGCCAGCCAGCTCCACCACGTCCAGATATGTCTAAAGCACAAAGCTTCGCTGACAAGTCAAAAGGTGGGTATCACTCACCATACGATCTACCGACTGATCTTGTCACGAATTTGGTGAAGCCTCGCAAGAGGGCAAGCATGCAGCAACTCTCTCAAACAGAACAGCTTCATCCCCCGGTCCAACCGCCGCCTAGAAGCGCGAGCGTTGGTATGCCGGCTCCTCCTACTAAACTCACGCCTCCCTCTTCTAGCCATGGGCTGCCTGCTCAGCAAACAGGACCCCCGAAGCCTGCGGCTCCCGGTGCTCAGCACAAGGAGAACTTCTTCGAGGAACTGCCCATGACTTCTAGGCCGCGACCAAGCTCACGAACAAGCCAGAGGGCTGCTTCTCCTGCTAGAAACCCGCCACCAGTCCGCGCATCTCATGTACCTTCACCACTGGCCCCTCCTCCTAGCGAGCCTTCGATACAGGCACCTGCTATTCCGGGAGCTGGTCTCGTTGCGCCTGAAAGGGTCAGCCCATATGCTGCTCTGACTACTCCTGCCAACCACATGCCACAACCTCCATCGACTAGCGCCTCTCGATACTCTCCTGCTCCTGGCACAAGTCATACCGCGCCACCAGCTCCTGTCAATAGCCGCTATTCACCAGCTCCTCCACCTATCAAAACCCATGGATCCTATGGAGCCGTTGCAAATTCTGGTCCTGGACCAATGTTGCCGCACCAGCCTAGAACATCAAGCCCCTTGACCCATTCTGAAACTGCTCACTTTGAGCCCCGATTGAGTCGAGTTTCGTCTCTCCCTCCCACTCGAGAGGTGGACGAAGAAGATGATCAACAGACCCAAACAAGGTCTGTGAGCGCTGCTCTTTCTCCCCCCCCTCGAGAGTCCAGATATAACCCAGAATCTCCTGAGCTCTCTCGTCAGACACCGCCCCCTCCCAGCTATGCTGGACAGTTGACTCTGTCACCACCTAAGCAAGCGGGCCCATATGCGCCTATTGCTGCGTCAACGGCTCACCCTGGCTTCGTGCCTCCTCCTCGAGCTCAAACCCAATCGCCGAGTGCCTCCTTCGGACATAAGCAAGCCCAAGGATCTTCAGACTCAACGCGCCGCCCTTCGTCTGCCCACTCCCACTCTTATCCTTCTCCGGCAGCCGCAAAGCCAGCGCCTTCACCTTATGCCCCCGTAGCCCCCACGGCTCCTACCGCTGGTGTCTCAACTGTTCGAACTCGTGGGCAGTCTATCACTATGAATATGATTGCGCCCACCGATGGTCGGGAGAACGATGAACTTCAACGATGGAAAGGTGTACCTATCATCTCGTGGGGTGTTGGTGGCACTATTGTAACATCATTCCCCAAGAGTGTTCCCCGATATGGCATGGGCCAGGCTGTTCCCATGATTGTGCGCACACCTGGAGAAGTAAAAGTTCAGAGTGTTAAGGACCTTGAACCCCTTCACGAGCACGTGGCTAAATTCCCCGGACCCTTACGGGGCAAGTCCAAGAAGAAGGAAACAATTTCATGGCTTAATGCTGGAATCGAGTTGCTGGAAAAGGATTTGCCCGACGTTTCATTCCACTCTCAGCTTTCCCTCGAGGCAAAAAGAGCTGTCGAACGCTTACTGCTCTGGAAAATAATGCGCGTTTTCGTTGAAAACGATGGCATCCTAGAGGGCAATCCTACTGTCGATGCAGCTGTCAGAGATGTTCTCTCTCCCGGAGAGACCTCGCAGGCTGCGGGCGATGATGCGCTCTTCCCCGCTACCAGTAACTTTGCTGCAGGCATTGCCTCTGTTACCTCGATGCAGGCTGATGGCGTCGACGTGTCCACTATGGATCAGGTTCGACATCATCTGTTGAGAGGTGACCGAGACAAGGCTGTGTGGGCCCTCGTTGATAAGAGACTCTGGGGACACGCCATGTTGATATCACACACTGTTGAGGGAGACCTTTACAAACGCGTGGCCCAAGAATTCGTCCGAAAAGAAGTCAACTATCCTGGCCACGCCAACGAGTCCATGGCTGCCCTCTACAAGATCCTCTCTGGTAACTTTGAGGACTGCGTTGACGAACTTGTTCCTGTGCATGCACGGGCTGGCCTCCAACTCGTGTCTACAGATGCAGGTTCTGGACCCTCCAAGGACACACTAGACGGATTAGATAAATGGCGCGAGACACTTTCGCTTGTGTTGAGTAATCGAAGTACCGACGATATTCAGGGACTAAATGCCCTTGGAAATCTTCTGTCTAGCTATGGACGAGCTGAAGCTGCCCACATCTGCTTCATCTTTGGTCGCCACTCCTCAATCTTCGGCGGACTGGATGACCCCAACGCCAATTTCGTGCTCATTGGGGCTGATCATCGACAACAGTCTGACCAGTTTGCCAAAGAGACAGAGGCTCTCCAGCTAAGTGAAGTCTACGAATATGGCTTGTCTCTTGCTGGCGGAGCCCTCGGCTTGGCAGGAACACCTCATTTGGCCGCTTACAAGCTCGAGCATGCTATGACTCTTGCCGAATATGGCCACCGAGACAAGGCTATGCAGTACTGCGATGCTATTCTGACAGCTATGTCCGCCCAGACTAAGCGATCCCCTTACCATCACCATATCCTTGAGACTGCGGTTGAAGACTTCATGTCAAGGCTGAAGTCAGCACCAAAGGAAGAGAGCGGCTCGTGGATCTCGAAGCCAAGCATGAACAAGGTCTCGGACAGCATGTGGAATAGATTCAACAAATTTGTTGCTGGGGATGATACCGAGGAAAACGCCGGAGGTGCTGGAGATGCTGGACCGTTTACACGTCCCTCAGGAGAGTTCAGCCGATCACCTTCAGTGTCAAACTTTGATATCTATGGTCAGCAGTCCCCTGGTTTCGGAATGACGCCTGCCCAGACGCTCGCAAGCGCTGCGCCATCAAAATATGCACCGGCCACCATGACACCTACTTCTAACCTGAACCCCTACTCTCCTACTTCTCAGTATACACCTGGACGAAGCTCGATGGAACAAACCCCTGCAGGTTATGGACAAAATCCATATGAACCCGCCTATCCCGGTGCTGCTTCGGCGAACCAAGGGGACAGTTACGTACCATCGGTTCCTCAGCCTGAATCGAACGCCGCTGGGCTTGGTGGCTCAGGCCTTGCTCCCGCTGCACAAATTACACAGGGTTACTCTCCTGCTGGATACCAGCCATATGGAATGCCAGCCTCGACACCAATGAGTGGCGACGAGAAGCCCGCAGACTCTTCTGCACAAGGCTTCCAACCTCTCAGTTACGGCTACGAGCCTCCTCAAATGTCTTTTAATCCCCCTGAGCAGGCAAGCGAGGAGGACAAAAACGAGAGTAGTGGGGGCTACGAGCCCCCTTCTTTCCAACCTTATGGATACGAACCACCATCTTATGAGCCTCAGTCTACTGCAGAAGATGACGGCGAAGCGCACCCGCCCAAGTTGAAGAGTATCATGGATGATGACGATGACGACTTTCCTTCGATGAAACCTGCTGAGAAGTTAAAATCGGACAAGGACCGAGAAAACGAGGAAATGTTCCGCAAGGCTGCCGAAGAGGACGGTAAGTTTGTTCATTTGAAGAAGACATGGTATATCACTAACATAATGAACAGCAAAGCGTGCAGCTGCCCAGCAGTCGTCCAAGAAGGGATGGGGCTTCGGCGGATGGTTCGGAGGAAGCAAGAAGGCTGCTCTCGAGCCGTCCTCATCTGGTGAATCTTCACCAGGCAAGCCCATTCGTGCCAAATTGGGTGAGGCCAGCAGCTTTGTCTATGACCCTGATCTCAAACGATGGGTTAACAAGAAGCCTGGCGCTGAAAACACACCGGCCAAGACTGCTACACCTCCTCCTCCCAAGGCAGGTCCTCGCTCTGTATCTGGAACTCCTCCCCCGCCTGCAGGCACTCCGCCTCCACCTTTGGTCTCGAGCAACAGCGCACCGCCGCCACTCATGCCTCCAAAGTTGCGCGCTGGCACACCTGAGTTGACGAAGCAAGCGTCTACAGAAAGCCTCGGTTTGGCACCGCCTGTTATGACTCGATCAGTTTCCAACACCAGTAATGCCAGCGCGCCGCCTAGTCGGCCAACTACAAGCATGAGCAATGCTAGCAGTATCGATGATCTGCTTAGTGTGGCACCTCGTAAGGCCGGCGAGAAAAAGAAGCCCCGAAAAGGTCGCTATGTCGATGTTATGGCTAAATAAGACGAATGTGAGATGTCTCTTCGTTAAGATTTGAAGTATCAAATTCACTCCAGGAGTTCTTGTGGGGATTCGTGCTAGAAACGAATCGGATTGTATTAATAATAGATTATTGTCTTGTTTTTTATGATTTGGCGAGTAGTGGGATTGTAGAAGCGTTGGCCTGGGGCTATAATCAGCGTTTGTACAAGCTATTGGTGTGGCGAGTTGTAATGTATTGGATTAGCAGAAGCATAGAAGCAACGATACTACCATCGAGATATGATTATGACTCGAATGGATTTCAATGCCGAACGATAATACGATAAAGAATGCGTTGCATGAGGTACTCGACCAACACGAGCCATGTATATTGAACCTTGATTTTGCAAGTCTATCATTATTTCCCCAACTCCAAAAGTCTAACGCCGAGATATCATGACGAGATTCGATCAGTGTTTGTTTTACACGCTGTAAGATTGCACATAATACTGATACTTATTAGCATGGTCTAGTATAGCTTGACGGGGCAAAGAATAGACTTACCGTCACGACAGAGTCGTCGGCTGTTGCATCGTCGTATTGAGGCACATAGACATAAAGGATCAGAGCATGGTCATCCGCAAAACAAGCAATTACTCGGCCTTCTAAACGACCGACGCTCAGGACACGACTCCAATCCTTGCCATCCACACGGACTGTCGCCCAGCGCTCGGGGCCGTCTTCTCGGAATTTTGTACTTGGATGCTCCTCGACAGGGCAGTCGAGTTGTGCCGGATCCAGCTCTGGGTTCTCGAGGTTGGACCACACGCTACATATATCAGTTGTTTCAGTAGCGATTCGCAGCCGCAAACCACCATGCATATTGGCGCTGATTTCAAGCTTGGGCGATTTGCTGTTGTTGCCTGAGCCAGTATTGGAGGCCATGGCAAGTTTGGTAAAGCGATCTGAAATGGCCTTGAGTTGAAGAAGTGGTGGTAATTGGATATGGACATCTGGTTCCCGTACTCGAGGCTGCATGATGGTCTCAACGGTCTCTGGGTGAAGAACTCGTACGGGTATATCTTGCGTTATGATCTTTTCATGCTCTCGCCGTAAATTAGTTTCGAGGTGTTCGGGCTGAAACATCTCATCGTCATCAAACGGGTCGTCACCAGTAGCTGTGCCTGAAGGTTTCGCAGCTCCGGGCGGGTTGGCAGCTGACGTGGTTGTCGTGATTGTCATGGAAAGAACCGGTAAACCATCCTTCTTTGTGAGACGTAAGGAAGCAGACATGCTGTTCAGTGCTGACTTGAGAGCGCGTTGCAGAGGCTGGAGAGGAAGCTCCAGGTTAATGGTGTTGCCTGCTTCTGCAGATTGAATGTGGTAGCCATCAAAGATGAAATCCATAGCAAGTGAGCTCGATGTTTGTCAGTGATGGAGTCATGAAAACGAAAGAAAAGACATACGCCCAGACTTGAGATCCCATATCTGGGATGACTGTGAATCGTGCCGTATCATCGCTGAGGCGCAACCATGCGATCTTCTCGAGAGAGCCAAGTGCAGCTACAAGCTCTAAAGATTCACGGTTAAGAAGTGTAATTAAAAACAGTAAGAATGACGCGGAGACGGGCGTCCCCAAGGAAAGAGAGCTCACTGGCAAATGTGCGAATATTCTTCAATTCTGTTCGAAAACGCATTATAATAGGAAATTGTGGTAGTCTAACGAAGGAGGAGAGGACTAAGATAGTTGTGTTAGATGGGAAGTGATGATGTCGAGGTTGAGAGTGGTGGATTTTGTGGGGCAGGAGATAGGCCGTTGAAGTTCACTGGAAGAGGTGTATGTATTAACCATTAGGTACCTACCTACCTCCTACGTTTTGTCTCAAAAACACCTTACCTATACTATACTATACTATACCTAGAGCACATACAACTGCCTACCTAACCTCAGAGATGTTCTGTGCAAATATGTCGAGAGCTGTTGTTTTAATTGTCAGTTCATGTTACATACACGGTTGTCTGAATATACAGTTTTAACTGACTCTACACTCTGACTTACACGTTGGCCTAGAGGGAAGAAGGCCAGCAAGAAGAAGGGGCAAAGAAAGAAGATCTGTGCTTTGGCAGACCGAAGCTTTGCCTGTGATGACGGAGCCAGCTTCAGGGTCTTTCAATTAGAGGTAGGTAGTACTTACCTTCCCAAGTACTTGCCTTTTCTAGATACCTACCTAGGAAAATGTCGTATTGCTGTACTTGCTTCTCTAGCCCGCTTGCTCTTGGTTGTCTTTGTAGGTTGGCAGCTATAGATAGTAACTGTCCTTTTGACACCAGCAGACAACAACTTCTTTTACTCTACATCTCACGCACACATAAACAAACACAAGCTATCCGCATCTCTATCATTTTACTTCTTTTGCCGTCATGAGCAGCATCAAGTTAAAAAGTGCATCATGGGGTCACGTTCTTTTTCACTTCTCTCTCGACGGCAACGGCCGGACGAGACCCCTGAGCTGGTCGTACTGCCGCCTCAAAGGACCCGGACCATAGTCCAAACTTCTTCCGCAGGAGCAAAAGCTCGCACCAATTCGAAGGGGGAACCACTATCGCGAATGGAAGAACTCCTTGAGTCCTCTAGACCTCTGATAGACAGGATAGACAGGAATGCGCGTCACTCCAGTGTTAAGTACTCGCAGCTATACTTTGGTGGTAACCATTGTGTCATGTGCGGCAAAGCATACTGCCATACAAGTCAACCCGGTCAATTTTCAGCGTGGATGGAATCCGAAGCTCGAGCATTCCTTCCTTGTGGCCACCACTTTGGGATATCATGCCTAAAGAAGTTCTTGAGAACAGCCGCAAATCACAATTATCGGTGCCCCATGGGAAGCTGTCTACCTGTCCAACACAGGTGCCAACACGTTGCCATTCCAGATTTGCAGGCACCTGCTCGAGTCCATTTGGACATGGGGACTGGTCTTAACCACCTGCCATTCGATTGCGAATTCTGCAACACCGCGAAAGCAATGGAATCAGCAGTGAATGCGGACAAACACTTTGCTCGAATGTGTGATATGGAAAGGGCCAAATTGATTCGCAAATACTATGACCTGCGTTGGAGGATGACAGGGCCGAAGGACCGGTTTGGATACTACATGTTTAATCAAAAGCGGTTCGCCAAAAGCAAGTTCCACGCCTTTAAACATCTGCTACATGTTGTCATGTCTCGAGATGAAGTTGGAGGTGAAGACGAAAGTGAAGAGCACCCATACATATTTGAGTCGAGTTAAATGTTCAGGGAGAAAGGGAACATCAGGAGGATGCATTTTTCTCAGCGACATGGTTTGAGCGGTATGTACTTGTAGGCAATAACAGACAAAATAGTTAGTTCCAAGAGACGAATTGTTCAAATCTCGGGCGCAATAGTTCAACGTAACTTCTCTCCGAGCCCTTGGTCAGGTCACCAATTTCTTTGCAGTCACACAATATGGTGTTCTTGTCGATTCCTGATAAAAACGTCCAAAACTTGGACCTCTCCATCAACTTTGCCGTCTCAAATTCTATCTCCTTGAGACATGCTACTTTGGTTGGCCCGCTAAAGCTAAGAGGTCAGCCTTTCTATTCCTTCCTACTCTGAACATGGAAGCCCTTAGGAGCAGATAGCTCGGGCTGCGACTTGCCACCAATTGACAAGAGATGACATAAGGATATCAAGTGCCCAAGATGACGCCTACCTAATAATACATAACACCTGCTATTATCATGAGATATCGCGGTTTCTCGTCTCTTTGACGAGTTGGTTGCGTGCCTTTCACTAAGTTTTAGATGGGCCCTCCCTCAGGGGTATCTGGAAAGTTGACCGCTTGAAGCATAAGAGATGAAATTAGTAGGTTAGTTTATGGTCCTTGAACTATAGTTTTTAGACTACTTATTTTTATACCCTAAGGTCTAGGAGGCCAATTGTTCTACTACCCACTAGCCCTCTTGTTTGGTCTTGGGAGATGGAACTTGATAACTACCAACCAGAGCCTTCTCAAGCGGACGATGACCGAATCCCTCGCATGGCCCGTTCAGTAGATACTTTAGCCGGTTTTGCATGAGTATTTGGTCCTTTTACGCCACTTCAAAAGAACATGTTGACATAGTGAAATCTATCATCGAGAGTACGTATGATAGCTTCGACAGTCTTAACTCGTTATTCAGGCACGTAAAAAAACGTGCGTAGGTCAGCCGTAATATCGCAGTGTCGAAAATCTGTCACCTACCATTATTTAGGTAGGTGTCAAGTTTTCTAGCAAGTATGGACAGTGCTTTTGAAGGCAATCGTGTACCTTTAAAAAGAACAGAACGGTTTGTGTTATTATGATCTGAAGTTGTTCCTTGCTAACCGGTCTGGTTCATCGTCACTATCGTCTCTAAATCCTTCTTCAAGACTATACTTAGTTAGCAATGCTTATGACATGACAAATATTATGTTCTCTTTGTGGTCGCTTACTCTCTACTCAACCGTCTGGCATTATCTGGCCGCGCCGCTCGAGTATCTGCCTCCATCTGACGCCAGGTAGCCTCGTCGACATTCCCAAGCTCTTCTCCATCATCACCATCCAGCCCATCATCGGAGCCATCATCAGATGCGAACGTGACATCACGGTTGGAGCGCCACGCAGCGACACGGGCCGTTATGCGTTCGCGCAAGGAAGACGTATGTGACGATAACGTGTCGAGAGGAAGGTATTGACTGTAGCGAGCATATCGGCGCCATAGCGGAATAACAACGTATGTTAAAAGAATGAAGAGAAGCAACGAGATGACTGCGGGAACAATGAGCGTCTAATTGCGATCAGGTGTTAGTATCATACCGCCACGAATGCCAAGAACATTGGTCAAGTTGTCATGATGAATGCGTACCTTGATGACCGACATTGCCGCGCCCATGTTCTACCTCTTAAGAACTGAAGGGGACGATACTGGAGCTTGTTTCAGCGTAGAATACAAATTACGATGGTGCAGCGGATGCCATGAGGTCTGAGATCCGACGTTGCTTTGAGGTTGCGACAGGATGGCCCTGACTACCTAGGTAACGATAGAGTAGAGGCTGTAGGCTGCCCTGGAAACGTGGCTGAAGCCACAAGTACAAGGGGAGGTGACGACGCCGAAGATCCCGCTAGAAAGGGGTCGAGCAACAGAAGGGTTCCATTAGACTTGCAAGGGGGTTAAAAGTGCCAATATCGACGACGTTGAAATCTATCAAAGATTGACTACCGTCCCCAATTCATTGTCTCGAGAACAAAATGGACAAAGTGCCGAGTGATTGGTATTTCCAATCAATCATTAACTAAAGCTATCAAGACAATTCTATAGTATGTATCATATCACCGACCTATCTGTATCATTCGGATTAATGCATCATCTTAATCCATGATCGGTAAATTTCCACAGCACGCCATTCAGTTGAGCGGGTCATGTAACATCTACCAACGGATACGATATAGGATAATTGATTGTACCTTTTATCAGCCTTCCATTTCCTTCACGGTGGACACGTCATGGATACGAGCTCCTGATATTACTCTTTCTGGATTACAAAACTGCTCAAGGCATATAATAATCTAGCCATCAAATGCCATCTTTAACCTGGCATTTGACCAAGTACCTATTTTTTCCCGCATTCAAAATTTGGAATTTGGATGCTTTGCTCTACCTCAGCCTAGGTAGAGATTGTTTGCCCCCAATAACTTGTGGTTGTCGACTTTGTATCAGTTGTAATTAGCTTGTAGAAAGATTGGTTGAATCATTATACGTTATTCTCGTTAAAGTCGATGGCTTGTAGATTCACGCTTACGATGCCCAAAAGTTCAAGTTCAAGCCGGCAGTTGAAGGCAAAGGGAATGAGTTCAATGGAGGCCCTGAGACAACCGACTTCGCTTAAGAAACAAGGATGGAGAAAAGAGATCTACTACTATGTCTCGAAATAGTGGACGGATACAGACGGACCCTGAGACAAAGGAGAAGAAAGAATTCCATGTATATGTACAACGTGAGAATTTCAGCTAAAGAGTGACGTTTTCGTGAAAACCGGGCAAATGTGTAACAACTAATATCACCTCGTGACCTCGAGTGTAACATGAGAATCATAGTTAGATATATAGTAGTTAGCTGGTTGCATGAACTATTTTCAAGCACACCATCAACTTGGCACTCGAGAAAATTTATTTAGTACCCGGGTAGTGTGACGTGCCGCATGTCGGTGCGAGGGTTTACTGTAACTCGAAGATCTTGCAGCACTATCATTGTGATTAATTAGGTAGGTATACATTAACAGTCCCAGTTCCCTGGAAGCTGCCAGGCTACCGTGAACACGTATCTGTATCCTTCTTTACCTCTGATGACGCTCGAGAATTCTGAAATATTTGGTAGATATAGGTTGATAATGTCTACGCGTCTTTAATCTAGGAAGCCCACTTCCCCTGATAGGTCCCTTGATTCTTGGAAGGAAAAGGCTCCCCGCCGGTCGACGGGTCGTTGCTAAAAAGCGTCCATGCCCGGATCCCACGAGGTCGGGCCAGCGCCCAGTCACAGCGCTTTTAGGGGTGTAAATCATTGAAACTTAGTAGGTAAACCCCATCCACTCATGATGCCCAATGATTAGTAGATACTGGCTGTATGGTCAATCTTGGTCTGATGCGTGATATTCCCATAATATCTAACAGATGTACACGTTAGATACCTACCTAGGTAGGTTTCAACATTACCACATTTTGTTAGGGCGTTTGGGGCATATCTGAGTCCTCTGTTCTATGAGGAGCCATGGATAGGTGATTCTCGATGCCCGCCCGTCCTCCTTGGCTCTCACAGCGCTGAAATCGCTCCTAGCTTAGCTTCCTTAGGTACCTACCCGACCTCTAAGCGGCGGCTAAGCAATCCATACTAGATCCATCATCCCCATAGACACTCGAGCCAATCCGCATTCGTTTTGCCCGTGACCCTCGGTTTGGCTTGAGCAGCTAGAAGATCCCTGACGATAGAGAAAAGGATCCAATCCAACCAGATCATCCCCGTCTTTTGGACACCCAACTGACTTGATGATTAGGTCGGATCCAATACCTTTACTTTATTACTCTACTGCTACGCTACGCTACGCTCCTTTATGCACACCACCTTGAGTTAATTCGGTTTGCAGTTCGATTCGTTTCATTCTGGCACCACTCCTTCAAGCAGCGGCATCATTCGGTCAAGCTTAGGCCTTTTCTTTGTCTTTTACCTTGCCTTTTTTTTAACCTTTACCCCCCTTCCAGTTCATTACACTGCAGTATCTACATACATTTCCTTTCTGTCAAAAGCAACTCCTGGCGACCAAGGTTTCAAGCCCGCCCACAACGCTCACGCCGTTTCGATTTGGAGATCCTCCCGCACCCCGAATAGCCTCCCAGCGTTCCATTCAACGTCGAATACTGTGCCCCAAATGAAGCGAGCGGCCCAGGGCCAGCACATCGCCAACTTCACGTGTTCCAACTCGTAACCGTTGGTAGACGATTACGACCCCTCGACCTCGATTTCTCCTTTTTTGTTTTATTTGTACACACTAGCTCGACATTACTTTCGAAATACGATTCGTAACCTAAACACTCGGCTCTGACGACTGTCGCGGACACGACCTTGCAGTCGCCATGTCTGACAAGACCAGACAGTCCTCTGGCGGCAGGTCTCTCTTCTCGCGGAGCAAGCACAAAGATAAACGCTTGAATGAAGACCCGAGATACCCCGCAGACGATGCAGCGAGCTTTCGGTCCTCGCGCCATAAGCGAGAGTCGTCTGCTATCTCGTTTGACGGTCGCCCAGAGTCCTCCGACGGCGGTATCAATCAGATGGCTGGGGTTATAACTTCGATCCCATACGACACTATCGGGGGCGGGTCACGCTCTCCGGTTCCTGTCGAGTACTTACCCAAGGGCGAGCAGATGCCAGTGCGCCGAGAACCTCTTCCACACCACCTCAATCAAAATGGCCTAGACTATCACCAATATCCAAGCTGGGACGGGTCAGGCCAGTCTGGGGCCCGTTCTCCAGGGCGCCAGCCTGCTGGTTTCGGTTATGCCAATTCAAATGTTACCATGTCTTCGACAGGACGCCAGACCCAATATCAGCAATGGGGCCCTGCCAGGGGCAGTTCGTCGCACTCAAATAATGCTCCTAACCCCCGATACGACTCGTTGATGTCTTCCACTGCTCGAGGCTCAGCTGACAACTTGAGCATACAGTCAGGTAATTCGAACCACGTCCATACTAGGATATCTCGCTAACCAATCATAGCAATGCCCAGCGCATCTTCTCAAAGCTCTTATGCTGCTTCGCAGTACTCAAACCGCGATTCCCACCGATTCACCAAGTTTCCCTCGGGACCTCCCCCAGGACAAAGCGATCCTCAGGGTGGTTTCTACTTCCCAAAACCCGACGACGATAATGTGGTCGAACAAATGTTTCTGCAGTTAATGCAGAAGCGAGGATGGCACAACCTCCCTGAGCAGGCCAGGAGACAGATGATGGCCTACCCGGCCCCAAAGAAGTGGATGCTGCTCTATCAAGATCGACTCACTGAGTGGCAGGGCGAGCAAAAGCGCCGACAAACAGCACGACCGACCCAGTATACTGCGACTCCCGACATCACGACTTATTCCGACGAGGAAGGCACTCCAGAATGGTACGTTCGACGAGTTATGGAGGACCGACTTGACACGAAGGGCATGGGAAGTTTGGAGGTAAACCTAAGGACTCAGCAGATTGGTTGGGTCAAGAGATTTGTCGAGTGTCAGGGACAGGTCGCCTTGATGACCTTGCTGCTTAAGATCAACCGCAAGACGGCACAGGGACCTGCTCAAGACAATGGCCGCATCGACAGGGGCCTCGACCGCGAGTACGACATCATCAAGTGTGTGAAGGCCTTGATGAATAATAAATTTGGTGCCGATGATGCCTTGATCCACCAGAAGGTCATGGTGGCACTCGCCAGCTCGCTCATTTCTCCTCGACTTACCACACGAAAGCTTGTCAGCGAAATCATCACCTTCTTGTGTACATGGGGAGAAAATGCCGAAGGCCACTTGAAGGTTATTCAAGCTCTCGATGAGGTCAAAGTAGCATCCGGAGAGAATGGGCGATTCGATGCTTGGATGCGCCTGGTGGAGGTTACCATCGATGGTAGGGGTAAGATGGGAAGTTTGGTCGGTGCAAGTGAAGAATTGAGAACTGGTGGTATTGGAATGGAGAACTTGCTTATGGAATATGCCGTCGCGACCCTCATGCTTGTCAACATGATAATCGATTCGCCCGAGAGAGACTTGGAGTTGAGGATACACATTCGAGCTCAGTTCACAGCATGTGGCATCAAGCGAATCTTGACCAAGATGGAAGAGTTCCAATACGAACTCCTGGACAAGCAGATCGAGCGATTCCGAACAAATGAGGCCATCGACTATGAGGATATGTTGGAACGGGAAAACAGCAGCATCAAGGACGATGTAGAGGGCGATGTCAAGGATCTCACTGATCCCGTCCAAATCGCAGATGCTATTCAGCAGCGTCTTCACGGTACCAAGACACAGGATTACTTCATTTCAGCTCTGCAGCATCTTATGCTCATTCGTGCCAACGATGGCGAAGAGCGGCTACGCATGTTCCAGCTGGTCGATTCGATGCTGAGCTACGTTGCTATGGATAGGCGATTGCCGAACATGGATCTTAAGCAGAGTCTCAATTTCACGGTCCAAAGTCTGTTAGACAAGCTGCATACAGACTCTGAAGCCAGGCAGGCACAGGATGAAGCGCTCGAATCACGACAGATCGCCGAAGCCGCCATGGCGGAGCGCGATGAGGTCAAGGCTCAGTTGGAGCTAGGTGCAGATGGATTAGTTGCCAAGTTGCAGAGGCAACTGGAGGAGCAAGCAAGGTTTATCGATGCCCAAAGGAGACAGGCCGATGGACTCAAGGCCGAGTTGGATAGCATGCAAACTATGCGAGCCAAGGAAGCACAGCGATATGAGCTGGAGACAAGAGAGCTGTATCTGATGCTTCGAGACGCTCAGGATGTTGCGGCTTCCAAAGCTATCAAGAGTGCAAATGCTTCCAGCAAGACTGCACCTCCCGAGGACCCTGCCCGCATGCAAGGTATTCTGGACCGTAATCGTCTCATGGAGCGGCTCCAGATGCAGATTGAGCGACAAAAGACCCAATACAAGCTTGAGGGACGTGTATGGGGAGATGCTGTCGGACCCTCAGATCGCCTTCGAGCTCTCCGTGAGGAGATGGATGACAGACCTGGAACACCCCCTGGCGGTGGAACGCCCCCCCGAGATTTCACAAACAGTGTATTGGGCAGCATTAACCGCAACACGAAGATCCCTCGCAAGCCTCTTAAGAGACGTTCTGATGGTGAGGTGATCGAAGAGGATGATGAGACCGAAGGCGAAGATGGCGTTGTCTACGAGAAGCCCAGAATCGTCGAAATGAAGCGACCAACGATTGACGCTAAGCAACAAGCTGGTCTGCTTGGAGAGATTGGTTCCAAGGTTAAGAAGTACGATGGTAGCGACTCCGAGGATGACACCACCGGCCCTTCGCACCCCAGTATGGAGACTTCGTCACCCATTACTCCTCCAGGCGATAGCGAAACACCAAAGATCGAAGTCACAGCTGCCGGTGCTCCTCCTCCTCCTCCTCCGCCGCCACCACCACCACCACCTATGCCTGGCCAGATCCCCGGAGCCCCACCACCCCTCCTCCACCTCCGCCTCCCCCCATGCCTGGCCAAATCCCTGGAGGGCCTCCCCCACCTCCGCCGCCTCCTCCCTTGCCAGGCATGCTTCCTGGTGGACCCCCTCCGCCTCCTCCACCTCCCCCAATGCCTGGTGCTGGAGGTATGCCGCCTCCACCACCTCCTCCAATGCCTGGTGCTATGTCTGGTCACTTTTTGTCGCGACAACCGGCTTTCGGGGCTACCCCAGGCATCGGTCTGCCTGTTGTCCGCCCCAAGAAGAAGCTCAAGGCCTTGCATTGGGAGAAGGTAGATGCCCCTGAGACCAGTCACTGGGCGGCACACACCCCTTCTGCTGAAGCTCGAGAGGAGAAGTATCAGGAGCTGAGCAAGAAAGGTATTCTTGACGAGGTTGAGAAGCTGTTCATGGCAAAGGAGATCAAGAAGATTGGTATGGGAGGCTCCTCTAAGAAGGACGACAAGAAGCAAATCATCTCTTCTGATCTCCGTAAAGCTTATGGTAAGTCGATTGCTTTTTGGGTGATATGGAGCTTAGTGCTAACAAAATGCAGAAATCGCTTTTGCCAAGTTTTCACAACACTCTGTTGAGAAGGTCGTTCAGTCGATCATCCACTGTGACTCGGAAATTTTGGATAACGTCGTTGTGATGGATTTCTTGCAGAAGGACGATTTGTGCAACATCCCTGACAACACATCTAAGCAAATGGCTCCATACAGCAAGGACTGGACAGGCCCCGACGCCAAATCCCAGACCCGTGAACTCGACCCCTCTGAGCTTACCCGACAAGACCAGCTTTACCTCTACACAGCTTTTGAGCTACACCACTACTGGAAGAGTCGTATGAGAGCACTTGCTCTCACCAGAAGCTTCGAGCAAGAGTACGAAGAGATTAACGACAAGATCAGACAGGTTGTTACAGTGTCTGAGTCGCTACGTGATTCTGTTTCATTGATGAATGTTCTTGGTCTTATTTTGGATATCGGTAATTACATGAACGACGCGAACAAGCAAGCACGTGGTTTCAAGCTTAGTTCCTTGGCACGATTGGGCATGGTAAAGGACGACAAGAACGAGTCAACACTGGCCGATCTCGTGGAGCGTATTGTTCGAAATCAATACCCCGAGTGGGAAACCTTTGCTGATGATATCAACGGCGTTATGACTGTGCAAAAGATTAATATCGAGCAACTGCAGGCGGATGCAAAGAGGTACATTGATAATATTCGGAACATTCAAATGTCCTTGGATTCAGGCAACCTGAGTGATCCCAAGAAGTTCCACCCCCAGGACCGAGTCAGTCAAGTCGTTCAACGCATCATGAAGGACGCCAGGCGGAAGTCTGAACAAATGGAGTTGTACCTGGAAGAGATGATGAGAACATACAAGGACATCATGATATTCTATGGTGAGGATCCCGCTGATGATGGAGCCCGCCGGGATTTCTTCGCCAAGTTGGCGCTTTTCGTGGGTGAGTGGAAGAAGTCTCGTGACAAGAACGTACAGGTCGAGGAGACAAGGAGGCGTAACGAGGCATCGATGAAGCGAAAGCACACGGCGCAGCTCAAGCTTACCAGCAACGCCGCCGAAGCCGGACCAACATCACCTTCAAACACTGGTGCCATGGATTCTCTCTTGGAGAAACTGCGTGCAGCTGCGCCCCAAGCTCGGGACCAGAGAGACCGAAGAAGGCGAGCGCGACTCAAGGATCGTCACCAGGTGCGTGTCGCTTCTGGACAAAAGATCCCCGACCTCGACGAGATCCCAGAGACAGAGGCGAGCCTCAAGACCGCAGAGGCACCAAGTGAAGACGATTCAAATGTGCTCAGCCCTGGCCTGTCGTCACCTCGCTCAGGTGGGGATGATCTCGCAGATAGGGCGGCTGCTTTGTTACAAGGTATGCGTAGTGGCGATGGCGCAGATGATGATGATCCTGAAAGGAGGGAAACACTTCGCAAAGCTAGACGGCAAACAGCGGAGGAAGAAAGAAGACTAAGGAGACGGCGGAGGGATAGGACAGCGACGAGCCAGTCGGAAGAGAACGCAGAGGAACAGAAAGAAGAACCTAGACCAGAGTCCAAGGGCGGAGAAGAAGAGGCAGCTAAAGAGCAGACCGGTGAGGCTGAAGCGCCTACAGGAGATGATGTACCAACACCCAAAGCAGATGCCGCAGGTGATGGTGCGGTAGAGGAAGAGCAAGGAGAAAAGGCATGAGGATGAGATGGACGGACGGTGTTTGTAATTCGATGCATACCAATGGTGTTGGGAACTATTTAGCAGGGGGATGGAAAGAAGATACCGCGTTTACATGTAGTCAACGCGCTATACGTAATGTCTACACCAGCATACAAAGTAAAACAGAGTATTTGAACAACAAGTTTTGATTGTCGTTGATTTACTTTTGAAATAAAAAATGGCTACTGAGCCATTGGCCCCATCCATATACGGCGTTACTATAGAGTCAAGGTGTTTGCATGAATACTCAGCAGTGCTATAAAAACGACAGCAATTTGTTAGTCTTACAGACTGAGATACGTGTTCGCGCAATAAGCTACCTTGTCGAATACAGCTGTTCTGGTTTGAGACGATATCTTGCCAGGCAGTACCTATGCCATAGAACTGATCATGAATGGAGGTAGTATTACTCTCGCCTAAACGCCTGCCTATTTAATTATCCTTCAAACACAAAATCTCAGCCGGAGTTTTAAACAATAGCCAAATAGAACTCCCTATCGAGACGGACTGAGAGGTCTGTTGAAACCGCCGTTTCGGTTCATGTACTGGCGATACTCAGTTTTCTTCTCCTTTCGCACTCCGCCAGCATTATTTCCTGAGACCTTCTTGTTCTTTGTCGTTCCGAACCCGCCAAAACCCATCATGGCGTGCATAGCAGCCATGTCGTCGTCCTCAGCTACCATAGGTTCGTCTTCTACCTCGGAGACCTGGCCATCTTCAGAGCGAGCGGTCTCTTCTTCACGTTCGGAGTGTGATGCGGGCGGTGGCGGTGAGCGGCTGGCACGAGAGCCGACGTTAAAGGACATGTGAGGTGCTGGACGCTTGGCTTCAGGGCGAGTACGTGTGGGGAGGGTTGTTTCGTTAGAAGAGGGGCTTCGTGATTGTGGTGACGCAGAGCGACGGGATTTGCCTAATGAACTGTTAGTCTTTTATCTTCACGATACAATTCGGAAGTGCATACCTCTTCGGTCCCTGTTATCATCGCGACGGTCGTCCCTCCTTGGCCTTGTCGGCGCATCGTCTCCGTCGTCTCTTCGCCTATCCCTCTTATCTCGATCATCATGGTGTCGTGGACCTCGATCCTTTGGACGGTTCCTATCTCCATCTCGGTGATTGTTCCTTCTATCGGGAGACCTGGAGCGATCTCTATATCCACGGTGCTCACGCGATCGTGACCTGTACCCTCTGCGATCACGGTCGTTGTCCCTATCACGTCCTCCACCTCCACGCCTATCGCGTCTATCGGATTCGTCCCACATTTGGCGACTGTCTGGTCGTCTATTTCGTCTTGAGTCGCTCATTTTTGGCGATATGATATTTACGTCTGCTTATTATCTTTGTTGAGGTTCGTTAACTTTTCGAGGCTTAACAAAGGTTGGAGAAAGCGAGCATCCAGAGAATTCTAGAAACACAAGGCTGATGCAAAGCAACTTTAATGTGGAGATGGGACGGAAGCGTGGCGGTGGCTGGTGAAGCTAAGTGATTGGTCAAAGCTCTACCTCTGAACCCCGGATTCCTAGAGTTTCAGCCTTGCGTCGTCATTGTGAATTTGGAGCCCCAACGTGTTCTCTGGAGCTTCGTCTGTCTGGAAGCTGCAACACAACCATTGCGGTAGTGGATTTATTTACAAGTCTTAAAATCCCATCTGCGATCTTATCTGCAGTGGTAAGCCAAGGCGTATTTTATTCCTCAATATCATGGTTAAGATCGCCCAATGGGTGTCGATAGCGGCACTCATCCTGGGCGCCTCAGCCGCTGATGAAGCCTCGTCTGTGCTAACGACAGAGATTGGCCGTCAAAATAACCAGAGCCTCTTTTGGGGTCCGTACAAGTCCAACTTGTACTTTGGTGTGCGGCCGCGAACGCCAGATGGTTTGTGGACGGGACTCATGTGGGCAAAAGTTGACGACTACCAAGACATTCAAAACGGTATGTGAAACACTCGACTATTTCCCCAGCATCTACTAACACTAGTCTCAGGATTCAGATATACTTGTGAACAAGGAGAAGATATTCACGGCTATGGATGGGATGAATACGATGCCCGCATAGGCGGTGTGCAATCAATTCACGACAAGGGTAACAACATTGACTTGACAACAACATTTGTCAAGATTCCAGGAGGCAGCCATGGTGGAAGCTGGGCTGCTCGTATCAAGGGCGAGCTTCGAGAAGGTGCCGCAAAGGACACCAAAACCATGTTGTTCTACTACATCGCTCAGGACGGCGAAGGCGAGCTCGAGGTTGAGGGCGAAGGCACACAATTTGGGTTCGAGGACGATGTCACTTTCAGCGGAAACTCCAAGACCCTAGGCGACTACAAGCTCGTCGTAACAAAGGGAACCGGAAAACATCCCACTTCGAACAACAAATTACTCGAAGACCGACATGGAGACACAACCATTGTCTCGAGCCCCCAAGACGTTCCCGCCGACCACACTTGGCAGGGCAAGCCTGTTGTATTTAAGAAGCTTCAGGAGGCTGTCTCGCCCGTCCAAGAAAACGCCGACCAAAGCGACCCTCCGCCGCCATGGCAGGTATACCGCATTGCCCACTCGCCAGCCAAGGCCAATGTTCAGATCGTGGAGAAGACGTTCGAGGGACCCTTTGAATTCGATGTAATTTTCTCATCAGCTTCTTCTGGAAAAGAATTCACCTCTGAAGAAGTCACCGAGCAGATCAAGAAGACCTCCGAGATCTTCAACGAGCGGTTTACAAACACTTTCAAGTTCAAAGAGCCATTCAATCTCGAGAAATACAAGAAGTTCGGCAAGAGCATGTTTTCTAACCTTGTCGGTGGCATCGGGTACTTCCACGGTCATCAAATCATTGACCGATCCTATGCACCTGAATATGAGGAGGATGATGAAGAATTCTGGGTTGAAGCTGCAAACGCCAGGGGCCGCACGAAGCCAGACCTTGAAGGACCTTACGAGCTTTTCACTAGCGTTCCTTCTCGTCCCTTCTTTCCTCGTGGTTTCCTCTGGGATGAAGGTTTTCACCTCATCCCCATCGCTGATTGGGATATTGACCTGACTCTTGAAATTGTTAAGAGCTGGTATAACACCATGGATGACGATGGCTGGATCGCTCGGGAGCAGATCCTGGGTCATGAAGCTCGTAGCAAAGTGCCTCCCGAGTTCCAAGTTCAATACCCTCACTATGCCAACCCTCCCACCCTCTTCCTTATTATAGAGGGTTTTATGGAGCGCCTTCGTGCAGCCAACGGCACTGAACCCCAGAAGCTGGAGCGTTTGATCGGGGCAGATCTTTTGCAAACTGCCCACCTCGATAACATCGAACTAGGCGAGACCTACTTGCGAAAGTTGTATCCTCTGTTGCGCCGCCAGTATGATTGGTTCCGCAAAACTCAGCGCGGTGACATCAAGAGTTACGACCGTGAGGCGTACTCCACCAAGGAGGCGTATCGATGGAGAGGCCGTACTGAAACCCACATCCTCACCAGCGGCTTGGATGACTATCCTCGACCCCAGCCCCCATCCCCTAGCGAGCTGCATGTCGATCTCATGTCTTGGGTGGGCCTTATGACAAAGTCCCTGATGAACATTGCAGACGCCCTCGGCATGGCTGAAGATGTAGATGAGTACAAGAAGAATTTGGACGGTATTGAGCACAATCTTAACGACCTCCACTGGTCCGAAAAGGAGGGTTGTTACTGTGATGCCTTTGTTGACGACTATGAGGAGCATGCGCTCGTATGCCACAAGGGCTATATTTCCCTATTCCCCTTCTTGGTTGGTCTCATGAAGGCTGACGATCCGAAATTGGGCAAGATTCTTGACCTCATCGGCGACGAGGATCACCTATGGAGCCCACATGGCATTCGCAGCCTGAGCAAGCAGGATGAGTTTTACAACACCGGCGAGAACTACTGGCGCAGCCCAGTGTGGATGCCTATGAACTATCTTGCCGTGTCTCAGCTTCAAGTAAGTACCTGACAACAAGGTGGTTGAAAACAATAGTACAAACACTGACGTATCTGCCTAGAATGTTGCTTCACAAGAAGGTCCGTTTCAAGCCAAGGCGAAGGATTTGTTCTCGCGTCTGCGCAAGAATCTTGTCGACACGGTGTACAAGAGCTGGGAAGAAACAGGCTTTGCCTGGGAGCAGTACAATCCCGATACGGGAGCTGGACAGCGTACACAGCATTTCACTGGGTGGACTAGTCTGGTCGTCAAGATCATGGCTATGGATGACCCTAGCACGGAGGCTCATGTTAGAGATGAGCTTTAGGTGGGTAGCGAGAAAAGGTCCTGTATGACCAGCTTGGCGGACGATGTGGTTGTGTAGACATACTGGTCTTTATTTACCAGTGATTGGTTAGACTGTCGCTTGTAGCCAAGAAACCGGAAATACACTCGTACGGCTCCTACCGCATCCTTGAACCATGTGAAGGCGTGGTGTGTTAGAACTAGGAACGACCGAACTGGGAACAGGGATCGAATGATTATGCCATTCTGGGTAAGCCAGGGACAGAGCCTCCAACTCTCGTTCCGCACTTGTGGAGGACAAAGGACTGTGATTTGTCCTTCTGTACCTTGTCAGGGTTCCTTAGCTGTACTGTGTATCGACGGTATATCACTATTTGGTGGCTTCGGCGGAACTTCTTCAATCGACCGAGAGCTGTCAATTCGAAAACGACATTCTGTAGTCAACGTCAGCGGGATTGCTGCAACAGCATTTGCTATAGTTAGAGTCAGTGATTCCTAACCGGTGCCTAGTTCTGTGTGGTTCCCAGACGTAGAGTCACTGCCGAGACTTGTGAGATGCATGCCGTAGCCATTCTTAGCAATGAGCCAGAGCTTACAACTGTTCCAATGCATAGAGTTGAAAACGACTGCAGATCTTCAACCAAGGCAGACATTTAGCCTACAGATTACCTGCAGTAGTGTAACCACAAGCCTAGTACCAAAGGACGACCCCTGCAAAGGTACCCTGCAAGCGTTGGGATCCTTCCCGAGACATGTCCCAGGAAACTAGTGTAAGCTCAAGAAACGAAGCGAAGCGAAATTGAGTGATGAGCACTAGGATCAGAATGGCTGTATCTGTAGCATAGCGCAATGTGTCAGAGGTAGCCAGGATGACAAGAGGCGGGTCAATGGCTCTAGGGCTTAGGTAGGAACGGTAACAGCAGAGCTCAGTTCAGGTCGCTAGGCTGATTTCTTAGAGAACGCCTCGTGGTGGTGAGTGTAGTAAGTAAGCATAGTGATTGGGTAAATTGGATCACGTCCTGGGCTATGCATCGAGCTAGTTAGCGAAAACAGTCAGATCGTGCGATAACGCGCCAATTGTCCAATGGTAACACATATTCTATTTATAAAGCGCCTGGGCGCTTAACTGTCGACAAGGGTATCAGTGCTGGTGGCAGGGTGAGAATTGTGTCTCATTGCGGCTGTTTGATGCGCTGAGACACATGACATTATGATGGGAAATGCAAATTTGCGAACAAAGCTTCATTAGTTTGATAGAGAAAGCGAAAGGTTTGTCCCTATGAGGAGACATTTGGCGTTTGGCTTCCGTCCCGCCGGTCATTGGTGCGAGCCGTATCACTGAGTGTTTGGGGGTCTGGCCAATAGTAGGCGGTACCATAGATCTCGGTGAGAATCGCAACCCCCAGTTGGAGGTTGAATGGATCCGACGGGATACTCAGAAATTAGGACCCATGGTACTGGTAGGGCCCTGGGTATGGTCGACCCAACCTACTCGCGGGTAATGCTGTAGGTGCCGTGCCGCCGGAACCAGAGTACGCCGGGTATCCAATGATAAGATTTGAATAGGGTGTTGGCGGCGATTACCTCATGTGCATACATTGTGTAAATCCAAGACCTTGTCTCAAGTGTGACGTTTCATTCCGTTGCTGCCCCCACGAGGAACTTGTGCAGCGCAGTCAGTCATTTGGACCAGGATGTTTAAGTTGGAACTGATTCCAAGATGAGTCACGATAAGAGAATAGGGAAATTCGGTCAAGCTTCTGAAGCCCAAGCGCTATGCTTGTAAGAAAGGCGGAGATGAGATTGAGTTAAGTTGAGGTGCCCGAGGAAGGGAATGAATGGATGGGATGGGATGAGATAGGTTAGAAAGGTGGGATAAAGTGGAATCCGGGGCAGTTTGTCACTTCGGCAGGCGGAAGCCACGGGCTTGACCGATGCATGCCAATGGGGAAGTCGCGTCATGGTTTTAATGGTTGCAGCCGCCATTTGGGGGGAGCATGACAAAGATGATGACAAAATAAGTGATACATTATGCTTACAAACTTGGCAATCATGGTGCCTCTTGTAAATGTCTTGTCTATTAGGCAACCCTTAAACTTATCGAACCCTCCATGTGACAGAATGAACCATTGAGGACGCGCATTCAATTGTGCACATGTCGAGACGCATTCATTTAGAAGGGTAATCTATCAACCAGGGTCGATTCCATTATTGGCAACTCCCATATTATCTTCATCTTCTTTTGTAATCTCCATCCGCGACTCCGAACATTGTCGGAGTTTGCTTGGAATCATATCACACGGCCTCATTTGTCATCGTGTATGACGTTTTGTATGCGGAATTACATTGGCAATCAATTGATGGATGGATGGTCAAGACTTCGGATGGGATGGAAGTAGGATCGAGATACGAATTACCCGACCGTATTGTCGCGTATTTACGTATCTAAGCTCCGTCATGATCCTCGTCAGTCCCTGACTAACAATGTGGTATTGAAACATATCTTTTTGGGGGTCAAAGATTACCATCATGACAAGGCTGCAAATACAAGATAGTATCTCCATGGGCAGAGCCGTGGAGTACGGAGCAGGTCCATATGACAACGACATGGGTCCAGGGGTGTTTGTTTATTTCAAGGGGGCTGTGGCTTATGTACATACATATTCTTATTCCCTGTCCAAGCCCCCCGTAAGCCAATCTGTCCCCGTAATACGCACCGCAAACTTGTTCGACTCACTTGACTGGATACGGCCCGGGTCTTCCGCTCCCGGCGAAGATTCTTTGTCAAACAGAAGACTCCCAGAAAACCCCTGCAATGCAAGGTCCCCAAAGAATCCTCAGCCCTACGATGCTGTCCCTCCACCACTCACGGCCCAGATGCCGGCCCCTGTCAGCTCGCCGACATGGCGCAGGCGTACTCTGTCCTGACTTAACTAGTATCTCCCAGATGATGACTGTTCCCACAACTGTGTCAAAGAAGTTTCCATGCACGGAACAATGGCAATGCACAATCTACCTTGGCTAGGTAGCCTTGTACCCTCCCCTAGCGTGTCTACCTACTAGATAGGTAATGTTTCTATTTTGTATCCCTGCTGTCGTAGGGTGTGCTTGACCCATCGTCATGACACGACCCGAATAGGCGTCAGCCTTCTACCGTCGTCTCCTGGTAGTCATCGCCTACCAAAATTCCTTGTCTGCTTCTTCCTGTACTTGAAATAATCTGTATATAAGCGTCCTGTCACCCGGGCCAACTTGAAAATGAAAACATCATCACCATCAACATCTTCCATCCATCTCATCTAATAGCAATCACACTCTTCAACTCTAATCACTTATATACAACAACTCAGCTCAACTACAACCAACTGCAACTTTCAACTCTATTCAACTTACTCTCAACCCAAACAACTCATTCACCACATTTACAATGGCTGCTTTCACTCTCACATTTGCTCCCTCCACCCGCTCCTTCGGCCGCAGTGGCTACAACAAGGATGGTGATGATTCTGACTCCAAGCCCACAAACAGCCGTGGTCGATCTGGCTACAATGACCCTGAGGAGGGAGACTCTGGTCGTTCTGGCTACAATGGCCCCGACGACGACGACAACTCTCAGGGCAACAAGGGCCGCTCTGGTTACAATGGCCCCAGTGACGATGACGAGTAAAGTCTTGTCGATCGTCTGGGATTTCTCAAAAGCATACACAAAGCGGTAACGCAAGCATGGATGGGGCGTTTTCTGTTTATACACCCGTTTTTCCCCTAAGCATTGTTATGGAGTTTTCTTTCTTCTTCTTTTCGACATCAGTATCAGCATCAGCGTTTGGATAGTCTTGGGCATAGAAACAGCATCGCACGTTTGGATTTGGAAAAAGAAGGACAGACAAGCATAGCGGGATAGGTTTTACATCAGCATTGGCATTGCATAGAAGCGAGCAACAGGCATTGTATCGTTCCTTATTTCTTTTATCATCATTTTCATTTCAAGTATCTCTCTTCTCCTTTCTCTTGTCTGAACTAGATGTGACCTTGGTGGTCGACTCGGGCACATTAATCCAACTTCGATAGACCGGCGTTATTGCTTATAGACGTTTCCTTGACGAAAATAGACATTCAACTCTTTTAGCAACCTTCTCCTCTTCAGTGGTATTCTCTTACTTCCCAACGCAGAATCTAACACTTCAAGTCAGCATCGTGTCAAACACCTGGCATCCACTTGGTGATGACTTACTTCTCAAAGATAACGCCCAAAACATCCTCCACGTCTCCAAACTCGCCCCGACCTGTGATTCGGGCAAGGCAATCGGCAGCATATCGCAGATACTCGGCTGCGAGGACTGTGTCGGCATCCATGCCCTCCTCGGGGGTAGCTTCCACCATGAAATCTTCCAAATGCTGTCGGCACTTGATCAAAAGTTGGCGTTGGCGTTCCGTTACACCCAACAAATCCTGGAGATCTACAGGCATGGATGTCATTTTCTCAAAAGATGCCACAAGTCTGGTAATCACGGCCTGAATACCGCCCGGGTCCTTGCTTCCCCATGACCCTGTCTGAGCCTCCTTACACGAGATCGACACGAGCTCAGCCGCCGCCAGCTTGGGGGCCCGAAATCGAGCACCTTGTCGAAATTCCTGAACAATCTTCTCAAACTCCACTTTATCAACTGCATCTTGTTTGTTGACAACGACTAGACAATCTTCCGCCTCTGCAGCAAGATCGAGTGTCTCCTCGTCATATTGCAAAAAGAATCCTTCCGGGCTCTTTTCCACTGAAGCAAGGACAATGACTAGATCCGATTCCAAAGCTCGTTGTTTGGCTCGTCGTATTCCTTCTTCTTCCACGGCCCCGATTGCGCCACTCTCAGCCTCGTTGGTAATTTGTGAGCTCTGGGATCGGAATCCTGCCGTATCTGCAAAAGAACACAAATAGCCACGAATATCCAGGCTCGCCTCAACTATATCTCGCGTAGTGCCTGCTTCGCCAGACACTATGGAAGCCTCGCGCCCAACGATCAGGTTCATGAGAGAACTCTTGCCGACATTAGGTGGACCCAGCAGCGCGATACGGATCCCGTTCCTCAGAAGCTCGCTCCGTTGACTTCCTTGTTCATGCAGCTCAATGCTGTGTAGCATCTTGGCAACTTGCGCCGTTACATTCCGCAACAGTTCTGCCTGGGACTCATCGAAATGTTGGTCTTCAGAGAAGTCAATCAGAGCCTCGATTTCTCCTCTAGCAAGCAACAGCTGTTCCCTCCACGCCTCGTATTGCCGACCAAGAGATCCAGAGTTACCACGCACGGCTGCGCGACGCTGCTGTTCTGTTTCTGCTGCTAGGGTGTCGCTCAATGATTCGATCTGGGCAAGATCTAGCCGGTTATTGAAGAAAGCACGCTTCGTAAACTCGCCGGGTTCTGCATATCGAATACGATGCGCAGTGGCACATTTCGGAATGGCTGCCAGTACTGCCTTGACTGTGGCTGACCCTCCATGAACGTGCAACTCTAGGATATCGTCGCCAGTCACAGTCTTTGGATTGGGAAAGTAGAGAATCAAAGCTTCCGAATCCAGAATAAGAGGCAGATTTTTGGCAGAGCATGGATCATAGAGTGACCGCACTGTTGCAAATCTTGGTTTTGGCAATGGTTTAGATGGACACAATACCTTGTATATCTACGGTATATGGTCAGTATATACTTGGCATGGTATCAAACGTGCTTACCTCAAGACACGACGGGCCAGATATACGGATCACTGCAATACCGGCCTTGCCTTGTGCTGTTGACAAGGCGTAGATTGTGTCATCCACGATCGGAAGCCTAGATATCGCTTCTGACTCATGAGTACCCCATGACTGTTGTGAGAATGATCTTGGTCTAGCGATAGGATAACATGGTTGTGACGATGAAAGCTGAGGACTAATTCGGGTTCTAAAGCTGGAAGAGACTCGAAAAGGACTTGCAGCACAGTTGAGTCTCTTCGGACGAATGTTGCGCCTCAGCATCGGTGAGCAGATTGAAGAAGAGCACGTGTATTGTATTTGAATTGTCCGAAAACGAAATGCACCATCAGCATGATGAATAATTGATGGGCTGAATGTACATACCTAGGTAGGTAATGAGCTAAAACTTTTACAGGCTTAAGACTTGGTTATTACAGCGCTAGTACAGGCGACCATAGGGCTTACTGTTCTAAAAGTCAAATGTAAGGCATTTTTCTTATTATACTTACCTTAATATAGTATTATAAGCTTAAATATATATCTAATTAATATTATATATATTTAATTAATAAAATTATATATTTTATTAAGAATTATTAATATATTATAATTATTAAACTTAAGGCTTAATTCTATAGATTTAATATATACTTAAATACTTTATATAATATTATAAAGTATTATATAATATAATATTATACTTTTTTCTTATTAATTATATTAATTACTATTAATTACTTTATAAAATAAATTAAATTTTACTATAAAAATAATAAATATTATAATAATATTTATATAAAGCTTAATAGTTTTATAAAGATTAATTTTTATTTATTTTATAGCTAATAGCTTATTATTTTTAAAATTATTAATCTTATTAAGTAAAGCTTTAAAATAATCTTATTTTTTATTATATAAAGTAATATAATAATTATATTAATTATATAAACTTAAATAGCTATTATTATATATATTAATATTTATAATATTATTATTAAAAGTTAATAATAAAATATTATATTAATAGCTTATAATAGCTTAATTATAATTATATTATATATTAAGTTTTATATTATAATAAAGTATAAAAAAGAGATTATTAAAAGTATTTTATTATTAAGATATAATAAGCCTAGCTTAAGTATTATATTTTATTCCTTTAAGAATAAAATAAAGGTTATATTAAGTACTATATATTTATTATATAATAATATAATTATATTTATTATATTAAACTTTATAAATAAGCTTTTTTTTATTAAATAGTAATTTATTATTTCTATTTAAATTATAGTAAATTTATATAGGCCTTAAGAGTTTAATAATACTATTTATAAAATAATATAATTATAAAACCTCTTTAAAGAAATTAATATTATAATTTTTTTAAAGGTAAAAATTCTTATTAATTTTATATTTTTTTATTTTTAAAAATAAATTAATTTTAAAGAGAATAATACTATTTAATTTATAAAGAGATTAATTAAAGTAAAAAGTAATACTTTATAATCTTTAAAGTAAAAGAAAAAGATAAAAAAAGAAACTATATTACTTATTAAGAAAAAGAATAATATTAAAGAGAAAATTAAATATAAAGATATTAATATTAAAGAGGCTAAAGGGTATTTATTATAAAATAAAGGAAATAAAAGTAATTAAAAAAGTATTACTTTAGCTATATATAAGGTATTTTTAAATAATATAGAAAAAAATAAGAAAAAAATTATAAAAATATTTAAAAAGAAAGAAATTATAAAGGAAAAAGTAAAAAAAAATATTATTAAGGTTAAAATTTACTTAAAGTAAAGTATAAAGCTATTATAAAGGTTTAAATAAGTTATAATATATATATAAAATGCCTTTTTTTATACTATATAAGGTTAATTATAAACCTTAGATTTTATTATTAAGATTACTATTTATCTTTTAATTAAATAATATAATATTAATATTATATATAGCTAAATAATCTTATATATAATTAATTCTTTTTATAAGTATTAAAAAAAGCCTAATAGCTAGTTATTAATTATTAAGTATATAGTCTTTTAAATAGGCCTATAAAAATAAGTATATAGAGAGCTTTAAGGTCTTAAGGTTATTATAAGGAAAAATCTATTCCTTAAGAAATTAATTATAAATTATAATTATATCTTTAAGTAAATATATATAAATATTAACTAGATTATTATTAAAAAGCTCTTTAAGTAGTTATAATTAATAAAATAGTATTAAAAAAGTATAATTCTTTATTCTTTAAATCTTAGGCTAATTATATAATACTTAAGGCTAATTAGGAATAATATATAGCTTATTAGGCTACTTATAAATAGTATATATATTTTAAAGAAATATAAACTTAAAGAGCTTTATATATATTAATAGTATATAGAGATAAAAAATAATAATTTAATCTAGAATAAAATCTATTAAAAAATTACTTTAAATAATAATACTATTAAAATATTTTTATATAAAGTTAATATATTAATATAGATTAATATATAAGTATATATATATTAATATTTTATTTTACTTTTACTTAAATAATACTATTAGCTTTTAATTTTTTATTATATATACTTTTACTATATATCTAGTAATCTTAGAATTAAATTAATTTTATATTACCTTATATAATATTATATAATTATAAAAGGTAATAATATATATTAACTATAAAGAGGGTTTTATTATTATAATTTAATTTAACTAAATAAGGTATTTTACTTTAAGTTTTAAAGGTATTAAGATATTACTTAAGTATACTATAAGATATATTAGCTAATATATTAATATAAAGCTATATAATATTATATAAATAAGTATTAATTAAAGTATATATTTTAATACCTTAAGCCTTTAATTTATTATAAGTATTAATTAATTATATATAATTAGGCCTAGGTATTATTTATTTAATTTAATAATATTATATTATACTTTATTATTTAAAGATATTTATAGATATAAAGCTTTAAAAAGTATTATATATATTATTTTTATTAAAAAATATACTTTATTAATAAATATAAGTATAAAAATAATTATAATTAAAAGATTATAGCTTAATATTTAATAAGGTATTATTTTTAAATATTTAATATAATTTTATTAATTATATTTCTTTTTACTCTCTAGTTTAATATTATAATATATTAAGGTCTTATTATATTTATTATAGGCCTATAAATATAATTATAAAGCCTTCTTTTATAGTTATTATAGTATATTCTTATCTTTAAGAATATTATTAAAATAAAGCTTTTATATATAGTTATATAGAGCTTTTATATTATTTATATATACTTAATTAATAATTAAAGTAAAATCTTTAAATTATTAAATCTTAATATATTAATATAATATTATATAAGATATAGAGATATAAAACTCTATAGAAATATATATTATAAGCTTATTTATAGTTATTTAATTAATATTTTTTTACTATTTAATTTAATTTTAAAATAAAATTAAGTCTTTAAAAGAGTAATTAATTTTACTTATTATAAAGTATAAAAAAAGGTAAAAAGGTTTTATAGAGATATATATTATAAAGGAAAAATTTTTTTAATTTATATAGCCTTTTTAAGTTATTTTAATATTTAAAGATTAAATAACTTTATATATTTATTAATTATATTTTTAATTTTTTAAAAGTAAAATAAATTAAATTTAATTTTTTCCTTAGGCTATATATAGTATACTATAAAGCCTTATTTATTACTATAAATACTATTATATATTAAGAGTATATAGATTTATTATTAATTATTAAATTATATTTTTAAAAAAGTTAAAGATTAAATTACTTTAAAATAGGCTATATATAGTAATTCTTTTATATTTAGCTTTACTTTTTACCTTTTTTTCTTTTAAAGCTTTTAATATTTTTCTTTAATTTACTAATAGCCTTCTTAAAAAAGTAAATAATTATAAAATATATAAGATAATTAAAGGTATTAATTAGCTTTATAGTAATTACCTTAATAGAATTATTATTATTTAAAGAGATTAAAATAGTAAACTTATTATTAAAATTAAAATTATACTTATACTTATTCTTTTTAAGTATAAATACTATAAAAAAGTTAATATAAAACTATAATAAGTAATAAATAATATATATAATTAATATAAGAATATAATAAGCTTAAATAGTTTTAATTATAATTAATATATCTTTATAGCTTATTTAAATATATATAGTAATTTATAATTACCTTATTATTAATAGTATACTTTTTATAAAGCCTTAAATTAAAAAGAAAGGCTTTATAAAAATAATAAAATATAATATTAAAATTCTATTAAAAGAATTTTATTATATATAAGTCTTAAGTATTTTACTTAAACTAGTTAATATAAAGCTTAATAGGCTTTAATAAAAGCTATAAAAATTAATATAGTATTATATATAAAGAATAGTAACTTATTAATTCTTTATTTATTTTAATAGCCTTAAGACCTTTATAGTAGTAATTTATTAAGGTATAATATATAGCTTAAATAGTAATATTTAAATATAAAGTAAACTATTTATTAACCTTAAAGTTAAAAAAAAGGATAATAACTTTAAATATTTTCTTAAGAAAATAAAAAAAGTATTTATTTATATTTACCTCTAAGGCCTTCTTTATAACCTTATAGGCTAAATCTTTATTATAAATATTAATATATTTAATATAGACTATAGCTAAATTAAAAGTACTTTTAATTAGATTTAATTTCTTTAAATTAATATAAAATAATATATAGTTAATATACTATAATTTAATAATAATAGAAAATTATAAGGCCTTTTTAATAGCTTTATATTTTATTATTTTATTTTTATTAAGTATATTAATAAGAAAAGTAATTATAATATTATTAGAATTTTTTTCTTTAAAGCCTTAAGGCTTATTTTTTTATTTTTTTATTTTATTTTTAATTTTATTTTTAATAGCTTTATCTTTAATAAAGAATATAATTAATTTTTATTTTTAAGCCTTTTTTATAATAATATATTCTTATTACTTTTTCTATATAATAATTATCTTTATAGTAATAATCTTTTTTATAGTAAAAGCCTTTATTATAATAAAGGCCTTCTTTATAATATATTTTAATTTTCTTAAAGCTATAAAAGGCTAATAAGGTTATATATATACTTATAAAAATAGAATTAATTTATAAAAAATATTAATATTATTAAAAAAGTATTAGTTTTATATAATTAATTAATATATAAAATAAATATATAAAAAAGAAAAAAAAATATAAAAAAAAACTTATAATTATATAAAAATAATAAAAATTAAATAAGATCTATTTAAAGTATAAAAAGAATAAAAAATAAATTTATATAAAATAAAAAAGACTTATATTAAGCTTATAGTTTTAATATAAAAATTAATAAATAAATATAATTATAAAAAAATAAAAATAATATTAAATAAAAAATTTAAATTATATAATTTTAAATATATAAATATTAAATTATTTAAAGTTATTATAAATATATAAATATAATAAAAAGTAAGAAATTCTTATTTTATAAAATATATTAATTTTAAAAATAAAAAATAAAATTAAAACTATAATATATAAATATAATTAATATATTAATATATAACCTTAAGAGCCTTATAAATTAATATAAGCTATTTATATTATTATAATAATTAACTTTTTATAAATTAAAAAGAAAAAAAATATATTTAATAGAACCTTATAAAGAAGGTTAACCTACTATGTTTTAACTTTTAGAACAGTGAGCCCTATGGTCGCCTGTAGCTAGGGTCCACTGGTTTCAAGTCGGTTGCAGGTGCTTCTTTTCGCCCATTACAATAGCACAATCACTCCATCACTGCCTGTCCATCGGTCGCTTTCTTTAATGAAATTCTCATGTTAATTCTTTTTCTTCCTCGATCGTATGGAGCATGTTGAATTCAACCTCCATTTGGGTTGAATATTTATTCCCCTTTTCATACACGAATCTCATCCATCCATAAACTCATCAAACCATATATCCAACACTTTTCCCAACCAGCTCCCCTTAAGAGGTAGCGAATGTCTCAATAAACTTGGCGAGCTTCTCAGCTCCCTCCAGAGGAATGGAGTTGTAGCTGCTGGCGCGGATGCCACCGACGCTGCGGTGGCCCTTGAGACCGGTGAGGCCTTGGGCAGTAGCTTCCTTCAGGAAGGCCTTTTCAGTAGCGTCAATATCGCCGTTCTTGGTAACGCGGAAGCAGATGTTCATCCTTGAACGGGCAGACTTGTCAGGGACAATTCTGTAGATGTCAGGGTGAGCCTCGAGAGCACTATAGATGAGCTCGGCCTTCTTGGCAGATACAGCCTCTTGTCCCTCGACCTTGTTGTAGGTCTTGATAGACTTCTTGAGGACCTGGCCGGCGATGTAGACGCTGTCCTTTGTCAGTAACTTTGGGTCAACACTGCTTCGGAAAACCACTTACTCGA
Source organism: Fusarium poae (assembly GCF_019609905.1). Taxonomy (NCBI): domain Eukaryota; kingdom Fungi; phylum Ascomycota; class Sordariomycetes; order Hypocreales; family Nectriaceae; genus Fusarium; species Fusarium poae. The sequence goes on along the minus strand of NC_058401.1, from coordinate 3,228,335 downwards.
AGATGCTGAGGGTGTTGTAAAGACTGTTGTTCTTGGCGATGGTCTCGTAAGAGAAGATGATAGGGGGTATAGGGAGGCCAAGCTTTCGGAGCAGAGAAGCAGAAGGTTGAGGAGTCTTGGGAGGGAGAAGGCTCTTCTTGATAATCACAACAGTGATACCGGTAGAGCCAAGGTTCTTCTGTGCACCGAAGAAGATGACAGAGAAGTTTTGCACAGGAATTCTCCTTGAGAGAATGTTAGAAGACATGTCGGCCACAACAATAGGACCTTCGCCATCAGGGCCAGGGGCCAGAGACTGGGGGAAAGCAGGGAATTCAACACCATCGACAGTCTCGTTATCACAGTAGTAGACGAGAGCAGCGTCTTTGGAGAGGTTCCAGGCGCTCTCCTCGGGGATCTTGCCGTACTTGCCGTCATTGATTTGACGGGCATCAGCAACAATGTTGACATGCTCAGGACCAAGCAGTCGCTTGGCCTCCTCAGAAGCCTTTTGCGACCAGCCACCAGTGACAATGTAGTCAGTCTTGAGCTCCTTCTCGACGGCGTTTCTGAGTTCCTGCTCAACACGAGGGTCGTCCTCGGGAGCCTTGAGGTTGGCGACGATCTGAGCCTTCTTCTTGGTCACCCATGCGCCAACAAGGTTGTACATGGTAGCGGAGAACTCTCCAGTACCACCACCCTGCATGAAAAGAACCTCATAGTCCTCAGGAATGTCAATGTAGGAAGCGAGATCAGCCTTGGCCTCGTTGATAATGTTGGTAGCCAACTCTGAGCGATGAGAGTGCTCAGCAATTCCCAATCCGGTGTCCTGGAAATTGACGAGAGCCTGGGCCGACGTCTCGAGAACGTCTGTGGGCAGCAGAGCTGGGCCAGCGCCGAAGTACGTGATATCAGATCTGGAAGGCATGATTGTGTTGGATGTGGTTCGAGGTGAAGAGTGTGAATATGCTAAAGAGTAAAAAAATTGGAGTTGTCTAAAAGTCGCGAATATGTAAGTCGTAGTGAGTCATCCAATAGAAATGCCCAGCAAGAAGGGATCCGATATTCAACGTGTGACTCTAGAAGTTGTATTTCTGTATGACAAGAAGATAACACGGAAATGAGTGACAATTAATATCTGTCAGAAGTTTTCAGCAATTAATTCTGCATTCGTCAATGGCTTGGCAAGCGTGAACCGTGATGGTTTTTAATTGCAGATTTTATTCGTCGATACTGCAGCAAAATACCCAAGTTATCAACCACCAACTGTAATACTAGCTCCGCATCAAATATCGACTAGACTAGTGAACCCAATAGTGCAGATCTCTCTATCGTCGGTATTCGAAAGCCGAATAGAGTTTTATTTTTGTTGCTGTAGAACGTATGCAGATACCCTGCACACTATACATTGTCGGATTTCTTCTATACACTCATCCATGTTTTAAGATAAGTTGGCTCTGTGTTTACTTCTTAATTGAACACAAATTCTCAACACTTTAATTGTAGTTTTGTGTACGTAAATCAGCGTCCAATAGTGCGAACGTTCGCAAATGTTGACGAGCGGAAAGCTTGCGTCGTTTCAAGATACGAAAATCCGTCGAGAGCTTCATCACAAAGCTAAAACCCCAATTCCTTCCAATTGAGTGCACAAATACTATTTAATGCACGTAGAATTCAATTCCAGTCATTTCCCTACGTCCTCCCATTTTATAGTCGACATTCATGGCAGTCTAAATGGAGCACTGGACTGAAAGGAGATTGCTGTGCCTGGTCAAGAATGAGGTTTACAACATCCAACCTTCAAAAATATGTACAAAGCTGGCATTTCGTAGCATTATTCGCATCAAAAGTTATATCAGCACTATACCACGGGTATGCCTCGTGCCAGCTAACACCAGACTGATGCAACAGCTTTGTAGACAAGCAGGACAGTCAGCTATTACCTGTAACACGAACACTCCGATAAGGATACAAGATATTTAGTTGAGACAGTATGGCAATGGTCTCACTCTCAAGATCAAAGAATGAAGTACTTTGTTGATATTATGTATAGGCAAGAAACTAATGGCTTGACTCTTTTGCGCAAATACTTAGCGAACACATGTCAAAGAGGCCAAAGATTGTCATTGACGATTTCGGGATATCGAAATTATTATATGAAAAACCTATTAATTACGGAGTACTCCATGATGGGATGTCATCATGGAAGCTATCTGTTTCGGTAGGCGGTGTGGCGGGGTTTCCACGGCAGAATACGCCGGTGGCAGCAGGAAGGTACGGCCAGGCTACGAAGCTTGAGCTGCCTGGCTAAGGTAGGTACGCACGCTGCGCGGGTACACCTCAACTCTACCTGCCTCTATCTCCAACCTCGACTATTAATCCCAGTAAAGCTCACCACTACAACCCCGCCCCGAATAACGCCTTCAGCAATACTACTCGGGTAGCTCAGAGCCATCATGTTTCGAAACAACTACGATAACGATTCCGTTACCTTGTACGTCACCAAGCTCCTCCCTCAGCACATCCACCAAGCTAACTATTCCCAGCTCGCCCCAGGGCCGGATATTCCAGATCGAGTATGCTGCAGAGGCAGTTAAGCAGGGCTCCGTTGTTGTCGGTATTGCTAGCAAGACTCACGCCGTTCTGTGTGCTGTCAAGGTATTGCCCATTTTCCCTCCCGCTCTTGCCCATTCCATAAGCTCCAGAGTGAATGGCCTCTGACCCTATCTCAACAGCGAAACGCCGAGGAACTCTCATCTTACCAGAAGAAACTCTTCACCGTCGACGAACATGCTGGTATCGCAATTGCTGGCCTTACCTCCGATGCCCGCGTCCTTTCCAACTTCATGAAGCAGCAGTGCCTAGGCCACCGACTCACATATGGCCGTGCCATCCCCCTCCGATCCCTCGTCGACATGATTGGCGAGAAGGCCCAGATGAACACCCAGATGTACGGCAAGCGACCATACGGCGTCGGTCTCCTGGTTGCTGGTGTTGATGAGCGTGGCCCTCACCTGTTCGAGTTCCAGCCCTCGGGCATGACAGAGGAGATGCTTGCTTTTGCCATTGGCGCGCGAAGCCAAATGGCTCGAACATACCTTGAGCGCAACATTGATTCCTTTGCCGATTGCTCGAAAGAAGAGTTGATTCAGCATGGTCTCAAGGCCTTGAAAGAAAGTCTGGTCCAGGACAAGGAGCTTTCAGTAGAGAACACATCCGTCGGTGTGGTGGGCATCAACATAGTGGATGGTAGGAAGAAGGTAGAGCCATTCAAGCTGTACGATGGATACTCGGTGCAGCCCTGGATTGAAAGCGTTGGTGAGAGCCAAGGTGGCGCGGAAGAAGGCGAGGGGGAGGGCATGGATGTTGACAACTAAACTTGGCACGAATTGTGGTGCGAAATACGGCGTCGGTATAGATCATGTAGTATTATGCGCTGCAGAAGCAGCTTTTCATGAATCTTAATCATTCGAGATCAAAGCCAGCGTCTTGGCAGGCGGGTTGGAGAACAACCGACAGCCCGACTCGATACCGAGAAGCTTCAGCTATGTAAATGGTGCATTGACATCCTGTGACTACGTATGCTAAGGACCAAGATTGCTTGGTTTTCTCTGTCACATAACTTCAATGTATCGGAATTCTGGCCGGCCTGTCCGGGTCATCAGGTCGTCTATTCGTGAGCACCAGTCTATCTATCCTACTAGAAATGCAGGTTGAATTACCATCCATATAGCACCATGAAAAACACCAAACCATGTCCAAAATGCAATTCTAAACCGGGACCGAATCGAACGTCTCATATAGTTTACTGACTACCCCATTGGAGTTGATAGATGGCATCCGAAACCTTGTAGTCGCGGAGAGCCTTGATTGCACCTTCGGGGGTATCGGCATTGACCAAAATGTTCTTGTTGGCGGGCTTCACAAAGCCCTGCTCGGCAGCACGATCCATCCACTGAACGATGCCGTCCCAGTAGCCCTCAATGTTGAGTAGAACAATGCCACGGTTGTGAATTCCGAGCTGGTTCCAAGTGGTTGTCTCAAAGATCTCCTCCATAGTACCGAACCCACCACTCAGTCCAATGAAGCCGCTGCCAGGACCACCAGCGAAGACCTCCTCGGCCATAAGCTTCTTTCGAGTGTGCATATCCTCGACGACCGTTGTGCGGCCGTAAACAGACTCCTCAGGTACAATGTGGTTGTGCTCGTTGACAGTTCCATAAGTGCCGTCTCGTTCATACTTGACCAAAGCCTCGGGGATGATGCCATGAACAGAGTCAGGACCATTGATGGCGCAAAGGCTCTTCGCCACCTCGCCCATAAGTCCGACAGTTCCACCTCCGTAAACTATCGTCACTTGTTAGTATTTTTGAGTCATTCTGGGGGATGTCCGGGAGGCGGCGGTCGGCGGTCCGCGATCTTGTCCGGGTTCTCGGCGGTCCGCCTTGGGAAATGCAAGTGACTCACCCAAGTCAATGTTGTTCTCAGCCATGGCCTTTCCAAGTGCGCGAGCAGCTTCAATATGAGCAGGACTCGCGCCTGGAGCAGAACCACAGTAGACACAAATCTTTGTTCGAGGTTGACCGTTTGACGTGTTGTTTTGTGAGGCAACAACGGCCTGCGATGGGATTGTGCTATCGGCAGTCATGATGTACTAGGTAGTTTGTTGGATTTTTGCTGATAATCAAGGTTGTTCGAGTGTTATCTTCAACGGAGGATGTCGTTCTTCAATAGATATCAGGATGAAGTTTAGAAGATATATGAAGTTTGTTTAGAATATGAAGGGTTAGGCTTGATATAAGAGTGAGACTTGTAGCGGAGGCGGTCTTGTTTCGGTGTGAGCACTAAGCAAGTACCTACTTAATGTGGCAATGGGGCAAGAAATTTGTTGACGAATGTTCCAGATGAGTCAAAGGTTTAAGCGTCAATATCAGAGGTGACTCAAGAGACAAGTTGTGAAAAGAGTCGCAAAGCAGAGGGTTTATATAGAGGAACTGTCGGAATAGCGTAGCGGTTAGTTGACAAACATGGACGGCCCAGTACGTGCCTGCGTTATGAATGCTCAGGTCGCCTATTGGCTTATTCACAACTGACCGTCCATGACGGGAGCCACGTCTTCGAGTATACGGCTTGCGGCCGTGCTTCATGCATGGAGGCATTTCATGTAAGTTGTTCCACTACATACAAACAAGCAGCGATGATTGTCACGAGTTACGTTACTGGACAATAGCATAATAGAGGTCAGCTGGACAGATGAGGCGTGTTCCTAGGTTACTAGTCCAGGTCGATCCTTACTAAGGTTTGGCATGGATCTCGCATTGTGAATGGAACAATGTCTCGTTACGAGCATCATCGAGGCGTCGAATGGCGGACATTTACTGCCAGTAATCAATCCTCTAGCACGTTGGTAGACATGGGGCTGGGGCTGATCTTCTAAGCCATGATGCACTGGATCTTAACTCGCATTTAGTGTGTGTAGGCTTTCAAAACGTGGTCAATCTCCGAGCCGATAGTAGATAACTACCTAACCAACCTAACGGTCAGAGAACACAGGGGTGCGTGTTCTGGTGGCCAATCGCTATTCGTTGGTGCTCGCAGCACGTCAATGTCAACTGGCGAGGGGATTTATCCGACCGGGGACCTTTCCAAGCAATCCATCTGAACTTGGACCAACCAAACACATCTTTCATCAGGTGCAACATCCAACAGCCTTGACTTCAGTACCAAGGTAGTGTTTCGCAGGGCTTTTACAAACCCATTGCACTACGTCTGTTACTACCCGTTGCTCGTACAGAGCTAGAAACAGACACCATGGCTGAAGCACAGGTCTTGCCTCGTGGCCAAGCCGAGCAGCGAGAGGGAGGCGGAGGCGGAGGTGTAAGTGATCGCAAACCATTGCACAGTCGTTCTGATTTCCAGCGATGTACTGACCCGGTTTTACATACAGGGCTTCAGCTTCAACAAGCTCCTTCTTGGTGGTGCCATCTACTTTGGCCTCAATGCAGCTATGAACTTTGCCTTGAAGAAGGACCAGAAGGGAGTGACCATCACCAACCCCGAGACTGGCGAGGCTATCAAAGTTCCCGGTAACGTCGAGGGCATCCCCCCCTTCGAACTTCGACCGAAGGAGCTCCTTGACCCCGCTACATATCGAAGCATCCCCAAGAACATTGCGCCTATCTGGCCTCAAGACAGCCACGTCGATATCACCGTCACCATCTCGCAGTCCTTCAACCCAGTTCCCATCTCGTCCGTCCCCGAGGAATATCTCGTGCTCCAGGAAAAGGAGTTCCACCTCAGCAACAAGTCTGACAAACGAACGATCGAGACCAAGTTTACTGTGCCGCCCGCTGTCCAGCACAATGGCACTCTTTGGGGACACTTCTATGTCGGTCTCCCGGGAAGCAACCTCGACCCCAAGGAGCCCGGCTATGATACTTCCAAGGCATACTACTTTACTTGGCCATTGACTCAGTATCTTCCCAAGAAAAAGGTGGCGAAGACCCGAAACCTGCTAGAGGATACGCCTAAACAAGAGGAAGAGCCTGAGGAAGAGGAGCCAACCGGACCTATCATTGCCAACTACTACCACCCCAACGCAAGCTTCTCTTTCGTTCCTGACATGGGCGTCAAGGACTTTGCTACTATAGCCGGTCAAATGCGGCAATATATACGACTTGAAGCTACTGGCGCCCGAGATGGTTCAGGCCAACATGCTTGGTATTGTAAGTAACGGCCGCCGCCAGAAACGCACACAACTGACTTGCATAGATCCTGTTCTCTTTATCAACAACTTCTGGCAATTGACAAACAAGATGACCATTCTTAACGATACCGTCAAGGAGCTTCCTCTCCGTATTGATCTCAACAACCTGGCTAGCTGGCAGTTCCAACTCATGTCTACCCTTGAGTACAACTCCAAGGAGGCCGCCAAGCAAGCTGCGTTCGGTAGTTCGCTCCCTGGCGGTGGTGACGGCACAGAAATTGAAATGATCAAGGAAGTCTTTCTCGACTCCAACCCTATCTTGCTCGGTATCACCATTGTGGTCAGCATTCTGCATATGATTCTCGAGACGCTTGCTTTTGGATCCGACATTGCCCACTATCGGAAGAAGAAGGACAATGTTGGTATCTCGGTCCGCTCCATCTTGGCCAATGTCTTTATGCAAGCTGTCATCTTTTTGTACCTCCTTGACAACTCACAGAACACCAGCTGGATGATTCTAGGATCCCAGGTGGTAGGCATAGTCATTGAGTTCTGGAAGATCACCACCGTTGTTAATGTTCGCGTCCGCCCTGGCGCACCTGGATCACTTCTCCCCTACACTATCACGTTCGAGGATAAGCAGAAATTGACCGAGACCGAGGAAAAGACCAAGGAGTACGATGAGATTGCCTTCAAGTACATGTACATTGCTGGCGTTCCTCTGCTGATCGCATACGGCATCTACTCGCTCTACTACGATTCGCACAAGTCGTGGTACTCTTACATCATCACAACCCTTGTAGGATCTGTCTACGCCTACGGATTCCTCATGATGGTTCCTTCACTGTACATCAACTATCGCCTGAAGAGTGTTGCTCACATGCCTGCCAAGGCCATGATGTACAAATTCCTCAACACCTTTATCGATGATTTGTTCGCCTTTACCATCAAGATGCCCTTCCTACATCGCCTGGCAACTCTTCGAGACGATGTGATTTTTTTCGTGTATCTGTACCAGCGATGGGCCTACCGCATCGACTACACTCGCGTCAACGAGTTTGGCCAGGGTGGTGAGGATGAGGCTATCGACGACAAGAAGGCAAAGGATGAGGCCAAGGATAAACTGGTTGAGGATGTCAAGACCGAAGCCAAGACTACTGGCTCGGATGCCGGCAATGCCAAGAAGCGGAAGTGAGTCTGAGATGGCAGCAAAAGCCGAAGGGGATTGTCTCCTGGATTTCGTCAACTGGACATCCAGGTTTAGTTTCGAAAGGGATTTCTCTTTATAGCTCTATTCTAATTGGGCACTATTAGCTCTTAGATACAAACAAGACATTTTTGATGTCGTTGGGAGAACAAAAATTATGACTGGAATCCCAACTAATGGTTTAGGTATAATAAAAGAGAGCCAGACCTCAAGAATAATGTTAAACTTGACTCCCTATGGATAGGTAGGTAGCCCTATGAACGTTTAATTTGACCTGTCTTTTACGAGTTTACGAATAGCAGCGAGGTATTGAGTTCCAGGTGTGGCTGTCCACTATCCGCATGGCCGGGACCCGCTAATTTCCGGCCCACCTCTGAACGGGCAGCGTCATAGCGGACGAATTGCAGGGTCTTAGTGCCGTTTCTCTACTGTAAACGGTATTCCGTCATTCCGCCTGGCTGCGGAGCTCAAGCCTCAGCTCAACTTCTACATATTTGATTCAAAGTGTGTATCAAACTGGCCGTTTCATACCTTGAGAAAGTGGCCACCTTTTGCTTCGTATCTACATGTGAAACACAAATTCCTAGTCCCTTGCAGCCTTCCTATCCCCTCTCCAGCCCTTGTCGTCGAAGCCTCCCTGGAATCTTCAACGGACGGTCTGATCAATCGGCCCCGGTAATTTTTGGCTGCACAGCCTCATCTTCACGAGAAGCACCTTGACAATACGGGAAAGGACCCTGAAGCCAATTGCTACATACATCATATTACGTACCTACCATTTGCTCAGCCTCATGCCTTCGGTTGCTTGGTGTACATAAACAAAAGTTCGAGTAAATAAATAGGGCAGCACAGCCCAGCCCTCAGCTTATTCCGCCCTACCTTGCCCTGCTTTAGCTTGGGTCCCTTGTTACATACCTACAGCGTTGTCTTCATCAGATCAATTCTCTCGAGCCGGGGAGACCGGTTCGAGTTGACGAAACCTCATGCGCCGCCCCCAATCGCTTCTGTCCCTCGCCCCGCGACGACGACGGTGATCGAGGTCTTTTACTTGACTCTCACCTCTCTACACATACGAACTATATTCCACGAGCTTACGTTATCCGCCCGCGGTACAACCCCGCGATCTCTCTGTCGGCCGACCCTCGAGGGAGATCGCAAACGCTACTCTCGAAACCGAACCATGAGCAGCCTCGACACAGTCGGGTCATTGCTTGCGGCCATTGCGAACCTCCTCGCTCAAGGATTGCGCATCCTCAGTTTGGCTGACAAGAGTCATTGGGGACCTGACGAGCACGAGCTGGTTCACGCTCTTGTTTCTGCGCTGGATGAGGCCAAGAAGGACTTCCAGGAGCTGGCACCCTTGGTCAATGGACAGATATACTACGAGACTGACCGGAAACGTACGTCAAAAGCAATACTATACAAGTCGCCTAACGAGAGCGGCATTCGGAAAGAAGATTTGTGCTAACTTTCTATCTAGATGAATCTCTTGAAGAGTTGAGAACGTTAAAAACTCAATTCGCTTCTCACATAGAACAGATAAAGGATTGGAGCCGTTCTGGTGGCCCAATCAATCCGGTATGGGTACGCGAGACACATACTTTACAGCGAAAGCTACACAGAACGCAATGTCGAGCGGCAAGACGAATATACACTTCAGAAAAGGAATCATCTTCGAGATGTTTGGGCGCATTCCTTGTTTACCGACTGCAACGCAAATGGGCAATGGATAAAACCGTACCGGACGAGCTCGAGTATTCACGGAGATACCGGGAGGAATTGCGCCTCTGCAACGCCATTGGGTCGTTCAAGCGATTCGGCGATCGAGATATCGCATTTGTGTGCGACTACTGCGACGGTCACATAATATGGGAGGATATTGAAAACATGCCTTCGATACGAACGTTTCAAGAAGCTGCGGCGTCTCCGATTCTCACATTATCACCAACCCCCGATAACCCGCATTGGCAGGCGACGGGTTTCACTCAATCTGGGCATCAGGAGAAGCAGGTTGTCTTTGCGCCAGTCGCCATCGCAAATCATGTAGCGCCACAGCATCGCGACTGGCTAGCTGGTCTTTTATGCCCATATTGCGAAACAGAATCAACGGTGCCCCAGGAACAGTACGATGACGAGGATGCTTACCGGCCGGATCTAGGATATGAAGATATGGATGCGTACCGGGAGCATCTCGAGTGGCAGCATACAGTGACAGCGCCAACATCGCAAGCACAGGCGGCTACAGATAACTGCATAGTCATGTAGTGGGAATTGGACAGACGGTATCAGGATTAGCGACCGAAAATTGGTGTTATTTGTTTTCATGGGCGGTTTGGGTAGAACAGATGGTATTTGGAGTTTGGAGTAACATACAGGCCCACGTACGACAGCATAGTATGGAGCGGTTAGGGTTATGATTCATACAAGATTCGCCAAAAGGCAAATGGATATTTAGACGAGTTGACTTGTCACAATTCATCATATAGCATTCAGCACCCCAGCCCTCCCTTTGTATGGAACATGCTGAAACCATACATACGCCTGGAACGATTATCAGAACCTCAAAATCAAGAAAGTGAATATGACTTCATACCATTTAGGCAGATACAGAAATTAGGCTTGTGTAAACAGAACTAGCTCGCTTAAATTTCTCAAAAGAACCGCCAATACAGGAAGAAGATGATGATAAACCCGAGAGCGCCAAAGGGGCCGTACTGCTTGAGAAGAAGCTCCCAGTTGATACGCACGGCAGCCCGACGGTACTTTTTGCTGTCATCTCGCAGCCTCGAGCTAATCTCGCCCATGCGCTCCAGGTTATCTCCACGATACAGCAAGTCCTCAATGTTCTTGGTCATGACCTTTGTGACATCGCGCAGCTCGTCGTTGAGCTTATCGAGGTTGGCTGTAGCACGCGAGTCGGCGTACGTGGTTTTCGTCTTGGAGATGAAGGTGTCGAACTCCATAAAGGCGTATGGTCGCAGGGCAGGGTTGTGCACTTGTGAGGCTGGGTAGTTGGTGGTAAACTCGCGGGCAAGATCGGCAAGGTATGTAAAGGCGAGCTTGCGAGGGTACGAAGGTGCACAGATGGCGAGGAAGACTATGTCCGAGTCGATGAGGTAGTGCAGCGTATGGTTGGGCGTCTCAATGGAGGCTTGGGACTCGGAGTTGCGGGTGAGCTTGCGGAGGACTTGGCGCACATTCTGCTTGGTCTCTGCGAGGGTAGATTCGGTCTGTAGGGAAGTATCTGTGAGTATGAAGTTTTGGTAAAGCCTGTAGAATATGAGGGTGTACCTGTTCATCGTCGACCGAGGCGCAGAGCATAAGGCCTTGCAGAATGTCAATATATAAGATTGCGCTACAGTGTGGAGAGGATATTTACCATCAAGCCTTGATATTTGCGTGGAGCTGATCATTTTTGCGCTTTATTGTAACGGGTAGAAGAATAGGGGAGTGTCGCGCGGGTTGTAGATGTGGTTCGTTTGGCTGTCTTGAAGACCTTCCACTACCACTACGTGTCAAGAAGGCAGGCGATTAGAGGGATGACGTCGAAGCGGCACGAAATTGAGCCACGCCAGGGGAAATCCTAATTTGAAAGGGAGCCTGGTTTTAAGAGTGCTGAAGACAAATTCAGTCGTAAATACGAGTTGTTAACAGGCTTATAACTTTACTCTGGTTCGTTATGTTCTACATGTAACGACGGTTGAAGATCACAGTGGATCTGAGCACATGTTAGAGAGCGTTGTGCTGATAAGATAACAGAATCAACTTGGCATTCTGATTCAAGATGGTACATCTTTTCCGATAGTGTACTATGTGCATATCGAAATATTTGCTAGTATAGATTATTTCACATCTTCTATTTTTCTTGAATTCACTCATTGTTCTGAGTAAATGATACCGTGACGCATATCCTCATACTGATGCGAGACTCATCAAGTGTTGTTACACATCTTTAGGTTCAGAGACCGACTATTGTAAAAACAGTTATTGAACCAAAAAGAAAGAAAAAAACTTCCAAATAAGCTTCCTAAATAATACTCGTTAAACACCAGTTTTGTTTGGAAAAGTGCTGTATTTTCCTCATATCTCATCTTCTTCGTCATCAAAGTCATCCTCTCTGCCCATCTCGTATAGAATCCTTCCTCCTTCACCTGCCCCAATATCTGTTTGCGCATCAAAGTAGGGTAGCACAATGCCCTCCCTATCCTTGCGTTGCTTTTCCGTCAGGCCAAGGTTGAAAGTACTCTCGGGCTCTTCCTCTCCATCGCCGGTCTCGCCACTATCCGTCGGTGTGGTAAACATAGGGTGGTCTGTAAGCAAACACACCTTGCCAGGTAGAGCTGCTGTTGCTGAACCCTTGGGGCTAAGAATGAACTTTTCAGATACGGTTCTTCCGCTTCGTCGTCTCAATTCCATAAAGATGACAACTCCAGTGCTGTCTTCGTTTCTATCCTTGCCCTTCTCTCCTAGACCGACGAGCAATCCCTCACGATCCTCATTCAGACCCCATTCTGGCTCCTGGATACTTCGATTCCGAGCCTTTTGACGTTGGATCTCTTGATACAAACTCGAGAGTCTGAGGATGGCTGTGGCCAAGTGGCATAGGACTGTCAGAGGATGAGGCTCATACTCGCTGAATGATCGTGGTAGTACAATAGGCACGTCGTCATGATATGTGGCGACGATAGAGACAGCGGGTGTGATAATGCTTGACAAGAAGCTTGCCAGCGACTGCGGAGACGCAGAAGCGAGAGCGTTGAGTGAATCTATAATCACAACGGCCCCTTATGATAGTCAGCGAAAAGAACTTATCTAGTCGATGACTCTTCGACTTACTTTGAGTGGGCTTTCCTTTGTCTACCAAAGGGTTAAACGCAGGGTAATGGTTTAGTAAGTCCTTTCGAACCGCTTGAAGATCTCTTCCCGCAGCCTTTATAAAAACATCTGCATCTTGTGGTTTCTTGAGTGTCACCATCGACAAGAAGATGACTTGTGTCTTTGCGATCTGATATACTCATGTCAGTCACATTGATTGTCTTTAGCTGCGGGACAAACGTACTTTTGCTCGTGATACAAACTCGCGGAGAACCGGCCGCGCAGGCTGCTCAAGATTGTCGATCACGAGGGTAAGAGGACTTGCGCCATCACGCAGATTGAGGAGCTTTTGTAAGAGGAGCAGACTATGCGATCGAGCGTGGATATTTGATGTTGGCGCCATGGTGGCGGGGGCAGGCCACAAGTTGGACGGTACGCTGTAATAATAAGTGTTTTGAGTTCAATAAGAGCCAGTACTAGGTCCTGTAAATTCCGTGACTAGGCATCAAAGACGTAGAATTGTGAAAATGAATGGTTCAATTAGTGTGCCTGACTTTGCTTGGTAGATGTGATGCTAGAAAGAGTTCAGTGGGTCATCTCGATTTGACATACTCCATTACAGGAGCCCAACCAACAACAAAAAAAGTAACTATAAAGATTTATAGCTTATTTATTTGGAAACTCGATCCAGCTACTTGGACAGCGTAATAATGAACGCCGCCCAGAGACCTGTGGCAGATGGCAATCATAACTTCTGTTCGCGACGGGAAATAAAGGTTAGGCATAAGCTTTAGGGTAAACAAAATAAATCACACAAAAGTCTGGTCTGGAGGCTACCAACGCCCACCATCATCACCAGCGTCTTCACATCATCGAATCGCAACACAACAAAAAGTTTACACAATCAGCAAAAGATATCACGCTCGTCGGCGCCTGGTAATGCGTAATCTGGGAATCGAACCCAGGGCTCCCCGAGCTTACTAGTTTCGTAGGAAACTGGATGGCAACGGAGAATTTTACCACTAAACCAATTACGCGGTTATTGTTTGTTGAAATTGGACAACGTAGTTGAAACTCAAGTTCCAATGCAACCACAGACAGGCAGGCAGGGTATGAAACGAACCTCTTTCATACCCTGAAGCCTATTGGTATACCATACATGGTCGGTCGCAACACGAAACAAATCATCCTTTCAACTTTGATGTTCCTTTCTTCGCCCATGGTAAACGCATACGCCCTTCCCGCCACCGACATGTTTCTCGTTCGCCGGACACATTGGGCTGCTTGGCAGGTGTTCCGGAAGTTTGAATTCAAAAGTGGCCGAACCCTGAAGAGGATTCCTTCGGACGGGTTGCTTGGGGATTCTTTCCCACCACTCGATAGTGTCAGGAGCATAACTTTTGTGACGGATTGTTTGCAGAGAGTGTCTCCTCGACAGGGAGGCTTGGATATCCACTTCTCCCACGTCTGCATGAGCAACTGTCTCGGCGAAGAACGAACGTGGTCGACCACTCGCAGTTCCTTCAGTAAGTGGAGGTGTCTTGATGCGCCTTGCTTCCTGAACCAAGAGAAAAGTCAGTACCTCCTAGTTTCTAGGCACTGGTCGAACGTACCCCCCCTGGATATGGACTATCGACACAGTTGACTCGTACTGTCCCAGCGTCAGCATACACTCTTTCATATCCAGGTATAAGCGTTACAGAGAACACACAAGATGTGAAGCTTGGACCTAGATATGGGGGACGAATCTCACCTTTGAGTATCTCTCTCACAGAGCTAGTCACGCTGCTGTAGGAATTGACTGACCCCTCACGGCCCCAAGGTGACCGTCCAAAGAACCTTTGGCGCAACTTGGTTATTGATACATCATCCTTGAACCAGGACCCTATTTTTGTGATTTGATGTATGCTGGTGTGGTTCCTAGTACCGTCCATCGTTGAACAGTGGTGTTCGTGCTCAGGTATTGCTGAGTATGGCGTCGCCTACAAGAATCAGTTTCGCTCTTTGTCTTCACCACACTCTACTGACCTCTCTGCGGATCTTGAATTTAAGCTTGGACCCGATACTTTTCTTTGCCTTTCCATAGAGACTCTCAGAGCTAGATGATGTTGAAGGTGGAGTGTCTGTTGTTCGCGGTGGCACCAAATTATTCATTGGGGAAATCGAGTCCGTACTATCTCTATACACGCTTGGAGAGGTTGAGCTGAAGTCTTGAATCTGATCTGAGAAGCGAGTGACACTGGGATGCTGTAGTGAAAAGACATGTGCCGACTCGGATACAAAGGGACTGGAAGGTGGTCTTGGCTGTGAGGGCTCAAAGCCTTGGAAGTTGGGTGACGCTGATAGCGGTGTCAAAGCAGAACCAAGCGACATGTCTCGGACGTCAGATTCACTGGCAGACTTTGTCGAGCGATTCCTCCATTTGAAAAAACCCTTGCTTGAATAGCTCTTTCGTGAAACCATAAGTTGGCGCTCTGCCCAGTAACCTTGTGGGAACCAGACCTACTCGAACCCATCGCGAGCAGGTCGTGGAGGGTCAACGCCGAACCCCGGGGACTCGGCAGATTGTCGATTGAGAGGACGAGGAGTAGTACCCCCTGAATGTAGCGGAGACGATAAACCATTCTCTGGCATTGAAGGTAGACTCGGCTGGTGTCTCATAGTATTATCACATTTAGGGCCGGACAGGAAAAGCGAAGGGGGAGCGAGAGAAGGGGGCGCTTGCGTTCCCAACGGAACATTGAAGTAGCTGGAGTGGTGTTAGAATAGCCTACAACTGTTGTAATGGATCAAAATACTTGGGCTCGTTCATATTATGACGATTCGCTGGTAATATAGGATCTGAACGAGATGACATCGGCATGGCAAGGTTGTAGACAACGCCCCTTGAAAGATGTTATCCCCCAGTCGAGAAAGCTCGACTCGAGAGGGTGGTATCGTGTGTTTGCAATAGATTTAGATAAAAAATCAGGTACGTGCATAGAATTTGAAAGCAAGTGATAAGGATAAAGAAGAAGCACAGGATGTTCTGTAGGAGTGTATACAATTTGATTCAGGTAAACATAGGTGATTAGGTGTGTTGGTAGATGTAGCAAAGATGAGAAAGCAGTGGAACAGCTAGCTTCTGGCAAGTGGGTGTTATTTCGAGTAAAAATCACAATCTCCGTGGCTGCTGCCCCTTCCTTCCTTCCGACCTAGAAGTAGTGCATGATAACGATGGATATTCTCCATAACAGACTTCAAAGTCATTTACACTATTAATCAAGGTAGAGCGTTCACTCATACCTTAGTAGGTAGGCAAGGAACAAATATTGAAAGTAAACCGCCAAAGAATCTTTTTATAAAATTGGTATCGAGGTAGGCTTCTAGTCTCCAACAGACTCAAATCTAACTCAATTCAACGTCGAACCAGCTTATAAACATTTTGATACGCCGTACGCCATAAATGCATCCATTCATTAGAAACGCCTTTTATCAACTCCATTAGTCGATGAGCATGGTATCATCACCATCCAGCGCTGGGCCTGTTTGCTCGATGGGCACACCACGGCCTCGTCCGGCCAACAGTTCTCTCCTCACCTCAGGTCCAATAGCAGCGTGACCGTGCGTCAGAAGAAGATCAAGCAGGGCCTCACGCTGGTCTTCTGTGACATCTCCCTTGTAACGCTGGGCGAATGCAAGCAAGCACTGATGCCAGATAACAGGCAACTTGGTCTTGGCATCACCCTCGTTGATACCTGACATGGTGTCGCCGGCCTTGACTGAAGCAGGGTCGACACTTCGGAATCGCAGGAAGTGGAAAACCAGAGCATCAATGACCTGGAAGGGGAGCGCGTACTTCTTCTCAAGAAGGGCTTTGATGAAGATGTTGGTGGCACCTCCACCCTCAGTACCGTGCGACGCCTCCTGGGCAGCAATATCACACAGACCCTTCAAAGCAGCGGCGGAGTGAAGTACAGGGATGGATACACGGACCAAGGCAGCAGAAATAATATGGGCTTCTCGGAGTGTGCATGTTCCACTGCCAACGAGAGGGAACAGGAACCCCTTGAAGAAAGCAGCGGGCTTGTAAAGAGCTTTCTTGAGCGAGTTAAACAAGTGAACATTGAGCTTCTTGGTTTCGTAGATTTCCTCACGGACACGGTCGAGAATGACCATCTCCATAAATCGCTGGGCCACTTGAGGCTTGCTTGAAATGAAGATTCTTGTCATTTGATAGCAGGCGTTGGTCGACCAGCTCTCGGGTTGGGTTATGTTGACCAGAGCCTCCCAGTTCGGCACTGTTGGCATGATTTTCGCAGGCTTTGGCAAGGGACCGGACTTGTATCGCGCAAGGATTTGGCCAACCCTGAAATTGTGTTAGTTACTAGCAATCCCCGGCAAACAATGGTTGAGCTTACTTGGTGTACACATCGACAACCTTTTCGGGTAGCTCAAACTCTTCTTCGTCGGGTGGTCCTAGGTTGTTCTCACGTCGCTCCTGCGCCGCCTCGTGGGCAGCAATCTTCTCCAGAATCAGATCTGCAAGGTTGACGCTCTCGCCCTGCTCCTCTCCTGTGGGCTTAAGATCCCAACCGTGCTTGAGTAAATCGTCATCCTCCTCGTCGGGCATGAACTTTCGGTACATGTCAAGGTCATTAGGATCAACCTCGATCTCCTCAACAACCTCGTCATCGTCGCCCCAAGCTTCGTCGTCGTCGTAGACCTTATTCTCCTCCTCAGCCTCGTCGCCAAATCGCGAGTCGTAACCAAAGTTGTCGATAGTGGGCTTAGCAGCGACAGGCTTGCCAGCATTCTCCTCCTCGGCCAACTCGCGACCTATGCGCAAGATTGTTCGAGAGGCGCGGTCGTCGACAAAGTTTTCCCCTTCATCATCGTTGCCCTTTGATCGCTTCTTGGAAGGCTTGTTCTTTAAAATACCAGTGGCAGTGATGTCGTCCTCCAAGGGGTTATGTCGGCGGGTCTGCCGCATGGCAGTAGGAGTAGTGGCCTTGGGCATTTTGGGCGTATTGAACTTGGAGATGTCACAATGTGGGCGGACTTGGAGTTGCAATTAGTTAGGAATTTCAAAAATTTTGCCTTATCGATAAGGACCCCTCTTGCTTAACTTTGCCTAGTCTTTGCTCTTGGCTCACCGCTTTCAGAACGACTACAACCACCACAAGAAGATTGACAATAGATTAATTAAACAAATCGATAGTTTCTGTAGAGTACTTACTCCAGATTTTACATGAAGAACACTTCCTCAATACTCATTGTCTACAAGTCTACAGACCTGGTCAAATGTCTATTGTGGCTGCAGGAAAAGCTAGGGCAGCATTATAACTATTGACAATATTAATTCGGGAATCATAACAAAAGTCCTCATAGGTATAGTGGATGCTGGGGAATGCGTCATTGTGAGAGTGTCTAAGAGGCATGGACGATTTACGAATATACAGGTATATATATGTGACTTGACCTCTTGACTCTGCTCGATATTTTAAAGCTAAATCAAGAATAAGAAAGCCACATGCGGCATATAGATGTTTCTCTTGTATTCGATTGTAACCATGAACCTATTGACCCATGTTTCGTGTGACTGACTGCCTACTACCTATATAAACTCCTAGGCTCAGTCAGTCTACATAAAATTATGACAAGCAGCTGCTGGATTTTGCCCCGCCACCATGATGACACAAAAGAGCCCGACCCTTGGAAACTTCTTCAGTCTGTGGGTCTGCGCTGAAAATTCACAAGCAGCCACTAAAAATGACGCCCGGGCTACTGAAGCAGCGATGACTTCAGGCTTCAACCCCCACTACGGTCATGCCCCTCCAAAATCATCAACCAACTCTAAAAAATCAATCCAACAACATTTATTCAAGATATTCAAATCAAAGACAAGATGCCGACTGAACTAGAAGAGGTACGTTACTCTATACTCTGTATATAACGAGCTGTGCTGACAAAGGTGACCTGTAGCTTGTGGGCTTCATCGCCAACCCCAATGCCCAGATTCGTCTGCTTGCTGCCGAGAACCTGGTTCCCTACTCATTGTCAGAACCTAGCATTTTCAAGACTGAGAAGCTTCAGCCGGTCAAGCATCTCAGCTTCTTAGTTCGCGACCATCCCGTAAGCATTACCCTACAGGGACAGAAAACCAGTGCATCAAGTTAATGGAATCGTTAGAAAATTGCTGAACATGCTCTCACAATGCTTATCAACCTATCGGGGGACGAAGAGGTGCTTAAATTTCTGGCAACTGACGAAAAGTTTCTAGGAATCGTCTTTGACCTCATTGTGGTATGTGTGATCGTCTGAAGTTACCGAGAACAAGTCACTAATCCAATATCTAGAACCCCGAGGAACCAAATGCCAACTTGTTAGCCATGCTTGCTGCCAACCTTTCCAAGTGGGATGGTCTGAAGGATTTCCTCAAGAGAAAGCAAGAACCCCCCAAGGAACTGGGCTCAGATGAGATTGTCCTCAACCAGCTCCTGGATCTGTTCGTCAAGGGACAAGATGGCACATACAACAAGAACGCAGATTTTGACTACCTAGCCTACGTCTTTGCTGATCTTTCCAAGCATGACGATGTTCGAAAGCATTTCCTCGAGGAACAGGCCTACGACAAGGTCATTCCTCTTACAAAGCTCAAGGTCTTTACCGAGCACAAGTCTGATATCCGACGTAAGGGTGTGGCCAGTACTATCAAGAACGTTGCTTTTGAGGTCAAGTCCCATCCGTCTTTTTTGGCCGAAGATTCGATTGATATCCTTCCCTACATCCTCCTCCCTATCATGGGCAATGAGGAGTACGATGTCGACGAAACCATGGATATGCTACCTGATCTCCAACTCCTGCCACCCGACAAGAAGCGAGATTCAGACAACCAGAACATACAGACCCACGTGGAGACGCTTACCCTGTTGACGACGACACGGGAGGGACGTGACCTTATGCGCCGTGTTAAGGTTTACCCCGTCATCCGAGAGACACATCAGAGAGTCAACGATGAGGGCGTCCAAGAGGCATGTGAGCGACTGGTGCAGGTATTGGCCCGAGACGAGGAAGGCGAGGGAGAGGATGAGGTTAAAGAGGCGAACGGAGTCAAGGCTATCGAGGATAAGCCTGATACTGCCAATGGCCGAGTGGAAGAAGCCGAAGATGAAGATGATCAGCTTGTTGAGGTTTAAACCGGTTTCGTGAAGATGTTGATCTCATGGTGTTATTTATGGAATGGATATTGAACAAGGCAAATGGGAAGTCGAATTGGGCAAAAAGGTTATTGGTTTGATTAGAAACGCCAGACCCTAAGAAAGGACCGGCGATGTTGGAATTTATGAATATATGTACTCAAAAGTAACGTATATAGATAGACGTGAATGCTTTACCAAAAACGAGTGTTGTTCCGTAATTGTCCTAACCCGGGGTATCACCCCTCCGAAATGCTTCGCTTGTTAAAGAATGTCCTGCCACTGAGTCTAAATATGTGCCCTATGATCCAACATGATATAACCTCCAAAGTATTAGAAACGCCGTTTTTCAAATAGCCACCACCCAACTTAAATTCATCTACTTAGTTTGTCCCATGTCTTCCTCGCTCTCCTTAAACATGCTCTTTCTGATCGGACTTGATGAGGCCTTGGCTGTAAGATAGTCCCGACCAGGCGCCTCGTTGGCACTGGGAGGAGACACAGGAACAGGAGATACTGCTGTATTGAGAGGGGGCGATGAAGGCGTGAGGTCTGCGGGAGGAGAAGGAAGGATATCATCTGTCATACCAGGGAATGGTGGCGAAGGCATGTTGCCATCGTCACTTCTAGGGCTTATAGGGCTGGTAATATGCCGGAGAGCAGAAGCGTCGTTTTCAGAAACACCAGATATATCAGATGCTATCCGAGGCGGTCGGCCACTGTTTTCAGTCACACCAGATACATCAGATGTCATGCGAGTATGGCCACCATGTCCAGCCGTAGGGGAGTCGGGTTGGGACATATGTGGCTCTGTCGACCTCGAAACGGTACTTGCGTGCTCCCCGACGGAGTACGAGTTGCTGGATGGGTTGGACATGGAGCGGGATTTGTTATCAGAGGCAAAATGAGAGTACTTCTGTATGATATCGATCGGCGAGAGTCCTGTGTCATGGAGCTCAGGTGGCCGTGAGGTATCTGGAAGTGTTAGCTTCACATTCAACAGGTTCGAGACTATGATCGTAACTTACCAGCCATCTCATGGATCTGAGTGTCAGCCACCTCGGCAGGCGAAGAGGTGTTGACAGGAGTGCCGGCTGGGGAGGGCGACAACCCAACGACCTGTGCAGTAGAGGCCATCTCGGTGCTTGGGCTCACAGGGGTTTCATCAGTAGTTACTGTGGGGGCCTTTTCGTTATGTTGACCTCGGATCCATGATCGGATTCGTGACCCGGGGTCTTCAGTCCCATAGTCGCTGTTGCTGTTCCTGAAAATCCTGCGGCGACGCCAGAGACAGAAGACGACCAAGATACCAGTAACAAGCATAAGTCCAAGAACAACACCTAGGACTGGTGCAACCCACTTTGGAAGACCAGAGCCACTACTGTCGTCTTGATCCTCGTCACCATCACTTGGGTTGTCAAGCCTAGGCCTCCCTGTAGAGGCGGCCTTGTTGTATGGCCAGTATTCCTTTATCTTTTTCGTGTCGTATTCTGTATCAAAAAGATCGTTCAGAGCAGAAGTAGTCCAACCTTCCGCAGGAGCTGTCGCTGTCGCACCGCCCGCGGCATCGCCACCAATCTCTGATTGGATCTTTTCATGGACACCGTAATCACTGTATTCACCAGGGTCGTAACTGTTCAACCATTCTCCACTGGTAACATTGAAGTTCACCACCGGGCCTTCTGCAAGACATGTAAGCTGGGTTCCTGCGAGTGGTGTGTAGCCACCAAAGACGAGCATTTGGTCGGGATATGGCATGAAGCATTTATGTCCTGCACGAGCATGAATCGATTTCCCTTCGTTGATCTTGACCCAGGTGAAGGACGGTAGCGAGAGTACCCACACATCATCGCTGAAGGCATCTTTCACGTTAATCCCATCGAAACCGCCGTAATAGAAGATGTTGAAGCTTGAACGGTCTGAAGCTGTAGCCACTACGGCGCATCCCCGTGTTCGTGCCCCAGGGCCGTCCTTGGTCTTTTGCTGATACCACTTGTCATTGTCAATGTCGTAAACATCAATGGTTTGCATGAACTTGGGACTCTGCTTCTTCTGTTATCGCAAAGTTTATGTCAGCGTGAAAACATAATATATATCACGTTTGATGTTGCTTACGCTTTCTTCCTCGTTCGCCGATTTGCCACTCCGTCCTGCCCACTGAGGATAGGTAACACCTCCAAGGACAACAAGAATACCTTTCTTGCCAACTGGAACCCAAACGACTTCTGCATTAGCACGTCCCTCAACACCTTTCAGTGTCTTGTTGGTCCAGGTCTCGTAGTATTGCTCTTCTAGATTTAACACGATCAGTGTATCAGAGACATTGGTTGCTTTCTTATCCGGGTCATTCGTGAAGAACTCCCCTTTTGTTGGTGATCGCAAGCCAGAGAAATAGAAAGCGAGATCTTCGGATGGCACGTTCACAGCTCCTCCATATGCGACATATCGGGTAACGTTCTCGTCCAGCTTACTGTCAACAAAACTTGGCTTCCATGCTGGCTTGTCTGGTCCATACTGATAGGCCTGGTATCCCAGGATTTCGTCCTTTGCAGGAGATTCGTCCTTTGCAGAGGATTCTTGTGGAGCGCTTTCATCCAGGAGATCACCGCCATAGAGGAAGAATTCGTCGTCGTTGCCGAGAAGGGCGCCGTCAATAAAGTTGGGAGCAGCACCATTACTATTCCCCGAGCCACCACGAGCCTTGGACATGGCTGGGCTGTCAAGAAGGATACTCGTCAGATTGGTACTTGCGTTAAAGGGAGTGCTCATGTTAAAATTTAGGATAATTCCCGCATTGTTGCCTTGCATGGTCAGCTATTGCAAGGTAAACATACAATGGTTTGGCGTACCTGGGGAAGCATCAGTTGACGTTGTACCATCATCCATTTTAGCAGACCACGAAATATCGCCGCCATCAAGATATATCATATCGCGAATCATGATGGCTAATTATATATTAGAGATGATCTCCGTGTATCAAATAGTTAGTATGCTTACCTCTTGGTTGCTGCCATGTACATATTCCAGAGCTGACCTGACCATCTTTCCAGTTATCGAACTGAGCGACAGTTGGAACTACGGCTGTTGCTAAGAACGCCCAGGACGCAACGTTTTTCAACATCATGTCTGCGATGGTTGACTTTCTAAGTAGGCGTCACACAGAGCAGATGTTTGGGAGAGAGTGATGGCAGTAAGCTGCTACTGGACCATTGCTTATTGAGTGTCCCAGAGACTGTACAGAACTCGACAAGCGGGCCGAGGGCCAGCGAGTGGCGAATTCGAACGAATGGTAGGGCTGGTATAAGAAGACAGGAAATCTCTATTGAACAAAGAAATAGCCTTGGTCAAGAATCAAGGTTCGCTGAAGCGTCCAAGCGGCTTAGTACTCGGCGAGTTCGTGAAAATGTACTGTACATAAACGAGCAAGGATAGTTGAATCAGACGCCAAGGCAAATGTTTGTAAGATGGAAAGAAACGGTGCGGGGAGATTTCAAAACGGCCAGTAAGACTCGTCTCGATGCAGAGATGTAACGCGAGAGTATTCGCCGTCTAGCAAAACGTTCGCCACTGGGTCCGGTCGAGATCGAACGGGATGGGGATAGGGCTGAGTGATCAGACAGTACATTTGTTGACAAGGGAATGTTGAGTACATACATAGCACCATCGCAGTTCACCTATGAGGCCTAGTGGGTTCTCGCTCACGATGCAGCATGCACGCCCTCTGGCCCTGCAGCGTTGTAGTGGCTACAGTCATGATTTTGGGCTGATGTTCCTAAAGTTATGGAATATAGCAGGGATAACTCCCATGTGTCTGCTCAGCCTCAATCTTTGCGAGCATTCGTTCTCGCTAGCCATTCCCTAGCATGCCTGGTAGCCTAGCAACACTGGAAAACTTTCATCCACTTCAGGCGTGGAGTCTTCTGTAGCCGGTGACGGTGGGTAACGATTTTCAAGGGCTGACATTGAGGAATTTTTGATGGACTTTGGTTGGGATCAGCCTTGAACTAAGCCAGGGTGATGAGATAACTCGGAAAGGTCCAGTTCCTCGTGGCATCGGTCACAGAATAAAAAACGCAACAGCTAAAGAAAGGCGTGTATTCATCGATACCTTGTAGACAAAGAATCAGCCGCCATGGCTGAGAGTCGGACGAACCGACAATAAGCTGTTGGTGGTAGAATTGTTTCACAGACCAACAGCCACAACCACCATATGGTCCACGCAACTGATACCGCGATCTCGCATAACGTTCCGCAACGGTTGGGCCAGTTGGCTAAACCATGTTCGGGAAAAAGACTATTGTTGTTGTCAACTGCCTCTTCATGCAACGGTATACGGACGCGGACATGACCGAACGGGACAATTGGCTCTTTCTAGTAAGAAATGTCAGATTCTCAAGAGAAAAATCCAAAAGTGCCTTTCGTCGAAGGACAAGCAAAAGAGGCTTTTTGGAGGCTGGGTTTGTCCAGGTTAGAGAGACATGGTCGATCTTACCATCTACATCCCTGTCGAAAATAAGCACTGGCACATGTTGAGGAGGAGAAAATGTAACGACACCACACCTTCACAGATTCTCTCCGTGAGACTAAGGAGAAAGGTCCAAAGTGATGGTCGTTCACACATAAAATGCATGTTATTTTGCGCTACAAGGATGCACCTCTTTTTAGACTCCATCAAAAATGCGTTGTCATCCTCCGAGGTGTCTTGTTCTGCTGCAGCATGGATGCACTTCATCGCGGCCCCCACAAGCTATGATGAATCAAAAGTCGCGCAAGTGTGAGATGAAGACTTGTTTGTTTATTGACATGGTAAATGAGTGTGGATTTGGAGAACAAAGGAAAAGAGGTTGGATGATGAATCATTTCAAGTCGGCGAAGGACCATATCTGATCCGAGCACGCACCACATTGACCGACTTGTGACTGTTTGTGGAAGGCAGGAGGAACTCGACTCTGCCTTTACTTCCATCAACTCGAATTAGGCTCGACCTGCGGGCCACAGCGGGGCTCAGGGTCGACCCAGTGGGGGGGAGTAAGCTGTAGTGGGTCAGCTACCTTAGCCAGCCTATTAGCTCAATATGCACCCAAGCTTTCAACGCCGCCTCGTGCTTACATACATCGTCCGACCGACTTCTAGAGTCAGGTACGCGAAATTCTAACGGGAGCTTGAGTTGATGGTCGTTTTTTGTTCTTTTTAAACAAACGAGAGATTCGAGATTTGAGAGTTACCAAGTAAAGAGGTTGATAAACAACTAGATACAAGGCTAAAGGCACTAACTCATCTACGATCTCGGATATAAATACGTCTCCACTCACTCCCGCCCTCGCAGGGCTGGATCGAATCGAAGTAAAAAAAAAAAATAACTGGTCGTCATGGGGTTCTTTGCTTTGTCTAGACCGTGACCAATCAGTTTCCAGATGGCCCTGAGAACATCAGGCTGTGGCGCCCTCCTTCCCGCCCGTTTCACTGTAAGCCACCGACTAAACTTACCTTGGTATCGGAAGGTGCGAGCCTCCATTGGTCGCGTTCAACTACTTACTTCGTTTCTTCTTTGGAATTCGTCCAAAAGAAGCATGTCTTTGTGTGTCGCACTTGTTCTGCCTCATTGTTTATGCAATAGCCAATCTCTCGCATCAAAAGCAACGTGACTGGCCAAGTTACACCTCTAATACGGGAAATTCTAGTCTGTCAGCACCCAAACCAGTCACTATTCTTTGAGATCCGTCTTCGCGTTAGCCACAGCATCAATGGCGCTCATCAGGCAGTTACTATCGAAGTTGAAGACCGTGATACCGCATTGTCTATTATTATCTCCCGCCAACATCTATCCCATCACTTCTGTGTTGTCAATGTCACAATATTACGCGTCAATCCTCGCCTTTCGGGCTAAGGGCTGGTGTACCGTCACCATTCAATTGCTGTCTTCCCCAAAGAACTTCCCTCCTGGGTCATCTCGGACCTGTGGCCCTGTAGGCTGTCATGTGGTGGCCCTGTCAGCAATCCTCTCATGTGTTACCACTGTGATGTGCTGTGATATTGTCCCTTCTCAGCCCCTTGGCGGTCCGCAGCCTTGGGCCGAAAAGTATGAGATGCGCGATAATGGAAAGTGTTAAGGCGCCATGACAAGGAATGTCTCCAAGCGGATCTTACAAGGCCGTACTGCTTGCTCGATTGGGGCATATTCCAACGGACGTACCCTTGTCAGACCCTTGCTT
The DNA here is from genome assembly GCF_019609905.1 of Fusarium poae. Lineage (NCBI taxonomy): Eukaryota > Fungi > Ascomycota > Sordariomycetes > Hypocreales > Nectriaceae > Fusarium > Fusarium poae. The sequence goes on along the minus strand of NC_058401.1, from coordinate 3,202,238 downwards.
TCCACCAGGTTCAATATGCATTGTTGCTCATGCTACGCATCGCCCCAAGTAAGCCAGTTCAGTTGAGGTATCCACAACGCATCCATATTAGCATTTAGCTCAAGCGGCACAACCGGTCAAGGACATCTTTTGTGAAGACTCTTTGTCCAAAGTTGTCTTCTCTGTAGTGGTCAATCCGGGATCTCTTTCACCTGAGCTTATGCTTGGCTATTGAGTTTGATTACTTCCTTACTCATTCACCCTCGCCATCAGCTTGAGACCCTGGTGACTAGGCTCAACTTGACTTTCACATCTGCTCACCGGCAGCCGTGGAAATATATTCAAGTGGCTTATCCAAGAGGAAATTAATACTAATTGTGGATGTCATTGTAAGTAGTGTCAAGTGTCAAGGCACTTTTACTCAGCCCCCAACCTTGGCCCCGATCCTTCATCATATATCTATTCGATGATAACGTTTTCACACCCTTTGTTTGACGTTCTCTAACATTTTGGTTTAGAAGAGCAGGGTTTTGACCTTCATTTTACCACATTCGTTACCTGGCTATTGTGAGCTTCACGCCGGTATCACTCGCTACATAGAAGACGGTTGCCTACTATGCGTTTTTCACTATTGCTCAACGTCTTAGGCGTTGCAGCCGCTGAGATTCCGGCTCGAAACGGCGAAAACTTCCTTCATAGACGGAGCGAAACTGTCACTATACAGCCTACTGCTACCGCAAACAACGAAGTACCGATTCAAGATGGTTATGTTGCTAGCCCACCTGACGCTCAAACATACGGAGCTGATGACGAGCCAGAAACATCACTGGCGCAAGTACCTCAAGTCACCCAATCTGTTTCAATTGAGGACGATGACAAAAAAGAAGAGCAGAAGCTGGAGGAAACCAGCGCTTCTGTCTCTGAGCAAGGGGATGTGGCCACTGAGACAAGCCCGAAGATGGTATATAACCTTGCATGCAGTTGCAACCAGCCTGCCCCTATTCCAACCATCACGGGAGGGTATACTGCCAATCCGCCGCCAGCTCCGGTTCCAACTACAACCAGTCAACTTACAGTGGTCCCGTACCCTACTTACAAGCCTCCTGAGCCTGTAACCACCACGACCGAGCAAGCTCCAGTGCCCGACCCTACAACAAGTTCAACTTACCAGGCCCCTGAGTCCTCGACCACGGTATCTGACACTGTAGTGCCTTACCCTCCGCCGAGTTCTATATACGAACCTCCACAAATTTCAACCACGAGCACCGAGGTTTATGAGCCCCCTAGCACAACCAGCGAGACGCCACTGCCCCCTACTACCACGATTTCGCCCCCTGTCACTACACAGTCATGGTAAGCTACTAAAGTCTTCTTGGAGACCTATCACTAACTCGATTGAAGCGCGCCTGGTGAGCCTGTCACCGTAACGGACAAGATTTATATTACCAAGACAGTCACGGACAAGGTTCATATCACTAAGACAGTCACGCAAAAGATCCATGTTACTAAAACCGTCACGGATAAGGTCACTGAGACGGTGACTGATAAGGTAACAGTTACTGAAACTCAAACTGCGGCAACAGTGACCGAGACGGTAACTAAAACCGTAATTGAGGGCACAACAGTGGTGCAGACTCAACCTCCTGTCACAGTTACTGCAGATGGAGATACAATTACGGTACCTGGCCCTACAATTACCGAAGATGGAGTAACGGTCACAGTATCCGGTCCTACAGTTACAGAAGACGGAGACACAATCACAGTACCCGGTCCTACGGTCACTGAGGCTGGAGATACAGTTACAGCACCTGGTCCTACAGTCACCAGAGATGGATATACAGTCACTCTACCTCCTGTCACAGTTACCACAGATGGAGACACAGTCACAGTACCTGGTCCTACAGTTACCGAAGACGGAGAAACAGTCACGGTTCCCGGTCCCACAATTACCGAGGCTGGAACTACTATCACTGAGCCTGGGACCACTGTAACGCTCCCTCAATTGACTATCACGGAGGCTGGAATAACCGTGACTCTACCCGAGAAGACTGTTACAGAGTCCGGCAGCATCGTGACTGAAGCTGGGACCACTATCACTCTTCCTGAAGTGACGATTACCAGACCTGGTAGCACTGTTACAGAAGCTGGAACGACCATTACTGAGCCTGGTCTAACAGTTACTGGTACTGTAACTATCCCTGGAACCAGAATTACAGTCACTGAGACTGGAGAAGATGAGACTGTGACCATCCACAGAACTGTCATACAGCCAGGCGAGGACAGGACTATCCTGAGAACTGTTACTCTTCCAGGTCAGGAATCCGTTGTGACGGTATCTGGTGAAGAGCGAACCGTTACGGTTCCTGGAGAGCGTACCGTGGTGACTGTACCCGGTGACCAGGCCACCGTCACAGTCGAGTCCATCGTTACTGAGCGTCTTCCAGCAGAAACGGTGACTCGCACAGAGGACGGAGAGACTATTGTGACAGTGGTCCCAGGCCCAACAACTGTATACACCACCACATTGGTAATTGGTCAGACCGTGCAGCTTCCTCCGACCACCGTTACTGCAACTCCCGGGCGCATTACCCTGTGCCCTAAGCCTACAGGCAGATCTGCACCCCTTGACCCCAAATCAGACCTCACGTTTGGCTGTGAGCCTGGATACGTCTGTAACCCTCCCAAGCCATCGTGGTGTAACTTTTGGGCCGAGCCACCTTCTGAGGACTATCTATGTGAGCCCCAGTACTGTGTCAAGGCTCCTAAACTGAGGAAGCCCCAATGGCGTAAGAATGAGACTGAGTACTATCCCCGAGCTTCCGGGTACTTTGATCTGAACCCCGAGGCTTTCGGCCTTTCTTACGACATTTTCGAGAAGCAAGTCTACGAAAAGATTGTTAGCAGTGAGCTCAAGACCTTCACAACGGGTAACTGGGCCTCCCAGACAACCTTGAGTGACTGGCCCGATGCTACTACCTCGGTAGCAGAGAATTACGATTACGCCCCTAGCAGCAACCAGCGACGTGGACTACATATGCTGAAGACGAGAGACGTTACTCCGGCCATTTGCTACGACGACTGTAACGGCGCGTACAGAATTGCCCAAAGATTTGGAAAATCGGATAGGCTTTGCGACGATGGTTCATCGTTCCGTAACAGCTACGGCTTGTGCCGACAGTGCATTGGCGATAACACTGAGGAGACCAAGCAAACTGAGCGAGACTACGTCGTGCCTCAGTTCCAACAGTTCACCGAGTTCTGTGACGGTAAAGATACTACAAGTGCCACGACAGCCGCGCCTGGTCCCGAGTCTCAGGTCACTGAAACTCCAGACGTGGAGACGGAGAGTCAGGTCGAGGCTACCTCGGGCGGGTTTGCCGCCATCACAACCTCAGAGGAATCTGAGCCCGAGTCGAGCAATGCCGCCGAGCCTCAGTCGACCGATGACACCCCCGAGCCTACTTCTGTGCAGGAAGACAAGACTACAGATCAGCCTGAACCTACTTCCAATATCCCTATTGTCACGGACGACCCCGAGTCTGTATCTACAGCAGCTGATTCCACACAAGACTCAGAGCCTACTTTGACGGCAGTAGGATCATCTTCAGATGCATTGCAGCCAACTACATCTGTGGAAGCTGCCGAACAGAGTGCCGATACGACTGAAAGACCCGAAGCGACAGAGACCGAAACAGCAGCTGAGGAGACATCAACCGACGGGTCTGAAAACTCTGCAGCTGGTGAGTCCACCACTTTGCCTTTTACTACTAAGAAAGTCATCGTGACTGTTACATCATCTCTTAAGGACTCTTCTGAGACTGATGTCGTTTCTATCATCACAGAAACAGGTTCAAGAACTGCTCAGACCAAGGGTGTCGAGACAGACTCTTCCAAGACCGATTCAGAGGCTGCTACTGAGACTGGTGACGCCGCAACCGAGACAGATGGTTCGGAAACTGCTACAGAGACTGGCGGTTCTGGAGCTGCCGCTGAGACCACAATCAAAGCCACACGCTCTGATAAGACTGCTGCTACCGAGACTGAGACAGAATCGGGAGCCGGTGCAACGGAAGCCACAGAAACAGACGATTCAGGTGCCGCTACTGCTACCACTTCAGGTGAGAGCGAGAGCGAGAGTGAGACCAGGTCACGACTCGAGACACGCACTTCAACCTCTACGTCAGACGAGACCGCAGCACCCTCAACTGTTGAGGCTTCGGCTTCCCGATTGACTGCCAGCCTTGCCACTTTCATCGCTCTTCTGTCGATGCTAGTGATCCTCATTTAAACTTCAAACCCAACCACCCTTTATTTCACCTTTCACGACACTCATTACGATAATGTCTAAACGGCAACGACAGCATGTTTATGTTTACGCTTCATGGATACTCAATGCACATACAAATTTTGGATGAAGGATGGTTTTACAGACTTGGTTATTTGGCTTTTTGCCACGACACTCTTTTGGCGCATGACGGAAGGCATATAGAATTACCTAGCATTGGGATACCAGACATTCTTTGACATACATATACCATGGGAGCGAGGAGATTGGATATTTTGAAAGCAAGGATTGACGGCCATAGGGGGCCAGTTTTAATGCGATAGGGAGAAAAGAACAACCAAGTAGCATGCGGTTGAAAATTGATTTTTGTATTTATCGCCGCCGTTTTGGCGAGTCGAGCTCTGCAATTTTTGGTCTGTTTTGAGTATTGTGATGGTTTGGTATAATACAGTACCTAGATATAGTGCAATTGCCCGCAGTATTGTGATACAACAAGATAGAAGAAGCATTTTCAAATCATCGTGAGTTCATTTGTAATCATGCAATATTCGATGCAGCTACCAGGCGCACCGGGAAGATATGTCTTTGACTGAGCCTTGTCAATAGAGACCAGCATCTCGGGTGGTTACATGGCTTACTATCTTCTTCGTTTTTTCGTCTGTTCTTTCTCTTTTTCTTTACCAATCACTCAGTCCAAGCTCTTTGCGTCGTATGTAAAGTGGTTCATCCAAGTTGCCGGCTTCGAGAGTCTCGAGGTATGCAACCTCTGCATCGACAGTCGATCGTCGACGGGGGAAAATCACCCAGACACTGGGGACAGGGACATTGAAGAAAGAGAGTCCAAGCATTGTGAAACGCTTTCCTGTAGTTTAAGTTGAATAATAGATGTAATCTTGTCGCTTGTGACTCAAGACAAGATAAGTCTGAAGGCAAAAATGTTCAGAATTGTTTCAAATTTACGTTCCAAAAAACATTCCCATCGTGGCTATTTATCTGTCAAGCCCACTGGTCCAGAATCCCAGAGCTGGTCTATCGTGAACATTTGCATCTTTACAATTCCCAAAGCCCTATCGCCATGCCCGCCATTTGAGACGGATTCAGCAATGGAGGGACACTTAAGGGTTCAGAGCCCTCTGGTATGGAATGCAAGGGACACAGAACGCCTCGTGGCGTCTTAGACAAGTGATCTCCACAGATTTGCTCTAGAACGTGAGCTAGTTTGGTTGGGAATAGCTTCGATTTGGGGACATTTGGAATGCAGAGATCAACAAATCTTATTGGTTAGGTCAAAGTGTTGTCCTAATCTTGATTAGATCGTCGATAGCTTTGACGTAGGTCCTCTGAAAATGGTTCCTGGCGAACGGCGTCCGTCTCTAGAAATGTGACGACACTGGCGACTGAATTCAGAATTGATCATGAGATATGACATTGAGGGAAGCTTGCAATGCTCAAAAAACAAAGGTCTTTCTTGTCTTTCATTCGTTAATAGCAACAAGCAGTATTTAAAAAAATTCATCATTACCAACGCCGTCATTCCTGAGCTTGTTCATGAACATCACATCTCGTGTCATCAAAAGCAGAGTCTGTATGTATCCAGCCTGTTTCCCCGCCATCCCATCATTCAGTTCTCCAGAAAGTCATGTCTCATTCCACAACCAATCCTTCCAGTACGTGCATGGCCCTTGAGCCTTCGCTTTCGAACCGGTTGACTATGGCCTCACATTCGTGCTTCAGCTGCTTCTCAGCCTCTGAAGCGTTGTGGTAGATCCACTCCTGCACTGTCATCTGCTTCTCCGGTGATGTTAAGGTCTGGCCCTGCTTAAGATACCTTTCCAGGCCATTCTCCTTATCTGAGTCCTTGAGTGGTGTTCCAAAAACGGTATCCAGATCCAACTCCGTCCATGGGGCAGTGCTACGAAGTCCTGCGATTACGTTGCGTTTGGATGGCGAGAGCTTAGAAGGCGATGTACGGGTAGGTGTAGTGATGACAGGCGCCAATGCCACTCTCTTGGGGTTGGCACCGGACGTGGGTCTTGATGATGGTGGTTCGTTCTCGGCATCCGAGGCCTGAGGCGATTGAGAAGGGGAGATAGCTGCTTGTCGGGCTGAAGGGGCAGGGGAAATGACTCTTCCAGGGGTAGAAGGCGGGTTAGCCGGATGAGCTGCGCTGGGCGGCGGGGATGATGGCATAGGCGATTGTTGTGCTGACTCCACAGATGCAGCACGACGAACAGGCTCTTCGGAAGCATAAATCTCGACATCTTCCTGCATGCGATCTTCCACGGGCTGGCTAAATGGTTGGGTTGGCTCTTGGCTAGCCGCGGCTTCCAGTGACTTTCGAGCCTCCAGCGACTTCTTTGACGGACGACCACGACCACGTTTAGGGGGCGCGTCACTCAATCGACTCTCATCTGCACCAACAGAAGGTCGGGATGCCAATGACACTTTGGAAGGTCTACCACGGCCTCGCTTCACGGGTGGCTCTTCGGCGGCTTGAGTGGTGGTTTCTGTTGGGGCTTCTACCAGCTCGATTTCGTTTGCAGAAGCACGAGAGGCGAGAGATGCTTTAGAAGGACGTCCTCGACCTCGCTTGGCAGTGCTTGAGCGAGCTGCTGCTGACTTCTTGACAACAGTATCAGTGCTGGCAACACTGTCTTCGTGTGCTTGTGCCTCTGTTTCAGCATCATCTTCCTCGTCCACCTCTAGCGCAGCTTTTGTTTTCTTCGGCTTTGTCTGTTTAGATGCTTTTTTGGTGTCGGCTTTTCGGCCCTTCTTTGGAATCTGCAGCTCTTGAGGCCCAGCTTCAGGTTCTGCGTCTGACTCTGGTTGCGGCTCGTGTTTTGGGTCTGGTTCGGTGTTGCTCACTTCCATCTCAGCTTGTAGAGCCTTGAGATCATCATCGATTTCGTCCTCATCCGGCTCAATAGGTTCAGGATTTAGCATAGCATAGTCGCGTGAATACTCCTGCTGCTCAGTCCTGGCCAGTGACGTCTTTGACGTCTTCTCTTTCTTCTGGCGTCTCTCAGAATCAGAATCAAACGTCAACTCCTCATCTTCAGTAAGTTGGTTCTCCAGGTCAGCTTCCAGCTGTCGTTCGATTTCATCATCGTCTGGGAACGTTCCGGGGGTTGCTTCGTAGCCTGCTGGTGCCACCTCTTCCGTGACAGACGCTGTAGAGACATCATGTGACGATTTAGCTGCAGGCTTTCGGGTCGTCTTCTTTTTACTGCTCTTCTTAGGAGCAGAAACTTCGGCCATATCTGAGTCTTCATCTTGTACTACTGTAGACTCGTTGACAGCACGCATCGCGCGCTTCTTGCCTGGTGGAGCATCTGAAACGGCCATGCTGACATCTTCCACCGCTGAGCTGTCCCGCTTCCTCCCTCGGGAAAGCTTAGATGGCTCTTCATCTTGCAGCGACGCATCGGCATCCTCGATTGATGCTTCCTTTTTTGCCTTTGTTTTTCGTCCCTTGGCTGTCGCTTTACGTGCTTTTGTCTTCTTTCCGCCTGTTGCAGTGGAGCTCGTTGTCATAACGCTATCATCTATAGCAGCTGTTGACTCATTCATTGAAGGGGCTTCTGAAGCAACGGTCGCAACGGATTGGACAGATAAACGCGACGCTTTAGATGCGCGCGCAGCTTTGGTTTTGCTCGATTTCTTGGCTTGTAGTAGAATGAAGAATGGACAATTAGGAGATCGGCTGTAGTGCTCGTCGCTGCGCTGTGTTAGTGGTTGCCGTAGGTCAAGGCGAGTTGCGATACTCACAGAGGCTTGTCGGTGGGTTCCCAACCGTCGAGAGCGAGTTGGCAGTAGGTGCAGGTAGCCATATCATCCGACTCTTCAGTTGGCGTGTACTTCCAACCGGCGTCGACCAGCTGCTTGGTTTTACATTTCCATCCCTTTTTAGTATCGTGGGGCCATCTGCCAGCAAACGTTGCTTTTCGAGCTTCCTTCATGTACGGCTGGTCTGGGGCTTGTTGCGCAAAATCTCCCACGTTGGATTCGATCGCAGCGACAACTGCCCAGCCGCATTCGGGAGCATGCGTCAGATGCTCGACAAGGGGGTCGTCGTTGGCTTCCCAGCCGTCAAGGCCCTTGTGACACAGGAAACATTGCGCATTATCGGGGTTCTGTGGTGTTGGGTTGAAGAAGAGTCCAGCGCGAGCAAGCTACGGGACTGTCAGCCATTGTTGGTATCAGGGCAGGTAATCAACATACGCTATCGGGTGTAATGGTCTTGTGAGGCCAGTTGAGAGCTTTAATGCCCCGTCCACTCGCTGCAGATCCTCGCTTTTTGGAGTTTTTCTGAAAAGAAGCCAATCGACTCTCGTATGTAATGAATTGGTCGGTAATATCGTCGAAAGACATGGTTGTAGGTAGGCTGCGCGTGAAAGCGCGGTCAAGGGTAGTAACTCTTTAATCAAGACGCGATGCGTCGGCAAAAGGTCAAGTTGGAGAAACAAGCACAAAGTCGCAATGAAGCAGACTAAAGAGAAGAGAATAAATAGATGGAAATCAAAAAGTAATTGCGCTCATGACAGGATTCGAATGCCGCTTAACAAATGCAAGTCCACGCGTCGTACCAACAGGTATCCTACCTTTTACCTTGTGGTATAATTAATGGCGGTGGGAGGTTGTTGTGTGGAAGGAATTCGAGATGCTCGCTTGCTGCGACGGAATTGATTGAACAGGCAAAAGAAGCGGTCGAAGGGCGGGACATGGCGCGTTTGTTTACTTTGGTGGGTCAGCCAACCCCAGAGACCCAAACATGGATTCTCTTAATATTAGTATTACCCCCAGACAATTTGACAACAAGTACAGATTTTAACGAAAAAGACATCTCGCTTGTTTATTTACATGGGTTTTTTTCGATTTTACCGAGCTGTTTTGATCTATTATTAGCAATTGATCTGATCACGATAGCCCAGGTGTGGTACACTAGTGTAGATATCTTTTACGTTAGGTAGTGACAGATATCGACAACTTGCAGAGATGTAAAGCCAGCCATAACATCATGTGGTTGTCTTTTTCTCATGCCAATGCAACATGTACCTGCTCGGTTTAACTCAACCTATAGCTTTCCTGCTGCTTTCAATCCTCGCTCGCCATCTACCAGGATGCACCATCCCTCATGACCTCGCCCACCATCTCCAGCAATCACGGCTTCGAAAGTTCCTGGAGAGTTGGCAAACTTGAGAACAGCATCGTCAAAGCTTCCCGGCTGAAGCCAGATAGACGGGATTCCCTTCTCCTTAGCCTCTTGAAGCACCTGTAGGGTTGCTGCAGGTGGAGTGATGACGGAGAGAGACGTCTCGGTAGGGTTTGGAAGAGCCGTCACATTAGGAACAGTGGCATGGTCCTTGTTCAGTGCATTGATCGTTTGCGAGCCCGGGTTTATGGGGGTGACTGGTAGGTCATGGTGAAGATACCAAACAAAGACTAGGTAGATGAGGTGTTGATGAGTGAAACGTGGTTCTATACAAGACCAAACAGGTAGACCTTACCACGATGACCAAATTTGGCTGGGTTGGAACTGGCACCCGCCACTGCGTAAGCAGACGAGGTGAAGAATTTGCGAACAGTAGCCTCTGTTGTCATGTTGAAGCGTTTGTATTGTTTATGTTATTCTCGAATTCAAATCAATGTCCTGTGACGTTCCAAGAATATACGGGATTGTGCCGAGGATAAAGATTCCCAAATTGGACTGTGGGCGGGGTTTCTATAAGACGCCATACAGCTGATCACTTATTGAATACTCGGGTTGCGTCAAAATGTCTACCTAGGTATACAAGGCTTATAAAACTGAGCAATAAAGACATTACTAATATTGAATTTCTTGATTTGATGGGAGACCTTCTTTCTTGGTATCTGTTCTGTTTACCTTAGGTATTTGAATACATATAGCGGCTGAGAGGTACAAGCTGGGCTGTCCACCGTTGGTTGGCGTTTCTGCTACAGATACATCCGGCTCGTCCCGTAAGTTTAAAACTCTTTGTTTTAATTTTTGTTACCACACATTGGCAGAAGTAACTCTTGGTGGCTTGACAAACCCGTAATATGTTGGGTTGAGAAAAGGTTTAGGGTAGCCATTCTACAACCATAACCATTTTGGATATCTAACTTAGTACCTTGGTATAGGTACAGAACTATCGAGATTTCTCGCTAATAAGCGAGATCTGTGATAAGTGGTATGTCTTGACATTGTTTCAATCGATCTCGGATGGCTGGCGCTTGTCAAAACCAGGGGAGTTCATCTCAAGGTCATGTTTGTGAAACCCGCTTCATGAGAAGAAATTAAGCGAATTCAAAACATGACGTCGACAATAACAACAAGTGCCGCATGCATTGCGGAATATCTTTGAGAAGAAATGATAGCGCCGTAGTAATGGGCGGTAAGTATATCATGCCCAAAGTTGTGCATGGCCTTATCTTTGAAGGTCGTGGGCAGAGAGTAATCGAGGCATTATTGTAATTGCTAGAATGCCACCATGATGCTACTAAAGCATCATAACATTAATCGTAGTTTGAATATATGTAAAAATATCCAGATATTGTTTCATGATAATAGCTGCGGTACACAATTGTTAACGTGTTTAAAGGGGTCTTGCATTATTTACTCCAGTTCCAATAGTTTCACCGCCAAACGGCGTTAGTGGAGGTTGACAGAATAAAAAGGATACAATGGGCTAGTCTAATGTGTAAAATGCTCAGTTTATTTTGCAGGTAGTGACATGGCTCATGTTAACCCATGGACTGACCCCGTTGCCCCGTCAGTGTCTAGCAAAAGACTCCATGGAGGCCAGAGCGTGGAGAGGAAGTGCGCATGGAATGTAATCTTGGCCCTCTTTTCTATCTATCTTCTTCATCTTTCAACCTCTCAACACCATTTTTCCATTCTCAGAAACCATCACAACGACGTTCTTATCGACTGTTTGTTGCGTTACCAACTCAACCAGCCACAAAACAGAACCACCCCTCCAATAACCTACCTAAAAATGGTGAGCTCCAGTTGCCCCGGACACCCCTTTATTCAGATGCGTAAACAATGCACCCCGCCTTCTGATTCGACCGATTGCTTTTTGCGTTGCCCGAATAGTTGGAAGTTGGCTTTTTGCTTCCAATTCAAGACCAGCCTTGAATCTCCGCATCTTGCATCTCTTTGAATTATCACAACATTCGCAGTCGCAAAATTCACATACCAGCAACTCTCATTATACTCATCATAAGTAATCATGTCTAACAACAAGTTTGAATCGCAGGCTTCTACCAACTACAAGGAGGCTTTTGCCCTGTTCGACAAGCGCGGAAACGGCCGTGTCACTGTTGACAGCCTCGGTGATCTTCTGCGCGCCTGTGGCCAGAACCCTACCCTTGCTGAGATCCAGGACCTGGAGAAGAACGTTGGTGGCGAATGTGAGTAACAATCATACTTCTGCGACGATGAAATCCAAAACTTATGCTGATTTTCCCGACACAGTCGATTTCGAGACATTCCAGCGCGTGCTGAACCGCCCCGGCGGCTTCCGCGACCCTGGCGAGCCTGAGGAATACTGCCGTGGTTTCCAAGTGTTTGATAAGGATATGACGGGTTTCATCGGCGTCGGCCAGCTCAAGTACATTTTGACAAACCTGGGCGAGAAGATGACTGATGAGGAGGTCGACGAGCTCCTCAAGGCCGTTGACACCAGCTCAGGCCAGGTCAATTACACTGGTACGTACAACCTCCCAAGAGCAGCGACGACCCGAGCGGTGACTGACAAACCAAAAACAGACCTCGTGCGAACCATCCTCGCCAACTAAATACTGTGAAGATATGGGCGGGTTAGGTTATGCATCTACGTTGACGGACCGGCGTTTGCTTATTTGATTATGGAAATGGTTGGAATCGGCTACGGATACGCCGAAATGATGAATTATTGCTGCCCTTGTACGGAGCACTAGCATGTCTGGATTTTAAGTAGATAATTGGGAGGCGAGTAGGAGTTAAGAAATAAAGCTCTATGTGTCTCAACTGTTTATTTAATTGTTGTGGTGGAGTTGTCATGGATCCCGTTGACAGCTCAAAGCTTGAATGGGTCACTTATAGATAGCTGCTTGCCTGAACTTTGGCATCTCAACATTCTCCTTCTTTATCTCAAATGATTGATATTGGCAGTGATTAAAAATGGCTATTATGTCTTTGTTATGGCCCCCATTTGTACCTGGTTTATGCATGATTCACCTCTCTAATTCTCTTATTAGCCGCTTTGATCATGACACAGCATTCGACTGCCCCTACGGGCAACCATAGGGCTTACTGTTCTAAAAGTTAAAACATAGTAAGTTAACCTTCTCTATAGGGTTTTATTAAATATATTTTTTTTCTTTTTAATTTATAAAAAGTTAATTATTATAATAATATAAATAGCTTATATTAGCTTATAAAGCTCTTAAGGTTATATATTAATATATTAATTATATTTATATATTATAGTTTTAGCTTTATTTTTTATTTTTAAAATTAATATACTTTATAAAATAAAAATTCTTTATTTTTTATTATATTTATATATTTATAATAGCTTTAAATAATTTAATATTTATATATTTAAAATTATATAATTTAAATTTTTTATTTAATACTATTTTTATTTTTTTATAGTTATATTTATTTATTAATTTTTATATTAAAGCTATAAGCTTAATATAGGTTTTTATTTTATATAAATTTATTTTTTATTTTTTTTATATTTTAAATAGATTTTATTTAGCTTTTATTATTTTTATATAATTATAAGCTTTTTTTTATATTTTTTTTTCTTTTTTATATATTTATTTTATATATTAATTAATTATATAAAATTAATACTTTTTAATAATATTAATATTTTCTATAAATTAATTTTATTTTTATAAGTATATATATAACCTTATTAGCCTTTTATAGCTTTAAGAAAATTAAAATATATTATAAAGAAAGCCTTTATTATAATAAAGGCTTTTACTATAAAAAAGATTATTATTATAAAGATAATTATTATATAAAAGAAATAATAAGAATATATTATTATAAAGAAAGCTTAAGAATAAGAATTAGCTATATTCTTTATTAAAGATAAAGCTATTAAAAATAAAATTAAAAATAAAATTAAAAAGTAAAAAGATAAGCTTTAAAGCCTTAAAAAAGAGAGTTTTAATAATATTATAATTATTTTTCTTATTAATATACTTAATAAAAATAAAATAATAAAATATAAAATTATTAAAAAGGCCTTATAACTTTTTATTATTATTAAATTATAGTATATTAATTATATATTATTTTATATTAACTTAAAGAAATTAAATTTAATTAAAAGTACTTTTAATCTAGCTATAGTTTATATTAAATATATTAATATTTATAATAAAAATTTAGCTTATAAGGCTATAAAGAGGGCCTTAGAGATAAATATAAATAAATACTTTTTTTTATTTTTCTAAAGAGATATTTAAAGTTATTATTTTTTTTTTAATTTTAAGATTAATAAATAGCTTACTTTATATTTAAATATTACTATTTAGGCTATATATTATACCTTAATAAATTATTATTATAAAGGTTTTAAGATTATTAAAATAAATAAAGAATTAATAAGTTATTATTCTTTATATATAATACTATATTAACCTTTATAGTTTTTATTAAAGCTTATTAAGCTTTATATTAATTAATTTAAGTAAAGTACTTAGGATTTATATATAATAAAATTCTTTTAATAGAATTTTAATATTATACTTTATTATTTCTATAAAGCCTTTTTTCTTAATTTAAGGCTTTATAAGAAGTATACTATTAATAATAAAATAATTATAAACTATTATATATATTTAAATAAGCTATAAAGATATATTAATTATAATTAAAACTATTTAAGCTTATTATATTCTTATATTAATTATATATATTACTTATTATTTATTATAGCCTTATATTAACTTTTCTATAGTATTTATACTTAAGAAAAGTAAATATAAATATAATTTTAACTTTAATAATAAGTTTATTATTTTAATTTCTTTAGATAATAATAATTCTATTAAGGTAATTACTATAAAGTTAATTAATACTTTTAATTACCTTATATACTTTATAATTATTTACTTCTTTAAGAAGGCTATTAATAAATTAAAGAAAAATATTAAAAGTCTTAAAGGAAAAAAAAGTAAAAAATAAAGCTAAATATAAAGAAATTACTATATATAGTTTACTTTAAAGTAACTTAATTTTTAACTTTTTTAAAGATATAATTTAATAATTAATAATAAATCTATATACTTTTAATATATAATAGTATTTATAGTAATAAATAAGGCTTTATAGTATATTATATATAGTTTAAAGGAAAAATTAAATTTAATTTATTTTACTTTTAAAAAATTAAAAATATAATTAATAAATATATAAAATTATTTAACCTTTAAATATTAAAATAATTTAAAAAGGCTATATAGATTAAAAAATTTTCTTCTTTATAATATATACCTTTATAAAACCTTTTTACTTTTTTTTATACTTTATAATAAATAAAATTAATTATCCTTTTAAAGACTTAATTTTATTTTAAAATTAAATTAAATAATAAAAAATATTAATTAAATAACTATAAATAAGCTTATAGTATATATTTCTATAGAGTTTTATATCTTTATATCTTATATAATATTATATTAGTATATTAAGACTTAATAATTTAAAGATTTTACTTTAATTATTAATTAAGTATATATAGATAATATAGAAGCTTTATATAACTATATATAAGAGCTTTATTTTAATAATATTCTTAAAGATAAGAATATATTATAATAACTATAGAAAGAAGGCTTTATAGTTATATTTATAGGCCTATAATAAATATAATAAGATCTTAATATACTATAATATTAAACTAGAGAGTAAAAAGAAATATAATTAGTAAAATTATATTAAATATTTAAAGATAATATTTTATTAAATATTAAGCTATAATCTTTTAATTATAATTATCTTTATACTTATATTTATTAATAGAGTATATCTTTTAATAGAAATAATATATATAATACTTTTTAAAGCTTTATATTTATAAATATCTTTAAATAATAAAGTATAATATAATATTATTAAATTAAATAAATAATACCTAGGCTTAATTATATATAGTTAATTAATACTTATAATAAGTTAAAAGCTTAAAGTATTAAAGTATATACTTTAATTAATATTTACTTATATAATATTATATAGTTTTATATTAATATATTAGCTAATATATTTTATAGTATATTTAAGTAGTATTTTAATATCTTTAAAACTTAAAGTAAAATGCCTTATTTAATTAAATTAAATTATAATAATAAAACTCTCTTTATAGTTAATATATATTATTACCTTTTATAATTATATAATATTATATAAGGTAATATAGAATTAATTTAATTTTAAAATTATTAAATATATAGTAAAAATATATATAATAAGAAAATTAAAAGCTAATAGTATTATTTAAGTAAAAGTAAAGTAAAATATTAATATATATATATTTATATATTAATCTATATTAATATATTAACTTTATATAAAAATATTTTAATAGTATTATTACTTAAGATAATTTTTTAATAGATTTTATTTTAAATTAAATTATTATTTTCTATCTTTATATACTATTAATATATATAAAGCTCTTTAAGTTTATATTTCTTTAGAATATATATACTATTTATAAATAGTTTAATAGACTATATATTATTTTTAATTAATTTTAAATATTATATAATTAGCTTAAGACTTAAGGAATAAAGAATTATACTTTTTTAATACTATTTTATTAATTATAACTACTTAAGGAGCTTTTTAATAATAATTTAATTAATATTTATATATATTTATTTAAAGATATAATTATAATTTATAATTAATTTCTTAAGAGATAAGTTTTTCCTTATAATAACCTTAAGACTTTAAAGCTCTTTATATATTTATTTCTATAGGCCTATTTAAGAAACTATATACTTAATAATTAATAACTAGCTATTAAGCTTTTTTTAATATTTATAAAAAGAATTAATTATATATAGAATTATTTAGCTATATATAATATTAATATTATATTATTTAATTAAGGGATAAATAGTAATCTTAATAATAAAATCTAGGGTTTATAATTAACTTTATATAGTATAAAAAAAGGTATTTTATATATATATTATAACTTATTTAAACCTTTATAATAGCTTTATATTTTACTTTAAATAAATTCTAGCCTTAATAATATTCTTTTTTACTTTTTTCTTTATAACTTTTTCTTCTTTAAATATCTTTATAATCTTTTTCTTATTCTCTTTTATATTATTTAAAAATACCTTATATATAGCTAAAGTAATACTTTTTTAATTATTTTTATTTTCTTTATTTTATAATAAATACCCTTTAGCCTTTTTAATATTAATATCTTTATATTTAATTTCTTTTTTAATATTATTTTCTTTTTTAATAAGTAATATAATTTCTTTCTTTATTTTTTTTTTATTTTAAAGATTATAAAATATTACTTTTTACTTTAATTAATCTCTTTATAAGTTAAATAATATTATTCTCTTTAGAATTAATTTATTTTTAAAAATAAAAAAATATAAAATTAATAAGAATTTTTACCTTTAAAGGAATTATAATATTAATTTTCTTAAAAAGGTCTTATAATTATATTATTTTATAAATAATATTATTAAACTCTTAAGGCCTATATAAATTTACTATAATTTAAATAGAAATAATAAGCTATTATTTAATAAAAAAAAAGCTTATTTATAAAGTTTAATATAATAAATATAATTATATTATTATATAATAAGTATATAATATTTAGTATAATCTTTATTTTACTTTTAAAGAAATAAAATATAATACTTAAGTTAAGCTTATTATATCTTAATAATAAGATATTTTTAATAACCTTCTTTTTATACTTTATTATAATATAAAATTTAATATATAATATAATTATAATTAAGCTATTATAGACTATTAATATAATACTTTATTATTAACTTTTAATAATAATATTATAAGTATTAATATATATAATAATAGCTATTTAAGTTTATATAATTAATATAATTATTATATTACTTTATATAATAAAAAATAAAATTATTTTAAAGCTTTATTTAATAAAATTAATAATCTTAAGAATAATAAGCTATTAATTATAAAATAAATAAAAATTAACCTTTATAAAACTATTAAGCTTTATATAAATATTATTATAATATTTATTATTTTTATAATAAAATTTAATTTATTTTATAAAGTAATTAATAGTAATTAATATAATTAATAAGAAAAAAGTATAATATTATATTATATAATACTTTATAATATTATATAAAGTATTTAAATATATATTAAATCTATAGAGTTAAGCCTTAAGTTTAATAATTATAATATATTAATAATTCTTAATAAGATATATAATTCTATTAATTAAATATATATAATATTAATTAGATATATTTTTAAGCTTATAATACTATATTAGGGTAAGTATAATAAGAAAAATGCCTTATATTTAACTTTTAGAATAGTAAGCCCTATGGTCGCCCGTAGCCCCGCGATTTCGCTGGCCCGAGCGGGTCCAAGTGGGAGCTCTAAGCTGCACTTCTCAATTAACGCCCCATCTTGCTACATCTACAATAAACGCCTTTTCAACGCCTTTGACGCCTAGACACGGATCAATCGAATTACCTAGTCTTGCTAGAAAAGACCCCTCTTTTGACTGTAAGTCGCCTCAATTTCGAAACTCGACCGCCTTCAAACCAATCGGCTGACCTTCCAGGTAACATTCACATCCCATCCATCCATCCAAGCTGGACAAGCGCACTTCACACAGGCCCCTCCTCCTCCTACTCTCCCTCTTCTTCCTTCTTGTCGCCGTAACCCTGGCTTCTTCAAGAGTCTCCTCCCGCCTTGTCTCTCTTGCGAATCAAGTCAGATTCCAAGCTTCGCGAACAATTCTATCAACAAGACAACTCATGACTAGTACCATGGCCCCCGACAAGTATCGTAACCCTCCCCAGGCGCCGCCTCTGTTCACCGCCACCCCCGAGTCGATCGCTGCCGACACCAAGAAGCTCTGCGATGCTACCAAGGATGTGCTGGACTCTGTCGCTGCCAATGTCACCGCAGACAAAGCCTCTTTCGCCAATGTCCTTGAGCCTATCCTCATAGATGAGAATCTGGCTGCTACCCAGCGTCGCATCTTGACCTTTTACCACCATGTCTCTACCAACAAGGAGCTCCGTGATGCTTCCACCGAGTCCGAGAGAGTCTTCAATGACTTCGGTATCGAGTGTAACATGCGAGAGGATATCTTCAACGCCGTGGACGCGGCTTTCGCCAACCGAGCATCTCAGGACCTCACAAAGGAGCAGGCACACGTTCTCGAGAAGGAGAGGAATAAGTACATCCGTAACGGGCTTCGTCTGCCTGCTGGCCCCAAGCGAGACCGATTCAAAGAAATACAGAAGCGCCTGAGCGAGCTCGAAATTCAGGGCCAGACAAACCTCAACGAAGAGAAGGGTGCCATCTGGTTCACTCCCGAGGAGCTCAAGGGAGTTCCCTCTGACGACATTGACGTCGACTCGCTTGAGAAGGGCACTGGTGAGAACGAAGGCAAGGTCAAACTCTCGTTCAAATACAACCACTACTTCCCTCTTATCAAGTATGCAATTGATGCCGACACTCGTCGCAAGTATACTATTGCTGAATCGAACAAGGTATGATTCCATCGATAATTTTTTGTAAATCGGAAAGAATGACTGATATTCCAGGCCAATGTAAATGTCCCTATCTTTCAAGAAATCATTACCCTCCGTGATGAAGCCGCACGACTTTTGGGTTATGACAACCATGCAGCACTGCGCATTGAGGAGAAGATGGCCAAGAGCACCGCCGCCGTCCGATCTTTCCTAGATGACCTTCGAACCCGACTTACCGAGGGTGGTGCCAAGGAGATCAACGCCCTCAAGGAGTACAAGAAGAAGGATTACGAGGAGCGTGGCCTATCATTTGACGACAGCTTCTACATGTGGGACACATCCTTTTACTCCCGAATCCAGAAGGAGAAGGAGTACAGCGTTGACGAGGCCAAGATCTCTCAGTACTTCCCTGTCGAATCAACATTTGCCGGCATGCTCAAGATCTTTGAGGAGATCTTTGGATTTGTCTTTGTCGAGCTTACCCCCGAAGAGAGAGCCAGGCTGAGCCCCACAGGCAAGGCCGAGGACATCGTGTGGCACGAGGATGTCTTGATTTACAGTGTCTGGGATGACGAGGCCTCAGGCTCAAGCTTTAACGGCTACCTGTACCTTGATCTTCACCCTCGTGACAACAAGTATGGCCACAACGCCAACTTCAATCTGGAGCCTGGTTATGTCACTGAGGACGGCAAGAAGCACTACCCCGTTACTGCCCTGGTCTGCAATTTCAGCAAGCCAACTCCCAAGAAACCATCCCTGCTGAAGCACCACGAGGTTGTGACTCTGTTCCACGAGCTAGGTCATGGTATCCACGACTTGGCCGGTCGCACCCGCTACAGCTACTTCCACGGAACCTCCACAGTGCTCGACTTTGTTGAGGCTCCATCTCAGATGCTCGAGAACTGGTGCTGGACTCCTAGCGTGCTCAAGTCACTTTCTAAGCACTGGGAAACAAAGGAGCAAATTCCCGACGAGCTTATCGAAAAGCTTGTTTCTACCAAGCGTCTTAACTCAGCGATTGGTGCACTTGGACAGCTCGTTATTGGCCTGTTTGACATGACTGTACACACTCCTGAGTCTCACGAGGCTGTGAAGAAGCTCAACGCTGGTCGAACTTGGAACGAGCTTCGACATGAAATTTCCGGTACCAAGGGTCCTGAGGATCTTGGAGAGGGATTGTACGTATCTTCCATAACCATTTGAATTGCCAAGCTAACTGATTACAAGGGAATGGGGTAACCGACATGCCGGGATCGGCCACTTCATTGGTGGATACGATGCTGGATACTACGGCTACCTCTATTCTGAGGTGTTCTCGCTCGACATGTTTCACTCATTCTTCGCCAAGAACCCAATGGACGGTAAGGAAGGTCGACGCTACCGCCATACCGTGCTTGAGAGAGGTGGAAGTATTCCTGAGATGGAATTTTTGAAGGAGTTCCTGGGCCGAGAGCCTAGCTCGGAAGCTTTCTACAAGGAGCTTGGGCTATCTTCATCTTCTTCTTCTTAGGTCGATTGCAGAAGAGAGGATACATTGGCGAGTTGAGGGATATGAGAAATTATGCGAGCGTGCTGAAGATCGGAGTGTTATTCATGAACCACGTGGTAGTGTCGTACAATGATGACTGCGGATTCTTCCCCCCTGGGTCCTGCAGTGATATACGAGAATGGAATCTCGTATGTTGCAGCTACCCGCACGTAGATCCTGTCACCTGCCCCGAGCCTGTAGACTGCCCATGCAATGACCGCACTCTAATGCTATTACTGGAAACCGAGAACAAGCTATAGATGCAAGGTTGGCTGCATGTATTTGTGTAACTTGGAATTATCGTCAAGTAGCCATAGGGAAATTTGAGGCTGTAGCAATCGCTTTTATTGACTGATTGGGGATAAACAAAAAATGATGAATATGTTATCCAATGCAATCATCCGCTACCTTGGTGAATAGATCATGTGCAATGCGGGTTTCCATACGGCGAAGTAATAATATATGGGGTTTAGCTCAAGTAGTTCGCCCTGTTTGTGACTAGGTGTACGGTGGCAAGGGATCACTTTTGGAAACAGATCGAACGGACGGCAAAGAGGAGAAAATGGCGAATCTGAAAAACGACAGGTGATTTTGGGTTCAAGGATAGAACTCCTGTAGAGTACCTAAAGCAAACGACTGCCAATAACGAATAACCAAATGTTGAGAAAGAAGTCACTTTTTTCGAAATTTTGCAAGTTAATTAGTTTGATTTGATGGGTATGGTTACATCTATCTGGTGGAGTCTTTGTTATGGTCTGATATTTAGGATACTCGGTCAACTTCCTAACCTTCATGATGCCGGTGTATTTCGTTATCCTGTATTGTCGAAAGCTCACCATCTACTGGAAGTGTGAAGAACTACACGCCCCAAAAACTAAGAAATCGATAGAAAGTGGCATCATCCCAAGTATCTCAAATGCATACTGAAAGATCGTGGGGTAGTGAGATTCAGACACGGAACCGCATCTCCGTTCCCCAGACTTTGATGCTGATGTCCTGGATCTGGGTAAGCTTTGCAAGCAAGCTGACTCGTGGGAAAGTATTTAGAAAGGTTTATAATCGGACGATATGAAGTCATCCCGGATAGAAAAACGGCGTCGGATCTCCGTGCGGATGGTTCTTGCAGCCATTTATTAATCGTTTGTCTCCACCAATGCTACTTAAGATGGCTTCGTTGCAACTTGGAGAAATTGCATAGTCAGTGTCGTACTATAGAAGTACCGGAGACTTTGCCGGCCGCTACGGCGGTGTCCGGGCTTTAGCCTCCGCGCCACCATCGTGCAGTGTATCAGGCCACTCCAACTTACTCCAGTCTTAAGTGTAAGAGAGGAAGAGGGGGGAGACAGTAGTATTGCAGTTTGTAGCTTATACAGTAGTGAGAGTGGAGGCCTTGTCATCCGAGACTAACGCGGGGGTTGCCATCCATCTTTATCTTGAGATGTTAGGGTGAGATGGGAATGAAAAAGGGTTGAGAGTTGATGGATCTGCGGAGAAGACTGGGAGCAATTTGGGGCTAGGTAATAACTCTCTAATCATGGATGGCTTGCGCGGGGGAACGGGTAGTCTAAAATAGTGATTGCGGGGAAATAATGGGGTAACTTGATGGAGAGGTTGATGAGACGTTGTTACGATGTTAGATTATTGATCAAGTGATATAGATAGGTAATACCTACCTGGTGCCTTGTTGTGACTTTGGAACAATCAAAACAACGATAGACCTGAATGAAAAAGCCAATTGATATATGCGAGTCTCACAATAAGAAGAGCCGAGTATACACTACTGTGATCCACCATTCAAGTCTACCTACTGATTACAATCTGTAACTACCCGCGCTGAAATCTCCCACCTAAAATCCAGAGCGATGATCTAATTGCTTTTTCATGCCGTGCTGACAACATTGGCGGCGGGGCTGAAGCGAGAAGGACAGACGACTGGATAAGAGCTATTCCAGGCCACATTCCAGAAAGGAACAGTCCCAAGCCTCAATATGCAGGTTCCCTAGCGTCCCGTCACCGTATCTCTCCAACACGTTTTTAGCGGGCTGATGTTCCAGGCGACATGATACTTGATTTCTCTTTGATAGGTTCCCCGGTGTTTGCACCGTACGCTTCGGAATTGCCGCCGGGACTGGACCGTGCTTGCCATGGTAAGCAAAAGGAAGGGTGTCGTAGGCATATCAAATATGGTTATGATACAACCTAATGCAAGACAGCGACAAACAGCGGATCCGATGCCAGCGGCATGGCGGATAGATAGGATAAAGCTTGTATTTGTTAGCGCGATAAACTAAAAAAGAAAAAGAGGTGGGGAGACGAAACAGCGCCAAGGGTTTTGAGATGTGGACAAACAGTCAGAAACAAGTACCCGAGGATCTCTTTAAGGACATGTTTGCGTCTGTGTAAGCTCAAGTGTGCGAGTGCGGAGCATGGATGGGATAGACGGGATGGGATGACATGACATGATCCGTC
This sequence comes from Fusarium poae, assembly GCF_019609905.1. Lineage (NCBI taxonomy): Eukaryota > Fungi > Ascomycota > Sordariomycetes > Hypocreales > Nectriaceae > Fusarium > Fusarium poae. Next base: position 3,179,214 of record NC_058401.1, on the reverse strand, counting down.
ACTCATACACAAAAGTCTCTACTACTGCATATATTGTGATGGGGTTACTTGGCCGTGTACAATCCAACGATCTTTACGAAGCACGGTGCACCAGTAGATCACTATGGTACTCGATGGGCCAAGTAAGAATTGGAGAAAATAGATTTCTTAGTTCTTGGAGAATTGTTAGCTTACGAGGAAGTCTAATAACGAGAATCCACTAGAATACGACCCTGATAGCCAACCAAGAATCAAGTATTTGAATTTTCATCCTGCTTCAACCAGATACCCCTCTCCGACTCTTTTTCTCTACAGCGGCTCACACCTCGCACCCGAGCAACATGTCCCAACACTCTCAGAGCGCCATCTCGCGTGGCCGCCCCTCGGACGCACAAAGGAAGCCGTACAGTACTACTCTTGCATGCCATCCTTGGCGTTACATGGCCCATCTGCCGGGCTCCATCATGATGCTTTTCTTTCTCAAGTCACTCACTGCGCTGCAGGACAAGCTAGGGTTCATATAAGACGATGCATGCAAGGATTGTATTCCCCTGCAAAGGTACCCCAAACCCCGCAGTAGCAGCAGAGAATTGGAACAAAGCAGAATAATCTTTTTGAACACCAGGATGTGGCTGCTGTTGCTTTGTAGCTACAGCATAGTCCTGTACACCCCTCCCCTCTGAGACATAACAGCTTCGTCCCCTGGTAAGAGGCAGGAGAGATATGCTCAAAAGATTAATGGGATGTGGTTCGTCAACAACTGATATGTCATATCGGCTGCAGTAGCGGACGGACAAGCGGAAGATAGTATCTGGTGCAGACTAGGGTAAGGGTTGTAAGTTAAAGTTGAAGCCCAGGTGAGCGTGTTGTGGCTGCATACCTCCTCAACACTCCTATCCTATGCGTTTTCCTCCACTGCCATTGTTAGTTCTCGAAAATAGTTCTTCTCTTTGTTTCTTGGCATAAAAATGTGGGTGTTTAAATTTCCACACGTTGGGGGTGTAGGAGATGATTGCGGCTTTCCTTGAAGCCTTTTCTTCCAGCTTAACCAACTATTAAAGGACATGTTCCCCATCGACTGCGCGAATGAATCCAGTATAACTTTACCCTCAAAGTATATCAAAGAGAATCTTTCCGTATACGTTATCGGATCTTCCGTCTCCTCGCCTCGTTCGACACGCAAAGAGGGTTTCGTTTACCCTGTTGCACCGTCACTCCCGCGTCTAGGGTTTGTTGTTGTTGTCTCGCATCCTCGGTTGACGAGATAGACAGTACGCTGCACTTGGTTTTGTCTCAATCGTCTTTTTGAGCCTCTCTTTCTTCCTTCACAGGCTCTTTCCAACTGGCTCTCCCTCCCCCCTCCTTCCTCTTCTGTCTCGGCTGGTTGCTCCATCCTTGTCATCCACCAGTTCCTTCCTCCCACGTTTTTTGACTGCCGCTATCCTCAAAAGAGCCGGCCCTACTTCTACCCTTTACCATCTTCGCCGTGATCCCGAGATACGAAACCCTGGTTCGGATATCTCAAGGATATATATCAACATGGGCGACTACGATCGAAGGGAGCCCTTCGAAGAGAAGGCCTTGTCTTCCGAGGTTGACCTCGCCGATATTGATCCCGATGCTGGGTTGACCGAATCTGAAAAGAAAGAGGCTGTGAGTAGCACATATTATGTCACATATTGAAGATGAGTTACTGACACGGTTTCAGGAGAAGAAGCTACTTCGAAAAATTGATATGCATCTTGTTCCTTGGGTATGACAACTCTGCGCCATACAGCAGCGGCAACAAGCTAACAATAAATAGCTATGTCTCCTCTACCTCATCTGCTTCCTCGACCGAACCAACATCGGCAATGCAAAAATCGCCGGTCTACTCGATGATGTGCACATGAACACTTCGCAGTTCAACGCAACTTTGACCATCTTCTACGTCTCGTATGCCATTTTTGAGCCCCTGGCCAACGTTCTCTTGAAATGGTCCAAGCCTTCAATCTTTATCCCTGCCATCATGTAAGTTCCCATATTAACAGGATGCCACGGCCACGGGAACTAAATCATAGTACAGGGTTCTCTGGGGAGCGTCGATGTTGGGTATGGGGTTTGTCAAGAACTGGGACGGCCTTATGGCTGCTCGCTGGTTTCTTGGTGTTACGGAAGCCGGCCTCTTTCCCGGAATTAACTATTACCTATCCTGCTGGTATAAACGATCTGAGTTCGGCGCCCGCGCTGCATGGTTTTTCTCAGCCGCTGCTCTTGCTGGCTCTTTTGGAGGTCTTTTGGCCGCCGCTATTCAGAGAATGGATGGTGTATCTGGAATCGCTGGTTGGGCTTGGATCTTTATCATCGAAGGACTTCTTACCATCATCATTGGTATCGTCTCTTTCTGGATGGTCCACGACTTTCCTACACAAGCCAAGTTTCTGGACGAAAAGGAGCGAGCTCGCGTTATTTACCGACTCTCTGCCGATAACCAGTCGTCGGCTAAGGACGAAAAGTTCAAGATGAAGTACTTCTGGCAGTCAATCACGGACTGGAAAACCTATGTTGGGATGCTTATCTATATGGGGCCTTTGATGCCCCTGTACTCCTTCAGTGTCTTCTTACCCACCATCATCCAAAACATGGCCTTCACCGATAAGAAGGCAGTTGTCAAGAACCAGCTTCTCAGTGTACCACCCTACGCCGTGGCAGCTGTCGCCACTATCTTTGTCGGCATCTACTCGGACAGGATTAACAAGCGAGGCATCTTCAATTTGTGTGCGGCGCCCATAGGAATGGCAGGCTTCATCATGCTGATCGCTTCTACAAACCCTGCGGTGCAGTATACTGGGTGCTTTTTGGGTGCTCTCGGCATCTACCCTGTCATCCCCATCACCATCAGCTGGGTCGCCAACAACGTTGAGGGTGTGTACAAACGAGGTATCACTCTCGGTTTTGTCATAGGTTGGGGCAACCTCAACGGTGTGGTGAGCAGCAACGTCTTCTTCAACAGCCCTCGTTTCTACGAAGGCCACGGCACAGTGCTGGGATACATGTTTGGTGCCATCTTTTGTGGCAGTCTGCTGATGTATGCCTTGCTTGCCGTTGAGAACAAGAAACGGTTGGCTGGTGAACGAGATCACTTGGTAGAGGGGAAATCTGTCGAAGAGATCCACGAGATGGGCGATAAGCGACCCGATTTCATTTACACACTGTAAGATTATTTATGAGTTATCATGTTCAGAGAGGGGGGATGCCGATTGGTTGTACATGGGTTTGTACAGGGTTGTAAATTGAACCACGAGTACGTAAATCAGCGATCAGTCTGGTCTGATCATGTACAAATAAATGCAAGCATACTGTTTCTTCTGCGATGTCTGTTATTGCTGCCAAGTGATCTAGAGCGCAAATCTCTGCTTGTGATATCCTTGCACACTGAGATGCCGGTCAGCTTGTCCTCGTTCATTTCTGGAAGTACATAGTTGTGAAGCATCTCGTTCCTCGGCCTGATGAAGGATGAGCCAGATACACCAAGTAACAGGGCGGATATGCTGTAGTTGATCTGCTGACAGACGCCCTCCTATGATAGGTATTTCACAGTAATGGAAGAGCTTCAAATGGTGGCAACTCATGCAGGAGCTAGATAGTACATACTGTACTTGTCAGTGCGTAAATACTAGATAAATAGGTAGTACCTAGGTTAGGTGTGCACTTTGTTGGGCTGATGGAAGGTCAGTAATTGGATCACAGGCATTGTTTGTCGCTGCAGCCACCCGCCACGTCTCGTCCTTTCCACGCTACCGAGACCTGGGACTGAAAAGAGATACAGGGGAATCAAACTCGAGTCTGCGCTGAGATGTGTTTCTGTTGGTGGGTGGGTGATGTCACACTCCGATTCAGCCCACGGGAGCGTACAGCTTTAATTAAAGCGTGATCTCCTGATGTCCTTGACCGCAATTAACTAGACGAGGCTGTCAGATTTGGTTTATCCAAGAAATATCTGATCAAGTGCTTCCGTTTCTCCGGGATAACTGAGTGTTTAACTTGCGAAGCAAATCGATAGTTAAAAGATGGTGTGCAGCTGTAAGCGTTGTTTGCTCTTAATCTCAGCTCATCGAGTACCCCTGTAATTCATCGATGCCATGCGATGCCAAGACTCGCGGCCGCAGATGGACTCGTAGTTGTATCAGTCAGCCACTGCATTTTCCTCCAATGTTTGTGTACGGAAACAGATATGATAGCCTATATATTCACCGCTATAGTATATCTAGTATAGACTGGCGGTTGTTGGTTCCCGTGCTAGCTTGACGGGAGATGGGCAGGCTTGGAGACTAACGTTGAGTCTGGGGAAGAATGGCGTGCGTGTGGGAGGGGGTCGATTGGTGCTAAGAAGTAGATAGATTATATCGAGATTGTTGGTCATGGTGTTTTTTGAGATATGACAGTGTTAGTAAGTGGCATTGGCTCTATTGCACTTGAAAACTAATTCGACACTGCACTGCACTGCACTGCATCTGCACATGGCTTCTAAATCGCCAAGACAGTGATTAAATTGTTGGTGGAAAGCACTTAGAGAAAGTGTTCCGATTCTTGAAGCCTCATAACGCACCGGGAGGGCCAGAAGAAAACAAGATTGGGTAGATGATCAGTAGTAAAGGTAAGTCGCATAAAAGCCAAGATGATTGTGCTCGTTTGCTAAGAAGGCTAAATAAATGAAACTGACCAGAGGGAGGAGCAGATAAATCATTTCCTTTCTTGCGAGTGTGGCATCAAACACTCACATAATAAAGAATGAACCCGGCCCTTTTCTCATTTCGTCCCTTCGCCTCTTGTCCAGAATTTCAGAAAAATAAAAGATTAAAAAAATAACGGGCGGCAAAAGATCCCTCGTCAAACGGATACTTGCATCTCCAAGAGGTGACACCACATCTCGACCTTGGTCATATTTGGACGACTCATTGTTTCGCTGTCTTCCCTTTTCTCTTTCTTACCAGATCTTTTTGCTGTTATACTTTCTCCATCGCTTAGCAATCCGTCCACCTCGTCTTTTGTTTCCCTTTCCCTTACGGAGAGTTACGCAAAAAGGAAAAACCTCCCACCCTCCATCGGCTGCCTACCTACTCGCTCACTCAATCCATACACACTCGCTTCTTTGATCTTCCTTCTTCCCTTTATTTACTCGCATCGACTTCTTCTTCTTGTTTCTCCGTCTTTTGGTCTTTGTTCATTATTTGCTTTTTTTGTCATCGATAGAGAGTACGCCGTTCTTTGCTACAGTGCACACTCGCTCTCCGCCCCCCCTCCCCTAGGCTGGGACTCGGGAAACAAGAAAAGCGAAAGAAAGAAATCCCCACAGAATTATTTGTTTTTGTGAACAATGAGTCACAAGTTTATCGCGGGGAGAGGATCGGATTTGTTGGACGAGGGTCAGAGAAACATACTCGTGCTGTTTGAGCGCATAGGAGGCTCGGTCAGCTTGTTGGCTGTGATTCTGATATTTATCGCCTACGCGCTTGTACCAAAGGTGCGGAATGTGCAAAACACTTTTATCGTATTTGCCAGTGTCGCAAATGTCGGTGCTAGCTGTGCGAGTATCATCGCCATGGACGGACTGGAGCTAGGCGTTTCTTCGCCTCTTTGTCAGGCGCAAAGCTTCATGTTTCATATGTAAGTTACCACTTGTTCGCCCGCTGGTTTATCACTGCTGACAGACAACCTAGGTTTATGCAGTCTGATCCATGGTGGTCACTAGCCATGGCCTTCAACGTTTTCCTCGTCTTCTTCTTCCGCGCGAGCCCGGATTCGTTCCGTCGGTGGTGGTGGGTGTATTGTCTCATTTGCTATGGTGGCCCTTTTGCTATTGCCATTGCGTTGCTTCTGGTTAGAAACCCGAACCGCGGCCTTGTTTTTGGTCAAGCCACTGTAAGTATATATTCTATAGAAACAATCATGATCTGGATAGCTAATTCGAGCGATAGATCTGGTGCTGGGTTAACCGGGACTGGGAAAACATTCGAATCTACACTTACTACATGCTCATTTGGGTGTGTATTGCTGGATCGCTCCTCTTCTACTTCATGGTCGGCTATCATGTTTTTCGTAGTCGGAACAGGCTCAAGAGTTTGACTGCTTCCAAGAGCAGGGAGCCAGGCCCTGCTGATCCATCCCAGACCCAAGGCGTAAGGAATAATCAGTTGTTCACATATTCAACGCAACACTAACAACATCTCGGTAGCTACCACGAATTGACTTGCTCACAGTTCCCCAAGACTGCTTTTATGGAACCGTCGTTACTGATATACAAGTCGTTCACTCAACAGCCTCATCAAATCATCTCCCCGATCCACCAAAGCCTGTTTACACGGCTCACTCGTCGTCTCCTCAAGTATCCTTCGACGAGCCATGCATTGGAATCCAAAATTCCAATAACCACTACTTCTCAACCTCGATATCCCCCGGTATCAGTACGCAAAGTAGTGAGTCACCCCTACGACGTGTGGTTTCGGCTACGAGCCGAACCTACAGCAAATTCGTGGTCGACGACCCCATCAAACGCGCTTATTTACGCACGAGCTTCCTCTTCGCCCTTAGTGTGTTGGTGACCTGGATCCCGAGCAGTTTAAACCGCATCCACAGTTGGCTATTTGGCAAGTCTCCCTTCGAGTACCACGTCGCCACAGCCGCTGTACTTCCCCTCCAAGGACTATGGAACGCAGTAATTTTCTTCGTCACAAGTTGCCGGCCACTCAAAGAGTGGTATAGAAACGGCGGAGAAGACCCTGCCATTCAAGATCGAGAGATGATTCAGACGAGGGACGAGCATGATGAGCATGTTGGGAGGAGCGGCGAGAGCTTCCTGGATGACACAGACTCCGGTAGTGACGTTGAGCTGCGACGAATGGGAGAAGCGCCAGGGAAGAGATCCTCGAGCTTGTGAAGGGGAAAACTTGGGTTTTGGAATTTGTTTTGCATGATTTATATGTATTCTGATGGGATATGTGATCCATAACGAAGGCGATATTGGTTGTAGAGTCTAGGTAGACTAGGTTGAGCCTCGGCGGTACATCTTGCTGGTCTGGAGGCCGTTGGGCCAATAACGTTTACACTTGAATTATGCAACCTCGGACTTTTAAGTTTGTGTGATAAATTGTACATGTAATGTGATAAAACGCTTACAAAAACATTGGAAACTATCACATGGAAGCGCCATGGATCACAAGAGTCTTGCCTGAGTTCCCGACCTCTTGCACCACAGAGAGCTCTAGAGCCTCTAATATGTTGTGCACTCGAACAAGTAATTCTGCGATTCATTAGTATGGCTACTGCCAACACAGATACACAAGTCTTGAAGCAAACCTTTATACACCAGCTTGTAATGAACTGGAGGATCATCGTTGGGCCCCGAGATTAGAGGCATCGTTTCAGAAGGTGCTGGGACAACGCTGAATCGTATTCCGACATCATTATTCTTGCCAACCCAGAGAATGTTCTCTGGGTCACATCGAGACGGATCTTGTTTGCTTGCTGCTTCGGCAAGCCATTTTCGAAACACCCGTACGACCCCATCCACTAGATTGACATGACTTATGAACAATCCACTTCTAGGTCCCTCCTTGACGAGGTTAATGGCAGCACACAGCTGAGAGAAGAGCTCTCCATCATCAAGATCGATATCTTGTGTAGCGGTTTCATCATCTGCATCCTCGGAAGGTTGTGTCTCTGTAGGTCGTCTACGACCTCTCCTAGGACTTCGGCTCTCGGATGCAAACACGGGTCTAAAAGAGGAATACAAACGCCGGAGGTCAGGTAGCCGAGGATCAACTTCACTGATAGGAGGACCGTATTGGGTCACTAATCCCTGATAACGACATGCCAGACAAGGGGCGTAGAGTTGGTCACTTGGAAGGTAGCATTCTAAAATGAGTTTGTTATCGGGGAGGGGAGCAGCTTGGAGGAGGCGGTGGTGGATGAGGCGCGTGACTATGGAGTAGAAGCGGCGGTTGATAGTGGCAAAAGAGACGAGTTCTTTGGTTGAAGATGGAGACAGGATTGAAGTGAGGATCTAATTATGTTGGTTATCTTGAATGACACCAAGACATGGGAGAAGCTCACTTCGTTTGGTAGGCTATCAATTGAACCGAGAGACGTCATGATGGGTAGTGGTAATACCTGGGCGGTGGCAGGACAAGACAAAAAGGCAAATCTTGATGCAAATGAATATTGATAAAATGAAATGTCAACTTGTTGGCGTTGGATTGTGGAATGATCAAGATGAAGCTTCACTCGATGACTATCTAGTCTAGTTGGTCCAAAGCGCGGGGGAGGGGCAACTGATTTAGTCAGCATCCGCAACTCCGAATGACGAAACCTTTTTGATAATAAAGCGATAATGATAATGATATGATTCTTTAAAGTGCAAAATGCTTACTGACTGGCATACCCATCAAGTTCTTTGATTAGTTCGGCTCTCTCTTTACTGGCGTATTATGTGGGCAAGTAACAAGGTATCTGACCATTGGAAGACAAAGCTACGCTCTCCTCTCATTTTGGTTTCCTCTTTTTAAACTGTTTCCATTATTTTACCGAATTGAGATGGCTATTCGTCATATTCCAAAACTCGGTGTGTTCTATCAAGAGACGTTATGGTCTCAAAGGAAAAACAGTACAAGTCATGGTTAGAGATATTCACAGGCGTGTTCTGATACGACTCTGATTCCTCTATCTATATTCTTGAAACATTTGTTAAAACACCTATTTACTAAAGACAAGGACCTTTTGGACACAGGCCAAGATCACCGGAAAACAATCGGCGATGGACGGACTCCGGAGCCCCGCTGCATGACAAGACCCGGTCCGGAAGCTACACGGAAGCCACTCCACTTTAAGTCCGGCCTGGAAAAGAACCGCAGTTCATAAAAGTTTGGCTACATTTCAAATGCCTTTTTAGATCAGTACACCGTAGTAAAGAATATGAGAACATATCGAATGATACTTGACATTGCAGTAGCCTGGGAATAATAACGAGTCTAGAAATCCAAGATTTGAGTCTGCGGAGCTTGAACGTGACTGAGCGCTCACACTCAGAATACAACTGATTTTTCAAGATACGAAGAACAATCCTTGAAACACTACGTGTATTACTTTCTTATCGACCGAAGCTGGTACGATGGCTGCTTTCCCCTCCTTTCTTTGACCCCCAATAACTCAATATGTAATCGGCACAACTCCAGGGCAAAAGGTTAAAGACATACCGATATCGAATTGGTCAGGCCGGAAAATATGCCCCGAATAACAAATCAACAGCACCCATAACATCCGATGGCTGAGGCGGAGTAGAGATTTGCGAACCATCATTGATGAAGTCAATGGCTGGTAAGGCCTTGTTTCTCTGAGATGCTGGTGTATAAATGTGTCAAATCCTCTGGCATTGCTCTCTGTTGCTTTCCCACTTCTATCACGACCTCTTGGCCTCTATCCCAACTCGCCACAGTTCTGCAGAAGCCATGCATGTCCACGTTCTGCTAGGCCTTGGCCTTTTGGCCGAGACTGCTTTAGCAATTCCCTACCCTGCTTCGAAGAAATGTAAGCATGAAGAACACAAAGCAGAAAGACATTCGTGAACACAATGGCTTACACAAATACCTTCCAGGTTCGACTGAAGTAGTCACCGAGATTGTCACCGCCAGTCCAGTGCTGGTAGCAGACGTGACCCCCCTCGTCCTCGTGTCGAGCTCGAGTGAGACTACTTCCACTGATGAAACAGTACAAGAAGATGATAAGGGCCAAAACACTACGGATACAACCCCTGGAAGAGTAGCCTTCTCAACCTCTGTACTTGTAGATACACAGACCGTATTCCTTACAGATATGCTCTCGGATTCTACAACCACCTCGATCACAGTCACCCAATCGTCAACCCTCTTGGTTTCAGCTACTTCAACTCTGAGCACTACCTCGACAGTGTTAGAGACTAGTGCAGCTTCTACCACAGTAACGTCTATCGTCAGTACAACTGACACAGCCCTCCTTACCTCGACCATTCTTACTACCGATGAGGCCACTACTACCTCGACCGTATTGGAGACTAGGGTGGCTTCTACCACAGTAACATCTATCGTTAATGCAACTGACACAGCCCTTCTCACCTCGACCATCCTTACTACAGATCAGGCCACTACTACTCAGACAGAGGTTGTGACTTCGACTGTAGATGCCACGTCGACTATCCTTCTGACAGACGTTGAATCTACAACTTCGACTGAACTCGTTACCTCTAATGTAACAAATACAGTGTTCTTTATGGATAGGTCAACTGCTACTGTAGTCGAAAGTGTTACTTCAACTGTCAACGCTACTCAGACCATTTTTTCAACTGATGTCGATTCCATCACCACCACCGAGACCGCCACATCGACATTGTTTGTAACCGCTTCTACTGCGACTACTGAGACAGACGTTACCACTTCGACAAACGTTGTAACATCTACTGTCAGCATTACAGAGACTGTATTGGTCACAAATCCCGTTACCACTACTTCAACTGCTGTTGTCACCTCAACAACCGTCGTTAGCTCTACTTCAACTGTCTTTATCACCGACTCTGTCGATACAACGCAGACGGAAACTGTGACATCGACTGCGGTTGTCGAGTCTACGTCTACCATCCTTACTACCGCCGTTGCCTCCTCTACTGTCACAGAGACTGCAACTGTTACTTCGACTTCGGCAATCAATTCCACTTCCACTATCTTGAACACTGTCCCCGAGACAGTGACCACCACCGAGACTGACGTTACCACTGTCGCGTCAACTATCTCTACTACACAGACTGTGGTCTCCGAAACTACATCGACTACACTCACAACTGACACAACAATCAGTACCGGCGTTGTCTCAACCACCGAGGTAGCGTCAACTACGGTGACGGGTACTTTATTCGTTATTGGTTCAAATGTCGACTCGTCAACCACCACTTCCACTGTAATTACTACCATCACTACCACAGTTTCCGACTCGGAAACAACTCCAGAGGCTGTCACCCTCGTCACGGCTACAGTCACTCAAGTCTCTACCACTACAGTCGCTTCGGAACAAGCCATTTCTTCCCCAGCTCTTGCAAAGAGGCACGTCAAGGTGTTCCCAGTGGTCCCTGGCCGAAGCATTAGAATGAAAGGCCCCGGAAAAAGAGCTCAAGCTGAAGCTGCAGCTACTTCTGCCTCGGGTCCTCCCCAGGGCGTCAAGTCCACGAACGAAACTGCTACCAGAGTTGCCCCTGCCTCCGAGTCTGCACTGTCCAACACTTCAATCTTGACCAGTACCACTGCCACTGTTTCTATTCAGGATTCTCCTGCTTCTTCCTCTATTTCTCCCCAGGTCGACGCCGCTACGACGTCAAATTGTACCAAAGCCGGTACCAGCACGAGTATGACAACCGTTGTTATTTACGTCACTGCTACTCCTGATGCTCCTAACTCTGAGCCTGCAAAGCCTGTTGATGACGCAAAAAGCCCCGATACCTCTGCCGACATTGCTACAAACACTACCACTACTGTTTCTGCTGTAGACAGTACCATTGTGGCCACTGTGACTGTCACTGCTGGGGCTACATCTGTTTCTGTCTCTGAATCTGAGTCTGAACCATCCGAAACAACTCTATTTAGCGCTAGCACTGAGTCTACCACCACAGTTGTATCCACGTCTGTAGATGCACCAGCCTCTGAACCTACCTCTCAATCCGCTTCCGCATCCACAGCTCAAGAGACCGTTAGGTCTACTACAGAACCAGCAGCAAATCTTACAACTGAGTCCAGCTCCGAGTCTACTCCCGAATCTACTTCCGAGTCGGCCCCTGAGACAACTTCCCAGTCTACAGTCGAGAGTGCCACTGAATCTACAAGTTCGGCAGCAGAATCGACTACTGAGTCTAGCTCTACACCTACTTCTGAATCGTCTACAACCAGTCAAGTTCAAGTTCCAGCTGCAACAACATTCACTACCACGGTGACCAAGATTAGTACTACAACTGAACGGGTATTTACTCCTACAACGTCTAGCTCAGGAACAGAGAGCTCCAGCACGGGTAGCTCGAACGAAGAGGACGATTCTGTGACCCCATCCCCTGCTGAAGAATCGGCCACTTCCACTTCAACCTCTGCTACCACAAGAAGCACCATTGATGCTGCTCCCGAAGACGGCGCTCCTGTGCCCGATGACCCTATCCCACTGAATTGGAAAGACAGGATGACTCGTTTCCTATCATGGTAGATACGAGAGATGTATGAAGAGATAAAGAGAACAAGCTATAGGTTTGCTGGCATATTCGAAGGGCCTACCTGATAACCTTAGGGGCAGGTAAACTAGATACAAATTGACGAATATTCAGCTATACGTGTCAATCTGAAGATCCATAAAAACAATTGCAATCAGCTGCCTCAAGAGTTAGGCTTAGAATCGGCGACATAGCGTCTGTACTGATCATAGATTTCTTTACCTCCGTTCAAGGCAAAATGTTGCCTTATCGAGCAAGCTCTCCCGCAAATCTCGACTGTGTAACTCGGCCATGAAACAACCCCTACGGAGAAAATCGAAATGCCGTAGGTCACACTCCGATAAAGGGAGAAACCAGAATCTCCATGGATCGTCGCGGCGTCGTGAAACCGCGATGTCACTAAGTTACGGCAAGATCAAAGTCAAGCATCGGTTATACCTGATTCAACTGGACTCTAGATGAAGTCAATTGAAGGAATGTCTCATAAACCTTCCGAGATAGCGAGATAGCAAGTAAATAAACAAACGCCTCACCGATATATACGATAATTCCCTTCACGGTGTATCTCCTCACCGAGATGGGTCCATTCATACAGAAGACTCTGACCAATACTTCGACTTGCCGAGGTTCCAAGACGGTAACCTTGACTTGTATAACAAACGGATCTTGCAGTTAGAGCGGCATACCCATCGATATTCTGTCATATGTATGTATGTCTCAAGGTTAGTAGCAGCGGCGCCTCATTGTTACCTCTGCAGCCGGGGCTTTGACAGGTTTAGGAAAGGGAACAAAACACAAGACAAGGGAGTTATCAAGATGCAGGCTCACAGAACTAGTGGGGTAGATGTTTCAAAACAGGGTCTTTGTGATACAATCTGCCGTGCCTGATAAAGCTTCAAGAGTCGCGGCTTCTATTCCGCTCGAAGTCTGTCGCTACTGTAAACACCAATCTCTCACTTTGACTATCAATTGTAGTAATCCTCTGAACCAGTCCAGTATAAGTTAGCTTACTCATATAATCCGGCATTTCTTCCGATTGACCATGTATCAAAAGAACTAGAGCCATATTAGTCATTGTTCAATACCTAACGCTCGTTATTCCGATACTATTGATGTTATCTAGAAACTACCGGCATGTGAATCAGTGCTACCACATAATGATTCCAAGACATGCATCCATGTCAGCTACAGAGAGACTGCATAAGTCTTTCATCTTCCCGTCAAGTCTGTACTATGACCTATCAACGTAGCATTCAGTCAATGACATGCATATTGGTCCGTTCAACGGCACCCTCCAAGATATTCCGTGGGGGTTGGCTCGGCGCAGCCATTCTCTCGTTCGCAACATATGACCGCTTTCAATCCATATGAGGAGTTGTTTACACCAAGAGAACAACTACGTCTGTTAAAGTCGTACGAATTGTAAAGATCGGCGATCATACCTGGACCGCTTCGCGCGCAATCTTGTGTGACGCTTATTTCAAAGATAGATACAGGGGCTCAATGCAAGATGTCAGTAGAATTATGCCATATCAACAATACGGAGACCATATATTGCGGGTGAGATATAGGTGTAGTTGAAGTAACTGGGCATGTTCTTGGTCATAGTTGCAGTGCATATATATGTGAATCTCACATGAAGTTCCTGGACTCTCAATACACTGCATTATAGAGGGGGGGGGGAACATAATATTCAAACCTCTCAGGCCCATCTGAATCTTTAACCCTCATATATGTACATGGTTGACCTCGGTTGATCCAGGATCGCTTCATCAATGCCACGTCGGCTTGATCAGTGTGACAACTCATGTTTTCAGTAAACATGTATACCCATTCAGAGAGGCGAGTTCAACTAAGTCTTGTAATAAATTCAATAGATTCTGCAGACGGGAAAGAGAGCGTGCAAGATTTGATAACAGCCATGATGGTAAGTTGCATGATCTCATATGATCAGGAACAACAATATGTTGTTTTCTCAGCCATACCCTATGCTCAGGATTAACGTGAGCTGGCGCCTATCAGCATTAATAAGTAGCTGATAATGAAATTCTCCATAACCGAGCAGGAACCCACGTCAGCTGATATGTATTGAGGCCATTCAGTACCTTCAAGGAAACGCGAGCGCGCGACAACTAAACTTTAATGCTTGGTAAGTGGTTTTTGTCATGAATGTGATGGTTTGAAGTTCTGGTGTAAATAATTTGCCAAAATCCGGACTGTTTAAAGAACTTCATCAAAAGGGAAATGAATGTGCAGTAGATGCCCTTCGGTCGGTCATACCGTTATGTGTGGGTACTGGAATTTGGCAACGGCTATGTTAAACAGACCGAGAATGACGTTAAGGACTCATACGTCAGCAACGGTGTAGCTCAGGCGTCATAGATACTCTGAGATAACTGAAACGTAGGGCTGAGCCATTAACCATCGTTTGGTCTTGTAGTCAGGGCACAATTTGTGAGCATGTCGCGTCTCTGCTTATCATATAACGGGTCGTATTTACAACATCCGCATGGGCATGTCAGACTGGTTCTTATCCTCCGGCCCGATGCATGCCAATGGTTGTCTGACGGCTTGTTCATACCGTTCGGAACTAATTCCAAGTATGGCTGAGTCGACACTCCGTGTCAGACCGGGCCGTTCCCGTGTAAGCCTCATCCGTTGTGGTGCGGAGGGTGTTTTCTCCTTTCAATGATAAGAACTTCCAGGTCCTTGGATTTATGTAAGCTGAGATCCCAGTACGGCTGCACGAGCGGTTCGTTCTCCAGATACTTGTAAGAAATGTGGCTGTACTTTGTGGAAGTAAGATAGAACTGACCCTTTATCATCTTTTCTATACTTTATTGTGATACCACCATCCATGCCACTCCGGTGCTTGTTGTAATGCTGATTCGTATCTGTCGCCACCTGTCTCGCAACAGGTTAACCGCGCGTTAGCTTGCTGGCATTGAACGGCAGGTTTTAAAAAAACCAGGCGGTCCTTTATCTTCCCGATATAACTCGGTATCGTCAACCCATATGGAGACTATCCACACATGCGTGGCTTTGGGATTCCGACTCCTATTCTGAGTCTCCCAGTCTAATATGCATCACTGAGATCTGAGATCCAATCGAACCCTAGTATTGAGTCGATGCAACTCCCAAGGCATGATCATATATGTGGCATTTCAGTTTTGTGGAAGGGAACCGCGATTGGCTGGGCGTTCCAATGCAGATGTTTTATATCGTTTTTTCGTGGTATTTACTGAAAAGTTAACAACTACTGCTTGGTACTGTCAAAGACAGACAAAAGAGCATCATCACAACCTAGGTGTGATGGGTATCGATGGGTATGCAAGGATTCAGTGAACAGACTGGGATGACACACATAAACCGGGAATCGTCAAGGAAGGAATCGAAGGACACCAGATTGACTGGTAAGACCTCTACCCTCGCAGTAAGCTGCTGCCTCGTTGTTAAATTTGAACCACGTCCATCTCATCATACAGTCGGTACCAACCCTGGATATAAATTCTGGCAATGTCTATTGAAGGAAGATGCTTTCGGGCCAGTCTTGTGGGTTGGCTTTGTATAACTTAGAACGCTTGGCTTTGACAGCAAAGGCACGTTGGATTTTCGTTCAGCTCATGATTTTAATGAGACGAGAGGTTGGAGTCACTTTCAGGCGCTGGTTTCACCATCTGAACACTTTGATTAGCGCGCATCGGATTTTTTGTCTTGATGCTCATCGTTTTCTTCGATTCGTTCGGCGTTACATCAACAGGACGTGCGCCTCGGTGCGCGGCTCTGTCAAACTAAGCTCCCTGCACTCCCGACTGGTTGGAGTTGAAGGATGTCTCGGAATGACGGACAGTAGCTCAGCCTTGTTGTGTTCCCAATATCCCCCCAATGACTGGTGCCAAGTGCGTCTTCTCTTCAAGGAGAACCGGCGCCCCGCGGAAGAGCCAAAGCTTTGGATTTGGATGTTGATAAACATATCAGAGAACTTGATCAAACAGAACGACTTTTAGTCAGACTGCCTTGTTCTCTTTTCTTGGTACACTCATCGTGCGTTCAGGATTCTGAAACAGCTCCCTCAGTGTTGTGACCTGATAGCTGGCTAAGCTTTTGAGGGGTTTGAGACATGTTCCAATAAGGTGACACGAGCATGAGTTACTTGAATCCTGCATCGACGCTCGGACATCTGCGGGTATGGTATTGGCCTTTTGATATTTGAGTCAAGGGCCTTCTTTTTTGATCCATCTTTGAGGGTTGATGTTGTTGATGGCGTTGAATATTCCTTGATTTGAAGGTGATGCCTTCGGCCATTTATCAAATCACAGCATTATAGGAAATGTGGTAACTAGACTGGATGCATGCTTCAAATGCATGCCAAGGTTCATTGAGGGATGCGAGAAGCCAACTTTGAAGAGGATTTGAGTGTGTGAAACACCTGCCGGCATTCAGCCCTCCAGGTCGTGAGGGGTATAGATTTGCGTCAGGAAATATTACAGGCTGCCATCTACTCGTGTATGCAGATGAAAGTTATGGTGGTTGAGTCAATAATGCGCGTTTCCAATGGAAGGGCTTGGAATTTGCTGATATGGATGGTTGGGAATGGAAGAACAAAAGTACCAGGCTAGTACTTACTGACGCAGATGCTTAGGTAAGTAACTGGGACTGTTATTGGGGTCGTTACTTCCATATTTCTGTACTGTCTGGGGTTAGGAGGGAAAGAACAGGGGGTAGCTCCTACCTACCACCTGCGGGAAGGCAATCAGTCTTTGGCACCTGCCTGGCCTTGTAACTACCTACCTACCTAGGTACCTAACCTCAAAGTTACCTGTATCTCTACTTAGAAATTAGTACCCCTGTTGGCTTCATGGGTACGAGCATGGCCTGTTCTTGATCCTGCACCAAGTAAAGGCTCGGGAGCCCCTTTTAGGTCAATACCCAATATCCCATCTAGAGATGCTACTTCTAACTTCCGATAGAATATTCATTCATGCACTGATTCCAAGTCCTGCCGAGGTGTCCAAAATGGACGGATACTGCAACCCAGGCAAAGACATACGGGACGAGATGACGAGCTGTACGACCCACAGTCCATCTACTAAGCTCACATGGATGTACATGGATCAGATTGCGTCTATGGGGGGAGCTGATGGTATCGCGGCCTTGAAGATCATCATGCCGGCTACCAAGCCACTGTCTTGCCGTATGGGAGACAATACCTCCATGAGTGTCTTGGAGGGTAGGTTATTCTTGACCACGTTTGCTGACTTGTTTCTAAGATAAATTCTCACGTAATGCTGTCAACTGTTGCACGCGGATTCTTGTGTTCCTGAAAGCTCAGCTTTTACTGCGTTTTAACTCATGACTGGTTAAAAACATCATATTTCCTTTCTACTATATATCTCTCTCAACAAGGCCTCCAGCACGATTCAACCTCATTTTTTCATCGAGCATCAAGAAAAAAAATGTGGAATGATCAAGGAAAGGAGGTTTGTCCAAATGACTGTTGACTGATCAAGAGGTATTGACTAACTGAAAGCGAGAAGCAGCAACAAATGTGGTCGACACACGACCTCGCTTGTGCACACTGCCGGGCACGGAAGATCAGATGTGGTAGGGAACGCCCGCAATGCGAAAGTTGCAAACGCGACGGTGTCGAGTGTCGATATTCATCTCCCGGCAAACGTGTCAATCACGTCAAACTCCTGTAAGTCGGGGACGCCTTGTCTCTTCTGCAATGGAGCACAAAGGCTTACAAACTTATTTGTGTCTCAGGTGCCAGAACTTCGAGACGCTTGAGGACCAGCTGCATAGCATTCAAAATGACCTTTCTGATTTGACGTCACTTGTCAGAGGCGGGAACAGCGTGAGATCTTCATCGCTTGCCGCCGAGGAATGGGCCCCCGAGAATCTTGCTGGTACAGACTCAGGGACAGTAGTCCATACAAACTGTCACATCGTACGAAACAGTTCACAATCCCTCGACCGTTATCATGGGCCTTGCTCCCTTTATGCCCTCTGCAAGGAATTCCATGACGATCCCATGTTTAGTGTTTCCGAGAACAACACTACGACACATACTGCCGTTCCTGAGCAAGCAATGCTACAAGAAATGCTTTACGAAGCAGGTAACGAACCTCATTTAGATGTACCTTCCCAGCCTACAGGAATATGCCTTCCACCCCGACAATTCCTCAACCTTGTTATCAGTCCATTCTTCAAGAACACTGATTACGCCACTGATGTTTTCGTGCGATCAACTTTCCAGCCTCAGATTGATCGAATCTATTCACAGCCTATAGGTCCTTCGGACGAAGGCTGGGCCGTGTGTTTCAATGTTATAGTTCTTCTTGGCATCAAGAGGGAGCCTACCACTCAAGGCAATAGCCACTTCATTCAATCTCTTCTTCAAACGATGAGAATGGCTATCAATAACCCCCGAGTGTTTTTGACACCAAGGCTTGTCAACGTCCAAGCACTTGCCCTTTTGGTAAGACCCTTTTGGCTAGAATCGTTGGATGGCGTTGACTTTGAACCCAGAGTTACGTGGCTGAGCAATATAGTACGACATCACTTGCAGAATTGGTCTTTGCCCAAGCCTGTTTGTTGGCACGTACAATGGGCCTCCATCGGGGTCGCACATCTTCTAATAACCTCCCACCGGAGACTATACTAGAGAGGCACAAGGTTTTCCAGTCGTTATATATCAGAGATAAGAACATTGCCATACTTCGCGGCTCCACTTCTTGGTTACCAGGATGTGAATCCGGGGTCCCATCCTCGTTAGAAAGTCATTCAGAATCTCCTGAAGCAATGGCACGTCTAGAGCTGGCAAAACTTCAGGACGAAGTTTATCAGATCTTCTACGGTACTAGTGCTCCGTCTTTGAGATTTTCCCGAAATCAAGCATTGGGTCAATTACAACAAAAGCTTGAACAGTGGTCTTCAATGTACAACATCATGCAGACACCATTCACCTCAGCAGAATCATTCGCGCTCATGTTATCATTTCTGGCTACAAGAATTTGCTTGTTAAAAGGCTTTGATGGCACAAAATCCATACATATCTTCAGAGATGCCAAAGCCTGCTGCCTTGTCTTTCTGTTGGCCACAGCAGCGAAGAAAGATCGTCATCTTTCCGAAGCTTTGAATGAGACGCTGGGTTATCAGAAGAAACGCGAAAGATCCAACACAAAGAAAGCTAAAAGAAATTCCCAGGCCGATGGTGCACTGCCTGAATATGGCGAGAACGGGATTTCAATACTTCCTCGTCTAGCTACAACCTTCCCGCTAGCAGCAGCATTCATTATAGGAAAGACGGCCATACAGCAGCCAATGACAGACGCGGATGACACCCCCAGTCAGCCAGAAGAGGAAATATCACTTTTAGAAGCACTTCGCGATCAGTTCGCATCGGTCGCCGATCAAGCTCATGTTGATAATCTCGCGTTGAACTTCAGCAAGATCCTGGGTTTGTTAGTTCGAATAGTTCGTCAAAGGCAGTCACCAGGTCAAAGCAATACACCTTCAATTGCCTACAACGAATTGCCGAATCTACATTCCACCAGATCTTCCAGCTCCCTCCATGGCAGTGTTGTAAGTTCCTATAGAGACACACCCCCAGGCCCCGAGAATCATTCAACAGTCAGTTCGATTAGTGAGGTTGTCCCACATTCTTCTTTACTTCTGCCCTTCGCCCAACCGCTTGAATCTCCGACTGGGGGCTCACCATGGTTTGCAAACGCTGGCCACACTATAGGCATGAACCACAACTCAGTTCTTGTAGCGTGGCCCAACCAAAATAAGCGACAATCCGAAGAGGCAGAACTCCCGGTTAAGAGAACGCGGATCGCTTGTCACGACGATTTCTTGGACATTGGTGCAGGATATACCGATCATGGCTCACGGCCTGACGATGATGTTTTATTTACATTCGATTTTCTCAACACAGGAAACGATATGTCTTCTTTTGATATGGATGAATAACCTACTGTGTGCTTTTTCAGAGTGGAGTGGTACAGGTTGGGCACTTTAGGGTAAACTGGCTGCATCTCATTTTCCTTCTTACGGTCCCTGATCTCTATCCCGACAGTGCAATACAAACGCACATTGCACTTACCTCAGTCTTTTGCCCTATTACAAATAGACCCATTATATAAAAGGACGGTTCTTTTATGTTACGGAGTTAGGTCACACTGTCGAAGTATGGGTCATGATTCTTGCTTTGGTAAAGAAACGCCAAATGTTCAACATCCACGCCGCAAACTGCGCCTTTGGGTGGGTAACCCGCAAGCCACATATGTCTTGCAATTGGGCCATCCAATTTTTTATCATGGCAGATTCAAGCGGTTCCAACGATTTGGTCAAGGCCTTGGAAGCAGCTGATCCGTTAAACTTGGACATCACGCACTTGATCATGCGCGCACATTGATTTGGACGCGCCGCTGAGATCATGGACCATCCTTCAGATATTTCTATTTGTTTCGTCTTCTGCAACAATTGGGCTCCGGAGCTGTTAAATTCGTATCAGCAGTGCGACTACTCCTAAACTGCCGGGCGCGCTGGAAATCATGTGCCCAAAGGAGAACTCGGTAATCACTGAAACTGATCTTACTCTCAGTGGTCACAATGCGCTGTATGTTGTACTTGATTTCCGATCACATTTGGAAACTGGAAAGCTCAAATATTGATTCCTCACTCAATACATACTTGATGTAGGGTGGTGGTGTTGGCTTTTGCATGCAGAACGCTATGTCTCATAGTGTGGCAGTCCATACTATGAAGTCGACATAGATATGCACGATTACTTCACGAAAAAGAATAGTCGGACTGGTATGCGGGTTGAAAATAATATCGCCAAGAGTCTGTGAGACAGTTTTTATCACGTAAATCAATACGATGACGGGATTAGACACATCAAATGTCAACAACGGCCCGTACGTGAGGCTCATCGGAGAATTTAGTACTGTTTGTCATACAGAGTAGGGTCATAGAAAACACCAAAATAAGGCTGAGCCATTGTGTATGACACTCAAGAGTTCGGTAGTGAGTCATGGATGAAAACTAAAACCTCGGAGGCCTTCATTTACCATTTGCGTAAAGAGTGTCACAGCAGGCGGTGGGAGTAGGATGCAGTTCTTTTGCAGCACTACATTGCATACACTGCAACGTGGATGGTGCCGTACTATCCAGTATCATTAGATCCAGGCGTGTTCTATCTTTTGATCCTGCAGCCACCTGCCAACATTCATCCTTTTTTAGCTCCTTTCAACCAGACGCAGATGGCTCAACGCTCAGCTTCTTTCGCTGCAGTAAGCAGTGGCGTCCCCATTTTCTCTTGTATTTATCTGAGATAAAGTCCAGATCAGGCACCCATAATGTCCTGGCGAGGAAATGCGTGTTTGCAGCATCGAGGAAGAACTCGCACTTGACAACTTCCCAATTAGTATGGTCCTCGACGTAGTCAGGCTCGTTCGGCGGTAGAGGATCTGTCCTCAAAGGGTACTGCGTGTCAACAAGGAATTTGCATGCAGGGAGTTCGGTGTATTTGCCTAGGTCCTCTTCGTTGCGATCGTTCATACCATGAGTGGGAAGCCAAGTCCCACTGAAGAAACCAAACCCAGTTTCAGCTTCGGAAAACTGTCCAGGCAAGAGGCCTCTGAATTCGGAACGAATGAATTTGGCATGCATATTTCGGGGTAAGAAGTAAGACGAGGGAAAGCGATACCATTCCTTTCCGAAGCATACAGTGTCTTCTTCCCTGCCAATAGGTGTGTTGCCATCTTTGCCTTCCCACAGGGGAGTGTAAATCTTCATAGGCGCAGAGTAAGCAGACCAGATACCGTAAACTCTGAGAAGGGCGATATCAATCGATAGAATCATGGTAATGGTAACAAGCAGAAGTTTTAACTTTGCAGGAATTTTGCCCACCAGTGTCTTTGGCTCCGAGTTGCCCAGAGCAGCCAAGATCATATGGGTAGAAATAGCGGCGTTGAGGGCAAGGAAAGGGTAGGCAGGATACATGAATCTCTCCTCCTTGTGAGGCTGCGAGCTGAAGACAGCCAGCCACATGTAAAAAGGAGAAAGAAAGACAACAGTCCTCAAGCCGGTTTGGAACCCCTGGCCAGATGGTGAAATAATCTTTTGAAGGATGAAAAGTGGCAGGGCCGCAAGTGCAAGAACAAACCAGAGGTTAAAGTTGAGGGCCAAGTTCTTGAAGTAAAAAGTCCAAGGCTCTGTACCGTAGAGCTCCGGGCCATGATCGGACGAGAAGATGTTGTACTTGACAATGTTCCACGTCACAGAAACTTGCTTCTTATAAAAGAAGAGATTTACGAAATAGTCACCAGCCTATCAATATGAGACGACGTCTTCAAAAGCGAGTTGCAAGATGAACTTACAAGAAGGAGGAAAGCGGATACCACACCTCGACCAATGCGAACAAATGCTTCCCACAGTGCTGTCTTGTCTCCAAAGACCAGCAAGATGAGCTCCTCAAGCATAAAAGGCGCACAAAGCGCAGCAGCAAAAGGCCAGCCAAGAATACCGGCAGCGGCAAACCAGAACATGCCCTGGGAGGTCTTAAGGCCTCCACGCCAGTTCATGAAAGCTGCAGCTCCTAGAGTGACCAGGTACATGGCGAAGCTAGATGGGAGGAACGCCGTGCTAGCATGGAAGTTTCCAGGGCTCGCAACGGTGGCCATCAAGAAGAATAGGCCAATTCGGCTGTTAAGTGTGGTGCTAGTTACCATGAACATAATGGTCTGTGTGAGAGCGCAGACAAATGCAAGTCCGTAACGAACGAAATAGAATTCGGCAACCTAGGCAACACGCTGTCAATTGTTGTTCTTAGTGCCTCGGAAACATGATGTTCACCTTATTGGAGTGAGGAAATATCCGGCGCACATTGCCAACGATGGCATGGAAGGCAATGTAGAGCCAGCTGCGAATGGCATAGTCGGGCGAGTATTCCCATGTCTGAAGACCGTAGCTGTGCGATAAGTAATGGGTCGGTTCCCAGTAATTGAATGTCTCGTCACAATCTTGAATCGGCGCAAACCACGCGGACACGAGAGCTGCAGCGAGGAACCAGTAGAAGGCAGAAATCGGTTGCATCGAGTATGCGCTTGGAACTCTAAGCACGGTTAGCAGAGCTCTTGTAGTGTAGAGATGCGCAAAGATTTAGATGGTAATACTTTTTCTTAGCATGGCTGGCAGTCGGGTGCACGAATTGGCGCTGTTGCTGCGCTTGCGGCGCCGTTCCGGGAGCCATCGTATTGTCGCTGTCGACAGTGAGTTGAAGATGGAGGTTTACAAAGTCAGGAATGCTTTCGTCATGGTGGATTTGGAGCTTTCAACAGTTGGGGGAGAGATGGACCCCTGCAAAAAGCACTAAAGTCACTAACATTTACTAAGTGGAGGCGAGTCTCACCGAGGTGAAGGTCAAGAATGGTGGGGTGATAAGCTAGCGCATCCGGATAAGAACCCGCTTTAATCGTTCACCTTGATTTTTTCTTTCCTGCAGCGCTAGTCAGGGTCTTTTATGATGGAAATGAGGCGCCCGGCCTGTTAAAACTTTCTTGCTTTCATCTAAACTTTTGCGCCAGTTGTCGCATTTAAGGCTTTTCAATTTTTCAAATATTACTTCCTTCATTATTGTTCCTGCTCTAGCAAGGACGCATTCGACACTATTTGAATTCTGTTTCTTTTAAATAATATATACAGACCAGCACCAGAATGTCGGGTTTCGAGATTCCAGGCCTCGGCCAGGCCAAACCCAACGAAACTCTACCACCTCTCCCTCCCGCCGACGTTCTCGCCGCTGCTGCGAGCTTTCAAGATATTGAGGTCCCCGATGCCCCTCCCAGCACCACAAACAATGAATCTGCGCCAGTCACTACAGAGCCCCGACCCTCTGAGGTTCAGTCAGCGACAGCACCTGCTGCCGACGCGGATGCCATGACGATCGACCGACCCGACAGCCCTCCTTCCCTTACGGGCGCTCTTGAGGCTGTTCTTGGTGGGCTAGCTCCCGCACAACCCGCGCAAACAGCACAGCCAGCTCCTGCTGCAAGCACCGAGACCGTCCCTCTTCAGAACGATCAGGGCGACAACCCTGAATGGGAGGTTGACTCCTCTCCTTACGAGTCATCTTCTGAATCGAGCAGCTCGGATTCCTCTGATGATGATTCTGATAACGAAGGATACGAGCTACTGGGAGTTGAAGAGACTGCCCGCTTGCTCATGCAGGCCGAGGGAGGATCTGACGATGAAGGCGATCGAGGCGCGAAGGGTTCTACCGCTGCCCAGATCCGAACAAAGAACGAGATACCTGAAGAGGTTATTCCCAAACCTGATGTTACAATTACACCCGAAATGAAGATCGAAGAGCTGGGTGTCATCGAGCACATCGTGGAGAACATTATGCTGGTCAAGGCATTCACACCGGGAGAGTACCAAGTTCTTGACTCAGGTTCCGTGCTCTGTACAGCTGAGCGAGCTGTCATAGGCGTAATCGCAGAAACGATAGGAAAGGTTCTGCAACCTATGTATACTGTGCGCTTCACAACAGACCAGGATATCAAGGATCTCGGCCTTGAGGTTGGCCATACAGTATTTTACCCCGTCGACCATGCCTTGTACGTTTTTACAGAGCCATTGAAGAACTTGAAAGGTTCAGATGCCAGTAATCTCCACG
This sequence comes from Fusarium poae, assembly GCF_019609905.1. Classification (NCBI taxonomy): domain Eukaryota; kingdom Fungi; phylum Ascomycota; class Sordariomycetes; order Hypocreales; family Nectriaceae; genus Fusarium; species Fusarium poae. Next base: position 3,154,300 of record NC_058401.1, on the reverse strand, counting down.
ACGAAGAAGTTGGCGATGATGAAATGGAATTTTCTGATGATGAGAAGGAAGCAGAGTATAAAAGAGCTCTCAAGCAGAAGAAGAAGGATAAGTGGAAGAAGGATCCATCCAAGGTAGGCAAGGAGCCTCATCCTTTGCGACAGGAATCACGACCGGATGTTGCTTTGAACTACGACGATGACGAAGATGGTCCCTACAAGCCTCTTGCGCGACCGCCTGGCTATGGCAGCGGTCCCTCCACAACCGAGACCTACGAGCACCCATCGGGCAGAAACCTTAACCAGCGAGGAGGACGCCGGGGAGACTCTAGAGGTCGTGGTGGACGTGGGCGTGGATCCGGACGTGGCGGACGAGGAGGCTTTAATCAGCCCAGGGATGGTTACTCGCTGCCTCCTCAAGGGACTCATCAGCCTGCTCAGCAAACAGCCCCCCCTACCGCGTGGCCCGGTGCTCAACCTCCGGCTCAAGGTGCGGCCCCAGCCATGCCCAATTTTGGCTTCCAACTCCCAGGCTGGCCTCAGGCGCCTCCTCAAGGCAATGCTGCAGCAGTTCCTCCCCCACCTCCCGGGTGGCCAAACGCTCAGGGTCAGCAGGGCGCAAATGGAGGAGCCTTTGTAAATCCCGCCTTCTTCGCTGCGCTCATGTCTACTATGCAAGCACAGCAGCAAAGCGGCCAATCACCCTGGGGGCAACAGCAGCCTCCCAATAATGGCAATGGTCAAGGCCAGTAGAGGCAGTCACGAAATAATTGTTATCGATAAAAGGCATTGATGGCGCTATGGAATTTGCTTTACTGGGTATAGACAAAAAGGGCAAGTTATCCAATATCAATCATACCTACAGTGTGAAACTGCCTCTGTTAGCACCAATGAGATGTGTAAATGCATCTGGCTGTCCTGTTCTACAATAATGTGCGTGTATTCTCATATACAATCCGTCGCTCACGATGAATGACTCCTGGCAAACTATCTCGTAGGCACTGTTTATCCTCTAAGCGTAACTACAAATACAAATAAGCGTCTAAAGATCGCTCCACTTGTCCTCGGACTTTCCATCAAATTCATAAAAGCCGAGCTCATAAACAAGACCAAGTGTCATGCGGGCATGCTGAAGCATGTGGTCAAAAGACAGATACTTGATGTTGTCATCAGTGCTGTGGATGTGAGGGTCGGAGTACTCGAAGGCAGATTCAATGACGAAAGCTGATGGGTAGCCGGCCTTGGAGGCAGAAGCGTGGTCGGAGCAGGCGTATCCACACTTGGTCTCAACCCAAGGAATGTCGCAGTACTGGAAATGCGGGTCAGTATAATCATCGAACGTGGGTTTATGAAAAACATACCTCCTCAACAACGGTCTTGATAAAGGTGGTCAAGCCGGAGTCAACAAAATCGGTGATGACACCGACACTTTCGGGCTGGCCGGCGTCGAGAGTCTTCTGGACATAACCAGTCATGTCCTGCTGTAGCATAGCCTTGACATCACGGTCAGTCTCCTCGTATGACTTGAAGATAGCCTGGCTTCCGAGCAAACCACCCTCCTCAGCCGAGTACCAGTGGAACTCAATTGTGTTGGGAGCCTTGCCCTTGACAACATCCTTGGAGTTCAGGAGAGCACGGAACACCTCCATGATGGTGACTGAACCGCTACCATCATCGTCGGCACCAGGGGCAGCGAGAATGGAAGGAAGGAAAAGGTTGATGGAGTCCTGGTGGGCGCCAATTACAACGGTGCTGTTGGATTGACCAGGAATGGTGGCGATAACGGAGTGCTGCTTCCATGTGTGAGGAAAGCTCTCAGCGAACACGGTATCTTCGGCACCAGCATCCTTGATGATCTGGTTGACCTTCTCAAGAACCCAGTCAGAAGACTGGAGGCCGTAATCGGACTTGAAGTATCGGGTGTGAAAGCTGGTCAACTTCTCGAGGTTGGCCTCCATGTTCTTCTTTTCGAGCTTCTTGGAGAGCTTTGCGACCTCGTCTTGCTTTACGCATTTCTTAGGAAAAGTGACAGTGCTTTCGGCGTTGATGCCCTTGGAGCCAAGCGTAGTCGTCTCGGTGATGTCCATGAAGTTCTGGCCGTTCTGAAGTTATGTTAGGAATTTCACTGCAATTCCACGTGGTGTGTATGAGACTTACACGACGCATCTCCCACTTCTCCTCCTCAGTAATCCATTGTGTCTTGCCAGGAGCGGTCTCGACGAGAAACAGCTCGTCTGGCTGAAGAACAATGTTGTCGGCCTCGGCGATTTCAATGAAACGAGCCGATACGGCAGGCAGACAAGCCGCCAAAAGAGAAGCTTGAGAGAACTTCATTATAGACGTAGGGTGTATAGCTTAGTACTAGGTATGTTGAGTTAGGAAGCAGAAGATGATGTTGGAGAAATGTTGGGCAAATGACGCGCGGAACTGCCTGGAGAGATAAGATCCGAGGCAGGTACCGACCGTACAGCAGCGCCATGACGATCACGTAAGGTTCCTAACGTAGATGCTTGCCGTTTTGGGATGATGGCGGTCACGGATTGGTCTTGTGACTGTTGGCGGAAGCTTGTATGTGGATACCCGGTTGCCATGAAGGGAGACCTTGCTTTGTTATCATACCGACTTGTCATGTCAATGCGCATGAAGCCCATGTAGACTACCTAACAATGGATGCTTATGATTATGGCAATAATTAGGTATTTATCTATCTTGGCAAGTACGTATTCAAGATAGTTTTGTTATAGAGAGTAACTGGATATACTCGGTGCGACTCCTTCTTATTTCCCGTACATTGCCTGGGCAAATCTCAGCTAGTGAGTGGTAGCCCAGAACGCCATCATGAGACCTTCTGGGGTGGCCTCAAGCTCCCTGGGCTTTTAAACCAACACCGCTTCCGCCATCCACGTTTATATCTTATCTTATTGGTGACCGCCTAATCTATGTCAAGAATATAATTGACTTGGATTGACGAAAAGAATCATGTCACAAACCTTTTGTCCCAGGACTTATGATAAGCCTTACAAAGGATAAACACATTCGCCATATCCATCAACTCGAAGCCCGTTGATCTGTAAAACCCCCGGAGGATATATATCCAGGGATAGATTATCGAGTCAGGGTGTGGTTATGGTTGTATACGGCCATCTACGAGTTGGACAAAAATGTTCAAAATAATCAAGCGCCACTAGCCTTGGCTCGATGTTGTCTGGAAGTAGAATTCCAATTTTCATAGTCCACAGTCTTTCGCCGACTTGGTCTTCATGTTTGTTGCTGCGACAAAAGGACTCGAAAGAAGATTAAGAAAGTCTTTGATGATACTTCCAATGTCTTTATGTAGATTTCCCATCATAGCTTCAACAGCTTTATTCCTATTTTCGATACTTCTATTTCGATTATCCAAGAACCTTTGTCGTGAGATAGATTTATATATGAAAAGAACGCTTCTTCGTCGAGTCGTAACTTCTTTGTAACCGTTGAGTGCTTTGTCGTTGGTACACTTAGTAGCAGTGTAGTGCATTACCTTTGTCCAAGAACCAAAATGCGATAAAGAAATATGACGTTGTTCAAGATCGGGTTCACACCATCATGTTTCAAGTCCTCGATGAGAGAATCTTTATAATAGACGACACGATCCTTCAGTTTCGGATATATCTAAATACACATCTCACTATCCATCGCTACTCGAAAGTATAGCCCAGCAATCATTGAGAACACGTCTAGTACAGTTTCAAAACTATTCACAACTACCATCAACATGGCACCTCGCAAATCCACCTCCAAGTCCAAGCCTGCTCTTGAAACGCCTATGCGGCAGACTCGTGCTCGCTCAAAGCTCAGTAACTCTACTCCTCTGATGCAAGGTCTTGACCACAGAGGACATGCCCAAGGTCCCCTCATCGAAAAGCCTAAGGCTCGGGCAGACAGAAAAGCTGTCGATAAACCGGACAGCAGTCCGAAGTCGACGTTGAAAAAGGCCAACAACAAACAAAGGAGGAAGGACAAGGTCGTCTTCCGAGCCCGGCTCAGTTACTCAGCGACACCTCCCTTGTCGCCAGCAGCTACGTCGCCATCGTCAACAGCTCAACAGTCGGCGGCACAAGAAGCCTCAACATTGTTGACACCTGTTGGTTCTGACAACGTCGACGCCTCGCAGAGTCCGTCAAACGGTGATGACTGTGGCAACGACTCGAATGATGCACCTCCCGCTCAGGACAATAGTAACTATGTCCCGAGTGAAGAGGATTCTGAATTGTCAGATGATGCCCCTGATTCTCCCGGTTTTTCAGACTCTTCTGATCCGCCAAGCCCAGCTCAAGACCATGAGGACGGCGGCGATAGTGGTTCCTCCGAGTCTCCCAATTCCGCTGGCATTCCTGATCCCAACCTTACCACCAACCAAGGTGGTACTGGTGGTCACGATATCCCTGTCGAAGAAAATGAAGATTCCAATCTTTCTGATTCTTCAGACAACGGTATTCCGCCTTCGGAACCCAATGCTCACTGCAAAGTCTTGACACCGATCGGCTTCCCGACAAACACAGATTCATCTGGATCCAGTAGTCCATCCTCGGGCAGTTTCAGCCCCTTGATTATGCCCAATCCTGACCCGTAAGTCGATACACCCATGCCTTTCTACAGCATATCCTAACGTTTTAGAGAAATCCCTAGTCTTTTTGGCTCCGGTGTCAGAGCTCGTCCGCACTATGGCTGGTATGAGCAGTATCATCAAACCGGGCGTGACTGCGCAAAGGTACATGGTTGCACACACAATCCCGGAAGGGTATGCCACAGCTGCCACGCCGATTGGCAAAAGGCCTGGTCTGTATATTTCAAGGCTCATGAGCTTCTCGATGAAGCAGTTGCCAACCCAGAGAAGTACCTGGCCGATACAGGACTTGATGTGCGCAAGGGCTATATGGGACACCTGTTGGAGGGGTCGGGCTGGGAGGTGCTGGCACTGGAATTGCAGCCTCCTACTGGCAATAGTATTCGGCTTCATCCTACACGCATTGCCAAGCACAGGCTGGCTTTTGCTCAGATGGCGGTTGACATGCAATAAGTTGTTTGTTATGTTTTGTTTTGACGACTGGTGGAGTTATGCGATATGTTTTCTTTCATAGAACAGTTAGAACCGTGTTTGGAAAGGTGTTATGGAGTATTATCCGACTTACATGTAGTTTCTTCAAATTGCGCCATGGTTTACATTCTTTTTCGTAACTTCGTGAACCGAGCTTCGCTCATGATCCCTGAAGCTTTGAGGGGCTTCTCATAGTCCCATGTCTTCGTCACTCTGCTCATCAGACTCTTGGCCGCCGCCTTCTTCCTCCTCTTCTCTCCTTGTTGTTTCTGTACTTGTGCCGAGCTTCCTCACACCTTCGACGACACCAATGACGAATCCTCTGCTCTCTGCAAGCTCCATGGCCCCCACACCTCGCAAACTCATGACACCGTCGACTCCGCCCTCGAGCTGGGCTGTACTAGATCGCATCTTGGCGGCTCTGACTTCTTGCAAGTCCCGGAGTAGCGACCGCACTTCTGACGAGGATGCAATATCATCGGATGCATGTGCAAGAAGCATTTCGGCAACTTCAAACCAGTGATATGGCAGAGCCCCTGCAGGCGCATCCGATGTGCAAGATGGAAGAAACGGTGGAGAAAGTACAGTCTCGTCGTCTAGGAAGGGATTCAACCTCCGCGCATTGCCTCGACTATCTGCTCGAGCTGGTGGTGGAGGCGGTGGTGCCCAGCCTTTAGGATCGATCTTTGTTTCGTGATGAACGATGTCGCGTAACGAGTCGGGATGAAGCCATGGAGGAGGAACGATATTCGCACGTCGTTGTTTCTTTAAAAGGATCGCAAGCCATAGCGGCAGGGTACTTCGGTGCGGTGGTCGAAGGGCTGGTGTCGTGCCCTGTGTAACAGGTCAGCGTCGAGCTTGTGGACGCGACTAAGGACGCGCTCACCGTTAGAAGCTCAATACTCTCAAGTCGTTGACGAGGGACTACAGTAACAAGTTCCATTTCACACAGAAACGCGACCTCGGAGGGGGTCAGCCCCGAGGGTAGTGGTAAAGCCATATTTTTGCAGTCTGGAACTCGGTTCTAAAGTTGTAAGATATGAATTGAACCTAGGTTTTATGAAGTGCCCCTCCTTTCCAGAGCTACAGCATGGATCTCAGGTTAGTGCCAACCCCACCACCACTACCATGGAGATCTCTCTGAATCTTTCGTTCAAGACATCGAAATTCATATCATGATTTTTGTTACACTGGAGTTATTTTTCTCTTAGCCGTTTGAACGGATGATGGGCTCACAACGCTACCAATGCAGCTACATCATCGAGTACTACTAATGTTCACTTGTGCAAACCACTACAGGGTCCAGCATTCAATAATCCTACTACATCACAACCCATGGTACGAACAGAGGAATGAGATTTAAGCACACCATGGCTCATAGTGCTTATTTGAATGTTCAATTCTATTATCAAACAGAATAGCTTGGCTGTCGGTAAGACTCATTCGGCCTACCCAACCTGCCTAACTACTTAGATAGTTCAGGGTAGTTTGTGGCCCACAAACGTGGGGAACCATCATTGTAAGGGCGTGATCATCATGTAAACCATGAGGTATAAGTTATCAGCTCAGCCATTGGACATTTTTTATTCTTCCCTACCATACAATCTTGGATAATTAAGTACACAAAGAAGCCTCCAACCCCCAAAGTATAGTGACATCCTACAATGGCATCCCTGGAAAACCTCCCTCCTGCTACTTCCCCATCTCTCATCATCACCAACCCCACCACGTCGGAAAGAGAGCGTGCATGGAAAAGTACCCATCTCCAATGGGGTGCAGCCCTGAGTCTAGAGGATTATATCGCCCGAGAATACGACAACATCAATGCACCTCTTGCTCGACATGGCGGCTTGACGAGCTGGATCCTCACCGATGGGACCCTGAAGCCCGACGAGAGGCCCATCCTCTCATCTTGTGAAACCTACAAGAAGAGAGCTATTGTATCTGATACAGGTAGCAACGGAAAAGTGAGGGATGGGACTGCACACGGTGTGGCCAGTGTCTTCACAATCCCCGAGTATCGAAAGAGGGGATATGCCAGGAAGATGATATCTCTCCTCGCTGATGAGCTGCGAAGCAGACAGCAGAAGAATGAAGGAGATGCCGACTTCTCTGTCCTATGGTCTGACGTTGGCCCAGACTTTTACGGAGCTCTTGGATGGAAGGCTTTCAGGAGTACATACCTCGAGTTTCCCGTCAAGGACACTCTGCCCCCTGCCGACCCAGCTGTCAAGCCTCTCACTTTGGACGACGTCCTGGAACTGGCAGCTCGCGACGAGGAGATTGTCCGAGAAAAGGTTGCATCATCAACCTCTGCTGTCAGTGCCGCTGTCATTCCTGATGCAGACGCCATTGGATGGCATATGAACCGCGTGGACTTCATGTGTAACCGCATATTCTCGCGCAAGCCTGCAATTCGAGGTGCCTTGTATACTCCACCTGAGGCCCCCAACTCGAGAATCTGGGCAAGCTGGACTTGCAGCTTCTATGGTGGACGTGACCAGCCTGCGAAGAACATCGTCCGCATTCTTCGTCTGACAAACGAGGATGAGAACATTTCAGATGATACCCTTGCCAAAGGAATCGAAGCCATCGCCGGTCTTGCACAGAAAGAGGCCAAGGAGTGGTTGTGCTCCAAAGTAGAACTATGGAACCCCGAGGAGCGTGTCAAACGAGCCACGGAAAGCATCCAGTCATTGGGTGCTAAATACGTCGTCAGAGATTCCGAGCACCTCTCAAGCATGAATTGGTTCGGAAAGGACCCCAACCAAGAGGTCGAATGGATTGCGAACGAACGATTTGCTTGGTGCTAGTTTATCAAGCTTGATCGGAAAAAGTTCATGACCAACAAATAGAGCAAAACGACCAGACAACCAAACTTAGACCAGTGAGATTTCTATAAATATAGTCTCTACGATCTATATTCTTTTCTAGTTCTTACAAATTCCGTGACCGGCCCCTTTCCGTTTTCATGATATAATCACATTCTTATCAAGCCGTAAACAATCACACTGGTGTATCATAAGCATACCAGTCCAACGCCTTCCCGCTCCCTGACTTAGAAAATCCATTCAACTCCTTTAGTAGCTTCGTCCGAACATGGTCCACTTGTCGGCCTTGCCCTCGCACTCAGGGTTAAGACACTTGGTCTCACCGACGACAATACCCTCAGGCTGCTCGAAAGGAACACATAGACTCTTCATTCCCATGGTGGGGAGCTTCTCGTTATCGGGGACATCAGGCTGCTCCTCCCGAGTAGTAAGCTCCTTGATGCGGTCCTCACACTTGGGAGCACCGCAGAAAGGAATGAGAACAACGTTCTTGTTGTCCAGGGCTGGAAGAACATCTTCCCACTTGGTGATTTGAAGGCGGTGCTCGCGGAAAGACTTCTCGGCCTTATTGTACATATCACTCTGGATAGTCTCGAGGAGCTCGGGGACCTTGGTGGCGACATCGGTGATGGCAATTTCTCCCTTCTCACCAGTGTCTCGTCGAGCGGTGCTGATAACGCCCTTGGCAGCGTCCTTGGGGCCGAATTCGACACGCAGAGGAACACCCTTTAACTCCCAATCGTTGAACTTCCAGGCAGGAGTGTAGCCCTCTCGCCAATCAGCTGTGACACGAACACCAGCCTTCTTAAGATTGGCTCGGATCTCTTCGACCTGATCCTCGTGCTTCTTCTTCTCCTCAGGGGTTGTCTTCTTGTTGATTCCGACAGGGACAATAACGACCTGTGTCTTGGCAACACGGGGAGGAAGGACCAATCCCTTATCGTCACCATGAATCATGACCATGACACCAATGACTCGAGTGGAGAGGCCCCACGAGTTTTGCCAGACATGGATGTGAGAGCCCTGCTTCTGAGGGTCCTCAACGGTGATGTCAAACATCTTGCTGAAGTTCTGGCCTAAGGCGTGAGAAGTAGCACCCTGGATACCACGGCCGTTAGAAGGAATGTAACCCTCGACAGTGGTAGTATAGTAACCACCAGCAAACTTCTCGTTCTCAGTCTTGCGACCTCGGACCACAGGTACAGCAAGGAGCTTCTCGTAAACACCAGCATAGAGCTCAAGAATCTCCAACACCTCAGCACCAGCAAGCTCCTCGGTCAAATGAGCAGTGTGACCCTCTTGCCAGAGGAACTCTCGGGTTCGGAGGAAAGGGGTTGTCTGCTTGGCCTCCCATCGGACGACTGAGTTCCACTGGTTCAGGCGGAGGGGAAGATCTCGGTGACTACGAATCCACTTGGAATAGTAGGGGTACATGACGGCCTCGGAGGTGGGACGGACAGCGACAGGAACTTCGAGGTCCTTGTCACCACTACAACGATATTAGTTAGCTGGAGATCCGGTGGGGGAACATTATTTAAGTTGAACTGCTTACGCTTTAGTGACCCAAGCAAGCTCGGGGGCAAAACCTTCAACGTGGTCCTTCTCCTTCTCGAGAGACTTGGAAGACAGGAACATGGGGAAATTGGTCTCGTCAACGCCCATCTCCTCAATGTGACCTTGGAACCACTTTCGGATCTCATTCCAAATGTGCATGGAAAGAGGGCGGAGAACAAAGAAACCAGAGATCTCGGTGTAGTATTCGACCATCTCAGCCTTGAGGACGACCTCCTGGTACCATTGTGGGAAGTTGTCGGCCTTAGACACGGTGATACCAATGATCTCGTCTGCCTTCTTTCCACCGACGACAGGGAGATTAGTCTGCTTAGCAGCCTTGGCAGCCTTATCAGCAGCAAGGCGAGCTTGCTTCTCGGCCTTCTTCAAGGCGCTCTTGGACTGTTCGGCGGCGCCCTCCATTTTGGTATAAGTGTCGATCGTTGACCGGAAGTTGTTGAAAGAGATTGATTGAGGGATGCGGAAGCTTTAAGACAACCGAACAGTGGCTTACGCGCCTTTAAAGAATACGAGAAGCTGGGGAACGACGTTATCCTCGAGGAATGAAGAAGGAGAAGTTTCGGGGTGTGAGTCGAAGTAAACGTTGGTTGTGACTTGTGCCCCGCAGTCGAGGGAGAGTCAAACGGGAAGGAGGGGCACGGCACCGCTAGAAACCTAGCCCAAAATTCAGGCCCAATGCCCTATTAGCCAATGATAACAGCGGTTGCTCAGCTGCAAGGACGGCCGATAACGCGGCAGGGGATGATTTTGGGGTCTAGGGGTCCGTGCTCCTTCTGTCAAATGCCCTGACCTCCAGCTACGGGTGGCCATCCGGCCTGTAACGCACAGCGCAACTGCGATGAACAAGGAGCGGTAGCGCACGTTTCAGTCGGCGCCGGAACAACGATTGCCTCCGACAAAAAAGTCCAGTCGAGGGGCATAATGGAGCTTCACAGCTTCTACGGTAGCCTGCTGGTAGAATTTCCTGACTCCATCTCTACGACCTCGTTGACGCCACTACATTTCTACGTCGACGATAACCATAGCTGGCAGTTATGGCTTCCATGTTTGAGCAGCCCAGAAACGGCACCCTTTTCCTGGGTGGCCAGAAGATCTCCGGATCTGATATTAGAGACCAGAACGGTATGTCTATATTGTCCCGCCTTTTGCTATCTGTTAGGGGGAAGTGGGGGAAGGGACGTTTGAGCATAGTTGATGTTGGTATTTCACATAACGATCATACATGCTAACAAAATAACAGTACTTGCCACACAGGCTATTGCCAATGTCGTTAAGAGTTCTTTTGGCCCCAGCGGCCTCGACAAGATGATGGTGGACGATATCGGTGTATGCAATCTATCCTTCGTCCTGCGGTCGACCGTATCTCATATTTCAATTTAGGATGTTACTGTCACAAACGACGGCGCTACAATTCTCAGCCTTCTCGATGTCGAGCACCCTGCCGGAAAGATTCTCGTTGATCTTGCGCAACAACAAGACAAGGAGGTCGGTGACGGAACCACCTCTGTCGTTCTGATCGCTGCCGAACTGCTACGTCGCGGAAACGAGCTCATGAGGAACCGGATACACCCTACCACTATCATTACTGGATACCGACTCGCCCTACGAGAGGCCATCAAGTACCTGAACGAGAATGTTAGCATCAAGGTTGAGGATCTTGGCCGCGAATCGCTCATCAACATTGCCAAGACATCCATGTCCAGCAAGATTATTGGAGCCGACTCAGAGTTCTTCTCCAACATGGTCGTCGATGCTATGCAGGCTGTCAAGTCCACCAACAACCGAAACGAGACCAAGTACCCTGTCAAGGCTGTCAACATTCTCAAGGCCCATGGCAAGAGCACTCTTGAATCCGTCCTCGTTAAGGGTTACGCCTTGAACTGTACTGTCGCCTCGCAGGCTATGCCCACACGAATTCAGGACGCCAAGATTGCAATCTTGGACATGAACCTGCAGAAGGAGCGTATGAAGCTTGGTGTTCAGATTACTATTGACGACCCTCAACAACTTGAACAGATCCGAGCTCGCGAGGCGGGCATGGTTCTTGACCGAGTGGAGATGATTCTCAAGGCCGGTGCCAACGTTATCCTCACAACAAAGGGTATTGACGACTTGGTTCTTAAGACTTTTGTCGAGAAGGGTGCTATGGGTGTTCGAAGATGTAAGAAGGAGGATCTCCGACGAATTGCACGAGCTACTGGCGCTACCATGCTCAGCACACTCTCTGACCTTAACGGTGATGAGAAGTTCGACCCCTCATACCTTGGATACGCCGAGGAGGTTGTCCAAGAGCGCATTTCTGACGACGAGTGCATCCTTGTCAAGGGTACCAAGGCACACTCTTCCGCATCTTGCATTCTCCGTGGCCCCAACGACTTTACACTCGACGAGATGGAGCGATCCGTCCACGACTCATTGTGCGCTGTAAAGCGTACTCTTGAAAGCGGTAGCATCGTTCCCGGCGGTGGTGCTGTCGAGACAGCTCTTCACATCTACCTTGAGGAGTTTGCTGGTACCGTTGGCTCCCGAGAGCAGCTTGCCATCGGCGAGTTTGCTCAGTCTCTTCTTGTTATTCCCAAGACCCTGGCCGTCAACGCCGCCAAGGACGCCGCAGAGCTTACCGCTCAGCTTCGATCAAGGCACGCCCTGTCGCAGCGTATCCAAGAGGGCGACGGCAGTGAGGATGAGAAGACCATTGCACGAAAGAAGGGCTACAAAAACTACGGCCTGGATCTCACCAAGGGCAAGGTCGTAGACGAGATCAAGATCGGTGTCCTGGAGCCTAGCATGAGCAAGGTCCGACAGCTGAAGAGTGCCGTTGAGGCTTGCATCAGCATCATGCGTATCGATACTCTGATCAAGTTGGATCCCGAGCAAAGGGAGGATGATGGACACGGTCACTAAGACGACTAATGAGCTCGGACTGAACCAATAGAGTCAAAAGCTTGTTATGTCCGTTGACGACTGAATGTATTTTTTGAGGATTGTGTGGTGATGGTATCAAGTCAATGATATTGAGATGTATAGAAAAGTATCACTGTGGCATATCCAATTGGATTTGTTGAGATATCCCAAGTAAATACTGTAGAATAAACAGTTACAATAGTCACCATTGTATTGTCACCCCATCATGAAGAGGCAATCCGTGTTATACCAGGATCAGTTATACCTGGTCGGCCGCTGTGGTCCCATATAGTACACTATAGATCTAAGCAGTATCAGGTAATTTTACATATCGTTCAAAGATTTATCAATATTTGTAAGATCCAATGTCGGATAATTGCGTTTTCCTGGTTCACATAATAATCGATGCCTTGGTTTTTGAACACAATGAAATTCAATTAGTACACCGTCTCGCATGCGAGCACGCATCTTGCACTCTCCTGCTCTTTCCTTCAACCCTGGCTTTGAACCTGTCGACTGAATTTTTTCCTAGGACGTTTTATTTTTATACAAATGGACAAAGAAGGCCACGTCTAAGAAAACAGCAAACTCGAACCCACCCAGGGGTCTCGGTGTGGGCATGCGTATGTGTTGTGGTCCTCGCTCCGCCCGCCAGTCTAATGCACTTCCCTCCCCTTATTCGTTTCTCCGTTATAAAGATTTACTCTTACATCGTTCGCTTAGCCGATGACAAGCTTGCCCTCCTCAGGGAAATCGTACTCGGGAATCTCGAGGTTGAGAGGGGCGGGTCCCTTTCTTATTCGGCCGGAGATGTCGTAGTGAGAACCGTGGCAAGGGCAGAACCAACCGCCGTAGTCACCAGCCTCGCCAATGGGCACACAACCCAAGTGGGTGCAGACACCTGGGATGGTCAGTATACAAATTCCGAAATGCTATCCATCGATGTTGTATTCACGTACCCAACATGACAAGCCACTCAGGCTGTCTGGCACGGGCGCTGTCCTCCTCGGGATCTCGGAGAGAAGAGATGTTGACCTTGTTGGCCTGGTCGATCTCGTCCTGGGTTCGGTGTCGGATGAAGACGGGCTTGCCTCGCCACTTAATGATAACCTGGAAACCGTTCAGCAATGTTGACCCCGTTATCCTAGACCATATCCCAACTAACGTTCTTGCCCTCGGGGATAGAGGCAAGGTCAACCTCGACCTTGGCCATGGCCAGAACGTCGGCGGAAGCGGACATGTTGACCAGGAACTCTGTCATCCATCATCAGTAACCATCAATTGGCCAGGCCCGATGCCCTGCCGGCAAGATGCAACACCAATTGCAGCCCAATGGCAAGACATCGAGTCTTGGACCGGATTTCAACCCACCCTGAACTGTGCTCTTGGCACCAGCAGCACTGACGGCACCGAGAGCGCCAACCATGAAGTACGAGTAGAGCTTGTTCTTGCCCTCGCTGCCAGTAGAGACGTACTTTCCGAAATCGGGGATCTGGGAGCCCTTGGACTCTCCTTGGAACTTGAAGGGGCTGGAGTATCCAGAGGCGGACGCGCTGTCGGTACGAACGGCGGTGGTGCTGAGGGCGCGGACGGCGGGAGCAACGGGCTTAGCAGCCGCGCGCAGGCAGAGACGAGAAGCGGTCGCGAGGGTCGCCATCGTGAGGGATCGTGGGGTGTGGCGTTGCGAGGTGAGGTCGTCGAAGGGAAGGTTGAGGTCTTTTCCTTGGTAGTAATCGGCTGATGATGCTTTGCCGAAAGTTTTGGCTATAAAATGTGGCCTCAGGCTTCCAGATTGACTCGAGCTCGGAAATTGAAGACTCACTATTGGTCCGGTCACTTTCGGGTGGGGTTTCCGATCTATCCCGGGCATATGGGTTCCTTTTTCGCCTCGACATCTTCCAGGTTTCTTAGTGATATAGATATAGATAACATCAATTACTATGACGATATACCGTTCTCAATTATTCATTTCAATCAGCAGATGAACTGGTCTTTGATTTATTAGGACATTATTTTACCATATTAAGCCAAATATCGTCTCTTCGTTATCTACCTATATGACTTGATGGTTTCTGACCAATCATCCTTGACCCGTTTGTCCTTCATTTAGCTTAGCATTGGATTCATGGAGAACAACCCAGGAGGCAGATCAGGGTAGTATCAAGTCGTTGATCTATTAGAGATAATAACTTAATGCATCCGTCTCAGCTCTTCGATCAGGTTCCGCATGTCTTCAACAGTCGGCCCAAGTCCGTCACAGACCAGCTGTTGTTGCTCTTCGTCCATGTCTAAGAACCTCTCGATCATCTCTCCGTCTATAAAGCGATAAGGACCTTCGCTCTCTCTGTTGTCGTTGCGGAAAGAACGCCACAGCTTGAATTCAACGTTGCCTAAAGCAAGAACAAACTCTTCCATCCTGGACTGGAATGTCATCAATAGATCCTGATATTGAGACGCAATATCGCCATAAAGGTACAGCGAGCCTTCAGCCTGGTAGATGTTAGTCTGAGGTTCTTGCCCACAGGGGTGAAAAGACTACTCACCGATGCAAGGAATGCTCGAGGATGCACTATGTTATTCTCTGCTGCTGGAACATTGAGCTTTCGAATACGATTGATTTGTTCCCCAATGCCCATCTCACTTGTGATTTCCAATCGGTGGCGGTCTTGTTCTGTCGGCGCATCCACATTTCGTTGAAGAACAACAAGATTGCCTCGAGAATCCGCCTCTAGCCACCTTTCCCCTTCGATATGACAGACTGCAGTGGTCCAGAGTGACTCGAAATGCCTTGCTCGTTCTTGTAGTTGCGCTTTGTTGCCGTCCTGTGCCGGAATGAATTCAACCAAAGACAGTGATTGCATTAGATCGCCTACACCGATCATATTTCCTGATACATCTATATCAATAGGAATAGCAGCTGGACGGTAAGCAGCAAGTTTTTGCAGTGAACCAGAGCTGCTTGTCTCCTGTGAGAAGCTGTACACCACAACTGTCTTGGACAGCCCAGCTACGATGTTGTCTCCAATCATCCCTAAGCAGCGGCAAGGGCCTTTTAGATTATGGGATACGATCTGGTACACTTGACGATTTGCGTCAACACCAAGGACCAGGATACGTCCGAGGGTGCCACTTGGATCTTCCACTCCGCCATCGCTGATAAAACTTGTACCAACGATGAACCTCTCGGTTGGGGTTCCACCAACATCAGGTAGCTCGGCTCGGATAACACACTCCACGAGTTCCAAAGTACTTGAACCATTCAAAGGGAATGGCGATCCAAGTTCTTTAAAGACTATCTCGTCAACAAGCCTGAATGAACTTGTAACAACTTCCTCATTGTTGACCAATTCTCTTCTAATAGAGCCCAGGCCAAAGGCTTTGAGTCCTGGAGAGTATGCCACTCGCCTGACAGTCTCATTAAAAGGGAGGGGCTTCACATGGGTCAGACGCTCCCGATCAACATGACAAATCCTAATATGCTGGTCTGTCGACAGAACCACAGAGTCCGGGAAAGCATGAGAGTTAAAGGGCGCAACAAAAGTGGCATCGTCGGCGGTTGTGGCCGAGAATATGACTCGCCCCTCCGAACTATAGATGAGACTTGCATGCTCAGTGGTCACAAATACATTTGACGTGCCATCTTCTTGGGGGAGTATGTGAAGGCGAGCCGGGTTGCTACCCAATGTCACACTCTTGCGACCAGAGACGGAGAAACCTTTGGTAGACACATTGAAGGTGACGACATTTCCATCCTCCATTGCAACTAAAAGCGTTGGGCCCGAAATGTCAGGGGGATGTAGTTGAACAAGCGCGACATCACGCGGGACTGTGGCGCTATCTTCGGTCTGCCTCATAGACTCTCCGTGTAGAGGCTTTAGTGAAGCCATGTCGATTAGTGATATTTGACCTGAAGACCACCAGCCTACTACTCCAAGATCTGGGGAATCTCTGGCAGCATGAATACATGATATCTGGTCAGGTTGCGAAGTATCGCTGTCGTTGATTTGTTGTGCATTGACTGCCAAATTCTCTAGTAGATTCAATGAAACAAGAGAGGTTCCGTCAACCGACAGCAAAGCCCATTTGCTGTTCGCCGATGCTCTTGTGATTATTTTCCCACTTGGTACATCCCACTTGCTGATTGTTGTGCCGCCCTCAGGGTCGAGTAAGACAACCGACTTGGGTGTGATCTGAAGTAGTTGTCCGCTGGAAAGGTTTGATGCCAGCAGCGTCTCCCTATCCAACGACATCCCCTGATAGGAGTAAACCTCTTCAATGCCTCCTTCAGGGTCAAAACTGAGAATTCTTGTTTCGGTGATGGACGACACAACCAAAGTATCGATCATGTCAGAGCCATAAGAGTGAAGAGTGAACAAGCCCCTGGTTCCCTCTAACTCATCAAGAACACCCCTGTCTTCAAGACCGACACCACTTCGAATACTTCGCAGAGTACCATCATGGTACGCACCACAACCTGCTACAATTCTTGACTGGCCAGACGAGAAGACATTACCAGCCTGCGTATCACCTTCCCGATTACCCATGTCCATGATGGCGAAGTCCAGGATTGGGGCGTTGTTTAAGAAAGTTTGCACCAACATGACTGTTTTGGTTTCGATATTGATCTGGTAAAGCTGGGAATCGCCGTGATGAGAAGCAACAAAAAGAGTCCCATCGCCAAGGTAAACCAGGCTGGATGCTCTCGAAGTGATGACAGGAGAATTGCCATATTCAAATGGTTCGAGGACCATACCTATCACGACAACGCCGGTTGGTTCTAGATTCGTCCGAATGGTCAATAGGTCGAGTCGTCCATAGTCGTCTGCTAACAAATAACGGGTGCTGTCGTATTCTGCCCAGGCTACGAAGATTCTGGGATCCTTCAGACCTGCGGACACACTCCTGTGAGTTTGGCCATCGTAATATGTAAGGAGAGTCTCTCCGATAACGAGAAGACCACCTAAGTGTGGTTTGGCTCCCTCCTTATTTCGTACATGATAGCGCTTTTCTTCATCCAAGGGGACGGGAATAAGCATGGAGGCGTAGGGGTCGGGAATCTCGACGTCGAGTTCCCTGTCTTTATGTGGATCGAACTTGGACACTGTGTTTCCCTTGTCGTCATGAGTTAACCTATATATGACCAGCCGAGTTTCTTCCTGATCCATTTGTGTTTTGTATAGGAATGCGATGGTTGGATGGTTAGTGTAGCTGTAGGTGAAAGTGCTCGCTTTCATGAACAACTCGGTGAGTCTGACTTGGTCAAGCACTTCCAATTTGTTGGTAGAGCCCTTGCGTGTAGGAAGTTTAAAGACATTCAGTACTCCTTCCCAAAGATGCATTGCTAAGAACCGTCCAGTCGGATCTACTAGACATTTGTTTTGGCTTTGCGACTGGCGCATGTATGGCTCTGCCAAATCCTCAATCACTCGCTCGATGGTTTCCAATTGCTTTGTTGCGTCGTTCCAGATCAAATTGAAATATTGGAGCCTGTCGGTTCCAACGAACAGCAGGTCGGTCTCAGATCCTTTAGGTCGTAAACGTTGTAACATCGATATTGTGCCATGGACAAGCTTTGTCTGTTGGCATACCAGCCCTTCCTCTGTGAGGCGCCATATCTCGAGTCGATTCGCTTTGCTGTGAAACCTCAATCAGCACTGGCTCGAAGCGTCATCGAAGGTGTTGGAGCTCTTACGCTACAATCAAATCATCGATATCGGGATCAAGCACATTAGCTCGAAGCGCATGGCGGATGCTTGTGGCGCGATGGATAGGCGCAACGTATGCCATGGCTGTCGAATTGTCAACGAGCGATAAAGTATGAAGAGGAGAGAGATCAACGTCTGTTATGGTTTGATCTTCGATGAAGAGCTACAAAAGCTCCAGGCATGGAAGGGTGCGGTTAGATGCATCACTAGCCCCCGGAGTTAGCACGGATTACAGCGGACGTAGTGGGGTTTTTATTGACCCGGCAGGAACCTAGGAAATGGATCTCCATGTCTTAGGCACTATCCGTACAACCCACCCGTTATCATGGGAGCATGCTTCAATTTTATATCTACCTTCTTATCAGGTAGATTTACAGATATAGGTAACAAAGACGAGAGCCTCAATGACCCAAAATGTTCCGGTTCTTCCTAAGTATAAGTCATCCATAGCTCTATACTGCATGTAGGGCTCACTCAAACAGCAATGGTGTTGTTTCTATGGATCGCACTTGCCTATTGCGCATAATGGTCACTGACATGTTACAAGTGCCCATGAAAGGAGGCAGGAGCAGAAGGCATGCAATCGCTAAGATTTGCTCTTACACCTGAAATTCAAACACGTCAATTCGGAAGCCTCAACTTCGTCTCTCATGTATTATTCTCCTTTGGCTTGATGGCAAGCCCGTCAGCCCTCAAACATGAATACATCTACAGTATCGACTATTAAAGACCGTTCTGTCATTGACTATGGTCTTGGCCATGGCCTTCTTTGCGATCATCAAGGTGCACCGTATAGGTTTCGAGATCAAATTCGCCAACTTCAAAAGATTGCGGAACCAAACCAGCCGAGTGGGATTGTCGAACAAGCAGGTCTTACTATAGCACACCTGCCTCGTCCCAAGATCCTCTTTGATCCACCTATCAAGCACGAAGACTATCAAGTCCCAGTCGATCCATCTGTCTCGACCTTTTTTGTGTTCCCCTTCTTAGGACGAACAAAACAGTTACGGTTTCCATCTGAATCGCTTGATTTAGGGTATGATACAAGGGGAGAAATTGACCAATATCTAGACGATATACAATCCGCAGGGTCATGCAACATTCTCAAGGCATGGCTACCATTAGCCCAAGTCAGTATTGAAAAGGACGAGGGTCTTGAATTTCCATCCACTGTATCGCGGTGGCAAACATTAGCCGTCCGTGAGATGGAAATTGATGAAATACCAGGTTCAGCACATGATGTGGCATCTACGTACGATCTCGAATTTCTTACGAAAACCTATACACCAACACAGATTAGACAGATCTTTGCTTTAAGAAATGTGAGTGTGCTCAAATTCAATAAGATTCTAAAATAACACTCTTCTAGTATACCAGCGCGTGCTTGAAACCTGTATCTCCTTTGCTGTCTCCGGCATCTGAACCATATAAACCTTTTGTGCCCAAACCTGATGTGGCAGTCATAGATCTGACCTCGGAGCCAAGCAGTCCTATCAATACGACAATTGAAAGGTTGCAGTCAAATGTAGAGAATGACTGCCTCGACCCTCAACCTCCTGGTCTGTCGCACGTATTTAGCTCTCCTCCAACGGCCACAGCAGCTTTCCTTGGCCCGAAATCAAAGAAACTATCCGAACTGAAATTGGACCTGCCATTGCTATCATCGAGTCCTGGATCTAGCTCGAAACCGGATGCTGTGACTGCGGCTTTGATGCCTACTACAACAGATCCTCAGGCGCTATTACAATCTGAAGTTGAACAAGAAGCAATTTTCGAAAACGCGTTTCAAGCCTTCTTAGACAGCAAGCATCATGAGGCAAACCGGCAACTGGAACAGGAGCGATTGAACCCAGCGGATGCTTTGTTACGCTTGCCGATACCTACAGTCGATTTTGACATACCCAATCCTGAATGGAGTAACCATTCTTCAAGCTCAAAAGAACAGTTCAGGTGGCTAGTCCAACAGCTAGCTTCTGCCTTTCATCTCCCATCTTTCGAAGGCCTGAGTCGTCTCGACTCATCACTGAAATGGACGCCCATACCTTTTGGAAGTGGCAGGGTATCATTAACTGAAGCCGCCATACAACTAGACCCTCTGAGTAGAGAGCTACTGCGGTTACAGTCTCCCCATTTATGCAGTCGAGATTATGTAGTTTCACGATCAACGCCAATGATATTTCAAGTCTGGTCAGACGAAGATATTGAGCAAGAAGCTCAATCCAACGAGACCATCTCTCGTCGAGCTCTTCCGGAACACGTTCCTCCCAACAAAAACCACATGTCTCTTAATGTGCCGTCACTGGATGATCTACTAGAGTCACGGCGTCAGACTTTGGAGAGTCAGACTGATGGCAAAGGAAAGAAGCGGCTATTGGCAGACACTAATTTAACTACTGCAAGCAGTTTGTTGTTCAATTTCATGCAACTCCGGCAACCGAAAAGATCCAGAACAAGCAGTGATACTCATCCGTCAAATGTGCAGCCTATACCAAAAACTCTGTCAGGCGGCTCAAACATGTGCAACGCAATTCAAGAAGTTGCACCAAAAGTATTGAAGGAAGCTCCGGCACCTCTCGTGCACATGTCTGGAGAGAAATGCAGTTACATTATCTCAACGGACCTAAGCCGTAACGTCTCATCTTTCATAGAGAGGTCCTGGCCGCTTATTGAGCTTATTGATCGAGACTTCACCCAACATAATACTGTCTGTTGGTCTCCGGGATCAACCCAAAGGAATGAAGTGACCTCACCATTGGCTTTTGAGGCTGATGTGCCTCTATGTCCCGCAGCCGGCTTGATCATGACCACCGTACTTAGAGTGAAACAAAAACCTCTTCCGGGGTCGATCATTCTACCGCCATTTCGTGAGCGCGTCAAGCTTGTGAGTGAGAAATACGAATCTCTCTATATATTAGTGTCGGAGGCAAACACACAGGGCGAGTACGTTGGAACATTAAGTGCTTCCGACATGGCTGGTTATGCGGATTTCGTCCGCTTCACCACCAGTCTTCCAGCTGGCATTTCAACGTATTTGATCTCCGGGGCAGATGAGACACTTTCAAAATGGGCGATGTCTATCATGTCTCGTTACTCCTTAGCGGCTTCTCAGTTTGGACGATTCCTTGACTTTCGTGATAGTCAATGGGTTACATTCTTCCGTCGCGCTGGCTTCAATATCTGTACAGCGCAGGTTTTAACGGGGTTATTGTTGGCCGAGTATGGGCAATTCGGACTCGTACACTTCCTCAATATGAGTGTGAATGAAAGGATATTAAAATATGGACAAATCATGGGAGGCAAGAGAATACTGATTAATGTATCAAGCGTTGTGGACAAAGGATGGATGTAGCCAGTACCCAGCAAACTACCCGAGACTAAACTATAACACATCAGTTGTTCAAATAGCGAGCCTCCCTTGGCTAAACTTTTACTACTTTTACTTCATACATCTATCGTTCGATGCTGGCAAATATTTTACGTAACGACACTTGGTCGACTTAGGGTAAGTATCGCGAGCTTGATCTCTCATTGAAGAATCCCAAGTATCACATCGCAGCACAACAGATTTCTGCCCACCGAGCCCAGTGCGATGGTTTCTATTGCCCCATGATCATGCTTACCGTCTACGTTTCTACATCTAAAAAAAATTGTCTGAGATTTCGATTGAGGGCCCGATACCGCTGCCAAAACAGAAATATCCCAGATTCCTTCAGCACACTTCCCACATAGGGCGTGGTAGCATTCGCGAAGGCAAAATACCCTGTGAAGTCTTCAAACCAACATAGACGACTCGGCGTGATGGGTTTGTGAGGTTAACGGAGCGGGACTGGATACCATAATAGTCGGAGATGGTGTGTGTAAGCCAGCGCCTAAAGGTTGTTAATAGCTAATCCCATCTCATCACAGGAATACTAACTTGAAGGCGGCACTCTCATCATTACCAAAAGAGTCAAACAGCATGCCCGAGTCGACTGTCTCCTGGGACACCTCACGGTGTGCATGTTTCCATGTCGCCTTCTTCTCTCTCAGCTCCCGCATTGCGCCATTCCTACCGACAAACACAATCTCCTCGTCATCTGAGTCCATCTGCTCAGCTGCGCTATCACTTTCCTCAGCAGCCTCAGCGTTAGGTGTAGTGGCTACCCGTTGACTAGCCAGGTATTGACGCACAGGCTCTTCCAAAGATCGCACCCAACTGCGTACCACAGGACTGCGCTTGGTGGCTTCGCGCAAGTCGCGAGGTACCTCGCCAGCACCAAGGCCAGTAGCGTTACCTGACTTGAGCTGTTGCTTCTTCCGCTCGGCTTGGAGTCGAGCAGTCTTATCCTCAACGCGCTGGCGCACGCCACGATCCCAAAATTGAGCAAGCTGATAGGGCACTTGGTGGACAGTATGCGTGGGGTGGACTTCGTAATCGGAAGGCAGAGGAGGCTGAACGTTGGGAACGTGCATCAAACGGTCTGGCAAATGGAGTCATCGATCAGTATAAGGATACGTGAGAGAACGCAGATCAACGCAGATCAACGCGTGGACTGCATCATCGACAACAGCGGCATACCATTTTCCCAGCGACGACGCTGGCGACTTCCCTCCTTGCCCTTTTGAACTAGATCGCGCGTTCTCTGGCTGTCCCTCCTGGAAAGAGGGCGCTTTGGAATAGACGTGGGCACCTCACGCTCGTCAAAGCCGACGTTGCGCTCAAGAGATTTAGGTTGAGCTTTGACGGCTTCATCAATGGGGATGGCGAGAGGGATACCAGTTCCACGTGCGACAGGGGAGACATTGAGGGATTGTAGAGCCGAGATAGTCCAAGCATCGATATCGATTGAAGAGTTCTTGACTGGCGTAGGAGGCGACTGAACCTGGATAGTAGCCAGAGGAGGGTTTGTCGCAGTAGGGGTTGGAGTGGTTGTGGTCGGTTGCTGTTCGGGTGGCGGGACGGATCTGTAGATAGCCATGTTGATAAGAACCGCGGGGAAGCGTTGATAGGAAAGGATAAGAATACTATCGAACTCTTCGAGGGTAACACTATGTTTCTAGGTCAATGTTAAGAACGACAATGGCAATTCAAGTAGGAAAGAAGAATCTGATCGAGGGATCTAGGGC
Source organism: Fusarium poae (assembly GCF_019609905.1). NCBI lineage: Eukaryota > Fungi > Ascomycota > Sordariomycetes > Hypocreales > Nectriaceae > Fusarium > Fusarium poae. The sequence goes on along the minus strand of NC_058401.1, from coordinate 3,131,127 downwards.
TTCAGGATGGAAGGAAGAAGAAGGAATGACTCCGACAAGAGGATGGGATGGGATGGTTATCGGATCGACGCCACTGGATTGGATGCTCTCGGCTCTCAGAGCCAGGGGCCCCTCCCCTCCATCTCATGGATGGCAATCGAGACGTTCATGACACCAAGTGATTCATCCAACATGATTAAATGAAAGTAACCAATCAGAAGCCGACCGCATCCCACAGGGGGCAAAGCTCAGGACTAAGGCTCCCGCATTTGCAGGCGATGCGAGTCACCCGTCCTCCGCGGAGTGGGTGGGTTCTCTGGGCCCGTTAGGTTAGGGTCAGCATAGGGCCCAGTTGCTGCGCTGTGCTGCGACAGAGTGATGATGATACACTCAGGTTTGTTTGGCACAGTGTTTCGTTCTATTGTGAAATCTCAAAATAGGCAGTCGAAGATCCCCATGACCTAAGAATCCTGATTAGTAGAGAGCTACCATGATCCTATCATTTCGCGTCCGTGGGTAGATGAGGAATGCAATATTGTAAAATAAAAAAATATGCTTTGGAACCTGGCGCCGGCCTCGAGTCATCAAGGTCCCCACACATGCTTATGAAAAGGATGACTCCGTTGAGTCAAAGTTGGATGTCGCGGGCGTAAAAATAGCCGAGAATATACATATAAAATTCTAAAAGATACAATATGTAATCCTAGGTAGCACTAAAATATCATTAAGAGACTCGGATAATCCTGGTATATCATATGCTCGCTGTTGATCCCAAACTCGTCTTGTTGTCTAAGATAGATAATTTAAAACAAAGTATTTCACGACTGTTCAGTGCCGTCGTATGTCCTGTGGGGGTTGCCGATACCACCGGGTTTTAGCAGCGGTTGGTTTTCCCTCTGAATGGCGCGCTCTTCGCGCTCTCGGATATCGTCCAAGTCTTCCTCTGTTTCTGCGTATCGCTCAGGGTGGCCAGTGAAGGGGCCTGGAAGACCACGCTCCCAGCCTTCAGAGTAGGTTCGACTGCCTGGTGGTGGCCTTCGAGGGGCGCTCGAATATTCCACAGGCGAATGAGGCGCGCTGTCAATATGACCGTTAACGCGGCCACCACGCTGCCGGGCCATATATTCGTAATAGACACCCATGAAGAGGACCGCTCCCTGCATGGATGCAGTAATCAAATAAATGAACCAGGTGCTCCAGCCCTCCCATCCAAGTCTGGCAAACAGGCTTCCGGCAAAGAGAAAACCACCTGGAGTCTGAATGCACATCATGGGGATGCTGAGACTTCCAACATGCTTCAGATGGTAAGTCATCCAGATCTGGGGTACGTATTGTATGGCAGCCAAAACTGTGGCCATGACGCCCAAGAAGTTGGCCCAGAAGACAAGATGACCGGGGAGTGCAATAAAGAATACCCCTGTCAGGATAATCACAATGAGGCCGTGAAGGACACAAAGTAGTCCCACCATGACAGCAGTCTGCCATTTGGGTGCATCTCCACGCAGGTCCTCTGCAGGAACATTGGCTTGTCTATATCGAAAGAAAATAAGAAAAAGAACGAGACTATTCACTGGTTAGCTGGAGAAATAGGCAGGGTCAAGTGTGAGGCTGACATGAGACTGAAGCAAACCCATTGAGCACCGAGCTGGGCAACACCAAGAAGACCAGCCGCGCATTCAAATTTGCCGAGCTCTTTGCAACATCCTATGGCGGCACGGGACGGCGGAACAGTAAGAATGTTTGCAAAACCAGCGGTAGCAGATGTGGTTCCTAAAAGTACGAAATAGGGAGAAATGCCTTCGGAAGTGCCTCGGGAGATGATGCGATAGTGCTGAGGAAGATAGGAGACAAGAATACCAAGCAGGAGGACGCTGTAATATCAATTAGTACCAAGGATTACTGGGCAAATTTCGAGAGAGTTGCGCAATCATACATGGACACGACGAGTTCAAGATATGAGGGCGTCTTGAGACGATCGCATTGGTCGTTTTCTGAGGTGAAGACGTCCATGGTTGATTTTGGACGAAGTGCTCAAAGGCAGCTTCGGAAGATGATGAGCTGAGCGTGGAGTTGGCTCAGCGGTCGTTGCGAGAGAGCTGGGAAATGGTCACGCGGAATCACGAGATCAGATGAATGGTCGCCAGGGTCCGGTCCCTTCCAGGAGCTTTGCCTAACGCTTTGGTTTGAGCACGGGCTGGTGCTGGTGCTGATGTGGAGAGGACGTTGCGCGCCCTGCGTTGCTGGGGAGTGACGTATGATGTTATTTGAGTTGGTGTCTTATGGTTCTGTCACCGTACTAAGACATGAATAGCGACGAAATTCGCCAGGCAAGATTTGGCCGAGAAACTGTGCCAATATTTCTGTCAGCTTTACCTCAGGTGCTGTGACCCACCTGGTGAGGCTGTTTCGCGGGGAGGGGGCAGCCCAAACAACCAGGTACGAGAGGTACTAACTGTAATGTATTGATTGACTGGAAGAAGTCAGACGAGGAATACGAGGTTGGTTATATACCCTTCTTTTGGCGAGTTGGCTTCATGAGATCATGATTGGCGGGAGAAGCAATTGTTGAGACAGTAGAAGTGCAAGGTTTCAAGATACGGGGTATCTTGGTATGTGATGGAATGTGAGAGCTGGTGTTAGGGGGGATGGAAGAAGAGTTGGAAGGAAGAGAGAAAGGAAGTCGGAGAATTGATTTAATATCGACAACTAAAAGGATGGGGTAATGATAGACGGCGGGTTGGATGTCAAGACACTTACCGATAGTGCCTTCCTTCTACTACCAGCCTAAGAAGCGGGTAGCTCAAAGCAGTAACTTTCAAGCAGCAGCTCTGACCTCAGGGTATTAGAAAAATTGGCCGCTGGAAGCATAAGAGACGAAATTAGTGGGCCACTCTATGCTCCTTAGACTATAGGTCTTAGACTATTTATTTCTGTAACCTAAGACTTAGGAAGTCATTTTTTCTGCTACCCACTAGCCTCAGTCGTTCCTGCCTAGGGGTGCAAATGCAATGCGGGACAGCAAGTACCTATAGGCAGCTTGTGATGTTACCATCCACCAATTGCCAGTACCAGGTAGATGAGCAACAAAACTCCCCATTACGCTTTACAATCCACGTGCTGATTCGATAATGCCTGGAAGCTTAATTGAATGACCTTAAGATATAGTGAACTATACGCTGGCAGATAGAGTATTCTCAACATATGTCTCTTCCCATAAGACGGTGTCCAAACATCGCCAAGGCGGAAACCGGCGATCGTGAGCTGCCTTTTTGGTGTCATTACCCACTGGACCCTGCAGCAAGATACTTGTTTGGATGTGGGAGGCCGCTCAGAGGTCCTTCCTTTGTCTGCCGGCTCTTGGCGCCAACGCACATGACGTTGCTATGAGGATAGACGGTGACATTCAGTTGGCGAGCAAAGTTCCCCCAATGGTTTGACGATGGCCTCACTTATTTGATCAACAGAGACCAAAACGACAGGAAATGTAACGTGGGGGACCTCTAACGTTTCAAGATCCAGCTGAAGATTAGTCTTGGATCATGATAAGCGTGTAAGTGATATGATATGCAGAGATTAAGGTGGAGGATCCACTTTGAGTTCCTCTATTTTCTACGTCCATCATCATCTCGCAACATTCAACCACAACTTATAACATGGATGAGCTCAAGCCGGCAATTGAGCCAGCTCCGTCATATCCAGAGCCGCAGCTGAGAGATCTACAGGAGCAGGCGCAACATGAAACGACAGCACCATCATTAAACCTCGTCGCTGAAAACGCATTTGTTCGGTCTCGAGATGACATAGACAACAACAAGCAATCTCATTCAGCGAATATCAAGCAGGATTATTACACATCAGTCCAATGGACAGCTGACGGGACATCACTCCTAGTCTCTTCTGCGCTCAACTCAATTTCCACCTTTGTTCTTCCTGAAGATCTGCTCGACCCATCAGCTTCTCGTCCGCGACGTCTTGAGTCGCAATCTACAATAACCCTCCCTGAGCCTTCCCAAACAGCCGCCGCAGCTCCCTTCTACTCTCTAGCGGAACCAAGCTCACAAACTGTACTCGTTGGTTGTCGCGATCATCCTATTCAGTTATACCACCTCTTTCCTCCAGATGATGATTTCGCGTCGCGCTCTGCCCCACTTGCTTCGTATAAGTTAATACGTCGCGAAACGGAGGAGTACATTACGCCTTCGTCTCTTCTCTGGGAAGGCTCCGGGACTCATTTCCTTGTTGGATCGACAAATCGTCTTGATCATTTTGACATGACACGCCCAGGTTCAGATGGCCCAGTGCTTACAATACCCACCATCCCCTCCAAACGCCATATCTCAAAGGGCAGTGGTGTTGGTATGAAGGGTACCGTCGCTGCTCTAGCATCTTCGCCTGTGGATGGTAATGGAAACTCTGTTATCGCAGCGGGAACATGGACGCGATGGATGGGACTATACGACGTCCATCGGTCAGACAAGGTCGTTGCTAATTGGCCCCTTCCACGCTCAGACGACATAGAGGGAGGTATTGGAGGGCAAGGTATTGTTCAAGTCCGCTGGAGCCCGTGTGGTCGCTACCTCATCATCAGCGAGCGTCACGCCTCTGGCATGATCGTATATGATATCCGCGGCACAGGCGAACTCCTCTGCACCCTTCGAGGACGAAGCGCACCCACGCAGCAGAAGATGTCAGTAGATGTCTTCGCAGGTAATCCTTATGCCGAGTTCCCATCCTTTGAAGTCTGGGCAGGGAACCATGATGGAGGCGTTGCAGTTTGGGAAGGCGTTGGCAGTCAGATTGGTGTTATAGACCCCTCGTGGAGTTGGAAGCCCCATGACGCGCCAGTCGGGAGCACAGCTCTACATTCGAGCGGTTCTGTTGTTGCGACATGCTCGGGAGGATGGGGATTCGGGGAGGCATCTGAAGCTCAGTCAGTCTTTGATGAATCCAGTGTCAAGATCTGGTCGATAGGAGCTTGATATAACTCATCAGGTAGGTTGAACGATATAATGCAGCTAACTAAAATGAGGTAAGTACATGAATGTACCACCGAGAATGGTGTTGTTGAGACGTCGCAAGATATATGAGCTTCTGCATGCTGGCCGACATCTGTCCATGTACTTTGTAAAGAGCATTCATTCACATTTGAAGAGTCGATAAAAGTTTTAGTCAATAACGCTTGGTTTTTTGTATCATAACTATCTACCAATGAACCCAATATTTCATGGCCGTGTGGCCATCATATTTCGTTATCACCCAAGCGCAAGTCCATCTATCCACCAGACTTGAACCGCTCATTACAGTCCTTCTTTATGATAAAACAACCCCGGATATCAACTCCCCGTGCTGGTCCAACAAACGCCGTAATAATTCCCTTGTGAAACCACAACCATGGCCATCACCACAACCTATATATGTACCGTCTTCCTCTTTTTCCTGCGTCGTATTGTACAAAATTAAAACCATCCAGGCCCACGATTCTGTTGCCATAATGGCCCCCCTCCATCGCGACGGGGTCCGGGATATGGTTGAACAGGACTGCTTACATGACCTGTCGTGCTAATAGCCATTCCTGGTCGCGGTTCTTCTTCGCTGATACGTCCCAGACCGGAATTGTAACCGTGCTGAAAGTCGTCGTCTCTCGTCAACGGCACCTCGTCGTGTTCCATCTGCGAACCTCCGACAGCCCCCGCCGAGTAACCGTAATTGGACTGGGGATCCCAAGGCTCCGCGTAAGGTCCGTCGTGGTCAACAATTGGGTTCATGCTCCGCTGGTCAGTTACGGGGACCGGTGGGGGCGGGGCCATTTTATCGGCTTCCTGCATAGGGGGCACCGGAGCGAAACTATGGTTATTCTCTAACGGTGGACTAGGAATATGTTATGTTAGCTTGTTGTTAAAGAAAAAAAAACTTTGAAAAGGGTCACTGATGGGGACACTTACCCAATACGCTGCACTTGCGGTTTCACGCCAGGTCCCTGGCGCGTATTTCCCTTCTTACGCTTCCAGAGCCAGACTCCGAGGACGATGAGGGCTACGAGCGCAGCCACGGCACTGATAGTCCCACCGATAATGGCGCCCGTGTTCCGCGAGTTGTTATCGCCGTCAGTGTCGGGAGCTGAAGCTCCAGAAGAGGCAGATTCGTCAGAATCGGTGGCTGAAGGATCCGCGGTACCAGAAGTCCCACTTGCACTGTCGGTTTCGGTTTCGGTCTCTGATGCTGTTGAAGTTTCTGATTCTGTTGTTGATGCTTCTGTTGTCGATTCTGATGACTCTACTGTAGATGTTTCTGTGGACTCCGTAGTTGCACTCCCTGTCGTGGATGCCCCTGTGCTTGAGGAAACGGTATCGGACGTTCTTCGCCTCGTCCCTAGTGTCGTGGGTTCGGCCAGTGAGGTTACCGGGTCTGTCAGGGGAACGTTCAAGCTAGTAAGTCTAATAGCGCTCTTGCCTGAAGCCGTAGCCACCACGTTTGTCGCCAAACCAGATGTTGAACCACACCCATATTGAAAAAAGCCTCCCTCAAAGCTATTTCTGTAGCACGAATCATCTCCTCGACACGTGAATACGTATGGATTCAATTCTGTTTGTGGTCCACTGCCCGCATCCACGCAATCTGTAAACACACCCTGTGTGCAAGATCCTCCATCGGGACAGCACCCCACCGCATCGTGATCGACATCAACCACACAATGCGAGCCTGCAGAACAAGTCGCAGGCAGTCCGGGATCACCTCCTATGTAACCACAGATTGTGTTGAATTGTCGTCGCTGTAAGAATGAGTCGTCGGGCGCAAGCGTTGCGGCGAGTGGGTATGACGCTGCGTTGATCTCATGGAAGGCGACGGTCTTTGTCGGTTGCGGCAGTACATGGCCTGAAGCGAGATTGAAAAAGCTAGAGACGAGAAGAAATGGCGGCAATCGCGCCATCAGATGGGCCGGGGTCATGATTTGTAGTCTCGTGATCCCGATCTCAATTAAACATTGTCTGATTGCTGAATAAGTTGGAATGTATTGGTAGCCGTACTCTGTTCTGTTGATAAAATCGCTGGTGAGTTTCGTTGAAGTCTTGTTGATCGTGCAATTCGAAACTGAAGCAATTAAGAAGGAAGAAACAGGAAGAGGACACCACCCTCTGCGAGAAGAATAGTATGCGCACGGGCAGAGAAAAAAAGACGCAACAAGAAAGGCTTTCGATGAGTAACCAATGATGCAACAAAGGGGGAGAGAAAGAGGTCAAAGAAGGAGGAAGACAGAGCCCTAGACAGAAGGGAAGGGGGGTGGTCCTGTTCTGTCCCTGTCCTGTGCTTGACTTTGCTGGCTGTCTTGTATGTAGCACGAGTAACGGGTTTACGAGCAAGCCAAGTCTGTGCTGTGCCTCTCTGCTTCCGAGTGGATATGAATTAGCTGGCTGTGCAGTTTTGTTCTGAGCTCTAGTAAATAGTAGAGCAGAAGAGAAGATAAACTAGAAGAGACCCTGAACGCGCCCGACTTTAGTTTCGAGACGGTTTTGCTGCTTATAGGCCTTGCTTTTGGGATGGGACTTCGTACCCTGCCCTGCAACTCTATATTGCTTTAGAACGGCTAGATTTTCGCCTTCAAGACGAGATAAGAGCCAGGATCTTGATTTATAGCCCGTATCGTTAGTAGCTCGTTGACGATCTAGCGAACCAGGAATAGGAAATGGGACTTTTAAAGTGCTGGCAGCCAGAGGCGTTGAACCGGGGTCCGGACTGCGACGGTGTCTCCAGGGGCGACCTTGGGGCCAATCAGAAAACAGTAAATGCCCGTTTTGTGAAGATAAAGTGGCTGGGGGTGGCTGGGTATTGGTTGTAAAATCAAGGAAGTTTTCTTGGGCAGGAAACAAGTTGACGGATGCGTTTAGAATTACGTTGTAAAGGTAAAAATGGATAAAGGAGGAGGAGAGGAGGAAAATACGGGATTATTTCTTGAGTGACTACCTAGGTAGGTTGGTAGAGAGTAAACATGAATGAAGCGGCGACAGAGCAACCCGCAAGCGGTTTCTTTGACGTTTGGAATGTAGAAGGGCTTAGTCTAGTCTGGTTTAGCGGCCACGACACTATCACTGACGTCTCTGGGGCCAACGTGGCAGACTGTCTCATCTCATCTCTCTACACCCTCTTGATCATGGGCGATCTTTGTGCATTATTAGTGGCTTATTTGCGTCTCTCTTTTACGCGTTGCCAAGCCTTTGAACACCGCTTTCATTAATTTGATGGCGCTATGCATTGATGAATCAATTTGATCGTGTAAATTTCACTACTATTGTATCGTCCATTACTTGAACCATGGACACTTTATTCCCTTCTGCTACAGTCTATCGAGCTACCTGACGTACAACGCCTCAGCTGACGCCAGGACCGTTTTGCAGTTGTGGCAGTGTTTCACCTTGCGGCTTCTAAATCGGGTATATTAGCAGGATACCTACATACGAATTGTGCACCTTCGACCCGCGTACTTCGCTTATGATTATGGGCATAAAAAAAAACGATTCAATTATTCCTCCACTCTAAGGAATATCGCATGTCGATATCCCATCACACAAAATTCTAGTATGCCAAGCAACATTATCCAGCTAATATCCGACATCCAAGCCAAAACTCCACATCCATCATATGCATTAGAGCAAGCGATCCAATGATTCAACGATTGCACATTCCGCTTACCAACTATACCCTTCAGACGACCTGTCTGCTGCTCCTTGACCGCTTATCAATAGGTAATTCTTCAACTTCTTGGGCACCAGCTTTGCGAGCCTTCTTGGCTTGCTTCTTCTCTTCCTTGAGCGCCTTCTTTTCCTTGCGGGACAACTTGGGAAATTCACTCTCTGGTCCGCGAAGGACAAATCCAGGGTGCATGATGTTGAGCAAGACGAGGGCAATCAAGATCGGTGTAGCATCAAGACCCAGTGGATACTCCTCATGGATAAGAAGCGCATTATGCGCGTTAACACCAGGGCCAAATTCAACTAGGCGGTATACGATTCGAGTCTTGCCATTGTTAACTTGGTAACTCGTAACTGGATAAAGAATACTTACTACAATGAGCAACAGAACAACCACCATGGTCCAGATGAGCCACTTCATGCGTCCCATGCTTCCTCCTTCCAGCTGTCGTAGCTTGAAATAGAAGAAGACAGTGATGCCAGTGAATATAAGGACAACGGCGAGCTGCAGAGCAACTCCAGCCATGTAGACCTTCATTCCAACATCGATCAAATTGCTATCGGCGTCCGTACTAGAAAGCATAATGCCGCCCGAGCCTTGTACAAGGAAGAGAATGACATCTAACCAAACGAAAAGGAGTGTCATGCGAATGGCTTTAATACCTAGGAGTTTTTGAGCAGGCATGCTAAAATATACCATGCGCGCTACCCCCATGTATACAAAGGCATTGATCCCTGAGTATGTTAGCAATTATCTTGTTGTGTTTTGTTAGTACTTACAAAGAGGGGCAAGTAGAAAAAGAATTTGGCCCAAAGTGAGATATGTGATGTTTTGCTGATCTCGACTTCCGAGGGTCTTGAAAGCGAATGCAATTGTTTCCCAAGCTGCACCCATGATGGCTACCCAGCAGAATCTCTATAGAGCTGTTAGAAATCCTAAATGTATTAATCTGTTATTTCGATACACACCTTTTTGAAGAGAATCGCCTGGACCAGATGGGCTGTGGTAGTTAGGCCGAAGAGTACGCAGAAAGCAAGATTGGCAGCAAAACTGGGATCGAAGAAGTAGTTGGAGTTGCATGCATCAACTGGAACACGGCCATACTTCCCGGGTACTGCAGTTGTACAGGTAGCCATTGCTGAAGATTCCGTGGCAGAAGCCTCCATAAGAGTTACGGTAGACATGGTCTAAGTCGTGTATAAGTGAGATATTGTGGTTGTGGAGTTCTTAGGTAAAGTAGAAAATGCTGTTTGAGTAGATGAGCTTGTTTGATGGAAACTATTTTACGCATTCTCATCCAGTCCTTTTGTACTCGACAATAACTGTGTCCATGGCTTCACTTATACGCTTGTTCGACTCCATTTTCCATCAGATTCCGCTCTGAGGTGATTTCTCGAGAGAAATTCGCCGGCTCGCCAATGCTTACGTCTCGTTCGAGTATGAATGTGGCTGTGAATCTCGAAACATGTTCGACGGCTCCGACACTCTGTTCAGTCCAATTCTCATAATTGACGAATGGGCCATTTAGAACGTCTGATGCTGGCAATGGTTCCGCTCTTGTTCTGCGCTGTCAACATCACGGCTGTGGCTTTGGCCAGACTCATATTCCTTCCAAATCGCGGCTATGCTTTTTAGGGGTTGCTAATTGGCTGGTTCGTCTATTTTCAAGACACGGGTGGGGGATCTCGAGCTTTGGGATCTATTGTTGACTGTTGAATTTATTCTCAGATATACGCCTTTATTCTTGTCATTGTTATTGGCTGACTCGTCTGTTTTCGACTCTTTTGGGGACGTTGATGCATATGCATTTTCTGGCCGCAGTCTGTGTGGTCTGGTGGTGTTGGATTGAGCCTGGCCGCATTTTGATTGACGGATTCAATCGAAGAAAATGTCGCTCCTACAAGGTCAAATAAACTTGATTCACGAGTCTAGATCGTCCAATCCCCAAGCATTGGCGATTGACAAGCATCTGCAAGTGGTGCCAAGCTTCGTACAAGGACCCTTCTTTTCTCCACTCTGGCATTGAACCCTTGAATATTGAGAGAGCGTCGTGACATCTACCAGCCTTTCTGGTTGGAGTATCGCCAGAAATATGGCAATATGCCTACCTACCTACCTATGCCTAGTAGAGGATCTTCGGTGCGCGCGCTAAGCTCGGCGCGCGCAATCAAGTTGACACAAAAGATTAACCATTGGAAGTTGGCACAGCTGCTAAAGTGTTGCGATTAATTTTGGGTAGCAATCACCTTCTCCTGAAACCCCCAAGGTTTGCCCTTTCCCACCTTCTCATTCACTCTCGTGATACCATCACTGCCAATTATCTGTTTGTCGGGAGCCGATCGACGAGCAACTTGACTCAAGTCGAATTGACGGTGCACAGGCCCGCTCTTTCCTTTCCCCTCCTTCACGACTCATCTCCGCGTCTTTCCTCCCTTGTATCGTGATAAAGGCAAGACAAAGGAGGGAAGGAGACGAGGGATCTCGTTGACTGACTCTGCCAAATACCTGCCTCTCAATCTCTTGGTCATTTCGAAGAATTCTGTCACTCCTGACAGTAAACCTTCAACCTAAAGCTTCGGCGGAGGATACGCTCCTTTGATTGCTTCGTTCGCCGTCATATTTATTCCTTTTCATGATGCCTATCAAGGTCAAATCCAAGAAGCTCCCCGCTCCCCGCTCCCCGCGAGGGCAGTCCTATCTCCATCCGTCACGACTACGAAAATGATCTACCGGATATTAGAACTAACGACAGCTTTAGAGAGGTCGTCAAGAAGCTCTCCTTGTAAGTTTTCATAACCACGATCCAATTGACCTTGGCTAAAACGTTTTGCAGATACTTTGTTGCAGTCATTGAGCTGCCGAGCACCTTTGAACAGCTAAGGACCACAGCTGCGGGGACTTCCTTACGCATCTTGGTGGATCATCTCACTGCGACATGCACCAACCGCGGAATTGTCAATGCTCTTCTGTACGTATTATTTGAACGACGTTGTGCCAGTGACTGCTTCTTTCTCAGTGTTTTCTCTGAATCTTGTATCGCTCTCCTCCCGAATCGTGTTTGTGGCTGCATGGCAGCTCCTGCCAGGGGAGCCAATGACAGAAATGCTCAACCCATCTTTGACCTGACTACATATGCCGTGCAACTCTGATGCCATACGCTCTTGGCTCTCTGTACCTGTCAGCTAACAAAATCCCCACAGCGCCCTCAAATGGCATTATACGACTTCTTCAGAACATCGGACACTGGGAGAATCGCGCGCCGATGCATGCGAAATCGTTGCATGGCGGTTTCTCACTCGCCTCTCCGAACGTGAGGCAGTTAATTACTGTCTTTATGAGATCCCTGATCTTGATGATGATCATCAAGATGAAGAAGCGGGCAATGGCCACGCAGGTGACGAGGAAACTGGAGAGCATTCGCCTCTCCTGTCTCATGTTCGCACCATTGACAATCGCCGGCGTGGTCCTGGCCCTGCTGGAAGTAGCATGAAACGCAATCAGCTTCTGAGTTCTCTCTCCCGCTTGACTATGACATCCGATGATGAGGACGATGAGAATGAAGGTGATCCAACATCGTCTTTTAAGAATTTGAATGCCCTTGAGATTGCAGCCATTGCCGATGCCAAACGGTTCCTCAGTCAGCACATTGTCCAAAAGATCATCACAGCTATATGGAGCGGCGATATCGTCTTTTGGGACAGCTTATCAGTGCACTCAACCAAGAAGGTCAGGTTTTATAATCCTAGGACAGCAGACCCTTTTTCTCGGCTGCGTGTGCCCAAATATCTCAAGAGCTGGGAGGTAGTATTCTTCTGCATTTTTCTCGCCCTCTATTACTCCGTTCTCATTATGAGAGACGAGTCCCGTATCACCATCCCTGAGGTGGTCCTATTTCTCTGGATAGCGGCCTTCTTCTACGATGAGCTTAGCGAGTGGCTTGATGCGGGCTCGATCTTCTATGCCACAGATATCTGGAACTTGTTTGACATGATCATGATTACAATCGGGTTTGCCTTTGCAATACTGCGTAAGAGCCACAGCCTTCTACAAAGTACAACGCGCTAACTGAGACAGGCATTATTGGCATCGTTCAGAACAAACCCGAATTCAGTGACCTTGCATTTGACATATTGGCGCTTGAAGCACTTTTCATGATTCCTCGCATATTCTCCATCCTCAGTCTGAGCCCTGCTTGGGGTGCACTTATACCCTGCTTGAAGGAGATGGGTAAAGACTTCTTCAAATACATGGTACTAGTTGTCGTTGTTTATTGCGGCTTTCTGACGACATTCTCGCTTGTGGGACGTAATGTCTTTGCATTCAAGTCAATGGCATGGATTTTGACAAAGATATTCTACGGCTCAGCACCTATTGGCTTCGAGGTGATGAATCAGATCGATCCGTTCTTTGGGCCGCCTCTGATGATTATGTTCATCACCCTCTCCAGTTTTCTGTTGATGGGCTCATTGACCGGTATGCTTTCCAACAGTTTCTCGCGGGTTATCACCCACGCTAAGGAGGAGTACCTGTACGTGTACAGTGTCTATGTCTTGGAGGCGTCGACTAGCAACCGACTCACCCATTTCTACCCCCCCTTTAATCTGCTTGCTTTGGTCATCTTTCGACCCTGGCGCCTGATCTTTACGGCCGATGAGAAGTTTCGTGCCGGGCGTATCATACTCCTTAAGGCTACCCATTGGCCAATTGTTGGTATCATCAGGCTCTATGAGATGTATCGCAAGCCTGGAGCCCTGGGTGATGAATTTGCTGGGTTCAAGGGCCCGTCGCACTCCTCCCGACGCAATGGTCGGCAATTGATTACACAAAAGCGATCTGCTTCTACTGTCGGCCGCCCAACACTTGCGTCTCCTAGAGGCCGGGCAAACGGTCAGAGTACGGAGCAGCGTGAGGATGATATGGATGCCCCAACTGCTATGGAGGTGCAACTTAGTGAGTTGAACCGCAAGATTGACCAGCTCACTGCAACTGTTCTGGCGATTCAAGAGAAGCAAGCAGGTGAAAGCGGTGGTGGAAGCTCTGATGCGAGCGCCACCGCCTAATTGCGGTTCTTTTGTCATCGGGCCGGTCCGTTGAAGCACCCAAACATTTGATTTTGTGAATATGGGACCTCTTTCTGCACGGGTCTCGTCGGTCGAGGTCAAGAGTGGGTATGTAAACGGAGGGGCGGGTTTCGAAGCGCCCCAGAAGCTTTGATGATGTGGAGGGTGACAGTGGAGAGGCGGAGAGCAACGGCTCTGGAGATCAGTCGGCCTTGTGGGGGTTAGGTTTCTCGAAGAACGGGTTCAACAGCGTGGTCAACGACTCAAAGTCTGGAACTCGTCCCTGTGGATGCCTGTATTGGATTTGACTCTTTGCATTGTTTATCAAAACCTTGATTAGAGCTATGCCTAGTATTAGAACGATAGCTTAAATTGTATGAGATCAACCTCCTTGTTTTTGCTCTATCATGCTTGAAACAGAAACTGTGCGTTATCTGGAAAAGCCACAACCCTTTCTCCTAATATGATTTGTCCTTGTTATCTGCATATCCTGTGAGCTACTGGCCGATAAGTAAAGTCTAACCATGTTCTATGGACTTTCTTTTTGCTTAAAGCCGTTATATGCCGTTGCAGATCCAGAGTGAGTATTGAAGTCAACTTTCACAAGCGGCAGACCCGCGCCTCAATATTGACTAGCTCAAATTGCTAGATTGAGCCGCAAAGCCTCCAGCATAACCGGCAAGCGTCGGCGTGGGAAGAACGCGTATAAGTCAGCAAGAGGTGAAGGTATTGCGGAGAGAACGCATCCATTTTTCTAGACGTTTTGGCGCAAGGGGCGGTCAAAAGTACTAGGGCTGGATTTAGTTGTATGAAGTATAATCGTGAGCTTTTGATGTTTCTATTTGTTAGTTTATTAAGCATGGGTGCTGTTTATGTGGGTTCAAGTTACATGATAGTTGATCTACCTGTCCATACACACACACGTGGACATTGAATGGTTCGATTTACACGACTGAACGAATATCAGTCTCTGAAGCGAAAGTTTCAATAGTTGGGCCTCTCTTATACTGATAGAAATTCTAAAAATATCCGCGACAAACCGTCAACGTTGAAACTCGGCAACGAGTCCGAATGGCTCGCCGATCTCGGCGCCCCGGGAGTCAATATGACAGAATGAGAGTTCCTAGACTAGGTTCCGCATCATTCTCGACCATATTATCGCATCGCTAACGTACCGAGAAGAGGGTCTTACTAGCGAAGGATACCCTTTAGTTACACCAGCCCACTCATAGCTAAGGGATTTGCTTCGGGGTTTAGAGCCGCTCGTTTCGTTATCGCTTTCTTTTATCCGCCCTCTAGCTTTTTTCCCCATTCTCGCTCGTTCGTCCCAAGCAGCTCAAGTTACTGACTTAGTACTGACTTACTTACTTACTTACCTTGGTCTGTGTCCCCCGTTCTATAGTTTGTTTCCTTTCTATCTTTCTTCTTCCGTCATATTACCTTTTCTTTCTTTTTTTTTCTTTCTTTCGAATTCTTGAGCAACAACTTGAAAGTAGAGGACAAGGGTCAGTTATTACGGGGAAATAACTAAAAACGAAAAACAAAACATCATGAAGGACTCTGATGCGCCAGCGTTGGCTCTGGCCGGGACAACTACAACCGAGCAAATCACCACCAAAAATACATGGAACACCAAGAACTTGACATCACGACTCGGCGCTGATTTCCTTTCGGCTGCGAGCGCTGCATCCATGGTTGCGCCTCTCATTGCTATCATTGACCGGTAAGAACAATGTCACTTCTGTTATTCTGTCTTGTTTGCGCACATCTTCAAGACAGGGGGGGAAAAAACCCATGACCGACTTCGCCAAGAATCTTCAGCGACAAAAAAAGCTGACATCATGACAACAGCTCCATCATGGAAAATGCTTCAGGCGCAAACACTCTCGTCAACTCTGTTAAATCCTCCCTCCGAACTCTCATCACACGCCCTCACACTCTTCTCTTCTCAAAACCTACAGCGCTCATTTTCTGCCTGTACGGAGGTACATATCTTACCGCCAATGCTGTCGACACATCCTTCTCGACCGTCAACAATAAGCCTGCCTCGAGTGTGACGGCCGGAACGACAAAATTCGCTGCCTCGAGTGCTGCCAACATTGGTGTCTGCATCTACAAGGACCAGGTCTTTGTGCGCATGTTTGGTCCCCCCGGAGTAGTCCCCCGACCTGTACCTATGGCTTCGTATGGTCTATTTGCGCTGCGCGATTGCATGACCATTTTTGCGTCATTCAACGTCCCGCCTTTACTGGGCCCTATTTTGGACGAGAAGTTCTCTGCTGAGATGAAGAAGCGAGTATCCGGGCTCTACGCGGCGCAGTTCATGGCGCCTGCCATGGTGCAGTTCATTTCTACACCTATGCATTTGTTTGGTCTTGATCTCTACAACCGTCAAGCGACAGGCCCTGGAGGTGCAGTGGTATCATTAAGAGACCGATTGGATCTTGTGCGCCGAAATTGGTTCATCAGCTCCATTGCACGAATTTGTCGAATTGTCCCTGCGTTTGGTATTGGCGGTGTCGTCAACATGAAAGTGCGCAAGAACCTCATGACCAAGCTAGAGTAAAAAGAGTTGTTCTCAGCCGCTGACATCACACACACATTCACTCACACCCGACATTCCTCGTCTTGGTACCCCAAAGGATGGGTATGACCTCATATTTCCGGTTTTGATTCTGGTTCCTGTTCCTGTTCCTGTTCCTGGCGTTTTTCAATTACGCGGCTGCGTAATAATGGTTTGCATTTGTTGTTTCGGTCTTGTAACGGTCCACGGCACTGGGGATTTAATGTTACATTTCATGGTTTCAGAGGACGGCGAACCGCACAAGGAGCATACGACGACGATCTGCTACCCACGATAGACTTCTAGAACATAGACAAACTAGCTGTGTAAAGAGTCCAGGCTGATACGATTGACTCATACATATGAAGAAACAGTTCAAGTACATGATACACTCATCTCTACGAATATCATGTCATTGAAATACAGCACGTTTAGTTTGTTTTGATGCTGTTTACCCCGATTTTCACATCAGTTTAGGGGAAGGGTTGATTGAATTGTTATTTTTCATTCATCACGTATATGCATGCGTTCATCATGCTTTCCACCTCCACCTCCACCTTCACTCGAAATGCCTCCATCTTGCTTCTTGCAGACCATGCAAGACAGGCCACCCGCCATCCCATCAACACCCACGAGCATGGCTCCGAGCTTGTTTATACAGCTTTATCGGGGTTGCCATCCTGGCGCAAATCGTGTGGCCATCCTCATTCCCGATATGTTGCAGTAGAGTGTAATCACATCTACTTACCCCTGATCCCTATCCCAACCACCATCCACAGGTCGAGTCACCTTCGGTGAGGAACTAAAGAAAAGTAAAAAGGAAGAAAAGTACTGGGCTCAGTCATGTGATATCAAAACGGCACTCCAAAGGCCGGACACCTGCCATAAAGCAGAGTGCCAAAGAAGATACGCAAAAGGGGCGAAAGCAGCAAAAGAGGGGGGCATTGCAGGCCCAACGAAAGACAACGAACGTCTGGTACACTGAACGTAAAGGATTATGAGTCGTTCAGCTAATAAAGTGGTATCAAAGAAGCATCAAGTTCCTCGCCGACGTGTCGTCATAAATTCGCAAAGAGTACAAATAAAACAAAATAAAAAGGGAAAAGCTAGGCTTGTCGTCCGTTGGGGACTCATGAGAAATTGTAGATCCGTGTTTGAAGAGAAAAACGCACGTTATCAAGGTTTCAGGCTCTGTACGGTTCGGCGTGGTTATGGGTGGGCGAGAATATACAATGCAGGTCCAGACGCTGCCCTTGTTGGTGGGGGTTTGGCTCTCTACTTGGATCCGGGTACTGAAGGAATGCAACCAAGCTGAAACGCCATCGTCGTCAGCAAGGTTCGGCACTTATACGGCCTCCACGTAGAGAAGCAGCTTCTCGTTTCGCTGAAGAGCAAAGTCTAGGTCGTTGTCGCTTATCATGCTTGGCTTATCTCCGGTAGGCTCATCCTTGTAGAAGAGTTGGATCTCTTCATTGGCTGGAATCTTCAAGCGATCGCAGATCTTGTCGTATAGTGCCTGGAACGAAATATCCGTTGGTACTCGAATGGCAATGAGATCGCCGTTGAAATACATCTTGATCTTCATTGCAGATGGTGGTTGTGCGGGGGCTTGCATGCCCCCGCCTAACGAGGCTTGCGAAGGTTGGGACAATGATGATGCTTGCGTTTGCATATCAGGGTGCGCTGGTCCCAAACCATATCCACTGCCATTCAAGTTGTTTTGCGAACCACCAGCAGGAGATTCCGTAGATGAGAGTTGGGAGCCTTGCGACAGACGATATTCATTTTCGTTGTCATTGGGGTCGATCTCGTAATCTCCTTCACGGGGTGCAAAGAACTGTCGCACCAAGTTGCATCTTGAAATGTAAGGTGGTTGGTTGAGCATGTTCTTGACGTAGGCGTCCAAGTTATGCAGTCGTCCCTCGGTAATCGCATCTGTCACATAGTTGACGGGACCAGGCATGTATGGCAGAGTGCGCTTCTGTGTCCCTGTATTGCCAGCCTCGGCTGGAAACTCGGTGAGTAGGGCAATTTGGAAATCGTAAAAGTCCTCGTAGTAACGAGAAAGCTCCCATTGTCGGCCATCTTCGAGCACGGCTTCGATCACGAACCAGTACTTGTCCTCTGCAAAACAGTATCGTGGTATCCGTGCTTCGAGGGGGGCATGGAGCGGAGCAGCAGGTTTTTGCACCTGACTTTGCTGAGGTTGCTGCTGCTGAGAAGTTCGAGGCTGGCTTGCGTATCCTTGCTGCTACATCGGTGTCAGTGCGCTTCCTTGGCTGAGGTTGCTCTATGACCAAGACTTACCGTTCCGTTCTGTGAAGGTTGTCGGGAATGTTGCTGTTGTTGAATGCTCATACGTTCCATCCCTTGCTCGATACCTTGTCCAGGTTGTCCGGGACCGCCTCCTTCAAACTTGCCCAGGGTGATGCTGCTATTCTTATATTCGGCAGCCATCTTCTTCCATTCCTCCACTTTGGGCACACCGGCACGCTTGATGGCATCTCCTGGGTTCTGAATCGCTTTATCACTTGCCATATCTCGAATTTCGACGAATGATACAGGGATCAATCCAGGGCCACCCAATCGACCGATGGGCTTGGCGACAAACCATTCGGGATTCGATTGTGCAATAACAATAATGGCCTCGCCAGCCTTGGCCTCCAACTCGTCTGCTCTTTCCGCAGCAAAGTCGTACATAACAATTCCGTAAACCATGGCACCCGTCTTTCCGACTGACTTTGAATTTCGCTGGTGGCCTTGGGGCGCAGCATTTGTGGTAGGTGACATGACGGCTGGCGCAGGATGCATTGCTGGCGACTCGCTGTATCCGGAATCATGGTCGGGGTTCTTGGGCGGGGAGGGGGGTTGACCACCGTCGGACTGTGCACTATCTCGCTCGGTTCGGCCAAGGGCCTGGAAGAAGGTCACGGGCACGAGACCTCGGGCGTCAGGAAGAGCTGGATTGCATGCTTCGTACCAGTCTTGATCGTTTTCTCGGCCGATAACGTGGAAAAAGTCACCTCTCGAAAAGCTGAGTTCTTGGCTGGAACGGGCCTCGTAATCGTAAAGGGCTCGAATAACCTAGAGATTGGATTGGGCATCAGTATTGGAGCTCCGGGATTAATGTGAAGTTTGCCGTGGGACCATGGCGGCGCCCAATGTGGCAAACCGGTTGGAGGAATTATTGAGGCTTATGGAATGCGTGGGAGTGGGAGGCCACCAACCTTCTTGGGAGGAACAATGGCGACAGCCGATTTGGGAGTGACTGGTCCTTTGTCCTTATCACCTTTGATCGAACGTCGAAGAGCCTGTACGAAGCGCATTACTGTTAACTTTTTGGCTCAAGTATTGAATAGCGCCAGCAAAGGCGACGCGAACAACAAGTGACAACGAGGAGAGCGCCTTTCACGATTGCAGTCGAATGCGGCGGGGGAGGGGGGCAACCGCAGGCAGTGAGAAGGAGATGTGCGAATAACGCCTTGTGAGGCACAAGAAGTTGAAATCAAAGCACGACATGGCAGCGATATCCTGTATTGAGAGGTATGGGCGACCGAAAGGGGCAGTGACGAACCTTCATTTTTGTGTAACCGAATGCCTCCTGGGCAGTTGCAAGTTGGGAAGTTGTGATCTCTCAAAGGTGGAGGTTGTAAAAAAAGGACCAAGAATCGCAAGAACGACCTGAGTAAGGTAGAGACGAACTGGACCTGGACCCGATGGGAGCACGGCGGCGGGCTGGGCTACCTTATTTCGATCCAAGCCGATATTGGTGTAAGGCAAGGTACAGGATTACAGGTACCTAACCGCTAAGCCGGGCACGGGCAGCGCTTGCAGTGCGGCGGTTGCAGTGGAGTGGGGTGGTAAGAAGGACCCTCAAGAACGAGGTACCTTACAGTGAAAGCCTGCCCCGGGTCACACTGCACAGAAAATTAAAAATGAGTGGAGTCCTCTCAACGTGAGTTTGTCGGGCTGCGAGTGTACACCAGGGGGAACGGGATACGTAAGTAGGTGGTATGTACACAGCCTGACGTGGGTTGGCGCGATATCACTCACAGTAACGAGCTGTGTCGTGATGATGTGCTGTACTTGGCTCGCTCAGGTGGACCAAAGTGTTGTGGAAGTGATTGTGTAATGGTTGACAAAAGTCGATAAAGGTTTGCGTCGAGAATGAATAAATCGTAGAGAAGAGAAGAAAGAGCGGATCTGATTCAGTGGCGGTTAAAGGGAGGAGGCAAGTTTTTCTTTCTTGGTGATTTGCTTGTTTGCTTCTTTTGCTTCGCAACAACCTGATGACTTGGGTTTGGTCAAATTGGATAAACCTGTGACTGATCGGATTTCAAAACTTGGATTTTATTGCATCTGTGACGCGAGATATCACAAGGATTTTGATGGAGTAGCAAAAGGACTCGTGTCTCGAATTCCTTTCGATGAGTATTTGACAATGCAAATGATTATCTGTACGGCCGGATAATAGCAGAACAAAAGGTAGAAATTGATGAATAGCACACGCTCGAGGTGGGGTGATACAGTAAAACGGATGGAGGGGTCGTAGTGATAAAATAAACTTGGCATCTGCCAGAGATGCGGGTCCTGTAAGTGAGAATGACAGTGATGGAGGATACAATAAAGATTATTGTATCTGATACAGAGATGATGAAGCGAAAGAAAGAACAGGAGAAGAAATGACTGAAGGGTACAGGAGTCGTAATTTGGTCAAATATTAAAAGACAGCATGATTGAGGTAGTTGTGAATGGATCTATCTGGTTGGTGGCCAGTTACTAAGTTACCATTAGTTCCAAATCCATCATGGTTTCAAGCTTTGACAAGCTTCAAGGCCTGCCTACAGCAACGGTCTGTGTTAGTGCAGCTGATATGATACTTGAATAATGGGAACCAGACTTGATTAGGTATCCGGTCTTCCCTCGCTATGACATTGTTCGAAGTTTGGAAAACGCCAAGAGCTCTGTCGCTTTCTTTCGACTCTTCACCACTAAAAACATCAATCCAACCCTTGTCGCTCTTAACCGACTTCAAACTGCCAATTACACTACACCGTTCGGCGCTTCGAGACGATTACACTGAGCAGCTGTACTGCAAGAGGGCACACGATCTACCACACATATGCAGAATTCACTCAGCACTGCCCACAACATCGCATCTACAGGCGGGCAGCATACAGACCTCCCGCCTACAGAACCAATCCCTATCGTATACTATACCACACTGCCCACCCCTCATCATACATACAAAGAGGAAAAGAACAAAAGTGCCCTTGTTGATTGACGCCTGACTAGGTCGTCGACTCAACTCGACTCAACTCGGACCAACCGCCGCTTAATCCTGTCTCTCGTTCGCTCATCCCCGGGCCATGGGTGTGGTCAAATTAGCAAGGGGATCATGGTGGATTCGTCATATCCGGATGCAGCAGCCTAGGGTCCTCCATCTCATCTTTACAGCACGCAAGTGCGTGCCGCTAATTTTTAATAAATCAAACTCGAGAAATTCCCGGACATTTGAGCGACTAGAAGAAACGGGGAACTTATCGCGTGGTAGGGATGGGTTCGGCATGCAGGGGGGCCACGCATCGATCGTACCGCATTAATTGCTACCGTAACTGTCCATACCAAGAACTAACAGGCTTCTAGAAATCATCACGATGGAGACTGCCAGAAAGAGGGTGGTTGTTATGCAATATCTCGTCCCCTTCTACCCTGTCCCATTATTGATGTCATATGCTCGCGGCGGCATATGTGTTCTGCATAATGGTAGGGCTTGATTTTTGACTCAACCCAATACACCCGAGATGCGAATTGCATAAAGAAACAACCATCTGATGCCGGATGTTAGTGGTCCAGCCCTTTTGGGTTTATGCAAATGACAGGCGCTCGCTCATCACTTCAGCTGAGAAATCCTAGGCAATGCAATAGCCTCAGTTTCAGAATACTCATCATGTTGGGTCAAGGCCAAAGTACAGAAGAAAGAAATTATATTCCCGAGTTAATATAGTTTAGTCGCTGTTATTTAAGATGTTAGCTATCGTGTTATCCACGCTTCTTAACAAGTGATATACCTGTTTTTACAAGTTATAATCTCAATAACCTATCCTTATTGAGTTACAATCTATAATTTACCAGAAGTGTCCCTTGCCATCGTCTATGTTAGCACTATTATATCTGCAAATACTATTCCTCTAGGCTATAATCCTAAGTGTTAATCTCCTATCTACTTTAGTAAAGAGTTAGTTAACCTTCCTATCCCTACTCTCAATCATTATGTCGCATTGTAACTTGATATAGGTATCCCTCGAAGTCTAATGCAAAATCAATAGATACAGCTTCATTATGAAAAATAGGGCTCTTAGAGCAACCTTAATCTCACACAAATACAAAAGCACTGTTAGACAGACCTGCTATAATGTCGCATTGTAACACTTAAATATATACTGCATTTAGGTTATAATTGTGTAATAAACTAGATTACATTAATAGAGAAAAAACAAAAAATGAGAATATCAACTTGACTCCTTCCCGGGAGACCCAGGAAGGTGCGGGCTGGTTACTACTTCTATTCTTGTCTCCGAAGCACTTGTTAATTAGGGCACTACCAAGGCCCCATACCAGAGTGGTACTGTGACACAGTACCGATTAGGTAGATGGGTAAGTTCAAGTCTGTACCCAAGACAGTATCGGCAGGGACGTAAAGTCAACCTGTGAGTCCGATGAGTTCGAGTGCGATTGGTGCCCGTGAGGCGCACGTATCAGCAGCAGTGGTTTATCAACTGGGTTATCAACTGGGTGGGTTATCAACAATAAGGTACCGGGACGGTACTGAAGCGGTAGTTATGGCTGGGATTCGAACAGGCAGCGCCAGGCTGCGGTCAAGTGACGCGGTCAGGGCGTCACTTGATCTTGGTTCACCACTGCACCAGCAAGCCAAGTGATATTCTCATTAACATGTTCTACTATTATGTCTTATATATGGACAGTGACCATCGCATTTCAAGAAAATATCTAGATAAACATGAATGGGGTTATTAATCTTGCCAGAGGTAGTAACTGTTTATAATTACGAGGGCCACGTTCGGATTTAAAAGACAGTTGTTCTACTAGTTTCTTGTAATTGAAGGTCATCTGGACGGCGTTGCAAAATGTCAAGTTGTCATTGTCAAAACTCACATTGTCCTCGACCGCAACACTCACTCACTACCTAGCTCGGTCACTTATGCTGCCAGCAAATGAATGCACTAAACGATCCAGAGTGAAATAAACCGTGGAAATAAAATGAATTGCTGATTACTTTAAAACTACCAACCAGGAACTCCCCTAGCATTACAACTGCTTTCGAGCCTATTGAGACGAGTGCACAAAGACCTGACTCAGCGACAGACCTTACATCCACGGGCCTCAACAGGACAAGAAAGAGCAAGCTAATCAAAGGCTGGTACCCGAATGCATCCCAAACAAATCCGTTGTATCTAGAGTCCGTCCCATCCCGTCCCATCCAATTTTGCGATGCACCGTACATCAAAAGTGTTGCCTCAGTCGTTAGGCTGTGTGCTGGTATCGAGGCTACGGTTAATTTGTGAATTTCAAGGTAAAGAAGCATAGATAGATGATGAACATGCTGTACCCAGGTCGGTGCAGAGTATCATGGCACGAAATACCGGTGCCACCTAAGCAGAAACAGGGTATAAAACGCCGAAGTCGTGTCTACATGAATGACCACATATCACCAGAGTGAAAGCATCATCATGTTTCGTCGATGAGCATAACGACAGAAAAGTCTCAGTCGATGAGACGCTGAAAAAAAGTCGCACTGAGAAATAAAAGAAAAATAAAAGAAAACCCAAGGTCAGGGTGAGGCTTAGATCTGACCCTTGATATCAACTTTTTGGAATGCTGTGCTACGCGCAGCCTCGAAGAGAGGACCGGCTTTGCCGGTCAGGAACGCAATGTAGTCTGTTCGGTCTTCCAACAAGTGTTGGCCTTGATGATCGATGATAAACTGGGCCGCATCAGCATC
This sequence comes from Fusarium poae, assembly GCF_019609905.1. Lineage (NCBI taxonomy): Eukaryota > Fungi > Ascomycota > Sordariomycetes > Hypocreales > Nectriaceae > Fusarium > Fusarium poae. The sequence continues at coordinate 3,106,817 of NC_058401.1, read as the reverse complement.
GGACTCGAAACCGAGTTCTTCAGTGATGAAGCGAAGCTTGACATCCGGCTTGTATCTATAGACGAGTTAGTAAAAAAACTCATCGATACATATCATGGTTTGGAAAACTCACGCTTTGCAAATATTGCACAATGCAGCAAGCCGTTCTCGAACGACAAACATGTCCATGAGATACGCGCCCATGTTAGGGGTATCCAAGTAGAGCTGGAAGAACCTATGATAGTTTCCCAACGCCAAAGATGATCGCACATCGAGTGCATGCTTGATCGCCTTCTCCTCCTTCTCTGCTGTAGTTAGATCTGCCAAAGTGTCGTTCAGGCCAGTTCGGTTGGCGGTATGGATAAAATATAGAATGCGATATGCCTTGAATTCAATGGGGTTGCCCTTCAGACCCATCCCGTACAAGGATCGTAGTTGGGTCTGGCACTGATTATACTCACCAATATCCCCCTTTTCTAAGGCAATGCGCGCATGGATTTCATAAACAGAAACAGTAAAGTCGTTCTTGATATGTTGCACAGTCAAATCTTGTCTCATGGACTTGAACTGGTCACAAATGTACGAGTAGTTGCTCTCCCGCTTCCACTTCTTTTTCAGAAGATCTAGGGTCTGACGCAAAATACGTTCAGGCCGGACTTTGGATGGAACTGGAGGGGCGGTAAGACGAAGGTACTTCTTCTCCAGCACCTCGCATGTGCCGACAATAGGTCCAGATGAAGCCGGGGGAGGACTAGGTGATCGGAGCGACTTGTATTCGTTTTCGAAGCGACGTTTGCGTTTGTTGGCTTCCTTTTGGAACTTACTTGATTTAGGTAGGGTCTCGTCCATGGAAGCACGCTTTTCGGGTGAAGAATAGGAAATACGGTCTTCGAGTGAAGATCGCGAGTTAGTACGCCATGGTGGCTGGGAGTTGTCATTACTGGCAAAATCGGTAGATTTCCTCTTCTTAGCATTGAGAGGGACTTGGAAACTTTGCTTGGTATTTGCGTCACGTTCAGCCTTCACCAAGGCCTGGGGAAGAGGCATGCTGTCCCAGTCGAGCGTGTATAGCGTGCCGTTTGCCTTTGCGGTACCGATGGTGTCCTTAAGCTTAGCCTCGATTTCCGCACGAGGCACGGTCGGTTCGTCGTATTGGGGGAGGAAAGATCTTTGAACATAGCTCCGAACAGATTCGGGCCAGTCTACTTTAGATTTGGCCTGCTCTGGCGTTGCAGTTACACCATTCACGGGCGAAGCAGAAGACATTTGGGGTTGCACGGGGGGCGGTGGAGGTGCGTATCCGGCATAAGGAGCAGGCGGCGCTCCGTACTGATTGAATCCTTGTCGGACAGCAACGGGGATGAAGGCAGGATCTGCGTTTGGTGTCAGACTTATCAAGGCCGGGAACTGGTTTGAGGACGAGTGAGATGGTGACTTACTCGTCGGGTAGGCGTAAGATGTCGGTACGGTTTGCTGGGTCACGCTCGGCGCTTGCTGCGCTGACCAAGTTGGCATCATTGCGTCCAAGTGCTAGCGGTACGAGGGGTTAGTTATTTACGGAGTGCGTTGGGGAGAAATGTGTCGGATGTTAAGTGATGAATGGCGGAGCAGGATGAGCCTCGGAAATGGTTGAATTACGGGTGGAGGTTTCTTTGAGGGTATTTTCTCGTGGTTGAGGCAGGGCGGTGGCGGTATGGTCGTTCTCGGAGAAACTGTGATCCGATGACGGCCTTAAGCTTTGTCTAAGCCTGAAGCTGATCACATAGTGGAGCCTACAACCCTGGAGCGGCCTGTTAAGTCTCGCGTGCCTTTGGAGACAACACTCAACATCGAAACCCTTCGCCTTCTGGATTTGTGAATCAATTCGAAATTTGGAGCAAACAAACATAAGGAATATATTCTCCGTTTCTTGGTTCCGTTTTGTTTATGTGAGATTCGTTGGTTTCTTTGTATCCTAGTGCCTGTTTGCTACAAGCCATTTTCAACTTGCATCATCATTGATCCATTCATCAACGACCATTCCAGTCATACCCGAATTCCTCTCACTTATTCTGACCTCCATGACGGATGTTTCTGAAACATATCGACCTAACCACCGCACTACGGCCCTCTTATCTCCCTGATGAGGTGCTTCTCTTTGTCCAGGACAACGTTGGCTTGTATGAGGGGTAAGTTGCTTGTTGCCAGGGCCTCTTGAGTTTTGAGTTGACAAAGTCGCAGCAAGTTCAAGCTTCCTAACCAGCAGAATGGACAGGTTTATTTGACTTCACATCGAATCTGTTATGTCGACAAGAAAGAACCCCGCACACACTCTGTGGCGTTGGACCTGAAAGATGTAGAGCGCCATGAGTTCTATGCTGGCTTTCTCAAGTCATCAGCCAAGGTGACTCTGATACCAAAACCACGTAAACGATCATCGTATCACAGTCGCGCTATATCAAATGTATCAAGCTCACAAAGGAACGCTTCTGGATCCCCTGGGCATTCCGAATCTGGGTACCGAGCTCCCCCTGAGCCTCCTGTAACGAGTGCGACCTGGGTCTGCACAATATGCAGTTTCTCAAACCCAGTCCCTTCAAATTTCGACCCAACCTCTGCTAACGCACATACGCCTCTGCCTCCATGCTTGGCTTGTGGCATCAAGCCGTCTCTAGCTCATGTTCTGAAAGCCGCGATTTCTGGGGCGAGCAATCGTCCAGCAGCCTCACCAGCTCTTGGTTCACCGCTTCCGTTACGACCAGCTCAGGCTGACAGCCGGTCTCTGTCCGAAAACTTGGATCAATTACATACACCAAGTTTGCCTGATGCCGCCAATGGCTCGAAGTCGTCTGCTTCATTCCAATGTCCTCGTTGCACTTTCTCGAATCACCCTTCTCTAATGACATGCGAGATGTGCGGTGGCCCTCTGATATCCAATAACGTTCCATCGCCTATCCAACAAAGTTCAGCTTCCGAGACAGTCAGAACTGATTCCCCGGGGCCTGTCCTTGATCCGACAAAGAGCAACAAGAACGGGAGTGATGCCCCTGAATGTGTCAAGATCTCTTTCCGGCGGGGAGGCGAGAAGATATTCTACGAGCGCTTGAAAGGTTCGATGACACAGCGCAAATGGTTACTTCGAGATGCCCCCCCAGCTCCGAGCAGTCGGGCTGCGGACGAAGGAGCAAGCGATCCAGCCAATGGTGGTTCAGGGGGGCGAACGAAGGGCGTTGGCATTGCTGGATTAGAGCAGCTAGGTCTGAACATGCGTAAAAACAATGAGTTGCTCATTGGAAGTGCCTTTGAGGACCTGGAGGCTCTTATGTCATCTGCTAAAGAGGTGGTTGCCCTTGCAGAACGGTTTGCGCGACAGACAAACAACGGACAAGGCAATGCGTCGGCCGAGGAGAATGCCATCCTCGCGGAATCGGCAAGTCAACTTGGACTCGTCACGACCAAGGATATTGTAGGCGGCGGTAGCTCTGAGTCACTCTATTTATCAGAACTAGCCAGAAACTTGGCTGAGTTCCTGACAGATGATTCAAGAGGCGTACTTAAAAAGGCGGGCGGTATTATCACGCTCGTTGATCTGTGGGCAATGTTCAACAGAGCTCGAGGTGGTGTTGAGCTTGTCAGCCCAGCAGATTTCGAAAAGGCTGCAAGGCTTTGGAGCAAGCTTAAGCTGCCGGTCCGCCTACGCACCTTCCGCAGTGGTGTTATGGTTGTTCAGAGCCGCGAGCGCACAGACGGAACCACCGTGAGAGCCATACTTTCATGGCTGAAAGATCTTCACGAGTTCCCACCGGATCGTGATGTGCCCTGGGACTGGCAGGAGTTTGGTCGTGGAGTGACTGCTCAAGAAGCTGCTGAGCGTTTCGGATGGAGTCTCGGTGTTGCAGAAGAGGAACTGCTGATGGCTGAGGAGCGAGGAGAGTTGTGCCGTGAGGAGGGACTAGAGGGTCTCAAGTTCTGGGTGAACTACATCAATTTAGGTGAACACAAGAAGCACAGGACGCAAGCTCAGAGGGACAGTGATGAAGTCATGAAAGCACTGAAAGCAAGCGGGCTCCTATAGACAAAGCGTGCCGTAGACTTTTCCGGGAGTTTTACCGGAGCTAGAAATAATACAATTGACGCAATGCATATTGTGGTGGCTCTCCGTTCAGCATTAATTTGCGTTTGTGGATATATAGTATATACATGTTTTATCCGGAATCATGATCGTCTACCGAACTCCGACCTATGTGAATGGCAGGTTTTGCAAAAACTAAAAACGCCCCGTGATGCCAAAACGGCCATCAATCACACAACGACATGAGTAGACATATGCTCGACAGCTTCCTTGATGGTACGTAGCATGCGCTGATTCACACAAAAGGGGCACCTCAAGGGCCGTTCATCTCGAGCGATAGGCGTCTCCGACGCGATTGGAGTGAGTGTGAGATCAGCGCCCAAGTCATGGGCTGGAGTAGCCGTAAAGCGCTGAACAGAAGAGGCACGCGCAGTAGGTGTGGTCATGATGCTGTTTTGTTGAAGCCCGACTCGTTCCGCACGCTCACGCTCCTCACGCACAGCCGCAGCCTGCTCCTCGGCGGCCTGCTCTTCTTGCTGAAGCTGGCGCAAGGCATTCTGCAGAACAACTTCAGGGTCGTCGTCAGCGTATATTGGTTGATCTGGCTGAGGCGGAGGGATTGCAGGAGGGTCGTGGGTCATCATGGGAGGAGGCGGGGGCAGAGGAGGCGGCTGCGGTTGTTGAGACCCTGTCAATCTTCGAACCACTTCATCACGCACCAATGCACACGTGCCGAGGCTGGGTTCGATACCAACAACGCGTAGGACTTCTTCTTTAATTGCCCCTGGGCTTGTATCTGGTGCAAGATTCATGAATCGGGGAACACAATCGGCCAGATATCCAATGTCGTCGGCGGGATTCATTCCGCCATCGCCGTGACGTCGCTGTCTTCGTATCAAAAGGCCATACCGTTTCTTGAAACGATGAATCCAACCCGGGGAAAATTCGGGAGGGTTTTCATCTTTATATCGAGGTAGTTGGTTGAATATGGTCTTTGCTTTATCTCCCAACTCCTCATTAGTAGGCTGGCGTCCAGAGGCTTGGACTTGCTGGAACCATATGAGGACGAGCTTTTCTACATCTGGCCAGTTTCCGTACCGCAGACGGGATCCAGATAATTGAGGATTGTCACTATCCAGGCGCGAGTACTTTGGCGAGAGCGAGTGAGACACGGTGGATTGGCTTATTTGCTGGCCGTATTGCGAGTAGAACCACTCAATACAGGCTTTGTGTGAAGGACGGATAGGCTGACTGTTGGCCCAACGACGTAAAGCCCTTCGTTGATCGAGGGTCAAAGAATGCCTCTCTTTTGGTGACGCGCCGACATGATCGCCTACTTGGTCAACGGCCGACAGGTCGTGGCCTACCTGATCGACATCATCAACAGGCGAGAGGTCTGGGGCGGGAGCAGCAACAAGGGCCGGATCGGTGGTAGCAGCCGACATGCCCAGGACGGCTATCTCCTTGAGGTGTGGGTTCTCGATTTTGGGGGATATTGGGGATGGAGAGGCTATCGTTGTATCCGAAGGACGTGCGCTTCGCGGGAGGTGGGATGTTTCGATTAAGGAGATAGTTGATGACTGTTTGGCGAGAGAATGTCGATGGCGGGGGAGGAGTTCCGTGTCACGTGAATGCTCCGGTGAATAACAAGGTATGTGCGTCAAATGTGTGGGTTAATGAAACAAACAACAACATTGCATGGAAGGAATAGACGTTGCAAAAGGGAGTGTTCCGAAGAGGTATTGATTATATGAAGTCATCAATTTTTACCATATCTCTCATTCAGCCAGTTTCATGGCATCAGTTTTTGCATGTCTTGTAACCTAGAAATCGGCCAAGAGTGATATGAACAAAACCTCGGTATATGCTTCCTCGATAACGTACTAGACTGAATCACTAGTCCTCGTTGTTTCCGGCAACTTTGATAGAAGCATGGATGTCAACCAGGATTACAGTTATAGACATGCTAGGATATAGACATGGGTTTTTCTTCCCTCGGCGAAATTTCTTAATGTTACATAATTGTCATAAAATGAAGAGGGGGGGGAGGAAAGGTTGCATAGCATATCATTTCATCAAACAAAATTTCTGCCCTGGTTGTTCTAATAGTCAGCTTGGTCGTTTATCATTCGTACTGTAACCGTGCTCAATATAAACATATGAGCTGATTTTCCCCTAGCTCAAGAGCTCGGATGTTTGTCAATAAAAAGCTCAGCGAACAGTGTAGCCTTTTGAGGTGGATAAGGATGAAGATGGGATGGGATGGGATGGACGACAGGCCGGTTTCGCACTGACCTAATTTTTTAACTAGGCGTGGAGAAATTACACATGGAGACGAAGGCGAAGCTCTCTAATAGTTCCCCGGCCTGTTCTAACTCCTTACTATCATTAAAACCTCAACTATCGTGAAGTCTCGTTTGAACTATCCCCAGAAGACTCGTCAGGTTCTCATGAGCAAACTAAATATACTGATTACATGACTAGCGGCTGCAGAGATGCCCGTCAACTTCCTTTTCAGGAGTACCCGGCTCTAGCTTGAACCATGCCGCCACTTGGCAAAGTTCTCGAACGTGTGCCTAGCGATACGCTAGCTTTGTCGTCCTGCATGGCGATCTGCCGACGGGCTAGCTAACTATGTAACATGTTCTTCACCAACTGACTTTATGACATTTCTGCTCCTTTTAAAACCGTTGGAATCGCCTTTTTCCCTCTCTCGTTGTTATATCAGACGTTGAAACGGCGACTTTATACCTCTTTCGTGATACTACTCTACTTGTCGTCATCACCACTCACAGTGCATCCTATATGCCCAGTCTTTTTCCACACCAAAGGATAATCATACAATATGGCAATGACCAGCGCTTTAGGGGACCAGGACGGTTCACACTATAGGGCACCAGGAACTGCCAGATCCTCAACAGCAGCTTCCACCACTTCCAGTTCCACCAGAATCGCCCTCTTCAACTCCCTCACACCATCAAGTACCGCTCTTGTGAGCGAGTGCGTAGATACACCATACCGTCCGCTACCAACATCACTGAAGATATCATGGCAATGGAATAAATTAAGAACGTTCTTTCTCGGCACTGAATCCATTTCAAAGATGTTTGCCGTAACAGAACACTCTGGACTTTTTGGTCGTACTTCAGGTGCGCCTTGCTTGCTCCTTCACAACGGCCCTACCGGAAAGGATCCGATATTAGCAGCAGCTGGTGAGACTTTGCGAGACGGTCTGTCTGATCCAGGTGTCCTAGAAAGCATTGTCAATGTCTCTGGGGCACCCGGAACGGATAACAGAGTCGCTACCGAGATTGTTCAGGCACTATACGATGATATTGAACAATGTATTGTCTTCCGATGGGCAATCGAATCAAAACCACAAGAGGCAGGACAAGACGGCATCTTCACGAGAGAAGAGTTTGAATGGACGATGACACCAGTACAAGCGGCCACAGACGCCAAATACTGCCACGAATTCAAGCTTTACCGTGTTGGCGATGTGAAGGCACCGAATGAGTACCTTGCTATGGCCTCATGGAAAGAGGCAGCATGGAAGACCTGCAAGATTGATTTCTCGGATAATGGAATCCAGAAAGGTTTTGGAGACCGATGGTCTCTTATGGTTATTATGTCTGCATTGCGGATGTGGCAGCTTGGGCGATCAGGACAAGCGTCACTAGAGTATGTATCAAATTGATACTACTGGGGTTTTCTTGCGTCATCTAGCGTTTGATTTTTAAATAGAACCAACAGCGTGCGATATAAGTAATAGACAATGTACATTCGGATTTACTTCCAGTTGTGAAGAAGTTTTCAATTCCTTGTCGGGGTTTCTTAGTATGACACACACTATCGCATTGCTGAACCCACTCGTTGGCTTACATCAATACAAACTCTTATCAGTCGAAGAAGGGGCCGCCCTATGCTTCCTAGGATACTGTGCACCACGTGGTGGTTTAGGATACCTTCAGAGGCGATATGGAGCTCTGCGTCTGCAGCCTCTAGACGTGCAGCATGACTGTCATTACATGAATGGGAGAAGTCGCCCATCATTCACACATTGAATTTTGCTAGTTAGTAGAATAATCCACCATTATGCTTTCTCATTTTGCTGGAAGGTGCACTGCATGGGAATCATGAGCATATTGAACTGCCACAAATTGACGTCAAGTGTCGCCAAAACGTGAGCTGGGCTGTGAAGATGACAAGGAGTCAGTGGACGAACTATGGTCACAATTCCAATAGCGTAGCCCTTGGCTTCGGCAATGGAGAAACACAATGGCAAAACATTGGCCAAGGACCAAACATCAAGCCGACATCGTGTCGCCAATGCTTGATTTTGGCACAACACAAGAATTTCTTGCGCCAATTCGAACTCGAGGAAAACACCGGCGATTTGTGCGGAGTAAGCATGCAAGCAATTGCAACATCAAAATTCAGCCCGCCGTAAGAGCGAAATTGATTCGAGCTGATCGGTCGCATGTTCGAGTGTTTCACATGTAGGGGAATCGTTCTTGAGAATCGTCATGCCACGATTGGCGAAACAGGCTTTTGTTGGTATCTGAATTTGACTGTCCGACTCGATGGACAGCTTATGCTGCCATGGCTTATAAACGTACACCACATCCAAATAACTGCATGACCATTGTTCTTGATTCAGCCGTCTAGTTCTTCTTGTCCTGCTGGTTAAGGAAGTCCCTGTCATTGTGTTAGTCCATAATATTCCAACACAGCAGAGCGAATTCGCGCACTGGATGAAGTTGGCCTCGTCGGAGCTAGAGGCGTTGATGGGAGGAGTAGCGGTAGCGGTAGGCTTAGCAGAGCTGCCAGAGGTGGCGTACTTGACACCGGCGAAGAGGGTTCCCAGCCAGGCCATGGCCAGCTATTGTTTATATCAGTTTCAAAGGTTCCAGGACTACAGCAGACCCAATTGCGGAAGTACGAACGTAGTGGCCGCCGACCTGCTTGCCGGCAATGGTGTAGTAAGCGATACCAGCCATTGTGAGTTATAAGACGAGACCTGAGTGGACGAATTGGGTGATGGACGGAGGACAACGGGTGGATGTTCAAAGTGTCGCGGTTGAGATACTTTGCCGAGCTCTCAAAATCAACTGGAGCTTGTGCCTGGAAATACAGGCTTAAAGGGACCGACCTGTGCTAGGCTTTGCGGCTATTCCCCGGGTTTTTCACAAGATCGGGATCAATCGGATCTACGGAAGCAACGTCACTGTTATCCAACTTGCTTTGCCTGCAGCAACCACTTACTAACCAACTGTGGGTAAAAGGTAGGGTAGCTGCGGGCCATCAAAATGGGAGCTTCTTATTACGATTGACGTAGAATCTCGCCTTTTTATTATTGTTTTAAATATCTCACACCGTCTTTGACTCAAGATCTTGTGCAAAATCTGAAATGTGGTGGGGAAAGTCAAAAGATCCCAAGTCGGAAGAGAAGAGCAATGGAGCTCAGATCAAAGATGCTGTAGCCGAGAAGCTCCCCTCAAAAGAGCAAATCTCCAACAAAGTACAAGACTCTGTCAACCAGACCGGCAAGAACGGAAATGTCTTGAACGACATGGCTGAGGGCTAGTATGTAGTTGTATACGTCCCTGTCGACACCAGTTAACCAAGCATAGCGGCCCTGATTCCACCGATTCCAATATTCGATATGCAGCCTACGCCACTCGGATCCGAACGATTCTTCTCTCGGCGCATCGATATGTCGCTTACACCTCAGATATAGGCGAGTCGTTTAGGCCAGTGGCTCACCCGAACCTCGTCCGTGGTGCCTACGGTGTATCTTGGCTGTACCTTATCGGTGATGTCTCGTACGAAGGCTACAAGTCATACTGGCACAACCAGCGGGTGTTAAATCCCAAGTTGCAACTCAGCCCCCGTCAAGAAAAGGTCACGGGTCTGCCTGCTCTTGAAACACGCGCGATCGAACCCGGGACAGTAGCACCACTCGACGACTACCGCACCGTCATGGTGCAGCGCGCAATCTTTCAGAGTGTCGCAAGTATGGGTCTGCCTGCTTTTACAATTCACAGTGTTGTGAGGTATTCCGGCCGAGCCATGAAAGATATGAAGAACAAGGTTATTCGAACTTGGGGGCCTATTGGCTTGGGTCTTGCCGTGGTCCCCTTTCTCCCAGCCATGTTTGATGAGCCAGTCGAGAATGCGGTTGAGTGGGCATTCCACAAGGGATTTGAGACTTTTGGAGGGAAAGGCGCTGTTGGAAATGCGCCTGTGACGGGCCGTGAAGACTTGTTGGCAAAGAAGCCAGCCAAGGAAAAGGAACAGTAATGCGAGTATTTGTACGACCTGGCGTTCAGGGAAGGTAGAAGGCGCTCAACTCATATTCTTATATCTAACCCAGCATTGTTACATATAGAGTTTGCATGACCAACTCCAAAAATCAGCAAACCACATGCATATTACTAACACAACTGATCTGATATGCAGGGATATAACCCTGGCCATGAATCTGGCATCACCAGTGAGCTCCAACGGTGGGGAGAATAGGGACCCCGCGATTTACTCCTGGTCCCTTGAAGGTGGCTGTGCGCCATGAATAATACCCAAGCCTCCCATTTCTGCTCATGTAACTTGTGAATAATTCATAAAGACCATAGGCGCATCTCGCGTCGTACCTTTCAGGCGAGCGCATACTAATTTCTTTCTTTTGCATTGAAACGTCAAAGCTTGTACCACCACTCAGTCTTAATTTGCCAAGCTTGGTCTTGGTCATACGTGGACCGACTCTTCTAGACATTTCCTTGCCGCCGCCTCTTGTATCTGTCATCTACCTACAACCCCCGAAAACACTTGCGACAGCACATCTGCCTGCGACCTACGAACTTTCACTCTCAGACCTTATAAACCTCGAAAGACATTCATCATGGCGTCATCAAACACACCAGAAGCTCAAGATACTAGCTACATCGAGATGGACGACAAAAACGAGGCTACTCTAATCGGCAAGCACTGCGAATACGACTACTGTAACCAACTCGATTTCCTCCCCTTTTTCTGCCAGTCTTGCCGCAAGACTTTCTGCCTCGATCACCGAACCGAAACAGCACATGTATGCGCCAACCCTGGTGCTTGGGCGGAGCGAAAGCGGCTCAAGGAGCTATCACAGCCGTCTATCGGGCAAGGAAAGGTTCTACGGGACAAGGTGTCCCAAAAGCCATGCTCATCGCCCGACTGCAAGACCACGATCGGAACGTCCTTAATACCTGGTGTACACTGTCAGACATGTAACCGAGATTATTGCCTAAAACATCGTCTCAAGGAAGACCACGACTGCAGCAATCTGGTACCTATTGGAGCCCGCCCGGCGCAATTCGACGTTGGCCAGAAGACAAGATCGGCATTCGACAAGCTACGCGCATGGGGTACAGCAAAGAAGGAGCAGGCCGGCCGAGCGCTGCCAAAACCGAAACCAACTTCCACTTCTGCACGAATTGCTGCAGTGAACAACCTGAAGAAGACGGCCAAAGGTGATGCCAAGACACCCGTTGAAAAGAGGGTATACGTATACGTGGAGGCTGAAGCGGAGACGGCCAAAGCCAAATTTCCCAAAGGAGAGTTTTTCTACAACAAGGACTGGGTTATAGGCCGAGTTTTAGATGCTGCAGCAAAAAGTCTGCAGGTGCAGAACATTAACAACCAAAGTTCGGATGAAAAAGACAAGCTACGTGTCTTCCACGTGGAGGGAGGGAGGATTCTAGAGTACAACGAGAAAGTTGGGACAGCTTTGCAGAGTGGAAATACTGTGGTTTTATTGCGTGGTGTTGGACCAGCTACCCCAGACCTGATTGAAGCATGAGCATGGGTTGTGGTTTCTGAATAAGCGATAGAAATGCATAGACGGCGTTGGGCAATTTTATATAACAATAATTACGATATCAGTTGTCTTCTGTTAATGCGATTGTTTTGGAGTCTGTTCTGTTATCTGCTTAGAGTTGATCGACTTGCTTCTACGCGCATGGATATAAATCGGCCAGCCTTCTACGTAGGTAGTAATAGCCGCTATCAACTAAACTGGAACCGACCTGGCATGATAGCCGGAAACTGAACGGCCGATATGTAGAAATTATGTCAATAAATAAGTGACACAAAACACATATACGATCGAATGGATCAACTGCTTCTCTAACTGATTTAATCGAGTCACGTGAACACGTGTTTGTTTCCTGGCGTTCTTCTATGACGACGTACCCACTACCATTGATAAAAAGAAGTCACAATTCAACCAACTTCGCATGATGCGACAATTCAATTTACGATATCAGCATGCCTCCTCTTGTGCCACGCAAACGTTTGCGTGAGTCGCCGCCACCCGGGCAAGGCAGAGCAACAAAAGCAGCGAAAGAGAAGCCTGATGCATCGCGGCGCAAAGCAACACTCTACGACGACTTAGACGCATCCGCGACACCTAATTCAAATTCCATTCTCCATGGTTTTGATAACGATGACGATGATGGAAGCTCTTTGACTTCCTTGTCTGATGATGAATTTGAGGACGTTGTGCCACCAAAGAAACCGGGAGGTAACGATGATGATTCTGGAGATGATGAGGATATCGAATTTGAGGATGTTGAAGCACCAGTTGCAATTTTGCCGGACGCCCCAGTGACCTCCGGAGACCTTGAATTGACACTCACGCGCGATACACGGATTTCACTCACAAACACATTCGACAGGAAGGGACCCTCAAAACGTGAACGAAAGGTTCGACATGCCTCGCACTGCGTTCATGTCATGCTCCTTATGTGGCATAATGCTTCCCGAAATTCATGGCTTTGCGACCCTGAAGTGCAGGCAACTATGATTTCTCATCTAACCCCTAGACTCTGGGATGAGGTGGACCGATGGAGGCGCAATAGTGGCTTTGAAATGAAGCCGGCACCTAAAAAGCAAACAAAGGATAACAACAAATCAAAAGGGAAGGGCAAAAAAGTACCCGATAGAAAATCGCGCGACTGGGGAGTTGAGGCCGAGAGATTAGAGCCAGATGCTGTCGACATGAGTCATGGAGATCCCTTGTTTCGGCTCATGCAAACACTCTCTGCTTGGTGGAAACAGCGGTTCCGAATTACAGCACCGGGGCTTAGGAAATGGGGATACATGTCTCTTGAACGGCTGGATCGTCTGACAAAGGCACAAAAAACAGAACCCCATGATCCGGAGCAGTTCGGCGAGAAGATCCCAAGTCTAGAAGGGTTGAGATATTGTGCCCGAAGCTGTGAGGGTAGCCGAGATGTAGGTGCCCAACTGTTTACAGCTTTACTTCGCGGACTAGGTCTAGAAGCGCGCATGGTTGCGAACCTGCCTTGTCTAGGGTTTGGGTGGAATAAACTTGAAGAGGCCGAGCCGGAAAAGAGCGAAAGTACGAAACAGACAAAGTCAATTCCAGATAAGAAGACAAAAACAACGACTAAAACAGCGGCCGCCACAAAGAAGCAATCCAATAAAAAGACAACACAGGCTGACAAAAAGACAACACGAAAGGCAAAATCAAAACCCGAGGTTGTAAGCGACTCGGAGGGTTTGAAGTTTGAATACAAGGACACTGATGACGAGTCGGTTGTGGATATGGAGGTCACGCCGAGAAAAACATCAACCAAGAAGTTTGATACGGATATGGATTTCCCACATTACTGGACCGAAGTCTTGTCACCAGTCACGAATAAGTACCTGCCTGTCGATGCGCTTGTCAAGAATGTGGTCGGGACGAATCGAGATTTGATAGAGTCTTTGGAACCTCGTGGGGCAAAAGCCGACAAGGCACGTCAAATAATGGCGTATATCATTGGATATTCGCAAGACGGCACCGCCAAGGACGTCACAATCAGGTATCTGAAGCGGAGCATGCTTCCTGGTCGTACAAAGGGAGTCAGAATGATGCCAGAAAAAGTTCCTGTCTACAACCGACACGGGAAGATTAAGCGATACGATCAGTTCGACTGGTTTAAGACTGTAATATCAGGATACCGACGAGGCAGTAGGAAGCATCCCATAACTGAGCTCGACGAAGCCGAAGAAGCGACGGATTTGAAGCCTGCCAAACCAGAAAAGAAGGAGGTGAAGGAAGGCCAAGAGACTTTACAATACTACAAGCAGTCAAAAGAGTTTGTCCTGGAGCGCCACTTGAAGCGCGAGGAGGCTCTTCAACCTGAAGCGAAACCCGCAAAGATATTCAAGAACAAGGGAAAGGGCGGCAAGGTGGATGAAGAAAACGTTTTCCTACGTAGCGATGTCCTGAACGTCAAGAGTGCCGAGACTTGGCACAAGCAGGGCCGGGCGCCAAAGCCTGGTGAGCAGCCATTGAAGAGGGTTCCCTACCGCGCAGCTACCTTGAACCGCAAAAGAGAGATCTTGGAAGCGGAAGCTGCTACAGGAGAAAAGGTTCTCCAGGGCCTCTACAGTTGGGAGCAAACAGACTGGATCATTCCACCACCGATCAAGGACGGAGTCATTCCCAAGAACGAATACGGGTATGGTTTTATTCATGAGAAAACGTTCAAACTCGCTAACTGCGTTATAGGAACATTGACTTGTTTGCCGAACATATGTGTCCCAAGGGTGCTGTACATGTGCCTTTTCGCGGGGCAATACGAGTTTGCAAAAAGCTTCAAATCGACTACGCAGAAGCTGTAGTTGACTTTGAATTTGGCCATCGCATGGCTGTTCCCGTCATCCAGGGCGTCGTCATCGCCGAAGAGAACCATGATATGGTGATGGTTGAACTCGAAAAGGATGAAGCAGAGCGCGCACGAAAAGAAGACGAGAAAAGACGAAAGAAGGCGCTTGCACAATGGCGTCGTTTCCTTATGGGTATGCGCATAGCGGAACGAATTAGACAGGAGTACGGAGAGATCACCGACGACATATCTGTGTTTGGGCATGCCAGGAACTCTGCCCATTTGAAGAAGCCAGCATCGGTGCCGGATGAAGATATGGCTGGTGGATTCCTTCCGGAAGGCTACGAAGAAGTAGAGGAGGATCAAGAAGCACCGGCGCACTATACTTCGAGCTTCTTTCCTGCCATCGACGAAGATGACGAAGGTGACGATGGACTCGTGATGGAGCATGGTGGGGTAGCTCAACAGGGAATGACCTCCCCAATGGACATTGACAGTAAAGAAGCAGCTTCCCCGAAATCACAGGATGACGCAGGGCTGGACCCTGAATCCAAGGCAAAGCCAGAGCCTGAAATGGACCAAGACACGGAACAAGAAGAACCCAATCATGAAGCAAAATCCGAGTCAGAGTCCGAACAGCCGCGCACGAGCGCAAGATCAAGAAAAGGGGGCCCTAAAAAACGAATAAAAAACGAACAGCATGCACCTGTACATGCGACCCGACGATCGACACGAAGTGGTCGCAAGGTTGTCTCATATGATGAGGATGCTGTGGATAATGACAATGAGATAGCAGATTCTAATGCTGAATCTGAGGAAGTCGAGTAGAACCAAACACTGCACACCATATAATTAATGTGAAAATATGGTTCAACGAACCATCCATTCACTGTTATCCAATGACTGCCATCTCAAGGTCGTGTCCCCAAACCCAGCTCGGTCGGAGGTAGAGTACTACGGGTTTCAAGGTTAAGATCTCATGTGAGTTAGATGCTTAGAGTAATTGGTGGGTTTTCACGATTTTCGAAATCCAACGCTGACTTGTTCTTCTGCAGCTACGGGTCGTGGTGGGTAAGGTTTAAAGAAGCAACCTCATTCTCACACATAGATAGATATCTACCTAGGCTACTCTAGTAGGTAGCAGAAAATTTGGCCTGCTAAGTCTTAGGATATAAAAATAAGAGGTAGTCTAAGAACTACTGGTTACCTTTCAAAGAGCATAAACTGACCTAAATTCCATCCCTTATGCTTCCAGCGGCCATTTCTCCAATACCAACAATGGTCTAAGAACGATGGTCTAAATCTCCCTCAACTACTTTTTTTTTTTTTTTTTGGGGGGGGGGCTGTTATCTTTGTTTGGTGGGTTAGCTGCCTGTTGTATGAAACTGAATCTTTGATTTTGAGGAAAGAAGCCCTGCTGCGATCTAGCACTAGCTGGACCAGGAAGCAGAGCCAGCTGCGGTGCAGACCCTTGGAAAGGCACAGGAAGGGGACTCGGGCGACGGTTCTGGTTCCTCATATCACCCACTGTTTGCTGCCGTGCTTGCTTCTGTGCCTGCTGCCGTGCTTGCTTCTGTGCCTGCTGCTGTGCCTGCTGCTGTGCCTGCTGCTGTGCCTGCTGCTGTGCCTGCTGCTGTATTTGCTGTGCCTGATGTATTTGTTGTGCTTGTGCCTGTGCCTGTGCCTGTGCCTGTGCCTGTGCCTGTGCCTGTGCCTGTGCCTGTGCCTGTGCCTGTGCCTGTGCCTGTGCCTGTGCCTGCTGTGCCTGATGCATTTGTTGTGCTTGTGCCTCTGCCTGCTGTGCCTGACGCATTTGTTGTACTCGAATTATTTCAGCATGCAGGCCGACATGCCGCCCAGCGATATTGGCAGTGGCATGTTTCATTCTTTGAAGAGAGTCGTCTCTTGTAATCTCTGAAGAGATAGCGAAGTCTAGAATTTCGGGCTCAAGGCCCGGGTTGTCTTGCAGTACCTTCTGTTTGGCCTTCTTCTCCGCTTTCTTAACTTCTTCATAGTGTCGCTTCTCACTATTATCGAATAAAGGACAATTGCCCACTTTGCCCCCGTACTTTGGCTCGTTGAAGTGGTCGTAATCGCAAGACTTGGAACATACGTAACACTGCATATTGCGACAACTGAATTTGGAACAAGTCATCTTGTTACAGCCAGATTCTTTGACAAAAGGTGCATTGCCTGTCGAAAGAAATTAGCCACAGAAAACCATTGCAATCGAAGTTGTCATTTGGAGGCGTACACTTGTTGCACTTGCGGATAAGAGCTTCCGACATGGCCTCTTCCACCTGTCGCCTGAGGTCAAGCTTTGCTCCAGCCACCTCTTCGCAAGTCTTGGGAATATGAGTTTCCAAGTTACAAAGACGACAACTTGTGATCATGCAGTCGGGCCTTCGGCAACGGAACTCTTTGTCTTCGGTCACCGACGGGTACTCTTCTGCATACGAACAGAAGGGGCACCTGGCAAGATTGGGCAACCCGGCCTGTCGAAGGTTCTCGTCCTGCTCAATTCTGTCGAGAACAGAAGCCAGTGAGTCGACCAAGAACTTCTTCCGTTCTTTGAAAGAAAAGCCAGCCGGGCAGCCTTCAATGGACAAACACTTCAGTTTGTAATTTGAGAGACCAACTTGGGTCTCGGCGTTCCGGCGAGCGCATGGAATGCAAAAGTTCTAGAGGTTTGTTAGCAAGAACTGCCTGATGATAGAACCTATATTGTCTTGGTGGGAGAGAAAGTCAGGTGCTGAGCCACGCTTTCGTGGAGGGTCAAATGTGTGTTGTGTACTTACGTGAGTATTCTCGCCATCGCAATGAACGAGCCGATTGCATGGAGTTTCGTCAAAACAACACTCGCAATCCTTTGTTTCGCCTTTGGCTTGTGCCTCGTCAAAGTTTCGCTTCTCTGCCTCAAGGGCTTCGGTTTCCCTCTGTCTCTTCAAATTTGCCTGTCGTACAGCAAGTCTAGCAGCCTTGAGTTCCTCCATTAGCTCCATGTCTTGCTGGTGATCCGTGGATCTGATGGTATCCACGAAGTTCTTTTCGTCGTATTCTGGTGCTAGAGATGAGACCTTCGTTTTTTGTTTCCAAGATGATAAAGGCTTATCTGTTTGTTTGATAGTCTTGTCAAGGGCAAGATATGCAGAATAAAGACTATGTTTATTTTCTGAGAGAAACTCTCTGACAACCTTCATAGGGACCGTGGGAAAGTCACCAGCAATCATTGTTCTCCTATATTCAAATTAACACTTAGAAATGCCCGGAAACTAAATCTTATCAAGCCTTTGTTGGCCACTTCCTCTAGCAATGCTTATTTGCTTAGGTACCCTCAGGCATGTTCGACTGCGCTCCCAACGTTCACGTTTTTTTCTTGTGTCATCCGTATACAAAATGTGTTAGAGCCATTTTGACTTACGCTTTGGGTCCATTTTCTGAGGGTTGCTTGCGATCGTCGGAAGTGTACAGGCGCCTGTCCTTGCGCAATCTCTCTTCCAGGTCATCCTGTTCATTATTATCGCGCTTCCTCTTTCCGACTGTCTGTTTAGGTTGTTCTGATTCTGGATGATCGAGGATGTAGCCGATTGCGTCATCGGGACTGAAATGAAAGCGTACGGCGACCGTTTCAAGGTACTGTAGGCAAATGTTTGGAAAGACAGCAGCCAATGCTCGGATACAATAGTTTCGATCGCGGTGCCTCACCCCGTCGATATCAGTATCGTTTTCGGTGTCCCCCATACTCGTTGCCTATGCGTGGATAACTGTCGAGACTTGGGTCTGGTAGTTGTTTGAAGGAGAAGGACAAGGGAAAGATTTTGCTGCATACATGCTCTGTTGAATTCTTCGGGAAAAGATGCAGAATCAAGAGAACCAGTCAATTGTTAAGATGGAAAGGTGAGTGTTGGCCGAGATTCAATGCGCAAGGGTAATGCATTTGCATTTGGCAGTGTCGTGACAGGTGAAGGTGAAGTTAAACCGAAAAGTTGCCAGTAAAACAACCAGACAATAAGCCGAGGGTTGGGTTACATTATTCAGATAGACTCAGGTGGAAAGTTTAAGTGTTGGGATGACGACGAGAGTTCTCAACACGAAAGTACCTATCTGATGGCCAAGAGAGTTTCTCAGGTCTTTCACTTTGACGAGGCTTTGCGAGGCCGGGAGACTGGCGGCGTATATATGCGCAACATGTGGTTCTTGAAAAGGTGACAATCGAGACTTGTCTAGGTAAGGTAGGTAGGTAGGTACTTACCTGGTAGCCTAGGTGGGTAGTCTGTGGAAGGCAGCAAGAGGATGACTGGTCAGCTGCTTCTTTCCTTAGTAGTTGTCTGTCTAGACTCTTTAATACCATAGGGGAAGAGGGGGGTTTTTAAACATGCCCAGATGACAATTTAAGGCTGTTGACTGGCTGTCAATGGTACGCACATGATGTTAGAATCCAATACACTATATAGGTACTGCTGACATGGTGTCGACAGCCTAATTTTGTCACCTGGGCATGTTTAAAAACCCCCCCAACCCGCGATGGTACCTACCTGTTAGGTACCCACCTTAGTACCTACCTAGTAGGTAGCATGATGAGCATTTATATGCGACAAAACACAGCTGGGCCTTGAATATTTAAGATTCAGTAATCACTTTCGTCGTATAACCCATGCTTTCACAGACACATGCGAGAGGACTTTCCAGAAGGGAAAAAAAAAAACACTGATAGTAGTAGCTTGGTTTGGCTTGGGTATCTATTTCCAGGTTACTGACTGTCTGGAGGCAAATTGTGTTGCAAAAACAAGGGTTCTGTTGCTAGATTCTGACTCGAAGTTATCTGGGATGAGTATATTGAGTTAACTTTGTTAAGTTCTTGCTGAGAAGTATGGCCCCATGATATTGTTTTTCTACCTACCTACTTACGGAAGGTATGGATATGTTTAATTTATTCTCTGGCATAACTCATAGGTTAATGCCCAATAGTATCACAAGTCGGGATGTGTGTAACTAGCAATCCGTCCATCATCTTACCACTTGTTCGCCTGCCAGCAAATTAGCCGATGGCTTTGCTTCCAAGAGTAGTACGACAATTGCCCAAACACATTCCAACAACAGAAGTCTCCCGACCTAGTGAGCGATGATTCTGCACTGTAGATCATCACATGCCCACTATCTGTTCCGTCCGAACCGCTCATGCCACTTGCCCTTGTTCGGGGCACTCTTTGCCTTTTCAGGAACGACATCCAACTCTACAGTCTCCTTGATCGTGGAAACTATAGAAATGCCCTGACTGGATGATTCATCTGAAGACGATGAGGACATGGGCGAGATGAGCATGAAAGCATTGGATGTGTTCTTTTGGCGTAATGCATATGTCTTGTTGGGGGTTTTGATAACAGCAGAGGTATCAGAGGACTCGATGCTAAGCCTGAGGAAAAAGTTAATATGGTGCTGATATATCATAATACAACTGCAGCGACTTACACGGGGGCGTCTTCAGCCTCAAGAATGTTTTGTAGATCTGGGGGAAGCTCGATGAGGCGGTAACTGGTAGACGAGGGGTTGTGCTGTACGGGTATACCGCGTGATTGGCTTGACATGGCACTGGTAATGTCTTTTTGGACGGGAAGTATGTTATTTCAATATCAAGATTCAAATTTAGAGGCGGGCTGACAAGTCACTTCAAGTTGGATGATTATGAAATGGTTCAGGCCTAGAATTCCGATGCAACGCTAACAAATGAAACCAAACGTGGGTCCACGTGAAGAGTCTCGATTAATGAAACATGGAGGCTGAAAGTAGAACAAACAAATCGAGTTATCATATCTCATGTATAAGTACAGTTTTGTTTCGCTTATTCAATGCAGTAATCTACAGTTCCTCTGAAGTATTTTGACAAGTTAGGCTAAAATGGTTAAAGTTGGGTCTTTGTTTGTTAAGTAAAGGAGGATTGTAAGCAAAATCTCACTGAGATCAGCAACCACATCCCTGGATGGTCAAAACCAAAACCGCTCTGATGTGATACGAATTCGCGTATATCATGTGAGATTATAGCTTGAAAAAGGATTACGGCCCCCGGTATTTATGTATCTGTTTATCTTCTAGCCATAACCCAACCGATGCTATTATCCTTTTCACTCCTCTCATACATTGTCTTCCTCGTCTCAAAATGACGCTCACCGTTACAAACAAGCAAGAGACTGTCGACGTTGTCATCGTAGGAGCAGGCCTCTCTGGACTCCGCTCGGCCGTCAAGATCCATGAAGCTGGCTACTCTGTCACCGTTCTCGAAGCCGGTGATCGGGTTGGCGGCAAGACTCTTAGCGTTGATGCTTCTGACCTGGGAGGTAAAGTTGACCTCGGTGCAGCTTGGCTAAATGACACCAACCAGAGCGAAATATACAAGCTTGCGCAGGAGTTTGGCTTCGACCTGATCAAGCAAAGAGCTACTGGACTGAACCTACACCAGCAGCTAGACGGCAAAGTCGACAAGATACCGCACGGGTCCGGGATGTCTCTGCCTTCAGGAGCGACTGAATTGGTTCAAAAATTCATCGAGAAACTGAACAAGTGGGTCGACAAAATCGATCCTGAGAACCCCTCCGGTCATCCCGAAGCAGAGATGCTGGACTCACTAACCTTTGGCCAACTGAGCTCCAAGTACCTTGGGCCTGAACTCGGTCCAGCAGTCGCTGATTCCGCTACAAGTCCCCTCTTAGGCGTGGGACCCGACGAGGTCAGCGCGTTATTCATGGTAGATTATTTCCGCAGTGGCACAGGCGTGGAAAACATGGCTTCTGACGGAAAGGATGGAGGGCAATATCTGCGCAACAGACAAGGTCTGAGAGTGAACTGCTCCAGTGGATGTTAGCTAACCGACAGTAGGAAACCAGACGTTCTCAATCCGTCTAGCGGCCAAACTTCCAAAGGCAGCTGTAAGACTCCGCAGTCCTGTTAAGACTGTTACACAAGGCTCGGATGGTGTCATTGTCGAAACTGCCAACCCAGGGCAGAGCTTCCGGGCAAAAAGAGTGGTTATTTCAGTACCAACTTGCCTCTACTCGTCCCTTGTGTTCGAGCCGCCTTTGCCGCCGACTAAGAAGTCTTTGAGCGATAGCACTGCTTTGGGCTACTATTCCAAGACCATTTTTGTCTTTGATAAGCCATGGTGGCGTGATGCTGGATTGAGTGGCATAATTGAGTCTGAGGAGGGGCCTATATACTTCTCGAGAGATACGTGCTCAGAAGAGGACGGGCAATACAGTATCACCTGCTTCGTCGTTGGTGATAGAGGCAGGGACTGGTCCAAATGGTCATCCGCGGAGCGGAAGCGGATCGTATCAGAACAGTTCAAGCGTATCTTCAGCGCAGTGGGCATCGAGGCACCGGAGCCTGTCAACATCATTGTCCAGGAATGGGTTAAGCAGCCTTGGATCTGGGGAGCGCCATCACCGGTCATGATGCCCGGGATTCTGACAAGCGACAGTGGAAAAGCCTTGCGCGAGGTCTATGGACGAGTTCATTTTGTAGGCACTGAGACATCGTTGGTTTGGAAGGGGTATATGGAGGGCGCTGTTCGATCTGGTGTACGAGGTGCCAAAGAGGTGATCAAGGCCTTTGAGGACGAATAGATTGTTTAGTGAATTTTGCAGAAGATCATATTTTATTTATCCTTGAGTGCTTAGTGGCCTGATATAATTAGTGTTATAGTCAATAACTTGAAGTTCAATATTTATACAAATACTAGGTAATTTCTTGGTAGTTGTATGATAGAAAACCTGAAAGAGGTGCTGGCGGGAATAGCTGATCGTCCAAGCCGCGACGTCCACCAGTAAAATCGTCATAAATTGGTGGGCACTGTAGCTTCGGCGGTCAATGCCTTGGAACTCACCTAGGGAGCAACCGCTAGTCCCCGCCTAAGCAGCCAGGGCAGGGGCATTGAGTTTTGTGTAGTTATCCGTTCCATGATTTTTGGCTTTGACCGCTCCGGGCAGCGGTTGTTGGGCTGAAGTTTCTTGTTGCCAGGGCAGGGTTTACCGGACGGTTACTGTAACCAAGCTTAATTTAGATCAATAAGCTCGCATCATGGAAGTCCCTGCTTCTGCGTCTACTCCAGCTGAATAGGTTAGTACCTAGGTCTAGTGCTGTTGATGCTGAATGTTTGTTATTGTCTGTCACGTGCGTTCGTTGATCAACTGTCAAACACAACATCTGTCTACCTAGTCACTAGGTAGAATCTCTGTGTGACGCACGTACAATGGGTATGCTGTAAATAGTAAACAAATAATTAGCGGTTGATCTCATTTGATGCCAAGTCAAAAAGTCAAAGTGTGTTTACTTTCGAAACAGGCTAGACCCACCATCTCTCGCTTGTGTTCCCGCTACATCTCTCCAACTGTCTCTGAGCTTTTGAATCTGGGTCTGGGTCTTGGTCTGGGCTTTGTTGACTCCCGCCCACCGACTACGGATACGGGCCAAAGCTCAAACCTCCATCTCGCTCGTCTCGTCCTAATCCCAGCCCGAGATCGATCTCCAAAACAACGTCACTTTGTCAACCCCTCGATTCGATTGCTCGTCCGCATGCGCAAATCTGAGTATCCGTGACGAGGGAGGAGGCGACTCGTTAGTAATTACGGATAAAGTCTCGTCTCGTCTCATCTTTATCTTCTCCTCAAAGTTGGGCGCCGCTAAGCTACTGCACCTAACTAAGCTCGCCATTGATCGCTTCTCGTCGAATCGCTCCCCATCTGCGACCCAACTTGGCGACCGCCGTCCCAAGTCGACGTCAACATACTTTTCGTATTGCACTGCACTGTACTGTACATACCTAAACTGACAGAAAGACGCCCCTCTTCTCCCCAACGTCATGGTTCGCGTTACCGAAGAGCTGGTGCTGTCGTCAGATAGTGTCACTCTCTACCACGCCGCTGATCCTCTACTCGGCCATCTTCCTCTGTTACTTTTCCACGGGCCCTCGACTACCGCAAACTATACCCTCAACAGTTCTCGAGTACAAGTCCACGTTTTTACGCCAGCCGGCTTCCAGAGCTTCCCCCGAATAACAATATCGCCCAATTCTCCATTCTACAGCGTCGTCCACCACCTACCCCGCGAGTTTCAGGGAGATGAGGTCTACCGGGCCCTCGCCTTCGGCCTCTTCAAATACTTTACAGAACTACCCGATTGCGTTAAATTATATCTCAAGAATCTATACCCCACAAGAGGTCGACGTCCTGGCAGTGCTCCAGCGCTGTTCAGCGAACAACATGCAGCCGATATTGTCAAGGACATGGTCCAGAGCGATCACACAGCCGACATCATCGAGACTCTGCAGGACGCTTTGCAGACACAACACATCAGCCATGTCGATCTCGACTTTGTTCTTCCGCCAGGCGCTATTGTTCCACTACAGTCTGTCGACCTCGAAGATGTACCCGACGACGAAGATGACATCCTAGACCCAACATTGCGACAGTATGGAGGATACACACCTCTGATAAAATTATTTGGAGAACCAGTGTTTCTACCTACTAGCCGACTACGAAGAGCACCGTCAAAGCCGACTGCGTTGAACCGAAGCAAATCATTCCTCAAGGATCAGAAAATGGAGTTGCGTATGAAACTGACAGAACTGGTCGAGACTGAGGAACGATATGTGGCCAAAGTGAGGGAGCTGGTGACGAATGTCGCAGCCGACTTTCGCGAGGGCGCTCAAGCACGAGCGCCTGGCAGTTTGAGCCCCTCTGAAGAAGAGTTGGAGAAACTCTTTCCCAATTCAGCAGACGGTATTCTGCAGGTCAACTCGGCCTTTATGGAGGAAATGCGGAGGATTCTCGACGACACTGAAGAGGAAGCCTTACGGGATATGGAGACGCCCACGATGAACTTTATGGGCTCCAAAATTGGCCGGACAAGAGATCCAAGCGGTGCCTTGGCCATCGCCAGATTATTTTTGGAATGGTTCCCCAAGTTTACAGAGTGCTACCAGGATTACATTAAAGCTAGCCAGCACTTTCCCACACTACTCAACTCATTCCTCGATCAACAGTCGAGCTTTAGGCAAAGAGTGGCTCAAGCTGGCGAACAGACGATCCGCTCCATCCTTATTGAGCCAGTGCAAAGGCTTCCCCGCTACAGCTTACTCATTGACCAAATCGTGGGATGTATCCCCATGACACATCCGGCTCTGCAGCCCATGCTCAAAGCCCGAGATATCATCACCAATATTTGCTCAATGGATGAGCCCTTGCCTGACAAGCCACATGTCACCAACCGGCTTCGGAATATGGTTGAAGCTTGGCCATTGAACTTGGAACCACAAGGTCGTCTCATCGCAACAGCCGACTTCACCGAACTGGCACCTCCCTTCCAACCTTTACTCAATCAGTCGGATCGATCCGGAATTTTCCTCCTCTTCTCAGACTGTGTGGTTATAATCAAGAAGATGAGTGGAACCATGACAGGTCGAGACCTCCTCCGTGAGATCGAGAAACCCTCTGCAGCTGGTTTACTTATCTCCATGACCAATGCCGCAGGTGGTCCAGCCGCGTATGAATTTGTCTTCACTGGATGGCATGACTTGGCCGAGGTTCGATTTACCGAGGCAGACGATGGAACGCTCTTCTGGATGACTTCGACGGAGGAGATGAGAGGTGCTCATCCAGGCGAGCACCGAATTAGTAAAGCGGTCACGTCGCGATGCTTCCTGCTACAAGAGATGTACGAAGCAAGAGCCGCCAAATGGGGAGAGGATGTGGTAAAGGCAAGAATTGAAGCTCGATTTTCGGAAAAGGAGCGAGAGGATCCTACCTGGACTTTACGGTCAGCGCGCATGCCAGATAGCAACCTTGGGCTTCACGCAGCTATCTTCCAGGAGGGTGCCGACCAGCTTATCGAAGGCCGCAAGGAGCCTGCCCCAATTCGAGTGGTTGTCGATCATGATATGGGTACTAAAGGGGCACCCGTAGGCCATTACGGGGTTGAGATTGTTGTCAACGTGACGACCAATGACATGAAGCGGGTATCAATGCTCACAGTTGGATTAAATGGGAGGCAATTCCAGGATGACGTTGCCCTGGAAGACTTCCTCCCTACAATGTCACGACGAGGTGAGCCCTGTCATGATGAGTCTTTGAACTTCTGAAGCTAATTAAATGCAGTGATCCAACTACTGAGCACGCAGCATAGTGTTTCCAATATGCAATTGACGGCACCTCTCGTCTCATATTACTCCAAGACGCTTCATGGTCTTCTACTCAACACCAGAGCGGAGAAGACCAGGTCATTTCTCGCTTCATCCCCTGTAAAACTCCTCTCCAGTTTCTGGGGCGGCAGCTCGGTCCATCTTTCTGACACGGCGAGTGTGAGCTCAAAACACAAGCAGGTGCCTTCGATACATCGCAACAACAGCCAGGCATCTGTCGTCAGCTCAATAAAGGGGGGCAAGGATGGCGTTTCTCAAGAGGAAACCCGTACCGATAACCCGTTAGTACGACTAGAGCAAACGTTCACTAGCTATGTCGCCGCTCTACAGAACCGCAAGGGTCTCATTATTGGTCGTACCTTGTTACAACGCTCAGTGGTTGACGAACTAACGGTCAATGAACTTTACAACAGACTCATCGAGATCCCTTATGATTTTGATGCCACTGCTGACCTAGGCACCGAGGTCATTTTTGTTGCTTTTGAAAAATTTCTTCGAATCGCATGGGCCGACCAAATAAGCCCAGTCATGTCAATGAAATCTCTGGATACTCTGCAAGCACGCGTTAACAAGAGAGTGCCCGGCGACTTTGCAGATTTTGTTAACTTTTTGTTCGGTGACATGGCTCCACAGAATCGCCGCGCGTTCACTGCTCTCATCAAGCTCTTGGCCGATCTGCTGGATGGGTGCGGCAATGATGGCGACAGAGGAGCATTGACACTTGCTTTTGCAGAGTTGCTAGTATATGACGGAACAGCCGCAAATTATATCAATCTACTCGATCGTCTTGTGGAAGACTGCGATCGGATCTTCGAAGAGCCCAGCTTGAACCACAGTTTTGGACTGGACAGCTCAACTTATGAGTCAATTAACTCGGCTATTCGTGGTAAAGGATACACCCCTTCGTTGGCATCAAACACGTCATCACTGCGCCGCAAGTTTGGTTTCGATACCCTATTGCGACAGAACAGCAAAGACGACCGATCATCAGTATGGCGACAACTCAGTAAGCACAGAAACCCCACAGCAAGCGAAGCTTTCAGCTTATCAAAAACGTCATTAGGCCGTTCGAGGTCCATCGATGACAACACAATACCCAAAAAGCTAGCAAGGAGACCAGGTTCCAGGGATCGTCCACCCATAGCAGGGGCGTTTGACGAAGCACAGAGACCAGGAAGCTCCCATCGATTATTGGAAACAATAGGAGAGCCAGAGACGGAGCGCCCACCACCGCGGTCGCCCAAGAAGAAGCGTCGCAGCTCTCTGTCGGATCTAAAGAACTACATGGAAGCGGTGACCCTGGACGATGACGAATCACCGCAGCCACTTCAAGACGCAAAGGAAACATCAGAGAAGCTCAACGCAAGCCCCAAGACAGCGACGTCTAGGATACCAGTTAGTCCCGGTGTGGCCCAGACGATGCGAGTATCAAGGCAGAAAGAAAATGTCTTAGACATGCTTCAGCCTAGTCTGCTTGAACCAAGTCCCTTGGAGCCTTCTGATGAGGCAATCCGTCGACCCGCACCACTCAAAACTCACAGGCATTCCAAGACATTATCTTCAAGTAACATACCGACGTTGCGCCCATACCGTTCTGCACCTCCAGGGGCTGAATCACCTCCTCGTCCAAACTCAAGCCCATCTAGGCGTGGAACTCAGAGACTCCGCTTACAATCTCCGCAAAAGCTTCGAGAACGGCTCAATACGGAGAAGCAGGCTGTTGACGACGTGGATGCTTCTCTCAGATCTGAGCTGTTCAAAATTGGCGAGGAAATGGCGCGCCTCAGTGATGCCCAGTCCCCAGGGTCACAGTCGGTTGATATGCGACAAGTGACGGCTGCCGTCCGGCAGTTGGAGGACCGAGTTCCTGCCGCCATCCAGGAGATACAAGAGAAGCACGCAGCAATCCAGCACGACATGGAAACTACGGTCAAAGCAGCTGAAGCCAAGGTCCGGGCCATTGATCAGCTATACAAAGAGGCAGTGGCAGAGAACGAATTACTGTATGAGAAATTCAACGGGGAGCTTGGCAAAATTGTCAAGGCTCTCAAGGGCAAGGGCAAAGAAGAAAAGGAAGAACTGATGGTTCGGCTGCGTGATCAAAGCGACGAGACAGCACGAATGAAGAAGGAGAACGCGCGACTCAAGCGCGAGATGGTTAGTCTGCGTGCGGCATTGAAGGGGACGACAGAGTAGGCGCTGCTGTCCTCTGGAGGGCTGGTTGGGAGGCTATTTGGGCGTTTGAAAAGGGTTCTGATGGTAATGAGTCAAGGGATTTGCTATGCCTTGACGGCCGGACTGTACATAACGCGACGGACTCGAGGCTTTGTCGGAGTAGGGAGCAGGGTCATGTGGCACGGACTGGCTCGGGTCTGGGAATCGGGGCCAGGACAATGGGTTCATGTCATGTTGTACAAGACGAATTAGAGGTTATGAAATTTCATGATGACGATAATCTATCCTTTCAAGTCGGGTATCATATGCGTATCATTCTGTGATCATTCTAAATCGTTTTGCTCGATCCAACACTCAAAGAAGAGGGGACCGGCTTTGACAGAGCGGATTGGCGTTGTGTTCTGGCCGCCAATAGCCGAACCTTGATTCAAAGAGGTGTCTGTTGGTGGTTGAAGGTTTGGTTGGGAAGGTATCCAATGTTGCGGATGCTAAGTCATTTAGCTCGGCGTATTTCAAATGAGACTTTGAACTTACCCCTATTGGTGCCGATGCTTCGTCACGTAGCTCAACGGCAAGTGTAAAAGTGCTACCTTCAGGCAAAGCAGACATCATCTCGGCTGCATGCGAGATACGCCTTAGAGCCCCCCGTAAAGCTTCATTTACATCCGTCCAATTCACACCACCCTCCTCATCCACACCTTCGACCAACGCAGGGCTATAGTTCCTCTCCTCTCTATCACCCCAGCCAATAGGAAACGTCTCAACGTCAAATACCCAACGCTCAAGTACATCAAAAGTCTTTGCAGCATGCATTACAACGGCTATACGGCGCACAGTGCCTTTTCGCAGTTGGACTGCTACAGAAGAGACAGCATCGTTTATCCACGTGCAGAGGCCAGGATGGCGGGACTGGTGGACGGGGAGGTTGAGGGCGCGTGCAGTGAGGAAAGTAGTTGCAGGGTAGAGACCGCGATGGTAAAGGAGGGTGTGAAGAGTGAGATTCAAAAAGATTGTAAAGGAAGAAAGGAGGTGTGATGCTTGGGCGGCGGGGATAGATGGGCCTAAGTCCATGGTGGTAATGTGGGATGTTGAGGAAGTGGTGATGTTAAAGAATCGGTGGTTTGGAAGACGTGGTGGGACGCGTTGAGTGGAACGCGATCTCACGTGATGCTACTGTCATGAGACATCTCAGAGCCATGAGAGGTTTGCGCGACAATACCGTCAGTACTAGGTACCTAGGCTTGAGCAATCACAGAATATCATTAAACAGCTTTCCTTACGCAAGTTGTGACGGTTTAGTTCTACATTACACTGTTCTAACTTTAGCTGTACAATTCATCTAGTAGGAAGTGCGCAAATTGAGCATTTCATTGTTCAGAGCTAGCTGGATTAGTAGGTAGTCCAATAGCAACTATATGCGTACAAAACTGTATTTATTTATTAGCAACGTACGAATTTCAACATAGGTACATGATTAGGTGGCGCATGACATATTGAAAGAGTAGCAACTTTGATGGTTCAACACTGAAAGCGTAACTGTAAAGTGGACAGCATAAAGTTGAGTAAGGCTACAAGGCCGTACTATTAAATAGAATTTCAATAAAACTTTATATGAATATATAAACCTGCAGAAATTCTCAAAAACGACACACTCTTTTTCCCTTTCTTATCCAACAAAACAACCGACATACCTACCTCCAGGGTGGACCTCCCATTTACTTTAAACCGTCACTGCCCCGCAGAACCTAAATGATCCACATATAGGGCTGAGGCAACTATTTCATGACGCACCTCCTTCTTCACTTTCGACTAGATAGCACCTTCCACTTCTACCTTCTCCACTACCGATTCCATCATTAAATTAGCTCCACTCATCTCCAAGCATTGTTGCAGCACTTGAAAGAATCTCTTCAGTAATCATCACAGTTCATCATGTCAGAATCGCTCAGCGTCCCTGCCATCCTCAGCGGCATGGCGGAAGCGCTGCCCACACATCCTCATAACGACGAGTCATCGGATCTCGCATCCTCCTATGAAGTTATCGCTCTTCTCATTCACTCATATCTCTCCGCTCTTGGCTTCAAGCTCCAGGGCTTTGACGAGGACAAAAAGCTAGGTAAGTCTACTCTACTCAACCCCCACGTAGCATCATACTCGGCTCACACAAGCGACCAATAGCTGAATGCGAATCACTTGCTCCTCGTCTGCCATCACAATGGAACTCGGGCTTCAAATCTTACAGCTTTGTATATTCGCACAAGCAGTCAGCCATGACCTTTAGTATTCGTGTGGATCGCATGGGCAAGAAGGTTGAGGTTCGCGGACTGGCTGTGGGAGACGATAATATTCGTCGTTTCGAACGATCGATTAGCGAAGTTGTGGACTCTAAGAAACTCCCTATTCGCATCACTATCAAGGACAATCAAGAAGACCGCAGTGACCTTGTTGAAAAGCTCCGCGCTGTGTTCACATCTGAGAAAGCTATTGCGGGTATGTTGCCCAGTATTACTATTAGGAGCGTTTACTGACTCACTCTTATAGATGTTCTCCATGACCTCAAAATCAACATCGTTCAAAAACTCATTCCTAAGCTCCAGAGTGAAGGGTATGTCGAGACTGCTGAGGCAGAGGACAACGCACGCTCTGAGCGCCGTGCTCAAGAAGCACAGAACCCAAACCGACCATTCCGTGGTGACCCTGCGCCTAACCCAAACATGCCTCCGCCTCCGGTAATCCCACTTCCCGAGATGGCTCGTCCCCAGCCTTACCCCATGGGCGACTTCCCTCCTCCAGGTTTTGAGGACGAGCACGAGGTGAATCGACCACGACCACCACGAGGCGGTCCTCAGATGCCTGGTGGGCATCCTTACGGCATCGGACACGACGACCTGTATCCGCCTAACCCTCTCAATCCTTTTTCTGGCGGGGGATTGCCTGCTCGCCCCGGTGGTCACTCGGGTATGCATCCCACCTTCGACGACCCATTGTTTACAGGACAAGGAGGTAATGGGCACGGAGACGATGGGTATGGAGGCTACGATCCCCAAGCTCCGCCCGGCGCGCGATGGGACCCCACTGGTCCTGGAGGTAATCCTCGATTCCCTGGTCCTGGCAGTGGACGAAGTAACAATCCTTTCGGTAGAGGTTTTGGAGGTGGCGATATAATTTGAGTTGCGACAATAGTTAGTGGCTAGCCATTCGTAGCTAGGCAGTAAAAGAATCACAAGGTTTGATTATCTACTTCTCGTTTATTTCGCATGTGACTCTTCCACTGAGATGTTTCTCTAATTCTATCTACAATTCATTTCCGTTCGTAATAATTCATGCCAACCCAAGGGCCAATCTATCTATCCTCTGCCGCGCAAACCAAGGCACGCGTCGCGCACGCCTTGTTTCTCCTTTTGTGTTTCCTAACTTGTAGTCTGGCACTTCCACAGTATTCTTCGCCGAACCGAGCCAGGCTGGTAATATTTCGTGACCATATGTGCAGTCGCTTCCTATTGTCCTGCCGAGCTGGCCACCTCGTTAAGCTTTATCTTCTCTTCTTCTGTCAGCATGTTATACCACTCTTGGAAGTTGGCAGTGTTTTCCTGGCCGCAACGGATGAAGAACTCGGTGAGGTAAGCTTGCGTCTCGTCGTCTCGCTGTCGCTGTCCACCTTCCACAAACGACATGAGGTCATGCTTGGTGGCTCCCAGGCTCAGGTCGAGAGTATCGTCGTCGTCTTCCCAGCCCTCCTCGTCGTTCTCGTCCTCAAAACTGGCAGTTGCCACAGCAGCAGCGGCAGCATTGGCAGCAGCCCGTTGGCCAGATGCGGATAGAAGTTCTTCAATGAGGACCTTGATAATCTTGAGTGAAGCAGGAATGACGGTGTACTGGTCGGGGTCTGGTGCCATGGCTGCTTGATTAGCGTCTTGGGCCTCAATAAATTGGGTGTAGAGGGTTTCTAGGTAGGTGCTGGAGGCTTGAGGATCGTGAGTTGTTGGATACATACTCTTCTTCGCACGTGAACGTGTCTTAATTAGCCCATCGTCCTGGTTTACGATTAAATCACCCTTGACCTGTGTTTGTGCAAGGCGAGGATCGTTGAGGGAGTAAAGTTTGGATAGAGCGATCACGCTAGACTTGTCAGTAATTGCCGAGAGCTTGCTTTAGTATTAACGTACTTTTGGCGGATTTCATCATATCCAGCAAAGTTGACAGAGTTCTCTAGCCACTTGGCTAAGACAACCTGCAGACCACTTTCCCCGCTGATCTGAATTTGACTTAAAAAGTCAACCACTTCGTGGGCTCCGGAAAGGGTGAGACGGGCAAACACGAGGATGAGAGACTGGATGAAGGCCGCGGCTTGAGCAGTGGCAAGTCGGTTGGCAACAGCTTGGAGAAGCTGGGGTAGGAAAGGACCAAGACGCTCTTGGCCAGCCTTCTCAACAAGCTCTGCGGCCAAACCACCAACCTCGGAGGCTGAGTTGTCCTCAATAGAGGGACCCAGGAGCCTGTCGACGATGTGGAGACAAACCTCGAGACCGGAGCGGCCGTTAGCATCTTGCCATGCAAGAACTTGCTGGTGATCATGCTGAAGCATCCACTTGACGACCTCTGATCCTGGTCGAAGAACCTCACCCTCGTTGGACTCCATGAGGAGGCGGTTCAGCTTGGGGAAAGTAGCTGCCACAAAGCCCGCAGGTAGTGGTTCGGGTCCGTTCTCGGCAAGGATAGCCAGCAGCTCGACGGCGACCTGAAAACTGTCAGTCTAGTTCTAAATTAGTTCGGTATAATAGCTTACTGTAACCAGAGGGTTATCTTCAGTGAGGTTGGCAACATCAAAGGCGCCGGTCAAGGTAGGCAGAAGCTTTCCGCAGAGGGCAGTATAAGACTCAGTATCCGATAGAGCAGTAACTACATCCTCAAGACCCTCGGAAATCAACATTGTGACTTGGAAGTTGCTAGCGCCAAGCTTGGCAAGCATGAAGAGAAGGTCAACGGACTGCACTTCATTGGAGAGGGCAATTCGAGTGTCCAGTGTGATAGCGGCGCGAAGAGACTCGGAGAGTGTAACGAGAAGTTCATCCGCATCTTCCATCTCACTGGGGTCCTTGCCATTCATGTAGCTTTGGATAGCATTGATGATGGGAACCTGTCTATCGGTAGGCACTTGACCAGCGTTGATCAAACCCTCCAGGGCCTTGATGCAGGCAACTTGAACAACCTCTGATTCCTCTTGCGTGATCGAGGTGATCATACGATCCAACAGCTCGGCAGGAGTCTGGTAAGATCGGCAAAGGATACCAGCAACGAGGTATCCTCTGGCCCGGAGAAGAGGCTCATCGGCCCGGTTGATGGCGTAGTCTACCAGTACAAGGTATGCATGGGCAACTTCCTCCGGAATTGGCTTGTCCATGTCTTGGAAGTCGCTGACCAGCATAACAAAAAGGTAGAGTGCCGCCTCCTGGTTACGCCAATCGGAACCTCCGTTGGCAAAGAGTGGTTGTGTCTGCCCAAACAGGCCTTCTATGGCCTTTTGGTTGAACCACTCACCCATCTTGATCAACAGATCACCAGCAGCAGTGCGTGCAGTGTAGTTTGCGGTGACGGAAGTCTCCTCGGCAAGGTACAAGGAGCAGTCTATATCCCACAGTTCCTCCTCTTCCCTAGTGACACGGGAGTATCCGATGAGCATGTTCATGATCTCTTTCATCCAGGGAACCTGCGATGCAGAGGGGTGGGCGTTGAGATGACCCTCAAGCTCGGCCTGCACCGGTGGAGCCCTGAAGCACTGGTTCAGGAAATCCAATTCCTCCAAAATGAGGAAGTCCAGGGTGTATGGCAGATTGTCGGAGTCCTCAAGTCGTCCCTGGGCATCCTGCTTGATGTACAGCTGTTCGTGGGGGGCTTGCAAGGTGGAAAGCTCCTCCCATACCGCACTAAAGAAAACAGTGCTCTGAGGTAAGAGAAGGTTGGGGAAGACACGTCTAATTCTAATGAGCGTCTTCACAACCTGGAGCTTGAGTGCGATGATGTTGCTCCAGGTGTCGGGCTGGCTACCATTCTCGAGGTTGGCTTCGGGGAGAGGGCTCTTCATCACAGTAATGAAGAAGGGGTTCCATTGTTGAATGAGTCC
Organism: Fusarium poae; assembly: GCF_019609905.1. Lineage (NCBI taxonomy): Eukaryota > Fungi > Ascomycota > Sordariomycetes > Hypocreales > Nectriaceae > Fusarium > Fusarium poae. Next base: position 3,072,654 of record NC_058401.1, on the reverse strand, counting down.
GTCAGCAAATGCGCGGACCTCCTTGGCGTGGTCCTCCCTGATCATATTGAGAAGATCGAAGCATCCTCGGAGGATTGAGATGGCAAGAGCTCGGTGCATGGGCTTTCGGTTCTCGTTGAAAGCGACTTCGGAGAGGGCCTTGGCAATATCCTGTGCCATGGAAAAGAACTGGTCCTCACTCAAACTCTCTTCGATTATGTCGTTGAGCAATCTCAAAGCACCGTGGAGTTGGGCATCGGTGCCAGATGGGACAACGGAAAGGACCGAAGGAAGCATGTTGGGCCACTGGTCGGGAAAGTCATGGACGGCGATCTTTCCGACTGCATAACTGGCAGAGATCTTGACTTTGCGGTCCTCTTCCTGGCTCAAAACCAAGTCGAGCAGAACCTGCTTGAGCTGGCCTCTGACCTCATCGGAGATGGGGATTTGAGGTTCATCGTCAAGCTCGTCATTGCTCCAGTTGTTCTCGATAAAGAGTCGCAGGTTGGTAAGGGCAGACTGGCGAATGCTTGTTTCAATCGAGGTATGAGCAGCGATGTTAGCGAGGGACAGCGGAAAGGCGGGATTCGTTCGTGCGCGCTTGAGCTCGATTTCGGCCTGTTGCCTGGGACCTTGGTCGGACAGTTGGGTACTGGAAAGAAGCTGCACCAACTGGTCCTCCATGATTGCGGATCGAGGACTTGTTGTGTTTGGGATTGGATGTGATGGAAAAAGTTGAGGTTGGCGGGGAGAAAGAAGCGGAATTGGTGACGATGGTGGGGGGGAGAAACAAAAAGCGGGACTCGAGGAAGAACAACCTGGAAGCCAAGGAAGGTAGTATTGATTTAGAGGTAGGATTTAAGGTTGATGCTTAATGGAGTTTCTCTCTTAATTTCGAAAGCTGTCAAGTTTATTTCTTGTAGAGATAGATCATTTATCTGTTTGGTAGCAGGATATCTCCTAAGTTCAAGTTATATTCACTAAAAAGGGACTCCCTGCTGTTGTGCAGTGCAAGTGGTTCTTTCCTCGACCGCGGGGCATTTATTCACGTGTTTTCGATGGTTTTATCTGGACCCCTTTTTTTTACTACCCGACTTGAACAATCCCTTTATTGAACAATGACGCCAGCTGAGCCTCAAAAAGTATTGGGCCACTGATGAGATATCACGGCCTTTTTATTTATCGTGAGAAAGGCAGACATAGATTGACTTGGATAAGCTTGTGCTGAAATAGAATCTGTGCTCCAGTTCAGAAAACTTCCTTGGTTCATCTCTATCAGTTAACCCAGATCAAGACATCATTATGAATTAAACATTATTTGACCCGAGAAAGATGATTCAATTCATTTGGGACAAAACCTATGTGCCTAACCATATGCATCAAAGATCAAAAGTTGAAGCATCTAGATAGGTGCAAGCAAGAGTACTTACCCTAAAGTGGATAATGTATAGCTGGTGAGACACTATCGACATCCATAAAAGTAGAGGAGTGACCTGGGCAGCAGTACTCCAGTGGTGGAACAGTAGAAGCGAATGATGTAAATATTTGAGTAGATGAATTATTGAACAGATCGTTCATGACGGCTAGCTCTCAATCTGGTTGAGAGCATGCAAGTAATAATGGAACCTAACCGATTATAACTCTTTCTATCTCACGTTGTGCATTGGCTTATTCGAAGTACACATCGACAAAGGCAGCAAACCGTTTCATTCTTGGACAATTAGACACAATAGTTCTATAGTTCCATAGAGTTTTAGCTAAAACTACGGATATATATCGTAAACTCGGGATTTCACCTCTTTTTGCCGCGAAAACCCATTAACTCGTACGAGGCTAGTTGTAATGCCCCATTAAGAGGGTTGAGAATACGGATTGACATGACAAGACATATGATAGATCCTATTTATGTGTGTATTTTGTATACACCGCCGCATTGTGAAGGATTCAATGTAGTCCCTCTCTGACAAATTTGTGTGGATTTATCAAGTCATAGCTACACATCACGCAATGACCCATTGCAGGCGTAGACTCCAATGTAACAGCTGTAAGCATCGCAACGATATACCGACAGGCTGACGCTTTTTGTTCCCTAGTAAGGAAAGTCCTTAGTCCAGCATGGACCCGAAAATTTTGGTAGATCTGTTTCAGTGCCGTGATGTTCTCGGTGTTATTTGAGCTTCCACGGAAATACCGACATGACACCTGCAGCTGCTTGCGTTGATGTGAGTCGAGTACAGTATTATCATGACACATTGGTGGGAAACATTGGAGCAGTATTCGGCATTTAATAAATAATCGTTTCAGGAAAGTTGTTGTAAGTAAAGATGGTGGAAAAAACGGTTAAGTTGGCGTTGTAGCCGAAAGCCATCACCAGCCGCTACAATGGGATTTGGTAGGGGTTTTGGGGACGGCACTGCAACGCCGATATGATCCATATCAAGCAGAAAAATGCGATGCAATGGAGCTCTAGATTGAGAGGGGGTTCAAGAGATCGGGCGACAAAGTTTCGGGTAAGGGCCGAAATACAATGACTTACGCGGTTGACAATGAGATAGTGTTTCATTGACTACTGAATTAAAGATTTCAGTTCGCTGATAGAGATGATAGGGCAGATAGCTCCCGCTGAGAAGGAATCTGGGTCTAAAACCAAGGGTTGACTCGATGAGATCGAGTAATGAATTTATTCTACAGTTTACGACTAAGCCTAATCTGGTCGGGGCCTAAGTACCGGTATCTCAGTCGTATCGTCCCAGCGATAACGAAGTATCACTGACCAATTGCATGTCTTCGTTTATATCCGCCTGGGGTAATTGCCCCTCTTGTGGCATGGCTGGCTTTGATAGCATCTGCATGGCATTTTTTACCAAGCCGAACCTATGCGTTGACCATGTTTGTTTCTCATTGCTGCAGTTCTACAATTTAACAAATTGGATACCACTGTAACAGAATTGTAGATCATCCTACTCGGAAAAGAAAGCCATCTCGGGGAACTGCCATACCGTCTACGTCAACACAGGTCCAAAGACGCTGTTGCAGCCACTCATACAATGATACCAAGCATTTGCTCCATGGATTTTAGAGTCTCGCATGTGGGGGCACCCACTAAAACACGACCTGGGTCCCTTGTACCTCGACTCATCTCTCCGCAATATTCATTGCTCTTCCGTGCCGATAGAGGCGCATACGTACCTGGGCAAGCTTGACGATATGTCGATGAATGAATCATGTTGGAGCATCTTTACGAGGGTATTACCTAAGATTGTTGGAATGTCTTTTATGATGATTGTTGTCTGAGAAATGAGATGCAAAAGTCAGTTGCAAATAGGATAAAAAAACAACGTTTCAACTACCGGAAATGCAAAGAACTTAGTTGTTCAACTAAACCAACCATAGTCAGTGTGGCCGCCGGCGAGGATCCTGGTATTACCGGCTAGTTATCTACAGTAGCAACGGTCGGGTCTGGGGATGAAGATCGAGCTGATAGTGGCTGCTGATGGCTGATAACCTGCCTGCATTACAGTGGGCATACATGAAGCTCACATTTAGTTAGATGGAGGGGACCCAATCTCAATCATCAAACCATAAATACCAAGCTTGCCCGTCACCCTCGACAACCGCGTTTTCCAAGACAGAAGAACGAGGTGGAGAAGATTCAGTTGCTTCCTTCTCAATCAATCCCTCTGCTTCGATTAGGCGAGAGTGCCATCACATCATCTTCTTTCTGCCCTTACTTGGATTTAATCCTAGTCTGCCAGCCTTACGTTATTGTCACCTGCACGTCATAACCCCTCGCCTTGGAGTCGTGATACGGAAAAGTCAATTACTTTTTAAAGTTGCTCCCGAAGCTTCTTTGACTTTTATTTCTTTTCATCGTCCCCTTATACCGTTTTCATCACATCACACATCGACGCCATGGAAACCAGATCAAGATTTAAAGTCTTTGCCGACAAGGTCGCCGTCGAGTCTGAACCTGGCTTGACGAGTACGCAGCTTATGGTATGAAGGCTAGGGCATATAATGTCACGCGACCTACAAGACGGAGTTGTACTAAACTCTTATACAGCTTACGAACCATGATCTCAAACCCGTCGAGAAAGAGCGCCGTCTATGGGGTCCTTGGAACTTTGTCGGTTTCTGGATCGCTGACTCTTTCAACATCAACACTTGGATGATCTCGTCAGCCATGATCGTCAACGGACTTTCATGGTGGCAGGCATGGCTTTGTGTTTGGATTGGTTACAGCATCACTGGTATCTTTGTCGTAATTAACGCGCGACCTGGTGCCGTCTACCATATCAGTTTCCCCGTCATCAACAGAAGCTCCTTTGGTATTTGGGGTGCCTTGTGGCCCGTCTTGAACCGTGCTGCTATGGGTATGTCTCGTCTCCCTGACGGCTTGTGCGATCAATTGTTAACACTGAATAGCTTGTGTCTGGTATGGAGTTCAAGCTTACATTGGTGGAAACTGTGTTTACCTCATGATTCGATCTATCTGGAAGTCATGGGAAAACGTCCCCAACACGTTCAGCGAAGATGCTGGCACAGACACCGCTCACTTTGCTTCGTTCATGATCTTCTGGATTTGCTCTCTGCCAGCCCTCTGGTTCCCTGTTCACCAACTCCGGCACCTGTTCACAGTCAAGGCCTACGTTGTTCCTGTTGCCGGTATCACCTTCCTCGCATGGACCATCTCGCGTGCTGGTGGCATTGGTCCCATTATCAAGCAGCCCAACACTGTTCATGGCGGTGATCTGGCTTGGGAAATTGTCAAGGGTATCATGTCGTCAATTTCCAACTTTGCCACGCTTATCGTCAACGCCAGCGATTTCTCCCGATTTGCACAAAAGCCCAGAGACGCCCTATGGTCACAGCTGATTACCATTCCTATGGGATTTGCCATCACCTCCTTTATCGGAATTATCGTCTCCTCTGCTTCTACGGCCCTGTATGGTAGGGCTATTTGGAACCCTCTTGACTTACTAGACGAGTTCATCAACGACGGAAATTCCGCGGAACGCTTCGGTGTCTTCTTCATCGCATCGTCATTTACACTAGCTCAGGTCGGTACCAATTTGGCTGCCAACAGCGTGTCAGCCGGAAATGATTTGACTGCTCTTCTCCCCCGTTGGATCAATATACGACGCGGAAGTTATATCTGTGCTTGTTTGGGCCTCGTGATTTGCCCCTGGCAGCTTCTCAAGGACAGCAACCAGTTTACAACATATCTCTCTGCCTACAGCGTATTCCTCAGCTCTATTGCTGGTGTCATGATTTGCGACTACTACATAGTTCGCAAGGGGTACATCGATGTGAAGGAGCTTTATGACGGCCGCAAGGAGGGGCCGTATTACTACACCGCTGGCTTCAACTGGCGCGGTTATGCTGCCTACATTTGTGGAATCGTTATCAACGTCGTTGGTTTTGCCGATGCAGTTGGCGCAAAGAACGTTCCTATTGGTGCTGTTCACGTTTACCAGCTCAACTACTTCTGCGGCTTTGGCGTGTCTATGATTATCTACTATACTCTGTGTAGGCTTTGGCCGGTGGCTGCGACTAGCGACCGCTGGATGGAAGTCGGCGATGAGATTGATGATATACATTTGGCTTATGACTCGAGAAGCCCTTCTTACGACGAAGAAAATGCGACAGGAGGGACATCAAAGGCCACCGAGGATACGAAACAATTCTAGGTTTGGATATGGCAGGGAGTTTATTTAACGGAAGATGTTTGATCATGTATGTTATCTGAGCTATGGTATGTATATTATAGTCTGAGCTATATTCTATACAATGAAGAAATGAATGGACTGTTTTATCTTTAGGATCAGTATATCTGTTTGCCAATTCATTTCTCGCTTTTAGAACACCCGATTCTCATGTGTAATTCTGGAGCGGGACGGCGCGCTCGCTTAAATGATTTAAGGTTTGATGCGGGGTGACGTCAGATATGCGGATGGGCCCTTCTTACATTAATCCCGTCTCTTTTCGCAGCAGGACTCAATTCCAATATAGAATAAACTAGGGATAGCAGAAGACTTGGGACCTGAGCATGCGTTATTAAGGAGTAATAGTCTACGATCGAGTATGAGATAGTAAAAAGAACGAAACTGTTTCATGTCTTGGGTAATTAACTAGACGACTTGAGTTTTCTATAACCGTCAAGACAGATTAACAACTGCCAAAGAGCTTTTGTTTCACACATGCATAAGGCTGCATGATCAGAGTCAGTCGTGGATAGAACAAAAGATCTGCATACATGTGCTTAAAAGTAATTAAACGGGAGTTTACACAGGTGTGTCTGTTGGAAATCATTTATGCAGCGCGGGTGTTCCCGCACTGCCACGTGCAAAAATTGAATCAGGCAAGAACTAGAAACGAATTCTGTACCTCCCTCACTTACCACCATGCACAGCCGTCGCTATCAACGTAGCCAAAAGTTTCAAAAAGATAATCTTATGAATCACATGCCCCGTACTGGAATCGAACCAGTGATCTTATCATTACTAGTGATACGCTTTACCACTGAGCCAACGGGGCTTATGAGGTGATTCCTCGTTTGTTAAGGTAATCCCCGAGATCAGAAATTATATTGTCGCCGTTCAAGGAAACAAGGCAATAGCGCCCTCCCAATTTGGAATTGAAACAGGCGCAGTTATGTCCAGGGCGTTTCTATGTTATATTCGGTGAATATACATTGCGTCATACAATCGGCTATGCACCGACTAGCCAGTTGTATTACTTCGCCTTGTGTCATATTTTTGGAGACCTTGCAGTTTGAGTTTTACAGTATCTCTCAATGGCAACATGAATGTTGCACAAGACCTGAGTGCACATGCTTGATTATCTTTCCTCATTACTTTACCCTGCTGCACATATGGATGGCAGACCCATGTCGTCTTGTTCGATTCACGATTCATAATACCATCGCAGAGAAGGAGTGTAAAATTGTTCGAATTAGTGAGATCAAAGTTTCCGTTCAGTCAGTCTGGCATGTACTTTATTAGCGTTCACATCGGCACTCGTTGAAGTTTTGTGTAAATCCTAGCCATGTGGGCTTTTCACCGTCTTGTACCCTCTTCGCATTGACATCTGTGCTTAAACAGGTGACACTGCACGTTCCACTGGACTTTTCATTTGTCTTTGTTTCCTTATTTTCGTATAGTATGATAGATCGTAGCTGAGAGTGTTTTGGATATTCTTAATATTTAAAAGACAAATGTTTCTGGAGAGAATTACATAGACCTGAACAAAGAATACATGTTTACAGCATGAGTTTCAAGACTACATAGTAGGTTTCTATCAATGAATTTTGATTCGCAGACACGTGCTAGTGCATGCAAATAAGAGAGGTAGTCAGTTGACATGAAAAATATGTCAATGCGGTATTAACAACCCTGTATCTGGACATCTGGACATTTGTTATCGACAACTGAGTAGGTATTATACTTCGAATTATACAGTTTAATTCTGTATGGTACAATTGGTTGTTGTAACACCTGTCAATCAACCAACCATTCACTTAAGCCCTTATGCCCTGCTCAATATCAATAAAGCAAGGAACAATAGTAGACAATCGCCCTCGCAATGCTGAAAAAATAAATAAACATGTAATCAAAATCGGTGTTTGGTGTCCGGGTTTCACTTGACAAAAGCCACTGATTTAAATGGAGGTCCACTAAAGCAAGGCACATTTGGGGGAGCCCGCCCACTGCGGATCATTCTCCGGCCCGCCTTGACCAATACCCCGCCTGAACAGGATTTGTGGTAGCAAAAAAAATGACCGATATCGTCGGCCATTGAGGAAAATTTTTCTAGAGGTTACACATTCTGGTCAAACCAAATTTTAGACTGAGTGTAAAAGACACTATATTATTCCATTCTTCAAATTCTCCACGACCTCGACGTGACACTATATTCAACATGTGTGGTGTTTCGGGTATTTTGGTGAGTCTCGAGTCCTGTTCTCTGTTGCCCCTCCCCCGCGCTCAGTGAGACCCTTGCCCGTGCTCGGACTTGAGACGGAAGTGCTACCAAAAGAGCAAACAAAAAAAAAGAGCGATACGTTGCATGTAGACAAACGCTGACTTTTCTATACAGCTGGGTGACCAGGAAGCTACTTCTGCCGCTATCGATTTGCACGAATCTTTGTATTACCTCCAACATGTTAGTCAACGATCGCGAAAACAATCGCATACCGAACCTCGAATATCCAAGGAACGGATTACTGATACTGGGAATAGCGAGGACAAGATGCGGCAGGTATTGCTGTTTGCCAGGGAGGAAGAGTCTCCCAGTGTAAGGGTCTGGGAATGGCCAGCAAGGTCTTTTCCGATGGCCGACGACTTGAGCATCTGCCCGGATATATGGGTATGGCATCGCGACATACAGATGGATGATACAGAGACTGACTCTCTAAAGGCCTGGGACATGTCCGCTACCCCACCATGGGCACCGCTTCTGCGTATGTATGACTGTCAATATGCTATTTACATAACTGAACGCGTCACAGATCCGAGGCTCAGCCCTTCTACGTGAATGCGCCATTCGGAATCTCAATGAGCGTCAACGGTAACCTCGTCAACACCGAATACCTCCGCAAATTCCTCGACGAAGAAGCCCACCGACATGTCAACTCCGATTCCGACTCTGAGCTCCTGTGCGTAATCGCAGCTAGCACTGATTCGAACCACAATGACTGATTTGTACCAATAGTCTCAACATCTTCGCACACGGACTTCAGCAGCTCGGCAAGACTCGCGCCAACTCTGAAGATATCTTCACTGCTCTGGGCGATGTATATGCGAAATGCCAGGGCGCTTTTGCCTGCACTGCCATGATCGCTGGCTTCGGTATCCTGGCTTTCCGGTGAGTTATGTCAAAGGCTTAAAAGTGTGTCTCGTGTCTAAATGGAAACAGTGACGCCAACGGCATTCGACCCCTTTGCATTGGTTCCCGACCTTCCGCCACTCTGTCCGATACCAAGGATTACATGGTTGCTTCCGAATCTGTCGTTCTCAAGCAGCTTGGCTTCGAGGATATTATCGATATTCTTCCTGGACAGGCCTGCTTTTTGCAAAAGGGCTGTGCTCCCAAATTCCGCCAGATCATCAATGACCGACCTTACACCCCCGATTGCTTCGAGTTTGTTTACGTTGCCCGCCCTGACTCAACTATGGACGGTATCTCCGTCTACCGCAGCCGACAAAACATGGGAGAGAAGCTGGCCAAGAAGATCCGCGCGGTTCTTGGAGAGAAGGCAGTTGAAGAGATCGACGCTGGTATGTTGTTTTCACACGCCATTTGTAGCTCAGACTACGCTAACATGTTTTCTAGTTATTCCAGTACCTGAGGTATGCTATGTCGAAGCATATACTAATCCTCCTTTCTGTGGTAACTAACTCCTTCGCAGACAAGTAACATTGCTGCTGCAACTCTTGCTGAGAAGCTCGGCAAGCCATATGTGACTGCTCTTATCAAGAACCGATACGTCCAAAGGACTTTCATTCTCCCCAACCAAGCTCTCCGAATGAAGAGCGTCCGCCGAAAGCTTTCACCCATCGACTCGGAGTTCCGCGGCAAGAACTTGATTATAGTGGATGACAGTGTCGTCCGTGGAAGTAAGCATCGCATCTTATAAGCTAGATATACTACTGATTCGAGATTAGCTACCTCACGACAAATTGTCCAGATGGCTAGGGATGCTGGTGCTGTTAAGGTTATCTTTGTTTCAGCCTCTCCCGAATGCATGCACCCTCACATCGTAAGTTTAGCCCAACTACTTTACCAAAGAATAATGCTAACAATACTCAAGTATGGTATCGATCTCGCGGACCCAATTGGTAGGAACTACTCTGATCCATCGCTCGAATGCTCTTGCTAACACTCCAAAAGACCTGGTTGCTCACGGTCGAACAACAAAGGAAATTGCCGATTATATCGGTGCTGACGAGGTCATCTTCCAGGACCTTGATGGCAAGGACGGATTGAAGGCTGCTTGTATGGACGCTGCCGAAACCACAAGCAAGGTTGAAGACTTTGAGGTCGGTGTCTTCTGTGGTCGGTACGTCACAGAAGTCCCAGAAGGATATTTCGAGCACCTGAGCGATCTCCGAAACGGAAAGCGAAAGGCCAAGGCAGCCTTGACAGAAATCAAGGCTGGTGGTGATGAAGGTGCCAATGTCGTCGTCAGCTCTGGACCTACAAATGGCCCACCTGCCTCTGACGAGCGAGAAGACATCAGGTGAGTTCTTGTCAGTGATCCTTACTCCTTGCGTATACTGACTAGTCAACAGCCTTCACAACATGGCAAGCGAGCAGATGACAACGTCATAAACGTTGACGATAATGCTCAAGCAACTGAGTGCAAAGATTATCGGAATGAAGATTCCGGCCAAGAGAGGATAGATTCGAGGAGTCGATGAGTGAGAGACCTGTGAAATTTGGGTCTGAAAATGCCCATGGTGGACATGATAGTCCAAACAACCTTGATGAAAAATAATGTAGCCCCGAGAGCTGTCAATCAGCCAGGAACAAGTGTCTGGACACAGCACCGACGCTGGCTGGCAGCTCGATCAGACACCACCGATACTAGAGATGCCGCAAGGCAGAGATCAAAACGAGATATGAAAGGCCAGAATTTATGAGCGTTGCTTGAATTATTGCTGCTATGTCCCTGTGTCAGTTGGCCTTGTCTTGTGCTCCGCTTTCCCAGTCTCGGAGTCACCCTATCGCCCCAGGTTGTGGACTCATACACCGGGTAGGGGACCGGCATGATATTATGCTGAGTGGGCATGAATTGGATCAACGACGGTCCAAGCGAGAGTGGTCAAAACATGTCGTCTAGCTCAGGGTTCTCAGAAAGCCACCGTGGTAAGCATATCCCTATCAAGTCTCGTAATTTGACCCATCGAGTAGATTATAGAGGGGAAACAAGTACGGTGAGCAAGGTGAAAGACTTTGACTATCGTGAAGGGTCCATCAAGATAGTTTCATGGTGGAGTTGTTGAGAAGGTGGGAGGAGCCTCATGAGGAGAAAGCCTTGGCTTCTCCTCTCAAAACAAACCCGGTCTAGCTCACCAACCTGCCACTCGAATTAGTTGGAGATGATGGTTGGAGAGCTTGGTTAACTGGATCTCGGTTAGGGCCAGACCGGAGATGCCAAGACGATTTTTTAGTATCATGACTAAGGTGATAGTAATAGTTCTCATGGTCTATGTTAGTCAGAGACTAATGTTACAGTCGAAGTGAAGGAGTCATGTTAAAATCAATACCCAATACAGATATTTCAGTGGCAGAAAAATTCCTAGTCAAGGTTGCATGCGGATCATGGCATAGGTAGTGTATGTAGTGAAGTGCCATGACGGTTCATAAGCTCCGTTGTAGCTAAGGTGGGATCCATCACGATCTCCAACGCATAGAAGAAAAAAAATATGTATCAGGGTTCCCCTCACAATAGAAGAAAAAAAAACAAGGACGTGGAAGAAAAGAAAAAGAAGAAGAACAAGGCTTCGAAAGACAGCTGATTTCCCAATTGGGTCGTTGTGTCACTTCTGGCTGGACGGTCCCATAAAGACCCATATACGACAAGCTTTCTGCCGACTGTAATGGAAGACCCATGATGCAGGTCCCGAAGGTTCGGCTGCACGATATGTCGTTTCCTTACCCTTTCGGGGAGCGTTGGTATCGGCTTTAGTCGGGGGATTGGGCTAGATGAACGTGGGGCTTGGCCTTTGCTTTGTTACCTATTAGGACTAGAGTTGAAGGGAAGACGAAAAGGCCAGGCGAGCATGGGATTCATCATTGGGGGTATATGCTGTAATCTGATATGGGGTGACTTATACAATTTACATATTGTCAGAGACGCTGAGCACTGTAATCAATTCTGATTGGCACCGAGTCATGAGATCTCCAACACTGTACACTATACCTTGCTGGGGGCTGTATCGTACTGTGCCTCCCGTCTGTAAGATCCCGGTCGTTCTTACGAGTGCATGTTGCCAGCATCTTTATTGAACTAACTGTCTAGGCTCTGTCTCCAGTTCATCCATAGAATGTTCCATACTGAAACGAGGCTCAATCTGGATTTGGTATATTTCGCATCATTGCGTGCTTCTCTATTACCTGGTCAAGTACACAAGTAGTTACTAGGCTACTAGGGAGTAAGTTAGTAGTACCTTAGTAGCTGTTGTCTTTATTGCTGTCACTCTTGTACAGTCGTAAAAAACGGTACCTGCCGGTTTCTCTGGATTGGGCTCATGGAACTAACGTGCCTGCCTATCTTCCTATAGAGTGGGAGACTCGCACCTTCTTCCATTTACCCCTCCATCATCTTTCCTCCCACCTTCCAGTCTACCTGTACCTTAGCTTTAAGGTACCTATCTCTACATTCCATCCGTCTCCTCCATCCATTACTTTTCTCTTCCGTCACCTTTTTTTGATTCATCATCGTCATTACATACCTACCTACTACCAGACTCGTCTTACTCCCCCCCCGCCTTACACTCGTACATCGTGCACCTCGTTACAATCTCTTTGTCTCAGTCCATCATGAACCTTCTGTAACGACTCGCTCGTCACATCCAAACCGCTGTCTCGCCCGCCACAAGAGAGCTCGAGCACGACCTGGACCTAGTGAAATCCTAGGATAAAACACCAGCACCAGACCTGTCAAGCTGCTCTGTCAGCACCCGGCGCATGCCGCCAAGCAACACCAAACCGTGTCACAACTGCCGTCGCCGACGCCTGCGCTGCGACCGCTCATGGCCGACATGCCACAAATGTGCGGTCTCGGGGCAGGAATGCCTCGGGTATGGCAAGGTTTTCGTCTGGACTCAAGGCATTGACTCTCACGGCAACGTCAATCCACCTCCGGGCCGGAGGCTACCCGACGACACTGATTCCTCCGCCTCTGCCTCGCCTCCAGGACATTATCATCAACTGGGTCAAGGTCAACATCATGACCGCCCGAGACCTCAGCCTCAACCCGACTATAGCGACCAGCACCCGCTGGCGCGCTTGGTCCAACAAGCACAACAGGCTGCCCAAGAGGCCGAGGAGTTGAAGCGACATCAGCAACAGCCGACCCCACGCAATGACGAATCTGCGTCCTCGAGCGATGGCAATATGCCTTGGCCTTCTCCGGCTGCACTTACAGATCCGTTGTTCCAGGATCTTGACCGCACATCGCGATTCTACCTAGCGCATTGTAGGTCTTGGCTCTAGTACTTACCTTAATCGATACTAATGCGAGTCCCAGTCTCCGAAAGCGTTTGCAAGGATCTCGTGGTCCGGGACACACCTGAGAGTAATCCATTCCGAGAGCTGATACCCTTGACACGGAAGCACCCGCTTCTTTTTCAAGTTCTTATTGCAACTTCAGCTATCCACTGGTCCAATGTGTTTCGTCGCGTCACCAAAATCCCCACTGGCATCCCCAATCCCGGCGACTACCTCTCTGTGCTGCGCTCAAAGGATCTTGTAACTCACCAGGCTCTTATCGATGCCCTGACGGCCAAGCAAAAGGCTATGAGCCACCTTCGAGAGGTGCTCGATACCCTTGACCCGGCGGGGAGTGAGGTGGCACTAGCTGCTATGCACTTTTTTATCAAATTCGATTTGATTGATTTGGACAAGTCGGACAATCAGAGCTGGAGGGCCCACCTCGAAGGCGCTACCAGTATTATGGCACTTCTTAACCCGGATAGTAACCCCGACGCTTCTAGTAGAATGTTGCGGGACCGGGTCATTACTGACAGCTTCATGTAAGTGCGCAACTCGGCTGCCGCGTATAGTGGATACTGATGTTTTTATAGTTATAATATTCTCGGCTCGACGTTGACCTCAGGAGGGCTCGCTGCAAGGGTTGCACGACAGGCTTTTCAGTTTCTACCTGTTATGAAACGTGTGGAACTGACAAGTTATTTATCCTGTCCTCCAGAGATCCTCAACATTATCCTTTCCGCTTCTGAGCTGTCTCACGAAGTGCCCTGGACTGACCAGTCTTTGGGGGCGGCAGATAAGGCACTCGCCCTGATAGACGAAGCTCTTGCCGTTGACATCCCAGCCTGGGCGGACTACTTGCGGCAACATAACATCACCCAGGACCTCAACAGTCGAGTGCGTTTAGCCTTAGCACACCGGTCGGCGGCATGCTTGTACATCCTCCAAGCGCTGCCACTAGTTCGGTCGTTGCGGTCTATTGATACCGATTTTCTGCTTGAAGACGTTTTGAGCAATTTAGCTCTCATTGACGAGAACGACCCATACTTCAAGGCCTCCTCGTGGCCAACATTTGTGGCAGGGGCTGAGACACGAGACCCTGAAAGACGTACATGGACCCTGTCCCGGTTATTGTCAATTTGGCAGATTTGCCCGTGGGGGTACCTGTTCACGGCAATTGAGATGCTCAAGGCAACGTGGGCGATGCAAGATACACGCGGCACGGATAACGTCAACTGGCTTCATGATTTACGTGGGATGGGATTTGAGAACTTGATTGTTTAAAAATGATGTGATACTTTTGGCTACAGGGTGTTTCTGGTTCCGGTCTATACAATGTGGTGTATTTTTTTAGCGTCGGAGCAAAAGTCGACTCGTGTGTTTTATCCTAGGGTTCAGTTCGGTTGCAAGCTCGGAGTACCAAAGAATTAGCTAATGACTTTAGAGGAACGCCGCGTGTTTTTGGCCAGCTGTTCACAGTTTAATGCTAAGAGAATAGAGGTGTATGGCGTCGGGACGAATGTCTTCGCAAATGCCGGTTCTAGACCAGTCGAATCTCACGATGGCTTCACCGAGTTCAACAAGCTGCTTTTCTAGGCATGAGATTTATCAGCAGACCCACCATCTATACTACACGAACCTAGATGACAATAGTTTTGTAATGACCACTTGCCCTATTCTACTCACATCACCTTCACCATGCCATTAATTACCTGCAAGTCTCTATCACAAAGAACCCTGTTCGTGATATCTCAAGGGTCCTAGTAGACCGGTTGCTCCACTGGCCAGAAAGAACGAACTAGCCAAGAACATGCGGCTTCGACCAAAGTGGTTTGAGCTTGAAATCTCGGCCGAGACACCTGACCACCTTTTGGCGTCCTGCGAGATTACGCCTAGGGTATCGTGTCAACCCGTCAACCCGTATCCTCAAAAGGTCTGAGCAAAAAGAAGCGAGGTCAACGGGGAATGGAATGAGTTGTGTCGTACACGTGTAGGACAAATCTGACTTCCGTGTTAGATCCAGGTTACACCGCATCAAAGGCAAGATTTCTCTTTTCTCCTCAGCTCATACATGGTAATACCCCTCATCTACATAGATACCTGCCTTGTATTGTCTTGGTTAGATCTGAAGCTGTTGTGTACCTTAATAGTACAAGGGCATATTGGTCACCAATAGAGAAGCGAGGCTTGAAGCAGAAAACGGAACGGCGAAAGCAAGTGGGTGTAGCACCCCAACTGTGCTATTATTTTCCCCTTTGTCTCAGAATGATCGAACCCCTCGCTGAGAGGATCGGAGTTGTCGTTGTCCTTGTTGGTGATGGACGGTCTCATACATGGCCGCAGGTGTGATCTTTCCCCAAAGTTCCAGGATCGACAGTATGAATGGAGATAACATTGCGCTTTGTTATCTCATTCGATTAGTCGCCAAGATAAGATGAATCATATTTGTTGATCTGTTGATTGGCAAGGTAGCCATCAGTTGTAGCCATCGAAAGTTTGATGTGGAGTTTTGAACCAATGGAACAGCACATATACGCGCACTTGAATGAACATACAACACATGTAATTTTCATACTTTTGAATTATATACCATGTCTGTTGAATAGCGCTAGTAAAGAGGCCACGGCAGCGAAGTCGTAGAGAACATACCTGTAATTACCTGCCTTGATCATATGTGGCTACTTGACTGCCGTCAGTGCAATCGAGCTCCATGATGAAGCATGACCATTGCTATACTTTCTTTTCCACAGGACAAACAACCGATTTGAACGATGGTTTGTAAATTGATCCTGTATTTGGAAAAGACTAGCTCATGGTACGTTGACATTAGTTCTAATAAAGCCTCTAATTACCTACCTATCATGACTCCGACAAAATACCACTAAACTTTTTCGTATATTGCACTGCAAGACTGTATCGTCGAATAGAAACAGAGGGCATTGACAAAAAGTCATAGAGACATGGACATACATCCGATGTATCGGATGATGTTCTTCTCAATACTGACATATAATGCAAGACTTAAATATCAAAACATTCACCGCAGTGGAGATAAGTGCAAAGTAGGGAGGTGGGACGGCCAGGCACAGAATGTTGGTCGATGGCGCACCAGCAAGCCATGATCATAATGAATGAACAGTCTTATAACACCACAGCGTGGCAGAGGTTCAAAGGGACGGTAGTGACAAAAAGGGATCTCAAGTACGGACGGGCAAAGATAGTCAAATTAAGAATGATCCACGCATACCTCGTGAATTATATACGCCAGACATGCACCTTGGTCATGATGATCGTTAAAAATACCCGAAACCCAAGCGCCATTCCAAAACGTTGGTTGAACCATGGCCCAAATTGAAGTGAATGAAAGGAAAATGTAAGGGATTGTGCCTGGCCTAGGTACAGGAACCTGTACAACTCAAAAGTTGTGGTTCCGAGTTGGAGAGTGAAACAAAGAAAAGATCAAGTACCGGTTAGGGTTGAGGAGGACAATATCATAGAGGTGTGATGCACTTGGTTTACCACCGACGGCTGTTCTGATGTTAGCTGGGGATGCTTACAGTGTACCAAATAGCATACCTATAAGCCGAATCGAGCTTTGTCTGACGGCGTTTAGGCTTCAATCCTGACAATGATGGTTTTCGCCTGGGGGACTCTTCAGGTGTTTTAGCCTTTGAATCTCGTCCGAGCAATTCAGCTTCCAAGGAATCTAATCCTGACGATGCAGCTGACACCGAAGAGTCTCGTGAGGCTGGTGTTCGACTGCGACTTCGACTACGGCCACGGCCACGGCTGCGGCTGCGGCTACGACTGCGGCCACGATCCCTATCGCGATCTCGATGGTACCTGTCTAATCGCCGATGGTCATCGACATTATGGAAATTTGTTGACCGATATTCGGAGCTTTCGCGACGTGGTTTATGCCTCTTGGGCTCGTAGGTATCATGTGAACCCGAATAGGCGTCGTGTGATCCTCTGCGCTTCACATTGGAAGAGCTCCGAGATCGTTGCCTCTTCGATGGTCGTTCGACATAATTATCGTCATCTGAGTGACCTCGTTTGGGGTGTTGTTCAATAACCTCCCCACTTTCGGACCTTTCACTCCGAGCACTTTGATCGACCTTGGACGGGAGCTCAGAGACGGGATCCCCGTTAGGAAGCTTACCATCCCGTACAAACGCGGGGTCGAATTCGACGTCTGGCCAATACGGTGTTTCATGGATCGGTTTGACATATTCCTCGATATTGTCAGCTTGGATGTAAACTGATTCGATGCATTTCGCATCCCATTTTCTAGGAAGAAGCACCTCGTCATTATATTCTGCAGGCAATGGCTTGCCAACCTCATCTGGGGGATGATGGGGTTCTTCTTCTTTAAAGATTGTCTCCTTCTCCCATTCCCACTCGTCTTCGATGGCCTTCTCGGGCAAATTTACCGGTACCGGTTCTTCCTCTGGTTTTGATTTCGGTTCTTGTTTCTGTGATGAATCAGGTATAACAGGACTTTCAACTTGAGCCTTCTTAGTTTCAGGTGTTCCTGAAGGTGTACTTGACTTTTGTTTGGTAGGCGAGATGGATCGAATCTTTTGTTCTTGCTTTGGAGACGGAAGGGGTTTAGGGAGGTTAGCTGGCTTTGAGTCAGGCTGTCTGCTGTTGCCACCTTGCGGTTTTTGTTCTTGTCGAGGGTGTTGATTCTTCTTCTGTCGATTGTCATGGTTACGATTATGTCGATCGTTCTTGCGTTTGTTCCGGTGATCACGAGAGTGGTCGGGAAAGTCTCGACGACCTCTATTGGACTGTCCATGGGGCTGTGGAGGTTTTGGAGGCAAAGGAGGCTTCGGGGGTAACGAAGCGGGCAAAGATAATGTTGAGGCAGGACTTTGACGCGGTACAGGAGGTGATCCAGATGATCGCTTTGGCCATACTTTTGGGGGCACTGGAGAAGGGATAGGTGGCCTAGGAGGTGGCGGGTGTCCATATGTAGGTGGTGCGGTGTGAGGGGGGAACGGAGGTGGGTATGACGGCGGCGGAGCATGATGCCCATATGGTGCTGAAGCAGGTGGAGGGTAAGGATAGTGAGGCTGATGAGCGTATGGTGTATGGTCTTGATGAGGCGGAGGATGTCCGTAAGGGCGTGAGTACGATGATGGTCCCGGAGGTTGGGGCGGCGGGGGTGAATTGTAAGTGCCCGGTGGTCTATGAGGAGGCGCTGGTAGACCTGGGGGCGGGCCACCATAGGAAGGTGGAGGATAAGGGTTAGAATAGCCCGGAGGTGAGTATCCAGGTGCATAACTAGATGCTGGGCTTCCGTAAGGAGGGTAATGAGGAGGATAGGAAGGAGGTCCTCCTGTATATGGTGTCGGCGGAGGTCCGTATCCCGGAGGCGGGCCATATCGATTTACTCCTGGTACCGGGGCTGGGACAGGTGCAGGAGTGTATTTGGTTATAATAGGCCCTTTCGACTTCTTTGAGCCACCGTGATTGTCCCTATTGCCGCCATGTCCTGAAGTATTTGCGTTCCTCCAAGCTGCAAGGCCACTATCATTGAGTTAAAAGCTGCGAGGCACCAAAGTCCATGATGGGACTTTAAGGAAACTGATACTTACGCTGGAGTTTCCCGCGTAGGCTCGGGGCATGCTATAGCCCAATGGCCAGCAGTACCACAGTTATAACATCGAGCCTCGTCTGGCCGGGGCTGGGCAGGAGCCGTGTTGGGCATGACTGGCGAAGTGAGGCCAAGTGTGCAAAGGGAAGATTCAACCCAAACAGGACACTATCCTGAAATAGAGCAACAGAGAGGCCGTACAAAGCATACAACGCCGTGGCTTCTATAGATCTTGCGTGATGCTAAAGAAGAATAATGCAACAGCGACTTGGTCAGCAGGATAAGGTGAATGTTCAAGCGCGGCCACTACTGAGTCGGAACAAGTTTGAGCAAGCGGACTGAGGCTGGGTCGAGTAACACCGTGATACGTTTCACAGCAGGACCTCAGAGCGACTGAGAAGCGATGCGAAACGATGATATAGTAGAATAAGGCAGCGATAGGGATGCTTTTGGGGATGCTTCAGCCCAAGCTTGTCAGTGGCCAGCGCGCGGTCGCGGCATACGAAAGCCCCCTCCCTGAACCTGCTCTGGGGTTATCAGAGAGGCTTCATTCAGGGACCATTAAGGGAAGGGGCGGTAAATTTGGGTCTGCGACGAGAATCGCGGATTCAAATTGGCGATGAGGCTCAATTCCGACAAATCACCAGAAGTAGGCAATATTGATGCGATGATAGTCATTGGTTGATGGCAATGCTGAGGTTGTCGCGTGCGCACGGACCATTTCTCTAGGAAGAAAGAACAAGGCAAGTCCAAAATGAATTAAACTTTGGCCATTCCTGACCCTGCATTCTTACTTAGTATGCAAACAGTGCCTGCCTTAAGGCACTTCTTTAATTAATACAGACAATAATACAATCAATTCGTTGTTGACTGACTCCAACGACGAGAAAACGAGCCCCAACCACTATACGCATTATGTATAGGCAAGCTTGTTCGACGCAAGCTTCAATACAGTTCAACAAACTCTCTTTTAAACATCTTTAAACCAGAACGATGGACGTAGTGTGTTCTCACAATCAATCCTACGCCAACAGAAAATGCCACTATCAAATTCGTCTTTCCCTATGGGTATCTATTAGTTAATCTTACAGGAAAAGTTGACTTGTTCCATGCAGTGGTGTATATATATACGTTATGTGCACACATGTAACAGAAGAAATCACCCATACGTTACACCTAAATTACAGAAGGTCATGCTCGATTACTCAAATCTGACGTTATTGTTCGGCCTCACCTATACCAGAGCTTTATTAGAAGCCCAACTACTGCCTCCTAGGAAGAGCTCTCAATATGTTGCTGAAGTGTGGAGGTGGCCGGGCCATTTTCCCGCCGAGGCTACTTCGTGCAGCAACGACTACTAAGCAAAGCGCCAGTAAAACATCCTACAGCTCAAAAAGCAGCAGCAACACCACCACCACCAAGATGTTGCATATGTAATCACGACCACGGGTTCGCATCCACAACATCTATACTGCCATAGCTCTGTCAGCCATTCAAGATTCCTCCACCCTACATGCCCTCGCTCTACTTTCGACCGGCTTCGCCCCGCACCTATGTGAATCGAACCCTTGGGCCCCGATCATGTTAGTACAACCACCGAGCTCTTCTCAAGACATCATCCTCGCCAGGAGCCGAATTCGACGTCGACACCCTTAATGATACCGATTCCTCAACGAACGCTCCTCGATCCTTACGATTACACTTGAATAGTGACCCCTCCGTATCGCTCAACTTACTTAATTCACTCGGCATCACCAAACGTATCGACTTCTATATTCCACAATGCCTGGGCTACCTTGTAAGCACCCTCCCAGATCGAAGCGATCCCCAGCCTGACATACCTCATTCAGCGTCCGTCGATCTCGACGAGTGCATTTCGCGCTTATACAACAAGGAGTTGCTTGCCGAGTCAGTCATCGAGGCCGTCTGCGCCAAGACGAAAGAGCTTCTTATGCGCGAGTCTAACGTCGTCCACGTCCGCGCGCCCATTACTGTCGTTGGAGATATCCACGGACAATTCTTCGACCTTATCGAGATTTTTCGCATCGGCGGCTACTGCCCTGACACCAACTATCTGTTCCTTGGTAACCGCTCACGAGCTCGAGACGAATAATGGTGGACATATGCTGACTACGACGGGAACTAACAGGAGACTACGTTGACCGTGGCATGTTCAGTGTTGAAACAATATCGTTGCTTGTATGCTTGAAACTACGATACCCTAATCGCGTGCATCTGATCCGCGGAAACCACGAGTCGCGCGGCGTTACGCAGTCATATGGCTTCTACACAGAGTGTTCGCGCAAATATGGCAATGCCAACGTATGGCACTACTTTACCGATATGTTTGACTTTTTGACTTTGAGTGTTGTAATCAACGATCAAATCTTCTGTGTCCACGGCGGTAAATATAGTTTAAGCTTGCTTCAAAAGGGCTATGCTGATACGTTGTATAGGTCTATCGCCCTCTATCCACTCGATCGACCAAATTAAAATTATAGACCGATTCCGCGAGATTCCTCACGAGGGTCCTATGGCTGATCTGGTTTGGTCTGATCCTGATCCTGAGCGCGATGAATTTTCCCTGTCACCCCGCGGCGCGGGGTACACTTTTGGAGCACAGGTCGTCAAAAAGTTCCTGGCTGTCAATAATATGTCGCACATCCTACGCGCTCACCAGCTCTGTCAGGAGGGCTTCCAGGTTCTCTATGATGACCGCCTTAGCACTGTTTGGAGTGCGCCAAACTATTGCTATCGCTGCGGAAATATGGCCAGTGTCCTCGAAGTCAGCGACACCGGTGAACGTTTCTTTAACGTTTTTGCAGCGGCACCAGAGAACGACGTGCACAAGGATCTTCAGCCAGGAAACGAAAAGTCTGCCGACGGTAATGCCTTACCAGACTATTTCTTATAAACGACAAACCCCATTTTATACATACACACACCGCCCTGGAGTGCTTCACTCAGGCTTAACGATATTCACAGCAATATGATACCATGTCTTGAAAAACAGACTTTACGAATCGGGCCTGAGCAATGGAGTTGCATAGCATAGAACTTGATGTATATAGGCATTTTTATTCTCCTGCAGTATCGAAGCTCTAGATTTAGCCACAGGTACCGTCCTGTCAATGACAAGCAGGTGACAGGAAACAGAGCAAGACCTTTCTCCGACCGAGCGAGGCTTTCTTTTGATTTGAGTTTATGTGAAGTTTTCGTTTGTATGTTCCTCTCCAAATGTTCAGGTATCTCATTATCTCATGACTTGTGATATGTAATTTTGAGTTATGTCGTCGGACCGTGCTACCAAGACGCCGTTGTCTACCAGTCCTTGGCGATATCGAAACTCCACTCAAATTCGAGATGCTTCTTCTTATCGTCGTCCACGAAGCTAGAGATGGCGTTGTAGTGGCCACGAGCGAGCATGCCGCTGGGGGCTTCCTCCTCCTGGACTGTAGTATTGTCAGGACTTAGTTCTCTCTAGCAATTCGGGCGTGAAACTTACACTTCTTAATGTAAGTGGGCTGCTTGTCGGTGCTGGGGGCGTAGCTGCCAATCATCTCAGAGTCCTTGGAGACGCGGATACCCTTTCGCTTAACAACCTGAACGTAATGGAGGCCGCTGAGAATCTCGTGCTGAACCTTAAACTTGGCGCTCATAGTGAACTTGGCACCCTCCTTGATGTTGAAGGGCTTGTCCTTGAGAGTGGTCTCGCTTCCAGGGGTAGAGAGATCGATGGTGACTGGAGGACGGCCGGGGGAGTCCATGGTCAAGGAGAGAATGATGCAGACTCGGGGGTCGTTGGGGTCAGAGATATCAGTACCGCCTCCAAGACCAAGGGACTCCTTGTATCGCTGGAGAGACTCATCACCAGCGTCTGTGGGAGATAAGGTTAGCATATATCACAACCGCGGTAATCGGGTCGGCAAGGCGATAAGCATGGAGGGACATGATGTGGGGATGCTGCAGTCTGTGTCTTCATAACAGACACCGCCGTCGCATAGCTAGAGTTGCGGGATCTCTACAACCGCAACTCTAGCGTGCAGCTTTGAGCAAAAAGAAGCTTATCAGGCATGATTCCATGCTGTGTTGACGTGGGGTGTCATAGCTTGGTGGTATGTAGAGCGCATATCGCGAAGCTTGAAGGAGATACACATACCCATCTGCTGGTACTCAGCCAGACTCTGCTTAGGCTGGGAGAGCTTGTAGCCCTGAGTCTCCTCGGGCATGGTATCATCGTCGTGGGAAGCCATGGTGGGCGAGCGGGGCGAAGCTGTTGGTGAAGAGGCGGGGTGAAGGTAGAAGCTGCAGGTGATGCTATCGAGAAGCTATCTAACCAGGCAAATGTTAGGTAAGTATACTGGAGTTGAGTAGGAAGAAGGATGAAAAGGAGGAGAGGAAAAGAAGGAAGCTTACTCGTTGAACCCAGGCAAGGCAAAGTAGAGGTGAGTTTGGGTCAGGGCGGGCTTAGAAGTGGAGGGGCTTCATTCCGAGTTAGGGGATTGGATCCATTTGTTGCGGTGACGGATGGACAACCTACCCAGGTATTGAGGGGCTTCCCGTTCCCGCAGGGCGGTGTTGCAAGTCTGTTACCGTTATTGCTCTCGCCTTGGCCTGGCCTGGGCTGGGCTGGGCTGGGTCGGGCTGGGTTTGGGTTTGCTCCAGTGGGGACCAGGTCCTTGAGGAGAAGCTTCGATTGGGTCAAGATCAGAAATTGAGGCGGCGACGCCAATAATCGTTATTTTGTAGATTATCAGATATGGAGATTTTGTGCAGTAGTTAGTTGCTGTTGGGTGGTCTTCAGGGGTCCAAAGTGAGACCGGAATCTGAGACTTATTTTTGACTGGTTTATTGTTATGGCGGTTTTGTCTTGTCTTGAATTCAGTTTGAGATTTGAAGAGTGGGGATGATGGATTGGGGGTTTTTATACCATTAACGGTGACTGCATTCATTAACTGTCTGTGAGAATAATAGTCGCCCAGTGATGGCCCTTGCTAACTTTGCTACCATCTCACTGTCAGACCAAGATTGGCCAAGAACGTACGGTACCTATGATAGATGTTGTGTTGTTGGGTGGATTCACTACTATCCGATGTGTGACGCCGCATGGCATGATGCTCATTGACATTGGTAGTGAACCTCTGAATCCGAATCATTATCATTCAATATCGTGGGTGGATACTGATTTAACACCGGATACCCAAGCTCGACTATTAAATAGTCCTGAGACGCTTCAACAAGGGGTGAGAACGAACGGTTCTAGGGTAACCGTCGCTTTTTGGGTAACGATTCACAGGGTGATGAGCTCGCTTAGGTGACAGTTTATCCTATACTGGTAGTGAATCTTGTTCGGAAAAAACACTTGTAGGTATCTATTATCTCTAGCTGAATTCAAGGGCTGAGATGTTGGAGTTATTACCTGAACGCTTATGTTGGTGGTGAATAGATACATGCAAGCAAACCTTTACGCCACTGTCCTACGCGTGAACGCGGCCAGTAAATCTAAGACCCGACTAGGAACAGGTAAATAGCGTGCATCACATATCGCAAACCTCCCAGGGAGCTCCTTGTAAGAACTATCCGTTATCTGTCAATCAGACAGACTCAAGGGTCCTGCGCATAGGGCCAGGGAGTACCAGGAGTCGAATAGGTCGAATGCTGGAAAGCTTCAACCCGCCCATCACAGCTCTTCCAGGCTTTGAGCTTCTGTTGTTGTCAAATGCAAGGCGATTAGCTGAAGAAACACGCTACTATGCAACAGCACAGCACCAGTTGACGCGCGACAATGACAAGGTGCGGCACCATTCGTCAATGTCGCAGTCATGTCTGTGAGTAGCCAATCCGTCGCGAAACTGAACAAACAAGAGTGAGGTTGTAAGCGTTGCATTCGGTCATTGTCTCTGCTCAGACCACATCTGTCAAGCCCGATCTATGCCATGTCTTTCTCTTGCTTATTGTGCTTCGCTTCAAATCGAATCATGGCGCCGCACCCGCAAATCTGAGATGATAGCCAGCCAAAACCCATGCCCATTTCCCCGCGTTCTGTGAACCAGCCAGCACCAGTGACCTGTTCGTGCGCCGGACACAGTGAAGGGAGTCCAGGGGATCCAGGGGCCCTAGGAGACTTAACTGACTTGCTTGTTGGGGGCCTGGATCAGGTCCAGGTGTGGTTCACCCTGAAGATCGACGTTGGTTGGCGCTGGACCTGTCGGGCTTGCTTGGGTTACCAGGTTGCTAGGGGCGGCAGAAGAGTTGCTGGCAGACTCTAGAACAGAGTTTCCCCACGTGCCCTCCTAGCTAACCGTAGCAGGAAATGGACTGGGATATGACACCATGGATCGTGGAAGCGAGGATAGGGGAACAGCAGACTAAACCAGAAAGCTCATAGCTGTCAAGAGTCCTTACTCGTTAATCTAATTTTAAAAAACAGGACCCTAATAGCACAAAAAATCCCAACAAAATCTGTCGCGAAAAAAAAGAGGAACGCGTAAAAAGGAGGTACGTACTTTTATGCTGGCAAGGGGACTCAGCGGGTAATAGCGCTAAGTCAGGCGCACGGCAAAATGGGGGTAATTTGGTCAGAAATTAACACAAGACTTCTCGATTCACTAACCGTGCCATACAAATCGTAGTACCAATCTATCTCGCAGCTCTCCACTCACTTCCTTCATGCTAAGCCCTTTCAAGAAGAACCCGCCAGCAGGGCCACCCTAAAGTCCTCGACGCTATCGATGTAATTTGCGCGACGGCTTTCTCGTCTCAGCTCTCGTCCCTCCTCGAATCTGTCGCGAATCTTTTCACCTTCACCTTCACCTTCATCTACTTCATCGTGTTTTTCTTCTCTCCCTCTATTTATGGTATAGGCACCCTTGGAACTCGTCTGTTTTCTTATCAATTTTTTTGTCGCCTGAAGCGCCATTGACGTCTTCATACGGCTTACTTACCTACTTATTGAATGAGCTAAGCCCTGCTTGACACGGTACGTCTACAGTCAAAACTGCCACAGCCTGTTACCCCCCCAATCTTGAGCCTGCATCAGAAATCTTCCACGTTGCATCGTGACCAATTCCACTAACAAGACTTTTCTACTCATCTCAGGCCATTAATTATACTTTAACCTCTTTGCGCGCTGAATCGAGGCAACTCTCTTCGGCTGTCGCGGTTACGCTTCGATTTCACTATTCTGAGGTCATCCATATTGGTCGCGCCGCGCCCGATCTTCCCCACGATAATAGACATCATCATCCAAGATGGCCTCTCAACATGAGCGCACATTGCCAGCCAAACACAACATCCTCTTGATCGAGGGTGTTCCAGATCGTAAATACTCCTTTTCTCCAAGTCGCGAGTTTGCATGCTCACAATTGTCCCTAGACACCGATATGGTTTCGCGTCGACGCCTTGGGCAAACTAAGCTTACACCTAAGATGAGCGGCTCTAACGACTCCTCCGAACTCGGTGTGTTCGACTACGCGCATCTTCGCGCTCCTTTGCCCAAGGGCATCGTCTCTGGAATCTTCAAGTCCAGCCCCAGCAGCTATTTCCTCATGCGACGCAGTTACGATGGTTACGTCTCAGCGACTGGCATGTTCAAGGCCAGCTTCCCCTATGCCGAGGCTTCTGATGAAGAGGCGGAACGAAAGTACATCAAGTCTCTTCCAACTACGAGCCACGAAGAGACTGCCGGTAACATCTGGATCCCCCCGGAGCAAGCTCTCGCCCTCGCTGAGGAGTACAAGATCACTCCCTGGATTCGCGCGCTACTGGACCCTACTCCGATCAGCATGTTAACTCCTTCCGGCTCGCCTGCCAAGACCATCATGGCTCCTCCCAAATTTGATGTCTTCAAGGCCGCGCAACCTGTGTTGGCCCCCCCTACGCCATCGGTCGCTCCTCGAAGCACGCGCTCGCGTCGCTCTGCCAGCCCCACCAAGAGCACAAGGCGCGCCCCTCCTTCACCTCGAAAGCGGAGCACCCGTGCCAAGGCCGAGACTGTCGAAACTATCACAGAGAAGGTCGATCTCCTCAACGGTGCCCCGGAACTCGAGGCCAAGCGGGAAGATATTGTGTTACAATCCACCGAATTTGAGCCCGCCATTGTTCTGGAGCCCAGGGAGGAAGACCCTAAGGTGAAGGTTCACGTTGAAGAGGATGTTATTACAGATGATGCTGGTGTTGAGACCAAGCGTACAATTACCGAGGTCGAACTTCCCCTCCCTACTGCTGGCGAGCCCCCAAGTGCCGAGGAAATCGCTCAGATGATGAACGCAGCCAAGGAGATGGTCCAAAAGAGTAAGGAAAATGGAGTTGAAGATGAGGAGCAAGAGATCAATGCTGAAGAGGGCTCTGCTTCTGCCAAGAAGAGCAAGCGCAAGGCTGGGGACATCTCGGTGGGCGATGAAGAGGGTGATAAGACCCCAGAGGAGCAGCCCCGATCAAAGAAGGTTAAGACTGAGACCCAATTAAGAAAAGAAAAGGTGAAGAACCGGGCGTTGCTTGGTCTAGGCGCCACTGTCGCAGTTGGGTAAGTTGGTATTCATTCTGAGAGTGTAGGGATAACAGCTAACATACCCATAGCGCCATCGTTCCTTGGCTCATGAACTTCCTCTAAGTCACGAATTTTCATGTCTTCGGAAATTAGGCCATTAGTAGGGGACTTGAATAGTCCCACGATTATCATGGCTGAGATTTATGGGATGGACTGGTTGGATCGGCGTGGCTATTGTTTTTTTTCCTTTCCAGGTTGCTCTTCATTTTTGTCCTTCTGTATCAACGGATCACTACCCCAATACTACCCCTATTGTCTGAGTAAGATGTGCAAGACTGCATCTTAGTCGCTTATCGTTACTTATTATACCACATCACTTTACCTTGCCTTTTTCAGGATTAACTTTGCTGTCACAATCTCCGTTCATTGCACATACTCTTTTAAATCTACCAGTCGTCAACGCTTGGCAAGTTGGCAGAGGTCAGGGTTCGTATTGAATACGTTCTGTCTCTTTGAGTTGGGATAACAGGACTTGAAATGGACTTGACGAAGGAAGTTCATTTGAAATGACGGACCTCTGAGAGGTTGACGGACTCAGCTTACATCGGACTACGTATGTATCAAGACTTGAATACAAATAAAAATAAACTTAAAAAACTTCCTCGTCTTTAATGTCTGGCTGTCCGTTAAGACAAAGTACCTGTAGTTGGATCGTTGAATATGGGAACGCAAGCAATCTCACTCTGTACTAACTTGCTAACTTTACTGCATTAAAACCTCTAAGAAAGGAAGTTCTTATGGAACCTACTATTGCCCCGGGTTTTAGCGCTTCTCGGTACCTAAAACTCCCCACGGCTCAGGGGCCTGTAAGGGTTTCCCCGCATCCTCTCTCCTCCGCATTAAGACAATCTCCAACTCGCAAATCATGGATGTCATGTCTTGGTACCTGGAAGGATGTAAGTGTTAGTTTACTCGGCGATTCTGGCTAAGTACGGCAATGGCCGGCTGTCATTCGGGTAACCATGTTCCCCCACACGTCAAGTGTAGTCGATGGGATCTCATACCTTTTTTGTTATAATGACTTTGGTTCTTATAATCTTTGATTTAATGAATTGATCTTATTTACCTGTTCCTTCTGCCTCTTGTACCATCTGAATACATATTTCTCACACCCATTCGATATGAGACCTTCAACGCGCCTTGGAAGCTTGATGCTTCGTCGAGGCTTTGCCAGTTCAGCACGGCGACTGGACAACTACAGCTTCATCGGTCTAGGACAGATGGTATGTATACTTCTCGACCGCAAAGATGGGAGATATAATATACTGACATGGGTATATCAGGGATACCAAATGGCAAGGAATCTCCAGTCAAAGTTGAAACCCTCAGATAAGGTGTCTATCTTTGACATCAACCCTGAATCCATGAAAGGCTTGGAAACAGAAATGAAAGCGGCTTCGACAGGAGCTCAGGTTGGACTGGCAGCCAGCGCATTTGATGCTTCCAAAGATGCTGTAAGTCTCTTACTGTTGGCGACTATGTTCAGGTTCGCTGACACTCTCTAGGATACTATCATCACTGTTCTCCCAGAGCCTCAGCACGTCAAAGGTGTATATGAATCCATCATCACCTCCTCTCTGCCCAAAAAGGATCGAGTTTTCATCGACTGCTCAACCATTGACCCATCTACATCCCGCCAGGTCGCCAAGACTGTGTCTTCAGCAGGACAAGGCACGTTTGTTGATGCGCCCATGTCTGGAGGTGTCGTGGGTGCTACTGCGGGAACACTTACCTTTATGCTTGGTGCCTCACCATCTCTCGTCCCCCGCCTCGAGCCTGTCCTCTTGCTCATGGGCAAGAAAGTGCTACACTGCGGTGAACAAGGCGCCGGCCTATCCGCGAAGCTGGCCAACAACTATCTCCTGGCGCTCAACAACATCGCGACAGCAGAGGCCATGAACCTGGGTATGCAGTGGGGGTTGGATCCCAAGAAGCTGGCAGGCGTCATCAACGTCAGCACAGGACGATGCTGGCCCAGTGAGGTCAACAACCCTGTGGCAGGTGTTGTCGAGACGGCGCCAGCCAACAGAGATTACCGAGGCGGGTTCGGCATCGCGCTGATGAAGAAGGATCTCAGACTGGCTATGGTGGCTGCTGAGGAGGCAGGCGCAAGAATGGAATTGGCCAAGACGGCGTTTGCGGTCTATGAGGCTGCTGAGAAGGAGGAGAAGTGTCAAGGAAGGGACTTTTCGGTTGTGTATAGATACTTGGGCGGTAAGGAAGAGCAGAGCCAAGGTCAGAAGTAAATTCGAGTTGTTAGTTATAGACAAGCATTTTTTTGTTTCCATGCCAAGTTAAGGAATGAAACAGTTACATGCAAGATCTGAGTACCACTGCATATCATTTTACATGTGAAACCATACACCGTTCGTCCATCATGCCCTACAACAATCTCAGACCAGACCCAACATCGGATCGGCCATCTATAAAACCCCCGAAGTCCCGCCCCTACCACACAAGAATTTGTCACAAACGGACGAGATTTGACCCGACTCTACCTCCATACCAACGGGTTTTCAGCTGTTCATGTATTTCCGTTTTCCATTTAACCAGGGGTCGGCCGCCAAAAACTTAATGATGACTCGGGACTTCGGATCGAGGTAAAAAAACGGGGAAGAGAACTGCAAGCGAAGTAGCACTCTTATTGGATTGTGAAGAAACCCGAGGTCAACGCGAGGAATGCGAGAAATTGCGAGGAATAAGCATTCAACGTTTGACCAAGATAAGCGATCTACGCCCGGGAATTATGCCAGCCGAGTCTTGGCGTCTTCATTCTTGGCGACTAGCTCTGAATGAATTTAACCTTGGAGCTTGCCAGTTTTCCCACCATTCATTCTTTTTTAGAGAGTCAGACTGAACAAATGTCCATTGTGTAACGTATGGGAAATATTATAATCCCCGGATTTCCGATGTGTTGATCCCTAAAAATCGGGCCTGTCGGGTTGTAATCGAGTCAGCTCTGCATGGGATGGATGAAATGGATAGGATGGAGGGTATCTGCACCCTCTTGCATCCTACTTCCTCTCTTCATTTATCCTTTTTCTTTCATCTCCTTTCATTCCCCTGTTATTGGGTCTAACTTATTAGCGACTACTGCTATTAAACACGGTCCTCATCTCGTACAAGCGGGTCGTTCTTCTGAAACGAATACATACATACATTAGTCGTCATACATACTAGACAGAGACCAATATTACATTCCCGTTCTCTCTTTTTTATTATTTACTTTTTCCTTTTCAGACATTCTAGGTCCATTGCAACTATAGGACGCCACCATGTACGAACTATACGCCCGTCGTCCAGCGACATTCGACGCTTGCACTGATATCACTGATCTCTGCCCCGTTGAAGCAACTGTCCTGGGCTATGTTCCCAACAAGGGTTCCAGCTATTTCTTCACCATCTGTTTCGCGGCACTTTTCCTCTCTGCTGTGGGAATAGGTATTTGGAAACGAACGTGGACCTATGCTGCAACATTGGGAGCAGGTTTATTGCTTGAAACCATCGGTATGTTTTGCCAAGCTCAAACACAGACTCAATCTGCTGGAAAGGCGTGAGAAGAAGGAATTATGGATATGCTAACATAGCCAAGGCTACATTGGTCGTGTACAAATGAACCCTAATCCTTGGAAACAATCGGCCTTCCAGACTCAGATTTGCTGCATCATCATCGCTCCGACCTTCATCTGCGCCGCCATATACCTCACCCTCAAGCACGTCGCCTTGGCTCTCAACCCATCTCTCTCACGATTCCACCCTCGCTGGTATCCGAGAGTGTTCCTTCCCGCCGACTTGTCATGTCTCATCATTCAGGCCATCGGTGGTGGCATCGCAGCAGCAGCCAAACGTGACCAGCCCGACCTAGCTACCAACGGCAACAGGACCATTGTCGCCGGTGTTGTTCTCCAAGTCGTTGTCCTGCTCGCCTTTGGTATCATGGGAACTGACTACTACCTCCGCGTGAAAAAGTACATCCACAGCCCAGAGGTTGCCCCTGACTCGCTGCGCGTCTGGCAGGACAAAAAATTCCGGCTGTTTGGCATCGCTGTTACGGTCGCTTATTTTGCCATTCTCACACGTTGCATCTACCGGTTAGTTCCTCCTCCCTCCTTTTGTTAACTCCGGTATTCCGGTAGTTTCACATTGTTTCTTACATCAGCTGACGCGAGAAAATACAGAATTGCAGAGATGGCTGGTGGTTGGGGTAACCACATCATGCAGGATGAGCCTAGCTTCCTTGTACTTGACAGCAGTCTTGTTCTTGTGACAGGCTTCTGCTTGACTGCTTTCCATCCTGGCATCTTCTTCCCCCAGATGGCGGCTAATATGCGACGAAACAAGACCACTGAGGGTGAGACGCCCGCCGAGTCTTCCAGTGAGGAGAGAAAGGTTGAGAACACCCGAAATGCTTAAAAGTTTTTGGTTGAGATATATTGTATTGGGAAATTGATATAGCCGCCTTAGTATGGGCTTG
This sequence comes from Fusarium poae, assembly GCF_019609905.1. Lineage (NCBI taxonomy): Eukaryota > Fungi > Ascomycota > Sordariomycetes > Hypocreales > Nectriaceae > Fusarium > Fusarium poae. The sequence goes on along the minus strand of NC_058401.1, from coordinate 3,040,833 downwards.
TTTGGAATAGGGCGCAGGGTGTTTGTCGCTTGGAACGATACTAGATCAGATCTTGACGACTCGTATGAGTCTATCTTAAACGTCTTTCATAATGTTTTCTATCGGTATCAGGACTTGACCAGTCTGTCGGCCTCTCCATCGTCATCGTCACTATCCGTCTCCTCTTCTTCCTCCTCCTCCTCCTCCTCCTCGTCATCGTCATCTTCTTCGTCGTCGTCATCCTCTTCTTCGGATGATTCTTCTTCTGTCTCATCTGACGACTCTTCACTTTCCTTCTCTTCTCCAAGCCAATCGTCCAAAGTTTTTGTACCGACCGCTTCACCTGTACCGTTGGCCTTGGTGGGCATGATTGTCTTTGCGGCCTCATCCAGTCTGTCACTAGCAGGGAGTGTGCTTCTTTCGACGTCGTACCTCGAACTTTGACCTCCTTCAGGCTCTCGAAGTCGACCATCAGGCTGCTGCCCTTCCTCGACCCAGTCTGGCAAGGGTTCATATCCCCTTAGACCATGAATACCGCCACCACCAGCAAGCACCAGTGTCGAGGAGCCCAGTAAGAATCCCTTCCGGGACTCAGATGGGCTTGGAGCCTGGGGAGCAGGTTTCTCAGCAAGCAACATCAGGGTAGCCAGCTGAGGTACTGCAAGAAGCGAACGATACATCCTTGCACGATCACGAAGGTCGAATGACGTATCGTACCTGACAAGGAGAAGGGCGTACTCCCACAGTCTCTCAATAGGATGGGTGTCACTCTCCATAGGCGGATCCTCCTCTGTATCTCGCTCTTTTTCCGCTTCGCTCTTGCGATTGATATGATGGAGATACACTTTGGCTGCCAAGAGCAGAATCTGTTGCTTAGCAACTGGTGATTCGTTTGTGAACTCTTTAAGCAGGATTCGAAGAACATCCGGCGCGATGTTGTCCTCTCCATTCAAGCCTGAAAATTCACCCACTAACCAAATAATTGTTGCTCGCGCCTGGGGATCGGTTGCAGAGTCGAGATTCTTTGCCAGCCGAACAACCGTTCCAACATGTCCCTGAACATCCTGTTGTATCAGGTGACGAATTACTGTGAGTGATTCAGCAGCAAGGGTGCCATCCAGACTTGTTATCTGACCCAAGAGTAACTTCAAGCATCGAGGAGCTGTAGTAGTGTCGGTCTGGGCGCAGCGGCCAATAGCGCGCACCGCCTCACGAACCAATGCTTTGTTAGTCCCTTGCGAGAAGTGTTCCAACTCCTTTAGAATAAGACTCTTGACATGTGAAGGGCTGTGGGGAAAGATGATGGTCAAGATCTCCAACTTCAGTTCCCAAATAGGGGCTGTATCCGTAGCACGAACAAGGAAGTGACTGGCATATTTAACAAAGTCTGCTGGTCGAATAAGACACACAGAAACGATATTAAAGAGAGCCGTCTGCTGTATGTCCTGAGCTCCACGCAGCAAAGCAATCAATGGGCCGATAGCCTGCTTCACATATTCCGGTGTGCCAATGTCAACGTAGCATCTAGTAACGGCGACAACAACACCAGCGTTTCGGCTTTGTAGAAGAGGCCTGATCCCGTTCAGTAGCAGTGCGAGGTCTGGGTCCAAGACTGAAGAAGAGCCTTGACCTCGACTGCCTTGCCGTGATTCACCGTAAAAGTCGTCTACTTTCTGTTCCTGGGCGGTCTCGGCAGATTCGTCTGGTGATTGAGATTTCCGCGGGAAGCACTTTCGTGCATAATACGTCATGAGTCGCAGTGTCGCCAGTTGACTCCATTCGTCCATGTCCACCACCTGCTTTATCAGCGCGCGATAATGTTTATGTATAAGATCTATTTGGTCAGGGCAAATCTCCAGGAAAGCCGACACGGCGGCTCCGGCGACGTAATACTGTTTGTCTCCCAGCAAAGTGGACAGGTTTTCGATCAGCTGCGGCGCTTGACTCGGGTCTAATCGATGGCATTTCGGGATCGCAAGGGCAGCGGCTTTCCGCACGTAGGGGCTCATGTCGGCAACACCCTTCTTGATGGCGAGGGATACGATCTGGCTGATGACGGGGACTCGGATCCCCGACATGGTCTTGAGGGCAAGAGCTCGAACTTGAGGGTTCTGGTCGGATAGGGATTTTTGAATAGTGTTGATGGACAGTAGGGCGAGGTCGGGTTCCTGTTCGGCATGGTGTATGAGGTAAATGTAAACAAGCTTCTTGATCTCTATATTCGGGGACGCAACGTTCTTGACAACGGATGAGAAGAACGGCAAGGTCTTGTGATTGCGGTACATCATCTGCCTCATCATTGTTAGTTAGCCAAGCTCCATCACCAAAGAAGACAGCAACGCCACGCACCGCGATAACACGCCGTAAACCGTCGAGAACCTCGCGCTCATTTCTACTGTCTAGCAACTTTTTCATCTGGTTCCTATCCAGAGGCTTTGAGCTCGTGCGCGCACCGCGCGTCGCCTGGGCTGCATCGAGGGTGAGCTCCCTCGCTAGGAAATCAGTTAGTTCAGCACCAGGTAGAACGGTCAGCAGAGAAGCATACCAGTCTCCATGAGAGCTGAGATACGTGCTATTGACTCCATTGCGCAGCTGAGCCCTAAGCTTACGCCGCGTTAGGAGGAGAGGGAGGTATTTTCGGGATCGGATGTAGGTAGATGTTCAAGATGACGTTCTGTACCTAGTCGATGGTTGCTGCGGACTACCTACCTAGGTACAGAGGTGGAGGGGCGTGGCAGTTAGTGGGGGATCTCAACGCCTGCCCACCTGAGTCCCTCCATAGCATCATTATATTGATAATCCTCGTGTAGATCAGACTTTAGACATCACAATGGACAGCCTGTGCATTGCAATCAATGCGACTTGGGCATTTGTCTAAGTTCAACTTACTCAACAATGTCGACTAGGCTGGCATAACTCAAATATTGCTTCGCTTTTGTTAAAGAAAGCTACCCTATATTTTTACAACACAGCGATCATGACATCGCAACCGGTCGTTCTCGCACCAGCAACTCCTTCTGAGCTTTTATCCTACATTATATCATACCAAAGATATCCCACAACACTAATAATCGGCTCTTCCAAAGCTGAGTTCCATAGCTCACTAGTTGAGGATGTCACACATCATCTCACTCTCCAAGAAGACAATACAGAGGACTCAGCAACAGAGCCCTCTCATGTCCTCCTAAAGTCATCGCTATACCAAATCGCCATTTCTCGCCATATACGAATTATATTCACACCAACAGTTACACATCTACGTGCTTATCTTTCCGTTTTTACACCCACAAACTCATTGCTACCAGCACCGCCAAACCACGCCTCTGACTCCCGTACATCTCTTCTTCTGGTCTATGGTCTCCTCGCTCTTCATAGAGATGCAAGCGAATGGTCTGCACAAGGGATTGGGAACTCTACAGCGTTGCTGGTTGATGCCGCGTCACGGAATGGGTTCAAGGCTGCTGTTGTTGAGCCAAAAGGCGTGGGCGGACACGAGGATCTTGAACAGCTTGGAGAAGAAATGATACCCTTATTAAATGGAACAGCGAAAAGGGACGATGGGATATGGAGCGGGCGGACTGTCAGCATCAAGCAAGTTCTGAATCGATGGTTCAAGTTTGAGGTCCAGGAACAACAAACCTGACATATCTCAACATTCCAGTTATGTGGAGTTTTGTCTCTTACATCATAAAATATACTGTGTCATCCATTATCTCCAGCTACCACTGGAAACATTGCGTTACTGTTGTTCTCAGAATAGACGTAAACATCAGCGTTAACATTAACATATCGTCATTACACTCTCCCAACGCCGTCCCATGGTATCTGTATCCAAGTATCGCCGCTAATCATAACCCAAAGCACGAGAGAAAAGAAAGCAAGTATCGCACGAGCTGAGCTAAGCAATGGCTTGTTCCATCTCAGCAATGTACAGCTTGATGTGCGCCTCCATCTTGCGATACTCTTCATGTGCGCTGTGAACCTCGTTCTCAATATTCTCCTTCAAGTCAAGCATCTATGCACATGTTAGCAAACCGCAACATCGTCACAAACCGGCCTAGGGTTACTTACCTTTTTCTCAGTCTGCTCGATCCTGACACGTCGAACCTCCATCTCCTTGCCCTTTTCCGTGTGCTCCTCAGTAAGCTGCCTGTGAACCGCCCGGAGTTCATGCATCTTCTCCTTGGCCTCGTGTGCCTTGTGATTGCTCTGCTCACGAAGCTTTTCTGTGCGCTCCATCCACTTGGACAGTTGGCGTTTCAGCATAGTCTCGGTGCGCTCGACTTCGCGCGCATTGTTACTGCGCTCTGAAAGAGCATCACGCTGTTTTGCATTCCGTGCCAATTCCTCTTCCTCTTTCGCCAATTCTGAAGCAATCTCATCAAGAATTTTGATACATGACGCAACATCTGTTGAGACGACCGAGAAAGAATCCGTCGATGTCTGAAGAGCCCGTGCTCTTCGGTCCAGGGCATCGATGTGTGACTTGTCGTTGTTGAGAATGTCGCGCAACTCGGCCAAGTTCTCCTGAAGATCAGAGGCGCTCTGGAGCACATAAGGTCGCAGTTTCGTGCTTTCTTGTTTCAAAGTCACCTTTTCATGTGTCTTTTGTTCCAGTGCAGTAGTGAGCTCGCCCTTCTTTTGCTTGGCCTCTTCAAGTCGCGCAGCTACTCGTTCTTGGTTCCTTCGAAGCTCAAGGAGTCTCTTCTTGAGCTCTTCGTTCCTCATTGTCTTTTGCTGGACCTGAGCCTCCATCGCCTTGCGGTTATGCTTCATGTCCTCTAGTCGGCCCTCGTTCTCCTGATTTTGTGCATATAGCGTCTCGATACGGGTCTTTGTTGACTCGGCCTTGTTGTAGTGTTGGTCGATAACAGCTGTCTGGGACTCGCGGAACCGGACAAAGTTGATCAGGTAGCTGAAGATCTTGACAAGACGATCGTATGACGGTTTGTATAAATCGTTGAAGCTAAAATCGGTGATGCCGCACTCGAACAACAACCTCCGCAGCGACACATAGAAGCCCATCAGGTTGCGAGTGTCGGAAGGAATAACATCTGCGTACTCTCCGGCGATATCCTCGGCGGCGGCACGCATGGCCGGCTCGACAGTTTCGCGTGTCGCATTGAGAAGAAGCTCGGCGAACCATTCGAATATTTGCTGAACGTGGGCAGCATTTGGTTTCTGGAGATCTGCAACGGTAAATGTGATGCCGATGTCGGTAATACAGCCTACGATCTCGCGGTCAGGAAGGCGCATAAAAGCATCAGCCTCTTCCTCCTTCTTTCGGGTGCGTGAGTTCTGCTGCGAGGTCGGAATAATGCTCATTCGCGGGTTGTATGCCATAGTTGCTGGTGCCTTTGGCTATAATAAAATTCGTTATTCTTTCTTTTCCTTTCCTCTGATTGCGCTTCGGGCTAGTCTATCGTGAGTACCTACTATGGAAAGTGTTTATCACCAATTGTTGCCGTGGAAACATGAACAATTCTATCACGTGACGACTCATGAGCGCTTCATGGCTGCCCAACAGCTGATTCTAGAAGATGTGTCAGTGTTGTTTCATATATATGAAGTTTAAATGCGTACTTCAACGGAGTGGCTGGACCAGGCAAATGGAATTTGTCTTATCCGTTATTTCGTTTTGTTCGTCCAATTCACTTAAACTACGAACCTCTCGCGTCGCATACCTAAAAGAGCAAGCCTTCAGAGTTTAGATATCGAGGCTTACATGACTTTACTTGAAGCAATGCCCCGAGCCACACTAACTCGTCAACCTTGCAATTTTCCAGTCTTTATATATCGGTCTAGACTTATCAAGAGACACATTCGGTGAATATCGAGTGTGCCCTTCAGAAATTGGCGTTTCGGTCAATCAGCACATCACCATATTGTATACACCACTAACTACTAACGGTGGAAAGTCAAGATGGTCCCCGGTCACATCATTGGCGAGGATCGGTTGGCAATGCTCAACTGTCCGTCCTGCACTGCGTCGTCTCACTTGCAGCCGTCAAACTCGTATCATTCGTTTTCTAGCCTGTCAATTAATCACTCAACTTTGCGTGGCTGAAGCACATACATAATGCAAGCAGAAGCAAGCACGGAGAAGCAAGTTGCCGTGATATTTATTTGTTGCAACGTGTGGTGTTCAGTTACAAGCACCGTCTCAAGTTACTTTGCTTTGCTTTAGGTACTTTGTTAACGCTGGGCTTTGAAAGAAAACCCTTTGTCAATGCTCTAGTCCAGTTCCTCAAAGACTCTTCGTCCCACGTTTCCTACAAGATTCACAGCTGCTACGCATGTATCTCGGTCATCCACGTGGCGGAACACCAACACACCACATCCGAACCAGCACGGACCGTTTCATTGCTTTTTTACCTTTTCATCAAAGGTACCCCTGAAACGACCAACAAGCGGTCCTCTTTCCGGTATTGTACGCCGTGACCGTCCAGCTTGTACATGTGCCTGTGCCTGTGCCTGGCAAGGGGGGGAATAGATCTGAAGTTCCGACCAAAAAGCAAAGACTGAACTAAAATCGGAGCACTATTGAAACATCGAGATCGATTGGCTGTAAGGCTCAATCTCCAGAACCGATGTACCCCAATGAAACGCAGCCTCAGGGAACGCCGAAACGTTGGTTGTGCTGTCAATGTCATAATTGACTGGACTGTGACAAAGACTGGAAACTAGGTAATGAATAGATGTTGGCTCCTGCCGGAAGGGATCATGATTCAAGAAATCTTTTCGACCCGATGAATAGACCTTGGTTCGGGAGTTGGTCAGAAGCCTAGTCTGTTGAATCAAGTAGGCAACGGGAAGCGACATGCCGTGCAGCTTGCGGTGGAACACAAACATGTCTTTGGTACCTGATTATTGAAAAAAATAAGCAGAAAACAAGTCCTTGCCCCTTCTCCTGCATGGCTTGACATGCATGGTCCCTTACGGGAAACCTTTCCTTTGGACAGGGAACCCCCGAGTTACAGCATCTGCTAAAGTAATGGAGGGATGGGCCGCCACTTTGTTTCCGCGACGGGCGTCGGGAGCGCTAATATTCACCTTCCTTTGATAATAATGATGAACAAGGATACTATCATGTCATGTCCTTGCAGCATTAAATTTGTGAGAGTTTGCTGGCATTCATCGCCGTCGATATTGTTGAATGGGGTCTGCTAATATGGATGTCATGTCATAGACTGGAACGCAATGGTGGTTCCAAGGATCTTTCTGTGATCTCATCATATCTGAAGTGTGTGAAGATGTCACACGATTCAGGAACTGCAGGCATGGGTGAAGTCAAAATCAATCCGTCTGGTCCCTGATTCGCAAACGATCAAGGCCCGAGCTCCCCGCTTCAACGGTCGTGCGGTTGGAGTGCAGAATATGCAGGATGGGATGCTACTAACGTTAGAGCAAGGTATGTATGTATCTCCTCTAGGCATGTTCCGCAATACAGCGAGTGAGTGACTGGCACTGAACAAACTCCTAACAAGACCATGACACGATGATGTATGACAAGTCGATTGTGAGACGTTTAGAGCATACTGCTACTACCGTCCGTCAACGTCTGAGCCGAGATTCTGAGACTGACTGATTGACTTTGTTCGCCATTGAGGAAACCTGAATTCTTGCTGAAGATTTGAACCGGAACTCTGTGCCATGATGACGCTCAATTGTCCATGTTAAGGTTGGATCGACGTTGGAGAGTGGACGAAAACTTGATTCGGAAATAACCCTGTCCATGCTGCCATGCTGCGTTCCTGGTGGAAAGGCCCATGATTTACTGACGATAACTCAGCTCAAATTTGGTGATGAACTTGCAGCATAGTGTTGCAGGGTTTCCTTTAATACATACGGCAACTGGCGAGGTCTGTTGGTTGTGATGCCAGTGTTAGTGCCTGATACTTCACGAACAAACTTGTCTAAATCTCGGTGATATACGCGAGATGTGACGATGGCCAGGTTCCCGAGGGAGCCAAGATAAAGATGAAAGTGGCTGGAAATGAGAATCAACGATATACCTCAACAGTCATCATTTTCTAAGCATTCGGGTAGCGGATACGAAGGCCCAGACGGGCTCTCAAGAACCCAAATGTCGGGATAAGAAAGCAAAGTGTAAAGATAACTGGAATACGAAGAAACACGCAGGAACGGCGCAAGCTGCGTGGGTCTTTGTCTTGTCTTGTCCTGATGCGAGGTACAATACACAAGTACCGGTACCTGGAAGACGGGACAAGGGTACAGGATACTTGGATGCGCAGGTATCGTTTGTCAATCCGATAGATCCAAACTTCAATTGCAACGTGCTATGCACCGGTATTCAATTGGCAGCTGCTGTACATACCTCCAGTACATACAGCATTGTGAAAGCAACATTGCTTCTGTCGATTGGGGGGCCCAAGGGACAGAAAGAGGGAGACCAAAAACTGCACCAGGTGGTTTTGTGAGACAACTGTAGCTGGAGCTAGTCTATTGAATGCTGGAAAGCAACAGCAAGGGGTGGAGAGGGGGCCTTTTTTTTTTTGGCGTGACAAGCCCGATCGCATGGCGGCGAACGAGATCTTCGGACAGGGCGAGACGATGCCGATGTCTATAGAGTAGTAGTTATTTGTTAGTGCAATCCATCGCAATGCTTGTAGTCCAGTCAGTAAACCTCACGAGACCAATATTTTGTGATTAGGGATATTTCATTTCCCAAAGATTTGAAAATAAAAAAGTTCCTGACATGTGCCAGTTGTCTTTCCACTACGAGACGGAAAAGGCGTTTACCTCGATCCTGTCAAATCAGAGCTTCCCACAAAGTCTAAACAAAAAAAGTAAACTGATGAATGAATTGTGGCTTGCGATCGTGGCGAACGGTTGTAGAAGATCGCACACGGATTAGGAGTTTAGCACCGAAGCAAGTTTGTTTCCGTGAGCATACCGTTTTCTCGAGTTGGTGTTTTCCAATGTTTCCTTCACACCCCATTTTCCATTCTGATATAAAATTGGCCAATCTAAACATTGGACGTTAATGTACCATTGGCTAAGAAGAAAAGAGGTCAGGTAAGATGAGACGTGACGTTGACGCGAGTTGTGGGCAATGAGCTCCAAGCTCTACCTAGTCAAGTCAACATGTTATGTGTACCACAGACCTGAGAGGGTGACGATCGTCGATGGCTCCCTGCGGATGGAAGATCCGAGGGCCCATCTTTCTCACGAGCTTTAATTATTGATGATGCCAGCAAGAATCATTTGCTGTCTTTAGTGATGCATGTCAAGATGAATATTACTATTTCGAGCCCGTGACACAAAAGCATTGCCCGCACTCTCATTCTGTATGTGCTGTTTGGTTTGTTTCATGCGATTCCTTCAAAAAAGGCCAAAATAGCATCCGCTACTCCCTACAGAGTTAACGTAGCGGCTACTGGATTGTTAGTTGGGCTGCCAAGACTGTCCAGCCTCTGCTCAGGACACAAATACCGACCAGGGGCTGAACAATGGACAAGGACCTCTGGTCTAAAAGCATAACCGCATAGGTAGATCAGCAGAGAGAGACGGAGAGAGCGTCGCATGGACTCATCTTGAATATTGATGTAGAGATAATACAACTAACTACTAATGACTTTTTATTAGAGACTACCTAAGCACTGCTAGTCTTGGCTTCCTCTCAATGTCAGTCATGAATCGTGCTTAGAGTTTCTCCCCGCCTTTTACATCATCTCCATGCCATTGATACTTCACTCTGGTGATGGCTTTTGGTTTGCTTCCACATAAACAAACAACACATCCCACCAGTAGATATGCAGCGTTGTCCAATAACGGGCAATTCCTCGTTTGTCTTTGTGCCCCTCATTATGGACGGGCAGTTTTGACGAGTCAAGTCGATGACCACCTCCTACTGCACAATATTTGACTTTGAGATGCGATTCATTCATTCATCCATCCGGGCCCCTCCATCAGGCCAGGTAGATCACGAGAGCTTTGGTACAGTAGCGAGTGGTTCATTGCGTACATGTATCCGTACATATCAATTTGTCGTGCATGTCCCTTTTAAACCCAGGCAAAGATGGCTCTCGCTTGTCCTATCCGTGCTCCATTGCTCCATTATGAGTTCCACCAAATATTGCGGTGTTGGCCTGTCTGTCTCTCTCAGTTACGAGACTGCCCGGAAGCACCTAGCCTTAGCTTTGGTAGTAGGCAGAGGAGGTAGCCAGCGCCAACGTCCCGTCGTCAGCTCGCCGGCTCTTGGGCTGGACGCCACCTCATCAGAAGTCTAAACGTCCACAATTTACGATACTGGAAGTCCCCGCCAGAACCCAAGTACAGGTACAGGTACAGGTACAGGTACAGGTACAGGTACAGGTACAGGTACAGACAGGTACAGGTGATACTGGGTACCTACCGACATTGACTGCCCTTGTAGCGCTACATATGTACCTCGTAAGTTCGCGCTGCAAGTTCCACTTCCTCTAAGAGAGAGACCCGTTGAAATGGCTCCAGAGTGACGGGACCCTTCCCATTGCCACATTGACAAGGGGGTACCTGGGGGGCTTTTGATCCTCTGGAGGGTCTGAGGTCCAAGGTCTGAGGGTCTGCTACCTACCTAGGTAGGTAGGGGGAAAAAAGGAGTACGTACCGCACTATAGTGCTTTTAGCTTGCGAAGGGACCAAGAAGAAAAACGAGATTCAGTCAGTGGCTGTGGGCCTCTCCCGCCCTTTCTGTGTGTCTCTGCCCTCGCCGAAACCTGACGTCGACTTCTTCTTTTCCACTCAAACTGCAGCTTTTCCCCGTTATTCATTGGTCCTGATCCATTCCTTCCCTTCCTTGCCGACCCCCGGTGCCCTGAAAAATTGTCCCGCCCCCGGGAATCCGCACGCACGCCCAGTCCCAGTCCCAGTCCCAGTCCCAGTCCCAGTCCCAGTCCCAGGTCCAAGCAGACACCTGCTGTTCCTTATACTTACACTTACCTTAATTACCTAGCATCTGCTCTGCTTCTGCTTCTGCGCTTCGTTGCTTCCTCGAGCACTTGAATCACCACACACGTTTTGCCACGCATCACTCGACAACTACGACCCACGACTACTTGCATTCTCCTCACATACACAATCACCACTTATTTCGACTACCACTGCAGCAGCTGTACTTGTCTCATTATCGACAAGAACCCGTCGTCCATCATCCCGTATAGGTAGTTTTTGGCGGCCTTCAAGAGCCCACCAGCGCAGCGAGCCGTTCGATACGACCCTGCAGCTCACATTCGCTTCTCCTGATGACCAGCTTGGTTCGACCGTCTTGACGACTCCACGATGCCCTCGTATACCCGATATAATTTAGACGATCTCGACTGTACACCGGTGACGATAGTGGCCTACCACAACTAGCTTTCAGTTTCTCAGTTTTTGGTGACAATATTGGAACCATGGCCCTCTGGCCGTTTCGACGCCGGAGTAGCCGTAAGCGCTCCCGCAGCGGCGCTGCTTTCTCAGATGTAGAAGGCCCGCCGCTGCCTCACAACGAAGGGGCTAAAGTTGGGCTGAAGAAGCGACGTACCGAGCCTCCTAAATCTCAACAAGCCACCCGAAAATATAGCTTCTCTCCGGGGCGCCAGGATGACATCCGTAACGAACGAGTCCGAGGCGGCTCACCAGGCCCCGAAAGAACCGGCCGAACGATGACTACTGGCAACATGGAAGAGCGTACTGGACTTTGGGACCGCACACCCACACTACGGCCTACCCGTCAAGCAACAAGGAAACAGAAAAGCAAGAGGAGGAAGGAAGATCGTAACAGAGAGGCCGAAATCAAGGCAATGAGTAACTTTGTACCTGTCCGGCCTGCTACTGAGCAATGGAATTCTGGCAGGCCCATGAAGAGGGATTCTAAACGGTCGAGAACCAGCAGGTTTGGCAAACAGCGAGCTGGACGTGACTCCGACATCTCTCTCCCCGTACCGGGCTCAATCCACTCCAGTTTCTCATCCGATTCGGAGTTGGGTTCATACAGAGTGTCCGCTCTTGCTGCTCTTGCCCCACGACCGACGCTTCGCTATACACCAAATGCCCGGTGGACGGCACCTCATTTACCAACACCTCACAGACAAGGATCATTGAGAAAGAAGCTTCTCGAGCAAGAGTCGATTCCGGAAGAGAATACGAGATCACATAGGCGTATCGATTCTTTTGCCGACGACCTTGACGCCCGCGATCTCAGGGAACTCATGGAATTGGACAATCGACGACGGGAGTTCAAGAAGCAAAAGGAGAGACAAAGGATGGAACGACGGATTACACGACGGGCAGAAAAACAACAGGAGGACGAAATTCAAGCTAGGAAGGCAGGCACACCTCCGCCACAGAATCTCGAGCGAGGTGTCTTGGGCCGTGAGCTGGTTGGCCTAGGAATCGAGCCCGCCTCTGCTGTCGTAGTGGACACCAAACCTGAAGATCCAGAGCCCATGGATATAACTGATGACGAGAAAGAACCCGAGTCTTCTACAAGGGTGGACGAAGCCCTTCACCACACAGATACAGTTACTTCTGAACATCAAGCACCTGTGGAGGAAGTTATCACAAAAGATACCTCTTCCATACTGCCGCCCTCAGAGGAGGCGGGAAATGCTTCGCCTAGTAACAGATTCTCCGACCTTTTGCGATCAGCCAAATCCCGATCGAGGTCAACCATTCGATCTGATCGAGACCGGATGGTATCGCCTCCCCCGGAGACAATTGACGAGGAGGACGTTCATGTTCCAAGACAGAACTCCCACCACTCTGATAGCAGTAAAAACGGATTTGCTTCTATCAAGGCATTCTTACGAATCGGCAGTAAGCGACAACGACACGAAGGACCATCGTCGTTTGCCAATACTTCCCGAGAAGAAATGCAGGCGGCGGCAGCCCAGTCAAGAGCACAGGCTCAGGCCTACGCCCTCGCTAAGCTCGAGGGTGAAGACTCACCAAACTCTTCGGGTGCTAATTACCTATCTCGAAAGCCCAGCACCGGCGCTCCAAAGAGGACCCGATCCCGCTTCCGGGAGGATCTGCCTGAGATGCCTCTATCTCCGCCAGCTTCGCGTGTACAATCCCCTGAAGCGGAGCCCCCAATGCCCGTTCTCACTGAACAAAAGATCCGCGAAATGGAACAACTGCGTTCCATCGGTGTGCGTTATGACACACCAACGTCAGGTCACCGATCTATTGAGACTAATCGCCTTACCCCATCAACAATGGAACGGGTTCATGTTTCACCATCCCCCGAGGCTGGCATGTCTATGTCACTTGCATCTATTGATTCTGAGGGTTCGTGGCTTTCAGGAAACGTCAACAGCCGACGTGCCGCGATACGTGACAGCATCCGACGTGCTAATCAGCGCGAGCAAAACGAAAATAACATCGATTCTCCAACCAACAGCACGGACGAGGACCTCGGTATCGTTGAGGATGATTATATGACTAGGCTCACCCCTCGAAGGTCCTCAAACCCTGATATAATGGCGCGCCGTTCTGGAGAAGGACGCCCTAGCAGCGATGAAGAAGAGCTTGCGGACGACGGAGAGATGAAGTGGGGAGCAGTTGGCTCCCAACCCAAGGTGGTGCACAGGTGGACTATGAAGAGCCACGAGGGCCTCCTTGAAATCGAATCTGAGGAAGAAGAGAGCCCAACATCTCCCGTTTCCCCATCGCAAGAGCTTGCCAATGTCCAGGACGCTAGAAGCGTTAATCTGGGTAGAGGTCATGTACGCAACTTCAGCGCTGGGAGCGCAAAACTACTCGATATCACTCCCCGAGCATCTGTTGATGCCAGAGGGAGCTCGGAAAGGCGAGGAAGCCACGGCCTACCAGCTATTTGAAAGCCGAACTAAGGTTTGACCGTTCCAGAAGAAGAGTCCTCCGCAGCATTAATCACCGTCAATTCGACACATCACACTCCTTTCATTTCCTTACTGTCTCAACTGACCTCAGTCACTCCTTACCCATTTTCTTATCACACTTATCGACAAAAACCAAGAAACTCTTAAAACATCGGAAAACACGAAAAAGCGATGCGGACTCTTCTTTTGACAACGAAAAACATATGGAACTGCTTACTATATGACTGGTTTGGGCGTACGACTCGCTCTTGATGTATTACACGACCTTGATGACCACGGCGCATTCCGAGTTTCTTACTAGGATTTCTTTTCTCGACTACATATACCGCAACTTTTGATACCCCGCGTCGACCGCCAGTTTGAGAGTACTGGAAGACTCGACGCGTTTGATTTACCACTTATTAGTGAGGGAGCCAGCATCCCTTATCCGGACCCTTTTCGTGCACAAAAGGCACTGTCATTCATTGGGAAGCCGGTACTGATTTCCTTATCTGTATGATGAGGAGACCATTTTGCTTTCTATTAGCCTGGGTTTATGGGAGCCGGGGAAAAGGGGTTTGATTTGAGCAACTGGGATTTGCTTTTGCATTCAGGTCCAGGCACATAGCCTGGTAACCTGGGATCGAGCTTGGCGCGAGAGTGGTTGGCTGCATGAAATAATAGATATCTTGCGATGGCGCACAAACATCAATAGATAGCGTGAGGTGGGCAAAGTCGATCGGCTTGCGTTTGCCCACTTCAAGGAAGGAAGATATAGATGCTTATAAGCTGACAGGTTAATTGACCAAACCGTACAACATCTTAAGATTAAAAAAGTTGGTTCACCGTGCATCAAGTGATTTAATAAGATTATGCTTAGTCCATGTTGTGAGGCGCATGATGAAAGATGCCCGGCAGTTGATGAGGAACATCTGATCACCATGGGCCCTGGGACCTAGCTTGGCCGCTAGGACTGTAGAAATTACCATAGCATAGTGTTCCTTACTGGCGAACACTTACTGGACGGTATGTAGGGGGATTCTTGAATCAAGAACTACGTTTAGTTTACTGGTTACAATGACATGTTGTGAAAGGCTCAACCGATGTGGTTTGTTAATTGCTTCAATCAACCTTTACCTCGGAGCTGACTCGTTTCGTTCTTGAAACACACACAACTAACATCAACAAGTTGACCTGAACCCTTGTTTGAACAAGGCTTGCCACAGCTGTTATTAGATTTAAGCAAAAAGACTACAATAGTCATGATAGGAGAATATCGAAGTGTCAGTATAGTTTTGGTGGGCTCCCCATAAGTCTTACTCACTAAGCAATTTTCCATATTTTGTTCAGTATGATACATCAGAGGTATGCCACAGTCAATGAGAGACGCAGGATAGATATCCCACTGCCGTTTCTGATACTTGGGTGGTATATCTCTAAGGATAATGGCGTTCTCCTATATGGTCACATCTTCAGTGATCACACCCAGCATGAGCAATAAAACCAGAGTCTCTCGAAATCCTAGGGGTGAGACTAGGTCGAAGTCTTCTCGTTTTATGGAAGAGGCTATCATGCTATCATTAATTATACACAGTTTTTTTTTTTGGGGGTCCGAGTGCGACCCTGAAGTACTGTACCTTTCGGTAATGGGCATATAGATGTCAGTTACATTACGGTACATGTATGGCTCACCCACTACTGGCGATCTTGCAACCTTGCAGTATGCAAAGACTTGCTTTATGCTACTACATGCTTAAGGCAAAAAAGGTGCGTATTCTCTCTAGTTTATACATATTTATTGCTCACATGATCTCCTGCAAGTATTAGAGTACTGGGGTGAAATGTTGGATAGGCCTGCTATCTATTACTATCAAAAATATTTATGTATATATGTCATTCTCTTAATCTGTGTAATAAAGAAAAAGGATGAGAGAGTCATTCTGTGTAGTTGCGAAAGGAAAGTAAAAACGCTTTGGTATCATAATGCACTCCCATTCTGGTTAACAAAAACCAATCATCAATCCATCAGTCTAGTGATCGTAAATTTCTAAACTCTTCTCCGTCGTATTTTATTTAGTAGCTGCCCTTGCGAGGCTTCCACTCTCGCTTCCTCTCACGTCGCATGAGACAGAGATGCACAAACCAGTAGATGGCTGCAGCGATCATGAGAGCGGCAGCAGCCCAGGTCAAGCCAAGGAACTTGTTTCCGATAGAAGCAGAGATTCCAACATCGTCACCGACGTCATTGAGCTTGTTGACACCCTTCTTGCCGGCCACTGTGACGAGGATGCTGGAAATAAGGAGGACGAGAGCTGCCAAGCTGGCGATGATCAGGTTGACAGCGTTGACACCGCGACGAGAGAAGAGGAAGAAGGCGGCCAGAGAGGCGAGCATAGCAAGGCCGGAGAGTCCAACTGCGATGACGTACAAGACGAATGTGGCAAGAAGAGCCTTGTTCAGAAGGTCAATGGAGTCCTGGATGTCATCGGGCCAGTTGATGTCTGCGAGGCTCAGATCAAAGGGTCCGACTGAGAGTTGCTTGTCGAGCATCTCGGTAAGGTTGAATCGTTCTAAGAGAGTCAGATACTGTCGTCGTGATTGCTACTGGGGTTGCGTGGTACTTACTCTCTGGAGCAGAGTTGGTACATTCGGTCACGTTGTAACCAGCACCAGGGCTCGTGGCATTGGGCTTGTATTGCCCATCGCATGTAGCCATAATATGGATCGAGTACCACTCAGAGATGCCAATCGTGTCGGCCAACTCGTCGGCGATATCTCCAGTGACATCGTTGATCTTTCCTTTGATATCGTCCTTGACTTCGTTCCACTTGCCCTTGACCGCACCAAAGATGCCATCGTCTTCTTCGTTGTCGTTGGTAGAAGCACTGCTATCTGTGCCAAGGACATTATGGCCGATCATGGAAGTGTTGAGCTAGGTTTGTTAGTATGGAAGTACTGGTCTGAGGAGTTTTGTAAGGCTTACTCGAGCTACGGAGTACTCCTCCATGAATCCTTCCTTATGGCCAGCAAAGAGACAAAGCATGGAGAGAATGAAGGCCACCATGGATAACACCATGGGAAAAAGAACGAAGAACCTCGATAACATGGTTGCGGTTTGTGAACAGTGATACTACAGAAGTAGGATGCTTTTGGTGGTAGAGAGGGGAGACGGAGAAGCGAGATTTCTCTCCAAGTATAGAGTATGTAGGTCAAGTTAAGTAAATAGATAGATAAATAAATGAACGTTTGGTAAAGGGCTGACGTTGGCGGTGATGGAGGCTGGGGATATATAACTTAGTCTAGCACGTAGGTAACTACTAAGGTAGTTAAGTTTTAAGTACTAAACCCTGGACACCAATGATGCAACAAGAGAAGAGCGAAAAATCAGTGCACGGCCCAAACAACCATGATTCGCGAAAAAAGACATATTTTAAAGACATGGACCAAGAACCAGAGAATCAGACGCCAAGTCGGTGTCCTGGAGATCTCTGTATGAGCGCATCGCCTTGCAAATCATGACCTTAAACATAGACCACTTCCGAAACAAGCCAATCAGAGAACAAGCGCTTGCGTCACTGACCCTTTGATACAGGGGTTCGCTTTGTTTCTTTTCTTGGCTGGGAAAACCGGTTCTGCAGGGATTCAACGTCAGCCACTCAACATATCAACAGTGAACGCGTGTGAAACATGTAGAAAAGCGGTTAGATGGTGGGCTGCCAGGTTTGCTTAATCATCGATGTTTCTATGTTTGTACTATTTGATGAAAGAGGCCTCTCCTTTCTCGTATTTGGTGCATTGTTGATGGTGGATTCTTTAATGGGGATGATTCTATTCAGAGATGGACCCTGAACATCTCAATTTAGAGTTGGGCCATGCACGCGCCTTTCCCTTCCTTCCCAGTCTGCTAGAGCCTAGATACTAAGTACACGCGGCTGAGGCTTGCATACCGCTTGCTCTTTCCTGGGTTTGGGTTGGGTTTACACATTGGGGTTGGTTCCTGCCTCACTTGTTTAATACATCCATACCTAACAGGAAAGAACCAATTGTTCTTCTCTTTCCGTCAGCCTTAACTTTCATTTCTCGATAACGCTATCTATACTCTCTAACGATCTCTGCTCAACAACCAAGAGCGGGTCATCTGCTCATTCATCCGGTTGGCTTCCGTAGCTCAGTTGGTTAGAGCGTCGTACTAATACTTCATTCCGAGTGTTCGGTGATGCGAAGGTCTCAGGTTCAAGCCCTGGCGGGAGCAATCCCAACGCCTCCCGGATGTTTCTTTTTGTTCTTTTGTTGATTTTTATTTTATATTATGGTTCTTATGAAGCCAGCGCTGTTACTGTTCATCCGATGCAATAATACAAATCCTTGCTAGTGGTTGAAGTTTTGGCGAGTTGAGAGAGCTGTATCACAAAAATACACCGGCCATGCTGTATTATTGCATCAGGTACGACATGATCCATATAGTTTCTCCGTTTAGTAGGGTTAATGAAAGCCTCGTTACTTTGTAAGTAGTCTCAAACTTTGTACTCTGGTGTACAGATTCGAACCGAGTCTGATGGTAGGTACCAAGTTCGGGACCACCGTGATTACAGCTTTCTCGAACTGCCCTGGATCGACCGATCTGGAACTCCAACCAAGACAACGAATACCAGGGGATATATCCTCAAATATTATCAACTCGGTTGGGAAATGTCTCAATATTCAATACTCGACAATACTAAAAACAACACAGGAATACGATCGAGAGTAGTTGGAGTGCCTTATACCCATAAAGAGCGTTGCACTTGTCAGCGGTCCACGTTGACATCGACCCACGTGTGACGAATACAGAGACAAGAAAATGTCGCACAGCTATGAAAAGAGCCAGAAATTTCGTTACATGTAATTGTTTATTCGGCTGAAGGTGGAAGTAGTACTTGACTCGTATTTCATTATCTTCTGTCCACTCAAAGAAACGTCTTGACGCCTCATCATGCCATCAACTGAGCTTGTGGTCCAGACAACTGTACCTATACATGATGGACATTGAGAAGCATGGGCGTTTTATTATTTTCTCACATCAAAGGACTCCTGTCACTCTCTGTCTCTAATTGAGAAGCTGCATAAAATCTGCAAATACAAGAATTGTCTGTTCTTGACCCCTACAATCTCTAGCCACCAAAACCTCGCGAGCCGCCTTTCAAGCTCTGCCCTCTTGTTAGTCTCATTCGCCAAGACGCGGAGAGCATCCCTGGAACCCTTCTTTCCCGGGGTAACAAGCATTGCTTGATTAATTGAGTGAGTGATTGGTGTTGCTATTTTCAGACTTGGCTGCTGTATCTGGGGTTGCTATGCAGATGAGCTTCCATTCCATATACATTGACTTGACTCAAGTTATATTCTCGCAATTCCCTCACACATGATAAACTTGTTAGGTTTCTTACCTACAGTAGAAAAACGGCCAGCGATTCAACGGCTCTTTCGGCAAAACTCGTAGACTTGGCTGAATTGACTTTTTGTAGCGTGGATCGGATATCCACGAAGGCAAACCTAACTGTACACTTTTCACTTACACGACACCCCCAATATCACACTGTCTTTGACCATACATCTTAGGCCCTTAAACACAGTGCAATGAAAGCGACACCTCCTAGATTGGGTTCAACCGCCCGGGAAAAGATCTATTGCTACCTTAGGCAGTTTTATTCTCTTTCTTCCTTTTATCCCGCAGGTGGCGTGTTAGACTTTTCCTATAAAATCTATGACTTCTTCTAAACTAGTTCCATGTGGATGGAAACTGCCTCAACGATCAAGACCCAGTGTTGTGCGACTTCTGATGAACTTGTATCGCCACTAGTTTATGAGACTCCAACAGTTGGGGAGCTGAGTATCTCTCATGTACTCCTGGGGGAAAAGTCTTGCATCGATCGGGGCTTTGCGTGAGTGCGTGCGTGTACCTGCATGTGTAAGCAGTCTGTATTCGTTGTCCCGTTGCCTCCATTCATCTGCTGGATCAGATTCTTAATAATAAGACATTGTTTCTCTAGTTCTTGTTGTTTTCCAATTCCTTACCCTCTTCCTCTTGTGTGCTCTCATTATTTATTCTCTGTTCCCACAAGGACATACATTCGTTAGCAGCCCAAGTTCTCTCATCAAGGCATATTGCATTGTGTCTGTCTATACCTTAATATCACACTCCTCATACATTATTCATCATGCCTTCCATCAACAGCCTTCTCACCATGGCTGCTGCCGCTGGCACTGCTAGCGCTGCGTTCCAGGGTTTCAACTATGGCTCTACCTTTACAGACGGCAGTGCTAAAGCTCAATCCGACTTTGAGAATGAGTTCAACACTGCTGCTGGCCTTCAAGGCACTGACGGTGCTTTCACCAGCGCTCGACTCTACACTATGATTCAGGGTGGCACGCCCAACGAACCCATTTCTGCCATTCCCGCCGCTATCAAGACCAAGACCAGCCTCCTCTTTGGTCTTTGGGCCTCTGGCAACGGCTTCGCCAACGAGATTGCCGCCCTGAAGAACACTGTTGACCAGTACTGTGACCAGCTTGATGGCCTCGTCGCTGGTATCTCTGTCGGAAGTGAGGATCTCTACCGTATCTCACCCACTGGTCTCAAGAACAACGAGAACCCCGGCGCCGACCCAGACGTACTCGTCGACTACATCAAGCAGACTCGCAACGCTATCAAGGACACTTGCCTCGAGTCTGTCCCCATCGGTCACGTCGACACATGGACCGCTTACGCCAATGCGTCCAACAACGCTGTCATTGAAGCTTGTGACTGGCTCGGTATGGATGCCTACCCTTACTTTGAGGACACCAAGAACAACCCCGTCTCCGAAGGCGCAAACCTCTTCAAGGCCGCCTGGAACGAGGTCAAGGCTGCTGCCAAAGGTAAGGAGATCTGGGTCACTGAGACCGGATGGCCTGTGAGTGGAAAGACTGTTGGCAAAGGAGTTCCGTCGCTCGAGAATGCCCGAACATTCTATGAGGATGTCGGCTGTCCTATGTTTGGAGACATCAACGTCTGGTGGTACACTCTCCAAGATTCCGCTCCTCAGACTCCCAACCCCAGCTTTGGAGTCATCGGTTCTGATCTCACCGAGAAGCCCCTTTACGATCTCAGCTGCAGCTCTGCCAGTAAGAAGGGTACTCTGGTCAGCCGCAGTGATGACAAGTCTGGCAACGTTGAGCACTACTTTGTGAGCCCTTCCTTTGCAGCCAACAACAAGAACGGAACCATCCCTGTTGTACCTGTTGGAACTTCCACTACTTTGGTGCCAACTCCTTCTTCCAGCTCTAGCACTGGTGCTGGTGCTGGTGCTGGTGCTGGATCTCAGACTACCCCTGTGCCTGGTAGCGGTGCTCAGCAGCTCAACTCAATGGGTGCTGCTGCTGTTGCGGTTATCCTTGCCGCTGCTTTGCTATGATAGTATGGCGGCTTTGAAATGATTTACGGTTTTGGAAAATAGATTATGAATTTAGTAATGAGCATATGGGTTAGGACGTACATAGGACATGTTGGAATATATGAACATGAGCATATATTGCTTTTCAACTATTGATTAGAAGACATATTATTCGTTCAACTTGTGAATCAGTCTGTAAAGGGAGATGTTCAAGGGCGATAACAGTCGCGTGACCTCTTGTATCTAGAAAAGGGTCTCGGAATGCAGTCGCCGAATGACAGGTAGACAAACTGGAAGTAACAGGGAGTCAATAGCTCTAGAGCTCCCCTGCATCAAGTGGGTGCTTCAGCCTTCAGAGCTGGGGAGAGCATCTTGATTGGTTCAAAACTCACTTGGCGTCCTAAAGCCCCCTCCCCCTGGCCTAGTCTCGATCTACCAAACAACTGGACTGAACTACTATTCTAGGAATTCATCCCCGTTTTCCAGCTTCAACTTTGACTTGACCCATCACAAGTCGAGTTGAGCTGTGAATATTCAATTTCGAATTCTAACCATCCTCTCACTTCTTTGAAAGATTATATTCCATTTCTTCTCCCTCGTTTCGTGTTTTTCCCATACCCTTCTTTCTGTGGAAGCTTACAATCTGACCTGTTTGTAAAGGACAGATATAGCTCCCATGGCGCTCACTCGCAAGAGCGTCGTTTGCTCGGCTGTCTGTCTTACTCTTCTTGTCGGTCTCGCATACGCCGGTCATGGCCATGATCACAACCATGCAGAGGCTGTTGCCGGTGTCAACACCGATAACATGAGCCTCGACGAACTTGATACTCAACTCCAGGTACGCTGGAAAGCTCTCCCTTGAGGGAAACGCCATGTGCTGACGCCAATTCATACAGACTTGTCCTATTGTCCAGCAACTTAACTCAGCCAAGCATGCCCATCATGCTGCCGCTCCTTCGTCGTTAACCGCGCGTGCCTTCGCTGTCCTTTTCCCTGGCTCTCCTGCCGTCAACGCTCTCCTCGCGACCCTTTACATCTCGGGCCCTCCCAACTTCCTCCTCGCCCTCTGCCCGACCAACATTGACCCTGCTTCTCTGTCTGTTATGGTTGCGTTTGCTGTTGGAGGTCTTCTCGGTGATACTCTGTTCCATTTGCTCCCTGAAATCTTTGTTGGTGAAGATCATGACGAGGCCGTCAAGTTTGTGCTCGTTGAGCCTAACCGCAACCTTATTCTTGGATTGGGTATCTTGGTGGGTTTCATGACCTTTGTTGCAATGGACAAGGGTCTTCGAATTGCTACCGGTGGAGCTGGTCATGACCACTCCCACGGACATGGTGACACACACGCCCACTCTCACAGCGAGGATAGGGCTATCTCTTCAGGTGTTGATGCCGCAGATGGTGTCGTCAAGTCTCGCAAGAAGGCAAACGAGGACAAGGGTGCCGTTGCCGCCAATGCGGTTGATACGCCTGAGAAGGAAATCAACCCCAGTGTCAAGCTGGGTGGCTACCTGAACCTCATGTACGTTGCCAAATTTTGTGGCTTTGTCCTATCGTAAACCTTGCTAACAATGCACAAAGTGCCGATTTTACTCACAACATCACCGATGGCTTGGCCATGTCTGCCAGTTTTTACGCCTCACCTACCATCGGAGCCACCACCACCGTTGCAGTCTTCTTCCACGAGATTCCCCACGAGGTTGGTGACTTTGCACTCCTCATCCAGTCCGGTTTCTCCAAGCGAGCTGCCATGGGTTCGCAGTTCATCACCGCCATTGGAGCTCTTCTCGGGACCTTGATTGGTATTGCTATCCAGGAGTTTGGAAGCCCTGACAGTGATGTTCCCATGGGTCGTCACGATGGTATCTGGGGAACCAGTCTTGTAAGTTCATATCGACTTTTATCGGTGATCGATCGCTAATTGATGTCAGTCCTGGGGTGACATGCTTCTCCCCTTCACTGCTGGTACGTTCCTTTACGTTGGAACTGTTGCCGTCATTCCTGAGCTTCTCGAGACTGGTCCCAACAAGGCCAAGGAGTTCAAGAACATGATCATCCAGTTCTCAGCCGTCGCCGTTGGTGCTGGCATCATGCTGTACATTTCTTGGCACGATTAGAGCATGTGTGATTACAGTGTAAAATTTTGAGTATGTTTGTGGATAGATGAGCGGTTGTGTAGACGCGAGCATTGAGATATCATGATTTTGACCGGCGTCGTTCCGATAGATGTCTTTGCAGCATGGGAAGTGAGTGATATCAAAATATAGTTGAATTGGTGTAGTGTTTAGCCTAGGATAAAGGCCATATTCCAGCCTTGGGATTTTGGTGATATTTTCTTGATGTTACTTCTTGGCCGCCAATCTTCCTCGTCCTCATGTTTTCGCAAGTTTCCTTGCATAATACACACAAGCACACTTCGCCCATAAACACCATCTCCAGGTTACTAAGAGCGTAGTAAAGCTTAGACATCATCATGACATCGTTCAATTCATATTATCGTCATACAAAGTGGCACCCAGATATAGCCAAGGCTTTACATGGCCCGAGAGCAGCAAGCTCCAGGCATATCTGGCACTTGGTGGTCCTTGTGTAAAGCGCACTGTCACCATAGGGCTCTGTGTACATGTCTTTACTCGGACGTTATTGGTCATGAATTGAATCTCCGGGACTTGTTCAGACGGGTGCTTGGTATATGTAAGTTGATGGGGATCGGCCGAACCGATATTGACAATAACGCGTCATCATCACTTCGTATTAGACAATGGTAAGTCATGTTTGCACTATACGAGGTTTACCAATGGCAACAACTACAGGCCCACATATATCAACCGCATGAGGTACATAGGTAGTCAGTTGCTTTGAATGGAAGACTCGATCAATGGTGTACATACTAGGTTCAGGGTAGGCATATCTGAGCCCAGATGATATTATTAGAAACAGCTGATAAGAAAGAACGCGACATGGCCAAAGATCTTGAGGACGGTTTGGTCACTGCTTCGCCTCATTCGCGTTTCGACTGGTATGATGGATCCATCGAGTGACTTCTCATTGCTTCGATGGAGTCACACATCTCACTCCTCATGGTATCAGAAAATTTGGCATCCAAGTTTTTTGGGGCACAAAAACAAACGGCCCAAGAAGTCTGATCTTAGTAGCATGAGTTGACCTATTGATTTAGTCTGTATGTTAGCAGTGGCCAATCTTCCTGGTACCTTGAAGACAGTGAACCTCTAATTGGTGATAGCATCATTGCACTGGATGATCACCAACCCCACAAGCTAACAATCTTCGTTGACAAGAGCCACTGATCAACATGGACGATTGTGCCTGACTTGAGCCTCATTTCATTAATCAGCACCGCTTATCAATGTTATCAGATCAACCAAATAAGCCTTTCTGCTCGGCAGCAAGACACGCCTAAGTAGCCAATGGCAGACAAAGCACGAGCCCAGTGTGGCCCTTGGACCCCTAAAAAAGTATCTCAGGCATGAGCCGAAAGCTTTCATGCACGGCGGCTATATCCATACCTTGCCTTTCCATACAATCCTTACAGTTAACATGTGGATCGCGGGTGAGCGACGCGACGCATCACCATCTGCTAAGATGAAAGTTTCGTTAGTGCGTGTAGCAAGGCATGGATGTTTCCTTTCAATGACCTTCATTCCGCTATCCGGTTGTGGATAACTCATTTTGGTACATACGTATCCGGCACTATTTGAGTGTCATGAGAGGATAGAGTAAAAGTGTCAATAGACGAGACGAGGTAGGGCCATGAATGGAGCAGCCAAAGAATCATTTGTTGTGGAATAACACCGTACAGGGCAGTAGCAGTGGAGTGTCAAGGTGCTTCTTCGGTACCATGATCCAGGCAAGAAACCATACATGTCTGGGTTTACGTTGAACGTTGGTTTCTGATTCCATGAGTGGCCACAACAGTTGCTCGCCGTGAGCTGAGCATGGCAATAATGAAATGCCGTGATTCAAAGGAACGTGGGGTTCAGATTCACAGGTGAAGCCACTCATACCGAGATGTGGGCATGCGTTGCCAGCGATGGCTCTTGGCTTCCTAAACAAACCAAGTTTAGGTGGATTGTTCCCACTGACACAGTGGGTCAATGCAGCAGGATTTTCAGGTCTGCTGAGCCTAATGAGGCCCGAAATGCCTTTCCAATGAAGAGTGGAATTTGACTATCGTGAGAAGGACAAAATGTTAATATTGGACATGACTCCGATAGCCCTCAATGTGGGTAATGAGAATGGGCACAAAGAGATGAAGAGGTGGGAGGGAAAATGAACAGGAGAGAGAAAAAAAGAGGAGAGGCGTGTACCGAGTCAGAATTTGCCTCACCGACTTGAGATAGAGCTGGAAAAGGCGAAGTTTTAGAGGGGGGGAAACTGCAGTAAAGAGGTAGTAAACTGGCTATGTTCTATGCCTTGTAACCACGGATGGACGTTGCCGTGTTGTTTCAACTATCGTGAGATTTGGCTCTTGGTGTTTTGCTCGACCAAGACATTTGATCACCAGCATGAGTGTGCCTGGCCAAAAGGAGAAGGCATGCAAGGGCCGCTAGCCAACCAACTGACACGATGGGCATTGGCGTCGTGAGACGGTGAGGAGATCTTCCTCGGAGGCTAGCACGCATCTCCAGTTCTGTAGCCTCAAAACCTTACTCAAGCTGCATAATAGCGGGCTTACAGTAGCGTGGCGGGTATACCCAGATGCATCAGACTCACAGCGTTTCCGCTTCAGAACACTTTACAAAAGTCCACCGGGCCTGAGCTTACTTCCCCGTGTTGCTGATTGAAGTCTGTGTTGTCGTTGCCGTTGCTCCCCGCAGTTGACACGATCTGCTTTGGTTTTCTTCGGCCATGATCTTCCTTGTGCATGCGGCATCACAAACGGCTGTGGGAGCCCATAATTACTGTTACAGTTTCCTTGATTTGCGTCGATTGCATAGAAGAACAATGTGGGACAGTGGAATGTTCCCCCGGAAAGAAGATGCACGTCTAGCTGTGAGATTTCCTCTTTGGATGATATCGGGGTCCTGGTAGCCATGGCGAACCGAAATTTTCTTCTCCATCAAGCCACTGTTCCTAAAACAGAGCACGTTGTAGGCGCTTCGGCCACTTGTGTCAACGGCATAGCCATCAGAAATCGGCCATTGGGGGCGGCATCGCCTAATCGTGATGGCCAACTGATGGTGGGAGGGGCAATTGGAGAAAGAAAGAAAAAAGCCCAGTTCACCGAGGAGAAATGCGAAGAGAAAAGGGAGGGAGGGTCTCGACTGGGGGGTGTAACAGAGTTGAACAGGTAACAATAACACGTTCAAGGGAAGAATGAGGAAGACGGAAACGAAGCCCACGATGCGTGACGAGGCGCTGCCACGCATCGTATTGACTGGGTCTTGTCACTCGAGTTGACTCGGGGTCTTCTGGGGTCGAAGCTATGGTGCCCTATCCCCAGGCCAGGCAACGCGACACCGGCTGGTACCCAGACTCCATCTCCAAAGCTTATCCTGCACGTTTGGTCCTGACAGGGATAAGTTTGGTTTTAGTCCTGAGGAGAAGCGAAGCTATACTATCTGCATTTCGACAAACAGAGACAGAGTCAGGCAGGAACACAAATGAGTTGAGCTAGCTGGGTCGACTCCAGGTTCTCGAACCGGGCACAGACGTCGAAACGGTTAAACGCGAGGGGACCCCTAGCTTGTCGGATGAGTAGGCCAGATCAAATGAGGAATTGTTGTAGGAGCCATCATGTAATGGGAATTCGAAATATGCGACTCTCCCCTGTTTTGTCTAGAACACGACGACGGCCGACTGACCGGCCACATTGATTCTCACGATGATTCCTTACCCTAGCCCAGCAATGGAAATGGGGACGGAGAAGGAGACGGGAAGCGGCAAAAAAGGTTCTGGCTCTCGTTCTGTGTTCATCTGAAGCACTTCAGTTCTGACCGCCGGTCTACGGCATTTCCACCGATGAGATGATACCATGGGTTGTTTAACCGGAGACGAGCGATGGTAAGTGTCAGGTTGATTTGTTTTTTTCTTTCGGTCAGGCGAGTCTGGGGATAATTTTCTTTGGTGTACCCCAATCTGCCCGTAGGGGTTCATTCTCCAAGTCGAACGCCGCCTGTAAATTTTGCCTTAATTGTACGCAGGAAGGCAAAACGTGGGGAATCATGAAGTCATCAAACTCCAGTTTCTTCCCCAGTTCTGTACGAGCGAACCGTCATGATGAAAGAATCAAGAGCGCAAGCCAAGGAAGACATCAGGAACTGACCATTATGAGTGACGTGCCCCGATCTCGATAACCATATTGTGTTGCCATTTTGGTGACAAGTTTAAGGAATAGAATCTCCGGGCCATGGTTTGTAAGGGTGGGAGGATCTCTGTCTAGGTTATGAGGCTCTTGGTAGCCGGGCCGGCTGACAGAAAATGCTAGAACCATGCAACACATGCATGGAAACCAAGAAAGAAGAACAAACTGAATTGTACCTTGCAGTTAGTTGCCTACCTATGTAAATCCGATGTGTCGGCTTTGAACTCGGAGCAAAAACTTGTCGGACCATGATGGTGATTTTGAAGCGGTGGCAGCCGAAACAGACATCGAAACAAATATTTCCGCTGACCGGTTGCTGGGGATCACGAGTATGAACATGGGGATCAATGTCACAGAAGTGCATTTGCATTGAATGGGAATGAAAAGATAAAGATGTTTGAGATTGGATATTTTGATGTGGTAATTTCAATTTCACTTACAAAGAGAAACGCAAGCAAATCCGCGCCAAGATCTGTAGCGTCCTACCTTAACCCAAAGTTAAACCTCTGTTGGAAGGAACGAAAGAAAGAGCTTCCACTTCACGAGCCTCCTCTTTTTCTGCCGACAATCGGATGTTTTATTATTAGCAGGTGTTGTGTTGGAGATGGTCACACACACAACGCACAGGCAGGAACGGGATCTGTTGGAGAAGGTCAGAAGGGTGGCAAGACAAGGGCAGGGGCTATTAGGTGCTTGCTCTAGGTAATTCATCAAGTAAACTAACCACCAATAGCTTGTGCACATTTACGGGAAGGAGAATGAGTGGCAGGAACGCCTTACCACAGCTGGAAAGGGAAAGGGAAGGGGAAGGGGGACCCCTTTGACTCTTCTTTCCTTTGGACTTGCACTTGCATTTCGCATTTGGATCTTTCGGCACTCAAGACCGGACCCGCCTTCCACGCTAGTCATGCACGATTTGTCGAACCCCGGTCAAAGAAAGAAGCGTCTATTTTTTTCTATAGCTAAACCCCCACTTGTCGATTTTTTCTTCCTTCTTGTAAGTGAAAGCGAGGAGCTTCGTGGAGTCAGGTACCGGTACCGCTACGGAGACTCTGGTAGTCATCGTGGGTATTCCTGAGGTAAGAAGAGAGGGTCTCATGTTTGATCTGACTCTTTCAAACACGCTCTGGGTGTGTAAACATTTCGTGTCTTTTATTGACGAGGTTAGGCATGTCGGAGCTGGAAAGGGAAACACGGCAGCAAAGAGTGCAGTGACGAGACTGTGACTGTCTGGACATTGTTTTCCTTCCATGTGTTGTAAAGTTTTCGTGGCATCTGGTGATCAACACAATCCGTGCTCCCGTCCTGAATTACTCCAAATTTGATATTCATGGTTTAGTTAATATGTCTTCTCCAACTCCCATCTGACCTATCGCCCTAAAGAAAATGACTTGGAAATAAGGAGAAAAAAGAAGAACTCTTCTCCAACCCTTCTGGATCGTCAGGACATGGCTAAAATAGTGTCTTATGATGTGCTCGGCGTAACATCCCGATCTCAAGCCACCTGCCAGCACGCATCCCTCTCAAAAGTTTGTGCAATAGTGATGGCAGCCAAATATAGCAAGCGTCATTATCCTCATTAATTCTTAAATTGCTGAATCATCAGTATCTTTTGATGGAAAATCGATATGGAAATTCTCTGCCTTCGCAGTAATTACACAGCTCAATATAGGTATTTCCATGAGACGTACGTCTTTACCCCAGTATCCGAATTAATAAACCATCATCAAATTACTCACAGTCTCGACCACAATCTAACAATAATTGCAGAGTCTCCAGACCCAGCAACAAGAACACGCGCTCCCTCTCCCCCCCCCCCCCTCTGAGGCCCACCGCTGGAGACTTACAGTACACACACCCCTGTACCGTCAACGCCCCTCCCCTGTAACGCAGCTCAGCAACCCAGACAGGGCAAGCTCGAGCACGAACCAAAGTAACGGTACGGTACCGTGAACGGACCTGGAGTCGCCGCATTTTTATATGAATAGTATATATATCACTGCAGCCCAGCGCCTCTTTGTACACATATCATATCGTCAACTACCTCATTCAGCTTCAAAGCATCAACTTAGTATTCTCGCTTTCTCGCGGAACTACAATGTCCACTCCTGCTTCGGACAACGGACCTCGGTCCAACAGGCCTCGTCCTGACCCTGCCAAGTCTGGTATCGACATCAAGCTCGACCAGCACTGGTCCTCAAAGTCATACACTTCTGGCTCCAAGATCACTGGAAACGTCATCATCAACACCCAGAGAGATGTTGCCTATGATGGCTTTGACATCTTCTTCACCGGCACTGGTTACACTCGTGTTGACTTCCTCAGCCAGTACTCCAGTGCCAACTATGCTTCTCGTCCTTTCATGAAGCTTCGTATGCCTCTCAGCCCTGCAGACTTTCCTCGAAACCATGTTTTCGAGGCTGGCCGTACATACACAATCCCCTTCCACTTTGTGGTTCCTCACCAGCTCACTCTCAGTGCTTGCAACCACACTGTTGAGCATGAGGGTATCAGGGACCAGCATCTCCAGCTCCCTCCCACTATGGGCTTCTGGGAACGCAACGACCAGTCCCCCGACATGTCTCACATCGAGTATGGCATCCGCGCCGTTGCCACCAAGAACAGCGCCGAGGAGGGGCGCTCTGCACCTTTGGATGCTTTTCATATGATCAAGGTTCTTCCTGCAGTTCCTGAGGATGCTCCCCTTGAGATTGGCCCCGACGATGAGCGCTACTGCCTCTCCAAGACCAAGCCTATCCGCAAGAATCTCTTCACTGCTAAGCAGGGCGAGTTGACCACTACCGCATCTCAGCCCAGTGCTATCATGCTTTCTGGAAACTTCCTCAACGCCAGCGGCACCAACTTGAGGGTCAACTTTGAGTTTAACTCGACCTCCAAGGATGTCACTCCTCCCAAAATCAACTCGGTCAGCGCCAAGCTTCACTCGACCACTTTCTTCAGCAGCACTCCCATGAACCACCTCCCCAACCTGGGCTCTCGCATCAAGCATGGGAACACCCCTTCGCTCACATACTCCACCACCACACCTGTACCCATGCGCCCCGACACCCAGCTGGTTTGGGAGAACGAGGCTCCTGCCTCCCGACGGGACTCTGGTTATGACAGCGCTTTCTGGAATGAGGGAGAATCTTCCGAATCGGACGACGCCCAGCGAACTAAGAAGGCTAGCAAGTACAACGTCCGCCGCTATGCTACCCTTGATGTCCCTTTCAACCTGCCCACCAGCGGCAACAAGCTTTTCCTGCCAACATTCTACTCTTGCATCAGCGCACGCGCATACATCATTCACCTCACCCTCTCGGTGGGACCTATGAACACCAACATCAACCTCAGCATTCCTGTTCAGATTGCCGTCGAGAACACCTACGACCAGACCGACGACGAGGAGCTTCCTTCTTTCGACGCCGCTATCGCCGAAGCTGAGCAAGGCGAGATCGATCACCTGCAGCCCCGCCTGATGCACATTCCTTCTGATCGCTACATGGGCACCAGCATTCTTCCTGGTTACGAGGATATGCGAATGCGTCCTGTGGCAGTTGCCTAAAAATTGTCGACAATAACAACAACAACAACATACACTTAATGGATATTTAATGGAGGAGGATCTACCATCAAAAAGTTCTCATGATACCACGTTTCCCAGATAAAGAAGAGGATTGGAAACATTTTTACGACTTTGCTTTTTTCTTTCTTTTCCTACTAGATTAGATGCATCATTCAGCGAGGAGTTTTCGAGATTTTTCAAAAACAATTCGATCTTGTCAAGAAAGGGTTCTTGGCTTTTTTTATTAAAAAGGAGTTTTGGAGGATTTGCATACACATTCACAACAAGCATCAACATGGATGGGATTACACAAAAGGGGGAAACCCAGGCAAAGCATTCCTGGAAGCGACTATTTTACTATGTATTTACAGAAGACGTGGTTACATGATACCGCAACACACCACTTTACTTTTTTGTTATAGGAGAATGATAATACATTCACAACATTGCTTATATCTCATTGATGGTGATGCAATTGTCTCCCGTTTCCGAACCTTATTGAAAATATACATTGACTTGACTGGTGACGACTGATGCATTAAAAATTACGTACTATATAAACTTAGATAACACCACTTTTGAGTCATTCATCAACGGGCTTTTTATTTAAAAAGGCAATACACGGGAACTGTGATCGAATGATGAGACACGTGGGCGTGTTCGGCCAAAACCGCTTCCAGTTGTAGTTTAAAAGTCGCGTTACATTTTAAAGACGAACCTCTTTTCCATGTTATTACCGCAGAAAATCTCATGATCTTCTCGCCTTGCAGTATAGAGACAAGAGGGTCAATTTCATTGGTTAGAATTGGGGAAGGCTAGAGCCAAGTCGGGATCGTGCAGGACGGGACGGAAGGAGCGGGTTTTGTCTCTTTCCATTTTTCTGACTGGGGTTTTAAGAGATTTTGATTGGATCTTGGTTAATTGAGTCGAGATAAGATTGGGCATGGACATGGATTGATAAACTGAAATGCCTACTAAGTAAAAGTATGAATAACATCCAGAGATGGCAACAATATGTCTCATAGGCTGCCATGGAACAATATGTAGAACCCCTAGCTCAACCATCCCTTCCTTACCCGCCCACTCTTAGGAGAACAATTGTAGAACAAAGATAACAACACCACCTATAACCCGTTAACCAGCATACCGGTAAAACACACAGACCATGACGTCGCGAAGCGAAGAAGCGAGCTATTGTTCTCTGGACGGCGTAATACTAGACATGAACCAAGTCTCAGCCTCAAGAGCGGTGTCGACGAAACAATACAAGATGGCACAACTTCTTATCCAAAAGACAAAGAGAATCGAGAAATGTGATTTTAGGACATATCCGTATCTAGTCAGTCTTGGCTGAGCATCATACCAGACTAGACAAAAAGATCGGCAGGAGGTTTACGGTAAGGCTGATCCCAGCGTTACAACCTTGGTATTGTTCATTGGTTTGGTGGCGTTGCAAGGTTTTGATACCGTTGAGATGATTCTCGACAAGAATAATTGACTGACACAAATGAAAAGCATATCTTGAGTCGATATCTTTTGGTCACGATAGGATACATAGATCCCTTGATTATGGCATAATAAATCCCCAAAACTATTAAAATAAACAAAATTAAGCTCGTCTTCTAATAACACAAAATTATGTCTGTTTGCTGTTCAAGTCAGCCCTCATGCATGGAACAATACCAAGAACTTTAGATCCGACCCAATCCCGAAGCCATGTTTGCCCAGTAAAACTTACCAGCCTTTTCCCACTGTAACCCAATCACTAACTAGAGACTATTAGTTAGTCTTCGTAATTAAGCAAACAAGAACAATTCTTCCAAAGGTAGAACAATATTAAACACGGGCCAAGAATTGAAAACTCGCCCCCGGAAATAAGGTCAAGTCAAACAATAGTTGGAGACAACCCAGACTAAACTCAGTAGAGAAAAGATGGGAGACAGTCAAAAAAAAAAAAAACCACCCTCGGTTGAGTGAATGAATTGGGCGGGGGAGGCTAAACTCCAGAATTCACAATGGGAATGGACACTAACTATTATTCTTTACTTGAACTGGACCTCTGGTATTGATCGATTCTCTTCTTTTTCATATATACCATATTTGATATAAATACGAGCAACGTTTGCTTTTCAGCCTTTCATTCACAACCTCAATAACTCTCATTTAGTCTTGAACTCATCTCATATATATATATATCCCTCTCTCATACTTTATAACCATCTCCTCATACCATACCATGGACGCTCAGGAATTCCGCGAGGCTGCCAAAGCTGCCATTGACGAGAGTAAGTCATACCCTCATTCGAGTCACAACTCATACTGATAAAACTTCACTACAGTAACCGATTATCATGAAAATGTCGCCGACCATCGCGTTGTCTCAAATGTCAAACCAGGCTATCTTCGTCCCCTTCTCCCCTCCGCTCCCCCCATGGACCCCGAGCCTTGGTCAGCTATCCATCATGACATCCAGTCCAAGATCTTCCCCGGTATAACCCACTGGTCCAGCCCTCGCTTCATGGCCTTCTTCCCCTGCTCCACCAGTTATCCTTCTGCCCTGGCTGAGATGTACTCCAATGCTTTCAACGGCGCCCACTTCAACTGGATCTGCAGTCCTGCCGTCACCGAGCTTGAGACCATTGTCATGGACTGGCTTGCGCAGGCATTGGGTCTTCCAGAGTGCTATCTCAGTGGCGGTTCTACTCACGGAGGAGGTGTCATCCATGGAAGTGCTAGTGAGGCTATCCTCACTAACATGTGTGCTGCGAGGGAAAAGTACCTCGCTGCCGTGACTGCTCACCTCCCTGATGATAGTGAAGAAAAGGAAGATGCCCTCTGGAACCACCGTAGCAAGCTTGTCGCTCTCGGAAGTTCAGGCACACACTCGAGCACCAAGAAAGCCGCCCAGGTTCTCGGCATCCGTTTCGCCACTATCCCCGTCTTCGAGGCCGACGGCTTTGCACTCAAGGGGAAGGCTGTTGCCGCCACCATCGAGAACCTACGATCTCGTGGCCTGGAGCCCTTTTTCATGACTGCCACACTTGGAACCACAGACGTCTGCGCTGTCGATGATTTTGAGGGTATCGTCCAAGCTCTCAAGCCAACCTTTGACACGCCCCAGGATGTCTGGGTTCATGTCGACGCTGCTTATGCAGGCTCGGCCCTCGTTCTCGAGGAGAACCACCATCTACCCAAGGCATTCTCATCGTTCCACTCCTTCAGCTTCAACCCCCACAAGTGGTTGCTCACTACCTTTGACTGCTCTGCCGTCTGGGTACGCCGTCGCGCATGGCTGATCCAAGCTCTCAGCATCAAGCCACCCTATCTACGCAACCAGTTCAGCGACGATGAGCTCGTCACCGACTACCGTGACTGGCAGATCCCTCTTGGTCGACGCTTCCGCTCTCTCAAGCTATGGTTCGTCATGCGAAGCTTTGGCATCAGCGGCCTTCAGAAGCACATCCGCCACGGTGTCGAGCTTGGCGAGAGTCTTGAGACCAAGCTTGCATCTCGTAGAGACATCTTCACCATCTTTACGCCTGCGCGGTTCGGTCTCATCACGGTTAGAGTCAATGGTGTAGACGAGCAGGAGATGAACGACCGTACCGAGGCGGTGTATGAGGCCATCAACGCGGCAGGCGAGTTCTATCTTACATCCACTGTTGTGAATGACAAAGTTGCTATTCGTGTTTGTACTGGTGTGACCAAGGTGGAGGAAGAGCACGTTCAGCGCATGTTTGACATCTTGGTTGAGACGGCCGAGGCCGAGATTGCAAAGAAGGCGTAAAGAGATGGTTAGACTTGTAATTAGAAAACGACTTAGATATCCAAGAGCAAGCAATATGTCAAAAAGTGGTCTGTCTCTGTGTATTTGCATGTGCTGATGCTACTGTAACGCGAATCTAAAATGCAGCCATTCCATATGCTCCTTAAGTTTGTTTCCCCCGTGCCCCCCCCGTGTTTACCATATCCATGTATTTCGTTACAATCATAATGCAATCATATTATCCTCAACGACTGTATCCTCTGCTACGCCGATCGTAATAATAATCGTCATCATCCTCGTAGTAGTCTGGACGTCGACTGCTTGATCGATACCTCCTCCTTCCTCTGCCATCATCTCTGCTTCCGTTGTCCTGGGACTCTTCATTGCGCCATTCGTGCCTCTGCTTGTACTTCTCAAAGTCTTTGCTCAGAAAGGTGACAGCGCCTATGAGGGCGAGGACAAGGCCTGGTGTCCAGTCAAAGCCTCTCTCTTTTTGGAACTGCTTGTGTTCACGACGAGCCTCGGGTTGTTGTCGACGAGATTGTCGGTGGCCTCGAGGAGGTTCAGAGTAGGTATCTCGTCGTCCCATGGTGATGGTAGTTGTGAGATAGTGAAGAGTTGGTTTTGTAGAAAGTTGTCTATGATGAATAATAGTATGTTGTTAAAGGCAGGCCTTGACCATATGTCGTACCATATCTTTTCAGAGTGGCTTTGTATGTAGCTCGAACTGGGGAAAGATAGAAAAGGAGCAAATCTCACGGGTATAATAAAGTTGCAAAAGATCCCCAAAAAGCAAACCGTTGAACTCTGTCCCCGCTGCCGCTGCCAGATTGCATAACTACCCGGGGCGAATGTCATTGCTCCATCGTCAACTCAAAAGCTTGACATTGACAGGGGTGCCAAGTTGGGGGTGACGTGCCCTGGGGTTACGTGCCAGGGTCCAATTCGAAGGAGAAGTCCCAAATGATGTCACCCATATCGTCATCTCCCCTCACGTTCTGCCCTGGGCAGACCTGGCGTACTCAAACAAAGCAATTCTTCATACCCAAAATGCATCTTCACGTAATTCTGCAGTACCAAGACCCATCAGGTGACTTAAAATCGGTGAGCAGATGATTGTCTAGATCGGGCTTCTATTCTAGAGAACAGACACTGCTATCTACTCTAGTACGAAATACACCAAGTCAGATTTACTACTAATAATAAAAAACACAAAATCATATACTCGCTCGTCGCGGTGCCATTGTGCGTCTAAGCGCCTTCTTAGCCTCCGTCTCTTCTACCAAGGGCAAGACTCCTTGCTCTTTCATCTTGTTGAAAAACTCTTGTCCATACTTGTATCCCAGCTGGTACAGTTCATCAAACTTGTGGAAATCGAGCGTTCCATAGTCGTCAATCGGCGGTCGCATGTAGATGCATCCCGCCATCGTCTTGGCACGTTCCAGAGCATCAACACTCGACACATATGCTAGTCGTCCCTGGATCTCCGCAAGAGTTGGAGGGTTTGGGTGAGACGAGAACGGATTCCATCGATTGACAAACGCCCACGCTCCAGACAGCGAGTCACCATATGTTTGCGGTGTATCATCATCCAAGGCACCTACGTCGATAGCAAAGATTATGTCAACTCCAAGGCCCTTCATGTGCGACACAGTCAAATTGTCAATGTAGCCACCATCAAGTAGCATACTGCCCTCGTCGCACAGAGGTGGAAGCAAACCGGCAAGGGACATGGAGGCACGGATATACCTCCAGGCATAACCACTGGTATGAAACTCCGCACGACTCTTACTGATGTTAGTTGTGTTGCAGTAGTACTCAAGCCAGAAGTCTTCCATTTGGGTGTCACCGAGCGCTTTGAAAATGCCGCGGTTGAACTCGTGTCCCGTAGTGTACGACGCGGAAGGATAGGTCAAATCCAGAGCAAAACGCCAAAGACTGGCCATGCGACCAGCAAACTTTTTGGCGAATCCAAACATGGGCACAACATCCGCATGGCGAGCATACAGGGCTCCAACAAAGGCACCGATTGAAGTTCCTCCCACTAGATCAATAGGAATTCCGGCTTCTTCCATGGCGCGGATGATACCGATCTGGGTGATACCTCGTGCACCGCCTCCGCCAAGTACAAGTCCAATTGATTTGCCACACAGCCGTCGTGCCAGGCGGTGGAAATCACCCTTGAAAGGCGAATCGGGCGAATAGTACGGAGTATGATGCACCTTACGGGAGGTGTATTTCTGTATCTCGGCCTGTAACACCTGCACACGCTCCTTGAGTGCTTGGCCCAGTTTCTTCGGAGGATGCACTGGCATCTGGTTTGTCCTAAAGGCCATCTGGATGTGACAATGACCTCCATTAATCCACATGCGATTCTGGAGCCAAGCCCGGGTGAGACCAGGCCGAGAATAACGTTCGGCATGCAGTAAAACCAGAACCTTTCTAGCCGTAGACTTCATGCCAAGCATGAAGCGCTCGTACTCACCAATTGCCGGTGATCCTTCTGCAAGGCCCACTAGGAGAATACTATCTGCTTGCGTGATACAAGTCTGCGTCCATGGGGAGTTGACATTGGTATCTAGTGAACCACAATGTCAGCTTACAGCGCCCATACGATAGTTCAAAAATGTGTTGTAATGTGGCATAGTCAGGAAAAAATTAGAGTTATAGAACCAACATCGGCTTTGCCTCTGGAGTCTATGTGTGATTTTATCATCATGAAAGGGGTGGCTGAAGAATAAAACAGAAAAGTCGCTGCTTACCTGCAACATAAACAACCAGGCCGTATTTCTCTTCCAAGTCGGCAAGATATTGAGAGAGCCTGAGCTTTCCCATCTTGTTGAAGGCATGCTTGCCAAGATGGTTGAGAATAGCAGCCTGGTTGAGGGAAGTGGCACCATTTGCTGGGCCAACTTGAGCGAGTGCGTTCATGAGACGATTTCCAAACTCAACAACAGGTACGCCAGCCGTGACAGGAAGGATAGCCACTGTTCGAAGATTCATGTTCGACTTTCGCATCAATGTCTTGGGGCTGGCACTGGCGTCCTTGGAGGAGAACTTGGATGTGTCATCAACAATTGCCCTCATTCTGGATGCGATGATCTTTGAAATCTTGATCGTGATGTTCGGGTGTTCCTGTGCCAAGCTGTTGAACAACGTGCGAGGGAATTTCACCAACTCCGTGTCTCGAATAGCGTGCAAAGTGCCTGGGCGAACGGTCTCCGTAAGCACCTCGAGTTCACCGACACTGTCACCTTGACCATACTCAGCTAGAGCGGTGACACCACCACTGCCACCCTTGCGTTCTTGGACCAGACGCAAGCGCCCATTGAGAACGATATAAATGGCTTCGCTTTCATCGGCTTCATGAAAGAGGACCTGGCCAGCATTGACTTGAACCCATTCCAGAGCAAAGTCAATGTGCAGGATCAAGCGTGGCAGAATATTGGTCAATCGCTTGGCCATCGTGAGGAGAACGATTGGATAGCGGTCTACGATGCGCTCAAGTGAAGCACGAGGCAAAAAGCCCACATACACATCAGTCTTGGCCACCACGTCGATAAAAGATCGGTATGAAGAAACACTCCCGATGTAGCCAGCGAGTCCACCGGGTTTAACCAAGGCAATGCTGCGACGGGGCTTCTTTGACGTAGACTGTTGTGTCTCGACTTCGGCTTGATCTCGTGCAGCTTCAGTCCTTGCCAAATTGGGGAACGATCCCATGTCAGACGGATCAGGCGATGATGGATCTTGCTGCGATTTGCCAAACCCGCTAGACTTGAGGATGTTGTGAGCATCACCCTCGCTGCTCGTGCCAATGTCTAGGAACCCATCAACAACATAGTACAGACCAGGGTTTCGCTCGCCCTGTTCCACAAGAACTGAACCCTTGGGGAAAAACACAATCTCAACCTCGTCTTTCATATCGTTAGCAAGGTTGTGGGCGCTGACAGGAGCGTGCAGGGCCGTCCCGTTTGATGTCACCGATTCCGTCTCGCCATCAACGGAGCCATCGTAGGGAGGCATGAAACCGAAGGCATTGTTCTGGTTGTAAAATCTCGACCGCCGATGATCGACCGAAACCAGTTTGGGGGAGCCCTCCATAGACTCCGGCTCGCGGGACACACTTCCATTGGTATCCAGTCCGAGTGTCTTGAACATGCATTCCAGGATGGAGGCGCGGAATAGGTTGTCTTCATCGACAGTTTCTCGTGGATCCAACGTCATGCGACCCAGCCTCCTCGAGTCGAATGGATCGTTGAAAAACCGATCATCCTTTGGATTGACACCTTGCCTTCTGATTGAAGCTCCCGAGACAGCTCGTTGATCTGTTGGAGAAACGCGCGAGGTCCCACGGCCGGACAACTGTGTATTAGACAGCAAGTCTCCAGGACTCGGGGTATGGGGCGATGCTCGCTCACGAGGTGGCGCGATAGTACTAGTGACAACTGAAGTTCCTCTCAGTTTTGTCATTGACTGCAACATGGCCTCCTTCCGCAGTCCGGTGCTAGACCGTCGCCGGTGAGTAGATGCCGAGTTGTGAAGTGCAATGCCCTTCGTGTCATCTTCCTCCTCGCTACGCTCACGCTCCCGTTTGAACTTCTCCTTGAGGCGCTCCAGGGCATCACCTCGTAAGATGTTGGGGAGCTGACACACGGTATACTTAATCATGCTCTTCTCCGTCTGCAGCACCTCACTGGTCAAGCCCAAATAGTTGAAAGCCTGTGCAAGAGTGACTCTCTGGAATCTGGAGAGAATGACGTGGACGATGTGTGCAGTAGCCTTGGGATATATCTTGATAAGTCTCCTGAAAGCACTCGCAGGAATGATAGCAATCGTAGTATCAACAGTTGCGCGCGCAATAATGTCTGGATGCGCCGAGCCGGATGTTGCTCTAGATGGCATAGGCGGCCTGGTGGGCCGGGGAGGAGGGGGAGTGGGGCCATCCAGTGAGATTGGTGGAATGGAAGCGTGTTCACTTTCCATACCAGAAACACCAAGGCCCTCGGGCTTCTTCTCGTCTGCTTCAAAGCCATCGTGATGTTGAGGCGTGCCGGGCATAGACACATCAATCGGCTTCTCAAAAGTCGGATGGCGAAGGCCACTACTTTTGGCGGGATGCAAAGAAGGATCCTCGTTTTCTTCGTTTGGCCGCAGTCCAACATCCTCTGTAAAAAGAGACATGATAGAGAACAGCGACGACATGGGGGCTCCATTGCGAACTTCTGTCAAAAGCTGATATGTCTGCTGGCCGGGAGCGTCATCATCTTCATCGGACGAATCCAGATCAAGGTGTCCTCGAGAGGCGGCGGCGGCGCGTGGGCTTCGGTTTGACTTGACAAAGATCTCAACCAATCCGTCGACGACAATGCAGAAGCCTTTTTCCTCTTCAAGGTTGATGGTTTCGCCAGCAATGAGTTTCCGCGTCTGCATGCTTCTAGTCAACTCGTGGAAGACAGGTCGCTCCAGGTAGCCAAAGATCTTGATTGCACTCAAGAACTCGTCCAGATAGTTTGCCAAGCCCGACTTAGAACCACCCTCGTGAGTGTCTGGGAAAAGGTCGATCTCCGGCTCTTTGCGCTGAGGCTCTGGAGGCAGACGAGAGTACATGTTGAGGATGCGATACCTCACAACCCAACTGACGGCCGACACGACAGCTGCCATGATGAACATGCTACATGACTGTTAGAGTTCAAGGCCAACAGAGTACATCGGACGACATACAGCGTGGTAGCATTCATTGTGACGGTCCAGCTTGTGGAGAACAAGTGGAATAAAAAGGAAGGGACATTGATAGTCGCAATCCGGATCACCCAATAAAGGATGGTCGATGTAATGTGCAAGATAGATAGAATCAGCCATCCAAAGAGGCCAAACCAAGTGTAAGGCTCATGGACGGTGATGGCAGGCATTGTGCTCATCGCGGAGGGAGGGGAGCTGCTGAAGCTGAGGGCATGGGCGACAGTCTCAGCGACGTCGCCTGCCATTTGAGCGGCATTTGACGGATCAGATGCCATGGCTGATGATGAGAATGCTGGGCATCATAGCGTTGCATCCTGTAGAAAAGAACCGCGTGGAAGCGGAGGGAGTTTGGAGGAAGGGAGAATTTGGAGGTGACGAGGTTTTAAGAACATGGGAAAGGAAAAAAAGAAAGCGTGACTGCATTTCCTGCGCGCGCAAGCTTTTAGCTTGTGATCGAGTGCGGAGCTACAGGGGAGCTTGGGAGCCGAGGATTGGCTGGATGATACTACCCCACCTCACTGAGGGTTCAGTGACTGAGGCCGCTGAATTTGTTCCGGACGGGCATAAGTCCAGGGCAGTGGAGTTGATAGAGAGGGGCTACTATCCGTTTGTGCCGTCACTTTTTATTGCTTTCGACATTTGGGCCTGAATAATATTCTATTTTACGTCAACCGTCCAAGCTATTATAAACAGAATATCGTGATTTTTGGTGCAGGAAGCAGACGGTAAAAGTCTTCTGTCCCACCAAGCTACCGCTATTCACAACTTTGTTTCCTGTTTGATCATGTGCTCTTGAGCTTAACGACATCTTGCGATAGCTCTCAAGATGCCTTTCGCGCAACTCGTTCTCGGTAGCCCGGGCTGCGGAAAGAGTACATATTGCGATGGCAGTGAGTAGTTTAACACAAACATTTCGCTCACTACAGTGTAGCTGACCGATCAAGTGCACCAGTTCTTGGGCGCCATTGGGCGAGCCTGTTCTGTAGTCAATCTCGATCCTGCCAACGATCATACAAATTACCCTGCAGCACTCGACATCCGCAATCTGATTAAGCTCGAGGAGATTATGAAAGATGATAAACTAGGTCCCAATGGTGGCATATTGTATGCCTTGGAAGAGTTGGAACACAACTTCGAATGGTTGGAAGAAGGATTGAAAGAGTTCAGCGAAGACTACATTCTCTTCGACTGCCCAGGGCAGGTGGAATTATATACACACCACAACTCTTTGCGGAACATATTCTATAAGCTCCAAAAAATCGGATTCAGGGTTGGTCGCATCCGCTGTTTGAGATTGCACTGACTGACCGTTGACAGCTTGTTTGTGTCCACCTCTCCGATTCCTTCTGTCTCACGCAGCCGTCGCTATACGTATCGAACGTCCTCCTCTCCCTTCGCGCGATGATCCAGATGGATATG
Source organism: Fusarium poae (assembly GCF_019609905.1). Lineage (NCBI taxonomy): Eukaryota > Fungi > Ascomycota > Sordariomycetes > Hypocreales > Nectriaceae > Fusarium > Fusarium poae. The sequence continues at coordinate 2,998,802 of NC_058401.1, read as the reverse complement.
CCACACATAAACATCCTCTCCAAGATCGACAAAGTCGCCGACTACGACGAACTACCTTTCAACCTCGACTACTACACAGACGTGGACGACCTTACATACTTGACACCCCATCTCGAGACCGAGTCGCCCGCTTTGAGGAGTGAGAAGTTTGGGAAGCTCAACGAGGCGATCGCGGAATTGATCGAGAACTATGGCCTGGTGCGCTATGAGGTATTGGCTGTCGAGAACAAGAAGAGCATGATGCACATTCTTCGAGTCATTGACCGTGCTGGCGGATACGTCTTTGGTGGTGCTGAAGGAGCCAACGATACAGTCTGGGCAGTTGCAATGAGGAACGAATCGTCCATGTTGGAGGTGCAGGATATTCAAGAGCGCTGGGTCGACCAAAAAGTGGAATATGATCAAATGGAGCGTGAGGCCGAAGAAGAACAGGCTCGCATCCAGGAAGAACAGGCCATGGAGATGGAGCAATCACAACCAGCTCCTGCACCGACAGGTGGCATGGATCCTGATTTTGGTGACATGACAGTACCCAAAGATAGTGGGATCAAAGTAGTCAGAAAGTAATGATACCCCTTCAGTCATCCGCATCGTCCATTTCCTCGTCGCTTGACGCGTCGTTGATGTCGAGGACCATCTCTTCCTGGTTACGCAACGAACTGAACGAAGATTCGGGACCAGTATCTTCTTGAGCGGCGAGAATGAGCCTCTTTGCCTGGCGAATAGCCTCCTCTTCAGCTTTGCGAATTGTTCCACTGACGCGCACAACACGGAAGATGCACGGCCTACCGTTTTTCACGGGAACATGATCCATAAAGGTCAATGTGGACCACAGAATTTGAAAGTGAGCTCTTGAACATTTGAGAATAAAAGTTGAGGTTGCCAACGAAAGGTATTTCACTAAAGCCATGTCAGTAATGCGACGCGCTGAGAGATTGCCATGCGTTACTCACCAGAACAGGTATTTAATGCTCCAGATCCATAGTCACCGTATAATGACGCGACTTCAGCTCTGATACCCTTGATTAGAGCGCCAGCAGTCAGCTTTTCGATAGTTGGCTGGTGATGAAGAACCGAGACTGGCAAATTTGATTCTGCAGCCTTTGCAAGGTCGGGCGGATAAACGATGTTGACGAGAAGATATCTCTCTTTTATGCGCACCATTTTGAAAGACTTCAAGAAGAGAATGTGTCGTATTACTGATGATGGTTGTAGTTGAGGAATCAAGTAAACAAAAGCTTGTGACTGGATGAAGAATTTGGGTTCCATGTCCGTGAAGTTAACGACATTCGGAGTGAATAAGTTCCACCATCGGGTTAGTGGGGCCGCAGCAACTGAGAGCTCACTTCCCCGCTGCTATCAGTTGATGAAGTCAATCATTATTTATTAGTTAAAAGCTCACCATAACTTTTTATCTGTTGTCTTTTCATTGGGACCTGCATGTTCAGTCATTTTGATCAATAAACGTTTTAGCTGTGGATAATAATATTCTCACACCAATATCCACTACGACCATGGCTTCCGGTCCTTTAAAGGCAGCTCTTCTTATTGTCTCAACGACAGCAGCTAAAGATGCCTCTGCTGATGCTTCAGGTCCTATACTCACACAGGTGCTGAAAGGTGAGGGAGAAGGAAAATGGGAAGTTTATGATACAAAAATTGTCACTGATGATATACTTGCAATTCAACGCCAGATAACGGCCTGGACTGATGGCCCGGATAGCATCAACCTCGTTGTTACAACTGGCGGAACTGGTTTTGCAACTGGAGATTCTACTCCTGAGGTAAGTCCCATTCAAGAGGCGAGGCGAATGGATTTAATCTTTCGTTCAGGCAGTGACCCCTCTATTGCACAAACAAGCACCAGGCCTCGTGCATGGCATGCTAGCTGCGTCTCTTACAGTCACGCCGTGTGAGTGGCCATTGCTGTTATCATTGACTGAAACTAACAGTAAAAAGTTGCAATGATGTCTCGTCCAGCCGCTGGAGTGCGTAACTCAACCATCATCGTCACCCTACCTGGCTCGCCCAAGGGCGCCAAGGAGAACCTTCAGGCGATTATCAAGACACTACCTCATGCATGTATCCAAGCAGCAGGTGGCAATTCCAGAGCCATTCACTCTGGAGGAGTTAAGAAACTGGAGGCCGAAGCTGGCATTTCAAGTACGAACAATCAGCCCCCAGCCACTGGCCATGGATGCGGTCATCATCATCACGGCCACAGGCATGGGCACAATCATGGGAATCTTGTCAGACATACAAAGCCTGGGACTATTCTATCCAACGACCCTGCACTCGGACCTTCTCGTCGATACCGGGAATCACCATATCCCATGCTTCCAGTTGAAGAAGCACTGGCATTGATCAACCAGCATACCCCTGGACCCGATGTTGTTACTGCTCCAGTCGATCAGTCAATTGTGAACTCAGTTCTGGCCGAGAACATAGAAGCCAAAGAGAACGTGCCTGCTTTCCGTGCCAGTATCGTCGATGGCTATGCTGTTGTAGCCCCCAAGGATGGCCAGCTGAAAGGGATATTCCCTGTTACAGCCATTTCACACGCAGCGCCTGGGGAGATTGGTGCCTTAAAGGAAGGAGAGCTGGCAAGAATTACTACTGGTGCCCCTTTGCCCCCAGGTGCCACTACTGTGGTTATGGTAGAAGATACCGTAATCAAAACCATGTCAGATGACGGAAAGGAGGAGAAGGAGGTGGAAATTCAAGTGGAGGGCGTTAAGGAGGGCGAGAACATCCGCGAAGTCGGCAGTGATGTCAAGGAAGGCACCGTTATTCTTAACAAGGGCGAGACCATCAGTGGTGTAGGTGGCGAGATTGGTCTTCTCGCGTCCGTAGGGGTTTCAAAGGCCAAGATATACCGACGCCCAGTGGTAGCCGTTCTTTCGACAGGCGATGAGATTGTCGAGTACAATCGTCCGGGAGATTTGAAGCTGGGAGAAGTCCGCGACACAAACCGGATCACTCTGATGTCTGCCACCAGAGAATGGGGTTATGAGGTGGTGGATTTGGGTATTGCCAGCGACAAGCCCGGCACACTGGAAGAGACCCTTCGCGATGGACTTCGTCGCGCAGACCTACTCATTACTACTGGCGGCGTGTCCATGGGAGAGTTGGATCTTCTCAAGCCGACGATCGAGCGTTCTCTGGGTGGCACGATCCACTTTGGTCGAGTCGCCATGAAGCCTGGAAAGCCGACTACCTTTGCTACTGTCCCTGTTAAGGACAACTCAGGACAGCGGGTTACCAAAACTATATTTTCGCTACCTGGTAACCCGGCATCTGCTTTAGTTACTTTTCACCTGTTTGTGCTTCCATCACTCCACAAGCTATCTGGTGCCTCTACTACAGGCCTCCCAAGAGTTCCAGCCGTTATCTCGCACGATTTTCCTCTGGACCCTAGGCCCGAGTATCACCGTGCTGTGGTGACGGTTGGCAAGGACGGCCTCCTTTCAGCAACAAGCACAGGCGGCCAACGAAGTTCCAAGGTGGGCAGTATGAGGTCAGCCAACGCCTTAGTTGTACTGCCCAGTGGGAAGGGTAAGCTGGAGAAGGGTTCAAAAGTTAAGGTCCTGCTGTTGAATGCCGTCCAAGCTGCTTAGGAAACAGCAATGATAATAAAAGTCGAAAAGGCACACACGTATTCAGCGTCATGATAACTTGCAATCGATCGAATCATACAATGCAGAGGCCTTGATGACATCCTAATCTTGAGTAACATATAATTCAAATCTCACATCGTGATATACACCTTCGTCTTCAAATGATACTGGTACTGATACTGATACAGTCAAAACACGTCCTCCCGAGCCAATCTTCCAAACGCCTGACCAAGTATTATTGGCGCAATGCATGCACGCGCTCCGTCTCTTTTGGAACACAAATGATGATGCCGACAGCAAGGCTGCCGGACTCGATGGATTTCTAATGCGGGTGGTGGGTTTATTTCTTCTCGCCAAAGGCAGGGGCCTTGCTGGAAACCAGGAGGCCGATGATAAGACCGAACAAGCCCAGTACTGAGCTAAAGATCTCGATGACCAGGATCTTGACGAAGCTGTAGAAATATTAGAGGGGAGGGCCACATGCGGCGTCGTAGGATAGATCACGTACAGAGAGGGATCGGCAGCATCGGCCAGAGCAGCACCACTTCCGTTGATACCAACGGCAACACCGCAGATGAGGTTGCACATGCCGACAGTGATACCTGACCAGAAGAGGGCATATCCAGTGTAGTAAGATTCGGCGCTGTAAAGCTCAGCGCCTCCAACGTTTTCGACCTTTTGGGAAAAGACGATGGCCATGATGACGCCGTAGATGGCGACGACCTCACAGAAGATAATGGAGATCAAATTCTTGGTTCGGATACGGGGGGCCTTAACACCACCACCGAGAATCGATGAGCCGGTAATGAAGATACCCCTGAGGAATTGACGTTAGAGCAGTGTATCAAATCGATGAGGGTATACGCACCATGCAGCACCAACAACAGAGAGACCGATACAAAGCGCGATGCCCAGTGTAGCCCAAGTATAAGGCGAAACGGCTTCGAGGAACGCGCCGACATCGAAGGACTCACCGCTGCCGGTGAAGAGCATATCTATACCGCGGCGTCATAGTCAGCAAAAGTACACCAAATCTCCAACTATACAACGCCTCTTGGGGATGGGTATCGCGTACAGCCTCCAACGATGGTCAAAAACGACCCAATGCTGCCCACTCCATAGTATAAACTCATTGCGACGGTGGTTTGATTGTGGTATCGACGATCCGGGGGGTTGATTTGTTGATGACGACGGGCGACGGATGAAGGTGGGCTTATTGAGCTTTCTAGGAGCTCCTGTTTAGAGGTCCTACCTTGAAGCTAGAGGCGATGCGTGTCCAGCAAGCATGAAACTGTACCGACGTCACATGATGCGAGGCTGATCTGTGGCGGTGCGAACCGCTTAGTCATTCCCGCTGCCTGCGACTCCCTCCACAGGCAGTCATATCTCAAGAACCTTGTCCTTGACAAACAATTAACCATCCAAAGCCAAATTACAATTGATTAACCAGACACATTTCTATACTCGCAAAATCAACTCGAAACCATGGCCACCGGAGCACAGTCCTTCTACGAGCTGTACCGACGAAGCAGGTATTGCGAAACTGCCGTACGCTGCTTTGCGACAGCTTAACTAACATGGTTCCTTCCAGCATTGGTCTTGCTTTGACAGACACACTTGATGATCTTATTAGCGAAGAACGTATTAACCCCCAGCTTGCCATGAAGATTCTGGGCAACTTCGATCAAGCCATCACCGAAGCGCTCCAGAAGAATGTCAAGGCCCGTCTCCAGTTTAAGGTGAGCACATAGCTCCGATGTTCGGCGCTCTTGTTTAAAACAGTACTTACCATCATTGCCTGCACAGGGAAGCCTCGATACATACCGGTTTTGCGATGAGGTTTGGACCTTCTTGATCAAGAATGTGACCTTCAAGATGGACAGCGGAAGCCAGTCAATCACCGCGAACAAGGTCAAGATTGTCAGCTGCAACGCTAAGAAGCCTGGTGAAGGCCAATAGACAACTGGAAATGCGGCACGATACACCATAGACTGTTTCGAAATCCCCAGAGGAGAAGAAGCGAGGGCCAAAAGGCAAGGATGGGATGAACAGGTCTCACGACCAACGATCGCAGATTATGAGCTACGAAGATGCGGGTATACAACGGTCAAAGATTGGGCAACTACCGAAAGATTGGTTTATTAGCATTGGGTGGCGTCTCGGATATGACTATTCTTTTCACAACAGGGACGCAATATTGATGGTGGTGGTGGGCACAAGATACTTAGCTCAGCACACGCAAGGCAGGCTCGTTGAACGTATCGTCAACACAGGTATACCTTGAGAATGATATTTTGGCTTTGATTTGTTTTTGCTTTAATAATTAAGCTCTAAATTTGAAGTCGCTTGTGGCATCTTTATTCATTTCCCCAGATTTGAGTGATAAGGCTTGTTCCTTAGAGCGCCTCTCAACCGGGGCCTGTCCCCCACTAAAAGACCACTCCCCAGCCTCTAACAAGCCTGCCAAGTCCCTCAATCATCATCATCAGGGGCCGTTACGATCTCATCACCAAGCTAGGAAAGCTTCCGAACTGTCCGGTAACCATGGTTCGTAAACGCCAAACAGCAGCAGCAGCAGCTTCAGGAACTGAACAATCTCCTACTTGTTCATCGAAGAGTGAACCAGCTTCTACAATGCCGATGCCTAGTAATTGGAGCCTACGGTCGCAATGGATGTTCTTTGCTGTTGCTAGTGGTGCCTGCGCAGCTTTCAATGGTGTCTTTGCCAAATTGTAAGTCTTGGAAGATGTGGAACACATTGCAGCTCTTGAGAGGGCATTTCGTATTCACAATAGGCACTTTGGCTAATCATTGCTCCAGGACAACTACACAACTTACTACGAATCTATCCAATAGTATCGCTAGCCTTATGGGTCTTTCTTCTCATAAGGATATTATCGAATATCTAGTCCGAGGTGTATGTTCTTCTCGGCTGTCGATTAACCTTGTACTAACCCTAATAGACATTCTTTGTCCTCAACCTCACATTCAATGGTGTGGTAAGTTATATCCATAATCTCATACTGATATAGCAATTACTCACGGTCTTAGATGTGGACACTCTTCACTCAAGCTCTTGCACGAGGCACATCTACTACGCAGGTATCCATTCTAAACACTTCGACCAACTTCATGGTTACTGCTCTTCTGGGGGCTTTGATCTTCTCAGAGGTTTTGCCGCCGCTGTGGTGGGCTGGCGCTGCGCTCCTTGTTGCAGGCAATGTTATTGTAGGGCGAAAAGATGAGACAAAGGATGCTGGTGCTGCTGCCGCGGCTGAGGGACCAAGTTATGTGCCTATTCCAACAGAAGATGAAGAAGAGCAGAGAAGGGACGATGATGAAGATGTCATTGATTTAGGAAGAGTGTCGGATGAGAGGTCACGATAGTATTGCTCTATGAGCGACTCAAGTTCGCATAAACATGATGTATGTCAAGACATGTAGCTTATTTGGTTAGGTAAAAGTGTTTAGCTACATAAAAGTAATAGATTCGAGGCCCAAAACGCCAGCGTATCATGTGCATCTCTATAGGTTAAATATCACAAGCTCTGGTAAGCATATAATCGTACATTTATCGTCGGCTCTCCAGCTCGACGCCTTCGTCCAGTACTTCTTCGTCACCGTCTAAAATCTGACCCCTGCCTAGAGGTCGTTCGTCGCCAGAGGTGCTACTTAAGCGTATCCGACCACCGGAGTATCTGGAAACTCTGCAAGAGAACCAGTTGCCGGCTCTAAGGAGCAGGTTCCACAGTTGCTCTTGTCCTTCTTCGATACGGTGGTTATCCTTGGGGTTCTCGGCTGCTTCAACCTTGAACTGATATCTCAGACAATCCTTGACTGTCACGAGACCGGTGAGCTTGCCATGGTATTCTATGAGGATAACACGAGGACCGATCTTTTGGAACAACTCCATGACGGTTTCGAGGGGCAATCTCGGGTGAGCTGTGACGGGCGTTGAATCGACATATCGGCTGAAGTCGAGGGTTGATGAATGCGATGAGTCGCCATGGAGAGACGTGGTTGACAAATTTGACGATGATGGTGCAAATGTACACTTTGATGTCTCGGACAAAGGTGACGTTCGACTCATTTTGTCGATAGCATAGCGCAACTCTATACTGCCGATGTAGCCGATAAGAACCTTGGTGTGCTTATCTTCGACTACAGGGAAGCCTTGATATCGATCGTCGGCGAGAAGACGCTGGACTTCACCCAGAGTGAGTCCATTAACGGGCATTGACACAACCGAGGTTCTCATGACTGCCGAAACGGGCACGCCAAAGTTGTGCTCCTCTTTACTGTCAAGGAACGGCATCCCGCTGAACCATATCATCCTATCGGCAATACCTCCCTTACCAAACAACTCGCTGACAGCCTTTGTGACTCCGACAACAATCATTGTTGGGAGAATATAATTGAGAGCACCTGTGAGCTCAAACATAATGACCACTACAGAAATTGTGATATGCATGATACCACTCAGCGCGGCGGCAGCGCCAAGTAGAGCATACGTGCCGGGCGTGATACAAGGCTCGTCTGGCTTGCATGCGGAGAAGAAAACACTGGTGGGATTGGCCTCGTGAATAGCCTGGACAATGATACCAACCATTCTTCCAAAGGATGCGCCAATCGCCATGGAAGGAACAAAGATACCGGCCGGGACCTTGCATCCATAAGACAGGATGACAAGGAATAGTCGCAGGAAGGTAGCCAGGAACAGTGATGTGATGTTCCACCACCGCTTATCAGGTTCGCAGAGGCCATGGTATGATTCTCCATGACCGCATTCGGAGAAGAGCATCTCCATACTCTCCGTCATGTCGATCCTCAAAAAAGCATTGGGGTAAGCAATAATAGCAGTACCAGCTGCTAACAGAGTTGCCTCGAGGACGGCATAATCCTTCAAATACCTCTTACGGAAAGATTGAACCCGCAAATTCCACTTGATCACAAAGGCTCCATAGAGACCCCCAAAGATACCAATCAAGACGTAGAAAAGCAACTCAAAGAAATGCCAGTCGTTTTTATACTCGACCTGGAACATGACCAGCTGACCGGTTCGGAAGGGATTCATAGCAGCAAGGACAGCCGTCGCCACCAAGGCGCAGAAGTAACTGCGCCAAAGAGTCTTGAGAGGAAACTGGTTGGACATCTCCTCAAGAGAAAAGAGAACGCCGCCGATAGGACTGCCGAAAGCAACAGCAACGCCGGCGGCGGCTGATGCGCTCAAGAACTCCCTAGTCTTGGAAGCATTGCGCTTATACTTGTCGAAGAGTCGGGAGATGACATTTCCCGTACACACGGCGTAGTGTACACTGGGACCTTCTTTACCAACCGACAGGCCAGATGCGATGGCCAGAGGTAGACAGATGGATTTGATGATAAGAGTCCACCAGCCAAGGAAACCTTTCATAACGAACCCGGCAATAATACACTTGATCTCAGAAATACCCGAACCAGCGGCATATGGGGCAAACGACTTGACTAAGGTGCCAGCGACACAAGCAAATAGGGTCTATATCGTTAGATGCTGGCGCATTGGGAAAAACGACAACTTACCGCAAAGACAAAGTATACAAAATAATTCAAAGGCTCGAAACCTGTCCACCTATGCCATTGATCGCATCCTGTTTCCTGTTAGTGTCGTCGAACAACCTATTGCAAGGACAATAGTATACCATTCTCTTCCCCCCAACAGCAAAAGTTCTCGTTTAGATAGAACCCAGTCTCGCAGTAACCCATCTTAACATCGGAAAGCCATTCTGTGATGATGTTCAGAAGCGCCGCGTTCAACCCAATCGCAACACCAATGATGGTAACCACAATCCAGGCTTGCGCCGCATCATAACTCCTCCATAGCTGATATCGCCAGCCAGGTTGTCCTTTATCATAGAGGCCGGCTGCTTGCTTCCTCCGCACCTTACGCTTTGCTTGCTCGCGAGCGGCGTCTTGAACCCAGTCTGCCACGTATATTAGTATTGAGGATCGTCATTCGTGGTCGGTCTTGAGATGCGCATACCTATTGTCGTAAAGTCCTAGCCCATTGGTTAGCGTGGAGACGGCACGTCTGGCGCATATCCGACTCACTTCATATCTCTTAATCTCGGCAATCTCCTCCTCTATGAGGCCCGCCCCTGTAGATGTAGCGTTCCCCGCTTCTCGATCTGCATTGGAAAAGACGGATGATAGACGTGATACTACTGAGGGACGTCTCTCAGGACCAGGAGGGGCCAAGCTGAAGGATGATTGTCGCACGTTCATGGTTCGGACAAGGGGACCATTGTCGCTCAGCGGATAGTTCTGAAGTCGCACAACTTGGAACCGGGAATCGAGGAGTTAAAGATGCTATCAAGGCGAACAAAAGCGTCGTTTCTACTATGAGAGTTCTCTTGTGTCAAGTTTGTTCTATGGAAGGGTGTCATAGGTAACTACCTACTACCTTAGTACCTATGGAATGGCCAGTAGGGAGGCTGACACTAATATGTGGCTTAAGCTCTAGACTAGTAGCCACAAACCCGCGTTTAGTGGTTGCAGCGTCGCGTCTCAACCGACTTTCTTCGCATATGTCTTGACCTCTTTGGATGACAATTTCATATACAGCACTGAACTTCGATTCTTGGCAAGTACTGAACTTGAGCAGAATATTTTCTTTCCATCTTATTCGGTCTCGATTTTTCTACCTCTTCTTGACCTTTATTGTACCATTCAAGCCCTCCGCGCAGCCTAGCCCCTGATATTGACCGACTCTGGTTATTGAACTGCATAATTCAAAAAAGGTAAGTTTGGTCTCTAGTGGCCCAGGTAGTGTTGTTGTTCGATGAGATTAAGCTCTTTAAGGGTTTTGTATCGAATAAACTTTCAATTGTCGCTGTCGTTCTCGTGACCACCGTCTGTCTACCTTTGTTTAACCCCTGTATCCTCCAACTTTAACCTTTACCACGGACCAATATCAATATTACCAGTCAAACATTCTAACACTCACAGGTTCATATTCAACACACTCAATAATTTTTTTCATAATCAACAATCATGCCTTACAACACCACAGCTATTCCTCCTCGTAAGGAGCCTACAGGACAAAACCAACTTCCGCGTAAGTTTAACATCGAGCTCAAACAACTACGACCTAACACAGACCTAGTCTCAAGAGTCAAGAAGATTATCGCACAAGATCCAGAGATCAGCCTCTGCTCCAACAATGCGGCTTTTGTGATCACGCTCGCTGCTGTATGGTTTTTCCCCTTGTCCTTTTGGCTCCGTATTCACACTATATAGGAGATGTTCGTCCAGCATCTAGCAGAGGAATCACACACCCAAGCCAAGCTAGACCGCAAGCCCCGTCGAAACATCCAATACAAGGATGTTGGTAAGTCTATTCCTCTCTTCTTTATCAGTGATTCATTTAACGCTGTTAGCCTCCGCTGTCGCACACCACGACAACCTCGAGTTTCTCGAAGACGTTGTGCCAAAGACGGTGCCTTACAAGCATATCAAAGCCGCTGCCAAGGCAACACAAGCACGTCTTCAAGGGGAGAACAGTAGCAACCAGACTATCAACTTTCCTGTGGCGAACGGCGCTAAGAAGCCTCACGTCAACGGCAGCTCAATGGGTGCCTCTGCACAACTCAATGGCGGCCAGAACGATCCCAGTACACAATTGGAGCTGGAGGTACGTCAGGCCAGTGGCGCGAACAGGGACGGAGATGTGTCCATGACTGGGTAGTTATCAGTACTCAACAGTGACGACGGAGCACTGTAAAACAGCCTAACCCAACGTTGTGCAGATCAAATAACCAGAAACACAAGAGTACAAGCTAGGGAAAGTGGTGGAATCAACTAAAAGTAGTCATTGCAGGAGGATACATATCCCCAAAGACGAATAATCATGATATTTTCTGTAAACCTTATCCATATCCTGCACGGCCAGTCCTTAATTCATACATGCGAAGTATTATTCCTCCATAGCATCTCCGTGAATTCCAGAGGGCAGACGTCCCTCGTTGAGCTCCTTCTCCAGCGCAATGATCTCCTGCAGGCTGGTAGCCTTCTTGATGCGCTCCTGTAATCGCTTCTTTTCGGCGTCGGTGAGCTTTATTCGTGAAAGCTTGGAGGGCGCTTCCGAGCCGTCGGCGGAGGTGCTGAAGTTGGTGGTCTTGATGCCTTGGATCTGCGTAATTGTTAGATTTGGGGGCGGCTAGTTTGCTGTTCAACAAAATGGTACGAACCTTGGCAGCCAAAGCAGTTGGCTCTTCCTCAGTTCCAAACAGTTCGCGAGCCTGTTCCCGCTCAGACTCCTTGACCTTTACGAAATCAAGAAATCGCACAGATGGGCATTTCCAGAGTACCCAGTATCGGTAGTTCTACACCGCGCCATCAGTAAAAGGCATTCATTACTATGCGTCGGATTTCAGACTCACCTCCTTCTTGGAAACAGGGTTATCCGACAGAACCAAGTGCGTCAATCGGGGGAACAATGCTAGCGCGTCGATGTCCGCGAGCTCGACGAGGTTGTTTGACGATAGCACGAGGTTGGTAAGGTTCGGGATGTTCTTGGCCAGAGAAGGCTGGATGCTCGAGACTCGGTTTCGCGCGAGGAGGAGGGTCGTTATGCGCGGCGATAGAGGGAAGTTTCCCAGTACTTGAATGTCGTTGTCGGTGAAGTCGATGGCATCGTGAGGCTACACACGTCCATTTGTTAGCAGCTGTGCAAGCCGCAGAGGAATTGGGAGCTAAAACTTACGCCAGCAACACCCAAGTTCTCAATCGCTGGAATTCGGTGTCCTGTTACGCCACAAAGACGATTGTATCAACTCTGCGCTCTCTAAAGATCAAAAAGTGTAGCATCTGCTCTTTTCAAAACGCACCTCGGAGATCAAGCTCTCGCTCCTTCAGAGGATTGAGGTAGGATAGGGAATCCCGGATGAGGTCGGCGGTGAGCCGCATCTTGGATCTGGGGCTGTTACCTCGGGGTTCAGATATAAGTTTTTTGTTATAGTGGCTTCTTTATGAGCTCGAGATCGTATGTTCGGCAAAGCTGATGCGCGTGGAATGTCGGTGGTGTCGATATGTATGGCAAGGCTGATGGTCTCGACAAGGCGGATGGGGAAATTTTGGTGTCGTTTGTGGCTGTAGCTCCAGAGTGGCGCCCGGAGTTCAGCCACAATAGATTTCTTAACGACTTACATGTCCAACGTTTACAATTTAAGGTCTTTAACTTCTGTTTGTAAAGATAAGTTATTTCTATTCAGACATACAGACACAGACAGGATCTAATATGAGCATGTTTCTCCAAGAGGTGTGAACTAAACTACATAGAGTGCATCGAACCTTAGGGTATCACAAAAATTGACCGCTGGAAGCATAAGAGATGAAATTAGTAGGTCAGTTTATGATCCAAGGATCATAGTCCTTAGACTACTTGTTTTCATATCCCAAGACTTAAGCGGCCAACTTTTCTGCCACCCGGTAGATCGAGTTTTGAAAGAGTCTGCAATTTTTATCTAGACATATTGTCATATAGTTACAAAACTACAATGATGTCCTCGCTTTCTAATGGGTCTACACGGAATCATGTGTTAATTCATTACTCCGTCTAGGAATCTAGTGTATGTAAACCAGCCAACTACAAAGTGATTGCTCTCGGTTTCTCAATAAATTCTAGCGGGACGTTTCCAATTGCATCCCGGCTCTACTGAAATACAAACACAACACCCATTCGATCCACCGAAACACTCATGGTATAGGGGAACTCCAGCAACGCCACATCTAAAATAGAATCCATGTGTGACTGCAAAAGTTGCTGCTGTTGGAGGGAAATAACTGTCGATCTTGGCGGTCGTGCACTTGAGGATTTAGCTTTAGATCCGGAGCCCGCATTAGGAGCAGTCGGTGCTTGTCTAGGAAATCGCTCCATGTTGAGTGCTAACGCCGTCGTGGGGTGTGATGTTGTATAGGTTGGTTTGGCTTGATCTGGCGTGAGACCACTGTAGATGAAGGAGCTCTCTATCCGTGAGAGATCCCAGAACCGCAATCTCTTGTCCGAGCCACCAGTTACGATGAACGCGTGTCTGACATCTCTCGAGTCATCCACAGTTGCAGTGCCAACAACCATAGCACGAACTCCTCGATCGGCGTTCGCTGTTTCGCTCGGCTCAATATCAGTAGCATACCGTCCAAGCATTCCTTCTCTTTTGTCTTCATCGACATCCCATGCCTCATACCCTTTTAAGCCGTCCTTACTGCCCCCAGCCCTGTAGATTTCTCTGCAGACCGTCTTCTCCAGATCCCAAACCGTGACTTCACCTTGGCCGGTTCCTCCAGAAATACAGACCCACTTACCACGACCTTTAGTAGGATGTATGCAAATCCGGTAGATCGATCCTTTGCCTGGTAGACCCCATCCCTTGAGTCTCATCTTAAAACGCAAGTCCCAAAGATCGACTACTCCGTGAGAAGTGCCCACACAGAGCCAGTTCCGCTTTCGGTCCACACAAAAGCAGGTAGGTGTTCCATGATGTACTGGATTTTCGAGAGTGTAAAGGAGGTCCATGGTTCTCAAATCGATGCCAAGGATCCTCGAACGATTCGTAGCAATGATGAGGGTCGAGTTTGATTCTTGTCTGAAATGCTCGCACCATACCGCGAACTCGCCATCCGGGAGCTGATACTCGCGCAGAACACGCAACTTGCCATACCTGACCACACCACTGGCAGAGACTGTGTCGACTTTGACCACGTGCACACTGCCATCAGACGCGCAGCTCACAAAACAATGCGAGTTTTCAACGAAACAGAGAGCGACGACCCGTGTATTGTCGTCATGCTTGTGGACTTGGCGAGAGCGGTGTGTGATATTGCGCTCGAGTCGTGCTGTGTCCCAAACTCTCACGGTGCCGTCGTCGCCGCCTGTTAGGAAGAAAACATGATCAGGGGATGGCAACACCCTGTTGACAGCACTCTTGTGTTCGGCAAATGTTGCGACAAGCTGACCTTCGGGTTTCCATGGCTCCTCTCGGGGATGAACACTGACACGACTTGCCTTGCTTCTCTTGATAGGTGTGACGATTGGTCCGAACTCGATAACATCACGAGGGAAGTTATCCACGTACATATTGTCCAACATTCTCTGGATGCTTGGATCGTTCCCTTCATAGCTGTGCTTTGTGACTCGGGGTCGTGCAGTATCTCCTTCTTTGCCATCGGAAGATACCAACTGTTCTGCTGAGGCTTGGGCAAATGGTCCTTCAACTTCGCCAAATGCATTAGTATCAGTAGTACCAGTTTGTGCGATTGACTTGTTTTTGTCTTTGCGATCGAGCAAGCTCAGCGCGCTTGTCTGGTGTCGAATTGCACTTCTAGATGACGATGACTCTTGAAAGGAACTATCATCGCCTATTTGTCCTGCGTGCGATGCAGATGCCGTTCTGGAATGCGTTCGGGCGGCAGTAGTTGGTGAAAGGAAACGACCCGATGAGCGCGGACCGACACTTTGTACCCGGCGGTTAGTATTGGCCTTCCTCTTCCCACCGGCCGAGTCATCAATGGTCATCGAGGCATCCAAGAGAGCATCTGCAATTGTGTATGGTTCTTCTGGTCGCTCAAGATCCACAACTGCCTTGGGATCACGAAGGGGCGCGTCATTAAAGAACACGGTTTGGGGATTGACCCCTAAGCTCTTCAGAGATACCACTCCGTTAGATGTGCTACCGTCTGCAGTCGAAGCATCACGCGCCTTCATCTTACTCAGACGCCATATGAATTCTCGCAAAGCATCGAGCTTTAGCTCATCCTCGAGTTTCAGCCCGAGATTTCTTAGCTTCGCCAACCACTGTTCATCTTCGTCATTACGAGCCACTCGTCCCATGGAGCTTTGGGTCAATTCTCGGGAGGCTCGACTTGATCCTGAACCCTTGTAGCCAAACAACAGAGGCTTGAGCTGTTGTAGTGGCTTCCAATAAACGCCGCGCTCTGTCTTCGAAGCCCATGTAATTGCTTGGTCGAAGACATTTCTTGTTAGCGGTCTCTTGAGCGCGTCAAGAATAGTAAGCTCTTGAAAGTCAGACAAAACCTCTATTTTCAGGAATGGTTTTACAAGAGGCATTAAATTGCACCTCACATCAGCAGGCTCCAAAAATCGCGCCGACTCTGACAAGAACTCTGCTGCTGACTCCCGTATCCAAAGGTTTGGGTGCATGGTGAACCGGCTGATGAGGTCGACCAGCTCCCAAATCTTGGGTTTTGACAGCAAACCCAGTTTGGCTAACTGGGCAAGCGAGTGAAGGGCCGCCTGTACTACATTCTCCTCGGTGTCGGCCAAAGCTTGAATCATCAAAGGCAACATAAACTCCTCCAAGCTTGTACTCCCAACAAAGATTGCAATGCCCACGATTGTATCGAAGAAGGCGCATTTTAGTGTCCAATCGCGGTCGTTGAGGTAAGTGTTAAGATGAGTAAGGAGGACGTCGTTTGAATGATCGTCGAAAAAGTAGCACAAGTCGGGAACCGACGCCAGGAATGCTCTTCGAACTGAGTTGTCAGAGTCTTCAACTAACTGCTTGGTGTGGCTTTCAAGGACCTCAAATAGTTGCCGGCCAGCATTATCAAAAACACTTTCGAAATTAGCCTTGGCATCCGCGCCTGGTTCGACCTCAGGGTCTGAGATAGGTATTGAGCCGTCAGGACGAAGACTCGACGCCATATTAAGAAAACGCTGCGCAGTCGCTGCAAGGCTTCCCAAACAAGATGCATATGCTGCTCTGACTAGCGGGCTAGGTGTCCTCAACCGAGAGCTCAGAGCTATTTCCATACGAGGCAACACATATTCCACCAGAACATGGGAGTTAATGGGGGTAACCATTTTCACAAGCTCCAGAAGCTGAGTAATTGTTCGGATAGCAGCAATCAACACCAAGTCCGTCTCGTATGGCACGAGAAGCGTCATCAGATACGGCAGGACTCTGTCCAACTTGGCTTCGTCAGTAAGCCTCTCTGAGAAGGCAAGCAACACATCACATGCGCGAATCCGGGAAGACGCGCGCGCAGTATTCCTTAGTTGAGACACAATAAGTGTCAAGAATATCAATGTCCCATCGTCTTCAGGCGGTTCTAAAGCAGACGATACTGTATGATTGTGATTTGGTATATTGAGCCGTACAGGGAAATGCGAAAGGCTTAGCCTGGAAGACGGCTGAAATTCCTGGGAGGTTCGCTTCTCAAGCTGGTAACCAAGAAAATATGATATCTTGTCGAAGTCGTAGAATACGCGATCGATTCGCTCATCAGCTTCTCCAAGGTTTTTCGAAGCACCTGACATAGGGTTGTTTCCTGACGATGGATCGGTTATAAGTCCCATGTATTGGTGCAGAAAGTTGTAGAAGTAGTGCGGAAACACTTTGCCTTTCCAGAAATCCAGGTACTGCTCCGCCGAGTATCTTTTCTCCGGGTCAAGCTGAATCATGTGTGCTATCATGTCGGCGATATCCTTATCTGCAATAACACTCAGATGCGTGATGACAGGGTCGTACTCGCCACGACGGTACTTATACAGTTGAGCGAGACTGAACATCTCCGACTCTAGAAACATTTGCGCGATTACGCAGCCAGCACTAAAGATGTCCATTGCCCATGTCATCTTCGCCTTCTGCGGCGGTGCCTCCCCAGAGGCGTAAAAACGTTCAGGGGCGATATAGCATGTACGACGACCTGATGTGTCGAAGAAATAGGAGAAATCAGCTGGGTTGTCGTCGGGTAGCATGACAGGCTTGTAAGCGGATGAGAAATCCGACAGATACAACCAGTTCCAGGAGGTCACGAGGACATTCTGCGCTTTAATGTCGCCGTGATAGACATCTCGCGCATGGCAATCGCGCAGAGCGCAGAGAAGTTGGAAGGCCAACCATTTCTTCTCTATATCTTCCAGAAACGGTCGAGTGCTGAGACGGTCGTAGAGCGAGCTGTAAAGGAACTGGCGGACAAGGTAACCGTTGGATTCGGTCTCGATGATGCGCTGAAATCCGAGTGCGTTGGGGACATCTGCTATCGCTCTGTGCTGCTCTGGGTACGGTCAGTAGTTTCCCAGCCCGTCTAAGGTTCCTGGACTTACCGATAATCTGTTTCTTGTACTTTTCTAGCTTGACCTCTGGGTACGGCTTCACAAGCAATTTGACGAGTACTAGACCATTCTCGTGACGACCACGAATTGTTTTCATGAATCTCGCATTTCCTATACTTTTCTCGTACTGCACATCGCTCAGTTCAGAGATGTCGATGCCCGCAGAGCCGGCGGACGGCGTCGCGAGCGAGAAACCTTGACCCATGGCGGGGGGCCTTACGAAATGGTGGAAGCTATCGGTCAGCCGCGCATGAAGCCGTCGTCATTTTGGATGTGACAGATTGGTAAAGTGAGTTGTCGGGATAGTGTGTCGTAGATTTATAACGTTTCAACTCGGTAGGTCGCAGGTTAGGTATAAAGCAACAATATAGTGCAGTTGTTGATGTAGAAGTGAAGTGAAGTGAAGTAAAGTGGTAGTAGCCACAGGGGACGTCATACGGCGGTAGGTGGTGTACCTGAGCACGCGGTCGGTTACCTGCTGTTATGGCCCACCCATTTAGTACTGATTAAGGACCTACACCATCGAACAGCTTCAGCCTACCGAGAGTTCAAAGACAGCATACAGATACATCGCAAGGAGCATTTTCTGAAATCAAACAACTAATTTAGTGACAGTATTGATGTAACTATGCAACTGAGAATATATAATGATATTAAAACAAATTGTACTAGATCACAGTCCATGCGATCTCTGCTTTTCAAACATTCCCGTTGTTCATGACCATAACCTAAAAAGAAGCTATATAAAACAAGGGATGTAAACATGAAAGCAGGCACTAGAAGAATTAACGAAATTCTTCTTGAACCCCCATATATTTCGATAGAGAACATGCAACAACAAAAACAACCCCGACGCTATGAATGGTCCTTCTTTTTTCGTGGAAAAGAACAAAGCCCCCAAGTGAGCACGACATATATGACTGATAACCAGCTAAATAAGAGACGAATCATACTTCTTTTGAAGGGTGATTCCAATGCTTCATGATAAGATATATAACGAAAGATGCGAGGATGCAGTGGAACAAAGACCCAAAATAAAATCCCAACTTGATTTTCTCTCAGCGCTTTCCTCTTTCTTTCCCAGTCCCGTTACGCCAAGATATGGATGTGTGACATTTGCTGTAAAAACAATATGAATGGTACTGAAAGCAAGGTAGAAAACATGTGTTGTGTTGTGACACTCAATGAATAATAGCCCAGGCACACGACTCACGTCCACTCTATGGACCGCGGCTGCGCATCGCCCGGGTTGATCGATATTGTAGCTTGGGAATCTCCATCTCAACATCAATGCCCTCGTCGGCTTCCATGATGTTTGGATCCACCGCCATAGGCGCCATAGGATCCGGTGCTGGGGTGGGATCGGCAGCTTCTAGCTTTGCGGATTCTTGTTTGTTCTCCTCTTTGGCAGGTGTTGGGCTGCCTTCTTTAAGACCAGCCGACATTTCGCGACGCATGCTGATGGGTCGCCGTGTCCGGATCTTGCCCATTTCGCCTGTCTCCTTGGCCAGTTCGGGCTCTTCACGCTGGACGCGCTCCATTTCTGTCTTGGCCATCTCGAGGACTTCGGCGAGTCGCTTTTGCACTTTGCTGATTTCATCGTTGCAATCTCCATCGCGTAGGAACTGGTGAGCGCCGTGCTCACACAGGCTCTGCACAAACTCGAGGCCTTTATCGAGATTATCGTATACGTCGGGTGGCTGATCGCCAGCACCTGGCCGCGCTATTGACATAGGGCCGAATCGCCTGCTGCTCATATATCGTAGTGATGGAAGTGCATCATCGTTGTTGCCATCCTCTGACACGTCTTGCTCAGCCAACTTCTTAATCTGGGCGACCCGTGCAGCCATCTTGGCCTTGCGCATTAGGTTACGACTGGATGAGACAAATCGGACAAGTTCATCAAAGAAGCCCTGGACATAGCTATCATAGTAGACAATTATCATACTTCTTGTTCGGTATGCGGCGGGAGTGTCTTCGGTCGACATCATGGAGGGCGACTTGGGCTTCTTCCTAACCTGAGCTCGTGCCCTGGCTTGTGCTGTCTTGATGATCTCTTGTTGCTGGTGAATGGAGGCTGGGCTCGGTGTATGGACCTTTGGTGGATCGGAGGTCTTGGTTGGTGTTTGCGCTGTGGTATCTTGAGGTGTATCCTCGTCGGCGGAAGCCTCAGCGTGGACTACCGGAGGGTCATCTTTGGGCTTTAGTGATTCGGTCGAGCCCTTGTTGCGAAGGGACTTTGCCTTTGGGCTCTTTCCTTCTGCTGCAGCGACAGCGGCCAGCTCGGCCTGTCGTCGGTCGATCTGGCCGCTGAGATCGTCAAGGCGCTGCAGCCAATCTGGGACGTTGTTCACAAGATTTTTGAGAGCGTCCATAGCCATGTCGCAAGATTCTGATTCGGTCGGTGGAGCCGTGTTGGCGAGGTATAAGGGGCCAGGTGATGTTCACCCGACTCCCCAAATGTCGGACAGAAATTCGGTGATGGATTGAAGTGGAATTGGAGCTAGAGTTGGAGCTGAAGCTTAGAAGCTGTGTGTTTGTAGAAAGGTATGACGGTAGGATGGGGTCAGTTTGGGGAATGAGAAAGTGTCGGGGTCTTGTGGCAAATAATCGCAGGATGATCGGCAATGTTTCGTGTTCTGGCTGGGTCGAGACCCAATTCGTGGATGGTAGACAATTACTGATGGAGTGAATCAAAAACCATAAGCTTTCAACAAAGACACAGGCTGTAATAATGCGGTAGTAGTCAAGACTGGCAGCAGTCTTGTTCTATGATCGTGATGGTCGTAATCGTCGTAGGCGTCGTTATGATGTGAGGCTCTCTTTACGCAGGTATAATGTACGTGCGTTGATGTAGAGACAAACTGGGCCAGGAGCGAGACAAACCAAGGGTCGAAAATGTGAACTGAAGGATATAACTACGCTGTGTAGGTAGTTTAATAAGATTATAAACCAACGTCGGTTGGTTCAGACGAATTGGTGGATGATTCGAGTTGGTCTGATTTCTTGATGGGTTAGATGGGTCCACTAAGAATGGCACCTGGCGTGTGATAAAGGTTGGCCGGTTTGGTGGAGGATAAAAAGCCCAGGACCAACAGCGATAGAAATTGGAGGAGGATAAAGATGCAGCAACAGAAGACAGATGAATGTTTTCAAAAAGCTTGCTTGGGCTCTGATAAGTCCACTCCAAACCACCCAGATGGATAAAAAAAAAAGTTGCAGTTGCAAGTCCGTGTTGTCAACAGGGGATGGGCTTAGAGAGGTCGGACGGAGACCGGGGTCTTCCTGGAAATAATGGAGCGACCGGGTAGTGCGGCGGGGAGGAGTGGAAGCTAGGTAAGCTAGAGGCTAGAGAGGTCGCGCGGAAGACGGAATTGAAGCGTGCGTTGCAAAAGTTGTTTATGTATGTAGGTGGTTTTACGAGGATTCGACTCCAACCCGGTCCGAAAGCCCTGTCTAGGGTCTTGTCCGATCGTAGTACGTAGTGAGTGAATATTCCCGCGATTCTTTTAAGCTGGTCTCGGAGAGCAGGGATTGGTTGAGGAGAGCACAGAGTAGCCTCTTTCTCTTTGATTTCTCGACTCGGGACTTGGGAGGGACAGTAGGCGATGGAGCGAGCGCAAGCCACAGTCCGCTAAAGACGGGGTGGACTCTGTACTGGTTGGGCAAAGTTCTAAGGCAAAGAATTTCTTCCCTTAGGGCGCGGGAGTTGAACGACTTAGACCCCGAAGCGGCAAAGGCGGAGGATGGATGGATGGAGTAGGGCGAGTTTAAGGCGCCGAGTGTCAACTAAGAGACTGGCTACAGTTTGGGGCAGAAGTAAGAGAGGAGAGAGGAAAGTGCGGAGAAGTGGGATGAAGAAAGAGTAAAGTAATAGAAAATAAGAAGAAAAGAGAGAAGAAGAGGAGGATCGAAAGATGGCTACTAGATAAGATGGACAACTTAATGAGCCTCCACTGTCGAGGTCTATTTCCCGCATGTCCAGATATACATATAAAATATATAACTTTTGTATATCTAGATATATATATAGGCTATATATACTAATTTTACTTCTATATATACCTTTTTTTATTAATATATATTTAATTTATTTAATTTAATATATAAATAGTATTAATTTAATTTAATTTATTATTATTTTAATAGTAATAGCTTTAATTAATTTTAATTTTATTTATTAAGGTATTTTTTATTTTCTTAATATTAATATTATTATAATACTTATATAATAATATAATAATTTTCTTAATAATATTTTCTTATTTAAGAGTATATTTAATAGCTAAGAAAAACTATTTTAAGCTATTAATAAATAGGCTTTTTATAGAGATTATACTTTTTTAATAAAAAGGTCTTAAAAGACTTTAAGTAGTAAAATAAAGATTATTTTTAATTATAATTAAGGCTATAGAAAGAATAAAGAAATTCTTAATAATAAGAAAAAAAAAGAGATTATAATATATTAAATTAAATATAAATTCTCTATTTTTATAAAGTAAAAAAAAGAAAAAAGTTAATAGTATTTATTATATTAAATTAATATTAAGTTTAATATATATAATTATTTTATAAGTAATAAAAAAGACTTTATTTATTTAATTTATTATTAATTATTTAATAAATATAAAGGTTAAATTATAATACTTATAAAAGTAAATATAATATTATAATTAATTTATATTTTTTTTTACCTAGAATATAATAAAGAATATAGTTAAGGCTATAAAGGGTAATATTTATAATTATATTAATAAGGCTAAATAAGATTTCCTTAAAGGGTAAGATTATATTAAAGCCTTTATAAATTACTTATTTAAAGAGAGATTTTAATATTAAATTAATATTAAAAAAGATTAATAAATTAAGGCTATATTATTTATAAGTTAATTATTACTTTAATATATTAAATTATACCTCTAGGTTATAATAGTTAATTATATATATAAAATTAATAAATATAATATACCTCTTTTTAATATTATTAATATTAATAGCCTTAAGAATACTTTCTATATTATATTTAAATTTCTTAATAATAAAAAAGAAAATAACTTTATTTAAGTCTTTTTATATCTTTAAGAGCTATATAATATAAATAAAATACTCTTTTTAAATATTATATTTATAAATTAATACTTTATTTATATTAAGGCTATTAGTTTTATTAATTATTTCCTTAAGGCTATAATATATCTCTATATTTAATATATAAAGTATATTATTATTAGCTTTTATAAGCTAGGCTTTAAGAAAAATACTTATAATAATCTAAAGAAAGATTAATAAAATAAATTCCTAGGTCTTTAGAATAAGATTATTATTATATTTATTAAATAAGTATATTTTAACTTTATAAAGAAGCTTTTAAATTAATATTTAAAGTTATATATTAAAGAAATTAATTATTTAATTAAAATCTAGCTTTAATTATATAAATATATATTTATAAAGGTATTTATTAATAAGGTTATATATTTTAATTATTAAGCTATTTTATAGATTAAGAGTATATATTTACTAATTAAATCTTATTATAAAAATATAAGGAAAATTAATCTCTTTAAAGTATATAATATTATTAAGACTATTCTTAATAAATAGATAAATAATCTTAATAATTAATAAAGAAATTAATAATTAAAAAATCTAGCTTATTAAATATCCTTTAATAAGCTATTATATTATTTAATTTATAGTTAAGTATTTTATAAGGCTTTAAAGAAAGTTAATTATTAATAAAAAAGAATATTAAAAAGGCTTCTTAATTATATATATACTTTCTATTAATCCCTTAGGCTTTTATATATATATAAATTAATAATATTAATATAAGTAAATAAGCTTTTTATATTATATTACTTTAATAGCTATTAGTATCTATAGTAATATAATAATCTTCTTATTCTTATTAAATTATATTAACTATATAATAATTATATAGCTTTAAGTAAATTATTAATATTAAGTATATACTATAAACTATTATTATTTAAGGTAATTAAGAAATTACTATTATAGCTAAAGAGGAAATTATAAATCTACTTTATTTATTATAAGTAAAACTATATTAAGAATTTAAAGAAATATATTAAATATTATAATTATTTTAAAGAAAATAATATTTAATTAAATTTAAGGGCTTTTATTAAGAAAAAGGCTTTTATAAAAAAGGAAATAAAGTAATTACTCTCTTTTATATTATCTTTAAAGGTAAAAAAATCTATATTAATATAGCCTTTATTTTCCTCTAGTATATATTATTTATAAGAAAAGCCTTATAAAGTATATACTAAGTATATATAATATAAGGAGGTCTAGTATAAAGTATAGCTATTAGGGTTAATCTTTATAAATTAAGAATATTATAAGATTACTTAGTTTTTACTTTAATATAAAGCTTTTAATTATAAATAGTATTAAAGTAAAATATAAATAAGTCTTTTTATAAAGAATTTATTAATTATTAATATAAAAAAGTAAATAATAAAGAAAATAAATAGCTAGCTTAATAATAATATTAATCTTAATATTATTACTAAAGTAATTAAAGTATAGCTTCTAGAGAAATATAGTCTTTTATACTTTACTTTATAAAAAGGTATTTTTAATATATTATTAAGAATAACTAGAGAAAAAGATTTAATTATAAACTAGCTAATATATTAAGGTTAAAATACTTATACTTAGTAAAAGATATATTTATTAGAGAGTTAATTATTATATATATTTAGAATTAGCTTAAAAAGGTAAATTAATAAGTATATAGATTATTAATTAATTAATTTAATTTATTTAATTAATCTATTTATTATATATAGTATTAATATATTACTTTTCTATATAATATTATAATTATAAATCCTTATAGCTAAAATAAGATTACTTTATAAAAGGTTATAATATTATAAATACTTTTTAATTTTTTTATTTATAGCTATTATATTAATATAATTTATATATTATTAAATAGAGAAAAAAAAATATAATTAAATAATATATAAATTACTTTAATATAATATTAATTAATATTTTTTTTCTACTTTATAGCTATTCTTAAGAATAGTAATTATTTACTATATTTAGCCTATATAGATAATTTTATAAGGCTATATAAAGCTATATATTTTATATACTTATTAAGATATTAATAAAATATAATAATATTAAAATAATTATAATAAATACTTTAATTTATTATATTTTTTATTATACTTAATTAATTTACCCTTAAGAAAATACTTAATTAATATATATATTATTTATTTATACTATTTAAATTATAAGAATATATATTATTATTCTTATAGCTAATATAAATTAAGCTAACTTAAGAATTAATATTCTATTTATTTAATATACTATATTATACTTTATAAGGCTCTATATAGTAAAAAAGAGTATAATATCTAAATATATTTAAGCTTAATATTAATTTATAATATTATTAAGCTATTTAATATATTAAATACTTTAAATTTAATATTTATAGAGTATAATAATTTATATAATTAGCTAATTACTTAGATAATAATATATAATATTAATAATTTAAATTTAAATAATTAAAAATAAACCTAGTTATTAAGGCTAACTAGAATAATATTAATAAATTTAACTTTAAAGGCTAAAGAAATTAAAAGTAAATAAAATAATTAATTTATTCTTTTACTTATAAATAAGAGCTTTAAGTATTAAAAGAAAGAAATAAGTTATTTTTTTTATAAAAAGACTATTATTAATTATATTATTATTAGCTATAGAAAGCTATAGTATAAATTAGTTATTTATATTAAAAAAAACTTAATTACTTAAAGTAATAGTATTATCTTTAAAGATCTAGAAATTAAGCTTATTATTTAAGTTATTATTATTAAATATTATTAAAAATTATTTTTTATAGTAAATTAATATTAAATTAAAATAATTTAATAGCCTTATAAGCTAAAATATATATATATAAAGCTATATTATCTATAGTTAAAACTACTTATTAAAACTCTACTTATTATAAGGTATATTATTTATATTTACTTAAATAGTTATTATATAATATATTTATATAATATTTATTAATCCTTAGAGAAAGCCCTTAATTAAGCTTAAAATTTCTTATTAAACTTAAAATAATTATATAAAAAACTAATATTCTAAAATTCTAATAATTCTAATTAACCTTATTATCTTAGCTATTATAACTAAATAGATAGCTAATTATTTATTATAAATTATTAAATAGTTTAAATATCTTTATAATATAAATAATTATCTCTAGGTCTATAATCTAGAGTATATAATTATTTAACTATATTATCTCTAGAAATACCTCTTTTTATATTAATAGTTTAATCCTTTAATCTAGTTTTTAATATAAAGTATTAAGTTATTTTTCTTTTTATAAGATCTAATTAATATAATTTAATTTAATAAAGTATAAAAAGACTAAGACCTAATAATTAAATTAAGTTAATATAATATTAAGCTTATTACTATATATATTATTAACTTTAATATTTTTAAGCTTTTTCTAGTTAAAGATTAATTAATATAAATCTTTAGTTTATTCTTTATTATTAATTAATATAATAATTAATTTTTCTTTATTATTATATTAATTACTATTTCTATAGGCTAAGGCCTTAAGGCTATTATCTATAAAGTTAAAGCCTATTTAATAGAATATATTTATATAGACTATTAATAATTAGCTATTATTATATAAATAATTAATTAAAATAATTTATATATTATATTAGCTTTAAATATTAATATTAATAATTTCTTTATTTTTATTATTATATTATAAAAAAAAAAGAATTTTTTACTATCTATTTAAAGCTTATATTCTTATATAAGGTTTAGATTTATATTAAGCCCTATAGTATTACTACTTTTATTACTATTAATACTATTATATTATTATTAAATTTCTAAGCTTATAGCTTTATTTACTATAAGTTATATATTTTAATAAAGCTATATTATAATTTAATTATATATTAATATAAAAAGATATTTTTAATAATATTATAATTAAAAGAATAATATTATAATATAGAAAATATAATTAAATTAATAAGATATTAGGCTTTAATATATTTATAGATAAAAGATTATAATATTAACTAATTAAGTATATTTAATAAAATCTAAAGAAGCTTTAAATAGCTTTAAAGGAAGCTAGATAATTAAATTAGAAAGGGATATATATATAGCTTTAAAAAGGGCCTTATTATTATATATACGCCTAGATATGCAAAAGTCACATGTTTTATACGCACATCCGGACGTGCGGGAAATAGAGCCCTCCACTGTCCCGTACAAAAGGTAACCCAATAAACGAAAAAAGAATCAGTCAGTCAATACCTTGCTCGATCAGTACTGAACTGTATGGGACGGGCATGCTATGCGAACGAAAAGGCGGGATGGCGAGAGATTTTATTGCAGTAACAAAATGCAATGCATAAGGCATGGATATTTCAAGGTCAAGGTCAAGGTGTTGGTTAATCAGCCCGGGGGTGTGTCAGTTGGAATTCTAGGTACCTAAAGGCGTGTCAGTTACAGTGAGTACAGTGCAGTACGTAGCACGCCAGAGGATGGATGGAACTGGTCGGCACACTGCATATTGCATCCATACAACTGCATGTGCTGTAGGTGCTCAGTGTACCTTGGTATTGTATTCGTAATTCATAGTCATTGCCAGAACAATTCCCATAGATTGAACCAACGAGTGACTACTAACAAAATGATGGGATTGAGAAACATGCATCGCAGGGGTCATAAGAGGCGGCTGGGCGGTAGGAATTACACCCGCGGCGGCACAGTAAAGACACTACGGTTTAAGTCTTAGCATTGCCTTGGTTGAGGAAATCATTATCTAGCCGTTGATTCTGGGCTTTGACCGTTGTAAGTGATACGTCAAAGATAACAGTGAAATGCTTTGACCTCAAGTTTAAACTCTAAAAAGAGGCCATAGTCAAAGACTAAAACAAAATATTCTATCACATCACATCACAAAAAGACACACACATGGACCCTGGCGATGTATGTACGATAAATAAAATGCGATTAGATACATCATTGGATGCCACAACTGCTGCGGAGTGGGTGTGGCAGACGATAACAGGTGTGGGATGCGCGGGACAGAAGAGAAGCTTTGAGTTGATCAATTAGGAAAAGTCTGCCTCTGACTTGGATCGTTTTGGCGTTGAAGTTGCCAATGACATAAAACGGTCATGACATGGATACTTTGAGAGTGCGTGAGCAGAGTTCAAATGCGGCATCAAATTAACCACCGATCTAGTCTACATCAACAAATAGACCAATCATGATTAACCTGTTCCGAGCATTTCTGTTCTTCTTTCGTTGCATATCAACTGACATCAAATCTGACTTGACTCTGCGGATACATATCTCGTTACTCTGCGTACTCGTAAACAAGGACATGACATTAACATGTCTAGACTATAGCGGGGATCAGGTGGATCTATTGAAAAGACTCTCAACTGAATAACACGGACGGCCCATTTTGTTTTCTCACATGCAGAAAGACAAGGATCCATCATCTCTCATCCATCATGGATATGACCACAACCAACAACAGTTTCTCTTCTCCGTCAAGGTAACATGGAGATACCAGGTACATCCCATCATCTGACTGCTCTCATACCTTAGTATCTAGACACGTAGGACAAGTCCCTCCTCAGTCGATCGCATATCGCCTTGTCCAACTTCGGCCCGTCAACTAACTTACTCAACACCTCATGGCATTCATTACCTGTCACGATATCCGCAAGACATTCCTTTGTGCCAAACTGCTGGGTTGTGAACGGAACGGGGAAAAGGGAATCAAAGCACAAGACGGAAGTAGGATTCTTTTTTTCCCTCCCTCCCTCTTTTTGTTCAACATGGCCCTCGAAGTCTAAATCGGGAGATTCTTGCGCTTGTAGGACGTCAGAAGGAAACGAAATGCTTCACAAGGCGAGACGTACATAGTCTGATGATCGACAAAGGTTGGGTTTAAGAAACAGACTAGGCAGGGTAGACCTATTCACATACCAGTCAGTCAATATGAGTTGGAAGCAGCCTCGTACATTTGAATTTGAATGCGAAAATTCCTTATCAGCGCCTTTCCTCTCCTGTATCGCTTCAACTCTGTGTATGCATACCTAGTCATGGTTGTTATTAGTGAGGCTCTACTAGCTGGTGACGACAGGGGCACAATCTTCCATTCCTCTAGAAGACGTAAAGAAGCAATTTTGATCGTCCCCGCAAGTTTCGAATATAGTAGGTGTTCCTAGACTACAGAGTAATTGATAACAATCCCATGCTGTAATCGAAAAAAGAACCCACGGGGTAAACGTCTCTATCTGGTTGTCTTGATCAATTGCCCTTGTCAAAACCCTTCCCTTCCCATGCAACCATCTTGAGAGCGTTGAAACGACCTACCTAGGTAGGAAGGTTCTTAAAAAGACAACTATCAACAGACAAACTTGTAACCTTGCACTGCAGAGTTCCCGTCGTTTGTACACCCAAAGCATAAATTGAATCTCATGGCTAATACCGGTTCGCTGCAATTCCTACATTAGGTAGTGACACAGCATTTGGGGGCAGCCTTGTTACTCGCGAGCGTTTTCTTTGTTATACTATTATTGGGAAGCAGAAAGGGAAACCAAGGTGAGCAATTGCTACGTTCCTTGCAGTGTAGCATTCAACGTGTAGGTCAAAACCCGCATCTTTGGCCTGTTTTGGCATCTCGTCTCTTGAGAAAATATGCATTGTCATCATTGAAAAAGAGTTCCCCCGTCGCTCCGTTTGTCCCTAGTCACTCACCGTGAAAGTGCTTTGATGATCGTCGACACGGATACATACCTCCCTACGTTGCCACTATATGCGTCTCGTCTCAAAAGTATGTACCTGTCAGAGGTGCCAACTTCAACGTTCAAACAGAGGCTGTGTGGGAGCAGTCGCCGCGTGTCCAACGGTTAGAGGACAACGCAACAGCCAAGGGATCATCTTGCATAACGGTACGCTACTGCAGTCGCGCATCAACAGTTCCGTCCGCCGTCTGTATCCGTAACAAGACAAGACAGACAGGCTCTATGTACATCTGTTGACCCATGTATATTCTGTCGAATATGATCGACAGTTGATTGTTCCCTATAATAGTCTTTTTGTCCGGTCGATGGCTTACAGTTGTCACGGCAGTTCAACCCTATCTCGGTTGAGGTCCGAACGAGATGTGTTTTTTTATTTGTTTTCTTTTCTTTTTTTTCCCTTCGGAGTAATACTTAAATACGGATACAGCATATAATCCCTATGCATAGATAGAGCGAGACCATGTATGTATGTATGTACATTTGTTTGAAACGTCTTGTGACAATTAATTCCGTCTACTTTTCTTTTCTCCGCTTCGCTTCGCTTCGCTTCGCTTCCGTAATGGGTCAGTTCAAGTCAATCCAACGGTTATTAACTAACCAAAGCTCACTTTTGCGCCCGGTCACAATTGCTCTAGGGACATATAATGCAGTACGTATTTTTCATAATACACCTACCGTCTGGATATGCCCTCAATTCGAGACGGTGTGTCATGAATATCTTGTCTTATCCGGCACTTGAGAAACGAACTAACTACACATTCGTCATGTCCCGTCTCAAAATTCAACAAATGTATCCGTATATAGTAAATACAGCACAAGGATTTGCGGATTACGGGCGTCAACGGCTCATCACCTGACCTTGAACTCTGTTGATCGATATAATGCGATAGTCCAATTAGAAGCAGTTCTTTTACTCTTTCAGACCACGACGAACCCTCGTGTTTTTCATTCCCTTGCTACTTGCCTGCCAAAACAAGTGCCGTGGTTTATTAGTTACGCGGTTTTACATGGGGCATGGGGGAGGGAGGGGACATCAAAATGTCTCATCAGTCGGCTCTCGTTTGAACCCCAGTTTCTCAGGCGAACCGGCTTCTCTCGCCCACAATCGTCATGCTGTTGGTTGCTGACAGACAGGGATTACCTGACATCTGCAAAGGTCTAGACTCTGAAGAACTTGGTTTAGAGAAGGAAAACGACAGGGTAAGAACGGTGTGAATGTGATTTGCAGTTGGTTCCGAGGTTACACTCTATTGGAAGAATGGATCGTCATCATCATCGTAGTCAGTACAGCGAACAAAAGGTTATTCTCTAGATGATATTCACGGCTGTTACGGAAGACCAAGACAGGTTAGTTGGTTGATCAATTGAGCCCTACAACAAGTCAACAGAGACATGCATTGTAGATCCAGTAATTAGTCACTCTATTCGACCTCACCAGCTTGTTAAGCAAGCCCTTTACATGTATCAATGACAATGACATGTCGACATGTCAAGTCACTTTTATACCAGTCAAAACTCTGTCGCCCTCAAACAACAACTAACAACAACTCTTCACCCTCCTTTTCCCGGATAACCCACCCTCCTCTGGGACCAAGGTCCGAATAGCCTGGCCCTGTAAGTTGTCAGTTCTGTTGGCTCCATGAAACATGACACGGTGAGAACGCCAAGATACGATCAGGCACAATTTTGACATTTACGCGTGTCATGTTGGTATGTAATGTCTTAGTCTACACACTTGGTTAGTATTAAATTAAAAATTGACTGACAAACTGTGCTCAAAGAGGCCATTATTACCGCCAACTACCGAAGAGCCACAACTCTAGGTACAGTACATATTGTGTTGGTAGCAGTCAGCTGACTACTAAAGTACTCTGTTGAATTGCTTGCATGTGAGGATTCTACGTCCGAATTGTCCTAGCGAGTTGCTAGTCCCCAGCTGAACCGCGAGGCCCTTGCGTCGCGTCTCTATCGTATTTGACTGTTGCCCAGTCCGGTTTGATACTACACAAACATACCACAGTGATTAGGATTGTCTCATACTTGTCTCGCTGAGGGACTCAAGCATACATGCACTTCGGTGCTTTTACCCAATCTGACATATAAACAGCACATTTTTACCTCCTACAAGTCAGAAAGACGAACTAATAACAAGGAGACAAGTCCAGCAGAATAAAGCCACATAGCAGTTGAACTAACTCCAAATGGTCTACTGTGGGGTTCATAGCTCTTAGTTCTGTAGATCATGGCCTCGTCTCATGCCTCCCTCGTTAAATGTCAACGCTTATTAGACCATGTCTACTCTGTAGACTCGTATCGATTAAGTGACGAACGCTTGAATTGCTTTATACAATCTCCGCCGAGATACGTTAGTTTGAAGGGATTCAACCAACAGATTCAGCCACTGCCGGCCTCCATAGCTGGAGCCCTGCCTGTTGCTTTTGACGTGCAACAATTAACTTTGAGGCGGGTCCCAGCGGCAGGCAAGTCTTTTTATGCTATTGCCGGCGGCTTTCTTGTCTAGGATTTGAGAATGACGATAGCTTCATTGCTAATCTAATAGCGCGCTGGTTTTACATAGTTCCAAGTGGCTTTTATACTTATCCCAACCAGCACGGATATCAGATTCCCGATACCAATAAACGCTTATCTACATTGGGATAGCACCTTGCAATTGGAAATATCATTGATACTGACACTCTTGCTTAGTTTAGGTATCTGATATGTATAATTGGTCGGTAGTAACAAGGGAGCAAGTCACTCACCCATACATGGATTCTCAGCCATATGCCAACATCTGATGCTCGGAGAAGTATGAACACTACGGGCTGTTGAATGAGGCTCATCGGCAGTTTGTATGAGATTGCCAGGGTGCGTGGGTACATTATGATATGCTGTGTATTCAATGCTGTATTGAAGACTGTAGCAATGCCAAACGACAAGAGATGTACAGATTACGCGCAAGGCGATCTAGACTATGATTGTAGTCTGCACACGTGTTCCGTGTTATACTCTCAATTGGTACTGTTGGCTATAAATCCCTACAGTTCCATTTCGGTCATGGGCGATGTTTGAGTTACAGTGTAATGGAGATGGCGATGGGCACATCTGTAGGGATGACTGACTCGAGTTAGACACTCGGAAGCTAAACTCTATGGACAGGAGAATCAAACGTGGTCCAAGCAGTCCTGCGCAGCATTCCTCGCTTGACCTCTGTACTTGATAGCAAGGGGCTGTAAAGCGTATCTATGCTACAAGATATATGGCACCCGCGTGAGTTTGTCAGCACAGCCACCGCATGAACAATCGACATTTCCTAGTGAAGCAAGTTGATGAAATCATGACTCAAGGTTGAAACTCTCGTGACACTGTTGGATTGCCATTCCTGCGGTATCTACATTAGTCGGTTGGTTCATAATAGCCTGGACTGCTTCTGACAACATGCATAATATGTACGCGACGGAAATAAACGTTGCAGGGTAATTCGTGTCTCTCATCTGTCACTTGTGGGGAGTTCACAGACACCCTCCATTGAAGCTGAGCTTGTCAAATATCTTGAAAGCACTAGATTGATCCATAAAACTGCGGCACATATCTCCAAATCCCATTCATGTTTACATCTCGAGACCAATTGGGTTGGTCTCTTGTCAGTCATGACCCGGGCCATGATGCCGTGAAAGGCATATTTGCCGAGGCATTTAGGTCAAGGGTCCAAAGACAAGGAGCTAGTCCATACTATCTATACTCCTACTGGCAAAGTCTCACTCTCTCCGGATCGGGCCCGTTTGTGCCGCCGATGGGCCGTGGCGTGCGTGTTTGAATTGATGAATTGAATCAGCGGTTGATAACTTGGTCTGAAGGGGTGTGAAAGGTGAGAAATCCTTTTGGCATCGAGTTGACATTGAGACTCAAACTCACCGGTTGAATACGGTCAATCGTCCAAAGGGTCAAAGAGTCGTAACTAACCGGCAACATGTCTGCCTCGGCTTGACAAATGTAGATTTACTTGCATGAGTTACCCAGGTCAAGAATCCATCAGGGAAACAAGCTTGTTTCTACTGTTACGAAACATATTCAACAAGATACAGTAGTCAATGTTGAGCACGTGTCCAAGGGATCTTTTTAGCCCTACGAGAAGAATCTGCAGAACCAACTGACTACTGACCTATCCTACGTACTATGCATCTACTCCGTACATAGATGCAACTGTAAGCGCCCTCTCTAGCCAACCAACTGCGGGCCGTTTCCTACCAAAAGCTTGGCTTGCATCTGCACTGCAGCTCAGCTAAACGGAGGTTGCACTCGATGAAAACTCCCATTGCGGACCGACTCGAAACCCGTTCAAAACTAGAAATCGCCGCGGGTAATGACATGACATGACATGACATGAGATTCATCATGTGGTTGAAACACGACAACACGCACGGCAGACAGAGACGGGATTGCATCTTACATCTCTCAGTTGCTGCGAGCTCGTCACACACAACGTTCATGTCCATAAAACAAGTATCCGTTTATTAATTGGGTGCTCATTAGAGATATCTCTTGTATGGTATGGGTTGTATCATGGTGCCCCAGTCTCTTTCATGCTTTGATAGCCCCATGCCGTAGTAAAGTGCAGGGGTTGAAACACACACATTTCTTATGATTCCTTTATAAAATCCTATGTAATGCTGTTGTGACATACTTGATCTTGATTTTGTTCCATATAAAGATAATTGCTCTTTGCGTCTACAGTGATGTGCGGAATTGCATTCCAAGCAACTGAGACATGCTTCCGCGAGTGCATAGAGATGAGATACAACAACCAGTGAAAATGCTTGTCGCCAACATTATCGTAGATTACTTTATGCATTCTTCTAGAACAGTCACTCAACTAACTCGCTCCCTTGCTTTCTCTAACTGATCCTTCCCGCCGAGTATCCCAACCTCTTCATTCCGTCTAATCACAACAACCCGAGGCCATAGTAGCGAGTGCTATGGGACGGCCTTTGAGAACGGGCACTTTCCGCTCTGACGAAAACAGCATCTTTGCCAGGGCTGGGAAGAGGCGACCAAGTTATAGACCTTGGCTGCATCACCGCATCTGCATTTACATCTGCATCTGCCTTGCATACGTACGGTACAGTGCCGTAATTATTACATGCCTCTGTCTGTCTCTCTTCACCGCAACGTTGACGCAAGAGCCACTCGAGTTCCGTGGAGAGCCGCCGGCTGATGAGTAAGGCATTAGAATATCACAGAACTGCATTTTGTTCTGGGATCGTATATGGAGAGCGGATCAACAAGGACCTGGTCACCTGGGAGCCGGCCTTCTACGGCGAATAGACTAGAGCCCGATGTAAACTGCGCTGATCAGATCGCAGATCTTTTTTTAATCTCATGGGTCTCGTGTCACTTCCCTGCTTTGGTGTTGTGGAGTATCGTGTTGTTGCATCTCTCGTTCAACAAGGCAATATTCGTATGGTCTCTTGTAATAAACTCCGTAGGTGTTTTCGATGCGATACAACGTCTTCGGCAGCGACTTGTTGCGGTAGGCATTGCGGAAATGACTAAACTTGATTGAGTGGCAGAAGCTTTCTGGCATATTATGAAGCAGTTCAATATAGGATACGCCCAGAGTCATTCGGGCGATATCTCTTTCCAGCGGCGGCTATACATAAAACAGTAGACTTCACCAGATAACATAACAGCAATCACATCGCTAAAATCTATAGCACTAGGAACTTAAGACGCTACTCTCGTTGCGAGTTATGCCTATGGTAACTACATATGTGAAAGTCTGGTATAAACCTTGGAAACCGCGCGGTTTCAGTTATGTTGAGCTTAAGCGCAGGATTTTCCTATTAATTGAAGTACTTGAGTTCATTACTATACTAGCGATTTTGTTCTTACTGTTCGCCGGTGTATTTAAATTCATATTTTGGCATACGTTATAAACGTGTGAGTGTCCGTTTTCGTTTCAAGGCACTAGAACTTGTGTCTCGACTATAGTCAAGAGGCATATTGATATCTTCCCCAATCACCGATAACACAGTCTTGATACTGACATATAGCATCTGAAAGACTATGCATGCATGCTCAAATAATCTTCCAGCTCATGATCCTCATGCTAATGCAAACACAGAACGTACCCAAACTGACGAGCAACATTCCATCCAACTGCTGAAGAATAACTCTTATAGTTATTTATTTAAAAAATAGTTAAGCTTACTTAAGAAGTTCACAGACAAAGAAGTACGCATCCCCTTCATACCCAGCACATAACAAGGTTGAGAAGCTTGCAAACTATCCGTCGCTTGGAGGTGATATGATGGCGAAGATGTAGTTTCCTGTTCAAGCGTTCTCATACTATCTACCTCTGTTATTACAATTTCCAACAAGAGTCCATACCCCTGCGACGTTCCCTACTCACAAGCCATGAAGCGATATATGCATTATCATTGTTGGTGACCAATACCAGCCTACCTCTAAGCACGTTCCGGCACTCTTTCAAGAGGTTTCATCTCTATGTGAATCAACAGCATATAACGTTGGGATCCATTAGTATAGGTGGCCTCATTTTATGGCGGAAGTGTCTGAATAACAACTGGCTCTACATCACACCCAATGTATAGTCATATTTCCTATGTCAAGTCCCAAAACTTAATGTAACCCACGCTCGACCTGGCGTTATGAAGATCACCGCATGGATGTTAAGGATCAAGGCCCGAGCGGTATATCGCGAGTAAACAGGTTAACCTGGTAAGATGAAGATGTACCATTGCTCATGAGTACGTATAAAAAAGTAGTTGGTGACAGCAGAAGGGTTCTCACTCCCGTGTCATGATATGACATGAAGCAATTTGAGACAAAATAGCTACGATCTACCGTGATTTCTAGAGATCTTACACAGGTTTAGTAGAATGTATAGTTTAGTGTATCATACTTTTGTTCAGGATCACGTCCCTGATACCGCTTAGAAATACGTGAATGGGAGCAGCGATATGATGACCTCTAGGTTAAGTATCCGCGAAACAACCATAGAAGTGCGGATGAAACCTTCGCGTCCTGATTGTATTACGTACATGGTTGATGCACTCCTGGGTAAGTATTGCTCAAGTCACTGTTGTTTTTATCTTTGAAGATTGATAGTGTACTGTTATACAAATATATTCCGCACATTCTTTGAGATGACTTGGTGTATGCTTGAGTCTACTTAGTCAATGAGACGGGACACCTGGTTTACTGGAATCATCTGCCCATGCGAAATCCCTAAAATAGATATCCAAGTGTTATTACCGAAAGTATAAGGATTTCCTCTTCATCTCCATGTGTCAAGGCTATCTACCCCTTGAGCATCGGCATTTCTACTTCAAGGCCATAGCTCAGTCTTCTCCCATGAACCATTAATCAACTTGTAATTCCATCTTCTACCATCAGCCGGGTCGGATAGGTCCACCTGATCAACCTCATCCGGGATGATAATAGCAACGCGAAAGTTGCTCCTTGCAATCTCGTCATCCAGGTCCTCCACCTTTTGACCAAGCCCAAGTCCGGCCTCAGGTTTCTCATCCCGCTTCGTTCCAGGAGGAGGATTACGAAAGGATCCTCGCATGCCGGGACTCAAGTTTCCAAAGTGCGCCGTGATCTCTTTGCCCCAGTTCCATGAACTCGAACTGTCGTCACTCTTTTTCCGCATGTACTTCTCTATCTCTTCCCTGACATGTGATGCTGATGGGTCGTCAATGTCTTGGCCAAGAAGATAGGCATGGCCGCGCATACGCCACTGAGTTTGTGTCTCGGTGACCCAAAAGACGGCCTCAACAGGACCTCCACCACCAGTCTGCGGAACGCGCTTCCCATCGGTCGATAGCTCTGGAACTTTCTCCATGCGGGCGTCGGTGGTGATAGTCAGAAGGTCGCTCTCGTAGAGGGGAGGATTCAGTGGTGCCTCGTTCTTTGGGTTGACTGGTATCTCTGCCCAAGTACCTCTGTACACAACAGTGCGGGAACGAGGGGTGACCGAAGAGGAGTCGTGATGGTGAAGAGTGCTAAGCACAAAGGTAGGCGAGTCCATTTTCTTGATGTGAGATAGAAATGCCGACCGCCATGGCGCGGCTGAAGCAGGCCGTGAGGCGGACATGGTGTGTTGAAGATGCTTCGAAATCTGTATCGTTCGCTGAATCGAACAAGTGACTGGTCTCATGGGCGAGTGTTTGGAGTTTGTCTTAAACACTTTGTTACTTGCATGTATGTATTGCTACGGATGAGATGCCGTTGGAGTGAGGTCGTTGGACCCCACTTCGATGTTCAGCATCATAGGTCGATGATCATGACATTCTTCGATGAGTCATGACGGTAGCATTTACATACGTAGTAAACCAGAAAAGATGACCCGAATGTATTCTTGTATAATGCATGACTGAGATTTCAATCATTTCATGAAGAAATGAGATGCTCAAGAACAGTAAACTTCAGTAATAAAACAATATCATAGGGCCACAAGGCCGTGCTTTTCAACAAGGTTCAACAAAGTTAACTCTATATCAGAGAATAAAAGCTCTGTCGAAATCATGACAATGTCGTACACTTTCTTCTTCCTTACCCGACAAGATCACCAGGAAAAAAGACGCAAGTTGTCCTGCCCCGACTATCCGTATGACGTACTGAGCTAACCCAGATCGTAGTCACGATGTCGGTTGTATATCGCCTTACAATCCGGCCGATGTATTCTTGTATGAAATAGTCGCGGACAAATTAACATGTTTTTACAGTGTGGTTGAGGATATAACGAGGATATAGCAAGACTTAATAGTGAGTGGTATGTATCAGCAAAAACCTTACGTCCGTGAGTCGGTCATACATGATCCACCCACATATCCAGAGCATTTCCGTTTAGACATGGTATTTTTATCGGTTTTCATATCCGTTGTATCGCCATTAGATCTTCATAGTGTTGAGCTTGATTTGAAGACGTCCTATCGCAAAATGGCTTGTTAGTCATAGGGTAGGCTGTTAGTCAGGGCAGTAAAGCTGATGGCCACTAATGACTCTGTTAGCCTTACTCGACTTCGCCTAATTCAAGTCTCAGCGTCGTATGACTAAATGGTCCCTCTTGGCCCTCGGGTCTAAATTAGCACACCAAAGACTTGTGGGTTACTATGTAGGCCAGAGGTTCAGTCCATCAGGTCGGGCTTTAGGCGCTGAACAGAAAGAGATATCTCAAGATTCCAAATGTAAGATTACCAGCTGTTCAGAATTGGCAACGGTTACTTAGCCTGCTGTCCTCAATAGTAATCAATTACAGAAACACATATCGCGTACGTCATGATCTTTACGCAGATTGGTCAAGGAAGTTCTCTCTCATAGTTCTAGACCGCCCGGGGTCGAGGGCTCATCAGAAACACTAACTCTTAAGCGACGCCCGCGGCAGGGCGACGGCAATACCAATAGAAGTTGGCGTCGGAAACAGGGGGTATCGGCACTATACTCCATGTAATGTAGGCAATTCGGTTCCGACTACGAACTGCCATTATTGCAATCGTAATGTAATGTAAGGAAGGACATGAGTTTGAGTGAGATGGAGAGGATAGGATCGGCCAAGAAATAGCGCTTCACTATTTTTCATCTCGTATTTCTACCACTACTGTTTCGCATTTAGTCGCAGGGAGAAGCGAGGCCAGTCGAACCAGTGAAGTGCCTCGGCGGTCTCCGACAAATAATGAGAGATCGACAAACCCTTCTGTCGTTTCTTCTCGAAGCCTGCCCACTACGTAAGTGATGTACAGTAGCGCAACCGCTAACTGCCGTGATGCTTTTGGGTATGTGCAAGACGTCATTAACATTTTGAGGGCCAAGAATCCATTTAGAGTTGGCAAGGAAATTCCATGGAACACGGAACTGGACAAAACGAAGCCAACGAAGAACCGTTCACATGTTCCATTTCCAGGGGCGCCATGGATATTGAGTTTAAGGGACTGGTGTTGGTCTGATCCGAGGCTGCTCCGTGGGTTCTGGTAGGCTAGTATCGGGGCGGAGAAAGATGGAGATGGTTGTCTCAGGCACGGAGATCAACATAGGACTTGTCGGAGCGACGCAGTACTTAAGGCGGTCGAGCAGAAGACTTGGCTTTGGCCCGATACCACTGGCGCCCGACTCTACCAGGGTGTCGGGCTGTTAGGATCGTGTTGTCTTGCTTTTGTGACGATCGCTTCCCCGATATGTACCCTGAGAATAATTCAACTTTATCGTGGGCTGTAAACTGGAACCCTGTCCTGTCCTGTAACAGCCAACGTCAGCTTCAATATGCTAGCTGATCCGTGGGAGCATCGTGTGTGCCCAACGGCCCATTTGAATCAAACTATCAACGTTACCCGTATAGTAGTGAATCAAAAAGCATTTTTCTTATTACCTTTTCTTATTCCGGGGGCTGTTCCGGCGGCGCTGATTGCTCGACGTCCCCTCTTGTCTGACTCCTGTCTTTCTGCCTACGGCAAGGCATGTCAAAAGAGCTTACCTGTCTCATTGTGAAATGATTTGATTCACTTTCTGCGAGCCAAAGTTGACGAGGCGTTCAGCCCAGTGGGGTCGATCATGCCGTGACGATTTGGTTGCGGCGATTGCTTTCCACCTAGCAGAATAGACCCTGGGCCTGGGCCTCAATGAGATTGCGTGTTTTTGCACCCCGGGTTTCTGAGAATCCAATGATGACATGATCGAACTTCTCAACCGAGGGTTGGAAGAAATTATTTGGACATTTGAGTGGGGACGGTGATATGGATCTGCACAGCTTTTATGTCAAAGCCCGAGGACCACACAGACAGTGCATGTACTAGTGAACGAAGCCGGCACTTGCTGATGAGACCATAAAAAC
The DNA here is from genome assembly GCF_019609905.1 of Fusarium poae. Classification (NCBI taxonomy): domain Eukaryota; kingdom Fungi; phylum Ascomycota; class Sordariomycetes; order Hypocreales; family Nectriaceae; genus Fusarium; species Fusarium poae. Next base: position 2,958,344 of record NC_058401.1, on the reverse strand, counting down.
CGGACTTCACGATCGATCCGTGCGCTTTCTCGTTCTGTGTAGTCACGGAGTATCTCTTTGAAGGGATACCCGGCCGAGTCTAGTTGGAGAAAAGGAGGTTGATACTGAGCGAGCACTAGTGAAAGGACTCGCTTGGAGGGCGGGATACAAGTCTCTTGTTTCGAAGCGAGGTGGGAGACCCGGGGACGTGGGAGAGACCATGGGAATATCGTGAGAGAGTTGGCCAGTCTAAGATTACCCCTTTGTATCGAGTAATGTAGTCTAACACATACGTAGTAAGTTTACCACGGTAGATGACCACAGACAACCTAGTTAGTGTGCCTGGGGGTGTATTCGGCAGATTGCCATTGATATTAGTACAGAGCCACTGACATTAATCAGACGGAATATTGGGCGTCAACGGCCTGCAAATTCCTCTTGATGATGAATCAAGGGTGGGAAACCTTTGTAGCCAATGTTCGTTTTGTCTTTGAGTTGAGACTCTTGCCGTTGTGTTGAGTTATTAGCCTCAATCGTCGTCAGTCTTAAGTAACAACTTGATAGTGAGACAAGGAATGGAGGATATGAATCAGAATTAATCAAGTCAGTGCAAGGACCAGAAACGTTGAATGTTGGAACGATACTCTGAGTAAGAAGTGCTTGAGTCGTGGCCTGGCATGGCATGGATACTTCTAGACGAAAAGTTTCATCCAACGGGTGTACGCGAGGAGATACATGTAGGTTGGTGCACCTCCTAAGAAAATCAGCCGCGATCTCTGGGAAGGATGGTGGATAGGTAGTGGATAGTGGATGGTGTATGGTGTATGGATGGTTGGAAAAATTCCCCTCGGGCAGGTACCAAAAAGAAAGAAGAAAGAAAAAACCACGCGCCGGCGGGCGCAGAATGAACCGCAACGCTTATGACTGCCGTTAGAGGCATGGTAAGTTTAGGGGTCTAGGGAAGGTACAGTGCCGTAGGTATACACTTTGCTGGGTTGTTGCTACTTCAGGTCAGGTTTGTTCCCTCATTTTCATTTCCATCCATTCCCACTCCCATCTGTCCAGCGTTTGCTCCGCCCCCGCCTTTTTTTTTTCTATCACCCCCATCCTGTCTCTTATTTGACTCTTTTCTCGCTTTGTTCCCATCAAGTAATTCCCTTTTCTTTTCCGGGATCTTTTTTCTTTTTTTTACTCGATTTAGTCCTTATTTCCTGCTGCTGTACGGATACACAGTCCTGCCAGTCTGCATTCCATTCCAGTCAGTCTTGAGTGCCACTTTTGCACACGCTGTTTCGTACATGCTGTTGCTCTCAAACTGTCACTACTACTGTCACTTTTATCCGTCAGCGTCACGTCATTGTCTCAACCGTCGCTGTTCAACGCTCGCTACCTACTACCAATACTTACTGCGCAGTTGTACGGTAATGCTTTTAAATACCCTAACGAACTCTCCGCCATTCGCCTTGCCCCAGCTACCACCACCACTGCCGCTTCCGCAACCTCCGCCGCGGCTCATCATATCCGGCCGTTATTTCCAGCGCCTACTGCCAACAGCCGAATTCCGACTACATAAAATCACACCCGCAGCGGTTTAAATCAGCTCATCCCAGTCTTTATTCCCGGAACCGCCCTCACAGCCAAAACCTAATCTCCAGAGCTCTGACAGCTAGCCTACAGCTACAGCTACAGCTCTTGCTCTTGCTTAGCTCCAGGGTCCCAATTCAACTTCTTTTTGGCCCAGCCATATCTCAGATCTCCGCCCCAGTTTCCAACAGATCCAACTCTCTTCGCAACGTCCAATTGGCATCCCCGTAATATTCTCAAAAAAGAAAACGCGTTTATTTACTGGATCAAGTCTTTTGAGCTTTAGCCATCAATGGATCTTTCGCAGCGGGCGCTTCCGCGTCACACTCACCATCAACCGCCGCCGCCGCTTGCAAATCCATCGCCTTCTCATCTTCCGTCGCAACATTCTACGTATAGTCCTGGCAGCGTCGCTTCACATCCTACCCTTCCTCTACCGGGCACACACCCACCGCCCTCAACCCTGACACCAGCTTCGGCCTCAACATCTCCAGCTTCGGTTTCTCATCGGCTGCCATCCGGGCCAGCTTCAAATACTTCAAGACATCCTGCTGGCGACTATCACCCAGATGCAGAAGATCATGACGCGTCGACGACCCCCGTCGATGGCGAGGAGCCTCCAAAGAAGAAGCAAAAGCGCAACAAGCCAACTCTGTCATGTCATGAATGCGTCGAGCGCAAGACCAAGGTATGACCTTTTTATGTCGCGCAATTCCTCAAGTCACATCGTTTGCATCACAAGCCCAGCCCTGTTCGCTTTGCCCCGTGCGCAATAAAAGTATTCACTTTACTCAAGTAGCGAGTTTGAGCATAGAATTCTACCGTTCTTTCTCACTTGCGCATATCCCAGAATTTGGTTTTATCTTCATAAAACGTCAATGGGATTCATGGTACACAGACGGAGTTGCTGACATTACCTAGTGTGACAGGGGTCGACCTCACTGCCTTGCTTGTAAGTAACTTTTCACGTTGTGCATTTGAGTTACTGCTAACCCCGCACAGGTATAAAGCGACAGACCGAATGCAGATATGCGCATGTTGCTAATCTACTCGAGTATGGAATCTCTTGGTTATGCTGTCATTTGTTCTGCTTTAACAATCATATAGGGAGACCACACGGTCCGCAGCCAATGGCAGGCGAATGACGAAACCACCCAAGAAGAAGTCTGGATCAAGCGGAAAGTCTCCTATCCCAAATATTGCAGATAGAGGCATGTCCAACGATCCTAGAGCAACCTCCCGGGGCGCCGTTGCACTCTCGATTGGCCTCCTATCTAATGTTCCATACTCTCTACCCTCTGCGAGTAACATCTTTGGCATTGGCTCTGAGCACCCCTTCGCCAACTACTGGACCTGCGAAGGCGGCCTGTCGGAGGTAATTTCAGTTCTTCCTGACAAGATACAGGCCGACATTCTACTCAGTCGCTACTTTGAGTGTGTTGACCCAGTGTATCCTATGATACATCGCCAAACATTCTACGCAGATTACGAGCACTTCTGGCAGATGAGTCAACAAGACAAGAGCGACACAGATCCTTCTTTTATAGCATTGATATTCGTCATGCTAGCACTGGGCACACAATTTGTGACGTCGACAACATCGTCCCAAGAGCGAAAGCAGACGGCCGAGTTCTATGCTTCTGCAAGTAATCAGGCCCTACGTATTGCTTCATATCTCAGCAGCGCCTCACTACGATCTATCCAGGCCATGGTCTTAATAGTGTACTTTCTTATTAATGACAACCATGCTTCGGATGGATGGGCTTTTGCCGGAATTCTAATCCGACAGGCTTATGCAATGGGCCTACATAGGGATCCAAATATCGGTATGCCTCACTTTTTTTTTTGTTTTCTTTTTCAATCTTAGCTAGTTGTATACTGACTTTCGTATAGTAACACCGCATGCCACCTTGTTCGAGAAGCAGCAACGTCGAAAGGTCTGGCAAGCAGTACTGCTCCAAGATACGTTTCTAACCGTCTTGCTCTCTCTGCCACCCTCTGCGACACATACGGATGTTTCTGTCGAAGACCTTCTGGACGATGGTTCGTCGATCGCAAATAGCGATCCTACGGACACAGCATATATCAGGGGCTCCTGGACTTTGGCCAATCTTGTGCAGGAGACGATCTGTTCACCACGATCTCTGGATCTACCTATTTGCTCGACGGCAAGGCATAAGTCGAAGCTGATTGCCGACTTCCGAGCAGTCTATCGATCTTTCCCTGATGTTTTCCGCTCGTGGGACCCTGATAGCATCACAGCACTTGCAAAAACAAATAAAAGGGTAGTCCGCCAGACTCTGTTCCTGACGAGTAACTACTTTCACAACCTGATGCTGGTTCACGCTTCTGAAAGTCCTGATGTTCCTGTCAACGTTCGTGGGACATTGGAGGCGGCGCACGATGCTATCACCGCCTTCTTTCTTCTTTTCACTCTCCTTGAAATAGAAGCGCGCGTTTGGTGGGTTTTCAACCACCGAGCTTTCCTGGAAGCGCTATGCATTGGCAATGTTCTCAAGGAAGCGACACGTGAGCCTGGCGGCGCAGATATGATGGCAAGAGATCCTTTGCTTGTGAGGGCGAAGGCCGATATCAGTAAGTGTACATGTTGTATCTCCATTCACGGGCAATTCTCTAACCTATTTACAGCACGCATGATTCAAATCATGCAGATTATGGGTAAAGATTCTGAAGTGGCCAGAACACGAGTTCAAGTTTTGAGCGACTTCCTGACCTAGAGACAAAGCAAGAGAGCAATACCTTTTGTACAAACACTTTAAGTAATGATTGAACGAGATGGGTGGTGCAGTCCCAGAAAAGTTTTGTTGTTGCATATTAGTCGATATTTAGCCATGGCGGATGGGAAACAGATCTAGATGGTGGTATCGCTCGATGTCTAAGCTGTGAACTTCCTCCGCCATTGAAGACAAGATATAGAATTCGGTGTATATAACTGGTGAAGCATTCCGACTGGAAGTGTTGTGTTGTGTTGTGTTGTGAATTCATAGGTTGCTTTCGATGTTTGAATTTCATGATGGGTATAATTGACCTACAGATAATTGAGTCACCAGAGTCGAATCAGGACAAAATCAAGATATTCCTGCATTATTTGGAAAGAGGTGACGAGTTATATTCAAAGTACTTAGTCTGGTTCGAATATTGCCAAGACAATACAGGCAATGGAATTGCCGAGGTCGTCAGGACCCACTATAGACTCGTCCAGGGCTGAATGATGGACTCGTCAGCTCGCGAAGGGTGATTGGCCGAGTGACAGACTACGCATGGTGATTGCGCAGCCCGACCCTTTTCAAGATAAGCTGAGCAGCCAAGCTAGACTCAGAAAGGGTCGCAGAATCGTTTCAGTGCCCGAACTACTGTCATGGCAGGGCTCTTTGACGCTATTCCAGTACGTTTTTGGGAGGCATCCGCGTGGCCTGGCATCCCACATCCCGTCTTATCCGCCTAGTCGCGCGTGCTATTTTTTTTCGCTCTTCATTTCATTTCCTCGTAATGTCATTCTAATCTCTCGTATTGAACCGGTTCATTCTTAATCCCTCACAAAAACCTTTTTCCCTTTAAGCATCTTTCCTTGATCTCTTTCTCTTGTTTTTCGTATTCTCCTGCCTTTAAGCTTCTTTATAGTGAGCCCGGCTGCCTGGTACTCCTGGTCCGAATTTGACGTCACAGTACTATCTCACACCAGCAACACCAATAACCCATCTTCTCGATAACAATCTCGCGACGATGCGCGGCCTCACTCAGGCTGCCGCCGCGGTGCTGACACCTGCGTTGGTGTTGGCTCATGGACCTCACCATCCCCCACCTCCACCACCACCTCCTCCACCTCATATGGGATTCCTACCTTCCGCTCTCGACGTAACACCTTCAGCTTTTGTCACAGTCAATGTCCCATGGAGCGACACTGAATCGTATCCTTTGACACTACGATTTGATGTACAGGAGTCAGAAGATGTCTGTGGCCCTGCCAGCATCAAGCTCAATGGCGAGTCCCTCGATCAGGACGCCAAGGGTCACGGCGTAGGATCATTCCTCGTCAACAATGAGACCACCATCTCAGCTGAGTGGGATTTTGAGTGCATCGGCCCCAAGGAGTTCCCCTTTGGTCAGTCAATGCGCTTCAACGTAAAGGCCCTCGACGACATGGCTGTCAATGAAGAGTCTTCCTTCTGGATGACCTTCAAGCAAACCGCCCCTGTTCGAATCTCCGATGTTGGAAACGCTGCCTACGTATGGAGTCTGTCCGTCCCCTTCAGCAAGGAGAACAGTACATCAACAGGTGACAAGTCCACTGCCGACCACCCACCTCCTATCTGGGAGAGCACCCACCGCGACTTCCAGGACCCTGAAGAGGAGCTTCAAGTTGAGTTGATGGAATTGGAGGCTCTTCATAAGCAGATTCTTCAACTTGAGCAGCTTGTTGAGGAGAGGGAGGCGTCCATTGCTAAGAAGCTGGGCAAGAAGTATCCTCCTCCTCCCCCCTCGACTTACAAGAAGATCAAGGATTGTGATGGAGTGCAGTGTGTTTTGCACACTGTAAAGGATGGCGTGCGACACTCTGCTCATAGGTTCTACGATCACGTCTTCGGACATCCTCCTCCTCCACCTCACCATGGCCCTCCCCACGGTCCTCATCATGGAAACGGCACTCATCATGGACCTCATCCTCCTCATCATGGACCTCCCCCGCCTCCTCCCCCTCACCATGGCCATCCTTTCCCTTTCCCTGGAGGCCACCCTCCCCCTCCCCAATGTCCTCCTTGCTCTTGTGATCCTCACCATGGCAACCCCCCGCCACCTCCTCCCCATCACAAAGATGGACCTCATGAGCCTCACCATGACAAGCCGGAGCACGGCCCTGAAGATTTTCGCGCTGAGGGACATGAGGGTCACCCACCACCACCACCACCTGTAAGTCCAGCCTAATAATCCATCAACGCTTTCACTTTCTAACAACTCTTCAGCCTCCTCACCATCCCATCATTGTGATTCTCGGCGTCCTTGCCATTGCACTCGCTCTTTTCAGCGGCATTGCCATTGCCTACATCCACCGCCGCATAGCTCGTCTCAGCCCCGAGTCTCGACGTGCCATCCGCCGCGCATTCCGCCAGTCTCGGGAAGAGCGCCGCAAGGGTTCCGCTTGGAAGGCTGCCTACCGAGCCTTCATTTCTCGATGTGTCGAGAACGACGAAGATGAGAAGGAGGCCATGCTTAACGGTGACCGCCGCCGAAGGTCTTCTTCTGCAAGCAGCGTGACCATGGAAGAGGAGATTGCATCCTTCCGCGAGGCTGCTAACATGGTCGACGGCATTGTTGCTGCCGAAGAAGGCCACAACACCCACGCTCGCTCGTACAGCTATATCCCCGGCTCTCCTGTTTCTTCTCGCCCAACACATCACCACCCTGCTGCTGCGGCATACCGTAGCTTTCCCGATGACGAGAGCCTTCCCGCCTACGATGATGACGAGCGCGACTCGTCGGTGGTTTCAGATGGATGCCGATACACGCCCGGTAGCTCTGATTACACCCCTTCCACCTCTGGATCCAACGCCAGCGACGTTCTAGGCGATACCAAGAACTAAAACGAAATTATATGATTTTTGAGCACGCATTATTTTTTTTTGCCTACAACTATGATACACCACATTTCTTTACCTGTTAAGATTTTTATTTTCGTTTTTTTTTATACGCATGACTGAGATGTTAGATATCGGGAGTTTTACTAAGTACTGTGAATCCACAGCACCTCAATAGCCATCTAATATCACTTCTTGAATTGTACAAATCTTTATAATGCTATTACTGGTGATGTGTGTATGCTCGGTTTTCTCTTTCCCTTATCGCCCGAAGATGAATTCCTCGTAGTTCTTGGCTATCTTTTTGACGCCTTCCTCAAGCTCCCAACCCTTGACTTCGCAAACATGTCGATACATGTCCTCTAGTGCCTTTTCCATATGCTCGCCTGCTATATGAAGATCGCTCTCTATTAGCACGCTGTCATCGGGTAGAGCGCGGAGAACCTCGTCGGTCTTGGTGCAACTGGCATCTGTGCTTAGGTTGACAGCTACTGACAGTGAGACAAAAATGCGAGCTGGGATTGTTGGGCTGAGATACTGCTTCAAGACTTCAACGCTAGCACTGAACGAGTGAAGACATATCCGCGGAGGATATGGCTTCTCGCTGCCATCTTCATCTTCTTCATCCGAAAAGTCCTCGGCGCCCTTGGCGACAAGACGTCGTTTTCGGCGTGTTATCACTTCACGTTTATGGCCCTTCCATGTGTCGGCAAGAGCGTCGTGAAGCACTCCATGAGCTTGCACACCGTGTACGCTGACAGCTCGGCGAGTCTTGGCAGCAAGACGGAGTTGTGCAGCAAGAATGACACGCTGGTGTTCTATCCTTACCCTGTGAGAACTGAGATGCCGACCTTCGCGACCTCCAGGTGTGAGGGTCGAATCTCGTTCAGCTTGTTCAGATGGATTCCATGGTTCAGGAAGACGAAAGGCCTTGTCAACGCCAATTTCGCCGACCAAAGCATAAGGGTTGGCAGATAGCCTGGACTCGGTTTCTTTGAGAAATGTGCTTACAGCGATTGGGGTTGGCAGAGAGGCGACAAAGTCTGATGAAGGTTCCGGCTGCAGAACGGCGTTGTAGTGGGCCTGCTTTGCGACATTGTCGGCGTCGGCGTCGGAGCCGGAGCCGGAGGTGGGCCTATATGTCGGGGCGTCGGCCGAGTCGTCATAGAGAAGATGTGAGAACCAGGGGTGCCAGCCAAAGGATGGAACCACCCAAGCATTGCTTTGGTCAGGGTTGTTTTGGAAGAGCTGCTTGGGGTCTTGGCTGTAGTGCTTGTTGGCCACTTCTGCGACAAGATCCTGGTCCTGAGCTCGTGTTGCCATGATAGTCAATGCAGCCGCGCGCATTGAGGGGATATCCTGTATGGAATCCATTGTATCCGTTGGGTGGCAGTGAGCATCGCATATTGGCAGATGCCAGGGGAACGGGGTTTCGTCTGCCACAGGTACTACAGGCACTGGTTGCTCATCGTAATTGTGGGTGAATTGACACATGTTGGCGATTCGATCGAATCAGGTGGTGAGTCAAAAGTAAGATGATTTAGTTGAGTTTACACTGTAGATGCATGTAATGTTTGGTTTGGCATGTGTAAAGAGGTTCATCGTCGATGGTTGATGAAGGGTCAGAGAGTGATGTCAGTGGGGAAAGCTCCTTTCGGCGGTGGATCATGATGGAGACGGGAATTTAGAGGCTCCAAGTGGGGTTGAGTTGTGCTCAAGACTCGAGTTCTTTTGGTGATTGACCTTGTCAAGGAACTTCCCCTTTAGCTTAACTTAGCAATGTTCCTAGATGGCTTCGGCTTGAGTTAGTGACGCTTGTTGCCTCGGCTTACTGGCTCATGTGACTTGTGTGGTTGGTGTCTGTTATCGACGGGGTAGTCTAGTTTCCAGTGAGCTGGACTGTTTATTAGTGCACAGTCAGTTCCAGGGTCTTTTTGTGATTTACAGTCGATCACTACTGGGGGATAAGGGATCCTTGAAAGTTTATTTATTTGTAGTTCTTGTGAGAGATGATAAGGACATTATTACTCGTGGATAGAATAGGTAGGTGCTGACAATAAGCAACTCTTGTGTACAATTGTTTACAGATTGAGGATTTACTCTGACAATGACATTTAAATGATGTCTCTTGTGCAAAGAAAAACATGGACACTTACGTAGGTAGTAGAGATACTGACTGAAGAGGCCGACCAAGGCACTTCCTGCAGGTATATTCTCCTTACAATCACTTGCATCGTTTCACTGCAACTTCCCCGCACGCTCTCTCGTGGTGGCTTGTCAAATCGCCGTACGATGGTCACCTCAGACACCAGAAAAATGAGCAACTGCAACAGAAAATTGACCTAAGCCAAGCCAAGCCAAAACCAGACCAAACCAAACCAGACCAGACCAGACCAGACCAGACCAGACCAGACCAGATCAAAGCCACACCTTTTCACATGTGATTGCCTCCTCCAGACATTATTTTCTCTTACTCTTCTTTTATTTCCTCTTCTCTTCTCTTCTCTTCCCTTTTTCTTCAGTATAGATACATACCTACATATTACCTGCTTCTACTTCTATTACAGCTTCACTGCAACCCCATAGAGTCGCATTCTTTTCCCGCTCTTCCATCCGACAGTGCATCTTTCTGCTTATTGCATGGCTACTAGGTACAGTGAGTGAAGTGATAAGCAAGCTCCTGTTTCCAACCCCTCCTCCTCCTCGGACGCCTCGCTTTGACTTCCCCGGAAACAATCTATCCTATCACGGCTTTGGGACATGTCGACGTCTCTCGTCCTAGAGCGGCATCTATAGGCTCTATCTTTGTGTGTGCAGCACGATTCGGTATTTCAAGTCCTCAACTACTACAGTAGTCGCTCACCTCTGTGGCTCTTTTGTTTCTTCTTTTTATTTCTCTTATTCTTCATCATCCATCTCCTGTAACCGCTAATTCCATCACCAACGACTGCCATCATCACTTTGGACAAACATCCATGGGATTTTCTTGTAGTCATGCACTACTAGTCTCGTCTCTGTAACATCACCATCAATCAAAAATGGCATTCTTCAATCCCGTCTACGCTTTCGTTGTGCCCTTCCTTTTCGTCGTCACCGTCCCTCTCGCTGTCTTTGCTGGCATCACAACTACCATTGCATTTTCTGTTCTTATTCTCCGGGTGCTGGCTGTCTATCTCGACGTAGCTCTATCCATTGTACCGCATTATCTGGGTGGACGAAAGATTCGACCTTATCGTCCTAATAATCATTACATTCGTCAACCACACCTCGAAACTCCAGGGTCTTCTGCACTTTACACCAACCCATCAGCTTCATCGGCTGGATCAACGGCCTTCGAATCATCCTTACGAAGACGTCGTCATCGTAGGAGCTCCAGTGCTCTATCTACAGCTGGTTCTACCACCCCAATTAGCGAAAAGGCATTTGGCTTGCTTCCTAGCATTGGCCCGGAGCGGGATTTTGAAGGTATTGGCGGTTGGCGACTAAGTGGTGATGATGAGACATGGACCACAATTAACTCGAGGCTTGAGTTGCCCGATAAGCAACACCATGGAAGAAATCACCACCGTTCCCCGTCAGGCCCCACGACACCTGGAGAGGGCGGATATCTCATGATGAAGGGACGTAACCGAAGCCCTTCAGCAATTCGCACTTCAGCATCCCCCAACAGTGCCCGCACAAGGACACCATCTGGCCCTCGCATCGCTTTCACGAATAAGACATTTATTGATAGCTATTTTCCAAGCTTCAAGACTTCGCCAAAGGGACTGAAGAAACTGCCCTCCCAGGGGGTAGTCGACGCATAGGTCCTCGAGACACTAATGTTATGTTGTCATGTAAATTACTATTACGACTTTATGAAGGGAACTGAATGCAGGAATAATCGGAATCAGACCAAAACTGATGAAACGAAAACGCGGGTGCGATTCGGGATTTTAAGGGCGTTTGAGCGAGACTGTTGACATTTCTTTTGGTTAACTAAAATATGACATACAACATGTCAGGTCAGGAAGAAAAATGATTGCCAGAACGAATCGCACTTGTGCAGTACTGAATTTATGTCTCTCCTAATGCCCTATATCCTGGTATCTTCCATGCCGAAAACGCCAAATCACTAAAAGTCCATTATCATGATATCATCGCCGAACCCTAAGTGAAGCATTCCCTCCTTAGAGAGTCTGCCAAAAGTAGTTTGCATAAAAGAAGCGCGAAAACTTCTTGTCCATGTTGACCACATGCACATCGCCCTTGCGATCATTTCGAATAACAGCCTTGGACCACTCGCCGTCTTTCTCGTCGCGCTCAATGTCAATACCGAGGCTGCGATACACCTTGAGCCTCAGCAACACTTCGTCATCAACAGGGTCTCTGCGTCGCGCGTTCGCAGCAGCATCTCCTTCCACGCCCTGGAGCTCGAGCTCCCTCAGGCGAGCCTTCAAGTCCGCAGCAGTGAGGGCGAGACGTTCCGCATCAGTCTCAGCATCGGCAGCAGCCTTTGCGGTGCGGAATTTGAGGGTGTCAAGACGGGCGATATTGGAAGCGTGGTCTGCGGATGAGTGGGATGTTACGAGGTCATCATGTCTCGATGTATGGGTCGCTAGTTGGCGGGAGAGCTTCTTAAGTGATGACTCGGCCTCGCGGACGCGGAGATCGCGGGCTTGTTCAAGTGTAGCGAGGGATTCTGTCACACGCGCAACGGCAGTTTTATCTGGTGCGATGTTGAAGTTTTCAATTGTATGGTGAATGAGCTGGCAATTTATTAGCCATGTTTCAAGAAAGGGGGTTGAGTATAGGACTTACAGTCGCCGGTTCTTCAGAGAGCAACATAATGGGCCAGTATTTTGGTATCAAGTTTGTTCGAATTTCAATATAGAGAGAGTTTCTATTTGTTTTGTTGAAGACGTGAAATATGATTCTTTGTACTTTGTTTAAGTGATTATGATGAAACTGGTGTTTTTACCCAAGTCAATTCTGGCCAAGCACTATTGGTCGTCCTGACGACAATCATGAATTCTTATCATACAGCCTAACCTACACCCAACATATGCACACCCCACCTCAGCTTTCTCCTTCTCCCATTTAGCCGGATATTCTCCGTCAACGCCGCACATCGTCATCGGGTCCCGCCACAAGCAGGCAAGCAAAGAGCAATGAAGCCGAAAAGAGCTACCTCTGATTAACACGTGCGAACTCTACCATCGCAACAGGATTCCTCTGGTTTTGACATACCTAGATAGTTGATCTCCTACGAAAACTCTCTTGGCTCTACGCATCAACTTCTTGATCGCTGAAGTCATCTTTTTTTATTTTTAATATCGCATTCCCGATCATAAACGACCCCCCCCCCGTCAAAATGGTTACCGAACTACCATGTGAGTTCCCGTCTGCGCAAACTGCATGATAGGTGACTTGTTGAGATATGATATACTAACGTGTGTATTTCAAAGATGCGCTCGACGCGGAGACGTTAGTTCATCTTTAAAACTTCTGCTATGCGACATCACGTACACTTATCCTGACTGATGGCAACAGGCCGCTAAATCCCTCCGAACTCAACGTTCTAAAAGCGCAATACGACCGCGAGGGTGAAATGGTCGGTGTTCAGACCAAGTTCAACTATGCCTGGGTAAATACTCACTTAACTTTCTTTCTCTCTTGTTTCCTTGCCAGCAAGACTAACATCCTGTCTTTGTTTTTGATAGGGTCTTGTAAAGTCCAACCAGCGAAACGACCAGCAGCTCGGCGTCCGCCTACTCTCGGATATCTTCCGTGTCTCTCCTGAGCGCCGCCGAGAATGCCTCTACTATCTCGCACTCGGCAACTACAAGCTTGGCAACTACGGCGAAGCTCGCCGCTATAACGACCTCCTGCTCGATAAGGAGCCCACCAACCTGCAGGCCTCGAACCTGCGTACACTCATTGACGACAAGGTTGCTCGGGAAGGACTCATGGGTGTTGCCATACTTAGTGGTGTTGGTGTAGCAGCTGGAGTCGTGGGAGCGTTCCTCCTGAGGAACGCCAGGAAGAGGTAGAGAAAACGAGAGAGAAAGAAAGTTTTCACTTGGACGGGAAAAGAGGGGAGAAATTAAAGAAAAAGAAAAGAAAAGAAAAAGAAACGTGCAGAAGAATGTCACATTCACATGATTTGCATGGGCGGTTTCGGGAACACCACTATACTCACTCTTCGCTATAACCTCTGGATTGGGCCCTTTTTGGAGTCTTGAACTTTACGAGATATGCTTGTACTACATAAATGAAGCGACCCTTATTATATAAGTTACCAATGTTCATCTACCATGTCAGCTAGTTTTGATCCATATGCAGAGAGACCTGTTCAGTCATTATCACAGCCAAGGCTTTATACAGATTGACGGACTAGTCAAAGGCTGCAATGAATGCGCAGTGTCGCAGTCGTGAGGGAAGTTGAGTACTCACGATACTATTCATGCATATATCACGGAGCGAGACACAATAACGAGATGAGACTAAGACAAATAAAACAATGTTAAGGAAACCAAGATCAAGCCAGCTAAGAAACAAACCAAAGAGACAACGCGTCACCGTCTAAGGAGTATCGCGTGTTGAGACATTATAACCACCTGTTCTCAACAAACGTACGACTAAAATACAACAAGTTGCTACTCGACAAACGTCCTTGGTAAAACCACCCATTTAATCTTATCTAATATTATCCATGAGCGAAGCACCATCGACCCCTTGGCGATAAAGGAACAGGTTTTCAAAGGTACAGCAAGTGAGCAACGCAACCAGGCAGAGTAGGTGAAGGGTTTGGGGAACCAATATGTCACACTCCCGGCGAGAATACGACGACACAGATGAAATAGTTGCATCTTCCACAACTCTCGGAACGAGAGACGGTTAGATATCGTCATCTTTCGCCCGTGGCCCTGCTGTTCTTCTCTCCAAAAGGTATTTTCGTGTAACAGATTAGAGTAAGAATAACAGGCGTCAGGCGTGACTTGGCTCAAAGCATGGCGGAGAACAACGCTTGCCTGTAACTTCCAGTCACACCAAGACGCCGGCAAAGCCATATAGTCTGCATATCCCATCCTGCACGACTATTCTTCATAAATGACTTTTTTGTTCCGTCTCCGTACGACAATCATTCCATGTGGCGTGTGTGATGTGATGTGATGTGATTAGGAGACAATGTTTTGTTTCTTAATTAAAAAAGGGTGAGAGAAAGAGGCGACAAAGAAACTAGAATCGAATGCAACGAGAGGCGTCGAGCTGGTATTGTATGGGCATCATGGGTACTCAGACATGGATAAAGAAAGATGAAAGGAATGCGCAGGTCGTCAAGAAGTCGGGAGCTTAGCGAAGAGAGAATCCCTTTCGCTTGCCCTCCTTCTCTAGTGGTCGTCCGCTCTCGACGCGTTGCTTCTTGTCCTCGAGCTCCAGTCGTTGGCGGTCGAGCTGCTCCTTCATCTCCTTGTGTCGGGCGTAAAGCTCCTCTTCTGACTGCTTCAGCTTGCTCTCCTTCTCTGCCACCTTTTGCTGGAAGACCATCTTCATCTCGGCCTCCATCTTGGCAAGCTTCTGCTCGTGTAGGGCACGCTCCTCCTCCTGCTTGACAGCAGGGTTGACCTCCTTGAACACGCTGGGGTCTTGAGACACACCCATAGCAAGCAGCTTGTCGGTACGGTAGTTCTCGTAAAGCTGGTTGTTGGTGTGCTCCTTGAGCTCCTCCATGTGGGTTCGGATGAGCATTTGTCGGAGCTTAACGAAGTCGCAGTGCTCCTCGTTGTCTACCTCAATAATTCCCCAAGGGTAGGCACGGCCGCGGATCTTGCGACCATCGGCGCTAGTGATCTCGTTGTTGGCACCAACGACAGCGAAAGGAACCTTGGACATGATCTCGTTGTTCTCCGCGATTGTCTCCTCGTCGTCGAGCTCGTATCGGGGACCCTCAAAGATCTGGATACCGTGGTGCTTGATATCGGCGAGAATCTGCGTTGGTCAGCAACTGCAACATAGACATTCATTGAAAATAACTTACTCGAGACTTAAAGGCAGCAATCTCCTCATCGGTAAGGGTATCCGCCTTGGCGATAACAGGGATCAGGTTGACCTTGGTGTGAAGTCGGCGCATCACCTCGATGTCAAGAGGCTTGAGAGAGTGGCCAGTGGGCTGGATGAAGAAAACACAAGCATGGATACGGTTATCAACAATGTTCATGCGGTTTACCTTGTTCTCGGCATCCAAGTAAGAGTCAAATCGCTGCTCAATGTTGTCGACAATAGGGCGCCATGACTCGTCGTTGTTGACGAAATCACCGAAGCCGGGTGTGTCAACGACAGTAAGGCGAAGACGAACGCCAGCCTCCTCAATGTCGGCGCTAATGGACTGGATGGTAACGGTCTTGGGAATAATGTCGAGGCTAGGGCCCTTGCGCTCCTTGGGGGGGTAGAGAGAGGTGTTGAACAGAGTGTTAACCAGTGTGGACTTGCCGAGGCCAGATTCACCTGTTTTATTGTTAATTCGGGTCTGCTGTTTTACCAGTACTTCTACATACCAACAACCATTACGTTAAAGTTGAAGCCTTTGCGCACACTCTTTCGGTGCCACTGGTTGGGCAGGTTGGCGAAGCCGACATAGCCCGTGAGCTTTCTTCTGACAATGTTCCTGTTGTCAGCAGTGGGAGGTGGCTGAGAAGGAACTTTGTAGAATGGTCAGCAAGCTATTGATAATCATGTCCGGATTGAATGCAAACTTACCGTTGGTGGGCGAGGCAGAAGGGGCCAACGCTGGGGACTCGCTGCCTGGAGAAGCTATTGAAAGACACGTTAGCAAATTGGCCATTGACCGAGACTAGAGATAAGAATGCGCAGGTAGAGGTGGAGGAAGATCCTGACTCCACGAATATTCCGAGCTAGTAAATCGACCGTTACTCCTGGACGGTATTTGTCTGTTATCGCCTGGTTCACTGGGCTCTCCGCCTTGATCTGCCGCCTTGCCATCTTGTTGAATATTGACAAGTTGCTCATAAAAGGACATTGGTGCAATAACATTTAGCGTCAGCCGGCTATCAGCATCAACGTCGAGCATGCTACGTTGGTGGCGTACAGGCGAAGGGCGCGGAGCGGACGGTTGGGATGAGCCTTGGTCATCCTGGCCCAATGGAAACTTGTTCATCGGGAGACTTGTTGATCTCCTGGAGTCACGAGATGTTCTCGGCGTTGGTTCGGCAATGGGCGAAGGATTCAGGAATAGCAGACTGGTTCCCAAGCTCACGCTGCGATTGCGAGCTTTGGCATGCCTTCCCAGGTCGAATGACATGTTCGAAGGTGCTGGTTATCAACGAGGGATACTGTCGGGACCAAAAGGGGGGACCAGGACAGAGCCAATAGATTGTAGATGATCGAAAACGAATGCCGTCGAAGTTATCGTGAATCGATGGTTCTTGCAATCATTGTTGTCGTTGTCAAGATAACCATTCTTAAACTCCAGGGAGGGTGGGATTGTCCTCATCGTCGTTGTCGGGGGCTCCTTCCTCAACCTCTACATGGCACAAGTGCCATGTGGAAAGACACGGGCGTGCATAAAAAGAAAGAATCGCCTTACCCATATTGAAATATCAAGAACGGTCGGAGTTGAAAGAACTTGTAGGAAAGTGCGGGTTCTAAAGCCAAAGCTCGCTGGTTAGCTACGTCAGGCAAAAGGCCAGCTAGCTTCACCAGCTTATAAAGGATTGCCAAAAGAAACAACGAGAGAAGGGCTCCTGTCTCGACACTACGTCTCCAGGCCAAAAACGCAGTTTGGATGGAAGTATCGTCGGATCGATCGAGGCCGCTCTTTCTCAAAGTCGTCGTTGTCGGGTTCAGAAGTGGAACGAGGGACATCAACTCACGGAAATACCAGGAGACGCGTGTCAATAGGCGTCGTAACGAGAGTAGACGAAGATTAAGAAGGAGGCCACGGGCTTATTAACACAGGACCTACTCTCACGCACGATAAAAGGCGATCGAGATAGAAGAAGTAGCAATGATGATGCTAGAAACGGGGTTAGGAAAAAAAAGAGAGAAGGTGAAGTCAAGGAGAGAAATGGGAAATTTTGGAGGCGACAGGCGGACCAAGCAAGGAGACGAAATTCTGATGTGCTGTGCTGTTCTCCCAGCAGAGCAGCCCAAAGGCAAAGGAACCGTGCTTCAACAAAAGGGGTTTAGAAGAGCTAATCCTAAATTAGGCTAGTGTGGGGCCCTCAACTTACATGATCCAGGGGCAAGCTCTGGAGAATTAGCGAGCAGGGTCGCTGAAGGGCTACTGTCGAGCTTCGAATGATACTGCAATGGATGCTCTGATTGGCTTTCAGAGCCCGGGTCCAATTAACGGCGCGGCACAGGGGTTGATCAATGGTAGGATGGGAGATTGGAGAGGGAGTGAGTGCTCTTAGTAGCTTCACCTCACGCAAATTACAGTAAGGTTTTGTATCTTGGCTTGGGCTCCTGTCGGCATGTGGCATCGCCAACTGCCACCAAGCTTACTTTTTTCCGAATATGTAGAGCTTTGCTTCTTGTTCAGCTTCATGTTGTGAGTATGCATTTATTTTTACCTGATCCTTGTCTCCGAATTTCTAATTGTGGCGGGAACATTAATTACTCCTTACTCAAATCATTCCCCGAGCTTGGAGCTCACCTGAGGTAGGTTGTTTCTAAAAGGGGAATGCTACTTTAATCATGTACATACTTAGCTCCCCTTGTGCTTCAAGCATCAACGATCTTTTTATGTACATCACAGTATGCTATCAATACCGATAGGGGGCTCCTATTGTCATTCTCTCCATTATGGTCCTCTGTACATTTGCATTGACTGTTTCCTCTTCTTATAGCTTTGCTCCTCCAATCTTTGGGCGCATGGTTCAAACACTCGTAATGAGACGCTGCTAGGCACAAGACAGATACCAAGACACATGTCGATCAACGTTATGTTTAGGGGCCAGGGTATCTTATCCCCTTCTTTCTCGTGACCAGAAATGCAGGATTGAATCATGCACGGGAGTAACCATCGTGTTATTATCGAGCTATATTTCCTGTTCATCCATCAGACAAGGAGACAGATGGATGGTCATTTAAACACTGGGACGTTTTCCACCCGCCGTCAAGTCCGGTCGCGCCTCAGCCGCTCCCACGTCTGTGCTAGAGGACTCCCTCGTTTAGTTTCCCTTCCCCGTCTCTGTCTCCATCCAAACACCAAACATCACTGACTTGCAATCAGCCCGAGTTTGTTTCCTTGGTGGGTCTCAACGCCATTCACCCATGCACTCTATCGCGTACGTCGTCCATTCGTCTCATACAGTGCTTGTCATCCATCCATTACATATATCGAGTTGTTTTTGTAGCGATTATTGGGGTTGTTGAAAGATCAATACTGGAAGGCTGGCCTCTGAGCAGGTGGATCGTCCTCGAAAAGACGATACACACCAACTCAGCAACCATCCTCCATCCCGTGTTGTAACCTGTATACGAGTTCACATGCATACATTGCATCTACACACGGCAATAATATCATATTGAATCTGACGCAATTTCTCTACCTCTTGTTGCGTACGCTCTCTGTACTACCAACCTCGTGCAGCTCGCGTTTTATGTAAAGACTGATAACAAGGGAAATTCGGAGCTTCCGATTGCATTCCAGACCAATGCAAGGGTCTCTCTCCCGTTATTTCTAAATGGCTATCAGTATGTACATCCCATGTTCTACCTAATCTAGGTATGTACTTTGACATAATTCATGCGGAGATAACAATCGACGAAATTTGTATCTGTGTTACTTTTCATCGGTTGTCTCTAGGGTATTCTCATCTGTCTGCTTTGAAGTTCGAGTGCCATATAGAGGATATCTACGTATTGCAAGTACCTTGCAGGAAGTACATGACCTATATTCGAATGGTTGTCACTTCTTAATGCACTTTTTGATTATCTTATCTTCACGTTGGTGGAAGGTTTTGGTTCGATGAGTTGGCGTACAATATTCCCAAACCCTCATGCCTTACTTATTACACATGAGAGTGGGCGCCCTCACACAATTCTAAGAGTAAATAAAGCCAAGACAACGTTAAGAAGAGAGTCATTTTGCCAAGTTGAAAATGGTATCTACAAAATCGCCTATCTTATATGTCTCGCACCAACATCGAATGTCTTGGTGCCTCTTTTTGATTACATGCCACATCCCAGCCTCCTGTAAAGGTATAATACACTGTCGTTATACTGCCCGGTCGCATCCCTCAACAATGTTCATACAATAACATACAATCATGTTACGCTAGGCCAGCCTGCTGGCTAGCGAAGAATCGCTTTGACTCAGCACATCTTTCGCTCTTGCAACCAGGGCATCGGAGACCCATTTGCTTCGAGCAAGCCTTGTTCTCAGCGAGATGTTTCTTGGCAATGTCGGCAAGAGCCTCAATGAACACAGGGCTACCGTTGAGTGATTCAACTCGCTTGACGGTCTCGGGACTACCGCTATCGGCAATAACCTCCTGGTCCAACTCGTAAAGAGTTTCGATATGATCGGAGGTGAAAGCAATAGGGATAAGCACGAGATCCTTCTGACCCTTAGAGACGTAGTGCTCTACGCTATCCGAGGTCTGGGGTCCCAACCAAGCAGACGGGCCAACCTGAGACTGCCAGCAGAGTCGGTAGGGGTTGGAAAAGCCAAGTCTCTGCATGACAGCGTAGACAGTTGCCGCAACCTCAGCTGGGTAAGGATCGCCTGTCATTTGTTAACAATTATTGCAAAAGTAGGCAACGGGCGTACGAACCTCTGTTGACGACAGACATGGGTAGACTGTGAGCGGAGAAGAGTAGCACAGCATCCTTTCTTCGCTCCTCAGGGTACTCTGCAAGCTTGGCCTCAATATTCTGCGCAAACGCCTCGACCAAACCGCTGTGGTTAGGCCAGCGGTCAATTACACTCCATGTAATAGTACCGTCGCCGGACTCCTTGTTGGTCTTGCCCTCGAGTCTGTGCCTCCATTTCCACAGCTCATTCAAGCTACTACCTGTTGTCGAGCAGGAGTACTGGGGGTATTGTGTGAATGCGACAGCGCGACCACCCTTGCCGTTACCAAACCCGTCTTTCAGCAGCTGCTCATACATTTCCTCAGTCAATGGATCTGCATATCGGAAAGCGACGTATGGCTTGTGGGGCGCAGTCTCTGGTGAGATCTTGTCCAAGATCTTGCACATCTCGGCGTTTTGGTATTCGGACCACTTGCGGATTGGGGATCCTCCACCAATTGCAGAGTATTGCTTGATGATTTTGGGAGTTCGCCGCTTCGAAATCAAAGGACCGAGGTAGTTTTGCAGGGGACCAAGAGGGATCAGGTCACCATCAGCCTGTGACAATTGTCAGTGTGCGGGAACTCGGGGAAGCCAACTCGTTGCTGATGACCTACAAAAAGACGACTCAAAAAGCTGCCAACCTCGTCAGTAGTCGAAGGTCCTCCCATGTTGAGGAAGACCATGGCTGTAGGTCCCTTGGATCCGGTCGCATCTTGGGTGACAGGATGAACAGTAGTGGCCAGATACCGCCTTTGAGTAGCGATCTGGGGTAACGCAAGACGATGCGAACTGGCCTGTGAAACGCTCCTGCAGAGCTGGCTTGTAGATATTCTCAAAGCCATTGTAAATAAATTATCAACGACTTTTTGAATATAGAGTACAGACGGAAAAAAAAAGGAAGCAGGTCTTCAATTGAAAGTAGTGGGAGAGTTTGGAATCATGAGGCATTGAGGGTGTTAGGAAATATTGCCGATGTTACATGCAACTTAAGTGGGCGGCGATGATGCATGCATCTCCATGGACTCCGGGATCGTCTGCAGCGCATCATATCGATTTTTCGTTGAGGCTTTCCATTCAAAAGTGACATGCGGCACCCGCGGAAATCCCGCGGTGAGGAAGGTACCGCTATTGGAGACATTGTCTCAACCAATTGCCGAGTTTGTAATCTAATCCAATTCATCCAATGTGTCACGTGATCTCGCGCCAGGCAGCGCGTTGACCCTTGTCACATAGCTCGCGTTTGCCTAAAGCTATGGCCCACTAACATGAGATCAACCACCAGCTCTTAAAGTCGAGCTGACCCGCGCAATGAGATTGACCAATCTTTAGTAAACAACAAAGATCTCATCAAAAATGGCCGATAAACAAGATTGGCGAAAAGAGGACGAAGATGAAGGGGAGCAAGAGATTGACGAAAACGTGAGTTGGTTGAGTCTCTGCTATCCCATCTCAACTTCATACTGATCCACTCCACTCTTAGAGCTACAAGGCACAGAAGGACGCTGTCTTGCTCGCGATAGATGTGAGCAAGTCCATGTTGGAGCCGCCACCACCTTCGGATTCCAAGAAGGCAGATCGCGACAGCCCTGTGCAGGCGGCTTTAAAATGCGCCTACCACCTGATGGAGCAGCGCATCATCTCCAACCCCAAGGATATGATGGGTATTCTTCTGTTCGGTACTGAGAAGTCCAAGTTCCAAGACTCAGGTGATAGCCGAAGTAGTTTGGGCTATCCGCACTGCTACCTGTTCACTGATCTTGACGTTCCTGCGGGTGAAGACGTCAAGGCTCTAAAGGCCCTGGTCGAGGAAGGCGAAGATGAAGATGAGGTGTTGACACCTTCGGATGAACCCGTCAGCATGTCCAACGTGCTGTTCTGTGCGAACCAGATCTTTACGACCAAAGCGGCAAATTTCGGAAGTCGTCGTTTGTTCATTGTGACTGACAATGCCGATCCCCATGCTTCAGATAAACAAGCCAAGTCTGCTGCGGCTGTTCGAGCCAAGGATCTCTACGACCTTGGAATCATGATAGATCTGTTCCCCATTACCAGGGGTGACGACAGTTTTGACATGCGCAAGTTCTACGATGATATAATCTATCGAGACCCTGTCGGAGAAGCGAACATGTCTGAGGTTCGAACATCAAAATCGGGAGACGGATTGACTTTGCTCAACTCCCTGATCTCAAACGTCAACTCGAAACAAACGGCAAAACGAGCTCTGTTCTCAAATCTACCATTCGAGATCGCGCCTGGACTCCGGATCTCTGTCAAGGGGTATAACATCGTGCACCGTCAAGTTCCAGCCCGGACTTGTTACATCTGGTTGGATGGTGAAAAGCCGCAAATTGCTACAGGCGAAACCACACGCGTCTCAGAGGATAGTGCCATGGTAGTTCAGAAGGGACAGATAAAGAAGGCCTACAAGTTTGGGGGCGAATATGTCTACTTTACCCCTGACGAACAAAAGTCGTTGAAGGACTTCGGATCGCCCATCATACGTATCATTGGCTTCAAGCCCCGCAGTGCGCTTCCCATATGGGCCAGTACCAAGAAGTCTACATTCATCTTTCCAAGTGAAGAAGACTACGTTGGCTCAAGCCGAGTTTTTACAGCGCTTTGGCAAAAGCTGCTTAAGGACGATAAGATGGGCATCGCTTGGTGCATCACTCGTGCCAATGCGCAGCCGATGCTGGCCGCTATCATACCGTCTAGAGAGCGGTCTGATGACGACTCGGGTACCCCTTACCTGCCTGCCGGTCTCTGGATTTACCCTCTACCATTCCTGGACGATTTGCGAAACATCAACCCTCCTAGTGAAGTGCTACGGAGCTCCGACGACCTCACAACACAAATGAGAACCATTGTCCAGCAACTTCAACTGCCAAAGGCCATGTACAACCCATCGAAGTACCCTAATCCAGCTTTGCAATGGCATTACAGAATCCTCCAGGCTCTAGCACTGGAAGAAGAAGTGCCCGAAAAGGCGGATGATGCAACAGAGCCCAAGTATAAAGCCATTAGCAAACGCGCAGGCGGTTACTTGGAAGATTGGTCCGAAGGCCTAGCGCAAGAAGCAGGCAAAGTTGCGAACAGAAACGCCACCAAACGCGAAACAGACGATGAGGATGTGGAAAGGCCAGCAAAGAAACCACGAGGAACATCGGAGAAGGCCTCTAGCTCCTCCTTCAACATGGAGCAGTTAAAGGCAGCAATCGATAGTGGCAGCATTAACAAAATGACGGTGGTTCAGCTCAAGGACTTGCTTGCTACCAAGGGCATGAGTACGGCTGGCAGAAAAATGGATTTGATCGAGAGGGTTGAACAATGGGTAGAAGAAAACTCATGAGAGCGCGGACTGTCTAGGTACCCAATTGTGTGCCGAGTGCATTGGCGTTTGTGGATTGACTTTCGGTAGGGAGCCCGCGAGTCGAATACCGTATATTCTAGGCTCTGAGCGGAGTGTTAGGCATATTCAAGGAAATATCATTGTTCGCTTATTGATGTGACCGTGACCGTGATATTGAAAGTGTGAATGACTAAAATCCTAAAAATTAGGACATTCAATATCGAGCTGCCTAATTTTTAGAATTTTATTGTTTCACATTATTCTTTTGACTTTACTACAAAATTTTAACTGTGCACCCTTCTCTAAGTGTTGAATCCTTCATACATACGTGTAATGTTTTTAAGCATCTTTTTGTCATATATTCCTATTAAGAAGGCACAAAGATGGTGGACGTGACGAAAGATCCATCAGCTGGGCTTATGCACACGCCACCTTCAGCGTCTGCTAGCTATCAAAGCCCAAGTACTTTTCAGTGGACTGCAGGCGAGGACAGCAGCAGCAGTCAGGACATATCCCCTGGAGCTGAAGACGTCCGTGCACAAAGCCCAACCAGACTGGTTGGCTGTCCGCCTTCTGTAAGACTTTCTTAAACTGCCCTAGTCGCAATCCATGTAGAGCTAGCTAAAGCAGCTAACTAAATAGCACCCTACCTCATCCGTCAAATCAGTGGCATTTTCATCATCGGCAGCCACTCAGTTGTTCGCAAGCCCGCAAACACCAGATACTGGCGCTGGATGTCGATACCGTCAGAATCTCCCATCACCGGCGCCCATAGATCCATCGCCCCAGAAGGAACCCTGGGCGGACGATTATATTTCTCGGCTTCTACGTCGAGTGCGACACTATCCGAATCGCGGGCACCGCGCCAACACCAGCCCCGTTATGGCCGATTTCCTCGCGAGTTTGGGTTTTGGAGGCGCGCAAACAACAACCGTGTCAAATAATTCGCAATGCGATTCGGTTGAGCAGCTACAGAACCAACTGCGAGGTATCCTAGATGCCAAGGTGACACCGACACGAGCTGAACATGTCGCGATTACTACAGAGTTGAGGGCCACGGTCCGGTTTCAATTGACTGTGTCAGAGCTGGAGAACGGAACCCATGGTAGCCCAAACAATCCTGATCCCTCGGGGGGAGGAGCGCAATCAACAGGAGTGAATGGCGACCAGGATGCGGGGCAGCTATCGCGTGTTGTTTTCGCGAACGACACCATCATGAATCAGCCCCAAGACGACCCAGCACTTCAAAGATCAGTCGCCAAACATATTATTTCAACAATCAGTTCAGCAGACGGAAGTACATGGACCGTCCGGGAGGTGTCTAGAGGAGCACAAGGGTGGACCTTTACGTACTTGTGCAAGGATTCATTCCAGCATTGGAGTCGACAAACCGCCAAAAATCCATCAAAGACAACAGTAGGCGAGTTCAGTCAGAGAGAGCCCGACCCGACCCTGCACGGTAAGTTTATGTCTAGGCCGCATTCGTTTTCGAGAGCTCATTATGACATAGCACGACCTGCGTTTGACTGTCGAGGATCCATCGTTATTGCCTTCAACCGTAGCACTCGTTCCATCACGATCAAATATGATCATACTCCTCTGCACAAAACAGTCGCCGAACTTGCTGCACACTTTAAACCGCCACCGCGACAGCTAGGCCCAGGTGCACAAAAACTACAAGAACAGCAACAAAAGGCGAAAGAGAAGACACCAAAGAAACCCAGAGGAGAGAAGAAGGACAAGAAGGAAAGAAAGAAGCGGGATTCGGTCAAGGCGCAGAATGAGAACGGAAATCCCCGAAAGCGAAAAAAGAAAAACAACGACACATCGCAGTCTGAAGCAACTGACGGTCCCATGATTCCCCCGGATTATCCTGGAGCGCCAGTGGTTAATGGGCAAACAAACTTGCCCTACATGAACGGCGGACAAGCGCCGGACAATACTGGACAACAAGGCTTCAATGACTATCCTCAGGAATTAATGGGAGATGCGTCAGGAGCTACAAACGGAACTGGATCTCAACAAGCAGGCGGTCAACCTGGTCCTGTCACTTTGCCGGTAAATGTTTCAGCAGCCGAAGCAGCACGCCGGCGAGAGGCAGCAACGACAATGCTTAGCAATGCCGGCGTAGACCCCACGACTTTGTCACCTGAGCAATTTGGGATCTTCTCTAATCAAGCACCCGAACTGCAGCGGGAGTCATTGAACATGCTTGTCAAGTACGGCGCAGAGCGTCTCCGGATTGTCCATCCTGGCAACCGGGAGGGCTCAGCTCAGGCAAGCGCTTCTGCTCAGAGCAGCCAAAATTCAAACGGACCTAGGACCACCAAAGAATTAGTGCC
Source organism: Fusarium poae (assembly GCF_019609905.1). Lineage (NCBI taxonomy): Eukaryota > Fungi > Ascomycota > Sordariomycetes > Hypocreales > Nectriaceae > Fusarium > Fusarium poae. The sequence continues at coordinate 2,932,692 of NC_058401.1, read as the reverse complement.
GCAGTCTGGCGCCCAGAGCATCCCCAACACAGATTCTGAGGCACAAGCTGGGTCTCAGACCGCCGATAATACTTCGTCCCCTAAGCGGAAAGCGAGGAAGATGGGCAAGTCGAGAACAGCTTGCTTCCCGTGTAAAGAACGAAAGACTAAGGTAGGTGTCTCGAGTTCCACTGTCGTCCATCATCAAGCTAACGCGAAAAAGTGCCCAAGGGAGAGACCAACTTGCACTGAATGTTCAAATCATGGGACTGCGTGCGAATATGCACCTCAGAAACCACGAAACAGAGAAAAGAAACCCAAAAAGTCAGAGGAAATCGTCATTGACGATGACGATGACGACGACGAGGAGGAAGAGCAAGAGCAAGAAGAAAAGCAACAGGAGGATGCCGAAGACGCTGAAGACGCTGAAGCAGAGGGTGACGAGGAAGAGGATGACGACGATCAGCAGACTGCTTCTCAAGATCATTCGTACCCACAGATGAACATCGGAAACATGGTCACTAATACCGACACGAACACCCACGCTACAACACAGAACAGTTATTATCAATCTACTTCAAACTTAGCCATGCCACAGGCTAACCCTTATCCAACGAACTTACAGCCGTTAACTACGGCAGCTTCGCAGAGAGATAACTATTCCCACACTCTGCCTGAAGTAACACAACCAGTCCATCATCCTCCACCTCCCATTCCAGCACCAGCTGGAACTATTGCCCCCTCTGAGACAAGACGCTGGACCGCTTTTGGCAGCGGTGGACTCAACGGTGCAAGTGACAGCGGCAGGGTAAGACGAAGTCTTCCATCCGAGCCTCCTCACCCAAACGCACAGAGTGCGTCTACCACAAACTCGCAGCCATCGGACTGGGGGCAAAGTCCTAACACGACGATGTCTGCATTGCCTGCGACGACCATGGCGACTGTCTCGCCACAAATGTCATACGATACACGACACAGTCAGAGAAGCCGACAGAAGAACAAGAGCCTGTCGAACGATTCAGCTCAACAAGCAGCAGCAATGGCCAGTACAGCCATGCAACAGGCCCAGGCTCAGGCTCAAGCACGTCAGTCACCAGTTGCGACAGCAGCCATGATGGCACAGGCCCGCAAGTCTCCATACCAGCAAGTTGCGGTCCCTCGCACGACTTCTAGAACGGGTCAACGAAACAATTCCAGAACACCGGTCACAGATCAGGCAAGGGGCTACCAGCCTCCTCCTCCTGTTGACATGAGTCAACAACGAACTGCAGGACCAAGTACTCACTACGACACATCATCACACATGCCCAGCGGCTCTGGCTATAATGACTACGGGCGATATGGCGGAACTAATACTGCGGCAAGCCACCAGGCAGCTATGTCGGCAGCTCCGGCAGCACCGACCACTATGAGCACATCTTATCAAAGCAAGCCTTCGACTGCAAACCAGTGGTCTGGTACGTCGAGCCGGAATGATCGTTCGTACAGTACCAACTCTTCGTACCAAACACCAAACGTCTATGCGCAGACATCAGCTGCTAAACTGGCATCAGCTTCTGGCCAGAACTTTAAAATGCGTCCAGGTACACAGCAGCCGCAGCATGCTCATGGCAGCAGCAACTCTTACAGTCAACAGCAACAGGCAAATTATCCAGCATATTCAGGATCTACACATCAAAACCAACAGGGTCAAACATCCAGCCAGCAGCAGCAGCAGCAGCAGCAACCACCGAGTTGGTATTTTCAAAATTCACACAACCCCTCCATGCATGCCGGGGGTCAATCATCTGGCTATAATTATGAGCCATGGTCAGGCGTTTAAGAATTGTTCGATTGCATTGTTTCATCTTCTTTATCTACAGGTTCACACATAGGACCGACGATTGTTTTGGGAGGGTTTGCCAACACATATTCATTGAGCGGATAGCCTCCTTGTTGGTATGCGACTGCATTTCGAATTTATGCATTCGTGCCTGAAGATACCCCTATGCACAATAGATAGATAGCTGAGTATTGATAAACATAGCTTTTCACTATAGCAGGCATTTCATAATCCGAGGAGCCAATTGTAATAACCAACTTTATTAATTCCGGCCCTAAAACAAACAAATGAATGAATGCACTGCTCCATATTCCGTGGTATTTCCATCATATTAGTCCTTCCAATCTATCGTTATATCATCGAGAGCGTTTCAAAAGAGGCATTATATGGACCAGAAAGCATCGTGTACCATCGACTTACTCAACATGATCGTAGACAGCAAACTTGCTGAGCGATCGCAGCTTGGCGCCGTAAAAGTACAGCAACCAGATGCCGATGATACCAATGACACTCAAACCGCCAAGCAGACTCGTGCCCTTGTCAACACCGAGGTTGTCAAATAGGGGCTGCGCAAAGAGGACGCTACCACAAGCAAGAGCGCTTCGGAAGAAGTCATTTGCAGCAAAGAGACTGGCAGCGTACGTGGGATAGCTCAGGGGAATGTAGACAAAGATACACTGCATAACAACGAAGACGGTGGCACCGTAGATGGTGATACCAATGGTTGGCACGATCCAGTGGATCGAGGCCCGAGCTGTCCAGGCGAAGAGGAACAAGCCGATAGTAGGTCCAATAGAGGCCGGGAGAGCTGGGACGAGACGGGCTTCTTGGATGGGCCAACCGCGCTTGGCGATGCGAGGATCCATGTAGAAGTAGAGGTAAGCGAGGTAGACTCCAACACCGATCATGCATGAGACAAGAACACAAAGGAAGACGAGGCCGATTTCGCCCAGGTTCATGTTGTAATAGACAGGGTAGACGCGAGGGAAGACTTCGAAGACTAGAAAACAGTTAGGTTACCAAATCTAGTTATTCAGAACTAAATAGACTTACAGGAATAGTAGATTCCGTAGATGATAGCAGTGTAGATCTGCACAAACAGAACAGCTGGATCCTTTATGGTGATCTCCATGGGTTTGATGAGGGCATCAAGAGCGATGGCGGAAACCTTCATGTGGCGCTGATCAACCTCACTCTGTGACATGAAGCGCTGGTTTCCTGTGAGTTTACGGAGACGCTCAGCACGGCGCAGGAGGATGTTTGCACCGCTGGTCTCAGGGAGGAGGAGGAACATGAGGATGAAGATAGGGGCAGAGGCCCAAATACTTTCATACAAAGACCAGCGCCAACCCTTGACAGGGACGGCGAAACCACTGAGAAGAGGACCAAGTGCAGCTGTGAAGAGTTAGTAGGTGATACTGATTGAAGAATATCAAGGAGATACTTACGTCCACAGTAAGCAGCAGCAACCCAGGCCATCATGGCATAAGGAAGAGCCATGAAACTGTAGATATCACCCAGTGAAGCACCACCGGAAGCCAAACAAGGCGAACCAAAGAAACCTTGAAGGAATCGAAGAACCATAAGGCCGGGATAGTTCTTGACCAGCGCCGTAGGGATGGAGATGATGACAAAGAGGAACATGGTGACGATGTAAACGGGGTTACGACCGATGCGAGGGATCTCACTCAGAGGCGAGAACAAAAGAGGTCCAGTGCCGTAGCCGAGAACATAAAGAGAAAGACCGAGGGTAGCCTTGAGCTGACTTACGCCAAAAGCGCGCATAACACCTTCTGTCGAGGAAGTATAGATGGCTGACGAAGTGTAGACAACAAAGGTGTAGAGGCAGATTATCAAGGCGACGCCAAGTCGTCTGTTGTTGGTCCAGTTATGAGGGTTCTCGTTATCGTCGCTGTAGTACCAGTCCACGAGGATATGTCCATCCTTGGTACGCTTTGGTACGACGGGAATAGACTTTACTTTTTCAATATCGTGCTCCTCGTCGGCTTCTAGACGATCGATGGTGTACGCTTGCGTCTCCTGAGGCGATCTAGAGCGATGCAGTCTCACAGGGACTGAATCAGCGCGTTCGATATCTTCGGTTTCCTTGTCCGTCTCGCCCTTTGCCTTGGGATCTTCAGTTGCTGCGACGGTGGAGGAAGCGGAGGAAGCCAGGGCTGTGCCTGTAAGGGGACCGTTATTGTTGGCGGCAGAATTCTCATCGATGATGACGTCTGGGTTGTTAATGACCATATCCCAGGTTTCGGGGAGCTTAAAGTCGGGCTTCTCTTCAGGATATTGGAGATATTTGTTGCGAGTGACGAAACGAATGAGCTGCCCCAAGGGAGCATCTCTGATCATGTCCGACATTATGAGTTGGGTATGACTTTGGATTGAGGCAAGGGTATCAGGGGACCTTTAAAGGATATAGAGGTATGAGAAGCTCTCTTTAACCTTATTCTTGTTGATTGAGATATAACATATTAGAGATGAGGCATGCAATCCATCTTATACTCTCTATCCCACCAGGCCACCCTCCCTTAAAAGAGGTGAAAGGTAGATATTCCACGGAGCTTAGCACGCCCGGGCTCTCAAATCTCGGAATTAGTTAGTAATATTGTGTGTGTCTTGTCAAGTCCATCAGCAATGAGACAAGCAAGGTCCATGCAAGCCACTTCGGGCTAACAGACATGATTATTACCAATCGCCGCTGACAATCATCTTCGGTACTCGGTCTACTCCCAGTTCCATCGAGTTTTTAGTATGCTATGACTGTAATTGTATTCAGTCGAAGCCACGCTAACTGGAATATGGAATATAGTAATCAAGAGTTACTCATCCGTGATGGACCAGAGTCTGGACCTAGCGGACTTTAGGGCTGACTCTGATCTGCAGTCTCGCATGGAAAGGTGTTTAGAGTTATCGCCGGGATGATATCTAGTTAACCCTTGACCGTAGATCTTGGACAAGTGTCGTAAGATTTAACAAAGATGACCACCCACTCGTTTACTATCTACAGCGCTTTACAACACTGCAAGATTGACAATTCCCAACCTACATGTCGTCATTCAATATTCAGATACACGGCTGTTTTATGGTATATGAATATGTGAACACTAACATTATTTATTTACTGTCTGGTCCGCTTACTGCGTCGTCAAGACTTGGACCTCAGTTGGCCTAATATATGAATTGCTTTTTGTCTCTTATTTCTCACCTAAGCTGCACTTTTGAATCTGCCAACTCACTTTACTCCTCGTGCTAAACGAGTAAAAACTCTGCGATTTGTCTTTTGATTCCATCTGCTTCTCATATGCAATGACAAGCGTTATCAGCACTAACAGACGCAAAAGAGGTTGACTACTAAGGTAGAGACTAACCCAGTTAAGACTCGATAAAGCTTAGCAATCGCACCGTAGTCTCGGGATGTGTATCGTATAGATCAACCAATTAGAGACCATCAATCCCCTGGATTAATCACCCTCGGTGTGACATCTCCCCGGTTCTGAGTTGCTTGTTGCGACTTGAGGCTTACTTACGGTCGAGTTTCAATGCCGAGTCCCGGGAGTTAAACTGCTACAAATTACACCATATAGCTATTATCTCGGCATATATACAATGGTGGTTCATTTGACAAATCCTCCCTTTCACATGATATTCCTCTCATATTCCAGTCCCTTACTGCAATAAATAAATACCCAATCACTCTAATAATGCATGTGTCATCACATGGAACTTTTGATGTACAGTCAGTCATTAATACCTAAGCTCTTTGAGCTTCTGAACCGTTTCACTTCTGAATGTCCTGCTAAAACTTTGCCCGTGCTCGCATTCCAAGCGTCCGGATACCTCGGGACCCTGCTTACTATAAGAATATAGACCGCGCTACCGCTCAAACTCAGGGCCTCATGGCTACCCTGTGAAGCAGAAGGGAGGTCTCATTATTATGTTCGTCGCGTCACCAATGCTCATCTGTCCACGGTAGTTGGTTCGCTAGACAAAAGGCGCGACAACATGGCGTATCTCGTTACGCTAATAAAAGGTCTAACATCGCAGGCTCACTAGATGATGCTGATCTGGCCTGACTGGCTATGACGCAAAGCGAGAGCGAGAGCGAGGGCGAGTGGTTGGATGTTGTAGCACGGTAGTCTTTTTCGAGCTCCTGTCTTATCAACTCTCCAGACAACCTCATTCGTCCACGACTGTGAGTATACCATATTCTTGTTGTCTTTTCTGTGAAATCATCCAGGGTTTATCACCAAGCTCCCCGCTGCCCGGCACGCTTCTTGATGCGTCGTCTTTGAAGTTCCTTGTGTATCATCAAAGCTGGGGCGTCGGTACCCTGGTCCAGTTCGTCTATGATATCCCACACCCTAGAATCCTCCGCATCCAGAGCCATCTTGACGAATGGTTCGACCCATTCAGAAGATCGCCATAGTGTTGAGTCGGGCCTTCTTCCACCACCTTCGAGCTGGATGTATTGCGGTACTGCAGCCTTGGCATATCCAATAAGCTTAAACGCTAGCTCAAAGTCGCCTACCTCTGCGCAGACTGGTATTATCACGTTGAGTGCCGCCATTGCATTCTCACGCTCCAGCCATGTCTTGGGAGCTGCAGTTTCCGTGTGGGTTTCTTTTTCAGAAGTAGTTTCATCAGACAGGGGCTCATTGGGCGTAGCAGTTTGGTCGCTTTCTGTCGTCGACGTGGTTGGGATCTTGGTTTTGGACAGTTCAACGTAGCACATCTTTGCAAGCTCATACTTTGTTTCCGTTTTGACGCTGTGCTTGACTAGATGCCCAATATTGCTGAACCGGGGACTTCTGCCGCTAAGGAGGTATGCATTGCGAAAGAGTGGCATGGCAGACTCTGAAGTTCGGGTTTTAGCCATGGCCTCGACTGTAACCATGACCGCGTCCAAAGGCACAGGACCCTCCTTGTGCATAGTCTCTATGGTGGAGGCTGCAGTGTCAATGAGATCCCGGTTCCTGAGTAAAGCCCTGTAGAGAGGCCGCGTAGTTCCTTGGTCCTCGAGCCACCCAGTTTTCTGTAACACGTTCAACGCAGAAAACGCGTCTACAATGTCCTCAGCGTTGGCATAACCCTCGATGACAGCATCGTGGTGATGCTGGGAGAGCTTTCCACGACTCGACAGCTTCGCGAGAGCTTGGCTGGCCAGCTCGGTGTCGCCGTGTCTCGCGGCGGTCGCCAGGATATTTTCAAGGGTACCATTAGATGGGTTGTGAATTGAAGTTTTGACAACTTCATCCCATAAATAGAGTGTTCCAGCGTAATGGAATGCTTGACTGAACATGTCCAAAGCCATCAGCTGAATATTTCTGAAAGGGGCATCGGTACCCCGAGCATGCTTCCTTTTCTTCAGCAGACGAAGCATATCGTCTTCAAAGCCCACTCTGCCGAGCTCCAGAATAAAAATGTCATAGACCCAAAGGTCGACCTGGTCGGGGCCATCCAACAGTTCGTTGAGCTTATCCATAGCCAGTTCGTGTTGACCCTCTCGAAGCATTGCCAGAGCAATATTCTGTTTGGCAGGTTGGGTGAGCTCGAACCAATAGTCATCCAAAAGTTTCACAACCTTCTCTCGCAGTAAATGTTCGGGGTGAACAGTGAGAGCTTGAAGAGCAAGATAGCACATGTCCGCAGTGAGCGGAACGTTTTGCTCGCGTATATCTTCTAATAATCTGCGTACTCCTTGGCTCGAACCATCAGGATAAGCCATAGCAGACATCATGCTCTCATAAATTAGGGGATTGAGAGGATGTTGTCGATGTTTAAGCAGATACTTGACAATATGAATAGTTCTCTGGAACTTGTTCTTTACAAACGGGGTATATTCACTTGATGGTGATGCCCGCAATCTCATGAGGGCATCAATCAGAACCTGTGTTGAGACATGTTCCAGGTCTGGTAACATTTGATCAAGAGCAGGGTTTGAAGACTTTGCCGTAGTATTTTTGTCCACTTTCAAGTCGGATTGCAACTGATGTTCTCTCCCTTGCTTCTTTTCTTCGTATCCACGCCGGTCTTCAAACTTCTCATGAAAAGAACTCAAGACTTGCGCCTGATCTGCAGTTACTGAGTCTTCAGCATTGCTGGTCCCAAATCTCCGCCATTGAGCTAGGTTTGCGCTCTGAAGTATTTGGTTTGGAGTCTGCCTTTGAATCGAAGCATTAGATATCTTGGGCAGGACACACTTGTGACTCCCTGTCCAATGATACCGCCTGAGCCCCTTATGTGCCAATTGCAGCCAGGGCATATTGGCTACGCGACTGTGTCGTTGATGTCGAGGTTAAGTTCAGTAATAATTAATTCTGTTAGTTTGACTCTTCCATAGGTAGGTATTCCCACAATAGCCGCGCCAGCAACCTTGAAGCGGGGCTATGCAACTCTCGAGGCCTTAGCCGCACACAGACGCTCTCACCTTGTAGCTCACCGAACAGCCGCGCCACTGAGCTGTTCGTTCCATTCTCAACCTTGAGTTTCTAGCAAGCGCATCATACACCACATAGATAGCTACAGGCGCAACAACCGACATAATGGTAAGTTCACAGATTATTATCAGTACCGATACCGCAAGGTTTGATCAACCTGGAACCTAGCTATCCTTGATCTAAGATTCAACTTCCCTATACCGAAAACTAACATGGATGGAATAGCTACCCCTCGGTCTACTTAACGCCGCCCAAGGCCACCCCATGCTGGTCGAACTCAAGAACGGAGAGACACTCAACGGTCATCTGGTTTCCTGCGATACATGGATGAATCTCACCCTCAAGGAGGTTGTGCAGACAAGTCCGGTATGCTTTCCTCGCTCGCAGCCTTGATTACTTGTTTGGTGGAAATACTAATAATTCGGAACATAGGAGGGCGACAGATTCGTGCGATTACCGGAGGTCTATGTCAAGGGCAACAACGTACGTCAAGGCGGTCATATACATACTGGCCAAGATAGGAGGAGCTGACAAGCAGTAGATCAAATACCTGAGAGTACCCGACGAGATCATCGACCAAGTTAGCGAATCGCAGAAGGGCCAGCAAGGCGGTTTCCGCGGCGGACGAGGAGGAGGTTCAAGAGGAGACCACAGTGGACGAGGTGGCGACCGCGGCCGTGGTCGTGGAGGCAGAGGCCGAGGTCGGGGACGAGGTCAATAAGCTGAATTACGAAATTTTACGACGATACCTTGCGCATTCAGAGCTGTTTGCCATAGATCTTAGGCACTTCGCACCAGGCTACTAGGGAGTCTAAGGGGTCCTATGGCAGCAAATACCAAGAAGAGGAGGAAGCCTGGTCCTCTGTGGCAACCGGATACACATTCCAGCTACCAGCTACCAGCTTTCAGGTTGCTTCACGAACGAGATACACCGCTTCGGAATGAAGCTAAAAACAAGCCAGAAGAGGCAGCAATTCCGCAAACAAATAATGCCGCACAACTTCCCATCGTTGCAAATTAGGAGTGCATGTCTAACGTGTATCTATCATCCAAGGCTCCTGGTCCTAGAGTCTCTAACATAAACAGACCACCATGTCCATATATACATACATAGTACGGATGCGAATAACTCATATTGCCCCTTTGAGACTATACCAGCATAGATTCCATGGTGCCCGTTCACTGGATTTTCAGACTATGCCACAGTGTTTGACTGAGAGATTGGCGACAGCATCGACCAATCGACGAGACAACATTTTCCTGATTTGGGTCTACTACGTATCACGCTCAGTAACTAACAACTCACGGGTTTCCATTCTTTAGGTAAATTTAACGGAATTGTCTATTTTATGCGTAAAACGTTACTCGGAGTAATTAACAGCGAGTTCTATCAGCAAGATAGGCCCAGTACAATCGACCATGGCCACCGGCATATATCATCAAAAGCGCAAGGCATCATATCGAAATACATCTTCATCAAACGCCCATTACCAAGTCCAAACCAAACATGTACAAATCCCTCCTCCTTCTTGTTGTATGCATCTAAAAGTTGGCAACAGCCACAGCGATAGCCTGGCTATCAGAGTGTGAGATGGACAGGGTGATGTCCTTGACACCAGCCTTTTGAGCAGCAGCGGCAGCCTCACCATGGAGCTGAAGATTTGTTAGCATCGTGTTTTCTTTGTTATCAGGAGTCAACTTACAGAAACAGTGGGAGCACCGTTCTCGCCCTTGACGATTTCAATATCCTTCATAGCGGCACCAGCACCTTGGCTGGCAACACCCAACGACTTGAAGACAGCCTCCTTGGCACTCCAGCGGCCAGCGAAAGAGCTCTGGGGGCTAGGAGCCTGGCGACAATAGGAGATCTCGTCGGCAGTGAAGTTTCGCTCAACAAAGGTGTCATTGTCAATGTTGACGGCAGAAATGTCCTCAACATCAACACCGACCTGGCTGTTTTTGTTGGCAACCTTGAGAGCAAGTGCCTCCATAACCTGCTCGGTCTCCTTGGCCTTGGTAGAAGAAACAACCTTCTCAGATCGCTTCATGAAGTCAGGGCCATACTTCAGCTCAGAAGACTTCTTGTCCTCAGTGACACGGGCATCAGGGTTCAGCAGAACCTTGCTGAGCTGGTCGTCAGCGTAGGGAGAGTTGTTCTTGGCAACGAACAGCTTGTTGTTGATGAAGCCATCGTGGAAGTAGCGGTAGGCCTTCTTCTGACGGGCATCAACCTTGGCGCAGTACTCAGTGTAGGTCTTCTCGTCGAGAGTAGCGAACAGGTACTTGGGGTGGATACCAATAGCCTGAGCACCCTTCTGACCGAAACCGAAAGAGGTGACGGAGAAGGCCTTGACACCATCAGTCTGGATACTTCGGCTGGGGTAGACAATGAGGTCGTATTGCTCCATGATAGGATCAACGTTGTCAGCGTTGCGGTTACCAGGAACAAGACCAGTGTCGAGGACCTGGAGACATCCGTTCATCATCCAAGCACCTGCAGCACCCTTGGGGTGACCGGTAAGGTACTTCTGGAAGATACCCAAGACGGCGTTACCCTTCTTACGGCCGAGGTGGCGAAGCTGCTGGCAGATAACATTGGACTCGTTCTTGTCGTTGGCCTTGGTGGAAGTTCCGTGGAAAGAAGCGACACCGATATCATCAACAGTAAGACCCCAAGTGGCGAGGGCACCACGAAGAGGAGCGATGCTGGGATCGCTCTTCCAGAAGTTGTTGCCCATGCTGCGGAGGAGTTCCTTCTCTTGACGAGCAGCCTCTCTCTCAATGTGAGCGAAGCGGTCCTGAGCGTACTCCTTCTCGTCGAAAGTGGCACCCTGAGACTTCATGGCGTCAATCTCGTCATGAACGTACTCAAGCTCAGACTCCTGCCACTGCTTGATGGTCTTCTTGCGGCGCTCAATCTGGCGACGGCGGTAGTTGATGTCAAGCAGAGGTGAAGGGAACTTGCCAGGGTTCTCACGAGCAGTGGTGAGAACACCCTGTCCAGGAGCAGGAACGGAGCGACCAATCTTGTCAGAGGCGGTAGTAGTAAGAGCGATGATACCGTGAATGGGGACACCCATGTCAAGGGCAAGCTTGGCAGTCATAATGATCTGGATACCACAACCCTGGGACTCCATGAATCCGTTTCGGGTAGTGGTGGTAGGGCGAGACATCTCCTTGGGGGTACGGCCGTGAGCAAACTCGTCGACAGTGTTGCTAGTGGCCTTCATGTTGGCGAACTCGTAGGAGCCTTCCTCACCGAGATCGTCGAAACCACCAACGAAACAGACGCGAGCCTTACCCTCCATGATGGTTTCGTAACCAGTGTCAATGGACTCGACAGCAGTAGCACAAGCACCGACGGGGGTCTTGATAGGTCCGGAAGAAGACATCAACAACATGTTAACCCAGGCGGCCATGGTGTTGATGAACGACTCCTGGAGAATGTCGTTCTGCACAGGCTGGTCGAGGAAGCGAGTGCGGTGCATGTCTCGGAGAGCAGCAGCACCACCCATACCGGAACCAACACAGTTACCAACCTCGGAAACGTGGACGTACTTGTAGAACTCATAAGGATCAGTGATACCACAAGACAGAAGAGCCTCGGCAGTGGAAACAAGAAGGAACAGAGTAACGGGGTCGACCTGAGAGACGATGTCGTCGGGAACACCGTATCGCTTGGGGTCCCAGCCAGTAGGAATCTGTCCAGCAACAAGGCGGTCAAAGCGAAGTGCCTTGGGAATCCAGAGAGAGGCACCCTTCCTGAGGCGGATGATGTACTCGCCACTGTCAGGGATCTCAAAGACCTCGACCTTGTCGCCATGCTCACGCTTGAACTCCTCGGCGGTCTCCTTGGAAGCCTCAAAGGGCTCGAGGTCCTCCTCAATGACAACCTCGTGAAGAAGCTGCTTCTTGTTGGGGTCATAGCCATCGAACAGTTCGGGCTCGATCAGACGGATACCAGAGTGCTCGAGAACGTACTTCTCGTACTTCTGCTTAACATCCTTGTCGTCAACAGGCTCTCCTGTCTTGGAATCAACCCAACCAGAGTAGGGCTTGCCCTTGATAGGGCCGTTGTGGTTCTTGATGAGACCCATGATCCAAGCCATCTCGACGCAACCCTCAAGAGAGAATTCGCCGTAGGCTTCCATTTCCCATCGGGTACGGGAGTTACCCCAGGGACCAACCTCGGCGAAACCAGTGACAACAACGACCTTCTCAAGATCGACCATGCCCTTGAGGTTGTCATTGAGAGGCTCAACCTCAGTCTTCCAGTCAGGGCGCTTAGGGAAATCAAACTTGATGTTGGCACGAGGGTCGATGGTCTTCTTCTTGTAGAGAACCTCGGAGGCAGCACCGTTGACGATGGTGTTCTCGATGGCGCTCTCCTTAGCAACAGCACGTCGGACCTCGCTGGTCTCCATGATATCCTTGCGGAGCTTAGTCATGGTCTCGTTCAGGTTAGGAATGAACTGGAGACCACCGTTGAGATCAGCAAAGACAGGCTCGTTCTGGCACAAGTCAACCAGAGTGGGAGACATAAGACCGAGAAGGTTGAAAGCCATCTCCTGTTGAGAGAAAGTGCGGACGCCGAAAGCCTCAACACCCTCAGCAACAATGTTGTTGCCAGACATGAGACCAGTTCCTCGGGTCCAGCCAATGACAGCACCGCAGATGGTGAGGTAGTTGGCCCAGCTCTCGGAGTGCCATCTGTTGAAGAGAGTCTCAAGACCGAGCTTGGACTCGGAGTAGAGACCATCGTTACCAAAGGTACCGTGGTTGGGAGAAAGAGGCAGGACGACTTGGGCAGGTCGGGTCTCGAAGCCACGCTCAGTCTTCTGGGCCTTGACGCATCCGAGAAGACGAACAAGGTTGGTAAGCATGATGCGGTGAGCGAGCTCAGACTTGGAGTCAATGTTGTCAATCTCACGACCGTTCTCGGGAATGGCAGCGAAAGGAACAATGAAGTCAAGATCCCAGCCGAGACCCTCCTTGGTGTCGTAGATGTACTCAACCAAAGCCTCAACATCTTGCTTGCTACCTTGGTTGAAGGGAACAACAACAATCTGAGAGCCACGAGAACCATAGCGGGTGTACATGGCCTGGTAGTACTCAGTGACCTCACGGGAGAAGCGGCTGGTGGTAACGATGACCTTGGCACCACCGCTGACAAGACCCTGAAGGACCTCAGCACCGATAGAACCGGCACCGGCACCAGTCATGAGAACGTGCTTGTCCTGGAATGTGACACCAGACTTGGCAGCATCCTCCAGGCAGTTCAGGTACACGCCAGTAAGCTTCTTACTGTAGTCCCAGCCGTGGAGACCCTTCTTCTTGAGGTGAAGGAAGGGAATGGTCTCAACCTTGCCCTTGCTTTGGCTGTTCTTAAGAACCTTTCGTCCCTTGTTGTCCTTGGGAAGAATCTGGCTCTCGTTCATGGCAAGTGATCGGAGGACATCACCATACAAGCTCTTGATCTCAAGCTGAGAGGTCTTGGACAGCTTGTGCTGCTGCTTGATAAGTCTGTAGATGCGGGAAAGATCGCTCTGAACCTTGGTGCGGTTACCGTACTCAGAGATCTTACCACCCTCAGCCATTTGCTGGACATAGTGTTCCAACTTGCGGCAGCTGGCACGGGGGACTTCCTCGTAGTTGAGGTTGCCTCGGGCATCAACAGTGGTTCTAGGGCCAGTAGGGACAGCGACGTCCTTGTAGACAGGAGCGACATTAAGAACATCCTGAATATTCTCAATAAGCTGCTGTCCAAGCTCCTTGGCGAGCTTGTAAGTCTCTCCTCGCTCGGTGGGGCAGTTGTCGATGTGGTACTGCATAAACTCGAGAAGCTTAGGGTTGGAACGGTTCATGAGACGAATGCACTGGCTGACGATCTCACGGTCAATGGCCTGGAGACGCCCGAAAATGATGTCGAAGTACATGCTGAGGGCATCTTGACGAGCCCAGTTCCAGGAGGAGTCGTAGGTTCGGGCCTTGAGGGGAGTGAAGACAGGTTCAATACCGGAAGCATAGAAATCACCATGCTCAGCAGTCCAGAGATCAAGCTGGGCTTGCAGGACCTTCTCGGACTTTTGAGAGTTGATGTGGGCCTTCTCGCCCTCTCGGAGGTCGATCTTGAGGTATCGGGCAAGGAGCTCGAGTTGTTGCTTGAAGAGAGCACGCTGGTCCTTGGTAAGGGCATCAATGGCAGCAGGATCCATCATCATGCCACCGCTAGCACCACCAGCGGGGCCAGCAGCAGCAGCTGTAGACAAGCTGATACCAGCATTTGTGGCATACTTGTTGGCAACGCTGTCGAAGAAACCCTTGGCATCACCCTCAGAGCCCAATCGGGCGGGGGGCTCCATTGTGAGGGCGAGAAGGAGGGCACCATCTTGTCGGCCGGGTCCAAGACCCCATCGAGACTCGAGGTATTTTCGGGCCGCTGTAATGTTGAAGCCACCAGGCATCTTTGAGGAGATAAGTCGGGCAACCAAGGACAACGATTGCTTGCCCAGGTTGCCATCGAAAGTGGCCTGCATAGAGGCACCAAGCTCATCAAGCGGTGTGTCTTCGGGCTTCTCGGGGGTTGAACCGAATTCTTTTCCTAGATCACCGAGGATCTCGTTCTGGAGGGTAGACTTGCCTAGAAACATCAAACGTTAAAATCTTGTCAATTGGATGGGTTATCTTGTCCCACTTACCACCGACAAGGTCCTTTATGGCCTTGCTGAGAGGAACCTCAAGAAGAGGCTTCTTGAGCTTCTGCGCAATGAGAGCGCGGACGATGTCAACAGCCTGGACAGGCTCATCGGCAACTTGGGCAACGGGGCCGGAACTGGGGGCGGGAGCAGCGGCAGCGGCGGGAGCTGCAGTTGCAGCCGCAGAAGAAGAAGCAGGAGCATCACTGGGAGAAGCAGCCGCAGGCTCGGGCTCCTCTTCCACGGGATCAACATCGTAGTAGATCTCCTTGGCATCCTTGTTGTAACAGAGGATATTTCGCTGAACGGACTTGGCGGCATCGTAAGCCTCGTACTTGGACTTCAGAGTTCGCTTGGCCATGACACCAAGGGTGTCGGCAGGACCGATTTCCACGACTCGCTCAGCAGTCCTCTCACCAAGGAACACATCCTGGGTCTCAATCCATCTAACGGGAGAAGCAAATTGGTATGCGAGCAACTCAACGAGCAGCGTGTGAGCGAGCTCCTGCTCGACTTCGGGACGCATTTTGGTGGTATTAGGTCGTGAGGAGGTGAAAGAAAGGGTATCTCGAAAAAGGCCGAATTGGCAATCGCAACCTAGAATTGGTGCGAGAGGATGGTCGAATTGACGGTGATTATACCGGGGGCCCGCTTAACCCCAACGTAAAAGAATATGGAACCGTCGCAAGAAACTCCCAAGCTGAAGAGTGCAGCTGGCGGGGAGGTAGGAAAGAAGATGAGGGAGGGGGAGGATGATGGAGGCAGAAGAAAGTGGCCGGAAAGTCTATGAATATGAAGGCCTAGATTACAATTCCGTTCTGCCTACCAGCAAGAATCAATGGGAAGGATTAGAGGAGAGATGGAGCTAGATTCCAACCAAACGTGCGGATGGCCCGTACGAATAGGTAACAACGACTGTAGCCGACGACGAGGGAGGAGTCGATTGTTGAACGACCGGCCCACCAAAAAGTTCATCGATTGAAAAAAAATTGGGGGAGGCTCTAGGCCACACCCCGGTCTGTTGTCTCCTGGGCTGTCCCCCTACATCGAGTACCCTGTCAGGGCGCCCTGTACGCTCTCACTCCCGCTGTAGCACGGTTGAGTATCCGGTACTTTCTCTTGGGTGGAACATCCCCGAGCCACACATGGCTGCGGGTCCTTGGCGTGCAGCCCGCTTCTCAACCATATTGAAGAGCTATTCCTATCTAGGTTTAGTGACTATGTGTAGGCGTGCACCAGCCAGGGGCGTCCAGGGGAGCACTTTCCCCAGAAACCAGCCTTTTGGGGCACCATCAACATGTTTGAATGAATGAGGTGAGTTTGGTTGTTTTGGTGGTTATCAGTATTTACGATCGATCATCCAAAGATAGTTCGGCCGAGCGGGCTCTCTTTCTTCTGCATGCTCGGTCTTGATATCTACTGGTCAGCGATTGGGTTTTCGGCCCAGGAACGATAAGAAAAAGGCGCCATGTCAATGCCAAAGAAGTAAGGTGACGACACCTAAGCCATACCACCAGCAATCCAAAGGGTCCAAGGGTTGTGGTACATACAGAGTAGAGGGTCTTTGCTCGCCAGTCAGAACATCTATGAATAAGCTAGAAGGGGTGCGAGCGTAGAGGCACAGCAAAGATGGATCATGACAGTATGTAGAATACAATACCTAGGTAAGGGAGGCCAAAAAGCGGTGCCATCTATTTGGTCCATGCAATTTCGCGTCTTTCTCAACTGCCACTCGATATGATCAACTCGGTTAGGTACCGATACATGCGTACAGTTAATTCATGGTGAATTGTTGTTTACTCGCTTATCCGTCGGTTTCCGGAACTCCGAGCTTCTCATGATTGCTACAAACTGTAGATGTGTTGAGCTACCTATCATTCCATATTTGCTATCTGTCTCTAAGCCATGGTTGAGTATTAGAGTTATGTGGTTGAATCCAACGGCCGTATACGCTGCTGTGAGGTTAAGTTTGCGGCTCTTATCTGCACCTCTCAGAAACCACTGCGCATAGCCACAACCGTTGGTGCATGCAAAAGCGAAACGAGATCTACAAGACGCCATGCCACGTACGGATAAGGGTCGCACAATTAAATAGCATTGATGAGAGATATCTTGGTAGTACATCACAGAGTCCAAGATTCGGTCAGTTCAATTTATCAAGAAACTCGCCGAAACAGCCTCAGGGCTTCGCAGTCACTGAACTACCATGTATGCACAGTGCTTTACGCGTAAGGTACGTGGATGGAAGCGATCATTATAGCTCGACCCCACTAGGCTCGGGAAGTCGATGCTGGACGGAGAATGTGGGGGGTCGAATCATTGTTGGAATGAGAAGTTGGGGACATGAGTGAGGCGTTGACGAGGCGGTGGAGAGGGGCACAAATTTTCTCATCATGACCTCGATAGGCTTAAGATGATATGATGAGTTCAGAAAGAATCAATCAAGGACGGAATATTGATGGAAATTCACTCCGTTGCCATTGTTGTGACTTCTCGACCACTTACGTAGTTGGTAGAATCTATCGCAATTCGAAAACGGTATTTGATGAGAAAGAAAGTGGACGTTGATGCTTGTCTTTCATGGGTAGTGGGGTACGGGAGGCCCACGAAAATTCCGAGCTGGACACTTGTACAGTACGTCTACATCCGTTTGGTAGGTATGCCAGACTCGACAATCAGGAGTTCGGATGAAAATAGTAGTGCATTCTTAGGCAATATTTCCTCCAAGACTGATCTAATGTTTCCATCAACCACTAAGTCGGTACTGTTCTTTTTTTGCAACCCACTACAATACAGCAGAACGGCTTGTAAAGTAGTCGCCGAGTGCAGAACCCAGAACTGCATCTCCAAAAATTGATCGAAAGATATTGTTCGAGGCTGCTAGTGCCAAATGTTGCTTGCCACTTCGCTAGTCATGGAAGGATTCTATCAGCCCTTAATGGTCACCGCGAAGGTAGAAAATTCGGTCGACACCGCTAGTAGAGATTTGAGGCTCGCCATCTACCCGGGAGGAGGGCGAAGAAGTGCCACGATGAAACCTTTACTTAACCGAATTGCCGAACTATTCAAGCAGAAAGAGATTCAAAGACCTATGACGAGGTGTCTTGCAGGAGACTGTCACTTCAGAATTGCTGAGGGATTATGTGACGATTTTATCATGCGATGGCTGATGATGATTATGTCGGGGACAGATAGGGGACTTACTGAGGAGGATTAAATTGAGTTGAATGCAACCTACAAAAAACCTTGTGGCAACAAAACAGACCCAACCCATATTTGGATCCAAACCAAAACGACGAGAGGAAACTATTGGTCTGTGGGAAGAATCGCGTGTTCCGAAACGGACGAATCGACATCTCATCAAAAAAACACCATCAGCCTTCCGTCCTTCCGCTAGGTGTCACCATGGCTCAACAGCAGCCTCACAGGCGCCCTAAGCCAGCAGAATGAGACCTACCCACGGCGACTCCAAGCATTGTTCCAGCCCTTCAGAGTCCTTGAAGAATAGTGGCTGAGAACCCATTGTAACCATCTACGTCCGAAGTCTTCCGGTACAGTTTGATGTTTAAGCGATGGCAGCATCTTGTTCAGAACGGTGTAGTATGGCGTCGAGGTACCGGTACTTTGGAGAGGACCCTTCCCCTTCGTTGACCTTCTTCTCAACCCAACCCCTGCTAATGATGGTCCCCTTGTCCCTCTTTGGTAAAGAGCATCATGCAGCAAGGGGTGTCTAATGTCGTGGGGTCCCAGCGGATCAAGCGAGCCTCCAATGCGGTGCATGCCAATGGAATGGCTCTCATGGTCTCACAACGGCGGGAGGTGGATTCGTTTCTTCTTCCTCGAAGTCCATCCATTGAGCTTCGCACTAAGATAGCCCGGATTGTGGAGGGGAAAGCAAAAAAGCTGCCCGCCTGTTGGTACAGTGGTAGTAGCAAAAAAGAGGCCAGGATACGTACCCCTCCATATCCCCAACAGAACTGAATTTTTGGCCTGCTACTCCAGTTCGCTGAGGCGGCCCCTCCAAGACTCCAGCTGCTTCAACCACACCCTCGCTTGCCTTTGATTGCCAATACAGGCGGCATTCGGTACAAGCTCGATTTTTCTCATCTTTGACTTATACCGTGGTCGGGACCAATTTCTGAATCCCTCTTAGACCTCTTTCCCTCCTTGAGATTATCCATCTTCATCCTCCTCTTTCATCATCGTCCTCATTTCTTCTTCCTCCCCTTTGCGCCTGGCTGGTGTTGTCTTGTCTTGTGCCGTGTTGCGCTCCACCGACTCTAAAGCTATTCTCTACTAATTTCTACCCCCCTCCCACCTATCAGGGGACCAGCCAGCCTCTACGCAAACAAGGACAGCCGGTTTCTTCTCACCAGCGTCCTCGGGGAAAACATCAGACTTCGTTTCTGTTGTTACGACTTGAATTCATAGGTTTGTGAGCCATTGGCACTCGGAGAGTGGTTGAACCGTCAATTGCAAAAACTAACCTCTGGCTTTTACTTGCCACTGCAGATTTTCTTCGATACCCCTTCACTCATCATGTACGGCGCCGGTCAAGGAGCCCAGACGGGCATTTCCACCCCCAGATCCAGCGCTTCTCTTCGACCGTTGACTCTCTCCCACGGCTCTCTCGAGACTTCCTTCCTCATCCCCACCAACCTTCACTTCCACGCCTCTCAGTTGAAAGACAAGTTTGTCGCCACGCTACCCGAAGCCACCGACGAGCTTGCCCAGGATGACGAGCCATCGTCAGTTCCCGACCTGGTTGCCAGATACCTTGATCTCATCGCTCACGAGGTTGATGAGGGCGAGGATGACGATGCTGGCTCCTATGAGGAGGTTTTGAAGCTCGTCCTTAACGAGTTTGAGCGTAATTTCCTCCGTGGTAACGAAGCTCACGCTATTGCCGCCAACCTGCCCGGCATTGAGTCCAAGAAGCTGGACTTCATCCGCAGCTACTACACCGCTCGCTCTGTCTGCAACCGACCGATCAAGCCCCATGCCTCAGCCCTCTTCCGAGCTGCTGAGGATGGCGACGCCGAAATCTACACAATTTTCGGTGGTCAGGGTAACATTGAGGAGTACTTTGAGGAGTTGCGAGAAATCTTCAAGACATACTCGAGCTTCGTCGGTGATCTCATCACCCGATCAGCCGAGCTCCTCCAGACTCTCTCCAAAGACCCCAAGGCCGAGAAGATGTTCCCTAAGGGTTTGGACATCATGAACTGGCTTCACCACGAGGATTCGACTCCTGACGTCGACTACCTGATTTCGGCACCTGTCAGTTTCCCTCTTATTGGTCTCGTTCAGCTTGCCCACTACGAGGTGACATGTAAGGTCCTTGGTGTGCACCCTGGCATGCTGCGAGAGAGAATCACTGGCTCCACCGGTCACTCTCAAGGTATCGTCATGGCCGCCGCCACTGCTGCTGCCGACTCTTGGGACTCATGGCAAGATATCAGCAACTCTGTTCTGACTATGCTTTTCTGGATCGGAACACGAAGCCAGCAGGCCTTCCCCACTACTTCAATGACTCCCACTATGCTTCGCGAGTCCTCGGAGCATGGAGAGGGCTCACCCACTCCTATGCTTAGCATCCGAGATCTTCCTCAGACTGAGGTTCAGAAGCACATTGATGCTACCAACCAGTACCTTCCCGAAGACCGCCACATCAGCATCTCCCTCATCAACAGCCCCCGAAACCTAGTTGTGACAGGACCTCCAACCTCTCTCTACGGTCTCAACACCCAGCTGCGAAAGGTCAAGGCCCCCGTTGGCTTGGATCAGAACCGAATCCCCTTCACTGAGCGAAAGGTTCGCTTCGCCAACCGATTCCTGCCCATCACGGCTCCTTTCCACAGCAAGTACCTCTCTGAGGCCACTGCCATGATCGACGAGGACCTGAAGGATATCAGCATCGACTCTAGCGATCTCGGAATTGCTGTCTTCGATACCAACACTGGCAAGGATCTTCGAGAGGAGGTCAAGGGTAACATCATCCCTGCTCTGGTTCGTTTGATTACCCGCGACCCTGTCAACTGGGAGAAGGCTACCGTCTTCCCTGATGCCACCCATATTCTGGACTTTGGTCCTGGTGGTGTTTCTGGACTCGGTGTTTTGACAAGCCGAAACAAGGAGGGCACTGGTGTCCGTGTCATCTTGGCTGGTACCGTCGATGGTGGTATGAACGACCTTGGTTACAAGGCTGAGCTTTTCGACCGAGATGAGGAGAACGCCGTCAAGTACGCCATCGATTGGGTCAAGGAGTTCGGTCCCAAGCTCGTCACCAACAAGAGCGGCCGAACCTACCTCGATACCAAGATGAGTCGTCTTCTTGGTCTTCCCCCAGTCCTCGTTGCCGGTATGACACCCTGCACTGTTCCTTGGGACTTTGTCGCTGCTACCATGAACGCTGGATACCACATCGAGCTTGCTGGTGGTGGTTACTTCGTTGGCCCCATGATGACCGACGCTATCAGCAAGATTGAGAAGGCTATTCCTGCTGGTCGTGGTATCTCAATCAACCTGATCTACGTCAACCCTCGTGCGATGGCATGGCAAATTCCCTTGATCCAGAAGCTCCGATCTGAGGGTGTTCCTATTGAGGGTCTCACCATCGGTGCTGGTGTTCCTTCTCTCGAGGTTGCACAGGAGTACATTGAGACCCTTGGTCTCAAGCACATCAGCTTCAAGCCTGGTTCTCTCGATGCTATCCAGTCCGTCATCAACATCGCCAAGGCCAACCCTCACTTCCCTGTTATGCTTCAGTGGACTGGAGGCCGTGGTGGTGGTCACCACTCTTTCGAGGATTTCCACCACCCTATTCTCCAGATGTATGGTCGTATCCGACGACAAGAGAACATCATTCTCGTCGCCGGTAGTGGTTTCGGTGGCGCCGATGACACCTACCCCTACATCACTGGTGACTGGTCCAAGAAGTACGGCTATCCCCCCATGCCCTTCGACGGTTGCTTATTCGGTAGCCGCATGATGGTTGCCAAGGAGGCTCACACCAGCAAGGCCGCTAAGGAGGCTATTGTTGCTGCCCCTGGTCTGGAGGACAATGAGTGGGAACAGACTTACAAGGGACCTGCTGGTGGTGTTCTTACTGTCCGATCCGAGATGGGCGAGCCTATCCACAAGCTCGCCACTCGTGGAGTTCGCTTCTGGGCCGAGATGGACCAGAAGATCTTCAGCCTTCCCAAGGAGAAGCGCGTTGCCGAGCTCAAGAAGAACAAGGACTACTACATCAAGAAGCTCAACGACGATTGCCAAAAGGTCTGGTTCGGACGCAATAAGGAAGGCAAGGCTGTCGACCTTGATGACATGACCTATGCCGAGGTTCTGCGACGTCTTGTCGAACTCCTCTACGTCAAGCACCAATCTCGCTGGATCGACCGCTCTTACACTGTTCTTGTCGGTGATTACATCCACCGTCTCGAGGAGCGTCTGACCGCTACCCCTGGCCAGGCCTCTCTTCTCCAGAGCTACTCCGAGCTCAGCGATCCTTTCGAGGTTATCGACCGCGTTCTCGCCGCCTACCCCGATGCCGAGACTCAGATCATCAACGCCCAGGATGTTCAGCACTTCCTTATCATGTGCATGCGACCCACTCAGAAGCCTGTCACCTTCATTCCTGTCTTTGACGACAACTTCGAGTTCTACTTCAAGAAGGACTCCCTATGGCAGTCTGAAGATCTGGATGCTGTTGTTGACCAGGATGTTGGCCGCACTTGCATTCTCCAGGGACCTGCTGCTGCCAAGTTCTCTACTGAGATTGACCAGCCTATCAAGTCAATTCTCGATGACATCCACGAGACTCATGTCAAGTACCTCGCTAGAGATCTGTACAACGACAACAAGGCCTCCATCCCTTACATCGAGTACTTTGGTGGCAAGCTTGTTGATCCCGAGATTCCTCTTGATGTTGAGGGCCTAACTGTCAGCTATGACACTTATAAGAACACCTACCGCCTGTCGTCATCTGCTGCCGCCACCCTCCCTGAGCTTGACTCTTGGCTGTCTCTCCTTGCCGGTCCCAACCGCAACTGGCGCCATGCTTTGCTCATGGCTGATGTTGTTGCTCAGGGCCAGAAGTTTCAGACCAACCCCATCCGACGCATCTTTGCTCCTTCTCGTGGTCTGTTCGTTGAGATCTGTTATCCCAACGATCCTTCCAAGACAACCATTGTTGTCCGCGAGCAGCCCCGCCACAACCAGTACATCGATGTGATCGAGGTTAAGCTTGTCGGCGAGAACAAGATCCAGGTCAACATGATCAAGGAGACCACTGCTCTCGGAAAGCCTGCTGCTCTTCCTCTGGAGTTCACCTACCACCCTGAGGCTGGTTACTCTCCTATCCGTGAGGTTATGGAGGGTCGCAACGACCGCATCAAGGAGTTCTACTGGAAGGCATGGTTCGGTGAGGAGGCCCTTGACTTGGATGCTGATGTCACCGCCAAGTTCGACGGTGGTAAGACCACCATCACTGGTGAGGCTATCAACGACTTCGTCCATGCTGTCGGCAACACTGGCGAGGCCTTTGTCGACCGACCTGGCAAGACTGTCTACGCTCCCATGGACTTTGCCATCGTCATTGGCTGGAAGGCTATTACCAAGCCCATCTTCCCTCGCACCATTGATGGTGATCTCCTGAAGCTCGTCCACTTGTCCAACCAGTTCCGCATGATCCCTGGCGCTGAGCCTCTCAAGAAGGGCGACGAGGTCTCTACCACTGCCCAGATCAACGCCGTCATCAACCAGGAAGCTGGTAAGATGGTCGAGGTCTGTGGTACTCTCGTCCGTGATGGCAAGCCTGTTATGGAGGTCACCTCTCAGTTCTTGTACCGCGGTACTTACACCGACTATGAGAACACTTTCCAGCGAAAGGTCGAGACACCCATCCAGGTTCACCTTGCCACAACCCGCGATGTCGCTATCCTTCGATCCAAGGACTGGTTCTCCGTGGACGAGCTTCCTCAGAACATTGACTTGCTCGGCCAGACCCTGACTTTCCGCCTCCAGAGCTTGGTTCGCTACAAGAACAAGACTGTCTTCAGCAGCATCGAGACCCGAGGTCAGGTCCTTCTCGAGCTCCCCACCAAGGAGATCATCCAGGTTGGTAGCGTTGACTACGAGACCGGAGAGTCTCACGGCAACCCTGTCATCGACTACCTTGAACGTAACGGCCAGCCTATTGACCAGCCCATCAACTTTGAGAACGCCATCCCTCTCAGTGGAAGGTCCCCTCTCGCCCTCCGAGCTCCTGCTTCCAACGAGAACTACGCCCGCGTTTCCGGTGACTACAACCCCATTCACGTTTCTCGTGTCTTCTCCAGCTACGCCAACCTCCCTGGTACCATCACTCACGGCATGTACTCCAGTGCTTCCGTCCGAAGCCTCATCGAGACCTGGGCTGCTGAGAATAACATTGGACGTGTCCGAAGCTTCCACGCCTCGCTGGTTGGTATGGTCCTGCCCAACGATGATCTTGAGGTCAAGCTTCAGCACTCTGGCATGGTCTCTGGTCGCAAGATCATCAAGGTCGAGGTCCGAAACAAGGAGACCGAGGACAAGGTCCTCGAAGGTGAGGCCGAGGTTGAGCAGCCCGCTACCGCCTATGTCTTCACTGGTCAAGGTTCTCAGGAGCAGGGTATGGGTATGGAGCTGTACGCCAGCAGCCCTGTTGCCAAGGAGGTCTGGGACCGCGCCGACAAGTACCTTCTCGACGCTTATGGTAAGTTGTATTCGCATCATGATTCATATTCTATTTACTAATCTATGGCAGGTTTCTCCATCACCAACATCGTCAAGAACAACCCCAAGGAGCTTACCATCCACTTCGGTGGCCCCCGTGGTAAGGCTATCCGCCAGAACTACATCGCCATGACGTTTGAGACCGTTGCCGCCGATGGTAGCATCAAGTCTGAGAAGATCTTCAAGGAGATCGACGAGACCACCACCTCGTACACCTACCGATCCCCTACTGGTCTTCTCTCGGCCACCCAGTTCACACAGCCTGCCCTTACCCTCATGGAGAAGGCCAGCTTCGAGGACATGAAGGCCAAGGGACTTGTGCCCAACAACAGCACATTTGCCGGTCACTCGCTCGGTGAATACTCGGCCCTGGCTGCCCTTGCTGAGGTCATGCCCATCGAGAGTTTGGTGTCAGTTGTGTTCTACCGTGGTCTCACCATGCAGGTTGCCGTTGAGCGTGATGCCGCTGGCCGATCCAACTACTCCATGTGCGCTGTCAACCCCAGCCGCATCAGCAAGACCTTCAACGAAGCTGCTCTCCAGTTCGTTGTCGACAACATTGCCGAGGAGACGGGCTGGCTTCTCGAGATTGTCAACTACAACATTGCCAACCAGCAGTACGTCTGCGCTGGTGACCTCCGTGCGCTTGACACTCTTGCTGGTGTAACCAACTTCATCAAGATCCAGAAGGTCGACATTGAAGAGGTCAAGGACAACATTGAGGAGGTCAAGGGACACCTCCGCGAGATTATTCGCGGCTGTGCTGAGAAGACCCTGGCCAAGCCTACACCCCTCGAGTTGGAGCGTGGCTTCGCTACCATCCCTCTCCGAGGTATCGACGTGCCCTTCCACTCAACCTTCCTCCGATCCGGTGTCAAGCCTTTCCGTTCCTTCTTGCTCAAGAAGATCAACAAGACTTCCATTGATCCTTCTAAGCTGGTTGGAAAGTACATTCCCAACGTGACAGCCAAACCTTTTGCGCTCACCAAGGAGTACTTTGAGGATGTTTACAAGCTGACCAACTCGCCCAAGATTGGTGCCGTTTTGGCCAACTGGGACAAGTACAACCAGGATGAGGTTGCTGCCAACGGTGTTGAGGGTAGCGACAGCTCCAGCGGCGAATACGAGGGATCTGGCCGTGCTGCTTAAGCCGTTGCGGAAACAAAAATAAAAATAAATAAAGAATAAAATCCAAGAGAAAAAGAAGATAATTAAAATGAGGAAGGAAATCATGCAAAGACATGTTATGACGGAAGACAAGATTAGAGATGGATGATTATGAAGAGAAGGTCTACAGAATCCCGGTTTGGACTGTTATTTGGGATGAGTATATTACGATGTATCGTGTTATCTTTAGCTAGAGGGGCGTTAGTTTGCTTGTTTTACTTGATAGACAATGTTGAATGTTTGATGACATTTATCTACTTTCAACTCTGATTGATCGCCTTCTTGCCTGTACTTGTGTGACGTTTGGGATACTTATTTCGTGACACGATGGAAGCTGATGATGGGAATAATTACCGAGCTGGACAAGAGGTACTTGAGATTCAGCTGACGATGCCTCGGCAATGAAGGTACCTTTTGTCTCCACTGACTCCCGTTTGCATGCCAATGAATTAATTCGGCTGCCGGCGACAGCCGGAGACGGACAAGAGGTGGAGGTGGCCTATCACGGAGCCAAAGTCCGTTTTGGTCGCTAACAAGGAGATAGATATATCGGTCAATGGATCTAAGCCATGGGAGTTTACGTGTTGATGAATATGTATATAAGTCCGGGATACCAAGATTAGAAAAAGAGGTTTGTGCTTTTTGGCTCTCGCTTCTTTCTTGTTGACCTTTTGTTTGTTCTCTTGGCTCGATCAACGCTTTGAGATATTACATCATCCCTCTCTCCCTTACTTTCACTCCATCTACCACTCATCAACACAATAATGCTTCTCTTAAGAGATCAAAATACAGGATCTTCAAACATGGAAAACTCGAAGAAGCAGGTCTTTTTCGGAACGTTTATTTCCAGCAAAAGCCCGAAAGAACTCAACTACCATCATGATACCCTTGTCTGTGTTGATGGAGAGGGCAAGATTGTCAAAGTTGACACTAAAGGTTGCGACCGAGATCAGCTTGAACAGAGACTTGATGAACTACTGGGCTGGGAACTGAGTGAAGTTGATGTTCATATCGCTAAACCTGGCGAGTTCTTCTTCCCTGGGTTTGTCGGTGAGTACCTTACCCATAGAGTGTCTTTGACAAAGCATACACTAACAAACCTTAGACTCCCATGTTCATGCATCTCAGTACCCGAATGTGGGAATATTTGGAAAAACAACACTTCTGGACTGGCTAGAAAAATACACGTTTCCCCTCGAGTCCAGTCTCAAAGACTTGAACAAGGCGCGTCGAGTATATGGTTCATGTGTGCGACGAACACTTTCTCACGGAACAACAACGGCAGCTTACTATGCGACAATCGACGTAGCGGCGACAAACCTTCTTGCCGATCTTTGTCTGGAAATCGGACAAAGAGCTCTTGTAGGCCGCGTGTGCATGGATAACCCGGACATGTGTCCCAGCTACTACCGCGATGAGAGCGTCCAAGAAGGACTAGAGAAGACGAGACAGACTATTCAGCACGTGCAAAAGATCGACCCAGGGTTCAAGCTGGTTTCGCCTGTGTTGACGCCGCGCTTTGCACCGACTTGCTCTAGCGAGTCGATGAAGGGGTTGGCAAAGATCCAGAAGGAGCTAGATCTTCCTGTACAGACACATGTCTCGGAGAACGAAGGGGAGATTGAACTAGTTGCGGAGTTGTTTCCAGAATCAGAGTCATATACGCAGCTTTACGACGAGTGCGGCCTGTTGACTTCCCGGACGATTCTGGCACATGCTGTGCATTTGACAGACGAAGAGGCCAAGTTAATAGCAAAGCGTGGAAGCAAGGTCTCACATTGTCCATGCAGTAACAGCTCCCTCACCAGTGGATCCGCTCGAGTGCGCTGGCTTTGGGATCAGGGCATTACTGTTGGTCTCGGCACGGATATGAGCGGCGGCTACAGCCCTTCTGTTCTCGAAGCGGCACGGCAAGCAGCTCTCGTCAGTCGGCATGTCGCCATGGGTCTGCAGGAAGACAAGGAACGGAACAAGTTGACAGTGGAAGAGGTCTTGTACCTTGCGACTCGCGGCGGAGCACAAGTGGTCGGGCTTGAAGATAGAATCGGTGGGTTTGAGGAGGGGATGGAATGGGATGCGCAGTTGATTCGACTAGGAAGTGTTGATATGGATGGAATCGCAGAGGAAGATGGCAACGTCAACATCTTTGGGTGGGAGACTTGGGAAGAGAAGATTGCCAAGTGGTTGTTTAACGGAGATGATCGGAACGTGAAGCAAGTTTGGGTGAGGGGAAGAGTGGTCCATGCAAGGCAGTAGTAAAGTACTACCTATGAAGCAAATGGGCTGAGTATGGTTAATGATGGCAGATTTAATGATTCAATCTCATCCATAGAAAGGTACAGCTTTGCTTAAAGTGCCTAATTTAATATTCATACTATTCTACCGAATTTGTTTCATGCTGAGTTACAGTGGCAGATAGACACGTCGACCTGTTTCATATTAATATCAGACCATCTTCATGTGCCAAAATTAAGTGATTAGGTAGCCAAAGCAGAGAATCTAGATTAAATTGTTTCAATTTAATGTCTATCTAAATTGGCTATTGTAACATGTAACAAAGAGGCTGAGAAAGACATGTTTATGTATTTAATTTCAACTTTGATATTAAGACAGTGAAACAAAAGTGCAGGGAATGGTAGCATACGATAAACCCCTGTAATGATCTACGCAAGTGAAACATGACAGGGCATAAATCATGGAGTTACAGTCTAAACTGCAGGGCAAAGGCACAAGACACTTTTGTATTACTGGTTCTTTAACCGCTGGCTGTACGTATCCAAGATGTAACAGATGCAGAGACCCTCACATGAACAAACAAACGTGCTAAAAATAAGTTGATCTTTTTAACAAGAAACCTTTCCTCATCTATGGGACTGGAATTTAGCGCTGCCAAGTCTAGGGTATGCCTTGGCTGAAGGACTATCCAACTTTCTAGATAGCCAGTACAGACCAAGATCTACGTGCCTCTATCTGTGAGGAACTAATAACCCAACAACCCTGGCCATAGCTGAAAATTCAATCCAATAAGAGATATTCGTAACTGCAACTACATGATTATTAGCGGTGCGTGGCGCATCTGCTCAACTTATCACACCAACAAGGGTGGACCATCTCCCTTTCAGCCCTGTCTGTGCCTGTACCTGTGACCGCATCTGTGTTGCAACTACCGACTGATTTATGCTTGCTTTTGAGAACCTGACAAGAGGAGGGAGTGGAGAAAACATCTACTTATAGAGACCATGTCCCTCTCCCTCCACAGTTTGGTAAAAGTGATTAACCGACTGATTTATTCGTCATACTACAAGTAAGTGTTCTCGTGATCACGCCCAGTTTGCTGTGTTCAGATACTGACATACCATTCTCAGATACTTACAGTGTTGGATCCATCTATCTCTACAGAAACATGGCGACGACAACTCCCAGTATGGGCCTAACAGCCAAAGGCGTTCCAAAAATGCCCATGTGGCTCACCATTATCCGCGGTGCAGCCATCGCTCTGTCCTTAGGCGCCCTCATCGCTGCAGCATACAACGTTTCCCTCCTTAGTAGCTGGGCTCGTTACTACGGCGGTGATGGTCCAGCTGGCTTGATCATCTTCAGTGTAAACTCCTTTCCCCTTGCCAATATTCCACAAGACATCCAACTCACACTGCCTAGGCAATCTTCACCTGGATCGTTCTAGGATGCATGCTCGCCGCCGAATTCTTTGCTCCTCAGCTGTACATCCGTTCTATATTCTTCGCCACCCTCGTCATATCGTCCATCTTGTGGCTGGCCGCTTGGGCATGGGCTGCTGCGTGGACAGCTGATTTCTACCATTTGTACAATAGCTACTACATTGGACGTGTGAGGGAGCTTGATGCATGGGGAGGTTCGATGGCTGCTGCTGTCGCTCTCGGCGCTGCTACATGGTGAGCCTACAGACTCTACAGAAACATGACACTTACTAATGGTAACTCTCAGGATTCTCACCATTATCACTACAGTCTTCTTCGTCAAAGCTTGTCTGGCTGATCCTACAGGCTCAACCTTCGTGCAGCAGCCCAGGAATGATCCAGAGACAGCTGAACCTAAGCCTGAAACTACGATCACAGCTTAGTAAATCACCAAAGGAAACACGTTTGATTATGTTGGAATGAGAAATGTCGAGTCGATTATACCCATAAGGCGATGGATCAGAGTCGTAGTTCATTTGCACCAAGTCACAATAGCAGAAGAGACGCGGATGATTTTTATGTCTAGTATTTCTATGTCTGTGAAGGTTACCAGTGTCTCTATGAACATCTAAGTTGCTTCTTTCCAGACTTCTGATACTGTTACAAAACTCTATACAGGCCCCATTTCCTATTGGGCTTTCCGGAGGCAATGCAATCCTCAATGTGCAGTTCAATCCTCTCAACCGGTTTGCCAAAGTCTACTCCGAGACTGCAAATAGTTTCATCCTGAACGCCGACCGCTTTTCCGTAGCAGATCAATTCCCTTCCGGCCTTCGCGGCAAACATTTCTCCTTCATGGAGCGGGTATACCACCCTGAACGCCGAGCACAGTGCTGGTAAAATCATTTCCTTCCAGTCTTGCATAAAACATTCGTGCTGATGCCGATGCAAGCTCAACCAGAGCGCCTTTTGTTGCGTGTGTGCTAAAAATCAAACGCGTCTGGCCTTCGCGGCAAGTATCTGTCCTGATACAGATCATGCAATATCCGTAACGCCGATATGAATGCAGAAAAATTAGTGCTGATGTGGTTGAATGATACTTGATATGTGCCTCGATGAGAACAAAGTTCTTGGCCGGTATCGTCAACCGCAATGCATAGTAAGTTGAAAGCGCTGTGGTGCTAATCGAAAGGTCGAATAAGATGCAGAGAAAAGACAAGAGTTCAAATAAGAGAAGTAAAATCAAGCAAACAACTTTCGAGATGGCGTTCACACAACAAAAAAAAAAGTGAAATTGATCCATTCATCTGGTCACGATGTCGTGGCAATGATGCGTGGATGTTTAGGAAAGGCTCAAAGCGAGCATGTGTGTCAAAACCCAATTATGGTGACAGGTTGAGGTATCGAGACATGTAGCTTTCCTCGATAGGATCAGGGTATGCGGAAGAGTCGGCACTGGTGTCAACTTGATCGGTGCTCTCCTTGCCGTTGGTGGACGACTCGTTCTGGTCTTGGTTCTTCCGAAGGCTGGGAAGGAATGCACTGACAAGGACTTCGGGTTCACTGTACCAAGGTATGCCGTCCGCAAGGTTGTCCGAGTTCTGGCCGATATCGTTAGGAATTCCCAGAGGACCATGTATGCTGTGGCTCATTGTGTTAGGTGGGAGAGTGCTGACATCCCCCATAGGACCTTGGAAGCTGGGATGCATGTTTGAAGTAAGGGTGTTTGAGCTAGGGGCGTTTGATGTCTCCCAATAGGGGGAGGTTTCGTCCATCATGGCCCCCATGTTAGGGTCGAGTGGCTGCATCGCCTCGTCCTGAGCATCAAACATCGTGACGTTAGAAGGTTGTCGTCTAAGTTCCTGACAGTTGTTGGCTCGCTGAGGAAGGACCGAAGACTGCTGGTGATGAGTCTGAACGTTTCCGAAAGCATTGTTCTGAGTGTCAGGGTAGGTCGCAATCTCAACACTGGCACCGCCGTACATTGGCGCAGAAGTCATGTTGAACTGAGGAGCAATGCTGGTGTTGACTTGGGCACCATTACCAAAGCCAAGTGTGTTGCCAGGAGGCATGGCGTAAGGAGAAATATAGCCAGAAGGCATGTCGCCAGCAGGCATGTCGTAAGAGGGTGTGTGATCAGCAGGGGGCATGTTGTCAAAATCCATGCTGCCGAAGTCCATACTGCCAAAGTCCATGGTGTCGGTAGCCATGGTGTCGGTAGCCATGGTGTCGGTAGCCATGGTGCTAGGGGCAATGGTGTCAGTCGCCATGGTGCCAGGGGCAATGGTATCGTCAAGACCAGCATTGTTGGTAGTGTCTGCCACGGTCTCAGTAGTAACAGCCGCAGTCGCATTGGCGGCGGTGTTGGTCTCGGTGGCTGGATCAACGGCACTGGCTCTCTTCTTGCGGTTAGAGTTCTGACCGTTGGCCGTAGTGTTACGACCCGCGGCGGCGGATGAAGATTTGGGGAGCGTTGCTTGGTAGTTTGGATCAGCCATTTTCTCGATCAAAGCATGGTCTTCAGCAGCATAAGCGGCAGCGACTTCCTGGATCTCCTGCTTCTTTCGGGCCTCATCCTCCTTTGACAGTCGCTAAAGACGAGGTGTTAGTAATGTTTCTTATTCGTTGAGTTGGTTTGGAAAGACTTCTGACTTACTGCGTTCTCCTTGGTTCGGGCAGAGTGAATGGCCGATCTTTGCTTCTTTGCCTCCTTTGCGGCGGCCGCTTCCAGCTTCTCTACTCTCTCTGTCATCTCCTTTCTCATGTTTCTCTTGACAGTATCAGGGACTTGGTCCCATTCTCTGAAATCAGCACCGAGAGAAATGGCCTTGATACGCCACCAGTTCAGTTCGATAGCCATCTCGTTAGCAAGTTCGCGGTGCTTGTCAAGAGCCTCTTCACGACGGGATCGCGTGCCCTTAGCAGCTTGATTATTCCTGTCCAAATCTATCTGCTTGTTCTTGGTGCAGAGATCATGGTTTTTCTTGTCGAAGAAGTGGCGAACTCGAGAATCCTTGATGCTGGCAGGTACATTGTAGGCCTTTGGGGTGAAAGGCTTTGGACCAGGTTGAGCAAGCTCGGATGGGGGTAAGATAGGTGCTCTGCCTCTCTGATTCTGGATTTCTTGATCAATCAAAGAAATTCGACGATGAATCTGATCTCTATCAAGGAAATGGGGAAGTCCCAAGCCCGCACGTGAAAGGGTAACGTTGCCAATCTTGATCTTGCGTCGGACGTCCTTGTCGGCATAGTGCCATGGAGATCTGGCAACAGGATTTTGGTTCTGAGCATTATTGACTGCAGTTTGGTTGAAGTCAGGCATGCCTTGAGGCATGATGGCAGGTTGCTCTCCGGTAGGTTGATCTCCGGCGGGTTGGTTCATGGTAGGTTGGTTCATGGCAGGCTGGTTCATGGCAGGCTGGTTCATGGCAGGCTGGTTCATGGCAGGCTGGTTCATGGCAGGCTGGTTCATGGTAGGTTGATTTATGGCAGGCTGGTTCATGGTAGGTTGATTTATGGCAGGCTGGTTCATGGTAGGTTGATTCATGGCAGGCTGATCCATGGCAGGCTGATCCATGGCAGGCTGATCCATGGCAGATTGGTCTCCGATAGGTTGACCTCCGTCAGATTGATCCATAGCAGATTGCTCTCCGGTAGATTGATCTCCGGCGGGTTGATCTCCGGCGGGCTGCTTTTCCGCAGGTTGCTTCTCAGTAGGACCTTCGCCAGTCAGGTCAACAACTGGGGTAGCTGGCTGAGGTTGGACTGGTTGGAAGTTGTCAATTAAGGCTTCAGCCTCTACTTGATTGTGTTCCACCGTCTCGGTAAAGGCCTGTGTCCACCGATTGATTCGGCTTTGTCTGGTCTGCTTTAACTTGCTGAAAACTTGAGGGACTTGGTCGCTCGAAAGAATTGCCTCAGCTTGTTCCTCTGACAGTTCGTTTGGCAGTTCGTTTGACTGTTCCTCTGGCTTTTCAGTGGCTCTCTTTTTGGAAGCTGGCCCAGGAGCAGATTGACCTTCAACTTGATTGACGTTTCTCTTGCGAGGCTTTTTTGGCTGTGCCTTAGATTGCTCCTCGGGCTGATCTTCAGACGCCTCTTTGGACTTGCTAGTGGCTCTCTTGTTGGTAGCTGGTCCAGGAGCAGATTGACCGTCAACTTGATTGACGTTTCTCTTGCGAGGCTTCTTTGGCTGTCCCTTCTGCACACGCTTGCCAGTCGTTGGAGGAGGTGGCTCCGAGAGACCCTCAGGTGCAGAGGCAGGTACAGAAGTAGACTCAGCCAGAGGGGTAGCTTGGCTTGGGGTCTGCGCAACGGTAGAGGGCAGAGTCAAGACCCGCTCATCAACTGTGGGCTGAAGTTGCTTGTGAGTAGGGACCTGCGGAACAGAAGAGACCGCTGGGTTGGTTTTAGGATTACCCTGGGGCTGAGAAGTTGTAGTCTGAGCTGGAGTTGAGACCTGGTAGCCGCCCGAAGATAGCTGGGGATCAACAGGTGTAGTGTCAACTCTAGAATGAATTGTAGAGGGAAGACCCAAAGCAGGGAAAGGCTGGGCGAGATCTAGGTTTGCGTTCTCAAAATCACCCGTATAGGCGAACGCAGTACCGAATGTGTAGTAATCACCAAATGATGATCCACCGGTAGCGAAGGACTGAAAATCAGTGGTAAGATGAGGCTGCTGTACGATCTGAGGCTCTGTGGGACGCTGAGACGCGTTGGGGAGTCGGAAAGCGGGTGGAGGACAACTCTGGTCTAGTACACTTTGAGGTGCAACAGAGAGCTGGGGGAGGTCTCGAGTTTGATGCCGACCAGGAGGACGGCGAACAGACTTCTTGGGGGTGCTTGGGGGTGCCATCTTGCCAACGGGCACGCGACACCGCGGCGATATAAATAGGGGAGTGTGAAGGATAGGGTTTGTGATTCAGGGAAAGAATTAGGATACAGTGATACAGTGATGCAGTGCTTTGCAAGAAATAGGGAAGGGTAATACGCCTTGATGCGAGCTGTGATGAGCTGCTGCAGCGTAGGGGATGCGGAATGCGGGATGACGATAGGGGATAGGGGATGGGGAAAGATGCTCGTGATTAAGAGAACGATCAAGATGATAGAGACGATATGATGATTGTCAAAATCGTGTTTCTGTATGATGATGATTTTCTTCTCAGTGATGTTGTTGTGCGGAGGAAAAAGCAGTGGAGGAGGAGGGGAGTGTAGAGAGAGAAAAGGTGGGTGGAGCAGGCAGACCAAGAGATCACAACAACAAACGGGCCTAGTGAACCAGAAAAAACTGGTAGAAGGGTCTCCGCTGATAGGAGATGAGCATGTGCAGGACTTTGTCCCTTGTTATGCAATTTCTACAGGGGAATATTCGAGTTCCAGGACAGAACGGGGGCGTTTACTGATATTGCTACGGGCACTGGCACACTGATTGTCCCCCCTCCTACTGCTTGGCCTCGCTTTTTGAAATAACATCACGCGTACAGACTTGTAAGTCACTGGCAAGAAAACAACGCGTCTCGAGGACGAGAACGTGACGAAATGTAGAAGTACTAGATCAGACGGGGTGAGGTGTCTACCATCTGATACCATTGCCTTGTTATTATGTTTGGTAACCCACGTGAACAGAACATCACTCGATAACTACAGTAACAGAAAGAATATTGCTTGTTAGATATTGTGCATAGTATAGGGATACATCCTGTATAGTATTTTGCAAGTGATGCAATATCCATCAAGCTACATTGTAGTCACAGTTGGTGGAGCCTAGACGTTGGACGTTGAAATAAAGCACCCACCCACCAGGAAAAAAGAAAAGAGCCTCCATTCCCCACGTTTAGTTGAAATACTAACGGTACGACACAGTTAAGTCCCCTGTGATGCGTAAAAACATGACATGGTTACTCGCGAGGGTGTACGAGGTATGATTTGCAACAGCAACAACTCAAGCGAGAAAAGCATTTCTACAATCACTATTTCTATTTCCTCATCTTGCTATTCTTCTAGTAATGCAATATTATAGAGGGAACAGTAGCTGTAAGTAGTGTATCTCCATTTGTTTTGTCCGTGTCTTCTATCTCGCTCCCACACCAACTTCGCCGCCATCCTCAACGGCAATCCACAAAAGATCCTAATTGATCCCAAAATAACTGCATAATATACCTATTGTCGGCCGCTTTCTGTTGAGGTTCGTTTTGGCGGACTCGAATTACCGTCGCTAATGCTGGGTTAGACTTTTGTCTTGGGCAAACTTTGCGCGACGGTTTGGAGCCGTTGAAACGCTTCGTATTCGGACAGCGCCACTGAATAGAGCCGATAAAGAGATAGGGATGTTATTCGCGTACGTTGTTATGTCGTATCATAGATTGTGAACGTTGTTGGCTGACTCGATCAAATAGGGGTTACCGCTGAAGTCCTCCATCAGCACCAATGTTGACGATGCGAAAAGGAAAGAAAGTCCACAGCAACAGTATCATGAAGAGAGACAAGGTGGAATTGGGTGAGAGAGAAGAATTGGATTGTCTACGATGATTAGAAGCCGTGGGTTTGTTCTTGTTCGGTGGGCGTGTCTTACTGAACACACCCGGCCAACACCCTTCTTCCTTTGTCTGAACATTTACGAACACCCACTTCCTCTGAACAGTACTTCAGAACACTTTACTAACACTCTTTTCTTCCTAGATTTTACTCCTCGCCAAAACAAAACCGACACCGAACGCTCCAACAAAGACAGGCAGCTTAAAGATTAAATAGAGTTGAAATTTTCATATGCCAAAAGACTTGGCTTTTCGATAACTGACATCGCTGTTCGCTTCGTGGTATCTAAAAGCACCCTTGCCGCTCCCATACTCGAGCTCAATCTCGAGTCCATTAAGGCCGTTATTCCATCCAAAAAAAAGGCGAATGTCCCTTCCCAAGACGCCCCAAGTATGTTGTCCCTTTTCTGCTTTCCCTTTTCGTTTCCATTCATTCCCTAACCATGACTAGAGAGCCCTGCTCATAGCGCCAAACCAGTCCCGTCCTTTGTCCATCGATACACTGCTAGAAGCTCTCTTCGCCGTTGCTGTTGCTCCCCAAGATCTTCGGGTACACGACCTCGAACTTGAGCAAGAGCGCTACGCATAACCTTGCTGAATTTCCGCTGTGAGCCTGTTAGTTACTGCAATGAAGCTCGTGTTATTGAAACAAGAAAAACAAAATACTAACCTGATATTCTGTACTCAGAGTCACTACACATGCTTCGTGAGCCCGCACGATTGTCTCGCATGCCTTTGCCACGCTCGGCGATGCCTCCGATTGGAGCTTGTCCGCGATAAGCAGTAATAAGAACGATCCTTGAAGGAGATAGATACCGAAAAAGAACGGCATGAATTCCAGACCAGGGTCGAATTCAAGTATCAAGTTGATGGCTTCAGCTGCCGCAACAGCATGGCTTGTTGATGTAATGAACCCCTGCGAAGAAATCCATAGGTCTTCATCATCCAGCAGGTTAATAGGATCCCACTTCCCAGAGAGAAGGATATGCAGCACGTGCATAACATGGGTCCCATAAGCAATAACGATACGAGTCTGGATGTTGCTCTCTGTAAGCCGGTTTGACGTATTGGTATGGACCGAGTGGACTGATGGTGTGTTGGCCTCAGGTATCCCGTTGCCCTCATTTGTAACGTCGGGTCTCTCCTCAGCCTGTCGAGGCAAATTTTTACGCTCGAAAGATTGTAAACTCTGCTCATATATCTCAAGGTGTCGCGTAATCTCGGCCGTCTGAGCGTTCCACTCATGACCCTGACGGAAGGAGGTACCAAAGCGAGGGTGGTTCTTTGCGTGATGTAGGTCGACGATCTCGCCCAAGATGGTCATCAGAGGCAGAAAATAGCCGAAGATGCTATGGCCACGACACTCGTACTGAGGACCATGCGCCTGTGGATGCCCAGTCCTGTACCCCTCTGGGCTCGTTCCTAGAAGATTAGGATCTGTAGTTGAGTTTGAGTTGTTGAGAAACTCGCCGCTCTGCCAATACGCATCGTCCATGGGCTGTAATAGACCCTGGCATTCAATGTCAAGGAGGAATAGGGGGCGGTTATAGCAGAGCGCAAGATGTCTGTCGACAATATAAAGAAGCCACCATATCCGGCGTCGCTCCTCACGCTCCTCCTCGCCTACGTATCCGTTGCCGCTGATGCCGCCTTCAGCATCCTCGGCGGTGTCAGTGTCCATAGCTTCTTGAGCTGCAGGTGACGGTCCAGGAGGAAGCTCGCGGCCCAGTTTCAACTCACGAGCAAGACCCCAAGCAGCAGTCCACCATCGCATACTCGCTCCCTTGTATTCGCTGGCAGAAACAACAACTGCCAAATGAATATATGTGATCACATCGTCCAGGCTTCCCGCTGCGCCGAAAGGCCCCGACTCGCCACTGGTGGCTTCCATGCTGATTGATCCAGGCATGGCCACACCGAGACCGCCAAGAGCGACACCATCAGCTACAGGACTGGGCGCATCACTTGGTGCTGTGTGGATGAGAGGTCGGAGGAGGTAGACTGTAAGCTCCAGAAGCTTCTGACACGTCTTGGCACGCGCTGAAGGTGTACTGGCGAGGAAAGGGGCGTCACTTGTCTGTGCAGCAACCCATAGCATACTTGCCAAGAGGGCTGGTTGACATGGTCTCGGCCTTGTCTGGTCCAGGAAATATCGTTTTCGAAGGACGAAACCCAAGACATAGGGTGACATTGGGTGCATTTGCGCTGAGGAGGAGGACGCAAAGTAGAGATCGACCAGATCGCAAGCAAGAGGGATCGGAATTATGTTGTTGAGATATGGAATTATTGGTTCCAGCACGGGATACCGCAATTTCGAGTTG
This sequence comes from Fusarium poae, assembly GCF_019609905.1. Classification (NCBI taxonomy): domain Eukaryota; kingdom Fungi; phylum Ascomycota; class Sordariomycetes; order Hypocreales; family Nectriaceae; genus Fusarium; species Fusarium poae. The sequence continues at coordinate 2,894,314 of NC_058401.1, read as the reverse complement.
TTGAAGTTAGGGGGAGGGGCCTGTGTTTGATATTGACCTGGTGGTGAAGCCATAGAGATGCCCCATCCGGGAGATGTTCCCTTACCCATAGCGTACCCCAGCGGGCTGTTTCCCATACGGAAAGCAGAGCTGTTGCTGAAATTGGGAGGGCTCTGAGCCTGCATTGAATACGAGAATTCGGCGTAACCGGGCATGTTGCCTCGTCCGTTAGGAGCGTAGGACTGACCGTTCAGCACAGGACCTTCTAAGCCCTGTGAGTCATACGTATGCGGCATGTTACTGAAGCCGTTCAAATCAAGACCGCCGTTGTTTTCCATGTGTTCGCCATCCAAAGAAGGCCGGCCAAGATGGGATTGTTCGCTTATGTTGCCAAGATGATCGAGGCCCTCAAGGCCTTGGGTATGTCGCATCACGTCGTCGCCTGGATCCCGGCTCGATTTGCTGCTCGTACTCGGATGTCGTTCGTTCGATTGTTGCTCTAGTCCCATATTCGAAGAGTCGAGTCCTTTGCTGCTGGTCTGGCCGTTCTCGGATAGAGAATCGTCGATGGTTTGGCCTGTGGTACCTGCTGCAGCCTGAGCCGCAGCCTGTTGAGCTAGTTCTTTTCTCGATGCTTTCCCTCTCTTTTTCCTTTCGCGAATGTACTCGCACCCCAGGCCGAATTCTACAGAAGTCAGAAACACAACATTGACGTCCAGACCTCAAAACCTACCAATACAGTGTGCGCAGGGGTGCTGGCCGTCGCATTTTGTTCGAAGCTGATTGCACTGGTCGCAGGCTCGACTGATTCGTCTCCTAATTGGCCCTGAAGTGCTAGAGCTACGCGGGTGAACTCCATAAGGATGTTGCCGATTCTTTACTTGAGTGCCGGCCCTCTCATAGTGGCCGTTGGAAAGGGGCACAGCCTGTGAGAGTGGTTGAATTGGATACTGATGGCTCTGGAGCGAGTCTAGGCCGCCGTTTTGCATTGTGCCTTGCTGAACGTTCCCATCAGGTGAGATATTGGATGAAGTGGCGGTTTGGTAGGGAGAGAAACGTTGAAGTGGATTAGACAACATCTTGTAGGTACTCAGGCTCTACCGCAGAGTGTGCAGAAGCTTTGAGTATAACAAGATAATTGTGGACTGAGGCAGCTGGGATCGAATTGTGGTAAGCTATTCCCCTCTCTTGGAGATGACGGGGACAGCTCCTCTGATAAACATGGTCAGATTAGCTTACTGCAGGCAGAACTCAAATCAGTTTATGGGGAAGTGCTTGATATAAGTAAACAGGGGTATGAGTCTGATGACGGCTGCAGGCGGGTTGCAGAGGCATCGGAACAGAGCAAGATCAACGCGTGTTACTATCAGGGGGGGCAAATTTCTCGGGGAGCGGGGACCGCTGAGGGATTGACAAGGCATCTGACACCTTTGCATTATAGGGAGTGATGAGCACAGGGTTTCGAGGGTAGTGCCTTGTTCGTATAGAGGGTAGGGTGTCCCCGTGTAAGAAGTGTGTAGACACTTGGCAGGGAGAGTGCAGACGGAGTCGAGAAGACGGTAACAGAGTCGACGTGAAGGAGCCAAAAGAAACCATCCATACTTACGGGACCCTTGCTGTTGGAGCTCTAGCTGGCGTCAAGGCACCGGCTAAATAGCTAATTGCCAGATTCGTTTCGATTTGCGGTTATATTGAGTACACTTCCTAATCTATCCTGGTGCTCAATGAAGAGTGCAGTGTATCAAGGAAAGATCGTCTTGCTTTGCTGCAATGGATTTGGTAGAATGAGTATAAAAGAGGCAAGAATGAATAGGACGAATACTTTGAGTCTTGATTCGTTGCCTTGAGCTCGTTTTAAAAAGACCCAAGTCGAATCATGTCAGACCAGAATATTTACTGACTGACTGAATGACTGATAAGTGGATCCTGGGGAAAACTGTCGAGTGAATCTGGGTTTATGGTATAAAACTCAGGATCATGAGAGTCGAATTTCAAATTTTGAGATCAAGAAAGCGGGCACAAAGATCTGGAAGATGTAGTATGGGTATGTTGGAAATCTTGACTACCAACAAAGTCCAATTAAGAAAAAAAATTGACGGTACAAAAAGGAAGGTCAAGGAAAATGGGCGTTCTGTTTTTCTGGAGAAAGCAAACCCCATCCACAGGTACATAACTGTACTAACTACTCGTGACTGAAAAGTCGGGCTAGGACCGAGTTCGACAAGAATGGGGAAGCGGCTTTGCTTAGACCCATCATGCCCCCAAGAAGCTACCGCATGCCAAATGGTTCGCTTAGTACTCCGTACGGAGAAGTGAAAGCCTAGTTTAAGTTAGTTAGCAGCGAGGTCCCGCCGAAGGTGGGTTGATGAACAGATGTGGAGAGGTGTAAGAGGTGGAGGATTTGTGCCATGGGGTGCTGGGCAACTGGGGTTCTCTGGTGCCACTTACCCTGCTACTCTACCGTACCTTGTCGGTAGCTTGTTCCGAAAAGAATTAATGACAGTCATAGTCATAATAGTCAAGCTGGGGCGTCCATGTTCGAGACATGTTCTTTTGTTTTCAATCGGGCCAAAGCTAACGAACCATGCCAACCAGCGAGTGGTTCTAGCCAGACAAACGAACAAAATGCGGAATGAACCTGGGGAAATTGTCATGAAAGATGGGACTCGACTCGACCAAATGGTCAAGTCGAGTAGAGAAGGTGGCAGCCACCCCCAGGATCTCATCTTATTAACCCATCCATCAATTGAAGGGATGATTGGCACAGTGCTGTTCTGGGCAAAGAGCTGTAGTGCAATCTACCATGCTTTGGTAGGTGCTGACGTTCGAACAACCGTTCATTGCCTTTGTTGGAAATTGGTGATGTTATTGATGAGCCTGTCTTTGACTCAATTCTGTCATGGAGTCTCTGGAGGGGGTGTCGAGGGTCGTTGGATCTGGTGGCGTCAACCGCGTGGCCGCCAATCCTGAGGCTCATGGAGGTTCGGCCTTAGCCTAACCGAGGCTTGACGTTGCGAGTCGAAAATGAGAAGCTTTGATGGACGGCAAATCAGAACGGCAGCAGTACTGTCTGTGCAGCATCATAGTTGGTACTAGCAGGACCAACGTTTGAGAATCAGATCAGACAAGCCAAGCTTCATACTGTAGCTTACTTGACTCGAATGAACGGCACGGCGAAGGAGGAGGATGAAGGATCGTCGGGGCTTCGTTTCCAGGGCCTGCGATCCGTTCCGCAAGCGGGTAACTATAACAGAAAGAATACCTATGTAGAATCATGGGTCTGCTGTAGACGCACCGCTCTGTACTGCATTGCACGGCATCCTGCATCCACTAAGTGGATGTAGCGAGGAACGGGTGGTGTGGATAGAGGAAGGGAGGAAGAAAGAAAGTCTTGGGACTTTCCTATTGTTGTCAATTCCCCGGATTTTCGTGGTCCAGACACTAGGTAAGTCAGGATTGACTAAGATGTTGACCTCCCACCCCTGCGCGCCTGTCTGTCTGTGTGCGCGCGCCATGTGCCACGCCACGCCATGTCATGTAATGTAATGTGTGTGATGAAAAAGTGTGGATATGAATATGAATGTGAGTGTGAATGTAAATGTAAATGCAAATGCAAATGCAAATGCAATCATGGTCAAGCCACGATGGAGTCTTGGAGAAACCAACCAACAATAAGTAGTACACTTGCTTTTGCATAACGGGCAATCGTAGCGAACCCCAGGTGATTAATTAACGATGCGCCTTCCTTAACGGTTGTTAGTTTAGGTTCTTGGGGGCTCGTTCTCCCCCAATCTTCAAGATCGAGCCCAATCCAACAGTAGGTAGTCTACACTTTTATTTGCTGCATGAGCTTAACTCAATCAGCTCCAAGTCCCGGGGCATGTACGTACCTCTTTTTTGATCAACTTTAATTTATCTTGTTGAAATGAAATAACCCTCTCGGTCCCTCGAATTTCCAGTTTTTGGAACCAGGTTCTTGAAGAGATTACGTTGGCCCATCACGTCTCAACTATCGGTGTTTCCCATATTCGCCCTTATTTCCCAGATATTCTTTCGTCTGTGTAACCATCATCTACCCAATGCTGGACCTGGATTACCTATATTGCTCGTAGCCTGTAGTTATTCCGGCATTTGTGGCCGCATTTGCGCACCAATCGTATTCCTCAAAGCCCTGTCACAACCTGCACCGGAAGCGCGGATTAGACTTGGCCTAGGAATGCACAGTATGCCACCCCAGGCTCCATCATAATTCTGGCTGTAATAGGTTTATTTTGTACTAACTACTACTACTAACACGGCCAGAATCATGACAGGGTTTGATTCTGGCCGCGACATGAACGGCCGCTTTCCCAGGCTATCGTTCCCGATCCCTAACTCTGTACCCTGTCTTCTGTGCGCCCTATGTATTAGACCCTACGATGTAATTTACTTGATTCTGCAGTGGAGAGTAAAATACTCCCTCCATCTTGATCTCCAATTGCCCGAGGGTAAATCTCACAACTCTTTGACTCATATCACTCAGACTCAGATTCGGATTCTATGTACTCCCCCTCATGACGTCCACTACCGGAATGGCTTGCTGTGGCGCCGACAGTGAAACGGGCTCCCGGCCCGATTCCCCCACACTCGTCCCATCCACGCTTCCATGCAGCTCCCCCTGCTCTTTGAGTCGAGATGATGACCTGACGGTTACAAAGACTGTCAGTTTCCTCCACCGAAACTTTCATTGACACCATCTTTGATGCTCAATCTCATATTGTCGTCCCTAGTTCCCGGATACCACGTGGAACTTCTTACCCCGACTTTCATGTCAGTTGGAAGCTTGAATATGGAAGCATTTCACCGTGTGACATCCTCCTTCTTCCTTCATCCTTCATTCAACAACATAGCAGTGTCTCATATAACAACCAATTTACCTGTAACCGCCTGAATCTCAGGTCGATAAATGCGGAGAATCCAGCTGAATTACGGAGAGCTGAGCCGGATATCTTGCATCCTTGTATTACCACTGCCTTACTTGAACTCTATTGTACCCCAACCACATGAAGCCAAGATTATACAGTAAAATCGATCCAATATGTACCACTGGAACCAAACTGTACCGTTCTGACAACTAGCCCCGAGACCCTCTAGGTCTCTGGAATGTCTTAACCGAGCCGCTATTCATTTATCTATCACTATCTAAAATATGAGAAATCGAAGTTTCTAAACCCCTTAATCTAAACCTGGTAGCCATCCACCTCGGGATAATGACGCCCCTAATCCGTCCAGCGCGGCTATCTGATCGTTGGCGTCGGCTTGCATACTAGCGTTCCCGTCTGCGTTGGTGTTGAGTGTGTCTTGGTTGCCGCTATCGACAAACATGAAGACGGAGTTATCCTGTCCGTTGTTGGCCATCTGCCAGGCCTCAAAGCTCTGATGCCACCTTGCACTGTCGTTCAAGAACCATTCCTGGCCATCCATCCTCATCGCCCGGTTAGACGTTGGAGGGTTGCTGACAGGCGGAACGCCTGTGCCGGCGCTTGATATGCTGTTACGGTTTATGGGCGCGAATGCCGGCTGGTAAGATGGCATCGATGATGTAACAGGGACAGAACCCCATCCACCCGCAGACTCGGAACCAAAGCCCCCATTGCCTGTATTCATAGGCATACCCTGTTGTTGAGCAAGAATATTGTTCGGTAAAGGAGACCTTGCCATCATAGTTCCCGTCACAGATCGTTGAGGCTGGTGCTGTGGTGGTGGTTGCTGTTGAAGTTGCTGCATTGGTCGGACCAATTGGGCTCGACTATATTGAGGAAATGGGCTGTATTCACCCATTGGCTTCAATCCCAGGCCACCATCGGAAAGGGGCGAAGCACCCGCTTGTGAATGAGGCGACGGGACGTCAGAAGTACTGTATGTCCCGTACTTTTCGTCGGCCCGATGAAGAACGAAGGCGGCATCCTCAGGTAGTTCGCAGTTCCATTTGCGAGAAAGAACACTCAGGATGCTGAGAGTTCTCCTGGCACAGAGCCAGTCCTCAGCGATCTCTTCGAGATGCTTCACTCCATGGGTAATATCCCTTCGAGCAGTCTTTTCAGGAAGGTTTAGTAGATGGATTGTACAAGCACTATGCACCATATACACTGCAATATTGCAAATCTGCCGCAGATTCCAGAGTTTCTTGTAGAGCCGTAACAGTTTTGAGATGGCACCAGCATTTGCTGTACAGATGCGACGGGGCGAGACATGGGGCGGGAGAGGTGAAGTGGTGGGCGAGTATTTCAAGAAGGGCCGGAAGAGGTGTATGTATTGTAAGTGGAAGAACATGCTATGAGAGGTCAGTCATTTGCGGGACGTCGGCGCCAATATACTTACTGCATGAGAAGTACGTTAGGTAACTGGCCATCCTTGGGCTCAAATTCCTTGGGAATTTCTTTTCGCCATTCCTCCAGACGGCGATGCAGTTCGCTTAGCTTCTTGAGTTCCACAGCTTTCCCACTAGATCTGCCGATGTTGCTTGGGTGATAGAAGAAGGCCAATAAGTCGCTACTAATCTCGGAAAGTTTTGACATTTGGAGAGCAATGGCGCGCGTTCGTGCCGGCTGCTTGGACGATTGATCAAATCCATTGTCTGTGTAGGGTGACCACGTTTCTGCGTCCTCATCAGGGAATACATCAAATTTGGAGACGTTGAACGAGCTCTTGGGTATCTGAGGAAGTCGGCCCAGGTAGTTCGACCAGCACTTGTCGAAAAGATAGCATCCCCAGAAAGTAATCCGTCTGGAATCAATCTCATAATCACTCATTCTTTCTTTATCCAGCTGGCCCACGTCCAGGTTGAGGCCAATGTCTTCGGCCATGCGAAAACTCATACCGCTGTAAACCCACCCTTTGGCTTCGCGGGCACATCCAGCTTCTCTTACCGACATAAGGGCTAGTGCTTGAACAGTGACTAAACGAGGTTTCTCGTATTCGTCATTTTCAACAATCAGTCGTTTTGCCTCGGCGAAAAAGTGGTCACCTTTTGTCCTGCTATCTCCAGGAACACCGTGGGCACCAGCTACACTTGTAAAATGGCAACCCAATGCGAGCATAGCATTGACCAAGAGAGAGGAGCAATATGCAGTACCCCGTCCTATACCAGCTTTGCCCTTTAAGAAATCTTGAAAAAATAGTTTCTTTGATAGTGTGGTGAAATAAGGGTAGTGCCAATTGAAGTACATGTTGATTAGATGAGTGATGAGCTGGGAGTCTTGAGTGACACGAGTCCAGGATGTGATAGGGTCTTCTCCAGTGGTATAGTCCTCCAGACTTGGCTCAAAATCTCCCTCGTGAATCGGATCACTAAGATAAATGAGATGGGAGGTGCCTCCGATGAAGCGAACATTGCCATTTTCGAGTCGGAGTTCGCCCATCTTACGAGCTAGATCTCTTTCGCCCTGCACAGGTTGATCGGTAGTATAATTTTCATTGGATTGATCATAGTCATCGGAATCTTCTTTGGCTGAAGGTGCTGCCAATTGCGGTGTTTGTCGCTGCTGCTGCTGCTGTTGTTGGTTGATAATATCTTCAGCAACAGCATCGAGACTATTGCAGGTGCGGATTCTCTGAACAATGCTTGATACGTCCTCCTCCTCGGCATTCAAGATGGCCTCGATTAAAATTTGCAATGTCGAGTTGCGGGCTTTCATGCTGTCAACTTTTTCACGGTAAACGCCTTTTCGGCGATGATCTGAGTTGGGATCATAGAGGCACTCAGTTCCGTATACACTCGAGCATGCAGCACAGCTAGGAATAGCACCATCACATTTTGATTTGCGTTTTCGACATGCTATGCATGCTGTGCTCACACATCGTCTTTTCTGGCTGGCAGAGTCAGCACCTCTGCGTGGCTTTTTGCGCGTTGCGCTTGGGGTTGATGCCGACAGTCCGGTGTGCACCGTAGTTTCTGGGTGCGGCTCTTCCATGGTAATGCTGAGTGGGCAAGTTGTGAGGATGGCGGTGTACGTAATCAAGTAAAAGGCAAAAGTCAGAATAAAAGACCCAATCCTGAAGATGAACACTCCGTGATATGATATGACACGATTGAGTACTCAATCCGCTGATTAGGCCCACCAAGCAAACCGTATGGGACTGAATCGTGCTTGAGACTGATGAAGAACAGACTTGGCTTGAGCTAAGCGAAAATCAGTCCTTGGTGGGTGGTCGAATAGACACAGCAGTGGTTCGATAGTGAGAAATTAGAGAAGGTCCAAGAGTTGCAGCACAAACTTATAGTCCCTCATATGCTTATTTCATCCTGACTTTGGACATCTGTTAATCAGTCATGGTTGGTAGGTGGAGAAAGGCGAAGATGTTTTGTCTGCCGGGTTAGTTGACAGGTCCTCGAAGTGAAAGTCGAAGACAATTCGAGGGTACCGACTAATAAGTGAGGTGGTTTAGAATATTGTCGATACAATGCGATGCGACTTGGAGTGAAAGAGGATAATGAGAAGCAGAGGACAAGACAAGGTGTGAGGTAAGGTAAGGTGAGGTGAGGTGATATGAGGTAGTCGCTCAACCAAAAGCCGAGCGCGATGTATATGTAAATGCAATTGGTCACAAAACCTCTGTCTCAACTTGCAACGTTGGTCAAGAGTTCCTTCTTCAAGCAACTTTAATCCCTATTGCAGGTGGAACGGCAGGAACGACCAAGGTAAGGTAATTAAGCAATGAGAAGGAAGACCTGACGTGCGTGGAACAGGAACTGTGGAGGCAGGAAACCAAAGACATGTGGATGGGTCCCGCCTTCCTTTGCGCTCGGCGACTCAGAAAAAGGCGTTATGTAAGTCTGAGCCACCACTTTATTCCAGCTTCGTCTCCGGTTTAGCCTCGATATTCGTCTATGTCAAGGGAATGAAGTGAGTTAAAATATGGAACGCTTAGTATGTTTTCATAATCAATTGATCTGTTCACTACCGGCGGTCACAAGAAAGTTGGTAAAGCTCAACACAACAGATTCGACATCTGCTCGGTTCTCCGCTCGAGATCTACAACCAGGCTAGATCACCCGCAGACGGGACGAGTGGCCCGGGGCCCCAGGCCTCTGATAACGACCAAACAAACCGGGTATCCTGTTCTGATAAGCTCTTCAGATTGTCCTCAGATTGGCCAACAACAGCATATCAAAAGGGTCAAGGATCCCTCTTGGCTATGGTTTGAGCTGCAACCTTATCCGTGTGTGTGGTACCGAAGGGACTCGTCTGTGCTTGTGGCGCTTAGAAATTCTCGTCATTCTGTCTGTTTGGTTCATATTGCATGGCTTACTCCAATCTATCAACAGTAGTGATCTGAACCTTATCAGGCTGGCACGCCTGAAGCTTCCCAACCTTGAAGACCTTATAGTTGGACAGACGGTTTAGCTGTCGATAATGCTCTTATCAGTGTGCCGTTATTATGGACATGCTTTTCTCGAACTTGAGGTTGGGGTATTCTACGACATTCAGCAAGCGATAAATTCTCCGTAAGCACATTGGTTAAGTCGTTTCATGTCTGCTTACGAATAACTAAATTAGACTTTTGTATAGAGCCAGCCACCAACAAGGCAACAAATCGAGACCATTTGTTTAAGACTGTGGTTGATGGCCGTAAACCTGGAGTTACCTGCATTCAAATCAATTTCAGCTCGGTGAGAGAATCAAATATCAGTCCTCTGGAAGAACCAATCTGTTCTGTTTGACTTTGATGGATCATAAGCAAAGCTTAAGGTTCTACGATGAACTACTGCTGTTCCAGACTCTAAGTGTCACCAACACCAATGCACAAATTGACAGAGGGCTCGTGTCGGTTTGGGAAACTGCCTCCATATCAAGTAAAATAGTATACAATCCACTTCATATGGCAGTTTAACAGTGGTGTTACATACAAGGTACATCCGGCTGTCTACCGTATACTCTAAAAGGTGGTATATTACACAGGCACGCCATCTGCCCTGCCAAAACTTTCCCCGGACATCATCCTGGCATCAAAATTCACTATACCTACATGATTGCTTTTTGTTTAACCTCGTCCCAAGTACCAGTTGTGAGCCAATTGGTTGGTCAGGTAACTGAAGGGTGTTGGTACCTCGGCCATTCCCTTTCGTGCCACGGGGTGGCGGAGGTAAACTGCAGCGCAGATATTGGGGTTGACCTCGAGATATCGAGGAATGAAAGCGAAGGCGGACATAAATGGGCGAGGGCGCCAGGGAGTGACGTAAGGTTTCGAGTGGTCGATGGGGTTCTCAGCGTCGTTCTTGAGAATGTAGACAAGTTTGCGAATCTCCTCGTTGGTGAGATCATTAGTGGCCAGAATATTCATAGCCCGATCCCGATCTTCCTTATTTGTGATGCCTTCCAGGCCTTTCTCGAGGACTTGGTTCTTGAACTCTGAGCGTTTGATTTGCGCCTCCTTCTTTTTCACAGCCTTATCATCAGCTGAGGACTCGGCCTCGGCCGATGTCTCCGCAGGAGTTGGGTCAGCCTTGCGGAAAGCTTCCACGGTATCGAGCTTCTTGATCTGAGATTGGATCTGATTGAGGAGTTCATTTGCGTCAAGCTCACGGCCTTCGCGGAGAGACAGCAAACGCTGAGCAGTATCTCGGAATAACCGCAGATCCTTCTTCTGCTTAGCCGATAGCTGCCTCATGTCGCCCTTCAGAATCTCTCGGGCTGTTAAGCGGAGATTCTTGATGCGATGCAACTGCACCTCTCGCTCGACACGTTTGAGCGAGCCTTTCCCAAGCTTTGCTTCGGCGGCTTCGGCAGCTTCAGCCGCTTCTCCTTCCTTGGCGGCTACAGCCTCCAGGATCTTTGAACGCTTCTTGAGACCTTGTTGTCTGACCGCCTCCTCTTGCTTATCAAGCATCTCCTTGTCGTAACTTTCCTGTATCGAGTTGGGCTTCTTTTGCTCTCCAGTTCCGTACAAGACCTTCTCAATATCAACCTGGAACATATCGCCAGGGTTCAATGCATATGACGGGTGAACCATCTACCAATGTCAGAACGGCATTCCAAACGAACTTTTAACATGACAAACCTTTTTGCCGTTGACCTTGACCGCACCGTGGATGATGAATTGACGAGCTTGTCGTACACTACTGGCGAACATAGCGCGGAACACTGCCGTGTCCAATCTTCGCTCCAGGGGCGCAAAAGTCATTTGCATATAGGGTGTCATATCCTTGAAGTGCTCGGACAACATCTCGTTCACATCGCCGAAACCACGGCTTCGCTGAGCTGGATGGGAGGTAGGGCGGACTGCATCGCTGCCCTTGGGAACTCGGGAGTAGGACTCAGCAGTCACATTGGATGTCGACAAGCCTGAACCACGACCAGCAGCTTGCTCAGCGCCATCATTGGCGGCAAGATACTGAGGAGGAAGATCTACAGCGGATAGAAGTCGTCGTGAAAACAGCCGCACCCACTTCTTCTCAGAAACATGCTCGCCGTGGTAACCTCGAGTTTTGGACTTGGCTGCCCACTTCTGCTGGAAGAAAGTCGCTCGGCCTTTGACTGGTGGCTCGCGGCCGGTCGCACGGGCAATATTAAACAAGTTATACTTGTTCCATGATTGCCTGAGTTTCTACATCGTGTGTCGGTTAGCTGGGGAAAATTCGTCTGGGGGGTTCGACCTATCGGAAGCAGGTCAATGGAGAGGACACAAGCTTACCGGCCTGGTTAGACTGTAATATTTCGTAGGCCGACGCATATTGACAGATTGAGGCCCACGGTGCTGGGATCTGGCTCGTCGTGGTTATGCTGTTAGAGCCAAATTTTTGGCTTCAATTCAGCCGCCCACCGGATTATCGCGGCTCCGGTCATGGAGGTTCAAAATGCAATCATCAAGCTGACATAATCGTTTTTACACAAAATAGTGGGGCTCATTGGGGAGACGCGATTCAATTAAACACGACGCGTCGCTAACCTGGAGACACCCCTGGAGATTTGATTCAGTCCCACCCTCAACACTATCATTTTGACAATTCTTCAGCAACAACATCTTCCCTGGTATAGCACTTGCTATACATAGGTACTTTTCAGCATGTTGTCAGCATCCTCCCCTATCAATTTTCCCCATTCTCCTCCGACGGCGAAACGTTCTAAACCCCACGATCATGGCCCTCCCAAACCCAAACCTCAAGGACCATTCCTTGTCGAGGACGACGACTCCGATTCCGATGATAGCGAAGAGCCTGCAGAGCCCACCCGTACAAAGAAGCGCCTCAGAACCGAAGATTCACGAGGAGAGTCTTCAAACGCAACAGAGCAAGATGAGTGCACAGTTGTTGACCTTGTCAATTCTGAGCCAAACAACATCGCTCCCGATACACAAATTCAAGAGCCTGTTCGCCTCAGCCATAGACCAATTTTCTCAAACTCCATTTTTGGCAGCTTTGTACCACAGACTTTCACAGCAAAAACTTGCGACGGCAAAATTAAAACAATTAAGGATCGCAAGATATCCTCGGCACCCACATATGAGGAAATGGCTGCAGCTCGATCAAAAACGAAAGAGGGACGAGCAAAGCGAAGCTTTTACGGTATTGACATTCACAAGTTGATGGATGCTGCAACTGCCGAGCTCAAAAATAAAGAAAAAGCCCCAAGAGAGCACAATGTCCCAGTACGATCGATCGAGCCCCAGGTCCCCGGAGGTAAAAGGCCTAAGCGAACTCTGTTGTGGACAGAAAAGTACAGAGCTCGCAACTTCATGGATTTGTGTGGCGATGATGCTACCAACCGGTTGGTTTTACGGTGGTTAAAGAAGTGGGATCCTGTGGTATTTCCGGGAGAATCGAAGTCACAACCGGCTGTTGCACGACGACCGGGCGCCAAACATCAAGAAGAGGAGGAGAGGCCTCACAGAAAGATTCTTATGCTTACAGGGCCGCCGGGATTAGGAAAGACCACGTTGGCACATGTTTGTGCTAGACAAGCAGGGTACGACGTTATGGAGATCAACGCCAGTGACGACCGAAGTCGTGATGTTGTCAAGAACCGTATTCGTACAAGCTTGGGAACAGAAAGCGTGAAGACAGTCAGCAACCGTAAAGATGGTGATGGGCCGCCAAAATTGGCGAAACCAGCTTGCGTTATTGTAGACGAAGTGGATGGTGTAGTCTCGGGCTCAGGGGGCTCAGGTGAAGGTGGCTTTGTCAAGGCACTAATAGACCTGGTGCTTTTGGACCAAAAGAACGATCCAGGCAATGCATCTTCAAATAACTATGGAACCAAGAAAAAAAAGAAGGGCGACGACTTCAGACTCTTGCGCCCACTAATTCTGATTTGCAACGACGTATATGCTCCGGCACTTCGACCACTTCGGCATTCAAACTTGGCAGAAATCATTCATGTTGGCAAGCCCACCATGGAGTCCGTTGTTGCACGACTAAAAGCGGTCTTTGAGAAGGAAGGCATTCCTTGTGACAAAGACGCTGCTCGAAAGCTGTGTGAAGCAGCTTGGGGCATGACAAGCGGTATCGATGCAAAACGGGGAGCTGAAAGCACAGTGGAAGGCGATCTTCGTGGTGTTATGGTAGTTGGCGAATGGGTCGCTGGGCGTTTTAGAGCATCAACATTGAATGGTACAGCCCGCCTGACTCGGCAATGGCTGGAGCAGAATGTGCTACAGGACCTAACCAGTGGAGCTGGCGGTGCTCGAGGTCTGGGTCGCGGAGGCGTCAAAGACATCGTTTCCAGACTTTTTCAGGAAGGGGGTGGCTTTCCGAAGAGAGCCATGGACTTTTCAAAATCGAAAACACAGCATGAACAGCCGCAGGCCGAGCTCGGCTTTGGAGAGTTCCAGAAGAAACATGCCATGGAAGGACTGCAACAAATGATCGACACAAGCGGCGAAATCAGCCATATCATGACTGAGGTGTTTGCCGAATATCCCAATCGTGACTTCAACGATGATCTCTACCTCACCAAACCCAATCAGGCATACGAATGGATGCACTTCCACGATATGTGCCAATCTCGTCTGTATGCCAGTCAAGAATGGGAGCTGGCACAATATCTCAGCCAACCTGTATTAGCATGCCATCATTTGTTCGCATCTCCTAAACGATATCTCCCCAGTATGGGTTACGATCGACGTTGGGGAGGCGATGCGGAAGACGACGGTCCTCCGTTACCTTTTTCTGGCCCTCGCGCCGACTACCAAGCTCACGAAGCAGAACGTCAGAACAGGGCTCAACTTCAGGCAATACAGGCTCAGCTCCCACCCACGTTGATGCGTTCGTTCCGGAGTGCCGAAGAGGTCTCTGCAGAACTTCTACCGTACTTGGCGCGCATCGTGTCTCCGGACGTCAAGCCTGTAGTTGTGGGTGGGAGTCAAGGTTCCACAGCCAGTGTGCGCAAAGAAACCGAGCGTGCTATGGTCAAGCGCGCCGCTGAAGTCCTTGCTGAAGTTGGTATTGAATTGCAGAAAGGAAGGATTGAAAGTGATTCGCCGGTAAATCGAACACCGCAATACGTGTACCGCATGGAACCGTAAGTTAACATGTACATCTACAAAATGCTCGCGACTGACTTTCGTACAGGGACCTTGATGTGCTGGCCACATTCGAGACAGGTGCAGCACTACTCCTACCCTCTGCAGCACCTACGCGCTATGCTGTTCGCCAAGTACTCGACCAGGAATTGAAACGGACGCTGATAGAGCGAGAGGCCCTTGCTCGGCAGGCTCGCTTCCAAGCTGGCAGCACTCTTGGTCACGTTGAGATGATGAATACGGACAAACTCGTGAATGAGAAGAAGCTTGCGCTCGCAGTTCGAGAGGATTCTACGCTCATTAAGCGTGATTTCTTTGGCCGGATTATCGAGGCGCGGCCACTTGCTGAAATCACTGGAAATACCCCACAACAAAAAGCGCAGCAAGACGAACAGGAGCGTAAGGTGTGGGTTACATATCATGAAGGATTGAATAATGCTGTGAGGAAGCCAATGTCCCTGCAAGAGTTCTCTAGAGGTCTATAAAAAGGGTTGTTGAAGAGTAATGAATTGGATTCTGGTGCATAGCGTAGTTAATCTTATCAAGATTTTTGTTTATATATAATTCAACGCTTCTAATCAATAATTCCGTGTGCTCCCGAGACTAACTCCACATTACACGAACAATTCCCAGGAATTTCTTGAGCCCGTTTTGGCTCTTCTACAGCTTAGCCTTAGGGGCATCCTGATTAGGTCCGGCCTTGGGTCTCTGCGCAGGCACAGCCAGAGGGTCGTAGACAGTGGATGACAGGTTGTCCGAAGGCACAGCAGAGTGCTGGAACAGACTTCGAAGATCGAGCATGCCAGGATGCAGATCCTCAATCTTGTTTGCGCCGATGAGTCGCATATTCATCTCAAGTTCGTCCTTGAGAAGCTGCATAGCACGGACGACACCAGCCTCACCGTACGTGCTCATGGCATAAAGGAAAGGTCGTCCAATACCAACACCGCGGGCACCGAGGCAGAGCGCTTTTAGAATATCAGTTCCACGCCGGATACCGCCGTCGATGAAGATCTCAATCTTGTTTTCAAGACCACGCTCACGGAGAATAGGCATAGTTTCGGCGAGAACTTCAATAGCAGATCGCGCAAACTCAAGCTGTCGGCCACCATGGTTAGACAGTACGACACCCTGGCAGCCGTAGTCAATAGCCTTAAGAACATCTTCAACGCGTTGGACACCCTTGAGAATGATTGGCATGGAGGTGATGCTCTGAAACCAGGCGATATCCTTCCAGCTCAGAGCAGGGTCAATAAAAGTCGAAATGGCTCGCGCAGCGCCCTGACTGTTGTCTGTATCTTGACCTTCCTGGACATGAGAGCCGGGGTCAGTGAACTTGGATCGCATATCCTTCTCACGTCGACCAAGCTGTGGCGCATCGACTGTGATAAAAAGACCCTTGCAGCCACGCTTCTCAGCATGCTGGACAATCTTCTTGGTGATGGCGCGGTCCTTGTTAACGTATAGCTGTAGCCACTGAACCTGGTCGCCGGCTTTGGCGTCCACGATCTCGTCGAATGAACAGGACGCAAGAGTGGGAATCATCTGGATGACGTTGTGCTTGGCTGCGGCGCGGGTAAGCACCACTTCACCCTCTGGGTTACCCAGCTTGCCTAGAGCTGTGGCTGTCACGTAAACAGGAAGATCGGTTTTTGTGCCAAGCATGGTGGTCGAGAAGTCAATGTTCTCGACATCGACAAGGATTTGAGGGCGAAACCAGATGCGGTGGAATGCGCTGTGGTTCTCGCGCATTGTCTATGAGGTGTTAGTAGATCAATTACCCTGCAAGTTGGGGCCAACATACAATCTCATCGTCAGCAGCACTTGAGTAGTATCCCCAAGCAATCTTGCTCATGACACGCCGAGCAACGGCCTCAAAGTCGAAGAGGTTGTAGCATTGCGACAAGAGAGGCTTCTGCTCCACACGCTGAAGACGTTCCTCCTCCTCGGGGTCTGCCTGTTTGGTTTCCTGCTGGACGGTACTCATGTCGACAGGGCCAAGATGTTTCGAGGCATCGAGAAACTTGTCGAGGGTGTCAGGAGGGTGGATGGGTTCGTATGCTTCAGTGGCATCTTTGCCCTGTGTTTTGTTAGATTTCGAAGCGAAGCTCAATGCGACGAATGAGACGTACAGCGTACTTGAGGATAATCTTTTGGCCTCCAGGATGCTCTGCAAAATTTGTTAGCCTCGCTTGACGTCCTCATCTTTATTGTTTTTTTTCAATAGAATGCCTTACCTGGTAGAAACTCTGTGACATCGTATGCTTTACCCTATCGCGGATTCCAAGTCAGCTAAAAGTCGGTAAGTCGCCACAGCTTATCAATGCATACATGAACAATGACCCAGCACGAATCTGCGCTGCTGTGCTCAGCAACCTCGCCGCCTTTTAACACCATCTTGACAGTTTATATGTGTTAAAGTGAAGATGTGATTGGTTTCTATTCAGTTGTGGAAAGGAAATGAGCAGCTAGTTATATCGTCGCGTTGCCTTTGGTCCGAGTATGAATGACGAAATGTGCCCTTGATCGACAGAGCGCAATTAAAGAGACGTCTATGTCTTATGGTTTGCTACTCGATGAATGAATCCGCTGAACAAGATGTTGGAGGAAACCGGTGCTTGGGTTGTAGTCTCCAAAGATGAGAAGAGAATGTATAAAATATGAGAGACGAGCGAGACATGAGAAGATGAAAAACAATGTCTTGAACGCGCCGGGGACTTGACCGGGCACCGGATAGTCAGGAAACGACGCGGAAATGGATCCGAAGACCGGCTCGGGAGAGGTCACCTCAACCTCGCGTCGTTTCTGCGGGGAAATACTCCATAAATTCTATCCAGCAGCCTCTAACAATGCCTGTATTACTTACACTTCACTACAAATAAGTCTAGCGTCTGATTCTAGTTGGGGTTTACGGTTCGGGCAATCGGGGTAATGTGGTGCGGAGACTACTGCGTAGTGCGTGTTATAAACGTCTTTTTAGCCGCGACAACAACCTCGGCAGAAAGCGTGGCGACCTTTATCTTATATCTTGTTGTCTTGACGAGTTTTGATGCTGAAGTGAAATGCTTCATATGCTGTATTCTTCAACGCAGCTCCTATAGCAGTAATTCTTTAATGTGCCATAGCTTTTCCACCTGTCATTGTCCCTTCTCTTGATATCATAGCCAGATGATTCTCAAACTCGCCTCAAGACTTCAATCCTTGCTTTTACCCTCTCAATTACTTCCATGCATTCAACCCTGCCCAGGGATCATTTTGCTGCTGCTGCTGCTGCTGCTGTTGTTGTTGCGGTGGCATAGCTGATTGAGGATAGGCGCTGTTTGGATGCGCGCTGTTAGGTTGGTTACCATAGTGGAACGTCTGCTGAGGCCCCAGTGGAGGAGGTCCAGGAGGAGGAGGTGGTGGCACAAATCCAGGCGGGACGTAGCCACCCTGTGTTTGCGGTGTCGACGATGCTCCATACCCGCCGAACGATTGAGTCTGTCCGAACGTCGTCTGGTTTGGAGGTGGTGATGCAGGTCCTCGGAAACCACCCATGTTGAACGACGTTTGGTTCGGAGGGGGCGATGTCGGTCCGGGCGTACGCCCGTATTGGCTAGGATTATACGTAGGCTGGACAAAGGTATTGATAGGAGGCGGTCCAAACGACTGGGTTGTTGTTGGTGGTGGAGAAAAGTTCTGGTATGCTTGTTGTTGAGCCTGTTGTGGTGGCGGTGAGTTTGGCTGCTGATATTGACCTTGATAGTTGGTTTGGGGATATCGAGGAGCTTGGCTCTGCTGGTACTGCGACGGGGGCGTAGGTCGGCTTTGCTGAGGTTGCGGCGATGGCTTGTTTGGGTCCATTGACATTCGATCCATGAGCTCTCTCAGTCTTCCGCGCTCCATCTCGGCCTGCGAATTTTTGTTGGAAGACCTCTCCTGTTCAATTTGGTTGAGCAGTTGAGCTCCTTCCGATCTACGGTTGTTGACGAAGCTATCAACGTTCTTCTCCAAGCTCTCCACTGTCTCGCGCATCTCCGTGTACCAGTTCTTAGCACTTTGCAGACCTGCGACAAGATCGAGAAATTCCTGGTAAGCTCGCTTATACCGGTTGATGACTGACGATCGTTGTCGCTGAATAGTCTCGTATTTGCTCTGTTCCGATTGAACTCGCTTGTCCTGCAACAGTCGGTTGAATGCGCTAGTGAGCTCCTTCATCAAAGCTGACTGCTTGTGATTCGCTTGCAAAAGTCGGTTTTGGTGAGGCCGGAACTTCTCCAATTCCTGCTCAAACAGTTGCGCTTCGTAGTTGGATATTGACTTCTTGTTGAGGATGAGAATTTGGGAGATATCATCGTTGTGAGCCTACTATCATTAGCCCGACACCTGGACTGGCCATCCCGAGTTTCACTTACCTTCTCCTTCAAATCCTTCAATACTTGATTGCGTTCCCGCTTAATAGAGTTCAGCTTCTTTAGGATGTCCTCCACCCTGTTGATCTGATCTATCACACTAGGCCCTTCGTCAAAATCGTCGTCTAAAAGATTGGGTTCCAAACCGGCAGGGCTGGTCGCATTGCTCCCTCTCGCCCGTGCCTGGGCAACAGCACGCTGAAAGAGTTGGTCAGCTTCACCCGATTTAGCGGCCCGCCGCATTTCATCGAAGTCCATTTCATTCTGTCGCAGCTTGCCTGCCAACTGGTTGTCGCTCCGCGATGCTTCATCCAAAGCCTCGCGGTAGTGGCGAATATCGCCTCGCAATGTCGTTGTCAATCTTGAGCTTGGCTGTTGCGTCCATTCGTTCTCATACTTCGAGCGCATTTTCTCACAAACGCCTTCCTCCATGTCAAGTTGTTTTGTGCTCTTATCCAGGATTGAGAGGATGGAGTCCTTTTCCGTTCTGAGTGAATCGAACAAGGTAACCGGGTTTTCTTGGTCCGAAACATCCTCACACCATTGTCGAAAGTCCTCGTCAGGTAAAATATCCTGATCAAACCCGCCTTTCAGAACTTGCAATGCACCGGGGAGCCTCAAATAATCCAGACTGGCAGCCATCTCTCCATTGGCTGTATCCACCCGCTCTGCCTCAGCTCGTACCAACTTGGCCTTCTCTTCGTCATACAGACTTGCCGACTCGGTGACGGCAAATGGTACGATCTTTGCGAATAGGTCGGGCCCGGTAATGCGCTGGATATCCTGGCCGGCATACAGCTCGCTGACAGGAATAGGCTTTGCCGCAGGTAGTTTGGCGACGGCTTCTAAGCTCGCTTCAGCAGGCACTTCTTTGTGGTAGATATAATCGTTATCCTTCAAGGCGCTCTGTAGGTGGCTTTGGACCGTGGAGAGATGTCGTTTCGTTAATTCCTGAAGAAACCCTCCACAGTCGGCACTGAGATTTGAGCTCATGGGGACTGAATTAGGAAAGCTTCTTGCGATGCGTTCTGCCTCTTTTGCCTGTGTCTCGGCGGCTTGCAATCGTCCCACAGCAATACCTTGCTTGTCCTGGTCCTCATCCGCTTGAGCTTGGTAATATTGTGCCATAGAGTTGAGAAGACTGCTTTTGATCTGGTAACGTTAGCTTGACAATACTGGATTTAATGGCGGGCCTGTTTACCTGGATCATCAACAGCCAAACTTTCTCAAATATGGCTTTAGTCACGTTCTCTTGCACCCCTTCAAGAGCTTGGCTGTACAGGTAGCCAGCCTGGGAAGCTAATTTGGCAAGTAGTGCCGGCTTCTTCTTATCGGTGACTTGCTTCTCAAGGAAGACTTCTTGGGCTTGTGCGAGCATGACGTGAATCAACGCTTTGACTGTCTCTCTGCTAAGATCCGAGGATGGCGCATGAAGAAAGTTCTCGTTGATATAAGTGAACATGCCAGCAGATGCTTGGAAGTTGTGGTATGCAGTTTTGAGGGCGGACTCCTCGCCGCGATCCTGAGCGGCGGCATGACAGGATAGAACAGCAGAGATGTTGAATATGATGGAAGCTTTTTCGAAAGCGAGTGAATACTGGGCAGTAGACTTGTGGGTAAACGCATCGAACCTAACCGTGATAAAATTAGCGAGAGTAAGCAATTGGCCGACCAGGTGCAAAGTCCCGGCCAGATATGAGCTTGAGGGTAACCAACCATGTGAAGGATATTTTGATGTGTTGTTCATCAACCGGAAATCGTAAATCGAGGAGCTCGAGTTGCCCATAGTATCGATAGAGCATGTCCCTTCCAGATGTACTATCCTTGCCGGCACCTCTCACGTCTTGTCTCAAACGATTCAAGGTAGCACATTCCTCTGCATACCGTTCGGGGTCGTCGCCGTAAGTGTCACGGATGTACCTCTTGAGAGGCTCGACCCAATCGATCTCGTTGGTTGCCTTGAGAGGCACCGAGATCATTGGAGACTGTGCCATGATGGGCAATTAACTGACGAGAGTAGGGTAGCGTATAGTCGCGATCGGGGAGGCAATTGGTCGAGGCGGTTGAGAAAACAAGGCACAGGCGGAGAGCCAAGGTATGCACCAGCTTCGTGTGGAGATGTCAGAGCTTCAAGTTGATCGGTCGCACAAATGCAGATACAGCTAGGCTAGCTAATGGTTGCGGAATATGTCGAGTAGGATGACCCCGCGGAGCAAAATGCAAATCTGACCTAGACGGTTGGGATCGATGAACGGCCGGCCACTTGCAATGCGACCCGATCTATGTATATGGTTCGACGTGCGTGGCAGCAAAAAGAGAAGAGGCGGGTCGGGTCGTGTCGTAGGGGATGAGTTGGGGGCGGTAGCGGGGGACCTGGACGAAGCTGCGAAGCCAGTCAAGAGCTAGAAGGTCTGTACCTAAGAGTCAAATACGCCTGCGGGAGATGCAGCTAGGTAGGCTGCGCTGTACTGCTGGCAGGGAAGGTCGATGTGTTGTGCTACCTCGAGAGACACGAGGAGTTATTGTAGAGAAGACACCGCAACCGGTAACGACTCGTCCCGTAACTAGTTGTTGTAAAGGATGAACAGGGACAAGCAGTCAAGGTGAGTTGAAGGCTCAAGGTTGAGGTTGAAGTCGACGTCGACGTCGTTGGAGAGCGGGGTCTGCCAGGCCCAGTTGGCGTACGGCGGTGACGAAATGGTTCCAGGGGGCCACGAAGCGCGGTAAATTAGGTCCCCTAGGTCACTGGGCAGGTACAGTTTAACATCTAACACTTTGTGACTGCATGCGGTTGAGAGCAAATGAAAACAGCGCAACTCATTTTTGATGCAGACAAGAGACTCGTTATGAATACGGACAGGCCAAATAAACCGGACGGTTTTAAAAATCGAAGCTAATCCTCTGAACACGGAAAGAGTCACCTTCTGGTTCTGGACACCACCGAACTACTACAGTGGGCAGGTACCCATGGGAGGTAGGTCGTTCATCGTTAACTCACTACGGGCTTAGTAGCCTGGAGTAAGCTTAATGAAAGACCACGTTTATTATTCACGACCTACAGTACAGCTCACACATAGCATCATCACTGGCTCCTGTTAAACCCTCATCGCCGTCTCATGGTAGCACCATCTCCACCTCAGTACTAAAACGACTATTTAGTGCCTGGCTGCATTAACAACCGCCTGATGGACCATCTTAGGCCCAATATCTACGACCAGTAACATCGCTCAAGTGCCTTGTAAACCACCTTGTGTCCCGTATCTTGAAGATGGACCATTCCAAGCTTGTCCAAGCCTCAAGCTTTTAACCGCCGCCATAGTTTCTTCGTCTTGTTCCGCTACGACCGACGGGGGCGCAAAATAAGCCGCGTTACTACTTACGTGGATAGATATGAAATGTCGGTGCCTGTCGAAGATTACTGAGGTGCGTACGCCATGCTGATGCCTTTACTTACACCATATACATAATATTCAATCCTCGCGTTCTTTCTCAAATATCCTTATCATCCAAGTCTCTGGTGTTTCATAAACATCAGACGTGGGTCACTCATCTGAGCAAGCATGTATGTATTCGTCCGATCGTCACTCCAAAACTAAAGCTCTTCATTTATCATGTAAGCCAAGACTGATTCTTTTCCAATCACCGTTTACTCGACTATATGCAGGGAGAGCGAATACACAATCTATCCTGAATCCTTGATTTATTCATATGTTTAAGACCATTGGTCGGAACTGTCTCTTCCGAATCTAGAACCTCTATCACATTCTATCTTTTACAATCCAATAAGAACGCCATGTAAGTAACCACTTGTTATGCAGTATGGCAGTTCATGCACAAGTTTTTGTTCTGAGTCCTCAATTTCTCCACGGAAAAAACATCAAGTGACCTGCTGAATCATTTCACACCGCCGATCCCAGTTTCAACATGTGTAATGATTTTCGAACCAGTATTTTCTGTTTGCTCATATGGAGCTCTTCTAGCTATCTCGACCCCAATGCCCTCCCACATACATCAAGACCCTCGTCTGATGACTTGGAGCTAATGCAAGTGACGCTGGCCTCACCCTAGCCAGGAACGCTCGTTTGGTATGCCATTGGCCAGCTCTTCACAAAACCAACGCAACTCTCGCTTCAATCCGTGGTTGAGCGGCCCGCTGCCGCAGGGGTCTTGTTCCCTTTCACAGGGTCGCCGCGGCCTGTTATGCGACCCCATCTCCAACTATATTGAAGCGTGCGCCACGATGTCGACATATGACATGCGTATCAAGTGTCTCATAATGCGCTCAGATACAGTATAACTCATCGTGCACTTTTATCTCGGGTACGGACTGTATGTTTGCATCTTCATAAAAATGTTTTCTGGGATATCACCAGGCAGATAGATCCTCATATTTTGCAGCTGAATGGTGTTGCATCAGACCATATCAAGCTAACCACGGGATTATCCTGTCACACCGCAAACTGCGTCGAAGTGCCGGAGTATGATGGCCAGTCCTTGGGTGAGTGTGATTCACTCGTAACGGCGGATGTGATACTAATCTAGTCAATTAAACCGAGAATGTGCGTTCCCTGATCACAAAGCTAGTCTGCAGTTATGGCCCACCGCTGCCCAAGCGTAGGAACCTGATAGCCTGATCACCAAGCTGATGATGCTGATACAAAGCCCGCTGTGCTGATGGTATTCTTTACACTCTGCTAGGACAGTGTTTCTGTTTTGTTCATTGCAAATACCTAGCGGCAAACATGTTGAATTTTAATCAGAATAATGGTGTAAGCATATAGTTCACTCCGAAATTGGACAGAGGCAAGTAGACTCCGATATGTGCTGTTCTTAGCATAACCCAATTTGCGCCTCTAGGGTAGTGTTTTTTCTACAGAAGATTAGAAGCGACTCCAAGACCAAATCGGCTCATTAGCTTGATACATGGATGGGATATGAGCTATCTTAAAAGTAAACAAGACTGGGCGTCAAGTCCAAGCTCCGCAGTGGTTCAATCTGTGCATCAACATTAAGTGGTTGGTCGCCATAACGTCCGTGATGTAATTCCCGAGTTTTCGGAGCCCATCATAGGAAAAGCGGGTCACGGCCGGAGCATATGTCCGGTCGCATCGGGATCAAGCTTCTGGAACTTAGTTCGATACGCCAAGTCTGAGTTGACTGTTGAGGAGAACTGTACGTAGCTCTGCAGATTCAACATCCAACGGGGTGATGTAATTATACTGGGCCTGCTGAAGAGCTTCGCATGTCCGACCTTGATTCAATCGCCAATACTGGCTGACGTCAACGATAAGTGATGACAAGATGACGACCCATTCTATACAGAAACTTGACGTTATATTAATCGAGTCTTGCCATAATTGCTAAACTCTCACTGAAAAACTTCTTACGGAAACATAGCAGAAGACCCGTCTTCCTCCATATTACCACGCAAAAATGTCAACATCAACAGCTCCATTCTACCAGCTTCGTTGCGGTTGTAACCAATACCCATGGGGTAAACAAGGCTCCAACTCTCTATCCGCCCGACTCTGCGAGAAGACACCAGGATGGGACGGAGACGACAAGAAGAACTTTAAGATTTACGAGGACAAGCCGTATGCTGAGATGTGGATGGGCACTTACCCTACCCTGCCCTCTTATGTTGCTAGCACAGGGGAGGATCTCCAAGATGTTCTAGATCGATATCCTAAGGAGCTTCTTGGAGAGAAGGTGGTTAACAAGTTCGGACACAGCAAGCTTCCATACCTACCCAAGGTTCTGTCGATTGCGAAAGCATTGCCTCTGCAGGTTCACCCCAATAAAGAGTTCTCGAGCAAGAAGCACAAGGAGGATCCCGACTCATTCACCGACGGTAACCACAAGCCTGAGATTGCTCTTGCTTTGTCTGAATTTGAAGCGTTCTGTGGCTTCAAACCTGTCGAGGCCATAGTGGATATCTTGCGCCAGAAGCCGCTGCGACATCTCCTCGTTGCCGGAGGCTTAACCGTTACGGATGAGAAACTTACCCCGGAAGGATTGAAACAAGTCGTTCGAACAATCTTGACCTCTTCTGACGAAGATATCAAGAAAACCTTCCAGGCAATCAGGGAGCTCCCTGACTCTGCTTTTACTGGTCCTAACTCCCATATTCCCCAAGTCGCCAAGAAGCTTGAGGATCAATTCCCCACGAATGATCCCGGTAACCTCGTAGGCCTTCTATGCATGAACTACATGCTACTCCAACCAGGCGAGGTCATCTACATTCCCGCCGGCGGTATCCATGCCTACATCCAGGGCGACATCATCGAATGCATGGCGCGCTCCGACAACGTTCTCAATACTGGTTTCTGCCCCAAGGCGGAACGGGACAATGTTGATGAATTTTGTTCAGTAATAAACTGGGAGTCTACAACCAAAACCCAGACCACCCTGCAACCAGAGACTTATCCCGGAAGCAAGGAGGGAAAGACCCAGCTGTTCAAACCCCCTACCAGCGAGTTCAACGTCCTCACAACCGATCTGAATTCTGGTGAGCGCGAGACCTTGAGTGAAGGTGGTCCCAAGATTATTCTAGCGTCTCGAGGCAGCGCGATAGTGAAGGCCAATGACCAGTCATTTGAGTTGGGAGAAGGACATGTTTATTTCATCGCCCAAGGGGTGAAACTGGAAATTACTGCTGGTAGTGACGGACTGTTGCTGCATAGCGCAGTTTCAGAATAATTCTGTCAACCACAGCTCCAATGGAGGTGGCGATTTTGTGAGTAGACAGAGATGGATGAGTAGTACAAATAAAAGTGTGATGAGCGTTTCCTTCCTTCAATGAGAGCACACTCGAGAGTATAAATTATGAGGAACATGGGCGGGCTGGGATCAATGAGCTGACAGAAGGGGAACTGTTGATCCAAGGTTGGGCTAGGTCAGGAAAGGTTAAGAACACGATTCTTGTTTTGGTCTTGCGTCTTACGCTGGTCGTGAGTATTGAAGGAAAGAACCGTGCAGGGCGCGCCTGCCACTGAAGTGAATCAGAGTCACAGCGCGAGTGCCGTAACATTCATCAACCCCACTAAGCCATCTTTCCTTCTCCAACAAGCTCTTCAGCAACTCCCTCTTGTACAAAAGGATGACCCAAACTCAATAACAAGTCACAAGCTCAAGCTCATACAGTGGACACTTATCCGTGTTCTCGAACACATGTGAAATTTGTGGTTTGTTCTGCTATTTGCCCACTCGAGCGAGCACGCACGTGTTAGCGTTTCTCGTTACAACGCCAATGTCGACGTTTAATGGGATCGTTTCTGAATTCCCAGACATACGAAGTGAGTTGAACTCGTGGCTTTAAATTGTGGAAAGACTAACGAAACAATAGTTGATTTCTTTCGTCGGAATGCAGATGCTCAACCACCCCTGGCTTGCTTCCTGAGCCACGTCCACAGTGACCATCTTGCAGGACTAGAGAGTCTGCGCTCTCCATTGTGAGTCCCCCGTAATCCAGTCGATATCCCAGTCTGACAGAACAAAAAGTGTGTACTGTTCAGCAGCGACTCGAGAAATTCTTCTACGCCTTGAGAGATACCCATGCAGAATCAACTATGCGAAGGGCGTTCTGGAAGCCAGACAACAAACATTCAAGCATCTTAGCAAAGTTTTAGTACGTGATACTCCTTCCACTTGAAATATGATACTGACACTGATAGAAATCTTTGCCTCTCGAAACACCTACAACTATTGAGCTTCGCCCAGGGCAAGAAATCCAGGTGACGCTCTTTGACGCCAACCACTGTCCTGGGGCAGTCATGTTCCGTAAGGCAGAAGCCTTAATCAACTTGTCCAAAGTTACTGACAGTGAATAGTGGTAGAAGGTGACGGGAGAGCTATCTTGTACACCGGAGACATTCGAAGTGAACCATGGTTCGTCAATGCGATTTCCCGGAACCCTAACCTTGTCGAATATACATCGGGTCTCAAAATACTTGACAAGATCTACCTTGACACGTCCTTTACTGAGGATGTTCCATTTGAGACAAAAGCCCATGGTATAGCCGAGTTGTTAAAGAAAGTTTCAAAGTACCCGAAGGATACCGTCTTTCACTTTCAAGCTTGGACTTACGGCTATGAGGACGTCTGGATTGCACTGTCCAAAGCACTCAAGTCCAAGGTAAGTCAAACATATGTAATTTACACCAGTTTTGTGTTTGACACCAACAGATACATGTCGATGACTATAAGCTGCACATCTACAGCTCGCTCAAATCAAAGAAACCAAAGTCACCGTCCGAAGCGAATGTACACTTGACCGCTGAATCGCCAGCTTTAACTGGCCATATGTGTGGGAACACACCTCAATCAGGATGTTTGACTTCAGATACAAACGTACGCTTACACAGCTGCGAAAGGGGAAGCATGTGCGAAGTGGCGTCAAGGCCTATGACTGTGTCGATTCAGCCGATAATTACTCATCTATCTCCAGAAGAGGACTTGGCTGAAGTTGGCGTTGGAGGGGGCGGGGAAGACTTGAAACAGGAGGCCGAACTTGACTTGGACCAAGCTAGCTTAAACGCTCTCTTAAATCTGTCCGTCCTTTACATCAACTTTGCTAGGCTGAGCTAACTTCTCATAGGGCCCAAGCCTCATCTGCTACTTCGGCCGACATGCCTGACATGCTTCGAGAGGGTTTAGAGCAGCTAGTCTCGGCAGGTCATAACATACCTCTGGATTGGAACGCAGACACTTTGAGTACGCATTCGGCTGAAGAGGTCATTACTATGCTTGTAAAAAGGTTGAGAAAGAACAGTAAGACACAAAAGCCCGTTCATGAGGAGGCGTTGCCCAAGACGATCTGCTTCCCTTACTCCAGGCATTCTTCATTACCAGAGCTATGTCACTTTATTGAAGCCTTCCAACCGAAAGACGTATGGCCATGCACCGTTAATACTGCCGAATGGCTCAGAAAAGGTAAGCCATGTGGAATCACCGCCCTAGACGTAGTTAACATATATCAGGAACTACTATTCGATCTCTATTCGGGCGATTCTGTTCTGGCACGGACTTTGAACATGATAGAGTCATGCAAGCCCTAGCCGCTAAACACGCATTGGACAGCCAGAATCAACAACACACCAGTCAAACAACTGTTAATTCAGACCCCGCGCCAAGCTCACCCATCCATGAACCTCAGGATTCTCAAGAGCGAAAGCGTGGCGACGTTGAACCTAGGTTTGTGAGCCCTTTACTGGATACCCAAGCGAGCGACTACCAAGAGGAAGCGATCCTCGACCCAGAGCAGCCGGACGATTTAAATGCACTATCTGAGAGTGTATTGGTGCGCCAAGATAACGACGCACACGTTGCGCAGTCGAGAGTCATTCCACAAGACCTTGACACTGCTTCGGAAGAATTGGCTGGGAATGTATCTGACAACCGACCTCAAGCATCTTCCGCCAGAAAACGCGACTTTTCCAATGTATCCCAGGATGCCCCTGAAGATGGATACCAAGAAACAAAAAACACATCAGGCAAGTCACGCGACTTGATAATATCAGAAAACCACTCTCTTGCTTGTCAAGAGGCTTATTGGCAAATGATCCGCAATTTCCGGGGGGATACTCCTTGGACCCCTTTACAGCTGATCTCGACTAGCAATGAGTATTCTTCCTTAGAGAAGGAATTATAATCACACGGCGGCTGTTGAACATCTGAATTTCACGAAGAAATTGCAGCTGAAATGCCTCAAGTTTGAATATCTCAGGCCACGCAAAACGCAATGGCACATTGAGTCTATAAGTCTATGTATACGCAAGAGCTTCAGCAACTTTTTGTTTAGGCCAGTTCAACATCTCGAGGAACATTGGTTGGCCGATTAAACCTTCCTCGATCTTGGCCATCAGCTGTTGAGACCAGCCTCTCAAATACCAGAATTTTCTCTCGAGGACTGCCCAGTGTACGAGATAATGAGCGAAAAGAAGAAGCGCATGGGGCCTATGTGCGGCAAGATCGAGTAGGACGCTCTCATGAACAGAATACAGCCAGAATTGGACAGCACCAGACTCGGCTTGCACCCCGGCGGCAGCAAAGAGTCTGACAGAGGTTTCAAGATCGTCCAAAGCCGCTGCATAATGTTGCAGACCAGTGGCAGGAATATCAGCTTCTTGAAAAGCCCGCAGTCTTCGGAGGGCGACCCATATATCTCTAGGTAGAGCCGAGTTATCAAGATTGGGGTATCTGTGTTGAAAGTCAAGCTGATGTTGGTATATGATTGGGGGGCGGGTGTGTCGTTACCGTTCTGATTCTTTATCAGAATCGAGCATCCAGATCCCGAAGACAACAGGGGCAAATTCAGATCTGACTACACGTCCCAAGACCGGCTCTAGTGTTGTTCTGATGCCCCTTATCAGGCCGGCTACCTCTATGATGTTGGTGATGGGACTCTCAAGCACACGGTTTTCCATACGCATGGGAAGAGTCAGCATGTGCAAGACGACGACTGAGGCAAAACCAAAAACAGGCATCCAATTGGATAAATTGAAGTGTTGAAGATAGCGACGGTAGCCCTCGGAGCCGAGAGTTTGGTGATAATCGACCAATGGCAAATACGTCTTTCGACTAGCAGGAAGCATGTAAGCTTTGTGAGCGGCGGCAATAGCAAGAATTCCATGCATGACGAAAGGATCCTGGTAGCCTAGTCTTGGGATAGCAACGGACCAGACATATGTTAGATCTTTACGGATGGATAGGCTTTCGGCAGTCACAGTACAATAGTGGTGCATTAACTCGCAATCGCGAGCCCAGAGCTCATGGGGAGGAAAGGGGGCAATTTGGTCAGTGGGACTGGGGTGACTGTGGTCTTGGAAGCGACTGGGAGAGTCAACCTGATGACTTTCGAGAGATTGGGGAGTTGAAGGAGTCAGATTTGGTAGACTGGGCGAGTAGGTTTCGCTGGTGCCATCGATGGAAGATGACGAAGATAGACTGCATACCACACCATGCCTTGTGCAGTGAAAGCACGAAGGGCGAGCTTCATCGCACTATGATGGTCAGTTCTGTGACTGAACTACGAATGGGACATATATTGCAATTATGAGTGCAAAGGAGCAACAGTGGCTTATTATACGAACCTTGACTTTGCGTCTCTTACAGTTCAAGCAGCCTGTGCGAGACTTGGTATGAGTTCTTCGAGAAGCCATTGATTTACGTGATTGGCTTGCAAACCCGCGGGTTCGGATTAGATGGCAATGGAAACGCGAACTATGTATGATGAAAACAAGAACAGGAGAATGATCAAATCTGAGGATCAGCTTTTCACATGGAACTCTCGGGAGAAAGCAGGGCGAGATGAGAGAAGAGCGAGTCCGAACCCGAAGCGAATACTCGTAAAGATGGGTTTCGGTACGCGTACTCGGTTCCGCTAGTCTTGTTCTAGTAAAGATTACACTGTGTAGATCGTGTATTAGACATTTGAGATTGAGGCTCAGCTGTCATTATCCACAACCTCGGTAAGCAATGATAGGTTGCTTAAGTTGAGAGTTAATTAGAGATGGATGGATTTGGCTTGGCCAGGCTATGCATTGTTTGTCTTTGTCTGAGATGAATACGTGTATAGATATGGTAAGTATGGTTGAGTTGAATTGTTTATAAAGAAGCCGTGACAGCGGTTTGAATCGGATGTTTTCCTCTTCTAGAGTATTCAAAGAGCTTTGGCTTTAACTTGCTTGCCTAGTGCTTTTGATTGTTGACACCTCGATCTGGTTGCGTCTATTGTTCGTTCTTTTTGTTTCTTTAATTACTTGTCCTGCCATTTCGTTTAATACCGAAACAAACCGTCGGCAGCCATGAACTGCAACCCTGATTACGAGAATGCAACGTGGGCGTTTTATCGATTTGTACCCTCAAAAGAAGCCAACATTGTCTTTGTGGTTCTTTTCGCAATAACGACGCTGATGCATGTGCTGCAACTTTGGCGAACTAGAACATGGTACATGATGCCGTTAGTTGTGGGTGGAGTCTGTACGTTGTACCTTTTCTCAGTCGACATCAAGATATGTGCTAATGCCGTGGCTTCAGGTGAGGTTATCGGATATATCGGGAGAGTCTTGAATACGAATGAAGAACCGGGCTGCTGGACCATGGGTCCGTATATCATGCAGAGTGTCCTGATTCTTATTGCACCTGCACTGTTTGCAGCTTCGATTTACATGATTCTGGGGAGAACCATCCTCTTGACTGATGGAGAACACCATTCGTTGATACCACGCAAGTGGCTTACGAAGCTCTTTGTCTTTGGCGATGTGGCATCGTTTATGCTCCAATCATCCGGTACGATGCAAATTGAAGGGTTTACCAGGTAACTACAATGCTGATGATTTGTTGTAGGTGGCGGGCTCATGGCTATTGAAGATCTGAACAAAATGGGTGAAAAGATTATTGTTGGAGGTCTCTTCGTTCAACTCTTCTTCTTTGGCTGCTTCATCATTGTCAGCGCCGTCTTTCACGTACGCATGCTGCGTGCCCCGACACCGAATTCGTCACAAAGTCGAGTCCGATGGCAGACATATCTCGCAACTCTTTACGTTACAGGCGTTCTGATCTGGGTGCGCAGTCTATTCAGGGTAATTGAGTTCATCGAAGGTAACGACGGACACTTGATGCGCAGTGAAGTGTGGGTGTTTGTATTCGACGGTATGCTGATGCTCTTGGTGCTCGTGTGGATGAACTGGTTCCATCCTGGTGAGATTGGACTGTTGATTAGAGGTGAAGAGAGTATCACGAATGGACTCGAGTTGATAAAGCTTGGAGGATCTGGAAGGAGAAGTAGAGGTGATACTATGGAGAGTTTAGGATCTGGCAGTCACCTAAGGGATGTGGAAGAGCGCTAAAAAGAAAAAAGGGTACCCCTGGGCCCTGTCAACTTTAATTCTTAGTGCTGTTCGATAACTGATCCAGTTATTGTCAGCAATAAATGTTTTATCCTGGATCTGAGACATAAAAGACGTTTCAAAAACAGGCACGAAGTAACGCCAATAGACCAGTGACACAACTTCCTTGTCTTTTTTTTTAACTTTATATAGGATCATTTCAAAAGATAAAGTGGAATGGCCTCGATGTGCCACCTAGACTAGGCATGTAAAAAAGTGTTTGGTAATATATGTACAGTGATCCTGGCTGCCGAAGCTAAACCAGTACTGGTTTAACCAATATCATCAGCCCATGGCTTTATGCATGTCTCTTGACGCCGTCATCATCCTCATACTCTCATTCTCGGCCTGGAACTAAAAGCAAAGTAGATGATAAAGAAAAACGTGGCTTGGCTTTGACTGGGGTAGTTTCAACTCGTTCTTATTAATGTCTATTCTATCTTTCTCTTCTCTCTCTTCTTCCTTTTCCAAATTCTTCAAAATATTTCTTGTATTTAAGCTCCAAATATGACCTCCTTTGGTGATATCTTGGCACAAATCACCTTTACAAGGGTCATAGTTTATGGTCTTTTGTTTTTACTCATCTCTTTCATTGTCGACTTGTCCACTCAACCTCGATATCCTTCTAATATTCCTGTTCTTGGTCACGACCCCAAGAAATGGTTCTCCAGAATTCGAAATAGCTTTGCCTACTTTACTCAGCATCAGACATGGATTGGTGAAGGTTATGAAAAGGTATTACATTCTATTCTCTCTTCCCACAAACGATACAAAATAAGTCTCTAATAAAAAACAGTATGGCAAAAATGGCCTGCCCTTCATTGCTCCGTCGCCAATCTCTCGTCCTCCCGATGTCATCCTCCCTAGGTCACAAATACCATGGATGATGAACCAGCCCGACCACATCCTCTCCGCTGCTCACGCTCATGATAAGATCCTACATTCAGAGTACAACTTTCTCGGCAAGGAACTTCTTAAGGATGCCTTTGCGGAACGCGTTATGCACAAGTATCTAGCTCGCCATCTATCATCGCTAGTCCCAGCTGTTCAGGACGAGGTCAACAGTGCTGTCAAAGATGCTGTTGAGACACTAACAAAAGCAGCCGCTAACAGGGACGCCAATAACGTCGATGATCAAGGCTTCACCAAAGTAAACATATGGGATCTATGGCTCGCTATCGTTCCTCGAGTTACGAATCGTCTTCTTGTGGGCGCAACCATATGCCGCGACCCAATCTTTATACAGTCTATGGTGCGCTTCACAGATGATGTTGTCCGGAACAGCTTCTTGCTACACGCTTTCCCCCAAGTTCTTCACCCTATTGTCGGCCGTCTCATCACCATCCCGAACTACCTCCATTGGCGTGCGGCTACACGTCGTTTGTTGCCAATCATTGGACAGCGCTTGAAAGACATGCGACGCAAAGAATCCGGAGATCCTGAGATGAAGAGCTGGACACCTCCAGAGGATTATATAACATGGCATATTCGTCTTGCTATGGCAGAAGGGAACTCTTTTGAGCTCGATCCATATGTCATCTCTAAGCGTCTTCTGCCTATAAACTTTGCGGCTATTCACACAACTGTTCTAACTGGCCAGTCTTGGATGTTGGATCTCTGGTCCCTCCCAGCCTCTGAACGCGCTCTTGACACGATCCGGGACGAGCTCGAGGCGAACAAGCCGGCAGAGGGTCACTGGACAAAACAAAATCTTGGTTCCCTCATGCGACTTGACTCATCCTTTCGAGAATCCCAGCGCTTGAGTAACTTTGCAGCAAACCTCGTCGAACGACAAGTTGTTGCGCCCGAGGGTCTTCATAACCCTGATTACGGGTGGACGCTACCGCGTGGTGCTTTTGTTACTGTTAATCTGCAAGGAACGCACCATGATGAGGATATCTACAAGGACGCTATGAAATACTTTCCCTGGAGGTACTCGAATCCTAGGGAAACCTGGGAAATGAAATCGGCCGAAGAAAAGAAGGAACATGAGGAGGAAGGGAGGAGAATAAGGGGGTTGGGGATGGTGACCACCAGTGATATTCACTTAGCGTTTGGTCATGGTCGACATGCGTGGTAAGCCTGATATCACTGATACACCCAATAATAGTGGCATGCTAACATGTATAGTCCGGGGCGTTTCTTCGTTGCGCATGAGCTCAAGCTCATCGGGGCTGCATTACTTCTCGACTACAGTATTAAGACGATTGAGGAACGACCAAAGGCACAATGGATGGGGGCAACGATTATTCCTCCCTTGGATGCATGCATCGAAATTCGGCCGAAATAGATCAACCACTGGCATTTCTATAACGGATTTATTTAGCTGTATCCTCCGTGAGCCTCTCCCTCGTTCAGAGCCACCCCATTCCTCTTATCTTCCATCAATCTTGTCAACGCTTTCACCAGGCTGTCGACAGCTGACTCTGACGTCTGATGATGAAACACAAGTCTCGCCATGGGGAATACCGCAATATTCTCTTTTGCACAATACTCGACGAATGCTGCGGGTGGGATACCGGCGGCTTCAATGTCGGGTAGGATCATGTTGGTCTGCACAGGAAGCACAAACTTGTACCCAACCGCTTCAAGTCTCGCGGCGGCTTCCTTAGCCATGGTATGCACCGATGGGAACCTTGGAATGCTGTACTCTAGAGCTGCCATAGCTGCCGCCGCCATCATTCCTGGCTGTCGAGTGCCTCCTCCCAACATCTTCCTGAACCACTTGGCCCGCTCGATAAAGGGCTTCTTTCCGAGGATCACACTACCCATTGGGGCACCGATACCCTTTGCGAGACAGATGGAAATACTATCGAAGCATGCCGCATACGCCTTGAGATCAACGCCTTCTCCGATCACGCCGTCGAAGATACGGGCGCCGTCAAGATGCATGGCGATGGGTTTCTGGCCTTCTGGAACTGGGAATGAGCGGACATAGTTCGAGATTGCTTGTGCATCCGCAAGTGGTAGAATTGTTCCAGAGAGGGTGTTCTCTAGAGATACAACTCTGGTAGGTGGGAAGTGGACTGCAATGGTCAGCTTTCCGTTAGACATGTCGTGGGGGAGGATATGACATACTATTCCCATCAGCAATAATATTCTTCTTAACGTCTTCCAACGTCAAATGAACTCCGTTCTTAGCATGGATCGTCGTAGCACTCGCCTGAGAAATCACAGGCAAAGCCCCAGACTCCCAACAATGCACATGCGCACGATGATCAAGAAGAACACTATGCGGTGGCTGTGTGAGATGCGTCCTCAGGCAAATCTGGTTTCCCTGGGTACCTGAGATGGCCCACAGAGCAGCTTCCATGCCTGTCATCTCTACAAGACGTGCTTCTAGAGCCTTGACAGAAGGGTCACCTTCCGGGTCGTAGATGTCATCGTTGACTGATGCCTCGAGGATAGCAGTCATCATTTCTTCGATAGGGACGGTGACAACATCGGAGCGAAAGTCCCGAGATGCTTTCTCCCGGCTGGCATGGAGTTTGGATTGGACTTTGGGTGTGAAGAGAGATTCGGGGGTTTCTACGAGGCTGGGCATTGTGAAGGCTTTGCAGTGATGGTTGAGTAATAGATTGTTTGTGGTTTGTGCAAGATATGCTCGAGTCGTTATATACTCTTTCTAGGGACATTGTATCTATATACATATCTATGAGCCCCGCACATATGAGGGGAAACATATTCATTTTCGTCTGGTCTGTTATCTCGTGGTGTATCTTCATTCGATCATGAACAGTTTCCCGCGGGGAGTTGCTAGCTTTGATGCTACTGTATGAGCCGGGCTCGGAGGCTTGCATAGTGTTGTGGATCTAGGCTGGGATAAGTTAACCAAATACGAACGGGTAATTTGATGGCGAGTCTTCAACACGAAGGTACTTATGTTGATGAGCTTGATAGACAGTTAATTATACACGGCACCAAATATCGTCGTAAAGATGCTTGATTAGTTCTTGACGACCAAGGTCATAACTCTCCAACTTCCATATAGCTCGTGGTCCTCGTGCTTTGATCTGCATAGACGTGCATGATAGATAGATAGACAGTTCGGATAGCCAAAGACGAAGAATCTCCACATTCACCTCCGCGGCCAACTTGGTCGTTTCCCGCGGTTGCGAAGCTTCAATATTCGGCATGATTATACACACAGCTTTCATTTACTCCATCACAAAGGGATAGTCGGACATATACAACAAAGATAGTACTTTTGTTTTATTATCGACAAGGCCCGGCATCTTCAAGTCAGATGTCCGGACTCAATCACGCTCATAATCTCCATGACAACTACAGGTCAAAGCCCAACCCATCCGTGTTACCCAAAAACATACCACCTTGCTGTCCTTCTCTCAATAAAGCAGCGACATCAACTCTTCCACCTGTGATATATCTCTCACTCACACCTAGATTCACTCTCCTGCTCAACTCCTCTCTTAGCTGGGCCTTGAGTGCACCCATCTCTGCTTTAGTGAGCTGCTTGGCTGTTTGCTCCTTTCGCCTTCGTCCACCACCGCGACCACCTTTGCCACCGCTTGCGTTGATTTCTTCGAGGTCGTCAGAGTCATATTCTACACCGAGCTCATCGGCAGCATTGCGCAGCCATGTATCGTCGCTGTGAGCCTTTTCCTTGGCAAGTATTGTATCGGCAATCTTCTTGGCCAAGTCCACCCGAGGTTTAAGACGCGATGCCGCCTTGCGATCAATAAGAAGAGTCTGGATGAAATGCTCCCTCTTAGTACCCGCGCTGCGCTCGGCATGAACCTTGCTTGCGAGACGGCGTGTGGGAAGAACTTCTTCAGGGGCGCAGAGGATTACACTAATACCGCTGGACTCTCCACGAGCTGTACGACCGGATCGATGAATGTAAGTATCCGCAGATCGGGGGACATGGTAATGCAAAACTTGGTCAACTTCCTTAATATCAAGACCACGTGCAGCAACATCAGTGGCAATAAGAATAGAGTTGCGGGAAGCAGTGAAGCGTTCGAGAGAGCGATGACGCGCTTTTTGTGCCATCTGGGAGTGCAGGGGAAGAGCTGTAAGGTTAAGGTTCGTAAGAAGAGGTGTAAGACGGCGAACAGCAGAAATGGAATTAGTAAAGACCAGAGTGCGGCGACCAGGGTTAAGAATGAGAACCGTGTAAAGGTAGAGATCCTGCAATTAGTTAGCATCATAAAGTTGGGCAATGTTCTGTAGACTCACCTTTTCCATAGCACCACACTCAATAAGTCCCTCCCTCAGACCTTCAGCCATCTGACTGACAGGGTTGACGTCGATAAATTTGGGCTCGCCCCTGAACTTGAGGCACTTCATCAGATAAGCCATCTTCTCGTCATCGCTTCCTGCGGATTTGCCCTTGCCTGCCAGCTTAGTCTGGAGGTCCTTGTCGAAGGTAGCTGAAAAGACGAGTGTCTGTCGTGCGTTGCTCTCATCATCCTTGTCTTCTTCGTCTTCCTCCTCGTCACTTTCGGCGTCATCGCCGGGGCTCTTTCCATCGAGAGCACCAATGATATCTTCTGCTTCCTTGAATTGTCCAACCTTGAAAAGTCGATCCGCCTCGTCGACAACAAGGAACTTGATCTTGGCAAACTTGCTTTGCAGAGCTCGGTCACCACTAAGAACCTCCCAAAGACGACCGGGTGTACCAATAACGATATCTGCCTTCTCCAGCTGTCGCTGCTGCTTTAGAATACTGAGACCACCCGTTACAACACACACGTACGGTGCGCTGGGGAGACCGTCGCAGAGCGCCTTAAGATGGTCTCCAAGCTGCTTAGCCAATTCTCGGGTCGGAGAGAGCACCAAAGACATGGGGCCCGTTCTCTCGACACCCTGCTCCTGCATCTCCAACCACCGTTCCACCATGGGAATACCGAATGCAAGGGTCTTTCCGGAACCTGTTTGCGCCTTACCAATAACGTCATGGCCAGCCACAATCTCGGGAATCGTCCTCTTCTGAATCTTTGTCGGCTTCATGAACTTGAGTTTTGCGATGGCAGAAATGATCTGGGGTGACAGGTTCAGAGAAACCCAGGCCGCCATGTCGACGTCTTCTTGGTCTGCGTAGTCATTCCCATTGGCCAGCGCGCCGAACGTGTTACCCCCGCGTGCAGAGGACTTTTGTACGCCTTGCGCGGCCTTGACCAGCTGCTCGTCTTGTTTGTTGCCGGTACCGTTCTTCCCATCCAATTTGTTCTTGTTTTGTTTTTGTTTCTGCTTTTTGTTGCTTTCCTGGTCTGCTTTTTCTTGCCCTTCTTTTGGCCCATTCTTGGCCTTATTCTTCCCTTGAGGCTTCTTGCTCTCAGCGCCAGCTTGATCACTGCCAACTTCGCCGGAATCGATATCCCCGACCTCCACAGCGTCGTCGCCAAACCCTTCAAAAGATTGATCGCCATCGACCACTTCTTGTTGAGGATCAATTATGTTGCTTTTGTTCTTGTCGCCAGACACCAAGAATTGCACTCGGCTACCATCCTTAACAATGTCCACACCCTCGATAACCTCGAGTCCACCAAAGTCTTCTCCGACTGAAGCCCAGGAAAGCGCCCCGGGTTCGACAGCGCGGCGCGACTCCTTTCCGCTCTTCTTCTTAGAGCTTGACGGTTTGGGTGTGTTCTTCGATCGTTTCGTGGCGGGACCGGTCGCGATAGGGAGCTTGCGCTTTTTTGATGGAGGAACCATTTGAGTAAGAAGAAGTCGCCTCTGTCAAAGGCGGTCACGGTTTCCTGTTTTTTTTTCTCTTTCGTCTTTAATCGTAGGGAAGTCGCTTGAATGCCGTATTTTTCTTCGTCGAGTTGATCTTGAAATCTGTAGAAGGTCTCCAATTTTTTTTCGTTGATACTTTTTCTTGTCTTATCGTTATCGGCAAAAGTCGATGCCGATCCACCGACCTCAACCATTGGTGAGCAGCCAATGTCCGATGAACCATGAAATGCGTTCTATCAGAAGATACTTATACTTTGCCCATGTCTCACAAATCATCATCAGTAAGCAGAGGGTCATATGCATCATCCGATGTAAACAATTGTTGATAATCGCGCAGCCATTATCTCTATTTGATATACTATATGCCACAAGACGCTTAGACTTTTATCAGTTTTCATAAACAAATGCAAATCATTTTGTACAATTTTAAACCAAGGAAATATTTCTTTCTCCGTTTATGGACCCAAAGAAAGTATGTAAACACATAATACTGTGACACTCTCCATACAGTCATCCATTCTCTCATCCCATGCATTCACCTTCCATGCCATAATAACACAAAAATTACACGCGTTTTGTTTGTCATGTACGCCTCGAATAACCCAGTTCCATACGGAATATGCCAACCCCTTTGATCTATTAATGCGCTCCTCGAGCACGCTTGGCCCCTCCACCAACCTCAGAATCACCTCGTGGGCGCTTGTTGCCAGGTTGGAAGTCATTAGCACCCGGATTCATTCCACCACGGCCACCACCGCGTCCTCCTCGACCTCCACGACCAGCATGGCCATGTCCGCCCTCTTGAGTGCCACCGGCTCCACGTTGGCCTGGAGGTACATAGGCCCCGCCTCTTCCACGTCCACCACCACCGCCGCCACGAGGCATGGGGATGCCGGATCGCGCTGGTTGTTGACCTTGCTGCAGGCCTTGTTGCTGGCCCTGCTGCTGACCCTGCTGCTGGCCTTGTTGTTGCTGCTGTTGAGCCTGGGCTTGAGGTTGACCGTCCTTAGTAGCGGGGGCCGCACTACCACCATTCTTAGCAGCGAAAGGGTTCGGAGCAGAAGCCGAAGAGGCATTTGTAGAGGCGGCGAAGGGATTATTGCTCTTAGGAGGAGGGATTCCACTCGCCGCCGGAGCTGCGGCCTGTGCGGGCTTGGCTTCCGTTGTAGGTGGCGCACCTGCTGGTGTTGTCGTCGGCGCTGCTTGAGTGCCCTTGGCTGCAGGTGTCGCAGGAGTTGGGGGCAGCCCGGCTACCGAGCCTTGCTTAGCGGGAGCCGGCTTAGCCGCAGCAGGTGCAGGAGGAAGTGGCTGCGCTGTCTTGGCCACTTCCCAAACTTCAACGACAGGTTTCTGAGGTGTCTCAGAAGCTGCCTTCTCGACAACGTTGATCTTTGCTGCGGCCGTTCTCAGCTTGTTCTCGGCCATATTAATTCTCAACTGTGATTTCTTTGATTCCATAAGCTGGGCCTGATCCCGAGCTGACAAAATCTTAGATTCGTACTCGTTCTTTAGTGACGATTCTAGCTCTACCTTCAACTTAGAGCTTTCAATCTCAAGCTTCTTCTTGATGTTAGCGGCAACAATGTTCTTGACCGTAGGATTGGTTGCAAGGAATTGTCGGATACCGGCATCATCAAGCTGAGACATATCGATAGGCCCGGCAGATGTCGGCGTTGGAGGCACGGCGGGAGCTTCAGCTTTAGCAGGCGTTGCAGGAGGCTGCTGCTCCGCTGCCTCGGGCTTGGGAGCATCTGTGTTAGGCTTGGCATCAGGGTTTTCAGCCAGCCAGATTTGCTTCTCTTGCTTGAACTGCAGCTCCAGGTCCGCGTTCCTCTTCTTGAACTCGTCTTCCATGCG
Organism: Fusarium poae; assembly: GCF_019609905.1. Classification (NCBI taxonomy): domain Eukaryota; kingdom Fungi; phylum Ascomycota; class Sordariomycetes; order Hypocreales; family Nectriaceae; genus Fusarium; species Fusarium poae. The sequence continues at coordinate 2,853,999 of NC_058401.1, read as the reverse complement.
TTGCCTGCTCTCCTTAAGCTTGGCGTTCAAGGTATCCCGCATTCTGTCAGAACGCTCCTTGATTGTAGTTTGGATCTTGGCCTCAACTTCGTTGGCCTTCTGTTCAAACTCGACTGCCTTAGCTTCAGCAGCCGCTGCCCTCTCCTCGAGTGCCTTCCTCTCCTCGTCTGTGATACCAGCGCCAGGTTGCTCGGTGGCTGTGGCGACAATCTCGGGAGCGGTCTGCGTAGACGGTGTGGCAGTGTTGGCAGCCTCTTCAAGCTTCTTGGCCACCTCATCTCGCTCAGAGATAGCTGACTGCAGCTCACCACGGAGAGTCTCGAGTTGCTGCTCAGCGCTCTGCTTTTGTCCGTTGATACTGTCAAGCTCGTTACGAAGATCAGCCAGCTGCTTTTCGAGTTGAGCAACAATCTCAGAGGAGCCCGAGGCTTCGTTTGACTGGGCAGTGTTGGGTGCAGACTGGGTGGTCTGTGCTTGTTGTCGTAACTGCTCAACCTCCCTTTGGAAGTTCTGAATTTGTTGCTCCAGCTCAGTCCTCTGGTTTCGGGACTCCTCCGCCTCCTTCTTGGTTCCCTCCAGCTCGGCGTTGACCTTGTCCAAGCTCTCTTGGACTTGAGTGGCGCGCTGAATAGCCTCGTTCTTCTCTCCGGTAAGCTTCCTCGACCGCTCCTTGGCCTGTTCAATGATCTTGGCGCGAGTGGTGGCCCAGTTATTCTGTTCGGTCTCGAAATTGGCCTCGACCTCTGCGAGCTTAGCCTTCAAGGGCTCTTCACCCTGCTTCAGTGTATCTCGCTCAGCCTCCAGCTCGGTGATCTTCTCCTTAAGCTGCTCCATCTCAGCAGGGTCGACTCGTCCATACTTGGTCAAGATGCCCTCAGTGCGTTTCTGCCATCGGTCACGGTCCTCCTGGATTTGCTTAATTTCATCCTCCAAGAAAGACTTCTGAGTCTTGAGTGTGTCGATCTCTGCTTCCAGTGGGTGAATTCGAGCCTCCATCTCCTTAATTCTCTGGTTCTTTTCGCCAATTTGATCCTTGAGTTGTTGGTTCTCGTTTCGCAGCGTCATACTGCTTTCGCGGTAAATGTTCAACTCATTTAGCTTCTCCATGAGGTCTTGGTGTGTCATAGATGTCCTGCCACTCTGAGCAGCCTGTGTGCGCTCTTGATCGAGCTTAAGGCGTGCCTCATCCAGCTGGGATTGGGTATATTCGAGCTGCTGCTGAAGTCGCTTGGATTCCTGAGCCTTGAGATCATACTGAACCTCAAGAATTTCCTTTTCACGTCGGAGGTAACTATTCAGTTCGCGCAGGCCCTCGGTGGCATCTCCCAAAGGAACAGGCGACATTCTTTCATCCTCCTCATCATCTCCGCCTCGCTTCTGCTGGAGCGCCGTGACCTGTGCAGTCAAGGCCTCCAGTTGCTGGTGAAGGATCTTGTTCTGTGAGTTCACATCCTCCCGTCGAGTCTTTACCTCCGCCATCTCCTGCTCCAATTGTTGCCGGCGATCCTCCCAGGAGCTTTCGCTTTGAGCGAGTGTTACCTTGGCAGAGTCTGCCTCGGACTTTAGAGACGCTGCCTCGCTCTTGAGGGCGTTGTACTCGGCTCGCAATTGTTGCACGAGCTTGGCAGCCTCGGCATGTTTGACAAGTTCTTGCTCGTAATCCTGTTGAGCCTTGGAAGCGATCTCAGCCTGGGAACGGAGATCCTGCTGATGATAGCGAGTGGCCTCCAAATGCCTGGCACTCTCCTCCTTGAGACGGCTCACCTCCTCTTGCAGGATCGCCTTCTCGTCCTCGTATCGTCGTGCGATCTCGCCCTGAGAATCACGAAGGCTGGAAAGTTCGGTGTTAGATCGAGACAATTCAGCAGATAGATCCTCGGCGCGCTGTGTAATCTCCTTAATCTTGGCATCCTTCTCCTCAATAAGTGCTTCCAACTCTTGACGGTACTGCTCCTGAGATCCCCTCAAATCTTCAAGGGCTTCTTCGTTAGCCTGGCTAAGTTCCTTGAATTGCTCAGCCTGTGCCTTCGCGTTTTCAAGGTATGTGTTGGCCATGTCCAGATCTCGCTTGAGGTCGGAGATCTCGACATTGAGATCCTGGATCTCATTCTCAAGTTGCTGTTGCTGTTCGCCCACCTCCATAGTGCCAGGTCGGGGGGTAGGTCGAGGTTGAAGTCGTCCGGCACGATCCTCGGCATTGCGCAACTCAACAGTCAACTCATCGACACGAGCTTGCAGATGATCCCTGCTGGTCTTAACAGCGACGTGCTCCTCACGAATCTGACTCAAACTCGTCATGAGCTCGTCGATTCGCTTCTGTGACTCCTTCGACTCGTACTCCTTCCTAAGTTGCAATTTCTTGGTTTCTTCCGATTCATAATTTAGCTTCCTCTGAATATCGCTTAGTTGCTGCTCGAGGCTTTCAATCTTGGCCTGTGCTTTGCGTCGTGTCTCCGAGTCGGCCATATTGCGCTCATTCTCGAGCGATTGCTGGGTTGCGAGCAAGTTGTTAAGGCGGTTCTTCTCCTCAATCAAGTTCTCGTTGTCCTTGCTCAGCCTGTCCTGGATATCCTTCCAAAGCTTTTTCTCAGCCTTGAGGTTGGCAGTCTCGTTGCGAACACTGTCAAGTAGTCCCTTGGCTTCGATTAGCTCCTCGGCGACCTGCTGTGTGCGAATATCCTGCTTAGCAGCCGTCTCAGACAGAATCTGGCTTCGCTTCTGAAGCTCATGATTCTCGCCTTGGAGGGCGACAAAGTTGGTGTGCAGCATCTCGCGCCTCTCAGATTCAAGTCGAGCCTCGGCTTGAAGCTTGACCTTGTCAGTCTGAAGGGCGTTTCGTTCAGCTGACAATGAATCAATTTGGTCGCGCAAGTCCTTGCGGACTCCATCCTGGGCGTCACGGTAGTTGTCGTATTCAGATTGAAGCTTGCGGATGGCTTCGTTGAGAGCCTCGGTCTGCTCAGTTGCCTCGATGCTAGCCAAGGGCAAACGTTCGCCGCCAGCAATCGAGTTGCGCATCATAGACGCTTCATCACCGTTCAGACCGCGTTGTTGCAAGAGTCGTCGGAACATGTCTCGCTCAGTCTTGTAGCTATCCATAGTCTTCTTGATTGACCTTGTCTCATCAATCATGTGAGCCAGCTCTTGCTGGAGCTTCTCAACCATGTCGTGGTCTTGTTTAGCCTGATGCTTTTCTGCAAGCGCCTCTTCACTCTCAAGTTGGTCAGCAAGCTCCCGGGTAATACGCAGAAGCTCCTCATTCTTGGATTGCAAGGACTGGATGTCTTTGAAGACGACCAGCTTCTGGGTGATAAACTGGTGTGTGTCGGACATGTCGGATATGGCCTCCTCGGAAATTTCACCCTTCTGCAGTTGCTGAAGACGGTAAGTCTCCTCGTCGGTGAGCTGGTCCATGCCCTTCTCCATGGCGTGGATCTGGAACAAGAGCATGTTGATCTGAGTACCAAGGTCACGTAGCTGAGTGCGCAAGATCTTGGACTCAGACTGTGCGGTTGCAAGTGCGCCTTCGGCCTTTCTCGCCGCCTTCTTAGCGTCATCACGCTCCTTGTAGCTGTCCTGCGAAAGCTCTGACATACGAGTGATCTCTTCTCGGAGTTGGTCAGCTTCGGCATGAAGCTCTTGCATTTCCGGCGCCTTCGCCTCCAAAGCAGACATCATGTTGTCCAACTCCTCAGCCAGTTGCTGGTTGCGACGTCTTTCAGTAGCCAGCTGACCCTTGACTTGATACAGCTGGTCAAGAGCCTGTGTGGCAGTGATCGCACCCTTGGTTCGAATAGATCCAGGGGTCGCGAAAGGAGAGGAGGGTCGCATAAGAGAACCATTAGGACGGGGGGTCTGTGGCGCAGATTCAGCTGGTGGGGGTGCGTGTTGCTCGGCTCGCACTTGAAGCTCGTCAATCTCGGCCTGGAGTTGATTGATTCGTTCCTCCAACTGTGAAGAGTTCTCTCGTTCTTGCTCAAGCTCGACTCGAACACGTCGGAGTTCGTTTTCGTAGTTGTCTCGGAGCCGCTCTTTCTCGGCCTCGAGATCACGCACTCGCTCTTGATGTTTCTTGCTCAACTGGTCGGACATCTCAACCAACCGTCTCTGGTCCTCAAGCTCGTGCTTGTAACTCTCGATCGCTTGAGCGTGTGTTCCCTCCTGTTTCTGGAGCTTCACTAGAGCTTCGTCTGCCTTGGACTGCATGGCGTCGAGTCGCTCGCGGAGCTGCTGTTCAGTTCGCTTCAGAGCATCCATCTGGGATTGGATGTCTTCATTTTGTCGTTGCAGCTCGGCGATGCGGGCACCCTTCTCCTTTCGGTACTTAAGGCTCTCCTCGCTCTTGGTTCTTAGTTCATTCTCGAGCCATTCGCTGTTCTTTCGGGCAAGGTCGAGCTGCTGCTGAAGTGATTCTTCTCGATACTTGGCACTGCTGAGCTGACCTCGGGCATTTTGCTCTGATTGCTGCAGAGCGGTAATCTCGCGGGAGAGCTCGACGTTGCGCTGGTGCTGCTTTGTAAGCTCTTCGGTAATAGTCTGGTCCCGTTTGTTGTTTGATTCGATGATGCTCAAGTTGGTTCGGTTCGATGACTGGAGGGTCTCAATCTTATCATTGAGGGCCTTGACCTCAGCATCGTAGTCGGACTTCTTAGCCCTGAACACTTGAAGCTCATTCTCGACTGATTGGCGCTTGGTTTCTGCGTGGAAAAAGAAATGTCAACAATCATGCAACTCCACTCCACGCCTCACCGACACATACCTTCATTCTTCAATTGCTGTCTAGCCTCTTCAACATCCTTCAGGGCCTTGTCCACGGTAGCTTTGGAGGTTTGCGATCGCGTTTCGTTGCTGCGCACCGCGTTCTCGAGCAGAATGTCGGTTTCGAGCTTTTGGGCATACAGAGCGTCAAACTCGTGCGCTCTAGCTGCGACAGCCTGCAGGATTGTGTTTACGAGTTCAACGGTTGGCTCAGTCGTCAGGGACGCGACAACAGGCTGATCAAGGCCAAGGTGGCCCGCGACGTAGCCGATGTCCACGTTTGCGGCCGCCATGGTCGTGGTCGGATCAGATAGATAGCGCGATGCTCGTCATTCCCGTGGCTGCGCGCTCGAAGGAAAAAACAAGCGGTAAGAACAAGGCTTGACGTAAAATTGTGCTTCGCTTTGTATGTCCAATATTGACGAATGAATGTGATACGTTGATGAAAGAATTCCCGACAAAAGAAATGGAGTCTTTGGTTGTTGTTAGAGAGACCAGGAAATTTGGAGCTACAAAGCTGAAGATCCGACACGCTACCTTTGTTTGCTACCAGGGAAAGAAGCTACGCGCACGGGCCCACTGCAGGAGCTTGCTACGTTGTACGGCGCCAACATTAATCCGGAAGCCTTCAGGTTACCCTGTACCCGAAACTTGGACCAGGAGTGAAGATATAGGTATACTTGGAATCATTTCGAGAATATGCTCTTTCTAGATCCAAAACAACAATCCAATGTAGGGCTGTGGAGATATACCTGTTGAGTTGAGAAACAGTGAATCACAGAATGTGAGTGCACTGTAAACACCACTTACTTTTGTGATAGGGTTGTTTACTACAATACATCTTCTACAATCAACTACAACAACTTACATATCAAACCAACAACTTCACCATTTCTAAAACTACATACATACAGTTTACAGTTTAAAACATAAAATAAAATCTCTTAACCGCTGGATGTAAAGTTCTTCTCATATATAACCTGTAGGCTTTACAGTTGAGACATGCCTAAGGATGCATGTAGATAGTGAGTTTAGGAAATTCAGAACAAGGGCTCGGCTCAGAACTCTTCAGTGAGATTATCACGACAAAGACCACTGCTGCAAATATGGTAATAATTAGTTAGTCTGTGACTGTTTTTACTGAGTTATTTTAATCCCTCTTGTATGTATATTTGGCCTTTAAATCAGTTTGTTGCTACCTATCTGAGCATTATCTGGCGTTCTAGAGCTTTAAGCAACGAGGCCAAGACCTTCACTTATATATATGTTAGTACTAAGCTACCTTTCTATGGAAAGTAAGTTTGTGTTGGCCTAGTTGGAGGCCATTTGCATCATCGCCGGTCGAGTTATCGGGTTTGTTTCGCCACTTTAGAATACCTTTATACCAGTATGCCTGGGTAAGATTGACCTTGCGAAACCGTACTATTTCGATAATGGTATATGTATATATTTCTCGTCTTCAGTGTTGACTGTTATGTACACCAGACACGAATACAGTTATTGACGATAATATGGATTCTAGTAGTGAGACCCAAACTAAGTCCTAGTCTGTTATGTTTCATCCACTAGAACTAAGATTCTTCCTGTTATACAAGAGACTTGTTGAAAGTTCCCTCTCTCACCTTGTTGCCCGCCTCTTAGTTGATTTATTGAACCTAAAACGATGGCGATATACATAGACTGTGTTCCGCTAGGGTCTAAGATTGACTGCGGCGCATGGCTGCAGCTCTGAAAATCGGACTAACCGTTCTCCTGCAATTTCGACCTGGCGTAAATATGCCTATATCGCACTCCAACTTGATCGAGTAATAATAAGTGAAAACAAATATAGATGCAGAAAATAAAACAAAACTCTGTAGAAACTCACGTACGCTGGAAAAAGTCCAGAGAGCGAGCAATCTGCAAGATTTCTCCTCTTGCGAGTCCTAATCGCGCTGCCACCTCGCCCATCAAATGAAGTTGATCCGAAACGAGTTCACCATCCGGTGAAGAACGGAGAACAACAACCAGATTCAGCACCGCATCGTTGACTGGTGTATACATCTTTGACTGCTGTAACTGCTGAAGGTATCGCTCGTTTTCAGGTTTGAAAAGCCAGTCCGTTGAAGGTATTTGCATCGTCAGAGTTCGTTGGGCGAAATCGACTTGCACGCGACAAGCCGCCACAACAAACTCCGCATTCAAAGGGGTCGATGCAATCTTAGTCGGTCTTTCGTTCATCAAAGATCGTACAACAAGGACTTTTTTGCTTGGAACCTGAGAGTTGGGTTTACTTTCTCTAGCCGCTCGCATGGAGATCTGTCGTAGAGCAGTGTTGTGATCGATATCTGAAAATTGCACCGGCGCTTCCATACTACCGATTTTCTCCATGGTCAATAGCTTCTCGCCACTTGGACCTGTGATATAGCGAAAACATCGTTGTTGGGAACGACCAGACGTGGTTATATATGGTAAGGTCTCGAACGACCCATTATACGGCACTTTGAAAGCCTGCACCGAGAACACGGGGTCTATGACGACGCAATACTGATCCATAAAGACGCTGGTGAGGCAGTGATAGGGTTGAATCGAATCTGCTGATGCAGGGCAGGCAACTGTCCTAAGTCTCTCAGAGTATTGAACGAGGCCCGGGGTGATTTCAAGAGCAGCGCGGAAGTTTCTAGCCACCAGAAAAGCCATACCAACGCATGTCGAAAAGGGTGAGATGGATTTCCAGACATGGTCATTCGTTTCGGTGATACCAGGCTCTATTCGATTGTAGTAATTCCATGTATGCCATGTACTCCAATGAACTGTCAGACAATGTTGAAGAGAAACCTGATCTGCGGTTTCCAGAAGTAATTTCTCAAGTTGAGATTGTAAGAGACTGCTGGTATGGTCCGGAACTACAACTGACCAGTCGAATTTGTCATCGTTTTCAATCAGGGGGTTCTCCAAGAGCGAGAAATTTATTTCTTCGATCGAGTTGACGACCGATACAACGGCGGCACTGTTCTCTGATATGAAGCCCGACTTTGTTGCTCCAGTGATCCAGTCTAGCAACGGAGTGTAAAAGTTTTGGAAGTTCAACAGCACGATAGGGCGGCGGCAGACGCCGAGTTTTGACCACATCCGAATTGCAGTATATTCTTCAAGTGTTCCAAATCCCCCAGGTAGTATTATAAATGCATCGCTTAGCTCCGCTATTCGTCTCTTCTGAGAGTGCAAATCATCCACTAGCTCATGATGACCGAACTTTGGGAGTTTGCCGGTTTCTTCGTATTTGAGGAATGGGCGAGGCTTAACCCCGTGAACGTCGACACCCAAGGCTGACGCGGTTTGGCCAAGGATTCCCATTAGCCCTCGGGCGGATCCGCCATACACCAATTTCCATCTATTGTTAGCGAACATTGCAGCAACATGTTGTGCAAGCTCTTTGTATCCGGGGTCGTTTCCAATATTTGCGGCTAAAAAAACGGCGACCGATCTTAGTTCTTTGTGATCAGCTGACATGTCGGGAGTGGAAGTGATAGTAAATATTTTATGTAGGGAGACGAGTCTGACGGCAAACAATGTTGCAGCAACTATATCGTGCCGAGTACAGGAAGGGCGCAGAAAAGCCGAGGTATGGGTTGAAAGAACTTGGTCAGTCAGTTCATGTTGAGGCTTACTTGGATGTCAGAGAGACCCCTTTATGTATCTGGAATACTACAATCTAGGTATGGAGCCGTTTGTAACCTGTCAGTTTGGGTTGTGCTGCAGGTTACCCGTTTGGCTAACCCGGAGGTAACTTGTCAGGCTGAGCCACATATCGACCTATTAGGATGAGCTGTAGATAATTTGTCAGTGTGAGCTGAATGCAGCCTTTGCTGGAAAGAGAAGAAGCTGGGAAAGGTGGTGCGAGAAAGATTTTGTGAAATTTGTCTTATTTGCAGTCGCACCTCCTCAGCATTCCATAAATTTCGTCTACCAGATGATCCAGGAATAGGATGGAGTACACCGATTGGATCACACCGCGCCCTTTTCAAGACGATCCTGGATTTATTGGCAAAGCCTTTGCAGCCCAGAACCGGGAGTCAGGGCTTGAGGAGGTTATATGTCGTCTTGCAGCCGAAACTTGGACGAACGCGCAAATGCAACTGGGTCACCAACTCGATCGAAACCAAGAGGTTGTTCTCGACACGGAAGAGCTCTGGTTTGGCAAGCGCAAGGTTCTATATCGACTTCGAATGCCGGACAGTTCCCTCTGGATGGCTCGATTGCATAACACGCTGTACGATAAGACAGCAGTAACGGACTACACAACGCGCATCACAAACCAAATACTTTTGTTTGAAAGCGAGGTCGCAACTATGAAGTTCGTAAAGGAGAATACGCAAATCCCTGTCCCTAAAGTCTATGGATACGATTTCACATACGCAAATGCACTTGGCACACCCTATATCTTTATGGAGTATATCGCCGGAAAGCCTTATCCATTTCCTTTTAGCGGACAACGACCAGTCAAGGAAGATGACTTGGTCAAAATACACAGTCAGCTGACGAGTTTCGCATGGCAGCTTTCGAGGCAACCATTCGATAAAATCGGACAGCTTCGATTTGCTACTGGCGAGAAAAGAGGTGTGGCCATTGGACCCATCATTGATCGCAAAGAACGGCTCTATGGTCCTTTCACATCATCGAGAACGTTCTACAAAGAACGCGCAAAAGTGGTCTATGAGTTTGAAAAGCGCCGGAACTTGTCAGGACAACAATCCAATGTCGATGACAGCATAGACTCTGCAGCGTTACATGTCCTTGCCGCAGAACACGCAGGCAAGGAATGTTTCGACTCTGGACCTTTTATCCTACAACATGCCGACATGCATTGGCAGAATCTACTGTTTAACGAACAATGTAAGATAGTAGGGGTGATAGACTGGGAATGGACACAAACAGTTCCGGTGGATTCTTTCAACTTGCTGCCCTGTAACTTTGCATCAAAAATGTTACCGTATCGATCAGAAAATGCCACCCGACATCAGCAAAATCCAATCCAACAGTTTGAGGCTCTTTCAAAGACGGGAGGCGCAGTTATGGAACGTCATGTCATAGAGGCTATCGTTTCCTTCCAGGATTCGCCGTCTCAATACATCGCTCGATATATGGAAGAGTATAACTGGCCAGAAGTTCGGAGACAGCATTTCAATCATTTGAAAGAACTGATCTCGAAAATGACTAGCAGTTATTAGTCTTAGTAGTCGATCAGTGGAAGAAAAGGCTTAAGAATGTGCAATAGCCAAGAACCGACGTCTTAATTGAGGAGTGACATGTTCTCATCGTGGCTGTGATTGAGGAGATCTCAGAGTAGTTAGTGGAAAAGGGTGGGAACAAGAGGTATATTGGAAGGGACTGTTTCAGTGTAATAGATGAATTGAACTCGAGGTAGATTGAGATTGATAATGACATATTGTTGGCTGCGTAAATCGTGGACCCTTTGTAGCCGCCGAACTTGACGGAACGATTAGTTGTTACCCCTTTTCAGCTGCGTTCTGCTTGAAGCTATCCACAAATGTGTTCCCTTACTTGACCAGCAGCAAAAGCTCCGTGAATATCTGCCCATGTGTTTGTTGTTTATCCTGAAATAACGCAGTGTTCCTATGCGGGAATTTGGCGTAACTGTAGGTTACGATGTGTTTGTTTGGAGGCCTGCCTCTGAAAGTCATAGTCGATTTTCCTTCGAAAAGTGGAGCGCGACCACGCCCAAGCTTAGTCAGAAGTGATAGCCTACCTACCTAGCAAATGGATACACGCTGTAACATTATTTCCGTCTTACTACCTCTTTCTCTCAAAGCTGACTATTTGTTGAAACATTTCTCCCTCGCAAACCTCAGGTCAATTTGTGTGTTTTTACAAGCTAAATGTTCAACAATGGGTAAGTCAATCACTATCATGTCATGTTGATACTTGTAAACGCTTACGACCTAGCAGAACCTAATGCGAGTCCTCTGATCCACATCGTCCGTCATGGGCAATCCCTACACAACATTGATCGCGGCTACCCTCACCGCGACCCACCCTTGACGGATGAAGGGCACGAAACTACTAAGCGAATTCAGATCCCGGCCACCCCAGATCTAATCATCATCTCGCCAATGACACGTACCATCCAGACTGCCATGAACGCCTTTCCGGCTATTGCTGGCTCAGCTCCAAACGGGACTGAAGTAAAGATCTGGCCCGACCTGCGCGAAGCCCATGACGCTGTTTGCAACAAGGGCATCTCTCGGGCCGAAATTTCGGCCAAGTTTCCACATCTGAACTTCTCAGAATGTCCACAAGAATGGGATCATCCACCGCACAGTATAGAGGCTGCCACTATACGTGCTGAGAAGGTCCGAAGACGTTTAAAAGAGCTCTCGAAGGAATACAACAATATTGTCCTCATCACACATAGAGGGTTCATTGCATTCCTTGTCAAGGGAGATCGATACGACGTCTGCGAAACGCGCTCGTATCGATTTGGCACAGATGAAGAGACAGAAGCAGACTCCTTGAGGTTTGGAGTTAACGTCGACACAAAGGCACAACAGGACTTTGGCCCGACGCTTCTCGTACTCCAACCCCCCAATCAAAGTTGAATGCATAGTGGGCAGGAATGATCGGACCTCGCTGTTGGGCTCTGCAACGAAAGGAGAATCGAAAACTAGGTACTTATGCTCCTGCTTTCGAAGGGTTCCGCAGCTTTAGTTAGTACGTCTATACTTAACTAGAATGAGTTAGCCTGAGGCCCTACTTCCTGGGGAAAAGCGGGGTAGTCCCGCCCCCCACTACAAATCAATTCCACTACCACGTATCTAGGTATACATGTAAGACTACCATCTGTTCAGAGCTTATATTCTTATATAAGGTTTGGACTTATGTTGAGCCCTGTGGCGTTACTGCTCTTACTACTGTTGACACTGTTGCATTATCGTTGAATTTCCGAGCTTGCGGCTTCATTTGCTGCAAGTTATACATTTAGATACATGTAAGACTGTGCATTATGTGAGCATTCCTGCGTGTCTTATCCTTCCCAGCTTCACGAATATACATATACTCTTAATTTCGTAATCTTACCGCCTGTCTCACTTCTATGTATCCAGGCTCTAGAAACATCTTCGCACAAGCCCTCTTGTGTATACTAAGCGTGCCTACCTAGCATCGCATACGATTATCTAGCTAAGAGAAACACAGGCGAGTCACAGGCACTATAAATGGCAGCAAATACCGCCCATTGGTTCCCAGACGACCCAGTATTCATCAGATTACTAGCTGCGAGTGCTAGATACCCAGAGTCGGAAGCCATTGTTCATGAAAAGGATGGCCGCGAGAAGACGTACCCAGAATTGCTTAGCGACATTGTACATACACGCGACCTTCTCCGCGAACAGTTATCAGGATTTGATCAACAAGGCATCCTACGTGACCACCAAGTGTACATTGCGGTAGTTTCATGTAGTGTCTACGAGTTTATAATTGCTTTCTTCGCAGTCCGCGCGATCGGTGGTATCAGCGTTATCTTGCGTGAGTGCGCCACCTAGCTAATTCAACGACTAGACTGACGCTCTTGCAGCATCTGGCATTCGTCCAGATGAGGCCAGCCTTATGCTGAAAGTCAGACCAGCTTGTATCCTTGCTGGCAGCGGGTCTTCAGATACAGCCGCAGCCATATGCAGCATCATAAAGAACGAGAATAAGTCACATGATCTCTTCTTGATTAAAATATCGTCCGGCGCAAGGCCTTTGGGTGAAGCTATTCAACTCAAAATAAACTATGCACTGAAAATCGACTCAAAGCGACCGGGCGCGGTGTTGTTTACTTCAGGCACCTCTGGTCCTCCCAAGGGCGTGGTTCTCCCAAGAGCATCTTTCCATTTCGGCGGCAATCCCGCTGAACCTGGCAGTGCTACTCTCGGTTACAAAGGAGTCCATTGGTGGACTGGCTGTAGGAAAGCACTGGAACCCATGTTGTCTGGCAAGAAGCTCTATCATATTGGAGAAACAGCCAGTGCACAAGAAATTCTAGAGGCGCTTCGAACATACCACGTTACCACGGTAGGGTTTGTACCAGGGGTTCTACATGACATGAAAGAATACATATTGGCGAATCCCCCAGTGGAATCATGGTCCAGCTGTTTCAAGGGGCTATCCGCAATCTATTGTGGCGGTGCAACTTTTGAGCAGTCCAAGTTCCAGTTCTGGATCGAGCTCACAGGGTTGCCATTCTATATCGTTTATGGGGCAAATGAGCTAGGAGGTCGTGCCATTGGTGGTGTGTCGGATAAAGAGGTAAGAAGAAGGCGCAGAAGTTGATCCGCTATGCTCTATGTTATAGCTGAAAGCTCACACAAGTCATCTATAGGGTTTAATAGGACGTGCCGTCTCTGACACTATAGTAAAATTGTCAGAAGAGGATCATGGTGAAATTCTCGCGAAAAGCCCGAGAATGCTACTAGGGTATGATATCCAACAAAGTCAAAAGACATACACAACCACAGAAGCTTTTCATACTGACCAATTCTCTAGTTACTTTGGTGATGATGAGCTTACTAAAGCTGCCTTTGATAACGAAGGATACTACAAAACGGGGGACCTCGCCGAGCTTAGGGATGGCCAATACTGGTTTCGCGGCCGAGCTTCTAGTGATTGTAGGTCTGGTTTACTTATGAGTTTCTCCAAGTCCCTCAATGTGCCGGTCGACAAGTCTAATACGCTTTGTATGGTAGATATTCGTTTTCGACAACTTCGGATCTCGATCCTGGCGGTAGAGAGCAGTCTAATGAAACTGCCATACATCTCGGAGGCTTGCGTTCTTGCGGTTCCTCATAGAGAAGCACGGCAGTTGTGTGGTGCCGTTGTAAGGTTCCAAAAAGGGAGCTTCACTGAGCCTGGCGCTCTGACAGCACTTGCTCGGATCAGAGCTGATCTGGCCGGCAGCTTAGCCCCGTTCATGCTGCCTACCGTCCTAACTGTCTTAAGGGAGGGACAGCAGCTTCCAAGGACGCATTCAGACAAGATTATGAAAAGAAACGTTTTGAGAGACTGCTTAGGGGTAACAGAGTGGTTCTCGGCTGAGACTATGGCGCCGGGAGTAGAGTTTTGGGGGAGTGACCTGCCACAAGTTGATGAGGCAGGAGCTAAACTGTGGGATCGCGGAGGGATGCAAGCCTCTAGTTGATGGTGCTTTTGTAAAGTTGAACTGTTTTTTATATTGTGCTTGAACATGTGGTGCACTCTCAGCATTTAACGACGTTGTTTTTAACACTTCCCCGGGTAGGTGGTTAAATTTGCCAGTTTGGTTGCCTCCATTATCCTCGAATATAAGAGTTTGAAGGTTATATGGCTAGACTACTTATACCGAGCCTTTGGCTTCGGGCTTCTTTGTCTAGCTTTTTCTAACTAGCTATGACTGGAAGATCTTGTTGACGATCGCCGCTTGCTCTTCTAACTGTTTGAACTAGGCCTCGTACGATTCCCGTTTATGGGTCCAGTCGATTTCCTCCATGAACGTCCTTTCTGACTCCTGCCAGCTTCTCCTCTAGCTTCCTCAGCCTCTCCAGCCCTTGATCGAGGTTGCAAGAGGAAGAAGTTGCTGCTGTCTGTACGGCTCGACAGAAGCTTCATTTATAACCGATACCATAGAGTTCAGGCCATATGAGCCACGCCTGTGTTAGAAAACCTAGTCTTGGGAGAAATCTTGACTTGATAATATGTTGAAAATTTGATCTGTGCGGACAGATTAACCTTTATTGATAACCTTGAAGAAACCGAGAAGACGAAAGCTTGTGCCGTCAAAAAGAATAAATAAATGGATTATCATTATGTCTATATATAAAAATATTTAAGTTTTATCTGTTAACATTCTGGAGGCAGTTTTTAATCGAAGGTGCCTCTCGCTTGCGCCGCCGAACAGACAACGCCAGTCTAGATATCATACCCACCTTCCTTCCATTATACTTCTACCAAAAGTAGATACTCACTTTTTTGGTACCCTAAAATTTGAGCCCATTTCATATGACTCTACTACAGCTTCTGATAGGGTTGTTCGCACCCCAGACTGTCGCGAATATCTTGGAGATGGATTCATCCTTGCAAGATGAGCCTGCAGCTCAGCTGTCGGTGCATGCCTGGACGACATTCCCGGAAAATCTTTCCCTCCATTGAACCTGGAATTGGATAGTACAGCTGATCGCATTTCTGAAACAGTCGGGGCTGGTTTGTAACCTTGGATAGAGACTCTGTTGCCCATATGTCCAGAATACTGAGGGGGGTCGTCGCAAAGTCGCTCTCCATAAATCCGTCGCCGGCGCTCCCGTCTGATAAAAAAGAACAATGCTATACCGAGAGCTGTAAATGCAGCGGCTCCGATAACTCCTCCAGCAATGGGTACAACCTTGTTATGCGTGCTGTCCTGCTTTTCGTTTTCGTCACTGGAGCCTGACTCCTTTGCAGTATCTGTGTGAGTGGTCGAAGTTGCAGTCGCTCCACCTGAGCTCATAGTTCTGAATATCGCTGTAGCGGAATAGGTATTCGAGCTGGTTGGAACGTGAGACTGGAATATAGACTCAGTCACAGTTGCAACGACTAGATCTTTAGCAGCTCTGCAATAGTACCGAAAGACGTCGGCAGCAGCGGTGGCATTGTGAGTGTCTGTACCGTCACAGTAGTCTTTGACCCTCTCAGTCAAACTACTAGATATGATCTTATACATCCCTGACTTTATACAGACGCACGAAGCTAGATCTTGAGGCCCACCACCACATAGCCAGGAGCTTTGCTGTATAGTTGTCAGTGTTAACAAGTTATCAGATTAGGCATTACTCTTACATTCATGACGATGGTCGATAGACCTTTGCGGGCGCACTCGTCTAGAGATTTAAACTCTGGGAGAGCGGTGATATAATACGACACTGCGAGTCAAAACGTCAAGACGGCCTCTGATACGGACTGGGCTTGTTTGTACTTACTGTCGCCTGGAGGACTTTTTGGTGATGCAAATGATGTTTTGCCATCATTCATGAGACAAAACTGACTATAAAAATTCTGCGCCGAAGTGACATCTGCGTTGTTTGAACAAGAGCGCTTGGCTGCGCTCTTCAGAGTCGAGTCGATATCCCGAACAACATCTTTCTTGTTGCACACGCAAGGAGCGTTCAATTTGGCGGCCTCGGGACACCTTTCCAATCCCTATTCATGTCAGTCGGCATTTCAATTGTGTTTACGGTGTTTTGACCCGTACCACTCCCATTACAGCATAAGACAATGCGCTTTGCGCACAAAGGGGCATATATGCTAGTTCAGGCAGATCTGTAATATACGCATCGACGATATTTGTTGTTGGCGAGGAAAATGTAATGTGTTTATCCTGATTACAGTACTTTTGAATCACCTTGGATGCGCTGTGGAGGTCTTCTGACGCATTGGGACCGCAGCCATGCTTGATGTCGTTCGATATAGTGGAGGTAACTTGGTGTATGCGGGTCGAACAGATGCATTCTTGCAATCCTGTCTTCGATTCATCGCATAATGATAAGCGAATCTGTTTGGCAATATTGTACGAGATCGCACTGGAGACACAGGGAGCCTACAAAGTTAGTATTTGGCCAACGAATTCGTGTGAAGAATCATACCAGTGCCTCGAATATCGAGAGATCAGTCACATAAGAAATACTTCTTGCAATGGCCAAGCCAGGCAAAGCAATGAATGATATGGCACGCAACTGCTTCATCATAAATTGGCGGAGTTTGCAGTGGAAAGACTCAAAATTAAAAGAACAATGGACCAAACACCAACATCTTCAATAGCGTAACTCAGCTCTTTCAGCTAAGAGGCCTAGGGGGGAAGAGGAGCACCCCATCTCGCAAGTCTTGAAGATGGGCTTCCCAACGTCCGTCTTGGTGTAAAGCCTCAAACAACGCCTCTCGAGTCTAGATACAAGTAGCGTCAAGGCCCCCTGAAGCTAGCGGACATGGCTTGGAAATCGCATCACCAGCTTGCATACTGCCTCTCGCCGTGAAGAATGTGAGTCAGGCACTACAGAACTTTAAGTTTCGGAAAGCGTTGCCTACGGTGTTTTCTGCAGGATGCAGACCATCGTGGCCTTTCACAACCGGCATGTTTCAGATGTGATGGTGTTGAATCTATATGGCATGAAACCTCCAATCTCCGATTTTCAATTACCATCAGACATTACCTTTTTAAATTAGTGGGTGAAGGTTACCGACTTTTGTTTGACTAAAGCGTCAGACAAATGAGTTAAATTCGTCCTCATGTTTATTCATCAGACGCGTGCGTGTGCGTATGCGTATGCGTATGTGTATGTGTATACGTGTAAAGTTTCGCAAAGCCTTGACCACCACAAGCCAAATTATCACGGACTGGGACCTTCTGGTGTTGAGAGCATTTGTTTCATGCGCGACACAGGTTTCATGAAACAAGTAACCAACGGAAAGGACACTGACCACCAAGAAGGCTGGCTTTTTTCTCTTGGAAGCATAGATCACCCATCTTGGGAGATGGTGGGTGATCATTCCAATCGCTTTGGCGAATACTGGTGGTTAGGCCCAAGCCCTGCTTGAATCGACACGTCTGAGCTTCTTAGGGGTCAATAAATGATCCCCCCAGGTCCCGGCGAAGCGGATACTGGAGTTAGTTAGCATTGGAAATTGTTTCTAAATTGGGGCGAGACTGTCTAGGTAGTATGTACTCCATGACCCGCCCACAACACGGATAGTGAACTGAGGCAGACCTAAAACCAATTGGCTCTCCTGAATTTGTTGAAATTGGACTTTCCCTACTGTCCCTCCCAAGGTACCTGGAGGAGAATGCAGGTGAATAAACGCCAAGATGCGAGGTGATGACTCTTGGATGGGAAGGCGAGTCAGGTAGAAGAAGGCACAGCAATAGCATGTCCGCATGAGTGTCACTGTGAATATGGCGAGCTAATGTGATGATCATGAGATGATGCAGTAGGGTTGTTGACGATGAAATCATGAGACGCAATAGCTTCAGCGATCGTTGATGGCGGGATCGAACGTTGTGTTGATGGATCCAAGTCATGTTAGAGTTCACTGGCCCTGAATCGATACGTGGGTAGTACGCGACGTTGCTCTCTGATCTGCTCTAACAGTCAATCTAACCAACTTGGGTACTCTACTCGTCGTCTGTAACCATGTGTGTAGTAATACAATCCATGGCTTCTCAGACCGGCTCTTCGATCCTCCCGCGGCAGTTGATGGAGATCACATGACGTCGATAACTCCTCAGCAACCAGATCATCTCGGCATGTTGCAACGATAGATCTGATGTCATGTCAGTATAGCGACGGTCCAGCAAGATACAGCATCGCTGCTAAATATTTTCTTGGCTAATGGTGTAGACTAAAGTTGACAACTTGTCAAGCTCTAACTGCCATGCAACTTCAAATGACAGGGGGGGTAAGTAGTTAGCTAGGTGGGCAAGACATCACAAAAATTTTCACGACGATCACCATATTCAAGTTCATGATTACGAGACATTGGAATTTTGTTTGAATAGGTAATTCGAGTTCATTGTGTGTGATGTAAGTACTAGTGGTAAAATAGCTGGCAATTTTGCTCAGCTGTAGTAATATGGTGGTATCCATCCGTAATCCGTTATTGTCCGGTGCTGTTTGCAGTCCCATTGTCCAAAACGCCTTGCTAATACCCAGATAAACAAATACATGCGAATCAAGAGACAAAATATGTTGGCTAGTATAGCGGCTGTTGTGCACTTTACAGTCCTGATAAGATAACTCCCGCTTTCAAAAGACAGATACAAAGACAAAAAGACAAAGGAAAGATGCTCGTAGTGTTGGTGGTTTGAATAAATAAATGCAAGTTGGCTCAGCGCTTACAGTACTCGCACAATCTTGGGTACACGATACCGCGAAGGGCTGTCGTAGTACTCGCTGATCATGCCACCCTGGAGGCCGACAGGTCTCCTGGGAGGCGCTCTACCGTTGAGGCTCTGATCTCTTGTTGCAGTTGTCTTGCGCGAGTCTCGGCTGCCACTGCGCTTGTCTTGACGATCGGCTGAGACCTGGCGAGAGCGCTCAGATGCTTGCGTATCGGAGGCGGATGTTCTTGAGCTGGCGCGGGAGCGTGATCTTCTAGGGCTGTCCCAGCCGGAAGGCTCCTCGCGGATCTGGTCGAGGAAGTCATCGTCGCTGTCTTCCCCGTCGGAATCAGGGCTGAAGGTGCTGTTGAGGGTCTCCCAGAGATCGAGGCCAAGGTCATCCCAGATAACGACAGCCTTGAAGAGACGACGGCATGCTTGAGTGCCGGCGGTCTTGTCGAGGCGTGCAAAAGATTCAAGCTCGCTTAGGCTGGGTAGGTTCTCCCAGGCGATGGAGATCTGGTCCGATTGGTCCTTGAAGGGGGATCGCTCAAGATAGTAGAGGAGGAAATCTGATGTCTCGGCCTTTGTCGCGAATTCAGCTTCCTCGAGAGCTTGCAGGCGGAGCTTCTCTTCTTTGTCTTTTTGCTCCTGTTCCTGCTGTTGCTTCTGCTTGCGTCTCTTGGGGTTGCCGAAGAGGGGGACTTTGGGGCCGGTGGAAGTGGTTCCTCGAAGCATCGTTGCGGTGTTGTTGTGTTGGGTTGTGAGAAGAAGAAGTAGTTGTTGTTTGTTTACTAGGCTGTATCAGGAGTTGGCGAGAGATGTTTAATATATGGCGAGCCGAATGATGAATGGGATAGGGAGGATAATATGTGTAGGAATGGTGGTTGGTCGGCTGAGGAGCAAACAAGACAGTCAGTGTGTCAGGTTGTTGCTATAATAAGATCTTGATGTTTATGCAGGCGCATGCAGGCTTGTGCACAAACACGTCGGAACCTTGTTTAAAGCTGAGAGAGAATCCAGCTCGTCGGTACTTTGGTTCAGTAGATATATACCGAAGGCTCGGAAAAGTGTTTGGGGTGATAGTTGAGTTAAAATGAATAGCCAGGTAGAAAAATTAGAGATGGTAGGGGTTGGTTGCGTTGCGTTGCTTGCTTGTAACCCAGACGGATGGATGGGTATGGATATGGATTATATGATATGAGATGAGATGGAGAATGGGTAAGCTGGATCGAGAGGAAAGCCCTGGTTCTGGGCTTGGCTTGTTTGGTACCGTAAGGTTGGTTGGTTGGTTGGTTGGTTGGTTGGGAGGTTGCTTGCTTGTGATGTTACTAGACCAGGGGGTGTGTGATGAGGATCCGCGGCTATTTTGGCGATACGGGAGAGGTATCCGTAGTTGACAACACCCAACTAAGGCAATGTATTCTCAGGTACGGTACGGTACGTCTTGTAATTAATAGGCAACCGATACAGTAAAATAATAAGAAACCAAGGCCGTGCTTGTTGGATTTCGGTTTCGGAGGTTCGCGGGTCCTTGTTGACGATCAAAAGAGATTTGCAATGAGGGGAAGAGGAGAAGGGGCAAGAAAAGATGAAGGGGGAAATGGATGTCTTTATTAATCTGTTGCTTCTATTGAAAATGTTTGCTTTTTTTTGTATTGATGGATGACATTCGTCCCTCAGCTCCGTTGAGTTCACTTCAGGTATCCGTAGAAAGAGAGGGATCTCCCCACCCCCCACCAGAGAGGACGGGCACCTACTTGGAGGGCGGGGAGGGGTTTGTTAGGTGGGCTGAAAGCCGAAGGTGAAGCGCCGCAGTGGGAGAGACAGGCTAGGCAGGTACCTAGAGGTAGCTAGGGGACGCACTAATTACATCTACCAAAAACGCCCAGAGCGGATCCGTGTCATCATTGAGAAAACGGACCTACTTTTTTATGTTATTTTCCTCGGAAACTGGAGACAAGAAGACCAAGACGAGACCAAGACAAGACAAGACGACGAGACGAGACGAGACGTCTCGCACCCCCATTAGAACTTCGGCTTTGGCTTGGGATTAGTTTGACTTGACTTGCTTGATCTTGGCTTGTTCCAATCTAGTCATAACGGTGTCGGCACAATCCTCGTTGCAATCTCAGCTATCTGCGAGTTACGCTGTATTGTTACCGTATGAATCCGTATTCATTCATCCTAGAAAAATCAATCAACGGCCAAGAACCTTGTTACCCGGCGCGGAAACAATATGGACCCAATAGGATAAATCCCCCTTGCTTGCTTGCGGGTTGATGTATCAGTTCGCTACCTGAACCTTTTGTTATGTACGTACGTGACAATCCCTGTCCACCGACAGCCAATGTCAGGTACCTGTTTCACTCTCCTCTCGGGACTGCACAGTAATACAGTGGACATTGATCACCTACCTAGAAAGGGATTGTTCACGAGGATGTTTTATGATGATCAGTCAGTCACTCAATCAATCAGTCGAGACAACAAACGGCAAAATTATGCCGTCAAACAGTAGCACCTCATTTATCAGACCATCACAGGTGGAAGCGGCTGTTTCCTTTTCAACAGCACCACCTGTCAATTATCTAGAATAGTTGTCTTGTCAACGTTTGGCTGTTCGCCTGTCCTTTGGTCCCTGATGATCAGCAGCGTACTAGATCCTGTTGGGGCAAACTTGAAAGCCTAGGGCTTGGCTTGGTCCGGTTAATGTCTTTGATTGTCGGATTACGGGTTAGCTCTTTTGGCAGTTGGAATGCGCGGCAATGTTCCTTGTTTAGTTTTTCGTCTCTCGCCCTCTTTAACCGTGATGCGATGCAATACCAGCGAAGCTTCTTGTTCCGCGCACGCGTTCTACTGTCCATCTATTGAACGAAGTCTTCGCGAATGCCGAGAGAAGCGAAACAAGAGATCAACTATTATTTGTCATAGGTACAGTATCCCAGTCTTATTGGCTGGTTGCCTCAGTCCTTGTCATGTTCTCGTGAGGAAACAAGACGAGACAGAACAGAACAGACATGAAGCGCTCCGTTAACCCGTCCGTTCTTGTCCCGTCATTAGTGGCAGCATCCGTCTCCGGTGCAGCATCCGCTCCTACTGTACGATCCCGCTCGTGCAAAGGTCGACAGATGGATACAGTATCTCATCTTGGGATTTGTTCCCGTCCAATGGATGCCTCTTCGCCCTGGCTAGCGGCCATCTATCTCGACCGGCCCGTTCAGAGGCTAGGTAATAGAGAGATGGCTAAGGGGGTGGGGACACACGGATGGTCACGCACGAACGCACGCACGCACACGCACGCAGCCAGCGAGCCAGCCAATGTTGCCGCATCTATCTCGCACGGTTGGGGCATCGCATCACTCGACTCGAGATTAGATGAACCCTTGAAATACACAGTTGATAGGTTGGCTTCTCTCCCGGCGGCAAAACGGGACAACATATCAGTGCAGGGGAAGACGAGACGAGACTCCAAAAGCAAATACAGTGTAATTAGGTACCTAGGCAAGGCAACATTGCAACATTCCTCTTGTTCCAGGAACCCGGCCTCAGGGTATCAGAAAAATTGACCGCTATAAGCATAAGAGACGAAATTAGTAGGTCACTTTATGCTCCTTAGACTATGGTTCTTAGACTACTTATTTTTATATCCTAAGACTTGGGAGGCCATTTCTTATGCAAATCCACTAGCCCGGATCTTTGCAGCACATGTGGATGTACGGTAGGTATCCGTATTTTGGAACTCTTTTATCGCCCCGACAAGGCAGACCATCATGATTCCTGTATAATTCCGAAAGTAACCACTGAATGCCAAGAGCCCTCTTGTGCTTCCAAGAAGCTATAGACGACTGAGGCTAAGTAAAAAAGCCATCGCGGCACAACTCTGTCTATCCTTCGTTTAAGAAAGTTTGATGTTCGTTTAGAAAGTTACGTACATAACGGAATGTGGCACTTGACTCGCTCGCTTGTTTATCCACCCGCCTCAAGGCAATGGGCTGCACGTACCTGGTAAGCTTGAAGCTATGAATGTCTACAGTTTTTTGTCCTTCGGTAGATTTCCTGGCTTTTGATATTAACTAACGACGTTAGAAGGGTCGATCAACAGTCAATTAGCTGGATGTAGGTAGTCGGATCCCCATCTGTCGAGCGTCTAGACTCTTGTCTTTTGCCTTGCGCTAAATCAATCTCGATGATTTCATGCTACATACCCATTCATAGCTTCAGATGCTATCTGATCAGATTAGGTCAAAATATCAACTCCACCAACGGACCAGAAGACTGTTGAGTCTATACTCTATATTCCAGAGGCGTCTGTCTTTGCTCCTTCTGCCACTTATTGTCTCTTATCCCACTGTGCTACCGGTGATTCAGGTATTGTACCTCGATAGGTACTAAGGCTAGTAAGGTATCCTTATTCGCATCCCTCATCAATATGCTCAGCGAATAGCGAATATTCATCACCACCGTAATTGTAAAAGTCTATACCGCGGACCGCCATCGGAGGCTTAAGTTTAGTTAACTCCCACCACTTGCAATCCTCCCAAGCAGCTTCCAGTAACACTCAAGGTTCTCATCTGAGCGCCTCCTTACATGAAATTCGAAAGCACTTCCATTTTTGCTCTTGGGCTTCTTCGATGGAAGCTTCTACGTCAAACAACGCTGCTGACTCAAGGTTCTTCTTCACATACCTCAAACGGATCATACCTTGAATTGCGGTTCCGCCGTGGAACGTCCAGAAGGAAATTAGTTCTGCCGATGGAAGCCCGTACCTACTTTCTTGCATCCAGAGTCTATTCTGCTTTTTGTTCTGTGGATGCGCACTAGACCACCACCTTTCGCTTTTCCCCAAAGTCAAAAGTCGCTGCCACATTCCAACCACCAGAACTAATGAATGATGCTGATGTATACGGAGTAACACTTACCCAAATCCCCTTTCTCGGGGCATTGATGGGACCCGTGTGCCCGGTACTGTACTGGCTGCTGCGATTGCGGATGGGGCTTCAAGTTCTAGACAAGTTGAAGAAGCCATCAAGGCTGCGCTTGTTGTCATTGTATGATAATGATGGAATTTACCATAAGATACTACCAAAAAAGCCTATCATGACTTTCATCATTCATTCTTGTTCACTAAACACTTGCCAAGAAGACTGTTTCTTCATTCATCGGCATATAGAGGGGGAGGTGGCTGAAGTCTGTTTTATTCGTGAGAAAACTCTAGTAAATTAATTAATAGGCAATTGCAACCAATACACATATCGAATTGCCTTGGCACTCCGAGACAATAGAAAAAATATTATGGTTGTATTGTTACCTACTCCAGGTATGGGTTTGTTTGTCCTCATCCAGGAACCAACTCCGAGACCACCCTTACCATTAGTGTCTGTAAAGACATAAATCAACCACATGCCTATTAAATGAGCATGATTTGTGCTTCTTTGGTCGCCACCTCTTGGCTATCCGTCCTATTGTCCGCATTCTGGGTATCCCCAAGCACATCATCTTGCATTCCGTCAATGACAGTATTCCTCATGTCTGTTCTTACTTGGCCCGGTTAAACAGTTGACAAGGCGTTGGCAGCAACAAGACGTTTTCTACTAAGATGGAGGCTAGGGCTGTTTATGCAAGCCGAAGTAACCATCACCTTTGCCAGCCGTGAGCGAAGCAAGCTACCTTATTCAAGCACACCTACCTCTACGCCCAACATGATCAACCCAACTTAACCTCTTCTAGGCAACCTGATCATTGTCTCCGGCAGTGATAACCCACCCTCTTATCTTGCCAACTGCCACGTCGATCCGGGACCCCAGAATCTGGTAATTAGCGTGAGCCATATACCCTTTTAAGTTCCAAAGCATCATCACAACTGGTACCTTCTCACCTGTCGCAAATGTCAAGATTTGTGGCGGCAAGCTTCCAGAAACAATCCGGCAACTCATCTGAACTCCTAGTCCCAAAAGTGATATGCCATGGGAAATCGTGACATAGAGTACCGTGTAGTAGATTGCGAGACCCTCAACTGATGGGAAATACTCTGGGTAAATAAGTGCACGCTATTTCTTCGAATGCCCATTTGGCAGTATATGCGACAATTATCGGACACGCCCCTTTCTGTCACTCTGTCAAGATCCCGCGGTGATCGATCATGACAATGGCAGCTTCGTGATGTGGATCGGGATGAACTCCGACTCAGACATGTCAAGGTTAGTGTTCATATGTTGACTTCATGAGTCGGGTCGAGGTATGTAGAAGCCACCGGCAGGCTCTCCTAGTAGCAGCTCGAGGTTAAGATGTTTTTGCTAAAGATGTCCCGGGCAAAGGACGGTGCATCTAAGTCTCGGTATGGGTGTTCATCGAGGAGTCTAAGCTAGTTGTATGAGTTGGTAACTTGACATTGGTATCCCAGGTATTCTGCAATATTACCTAGAACATAAGAGGCATACTTGAACAATAGCTATAGTATACAAAGGGGTCTTCTTTCCTGATGTTTTTTGGGTAAGAAAGAAGAAAGTGTCTACCATTGTCATAAGTTTTTAGAGCTTTTATTCTGATATAAAGTCACCTTTGTTAAATCTTACTGAAAAGTATAGCCTTATGCCTTATAATATTATTTTTCTATCGAAATTATACTGTTTTAAATTATCTTACTTCTTTATAAAATAATAGAAAAGTCTCATCCTGTATAATAGTATACAAAGGTGCTTTGTGAGATGATGATAAACGTAGAATAATGATGTTGTTCGTTAATTCACAACTTTGAACAAAGACTCAGTTTCTGCAGGTAGGTAGTTGCAGTTACACGGGCTCGGACATAATTAGGCAACTCCATTTTCACAGAGTCAGACAAAACAGACTTGATTTCGTAGTAATATCCGAATGCCTTTGACTCTCTTGGGTGTTTTCTCATACTCTGATATCATGCGATACTGTATATGAGGTGTTGCCGCAAAATGTATCTTATCAACGTTAAAATCTTCATTAGACTTGCACAAATGTAAATAGAATCTGGAATAAATTCTCTTTGATTCGCATTGGATAAGTAGGCTGTGCGCAGATTTTTAGGCAGACGAGCAGTAACTAACTGTGTTGCTAGTTACAGCTGGCTGGCGCCTTAGGATGTGAATGCCCTCGTTTTCCACCCAACTGTCACTGCCATGCAGCTGTCACAAATCTCTAGTTATATTTTTACAAACGCGAAAAATAAAAAATCCAACACAAGCTAATTCGAATAGCAAACGATGCTGGGGTTCTCCCCTTTAACCTTCATCTGCAGTTAACTTCTTTCATCCTCTTGTTCACCGTAACAGCATTCTTCACAAACCAATTGTTCAGAACAGTCACTCACAAACCACCCATTTCTTTCCATCACTATTTGATCAGGAAATTATTCTTCATCTTTCTTCAATTCATCACACTTACTACTACTGCTGCTATCAATCACTTACTTCGGCTACTCTCAATCACCGCCAATATGCTCTGGCGTCAAAAACCCCTTGGGTATGATCCCAAAGATTTCCCCGACTACAAGCTTTATCAGAATCACGAGACTGGTTTCCAGCAATTATTGAAGCAGTGGCCTATCATCTTCACTTTCATTACATGGTCTTTCACCTTTTTGTTTTCCATCCTCACCATCATCAACGAGTGGTTCTGGATGATCATTCGCGATCCTCTTCAATACGGCAAGGCGAATGCCTGGATCATCAAACAGTATCACGGATGCCCTACCGTCTTCCAGATGACCTATGGAGCAGCCATCACTGTCTGGTTCTTCAGCATCCTCTACCGTATTATCATTGCGATTTGCGGCGTTCTACTTGGTGCCTACAACGATCCTGCGTGGGCTGTCAATCAGGCCTTGACTTTCTCATCATACGTGGAGGATCTTGTGTTTGGCGGCGGCACTTTGATCGCTTGTACCATCTTCAACTTTGCTTACTCTTCCATCGTCCTTCTCCACGACGTATCGGTCCACTCCTTCAGTGGAATGATCATCTTGCTCATTGCGGTTGTCCTCTTCCAGCTACACCACTACCTCTTCGTTTACAACCCCGAGGCCACAAAAGAATCCACCCAGCCGCTCAAAGGAATTATCAACAATTCATCCGTGGACGCAATGCGATCCCCAAACACCAATATGGGGAGCTACCAAGTACCCACACCTCTCACGGGATCCTCGCTCCAGAGAATACCATACAACCCACCATGGCGAAGCAGCCCAGGACGCTGCTTCCGGGCCCCTACTACACCCTCAACTGGATCAACTACATCATCTTCTAACTCATCGCCCCCTGATCCTACTCCTTTTCGACGACGACCTAGCCCGAAATCCAACAAACCTCCTGGAGCCTCATATGTCGCAGTGTCCCCTAAATCTGTCGAAAAGCTGCGTAATGATGGCTACGGGGTCCCAGAGCCCACCAGAGAGACAACTTACTCCTGGGACTCGCCCATCGGCGATGAGCGTCTTGCTCAGCTCCGGCGACGAGCCCAGCTCCACGTCAAACCCAGCCCTCCCAAGTTCAAGGAAGTCGAGCAACACAAGGCCGAGGCCGAAGATGAGGCTAGATTTGTCCATTCTGTCGTGCCTACTAAGACCCAGTGGGTTTACTCTTCCCTTGATGCTGTCGAGCGACGAATCGCAATCATCACCGACGAAGTTAAAGACCTCGGCACAAAGGTCGACTCGTTCAAAGAAGCAGGCATCGTTCGACCTATCCCTGAGCCCTCAGATGATCTGCAAGCATCACCCCGAACCCAGAAGCGCGAAGCCACTCTGGTCGAGAGAGAGCGCATCAAGGCCGCCATGACTCATTACGTACCCGAGATCGAGAACGCCGCAATGGCCATTCTGAAGCAACAGCATGGCGTCGAGGAGCTGCTGGACCGAACCGAGAATCTTATTGCAAAAGCTGGTAAAACCGGATGCGCCGTCTCCCGTGCCGTGTCTGGTGAAGTGGAGGACTGCAGAGTCAAGATTAAGAATATGTTTGGCGATGCCAGGCAGACACTGATCAAAGCTCGATCCATCGAAGAGCTTTGCGAAGATCGTCGCGTGAAGCTGACAGATGAAGCCAACAAATTGAAGCGTCTGGACCGGGCTCATCTGCTCTTGTTGGAAATCAACGCCAAGAAGCGCGAGATTGAAATGCACCGATCGGTGATCACAATCGAGAGTCGGTAATGGATGGTATACCAATTGTCATCATGTACCAACAAAATCAAAATCAACAGAACACGGTAGCGATTGGATCTACAGGACCAGGTTTGTTGCGGAGTTGGGGATTATCATCACGAGAGCTGTGCATTGTCTTTATATAGAGAGCATCGATAAAACATTCATGGATCAGTCGACAGAGGGTTAAGGAAGGATATGCCCAAAGCTTTATGTACATGAGACTGCCATGGTTTAATTATTTCTTGAGATGAACCATGTTACTATTTACAGAGATTTTATATTCATGAGTGCTCGTAGTGACGTTCTAAGTAGCCCGGATCTAATGAGAGGACAGGTAATATAACTTGTAATGTGAATCTTGTTGGTGATGAGTCAATTATTATTTGATATGCTTACATGAGATAGGACACAATGATATACGGTGATTATTGATCAGATGAAGTAAAACTATTCATGTACTTGATAGTGGCAATCTGCTTGATTGCCAATCTTTGTATGTAAATTGGGTATCGCACATAAACAACGCATGTATGTAGTCATGAAGACAGTTTCAGAACCATTTCATCCTCAAATCAGTTCTCCGACTAGCTCACAAACAGAACAGATGATCATCAAGACCACCAAAGAAGAAAATAGACCTCCGTTTAATAACCAGTTGACTGAACCCCGTGAATCTCCCAATAGAGACCACCCTTCGCCTTGCCATCCTCGGTATTACACTGGACAGAACCACGAGCTGCCATCTCCGTACCATCAGAGTTGTCGAGAACAGCCTTTTGCATGATCCACACAATGTCTTCGTCACCAACCATCAATCCCTTGTCGGCACGGACGGAAAACGCGCAGGAACCAGACTTGACCACATCGACGTGGCCGTTTCCGAAAGCATACTCGTTGTCGTCTTCACAAGCGCGGGGGACGACGAAAGTGCCGTTGCGGGATCCGAAGCTAGACAGAAGGGCAGCGCAATCGCGATAGTTGGCACGCTTGGTGTCCTTAGGGGCCTCGCGGCCGACGTAGGTATCCTCATCGCAGGCCTTGACCGATTCACAGGTGGCGGACCAGTAGGTGAAGGGATCCCCAGAAGCGGTGGGAGTTGAAGTCGTGACGGCTATCATTTCATCTTTGGTAGGTGTAGCAGCAGGTGCAATAGCAGGCGCAGGCGCAGGCGCAGCGGCAGCCAGGCCGATGAAGATGGTGATAAAATTGACGAAACGCATTTTGGTGGGTGTTGCTTCTTTCTCTCTTGTTTGGCTGTGATGATGATTTGCGCAGGTATTTTTCAGCGAGGAGGGAAAATAGTGACGAGAGTCGTTTGTTGTAGAAAATAAACACACAAGTCGATTGTGATTGATTCAAAGGAGTGTAACGGACCAGCGGGTGATCAACACCAAGATTGTTAAACGAGTGACTGGAAAAGAAGAACGCAACGCGCTGCGGCGAGAGAAGAGAGAGAAAACAAGCTCTTTTTTAGCAAGTGAAATGTTTCAAAGGCAGTTGGACGAAAAGAGAGAAAGTAGAAGAGAGCGGGAAACGAATTATTTGAGATGCAGGTGACTAGGTATGGAAATGCCGGGTTGGTGAGCGATCAGACAGTTTCAAGTAGAGTGGACGAGTATGAAACACGGACCACTATGGAGATATGGAGATATGGTGATGATGATGATCATTAATTCTTTCTTACAAGAGAATATATTTTTGGGATATTGCTTTACAATATGTCGCCCAGAAAAACATTACTGTCTTGTGTACATATTGTCCTGGAATCAGAGTCTCCATCTCATCAGTCCAAGTTGGCAGATGTTGACAGCTGTTTGGCGGGTTTCGTTAGATTGCGATGATCATTTAGCGGAGGATCTTTTGGTGTTTATAAGGTCAAAAGGACCGGATGGTTGTTTCGTATTTAATGCCGTAATCATGCAGCCACACTAAATGACGAAAGAAGAAGGGAAAAAAAACAGAGAGCGACCTGTTTAAGATGAAAACTAACGGGTGACTATTTTTAAACAAATGATAGTATGTTTGCGATGATTTCTTTGATAGGTAGTCCGGACTATATTTGTAGTTTTAGAATATAGTGGCTAATGTTTGGGGCATCAGAACAGAGATATCTACCCTCTGAACCCAAAAGGTGCTTCTGTGATGAAAATAAATTAGTACTTGTCTTGCTATGTCTATCTTTACCAATACATTCATTCACCTTTGAAACGCTCCATATGGACTGCCTTGGCCAGATCCCTTGCGCATAACTCAATACAGCCTCGCATCCAGTCGAGATCAGCATTCCTGCATGTTTGAACTACCAACCAAATACTGGTACGGGTACAGTAACGATAGTTGAAGCCAAAACCTGACATGATAGGTTAGTAGTTAGTATTGACATGGCCATAACTCATTCTCCCCGTACTATTCTACCCTGGCAAAGTTTAAAAGACCTTCACTGTTACATAGTTTATTGTAACTTTCACGATGAAAATTATTCATCATCTTCTCCAGCTTCAGGGTATCAGAAAAATTGGCCGCTGGGGCATAAGAGACGAAATTAGTAGGTCACTTTATGCTCCTTAGACTATGGCTCTTAGACTACTTATTTCCATCTGTGATCTAAAACTTAGGAGGTCATTTTTTCTGCTACCCACTAGTCCCCCAGCCCGACAGTGGAGTAACGTGACGCTTCAGTGGAAAACCCCTTCTGACCCCCACCTACTCTGTGCGTAACCCAGCGGTTCATTGCCCCCGATCCAGGGAGTTTGATGACGCGAAAAGCATTGACCACTCACCTATTTGCCGACCGATTCTTTTTTTGTTGGCCGACGAGAGTTGAATATGACTTCATCCCTTTGTGGATCGTTTTTTCTTAC
This sequence comes from Fusarium poae, assembly GCF_019609905.1. Lineage (NCBI taxonomy): Eukaryota > Fungi > Ascomycota > Sordariomycetes > Hypocreales > Nectriaceae > Fusarium > Fusarium poae. The sequence continues at coordinate 2,823,350 of NC_058401.1, read as the reverse complement.
CAGATACAGGTAACCATGAATAAGTCTTGGCCGGCAAATGCCTCTTATTACATGTGAGAAATGGTTATTCTTGGTACGCCCTGGTTCAATCCCACGGTTGATACAAACCAATATTGATAAATACATTATTAATGATAATTTGAATTACTTCACCCTCTCGCATCTCTCATGTATCATGCCCGTCAGTACCCATATGATGATCGTCATTCATACCTCTCGGGGTCCTTTTCTTGGCTCCAGTCTTGGCTCCACGTAAAAACGATGATAGACAAAGGACAAACAGAAAAAAAAACCTGAAAAACCGACACACATTACAGTTGGTGCATGTGACCCCCGAAAGAAAGAAGGGCCAGCCACTGTTGGTGATTATGATGATGATGGAGGAGGAACGGTGATCATCGGCCTGTGTCCATTTGCTCGGAACTTCGGCCTAGGTTTGACCACAGGACAGGACCTGAGGGAGGACCCCTTCTTTTTTCTTTCTCCCACTACTAACTATTCGGTGTAACTCAACTCGCCGTTACTTGACTCGATTCCCGAGACCCGGACAAGCTGCCAATGTCTTAGTTGGGTTTTGACAACTGCGGGACCATGTCTGACTGATATCATCGTCATCATGTACCGAAGGAACATTAACTAACAAAAAAGATTGTCAGGTGAAAGGGAAAAAAAAGATAGAACGAGGAAATCATTCGACCTTCAATCAAATCCAGTTCTTGGTCTCATGTGCTTGCCATCCATTAACTTGGTAAATTCATAACCTCTCCAAACCTCTTATTTTATTTTGTACTTCCCCTTCTTTCTCTCGTCTTCCTCACTTATACCGATCTAGTCCTTCAAAAGCCCCCTCGTCATCATGAAAACTGCCTCTCAACCTTCAGCTCCTCACAATGCAGCAAGCAAAATAAAACATCTTGTCGGCAAGATCCGCCGCCAATCGCACCCCCCACCACCCGAATACTCTTCAGCCTCTCCCTCATCAACTGCAAACCCATCTCGGGAATCCTCAACATGTCCTCTGCCACACATCGGCAGGCACAGCCAACGTAGTAGCCGTCGTGGCTCAGCCTCCGAAGAAGATGAACGCGTCCACGATCTTGAGCTTTGGAATGCAGCTTACGATGTGCTCAAGAGAGATAACACATCTTCTGGTCTTGTACTCGCGTACGAGAGTATTATCTCTCACGCACTGCCTGATTCGCTAAGGCCGGGTCACAATGGAAACTGTGACGGATTACCAACCGACGGTGATAAGAGAACTGAGCTCATGATGATGATTGCAAAGTCTGGACTGGAGCGTGAGGTCAAGGAAGTATCTCAGACAGATTCGGGCGACGGCGAGGCGAGAGAATATCTGATTCAGACAAGGTCGATCATAGCTTCATTATTAGACGACCAACCCAGCGCCGCCATCGCATGGGCGGGTTTCTGCTCTCTAACGCCTGTAGGTTTCAATTCCAATCGAGTAAACAACAGCGCTAACCAAATTGACAGCTGCTTCTTGATCCTCTCATCCGACACGATGATATCCGTCACGGCTTTGTCCATATTACAAATGCCATTCCCCACTACATGACACTACACCGCGCTCTCCATCCTTCATCGTGGAAATCGCTCCCCGACTTTCAACGCCTACAACCGCAACTCCACCAAACCCTCTTAAACCTCTACTGCCGCATCCTCGAGTATGAGATGAACATTGTCTGCGCCGCTGCGAGTGCCTGGAACATGGCCGCTCGCAACGTCGTTGACTGGCATGGCTGGAAGGCCATGTCAGATGCCGTGAGAGACACCGACGCTGAGCTTATGAATCATGTCGATAAGAGCGGTACAGATGAGGCCAAGGCGATTATGGAGGTCCAGAGGAAGCTAGACCCTGAAGGAGGAGAGCGTGGTGAACCAACACACGACACTTTAAATCACAATATCTGAGAATTCAAAAAGCGAAGTAAACAACAAATGGAAAACAGTACTTTAGAGCAATTTTCTTTTTGTCTTTCTTTTCATTTTGTACGTAACAAGTCAATTGATTTGCTGCCAATAGTTACATAAGAGATCTATTCATTTACTTACCCGCAGCCCAAACTCCAAATCAAACCCCAAGCTTTTTGACTACCTACCTGAGGTCAGTCCGCACTTTTATCCGCATTTTATCTACCAAGGAGAACGGAATGCTGAATTTTCTTGACGGAAACTCGAATCTCGAGGAAAATCTCCAAAAGAGTCTTACCAAGAGACAGAAAATACGCCAAAAGAGAGACATTGAAATCATAGCCCAATGATTCCCGACTTTGGCAGAATACCTTGCTTATCAAGGTTACTCAGGCTACCTTGGTATGCGTCAAGATGTCGCTGCCAGCGACTGATGTCTGTCCGGAATCCAATCGCCCCCATCATCGCTGACCATCCGGGCACCTGATCCCGAGTCACAAGCTCGTACACGCGACAGATGATCTGATTAAACTCGGCCTGAGGCTTCATTGCAACCGCGTACAAGTGTCGCACCAGGTCAGCCCAGCCAGCGATGAAGTCAACGTCAAACGTGGACTCAGGGTAACGGAACTCGAGCGTGTTGTACTTGGACACCACCAGCGCACATCGGGTCGTTGTGTGCTCCATGCCCTCGTCGAACTTGCGGAGTGCAACCCCGAGGCTGGCGAGGTTGGGCTCGGACCATAAACGTCTCATGGCCCCCAGAAGGCCTTTGTCGACCTTCTTACGCCAGCTGAGCTGTACCATGGCTTCGTGGAGGGCGTGGATAAGCACCTCGTTCTCGGGCCATAACACAGGCTCACCGTCTTCCCTGGCGATCTTGGACTCAGTGCTGATGCGTGCTGAGTAAGGGGAAGAGGAGCGGAATGGATGGCACAAGGGATACAGCAGAGTGTCCTCGAGCAACCAAACCATGGTAGTGACGCGCAGAGCCGTGTTGAGCTTCATGTTTCCAGCGTCGTTGACGTGGAGGTGCAGCCCGCAGCCGGAATTAAGCCCAACTACCATGTTGCCCTGCACTGCCTTGAGGCACTTGCGGAGGGTAGGTAGCCCCTGGCTGAACTCCTCAGGACGGATAAGAATCGGGCTGTTGAGTTCAGTTCCGAACCAGTCGTATTTGTCAGAAGGTGTCTTTCCAGACTTACTAACGCAGTCTTTGGTAATATGGATCTCAGGAACGACGAACCAAGTGTTGGTCTTTTGGACTGGTCCAGCCAGGTCCGTAGCCGTCTCCTTATTCCACACTCGAATTTGTCCGCTGCTATCAGTGAGCGGGAGAACTGAAGTACCAGGGAGCTGGGCAGGGTCTGAGGACTCAGGTTGATACACGTTGCACGAGACGGCAACACCGGTGCTGGCGATTGTGTCGCATACCTTGTGAATGACAGCGGGCTTAATCTTTGTGTAGTCTCCCATCACGAGGCCCATATAAGCTTCAGGAGAGGAAGGACAGGTCCATCGAGTTTCGCCAGCCACAGCATTGGAGTCTGCAATCTGTAGTGCAACCATAAACTCCAGCTCGATGCCAACGCAGGTCGAATTGAGGGATGACATTTTGACGGTTGTGTCGAAATCTGTAGAGTGTTCTTCTCTGCAAGGAAAATCTGTGTCTGTCTGAATGTTGTGATAGTTTTTCAGCGATAGTAAAAACGATTCTGCTGAGCAAGTAGACGAAACTTGAGCCCGTAAAGGGCCATGATTTATAGTAGAAACTTGCATCTTTGAACACATCAGGAAGGGTTGAAGAATAAAGAACAATGGTGCTGTTCTGTACGTCTATATATATGTGTTCAAAGGTTTGAAGATGTAGTTTGTGAAAAGATTAGTGTGTCGGTCAAGTAAGAAGAACACCGGTTACATTAGACTTGTTAGTTATTGTTCACCGAAGAGCGGTCAGAACTTAAATAGCAGATCAAGGCTGTGAACAGAACTTTGACTTGGACGTGTGCATTGTTAGAACCTACTAACACCGAACAAGCTCTAACAATTGACGCAGCTGTCAAAGCGCACCGGCCACCAACCGGCAGAGCCCAGCCCTTACAAAGCATGGGAATAGGGTGATGATCATGATGCCTTGTTTTTTCATGTGCTAGCGATATAGTATTTGGTTTATGGTTATAGTGCATACCGCACAGAAGGGTCTGAGGAGAGATAGAGTGGCACTTGTCTCCCAGGCCCTTTCTGACCGGTCCGAAACGTGTGATTTTAAGGGTAGTGGTAGGGCGATCCATGCATCCAACATCTTGACATATGGCGAGGGGTGAAGATTGGACAAGAAACTCAAATCATATTGGCTTGTGAATCATGGAGAAGCAGTCGAGAGTCTCGTGATTTAGATTGTGGTGGCAGCTTCGATTTGTTGGTAACCCACATTTCAGGCTGTTTGAAGCTGGGAACGTGATTGATTGACGAGTCTTATCGTAGCATTGTGCCATTAAAAAGTGTTGAACAAAGACGACTCGGTGAGAATTAGTTGACTTACACGAGATGGAAGCAAGGGGACCTGGGCTTCGACGTACTAAAGTTAATCCGACATGACCAATCATTGAGCTGTATCTTACCTTAGTACTAAGGTATGAGAAGGCTTGATGCTGTTCACTGAAACTCTGTCTCCTTATTACCAGGTGCTTGAATTTTTAGATAGGTTTATGAGGGAACAACTAGGTAGTATTGGAAACTTTGGAGCCCCCCTGTTAGGTTGTAAGAAATCAAGCAGCAAACTAAGTGCTAGTTCTAGTCTAGACGAGTTTGAACAAACATTCTTGTTCTCCCCGCTGTTGGTACTTTTAGTAGTCAGTCAGCTTTTAGCTGGCCTGAAAACGAGCCCAGGTTGCCCGACCCTGGCTTTGAAGGTGGGCTCCAAAAACGCGACTGCGCGCGCGTTCCATGACTCCAAATTAATTGAACCCTCAACGTTATCAAAGTTGTTAATTTATCCAACAGCCCTATTCAAACCAGCCGCCTCCTCCTCGCCTGCCGAGCTCAATCGCATCAAACTACTGCGTACCAAACAAAGTTGGAAATTATCGCTTGTACATACCGTCGCCATCCAACTCTGACGTGATTGCTCCCTGGGCATGCCGCTCGGCTTTGCATAATGCACATCATCAAGCCTTCATGGCTGAGCCATTGCGGCGAGCAAAAAGATTTTGAAGTTTACAGCTGTCACGTTTCACCAGACGGCAAACGTCTTGCGACCGCAGGCGGCGATGGACACGTGCGAGTTTGGTCGACAGAATCCATTTACAATGCCAACACGCCAGACTACAACAAGCCGCGCCAGCTCTGCCACATGAGCCATCATCTCGGCACGATTCATTCCGTTCGATTTTCGCCCAACGGTCGTTACCTCGCCTCTGGAGCCGACGACAAGATCATCTGCGTATACCACCTCGACAAAAGCCCCCCAGCTGCCACCTTTGGCACCAACGAGCCTCCGCCAGTCGAGAATTGGAAGACGTACAAACGCTTAATTGGCCACGATAATGATGTGCAAGATCTCGCTTGGTCATACGACTCCTCCATACTTGTCTCAGTTGGGCTCGATTCAAAGGTTGTCGTGTGGTCAGGGCACACGTTTGAGAAGCTCAAGACCCTGCCAGCGCACCAAAGTCACGTCAAGGGAATCACTTTTGACCCTGCAAACAAGTTTTTTGCGACGGCAAGCGACGACCGAACAATCAAAATCTTCAGATTCACCTCCCCTGCGCCTAATGCGACTCAGCACGACATGGTTAACAACTTTGTTCTCGAGACCACGATTAGTTCCCCATTCAAGAGCTCCCCATTGACTACCTACTTCCGAAGATGTTCGTGGTCTCCTGATGGAAATCACATTGCTGCCGCCAACGCCGTCAACGGCCCTGTCAGTTCTGTCGCCATAATCGAGCGAACGAGATGGGATAGCGAGATCAATCTGATCGGTCACGAGGCTCCTACAGAAGTCTGCATGTTTTCACCTCGACTTTTCCATACGAGCAAGCCAGATCCAAGCGTCGACGATAAGACGCCATCGCTGGTGACAGTCATTGCTTCCGCCGGTCAAGACAAGACGCTGAGTATTTGGAACACGAACACGTCCAGGCCTGTCGTCATTCTCCAAGATCTGGCAGGTAAGTCAGTATCTGACCTGGCGTGGACTCCAGACGGCCAAACGTTGTTTGCTTCCAGTCTGGACGGTAGCATTGTGGTAGCCAAATTTAGCGAGGGAGAACTTGGCTGGGTAGCGCAGCCCGAGGAAAACGACAAAGCATTGCAGAAGTACGGTGCGTCAAGAAAGGGGATGGGTATCGCGGAAGATGTAGATGGTCTCATTTTAGAAAACCAAAGCAAGGCAGGAGAGTCGCGAGCTGTGGAATCAAGAATGGGTGCCCTTATGGGCGATCTCCCTGATTCTACCAAGGAGTCGACACCTGTCACGAATGGCACCAAGACTACAAAAGCCGCCACAAATGGACAGTCCGAGGCAGAAAAGGACAAGGAAGCAGAGAAAGAGCAAGAAAAAGAGCCAGAAGAGGCGGCTGATAAGACAGCCCAACGTGTCAAAGAGCTCAAGTCTCGAGTCACGGTTGGCAAGGACGGTAAAAAGCGAGTGGCACCTTTATTGGTGTCCTCATCGGGGACAGGCACGTCATCTCTGCCGCAAACTCAACTGGTTGGAACAACAAGCAACAACAAGGCAACGCAGAATGATACACCACAGACAACGCTTGACTTGGCCAAGCCCTTTGACGGACTGCCCAAGGGAGGCATCGCCGCCATGCTACTCGGTAATAAGAGGCGTCTTAATCTTGGCGAAGCTGAAGAGGACGAGGAGCCGGTTACCAAACGCGCAGCCACAGGACCTACCCCTATCGTCACTAATGGGCACGATGGCGTTGAGCCAGCGGCACTCGTGCCAGTACAGCACGGTGTAGTTCCAACACCTGAGTTTCTGAGGCCTGCAGTTATGAATCCTTCTATTGCTTTCGCGCAGGTCAGGTTGGCTGTGCCAAAGATCAGGTCACATATACTTCGACCTCTTGATAGGGGAATACTCCAGGGCGAGAGCTCGCTGGAGGATGCATCCAAAACTCCCGAGAACACAATCCTCGAGGCCAAAAACGATTCCAACCCCAGAGATCCTTCACACGTGTTGGTGAGTAAGAGAGGCGCACTCATCTGGGAAGAGTGGCTCCCTCGAGCCATCATACTAGTCACGGCCACCAAACACTTTTGGGCTGTTGCTTGTGAAGACGGTTCCATCCATACTTGGACGCCTGCTGGCAGAAGGCTATTGGCCCCTATCATATTGGAGTCACAGCCTGTCATCCTGGAAGCTCGCGGTCATTGGCTGCTATGTATCACCGCTGTTGGCCTCGCTCACGTCTGGGACTTGAAGACTCAGTCCTCCCCCAGCCCTCCAGTGTCACTGGGACCAATCCTTGACATTGCCACAACCTCGTTAAATCAGCACAGTGCGACGCCTGGACCAGGTGTTACTTCTGCTCACCTCAACTCCACCGGTCATATCATTGTGACCCTGACAAACGGTGACGGCTATTACTATGCTCGGGAAATGTTCACGTGGCAACGTCTTAGCGAAGCTTGGTGGGCCGTGGGTTCACAATACTGGAACTCGAACGATTCGTCCATATCTGCCCTGCAATCAACAGCTGTTGGCCCAACTTCAAAAGAGGGCAAGGACAAGGACAAGGAATCTACCAAGGCTACAGTTTCGTCCGGCATCATACCTTTTCTCGAACGACACACAACCAACGAGTTTCTTCTTAAGGGTAGGGCTTATGGGTTGCAACGTATCATTAAGATGGTTGTGCAGCGTAAGGAAGCTGAAAACCTGGAGAGCAGCGTCAGTATAGCCCATCTGGAGACACGAATTGCTGGTGCTTTGCAGCTAGGGGCACAGGAAGAATTCCGCCTCTATCTGTTCATGTATGCCAAACGACTGGGTGCTGAGGGAGCAAGGGTCAAGGTTGAAGAGCTCCTTAATAGTCTTCTCGGAGGCATCCTTGAGGAGAACGAAGAAGAGGATGAAGAGGATGACGGCCATGGCTGGTTCAGCAAAGAGGGCGACCTATGTGGGTGGGATCGTAGGGAGTTGCTTAAGGATGTAGTGATGATTCTTGGTAAGTGCTGTGCACCACATTCCGGTCCTAATACATATGAGCTAACCCCACGTCAGGTAAATACAGAGAGCTGCAGCGACTTACTTTGCAATACGCAAAGGTACTCGACATAAGCCTAGAGGATGGCCCAGTAGATGTTGAGCAGATGGACGTGGAGGCTTGAGTTGATCTTAGGGTTGTAACATTATAGTACTACCTCCCTCTCGACGAAGGAGGGAGAAGGCGCGAATTGTTTCTTGTTTAACAAACAAACTTGGCGTTGAGGGCTTATCTATTGGGGACAGTCAAGCGGTGCGAACCTGGAGGACGGGCGATAGATCACTGTTGGTGCTGGTTGATACGAAAGAGCGCCTGGTTAATGAGGGCATGCAATCACAACCATGCCGTGCTATGCTGAAGAGTGTATTGATTGGTGAAGTTGATGGCAAATGCCATTGCTGCATGAGTGAAGTGATTTCTCGACACATCGTTATCTTTTTTGTTATTTCTTTCCAGTTTGCTGTTGGTCACACAAAAAGAGCCAAGTCTTTTTTTTCTCGTGGGGAGTGGTCACATGGGATGGATATTGTTTGCAGACGAGGGAGAAAGATGATGGCATCGTCAGTACGCAAACGAGTGCATCACCACCCCCACGCTGTTGTTGTTTCTGAAGTGACTCGGATCTTTTCTTCCGGGCAAGCAGGTCGGGAGTATTGAAGGAGCTCCCTGCCTGCCTTTTCATAACATGAGGCTCAACTTTAGGCGAGTGTGGATCAGAACTGGTATTGCACTGCTCGCAGCAGCTGCCACCTGCACATTGAATCACCTGCCAACTTGCATCTTCCTACCTACCTACCTATTCTCGCCTGAGGACACAATACCTGAGGTAATCTTGATAGACTGCCCGGCTAATCGGGTTTGGCCCCTCTTTTGTTCCTTTGCCTTTTGCCTTTTGCCAATCCTATTCTTCTATTATTCCTATTCATCATCCTTTTGATTCATTGCATCCATCTACTTTAACATCTGAATCGACAACAATCACAAGCTCCTATCTCACGTCTGAGACGTTGTTCTTCTCGGTACCTAAGGTGCCCTTACATTCCTTTCTTACTTTCTTCTCGCGGTTTTTGCGTTTATTCACCTTGCTCATCTGGTCAGCCAACGTCCTGGTCTGTTCGTCCTTGCAACCCTTGACACTTCACACATCTCCTTATACATTTGATCAAATCATCTGAGCACTTGACTCCATATCATCCCCCATCATGGCAAAGACCCCTGGTTCCACTCTCTGGTGGGCAGGGACGGTTGCTCTCTTTTACTTCGCTCTCATCGTCGTTGGATCTGCGTCGTCTCTGTCTGCTGATGATATTCCTGTCAAGGCAGCCTTGGTGGCTTTGGTTAAGGATAACGACATCAACGCTACCCTTTTCAGCATCAAGGAATTTGATGACAAGTTCAACAACCGCTTCCTCCACGATTGGGTCTTCTTCAGTGTCCAGGATCTCTCAGAGGCATTCAAGGATTCGGTTACCAATGCTACCAACGCCACTTGTATTTTCGAGGTCATTCCCGAAGAGAACTGGAACGACCCGGGATGGGTTGACTTGTTCCAGCATTCCGTCTCTACGAACACCAACCTGGGCAAAGGCTCTGCAGCTCTCAATACTATCGCCAATATCCACCAAATGAACCGATGGATCTCAGCTCCTTTTGCCAAAGAGCGATGTCTCAAAGACTATGAATGGTTTTTGAAAGTCGATCCAGGTGTAAGTACACAGTCGGATAAGCAGTTGGAGAGATGCGGCAGATAACCAGGCGCTGATTTCATACAGGCTCAGCTAGCCCAAAACATCCATTTTGATGTCTTTCGTTTCATGCGAGACAATGGCATCGCCTACGGGTCTAGCCGAGCTGCTTTTGGTCAGGCCAACCTGTCTCCTCTATCTCCCCAAATCAAATCATTCTTTCAAAAGCATCCGGAGCTGCTCCATAAGGAAGCCGATGTCGCATGGCTTGTTGAGAACGTTGCAAACCTACTCACGCAGTCCGACCCATTGGATGACGGTTTTGAAGACTTGGTAGACGAGGGCAGCGACAAGCTGAGGTCGCGGGTCATCTAGGAGAGCCGCCCCAGCGATCGAAGCTACTCGGCGACTAATGAGCTGCAGAACGAGGCGTCCCATGTTCCTAGAGCCCAGGATGAAGGCGAGAGATCATCTTGGCTCAGCGAGTGCTTTGCATCTTGGCTAGCTGACATTCATGGAAACAGTCTCTCCCCCTCATTCGAGATTGGATCACTCGCTTTCTTCCGCAGCCTTAACCAGGTTGCATTCTTTGATCATCTCGACAATGCAGGCGACGCCCCACTGCACAGCCTGAGTGCCAGCATGTCTCTGTCTCAAGAGAGTGTCTGGCACTTCCGCACTAAGGAAACCCAGCTCAGCTCTCAACACGACGGCGACACTCAAACTGAGCGCCGAAACAGTGAGAAGTGCATGAATAACTTTGACAACTCTAACTTGAACGGCAGTGCAAATTCGAAGGGGGATGCCTGCGAGGCTATGGCGGCGCTGCTCGAGGCCTGGGACTTAATGGCCCAGGATGTAGGTGCGCAGAGCAAGAGCCCGAAGTTGATTTCGGGCAACACATGGATGGGCAGGATGAATGGGGGTGCCGGATGCTCATTTTTTTGGTTCTGGCGAAAGACACTATCTGATGATTTAGGATTTGGATGGAATACCGATTTCAGTTGCTTGCATGACGGGATGAAGGGTCAGGTAAAGATTAAGGTATAAGGTCTAACATGTGTACCGTACCGTACTTTTGCTATTAGTTGGGTTCACCGCCGCGCACGTCGAGGCAGTACAGCACAGGTAGGCAGCACATGATATCTGCTGTTGTATTCACAATACAAGACGAGCTACCCATAAGAAGTGAGCGAGGCCAAGCGGTGAGAAAAGTGATGTATTACGAGCGTGTTCTTGAGAGCTGAGACAATGTTTTGTATTGCCTATGGCTGGGCCCGAGAAAAAAAGGCGCCTGCATCGGGCAACGGCAGATGTCACACTTGGAATGGGTAGGTTTCACGACGCCTGCAGCGTGCGTTTGGCATGAGAATGAACAGCTATGGATGTCGACGTGGCTGGTGGTGCTGCAGGATGGATATGCCTGACATGCACGCTGTACGTCACCATCTCAGACATGAAGCAAAAGCGTTGAACAAATGACGTCGACCTTGCTAGGTAGATATCCGGGTATATGATTGCATTTACATCAATGAGTTGAAAACATCAGCTGTAAATCACCCAACCCCTCTGGTTATTTCTTGTGTAATGACGTATGAAACAAAATGAAACAGACAGAACAGAGCAGCTGGGTTTGGATCTGTTCATGATGAAAGACCTGTAACGACAATGCATAGGTAGGTAGTGGAGTGGACGACGTCTGTGGGGTTTGGATGACGATCGGCACCGGTGGATCGGAACCAGGGATAGAAAAGACGAATTTAGTTGGAGATCAGAGATATGAAGGAACTTGTTAGGTCGAAGAATATTGATATTGGCACGGATGAGAACAGTAATATGGGTTCGGAAGGTGACCTGAATTCTTGACATGAATAGGTAGTATAGTCCTCTTAAAAAGGAGTCACACTCACAACTTCAACGCTGTTTACTCAGGTTACTCTTTGGTGGTTCAGGTGTTGGTTATAGGTAAATTCGTTGGCCTTTCAACAGGGATGAACCTTGAAACACTGCCTGTGGATCAGGTTGCCGACATCTATCCGTGGATACATCTGCGAGTTTATCGAAACGAGACGAGATGAGATAGACGATGGAGGACCATCACCAGCCATGGTCATTTTTGACTGTATGTATATGCCGAAAAAGCCAAGACAACAAAGATCGACCACCGATATCCGCATTGGAAAGCTTTTTCCTTGTTCCTGAAAAAGGGTCGGGTTACATGGGCAGGGATAGTAAGGGGCCGGGGCTAACTTGGACTGAACAGGGGGGAATAAAGTGAGTTTAAAGCTGTTGTTGGTTGGTCATTCATTGCATATCTACCAGGTCAATGCTGAACTTTTGAGAATTAGTATTGCGGCCATCGTATTCAAAGTGTCAATGTATCTCGTATTTGATATAAAGCTTCATTATTGGATGTGGCGTATAAGAAAGAGCCTTGTTCTGCGAGCTGAGAAACAAACTAATGGAACCTACACATCCAACGAGGAGTCACTGGTCCGGCACCAACATTTAGTGGTGGTAATGCCCCTGATTTCTTCTATAGCCCCCGCCCGCCCCGCTACCACACAGAGCTTAGCTTAGCTGCTAGTGGAGTGGAAACCAATGCCATGCCACATGTCTTCCTACCATACCTGGCTGGGCTGGGCTGGGCAAAGCAATGCTCATGGTCTCCTATTTTAAGACGAAAATACAAAGTGAAGTTCAGAAACTACAGCAGTACAATGCAAGGGGTCAGAGTATCAGTCAATTAGTCGGCCATTGGCTTGCTGTGGTGTTTCTTTTCTTCTTTTTACTACCCCAAAGGGTTATTGTATCCTACCTCCCCAGAACGGAGACTTCCTTTTTTGAAGTTGGTGCTCCCCGCCTCTTTTTCCCTTTCTCTCCTCTCCAAATTCATTTCTTTCATTTTACATCATTACTTCTCCCCAACATATTATCCAGCAAATCCTGGCTTCGATACCCGAAAAGCGAGCACGGACACACGACGTTGAACTGGCAGTTGACGATACTTTCCAAGACATTTGGCTCCCGAGCCTTGGCGGCAGCACGCTTGCGATCGCAGAGGGGCCTTTGAGACTTCCAACGACAATAATTGCAAATATAGACTCCAAGTCGGCATTACGATACCCGGAGTTATATGAATTTATAAATTCCCCCATTACGTCGAAGCGAGCATAAAATATTTGCGGGTCGTCAATTCGGTTGATTAGCACACAAGCCATCGCAAAGCATTTGCATATCGCCTACCGTCGCATTGCATTGTACTCCTAGACAGCGTCGCAAAGGACCCATCTCGTGGTTTCAGAGCGCATTATACTTCAATTCGCTGCCTTTACTTAACAAACACGCTCCTTTTTTTATTCGTCTCCTCTGATCGTCTTTACTCTCGAATTTACAATGGCGATTCTAGAGGCTTTCCCTAAGGGCTCGCCTGCTAGTCAGGCTGTCTTTCTGGGTCTAAACAAAAAGCAATGGGCTTTGACAACAGTACGCTCTTCCCGTCAGTATCCTATCATGATCGTGGTAGGATGCCAATTCTGTACAACGAAGTGCTAACATGTTATCCTAGTTGACCTTTCAAAACTCAGCCCTCATCTTGGTGAGCTTTGTCACGACATAATCTTTGGAACCCTGCTAACACTGTTCACAGATCATGCACTATTCCCGCGTTATGCCACCCTCTGGTGACCATCGTTACTTCACTTCGACTGCCGTTTTTCTCAATGAGATTATCAAGCTTGCTGTCTCACTTTCCTTGGCTATATACGATACCTCCAAGACCCTGGCTCCTACGACACCCGCAACAGTTCTTTTCGAGCAAATCTATAATTCGGTTTTTGCCGGCGATGGGTGGAAGCTTGCTTTGACTGCTGCATTTTATACCCTGCAAAATATGCTGCAGTATGTTGCCATTGGAAACTTGGATGCGGTGCACTTTCAAGTGCTGTATCAGCTCAAGGTATGTCTCACTGCATATTGGCGCTGAGTCTTGCCAAAATCCGAGATGCATAAAAAGTGCTGACTCTATGACAAGATTCTCATCACTGCCCTCTTCAGTGTCGTCCTGCTGCGTCGAAACTTGGGACCTAAACGATGGCTCGCTCTCATCATTCTCACTCTTGGCGTATGCGTCGTCTCCCTTCCTCAGGTCGATTCATCACCGAGCTCTTCCAGCATTCCCCTCCGCCATATGACGGACCATTTCTTTCCTCGTTCGCTTCACGAGCTGGGTCATGCTCCCATCGACAACAGCCAGACCAACCAATTCGCCAAACGTTCTGCTACCTACGAAGGAATCGACCATGATTTACCGCCTCTGGACCCTCTCATGAATTACTCGGTTGGTTTGGTCTCGGTTTTGGTGGCCGCTACAGTATCGGGCTTGACCGGCGTTTATTTCGAGAAGCTCCTCAAGGAGAGCCCCACCCAAGCCAGTGTTTGGATCCGCAATGTCCAACTAAGCTTCTACTCCATCTTCGCTGCAGGTCTAGGAGGTGTCATTTGGCAGGATGGCGAAGGCATCAGCGAGCATGGTTTTTTTGAGGGCTATAACTGGGTCGTGTGGAGCGCTGTTGTATTGCAAGCAGCCGGCGGCATGTTGGCAAGCGTAGTAATTCGCGATACTGACAACATTGTCAAGAACTTTGCGACAAGTATCAGTATCGTCATCAGCTTCCTGATCAGCATGATGCTGTTCCAGTTCGAAGTATCAGCAACAGTAAGTCGTGGTTGACGAATCAGGAATCAGGGGTACTAACACGGTCTGTAGTTTCTCTTTGGTACATTCCTCGTTCTGCTGTCAACTTGGATCTACAATGGTTCGGATCGTAATATCCGACGTCCTCCGCCAATTCAGATTCATAGTTTCGAAAAGCCAGCCATCGAACCAACTCAGACCCCACGCAACCTGGCGGTAAGCCGTCTGAGCCTCAACCCTATGGAAAGCCCATTGGGCTTGACTACAAGCCGGCCAAGCACACCTCTGCTACCTAGGACGCCGAGCCGATCTAACTTCAAGAGAGACGATTGATTATTCGGTAAATTGGACTTGTCATGTCATAGACTCAAGTACGAAGCCAGTCGCATTCAAAATTTCAGTTATGAAGTCGAACGAAGATACGAATCACGCAACTCTGCGCAGCAGTATTATATCCCTTGAATCTCCTTGGTACATTTTCCAAATAGATAAAATAAGCCCACCGTTGGATCTGAGAAATAAGTCATTTCCCCATCGGCAGGCTCGGATATGTTAGATGGTGGAAAAGAAAGAATACATTTGCCTCGAAGATTGAGGCATGAAAGAATACCCCGGTTAGATAACTTGGCTTTAGATAGAGACTAGACATAACGGGAGCGGTGCTTCTGATGAAGCTTGACTCCCGGTTTGGGGGAAATATGGCGAGAAGAGGGTTGAACAAATATAAAAAGCCTATGCAGGATTTGTGTTTCTTAGCGTCAGCCGTCTCGCTGCAGCGGTCCAAAAAGGACCATGTTTATTTGTTCCCTGGACACTCCCTGGAAATTACTCCTATATACATCCTCCATTACGTTTTGATGACCTCAGCTTGTAGATATCCGACGCCTAGCATGCGGGAACGATCGCAAACTTTTGCACCAATCTAATCTAGTGTAGAGACAATATTGCTTTACATAATGACTTCATTGACAACATCCTATAGATTTTGTTAGCAGAGCGATCATTTGCGCGTGTTGATATCTGGGGTAACGTACCCTCTTCAGCTCCTTGTACGGCAAACAGACACAGTTCTGAACGCGGACTTCGTCACCAACACCACAGTCCTTGCCCAGGATGGTAATGCTCTGCACCTTGACACCATTCTTGATAATGCTGGTTGAGTGGCTGCCAACAGGGGTAGGGGTACCCTCGACACGAGCCCAGGCACCAACGCGGCTACCCCAGCCAATGATAGAGTAGAGAACGCAGGCATCATGCTTGATCTCAGAGTCCTCAAGAACGATACTTTCCTTGATACGGGCACCGGCGCCAACAACGACGCGGGGTCCAATGCTCACGTTGGGGCCAAGCTTGGCAGTGGGGTGGACTTGAGCGGTAGGGTGAATGAAAACAGGAGGGACGATGTTGGCGCTGGGGGTGGCGAGCTCGGAGCTGGATTCAGACTGGGCAGCCTTCTGAAGGTAGAGGGCGTTGGCAGGAACAGCGGAGCCAGCAGTCTTGATCTGGCGCCAAAAGTCCTTGGTCTCGTAGACGTAGAACTGCTTGCTGTCGGCCATGTCGGAAAGGATATCCTGCTCCAGGCGAATGACCTCGCGCTTCTTCTCCTCGTCGTCGTCGTCGTCGTTTTGGGCGATGTAGCTGTTCTCGAGGTTATCGGAAGAGGGGTACGAGACGAGACGAGAAGGGCGGTCGAGACGGCGCTTGATGGCGGATCGAATAGAGGGGAAGATGGCCTCGGTGGAGAAGAGGTAAACACCACAGTTGATGAGGTTGCTGATACGCGACTCGGGCTTCTCGACGTAGTGAAGAACACGACGCGTGTGAGAGTCGGAAACGATGCAACCAAAGTTTGTGGCAGCCTCGTCGCTCACACGGGTTCCAAGGATAACAGCCTCGGCATCCTTGTCGTTGAAGAGCTTGAGCATTTCATCGAGAGGGAAAGAGCAGCAGACATCGGCGTTGAGGACAAAGAGGCGCTCGGGGCGGCCCTTGAGGATTGCGTCACGGAAGTGATAGAGACCACCGGCAGTTCCAAGAGCCTCGTACTCGCGCAGGTACTTGATGGTAATACCGGGGAACTCCTTGGCAGAGTCCTTAATGAAGTCGCGGAAGACGGATTCGTCGTAGTAGCCGATGATGTAGACCTCTTGGATCTGCTTGTTGGGAACGCGGGCGACGGAGGAGAGGCAGTGCCAGATGATGGGGTGGCCAGCGACTTCGAACAGAGGCTTGGGCAAATCGAGAGACAGAGGACGGAAACGGGTTCCTCGAGAAGGACCACCGACCTATAAATTGAAGCGATTAGTAACCCATCAGCAGCGTGTTAGAGGGAACGGTCAAGCCATACCAGGATAACGGCCTTTGTGGCACCGCTCAGGTCTCTGGAGCGATGGGTCATGGGAACGTGAAGAGACATGATTGTTGTGTGAGTGTGGAGTGAAAGGATTTGAAGGGGAGAGAGGGAGAAGAAGCTCGTGTCAGGAATTGCGTTGAGCTTTGGATCTTGCTGGGGGATGTTTGAAGTGGAGGGGACACTTGGAGAATTAAAGGCGGTCACCGAATAGGGAAACTATGAATTGCTTTGGCTTTGATGGTGGGGGTGGATTCTTCTGATTCTGCACGTGGGAAATAGGGGTTCCTATCAGGTTCAATTGGTGAGGGGCTTACCCTGTACTCTTGTAAACATAGATCTTTGATGGGAATGTTAACCTAAACATCTGGTGGCGGCTAATAAGTCTGGTTAGCTGTCTGCCTAGTCCATCGAGGAGCTTGCTTGGAGCTGTGACATCTTCTAAGAGCTGGCGTCATAACTCATCGTCATGTGTCACCAAGATTTGAGCCCACTTCAACCAAGTAATTCGGCATTTCTATCTGAAACATATCTCTGTCAGAATTGTCTCATACACTGAGAAGAAGCCCTCCTCGAAATTAGCGTATTGCTTTGAATTCTTGATCAAGGGAATGACAGAAATTAAAGAATAGCTTGTCCTAGAAGAAACAATAGCCCGTCAGTACTGTAGATTGCCAACACGTTTGTGTTTTTGGTGGACAAGTGAACCCAATAATACTGTATGGAGTATGTAGAGATGATGTGTATTTTTTTTTTTAAATATGGAATATAGATAATGTTTCGAATTAATCATGAATTTGTGGAATGATTCTTCAATCATGTCATTTTCGCATCGTGAACTTCATCTTGAGATCTTCCAAGCATGAGTGGGGTTGATATTAGCCTAGGAACATCAGTCGTTAGGTTAGCTGCCGAGCAATAGACCCCTGCTAGAAAGTGGATTCATCGACAAGAGATGGATCCATTCTCGACCTCTTCATATCTAGAATTAAACCAACTTTGAACATCGCCATAGCACATATCATGATCAAACCAGAGCCATTTGTTACTGAAATGCATCGCTGTTATGGATAAAGCGGTGAATAAATCAACAAAAATGCATGCAGTCAGTCAACCAATGCAACACTCATCAGCCGATTTTGTGTTTGCATCTCCGCACTTTGCCTCAAAGTCAAGACATGTTGATCCAACCAAAGAGCAAAGAAGCCCAAGCCCGGGCCAAATCAGGGGCACGGCATAGCCGCTACAACCCTGAATTTCCATCTGGGGAAAATCCGGGGGAGGAGAAAGTACTGCTCAAGTCCCTTTACGGTACTGTGGCTGCTTACAACCTTTCTCCAAATACCACAATGTGACCTCTAAGAGAATCTGCATGTTCATCATGGACGTCTCACATCAATCAATGACGGCGAAAATACACCCCGCAAAGTGCATCTCAGACCATCCCCTCTTTCTCTTTCCTCAAGAGCTTCGGGTAGAGTGGAGTTGTTCTTCTTGATACTTAGCTCCGTTCATCCTCCCTTCCATTCTCCATCAGAGCTCCGGGTCCAAGCAGACAAAGAAAGCTACGACTTCGATCAGATAAAAGTATTTTGACTGCCACAATGTCTCCCCTGGTTACGCGCGTCGTCCGTTCCACCGTCGCCCTTCGACCTCTTCCCGCGGCGGCTCAGCGAAGTCTCCGCACCTCGAGCATCCTCCGCGACACCGAACCCTACCAAGCCAAGCCGCCGCAGCAGAGTCGTGACCAGTGAGCATGAACAAAACCCCCTCAAAGGAGGATTATGTGCTGATGTTTTGTTCTTTTTAGCAACAAGTTGCTCGGTGCTGGCGCTGTCCTCATCGGCGCCACTTTCTTCTGGTTCTACAGAGGAGGCAAACCCGCGGCTCTCGATGCGTCTGGCGAGTCTACAGGCATGAAGCCGCCCACAAAGTAGATCAAGATGGTGTCAATTATTGCGCATTGAGTTGTGGTGATACTCGGTCGAAAGAACAAAGTATTGATAGGCAACGAGTAAGCAGGCAAACAGGCATCTTTGATTTCTCTGTTCAAGTTAGCCTGTAAAATTGCAACATGAATTGATGGAAATTAACGGGCAACCCCCATTATAGACCCACTACTATTGTTGTACATTTGTGATGACTTGCTTTATTGATGCTTGGTTTGTTTGTGATACTGAACTATGAGTTTGAATTTTACTAGAGCTCCTTAATGCTGATTCGACCTAATATTATTTCACCCTTGACAGCAATTGAACAAACATTTGGTTTGATATATGTTAACAACATGTATCAGCCTGGGTAATATGACTTACTTGATTGACTATCAAGACATCTTTATGTTTACTTAACCTAGGTAGGTAGGTTATATACCACAATCCAAATCTAGTGTGGACTATTTTATCCACTGAGAAACTTACACCATCAAATTTCCTGTCTTGAGTGACTTTCAACCTGCCAAGGTACCTATGGTAGGCTACCTAAATTACCTACCTGCTAACTAGATAATAGTAACACCCACCAAACAAAATGTTGCGGATTTTCTGCATCATCAGGTACTCTTGCACATAAACCTGCATGGTGCTATTTGCCAGCTCTAGCCATTCAGTTCGATGTTCGCCAGCAACCGTTCAAGTAAAAAACTCCCAATACTCAGGACACCACCCTAAGATCTCCTAGTCTATAACCGTGATCTCAAAATTTCTGGATTCTCTATCAATGGAAAGAATACTGGTCCCGGATATCGTTTGGTGCTATTAGAACATCATAAGTGACTCAGGAAATCAGCAAAAAGGTCAAAACATCATGTTACTTGCCCCGTACTGGAATCGAACCAGTGATCTTATCATTACTAGTGATACGCTTTACCACTGAGCCAACGGGGCTTGCTTAGCAACTTGAAGGCAAGTTTGGAGGCTTGCTTCGATGTCTGAGGGATTTCTAAACATCATAAATCAAGTTGATTTCTGCTTAAAACTTAGTACCCAAGCAGGGAAAGCCCATGACCAAAACGTATTTCCTTAAAGGGGATGCACCATAGCGGATGGCAGTGAGGAGTGCAATGACTTGAGTGTGGAAAAGAAAGCAGAAGATGGACATGTTCTATGGCAAGTCCAAGCTTAGTAACTAGTTGAAATTATTGTCCTAAAAGACCCTCGAAATCCTCTCAAAGATACAGTTCTGTATACTGAAGTGCACATGGTATTACGCAGTTGATTATTTGGATAAATAGAAAGACGTTGTTTGTTCCCTATAATCTATCGTGCCTGTGTAAGCTCGATACACCAGGCAGGGAAATTCTTCTAAGCCATCAAGTCTCGTACATCATTATGTTGTCTGATAGTTCAAATCGATAGGGCCAAATCTCACATCCCTCCCCAGCTTCCTTGTCCGGCGGCTCCCACCTGGCCCATATTCGGCCTGTTAAGACTTTTGAGTGCCTCATCCCAGTTCTTCCAATCTATATCGTCAATCTCGCCAGGATCCATGTTCAAGTCAAGACCAGCAGATGGTAGATTGTTGGCTTGGAAAGTGTTGTCCATGTCCCCCAAAGAGCCTGGGTCTTGAGCGTGATGAAAGATATCCGAGTCAGGCCAGGGTGAAAGATTGCCCCCAATTATCTGATGGTCATTATCGGCTAGATACGTAGAGGCTGCTCCAGATACGGCGGGTGAGGCGAGGCTCGACATACTCCCCAAGCTATTTCCACCAGCGTACAGGCCACCAATATTCTGTGTGTCCGAGTTGCCTCCTTCAAAGTAGATTTCTATACCAGGGTTTCCGGCTTGTAAATGCTGCCACGTATTGGGATCAAAGCTAAGCGGATTTACCAATTGTATAGGATCTGGTTGTGGTTGCTGTAAGTTTGGAGGCACAGTATCTGCAGGTGCACGGGACGTAGAGCTTTGCTCTGGGTGCGGTAGAATATTCTGATACTGGGCATCATCAGAAAAGGCCCCCAGTCGAAAAGTTTTTCTCCAACGGATTCTCAGCTCTGACAGGCGCGTCTCCATCCCAGGAGCAGGGCCAATGCGTTCAAGCACAGGTTTTAGCTTATCCTCTCGATCAAGTTGCCTGGCAGCGTCTGGATTGGCGCGAAGGCGCACAAGTTCTGCTTCACGATGGCGTTTGGCTTTGGTAAAGAGTCTCTTGATGGGCATCCATACAGCTGTATGATCAGAGTGACTTGCGCCTTCGATCGGGTGGTCATATTCCAAGATCTGCGCAGCTTCCCACGCACGCTCTGAATTGATGCCCCATGGTCGCTTGGAGAGTTCAAGGAGCATATAGGCGATGGCGTGCCATTGTCGGTAAGTCAAGAACAACCAGCGCCACTGCTTACAGGACGGGTCGACGTTAAGAATATGAGTGTACTCAACGATCTCAATACATGACTGCCACAGCCGACTACGGACCTCTTGCGATGCCTCGGGACCAGTTCCTGGGAATAGAACCGGTTGATAGATGAGGAGTCCGACCTTGGCCATCATGATCCTCGAAATAAGAGAAGCAACCCAAAAAACGGGATCGTCTTCCCTAATGGTATGCTTGAGAAACTTGTCTTCCATGCGCTCGTAGACTTCAACAAGCATATGCTCACGCTCTTCGAGGCTTTTTTCAACGTTCTTAGGATCGACAGGCTGCATACGAGCTACAGCTGCGAATAGTCCACGTGTCAGAGCAGTCGTCTCATATCGTGTTAGACATATGGACGAGTCCGTACGACCATGGCGTGGAGTAGGTATCTCGGTAAAAGACGGATCAATATCAGTATCGTTAATATTAGAAGGAAGCTGAGTGTCATAGGTCTTGTCGCTTATAATAAGATCGGAACCCATCTCCTCGGCTGAGCGGATATCAAGAGCGACGATTGCCCACCAGAGACGACGACGCATCTCGACCTCGAATGGCGGTAGGCCCAACTGTTGACCATCGCGATAGAGGCCGAGCGCTTGAGCCATTCGGACGCAAAGGCTTGTAAGAGTCCAGCAGAACTTACTGTCATCATGACACTTGACTACGGTTAAGTAGATGACAAAGGCTTGCAACACGGCCATGTTGGTAGTATTGAGAAGGTTAGATTTAGCCAAGGCTTGTTCAAGTGCAAAACGGAATTGAGAGATGAAGTGAGATTGAGAACCGCCAAGATTGGTTTCAATCTTAAATATGTCAGAAGTGGTCATGTCATACATATAGGATAGAAGCTTACTTCTTGTTTCTCCGAAGAAACCACAGCCGCATAATAGATGGTGAAAACAAGTGCCTCGTCACCAGGACGGAGATCGTGCTCCCCACGCCTTACCTGTGCCATGAGTTTGCTCATAGTGGGAATGTGTAGGACCTTAACAAGAGGTTCGATGTTCTCTAGAAAGATCTGCCACAGGAATGAGCCCTGAGCAGAAAGTGGATGAAGACTCCGGAGATCAATATCAGAAGAGTTGTAGCCGAAAATAAAGCTGTGATGGTCGTTCTCAGGTCCAGAGTTTTGAGGAGGCGATTGCTCAGGAGTTGTATCGTCCTGAAATTCATCTTCCTCGTCATGGGAACTCAATATTTCCATTTCATTTCGAATTTCGGAAAGCTACTGATGTCAGCTGATGATGTAAAATGAGAAAGTAGATGACTACCTCATCGTTGAGTTTGACAAAGAAGCCACTGTGGACGTATCTGGGGGTTGAGTCTCCATCATGAAGCACCAGGCGACCGAGTTGCTTGTTGACTTGTGAGAAACAGAGATTCTGGGTGTCTTTCTGGACTTTTTCTTGAGTCGCTTCGACTATGCTTTGTCCGCCATTGGAGGTACCTTGAGGCTTTGGTAACTCGTTTATGCTTGCTTCCAAGTCGTTTTCGCTCGCAGCTCCATGACCACTCATTTCATGGACGAGGCCCTCAAGCTTTCGCAGGCGTTCCATTAGATCCATCTCACGCTCGCTATGTCCTGAAACTGGCGCAGAACGTGTCTGGATGTGCGTCTGCATTTGCCTTGGCGCGCGGCCTGGCGCAGGGTACATACAATCGCTCTGAGCCCGACGGCAGTTACTACATGGCATCGTCTTGTCACATCGGACTCGACGCCTGCGACAGGTAACGCAACTGCGTGGGTTCAGCAGCGGGGCACCTGAGGTCATGAGGGCCACGGGGCGATCATAGGGGATAGTTGCGACACCGATTTGACGCCCAGAGACCGCGGGGTGTGATGTTCTCTGAGTGTTCTCTGAGACGCCAGATGATGGCGTCTGGGGGGTTTGCGAGGCCATCGCGATGAGTGATGATGGTATATGGCTATCGCCCTAGCCAGCCAAAATCAAGACAAAGCGGAGTATCGATCATTAAATACGATTGCCATTCCACTATCAAGCCAAGGCGAGGCAGATATGTGGTTGATGATCATGACGAAACAGGCAAATATCTGGGGGCCGTAAGCACTAAGAAGCTTCATTGCAACGTCTGAAGATGTTTTTGCAGGGTTCGGTTATGTCTAATAAGCTACAAGGGAATCCTTCGGAGTTTGGCAGTCTTACTTCGGGATTAAGGTAAACAAATAGACAATTGCTGTTAGCTTGCCACTTTTGTTATTTGTGTTTTAAGTCGCCCTTTCCCTGTAATTGGGTCGGATCTCAAGCCGAACATTTGTCTTGGCTTAGAAAGCGTCAACCAATTGACGGATGTGGCCTACACTAAGATATGTTGCCACGACCTTATTACAACCTCACACCTTTTTCCATAATATTGTATCTGTCGAATTTCCACAACATATGGCTTATATGCTTCTATTAGTAATCTGACTCTTCTCATCATATGGCTTTCATCATTCCTTCAGAAAAACGTTAGTTCAGCTTTCCACAGTCGTACCTTTCTTTACGAACCTTATAAGTAATATGACTTGGGATTTATAAATCTCCAACATTTAGTCTTAACTACGGATATGAAATTCCTTAATCGCTATCCGGTAACGGCTATTGTTCTTTTGTGATTGTTACTTGTAACACTGCGTGGAAAGGAGATGTACTTATTGCGTTTTAAGTAATGTAATTAATTCCATTGTATGTTCAAGCAGTCCTATGTTTCTTAGATCAGCTGCTCATTATAAGATCTGGTTTGTGACGGAGTAAATACTGATACATAACCTGTGATATTCACCAAGAGTTCGTCTATTGTAACAATGACGTCCTCGCCTATAACATTTTTTTAAGAGGTTGGTTGTATATCAATCACATTCTGATAGCGAATCTTGATCCAGGGCATCACCTAAGGTTAACAAACAGTCAAGATAGAGTGATGGAGTGGAATGGATTGATTGGCGTGTCTTTGCCATTGTGGAGACGTTTTAAGTGACGTTCAGGGGAATTGCAACAAAGTTGCTTGAGATGTAGCCCGACCTCCTATTTTGTCTTTAGTAGCAGGGGCTTCATAGCAATAACTCCACCCAGCATTAAATACTGTTAGGACGGGCAAGAACAGTCGCGACGACAACACCCAAAACGCGATCAAGAGATATTGAAAATACACTCTAGTAGCTCCTATTTATGTGTAGATGTTCCCATATTATTTTGACATCAACAGGAAAATCTTTGATCTTTGGAATATTGATCGAACCCCATACGCTCTATCAACCGTTATCGAAACAGTGTGTTGCCCCAGAGCAACGGTAGCGTCAGTTGGAAGAAGCAAGCACGTCCCAGGCAGCCAACCGCCAATCGTCGCGCAGCATTGCAACAAATCTGGAGTATCCTCAATTCAACTTCTTTTCAGTCTTTGTCTTTGTATTGACATGTCGTGATACCACTTCTCATCTGTCGGAAATCTTTAACTTCATCTCTCATTCCATATTGACTATACATCATTTTCATCATAATATCTGTTCCAATCCACTCATTTCTAGCAGCCGACTCTATCACTATTTATTAACCAACTTCAAAGCAAACACATCTCCAGACCTATTCATTCACCTAAGAAACAAGCATCCACTCATCCACTCATTTACCTGCCCAGTTCACTTCGCTTTTTTGTGTTTATTTATACGGCATTGTAAAATTTTATATTGTACGACAGCTGTCCATCACTGCATCAATGTCTTCACGCACCAACCACGGCCATTCCTCCAGCACAATGCACCACCCAACAAGGCGTCGAGGACCTCGGAGTCACAACCACTTTATCAAACCAGATCCCGATTCTACTACCAATAATTCTTACCCAGAATCAGTAGCCTCCAATTTTGACGCCCCTCCTGCCCCTTCAGCTGCGTCGAGTTACGGCGGTAGCACAAACCACATTCCTCCTGACCAGGCCTTTTACAGGCATGGTAGATCGGATGCTCGTAGGTATCTCATCTCCCCTCACAATCGGTATATGCTAACCACATTTTCGAAGCGACCCCAAGTGAACGTACCACTGAGCCTGAGCCTCTCCTCAGAGAATTGAGGATGCGACCTAACGCTGTGGCTGAGAGCCCAACCAGCATCCCGGCTGATGGAAGCTTCTTTCAAACTTCTTTCCAGGACATCGGAAAGAAACTGAAAGCCTGTAACGATACCCTGGGCGAGCTTCAGCAGCTGGGGGTCTCTCACGATGTTCCACTCCCCGAACTCGTGCTCGTCGGCGATCAGTCTGCCGGCAAATCCAGTCTCATGTCAGGTCTTGCCAACTTAGAGCTTCCCCGAAGTGAGGGTACTTGCACACGCTGCCCCCTTCACATCCGAGTCTCAAGAAGCCATGATCCATCTTGTAGGGTATGGCTACGCAAGGAATATTCGTACCAGCCTCCGCCTAGTGGCCGAATCTCTGAGAGTGATGTCACCAACAACGACCCCTTCTTCCCATGGCGCAAGCGACAGACTGCCATCCATGAGTTCAAGACCATGGTTGATCATGGCGAGATCGAGGATGTTCTTCGTTGGGCTCAAATAGCTATTCTCAACGACGACAAGAGTCCCGAGCTGTTCGTTCCAGGCTCTGGCTCCATCGCTGTCAACACTCCCATCGAAGCGGCTTCTGAAACTGTTGCCGCCAAATTTTCGCCCAACATTGTTGCTCTTGAAATCAAAGGGCCAGAGCTCCCTGATTTGTCCTTCTACGACATGCCTGGAATTTTCCAGAACCCTGCCGACGCGAGCGACGATTATTTGGTTAGTGTTGTGAGAAACCTGTCCAAGGAGTACATTCAACACCCCTCGGCCATCATCATGTGCTCTATGCCTATGAATAGCGACGCCGAAAACTCATCGACCTTTGGTTTAGTTCGCAGACTGAATGCCCTCAACCGGACAATTGGTGTATTGACAAAGGCCGATCTGATCCCTGAAGGTGGCAACCATGAACAGTGGCTGGCCATCATGAGAGGGACTGCCCATTCCACTGGCTTAGGCTACTTCATAACCTCCCGTCCTCAAGGGAAAGACCTGGATGAACTCAAGCAATGGGAAGAGGTCGTTTTCGTTGAACACTCCATGGAGCGATGGCCTGCCACCTTCCACGACTTCTCCGATCGCTGTGGAGTTGAGAAATTAAAAGCATTTTTATCCGAAAAACTCGGTCAGGAATTCGCAAAGAGGTATGTTTAACAAGTACATGTTTACAAAGAATAAGCTAACATATCGTAAAAAGCCTACCTCGAATCAAGCAAACACTCAGGGAACACCTGAGTAACATTGTCGAACAACTTAGCAAGCTACCGGAGTTGCCGTCCAATGTCGAGCTGGAAGTCCAGACCAGTGTGATGGAGTTTGGTGAATTAGCCCGGTCACAGTTGAAGCCTTCCGAGTTCTCGAAATACTTTGTGCCGCTACCGGAAAACTTTCGTGACTGTCTTCTAGACATGAAACCAAAGTTTACACTCAAAGATAGCAGCGACATCCCCGTTGTCGACATCTCTGACGATGAGTCAGATACCGGATCGGTGGTCACGGTAACGAATCCCAACACGCCCAGCAAACGACGAGCGATGGCACCTCCTATCACACCTTCGAAACGTATGCGTATGGAACAGGCTCCTGCAGGCACCCCCTCTCGTCCGCAGCTGAAGCCCGAGGACAGTAGGGCCAGTGTGGGTTCTGTCTCCCCGGCCCCGCGCCGGCAAGGATTCCCAGCCCCCTTTACACCTTTCAGTAACGTTGGGAGAGGGTTCAGAACACTTCGCCAAGTGCGAGATGAGATAAAGGCCAAAACTAGAGCTGGTGTTCCAGACATTATCACAGAAGAGGTGTACAATGACATGTGTCGAGAAGCAATCGAGCCTTGGTCAGGGCCAATGAAAGCGTTCCTCGAGCATGTTATGAGCCTGCTGAACACTATGCTTGAGAAAGCCCTTGCCGCCTCGTTCGCTCGGCTCAACAAACGACTCATTTATCAGGAGTGTCAAAAGATCTTAGCAGACTATCTTGAAGACCGCCGCCGCGAGACCATGGGGGCGCTTGACGTGGTGTATCGACTAGAAACTTATGGCTTGTTTACTGTCAACCAGGAAGCTTTCCGCAGATACCAGAAAGACGAGCAAATCTTACTAACGAGATACCGCCACCAGATGCGCATGCAGGCTGCGGGCTATGGAGATGGCCGACCTCCTGTCCCCTGGGAGAGTCTCACGGAGGAGAAGCGGGTGCTTGATGAGAAGCGCCGCGAAAACGAGATGATCAAGCTTGGGCCCGATTCCTTCGAGCGGGAGCTGGAGGTTGTAGCTTACGTTAGAGGGTACTACCGCCTTGCAGCGTTGAGGTTCGCGGACGCGATAGCGTTGCACATCACAAACGGGATGATTCCCCATATACAAAGGCAACTGCCGTACCATCTCGACCGAAAACTTGGTCTTTGTGGGGCTGACTCCCAGAGTGTCTACGAGAGGCTTATGGAAGAAGACCCAAACACAGCAGCAAAGCGAGGAGTGCTTAGGGGAGAACGCGAAAAGTTCGCTAGGGCGCTGGACAGCATCGAGGAGTTGGAACGCGGAGCTGGAAGCAGCACTATTTCGGAAGAGGACCTTGACGACCACAACATGGCTGATCTCCCCCTTATGAGCGGTGCTCTTGATCCGGCCGAAGAGGTCTGAAGGTTTCCGTTGTTACGTGAAAGGTCCCCCGACATGATTCGATGGGGAATTTGTCAAACTTGCTGCTGATATCATTTAACCCGACACATATTTGGGAGATGTTTTATTTGGGAAACGGCTCTGTGTCACAATTGTTATGTTTTCTTTATTGTGTTACCTGTTACGGAAGGGAAAAAAGTATTGATTGTCGAGTCGATGGTTGCTCTGGAGTTTGGAGGCGTATGAACCAACGGCACGGCACGTTCATGTCAACCATGTAATTAGTTCACTACAGTTAGGGAAGGCCAGCTGAAAGACCTCGGTGGTTTCACTTTGGCCGGTTATTTGGAGTAAATTACCGTCAATGAAAGCCGTGTATCAAAAAATAGCAACTGCTTTGAGACATCAAGTTTGTAAAAGTATTGCTTAATACAGTGGTGGACAAATCAAATGTAGACAACCAGGACAAATACGAACCACATTCATCACCCCAAAGTCTCAATATCCGGGAAGTTCTTGATGGACAGACAGCAGCAGGCTAAATTAATGCGATTGGTCTAGACTTTCTAACCAACAAGTAAAATGATTATTGCAAAAGTGTGGAATTGCCAGCCGTAGCCGACAAACCGACTGAAGGAATCAAAAGATGGTGTCTTGGAATCGCGTTTTCAAGGGTGTAAGACCTCAAAAGCTGAGCGGTAGGCTAACGCAGGTGTCTCTTGCCTCGTGGCAACAAAGGCGGGGACTACCTGTTACAGATTGTGGGGAGGAGCGAAGGGTCGTTCCTTCTCCATCCCGACTCTAAATTTTACTCTATTCTATGGAGCTTGCTTAGGTACCTACTTCCTGATCCGGTTTCGTTCTTTCAGCTCGCCCTCCTTTTTTTCTTATCTTCAGGCTATTTCCCATCATGAAGTTGGATTTATCAAAGGCTGTCTCTTGCATCCATCTTTCTCCTAACTCTCCTTTCGGGTATTTCGCATAGCGTCTCGACCATGGTGTGTACCTTTCATTTAACCTTTTAGATTGAGGTTACAACGGCTGTACTACCTAGCCTGATCTAGTCATATGAGATGCACTCAAAATGTACAGATGGCGCCAGGCGGTGACAAGTAAGAGACATTGTCAGCAAATAATCGCCGACCACGGCAAGTGTCTCTCGGCGTTCATCCCGCGTATCCGTGCGCCACTTCAGGGAGTTCTATTATTCTTCAATCCAACGTCTCTGTTGCTTGTACCAGTTTGGATCACAACTGCGGAACGATCCCTTACCAAAATCGCCGCTTTACCCGGTTATGGCACAATGCATCTTCGGGACCATCAACGTGGAGACCCGTTTTCCCTTGGCCCATCCTGTCGATAACCGAAAATCTCGTTCTGACCTAGTTACTGAAGATCCTATGGGTCTGCCAAGTACCAAGAGCCTTCGCTTCCCCGTTACAGAACACGGCCGGGATCTGATTGATTCCCTCAATTATTCTGGACATCTTCTCCAGATTTACCAAGACACTGGGTCCCTTGGACCGCATCGACAGCCGGCGTCTACCGACAATCGCGAATATCGTTTAATTCGCAGCCCAAGTCGTTATGCGAGATTGATCATGTCAAACGAGAGCCGCGTGATTTCCTCAATCGGCCCTGAGATCCGGAAAGAGGCGTTTTTAGTCCCCTCGTGCTGAACACAATCCTACCCTTCCGATGTACGCCTGTTCCTCCTAGAGGTAACTGTGGTGAAATCTTATTGGACAATCCCCGAAACGTCCCTGGGAGATCGCAGCATGGAGGGTGAAGGGTGAAACCGACTTAGGTTAAGAGACACATGCTTTGTTGTTGTTTTCGTTCCGGGGTTCGTTTACCCCAGGTCCTCCCCGGTCTGGCCCCCGTAACCCTCCACATTTTAAGCACAAGGGCTGGTTGATGTCAACCCTACTTGGCGGATAATACCATTCCTATTTTTCCGGCTACAATAGACTACAGGGGTCATCAGCACATATTGGCCATGGGGTATTAAGGTCACATCAATTAATCTAGACCTGTGTCTTGTTGGCCAGATTGAGAACCAGGGATATCACGGCTGACTTGGGGCACAGTGCAGTGCAGCTCAGCATAGTCCAGAGTACCAGAATCACTCGCTTGTTGCCGCTGGTTGGAGCTCTCGACGCCTGAAGCAACTACAACACCTAGCGGTTTTGCATATAGTATCCATGTCGTTCAAATAAGAAAAACAAACCAGCGTTGTGGGTGGCGTACGCTAAAAACTCGTGTCTAAGTCGTCAAGCGGGTCCAACCTCATCGGTTCCCACATCAATCACCTTCGTTTGTCAAGGGCCTGCGTCTGCTGGAGTAACGGTTATTGAAACGTTGGAAAGGCTACTTTATTTGTTGGTGTCCTCTTCCCTGTCAATCAGACCACCTCTCTTTGTACTGGAGATCAATTGTTCCAGAGCGGCACGTACAGGACGATATTAGCCACCCTGCGGCCCAGCATTGTGAATTGCAGTCATAGTTGGTGTCGAGATGACTGGCAGTCGTGTCGAATATTACCGGGGAAGTGAACAATCTATTGTTATTGGGTAAAGATCATTAATCCTGCCCCGGCCCGCTGGTGGTGCAGTGTGAGTCGCCCAATAGCTCCATCTTGGGTTGTCTTCCCCGGACCACAATGCAATATCTGAGCGTGATCGACCAAACCTACCCACCGTGCACCTTTACCTGCTCAAGTCAGGTTACCCCAGGTTTCGATGGGTAGCATTATACGTGCCATTCAACCTAAACGAGGCAGTTTAAGTTGTTTAGCCGTCTTTCCGTTGCGGGTGATCCTACTAACACCATCCCGGGCTCAAGGATCCACCTCGCTGTGTTGGTGCATACTCAACACCCATACACAAATGGTTGACCATGGGTTCCCGGTATCTTGCGTTCCATACTGAGGACGTTTTAATTAATCTGGGGTCGGCCAGGGTAGTGACTGCTTCTGCCTACTCCAGCTGTATAAGTAGTAGTGCAATCCCGTGTGACACTGGGTTTTTCGTTCTTCACTAATTCATCTCTCCTTACGAGACGAATCACTACTCCATTCGTTGGGCCAATACAGAGTCAACTCACTTACGCCGTTGATCGATTATTCTCATCTCGCGATGGCTCTGCCAAAGTTCCTGCAGCCTATCGGCTCAAAGGCCGCTGTCCATACTGATCGGGTCCCTCTCGAGGTTGCCCAAGCTGAAGCTCCAAGATTCGAAAAGGTCACCTGGTACAAGGAGCCTCATCTTCGTAATCTCTACTTTCTAATCATCTTCCTGCTGATTGCCTCGGCTACCACTGGATATGATGGTATGATGGTCAACACTTCCCAGCAGATGGATAGATGGAAGGAGTACTTCCCCGAGCACAAGAACGAAAGCAAGCTTGGAATCCTCATCAACATGTACAACATTGGTTCCATTATCTCTTTCTTTATTGTCCCTTATCTCGCTGATAACTGGGGCCGAAAGCCCACTATCATGACTGGCTGTGTCATCATGATTGTTGGTGCTTTCGTCTCTGCTTTCTGCAACGGTTATGGCAGTAAGTCTTAATTCACTAGCATGTCACAAAAAGGCATTGACAAGATTTTAGTGTACATGGGTGGTCGATTCATCCTTGGTTTCGGTAACTCTCTGGCCCAGATGTCCTCCCCTATGCTTCTCACCGAGATTTGCCACCCTCAGCACCGTGGTCCCCTTACTGCTGTCTACAATTGTCTCTGGAATTTGGGTTCTCTGAGTAAGTAGCCTTTGATCTCGCAGTCGTAGCAATCGCTAATACATCACAGTCGTTTCCGTTGTTGGCTGGGGTACTGCATCCATCAACGGTGACTGGTCATGGCGATCCATCACTTTCATTCAAGCAGTCCCCTCCATCATCCAGCTTTGCGGTATCTGGTGGGTTCCTGAGTCACCTCGATTCCTCATCAACAAGGACAGACCCGAGGAGGCTCTTGCTGTTTTGGCCAAGCATCATGCTGGCGGTGACGAGAACAACGCCACTGTTCAGTTCCAGTACCGTGAGATTAAGGAAACCATCTCGGCCGATAACTCTACCAAGTCTACTCGCTACGTCGACTTTCTCAAGACCCGAGGTAACAGGTGGCGTCTCGCCATTATCATTTCCCTTGGTATCATCTCTCAATATTCCGGAAACGCTATTTTCTCCAATTACATGGACATCATCTACGAAGGTGCTGGCATCAAGGAACAGGGCCAGAAACTCGCTGTAAGTCTACTTACCTAGGCACCCAATAAATACTTTACTGACTGGTCTTTTCCTTTTTAGCTCTCTGCTGGCAAGACAATTCTCGATCTGATCATCTCCATTGGTGCTGCCTTCACCGTCGACAAGGTCGGACGTCGCCCTCTCTTCCTTACTGCTATCACCGGTATGGTTTTCGGTTTCTTCCTCTGGACCATCACTGGTGGTGTCTACGAGAACTCGGAATACGCTACTCCTGCCACAAAAGAACAGCCTGATGGTGGTGTCGCGTACTCCAACACAGGTGCCGGTTATGCTCAGATCGCCGCTGTTTGGATCTTCGGTATCTTCTACGACATTGGTTTCTCTGGTCTCCTCGTCGCTTATGCCCTTGAGGTTCTTCCTTTCCACCTCCGTGCCAAGGGCATGATGATCATGAACATCACCGTTCAGGCCATCCTCGCCATTGGAAACCAGACAAACAAGCTTGCCTGGAACAACTTCCCCAACCACTGGAACTTCATGCTCTTCTACACTCTCTGGGATTTTTGTGAGCTTGTCTTCGTCTGGTATTTCTACATCGAGACCAAGGGCCCCACTCTTGAGGAGATTGCCCGTATCTTCGATGGTGATGATGCTGTTGCCCACATCGATCTCGCTCAGGTCGAGAAGGAGACTGCTATTGTCCGACATGAGTCGATCACTGACTACCCCTCCAAGACGGCTGCATGAGTCAATCTTTTGTAGTATTTATCCATCTGGGCATGCTCGACTTGGTTCCTTGGCTTTAGCTAGCCTTTGCGATCTTTGACTGTATTATTGTTTAGCAAGCGTGTTCTGATATAATAACGGTGGATGGCACCTCGACGAAACTAAAAGCCAGAAACAAGCAAAAAACACATTTCTCAATCGTCAATAGGTTTTCTATAAGCTTTATATTACCATTTATTTTCTACATCGCTATTTCTCTCATTCTGTGCACGTCTAGATATGCTGATTGATTGTATACGCAACTACCCCTTGGTTATGTATCAACCTAAACTCCACGCCTAATAGATGTTTCTACTGGATGCATGCCTCTCACTAGGCTTCTGGCACACGACCTTAATCCACAGTTCTGTACAAAAGAGAGAAAAAATGATAGAGGCTTGATGAAGACGTTTCAGCCCTCCTCCGGTGTCCACAGCATAGGCCCAGCACATATATGATTGCTTGCAAAAGATCTGTACCGATCGAGGACATCAGTTTGATCCATACCGGCGCGCTGACTTCCGAAGCTGTAATGAGCAGCAACACCTCGTCCGTCCGCGACGGCATCTATTACTATTGTTAGAAGTATCCGGTCCTTTTTGACAGTGTCCACTTACGTCTTCCAAGTATTCGTGGCATGTTGCATGAAAAATGGTTCTCATCATCTGCTTCGATTGGCTTGGCACGATTGATGTCTCGGCCCAATAAAGCAACGAATTGGATGCCCATTCTCTCGTACTGAAAGTCCCATGTGTCAAACTTGTAGGCTGATAACTTCTTCTTCCCAAGATTCTCAAAAAAGCTAAAGTGTTCTTGTGCGCCGATTGTCCATTCGGTCCAGCCACGGCCCATGGGGTCGTACTCGGTGACTTCAATGGGGGTTGTGTCAAGTATGTGATCCTTGCCGCCCTTGTCAAGTGGCAACCAGCGGTGTTTAGTACCTTCAGGGTCCCATTCTTGAGCGGAGAAAGACTCGGGTCCGTTCCATGGGGGAAGATGCAACGGGTTCCATTCCTGCTTTGATACAGTAGACGTGGCTAAAGGCATAGCTTTGCCTGAAGTGTCAACCTCGGGAAGATAAGGCCTTATAGCACCTAGATTCCAATGAACCCAGCTTAATAGCGGTTGGTTGACGACATTTGCCGAGACAATATAGTATTCGGGATGGTCAATCTTTTTCTTAACAATAGATGGAATGACACTGTCTTCCATAAAGACCTGCATGACTTAGTACACCTCGTGCAGAAACAAGTCAACTTGAACTTACAATATCGTCATCAATCTTGACATACATGATATCGTCTTCGACTTGGTCATAAGAATTGCCGAACCCACTGGAGAAGTTGTCTTCATCAGACATCTCAACCTGCCACTTTTGATACGTGTCTTCACTCTCTAGGAGCCTTTGTAAGAGAGCCAGATCTTGAGGGTCTTTGGTTCGTTCCACGAAAATAACTCCATCGAGTAAGCCCCCATTTTTGACAAGATTTCGCTATCGACATCAGTCACTGTAGACATGCGTTAGCAAGATGGAACTTACCTTGAGATAGCAATCTAAGATTGAGACTGATTGTCGCCGTCCGTAAAAGACGAGTCCCATGATTTTTTCAACGCCTTTGGGCTTCTCCCAGTGAGCTAGATCGTCCATGTTTTCGCCATTAGCCGACCAAAAACGTGGAAGTGTTGCAGAGGTCTCGAGTGGTTTGGATTCCTTCGGGTCTGGTGTTGCTATAGGAGGCTGTAGTTGCGGTTCAAAGGTGTGAAGTCGAACGACTACAAAGTCTGTCTGTCTCCAAACCATAGTAGACATCATCAACATTACTACGACAGCACATATCCCGACATAGCTTCGTGTGCAGTTCAGAACCCCAGATGTATTGTTTGGGGCTGCGGCTGGTATTCGTGAGGGTTTCATTGTATCGATTGACTGTATGATGATGAGACACACCGAGTACTGAACACTCGGCAGAGGGACCCTGGAAACCTAAGTAGTCGACAGGAGCCTCTGCACGATAAACATTCGAATTCACCAAATAGGACTAGATGTAGAGCCCTTGACAATTAAGCTTATAAGAGTTGGGAACAGACAAAAGCGTCGATCCGTTATAGTAAAGGTCGGACTCCATAATGGTCGAGTCCCTCTGACTCGAGAGGGGTCCAGAGCCAATGTGTTACGCCTTTGATGGCGACAAACAAGTACAAACGGCTCTTGTCCCAATGAAGTCGATTTCTTCTTTATGATACACGGAGTACCGGCACGACCGTCATGGGAGATTATCACCAGATGCATGCAAACGTCCTAAAGTAACGCCTCATACTATTATAGTCAAGTCTTGGCATTCAGGAACAACGGACAGTCCAGGCACAAGGAGCCCCCCTGTATCTGATGTCGCTAGGGCCGGCG
Organism: Fusarium poae; assembly: GCF_019609905.1. Classification (NCBI taxonomy): domain Eukaryota; kingdom Fungi; phylum Ascomycota; class Sordariomycetes; order Hypocreales; family Nectriaceae; genus Fusarium; species Fusarium poae. The sequence continues at coordinate 2,788,059 of NC_058401.1, read as the reverse complement.
ATCCGACACGGCAATCCGGATACGGTAATGTGGGTGGCAAGAATTGCGGCAGAAGCTTTTACTATAATGGGTTTGCATGTCTCGCAAAGACAGCCAGTAGTGGGATTTCTGAAGCCATCGTATCTCAGGCTAAATATTCAAAAGCATGGGATTGCCAATGCAATAGTACATAGCGTTTAAGGCTTCTGCAGATGCAATGATACACAGACTGAAAAGCCAAAGGGGACAAAGACAGTTTCTAGTGGCTGGTTGTCTCGGTCGAGATAAGCCCGAGACATTCTGGCCCGGTCTTTCAAGACATGATTTGGAATCCAAGATACGGCGCAGCGGGGTTGTTTCGATTCAAAGGGATGAAAACAGCGCGTTTGTGACCACGCACATGTCAAATCTGCGGAACGTAACCCGTCAAGTGTTACAAGAACTCGATCACTGTATCTCAACATATCGTGTTACTCGGCATCAACGTTACTGGCTAACTCGAGTAGTGATGCCTATCTTTCCGGAACTTGTGCTCGTAACAAATCTTCACTTCTTGTTCTATTTCGGCACATGTAGAATGGATTTAGTAAAGAGTAGCACATTTTGTGACGATAACATTTACCATTAGCCAGTAAAAGGTTGTGATGCCTTGCACTCATCTGCTCTGTGAAAGCAACATAGCAATGTATGACCAACTCAGATCTTGATTTGTAAAGTCATACAGGAAAAGTTGTCGACTTAAATAATAATGAAGTTTACTGTTGGGTGTCGAGCATATCTAGTTGATGTCGTATTAGTTTTCAGAACTCTTGAATCATAATGCCACTAAGTGAACGCCTCTGGTCTTAAATTCCCCCGAATTGAGACTTCATACCAAGCCACCATTCCAGTCTCTTTTGATGGAGTAAATTGATTGGGTATATTTCTAGTTTGCCCACCTAAGTAACTTATGTGCCGTACCTAAACAAATGTGTCAAGCAAGATAATGTAGGGTAAATCGCTAATTTTTAATCTTACATCTAAAGATTGTACTCCATTTGCAGCGTTTATGAAGGGTGAAGATTTATTAATATCTGACGTAGATGGGATTTGTATTTCTCTATCATTGTATATTATTAGAGTAAAAAGTCAGAATATAATCATTGATTGAGCAAGGCAACCTAGACAATAGTTACAGAACTCTTCAGACTTGATTACTATAAAAAAACATAACTACTACCTCCAATACTAATTACAGGCCTATATTAAAATCCTTCACTGGCACGTCTCTGTGATATCATCCCAATAAAACTCCCTCTCGATTTTTGTTACCCAAAGAAATGTATCATGTCCAACTGTCAAGAATCACCACCGAACAGAGAGAGGTGAACGAGCCTTCTTTGGGACTCGTTTGTCAGAAGCCAGGGTACTTGAAGGCTCAACAGTCACCACCACGGTGTTGTAAACGGTTGCTATGCTGGTGGAGACAGCAAATGATTCGCATCCGGTTGGATCAGCACCGTAGACCTCAGTGTAGGTGTCACCATTGCCATAAGTGCGGATCTTGGTGTAGACAGGGACGTTTGAGTTGTAGCCGTCACTGCCGCTCTGAACTTTGGTGTACGCAGGAACCTCATATTGACCCTTGCTGTCATCATCCTCCTGGTCCTTGCCGTTGTCATCATAGCCAGTCTTGTCGTTCTCGTAGTCAGGGTGACAAGGCTGGCCGTCTTCCTTTGTGCAAGTGGAATCACCAGACTCAGGATCGTAAACGATGATTTCGACTTCAGGCTGGCCTGTGTAGGTTGCAGTCCTGGTGATAGTCTCGCAGTCATCGTCGGTCGGGCTGGGTGACCCATAACGGATAGGAGCGGTCAAGGTATATGTGTGAGGAGTTTCGATAATAGTGGTAATGTAGTCGCCGTTATCATCAGTGATAGTACTGACGGTCGGCTCCGGTTTGACGATGACGGTATGGTACTTGCCACCTTCGTGGGTGGTCTTGGTGATAACATAGTTGTTTGTGTTCTCGGCAGTGACAGTCTTGACGATCTTCTTTCCATCCTTCAGAGTCACAGTGTTGATAACGGTGTTGTAGTGACCGTCCGTGTATGTCAAGGTCTTGACCTTTCCATCGTCGATAACAGTGACAGTGTGAGCGTCGTCGGGGTATTCCACGTCATCTCCACCCCCAACAATCTTGGTGACAACTGCTCCATCATAGCCAGGGGAGTCAGCGCTGGGGGCGGGATATCCGTTGCCGATGGTTACTGTCTTGGGACCGGGGTTGTATCCGTTGCCGTTCGAATTTTCAGGGCCGGGATACACGTTCACTTGTTTGGTGACAACATGCTCGCTGGTCTCTGTCTTTGTGACGGTAACAACCTTGCCGGGAGCAGTGACGGTAACGGTCTCCTTGGTGGGATTGAGAGTTTCACCTTGGCTGACGTATACAACCCTGGTCACGGGCTCCTGATAGTTCTGAGTGATAGTGACAGTCTTGCCAGGCTGGCCGTACTCTGTGACTGTGACTGTGTGATAAGAGCCCTTGGGATTAGAGATAGTAACGGTCTCGTAGGGCCCAGCTGGTTCGGTAACTGTCACCGTGTAAGAACATTCTTGAGCCTCGCCCTCCATGGTGCACGGGGGGCACTGCGCAATGGTGTCTCGTGCATACAGCCAGTCAAATCGTGCTTGAGCAACAGGCACTAAAGCCAGAGCTGCCAACGGAGTAAAGCGAACCATCTTGAGGCGGAGTATCAGAAGAAAAAGTGAATTGAGGAGTTAGATGTTGACGAATCAATCACTGAGCGAAGAGAAGGTAAGAGAAGATAGAGAAAACTGATAGAGAAGTGTTGAGGATGATGAGAATTGATTATGCCAGGCGATAGTCGTCCATATTTATACATGGTCGCTCTAAACAGCTTCAAACCGAGCATAGGGCATGCTACTATTATTGAAAGGGAACCTGTTTGCGGAGGATTATTGCCAAGTGTAGAAGCGATAGCTGCGGCACAAGGCGTTATTCAGACCCAGAAGATCCATGATAGAAAGACATTGGCAATAGAACAGGGACAGGAGTAGTGTTCTCCCTTCACGGAGCGGGCCAGGGACAGCCAACTTGACATCTGAAGATGGGAAGGGGACTGCGCTGAGAAGACCCAAAAAGATATGGGATGGAAATCAAGGAAGAAGTATCAATAAATTGATGGAAACTAGTCGTTTGCCCTTCGCAAACATATTGTGAGGGCGAACCAACTGACAAATGGTGTTGCGCCCTTGATCAGGGCCTTTGACGAAGGGAGTGTCATCTGAGGGATGGACATTGCACAGTCAGCACTTGCAGAAAATGATTCGCGCTCCGTCTGTAGACAAGTTCGAAAGATCCCGCTCCAAGCTCTGGGCATGCCCTTTAAACATTACAATCATCATCGTCTGTCGTTTGTAGTATAAGATCAAGTGGTTTAGCTGAACAGATGGGTACCGGTACCTACTAACCTGGTCATGAATACTCTTAGAGGCAGGTACCCCGTCGTACCATCCCCAAAAAGGATGCCCGTGGATGGCGACTACCTATGCCGGTATTTATCCGAAGAGGCCTCGGGTTCGTTCCTGAGGAAGGACCCACCGAGGGAGCAACGTACATACGTCGTGAAGCAGGCGCGACAGACGACCAAAGATCACGATTTCACAAGGCTGTACTACCAAGCTACAACCTTCCACGCTCCTTAATACATACTTTGTCTCATCTTTTTGAAAGCATATGCTCATGCGATAGTATTCGATCAACTGCGCTACCCGCTCCATACCGAATTTTCTGACTACGATCTGCTATGGGAACCTGCTTTTTTGTTAAGCCATAATGGGAGCTTGCGCATCATGTCTGGGACGGGCCGATGGCAACAGCTACGATGAGGTACGCTTCCAATAGATGCGAGCCTTCACGGCGCGTGTATAGCGAAACCCCATCAACCAGAATATCAGCTGACGTTTCGTGTAGGAGGAAGAGAGCCGCCTACTTTACGATGAGGCAAATGGAATGCAATACGGCAGCTTTGGAGACCAAGCCATAAATGGCGAGAACGATACCCTCGAAGCCCAACGCGAGAACGAGGCTTTACAGCGTGTAATAGCCAAAACATCAGAGTGCGTCGCCTTGCCGAATCAGAGGCTGAAAAGAAGCTAACATCGGTGGACAGTAACATGGTAGACATCTTCGACATCGCGCCTCAAGAGAATGGAAATCGTGGAACCACTACCCCCTTTGCTTATGCTGGCCAAGGTGCACGCCTTGCCCGATACCAGCATCTTGTGGCAAAGCTCGGTAACCAGGGTGACAACACTCCTGTGAGCGGCGTCAAGGTTGACTGGTTGCCCGAAGACGAGACGATTGAGATGCAGAAGAACGGACCGGCCAGCATCAAGACGATAGAGAGCGACGACGGTCCCCTTGTGGGGACATTTGCTGATGCTGCAGCGGCAATGCAGTGATGACGGTCCGTCCTCAAGATTTAGATGAAGCAAAGGCTTTGTCGTCCAGGAGATTCCAAGCTAGAAGCCGGATGCCGCCAGAGTGGAGTCGGCAGTTATGGCAGGCAACTGTCTGTTTTGGTGAAAGAAGATTCAAGACACGATGCCGTCCGTTTGGGCGTTGAAAGCCTCAGAAAGCGGAAGGTCCCGCTCGCCCAGTCCAATTTCCCTTTTCATCTGGCTTAGTTCAGTTTGGCTGGCACCTGTATCGGTTTGGTTCTGTCAGGGTACATGGGCGAAGTGGAAACGATATAATGAGCGGGACAGACAGCGCAGGGGATCACCGACCAACCCGTCTTCCCTTTTATACCAGCCGCAACTAATAAGGCCATTGCGGCCTCTTATGGTTGTTGTTTCACGGAAACAGCATAACCTTTTGATCAGCAGAAATAGTCGCTGCATCGTATGAAACCCAACTAGGAGTCGGTATCCGGCACAGGGTTAATTCTCATCATCTTTCTTTTATCTCGTACATAGTATTTCTTCATGTCATTTTTCCCTGCTAGGGATTTTTGCTGGGACTTCGTCTTTGATTGTTGTGGGTAGGAAGTGGACTTGTACAAACAGACATCCAATCGAAAACTACAGAAAATTTCCCCCTCGTCATATTGAGCTGGGCCCTTGGGAACGCAACCCTAGTCGGCTTAGTGTTTCGACCCTCGTCATCAATCCGTACCGCCGACCTTTCTTTCTCTTGCAACCAGCGCGCACGAGCGTTGAGCTAGAGTCTCGCAGAGTCAAAGGGCCTAGCAATTTATTGTTCAAGTGTGACTTGATTTGGCTTGAAATACCCATTAGGCAGCAGACACGTGCGCTCTCTTCACTTTGCGGGCTCATTGACCTTGGGGTGACCCGGCAGTCGGTGGGGTGGTAGCAGACGCTAGACCAGGGGAGAGGTCAGATATTCGAAGAGGTGAATGGCCGCCGTCCGTCTGGCCCTCTAGCTTGCCGTCGGCCCTCGATTTAGATTGGTTTTCTCCGTCTTCGGCTCGCACCGTTGATGGGCAACTTACATGGGTCCCCATCCAACTGGTGACATTGTGATGGATCTCTTTCGTCAACCCGACCAAGATCCCGTCCACGTTCCAAGCCTTCGGGAATTGCTCGAGTACTAAAGGATCATGGCTCTCACTGCGGCAGCCCTCCACACCGCGACATCACGGAGTCGCTAACAAGAAGATGGGGGTGTGCCGAGTCGCTCTTGGTCCGCCATGGCGTTGGGTGAGTGGCCGCGTCTAGGAGATAGGCGCGGAACTTATCCATACCCTCGGGTTAGGAGAGCCATATTGTCGGGAAACAAACCAACCATCTATAATTAACCATATCTTTTCTGTGAGACATTAGGCCCCTGAACCCCGTAGGCGGGAGGCCGGGCCCGTCTGAGACAAGGCTCGAATTTCCTTCAATCAGGGGCGGGCCGTGGATGTTGGAATGAGTCCCAAGCTACTACATACATTGCACAGTACTGTACTCATGTACTCTACCCAAACGGAAAGAGTCTGTGTGCGAGGAACCTAACGGACGCTATAAGCGGCGCGGGTCAGGCCGGGACGACCAGGGGGGTTGCAAGGGAAAGGTCGTCAGAGGCGGACAGGTATTATGGATTCGACCAGTCAGATACGACAAGGACCGCGTTTATGGGTTCAAGCCCTCTGCGACTTTGTCCAAATCGTTCGCAGCTTTTGTGCAGGTTGGACAAGTAGAGCTCGCATTGACCCTTCGTCACATGCTGTTATTGTTCACCGCAGTCTCTTTTCTCGAATGTTTCCATGGAAAGCAACCCTGACTAGCCCGGCAGACCGCATTTCAAGAGCACGATGCCTGCAATTACAGCACTACTTAGCTCGCCTGGCTAATTAATTATCTGAGCCTGAGCCTGAATCTGAGCCCTGATGATCAGTCGTCTCCACCCGCCACCCTCGCTCACACTCATGGGTTTCTACTTTTGTACTTGCTGCGCTTGGTTCTTTAAACCGCACTACACGATATCAAGTAGGACGGACTGGTTGCCGCATGAGTGTTCGACGCTCGATGTTTTGAGGCCCCCCAAGCTCTTGATGCCACTGCCATGTGCCAGTCTATGGGACCACTCTGGCACATGGTTTGTTGGCATTTGCTGTGGTCCTCCCACCAAACCCATCTCGCGATTCGACAATTCTGATATCCGCCTCGATAGAACACTACACGAAATTTAACTTCTACTGGATTACGTAGCTGTAGTTCTCTTGGTTTATTGTCGCCCAAACTCCGCGCTCACCGACCACAAATTCAACCCCCAGCTTGGTCCCCGCCGCCTCGATCTCTACACATGGTACTGTATGTACTTGGTCGGCCCATATCGGGCAGTCCACACTACGGGCGACGCTTTGCAAACTTTGCTCGTACAGTACACGCGTCGTTAGAGACGTTAACTAAAGCTATGATGCATGAGAGACATATCTCATGCTACCACTCGAGGGACGGTTAAGCCACCAAGTTAATCTGGGACATTTGGGGTATCCCAAGTCCCGACACCAGTTACCATTTGAGCACCAGCAGATTCGCCCACCCTTCTTCTTATTCGATGATGAAGGACTTGGGGCTCCGACCCATAGACCCGCCAAACCCCGATTAGACAAAAACATATCCAGACCTTGATCAAACGGCTTGTTGCACATTGCACGTTACGCAATGACCTCCAGGATTGAACATGGCGCCCCTCAGCACAAGGAAAATTCAAGATAGATCCAGCTCATTTGGTTGTGCTACACGACCTAACTTCACTGCATGTGGAAAGTAGCCCGCTTCCATTGTTATCCTATCCCGTGCGGTCAAGAACATTTTGTCAATTGTGTCTGCATGGGTAGAAAGAATCGTTCTGTTGTGCTCCCTCAATCGATGTCTCTTGTCTCCTCATATCTATGCCTACCTGGTGATTTTGATACATCATTGAAAACTTATGTCCTGCCCTGATATGGCCATCGTTGTGTCAATCTCCTTGTCCCAGAGCTTGCGGCATTGCCGAATAACCTATGCCAGAAACAGAGAATCATCCTCATTAATTGTGCATGTATGTACTTTGGTCCACACACCCTGGCTCCGCCTATTCATCCATGCACACAATGCTGGCACTGCCACTGTCCCACGTCGGCATTTTCTACATTTCGGTACAAACTAGGGCGGGGGACCTTAATGGAATACACTGATTTAAGATACAGATGAGCAGAACGCCGCTGTTCTTTGGGATAGAACACGCTGAATTGACCTGTTTCCCACCTGATTCGCATCCATGGCTGTAAGGAAAGAATATAAACATGATCTGACTGTTCCGAGGGCTTCGTGTTTTGTCCCACAGGCTGCTTGTGCCTGCCCCCGGCGCCTGCCTCAGAATTCTCGAACTCTTTTATCCGTAGCCTCTTTGTCTTTCCCACTCTCTCGCGTCGTGCGTTTCACGACACTCTGCCAATGTATCCGAAATGTTGAAAGGAAGATGACGAAGGGTAAACGACTTGCCTCTTCTGACACATGGGGAAACGGTAGGAATGAAGAAGAGAATAAACACTTCTCAACAGTTTTCACCCACGGGAGAGGTCGCTTTCTCACCCGTTGTCCGTCCTTTGCTCTTCTGCCCCTCTTCCACTCTTGGCTGAACTCCATCTTTCGGCATCAGCTGTAGGCCGCCTTTTTTTCGTCCGTCTCGTTTCGCGCGCATAGAAAGCAAGGTTGTCATAATCATCATCATTATAGAATAACATGCGTCGGTGTCCTAGTAGACCTCTGCTCCGTCATCAGCTCGCCGAATGAGCTATATGCCATCATTCTCGGCAAAGCAGAGCAGTAGAGCATAATTTGCTCTAGTAGCTCAGGATATGCTCCGTTGGCAAATCGGTTCTGAGATCCTGTCATCTTACTGCAAGAATAGGTTAGTCACTCGCTCACAATCTCTGCGTAACCCAAAATCCACAGCCCACGCGTTGTATGCAAGCAACACCACCATTATAGCCCAGGCACACGCCCCTCACACCCCTTTCTTACCTTCCCGTCCCTCTATTGTTTCAGTTATAGAGGGTTGTTCTTTTCTTTGCGTCCGTTGCCTCTTTCCCGCCTTTCTTTGGTGTAATATCCTCTTCACTCGAAGAGGATAGATAGGTATGAAATCAAGGTAAATAATGCTTCAAACTCACCTGGCCAAGCGTTCTTAGCCTTTGATCATGCTCCCTCGTCATGCGGTTCATTTGACCTAGCACGTCGTCCATTTCAGCGCACGTTCGTTCAATGGTGGCATTGCGACCACCCTCACGATGCCAACGTTGGACGTCGCTGTACATCTTGTCATAGCGGCGTTGTTTCTTCTCTATATCTCTGCAGAGTTTACAAATTTCAGGCTCGTTCTTGGTGTCGTAGACAAGTTTTAGTCCGCACGTCTCTCCCATACGGTACTCTTTGTTGCACTGCTGACGGAAGTGACCCCAACGCCAATAGCCGCATATCCAGCGAGTCTGGTCGAAGTAGCACATGGCTGGGGGGCAGTTGTGTGATGACTAGGGGTCGAGGTTGATTATTCGAGATGCAGGAGACAGAGTGCCTCTAACTAGTTGGACAGAAGAGGATAAGTAGCGGAACGACCGAGGGCGGAGAGCGGAGTCGAGGAGGCGAACTTGCAGTCGATGCGAACCGAACCCCGAAGCTCGACTAGATCAACTATCCAATTCTATTGAAGCGATCCAGGAACAGTCCTATCCGGTCCGGTGAAGTCGAAACGAGTCAAACAATATGGTCGAGACAAAATAGTACAAATATGAGCCGCGCTCTTGTGTACCGAAGGAAATCTAGGATATGGTAGGTCAGCCATTGGCGTTCTCTCATCGTCTATATCCTTTATTTGTCTCATTTCGGAATCTTCATCACTGGCTTAACTATTCTTGTTGTGATAACATATTATTGCTTTGTTTCGGCATCATGCTCACCGTGCCTTGTTATACCTTGGCATCTGGCCGGTGTCACTAGAGGCAATGTTCAACCATGACAGCGTAGCCACCAAGGAACGAGGTGAAATTGGTGAAATTGAAGGGTGGTTTTAGAATAACGAATTAATGAATCTAACTTACCTACGAATCGAGTACTGTTGTTGGACAGAATGCGGCCGGGGTCGAATAGGTTCTGTTGTATTATAGTACTGACTGCTGTTGGTTTCGAGTAAATGATATGTCCCGATTGTTGGTGTTTGTATGATCTGGAAGCTTAATCCAGTATCGAGGTTGATCGCAACGAGTTTTCTTTTGCTGCAAACAGATAACACAAAACAGAAATGTGTTACTTGGTTCCTCGCATCCCGCCTCGTTCGTTTGTGTTTGAGTGCTGTTCGGTGTTTCTCCAGGTTCCAAGACAAAGTCTTGAGTCCAAGTGGTGGTCGAGTTTGGTTTCCAAGAGTGATGTTTGGTCAAGAGCTCTTGGGGTCTATCCGTCAATATATTTTGAAAGCAAACTTGGTGCAAGAAGCACTAAATGATGCATATGTGTTGTTCGATTCGGATAGAGTGGATGCCATAGCCAACTTATACCTGTTCAATTCGAAAAGTCTCTTCGTGGATTTGATCGTCGTGCTGTATATGGCATCCCACATCCACATGTGGGACTCCCGCACACCCAACAAGCAATCGCCTTCTTTCCCTAACCCCCTGGCCTTCAAGGCAGGCCAGATTAATGGCCGTCACACTATTTGTGCTTGCTCTTTCCCTTCTGCATCTGCGTCTGCTTTTGTTCCTGCGGGATAAAGAGGCTTGCTTGCATGCGTCGATTGGGTATCCGTACTTGAAGCTCCATACAGCTGTTCTCCCATCGCATTACCTGTATACATATGCTTCACACAAGAGGTGCCTTGGACGCACCCCCTCACCCTTCCCAACCCACCGTCACCTCTCTCTACCTCATACCGCTGCCGCACTAACGTACCGTGGCTATTTGACGGCTCTAGCCTTGAACTACGCGGTTCCTGAGTTAAGATGTGGTGCTGGAGTAACCAATCTGCGAGCATGTGTTTCCCAAAGACCCTGCAGCATGTATATCGACGTTAGAGCCACCTAACAGCGACCGCCTGCTGCTCTGGACTTTTCTCCATTCTCGATTCTCCCCGAGCCACATTTCATATCTTGTCTGCTTGGTAGTGCGACTGCTACCAACAAGTCTTTCAAATGTAAAGGCAGAAACTCTGAATATCACAGCCCAGTGTAAGAGTTGACAGCATGGTAGCAAAGCCCGGTGGTCGCTTGCCACGTTGATCAAGGCCTAGAGTCCGATACACGTTGATCAAGGCCTAGAGTCCGATACACGCCCCCTCTCAGGATCAGTAACTAACTACAGTAAAGGCAGGGTAGAGGAACGGGGCATCCCCACACCACAAGATGCTACTGCAGTATGTTGTGTGTACAGCACTTCACCATGATGCTGTGACTGCAGTGAAATCAACAAAAAGCAGGGCTGACGGCCGGCCAGAGCCTCTCGACAAACCTGCGGGGATACTTTGATGAATTTCCATTACTGCATCTACCTTGGTAAATTCAATTTGTCTTGAACAACCGTTATCGCTGTCCTAATACACACCTGGCAGATTGATATGGTCTGGGTGCCTTTCCTGGCAGAGCACAGGTGTGTGTAAAAGAGATATCAGAGAGCTTGACCTGATGCTTATTTTTCCATTCTTCACATTCTCTCTGTAACTAATCAGTATCAGTCACGTCCGTACTGGATTCGCATCTGTTCTGTCAACATTCCATAAGTCTTCCATGGCGCGTTCTTAGTAGCGAAATCATGAGGCAGCCGGGCCACGAAAACGGCCATGTTATTGATAGGAGCTCTGTGCACTTCCCGCTGCAGGCATGGCCTCGGCCCTGTTCCCCTCGAAGTCTTGTCCTAGTCCAGTATACACAAGGTGGTGTCTTGATCTGCGGCCGTGTGGGGCGTTATGGTTCGTCCCGAGGACAGACAAGTGTCAGGAAACAAGGGGATTCCCATGGCTTGCAATCTCGACGATTGACTTTTTCGGTAAAAACAAGGGCTGTGGTTCGCTGATTACTCCTGCTCTGTGCACCAGGCCCTGGTGGACTCGAGCTTGATGGTACCAGCGGCCCTTCGGGAAAGAGACTGCAGGTCAAGATCAACCATTGGGTTTTCTTGTGGCCTACGGCATATCAACTGCTTTTTACGACATCGTGTCGTCCTATCTTGTCAACAGAGCCTTCTTTGGGATTTAATCTCTTTCCTCGCTCAGTTCAGGACTCTGTTGGGACCATAAACCTTGCAAATTGCTTTCTCAACTTCAAGCTCAGGATAAGACATCATGCAAGGATATCGCCACTGAGGGGTCTAACATTGGCTTTGCAGACCGTTCTGAGTCTTCTTTTGTGTTTCTATGACCCCTGGCGGTTAACCGTGTTTGTCCAACTGAACCTCATGGTTCATCTATCCGGGTCGATTGCTTCCGTAGTTGTGCAGCGTCTTTGCTTTTTTATGTGGCACGCCAACATAGCTATCCTGGCGAGCAAGCCGTCGAAACCCAAATAGGTTCAGATGCTGTGATAACTTCCAGTTCCTCTGGTGATAGTGGCTCTTCTCAACAATAAACCTTTTCGAGGAGCTCACACCTTAGTAACATTCTCTCCATTGTCCCCGTGCGCTTAGTTGACTTTCGGGTATTATGTGTATACAGAGGTTAGACCAGAAATGAGGTTAAAGAGGTCGCAAACTCGTGACTGCTTGCGCGTACATCGCAGCGATGGAAAACGACAATAGGGGGCCTTTGCATGGTCCCCATGCATGGCTGCCAGCTCACATGAATTGCTTCATCCGTCTTGCCACCGGCCGTTTTTGTAGTTTGTGACCCTCTGGGCTCCTTTGTCAAACTAGGTTGCGGACGGTTCAAAGTAGCTTCAAGACCACGCTGATGCGCACAAGGTACGTTAATGGACAACGTGGCAACGTCCCTCTGGGCCAGACTGTAGCCTGGCCATTGCATTCATGGGCTTCCCAGAGGAGAAGGAGATTCGAATGCTTGTCGATGTTCCATAGACACCGCCGCATCATATTCTCCTCTTAACATCCTCCAGTAATACTTCTGTCGCCTCATGTGATCAACTTCGGTTCGACAGGGCCCCGGGATGATATGCACGCCTCGCTCGACGTAACCCCATACTCAATTTAGCCATGTAAAGGAATTATATATCACATCGACTCCGCTGAATATACTGTAGACCTTTGGTTGGGGGGCAAAGTGAGTGTCTGTGTATCCTTTGCCTCTGGTTTCGATTTGGCCGTTGAACCACAAACTATTATCCCAGATACGTACGGCACAGCACTGAGTAATACAGCCTCTGACCAGCAGTGCTACTGGTTGAGTTATAGAGGGTTGATGAAACCAAGTGTAGATACTTTGGAGTCGGTGTACCGGGCCATAACAACCACGATTTGGGAGTGGCTCATTGCGATACTACGTAGACGTGCATAGCTGTATGCCGAAAAGGTAGGCCTATTCTGTCTTTTCAAAGGCAACACTCTGGCTCCCAAACAATCAGTGGGTGTGATAGCCAACCTAGTGATGAACACATGTGGCATTAGACACAAGCATGGAACATGGCGGTGACAAAGTATTCATCACAGGGTTCCATGACAAGGCATCTGTATACTAATGAGCTGGCCTTCTGCTTCGGGAATGGCCTGCGTCTCGGGAAACTGACTCGGCCGTGATGACTTCACGACCTGCATGAGATAATCAGCGTGAGAGGTTAGGGGGCTGGTAAGGAATATATTGATACTAGACTCTCAAATTGGGCAGTGTTGGGCTCAACAGGGATGCATGTAGAATACTTGATCTCTGTGGCCGGGATCGCAAATGATTATACCCTTCCGCACATATATTGGGTGCCGGTATATTCTGCGTGCACACGCATTCGTTTGAGTGGGTGTATGCACTTAGCTATACACAAGGTGTAAGCTCACGTTTTGGGAGGATCCGCCGTTCTGAACATCCGGCCAAGTAGTCAAGAACAGCCAGCTAGAAGGCCAGGGTCTGACCATCGCGGAGGTTGTGTATCATGTGGGCGATCTCGCCAGTCTTTGTAGGCACACAGATCATCGGCCTCTTCAGGGCCTCAGCCTGATGATCACAACGGCCCGGTTCAGCGGCCGGGCCGGCCCGCTTCTAACTTTTCATGCCATCACGTCTCTCTCAAGTCGGACTTTGGTTTGTTGATTGGGATGCATGTGGTGCGTTCCAACGAATGTTCCGTTTCCTGTCGCTCCGCAATGCTTTTCTCTGTTTTCTTGCAAGCATCAAACGCAATTGTGAAGGTGGAGTGACGATGATGTCTGTCTGCTTGCCAGCGTATCTCCCAGCGAGATAGTGTACGAGAAGAGTGACACAGGAACAAACCCAAACAAGCCATTGCTTTATTGAGGCTCCAATCCTGCCAGCCACAGCTGCCAACAAAGAATCCGTGACTGGCACCGCCCGGCGAGGTGTAGATTGAGAGGCTGCGATCTAACCTTCCGACTTCAGTCTGAACCAAATGCCTGGGTTGCTGTAAATCATGTGTTCGAAGACCGCTGCATGTCTCCAACTCGGAACCAATGTGGAACTCTGTTACAAAGTCTGAAGAAGAATTAGAGAGCAGCGATTGGTTAAACTTGTCGCTCTTCTTCTCTTCTTCTCTTCTGGTAGCGCGCGGTAATCAGAGATAGATCCCCATTCTTGTCCTGGCTCTTACTGTTTTTTTATTCCGATCACCTAGGTTCCAGCATTATCCGGATTGCTGACTCGCCTTCATCGCAGGAATATGTTCAAGTTGATGTCAAGTCCTATTAACGTTACAGCCGTGTGGGGAGACCTGGCAAGCAAGCAGTCAGGGGTCAGCGGCTGGAAAATGGGTCTTCTGTATGGTAGACGCGTTTCCATTGTCGCCGCATGGACAGTTGTTGGGAAGCATGATTGGCTGTTATTAAGGTTCGAAGATAATCCTAGCAACGCTAAGATCTTTTTTTGATGGCGCAAGATACGGATGACATACGACCGTTAATAAGGCTGAGTTGTAAGAGCGAGCTCTTCATCAGTCGAACCGATTCCAGCAGGCATTTCAACCACAACAGGACTCAATGAATTCCCTCCCTATCGCGTACGGATAGTCAATACGTCTGCTGAGTAGGCCAAATTGTATGTGCACTATTCATTCTTGAGCATTGCTGAAGTAACGTGTGATTCTGGATAATAGCACTTCGAACGAAAAGTTTCTTTCATACGTCGTAACGCGTGCTTTGAATTATGGCAAACGCAATATCCAAATCCAACCAACGAGGATGATGTAATTTATTGAACTCCCTAGTAGGAGCCATAGTCTTGGATGTAACGAGCGGTTCAGGGAACGAGGTCTTGCCAGCGATTGCTGCGACGGAGTCTACCCATTGAGTGACACTAAGGTCCTCTTGCCTGTAAAGGTGCAGAACCTGGCCGCAGCCTCAGGTGAATTGACAACCACGTCACAGCGCCGAGAAAACGCGTGGCTGCAAAGATGGATTAGTTGAGTGTAGCAAGTGATCCAAGAGCGGGACAGAACTTGGGCGAAATAACTCTAATTTTGCCCGCCCTAATTTCTTTTCCACGCCCAGATGATGATAATAGTGTAGGGAAGGTGTACACAGAAAATAATGAAAGATTACGGGCAGCGGATGGAAACGGGGGGATTGTGTGCACGGCAACGTCAGCACAAGCTGAACAAACATAGTCTTGGGTCAAATGTTGCATGAACAGCGCTCATCTCTGAGTACAAAAAACCGTCATAGATCTTGCGGTGGGTTGTTTCCGTCAACAAATAGCAGCTTCTTCCTCAAGGTGTAGACTAGGCGTGCAATAACAGCCTGAATGTCGATAAGGCAAGCCCAGTGCCTGGAGTGCCAAGCGCAACTTTGTGAGACAACATCCATTCGCAAGTTGAAGGAGATCTTCCGGGTGGCTGTGATGGGCATATGCAAGTGGAGGCAGATGTGTGATGTGATGTGTATGATGTGCTGCAAGTGGGTGTGCGTGCCTGCGGTAGCTTGCAGGACTAGCGCGTGGATGGTTTGTTTTGTTTGCGTCGTCGGGTGAATGGCGATGTTTACCTGAGTATCCGACAAGTGAATAGCAGGAACATTGGGTTGCGTATAATGAATACCTTTGTTGCCATGTTAGAAGGGGGCGGTGAGAATAAGACGCGAACCAACAGAGGTTATCTTGGTAGGAACCTTCCTGCCGTTCAACACGGTGGCCTAAAAACAGGCCGGCTGTCGGGCTGTCTTACCTTAGTAGGTACCTACCTAGGTACTGACCTGGATATGTAGGCACCTGCCCAGATACCCAGTATTCCTTGAATTTGGTATGGCAGGTACTACGTACCTAGACATGGCCGGGTAAGAAAAGGAAAGAAGGAAGGAAAGAAAGCAAAAGAATTGGGAGGCAGAAATCGTATGCACCTAATTCTTATCAAGTCGCAACGCTTGAATGCACAATTTGATGGGATTGAATGCAAGTTCGATGATATATGGGACTGTTTGTGATTTGCTCTTCTTAATTTCCTACTGTCCTATCAAGACTTAAGTGCTTGCTTCTCAGGTCTCCTGACCACGCACGATCGTTGGAAACGGTACCTGAGGTTCTGAACGCCTAAATGGACCTATGGCAGGTGCCGCTCCATGCGCCTTCTCGTAAGACTACCTAAGTTAAGTTCCGCCGTTAGATAGGTTTCTAGTGGCAGCTTACGCACGGCCCCATAACTGTCTAACCACATATGTCCTTCTTTCTCCACCTCTTCCCCTCAACTCCAAGTTTCAACAACTTCAATGTCTCATTTGCTCTCAAATACCTTTCAAAATCATACAATTGATGCTGTGTCATAATAACAGCTGCTTATTCAACATCGTCTAAATTACATAGCAGATCTCATACCTAATCATACCCGTCATTTGGCAAAAACAAAATCGCAAAGAACGAAGCTGCGAAAAGACTAGCAAACCACCCCAGCCTACCTACTGTTTATATCTAGTGCACTTCTCTTTTTAAATCAATACTCTAACCTATATCAATATTTCATCACTGAGTCAATTCGTGTTCGGCGGTCAACAACTCCAACATCAACTGGAGTCCTCGCGCCGCTCGGCCAGTTCTCAGATTGCCCGTATCCTCTGACCCATCGGGCACACTGGTCACGACCGACCATATCGGCGACCGCACTTCATACGCGCTGCATTTATCCCTCCTCGCGTTTTACCTCATTGCCACTTTCTTTTCTGTCGGCTTCCCCGGCTTCCTTCTTGTTCTTTAACCAGAAGTCCACATCGGTGCGTTGTCTTGTCACAATTACACACCAACTGCCACAGTCAGGTCTGCGGAGCCTCAACCAAGCGGCACATGTGACAACCACTTGACACCTGCTTCACACTTAGCTGTCTTCGCCTCTTGCCTGCGTTTTTCCGACTCGCTTGAGCTCCACGGTTCGGGTCTTCTTGGTCTCAGAAGTTGTCTCGTTGTGCACTCCCTGTCAAACCCACACCCTTGACCAGTGATCTCCAACGCCTATTACACGCCCATCATCAACACCAAGTTGTGATGAACACTGTTGCCACATCGCCCGGCCAAGTCACCTCGCAGGTACATCAAATGTCGCTCGCGTCGCCCCATCACGAGAATCCCAACTGTCTAGTTCTAAACGAAGACGGAAGAGCACCCAGCCCTGCAACCTCACTCGTCACTGATGCCCGACCGGACATCGCCTCGATGGATCCCAACTTCTATCCGGGGGTACCCCCAGACTCCTCGATTGTTGGCACTTCTCCAGTTTCTGTGTTCTTCAGTAGCACTGGGGGCAAGGTCGGGCTACCAGAGGCTATCGTCCAACATCAATCTCTAGAGGATCTTCCAAACGAGGTTTTGTTTCACATTATGGGTTTCTTGGACGTCAATGACCTTCTGTCAACGTCGAGGGTAAGTGGTCCTCATCCACCGTTAGCAAAAACTTATTCCACTCTTTGATGATATCTTGGGGATACACATGCAAGCTACCCGACGACCGTCCTGTCCTGATAACCAAAGGTCTCTGTTTCTTGAGGCTGATAGAGAACTAGGCAAGCCATCTTCTTCGCGATATATCTCAAGCTCCTATCTTGCATCACTACCGGCTCCTGCGAGTCAGAACATATCTTACATCGCGTCTTTGGTCGCCGTCCCGCCCGTCTCTTGCTGACCTCATTACTCGTTCCATTTTCAGGACGAATACTTCCTTAGTTTCACGGCGCCTGGCCCGATCCTTGGTCTCGATCCGCTTATCTCGGCGTTTGGCAGCAAGGCCTTCGGCCGCATCTTTAGTCGAGCGTTCAGTGTTGCCAAAGGAGTGTGTGCCCGGCATGACCTCAGTGCATGTCGCGCCAGCCATTGTAGCCAAGAAGAAGGCTATCGAGAAGGAAAAGGTCAAGGATGGGCTTCGGCAATGGATAGCGTCCCGATGGAAACGTGAAGTCAGAGAGCGGCAGGATGGTGTAAGAAAATGGGAGGAGAGCCGCGGGGTAGGACGTGTGTGGAGGCTCCGTAGATTTTGGGAAAGGGTCAGCCGCGGCGAGGATTATTAATGACCCTGGTAAGTTAGTGAAAATGCCTTAAGTGAGGTGAGTAGTTGTAGCATGGCACATAAGGCATATGTTGTTTTAGCTATCAGCATGTGTACCAGCGCACCTGGTTCCCATTCTGTAGTTCGTTTTGCTAAGTTATCATGAATCTGGGGAGGAATTGGCGGCTCTCTGCAATAGCTCTCATCCTGTTGGCAGGACTGCTTGTATGTTACATTATGTAAATGGTTTGGTGATGGTACAAAAACGACAAACTCCGCCCTCGCACTGAACTGCTTCGGGCCACTGGCGAGCCTTTTGTTCGCAGTGTTTATTGCTCTTTCAAGCCTGTGATCCTTCTTAGGCTTTTCGAAATCGAAAGCCATCCCAATCATCATCCTCGTCATCGTCTTCGTCCTCCTCGTCCTCCTCGTCCCTCTCATGGATAACTGGCGTTTCTGGGTTTTCTTTACCCAGAGTCGTGGGTTTCTCGGGTTGACCATCTTGGCCAAAACTTCCACCACGTTTGCGTAGGGCTTCTCTTTTCTCTTTCAATCGCCTCACGCGCGCTTCAAGCTCTTCCATTTCCTCAAACTCTTCCTCCAACGCGCGGGTCGCCTCTTCCTTTTCATCTTCTAGATCAGCATCGACCTGGGCGCGTTGCTTTTCTGCCTCGGCCTCCTTCAGGGCCTCTGCAGCAGCAACTTCCTCCGTTGTCATGGCCGGGGCAGAAATCACTGCGTCTTCGTCATAAGGCGCTGTTGTAGCAGCAATGTCGGCTTCAAAAGCTGCCCACTCTGCTTCGTCGACTGAGGCTGATGTGGCAGCTTGTCGCTCGTCTGTCACCAGACTACTAGATTGGCGTGAGGGGAGGGTGGTGGTTCCGTTTTGGGTGGTAAGGTTGTTAGGCTGGCCTCCTGGGGTAGAAGCTGAGGAGCCGTCCCGGTATGCGGGGGTTGCAGGTCGCGATGGAATCTGCATCTCGATCCCTTGTGATGGTGTCGCCGACGTCCTTCTTGTCAACCGAGGTGGGGTTAAGTTCTGGTCCCTAGAACTATCACCTTCTGGATCTTCTGTCTTGTTTCGTTTCCGCCTGCCATCGTCCATCTCGATATCTCCGTCTCCGTCGTCAATGGCCTCTTCGGTATCGTCATGTTTCCTTTTTTGTGCGGATTGCTGGGAATTGCGTCCATTTGAAGAGGCTGCAGTTTGTGCTTTTATCAAACGAGTCTTATGTGATTCACCGCGAACATGCGAGTCCCACAGCGTCTCGGTTTTGATCTGCTCGTGACAGAGGGTGCAGAGGAGTTTGCCTGCTTCGGAGTAAGAGGCGTAAGGGTGTTCGATGCGACGAGCAGCGCGCTGTTGCCGTAAAAGAGATCGTACGTCGGACATGGCTATGGATTGTAGGTGAAGCTCGTGTTTTGGTATAAAAGAGAGAGTGTAGCGAGAAACGACTCCAGGCCGAAACAGATGGTGAGACAATGCGATTTACGTTATCCAAACGTTCAATTAGATATGTGGTTAGGGAGCGATTGATTTCACAGGGAACAGCATCAGATAGACAAGTCTGTAAATCGATAGAAAAGGAGAAAGTAGCAAATAATAGTTATGACGTTGGAGCTTTGAAGAATCAGGGTCGTCGAGAGGGTAACAAGGTGAGGTCAGCAACCACCGATGATTAGCCGGCGCAAATCTAAAGCTCAGGTAACTAACTTAAATCCCTGGACTTGAACCATTATTCATAGTAATGTTTAATGAAGATCGTTTACATTATTTTATTCGAGAGATTTCCCATATTATCTACTAACCAAGCATTACTATTCTTGTACTAAGGGACGTGGTCTGTGGTTACATTCACGTGGATCTCAAGCATCTCATCAGTCTCACTACTCCCCCACCACAAGCCTAGAAGCTTTACATTAGTACCTAGGAACGCTTGCAGGTGCTTAGAGCCGCATTGTTGACTTTTTGTTCCGTTCTCTCTTCTCGACTACCTCATCTATCCGTCAAGGTGATTTCATTGCAACAACTCCAAAATGGCCGAACAACAACAGGAGGCGCAGGCCCTCTCCTCTATGTTCCCCAATCCGCCGCCCTTTTGGCAAGAGTTTACACCCGATAAAATATCGCGGATTCAAGAACTAAGGACACCATATATTGCCCAGAATGGTGGGGATCCTTTGGCGGTTCGTGTGCCTGATGTCCCTGAAGATCTCATCAATCTGCAACCACCAGCTGAGCCGGCAGATGGGCGGTGGCGTGTATTTGGTGACCAGTATATGGTAAGCCTCTCCGATTGTATATATACCTCTCGTTAGATACGCAATCTGACTGTTGTTTTTCAGCTCGATGACAAGCTCCCAACTCTAGAGGATCAAGGCATCACAAACCTTCCTTCATCTTCACAGTCCGAATCAAAGGACGCCAAGCGCTTTGACCGCGCTCTTGAACTCAAGCGCCTAGCCAAATCTCTACTTCTGAATTTCCTCGAACTTTCTGGCACATTATCACGGAACCCGTCACATGCTGAGGCAAAGGTTCAAGATTTACGCACTCTCTTCATCAACTTCCATCACATTCTTAATGAGTATCGGCCACATCAAGCACGAGAATCTGTTATTGCCCTCATGCAGGAACATCTTGACCGCACGCGCACAGAGACCATGGCTATACGAACACAAGTGGATAAGGCTCGCAGGGTGCTCGATGGCTTGGGAAGCTTGAGCGTGCCTGAGGTGCCGAAGGCTTTGGGGCAACAGTCTGATGAGGAAAATAGGGATGCGCTTGCAAAGCAAAGAGAAGCAGATATATGGGCCACGACAGATGCTTTATTCACTTGAACAGAGACCATGAAACAAATGATGGGACAATATTCACAACACTGATTTTTTCCTACCGAGGAAGTTACAAGGACATCGTCAGCCCCTGCTAGGCGCAACAGGCGAATAATTTACATGGGGTCG
Source organism: Fusarium poae (assembly GCF_019609905.1). NCBI lineage: Eukaryota > Fungi > Ascomycota > Sordariomycetes > Hypocreales > Nectriaceae > Fusarium > Fusarium poae. The sequence goes on along the minus strand of NC_058401.1, from coordinate 2,767,006 downwards.
TCATTTGTCTTGTTTTGTTTGGACTTATCAGATTGGACTTTGGCCACGACTGTGCGTTTGGGATAAGACCAGTATTCGGGATGAGGAGAGGAGCCTGAACATTGTACAGAAATAAGCGAGAGAGATATACAGAAGGGACACAATTCACTTTTGAGGTTGGTTAAAAGTCTCAATTCAGGTGTTTGCATGGCTACAGTAAGGGATTGCTATAGCAGTTAAAGGCTCTTGCCATTTTAAAATTAAAAAATCCCACTCAGGTGTTGTTCCGCTTAAAGAAGAGGAATACGAAAAAGAAACAGCCCTATGTTACAAACAAGGTTGACAACAGTGTAACATCAGTAGCAGGTATCTATTGCTTTTGTATTGTGTGAGAATAAGGTTGCTCTAAGAGCCCTATCTTTCGTGACGAGGCTGCATTCATCGATTATTAAACTTTGAGGAACACCCACACCAAGTAACATCAGTAACCTAGGTACCTATACAACAAATAAATAAGACATCATGGTGCCTAGTTATACGTTTTGTATTGCCCAACTATAGTGTCATATAGCTTTATTGGATCATTTTCTGTTTATCATTTTATTGCATTTAGTTCATAAGTTATATCGAAATGTCAACGAGCGCTTCCTGTAACATTGTAGTCCATCCTCATAGTCCCTTCGAGAACGTCCTGCCAGGAATGACAACACTTCTTCGTACAAAACTCCTTAATAATCATTCCCTTGTGCAAAATAAAGCATTGCTACTTTACAGGATAGTGCAGGGAATACAGCAGCATTCGTAGTCACCACATTCGATGCATTTGGTCTTGGTGCCTGTAGCCTCGGAGGGCTTGATGATGGACTCGGCAATTGAGGTGGCGGCGCTGCCAGGACCGCTACGGTCGTAGAGGCACTTGGAGGATCCGCAGGCCATTTTGGAGGTTGCTTGGGTGTTGGCGGTAGAGAGTTTGAGGTGGCGGGGATCTACAGTGGGCTTCTTAGCTTCTGGACAACTTTAGGGACGTGAGTTTAAGTAAGTCGGCAGCTTACCAGCGTGTATACAAAGTGAGAGACTCTGGAGTTTAAGGAGAAGAAAGTTGTTGGGTAAGTAGGTATGAAGTGAAGGTGAGAGTTTGGGTTTAGACCTCGAGCTTGGGCCATGAAATGAACCAGAACCGGGCATGGAAGACGACGCCTGCCCGCTTGCCGCCGTCCCCTTTATTGTACGTACCTTCTTCCTACCTATTTTTGGGTACCATGATTGCGTCACCAAAGAGTCGCTGCTTGTGGGGGTGGGTTTCATGTTTCAACGTGAGCACCCTGGATTTGATCCGATCTCTCTTGGCAGATATTGATCCTTGTTGAACTGAAGCTACCCTATATAATCTACAACATCCAATGCCCAAGTACCTGCAACTTCATGTAGAATGTTCTAAATGGCTTGTCGATGGCCCAAGTCGGCTTCCCGCGAGTTTGTAGTGCCGGCGTGCACAATAAAGTAGCCGACCCAAGACAATGCTTAGTACGTCATGGCTTGGAAGGATTGGAGAGGGTAGAGTGTTCTTATTGCAATATTGTATACAGTGGCTTACTGGGAGACTGGGAGACTGGGAGACTGGTATTCTTATTATGTATATACTCAATTCCAGATTGCCGAAATTACACTACCTAGGTACTAACCTAACGCGCTCCCTGTGTACGAACAGATCAAGTGACGTATAAAGGAACACGGCTCAGGCCGTATGGGTCACGTCTGTGTTGGAAAACATAGTCTTGAGAGAAACCTTGACTTGATGATATGTTGCAAATTTGATCTCCGCGGACAGATTAACCTTTGTTGATAACCTTGAAGAAACCGAGAAGACGAAAGCTTACGCCATCAAAAAGAACAAATAAAGGAACACGGCCCATGAATGTGTACTTTGAAATATCATGAATCCAAGAATCATTGTCATTCCATATGTAACAATAAAAAATGTATCAACGAATCATATAAACAAAAGAGAAGTAGTGACGCTTCTCAAAACACCGTATCACCAGACTCCCACATGCCGTTTACTGGTATCATTGAGTTATGTTATCTGCCTTCCATTTGTCCCGTCGCATGGATCATGGTGCAACTGCTCCTCCATTCTTCTCGCTTGTTTCCCTCTCTAGCAGAATACCAAGATGCTGGAGATCGTCACGCGCTTTGGGGTCGCACTCCAGAACTCTTCGAACAACTTCCCACTCCTTACGGGCCATCTGATACGCCTGAGGAAGAATGAACTGTACAGTTGGTGCGTTGATCCAAGGTCCAAGCATTTCCTGGGCAGCTATTATGCCCGCTTGTTGGGCTTGATGCTTGTAGGCATCTGTCACTTTCGGGGGTGCCACTGGCGGTGGTTGAGGTTTGGCGTAATTCGGCGGTTGGGGGATGGGTACAGGTGTTTGAGTGGCAGTCTGCCACTGAGCTGGGGATGACTGCGGCGGAAACCCTCCTTGAGGTGCCTGGGGGGTTGCTGGCGAGAACGCAGGACCGGCCGATGCTGTAGAATTACTCCTCTGTGCGTGAGTGGCAGGGGTTGGTGACCCTACGCCGCTGGCATCTTGCTGGGCAGTGACTCCATCTCTGAGCTGTTTAAGTTGCTCGGGTTCGGTGTGATAGACAAACACGGCAAGCAACATAGGCTCCTCACGCACCCGCGGAATCTTGTTGTCAACTAAGTTGAGCATAAACTCAGGATAGTTGTCCTCTCCTGGCGGAACTGGCACCAGGTAAGTGTCCCGAACGTTGGCTATAGTTTTGTCTCCTATGACGCCATAACGCTTCTTATCGGTGAAATACTTCATAAGAGCAAGGAATTCAGCATGCGCAACTGGAGACACCGGTGTGAGGGACACAACGATGATGTCGGTTGATTTGCTGTAGCGAAGGCCACAGAGATACTCAATGGCAGCCTGCTCGGTAATTCGGCCAGCCACAGTCAACCTCTTAGGGATCAAATTTGACCATGGCCCAACTGAAGCAAAGTTTGCGCCACCGATATACTTGGCTGTTGCTTGGAAATCAGCAATCGAGCTCATAGCAAGCGAGCCACGCCACACAACGTCAGGGTCCTGGGTCTCCTCTGTAGGTGAGTAAGGGGGAGACTCGTTCTCGTCTTGAAGCATGCGATCCACATCAGGATCTACACCAGGACCGTTGGCTCCAGTAACCAGAGCCGAAGGCCTGCGGTTCTGAGACACAGTTGGAGATTTGACGCTCGAGAAAACCTTGGCGATATCAAATTCGGCTTGGCTTGGTGATCGTTGCTTATCATCGCTTTGCTGTGGATGCGAGGCCAGGTCAGGTTGGTCACCTGTTGCAGGCTCCTTCTTAACATGCTGAGGGTCTGGGCGACGAGGCCCTGGCGGAAGAGGGACAGCAGAGTCATTGACGAACGTTTCGTCATCAACAACTTCCTCACCCTTGTGAGTTCTTCGGACACGGGGTCCTGTTTCGGAGGTATAGAGAATCGATTGTTTCTCAGCCTTGGCCTTCATTTCCGCGGTCTGCTTCTGCATTTCTGATGAGGCAAGCTGTTCTGAAGTCATGGTTGCCAAAATCGTGGGAGACAAAGTTTTGTAAATAAGTCCTTGGCATAGCTCCGGGTTGTTCTTCAAGTTGAAGCTCAAGGATTTGATTTGCTGGTTGTACTCTTTCTGCCCCTTGGGTACGGGGTACGCATCATATACGCTACGCTCAACCTGAAGAGCGAAAGTCTCTGACAGGGACTCGACTGTGTCCTCTTCCTCGAACTGAAGATCGCCATGTTTCAGCATCGACGACAGGACATGAATTATAGATTTGCTCAGCGCTTTAGCAGGTCCTGTCCTAGAGCCCGGTAAGTCTGCGATGGTGGTGGCGAGATCATCCGGTGGTGTATACGAAACGGGAACCGGTACAATTCCGTTTTCTGATACACGACGAATCTTAGCTGACTAGATAAGTAATTTGTCAGTACCAACAGTTCCCCGTCAGGGAGACGTTAACATACCTTGCCATCAGCATCCTGAGAATCCTCCCGGTTCTTTCTCTTCCCAGCCTTTGCATCTTTCTTATCTTTCGATGTGTCTGGTGCAGGAGACGACTTAACCTTGGACTTGTCTTCTTCCTTAGTCTCACTGTGCCGCTTGCCCTTTCCTTTACGTCCACCGCGCTTTTTCTTCTTGGACTCCTCCTCGTGTGCTTTGCGCCGGGCTTCCCAGGGCTTCTCTCCTTTGGCTATACCATCGAGCAGCTCCTTGTGGTCATCTGGTCTGCATTGTTCACACCAATAATGTTCAGGGATCTCGTCGTCGAATGAGCTCACCCCCACGCACACATTATGTTGCCATGCGCCGCAGGTCTCGCAGGCTATCCAGGCTTCGCCGGAGTCTTCGTCTTGTTCTGTGGCACCGCAGACACAGCGGATCAACTCATCCTCCTCTTCGTCTTCTTGGTCCTGCTGTTGTTCCTGTTCTTGCTCCTCCTCCTGTTCTTGCTCCTGCTCTTTTGCTTTCTTAGTTTTCTTGGTTTGTCGCTTCTTGGGCACAGTCGCAGGCTCAAGTTCGTCGAATGATTTGGTGTGTTGGCCTTTTGTAGCGCGTACCGATCGTCGAGGTTCTGCTTCGCCTGGATCGTTGCTGTTAGCTGATGCTTTAGAACCCTTGGTGTAGCAAGAATTGACGCGGTTTGGGCCCGCAGCAGATTGGGAGGGATTTGGGGATTTGGCTAGTCTTTGTCGCTTACCAGACATGATTATGGGTTGAGTTGATGCTCGCAGCGTGGATTTTGGAAGTGCGACGCGTATCGGTACCGAACGGCGTGGACCAGTGAGGTAGTGATGGTGTTGGACAGATTTCTACTATTGCAACAAAGCGCAGGATGGTGTGCGCCCTTATACGGGCATTGAAGTAATTACGTGGGAGATGATTGAAAGTCACGACTATGTCAAGAGCAGCTTCAGGTTCTTCCCAGCTGATCCACGCGCAGATGCTTGTCTGTTTTTTCAACCTCTATACGTCTTGGCGCAAAGAGATATTCCAACAGTGTTGGCAAACAGGAATTTCAGATATTCGAGGGGGCAAGGCCGTTTGTTGGTATCTTGAAACCTTCGAAAGGCGTCACAAACTCAAGCAAGACTGCGCGACAAGCTTGTGGTGGTGTAAATCCAGTATCAGTAGGTTGGTGCGGGTCGCGTGCCGAGCCTGGGACGCGCGCACTGTAAAAGTCAAGTTGCCCGATAGAAACTCAATCTGTCGCACTGGAAAATACAAGACAGCAGTTTCACTTCGAGTTGACTGTTAAGGTTATATGTTTTTCAGAAAATCTTTCAAAATGATGATGATGATGATGTAAAAGAGAAGGTGCTAAAGAAAGTGTTGGACGTTGGAGGGGGGAGCTATGCGGAGGAAGATATGAAAACTTCGGCACTAGAAAGAGGTTCCGCCCGCCGCTCATGCCCTACAGCGGTAGAGCGGTTGAAGTGGTCGGGTGGCAGGTGGCAGGGAGTCGCAGGGACCAGGATAAACTCGCGCTTGTGACAGACAATTCAATTCAGGCAATTGCTTGCTCACAATGCTATTCGATGCCTGATTGTGGCAAAATGATTGCCTGACAAACAAGCCATCCATCACAAATGTCAGCAAGCTAATTAGTCATCAGTAAAATTGTAGCCTTGCAGGGCGTGCTTTGATCAGATTGGCTACCTAGGTAGTGATCATCCAGCTTCTTAGGCCTGAGGCACAAACTCTATAGCCTTCCCATACCTAGGTAACAGCTCGGTAGCAGAAAGCTAACGCGGCGCGGCGGCCTAGAGCTCCGTTACAGGTAACCAACTGGCGTGGGCTGCACCGACGTAAACGAATCCACAGCCTCAACTCCAACAACCAGCCATATCCTCACCATCACTACAGTTCTCTGACACTATTCGCTTGGGCTTCGTTAGAGATCTCTTCTTTGCCAACACTTTCAATTTAATTGCCTGAAGGTTTTCACCATGTCTCGCCGTTACGATTCCCGAGTGCGTTGGCCCTTGAAGCTCCAGCCAGTACTTGGAAGCTCTCCCACCTAGGTAGCTAACCGATATCCACAGACAACCATCTTCTCACCAGAGGGCCGTCTTTACCAGGTCGAATATGCTTTAGAGGCTATTTCACATGCAGGTACCGCCATTGGTATTCTGGCCAAGGATGGCATCGTCCTCGCCGCTGAGCGAAAGGTCACCTCAAAGCTGTTGGAGCAGGACACTTCCGCTGAGAAGCTCTACATCTTGAACGAGTGCGCAACCCCTCCATGCTAAGATTCCCCTATACAGAAATGGATGGCTAATCTGCATCATGTGTTCAGTAACATGATCTGCGCCGTCGCTGGAATGACCGCCGATGCCAACATCCTTATCAACTATGCCCGACAAGCCGCTCAGCGATACCTCCTCACTTACAACGAAGACATCCCCTGCGAACAACTCGTACGCCGGCTTTGTGACCTGAAGCAAGGCTACACCCAGCACGGCGGTCTACGTCCATTCGGTGTGTCCTTTATCTACGCTGGTTGGGATCCTCGAAGACAATTCCAGCTCTACCTTAGCAACCCGTCCGGCAACTACGGTGGTTGGAAGGCCACAAGTGCAGGTGCCAACAATGCAAGTGCACAGAGTCTTCTCAAGCAAGACTACAAGGAGGATTGCACTTTGCATGAGGCTTGTGGTATGGCAGTCAAGGTTCTCAGCAAGACGATGGACTCGACCAAGCTGAGCAGCGAGAAGAGTACGTTCTGCTATCAGATCGCTCACAATTATCCCGCTAACATTTGTCTTAGTTGAGTTTGCAACAGTAGGACAGACCGAGGACGGCAAGATCTACCACCGCCTGTGGAGTGCTGACGAGATCACGGCGTTGTTGAAGGAGCATGATCTGGCGAAGAACGAGGAGACAGAGGAAAAGTGAGGAACAAGGCAATAGATTCTTGATAGATGGGGTGAAAGGAAAGGAATGCGGGGCTCCTCTTATCTGCCCCTGTACAATAATATCATGAAATGACCATACAACGAGACAAGGCGTAATCTGACTCTTGACCTCACCAAAGTCTATGGTTGTCGCTGAAGGATACGACGGTCCGATGAAAAACGCCATGCAATGTAGGTGACATTGAGTCGTCTCAAACAAGCACGCAAACTATGCCTAAGTCCCCAGTATCAGCGTCGCGAACCTCTCAAGTTGCCCATCTCGAATCCTACATCTGTCCCTCTTGCTGCCTCCTCATCATCGGTGATGCGTTGCCAGCCGGGCTGGGTGTCAACTCCTGGTCGCGGATACGGCTCGTCGCACTTTTGGCTAGATAGTCGGGGCCAGTGGCGTCTGTAACTCCAATATGCAATGCTCATACCCAGAGCTGAACCGACGCAGACATCGTAAACATCATGGCGGTAATCCTCACATCGTGAGATAGCAACCAGGCCAGCTCCGATGAGTGGTATGAGGCAGACCAAAGCCCGGCTCAGGTCACGGCCGCCAGCTGAGTAGCGGAAAACGTGGAGCTGGCCAGCGAGAAAAAGGCTGAGAAATCCCAATCCTGCAAACGAAAAGGAAGAATGGCCAGAAGGGAATGACCGCCAACCCTCTTGGAGGATGTGGCCGTCTTCTCTCGTGCACACGTCGATGGTCACAAGAGTATTGGCCTTTGTCCCAACTGCGGGCTGACAACGGTCCAGCAAGTCAGGGCGAGGCCGGCCAACAGCATTCTTGATGATGTCAGTGATGAAGGATGTCAGTACGATGGAGATAAGGAATGATAGGTAGGTGACTTCATGCTTAGCAGCTGGTGCTCTTGTGACTATGTTGAAAGCAATAAGAACTGCCAGTGGTATGAATAGGGCGTACACAAAGTTCATGACTATCGGATCCCATTAGCCGTGATCAAAGAGGGTGAGTTCCTATATTTCAAACGTACAGACAGGAACACGCTCATGAACTGCAAACGGGTACGAGATTTGAAGATCGTTGATGAAGAACATGCGATGGAATGGTTTGACAAAAAGCACCGTCTGTAAATCTGTCAACAGTGGTACTCTCTTGCAGAATGTGTTGTACAGACCAGGATCCAACCAGCTAGGAGAAAGAGGAAGCCGACGTAATCAGGCGCATGAGTTGTCTGCGAAGGGTGAGTCTCTATTTGGCGCGTATTGACTTGAATATTTGCAGACCTTCCAGTACCTTCGTAAGAAGGAAATCGGCCCGCTAGATGAGCCATAGTTATGAGTCGGTGCCATGATCGATGATTGTGGTTGAAAATGGGTATGAAGGCCAGAATTGATGGAATATGAGCGGCCTGCAAATGCACAGTTGTTATCTCGTCGCAGGCTCAGATGAAGTTGAAGGGTATTTGTCCTCAATACCGCGTCATATCGTCAGTGAACAGCTCAAAGAGTAATCGGGAAGAATGGAAAGATGATAGTCGATGATGAGGTTGGATGTGTTGCCCAAAGCGGGAATAAGGGGTCCTGAGCTTGGAATTTCTGGGGCCGTCGATATTAACAAAGGCTTCGCACGAACCACGAATAACACAGGCACCTGAAGCAAGGCTGTAGCAAATATTCACGTAATACTAATTTTGTAAATTTTAATGTCAAGATTAGACTTCCGATGTAATTTTGGTCACATAGTAATTTATGCCTGTTTCGTGACATCTTTCCTGTGGCTCAGTTTTGACTGGAAGATCAAGAAAAAGTAATTCATCACAATTGTTGACATTAGCTTTCACAGTACTGGCACTGTATTATTTCAGAGAATATATAGTGATGTATAAATGTCTATCACGTTCAAACTGTTGTCTACAAGAAAGAAGACTCAAGCAGAGATTCTCAGTTTACTGTAAACTTTGAAGAGCTATAGGGTAACCAAAATCCCGCTGGGTCCAAGCTCCTTCGGACTTCGAGAATCGTGAGAGAATCATAACTTTCTGTAGCTTTCTTCCTAGTGCTCTTCAATCCAACTTTACTATCATCAAGCCGTTTTTGCGGACAAAACTTGCGCGCTTTTGTCCACGACGAATACATCATCTGGGGCATACTTGAATATCTATTGCTGTTTTATACTGTCCCCGCGACATCAAAACCTGATGTCATAGTTTGCGACGCGTGCGCCAAACGAAATGCTCAGGTCAACACATACACCCTCGGCAGCTGCTCTGGCGCCGCTGCCTCCAGGATGGAGTGAGCATACCGCGCCGACAGGGCATACATACTATTACAATACAGAAACGAAAGAGTCCACATACAAGCGACCAGGAGTTCAGCCTCCTCCCCAACCAACGCAAGCACCACTACCTGCATACCCTGCATATGGTTCAATACCCTCTCTAGCCGATCCAAATGTCGCCAATGCTTATTTGGCGCAACTCAGCCAAGATAATAATGGACAAAGACAACACAGTTCACGAGGCGGGCATGGTGGTGGCCGCGGAGGCTTCGAAGGTCGACCGCGCCCACAACCTGTGGACAAGCCGAGGAGGAAAGAGGCAATTCCAGGCCATGAACCGTGGATACTAGTCTACACCAAATATTCGAGACGATTTGTGTATAACCCTGTCAAAAACACTAGCTATTGGCGCATACCAGAGAAGCTGATGCCTGCCATTTTGGAGCTTGACAAAGCACGACTAAGGAAGAAGGCAGCAGGCGAAACGCAACAAGAGACGGAAGCGAAGCAAGACGACAAATTAAGAGAAGGACCAGAGAAGCAGGCGATAACCCAAAAGGCAGATGCTCCCATGGCAGGCCTAGACGACGACAGCGAATATGAAGAAGTCGAGGTGACGGACGATGAGGGCGAAGGGCAGGGAGACGATGACGGAGAACACCCCTCTAAGAGGCAGCGAACTGTAGATCCCGAAATGGACGATGACGCGCCCTTGGAATTCACAGAAGCCGACTTTGCAGCACAATTGCAGGCCATGGGAGAAGACTATGGTCTCGACCCAGGAGAATATGATGATGGTAATGCAGACGAGTGGCCGGAAGGCGCCGAGGGAGTGCCCCTATCCGAAGATGATGCCAAATATCTGTTCAAGGATCTCCTGAATGACTTCAACATCAACCCCTACAGTCCGTGGGAGAAGCTTCTAGAGGAAGGCAAGATCATCGATGATTTGAGATACACTGCGCTTAGCACTACGAAAGCACGCCGAGACTGCTGGGATGAATGGACGCGTGAGAAGATTGCAGAGTTGAAGGAGCAGCGAGCGAAGCAGGAAAAGCGGGATCCTCGTATTGCTTACATGGCATTCTTACAAGAAAAGGCGACTCCGAAGCTGTACTGGCCCGAGTTCAAGAGAAAGTACAAAAAGGAGGATGTCATGAAAGATCACAAGATCACGGACAAGGATCGCGAGAAAGCGTATCGAGAACACATTGGGCGGCTGAAAATGCCCCAATCTAAACTCAAGTCCGATTTGACTGCCTTGCTCAAGGCCCAGCCCATACACCTGCTTAACAACAAGTCGCTATCTACCGGCTTACCCGACCCGATTCTCACCGACATTCGATACATATCCCTTGAGCCCAAGATCCGCGATCCCCTGATCGAGGCTTACGTGAGCAACCTGCCTCCACCACCCGAGGATCTGGATGCGGCGAAGGAGGACGAAGAACAGCAAAAGCTACGCGATGCCCGGGAAAAGCGCGAGAAGGCGCTAGAGTCGAGAAATCGCACAGTGGAAGAGCAGAGAAGGAACCGGGAACGTGAGGTGGCGGCCAGTAAAGCCCGATTGCGAGACGAGGAAAGAGAAATCGAGATGGCCATGAGAGTAGGCAAACAGGGTCTACAGAGTCAACTAGAGGTCATGAAGGATACGGAAACAGAGTCCTGATGCATCAAAAAGATTCAGTTGCCTCTCTATCTAAATAAACCATTCCCAATCTTGGTAACCAATCTTTAACAATATCTGAGTCCTTGTATATAATCACAGTCCATACATGAAAGTGAACTTCTTGTCTGCGTAGCGGCGGTCATTGAGTCTCTCGCTCTCGATTTCTTCAGGTGTCATCGTGTCTAATATCGCCCTCTTGCGCTTGTTGACTGCTGCAAGCATGAATCGGTATGATACATACCCGACCAGCGCGATGGCCAGAAAGCCGAGCGTGACGTAGAATGGAAATTTATAGTCGGGCCTGTAACGCTGTCGATATAATTGTGCACCGATCACGCCTCCAAGATTACCGAATCCATTCACGCCAAGTACAAGAGCCCGCTTGCCAGGTTCTGGTGTGTTGCCACTGAGCCAGGCCATAGTCAGGGGAGCAGAAATGTATACGCCCGAGAGCAGTACGCATAGTGATATGTACTGCCCGGTGTTCGAGGAGATCGTGACGGTAAGGACGAGGCCAACAATTCCGAGTAGCAAACCACCCAGAATATGATAACCTCGCTCCTTGTGATGATCAGAGCTCAGGGCAAAGATATAGAGGCCAAGAGCGCCGCAGACAAATGGAGGAACCGTCATCTGATGCCTGGTCAATTGAGTCCAATTTAAGTTCTCGTTCAAGCACGACATACCAAGTTTGCGAGAATAGACTCGTACCCCAACCCCTGAACAACCAGGGGCAGAAAAACCGAGAAGGCGCTGCTGGGAACACTGGCGCAGACGTTGAGTACCAGGACAGTCCAGAGCTTCCAATCCTTGAGCGTTTCGATAAAGTCCCTCTTGCTCAACCGATTTTTCTCTATGCCATCCTCACTGTATTCGTGCTCGACAAATTCGGCATTATCTTGTTTCATTCGTTCGACGGCAAGCTCTCGTTCATCTGGTCGAAGGAACCAGGCAGAACCCGGGCCTTTAGGTAGCCATAGCCAGGCGACGATGGCAAAGAAGCAAGTCAGCGCCCCTTCAATTAGAAATAGGTACTGCCAGTTCTTGAGGCGGCCGCCACGGAGGTGGAAGATTCCGTATGCTTAGGAGATGTCAGTTTTTGCACTACCCAAAGTTGAGTTTGGAACCCACATATTGAGCCGGAGAAGGCGCCAGCAATTGCGTATTGTCCATAAAAAAGGGCAAGTCTGACACAGAAATCATATCGTGGGTAGAAGAATGAGAGATATGCCACAGCTGTGGGATAAAATCCCGCCTCAAAGGCTCCAATGAGCAAACGTGTAGCAATAAGTGCCCCTGGAGCAAAGTCAGAATGTCTCAATATCAAGGCAGTAGTTAATTAGACAAATAGGGTCAACGTACTACGTCCTTTAATAAAAGCCTGACCGATAGTCACTGCACCCCAGCCAAACTGTCGAGTGTTAGCTAGTTCTAGTGGTGCGTAATAATGGATTGACCCGTTAACTTGCCATCAGAAATGGGATCCAATGTTTAGCACCAATGTAACGGCCAGCGGCGGCAGAAACAGGCTGGAGGACAACAAAGGTAACAAAGAACAAGGACACCGCCTCATTAAGGTCATCAGGTTCTGCCCCTATGTCGGTAGTAAATCCTAGAATAAGTTAGTCGACCGAGCCCGTTGACTGAGCACCACAAAATGAAACTGAGGAGTGTAGTGTAGTTGTTGTACCTTGTGTTTCGGCATTGCCAACATTGCCCCTGTCAAGTCCATTGAAGAGGTACAGGAGAGACAGCAGAGGAAGAAGAGCGAAATCTAGCTTCTGGTTCAGCGCTCGGCTTCTTTCCCTGGTCTCATCCATTGAAGCAGTAGCAACATGGCTGGATCGTGTCTTGCTCGACTGTGTCGATTGGAAATCATTTTGATCGGTCATATTGACGGTAGGTAGTTGTAATCCAAGAGGAGGGGGCACGAATGGCTTTCCTCGTAGATCAAGAAAAAATGGGACAAATTGCTCGTAGTGTATTATACAAACTCCACGATCTGTATCTAGGCGTCCTTGTCTCATTCATATACACATCTGGTTGATAGGCAGCAGAGATACTTAACGCTCCCGTACCTACTGAGATTCCGCGATAACTTCGCCCAGATCCCTCAGGTCCGGGATTGCTCTGGGGCTTATCCAAAGGACCCCATCCTACGGGGTTCCCAAGGAACTGGTAAGCGTGATCCATGTGAAGGCCCGATCCGGGTGTCATCTTGTTTGTCACCATTGTCCAAAATCAAGGTTTATTCTCGACCTATCATGAAGTAAGAATCTGACAGAAGACCAGACGCTCGGGATTGAGGCTGACAGGAAAGTGCCTCGAATAGGCATATGGCCAACGCCACTGATGCAACCTAGATCGAGGTTGCATGAGCTCTTTGACACCCACTGACCGCATCTTTAGCCTACACACCAGGGACGTTAATAGTGATGAAGGGCTATGTGAGTGTCAAAGAGTAGCGGGAATGCGGTTAAGGAGCACCATCTTTGACTCATCACTAAGGAGCGGGACTCGCATAATAATCGCCAAGCGCCTCCACAATTGTGCGCAAAACAGGAAAGCGATTATCATCAGTTTCCCGTGATGACCAAATCATGCTGGTAGTGATCTAAGTCACTAGATGGCGTGCGGGCTGTGTCGCTAGGGCTGTAAGGCTGACATATACCCCAGAATCAGGGATCCTTCGCGCTGCTTACTGAGAAAGTACTACCGCACCCTGGAACCCAGTGTTACGCCTTGACTCGTATAAGGGCTTATGAATGATTGAATAGGCCTTCTAGAAAACGAACATCAGGCGATCGTGTTGCCGAATCGAGCAGTCGACTGTCCCAAAGATTCGTCACTAGCACGACATAATCCTCCTAGCTGAAACAAACGTTCCCATTGAGATACACCGGCACTCCACTGGAGCTCTATGTAGACTGGCGCGACTGGATCTAGAAGCCAATTGCATGAAAAGGACTCAAGGCCCGGAACTCACAACTGAAGAGGCCAATGTCAGACAGTCTCCACAGCTGCATTGATTCCATCAGGTTTTCACACGGTGAGCCTGAGCCCGAGAGCTTGTCAGACCTTCCAAGGCAGCAGAGAAGACGAAAAAGGTTGAACACTGCTGCCCATTGGCCAAAGAACAAACAGGAGCAATGTAACTCTTCTTATTGTCGGGGCTAAGCACCATGCTTGGATCTGGCTGACTCGGATTTGGCTCTCAGAGATTGGTAAAGTATTGGTCAGCTTCCTTTGCAACTTCCTCTGCATATCTTAGTATTCCCGCAGAATCGGTAACGCCATATTCATTGATATAATAATTAATCAGATCAGATGGCACCCACTCAAAATACACGTTCTCAACATTGGCTCGACAGTAGGGACCCTGAATGAGGGATGTTGATAGCTCTCCCCAAGCTTGCGTAACCTCTTGAGGGCCATTCTCCTCCTGTGCTGGGGGCTAGAAGGGCAATACCTTCTCCTTCTCAGAAAGGGCGACAATCTTCGCTTGCGGGGCGATGTATCTGGCTGTCAAGATAGTGGGTAACGAACCGACCTTATTGCTAACCGCGGCTGTTCTGTCGATCAAATCCGTTCTGATTAGCACGATATCGATACCTCTCGCCACAACACCGACGCTTGTATCAGTGTGGACTTTCAGATCAAGCATTACCCTGTTTTCATTGGCAAAGGAAGCAATTGCTTGAGCCATTCTAACACCCTCGAAAAGCGGGCGAGATTCGAGCACGTGGATATGTACAGGTTGCAACACCTTCCTAAGAACGTGGGTTATGGCCGATGCGATAGCAGAGCTGAAAGAAAGAGTAGGGTTCTGAGTGGACCGTCTCCTGATGGGTGCTGTCCCAAGAAAGCTTGGAATGACGCAGCAGTTCTAGAACTGGTAGCCTGTCGGTCCCGAGCGTATTTTCCAAGAGCTATGATGATGCTGTTGACCAGGCTTTTTTCCACTGAGGTACTGGACGAGAACACATCCTCAATCGTGCCTAGACTTGCCCAGAACGTTGTTCAGAATTGATGCTCCCATGCTTTCCTGCCCATTATTCTTCCATAGATGCCAGCCAGCCAACTTCACTTTTCTCTTTATCAGGAATTTCGATCTTTCTGATTACATCGATGTATGTATCAAGGGCCATAGAGGCGAGCTGCGAGCTCCGCTCTTGTGACCGTTCTGTAAAGCAATCAAGCCCTGGTCGAGGGTGTTGCCGGCCGCCTCCCCCAAGTCAATATTGAACCACACCCTTCGAAGGCTTTCAAGGATGCGCGGGACCCCCTCAAAGCTATCCGAGTCGTTGACAACATCTGGATCGAACCATTCATAGCCTTCAAGCTCCCGGTCTATTTTGATCCCAGCTTCACCTCGACCACCGCCAGTTTCCTAACTTGAGGGCGTACGTAAAAGGGTTGACTATTCATTCTCTTCCAATCGAGTCATCGACAAAGGGAAAGGGGAAAATAGGCGCAAAGAATCCTTGTTGAGTGTTGTTTTTTCTTCAAATTCTCTCCAGGCTGTGTCGAGTGGATCCGTGTCGTTTCCTTTATGCTGCCGGAGATGCCCGCGTATTTGTGTCTGGTTGGTAGTAAGCACAAATTACAATTATCTGACAGCTATAAGAGAAGACAAGGATTGCCGATAAGTGTTTACGTTACCACTCCGGCGAAAGAGAGCAACTTGCGGCTTCTGATTTGGGTTGTTGGATGGGAATTTGAAAATGAAGCATGTTGCAACGGCTTTGCGACTTGAGAGGTGCCATGTTCGGTAGGAATTTGCAGAGCCCTGGTAGTTGGCACTAGTGATGATGACTCAAGACAATGGATGAGCTCGTTCGTATTGAAGTCCATTTGGCAGATAGTAGACAAAGAGTGTCATGTGATGAAGTGGGTGAGTGACTCTGTATCGACGGAATGAATGTCTTACTCTTATTAATACCTCATGTCACCTTCCTCATTATTATCACACTACAACAGTAAAGAAGCATGAACAGTCGATGTGTCAGGCAGGCGAAGCCTTGTTTGCTCTATTTCTACGTACTGTTTTCATATTCTCACGAATAAATCTTTTGATGCATGTCAAGAAAGCACTTGGAAAGGTTCGGCAGGGCGTTTAATTGGAGATGGTATAAATAAATACCTGACATTCCATCAGGTTCTCAATCAACACTCCAAAAGCCCCCCAATCTTCTTAGACTCAACTTGATTGTTCAGTACCTAGCTCTTCTCCCAAATTTATTAAGATAATTAGTTACCATGGGCCTCAGCGTTTCAAAATTTGTCTACATAGTGTAGATCTAAATGAGATACCCATTATACGACTGCCAATCGACATCTATCCACGACACCAACTCATTATAGAGCATATGACCTTGATCTACAAGAATCGGTTGTTGAAGTGTCTCTGAAGTCAACTTGTCCGGCCATGATTGACCCATCTCTACTGTTGTTCGGTTTGCAATCGGATCGTAGGTTGTCGAAGCTTGACTCATGTTGGCAGAACGCGTCGCAGCGCTGATGTCAACAGGTATAGGAAGTCTTTGAACAAGAACGCGAAGGTCTCTAAGAACCGTCGCGCAGTCTCGTCCATAGTTGCTGCCCACACGGCTCTCATCCTCGAACCTGGCGATCACAAAGTCAAGATCGAGTGACCGGGCCTTTTCGGTTCTAGATGATGGACACAGATCCTCGACCAACTGCTGCAGCATCAAAACAATGGCAGCGTTGAATATAAAATGAAGACCAGCTTGAAGCAGCTTTCGAGGTTGATTAACAAGTAAGATCTGGCGTGCGAGACGAATGTTGTGCTCTGCCGAGGCAATGCATCGCTTGAGGTGAGGAAGCTGGGGGTGTGTTCTCAAGGAGCATTGGCGAGAGACGAGCTTTTCTGCAAATGACTTTTTGACTAGAGCAAAGAAAACCGGGCGTATGGTCAAGATGATGAGCTGAAAATCAAGGTCAGCCGAAGAAACAACAAAGAGGACCAAATAAAATACCTGGTTGTAGTGCATGTGTAACAAGCAGGTGGCCGGGTCATCACTCAGTCCGTTGCTTGAAAGTCGTATGGTTGGCGGAAGGTTTAGACTCCAGTTATCAAGCATTCTGATTTCTCCTTCGAGACTTCTTACAGGTCTCGCAACATCTTCTGAAGGGGAAATGCGATATGTGTTACAGACAATGTGACTTGAGATTCGTGAAAGCTCGACGTGCGCCTTGAGACCATCGGCTGGGGGCATAGATCTGTTGTACAAGGTAAGTTTAGGAAGTTAAAAAAAAGATAGATATATGAACATACGGGGCATCACAAGGGGGTTCTAAACGGATAGCATCGTCCATGATGGTTGGGGGTCTTCCCATTAGACAGCTCAGATAACGATCTAGCACGTATAACGTCCAGAACACTCGCTTGCCGCTTTCATCTAACCAACCCCTGTGAGAGCCATGCATGATGCTGATATGCATGGCGCTGCTCACACACATGTAGGCAGCATCACGGCGATTCATCTCAATCAAGTAGAATCCCATCAGAGTCAACGCGGCAACTTCATTGGGTGTAAAGCGGGTGATGTCGAGAGGATTGCCCAAGAGCATACGGGCCCTGCTGAAGTAGCTCTCGCTGAGATGGGAATCTATCGAAATATCCTGAGGTGGCATGATTGTAGCCTGAGAGACGACAGCGAATGCCGTCTGATACAGAGCGAGAGGACGGCATTTTTTCAACCGGACGACCGGCGGGTCTCGCTCTAGTGAAGGGATTACAGGTGTCACTGAGAGATTCCCCCACCAGTAGATACCGCCGCTTGGCCAATGTCCGTTCCCGTCCTGAATAAAGTATCGTAGCTCGGTTAACATGGCGTCCATCTCTGGGTGGGAAGGGAACCATGTAGGGTCGACATCACGATCATGCAAAGGACGAGAGTCGTATGTCTGATAGCGGCCGAGACTCGACAAGAATGCACTGCCATCAGAACCAGGGCGAAGATTCTGGTAGGCAAGAGGCAGAACAGTTGTCATGAACTCCTTCAGGTAATCAAGAAATGTTGCACCACTCGTCTCGCCGAGGAAGCGTGCATAGCCGTCAGGATCATGCAGTAGACGGCCTTCTGTAGTTGCCAGGTTCTCGTCTTCATCCTGCCTCTGATTTGTATTCGATATGGACTGTGCTGGTTGGGAAAGATGCGGCCGTGAAAGCCCAAGGTTAAGATCTTGGATCCGCGCATCTGGAAATTGGATTTGAGACTGAGACTGAGGCTGGGGTATTTGTTGGAACTGTCGATGAACGCTGGGATATTGGTATTGAGGAAGCTCATTTGCACCCCTCGCGATATTTGGGTGGCCATCTATGGCTTGTGCTGTGTGTGTACGAACTGTTGATCCGGCACCAGGCCCAGCATTATGACCAGCACCAGAGATTGTCCAACCAAGCAATGCAGATAGCTCTTGGCGACTGTTGGCATCGGTAACCGCGTTGGATATAGCAGCGGGTACAGTATCCCGAAGAACCCGTTCATAGAGATCGACCTTGTGTTTTAGCTCTTGAAGCTCTGCGCGTGTAATAGAAACCTTCTCAACAGGAAGAGGATATACGCAATCGCGTGAAGAGGATTGACATTGTCGACATGGATGCTCACCAGAGCATCTGACTCTTCTCACGTTGCAAGCATTGCACCTTTGAAAGAGACATTTGTTAGACTAAACCAATACGTGATTTGTTCTCCTAGAGGATTTGATACATGCGCGGCGACATTTGAATAGGTCGCTATCTGGAGAGAGATGACATTGATAGATAATAGATAGGCTGGTGGTGCACAGCAATTGATCGATAACACCTTTCCCGAGAAGATATCATGTACCAACAGCCACGGAAATCTAAAAAAAAAGAAAGGAAAGATGCAGAATAGTTGACTAAAGAACCGAAAAAAGGCAACTTACGCTGTGGCGACACGCTTGCGGTGCTCGGGAGCAACCTTGTGTCGGCGGGGATTGACAGGAAGCCTTCGTGGAGCAGAAGCAGCATTAGCATTAGCATTAGCATTAGCATTAGCAGTAACAGCAACAGTGGCAGTAGACCGAAGTCCTGCCGACTGCTGTGCTCCAGCTGCTTCAGTCCCAGTTAGACCAGACTCAGATCCAGACTCTTGGGGCCCGAGGGGCTTCATGGCTTAGTCGTCGGGTCGGGTCGTGGGCTTGTGTTCCAAGAGGAGAACAGAACATTCGTCGTATGCTTCCATTGACTGAGAACCAGTCAGCCCCTGTTCAGTTCTATTCAGTTGCCTTGACTTTTTTGTTGCTTTCCTACCTACCTTAAAGAGCTAGACAAGGATAGTTAGGGGGGATCAAGTCCGAATAGGTAGTTTTTAGGTAGGTTGTCCCCCACATAGCCTACTGCTACTGTAACCAAGACCAGTTTATCTTGGTTTGTTCTGTTCTGTAAGAAATAAAAGAAATCTTTTTTTTTTTTTTCGTTTGTCTTCGTTGGTGCGGAAATTGGATACAGATACACAAAGCCGGAATAAAAGCCGGTTGATCAATTATGGAGAAAGTTAAAGCACAAAGAGGAAGAGAACAGAAAGAGAAAAAAACAGACATCAAACCACCAATGGTTCGTTTTGTTTTCAGCACGGCACGGCACGGTCAAGATAACCCTTGCTAATGCCTCCACTGCTTTCTGACTGTCTGCTCTGTTCTAGTTAGTTTCTGTTGATAGTTAAAGAAAATATTGTAGCATGTTATCTTGTTCGTTGTCCCTCTATAATTATTCCCAGTAAACGTCTAACCGGTTTATCCTTGTTAACCAGTTACTATCTCTCAGATGTTGCGATCGACGACGCACAGCTTACGTTTTACACATGGATCAAAAGCCAGACTGAACCGAGGCTCGCGTAGAACAAGACGGATAACGTAGCTTGACAGGGGATTGCAACCTTGTCAGCTTTCGATGTCATTGCCTGGGACACAGAATAATCTGCTTACTCAAGCAGCATCGTGCAATTTCCTGTACGAACCTCAATATGGAAACTCGCCAAGGGTCACTTGACAAAACGTGATGCAGTTGGGGCAATATCAGGCTCTTCTTTTGCATGCCTGACTTGGTTATACCTCTTTGAGTGTGCAAAAAAAAAAAAAAAACCACCCTTGCTTTGAGCAATAAGCGTACCACCGATATAGTCAAAGTCTTGGCAAATAAGTGTGTGCAGTGTGGCAAAGGATGTCCGGCCCGGCTTTACATCAATAATATCTAGAGAGTGGCAGAGTTCTTCAACATTAGTCTTCCAGGAAAGGGTATAATGGCTCAATACCAAAGCCTGAGCCCCGGAGCCGGCCAGATTTGATATTGGAATGATCGCTATTGAAGCCCGTCCAACTTATGCGCCGCCTGCATGATTCTACGTTGCCTGCCGAATGATACCACTCTCGCTTGATCGGGAGATTCTCATCGATACTGCCCATTATAGAAACTGATCCGTTCCGGAGTAGCGGAGATACTACGCTTACAGGATAACAACAACACTCGGTATAGGAAAAGGCAAAGGTTATGAAGTCATACTGAGCTGTGTAATGATTAAAGTGTAGCAGATATTAAGAGCTAGATAAGGATTATTTAAAATAGCCTAAGCAGCGTGCCCTGACAGGCACAAATAAAGGATATCTTCTACAGTGAAGCTTGTTGTGTATGGACATTTCTCCATGTAATGGTATGATTCTAATATCTACAAAACACCACAAAACAAATCCACCTTTTTGTTCGCACCATCTCTAGACAATGATAATATTGACAACAAAGAGATATAAAAAAAATAGGATATAAAAAAGATGCTAGCCAGAGGACTTCTCCTTCGAGTCCAACCAACCATTTTCGCTGCCCGTGGTAACCCATAACACTTCCAATTAAACATTCCATTTATTCATGCTGTCGTGACAATTTATTGCTTGAAGATAGACTGAACGATCTCGCCCGAACGTGTGCTCAGAACAGAGAGAAGTGTATCGCTCAACTTGGGAAAAATGTTAGTACAGATAAATACTAAGGCAATAGTGTTTCACTTACTCCGTGGGTACCCTCACAGCAGCCTTGCAACCAGACGCCAGAGTCATCAGCAACGGTGCCAGGAGAGAACTTGACTCGGTAATCTCTTCCGACAGCCAGTTTGCGCTCACCATCTTGCGTCTCAACGTTCCAGCCATTGGCTCCCTTGAGGGACTCGTTGCGTCCCGATACAGTCTTGGGGAGCATGGTCCAGGCATCTTTAAGCATATCAATATGGGCGCTTCGCTTGTAACCAGTAGCAGCGATAATCAAGTCAACATCAAAAACCTCCTGATCAACGAAGCCGTCGAGAGGGCCATCGTTTACGCGCTGAACCTTGATCTCGAGAGCATCGCCCTTGGTGTCGACGCTGGCAATCTCGCGTCCTGAAAGGATTCGGTGGGGCCACTGGGTCTCATCGTCGCTAATCTCGCGCTTCTGGTCGTACATCTTCTCAAAAAGGTGCTCAATAAGCTCCAGACGAACGACACCATAGTTGGTCGCACGAGCCTCAGTCAGCAGGGTCTCGCGGGCCTTGACAGATCGTGGCCACAGGTTGTCAATGTACTCAGGGTTGAAGATGGAGTTTACACTGTACGTCATGGTCAGTCAAAGGTTCAAGTCTGAGTAGGCATGTGCAGGTAAATAACTTACAAAGGAGAGTCATCACTGGGGCGGAGGAACTCCTGGCGCATGATAAGATAGGTCTTGGAGTTGGGATATAGGTTTTGGACGTTGTTGAAGATCTCGGCGGCACTTTGACCAGCACCGATGACAGCAACTCGGTACGGAGCATTCTGCTTGGTAAGGATCTGAGGGGCGTAGTTGGCGAATTGGGAAGAGTGCAGAACGCGAGGGTGCTTTGCGGGAAGGCTCTTAGGGAGGGAAGGCTGGCCACCAGCGGCAACAAGAACATGTCGGCTGCGGAAAGATTGGATCTGGCCAGTCTTGCCATTGCGGGCTTGGACCGTAAAGGTCTTGACAGCACCAGCCTCCTTGCTCTCGGGGGAGATGGAAAGAACCTCGTTGTTATAGTTGACGACGTGGTCGAACCAAGAGGAACACCAGCGGAGGTAGTCCTCGTACTCAGTACGGGCAGGCAGGAAAGTGCCCAGGTTGGTGAAGTCAACTAGACGACCTTGGCTGTGGAGGTAGTTGAGGAAAGTGAACTCAGATCGTGGGTTGCGGAGAGTAGCCATATCCTTGATAAAGGAGATTTGCATCTTGGCTCCAGGAAGCAACATACCGGCGTGCCATGCGAACTTGGGCTGCTTCTCAAGGAAGAGGACCTTGGGAGCTGTGCCGTCAGGGCGAAGATTCCTGCCCTCGGCGATAGCATCGTGCATAGCGACGGCGACGGCCAGGGAAGCAGGGCCGAAACCGGCACAAATGAGATCGAATTCTGAGTCTGCGGGGGCTGTCTCAAGGTAGCGCGATCTCTCCTTGTGAATACGAGGTCCATGGCGGACGGCTGAGGGAGCACCGTTGCCGTTGCTGTGGCCATTCATGTGACCGTTGCTGATACCGTTGGTGCCGTTAGAATGTCCGTTGGTACCGTTAGATACCGGAGCATCTGAGCCAGAGAAAGAAATCTCGCTGTGGGGACTCATAATGACTGATTTTTTGTTCTGATGGGTGATGTAACTATTGAAAGAAATAGTGAGGCTAACACAAAATGTGTGTATAGATTGAAGCCTTGAAGTCGAGATGGGTAGGAGTCGGCAGAAATTCGACTGGGTATGTAGGCAATTTTAAATATAAATGCCCTTTTGAAATTCCAGGCAAATATCAGCCGAGTCGGTTAATGAACAAAAGTGAGTTATATAAGAGTTGGAAGGTTGAGAGAAGAAGCTGCGATGTTTGGGTGAGGATATAGAATGAATAAGAGTGACACGATGAGGGTCTGACTCTGATGATGAATAATGAATGGGTAGCTTCCTATGTAGTCCAGTCCAGTCCAATCCCACAAAGGTCTTGAAAAGGTAAAGGTGAAGCTTCTTTATGGATGATAGAAAGAATGGAGGAACGGGATGGTTCCGAGAGATGGGGGAGATATGGGCATTTTGTAGTTTTAGAGTAGACGGGGATGGTATGGGATGGACTCTGATCTACAAGGAGCCCATTGATTCGGTCCCATTCTCAAACTAGGAACGGACGATGGGCCCTCAAGAGGACGAAGAAGCAAATCCCTACTACCTATCATGGACTACAGCTCACGGTAAAGTTCTTCTCCATCAGAGAGGGAAGGGGTTCCTACATTTCATTACATGAGAAGAGCACTCCCAGAAGAGGTACATGGAAGAGGCGGATACGAGTACATAACTTAGTCTATCAGTCAAAGTTCCCCATGTATAATACAACCTTGTCAAGCTCGTACGTATGGGGAGGAGGTACATTTGCGATGGAACCATGATACATGGAAAGCATCCATGATGGGGACACTACGTAGGTACCTAAAGAACGCAACTAAACCCACTGCATCAGAGCGATGGAAAGGATTGTTATTGCAGGCTTTCGTTTCTTTTCGTTTCTTTTCTTGGTCTAAGTGCCGTACATCCTTGTCCCGGAAGCCAACGTGGAGCTACGGTTGCCAAGCGATGAGTTGGATCACAACGGCAGAAAGGAATCTTGGTCAGTTGCTGCACTGTAAAGAGAATAGAAATGGTGACGGAATTCATTCAGTCAACGTCAGTTTAGAAGCTTGTAAGCCCCCAAAAACCAAAGCCTAGGCCCTAATCATGAGTAGCGTGCAGCCTAATTTAGTTCTTCAAAAACAAGGGTGGGATCGGGAAATGGGTGGGCTAAAGCTGCTATGGGAGGGGGTGTATCCAGCGCCAGCTAACTAAATGAAAGAAAACACCAACCTTTTGGAGCTCTAGCTTGGAGGGGTCATACATACCATCTTTGGGCATCTTCCGTTGTATATTTTTCGCATGCTTTATTTCTTTTCACTTTTTATGCTGGTTCCTGATGGTGCAATATCTCCATATAAGTTGTTATAATATTCGTCCAAGGGAAATACACCTGCCAAAACTGGGTTCTGGTTAGCACCTACCCTAGTACTATATCACCTTCAAGGCCTTGATTGTAAGCAGTTGTTTCCTGAGCATAACATGTCAATCAATAAAGATTAACAAAAATTCTGAAAATTTTATTCAAACAAATCGATCACAGTCATCCTTTGCCTCATATGAAGACTCTTTTAGCCGCGGCATCATCACCATTATTGGCACCATACATTGGAAACAATGGGTTAGACCGGTCACCAAGCTGCAAGGGAATGCAAATGGAAGGAAAATGTCGCACAGTCAGTCACAGTTAATCGAACGTCTCTGAGGTGGCTCCTCCGCGTCCATGGCCACGGCGTACCTCGTGGACCCTCCTCGTGGGACCTCATCGACGCCGTGAAGTTCCGTAGCGTGAAGGTGAGGGAAAACTTCCAGTCCACCTACAAACGCACTGCACCTTAATCCCCGAGTAGAATCAACCATCATGCTGGTCTGCGGGTCCAGCAGTCAGCCTCCCAGCACCAGCCAAACCGGTCGCAAGCACCGGCGTGGGTGACTTGGGACTCTTCAGGGATGCGTGGCGGCTAGGCTAGGACCTTTGGACTGGCATTAGACGATCAACAAGGAAACGATAGACATTAGATGACTGAAAACCCAGAGTCTGAACAAGCATAAACTCTCAACAGACTATCTCTTTGACAAGAGTCGTTAAATCTGATTAAAGTTTGGCAACCGATGATCTTAGACATATACCCATCGTCTGCCTACCTATATGGACGAATACGATACGACTTGGTATGTAGTAAGGCGCCTTTCGTGCATGGCGATCCATGTGCGTTGACATCTTTAATTAAAAAGTGGGTGTTGTGTCGTGCAACCTGTCTAAGTTTGAAGCATACCAGGCTTGCTATGCACCACTTGCTTCAATACAGCAGCGAAAATATCGTCTACTTCTCGGTCCATTTGTTGTTTAACCTGAACGCTTCTTTTCGGTTGAGAGCATTGTTTCTCTATTCCTCCACAGTTTCGCCTATGCAAAGCGGAGTGTTGATGGTTGGTCGGAGGAAGTGGAAGTTTTTCCTCTAATGTGATGCAGAGCTAACTAGGGATTCCCGGTAACGCAGCGCGGAACTAGGCAAAATTGATGCGATGCCGGTGGTCATACTCGGGAAAAGGATCAGATAAGATTGACATGGCAAAACGTCCAGAGGCGGTCTTGGCGAACTCTCTAGACCTGGCCACTCCCGGACAAGGGGTCACGGCAGAGAGTCTTAGTGCCGGAGCACTCAGAATAGAGGAAGGGAATTCGCCAAAAGGATCAAGTTACTGGTTGCTACTGCAATGGGTCGATGCAG
Source organism: Fusarium poae (assembly GCF_019609905.1). Taxonomy (NCBI): domain Eukaryota; kingdom Fungi; phylum Ascomycota; class Sordariomycetes; order Hypocreales; family Nectriaceae; genus Fusarium; species Fusarium poae. The sequence goes on along the minus strand of NC_058401.1, from coordinate 2,741,762 downwards.
ACCCTGAATACATACGCTACGCTACGTATTGCTCTGGGGGATTGTGAGCGTGGGAGTGGACGTGACATGGTGTGGCAAAGGGCCTGAACTCAGACGTTTTGGCCGATGACGGCTTTCGACAGCCCCCACCTACCTCCGGTTCATATGTGAAGCCTCACACCGGTCGATACGATACGACGTCAATCCCTGAAACAAGAACGAAGAAAATTCTGACAAGCAAAGAGGGCGGCGAAGAACGGCTTTGACGGCATAAATGGACACCAAAAGGTCGATCACTCGCAGAATAATGTCGTTCGAGGGAAATGGGGGGCGAGTCCCACAGAGTGAGGGTTGGACTTGGTTTGTTGATTGGAGCGTTGACAACTTGAAGCGGATTCTGAAGACTAATACACTCCAGTGTGGAGATGAGGGAATTATCTGATGATCTGATAAACCGGATCTGATAAGATCTAATTAGCCAAGTCACAGTAGCGCAGCACGCCAGCCTCAACTTGACTGGCTCCCGATCCCCAAAGGTCCGTCCTCTCCTAGGCACTAGCCCTGGTTGCATGGACTAGGCCCCTTGCAAGAGGTCGGGTTGGATTGCTATGTTTTCACTCTTTGGGGCCAGGTACCGATCGAACTCAAACAACACGGGAGGTATCCGTAGTCGCAGAGAGAAAAATTTTCCTCGCTCGTGAATCGAAGGGGCCGTCCCTGTCGAGAAGACTTGGCCGATTACAGTACAAGCTAGGTGAGTTAGCGTTTCAGCCCCAATTCGCCGCTGATCGATAAGATATTCAGAGTCGGGCTTGCAGCCATGTTTGACGATCAAGATTCGCCGGACTAGCGGACAGTGGTTTCGCAAAAGCCGTTCCATTGATTGATTAGATTGTGAATCTTTTTCGAGACATTCTGAGACTGCAGCAAGCGGAACGCGGCAGGGATGTTTGCCCCTTGTCGATGCGTTCATTATGTTGCAATGGAAACACTATCGAGTTATGCATGAGACACGCATTGATGGGACGACAACTCTGGAAATACCCGTGGTATGGCACGATGGGATCGGCGAAACCGTAAGATGTTTTCTGCGCCGTACGTAGCAGCGTAGGTAGTACATATGTACATATCCCGACACCTGGTGTTTCTTGTTCTCTCGTACAACTTCAGACCCTTGTTTTTAGATACATTACATTCCGCAATCTAGAACATCTGGATCTTACCAACGCTCCGGCAGTCAACAACAATCGTTGTTGGTTCGTTCTCTAGAACAGCACCCAACTCGACGGCGTCTATCCTTTTTTTGACCCCAAATGGGAAGACCCAAGTAGTACCCACAAGAGCTCCCGTCAAGAACCCCTGGCAATGAGTCGATGCGAAGCCACAGACCACCATCAGGTACCGAATTTGTTTTAGGTTCTGTCGACATGCAGATGAACAGCGGAGCGGTTACTTATGGTGCAAGGCAGAGATTTTACAGATAGAAAGAGGACGGACCGTTTTAACTTCCCGAGGTCCAGGAATGGAATTGGCACTTTTCTTCAAAGTTGAATAATAAACTTATTTTAGATCTTCGTCTCTGTAATATGTGATTTTCTATGTAAATGAGGGCGTAGGGTTTATATTCGTTGTAGAACGCTCAGGTACCTACTGGTAGGCGTTACAAGCTCACCACCAAACTTCTGGAGGTCGAAAGACATTCTGGAAGTTTTTCTCTCTCTTACGGCTATTGTATTGAAAGCTGCATATTATTGAAGAGACCTTGGCCACCTACTCATTACTGACAAGATCTTTTTATCGTTACAAAAGCAATCTTCATTCTGTACTTCTCGGGAAACTTTCTAAAAGGTGACGTGGGTCCCATGCATGTATTTGAACATGGATCAACTATTAGGTTATCTGATTAGATCAAGTCGAAGATCAGCATGTCGCCTGCTGTGTGCAATGCCTCAATCTGACAATTTTTTCTTGTTCTTTTTTCTTTCTTTTTTCTTTTTTCTTTCTCATAGTATTGCACTCTTCCCACCCTCAGTTCAATATACTGGGTCAATCCATAAAAAGTAAAACCGGGTCTTTTTTCTATATAACACCTCAAACTCTCTTCATCCAAGAGGTTTTGTGATAGCTGATAATTCAGGTCAGTGAGAATAGGGTACCTTCCTGCCCGCAGCAAGGAAAGTCAACCAATGAATAAATGCACCTTCCAAACTCAGGTCCTCAACGTATGAAGAGGCAGCCCACACCTCCCTTCTGTTCCCCCACCTGCACCTTGCATCATCCAAGGCCTAACTAAAGACCAGGGCCTAAACTCCACCATCATCACTCCTGCTTCATCATTGCTTTCAATTACCTACCTGCCTACCTATTCTCGTCTGTTGTCCTGAACCCTGGACATTGCTTGTCACCCGTTTTTTAGGCTTCATCTACAGCTGCACCATGTGATGAGTCTGCTATTGCTCCAGTGCCAGCCACTGACGCCGCTCAACTCCATTCGTTTAACCGCCCCTAACGTCGTCGTTGTTGTCGTCGCATTAGGTAGCCACAAACCGACGGATCTTGTGCTACTTAGTATTTTGTTTCTACAATCGAGTCCAAAGCTCGCCTAGGTCCCACGTTACGGTGTCATTCACCATTCTGAACCGCATCCCCTCGGGTGTCCGAGACTGCACCGACCGAGTATGGGTCCTTCTCAATCGATGAGCCAGGGGTTTGCCCTTGTCCATGACAAACTCTTTGATCGCTTTGAGGTATCGTCACTTCGAAGATTGAGTAATGGTTTCAACCCTTTCCGTTGTCGGTTTGATTTCTGCACCAATGTTATTTCCTAATCGACACACCACTTGTTCATTGAATGCATAGCATGGCTCTCTCGCGTCTTCATTGATTGATATTCTTCATATCTTGTAGAACAGGTAAGTCAGCAAGCGTTCAATCGTCTCGACCAGTCCTCGGATTGTTCAATACACTTTTCATCTTATACACAAAAGTCCTGTGTTGGCGTTTCCCTTTTGCCTTTTCCCTGCGTCGCGTCGCGTTGACCACGTTCTACTCTGCAGAGGATCTCTTGCATTCACCTATAATGTTTTGATCATAATTTCTTACTCAATTGCATTCCGCGCATCCCTCTCCTCACACTACTATCTACCCTTGGCGTCCGTTCTATAACCCAGACCTCTCCGGCTTTCTGCCTCAGCGTTCTGTTCCATAGGTAAAGACATATATTCGCCGGAACATCGGCAAGGTTGTTGGGTGTTGGTCCGTGTCTGATACAGGAGAGTATCGGACGTATTCCAATTTGTATCCTCGCTCTTCTATTACAAACGCATGCCGATCGGACAAAAAAAAACCTATGGATGCCGCAAGCATAATCATTTGTCGGAATGTGGCTCCCTTCATTTCGGGGCGACCCGTTGAGGATCCTTCGCCTGCATGAACCAAAAACAACGAGGTTATCCGTCGCAAAGTTCATCAAGTGCTGAGACCTAAGTTGACGGTTACAACGGGCAAGTGTAATCGCTTGGCCTGCAACTAGTGTTGTATTCGTCTACACACATGATATCAGCCTTCAAGCCTGCAATTCTCTTTGCCTCGATTGCCGCCAAAACCCTTTTTTTACCCAACGACTTACCAGGCATCCTGTGTCGAAGTGCAAAATTGGACCACCCTTTCCCTTGTCGGGGTTGGTTCCGATCTAAGGCCCAGTGTGATCAACCGAGCTACCAAATACGGAATCACGAATTTCATAAGCCCAACCATTATATTTGCTACCCAGCAGATGACGGGAGTCATTATTCGCGATTTGGCCTGTACGCTCTTATTTCGGGCATAGGGTAGACTTGAAGTAGCTGATGAAGCCAACTTTCGAGTAAGCCTGTCATATTCGGCGACTAAATAGAGCGTCAACCAAGTCGTGACGCAATCCACTGAGCGTTTTTCCTACTCATTTGGCACCAACGGCATATCGCCTTGTCGATGAAGGAACCGCTGCCACACGCACTTACGCCGTATTCTGGAACAGATAGTGCTGTCCAATTTTAGCATAATACATAGTAAGCTCATTTTATTGTACTCCCGACGGCAAAGAGGTCCACCATACATGCATCCAAAACAGAGATCAAGGTATCTCGGCTCACACCACTTTAGTTCAATCAGCCAAACGCAACGCTACATCAACAGCTTCACGTCAGGGTCTTGACTTTTACCTCTCCTGGACCTGGTACATGCTTTGACTGCCCCTCCTTTCAAATTGTCATGGCTGCTAACCATGCACATGCAGAACACTATTATAGCCGGGTTTTGCTTGTACCTGCCACTCTCGCGGCTCGATGAGTAATTACTCGACGTTGACAGGCTGAATTACACTATCATCCACACGCCCCCTTCGATCAGGTCAACCGCATTGTATCACATCCCACGCCTCGAGTTTTTGTCGAGCGAATCACCGTGACGCCGATTCTAACACGGCTTACGACCGTTTGTTTTGTCGCAATTCCAATTCGCGGCGTCCGTGTTTTGTACCCCGGTTGATGCCCACTCGTCCCGAGTCCTGGTCCCGCGTGGTCATTAAGTGACCAAAGCAACCTGGTGTTAGTCCACCTTATTTTCTCTTATTGTAGTTGGCCTGTGATTCATGCACCGGGATGAGGCTTCTGGCTGACCAAATTATTCCCTAAAAGGGCCATACGTTCTGCTTCATGCACACACCTCCAATGTTGCCGCTACTGTCGCCAGTCTTGATTGTTACTGGTGTCATCTGTCGATCGAAACCACCCTCCATCACTCCTATCATTATTAGCATCATTACCTCGAATACCTAAAATCGTCATCATTTTTAACTAACTTGTCTTCCAGTCTACCAACAAGCTGTGAGACTGACTGAAGTAACAATGGAGCTCACTGGGCTTTCGATCATTAATGCACAACCGTCTAGGCAGCCTGGACCACATCTCTTACACCAACTGGTTAAGCCTCCTAGCCAACAAACTGCTCTGGACCACATGGGAAGCAGCCAGCGTGCTGCTTTTACCTATTATCAGCTTCATGAAGCTGCAACGTCCCTTGCCCATCGCATCGCCAATGCCTCGGGCAATGCACAGGGCCAGTTCGTTGTCCCTGTCCTAATCCATCAATCTCCGTCACTTTATATATCCCTTCTGGCCATCTTGAAGGCTGGAGGGGCCTTCTGTCCTCTGAACGTTGATGCACCACCGGAACGGGTGAAATTCATTCTTGGCGATGTAGCCGCAACAGTGGTGCTTGTGTCAAGAGAGCTTGTCTCTGCGATACCCGACGGCATCAGTGGAACTGTAATTATTGTTGATGAGGAAGGAGCGAAAAGTCCTACTTTGCAAAGTCTGTCGACCGAGGTCACTACTCGAGTACCTAAACCAGAAGACCTGGCCTATGTCATGTATACTTCGGGATCAACAGGAACACCCAAAGGCGTGGGAATTTCCCATGATGCTGCAACTCAAGCTCTTATTGCACACGACAGACACATTCCATCATTTTCACGTTTTCTACAGTTCGCAGCACCAACATTTGATGTTTCTGTTTTTGAAATATTCTTCCCCCTTTTCCGAGGTGCAACTTTAGTCAGCGTGCGAAGAATCGAGATGTTGGATGATCTCCCTGGAGTATTGCGCGCCATGGAGGTAGATGCTTGTGAGCTCACGCCAACAGTCGCTGGAAGCCTGTTGCGGACAAGAGCGAATGCACCGGACCTCAAGGTGTTGTTGACCATCGGTGAGATGCTTAATGCACCAGTTGTCGAAGAGTTTGGAGGCGATGAGAACAGACCCAGCATGCTTTGGGCAATGTATGGTCCGACTGAGGCAACTATTCACTGGTAAGTCGAAAGATTCTGGTCAAAGTTCCAGGCTAACATGTTCAAAGTACACTTCAAGCGGACTTTTCTTCTGATTCTTCAACGGGAAACATCGGTGTTCCCTTAGATACCGTCTCATGTTTTATCATTGAGATTCTTGATTCAGATAGCGAGCAATCTGAGATAAGAATTCTGCCCCAGGGGGAGATTGGAGAGCTAGCTGTAGGTGGCTACCAACTAGCGACTGGGTATATCAACCGGCCCGAACAGACAGATTCGGTTTTTGTTGATTCGCCCTTTGGTCGTATTTATCGCACAGGCGATAAGGCCCGGCTACTTCCGAACGGAAAGTTGGAATGCTTCGGTCGCTTGTCAGATGGGCAAGTGAAGCTACGAGGACAACGTTTGGAGCTAGGCGAAGTGGAACAAGCTGTTCTTCGCACATCAGGGTGCCATAGCGCTGTAGCAGCAGTGGTGAGATCTATCCTGGTGGTGTTCTGCGCTGTGGATGCAGGTGTCACAGAAGATGCTATTCTGAAGCACTGTGGAGATTGGCTGCCGCAGTACATGGTTCCCGGAGAAATAATTCTGATGTCTGAATTTCCTCGTCTACCTAGCGGAAAAGTCGACAGGAAGAGGCTCAAGTCAGAGTACGAGGAACACAAAGAAGCTATGTCGAAAGATATTGCAGACTCTGAACCTGTGGATAAATTCGAGTCAGAGCTTCTAGCAGTCGTGTCTCGTGTCATGAATTTCAAAGTCAACAAGTCCACGCCTCTTTCTGTTATCGGGATGGATTCTCTCAGAGCAATCAAACTTGCCTCTGGGCTTCGGAATGCAGGATATTGTATTGATACAACTGTTCTTCTCACAACGAAAACTGTATTCGACATTATTTTCGCTGCACGGAGGCAGATACAAAATCAAACTGCCAGCTCCCTGCCAACCTTGGCAACCCCCTCTCTGGACTTCAGCCAATTTTTTCAGCAGAACACCACACTAGCTCATATGAATGGCTTGATTGAAGAAATAATCCCATGTACTCCATTGCAGGCGGCTATGCTGGCTGAAACGTCCCGCAACTCAACTGCTTACTGTAACCAGATCGAGCTCACTATTCCCATCACTTATTCTGCCCACCAAATATGTGAATCTTTCGCACAACTGGCACAGAAGAATACAATTCTACGTTCGGGATTTGCAATTGCCGATGGAAGCTTTGTCACACTTGTTTTCAAGGAACTTCGACCTGAGCAAATCTCAATCGTTGACCAGGTTCAAGGTGACTTTTCGCTTTCATCACCCGAAGAGTTTTGCTTCCCTATGAGACTTCATATTCAACGAGATCCTAGGGATGAAAAATCCCGTGCCCTTTTGCAGATACATCACTCACTATATGATGGCTGGTCCATGGATGTTCTGCTTTCTGATTGGTCTAAGCTGCTTTTGCAAGAACCAGTATCGGAGCATTCATCGTTTCGCGAAGTTGTCAATTTCTACCAACAGCAAACCAGTGATGATGCACGAATGTTTTGGACTGAAAATCTCGCTGGATGGAAGCAAACACCGCTACCCAAGTTGCGCGATAAGTTTGTTCACTCGAGTGAGGTTCTTTCATTCCGAAGGTCTATGTCACTCTCTCACGAAAGAGTCACTACTGAAGCCCAGAAGAATGGGTTTAGCCCCCAGGTTCTGTTCCAGGCATCGCTAGCTTTGCTGTGGTCCAGTATCACAGGATCACGAGATATCACCATTGGTTCAGTGACATCTGGAAGAACTATTCCGTTGATAGACATTGAGCAGATCATTGGGCCCTGTATTGCTGCGCTGCCCGTCAGGATAGACTTTGATAAGATATCTGTCGGCCTGGACTTACTCAACAGTCTACAATCTAGCAACAGAAAGATCATGCAATACTGCACCGTCTCCCTGTCAGAGGTCAGGAAGTTAGTCGGTTTACAACCTGGAGAGAGCCTGTACGACGTACTCTTTGTGTACCAGGAGTCACTCGCTAGCTCAGAGAGAACAGAATGCACGATAAAAGAAGCCACTCATCTTGACCGCTTGGAAACACCCATCTTGTTCGAAGTCGAGCCGACAGAGGATGGTTTTGTGTTACAAGTTACATATCATGAAGCGATCGTACCACGAGCAACAGTTCAGCACATGGTTGATCAGTTTGAGGCGTTGGCCCATTCAATTTTGGAACGGCCTACTCAGGAGATCAAGTGTGCATTGAGGGACATCAAATGCACCCTTTCCATTGATAACATTGACGTATCTCCTCCCCAACGAGTCCCTGACTTGGCGCAACTTTTCGAGGATGTAGTTCGCAAATGTCCCGAAGAAGATGCCCTACTCTTTTCCCCCTCCCTGGAAGCTGCGAGCCATATCACTTGGTCATTCCGCGAACTAAATGACTATGCAAACCAGATCGCGCATTACTTGGGAAGCTGTGATATCGGAGTTGGTCAGGTGGTGGCTGTGGTTATGGAAAAATCACCTGCTCTATATGCATCAATTTTGGCTATTGTCAAGTGCGGGTGTGGATATCTGCCAATTCTCCCTTCAACACCCCTTGCCCGTACTTGCGAGATCCTATCACAGGCCGAGATCAAGTTCTGTTTGGTTGACAATGCTTCATTCAGCCAATTGCCGTCTATGCCTGGATTGTCAAAGATTAATATTGAGACCAAGTTGCTCAGCGAATTCTCCACAGTCAACTTGGACAATGAAGTTGATGGATCTCGACTTGCGTACGTGGTTTATACGTCAGGTACTACAGGAACTCCAAAAGGCGTCGCTGTTCAGCAACAGAGCATTGCAGCAAATATTGAGCATCTCGAGGCGACGTACCCGAAGCCTTCCAGCTCACAAGGTCGGCTTCTTCAGGCATGTTCTCAAGCCTTTGATGTATCAGTTTTCGAAATATTCTATACTTGGTGCGCCGGCATGTGTTTATGCGCAGGCACCAATGACACAATTCTAGAGGACATCGAACGTTCGATACGCGAGCTTGAAATCACGCACCTGAGCATGACACCAACTGTGGCTGCCCTCGTCAATCCTTCGAACGTCCCCAGTGTGCAATTCCTTGTCACTGCCGGCGAGCCCATGACACAGGCCGTACACAACAAATGGTATCGCCAGCTGTGGCAGGGCTATGGACCTTCTGAAACTACGAATATCTGCACAGTTAAAAAAATGGTGGCAGATGACTATATTGAGCATTTGGGGCATGTGTTCCCTAACACCTCTGTTGTAGTCCTGTACCCAGAGACCCTTGACGCCGTGCCCCTCAACTGGGTCGGAGAGTTCTGTTTCGGCGGTGCGCAGGTCGCTCAAGGATATCTTAACATGCCAGAGCTCACAACGCAAAAGTTTATCCAACATCCCCGGTATGGAAGGCTCTACCGATCCGGAGATATGGGCCGCATGCTTCCCGATGGATCCTTGATGATTTTAGGTCGTATCGATGATCAAGTGAAATTGAGAGGCCAAAGGATCGAGATCGGCGAGATCAATAGCACAGTCACTCTGGCTGGATTTGCAACCTCAGCTGCTACTGTTTTAGTTCAACACGAGGGAAGCTCCACCAAACAACTGGCCCTCTTCTTTGTTCCCCAGCATGGACCTACTGAATTTCGTGTGCTAGAGATTGATCATGAAACTCAACAGTCTCTGGCAGCGCATATGGCATCACGCTTACCTGGATACATGGTACCATCTTACCTTATATCGATATCTTCTATGCCAATGACATCGAGCGGAAAGGTAGACAAACGTCGGCTGCACGCTTGTTTTAATAAGCTAGACCGGCACTATCTTGAAAAAGTGTCGCGATTGTCCGGAGAAACCCCAGATGAGGGTGACTGGAGCCAGATGGACTTGGTTATCTCGGAAGTCATCAAAGAATCCGTGGCAGCACCTGTGGATGGCTTCGGTCGATGGACACCTTTCACCGTCCTCGGGGTAGATTCCATTTCTGCAATTGATCTTGCTCGTGGTCTAAGCTCAAAATTAGCTGGCCGAGTTGCCGTCTCTGACATTTTGCGCAATCCTACAATCGCCCAACTGGCGAGGTATCTAGAAGGGAAGGATTCATACAGAGCGACGTCATTCGTGGGCACCCAAAGGGAGTTCTTCCCTTCTGCCTTCACCACGGAAATTAAGGAACTCTTCGTCAGAGAGTTGAAAACCATCAAAGATGTCTTGCCTTGCACACCCTTACAAGAAGCCATGCTTTCTCGGGGACAAAGAGGCTACTATAACAAAGTTCTTTTGCGTTTGAAGGTGGAATCCGAGGCAATCCGGTCATACTGGGAAGCGATGTCAAAGAGACATGATATCCTCCGGACCTGTTTCGCTACGACGACAGACTCTAAGCATGCTATTGCTCAGGTTGTCCTGGAAGATTGGGAAATTCCATGGAAAATATTCGATATTAGTGAACCATCTTTCGATGGAGCGATTGAAGAACATTTGAAGTCATTGCCAGACCCGGTTGACTCTAGGATCCCGCCTGTGTCTCTAGCGCTTCTTAGATATAGAGGTTCTGAGTTCCTTTCATTCATCTGCCACCATGCCCTCTACGATGGCGTGGCTATGGAGCGACTTCTGAAAGAAGTGGAAGCGCTGGCTGGTAGCGAGGATCTACCACCCCCAGTGTCTTATAAGGAGTTTCTGGGGATTTCGACCAATCTACCTAACGATACCGAGGAGTTTTGGCAGCAGCACCTTCGAGGCTACAAGGCATCATCGATATTCACGCAGTCAAGTTCGAGCAATATTGATCAGAGCACTTGCACCACATCCCTGGATATGCCCCTTGCCGATCTACAGGGACATCTCCGTGACTTTGGTGCGACTCTTCTCTCGGTTTGTCAAGCAAGCTGGGCCACTGTTCTTGCTATGGTATACCGCCAACCAGATGTGTGCTTCGGAAATGTCATGAGCGGTCGAACTCTGGACATGGATGGACTGGAAAGGCTTGTGGCGCCCTGTTTCAATACTATCCCCATTCGAGTTGATTTGCCGACAACATCAAGCAACATCAACATGGTTAAACACTTGCAAAACCTAAACACGGAGCTTCTCACATACCAATTTACTCCATTACGTCTCATACAGCGCAGTATCAACCGTACTGGTAAACACCTCTTTGACACCTTACTCCTGCTACAGAAGCCGTTACAAGACATTGACCAAAATGTTTGGATACTCGAGGGAGACTCTGGAGACATGGATATCCCTTTAGTGTGTGAGGTAGTTCCTTGTCCGGGGCTGAACTCACTAGTCATCAATCTTCATCGGGACATGAGTATTGTAACCGAAGAAGTTGCGTCAGCCATGGCTGACGCCTTTAAGTTAATACTCAAGGCTATTTTGATGGCTCCTCATTCGACCCCAATGACTGCAGAAGAACTTCCTGACAGCTTGCGCTCCGTACTACAACAGCTTGAACCCCAGTACGAAAAGAAAGACAACACAGGGCAAAGGCCTGATGAGGAGGAGGAAAAATGGAGCGAAGTTGAGCTAGAAGTCCGTCAAGTTCTGGTTAAACTCTCTGGAGTGAGCGACCAGCAAATTAAGCGTCGCACAACCATCTTCCAGCTGGGCCTGGACAGTATCAATGCGGTTCAAGTGGCTTCAATCCTCCGTCAGCGCGGATTTTTTATTTCAGCATCTGATGTGATTGAATGCCCAAGTTGCTCCAAGATCGCCGCTAAACTTCTGGAAAACCGTTCAAAAACGGAGAACGAGGATTTGAGAAGATACGACATTGATCAATTCTCACGTCAAGTCTACTCGGAGGTCGTCGGTCGGCTACCCCAGGCAGCGACTATTGAAGCAGTTCTCCCCTGCACACCTTTACAGTCCGCCATGCTGGCTTCTTTCATACAGTCTGGAGGCGAAAACTACCTCAATGCAATGGAGTACGTTGTCACAGACAAGGTCCCGCTAGAGAGTCTCGAAGAGGCTTGGCAATCGCTCCACGAGAGACATCCCATGCTGAGAACTGGATTTATACCTGTCCAACACCCTGATGCCTCATTTGCTATGGTTAGATATGCATCAGGTTCTATGAAAACGCCCTTGAGGATTGCAGAACTCAAGAGCGATGAGTTATCAGACTTATTGCGTTTTAAGGTCGATACGAGCGAAAGCGTTCTTGCTGCGTTGCATCAGCCCCCTTGGGCCGTGGTTCTGGTCCAGACACCTCAACAAACTTTGATGCAATTTGTCGTCCACCATGCACTTTACGATGCGCCTGGACTTCAAATGATGCTTGATGACCTTTCTCGACTTGTTAAGAGCGAACAACTACCACCACTGCCAAGGATTGAGCCAGCAGTGTCTGCTATTCTAAGTAGCTCAATGGACGAACAAGGGTCGGACAAGGCTTTTTGGGAGGCCAAGGCAACCAGCGCTGTTGTCAATAAGTTCCCGCTGATGACCCCGCTGCGAGTTGACAATGGATGTATGCTGGCTGACACGACTGTGGCAACCCTATCGTTCACCAAACTCAAACGTGCTACTCAAGCCTCAAATGTAACCATTCAAGCAGTCATCCAAGCGGCTTGGACTCGAGTACTAGCCTCATATCTGGGTGAGAACTCGGTGGTTTTCGGTGTTGCGCTGTCTGGAAGAACCACTGATGAGACAAGAGATGTCGCGTTTCCATGTCTCAATACTGTTCCTATTGTGGCGAACAACGTTACATCTAATGCCGAGCTGATCAGTTACATGATGGAGTACAATCAGCACCTTCACAAACATCAATTTTCACCACTTGGGAAAGTTCAGAGATGGCTAGGGCACCCAGCTGGCCCTGTGTTCGATACTCTGATTGCTTATCAAAAAATGCCAGACACCAGATCTTCCTCTTTACCGTGGAAGCTAGTTAACGATGAGGCAAGAGTCGAGTATTCAGTTTCGTTGGAAATTGAGCCTACAGAAAATGACAATGTTCGTCTGTGTATAACCTACTACAACGATGTACTTCCTCGCGAGCAGGCGCAGCTCCTGATGAAACAATTCGACTCTTCACTGAACCACATCGCCTCCCATTATCTCGCTGCTGAGGACGAGGCTTTCCATATTTCCCCAGACTTATACTCTGTTCTGCCTCCCTCACACCCAGAGCTTGATGCTCCTGTCCAATTCTTGCATCAATTCGTGGAGCTAGGAGCTGTTGCCCACCCAAATAAACTTGCTCTTGAATTCGTTTCGGCTTTTGATGGGGACAAATGCCTCAATAAACAATGGGACTACCGCCAGCTCAACATTATGGGAAACAAGGTAGCTAACATGCTCCATGAAAAGCTCACCCCTGGCAGTATCGTTGCAATCCACTTCGACAAATGCCCCGAGGCGTACTTTTCCATCCTGGGCATTCTCAAAGCTGGCTGCTCTTTTGTTGCTCTTGATCCCTCTGCACCAAGAGCTCGAAAACAATTTATTGTTGAAGATTCAAAGGCGCCTTGTCTTCTTACACGGAGTTCAGAAGATCTGGACTTTGAAGTCAAGACTGCTATTTTGGAAGTAGAAGTCGAGTATTTGAATGAACTACAAGAAGAAGGACTTGTCTTTCAACCAGCCATTTCCCCATCAGACACCTGTTATTGTCTTTATACATCCGGGACTACAGGAACACCAAAAGGTTGTGAGATCACTCATGACAATGCTGTTCAAGCAATGATGGCCTTCCAAGAGCTTTTCAAAGGCCACTGGGATGCCGAGTCACGTTGGCTTCAATTCGCAGCCCTGCATTTTGATGTTTCTGTCCTCGAGCAGTATTGGAGCTGGTCTGTGGGCATGGCTGTTGTTGCTGCTCCAAAAGATCTCATTCTAGACGACTTGACAGCATCCATCAACAAGCTTGGGATTACGCATATTGATCTAACGCCAAGTTTGGCACGATTGACACACCCTGATGAGATCCCTAGCCTCTGTCGTGGCGTCTTTATCACTGGTGGCGAACAGCTCAAGCAGGAGATTCTTGATGTTTGGGGACCGAAGGCTGTTATCTATAATGCCTATGGTCCAACAGAGGCCACTATCGGTGTTACCATGTTCCAGCGTGTGCCGGTCAATGGCCGACCCAGTAACATTGGAAAACAGTTCCCCAACGTTGGCTCGTTCGTATTCAAACAAAACACAAATACACCTGTTTTACGTGGCGGTGTTGGTGAGCTTTGTGTGTCAGGCAGACTAGTTGGAAAAGGTTACCTCAACCGACCCCAACTTACAGAGGAACGTTTTCCCATACTGGAGGAGTTTGGTGAACGAGTTTACAGGACTGGAGACCTTGTACGCATGCTGCATGATGGCTGCTTCGACTTTTTGGGCCGGGCTGACGACCAAGTCAAGCTGCGAGGCCAGCGGCTCGAAATTGCAGAGATCAATCATATCATCCGCTCCGACGTTACTGAGATCCACGACGCTGCGACGATCGTGGCACGGCATGGAGCTAGTGGCAAGGATGTCTTGGTATCGTTTATTGTCGGCAAGCACTCGACCGCAGGACCTCTTAGAGTTATGTCAGATGAAGAGGGCCTAGCTATCAAAGCAAAGGAAGCCTGTCGTGCCAAGTTGCCAGGATACATGGTGCCAACGTATATTCTCTCTCTTCCCTACATCCCGCTTTCTTCCAACAACAAGGCTGAGATAAAGGACTTGAAGAAACTCTTCAGTGAACTCGCGCCCGAAAAGCTCATGGAGTTTTCTCATGCCACAACAGCTCCCATTTCGCAAGGGGCCCAGAACGTTCTCGCTTTAATATACGACGCTATGGCGAAGTTCAGTAACATCAACAAATATGATCTTTCATCGACGACAAGCATATTTGACGTTGGCGTGGACTCAATCACAGCACTAAGACTGGCCTCGCTTCTGAAATCTTTTGGTCTTCATACAGCGTCGCCAACCATATTGCTCAAGAACCCTGTCATTGGTGATCTTGCAAACTGTCTTGCCAAGGCCGCTTCAACTCAACGACAGAAGCTCGCTAGAGAAACCAAACAGTCCATTCAAGCGTACGCCCACCGGCATCGTGGCTTAGTTTGCAACAGTCTCAATCTAGGACCAGCGGGTATCGAATATATTGCACCATGCTCACCGCTACAACAAGGAATTATTTCGCGGTCCCTCACAAGTAAAGAACCTGGAGCTTACTTTAATACTTTCTGGTTGAAACTCCACCAGACGACGACTGCAACAAAGCTTGAACAGGCATGGAAGGATTTGGTACTGTCTGAGAGCATCCTGAGAACTGTTTTCGTACCTTCCACAGATGGTTTCTTACAAGTTGCTTTGCGAAACCCTTTCTTTCCCTGGATATCCACTGCCTTTGACTCAGATAGATTGGCCGAAAACTATCTTGCGGAGCAAAAGGAGAATTGGATACAACAGAACAAATCTTTGATCACGCAGCCTTTGTTGTTGACTTATATCGAAACACCCACATCAAGATTGCTCACTGTCCACGTATTCCACGCACTGTATGATGGAAACAGCTTCGATCTCATGATGGAGAGGGTGGCTGCAAATTATACAGATTCCGCTGTTACCAAAGCGCCCTCTTTCTTTGAAGCTCTCACTTCTGGCCCTTTGACAAGACACGACAGTTGTAAGAGTTTCTGGGAGAAGCATCTGGAAGGTTGGGTCCCCTCCCCAATTACAGCAGATGAGAGCAGCGCCCATGACCCAGTCTTTGTTGCTGAGCGTGAGATGCTTATCCCGAATTTCGAGGCGATTCGATCTTCGCACAACGTCACACTCCAGGCTGTGGTAATGGCGCTTTGGACTTCTGTTCTGCAGAACCTTGTTCAAAGTCAAATTACCATTGGCGTGGTTGTGTCGGGAAGAGCAATTGATCTCCCAGGCGTCGAAAACACCATCGGCCCTCTCTTTAATACCGTACCTTTTTTCCGCCAAGCTATTCAACATGAGGATTGGAAATCGTTAGTCCGGCGATGCCATGAGTTCAACGCTTCAGTTCTTGACTTCCAACACGTCGCTTTGAAGAATATTCAAAAGTGGTGCTCTCATAGCAGGGCTCTGTTTGACACTCTCTTCACTTACCAAATTGAGCAGGCTACAACTGGTGAAAACGAGCTGCCTTTTGAGATTGAGAACAGTGAGGTAACTCCTGACTACCCTCTTGCTCTCGAGGCTGTCTATACACAGACGGGCAAACTCCGGTTTACAATTGTTGCGCAGGGACAGGTGCTCTCCCAGTCGACCTTGGACAACCTCCTTAACGAGATCGAGCGTTTCGCAGAACTAGCAGCAAAGTCACCACAGAGTGAGGTGCCTGTTCCGCATTTCAAAATCCCTCTCGCCGACAGCTTTCACGGTGGAGCTGTAGAGAAAGACAGTGAGGACAACTTCGAATGGACGTCGGAAGCTCAAGCGATCCAAAAAGAGATCTCTCTACTGGTCGGCATTAACTCTGCAGACATTGCGCAAGACGCCTCCATCCTGGAGCTCGGCCTTGACAGCATTGATGTGATAAAACTTGCAGCCAAGCTCAAAAGAAAGAGCATCAATCTAGCCCCTTCACAGATTATGCGTCAGCAGACAATCGCCAAGATGGTTACTGAGCTGGCAAGTCTCACGACTGACTCTTCACACTCCCCAAGAGACAACTTCTTGTCGCGTATTGGAGACAGACTGCGCGAACATCTTGAGGCTTCAGGGATGGATATGAACAATGTGGAGACTGTGTTACCACCCACCCATCTCCAAGAATCAATGGTAGTTGGAATGATCCATTCTGACTTTGAGTCCTATTTCAACCACGATGTTCTACGGGTGTCCGACCATGTTGATACTACACAGCTCATCCAAGCTTGGAAGCACCTCATACACCAAACACCAATTTTAAGGACAGGCTTTTATCAAGTGGAGAGTCAGGACATTGACATGACATTTTACCAAGTGGTGTCAAAATCCCTTGACATCGATTTTGAGGCAACAAGAATTGAGGACCTGAGCGAGTTGCAGCTGATTACCGATGCTGCCAAGTCCGTGGCTAAGAATGGGCGAGGTCAAAAGCAGCTTTTCCAGTTAAAGCTGGTGTTTATTGGCCAAGAAAGATACATGGTCCTTTCCATTGCCCACGCTCTATACGATGGATGGTCTTTGAGTTTGCTTTTCC
This sequence comes from Fusarium poae, assembly GCF_019609905.1. NCBI lineage: Eukaryota > Fungi > Ascomycota > Sordariomycetes > Hypocreales > Nectriaceae > Fusarium > Fusarium poae. Next base: position 2,724,792 of record NC_058401.1, on the reverse strand, counting down.
AAGATCTCCAGGCACTGCTGGAGGAAAGACCAATTACTCGGCCTCCAGTAGAACCATTCATCGCAAGAGTGATGGATTCCACAACTCGCAGGGCTGATGATTTTTGGATACAATATTTACAAGACGCTCCATCATCAGCCATTCCCACAAAAGACTGGCTTCCTGCAGTCGAGAACAAGATTCAGCGCTTTGAGTCGGTATCGGACATCAGTCTACCGGCGATAGACGAAGCCTGCAAAAGGCTGTCCGTTAGTTTGCAGGTACTCTGTCAAGCCTGTTGGGCGGTCACTCTAGCGCGCCAGATCCAAAGCATAGACGTGACGTTCGGTACTGTCCTATCGGGGAGGGACTTTGAAGGAGCCGACAGTCTGGTATTCCCAACAATGAACACAGTTGCCTTGCGTTGTATACTACACGGCTCGGTAGCTGAGTTCTTGCGTTATCTGGAAGAAAACATGGCTGACATTCGGGACTTCCAACATTATCCTCTACGCAAAGCTCAATCGACTGCAAAGGTTGACGGACAAGACTTGTTCAATACATTGTTCATACTCCAAAAGTCACCGGTATTGAGTGACACGGCAGATCGTTCTCTATTCACCTCAGTTGAAGCGTCATCGTCCACAGAGTATCCTCTCTGCGTGGAAGCTGAGGTTGTCTCAGGCTCTCTAGTGTGGAGACTCGCATTGCAACCCCAGTGTAGCTGGGATGGAGGTCCTCAGAGCCTTCTCGAGACGCTAGATAGTGTCATGGGTTTTCTACTGAAGTCGAAAGACCCTGGAGTTCTGTCCTTCAGCGAACGAGGCGTGTCAATTTGTGGCACGCCTCCAGTGGCTCTATCGGAGAGCATAATTCACGAAGAAGCTTCCAGTAACTATTCACCAAGAGATGAGAAGACTGAGTGGGACCAAAACGAACTAGGTATTCGAGAAGTTCTCCATCTAGTCTCGGGTGTACCTATTTCCTCCATCAAGCTTTCCGATAATCTGTATCATCTTGGACTGGACTCAATCAGTGCCATCAAGGTGTCGTCTCTTCTACGAAAAGCGGGCATCGATCTCCGCCCACAAGATCTTATCAAATCCCAAAGCATATCGGAAATGGCTCGAAAGGCTGACACCAAGCACAAGAAATCTTCACGAACTCTTGAAACGGCTAAAGAATGGGTGCCTTCCGCTGACATTGATGCGAACAAGATACTTGCCGACAATGGCATTGAGAACGACAATGCAGACATTCTGCCTGCATTACCGATGCAAATTTACATGTTGACCGCATGGGAAAAGTCCGATGGATCCGTTTTCTTCCCTGAGTTTCCCTGTCGGATCAAAACCTCAGCTAGCCTGGGAGAAATTGATCAAGCTTGGGGCAAGCTTGTGTCTGAAACACCGCTGCTACGAACCTGTTTTGCTGCAACACAATCTCCGGCCATGCCCTTCATACAAATCATTATTAAGAAACTCGATAATCCGCTGTCAAGTTCGCAATCGAGAGAACGCCCAGATTGCTGTATCCGGCCATTGGTCGACGCCAATATTGAACAGGAGGGCAAAGACACATGGATCTTACGTCTCAAACTGCACCATGCCCTGTATGACGGAGTCAGTCTTCCAGCACTACTGAAGCGTCTCTCCGAGTTGCTGAATGGTGCTGGCACTATCGAAAATAAGGGCCTCTTACAGTGGAAGCAATTTGCTATACGCCACACTGCGAATGAAGCTCGTATTGCAAGACGAGAATTCTGGACAAAGTATCTTAAGGGCTCATCTACCAATCCTATTATCGCCAACTCGGAAGTAGATGTCAAGATGCGAACTTCGCATTTGAAACAGTCTGCGATCTCAGACATCAGTCCCATTCAGGTCCTTGCTGCCCAGTCTGGAGTTTCTTTTCAGTCTTTGTTCCTCTCGGCTTACGCTAGAGCACTTGCCAAGCAGAACAATATCTGTGATGTTGTGTTCGGTTTGTATCTTGCCAATCGAGCTGCTAGTGAGGACCTCCCTGAAACTTACCCCACCTTGAACCTTGTTCCTCTAAGGGTCAACTTGCCTGTCAATCGACCTCTCGCAGTTGTTGCCGCCGACATTCAAAGGGACATTCACATGATCACATCCAATGGTCGGGCAGAGGTTGGTCTTTGGGAGATTGCACAGTGGACAGGGATCGGAATAACATCATTCGTGAATTTCTTAACCCTCCCTGGCGATGCCGACCCAACTGAGAACTCCATCATGGTAGTACCCGAGAACAGAGATATCGCCGTCAAAGACAGCATGCCTGATCGTTCCTGGATGTCCTCTCATGAAAACATTGTCAAGAACGATATTCCGGTAAGTCGCCTTGTCTTTGTACCAAATTAGCTTCATGGACACTAACATAGGATTTTATAGATGGCTATCGATATTGAAGCGTCGGTTAATGGCAAGAATCTAGCCATTGGAGTTTTTGGCTCTTTGCAACAAATCTCTCCTGAAGAGGCCTTGATCTTAGTTGCCAACATAACAGAAAGCTTGGAAGGGGACATTTAGATATTATAGAGGAAAGCGATGTTTGTTCGTTGTTTTCATACTTGGCGTTTAGGGTTGTAGATTGGGTTTGATATTTTTGTAGATGGTAGACATGAATTGGATTTTGTATATCAATGTTAAAGATTTCCGCCCATCATGAATTCCCGCGTTAACTCCGTAACTCCTGTGTAATGCTTTATATTGATCTCGCGATAGAGCTCAAAGACATGCTAAATTCCTAACCCGGATAACATGCTATTGAAGGTTGAAAGAGTCAAAGGGAAAAGGTATCCAAAGAGTCGATATGGATGAGGAACAAGAATTAAGAACGAGCGACATTGCTTGTTCACACAGAATACCCCAGCATCGATCTTTCAGGGAAAAGGATGATGTTGGCTAAACGCACAACTTCCGCTTCAGCTCGAGAGTTTGGTGATGCGCTTGGAGAGTTCTTTATATCGGTATCGATGTCCATCTCGGAATCTACCTCGCTCTTGGCCTTCGACTTTTCGGGAGGTGGCGTACCAGAACGAGTGCCAGCGACTTCCCATGGAGCGAGTCCCATGGCCTGTAATGAGGACGGGCCTCCGACTTCAGCGATTTCTTTTTCTCCGGGCCGAGTTTCGGCATCTTCTTCAACAACACCCCTGCCAGTGGAGTCAAAGTCGGGTCCGGGGTGGCCCCTTTGGAATGCTTTCCTCTGTCGTGCGAGATAAAGTGCATTTGTTTGCGTGAGTGGAGCTGCCGGGATGTACACCAGCATACTTACCTCACTCTTACTACCACTGGGTGTTTTGAGACCATAGTTGTTACTGGAAAGGTAATAAGGGAGATCCGGGTGCCAGAATATGTAGTCGCCGGGCTGCAGAGTTGGCAACGTGATCATGCTGTTTCTTAGATGCAGATGAGGATGCCAAGTTTCAGTAATTCTTTGCGCGTGACCGGGAACCGCCCCATGAATAATGGAATCAGGCTCTGTTTGCAACTTCCAGTTATCAGGTGCAAGATAGTCCTCCCATTCAGGACCACTGCGATTCTCTGGTGGTGGGTTCTTAGTTGTGAAGAATGGTCGAAGCAGATAATAAGCTGTCGCAAGCTTTGGTGAGGGCAAGAGACGAACCATCCCGGGCTCAACGGTAGAGAGGGCTAAGATTCCTTGGAACATGCGAAAGATAGTACAAGCACCGTAACCATTGTAGAGGTCGGTAGTCACAGAGGTTCGGCTGGTACATTTCCACGGATCATAATCCTCCCATTTGCCATGGAAGATGTGGTTATAAGTTCCCGCGTGTTGGTACCCATCAGGTTCCCAGCGCTCGAGGGACCCGTTATCGACCTGGGCGGTGATGCCTGCAGACGACTGCAAAGCTTGTATCCAATCATTGGCGGATTGTGGTGGTTCAAGAGGTGGGACGTTGAGGTTGTTAGATTGGCTCTCGCTATTTCCATGCACACGTATGCGATCGACGTAGGTAATAGGAAGGCGCGTGACAAGTTGATCGTCGGGGCTGGTCTCCCAGAGACCCATCATAAAGCGTTGAGCACTCAGAACGTTAGGGTGCGCTCTTGAGCGGACTTGTGCAGGAGTCCAGAAGAAGTCGAAGCAGGCAGGATCATGTTGTTGCAATGCTTTTGCTTTCACGTGCCGCTTGCTGTCAAGATAGTCGACCGTCTCGCGGACTGCAGTATCGGTATCTGCTCTAGGAACAACCTTGCGGACGACTCCAACACCGTAGCGTCTCAGATCATGTCCGAAGCGGGCAGTCTGAACAGAGTCATCAAGATCGCCAAACTCAATTGAGGGAATTAGGTGGGCCCCCAGATCTTCTATATGACTGACCTCTTTACGCAGCGCAGTAATGAGACGAGCCCAGCTAGCTTCGAGCTCAGCCTCGTGACCGCGGATGAGGTTCTGCTTGATGCGGGCAAAACGTGAGGGGAGAGCGATAGGTTCAGGGCCCCAGAAGGAAACCACAGGTTGATCCCTGTCAATGGAAGAATTGCTTATAGTTGGTGTGGAACTGTTTGTCCTGGGAGTTGGCGACAGCGATGGCAAGCCGTTCGCTTTTATTGAGGGCAAAGCCGTGGTTGTCGTGCTCGAATGGCTGCCGACCATCTTGCCGGGTATATTAGCAGCGAGCGCCGCAGTGAGCTTTGCCTCGTAAGATAACCTGGCGCTTTCTGTAATAGCAGCAGTTACTAATGAAGCCGCGATCGGGGCCGAAAGAGAGGCACGATGGCGAGATTTTGTAATGCGACCGGTTTGTGTGAAGTTTAGGGCGTTGTTCTGTGAAGCTGCAGCAGGTGAAGTGGTGGTGGTGGTGGTGTTGGTGCTGTATGAGGATGCGCCTGAACCTGAACTGGAGTTGGAGTTGGAGCTGGAGCTGGAGCTGGAGATGGAGGGGTTCGAACGGCCAAGGCGGGTGCGGGAAAGAGCAGCTCTGACCTGTTGACCTGCCGCATCAGCGCCTTTTCTAGGCGGAAGGTGCACCCCTTCAAGCCCTCCTCCATCTTCTGGTTCTCCTCCTCCTCCTCCTACTCCTTCCGCCGCTATAACTGTTTCGACCCTTGTTGCCGCTCCCATGGTTGCAGCATCCCACTTCTCCTGCGCTTCTCTTAGGCTCCTTTGTTGTTTTGCCTCTCGCTGTTCTACTTGATGAATTTGGCAATCTTCTTGCCCCATGTGACCCTGGAATGTTTTTGGCTTTGTATATCCGAGTCCATTAGTGAGGCCATCTCCTACTGCGACAGCTGCGACGGCTGCTACCCCAATCGCCGATACCAAACCTTGAGCATGATCCAGTATCGGCGCAGAAACCTCTTCTTCACAGTTCGGTGGTAAATCGACTGTTGGTGTAGCCATATTTGCGTTGTGTAGCGCCGCGTTGTGTCGTGCTGTTGGTTGCAGGTGCTGACAACTGATTCAAAATTTAATGAGCCAACGCTGCGCTGTGCTATACCGAGCCTTTGTTAATAGTTGAAAAAGAAAAAGAAGATCCTCTGTATCTCGAGTGTCTCGGCCATATGTACGAAGAAGTGTGTTAAATCGAATTGTTCATCAAATTGCAAAAGTTCGAAAGCAAAGCAATGCAGACCAGAGCAGAGGAAACTATCACAAAGCTCGCAGCGGTTCTTCTATAAACTGGCCCTACAGTTTGCTACCTACTGATTAGGACCTTTTTAGCAGGCGGCTGGCCGGACCGGGGCTCTGCTAAGACCATCTCGTCTCATTCATCTTCCCGGAGGAGAATCTGTCGATATTCCCCATGGAGGAGTAGAGGGTCCCTGCCAACAAACTACGAATGGATCTCATAGCACGCAGTTCGGGCCTGTCATCCGTCGAACCATTCTCTTCTTGCTCAACGTTCCGTCCCGAAACCCCGGCAATACCCCACACTTTTCCATTTAGAGCAAGTGATGGGTGCACGGCTCTACGGGCCATAGTCCGTCTATCAATGACCAGAAGGCCGGAGGACATAAGAAATGGCCACATGAGACTTGCGAAGGGGCAACTTGCATGATAAGAGATAGTGTTGTGGTTAACTGTTCTCTAGTTCGTTATACTGTACATAGTAATCAATAATCGATGCCCCCCATTTGGCATCTTGCCACAGCTTACATATTTATTCCCGATGTATCAATGTAATGGTATTCCAGATGAAAATATGTGCCCGTCGATCCGTCAGTCAACGGTAACATGATGCGAAAAGATTAAAAAATAAACCTTGGCAAATTATGTAACATCTACTAGGAAATGCCGGATTTTCTTGTTGATCTTATTCGCATACATGTTTCATTTTATCACGAGCAAATCGTTTCACATTATCCATATAGTCAACCACTACGGCTAAACTCTGGCGCTTGAAAGTCTCGATCGGGGCAGACACAACGAACTGGAGACTTTTGGCAGAATTGATTAGTGGTGGAAAGCGGCCGGCCCGTTCTGCCTGTTTAACTGAAGCAGTGCGGCAAAATCTCGCGTGGTCGAGAAGCTGGGCAAGTCGGACAATGACAACCCGACACCAATCCGAAACAGTGGGCTCAGTTACGGTAAATCGGGCCCATTACTCCCGAGAATTGACAGAATTGGTTTGGATTGTTTTATTTTTGTTCCAACTACCTATATGCGGCAGTAATACTATACTCGCTACGAATGCCAATCATACGCTAATCATTTAATCATACAGATATCCATAACAACAACTCCCTCGAGCCAAGTCGCTCGCGGAGGATTAGGAAACCATCCGAAACACTTTACAGTCGGGAGTGCTTGGGCTTCCAGCCGTCCTCGGCGGCAATGAGCTCAGCAGCCCGCTCACCGCAAGCAAGTACCGTCACCATGGGGTTGATAGTGGGCATCTCGGGGAAGATACCAGCATCGACAATTCGGAGCTTGTTGATGCCGCGGACCTTGAGTTCGGGGTTGACAACAGCCATCTCATCTCGCTCGGTATCACCCATCTTGGTGGTACCGGCAGGGTGGTAGACGGTGTGGGCGACACGTCGGGCGTACTCGCTAATCTCCTCATCGGTCTGAATCTTGGGGCCAGGGGCGACCTCCTGCTTGAGCCACTCCTTGAAGGGGCTCTGCTGGGCGATCTTACGAGCAGCCTTGATACCGTGAACAAGAGTAGCCGCATCGTAACCCTCGGGGTCGGTGAAGTAGCGGAAGTCAAGGGCGGGCTTGACAGTAGGGTCGGCCGAGGTCAAGTAGATACGGCCACGAGAGCGAGGGCGAGGAATGTTGGGTGTCATGCAAAAAGCGTAACCATCCTTGATCTTGGGGTATCCAAGACGCTCTGTGTTGAGGTGGAAAGGGATCTGGTAACAATGCATCATGACATCGGCAGCATCACCGTCGTTTCCAGCAGCATTCTTAGGCTCACGTCGAAGGAAGATACCAGCATCAGAGTCCATAGTGGTCTGGTTGGCAGGAACGGCCTTGTTCAGCTCCCACATGATGATGGTCTCAGGGTGATCCAACAGGTTCTCACCAACACCGGGGATGTCCTTAACAACGGGGATGTTGAGAGACTCTAGCTGAGCCTTGGGGCCAATACCAGAGTGGAGGAGGAGTCTGGGTGTATCGACCGCACCGGCGCAAAGAATAGTCTCCTTGCGAGCATGGAGAGTATGCTTCTCGCCGGACTTGAGGGTGATGTTGATTCCCGTAGCGACATCGTTCTCGACAATAACCTTTGATACATGGGCCTCGGTAAGGACAGTGAGGTTGGGGCGTCGCTCGTCGCCTCGAAGGATAGGGTGAATATAAGCGACGGAAGCACTGCTGCGGTGGCCGGTGTCAGGGTTGTAAGAGACGGAGAAGAAGCCGGCACCTTGGGTCAATTGGCCCTTCTCTGAGATTTCGTGGTTGAAGTCGTGGATGATGGGAATACCCATGGCCTCGGAGCAAGCCTTGACCCAGTCCTTAGTCAACTGGTTACGATGACGGGGGTGGACGGGGTTCAGCTGGTTGCGCAGACTGTCAACGCTGCGCATGACGGTTTCGAAGTCCCATCCCTTGCAGCCCTTGGCGACCCAACGGTCCATATCGTGGCGGAATGGTCGGAAGGAGATGAGGGTGTTGTGCGAAGAGCAGCCACCGAGGACCTTGGCTCGCGAGTGTCGGATATGACTGTTGCCATTGGGCTGCTCAGTTGTGGGGTAGTCGTAGTCGAGGTCACCACCGAGGAGCGACAACCACTCTCGGAGGTTAAGAACATTGTTGAGACCAAAGTCTGAGGGACCACCCTCAATGACAAGGACCTTGCGCTCAGGGAGGTAGGCAGAGAGTCGAGATGCTAGAACACAACCAGCAGTGCCACCACCCACGATAATGTAATCGTAAGCAGAGCTGGCGGAAGCGGGAAGAAACTCGGTAGTCATGTTGAAGTTTGGTGTAAGTGAATGCAAGGTAGGTACAGTAGGATAAAGATTCAATGAGGGTATATCCAAGATGAGGGCTCAGTTCAAGGGGGATAGGGGTATCGATTGATTTAGAGAAAGAGGAACTGAAGAGGAATGAGGAGCGACTCGAGACTAGAAATAGCAGAGCTCTTGTAGTCGAGAGTCGAGGCGATCAACATGTTTTTGAAATGGACGACCATCAGGTTCGAGTGGGGCCCCAGATCGCGGACAGTATACAGTGTCAATTGATTCGAGCTACATGGTGCTCAGCCTGGACTCGATGTACTTTCATGGCTACACGAAGTAGTGTGTGGTGGGCGAAACATGATGTTGATTGGTTCAAGTGACCAGCACACTGTTCTCCAGCAAGGCTCGTGTGGTGGGTGGATCAAAAGAAAAAAACACCAGCCGCCAACAAGAAGGCGAACGGCGACGGCGAGAACGAACTAACGTAGCGAGGTCCAGGGAGAAAGCTGGTTTGACCATCAAAGTTACAGGAACGAGGCTAGCCGTAGCGGGGTCTTGGCTGGTGAAAACGGGCCAAGAAAAGACACAATCAGAGATGAAAACATGGCTCTGAGGTCTTCACCGACTTCGGGAATCTGTATTTGGTGATACCGAAGTCATGAATCCCGCAATACTACCCGTAATTTGTATGACGTTGTGTATTTTATCTTTTTCTAATGTCTTTTGGGTCAATTGTCTTGTTGTCCCGAACTGGCAGGGTAGTGATACAGACCTCCCTATCTTGGTGGTAAATAGCTTGATTCTTGAAAGTTAATTTGCCATGTTGCCTGTCTCTGCACAATCTGACAACGGACATCGGGCAACGGTCATTCGCTGGGAAAACCTTGACATTCTGGCTTTGTACTCTATTCGACACCCTTTCTGTCCTGACGCCTCAGCCGCGAGATGAGCGTTGGCTTGTTGGCAAACGTTTATTTGAGAGTTATTGAACTGAACGGTGCAAGGTGGGGCCGTCTGACGGCGAGAAATGGAGCAGAGAAATGGAGACCCGGATCCGGATCACAGCAAGCAAGTCAAGGAAGGCGCCGACTTCAGTCCCAATTTTTCCCTGTTTGCCGCATGTACCGCCTCAAGCAAAAGGATGAATTGACTTTTCCCCTCCAGCTAACCCTTTCCTATCATACCAAGGTACTAGGCACTTGTCAAATTCCATTTTCATCAGACATGGCAAAAGTACCAACACACTCTCACTACTAATTCAGATCCCAAGATACGGATGGACGGGCAGACGGCACAAGACAATGTCAGATGCATGGTCTCGGTTACAGTTGTCTCGGATGATATTCACATATTTTCGAATACATGTACGATAAGTTCCTGTTCTGGTTTCGCGTGTCTACCTTTATCAATAAAATTTCACTTGAATCCCACCATGCCGGTTACCGTACATGTGCAGTATCCAGTACTCCGTACAAACCCATTATCTGCAGGGACGGTTCGGTTCACCACTAAAACCCCATACATAACCATCCCTGCCATGTGCCGTGGAGAAGGATGCCAAGTTTGAAGTGTTGCTTAGCATACTAATTAGGTAAAGCGTGGTTGGGGTAATATGCCCATCAGATCGATATTCTCCAAAGATCGAATTTGAGCTATGGGTGATTGGATAGCCAGACTAAAGTACGCTCCGCAGACTTTATCGGTCCCTTATTTCCTTTTTTTCCCTCTTTTTTTTTTCTCTCTTCACATGCTTCATCCGGTATATCCGGACAGCACAGTGAGATGTGAAGGTATTACAGATATGCGACTGATGGGATGGGATGATAGTTATTCCCGTCACAACAATCTCTCAAACTAATTCTTCAATGGCAAATAACACTGTCTTGTAAAGATAAAAAGGTTCAGAAGCTCGGGCTGAACGAAGCTCAGGGTGTGGTAGCTTCCTCTCGACAATGACGTGAACATATCCACCAAGATATCCACTCTGCAGCCACTCAGTCTTGGCGTTGTTCGGCATTGTCTAGACTCTGACAGTCTGGATAATCTTTGCAGGCGAGCTGAGAACCGGGCTCTTTTTGTTGTGTCTATTCGCAACAAAGATTGCTCCTCTGCATAATCAGTAAGTAGAGAGGTGGTCTGATAATCTGCATTCTCTTACCTGGTAGTCTACTAGATAACATGCGGCACGGTCCTAGTTGGTCTTTTGCAACTTGTAAACATGTTTCAAACAAGTTGCTCGAGTCATGCTTCCTATAAAAGGTAGACTAGATCCCAGAGCAATCATCCTCACGTGGCGAGGCGTAATAAATGGAAGAATGATTGTTGCAGGACCACTGCTAAGATGGAAACCGAAGACGATTATTCTCCTCTTTTGCGTTGCCCTTCATCTGTCATGTTGGTTGAAGAGGTAGGCAGGTAGGATAGACGGTTGGACAGTACTACCTACTGTACATGGTACTCGGCTGTATTCTCATTGGTTGATCAGCTCTACCGTGTGCTCACAGTATGACTCGGGCCCACGTCATTGTATCTTTCTAGATGAGGAAGGTACCAGGCATCAGTTAATAGCGGGTCTCGACGGCACTTGCATGCTTGCTCTTGCTATCATCCTTACAGCCTTTATTATCTGACTTACATCCATCCCCACATACAATTGAACATTCAGACGATTCAGAGTACCTTTATGATCTTACTTGCCTTATTGTGATTGATCTCATCTCACTCACTCTCCTTCTCTACTTTGCTTCGTAACCTTTAGTCCATCTTGCTCACTCAAATTGAGCTACAATGACTTTCCCATCCGATATTCACACTTTCCACTCGGGACGACCTCAATCCGAGTCATCGTCACGATCCAACACCTTTGTATCGGTCGATCCAAGCAACGCAAAGCCTCTTGCAACTATCTACACTACCACCCCAGACCAACTCAACCAGACAGTCGCAGCTGCCCAGGCTGCCTTCCCTGCCTGGTCTCAAACACCAGCTCCTCGACGTGCTGCCATTCTTCTCAAGGCAGCTTCTATCCTACGCGAGCGCAATGATGAACTTGCATTGACCGAGACGCTCGATACTGGCAAGCCTTGGTCGGAAACTTCAACAGTTGACGTTGTGACCGGTGCCGATGTTCTCGAGTACTACGCACATATGGCTGCTGGCAGCTTCCCTGGCCAGAATACTCGCCTTCGCCCCGACGCCTTTGTCCTCACAACCCACGAGCCACTAGGTGTTTGCGCTGGCATTGGTGCTTGGAATTACCCCATACAGATCGCTCTCTGGAAGTCAGCGCCATGCCTGGCTGCGGGCAACTGCATGGTCTACAAACCCAGTGAGGTCACACCCCTTCATGCCGAAGCCCTCGCCAAAATCTATATCGAGGCGGGTGTCCCTCCAGGAGTGTTCAACGTCGTATATGGTGATGGTATCGCCGTAGGAGCACCCCTCGTGGCCCATAGTGGCATTGCTAAAGTGAGCTTCACTGGTCAAGTTAGCACCGGTAGCAAGGTTGCCAGCCAAGCAGTCACGGATATGAAGGGTGTTACTATGGAGCTGGGAGGAAAGAGTCCGCTCGTTATCCTGCCCGATGCCGACATAGAAGATGCGGCCGATACCGCCATGGTTGCCAACTTCTTCTCCACCGGTCAAGTGTGCACCAACGGAACCCGTGTGTTTGTCCCAGACACGCTTCTGGCCCAGGTGGAAGAAGCCATTGTCCAGCGGTGTCGAGAGGGAATCCGCATGGGTCTGCCACAAAAGGCCGAGACCAACTTCGGCCCTATGGTTAGCGCTGCACAACAGGAGAAGGTTAAAATGTACATTAAACATGGTCGCTCAGTGGACAAGGCAAAGGTCCTGTTCGATGGTTCCCAAGAGGCCAGCATGCCACAGCCAACTTCTGAAGGCTTTTGGGTTCACCCCGTTGTGTTTACCAACTGCACTGACGACATGCGCGTGACAAGAGAGGAGATCTTTGGTCCAGTCATGTGCATTATGCCTTATAAGACACAGGGACGCCCTCGTCCAGAGTGGCTGTCGGACCTCATCGCCCGGGCCAACGACACACCAATGGGACTTGCTGCCGGTGTTGTCTCCTCCGATGTCGGCTTGGCGCAAGAAGTTGTTCAAAAGCTCGACGCTGGTATCACCTGGATTAACACTTGGGGTGAATCCCCCGCAGAGATGCCCGTTGGAGGCTGGAAGATGAGTGGCATTGGCTTGGAGAATGGCCATGAGGGCATCTCAGCCTACATGAGGACAAAGAGCACATTGGTCCAACTGGGCAGGGGCGCCTGCAAGGGTGTTTTCTCCAAATTGTAGAATAGTAGCATGTGTTAATTTAAAATGATACCTATTTTTGTGTTTACATAGCAGAATACATGGCGTGCTTCACATGTATACTGATTCCAGAGGGTCCATTGCTTTCATATTCGATCAGGCTATGCTTTACCATTTCAGATACTAGTTCGTCGCAGTGAATATGCAATACTGACAACCATTTTGTGGTCCAGATATATTGAATTCCTTGTCATTCCTGAAAGACGAGGAGAACTCAGCGGAGTCAACAGTCGAGTTCAGGTAGACAGATGAAAATATCACAGACACCTCTCATACTTAGTTATTATTTGTATTAAAAACCGACTTCCATTACTTTTATAATAACAGTTCTGGGTATTCCGACAATGGTCTCCTTGACCAGCTATAGCCTGATTCTTCCTTTTAATAAAGACAATGCTTTGTTGTTCTGATTAATCACCAGTAACGCATATTCATTACTTGTTATCATAACCTCGAGTCCCCCAGGTGCTCCTGCACGCCCTCTGTGTCCCTGCAACACCTTCTTTGCTCTCGAGTAGTACTCTAGAGCTAGGTAGTTTATACCAAGAAGCTGGTACAGGCGGCCTATGTTGTAGTACGCCTCTGCCTTGTTCTGACTGGTCTCTTCGAGAGAGCCTTCCGAGCCCAGTTCGGCATATCGTGACAAGAATGACTGACCTTGTAGCAGCAAGTACTGACGATTAGTTGATTGGCGCTTAAGCCCATAGTGAACATACGCCAGCCCAAGGCTGAGATTCACCATGGGATTATCGGGGTCCAAAGCCCGAGATCGGAGAAAGTATCCTACGAAACATCAGTCGAGTTGCGCTGGAGCCAACATAGCTGCTTACCTAAAGCGTATGTGTAACTTGTCGACGTAAACAGAATATGCCCGTATAACATCAGAACACAAGCATCCAGCGATGGTTCTCTCTTTTTGGCCAAATCTTCGTTAGACTCGCTTTCGCCATAGGCTTCATCCATGGCTTTGATCTGGCGGAGAATGTATTTTTGAGCCGGCCCTGATGTATACCAGGATACAGGAGATTGACATAGGTTTGATACGAGAGCAAACATGCGGTACGAATCAGAGGTTGCACCATCCCTCATCAGCTGGCGCGCAGTTGCGATACACTTCTCCTCATCGCTCGTGTAAATAGCACAAACTACAAAAATTAGTATCCCTGAAACATCATGGCGCAATTTACTTACCACTCCATGCAATATGAATGATAAACCCGTGCTCCGAGGCTTGGAATGCAGTCGAATCTCGAGCAGCTTCACAAACTTGATAAGCTTCGTCACGCCGATGTGCAATAGCGAGGCCAATGGCATAGTCAAGAAAAAGATCGAGCCAGTTGTTGAACGAAATACCCCGATGGCTCTCAAGATCTGAAGAAGCTGCTTCTCCATTCCCATTGTCCGGTTGAGGTGCGAGGGCTGTTGAAATTTCAAAGTCAGTAAGTGATCTGTCCACGAGGCTTAGCAAACTTACTCCTCGCCAATCTCTCGTACATTTGAGACAGCTCGTTTTGCGGTTGGCCTGCCTCTTGCTGTTGCCCATGATTCTTTGGCCCTAAGAAATGCAAATACTTATCCCAAGTATAGAATTTCTTGATTGATCGGAAGTCATCCACAAGTTCTTTTGAAGAGGCCATCCACTCTGGAATCAAATCTTGATAACCTTCCTTAATCTTTCGTCGGAGATCTTGAACAATCTCATACTGTTCCGCCAATTTTACGGCACGCGCCTGTTCTTCTTGACGACGCTTCTCTGCGCCGGCTAGTCGTTTTGGTCGGTAGCGTCGTGTAATGAGCCGTTTTCCAAAGGCGTCCGTCCTTCGAGGAACAGCTTGAGCTTTTCGTGGAGCCCGGCGGCTGGGCTGTTCAGTTGCTGTGCTTGAGTCTTGGCCGCTTTCACCGTTGTGATCCCGGTCCCGGATCTCTCGGAGAGCCATTGCCTCAGCAGCCAAGATAAGAGCTTCTTCTTCCTCTCGAGCTTTTTCATACATGTTGGCCAATTCGATACGAGCATCGATATTATCCTCGTCCGCATCGATAGCAGCCAGGAAGTACTCCTCGGCAGTTGCATTCTCACCAATTGCAGAATGACATCGCCCTAGCTGCAGCAGAATTGTTGCGTCGGCATCACCGGGCAAATCACGAAGTATGTGGTAGTACGAGATCGCCAATGGGGTGTGGCCACGATGAGCCAACTCCTCTGCAAGATCAAAAGTTAAGAAGGGAAACTCAATCGCAAAGTCTCTCGTGAGAACAGACCCAGGGTCAAACCACCGTAGATGTTTCTGCACCTTGTCAGTATGGCTTCTTTTCTGATGCTTTGGCTGCTTACCATGGCTTCTTCCTCATCGCCAATTCGGAATCTGTAAATCGCCAGACGGGCACGAAGATCCAAAGGAAATGACTGGCCATAAAGTTCGGGGCTCCAAAGTCCAGCTATGAATCCTGGAACACCTGCTCGTCTTTCATCATCCATATCCCACTCACAGTCATCGGAGTGCCAGTCATTCCAGTATCCCTCAGACTCTCGGCCCAAAGCCCATCTAGCTAGTGCTTTTGCCTCTTGGATAGCATCATGATAGCGACCGGTCGAAGCAAATAGCTCCACGTAGATTCCGATATCAGTCCACGGTGATTCTATCATACCAAGGCTCGCTTCTGTCTTTTCATGGTCAAAGAAACGCTTGTAGGCTGCGATTGCGCTAGGAACGGCTGCTTCTGCTTGCTTGTTGTCAACACAGGCTTCTGCAAGCTTTCTGACGATTTCAAGATCATAGGGACGATGCCTCAACACAACCTTGTAGTCAGAAATAGCAGCGGCAAGATGACCTTGCCTGTGACAGACCAGACCCTTCCCTAATCTTGCGTCCAGGTTTGTGTGGTCAGCGCGTAGCGCGGCAGAGTAGCAAAGTCTTGCAGTGTTGAGATTCCCGATCTCATCATCTCCTGTATTTTCCAGCGCAAAGGATGCGCATCGGAGCCATCCATTGACATCTTTAGGTCGAAGGTGGGCAGCATAGACCATTGCAGACAGCGACTTGCTCATATCACCCTGCTCGCCAAAGATGGAGGCCAAGGTCGTCCATGCTTGGTGCGTTTCTGCATTGATTCTGATGACTTCAAATACAAGGTCCAGCGCTAACGAGTAGTCACCACTCAGGAAAGCTTGGTTAACTTTTGACAGTCGCGCTGTGATGTCGCCTCTAGGCTTGGCTGCTTTTCGAGGGCCTCGAGCTCCCTTCCCACGTAACCCTGCCCGATTTGCCGAAGGTGGAACAACCCCATCGCGTTGCTCATTTATAAAGTTTCTTACAGTCTGGTCAAATTTGGCAATATCATCCTCCAACTCCTCCAAGTCAGAATCTGCATCAGAAGCATTCTCGTGTTGCCTATCTCGATCAGTATGTTTTTTTATCATTCATGAAAAACAAAGAGTACGGACCTATCCATCATCTCCAGATTTCCATCTCCTGACATCGTGCATATCGGTATTCTGAAATTCCGACGAAACTGTAATGTTGATACCGTTAATTTGAAGTTGGCGATGAGTACACACGATTAGTTTCAAGGCGTGGCGCAGGAGATGTGGCTCAGTTGTTGGTCACGTGCTTCTTTGAGTCCGTCCTGTTGTCTCAGACCTGGATGTTGCTTCTACCTCGGCACTTGGAGGACTTTTCGCCGTCTAGTGGGTAGCAAAAAAAATGACCTCCCAAGTCTTAGGTTACAAAAATAATAGTCTAAGAGCTATAGTCTAAAGAGCATAAAGTGGCCCACTAATTTCGTCTTTTAGGGTTATAACGGCCAATATTTCTAATACCCTGAGGGCCAGGCTCTATTTCCCGCACGTCTGGATGTGCGTATAAAACACGTGACTTTTATATATCTAGGCATGCATATAATAATAAGGCCCCTTTTAAAGCTATATATATATCCCCTTCTAATTTAATTATTTAATTTCCTTTAAAGCTATTTAAAGCTTCTTTAGACCTTATTAAATATACTTAATTAATTAATATTATAGTCTTTTATCTATAGATATATTAAAGCTTAATATTTTATTAATTTAATTATATTTTCTATATTATAATATTATTCTTTTAATTATAATATTATTAAAAATATCTTTTTATATTAATATATAATTAAATTATAATATAGCTTTATATATATATATTTTAGCTTATAAGGCTATTAAATTATTTTAATTTAATATTAACTTACTATAGAAAGTAATCTTTAATAATATTTAATAATAATAATTTAAATAATAAGCCTAGCTTTTAAATCTTTAAAAATAATATTATTACTTTAAATAATTAAATTCCTTTTAATATAAATAACTAATTTATATTATAGCCTTTTATAGCTAATAATAATATAGTTAATAATAGTCTTTTTATAAGGAAAATAGCTTATTTTTTTCCCTTAATATTTAAAGCTTTTATTTATAAGTAAAAGAATAAATTAACTATTTTATTTATTTTTAATTTCTTTAGCCTTTAAGGTTAAGTTTATTAATATTATCCTAGTTAGCCTTAATAATTAAGTTTACTTTTAATTACTTAAATTTAAATTATTAATATTATATATTATTATTTAAATAGCTAGTTAACTATATAGACTATTATACTCTATAGATATTAAGTTTAAGGTATTTAATATATTAAATAGCTTAATAATATTATAAATTAATAATATTATAAATTAATATTAAGCTTAAGTATATTTAAATATTATACCCTTCTTTACTATATAAAGCCTTATAAGGTATAATATAATATATTAAGTAGGTAGAATATTAATTCTTAAGTTAATTTAATTTATATTAATTATAGAAATAATAATATATATTCTTATAATTTAAATAGTATAAATAAATAATATATATATTAATTAAGTATTTCCTTAAGGGTAAATTAATTAAGTATAATAAAGAATATAGTAAATTAAGGTATTTATTATAATTATTTTAATATTATTATACTTTATTAATATCTTAATAAATATATAAAATATATAGCCTTATATAGCCTTATAAAGTTATTTATATAGGCTAAATATAATAAATAACTACTATTTTTAAAAATAGCTATAAAATAGAAAAAAAATACTAATTAATATTATATTAAAGTAATTTATATATTATTTAATTATATTTTGTTTTCTCTATTTAATAATATATAAATTATATTAATATAATAGCTATAAATAAAAAAATTAAAAAGTATTTATAGTATTATAACCTTTTATAAAGTAATTTTATTTTAGCTATAAAGATTTATAATTATAATATTATATAGAAAAATAATATATTAATACTATATATAATAAATAGATTAATTAAATAAATTAAATTAATTAATTAATAATCTATATACTTATTAATTTACCTTTTTAAGCTAATTCTAAATATATATAATAATTAACTCTCTAATAAATATATTTTCTATTAAATATAGGTATTTTAACCTTAATATACTAGCTAGTTTATAATTAAATCCTTTTTTCTAATTATCCTTAATAATATATTAAAAATACCTTTTTATAAAGTAAAGTATAAAAGACTATATTTCTCTAGAGGCTATATTTTAATTACTTTAATAATAATATTAAGATTAGTATTATTATTAAGCTAGCTATTTATTTTCTTTATTATTTACCTTTTTATATTAATAGCTAATAAATTCTTTATAAAAAGACTTATTTATATTTTACTTTAATACTATTTATAATTAAAGGCTTTATATTAAAATAAAAGCTAAATAGCTTTATAATATTCTTAATCTATAAAAATTAACCCTAGTAGCTATACTTTATATTAAGCTTTTTTATATTATATATACTTAGTATATACTTTATAAGGCCTTTCTTATAGGTAATATATATTAGGGGAAAATAAAGGCTATATTAATATAGATTTCTTTACTCTTAGAGGTAATATAAAAAAGAGTAATTACTTTATTTTCTTTTTTATAAAAGCCTTTTTCTTAATAAAAGCCTTTAAATTTAATTAAATATTATTTTCTTTAAGATAATTATAGTATTTAATATATTTCTTTAAATTCTTAATATAGCCTTATTTATAATAAGTAAAGTAGGTTTATAGCTTCCTTTTTAATTATAATAATAATTTCTTAATTACCTTAAATAATAATAGTTTATAGTATATACTTAATATTAATAATTTATTTAAAGCTATATAATTATTATATAGTTAATATAGTTTAATAAAAATAAAAAGATTATTATATTATTATAAATACTAATAGCTATTAAAGTAATATAATATAAAAGGCTTATTTATTTATATTAATATTATTAATTTATATATATATAAAAGCTTAAAGGATTAATAGAAAATATATATATAGTTAAAAAGCCTTTTTAATATACTTTCTTATTAATAATTAACCTTCTTTAAAGCCTTATAAAATACTTAATTATAAATTAAATAATATAATAGCCTATTAAAAGATACTTAGTAAACTAGGTCTTTTAATTATTAATTTCTTTATTAATTATTAAGATTATTTATCTATTTATTAAAAATAGTCTTAATAATATTATATACTTTAAAAAGATTAATTTTCTTTATATTCTTATAGTAAGATTTAATTAATAAATATATACTCTTAATTTATAAAGTAGCTTAATAATTAAAATATATAACCTTATTAATAAATACCTTTATAAATATATACTTATATAATTAAAGCTAGATTTTAATTAAATAGTTAATTTCTTTAGTATATAACTTTAAGTATTAATTTAAAAGCTTCTTTATAAGGTTAAAATATATTTACTTAATAAATATAATAATAATCTTATTCTAAAGACTTAAGAATTTATTTTATTAATCTTCCCTTAGATTATTATAAGTATCCTTTTTAAAGCCTAGCTTATAAAAGCTAATAAAAGTATACTTTATATATTAAATATAGAGATATATTATAGCCTTAAGGAAATAATTAATAAAATTAATAACTTTAATATAAATAAAGTATTAATCTATAAGTATAATATTTAAAGAGGGTATTTTATTTATATTATATAGTTCTTAAAAATATAAAAAGACTTAAATAAAGTTATTTTCTTCTTTACTATTAAAAAATCTAAATATAATATAGAAGGTATTCTTAAGGCTATTAATATTAATAATATTAAAAAAAGGTATATTATATCTATTAATCTTATATATATAATTAATTATTATAACCTAGGGGTATAACTTAATATATTAAAGTAATAATTAATTTATAAATAATATAGCCTTAACTTATTAATCCTCTTTAATATTAATATAATATTAAAATCCCTTTTTAAATAAGTAATTTATAAAAGCTTTAATATAATTTTACCCTTTAAAGAAATCTTATTTAGCTTTATTAATATAATTATAAATATTACTTTTTATAGCTTTAATTATATTTTTTATTATATTCTAGGTAAAAAAAGTATAAATTAATTATAATATTATATTTACTTTTATAAATATTATAATTTAACTTTTATATTTATTAAATAGTTAATAATAAATTAAATAAATAAGGCCTTTTTTATTATTTATAAGATAATTATATATATTAAACTTAATATTAATTTAATATAATAAATATTATTAACTTTCCTTTTTCTTTTACTTTATAAAAATAAAGAATTTATACTTAATTTAATATATTATAGTCTTTTTCTTTTTCTTATTATTAAAAATCTCCTTATTTTTCTTATAGCCTTAATTATAATTAAAAATAATCTTTATTTTATTACTTAAGGTCTTTTAAGATCTCTTTATTAAAAAAGTATAGCCTTTATAAAAAGCCTATTTATTAATAGCTTAAAATAGCTTCTTTTAATTATTAAATATATCTTTAAGTAAGAAAATATTATTAAAAAAGTTATTATATTATTATATAAGTATTATAATAATATTAATACTAAGAGAATAAAAAATACTTTAATAAATAAAATTAAAATTAATTAAAGCTATTACTATTAAAATAATAATAAATTAAGTTAAATTAATACTATTTATATATTAAATTAAATAAATTAAGTATATATTAATAAAAAAGAGTATATATAGAAGTAAAATTGGTATATATGGCCTATATATATATCTAGATATGCAAAAGTTACGTATTTTATACGCACATCCGGACATGCGGGAAATAGACCTCCTGAGGGCCGTCTGTTTAGAACTTATGTTCCGAGATAAGGTTTGGTGCTGATGTTAACCCTTGTAGCTTTTCTGACCTAAGTACCTACTGTTACTCACATACTGTCGTGCTTGCGGGGTATATATTATTGTTAAGCTCATATCTCTTCTTAGATTGAATGAGCCGCCCTCAATATCTCAACACATCCCCCCATATTAGCTTTTTGCTTTAGAGCCCCAGTAGAATATATGCCCAGGTACCAAGTTGCTCAAAATTTCGTTGCGTAAGCCGATTGACCATACGCTCAGGATAAGGGTTTACGTGTACATTGTGAAACAGGAGTGCAGATAATCTAGACTAGGATTTTGTAACATCTTCAAGCTCATGGAAGTTTGTAGTGAATACTGAAATAAGTATAAACAGTTTATTGCAAATAAGACACAAGACGTTACTATCAACTCATCACGTCGCGATAACCTTTCGTTCTCGCGCTCGACTATAATTCTGGGTTGCGTAGGTTGACGTTCATCTCCCTGGACAACAAAGACGAACATTTCAAGAACTCGAAGGAAATGCAGCACCATCTGAAAGAAAACAAACCACCCCACAATCCACTTTTGAAGGTCTCTATGCGTGCATGCCCGGTCACGGTGTTTCTAGCTCAGTTTTCCTTCGGCCTTTGCTTCTGCAAAAACGTTAGTATATGTTGTTAGACAATGGATTATATCGAAAGCCTACCCTTGACCTGCTCAAAGACCTTGAGCATCTTTCGGCGCGCACCAAGAGCGTTCACACCACGCTCCTCTAGGGCCTTGTCATCCAGCTCAATGAGATCCGTCCATTTCATGTCCTTAAGGTTGTCCGTGTATTTGTGGAGACGAAGGCTTCGCAACCAGCTAGGGATGTCCTGTAGAAGGGTTGGGTCGGTAGGATCTTCCGGAGGCTTCGAGCTACCGCGACGTCCGCGAGGGGACCTTCCACGGTTCATGTCAGAATGGTCCGACAGATAACCCTCATGACCACCCATACCAAGGCTGCCCATGTTGACAGATTGCATGCCAGCGCTCAACAGTGGCGATGATCCATCGTATGCGCTGAGAAAGCCATTGTTTTGCGGTGAGGCGAAAGGGGCCATGTGAGCAAGTCCAGGCTGCATGGCGAGTCCAGGAGAACTAGGACGAGAACGTTGGCCACCCAAACCCAGGGTCTGCTGTGCTTGAAGGGCCATGATCTGTTCCCGGCTGAGTACTTGTCCGTGCTCATTAATCATGACTACATTAGCATTCGGGATACCCATGCTAGGCTGGGGACCAGTAGGTACAGGGTTCTGGCCGTTGCCAGGTTGACCATCATTGGATCTAGCACGACGATACTTTCGTACATCATCAAGCGCGAACCGGTTGTTAACCGTCGACAGGGCCGCAAGCTTCATGGCTGTGGCATTAGCAACCATGTCAGCTTGGTTGCCCCCAGTGGCAGCTGCATTGAAAGTACTTGTCATTGGTGTGTTGACCATGGAAGCCCAGTTACCACTACCAGCGTTGTAGGGTGACAGCAGAGGCAGATCTGCAGGGGTTTTCTCGGGAGCATTGAGCGTTGTTTGCTGGATCGTACTGTTGCTTGACAGTTGGGGGGGACGGGGTGATCGAAGACCACCTGATGGTGTCGGCTGCACGAATTGACCCATTGGCGTCTGGCCCGCTGATGCTTTCGCAGAGCTGTCTCCATTCCCACCACTGTTCCAAGGCGAGGGACCAGAAGGTCCGGCATCACGACTATCCTGAGGCGCACTGATGGAAGGGGCAGCCATGGATGATCGGTGATCTAGAGCGATGCTGTTACGGTTCGATGAAGGTGGGTTTCCGGTCTGCTGGGTGAATTTGGCCTTCTCGGTCGCGATAGCAGCTGCGGCGTCGGGAAACATGGCGCTGATGGTTGTGGGATCGAGTCCGGAGTGTCTCTTGGTCGATGGGGCAATGACGGAGCTGCGCGCCATGGAGTTGCGGGCTGAGTCGACATTCAGTTTGTTCATAGCATCACTAAGACGGTTGGACATGGGATCTGCGGCTGTGTTAGACATGAGGCAAGTTCGTTTTGGTACCTTTCATACCTTTGTCGAAACTAGCAGGAGAGAGAACCCCTGACAGCGGATGGTTCTTGCCCATCTGTTGGAGTACCTGGATGAAGAAGCGAATTTGGACTTGGGTCGTCTGCTGCAGCAAAGCATACAGGGCAGCAGTACGCTCGGCCTCGCTCAGGACACGGAACCATTGCTCGATGGCACTGAGCTCGTCCTTGAAATCCTGATCGAGAGTCGCAGCAGCCATTTCCTCCAGTGTCGTCTCGTACTGATCGATGTCGGCAATCCATTGCTGGGCAATCTTGTCCTGAGAGTCTGACTCGGCATTGTTCGGGCCAAGATTCTGCTGAGCCTGACCGTAGAAGTCTGAAGACGGTCGAATGCGGCTGGACGGGGAAGGGCCAGAGAGGGATGCCATGTCGGCCGAGGCGCGAAGTGAGTGGCCGGATCCAACAGCTCTCGAAGAAGGCGGTCGCAAGGTCGAGGTGTTGTTAGCCTCAGGTGTGCTGTTCCTGTTTCCTATGACGTGGTTTCCAGACATGTTGTGCATTATCGGGGTGGGTTAAAGTATAGTAAGGTTGTAAGGGCAAAGCGCACGGAATATGATGGTGGCAAGCAAAAGGTGACAAGAATCGTCTCTCGACTCCTGCAGTGACCGGCTGACCTCAAAGGAGCTTAGACTTCAAGCAAGGCAAGAAATTTAGAACATTAGGTAGCCAGACGATGAACAGCGCTGCAGAATTGTTAGAGAG
Source organism: Fusarium poae (assembly GCF_019609905.1). Taxonomy (NCBI): domain Eukaryota; kingdom Fungi; phylum Ascomycota; class Sordariomycetes; order Hypocreales; family Nectriaceae; genus Fusarium; species Fusarium poae. The sequence goes on along the minus strand of NC_058401.1, from coordinate 2,701,088 downwards.
CATTCTTAAATTGAGATTGAATGGAGAGATCAGAGATGATCCCATTCCGTCTGATGGGACGGCCTGGAGACGCAACCGCGGGAGGGGTGGGAAGGAGAGTCGAGTCGTACCGAGCATACAAATGATACCGAAGGTATAGTAAGTACCTTGGTGGGTGGGCAAAGAAAGGACGAAGTCTGCTTCCAGGCAGGCCACAGTGATCCTGATTAAATCCCGCCGTTGTATGAAATAACGGACCGTCGTCCTTTAGCGATAAACTCGTCAAAGGACAATGGGATGGTCGTGAGCAAAAGTTAGGATTCGTGTTCCTCTCTTCACAGCGAAGGCCTCAGCCCCTGGGCTTACCCAATTGGGTCCACCCACCGTAAAGGGCCCACAGGCCTATCAGATGGGAAAAAGGCCATTAATCCTTGTCTTTATGATCGGATTTATATCGATAATACACAGTTGCCTGAGGCGCTTGCGAGTTTATGTTTATAAGTGGCAAAAGCGTCGTAGGATGGGGAAGCATGTGGTTACAATGACATGGAATAATTTAATCAAGATGCGGTTGACCAAGTAGTGGCCGTTCGTTGTCTGTAAGCATTTACATACTACTACATGCTGGGTACAAGTGGTTTTCCGAAGTTCCATGCAATCATCTAACAAGCAAATATTGACGTGCTAATCTACCTCGTGCTGATCAGCAACACTTATCATTACGGTGTTAGGGAACCAAGAAATAGTATCGACAAGTCTTTACGCTGTGGCTCTTGTAATAACACAGACTTGTGAGAAAACCAACACCAAATCTTTCTGCCGCGCACCAGTAATACGGAAGACATCACATTGCTCAATCAAATCCAACGAATCACCATGTGTTATGACGCAGGAACAGCACAAATGCGGGCAATACTTCATCAACACATGTACTTGTGGAACGGGGAATTGCAGCTTGGAGTTCAGGCAGTAGTTTTCGGTATTCTACCTCATGTTCCTGGATAGCCAAGCAACATGCTTTACTCGGGACTGTCACAGCATCATTCGCCGAGACGTACGTATCGACATCCACCACCTTTTTTTGGTCGGGCCAATCGTATGGTATTTCCATCGTTCATTTGCGCAGGTTCTATCGTGTGTATGCCGTAACCGAGCAATGCGAATGCTCCAAATTGACGCCTCAATATTCCTTTGCCGAGTGCTTAGACAGTCTCGCGCTTGCCCTCCTTAGCCTCCTTCTGTTTGAGTTGTTAGCCAGCTGTTCAAATTCGTGGTATCGTTTTCAATCGGAGGTGCGGGCGTACCAGAGCCTTCATGTTGCCGTGAAGAGCATGTCGGTGGTTTCGTCGGAACTTGGGGTCGGTACCCTTAAGAGAAGGGTAACGGGAAGTCTTGGGCTTCTTGATTCTACGCGCGAGTTAGCGATCGCCCGTTGTTAATAAATTTCGAGATAAATACCCGTTCCGGTGCGCCTTGCGCGACTGGTTGTGCTGGGAGCTGTTCTTTGACTCTGCGACAATGTCAGTGACCTCTACATCTTATTCTCGTTATTTTCTGAGGCTCCCACGTACTCGCCATTGCTGCTGATTGATTCCCTGTGTCGACGGAGACGGATCACGAAGTTGCGAGGAGAAAGGTAAAATGTGCGTGAGGAAGCCCTAGAGGGGAAGGAGTGCCCAAATGGGCCAGGCCTAATTCGGCAGTATCACGTGGTTAGAGTCCACTTTTCTCGACGATACGTACTGGTAAGGTATCACTCGATCAACTTATGAGGGGCTACGGATACAATGACTGTTTTATTCAAAGCGGCTCAACTTGCATATACCTAGATGTAGGTAATTCACTGCTCAGTGACCCTGCCAATGCAGGGCTGTGTAAGCCGGCTATCAAACAGAGATATTATATGGTAAGGACTGTAGTGCTACACTTTATGAGAATGGGCAGTGTGGAGAGCAACGATTGCATGGCTTCTGTTCATATTTGGTAGAGAAACCCTATAATTCTAGGTACTAGGTAGGTAGGTAGGACTGCCTCAACATGGCTCACAATCATTACTAAGGTCACAGTAAATAATTCAACGCTAATTACTGGAGAAATATGCAAGCAAAAAACACCTACCTATCCGTTTCTATTCCCACATTTGCAAAAAAAAAAAACCTTCCCCTCAAACATTGACCCCGTTGGTCGTGATTACCTAGTCTTCACCAGCTGTTGCCCTAATCTAAGTGCTTGTCACCGGTTTCGCCGCAACGCTGTGAGCTGCTGCTGCTGCTGCTGCTGTGGCAGTCTTCTCGGCAGTACGGCTGAGTTTGCGGAGGTGAATGGATTTGATATATCGAATCAGAAGAATGAACATCAGCTCGACCCTAGGAACGGAAACATGTCAGCAACGGTAACTTCTCTGCGGAAATCAAATCGTCTTACCTCTCCTTTGCTGTCATCAGAATACCCTGGACGAGAAGTCCCTTGAGAATCTGTGGCCCAATGCCTTTGAACAAACCCAGCATGCCCTCATGTTCTATGATGAACTTCATAACTTCAACGAAACTGGTAAAGGGTTTGCCATTACGAGCCGGGGGTGGCTTTGATTGGAGGCCAACCTTGGCCACGATCAAAGGCTGAGTGGCGATGGTCGCAAGTGCTTTAGACATAGCACCCAACACTGCCGTCACGGTTAGTATAGTTATGATAGCAGCTCCAGATTGCAGACTCACAGAATGCCTCGCTTGGTCTCAAACTGGTCTTGCCAGGGAACATTACTTCCTTTAGCCGTTCGTACGCGCCGTAAGTAATGGCAGGGTTCACAACAAGAACCAGACTGGCCTTGAGACCTCGCCAGAGACCCGATACACCATCTGGGCCATCAATAACCTCCCGGGCTGTGGCAATAAGACCCTTGCGGTCAGACTTGCTGGCTGTTTGCTGGCGCGTGGTAACTACTGCGACGGGGATTGTAAAGACCTGGGCAATAGCTCCTGCGATAGCGCCCAAGCTCAGCTCCACGACGGTAGAAGGGTTCGCGCTTCCCTTGCGTGTTTTGAGATACAGAGTTCTGACAATGGTGTACCAGTAGAAGTAGGCGAAGTTGGTTGACGCAACTCCGATCAAAGAACCGCCCATGCCAGCGTAAAGACCTTTCATGCCATCATCGGCAACAATTCGCGTGATGGCATCCCATGTCGAGGTGTAGTGTGGTTCGTCAGTCGGGGAAGGGCCTTTGCTAGGATCTGGTTTAATTTGAACCTGGAGACGAGTCTTGACTCTTTATTTGTTTTGTTTAGCATGCGCAACTACCGAGCAGGGAATACGAGATAAGTTCAGAAGACGATGACTTACATGTCAAGAGGATAGACCAGCGCGTTGGCCAGGACAGCGCCTGTAGCGCCAGCCACTGCGCGACCCCAAGGGGAAATCTCAGGCTTCGATTGCGCAGCCATAATGTGATGATTGTCAAGTTCTTGAAGAGCAAGGAAAGACAGACTATGGCCAAGATCTGACTATGCTGTTGTCTTGTCGCAAGGTCGGACGTGACCTTTACATGAGCCCGAACAGGGCATCATACCGTTATCAAAAGATTGAACGGGCCTGCGACCGGTTCAGGGCCGAGGTTCGAGTCCACCGGTCTCGGCAGATTCCCTGAATCCCCGCCTGTGATTTGACTCGGGGGACACGGCACCTACCTCGGTTAGTCTCAGTTTACCTACCCGGAACTCCAAATACTACCTCCTATTTACTTTATCTACCTATTATTACATAGTTGGCTGTCTCTGCACGTGGAAAGGTCCATTATGACGTTTATCAAATGGTTGCAATATTACATTAAGCATTTCAATATGCATAGTATATATAGAAGTGGAAACAACCCATGTTTTCCTCATCTCCATGCGGCTGCTGTCTTTGTCTAACTTGACCATTCTCACACTGGCGATTGCTTTTTAGAGAGGTTTCCCATTCAGCATATCAAGTAACAGCTATAATTACCTAGTTCAGTCTTCCAAGCTGGAAAAATACTGTTCAATGGACATATCACAAGTAATTAGCCAGTGTTGATACTCTATCCTACTCTCTGTACCTGACTCGATTCATCATCAACCTTGATTTGAGAGATCATACAAGTGGAGAATGCGACAGACGTAGCACTGCCATCATTTCAGCCCCCACCGCGGGGTTAGTGAACATGAGTGTTTGGTTGTCAACTCAACAGACGGATGAGAATTAAACTTACCTTGAATTAAGAGGTCATGTTACAGTAGAACGGCGATGGAGAAGAGAGCTCAGGCAAGTCAATTCATTTACACCATATTCTGCCGTCATTAGTTGTGTCTCCTCTGTATTGAGACGGCCTCATATGACTTCATCGATTGATTTCACTAACCCTATACCGTAGGCCACTGAGTCTCTTATTCGAACATCGAGTGGCCAAGCGGCCCTCGATTACACTGTACAGGCCGCTGAGTTGTATATGAGAGCTGCTGGAGAAGCTCATACCAAGAAGGACGCCACTCGTTTGCGGCAGAAATGTCAACAACTCATTGCTGAGGCAGAAAAGCTCAAGGCCCATCTCACACAAACGCCCAATGTCCTGCTACGAACCTCACGCCTTCATGGCAACCTCTTTCCTCCGTGGTCAAACGAACCTTCAAGCAAGGACTTTGAACTTCCTCCAGGCGAGGGACCTTTCACGTAAGACGAAATGCTCACACTGATATCGAATCAATCGCTGACTTTGGCACAGCGACAATGCTACTTTTACATTGTCACCTAGGCAGGATGCTACCTTTGGTGGGTGGAAGCGGCCACGAGACCTTCATCCAGATCTCGACCCGGATGATGATGCTTTGATGAACTCCAGCCGAGGCTGTGATCTTGTTCAGGACGTGACAACCGATTGTTCAGTCGTCGCCAGCCTATGCGCTGCCATGCGCATCTTGACCGGTCGACACTCGGTAAAATCTTCACCCGGCCTAATCTTGTCTAGTTTATTAACATAAATGATCAGGTTCTATCGTCCATTTTGTACCCGTTCGATAAAGCAAGAGGGATACCCAAAGTTTCTGCTTCAGGCAGATACGTGCTGAAACTGTACTTCAACGGATGCTTTCGCCGTGTCGTCATCGATGAGCGGCTTCCTTCGTCTATCACTGACCGCACTCTCTACGTCGTTGACCGACTGAACCCTCAGCTGATCTGGCCGGCACTTCTAGAGAAAGCCTACCTCAAAGTAAGGGGTGGTTATGACTTTCCAGGGAGTAATTCTGGCACAGACTTGTGGGTACTCACCGGCTGGATCCCTGAACAGATATTTCTTCAAAGGTGAGCGCTCATATTTGTTATTGGAGTCAAACAATCTCAAGTCCCTTTTACCCCCCTGTTTCGCCATAATCCTACAACTTGGACTCACCTTTCAATTGCTTGTATAGGGAGGATCTGGACATCAACGAACTGTGGACACGGATAAAGAATGGTCATGATTCCGAGAATGTTGTCGTCACACTGGGCACTGGAAGAATCTCAGATGAAGAAGAGGACCTTGTTGGTTTAATTGGCGAACACGACTATGCTATCATGGACCTCGAGGTTGTAGATGGCAGCCGAACGTTGCTGGTCAAGAATCCTTGGTGTGATGGTCCAGTCTGGAAAGGAGGTATTTCAAAACTTTCTGAGACTGAGTTGGCACCACAAACAACAGACGCTAGAAACAGAGTCGCACCCACCGTTGCTGGCTCATTTTGGATGACTCTCGAAGATGTCCTCCAGCACTTTGAGTCCATGTATCTCAACTGGAACCCATCGCTCTTCCCCCACCGGCAGGACCACCACTTCACCTGGCATATACCAACTCCAGAGCTATCTTTATCCTTGGTACGAAATCCGCAATACTCGCTGCAGTCACCCACCGGTGGACCTGTCTGGATCCTCGTAAGCAGGCACTTTGTAGATGCCGAGCTCGAAATCTCTCGCAACAGGAATGACACAATGGCAGCCGTCTCAGGGCAGCTTGGGTACATGAGCATCCTTATATTTGACAACAATGGCTATAGGGTGCAAGTCAGCGATGGCGATCTTTACCGTGGACCTTATGTCGATTCGCCACAAACCCTTGCACGGTTTGACATGAGCCCAAACAAACGATATACCGTTGTTATTGACCAGCACGAGTTTCCGCTGCCGGACTACACCTTGACCCTCTCCTTTCTGTCGCAAGGCCAACTTGCAGTCAAGGAGGCCGAAGATGAAATGACGCTCGTGAAAGAAATCACTGGATCGTGGACCAGAAGGTCTGCAGGGGGTAGCGCAGCCTGTACAACATACACTCTTAACCCGCAGTACAAATTGTCGCTTGCTCAAGCAGGCCCTCTTTCCATATTAATTTCAACCAGTATGCAGGATGTCCACGTGCACATTGACTTAGTCTGGTCTCAGGGCAAGCGAGTTCAGACGCTCAAGGTTCGCGATCTAGCAGGTTCATCTGGAGAATATCGGAGAGGCTGCGCAGTGGCAAACATCCCACACGTCGATGCTGGAGTGTACACTCTGGTATGCTCGACCTTTGAAGCAGGACAGCTTGCCGAATTTTTCCTTCGCATCTCATCCATGACAGATGTGACTATACAGCCCGTCCCCGCTGATGCTGCGGGAAGATTGCGCAAGACACTCACCCCCTTTAAACTTTCGGATGGAGCAGAAGTCCGACGGGCACAGATTTCAGCGTCTTGGTTAACTCGGATCAGCATCACTGCGCGAAGCGTCTGCAGCCCCGGCCTGGATCCCAGCAACCGGTCCTCATCCACTCTCATGGTCCGAGTTTCAGTGGCTCATGGTTGGGACCCAGAGCGAACCACGATCGCAACATCAGGTGATGGCGAGTACGAGGAGCTCAAAACTATTGTACGAACCCCGGAGTTGGACATGGAGCCTGCAAGGATACAACGTGAAGGTATGTGGTTGGTGGTTGAGAGCATGGGCATATCTCAACTGGGAGAGTGCATTGAAATAGAAATCCACAGTGACGGACCCGTCAATGTTGGGTCTTGGGCACTCTTATAGACAGCTCGCAAATGCCCCAGTTCACACGAGGAAGCCAACACACGTATATACTCGTTGAAATACAAAGACGCGAAAGTGACAAGACGATGATAAGGGTATCATGTGCTGCATATCAAGAATTGAACATAATAAACGCTATCGCTAGCCAACGCCATTCCTGCATGAATGGTACACTCCCGTAGGAGAGAAAATATAAAGATGACAAACGAAATTGACCCAACCGTGGGTATCCAAAATCCTGAACGCCTATTCTGTTCTCGCTCAGCCTCACGCTGCTGGACCAAAAGCTTTTGGGAACAGATGTGAGACTCAAAGGAGCCCCCCTTCCCCCCCACCTATCACTCGGTAGGCACTTGTTCAAATAACTCCATAATAAAGGTTGCGCCTCATAGCGTTGTCGTAAAATCGTTCCTCATCCATCGACAACCAAAACCGAGAATAAGTTACTAGTCGTGCTGAAAATGCTCATGAGGGTGGTCCGCGTCTTCTCCGACCACGATTGGGTCCGTCTGGTCGTTGAGCTAGTACGTCTCGTAGTTGTGGATCGTCCTTGTCTTTATCTGGGTGATGAACACGAACGTGTCTATGGATACCATAGTCAATATTGAAGCTCAGAGTTCTCCGGAGATACAATAAAATCCCTACTTGGACTTGCAAGGTAACATACCGTTGTAAATTATCCGGTCGTGGATATTTATGTTCCCTATCAGGGCAATAAGGGCACACATATCCTGGAGAGTCATGAACCAAGCCATGTCTTATCATTTCATTCTTGCGTTTAAAACCCTTGCCTCCTTCACTTCTTGGACACCCCTTTACCGGACAATAATGCGGCCGCGCTGACGAATGCACATTCATATGGGAATTAAGGAGATACTGAGTCTGAAATGCCGCAGCATTGCATCCCGGAACTGTGCATGTATAGGAGCCAGACATATGCTGTGGATGTGTGATACCATCGATACTCATGCGATCTGTGATCGAGGTAGAAGTGGCAGGCGTAGAAACAGAATGATCGGTGTTCGGAGTCTCGCCAGCATTACTACTACTGTATTCTGTTGGGGCACGAGGATGAGTGCCATTTGTTGTATAGTAGTGAATACTCGCACTTGGAGCAGAATGAGGAGAAAGTGTTCTGTAACCTTCGGGTGGTGAACAAGGTGAAGACGAGAGGTTGCTTACACTGAAGCGATGCCCAATGTTTCCAGCCGGCGAGGCAGGGAAAGTCGAGGATGGCCCTGAAGGAACACGCCCGAGTTCCTGTTCAGACAAATGTTCGGGCGCCAGATCTCTGATCTCTCCAAAAGTGGAACGCAGAGATGGAAGAGACTGTGAGGGCAGCGCCTCCTTGGATTCGCCGACTGGCGCACGAACTCCATGTAGTGGTGGCAAGGGTCCGCTGGGTGAATGGATTAGTGGTGATGTGACTCTGTTGGTGGAAACATATCGCGATGTAGGTAGGCTAGTAACTGGAGGGTCGTCATGAATTGAAAGCTGACCGGTTGGTATCGATATGTCAGGTATCGTTTTGGGCACCGTGGCTACGAGGGTGGATGGCGCCGTAGCTATTGAAGCAGCTTTTAATGCGCCTGCGGCGAGGTGCTGAAGCGACGGCTCGCTCATGACATTCCCATTTACGGGCCTATCTTGAGCTTCTTCGTCAGGCGATTCTTCATCGCATGGAAGACTTTCGCGACCGGCTGCGCGAGCGATTTCAGGGTCACGTCCATTGTCGAGATAAGCGACTAAGACGGCGTCCCCAGAAGTTGGACGAACCTTGTGGCGATTAGACTTGCCGCGACCGCCGATACAGGAAGCACTAAGACTGACTTGAGTTGCAGGTATGTCTGGAGGAGGACTTGGAGACGGCTCTAGCTTGGGACGAAGCGGGGCCATGAGGGGACTCCCTCGAGGAACCACATCATCTGGATCGTATGTGTCGACAATGAAACCAAGATGAGGTTGTGGTGGTGGGTGCTGCTGTTGCTGCGTAGCTGTGGTCATCGTTGTCGCGTTGACGGCGGTTGCTCAACTCGCCATGGCCCCCCGTGAGGTTGAAGCGTCCCGGGCCTTTTCTTGATCGTTCGCTGATCACGCGCTGGTGTGAATATTTGTGATAAAACTTGGAAAAAATAATCCGCGCTACCAAAGACAAGTTTGAACAGACGGAGTATGCGAAAGAGGTACCGGTCGGATTGGGGTTGAGCCAGGCACGGAGTATATACGCGCGACTCCAAATAGACAATCTGCCAACAATATTTCGTATACTAATGCTTGCTTCTCGATATGAAGCTTCGAATGGCCATCCAAGGCGGCGACAAGAATGGTTAAGATCTCTACACTGTATTCATCCAGGTAAGGGACAATATTGAGAATGGCCGTGAGCACAGGTCGGGTGCGCAAGTGCGTTGAACTTTGAGTCTTGAAGCTGAATGCGAAAGAGCGTGCCTATATATGGCCCGTGGAAATACCGCGTTACTTGGAGGGATTTTGACTTTGTTGCTTTTGGTAGTCGTTCAAACGAGGTAGTGTGTGCGCGATATCAGAGAGAAGAAGCGGAGATGATGTTCAGTCGTCGTTTGTGTCAAGGGTGTGACCAGTAAGACCGAATGAGAAGGATGGTATTGTAGCAAGAGGTACCTTTTGATTGGCAAGGTTACCTTGAGGTCGGAGCTGAGGCGTAGATGTACAGCAGACAGCAGTTGGTGGTATTCGGAGTAGGAAGAGTGCGGATGGGATGCGGAACATGAAGTGAATCGAAAAATCGTGGGGGAGTGGATAGATTTGAAATGAGAACGGTATGGATTCTTGGCTGGCCCTACCTACCTATCTTTCTACTTTCCTACTATACCTACCTAACTACTGGGACTGGGACTGGGCAGGAGGCAGGCATCGAACGGATGGATGGTAGGTAGGATGTACCTGCCGTGCATTTCTACTGCACTGTTCCTTCCTACCGAGTATCCAGTGGGAATATGCCTCCACTTGTTGACACCAGGTTACGGGGATCCAGGCAGTAGGGACACAGAATCAGAAAATGGTAGGTACCTCTGTGCCTACCATGGAAAAATTGGCAGAGTACCTTGTGTACAGTGCCAGTGACTACGCCACGGGTCGATACTTGAATTAGGAAATGGGGGGGAGAGGGAAACCCAGGGACTCGCGGGGCTGGGGTCCTGGGAGGGTTAGAAGGATTCTGAGATGCCCGTCAACATGGACCATGGCCATGGACCATAAGAGCAATGGGCCATGGGGAAAGGTGGAAACAAAGATGGGGATGGGGTAAAAAGCAACTTGGTGGTAAATATTCGGCCCTTGTTGACCAGGTACGCTAGCAGGTTGAACATATCCGTAGGCACTAGGTAGGTATCTGTTACATGTGGTAGGCCGACAGATAACCAGGGGCCCCAGATGGGGCTCTGCTGTTCTTCTTTTGCGTTGCGAGCTACATATTAACATTGGTACTGTATGTACGTACATACGTAGGTAAGTTTAGTAGGTAATATTAAGTGAGTTGTCTGTTCGTGGCCTATTGAGTGGTGTGTGGTAATTACCGTGTATTTGAAAGTGGAAATGTAGTCATCTTATTTCCATCAGGGGTGCATACTTTGTAGAGTCTTTCTGTGTATGATTCTCTTCCGAATTATGCGCTCAATAGTTTCGATGATTCAGTGACAGCAAAATGCGGTCGGTATCTGGAGACTGTGTTCTGTCCCTGATAGCGCAGGCGGCTGACCTTGTGCGCCATTAGGTTAATTCAAGCACAGTAGTGTGTTTCTAGCGAGATCTTTCTCCGCGCTTGGCCGACATGGATAAAAAGTTGGGTTGTGTGACAATGCACCTAACTGACTGACCCTTGATATGTAATGGATTGTGATTGTGGATTGGACGCCGCTCGGTGCCATGGAACGAGCCTCACTCTGTACAGACAGACCTTTGTATTCCTAGGTAGATTTTGATATGAAATTACCTGGACTCGGAAACAAGTGTAAATACTGTAGATACTACTGTAAATAACAATTGACTATACCTACAAGCATGAAGCGTGCTTGTTTCTCAGAGCAGGGCAGGACAATTTCTACTGACTTGTGAACCCCAGGATGCCCGGGATGCACCCACCGAGGCCTCCCCTTCCCCTCTTCAATTCTCCACTGGGTCACCCGTCTACCTAAGCTTCAACATCCACTGCCGTATCGACATGTGTGTGGTGCATCAGCGCCAGTCCAAGTGGGCAATTTATTTTGCGCATTGCTAACTTATCTGCCCGTCATTTGTTCCTGTCTTCTGGCAAGATCAGTGGTTACGAAGTACGTTGTCGTCTTTCTGCCTCTTGTCTAGTTGAGTTGATGGGGAAAGACAAGATACTAAACCTGGCAAAACAGAACCCTGACATTTCTGTCTGCTGTTGGTGCTGTATTTAGGCGGTGATGATCTCTGCCGAGCCAAAAAGAGCCGCCTCGTCTGACACCTGCCCGACAAATCTCGCGCACTCAACCACAACGGACTGTCCCGTCACGGTATTTTCAATTTAACTGGCTGACCCCAGAGCCAAGCCCCGCCTAGGACGAGGGGAAGTGGATAGAGGTAGTGGATAAGCTCAAAAAGAGCCCCTTGTGGGGTATTTCTTCACGGTGTGATCATCATATCGCTATACTGTCCGAATACCGACCATGCTGTTGAGATGAGTTGAGTCCAGAAAGGACCGTTGTGCTTCATCATTGGACGCTCCACAATCTACCCACATAAAGCGGCTCTGAGTCTGGTCTCATGGACCCTGGCTAAAAAGCGACCGCTTTCTGCTTTGCCGGCCGCGGTAGCTGATTGATTGATTGCCTGACATCAATCAGGCAATGGATAAGTTCGATCTTATGGTTAAAGTGTGGTAATTAATACAGGCAGATGTGCATTTTATATGGTAGGTAAGTCATGTATGAGATAAATGGCAATCAGCTGATTACAGTCAAGCACAACAAGGAGTAGTTAGGTGCTAGGTAGACTCTTGTTTTTGTTCTAGAAATCTCGCAGAATCCACGACGCAGGTAGTAAATGACGCAGCAAATCTGTCACAGTTACATTCAACTAATTACCTTCAACACTCCATTTAATCTGAGCGGAACCGTCAGTTGACGACGTTCAAGATGACCAATCATGTGGTTTTTTTTGTCTATCAAACACACCCATATCTTTTGTCTAACCCTATTTTAGGTGGTCCGGGTCTTTTAGACCAAGCTTGGACTTGCTCGCGAAGCGTGAACTGACTCGAATAAATCCTACCTGCTGCTGTAGGTAATAGCAGACCTACCAATTGGGTGATGTAGAGACACAAGATAGCTGCCGCTATCAAACCCCAGCGAATGATACACAAATATCACCAGCAAAACATGCATTACACTACACCACCGAGTCTTGTGATGTTTGGATACATTTATATGCCCCCAGCCTCATTTTGTGCAGGATCCGGCACTACCCAGTTGCCCCACGGCAGCTCCTACCATGGAACCGAATTCATCAGTGCCCATCAAATTCGTTTATGAATTATAAGTGAGAGTTTACGATAGTCAATGTTGGTTGTTCGAAACCATCATGTCTGATGATATCTTGCTAAATCTGTACTCTGTATGTCTTCGTGCACGTTTTCAATTGCTACGAACAGTATACCTTGACCTGAACCTCGGCCCGTAGCGAACATTGTGATTCTCCACCACAATGCGACAAATCAACCATCTTATGCCGATGACGAAACTGATTCAACCCCACACTGACTACCTATACAGAATGCAATTCATAAAACTCTGTCCACAATCGTTGACGTGAAACCCCATGCTAGTAATTGTATCCCACAAGAGCCATGTCCCTGCCGTCAACTATGAAGGCCGTCGTTTTTGACGGCCTGTACAAGATCTCGGTCCAGGATCGACCTGTACCCCAGAGTGAGTCGTTTGGGTTGCCTAGTTCTGATGCCACCATGCTTCCAATGTTTGTTGTGAGTACCACAGCTGACGATACAAGTTCGTGATGGCAGAGATATCATTGTCAAAGTTCATGCCGCGGGATTGTGCGGATCGTAAGAAACTCGGCCTCCCCGATAGTTTATTTCATCTTCTAACCAATGGCCACAGCGAGCTTCACATTTATCGTGGCCACCAGCCGTCGGACACCGGGTTCATCATGGGCCATGAGTTTACTGGGACAGTTGTTCAAGTTGGTTCAGATGTGAAAACCATCAACATCGGTGACAAGGTCGTCGCCCCGTTCACAGCTTCTTGGTGTGTTCCTCCTCGTGTCCTCGGACTCAATGCCATACTGAACAATGTAGTGGTAATTGCTTCTTCTGTAATAACGGATGCTCCGCCCGTTGTGTCGAGAGCCAGCTGTTTGGCTGTGAAACACTTGACGGGGGACAGGCTGAATACGTCCGAATTCCCATGGCCGACGGGACTGCTGTCAAGGCTCCCGAAACTATATCAGACGAAGCTCTCTTACTCATGGCGGACATCTTCCCCACTGGATTTTACGGTGTCAAGAGTGCTATGGAGCTTGTGCCTTCGCAGAACATCCAGGAAGCTACGATGGTCGTTGTAGGCTGTGGCCCTGTTGGGCTCTGCGCCATCTTGGCAGCCACTCATTTCAAGCCTCGTTACCTCTTTGCGATCGATAGTGTTGACAGCCGCCTGGAGCAAGCTCGCAAACTTGGCGCAGAGCCTCTCAATTTCGAGACTGACAGAGCAGGACTTGAAGCCAGAATACGGGAGGTAACAGAAGGTCGAGGCGCTGACATGGTCGTTGAAGTTGTTGGACAAGCACCAGCTCTGAGAACAGCTTTTGATATTGTGCGACCATTTGGAGCCATCAGCAGCATCGGTGTCCACAACAAGGAGGTCAGATAAAAGTGTAGGAGAAACTTGAGACGGGGAAAGCTAACGATCATCTATGTAGATTCCATGGACAGGCGACGACGCATATACGTATGTAGCCCGCCGAGCTGGCCCCGTATGCTCGTACCAACGCGAAAGACCGACTAGCTGACCTTGTTGCAGGAAAAACATTCGGTTACAAATGGGTCGCTGTCCAGTACGCAGCGTTTTCAACGAAGCTCTCCATTTGCTGGAGCAGAAGCAGGATAAGATCGGGCAAGTACTTCAAAAGCTTTTAAACCAATACCCGCAACTGACTGTCATGATAGTTTCTTGTTTGACCACAAGATGCCGCTCGCGCAAGCTCCCGAAGGATATAGTCTCTTTGAGCAGCGTAAGACGCAAAAAGTGGTTTTTACGCTGTAGGATAACCGAGTAGAGATGGACCATATCGGTTATTAGTTTTGTCGGGGCTTGACCATGCCCTCGTGCATCAAATAATAAACAACCGTTGAGTCATTATGCACTGTTGCTAGTACAATGCGCTTCTCTCGTGGGCCTTTATGCTCGATGGAATCAAAGACTTTGGAAAACGCTTTGATGGACCATTTCTCCTCAGGGTGCACTGCTAGCACCCATTCGAGCTCCGGAGTCTGATCCAAGGGTTCGCCTGTAGTCTTCTCACGTTCCAGGGCAGCAATCTGGTCGTCAGGATGGATGTAGAGTCGGCGTGGTGGCAAACCTCTGATTAAAGGCCGGTAAGCTGTTGTTTCATGAACGTCGAGGGAGACCCAATCATGTTGATATTGCAGGTTGTATAGGACTGTTGAAGTCACGTCTGCTATCGGATTACGTCGCGAATCCATGTTGATCGATGACGTTTTATATGGCCGCGTAAGGATTGCCAAGGGAGACGAGCATCAAAAGATGTTACTCCGTATGGATCAGGGCCTAGTCCCAGTATTGTATGTAAACGCGGAAGTGGTACACGCGTATGAGGGCGAAGTGTGGCGGTGCCGTAAAACAATCAGACAGTCCCAGGGTCTAATGAGAGGCCACAAGTTGGCGATGATTTCCGACCGGCCGCACTGTAGCAATGCTGACGAGAGGGGAAGAGAGGGATGATTGCAGATTCTAGACCTCGTGCCGAAGTAAAAATTAGCTTTTTTATTTTTAATGGATATCGGCTGGTGTTGCAAGTGGATAACCATCTTTGTTAGGTGGAGAGCTTACCCAGAGATATGTAGCAGCTATCTAGGAAGGTCCCCTAAAAGTTGACCTAGGGACGACTTTGTGTTATAGCCCTGACATGGACGAATGAGATGCTTCTCTCACTGTAAGCTCATGGCTTTTAACTTTCGTATGTGTACCGATAGCTGAACGAACGTTATCCACCAGCATCTTCGGTACTTAGTTAGATGCGCGTATTGTAACCGAAGATACCTATACATAGTATGTACGGTACTGTAAAATTCGAATCTCCCCGGAGTTACCTAGTGCCTTTTTTAGACTGCGGTAAGATCTTGATAAATGGCCCAGTCCCACCGTCCTCTCATCAAATGTGGACCGTGACAGCATTCCGTTTCCTCCTTATATATTGTCCAATAATCAACATCACATAATTTGACGCCTTCATGCATTGAACCTCAACAGCTGTACCCCAATATCAACAATCGTCATTCAATAACAGCAGCTGCCTAATACGAGACCGCCAAGGCTGCCTCGCCACAATGGCCACTTCTGGGCAACCTTCCTCTAATGGAACAGATACCGAGCCGTTTCCCAGTTTTGACAATGCATCACCTACCAATGCCGACACCGATTCATCCAATATTCACAACCGTCCAGCAGCATCTTCATCTTTAAGCGGTCGCCTGCGAAGAGTTTCGCAAAGCTTCGAAGTTTCCGGTCCTCCGGAAGGTTTTATGGCTGCCACAGGAACCATTGCATCCTCAATCTTCTCCCGACAAACAGTGACGCGCAGGACTTCAGAGCCCTCGATACCGATGCAAGCAGGCCAATCTCCCGGCAGCACGTCTAGGCAGAACACCTTTCCCACCGTCAACGAAGAGGCGCCCGAGGAAAAAGCAAATACAAGTGAAGCACATCCTAGACGAAACCTTACTGGGGAGCCAGCAGCTGCGGCTCCTTTCGACAATGGGTATCACTTTCCACCAAAACATTCATTTGGACAGTCAACAAAACTCGGCCTGATCGCGTTTGGGCACTATGTCATAACGCCTACAGGTTTTCTTGTCACTCTCTATGGCCTCAACGTTGTAGCCTGGGGCGGCATGCTCTTCTTGTTGCTTTGGTAAGTACCTGGTATAATCTCCTGTTTTGACCATGGCAACCATTCTGACCAGTTTATTAGCAATGCTTCGCCAGCAATGTGTGTTCCTACATGCAACGATATCAACTCGCCTAGACGCAAATGGATAGAGGTGGATTCTCAGATCCTTAATGCTCTCTTTTGTGTCACAGGTTTTGGACTCGCCCCTTGGCGCTTTCGCGATTTACATTTCCTCCTTCAGTATCGCATCCAGAAAAAGGAAGTTGCCCTTCGGCGCTTGGCAGGCATTCATCGAGGATGGTTCCGTCTTCCAGGATCTGATCAACTTGACCCTCAGATCGGGCCCCATAATATCTCCTCGTCGCCCGATCTCAACTCATCGCTCGCCTGCCCGTTCCCCCCAGAGAAAATCCCCGATGCTCCGTTGACAGGAGTCCGGGCTCCACCAACTGCCATTACAAGATTGGATGCTGTCATATGGTTGATGGTATGGAACACCTTCCTGCAGTGCGTCCTGTCTGGGTTTATGTGGGGATTGAACCGTTACGATCGTCCCAGTTGGTCCACAGGCCTCTTTGTCGCACTCGCTTGTATCGTTGCCGCCATCGGAGGAATTATTATGTTTATTGAGGGGAAGAAAGTAAAAGGTATTGAAGGCGTTCCCATCAGCCAAGAGGATCAAAAGATGTTACAGGAAGACCGGGAACGCGGTGTATGGCACTACAACAACATCAAGGACAAAGACTTGGTTGCCGAAGAGGCCAAGAAGAAGAAGAGAAAGGATAAAAAATGAGAGAGTATCAATTACGTGCTTTCAGGCGTACGGATGGACCATAGTTCGGCCGCTTTGTTTTTGTGTACGCCTCGTTCGTTTATAGAGCAACAGGCAGGCAGCAGGCGTTGTGTCAATTGGATAATACCTAACAAAGATAATGAACAGCCTCTATCGGAGAGATGTGCATTGTGTTTTTACCCCTCAAATGAAACACCAGTGGTGATACTGTAACATCCATCCATCAGTGGCTTACAAGGTGTCATGTGTGACTTTTTATTATCGCAGCCATCGTCGTTGAGACTTGTCACGGCTTGACTTAGCACATACTACACACCCAAATAAGATTTGTAAAAACCATCAAAGACAGGTAGTATAAGTGCCACCAAGAAAGTGAAATTAATCATCTCAAATTGTTCCTTCATTGCTTGATGTGAGCGTGGAGCC